>NC_092877.1:329961787-332394287 GCF_028372415.1 Notamacropus eugenii
GAGTCATAGTTCCAAATTGTTTTGCAAAATGGCTGGTTAGACCTATTCTTATCTCTACCAAAAGTGCATTAATATGCATATTTTTCCCACAGTAACTCCAACATCTGTTACCTTTTTTTTGTTAAGTTTGCCAATCTGATGGGTATGAGGTAGTACTTCAGAATTATTTTAATTTTCTTTTTTTTTTCTAACTATTAGTAACTCAGAGCATTTTTTCATTTGGCTATTGAAGTAAGTGAAATTTTTGAAAATCATAGAATCCTAGACCAAGAAATGGCAAAGCCCAATCAATGAAGCTCTCCAACTCTGGGAAGAAACACATCTAAACATCTAGAGGTTGTATGAAAATTGGAACAATAATGTTGAAATAATTTACCTTTGAGTACCACATTTAAGCATTACCTCTATTTCAGTTGTTAAATATTCATTTCTTAATTTGTGTTCTTAGGCCATACTTCTAGAGCTGCGAGGACGTACCGTGTACCCATTTTCTACCCTAGAAATTGTTAACAGCCAAATGGACCTGTGGTCTGTGGAGAGACTGAGCAAATCTCTTCTTTCCAGCAATTTGCTCTCAATTGTATTGGATTACAACAAGTAAGGAAAAGAATATGAAAGTTATATCCTGGTAGCTAATCAGACCCAGTATCTCTTCTTGCCAAATACAGTCAGTCATGAGTGGAAGATAAGGCTGCTAAGAGGTATCATCAATGTCCTAGGAGCATGAATCTAGCACTCAAAGCCATTATAAGGAAAACTACAATCCATGGAAATCTGACTCCTTGGATTCATGAAGCAGGGCTTCCAATGTACTTGGAAACCTCTTGTTTTTTAAATGATTGCTCTGAATATCTCTAAGAAGAGCAAGATGTTTCAGAAAATTCATTTTGATCCCAAGGCAACTGTTCAGCTTCTTTCTTCCGTGATTGAAATGATTTGCAAGTAATGTTAAACCCTTAGTAGGATGATCTCTCTTTGGGCTAGGGCCAGGGCTAGGCCAAATCTTTTCAAGAGTGGAACTGTCTTCTATTCTTTCATTTTGTTCATTTCGGCTGATCTTGTTTGGTCAAACAGTGTAGCCTAAAGTGGTGTAAAGTGCACTGGACTCAAAGCCAAAAGACTTGGGTTTGAATCTTGGCTGCATCACAAGTTGTGCAACTTGGAGCTAGTCATTTAATCTCTATGAGTCCCACTTTCCTCAGCTGGATAATGTTAGTGATATGTGTAATGGAAATGAAATACCAGAGCTCCCTTGTCTGCTCTGGCTAGAGCACACCCTGTGGAATCCTGAGCCTGTGCCCTGGGCACTTTGAGAAGAAATATGGCAGCTCAAATTAGGAGCTGAACTTTTCTCTCCTTTCCAAGGAGAAGCTTGAAGAATCCTGATGCCATCATCAAGAAGGAAGGGAGAGAGACATGCAGAGGGTAAGATCATTTCCCTATGAAGTGGGTCAACCCTCTTGGTTTAGTAGCTAATCCTCTCTGACTGTAGCTTTGCTTCAGCCTCTCCTCTTTCAGTCAAAAGAAGATGGGGGATAAGTGACCATCTTGGATTTGCTAGCCATCCCCAACCAACAAGCCTTTCAGCACTGATCACATTTCTCTGCAAGTGACCCAGATACAGCCTCAGGATTGCATGGGATGTGCTTTAACTAGATCAGATTGGGGCTGAGGTGTGGGGGAAGAACATCCATTTGCCCTCTCCCCTCTCATTATCCCTCTATGGCATTGAGATTTAGAAGAGAGTCCCTAGTTAGCCCAAGTCAGGAAGACTTGCCTCTAATACATGCTGGCAGTGGGATCCTGGGTAAATCACTCAATCTCGTAGACTTTACCTTCATGACATGACATGACATGACATGACATCTCTTATTTCTACTTACTCCTCTTCATTCTCCTGACCATCAACCTAATTGAAGTCTTTGTCATCTCTTGCAGTAGCTTCCAAATTGGTCTCCCTTGCTTCCAGCTTCTCCTCATCCTTTCTTCACATTTCTGTCAAAATCTCCCTAAAGCCCATGATTAACACAGTGTCTGGCACATAATAGGGGCTTAATAAATGTTTGTTGACTAATAGGCCTGACCCTGTGACACCTGTGCTCTAAAATCTTCAGTGGTTCTCTGTTTCCCCTAGGACAAAATCAAACTGTCTGACTCAACATTTAGAGATCACCACAACCTGGCTCCAGCCTACTTTTTCAGGTTTATTTTATTCTATTCTGTTTCACACACTACATTTCAGACAAATTGGCATCTTTGCGGTTCTCTGAATAAGGCATTCCATCTACTGACTTCATGCCTTTATACTGGCTGTCTTGTATGTATAGAATGTACTTCCTTCTCAACTCCTCTTCAATTACTTAGGGTCTTTTTCACTCCTGGTCTAGAACTCTATGCATTCCATCTCTTAGCTAGAGGAAAAGCCTACAATTCTTAATCCCTCTTCAGCTAAAACCCTATTGGAGATTAGTTTACCTAGGTCAGTGAGTTTCAGATCCTGGAGAAAGGGAAGCAAGCAGCTGAATATCATGGCACTGAGGGATAGGGAGAGACAGTCACTTGGTCCAAACCTCTCATTTTACATGTAAGGAAACTGATCCTAAAGGGTTCCCGACAAAGCAGTTACCAAATGGAAAATGTAGAATTCAGAAGTGAATTTGGAGTCTGATAATCTCGGTTCAAATTCTGCCTTGCCTCCTAATGTGATTTTGGTCAAACTGCTTACCCTGGTAGCTTTGTGAGACCACAGATTTAGAGCCAGGTCATCCAACCCACTCCCTCACCCCTCCCCTTTTGCAAATTGAGAATTGATACCCCAAGGTGCTGAAAGGAGCCTTATATGTGCATCAGAGCAAAAATTCAAACCCAGGCCCTCAGATTCCAAATCCAGCATTCATTCCATGCCACTACCCTAAAATGAAGGAATTGGATTAAATAATCTCTCCTTTCCTTCTCTAAATCCAGTAATAAGCAGTTAATTTGTTCTTTTTCTTTTAAGGTTTGGAAATGAGGGAGTTGACATTCTTATGTCTGGCCTGGAAAACAACCAAAAGCTTAAAATTCTCAGCCTGCAGTATTGCAATCTGGGACCAACTATCGGCTCAAAGCTGGGCTGGGCAATTAGCCAAAGTGCCATTTGGTAAGTCCAACCATCCAGTGGCTAGAATTATTCCAGCCAAAGCCTCCAAAAGTTTTTGTTAATTAATCTTTGTATCTTTCGGCGTGCTGCTTGTTTCCAGACTGGTCCATAAATCTGCCTAACTTGTCTTCATGATCTTATTTCTTGTTCCTAGGATAGCTTGTCTTGAAATCAGGTTTATTCTTTTGACAAGATCACAATTCATATATGCTCAAAACTCAAAAAGATCGGTGATCTCATCAAGTTGGGCCCTCCCTCCAATGGGTGAATTGCAATCTATCCATGAGTGCTCTTCCCATGCCTCTCTCCTATAAGGCCATCCAATGTGCTGGAGAACTTCCTCACTTTCTCCTGACATTGTGGAACAAACCCATGAAGCATTCTGGCTGTCTACCTGTTCTCTCTAGCCCCTGCAATGTATCTGCCATATATTTCCCTGATATAATCCTCTATAACTCCTTTTCCAAATATGCTTAGGTTAATATAGATATCAGGCAATAAACATTTGTTAAGCCAGATGCTGTGCTGTAGATACACAGAAAAGCAAAAGAAAATCTCTACTCTCAAAGAACTCCCTATCAGCAGACAACGTACAAACAAATAAGTACATGCAAACTATATGCAGATTAAGTAAAAAAAAAATTAATAGAGAGAAGGCACTAGAATTCAGAGGGATGAGGACAAGATTCTTGTAGAAAGTGGGATTTTAGCCAGGAAGGAAGGAAGCCGGGGAGGGTAGAGATGAGGAGGGAGAGCTAACACAGACAAGATCTGCCCTGGATGAGAAGGTGAGGATGGACTGCAATCTGCGCCAGTGGAGAACACAGATCCACTAGAGTTTATGCTGAAGTCTCTGTAATGTAAAAGTGTACTTTAAAGAAACCTCCTTTTTAGTTAGACTGAAAATTTCAAGAAATAAATATTTTTCCCCTCTAAAGTTTCTTTCCAGCCTAACCTGAAGGAAGGAAAGTATATCAGTATTTAATTAAACTCAACAATGACCTATGCTCAAATCCTTTCTCTCAGGCCTGACCCTTTCCAATGTTTAAAGGTCAAGAATGAGATCTGAGGCCCAGGAAGAGGGCTTAGCAACAGTAACTAAACTCAGAAAGAGAAATAATTGTCAGCTAAGATCCTTGCCTTTCCCATCCCCTAAAGACAGATGCTGTGACTCCACATAAAGGCAGTACTTTCTTTCCCTATTCTCGAGGGATTAGGTATTGATCCAGGGAGGTCTCTTTGAGACTGAGGGCTTATAGAAGAAAATTAAGTGACTGTTTTTCTATTAAGTGCAAAGTATAGTATTAATCTTTTTCTGACAATATGACTACCAAATAATTTATTTAGATTCAATTCAGTTCAGTTCAACAATCATTTACTAGCTGCCTACTCTGCTCAAAAACATTATATATATATATATATATACATATATACATATATACTTCTGCATATAGTTGGTGCTTAGAGCAACTGAAAATCATATCACTTAAAACCTTTATTTTGCCTCTTTACTCTAGCGAACTTTATCTTAGTGGTAATTACTTACAATGTTCTGGGGCCTTGGATCTCATCAGACACATAGCAGAATTTGCAGAAACCCAGGGAGAAGACAGAGCAGCAAAGGTTTTACCAGACAGAAGGAGTCCATCTCAGCAAGTGCTTCCAGGTAAATTGAAGCTGAAGGAACACCAAGTCACTCTGGTGGAAACTTTCTAATAAGGATTTTTTTCTTATTAAAGGTGCATATTCATTTGTAAAAAAGAAATTATTATTCCAGTGACTCAGAAAAGCTTATGGAAAAGTCACTAATGATAGTCAAGACAAGACAATAAGCATTTAGTAAGCTAATACTATGTGCCAGGCACTGTGCTGAACTCTGAGGGTACCTGAAGAAGCAAAAATAATTCCTGCCCTCAATGTGCTTCCATTCCAGTGGGAAAGATGACATGTAAACAACTAGGTAGGTTTGAAAGCTGGAAGGTTTTAGCACCTGAGGGGACATAGAAAGGTCTCCTGGATTAGGGGAACTGGACTTGAATTTTGAAGGATGACAAAGAAACTAAGAAATAACGGTGAGGTGGTAGAGTATTCTAGGATGGGAGAAAGAGATTGAAGACAGAATGTTGTGAATGAGTTTCAGATGTTAGTAGTTCGTTCTTATATGGTCTTTGTATTGCTAGTATATGGCACTGCGCTTTGCACAGAGTAGGCACTTAAGAAATTCTTATTAACTTGGATTAGATAGATTAGCTTTCTTCCCAATGATTCTGTGAATAGGTGGTGCAAGTACTAACCCTACTGCACAGAGAAGGAGGTGGTAATTGAGCCTCACTGAGGGGAAGATTAACTTGGTCCCAACTCACACAGGTAAAACAGCTAGGACTTGAAACCAAGTCCTCTGATTTCCTGCCTCTGGTTCTTTCCTTTATAACATGCTGCCTCCTAAGCATACATGAGGAGGGGACTGAGCCAGGTACCTTATGGATAATAGGTGTGTAGAAGTCATCCTTCAAATGGAAATTGACCCAGGTACCTTACAGAAAACAGGTATATTGATTAGAAGTCATTCTTCAAAAGGAGACTTCTCTTTCTGGAATTGAAAAGAACCTCAAGAAAGAAGGATTCCGAAGCAATTAAGACTGCCTATCCTCAGATTAAGTTGGTCAACCAACCCTCTAATTAATCAGTAACAACCTCACCCATTTTCCCAGGACAGCAGAATCTCATAGGTCTTTGTGCAAAGCCATTGCACTAATGTCAAGAGAAATGAAAATTAAGAAAAGTCAAAAGCTGGAATAAAGACTTTGTGAGAAAGATATAAATATCCCTATAGCTAGGAGACAGGCAAATGTAGTAACTACGGCCCATCTGAAGGGTTTTCAGGGATTTCTGAGATGGATGCATTTGTTCATTCTGAAGAGCAAGCTCAGTACTCTAAAAGAGAGGGAAGGATTGGAAGGTGGTCTTTTGCGATCGTTCCCTCCCTTTGCAGTTATTGTTAATATCATCTTGCACCATTTTCCCTCTCTCTGGGTTTGGCTGATGCTTTACAGCTCACAAATGGATACAGTTTTCTTTATAGGACAAAGGCTTTGTCACTTTGAAACTAAATGATATTTTATACAGTCCTTTAAATTCTTGGCAATAGCCCTCATGCCTTATGGTTTCTGCTCATCTTTAGGGATTGTGGCCAGTTCAAAAAATCTGGGAATAAAGTAGAGGCAGCAATTTTCAGTCATGAAAATGATGCCCAGAAGTTGAAGGGACAAGATCCAGGTCATAAAAATGGTTTGCAAAAGAACAAGAACTACTAAACTATACAAAAAGATCTCTGTGGAACTCAGAAAAGCATGCATGTTTATATGTTTCTTTTTTATTAATATATCATATTACATTTTTACATTTACATAATACATTTATTAATATATCCAGTGCTTAGCACAGTGCCTGGCATATAGTAGGTTCTTAATAAATGCTTATTGATTGATTGGATAATTAATATCATCTCATTAAAATCAGCTTAAAAGATGCATTTTAATCGGGTTTCGGTTATACTCAGGAGTTTT
This sequence comes from Notamacropus eugenii, assembly GCF_028372415.1. Taxonomy (NCBI): domain Eukaryota; kingdom Metazoa; phylum Chordata; class Mammalia; order Diprotodontia; family Macropodidae; genus Notamacropus; species Notamacropus eugenii. Next base: position 329,968,493 of record NC_092877.1, read on the forward strand.
GTGGGTCACAGGTGTTTGATACCTCAGGTATAGGGATAGCTTATTGGACTTGGAATCGAGAAGACTTGAGTTCAAATCTTATCTCATACCCCTTCTCCCAGGCTCAGTTTCACCATTGGTAAAATGGGGATAATAATAACACCTACCTCACAAAATCATTGTGGAAACCAACTGAGATAATTTATGTAATTGCTGTTGCTCACTCATTCTGTCCTATTGTACTCTTTGTGACCCTGTGGGCCATTAATACTGTACTGGGGTATTTTGTCATTTCCTCCTCACTCAGTGGATCACCTTTTCTCAGAACTCTCCACTATGACCTGTCCATCTTAGGTAACCCTTTATGGCATAGCTCATAGTTTCATTGAACTACACAAGCCCCTCTGCGATGACAAGGCAGTGATGTCAAGTGCTTTGTAAATATTATAGCAATTATATAAATACTCCCTTTAAAAAGGCAGTTAGGTGGCATATGGATAAAGAGCTAGATTTGGAATCCAGAAGATCTAAGTTGAAATCTTGCCTCAGATACTTATCAACTATGTGACTCTGGGAGAGTTACTTAACTTTTTTCAAACTCAGTTTCCTCATTTGTAAAATGGGGATAATAATGGCATTGCCTCAGAGAGTTACTGCATGGCTCAGGTGAGCTAATATGTGTGTGTGTGTGTGTGTGTGTATGCATATATATACATATATATATATATATGAAGTGCTTTGCAAACCCAAACTTGCTATATGATCCTAGCTATTATTATTGTGTGACTTTTATATAACATGAAAGATTATTATATTTTACATGTAAATTTTAGCTATATAAATAACTAGAAGTTGTCATGAGAATAAATCCTTATTAACATTGCCAAAATTTGTTCAAGGGATAACTGTCACTAGCCAGAACTGGGGAAGCAAGCTTGTGATATGCCGAGGTACCCTTTGTCCTGAGGTTCCTTTATTTTTGGTGGAAACTTTTTTGACCTGTACCTATAATTTCTTCAGGATATGGAATTCTTGGTGAGGAAACTCTCTCTAGCAATGCAGACGTGAATTTGTTCTGTGATTTATGGTCTTAGAGAGTTGCTGGGGTTGGGAGGTGGGGGAGAAGTAGGGCAGTGACAGAGATTTGCCCAAGGGAACACAACCAATATGTTGGAGACAAAATTTGAAAGTAGGTCCTCCTGACTCTGAGGCTGGCTCTCTCTTTCTTTTGTTTCTTATGTTGCCTATTCTCCTTTTATCAATTAGAAACCCAATGGTATTTTCAACTCAGTTGGGTTAACATTTGAATGGATAATGTGAGACCTTAGTTAATCACATTCAGAAAACTTTAATGACATACATGAAAACAGTAAGTGCCTGCAGTTGGGCACATCTATCATCCCTACCACCCTGGAATCTGAGGATGATGGATCTCTTGAGCTCAGGAGTTCTGAGCTTCAGTGGGCTTAGGCAATTGGGCTTCCACACTAAGTCTACCATCAATATGGTAGACTCTGGGAATGGGGAGGCCTCTAAGTTGCCTAAAAAAGGATGAACCAGTTCAAGTGAGAAACAGAACAGGTCAAATATTTTGAACCAATCTGTAGTGGGATCAATTCTGGGACTAGTCACTATACTTTCATCCCACACAAAATAGGGAGATGCAGTCTTTAAAAAAAAATTAAAACAGTTCCCATGTTTTCTTCTCTATGAAATGCTTGCTGCCACAAGAGTCAGGGAATATTCACATAAGAAGGGGCTGTGCAATCTTGTGCACAAACATATATAACAATCCATAATAAAGAAAAGTGCGAAGAGGAGATTTGGGGGAATTTTCGATTCTTCATTTGGCCTCAGAAATTTCTTTGGTGAATGAATCACTCTATGATTCATTCTTTAAATAGGTCAGACTTCCATTTAGCTTTTTCCCAGAATTACTTCAAACAGGATAGAGTATGGTACCAACCTAGTCTCTAAGATGTGGCATGTAAGGACGGAAGCACAGAAGACTAAAGCAGAACCTGTAAAGACCCATCCAATCTGGAGACTCTTAGAAGGCTTTATTTTCCTTTCTACACAATTGGACAAAGATTACTCAATTACAAAATGCCTGGATCTGTAAAGGTGAAAAATACTTCAGAAAAAAACAAGAAAATCCCCCAAATGTATTTGTATGTATATTTGGTTTTAAACCATTCTTTTTAATTCCTCTGTCTTCTTCAAATTCTCTCTCTCTTTCAAAGATCTCGTTGTGATTGCTTACCAATTACCACATTTCTAAAGAGGCTGGTGAGAAAAGACAATCTAGAGGCTTATAGGTGCTGTTAAATCAAATCCAGAAAATAGCCCATTGTGTCAGCTGGAATTAGCAATCCCTATACATCTGACATGGCTAAGGATGACTTAGAGCTGTCATGAACATTTAGGGGCAGGAATGCCATTGCAATGCACAACCAGTGCTTTCCACAACAGTCCCTTGGCATCAGAAACTTAGAAATTTTAAGAGTTCATCCTATTGCCTCTAAGACAGGCTGAAACTCAATCAGTTTTAGTACTTGACAATCTATTGTACTGCTAAAATGTGTCCTAGAAAGAGTAACTCTCACTCAAATCCAAGTCAACTGCAAATCATGTCATTATTTGCTGGTCCTCTTCGAAAACAAAGGACAAACACAATCTGTAAGTAGACTGAGCTGCCTCAATGGGGACCCAGCTAGTTGGGTAACTCAGCTCATCCTCTCTTCCTTTCCTTCTGCCATCCAAAAAAAGGTAAATTTTGGTGGCCAGAATCTGCTCAGTTAACTTGGGGTTTACCGGTTAGATTTCTTCATTTCTCTCTTTTTCTTTCTTTCCTTCTTTCTTTGTTTCCTCCTTTCTTTCTTTTATTTATTTATTTCTTCCTTCCTTCTTTTCCTTCTTTCTAGATTGCTAGATTTATTTCTTTCTTCCTTTCTTTCTAGATTTCCAAATCTCTTTCTAGATTTCTAGATGTTTTACTTTCTTTCTAGATCTTCTTTCTAGATTTCTCTCTAGATCTTTTTCTAGATCTCTTTCCAGATCTCTTTCTGGATCTCTTTCTAGATTTTCCTAGATCTCCTTCAAGGTCTCTTTGCAGATCTCTTTCTAGATTTTTCTTTCTAGATTTTTCTGGAGCTCTTTCTAGATTCTTTCTAAACTTCTTTCTAGATTGTCTAGATCTCTTTCTAGATTTTTTTCTTTCTAGATTTTTTCTGGATCTCTTTCTAGATCTCTTTCTACAGTATAGTTGACAACCAAGCAAGATCCTGCTAGCATCAGCACCCTTTAAATTTAATCAGAATTATTAACATTTTCTTCATTTCTTTCATAAATCTAAGCCAGGGGTTGGCAAACTTTTTTCTGCAAAGGGATAGAGAGTAAATATTTTAGGCTTTGAAGGGTAAGAGGCAAAATAGAAGAGATTATGCAGATATTTATATAACAAGTGAGAGAAAAATTTGCATACATGTTTAATTGATAAAATTGAAAATATGGTAATGATTTAATACAATTTGTAACAAAGGTCAATTAATAAAAAATGAAATTCCTTTTTGGGGGAGTGGGATAATGATTCACATAACTGAGATTCAAAGTTAGTACCTGGCATATAGTAAGTACCATATAAATGCTATTACTATTATCAGCATAGACACTGCCAAATGCCAATATCAAGCACATAATTCTAATTGAGCATATTCATCTCTTGGAGTGCATTTATAGAATTCTATTAGATTCTTCTCTTGATATGTGGTTTTTAGGATATCAATATATTACACTTTAATTCCTTGAAGGTTAGATGAAAGCTCCTAAATCACTCAGTCAAATGGATTTTGAAATATGGAATATTCTTTTACACTTTCATTGAGGTCTGAAAAAATAATGCTGGAACTGTAGTTTGAGCTCAGAAAACATATCTGCTACAAATTTACGTGAGAATGGAGGGCTCCTTCTTGTTTTGACTTTTTACAGCAGAAGCAGCTTGACATTGCTTGCGATTCAAATTTAATTGTCAGATTGACTTTACTCCATCTTCCATCCATCCTGAGCTGATTTTCCCTGAGATATTTTAATCCACCTTACTTTCTTCTAAACTAGGGATTTTTAACCTGGAATCCATGAAATTGTTTTTAAAAAATATTTTGAGAATTGTATTTCAATAAAATTGGCTTCTTTTATAATCCTACATATTTTATTCTATGCTTTTAAAAAATATACTGTTAGAAGAGATCCATAGGTTTCACCAGACTGCCAAACGGGTTCATGACATCAAAAAGGTTAAGAACCCCTATTCCAAACATTTGAAATGTGCTTTCCTAAAATCTAGATCACATGTCTGACTATTCCCAGATTTCCTCTTGTTCACATATTCTAGGATGGAGTGGTCACTTACCCACCAGGTTCCCATCATTTCAACACCAGAAGCTGGTTCCTCCTGGTTAGTAGAATCTGACCCAGAATAGAATTTCCCCTTATTGTTTCCTCGATCTTTTAAATCAAGTGAAGAATTTATTAGTTGTCTTACTTTTAGCAGGGAGAGAGAAGACTAGTGGATGCTTTGATCACTGAAGTACAACATCATCACCTTAAAATGTCTCAGTGCTAGACTGTGATGCTTTCCAAACTCCTTATCTATTTTCTCTTTCAGTCCAGATGGTCTGTAGTATATTCCAATGACAAAATGACTTCAGTTTCTCCCTCCATTGCCTTTAAACCAGATGTTCTTCATTATATTAGTCCCTTTTGAGTCTAGGATCTCCTCATATGAGTATACCTTCTTATTATAAAATACTACCTTCCCCGTTCCATTTTACCTGTTTTGTCCTATTTCTTTTGAGTAAGGCATATCCATCCAAGCTACAATCTAGTCATGGGTTTCATCCAACTAAGTCTTAATTATTTCCATGAGGCTAAATTTGACCCTTTACATTAAGACCCCTAGATCCTGTTGTTTATTATCTAAACCTTGGGCATCTGCATATAGGCCCTGGAAGCTCTGAGATTTATTAGTGGCCCCTTTCTTGGATTTTGTCTCCTGTGAATTTCTGAGTATATCTTTTTGGCACTCTCTGTAGCATGTGTGAACAAAATGGAGTGATTCTCAAAATGGAGTGGCTCTGGATCCCATGATATCTAACTTCATGTATATACTGTTACATTTGAAAATGAAGTAGACTGAAGCACATTCAATTTATTGGTCTCTCGACTCCTCAATCAGTCAAAAGACCATGAGGTAGGGCTTACTAGCCTTCATATAGTTTTGGGAAGTACAAGAGAACAAAGACCACAAAGCATAAAGCAATATAATTAGTTTCAAAGTCTGAAATATCATAGATGATGGAAAACAATACGATTGGATGGAAGTCAGGAGTGCAGGACTAGCAATAACTCTTCCTTCCATCTTGTTGCTATGGAATGCTCATTGGTGGTGTCCACCTGCATGGTTAGTTAGAGTCACAGTAGTAACAGTTAGCATTGCAGAATTCTTGGAGCCCACCTGCATCTTGCAAAGTTTATTAGTGAGATAACAGTTCTCTCTTAATTGTACATGGGCAATAAAATGTATAGAGACAACGTTCATTTGGATTAAGGTGATTTAGGGGATAACAGCTAAACTTCTGAACTTAACTTGGAGAGAAAGAAATATGGCGTAGGCAATTTACAACCTATTGGGAGTGATATGAAGTAGAATCAATTACAAAATGGAATCAGAATCAATTTGATTTTCTCAATAGAGAAGTATTCCTTCCCTGTTCTTATTAGTTTAAACCCTTTTAATTAGATTTGTAAGACACCTGGCAAAAAAAAATATTCTTACTAGCTTTTGTTAGATGTACTCTTTCTCTGGCCAAGAATCTGTCAACTATAAGCTGTGATCAAGAAATGCATATTCCTTCTCTAATACCACCTTCTTAGCCAGGTGCTCACTTCCCAACTTAATTTCTCTTTTCTTAATTCTTGCCTTTAATAGGCAACAGTATGGAAAACACATCCTGTGACCCTTTGGTCTTCAGTTTCTTGCCAGAGACTTCATAATTATCAGCAATATTTTTGAGGTTCCTCCAAGGAATGTCATTTGTGCCTACGTGGTTCAGAATGTCTTCATTCTGACGTGCTGTGAGAGGCTCTCTGTTTTGTCTTGGATCCATGCCCCATGAAGACAACAGAATCGAGAGTCAGAGTTCCCCTGGATGGGCACTTACAGCTACTTCTTGCTCTAAGATTCCATGACCTTAACCAGTGTCATAGCTTACTTCCCCACCACTATTTAGAATTTTCTCTCCAGAGTGGCTTACTCTCCCAATCCCTGAAAGCCCTAAGTAGGAAGGCAAGTGACCTGGGCAGGAGCAGAGCCACTTGAGACTCTCTATAATGGACTCCTACTCCACTTTCTGCTTCTAGGACTAGTCTCATTTGTTCTTTAGCTATTGGCAAACAGGCTTTGCAACTCTGAACCAGCAGCAAGCAGTAACCTGCCACAAGTTTATGAAATGTGGTATCCAGTCGGGAGAGTTCACAAAGCCTATTAGCCATTATTCTTATTTTTTCTTTTTCTTCTCTTTTTTATAAATAAATTAATTTATTTTTAGTTTTCAACTTCCATAAGTTTATTTTTTCTTTTAAAAACATTTCTTTACTTTATTCTGAACTTAAGAAATAAAGCTAACATTTCTACAACATAGTAAAAAATTTTAAAAGATGATTGTACCTGAAATTGCAAATCTATTATGAACTTGCTATTCCATTTAAATATATAATATCTATCATGTAATTTCTTTGTCCTCTTTCTCCCCCTCCCACTCTAGAGATGGATACCATTAAAAACCATTCTATACATACTTCTATTCATTAGTTCTTTCTCTGGATGAAGATAGTCCTTAGTGATTAAGAATGTAATCAATTAAGTAATTAAGATGTCCTTAGTAATTAATTTGGGTATTTATAATAGTCAAAATGACTTAGTCCCTCAAAATTGTTCTTAAAACAATATCATTGTTACTGTATACAATGTTCTCTTGACTCTGCTGATTTCATTAGTCTTAGGAACAGAGTACTTTTTGATATACTAGAACTTATGGAAGAGGTAGAAAGAAAGGGCTGAATTGTTTACATCTTTAAGGTGTTCCGAACACTTTTCATATACTGTAATGCCATTATCAACAAAAATACAGGAGAACTTAGCAAGACTGATAAACAACTCACCATCCGAGCTACAAGTGTTACTAATAGGTGTCCCTCCTGATTCATTGCCCATAGTGCTTTGAGATACAGAACATATTTCAAAAATATTTGTCTAGCTGATCAGGTCATCATTAATTAGAAAAGGGGGCCAAAGTATGATCCTGATAGGTGGCAATGAGTTTGCTCTCGCTGATGACATGAGAGAGGAAAATTTCCAAAAGCTGGAGTTGCATGAAGGTGCTTGGGACACAGCTGCTATTTCTGCTTTCTCTTGCATATCTAACCATATTTCTCATTTAATTGACCTGATTCCCAATAAAGAATTCTATTATTGGACCGAACAAATGATCTCAGGAGCATAGAAAACATAAAATATGTGCACTTACATTTCTGCCCTATTTGATTTGTGCATATTATTTTATGTCCACTAATGTTTTCCCCCTCTACATGTAGTTTATATAAACAATTGAAAATGAAATAATTCACTATTTCTTTTAAAAGTTTTTCATCCATCTGTGGATCAGGGAAGGAGTTAGAGGAAGGTCCTGGTTAAAGGGCATTCATGGAGTAGGGGAATTCAAGCAAGATCTGTGGTTTAGATAGTTTAAAGCTGGAAGAGACCTTAGGGTCTGTCCAGCCAATTCTCTCATTTTACAGATGAAGAAAGTGAGACCCAGAAGATGAAGTGACTTGCCCCATATTACAGGGATTTGGACCCAGATCCTCTGGGTCTAAACCACCATGCTTTCCATTACTCCATTCTGCCATGAGAAGCAAAAAAGAATCTGGAGAGAGGAATAGCCATGAATCCAGGGCAATGCGGAGAAGGCAGTGAGGCAGAGTCAAGAGGATTCTAATTCCTTGTCTAACAAGGAATTAGGAGAACTGAATTCTAGCCCATCTCTGCTGCTAATTAGCTGTGTGCTAAGTCACTTCTCTCCTAAATCTATACAAATAAGGATAATGATGCCTGACCTGCCTGTCTCAAAATGTTGTTGTAAATATCTCCTAGAAAAAAAAATAAAGGATGCTTTATAAACTGTAAGGAATTATATGTATGGAGGTTATTATTATTATTATGGGGAAGGGGAAGAGAGAGGCTGGAGAGTGGGAGACCTATAAACCAGAACAGGACTTAGTCAGGGCTGCAGACATTTTCAAACAGAGAACAGAATGAGGTCAGGTCTAGAAGAGGGAAGAGACCTGTCCTTGGGTTTATAATGTAGGGAAGATAAATAAATAAAAATTATTCCATTGAAAGATGTCCATATTTGGAAAAATGAGATAGGAGAGAATTAGACTCCTGGAAGTGTGTGGGATTTGGAGTCAGAAGAAGTGCGTTAGAATCTTGGCTCTGCTTCTTCTTCCCTGGGGACAGGACTGGATGACCTTTGGGGCCCCTTTTGGTCTTCATCCCATGATCTCTGATCCATGACATGCTGGGGTAAATCATTTATACTCTGCAGGCCTCAGTTGCTTTATCTGTAAAATCCAAGGAGTTGGACTAGATGAATGACCAGGTTCTTTCTAGTATTAAATTCTAGCACAAGCTGCATAAGGATCTCAGAGAGCCCTTTCAGCTCTGACATTCTGTGGTCTGTGCTCTATAAACCTGACCTTCTGTTTCCTTGTTTAATCAATCAGCAAACATTGATAAGTACCTCCTGTTATGGGCACTATGATAAGTGTTGGGAATGCAAATGCTAAAAGTGGAACCAATCCCTCTTCTCAAGAAATTTCCAGTGTACCTGGGAGACAACAAGCATAGACATACACAAATATATGCCTATATACGCACACTTGTACAAGTGTGTATACATATTTATATGCAAGTACATATGTGTGTGAGTGTTTATGTGTATTTCTTCTTGTTCAGCCATTTTCAATCACATCCGTCTCTTTGTGACCCCATTTGGGGTTTTCTTGGCAGAGATACTGGCATGGTTGGCCATTTCCTTCATATGTGTGTATGTATGCCATTCCCTTCTCACGTGTGTGTGTGTATATACTTGTCTCCCAGTTTGAAAATATATATATGTACACACAGACACACATATATATGTGTCTATATATACAGAATAAATATACAGATAATTTTTGTTGCACAGTCATTTTTCAGTCATGTTTGACTCTTTGTGAGCCTCTTTGGGATTTTCTTGACGAGATAAAGATACTAGAGTGGTTTGCCATTTCCTTCTCCAGCTCATTTTACAAATGAGGAAACTGAGGCAAACAGGGTTAGGTGACTTGCCCAGGGTCACACAGCTAGCAAGTGTCTGAGGCTTGATTTGAACTCAGGAAGAGGAGTCTTCCTGATTCCAGACCCAGCATTCCATCTATTTTACCACTTAGATAAATATTAAGTAATTAAATACAAGGGAGGGAAAGAGGAAAGGAGGAAGGAAAGAAGGGAATAAGCATTTATTAAGTACGTGCTGTATGCCAGGTCCTGAGCTAAGCACTTTACAATTATTATCTCACTTGATCTCCCAACAACCCTGAGAAGGAGTTACTATCATTGTCTCCATTTTACAGTTGAGGAAACTGAGGCCAACAGCAATTAAACAACTTTCCCAAGGTCACACAGGATTGAACTCAGGTCTTTCTGCCTCTAGGCCTAGCACTTTATCCAAGTTAACAAGTAGCTTCTAGACCTAGCTTTAGGCACTTACTCAGAGTCACTATGCTAGCATGTATCAGAGGCAGGGCTTGACCCCAAGTCTTCCTGAATCCAAGATAAGTCTGGATTAATTGTTCTGGGGTTTTTTCTCTAAAAAATATCATTTGTTGCTGGGAGGACCAGGAGGCAAGGTGGGTGTGAGGAGAATATTCAGAGGTCAAGTCACTGGCTGGGGAGAATGCCCAGAAAAGGGAAAAGAAATAAAACTATTGAAGGCTACTTTCTTGGAGAACAGACATTTCCTCCCTTCCTTTCTGATGAGGAAGAACAATGCTTACCATCAGGCAAAGATACAGAAATCAAGGATTCTGTGTCCCAGCCCACCCAATGGGCTCAGGCCATGGAAGAGCTCAAAAAGAATTTTGAAAATCAAGTTAGAGAGGTGGAGGAAAAACTGGGAAGAGAAATGAGAGGGATGAAAGAGAAGCATGAAAAGCAGATCAGCTCCCTGCTAAAGGAGAACCAAAAAAATGTTGAAGAAATTAACACTTGAAAACTAGCCTAACTCAATTGGCAAAAGAGGTTCAAAAAGCCAATGAGGAGAAGAATGCTTTCAAAAGCAGAATTAGCCAAATGGAAAAGGAGATTCAAAAGCTCACTGAAGAAAATAGTTCTTTCAAAACTAGAATGGCACAGATGGATGCTAAGGACTTTGTGAGAAAGACAGATATCACAGAACATAGCGAGAAGATTGGAAAAATGGAAGATGATGTGAAATATCTTATTGGAAAAACAACTGACCTGGAAAATAGATTCAGGAGAGACAATGTAAAAATTCTGGGACTACCTGAAAACCATGATCAAAAGAAGAGCCTAGACATCATCTTCCATGAAATTATCAAGGAAAACTGCCCTGAGATTCTAGAACCAGAGGGCAAAATAAATATTCAAGGAATCCACAGAGCACCACATGAAAGAGATCCAAAAAGAGAAACTCCTAGGAACATTGTGGCCAAATTCCAGAATTCCCAGGTGAAAGAGAAAATATTGCAAGCAGCTAGAAAGAAACAATTCAAATATTGTGGAAATACAATCAGGATAACACAAGATCTAGCACCCTCTACATTAAGGGATCAAAGGGAATGGAATAGGATATTCCAGAAGTCAAAGGAACTAGGACTAAAACCAAGAATCACCTACCCAGCAAAACTGAGTATTATACTTCAGGAGAAAAAATGGTCTTTCAATGAAATAGAGGATTTTCAAATTTTCTTGATGAAAAGACCAGAGCTGAAAAGAAAATTTGACTTTCAAACACAAGAATGAAGAGAACCATGAAAAGGTGAACAGCGAAGAGAAGTCATAAGGGACTTACTAAAGTTGAACTGGTTACATTCCTATATGAAAAGACAATATTTGTAACTCTTGAAACATTTCAGTATCTGGGTACTGGGTGGGAGTACACACACACACATGCACACACGCACACATACATAGAGACAGAGTGCACAGAGTGAATTGAAGAGGATGGGATCATATCTTAAAAAAAAATGAAATCAAGCAGTGAGAGAGAAATATTGGGAGGAGAAAGGGAGAAATTGAATGGGGCAAATTATCTCTCATAAAAGAGGCAAGCAAAAGACTTATTAGTGGAGGGATAAAGAGGGGAGGCGAGAGAAAAACATGAGGTCTACTCTCATCACATTCCACTAAAGGAAAGAATAAAATGCACACTCATTTTGATAGGAAAACCTATCTCACAATACAGGAGAGTGGGGGACAAGGGCACAAGCAGGGTGGGGGGGAGGATAGAGGGGAGGGCATGGGGAGGAGAATGCAATCCGAGGTCGACACTCATGGGGAGGGAAAGGATCATAAGAGAATAGAAGTAATGGGGGACAGGATAGGATGGAGGGAAATATAGTTAGACCTATACAACACAACTAGTATGGAAATCATTTGCAGAACTACACAGATTTGGCCTATATTGAATTGCTTGTCTTCCAAAGGGAAGGGGTGGAGAGGGAGGGAGCTAAAGAAGTTGGAACTCAAAGTGTTAGGATCAACTGTAATGTTCTTACCACTAGGAAATAAGAAATACAGGTAAAGGGGTAAAGAAAGCTATCTGGCCCTACAGGATAAAAGAGAAGACGGAGACAAGGGCAGAGAGGGAGGATAGAAGAGAGAGCAGATTGGTCACAGGGGCAATTAGAATGCTTGGGTTTGCGGGGGGGAGGGGATAAAAGGGGAGAAAATTTGTAACCCAAAATTTTGTGAAAATAAATGTTAAAAGTTAAATTAAAAAAAATATATCATTTGTTATATGGGGTAGCTCTCTGGGAGAAGGAGGAGGAAAGAAACTTGGGATAACTCTGATGATGTAAAAACCGGAAGAGACTGATAAAAGCTTATATATAAAAAGAAACTGGGGAAAAGAAAGAAATAATAGAGAATGACATCGAGGTTTTGATCTTGACATTGGTGACAACCAATTGAAAGGCATAAAAGAGAGAAGATGGAATGGAAAGACAGATTGAGAAGAGCTAAAGGCAATAGGGGGCCTCTAGATCTGCTTGAGTAGGAGAATAACATGGTCACATCAGAGCTTAAGGAAAATTATTTTGGTACCAGTATGGAGGAAGAACGGTGGTAGAGAGACTTATGGCAGGGAGACCAATCAGTAAAGGATTTCAATAATCTAGAAAGGAAGTAAGGAAGACTTAAATTATTTCTCAGAATCACTGTCTTCTAGACCAAAGAAAGCATTCTGCTCCAAGTATAAATAGGTGGCAGAGGGAGGAGACCTGATACTCAGGCTTCCATTAGATTAGTGATGTTTAACCTTTTTTTCATATATTGACCTCTGGGGAAGGCTGTCCTTTGACAGCCTGGTAAAAAATATGGACCTGTTCTCAGAATTATGTTCTTAAGTGCATACATAGGAAAACTTTTATGTTGAAAAATTATTATTATAAAGACAAATTTACGTGTCCCAGATTAGAGGTCCCATTCTAACTGCTAGCTTCAGAAGCAGATTTCCCTTTTCATAAGTGCTCATAGTCTTTCCAATCTGGGACCAGTCCTCCCCTTCTCACAACCAGAGAATGTTGTGGCCGGCAGCAACCTTAGAGGTTTTGCCCTGGTTTTCTAGATGCAGTAGGTTCCCTTAGTTTTATCATAAGTCACGGCTTCTTCATGGATGCTGCCATGTCTGTGATTTGTACCCAGGAAGCTCCTCGCTCTTAATCTGTATAGCCATCTTATCCATCTAATTATTTTGTGAATCTTGGATCCCTTTGGAAGTCTGGTCTTTGTGCTTTTAAATTGGTTGTCACCAGTGTCAAAATCCCTGGACATCACCATCTTCCATTCTCTCATCCTTTCCCTCAGTTTCTTTTTGTATATGTTTTTATTTATTAGTACCTTCTATTTTTTATATCATCACACTCCTTCCAAGTATCTCTTCCTCTCCTACTTCTAGATTACCATCCCAAATAGTAATTTTTTCAGAGAAAAAAAGTCTTCCTTCCCTTTTCAGGAAAATATCTTAAATGCATAAAGTAAAATAGCTAAGATTACAAAAGAAATCAATTATGCTGAAATGCAGTTATCCAAAGTATTTTAAACAAACTTAAACAAAGGTAGGCAGTACAGTTGATAGTGCTGGACTTGGAGTCAGGAAAAGCTGAGTTCAAATCATACCAGGGTGAGAACCTCTGAGCTAGCTGGATTTGGAGTCAGCAGACGTGGGTTAGAATTCTAGACCTGCTTCTTACTGCTCTATCATGATGGGCAAAAATCTCTTCCCTCTCTGGGCCTCAGTTTCCTTATTTAAAAAACATAAGGGTTGCTTTTCGTTCAGTCTTGTGATCCTGTGAAATCCAAGACAATTTATTTTATAGTTTATAGGGCCTTTCAGGCATTCTCACAAAAGTTAAAAACGCACAAACAAGCAAGCAAAAAACCTTGTTACTAACATGACCAAAACAATTGGCTTTTACAGTTCCTGAACTGTTTGCTTCTCCCTTGGTTGAAGGCTTAAGAGTTCTACTTGTTGAAAAATAAAAGGGTCAGACTGAGGTGATTTGCATTAACCTTCTGAGCTAGAGGTCCAGATGTTTTCCATTTGGTCCCAACTGGAAACAGCCGAGCTATTTTTATTCTGTATTCTTTGTTGACCATAGGTTTTTGGCTTGCTGCTTGGAAAGCTGTCACAGTTTTACCATCCCAGTTAAAACCTCTTCATTCAAGATCCTCTCTTTCCTTAATAAGGTCCCCAAATACTTCATTGTCTGTATTTGACAATTTTCCATAAACTAGCTATTTATAAGCTGACATAACAAAAAAAACTCCTATTTCTACATGAACAGAAATTAAACATCTGTTTGCAGAAGCCTCAGTTCCTGCCTCAAATTGCCCTTGACTTGAATAATCTTTAGACTTGAAAGAAACTCTTCTCTTTATAGTATGTTGTAGAATACAGATTAGACATTGGCATGGTAGCATAGAACAAGACTCCTGAAGTTTTCCCTTTGAATTGGAAATCAAATTGGAGATCAGAGCCCAGACCACAATTACAGTACATATCATTGCAAGACCCAGGCTGGCCCATCCCCAGGTCCCATCATTCTAGAGATAGATGACGCTAGACCTAAAAAATGATTGCAGGGACAGATAGCTAGGTGGCACAGTGGATAGAGCACTGGCCCTGGAGTCAGGAGGACCTGAGTTGAAATCCAGCCTCAGATACTTGACACTTACTAGCTGTGTCACCTTGGGCAAGTCACTTAACCCTAACTGCCTTGCCTCCTCGGAAGAAAGAAAGAAAGAAAAAGAAAGAAGGAAGGAAGGAAGGAAGGAAGGAAGGAAGGAAGGAAGGAAGGAAGGAAGGAAGGAAGGAAGGAAGGAAGGAAAGAAGGAAAGAAGGAAAGAAGGAAAGAAAGAAAGAAAGAAAGAAAGAAAGAAAGAAAGAAAGAAAGAAAGAAAGAAAGAAAGAAAGAAAGGAAGGAAGGAAGGAAGGAAGGAAGGAAGGAAGGAAGGAAGGAAGGAAGGAAGGAAGGAAGGAAGGAAGGAAGGAAGAAAGGAAGAAAGAAAGAAAGACCTCAATCTGGATTCAAGCTTGTATAGCCTGGATCTATTCGCAAGTTCTGATACTTCCATGTTCAGAGGCTATATTACCCTAACCGTAATGTAATCATTGTGGGTAGTCTTCCACAGTTGGAGATCACAAACTCTATCTGCCTCAACAGATGGTCTCTGTAAGTTTCTGTGGCCAAAATAATTCATCCCCTAGTGCCTGCTCTTCTGGTCCTGAGCCTTTATAGATTTCTGAAATAGCTCCCTAATGCTAACCATGGAATAGCTCTCCAGAAGGCCACTGTCCTTGAGTGAATTCTTCCTGACATCTCCATTTGTCTCTATATGTCTC
Organism: Notamacropus eugenii; assembly: GCF_028372415.1. Taxonomy (NCBI): domain Eukaryota; kingdom Metazoa; phylum Chordata; class Mammalia; order Diprotodontia; family Macropodidae; genus Notamacropus; species Notamacropus eugenii. The sequence goes on from NC_092877.1 coordinate 329,983,717, forward strand.
CCAGGCCTGACTTTTTGTATTTCAAATACAAATTTCAAAGTTGTATTTCAAATTTTGTATTTGTATTTTGTATTTCATATCCAGCCTCCAAGGCTGAATTCCTTCATTTCTGTCCTGATGCCGAAACCCTACCCCTTTTCAGCAGTTTTTGGTGTATGTGCCTTCCCTCATTAGATGTAAGTTCATTGAGGGCTGGGGCTGTCTTTTCATTTGCATTTGTGTCCCCATCTGTTAGCACAGGACCTGGAGCATAGTAAGCATTTGATAAATTCTTGTTTCCTTCCTTCTAGAAATGGGGGTTTTAACCTGGGATTCATAAAGTTTATATATTTCAATTCAATTGGTCTTCTTGGTAATCCTCAATATGTTTATGCATTTTTAAAAATATGATTCTGAGAAGGGGTCCATAGGCTTCACCACGCTGCCAAAGGGGTCCATGACACGAAAAAGCATTAGAATAAAATAAACTTTCCTATGTGACATTTAAAACCCTTGGCATCAGGCCCCACCCCACCTTGTCAGGCTTAATGCACATTTCTACTGTCTCTCATGCACTCCACGTTCCAGCCAAACTGAAATATTCCGTTCTCCGTACCACCTCCTTGATTTTACAGAGGCTCTTATTCCCTTGGTAGGCAATTCGAGGTCTTATTGCCGAATCTTAAAAATCTTTAGCTTTCTTCAAAGCTCACTCAAGAGCTCATGAGATTATGAACTCCTCAAGGGCAAGCACTGATTTTTGTCTCTGTATCCCTAGCTCTTAGCTGGTGCATAACCGGTGCTTAATAAAGGCTTATTGGGTGACTGACTAGGCTTTCCTGATCTGTCTCAGTTTTTAGGGTTCCCCCACCCCATATTATTTTATATTTACTTACCTATTTACAGATTGTATTCTACAGTCTGTTCAATGTAAGTTTCTTGAGGGCAGGAGCTGGTTTTGGTTTTGTCTTTTTATTTCTATCGCCCGGCCAATGACCAGCCCATCGTCAGCAATTGTTTGATGGATGAATGAACAAAAGGATTCTGGGATGACAGATACACACTCTGCTGCTGAGCCCACTCTCAGTACCTTTCTGGTTTTGTAGAAATTTGCTGTTCAGCTGGCAGCCCTTTTTCCCCCAATTAACAAGCATGTATTTTCTGTCCATCCTATTCCTACCCTCTTCCCAAAATAAAAATAAAAATGAAACCCTTGTAACAAATATTCGTAGCTACCAAAACAAATCTCTATATTGTCTGTGTCTAAAAACGTGCCTCATTTTTCATATTTAGTTGTGTCCATGTATTCTTTAAGAACCTAAGGTCACGTCCACACCATGATGAAACTTGTCTTTGAGCTTGGAGGTAGTAACAGGCCCTTGAGGACTAAAAGTGGAGAAAGAAAGACTCAGTCAACAGTGTTTATTAAAAACTTACTATGGGCATTAAGTGTGATGGTGCGACCATGGAATCCATGAGAGCAGGAAGACTAAGGCTGATGGGTCTCCTAAACTCAATGGCCTAAGCTGTTTGGATGGCTACACTACTTGGCATTCATATGCTAAGCCCTTGGGTTTACTAAGTTGGAATCACTGTGTTGCTTAAAGAGGGACAAACTAGCCCAAATTGGAAATAGAGCAAATTAAAGAGAAGCCCTTGCCCTTGGACTGGACAAGATAGGGAGACTGAATCTTAAATTTTAAAAAAGATAAAAATAGAGAGACTAGTAGGCACAGTAAATAGAGTATCAGATATGGAGTCAAGAAGACTTATCTTCCTGAGCTTAAATCTGGCTTCAGACACTTACTAGCTGTGTGACCCTGAGCAAGTCCCTTCACCTTGTTTACCTCAGTTTCCTCATCTGTAAAATGAGCCCGAGAAGGAAATTGTAAAGTGCTTCAGTGTCTTTGATAAGAAAATCCCAAGTGGGTTTTCAGATGTGATGGAAAACAGCTGAACAACAGTCCATAGGAACACAAAGAAAAGAAAAAAGAGCCCCCATCTTACACTCTAATAGGGATGACCACATAGAAATACTAAATACATACAAAATATAGAAGGAAGGTAATTTTTAGAAGGGAAGATCCTAACCATTAGAGTGACTAAGAGGTCATGAAAACAGTCTCAAGGTATGGCAGCGACAAGATGAATCTCTTTTTGGTGGGTCTGGTGTAATGAGACCTTCTCTACTTTCTAGGCCAGAAAAGTCCCTGGATTATCTGAACTATAAAGGAGAAATGGTGGAATTCAGAATGGCCCTGCAAACTGAGTCTGTTCAGTGACCCAACTCAAGTCTGATTCCTTGCTTTTGAGCGCTATTTTTAGTCCTGAGATCTTAGGAATAAGAAGAGACAGAAAGGTAGAAAAAGACACAGAAACTGAGAGGCAAAAAGACAGAAACAGAGACAGAGAGATAAACAGACTGAATTTTTATAGGGACAAAATTTAAGGATAACAGGCATACAAGTGCTTTCTCATTTATCACAATTTTACTGTAATTCACTTTTGGCTCTACCCTTGGGAGAAAAGACTGGATAGATCACTGCCCAGAGTGGGTGGACCAAAGGCAGGTTACTCTAGGTTAAGAGTACCATAATATCAAAGTGTTTTGTCACACATAGGGGAAGTGTATATCTTTAATTAAGCTTTCTCTTACTTTAGTGAAGGTAAGGGAATTACATGTATATTTAGAGCTAGGAGGAATCTTAGAGGTGATCTGAGTTCAACCCACTCGTTTTACAGTTGGGGAAATTAATGGCTAATGACATTAAACCACTTGCCCAAGGTTATACCAGTAGTAAGGAGCAGTGGTGGCATTTGAACCCAAATCTTCTGACTCCATAACTCGTGCTCTATCCTTGTCACTGCTCCACCTCTCCTGCACCGTACTCCATCCAAAATATCACTGGGATTCAGAAAAGCAGGGCTCAAGTTTAAGAGTCAAGTGATGCCTTTTCAAAAGATTTACAGGTTCCCAAATGGGAAGCAACTGGATTGAAATCTGAGATTCTTTTGCCAGGTATTTAATCCTTGATAATGACAAAACAATGGAAAACTTAATGGACAAACTTCCAAGAACCAATATGAATCATCCTATCAGTCTGTACTTTGGCCCCCTAAAACCTATAACAGCACAAACCTCCTCTCTGGCTTGTAAAACCACCTCCAGAGACAAGGACATGTTTCATATCAATGGAAGGAAACCATAAAAACCTCTCTGCCTGTAATGCCTCTCCAATATACTATATTCTGTGAACCAATAGGTTCACAGAATTTTGGAACTGAAATGGAGCCCAGGGGCCATCTAGTCTAACCTACACCTGACAAAACATCTCTCCATATTTGACAAGTAGTCATTCAGCCTTGACTTTGAGCCACTCCTAGGATGGAGGAACTACTTATCACCTGAGGAATAGTGCTCTGTTTTGAGATAAATCTCACCATTCAGAAGTTTGTCCTAACATCATGCCTTAATTTGCCACAGTGGATAGAGTAGAGGGCCTCAAGTTAGGAAGACTCATCTTTCTGAGTTCAAATCTGGCCTCAGACACTTACTAGCTGTGTGACCATGGACAAGTCACTTAACCCTGTTTGCCTCAGTTTCCTCATCTGTAAAATGAGCTGGAGAAGGAAATGGCAAACCACTACAATACCCTTGCCAAGAAAATGCCAGATGGGGTTATGAAGAGTCAGACACAACTGAAATGACTGAACAACAACAAAAAACCTTCACTCATTGCTCCTAGTTCTAATTTCTGAAGGTGGGCAGACTGGATCTAATCATCTTCTGTATATCATGCCCCACTAAATCTTTTCTTTTTCAAGAAAAGCATCCCTAATGCCTTCAATCAATCTTTGTATGGTGTAAATTTGAAGTCATTCACCATCCTAATTGGCTTTCTTTACACAGTCTCTGGTTTACTGATGTTCTTCCTAAAATATGGCACCCAGAACTAAATGTAATACTCCGGATGAAATCTAACCAGGGTACTGTATGAAGGGAGGAAACAAGTATTTATTAAGCTTCTACTATGTGCCACACACTGTACTAATTTGATCTTCCTTTGATCTTCACAACAATTCTGGGAGGTAGGTGCTATTATCATCCCCATTTTATAGTTGAGGAAACCAAGGCAGACTGAGGCTCTATACCTCTCAACATAGCTAATGATTATGTCGGCTCTCTTGGTTGGTTGCCATCCTATACTGTTGACTCACATAGTCCACTAAAAATACCAAAATCTTTTCAAACAACCTATGGTCTAATCACAGCTTCCCCAGCTCATACTTGTGAAGCTGACTTTTTGAACCCAACTTTATGACTTTGCTTTATCCCTATTGAATTCCAACATACTCAATTCAACCCAATGTTCTAGCCTTGATCTTTTTGTATATAGGAACTAATTCAGTGGACTGATCATCTAACTGTGTAGTATGAAAAGTGGACATTCTTCATCCATTTGACCTTTTATCTGATGTTATCTTGTGGTTGCACTTTTGATGGTCATTCTCTATATGCACTATATGTATGATTGAATCAGTTTAGATAGGGTAATCAAGGGGGATTGTGAGGGCTTTCAACAAGGAAGAGGTAAGAGAACGGCTGCACTCTAGCCCAATGTTGCAATGACTATATAAAATAAAATAAAAATACAAGAGGAGAAGGAAGGAACAAAGAAATGAAGGAAAAAACTGGCCACACAGTGTTGTATGTGGTTCATTTCAGTCAGAGATTCTTGGGTGGGGAGAGAAGCACCTGAGAAAGGCAATTGAAGGTAAACCTTGCTTTTCCTTTGAGATGAAGAAATATGAGAATAGGTGAAGTGGGTTTGAGGCTAAGAATGCAGCTGGGGATCATGAACTATAGCCAGGAGCTGGTCTTGTCCTCTTCTTTACTCCAAGGAATTTGTTTTAAATCCTGAGGAAACTATCTGATTTTCCTTGAACTTTAGTTAAAACCCCATAGCAGGAAATCCCTGAAATAAACAACTTCAGACTCTATACTTAATAACTGGAGAGCTGTAGCTAATTGTGACAACAAAATTCCCATGTTTAAATACTTTACACATCAAATATTTTTGTAAAGATCTGAATAAATTACTGTAAAATATAACTATGGTTTTCAACTTCCCCTTAAAAATTAATATAATATACATAGATAACTTTATGAGTCCAAGAAAAGATAGCCACCAAAGTAGTTTGATTTGAAGGACACTTGAAAGGTTCCTTTCCCCTACATATCTCCCCAACATCCATTAAGACGGCTAAGTAAGAGACTGTGTCTCAACTCAGCTTCCTTTCATCAGAGTGAGAGAAAAAAATGCTCTGAAGCAAAAGAACATTTCATCACATTGTATTGGCCATGCATATATGTTGTGCTTATTTACCTGTGTATGTGTTATTATCCCCCAGTAGAATGTAAGGTCCTTGAGGGTAAGAACTGTTTCATCTCCATCAGTCAGTCAATAAACACTTATTAAATGCCTGCTATGCTCCAGATACTACGCTAAGCAATAGGGATACACAGAAAGATAAGGCAGTCCTTGCCTTTGCAGAACTCACAATCTCATTCCTACCCCAGTTTCTGGCATATGGTAGGCATTTAACAAACACTTGTTGGATGGATGAATGAATCACAAGGAAAATATGAGAGAAAAACTAGTGAAACAACTGAAAGAAAAATGAGTAAGCAACCAAAAAGAGGTCTCAATAAAATGAATAAATACTTTCAAGTAAAAAAAAAAAGATCTTCTTTAGAATAGAGGTATAATATTGATACAATAACAAAATTGCTGAAGTTATCATGGATCAATTGCACGACTTGGGAGTGGTCTAGAAGATCTGTAAAATTATTCAAAGAAGAAATAATGATAGGACCTAGTTCAGAAACTGAAGCTCTTAAAGGAGAATTCAAAAAGACCAAGAAGAGAATAGTTTAAAACAGATCATGGAGAATCTCTCTAAAGGAAGGACTGAGAAAGAGATGAGCAGATTTGGACTTGAAAAACACAGAGGAAAAAGAAAGACAAAATTAAAAAAAAAAACAACAGAAAAAGTGGAAGAACTCCTAAGGTCTCTAATATCAAAGCATTATCTTGAATACAGAATCCAGTGAGACAATTTGAGAATTAGTGGTTTCCCAAGAAAACACAAATAAAACCAAAAGCCTGAATATGCTACTGCATGAAGTAATGCAAGAAAATTACTTAGAAACATTGGAAGTAGAGGGCAAAGTATAATTTAATAAAATTCATACATCATGGATTGAAAGAAACCCCAAATTTAAGTAAGGCAGAAACATTATGGCCAAGCTCCAGGACTTGAAGAAAAGGATAAGAAAAGGATAAGAGTTCTAGTGCACCAGTTTTGAAAGCACAGTCCAAGGACTCCTTTTAAGGAGTTCATGACATCAAAACTATTGCTATAATAACACAAATATGTTTTAACTTCTAATACAGCAAAAATCAATATATACAACCCACAAAAACACTTGGGGGGTCCTCAATAATTTTTAAGAGTGTAGAGAGGTCCTGAGACCAAAAAACTTGAGAAAACAGCTCTAGCTAACACTATTCTATGGCTTCCTTTTAATTTTTTTGTATAATTTTTTGTCATTTGTTACATCAAAATTGTGGTTGCATCAAAATTAGTCAACTTCAAGTTATCATAGGGAAACCAAGGCACAGACAAGTTAGGTCTCTGCCAATTCCACTTTGAAAGAAAATAAAATATAATTTTAGCGACTCCTAAGTCCCTTGAGGTCAATGGTTATTTAATTTTTGCCTTTGTGATCCCAGCCTAACACAATGACTTGCATATAGTAAAGCTTGTTGAATCAAATTAAAAATAAATTATATTCTTTGTTGAATGGAGCTTAAACAGATTAGACTCAGATCCAAAGAAAACAGTTAAAGAAAGTTAAAAAAATACTCCCAGATTTGGGGGATGAAAGATAAAAGAGAAGAAAAGTCTCATTTCCTGGGATGAAAGGAAAAGTTTTCATTTCTTTCATGGGAAAATTCTCTTTTTTATTCAAAGGAAAGCCCTTTTTCCTGAGTTCAGGCCCCATATCCCCTGCAGACAGCCTCTGTATTGCTTCTAGGAGGGATGGAGGAACAAGGGAATTTTTACAGCAAATGTCACTTAAGAAAGTTGTGTGAAAAGTGAGCACTTAACACTTGGCAAAAGAAAATAAATGGAGATTGATTTTTCTCTTCAGCCAGGTGAACTTGGCCTACTGCTGAAACCTAACCAAAAGGGATTTCCTTTAGGGCCTATCTGTTCTTGGCTCAATTTCATAGAGACTGAACAATCTCTTGCAATCAAGACAACTCTTTAATTTTTACCTATCTTAGTCATTAGCTAGATCTGCATTTTTAAAACTTTTTGGTCTCAGGACCTCTCTACACTCTCAAAAATTATTGAGGACCCTCCCCCAAGTGCTTTTGTGTATGTAGCTTATATTTATTGATATTTGCTATATTAGAAATTAAGGACATATTAGTATATTATGCAAATTACATTTAGAAGTGTCATGAATCTGCACCACAATAGTTACCTATAGTTGATGAGGTACAGGCTCTGAAAACCCCCTTGAACTCTCCTTGAACCTTCCCATCTGACGTGGCATTTTCCAAAAGACTTTCAATATTGCTTTGTCCATTTGCCTCTGGCTACTTCCCATCCCTGATCCTATCAAAATACCATTAACCTAGTCTGTGTGTGTTCGTCCTTTGTTGCCAAAGAAGACCATGCCATCAGAGAAATGATGACATGACTGGCACTTGACTTTGTTTTGCATGAGGGAGGGCTGTGCAGGTCACCAACCTCAATTCTCCAGGGCCATCTGAATCCAGTGACCAGATATTCATCAGGATGACTGGAGATGACCGAGGATGAGGCAATGGGGGTTAAGTGACTTGCCCAAGGTCACACAGCTAGTGAGTGTCAAGTGTCTGAGGTGAGATTTGAACTCAGGTCCTCCTGACTCCTGCACTGGTGCTCTCTCTACTGCCCCACCTAGCGGCCCCTAGGAAGCAGAGTGGATAGAGCACTTGGCTTGAAGTCAGGAAGACTCATCTTCTTGAGTTCAAATCTGGTCTCAGACACTAGCTGTGTGATCCTGGGCAAATCATTTAACCCTGTCTGCCTTTAACCTAGTCTAACACACTCCATTGTCTGTTACCTACAGATTGCCTCCAGCTGCTTTCCACTTTTGATCCCATCAGAATCCCACTGTCTTGGTTTCGACCTCTCTTCACCCTAGTCTCATCAAAATCTTCCTTAGACTCCTTTTCAAGACACCCCTCCCAGACTACTAGACCACCCCTAGATCCCTCCCACAATCATTCTATATATAAGACCCATCCTGTTTCCATGAAGGTGCTCAAGATTCAATCTAGCCCACTTGTCAATACAATCATTACAAATGCTTAGGCTCCTTAAGAGTCTACTCAATCTGGTGGATCTTAAATAAACTTTCCTTTGGCTCAAAGAAGGTTTGAGTCAAATTCATTTGGGCAGGACCTGGCATGTTGGTATCTTGGGATCACAAGCACCCCTAAACCTCAACATATTTATATATCATCTTAAAACTTACAAAGTGCTTTCCCTACAAGGAACCAATGAGATAGATAGGCAGTGTAAGTATTTTCCCCATTTTACAAGTGAGGAAAGTGAGTCTCCAAGAAATGTCAATTGATCCCAAATACAATGCCCCACATTGCCTCCCCAGAGAGATTAAAGACGGTGCCAAAATCACACACAGCTACTAGGTGACAAAACCAGGTAAAAAAAAATATAGACAATTAAGCTAGTGAATAAACATGGAAATTATTGCCTTCAAAAGACTCTCATTTTCCTTACAGGAATCAAGAAAAATACAAAAGGATCTTCTGAAACTGGCCCTTGGTTAACCAAGCTGCATTTGGCTGATAATGGCATAGATGGAAGAGGGAAAGAAGGAGAAAGGGGTATACTGGAATTTGCTCAACTTTTAACATAGTAAGTTTAGTCAGGGGACATTAAGAAATTTCCTTATGTCTGGTTCAAGTTCATGCTCATAATTCATTGTGACCATCATCTTCAGCAGTTCTGGGTGAACATTTCCATAACCACCTCCTTATCTAAGGTGGAATCTGGGGTATCCAGTAGAAAATTATGAAGTTAGAAGAAACTCAAGCTTACATAGCCACGTGGAAACAACCCAAAGAATCTTTCAAAGCCTGCTGGGTTGTGACTGTTGAGCATTCCCTGACCTGGACTAAGGTGGTAGCTATAGAGTGCTAAGTAGAAAGGAGGGTGAGAATGGACGGGTGGTAGAATCGATAAGACTTGGCAACTGATTGAATATATGAGATAAGAGTGTAGGGAGGGTCAGGGACGACTCTGAAGTTGTAAATTGGTACAACTAAAATGGCGGTTTTTAACCTTTTTGGGGGCATGAACCCCTTCAGCAGTCTGATGATGCTTATTGATGCCTTCTCAGAATCGTGTTTTTGAATAATTGAAAGAAATTCTTGATTTGAGTTAGAAGTCAGTGAAAGCAAAGATGTAATTTTTTTCCAGCTAAACTCACATATTTCCTAAAATCTATCCAAAGACCCACCGTCAGATCATAAATACTAGGCAACTAATTGGTACCATGGATAGAGCACAAGACTTGGAATAAGGAAGACCTGAGTTCAAAACTGGCTTCAGACACTTACTAGCTTTGTAACCCTAGACAAGTCACTTAACCTCTATTTGCCTCAGTTTCTTCCTCTGTAAAGTGGGGAAAATAATAGCACCTCTGCCTCAGGGTTGTTGTGAAGATCAAATATTTGCAATGCACCAGTATAGTGCCTGGTGCATAATAGGCCCTATATAAACGCTAATTATTATCCTTATTAGCTACATGATATCCATCCAAGGTCCTTTCCAGCTTTAAGATTTTATTCTACAATAATTTCCATTCTATGATTAACCAGAGGAAGGAGGTATGTGCGTTATGTTCAGCAAGTAAGAAGAATCTCAAGAACCATCGGTTTATCAACCTTTGTTCATTTGGGTTTTTTTTTATAGATCTATTACATCTCCAATACCTCTCTCTTGTTCTCTACTTCTCATCATCAAGGGGAAGGAGAATTTCTAAAATTCAGATCAGTCAAGTATTGGAAGATCTGAGAAAAATTTACTAAAATATGAGATAGAAAAAACGTCCAAAATGAGATTTTTCTCTAGATTTATCTATGCAATCTTTGCATTTACTTCAATTAGTTTTTAGCTGACTGTACAAGGAAACCCAAAGTAATACACAGATAATATAAATAAGTCACACAAAATAGTCTCTTGGAATATTTTACATTAATTCCTTTGAACCAATTTTGAAGGGAAAAAAACACAGTAAAATACTTTCCTATTTGATTTATGTACAACTTATGAGCCCCAGTAGCCTCTGCTGCTGATTGGTCATCTTCTTCTTTGATGATCTTTTGATGAATCTGTGGTCTATTATTGAGTGTACTACTTCCAGGGATATCGATCACTGCCCAACCATGTCCTCTCATATTATGCAAACTTCATTCATGTCTTCCCTGATAGCCCCCATAAGGCATCTACCAAAGTCCTAGGGGTCCTTCCTCTGGTTCTCTCTGCTTTATGTGAATGTACAATCCATCCTATTCATTAACTATCCCTCATTCTTGCTGTGTGTCTAGACCATCTTCTTTTCTAGTCACACATGACTCTGATGCCATCCTTTACATAGCTCCTCTTGAGCGATTTTTGACTCATGTATGTTGTAACCTACTCATGCCCACCATGCATCTTTCTCTTCCCATTTGGTTTACTCTCAACTTTATTTCTTGGCCCGCTGTAATACTTCCTGACTCACATCTCTCCATTATCCCCCAAAGACTACGCATCTTATTATGCTAAACAAACAATGTATTTTTTACTTAATGTTAACTAGCAGTCAGTCAACTAGTGTTTATTAAGCACTGACTCTGTGCTAGATACTGGGCTAAGCACAAGACCCCATATAGGGATTTCACATATTCTCTGCCCTGTTCTTGTTTCTTTGAGGTTTTTCTCTCACAGGCTCAAGTCTTTTTAAAGAAAAATTCTATGTAATTTTGACCAATAGATTCATGGCTAATATGGAAATATATTTTGATGACTTTATATGTATAACAATATCATATTTCTTGCTTTCTCAATGGTGAAAGGGAGAGAATTCAAAACCAAAAGATAATTTTTTAATTAAATTAAATTTTTGTGTTAAAAAAAAACTTTGACTAGGAGTACAAATCTTGCATTTATTAACCTCTGTGTTGTCGACTATTATCCTGTTCCTCAAATGTGGATTGCAAGATGTGCTGAGAGTCTTTTTAAAACTTCTCCTTTTGTTTTCTTTTTTTTTAATTTAATGATGTAGTTAAAATACCTCGTAGTATCATCAGCCTGTTGCCAACATTGTCTGGAGGCCTTTTCAAGGATACAAACAGATTTTTGTTGCTTCCTCTTTTTTATGTTGTTGCACAGAAGAGACTTTGCACGTGGTGGGAGAGGATTTCTTCTCATTGTCTTCTTAAAGCATTGTATCTGGGCCAAGCTGCTGCACTCATAATTCTTCCTGCTGCTAATTTTTAGAGCAAAGTCATAAATGCCTGGAAATGGGAATTAGGAGTGGAAATGCAGAAAGGCAAGAAATGCAGCTATATGGACAGCAGGCTTAATCTTCAAGGAAGCATTGAGGAATTTTCCCAAGTTCTGGGAAGAAGGCACACACTGGGGTCATTCTCCCACCACATTGGAAGGTCATGCTTCATAGGGTTTGCTGTGTCACATGAATAGGAGAGATGGTTCTTGGGATTTTAACTTAATTTACAGCAATTCCAACAATTTGAGATTTCATGCCAGTATTGGGATGTCTTCATTGCTGCTTTCTTTTGATCACTTCATTATTTACTCCTGTTTGACTACTCAGCGAAAAAGCTGAGGGGTTTTCATTTCCAAAAACTAGAAAAATCTCTAGTGATATTGGTATCGTTAAAGGTATCTCCAACAAATTCAATTTAAATTAGCAAACATTTATTAAAGTCTATTGTAGGAAAAGCACGGAGAGGAATCTTGCTGTTTAAAAGTGAAGCCATCAAGGTGGAAGGATGAGTGGGTTTTTTCTTTCCTTCACCTTATATCTTTACAACACTTTCTCTCTTGCCAAGTCAATATCCCTTTTCCTCAACTTTCTCCTCCTCTCTCTATTTTTAAATCTCAACCTGTTCACCTACCATTTCTCAGTTTATAAAATTAACACCAATTACTTCCACTTTTGGAAAGCTCTAACCATCCACCTTCATTGTCTACCTTTTAGGATGGGATAGATAGGATGGGATGGGATGGGATGGGATGGGATGGGATGGGATAGGGCAGAACATTATGGACTATGTTGTTCAATGTTTTCATTTTACAACTAGGGAAAGAAGGAAGAAAATAAGTATAGTAACTCTTGTTTCAATTGTCTATCTTACAGAGACTGATAGAGACTATTACTGTCTCTTTGAGAGTCAGATCATAGTTCAAATATCATTACTATAACTTCAAAAGATGAGTTACACTACTGGGAGAAAGAAAGTTTTGTATTAGAAATTGGGAAAAGTTCATTGAGAAATATAATACTATAAATTCAGTTGAGAAAGTAGCTTAATCTGAAGTGCTTCTCCCTATCAAATCAGGGAATAAACAGTATGTGTTTCATCTCTGATCCATGAGAATTTATTGATGAATTTGTGAAGAATAGAGAGGGAGGGTATGAAAATGACAACTGAGAATATGACTTGATATGAAGTCCCCACTTCCCCAGGGAGTGATGAAAAATGTCTATATTTTATCTGTGATCCATGAAGAAGCTAAGGCAGAGAGAAAAAAAGTGAGGATGGATTTCTTTCTTGAGAGAACTATATTAAGGGTTATTTTAAGACGAAAATCTAGAAAGAAAATTTCTATGAACCTAGAAGAGCATTCTACAAAGAGCTTAAAGAAGCTGAAAGGCTGTGATTATTGAAGAGAAGACAATGACAAAGGACTACTCCTAAGGAAACATATTGGGAGGATGTTTAAGAGACTTTAATCATTATTTAGAATGAGTTGGGAGATTTGAGTTGACAAGTGAAGAGGAGTCACCTACGGATATGTTGAGGGTTTGAGAAGGGTCAGGCTGTGACTAGCCATAATAGATAAAATAGTTTAAAAGGACTTTATGTCTATTATTAATTTCATTTCTTAGTAAGTTACATGTATGTATGTATGTATATTTTCATATATATATATAACATTAGGTAGTTTTAATGTTTAGTTATGGATGTTTTGTTTGTTCAGTCATGTTCAATTCTTTGTGACCCGCTTTGGAGTTTTCTTGGCAAAATTCTTGGAGTGGTTTGCCATGCCCTTCTCCAGCTCATTTTGCAGATAAGGAAACTGAGGCAAACAGGGTTAAGTGACTTGCCCAAGGTCACATAGCTAGCGTCTGAGGCCAGATTTGAACTCAGAAAGCTGAGTCTTCTATCTATCTACAGTGCCACCTCTCTTAATTATGGATAAGTAAAAGTGTTGGCATGGTGTGAATATGAAAAGGCAACCTCTAAAAAGAATGAATATGAATAATTATGTTTTGATCTACAATAGTTTTATTTTTTCTTTTTTAATACAGTCTTATAAAATATTCTGACCACTTAAGGGAAATAGATCTTGGCAGTAATGTTCTGGGAGAAATTGCTGCTACTCACATACTGGAAGCATTAAGGGAGAGAAAGAAAGGTAGAGTATTTCTATTTCTTTATCCTATTGAATTCCTATATTTTAAAATTTTTGTATTATTCATTGCTCTGTAACCTTTTCTGCTTATAAAGCAATGGCCTGAGACACAAGATGGTTCTAAAGGACTACCATAAACTAGCCCCATTTTGCTGGATTTGTCTGTTGATTTGCAAAGTTGTGCAATTTGCTAATTTTATTTCTCTTTCATTTTTCAAGGCCCTCTACCTATCTGTGTTTAATCTCCTTACTAATATCTTGAAAAGACATAGTAAATTCATGTTTATTTAGACCAAAACACCCAGAAAGCTCAAAAAAGGAGTGTTCTGGGGAACATTCGAGGGTGTCTAAAATTACGCTATTAGGCATAGGACTTTAGACCAACAACAATAAGTTATGGTCCTTTAATTCTTAGTAAAACTGTGGAGACAATTAGGTCAAGAGCTTGTGAAGTTAGCAACATAAATATTATCAGGGTCTCAGCTGGCTAATGTTTAAAAAAAAATTCTTTTGTGGTCCATATTGTAAATGCTTTAAAAAGAAGTATCACCTAACCAAAAGCTTGAATTGCTTTATCTGTTATAAACTGTGTTAAAAATTAACAAAAAAAAAGTTAGTAACTAAAAAACAAAAGAGTGTTCTCATAATACATAAAAATGAGAACCAAGGTTAAAATACTGTAAGGTATTTCAGAATCTTCTGAATCAAAGCATGGTAAAAAATGGTGTTCAGTTTAGTTTTGTGTTAAGTATATTTTATTATTGAATTCCAATTCTTAGAAAACTGATGATAGATAGATAGATCTTATAGGTAAGATAATTGCTATTTTTGTGAGAACAGGTTTCTTTTTGGCCCAGCTAAGTCAAGAAAGTAGAGAAGGCAAAGTAGGAGATCACACTTGCCAGTGCAGGGTGGGAGCAAGGAACCTAAACATGGAAACTAAATAACTACTAATAAACTCTAAAAGATAGCACAGTCTTGCAGTCTTGCATACAGTAGGCACTTAATAAATGTTTCCTTCATTTGAAAAAAGATGGGTTAAATAATCAATTTCGTCACCTGCATCTTAAATAGTCAAGTCCTATATCTTGTCTCCTGATCTAGTAGCAATGAGTAATGATTATCCAACCTTAATGTTGCTCCATCAATGGGTTTTCCCATTTCTTTCCCATTTCTTGGATTTTAGCATTCCAAAAAAAAACCTTGCTGGCAACCAAATTGCAAGGCACAATGCCTAAAGTCCAGGCAACCAATATGAGGGTTGGGGGTCAAAAATAGCCCAAATGTTCAGGGGGTACCCACTCAAGATATTTACCCTTCTCCTCAAAGCTGTTTATCTAACTAGTAAACATGAGTTAGTAGGTCTGTCTGACTGTCTGCTGCTATCTATCACTGCATAATCTCAGCTCCTACCAGTTATTCCAGTCATCAGGTTTATAACTATGATTGATAAAAAATACAGCCTGCATTCATTTGAATTTTTGGTATTACAGCCACAGATGAAAAATCTTTGTCAAGACTTAGTTCTTTGAAGGTCTTGTCTACATTTAGGACAATTTCTTGGGAGGAGTGGAGTAGTCCATGGAATGGCAGCATAGCTCACAAGTATTCTATGTGTGGATGACAAAGTAAAAGATTAATACATATAATCCCCTCCTCTTTTTTCTATAAAAATAGAACAAAAATAATAGTATGTATACATATTATGTATATATGTATGTATGTAATAGTACTTAATGCCTGGAACACACAGTAAGCCTTAATAAATTCTCCTTCTGCCTATCTATCCATCTATCTTTATCTGTCTACCTGTCTATATGTCTGCCTTTCTACCTATTGTTTCTTTCTATCATCTATCTATCTTTCCCTTATTTCTTTCCAAACTTCTTGTTTAGTTACTTTATAAAAATCATATTCTCTCTCCTGGTATATCTCTCTTTTCCAGGAATGGGTGGTTATGTATCCTAAACTCAGCTTCCTTTCCTGTGTCACTTCTAGAGAGCATATAATCTAGGACTATCATGTTGCTAGGTGAGACAGAAATGCTGCAAATGAAGCAGTTCTGGGAGGTGAGGAGGGGGGAGAGAGAGTATCATAAGATCATAGATTTAGAGCTAGAAGGGACCTCAGAGGCTATCTCCTTCAACCTTCTCATTTTACAGATGAGGAAACTGAGGCAAAGAGAAGCTACATAATTTGTCCCATTTAGTAGTTAAATGCCAGGGCTGGGATTTGAATCCAGGTCCTCTGGCTCTTTTCCAGCAGGCTTTCCACTGTGCCATCCTGCCCCCTGTAGTTTATTTTTACTTGGCATTGGGTTTGGGGGGGGGGAATGGATGTGGAAGAACTCAGGCAGAAGAATCAGCCTTAGCAAGGAAGAAGGATACCTTTTTTTCTCTTGACGGAAAGAGAAGGGGAGAAAAAGAGACAGTCATAATGCTGACTAATTTTGAGAACTAGGGGTGGATAATTAAGGCGGTGGCCAGCTAAAGAGTGGTCTCATCTCCTTATCAGAATGGGAAGCTAGGTCATCTGGAGTAGATATGGTGGGTGGGCTATGATGGCAGGCAAGAGTAGGGCAGAATCTGGAAGGGATTATCTAGAGCAGAAGTGAGGTGAGAGAAAGGTAGAAGGGGTGAATCAAGGACTATGGAGGGTCCCCTTGAGGTTATGAGCCATGAATTTGTACTGAAGGTAGCTATGACATCCATTTCAATTAAAGTTAAGTAAGTAAATAGGAAAGGGGTCTTTAAATCTTCCAGGCTTTCTCAGTCCTGAGGGATCTTTTTCATTAGGCACATCATTACAATGTCAACTAATTGTGTAAAGTTTCAAATATGATGACAGAAAGTAACTGTAATGTGAGCTTTTGGAGCTGCAAAGCATTGTGCTAACGTCTCAGGGTTTTAATCTATACAATGAGAGGATAATGGCTGAATATTCACCTAAAAACTGGAATTGCATATTCAAAGTACTTAAAACTTTTTTAAAAATTTATATAGATTTTTTTTTTACACTATAAATCCAGGATGCCTACACAATTTTCTCTTGTATCAAAGAAAAACAGTTAAACAAAGCAGACTGAGAAAAAAATAAACTTTAATACAGTCAACATTCCTCATTCATCGTTCCCTTCGTGTTGAAAAAAATAATGTGTTTCATTATCTGTTTTCCAGGGTCAACATTAGGCACAGAGATTAATCTGAGTTTAACTGATTTTTAGGGTTGCTTTTCTTTGCATTATTATATTGGTATTTAGTTATTTCAGTCACACTGAACTTTTCATGACCCCATTTGGGGCTTTCTTGGCAAAGATACTGGAAAGATTTGCCATGTCCTTCTCCAGATCATTTTACAGATGAGGAAATGCAAACAGGGTTAAGTGACTTGCCCATGGTCACACAGCTAGTAAGTGCCTGAGGTCAAATCTGAACTCAGGTCTTTCTGACTCCAGGTGCCATCAGCTGCCCCATTACCTCATTATATCACTGGTCTTCTACTTCATACTTTGCACCATGAATAGAGAGCAGGATCTGGAGTCAGGAAGACCTGAGTTCAAATTTGACCTCAGGTACTTTACTAGCTGTATGACCCTGAGTAAGTCAACTTCTGCCTCAGTTTCTTCATATGTAAAATGAAGGTAACAATAGAACCAATTTGCTACAGCATTGTGAGGATAAAGTATTCTTATAATTAATAGTAATATTATTATTAGTCCTTCCATATTTCTTCGAATTTCTCAGGTTCATTGTTTAATATGGTGAAATAATATTCCATTCCATTCACTTACCATTTAATTGTAATTGTTTTTAATTTGTAAAACTCTTCCCCAAATAACAAATACACTTAATTTTTCCAGTTGTTATGGCTGTTTTTCTACCACAAAGAGTAAAGTACACTTTAAGAAGCAATGGGAAATGTTTAGTTTATCATTCAAGTGACAAAATATGGAATCATGTTGAATGAGTTTCTATTTTCTGTCTACACCTTACCTTACCCTGAAATGATTTCAGACACACTAAGGAGTCAAATGAAGCTGTAGACATAAACATGAAGAAGTGGCTTCTCAAAATGATGTTAATTAACTGGATTTTTATGGGTAAAATGCACTGCCTCTTCCTTCTAACAGCACCATTTTCAATGCAAAATAATTAGAGACATCTTTGAAAATTGCTCAGAGAAGAGGGCCTGTGTTGCTGTTTTTCCAATGGAAAATAAACAGTTTCATTTGCCAATTAACAAGCTAAATATAAAATGTATTGTAAAGTCTAAATTAATAGAATGAAATTACTTAATTGCCTACTAAGTACTCTTTAATAGCCTGGCTTTAATGAAACAATATACCAGAAAGCTGTTTCTTTAGAATCCTGAGTAGTTTTACTTTATTGAAGGACATTAAGGAGAGTTGGAATAGCTCACACATTTATGTAGTGTCTTAAGTCATACAGAGCACTTACACATACTAAGTTTTTATGGCATTCTTTTTGGGGTTAATTGCAGGCAGTGTGGTGTAGTGAAAGGAACACAGGATTTGGAGCCAGAAGACAAGAGTTATGATCCCAGACTTGTATCACCTTGAGCAAGAAGAATTTCTCTTCTCCAGAGCTTAGTGTTTTCACACCAGAAAAATTAAAGGGATTGAGTTAGATCATCCTGGCCCCCAGTCCTATTGCTTAAGAGTGTTTGGGAGATTTCCATGAAAAAAAGCAAACAAGCAAAAATGCTAAATACAATAAGACTTTTTATTTGAAAGTCTTTCATATTATTTAAGGAAAAGTACTTAACTTGAAGGGGAAAGGTAACATGAGAAGGGGAGGAAAGGGAAGAACATATCATCATCATTGTTGCCAAAAGACAAAGATGCAACCAGATTTATGGAGCAATAGGCGATACAAAGTCTGCACCTGGCAGGAAAAGGAATGGTATCATAGAGGCAGGTAGACAACCTCCTGCCATTTTCTCCAACTCTCCTGCTACTGCACGCAGCACAAATATATGGAAATGAAGAGGTTTTATAGGGAGGGGCAGGATCTTACCCACGTTCATCTGATTTTTTCCCCATCTCTGACTGGGAAAGAGGAGGGAATATCCATTGGCAAAGTTGCACATGGGATGTTTTCAGCAAGCACGCTTTAAGGTATGAGAAGATCCAAAGAAAGGAAAAGATAGGGAAGGGGGAAAACCATGCAAGAAGAGGAAGCACAGGCAGCTTGTACAAAGAATCAGTTTTCTTAAACCCCAGTCTCAAAGGATCCTTCTAGCTCTAAATCATACAAACATATAAACCCACTCCTCTTCAGATCTTCCCCAGAACTACTGAAGACTCCGCTACCCTTCCAGCCCCCCAGGTTCAGAAGCTAGAAGTTGTCCTTGTTTCTTCATGCTCAGTCACCCCACGTAACCAATCACTTGCTAAATCTCATTGCTTCTATCTCCACATTTCCCCTTCACATCCCCTTCTCTCCACTTTCTCAGTCACCATCTTAGTTCCAGCCCTCCTCAGCTCTTGGCTGAATTGTTGTATTAACTTCCTAATTGGTCTCTATGGCTCAAGCCTCTCCTATCTCCAATCAATCTTCCACATAGCTGCCAAAGTATCTTTCCTAAAGTGTAGGTGTGATCATGTCCCCTCCACCCCACTTAATCAATTCCAGTGAGTCCCTATTACCACAAGGATCAAATATAAATTTCTCTCTTTGTCAATTAAAGCCTTTCACAATTTGGACCTCCCTATCTTTCCATTAGCCTTATATTTTACCCTTGTCCATTGCATTCGTAAGATCATATTGGGTCTACTTGCTTTTTCTAATGCTCCATTTCCCCTCTCTGTGCTTTTGTAATGACTGTCCCAACCCTCTTCCTGTGCCTGGGATACTGTTCATCCTCACCTCTGCCTCTAAGAATTCTTAGCATACCTTAGGACTCAGTTCAAGTGCCTTTCCTGGTTAACATCTCAACTACTAATGGCTTCCACTTTAAAGTTATCTTGAATCTATTTTTTAACGTATCTTGTATATACCCATATATGCACATGTTTTCTGTTCCATATAAGCTCCTTGAAGGCAGGAACTGTTTTCAATTTTTCTTTATGTCTTCAGCACCTAGGACAGTACCTGACAGGCACATAATCATACCATCATCAGTAAATAAGTATCAAGTATCCATTATGTTCCAGGAACTGAAACAGGGGCTCCTGGGATACAAGTACAATAAATGAAGCAATCTCTCTAAGTCAGTAGCTTACATTATGTGGGAGGAGACAATAAAAAATATACACATACACATATATGCACATGTATGTATTTTCAGAATAAATACCAAGTGGTGAAATATAAAGTACGATGATAAATATAAGGTAGTTTCAGATTCAAGGCACTGTTAGTTGAGGGAACCAAGATAAACTTCATATAGAAGGTGATTCGTGAACTGAGTCTTGAGGGAAGAAAGTGATTCTTCAGGATGGAGGTGAGGAGAAGGTGCTTTCTGGGTAAGAGGGATAGACAGAAATGAGAAATAGTGTCATGTGCAAAGAACAGAGAAATGGTCTGTTTAATCAGATTGCAGAGTGTGAGTAGGAAAACAAGTTCTAGCTAGTCTGGAAAGATAGGTTGGGGCAAGGTTATGAAGGTCTTTAAAAACTAAACAGAGAAGTTTCTATCTTATCCTAGCAGCAATAAAAAGCCATTAGAGCTTATCGAGTATTGAGTTTATTGAGGATAATGCTCATTTCCCTGAGCTTGAGGAAATCTTAAGTTAAGTCTGAGCTTAGGGAAAATCATTTTGACACCAGTGTGGAGGGTGGTTTGGGGTGATGACAGAGTTAAGTCAGGAAGTCTAATCAGAAGTCTGTTGCAATAATCCAGGCAAATGGTGATGAGGGCTTGAACTAAGATAATAGCTATGTGAGTGGAAGAAAAGGAAGATTTGAGAGATGTAGAAGTAGAAATGGCAAGATTTAGCAACTGATCAGATTGTAGAGTGAAGAGTAAATGTCAAGGTCACAAACTTGTCAGACTAGAAGATGGGTGATCCCTTCAACAGAGAGAAGTCTGGATAAGTTAGAGCAAAGATGATCAATTTATTTTGGACTTGTTAAAGTTCAAGATGTCTCCAGAACTTCTAGTTCGAAATTATATTCTATATATGCTTGCTGATTGATTATCTGAATTGATAAAAGCACAGTATTAAGTTTAGGGCAGCTACGTGTCTCAGTGGATAGAGTGCTAGACTTGGAATCAGGATGACTCATCTTCCTGAATTCAAGTCTGACCTCAGGCACTTCCTAGCTGCCTGACCCTGGGCAAGTCACTTAACCCTATTTCTCTCAGTTTCCTCATCAGAGCTGGAGAAGGACATGGCAAACCCCTGCAGTATCTTTGCCAAGAAAACCCCAAGTAGGGTCATGAAAGAGTTAGATACACTGAACAACAACTATTAAGCTTTATCTTTTAACTTAAAATGTGTTATCATTCATCATGATGAAAATTGCTATGTTCCCTAAAACTGGAGAGTTATATGAAAAGAAGGACTATTATATGGAAGAGAAAATTATATGGAAATCTTCTGATTGACCCCAGAAGGCAGAACTAGGATCAATGCTTATAAATGCGCTGAGACTCAGGTTTCCAAAGTAAGAGAAAACTTTGTCACAATTGGAGCTGTCCAAGGTAGGATGGGTTGGGCACCTTATGAATGAATAATTATAATAGAATTTATATAGCACTTTGAGATTTGCCACGTGCATTCTTCACAGATGTAATCTGATTAGATTCACACAATAACCCTGGGAGTTAGGTGATACTATCATCCCCTTTTTAAATGAAGGCTGAGGGAAGGACTTGACCAGGGTCATACAAATAATGCCTGAGGCTTGATTTGAACTCAGGTGTTCCTGACTCCAAGTCCAAGTCTGTGAGACTCCCTCATTCAAGAGCATCCAGATACCTCCATCTTCAAGGATTTGAAGAGCTACATGTGGAAGAATAATTACATTTGTTGTGCTTGACTCCAAGAGACAAAGCTAATAGCAATAGATAGAAGTCTCACGGAGCCAAATTTACGCTAGATGTCCAGAAAATTTTGATAACAATAGAACCATCTATAAGTGGTAATGGGCTCTACCTTCCTGGAGGTCTTTAAGCAAAGGACAGGTGACCACTTGTCAACTATATTATAGAGGGGAATCTATGTGTCACAAGTTAAACTAGATGAACTATAGGTTGAATTTCCATCATTGAAATTCTATGATTCTGTAGGTTGTGTTTGTCCTTCACTCTCAAAGGGGACCATGACATCAAGGAGATGATGACACAACTTGCGGTTGACTTTGATTTGAGTGAGGGAGGTCTGTGCAAGGTCACCAGCCTCACTTTTTCCTCCAGAGCCATCTGGGTCCAGTGGCCAGATATTCATCAGGACAACTGGAGATGGTCCAGGATGCAATGGCAGACCCCGGCCCTTTTAGGCTAAGGTCCTTTCAGGTTCTCACTTTAAGTGAGGCAACAGCCATTCATTAAATAGGCCTCTTCTTCCCCTCTCCTTTCCTTCCCTCTTACCTGAGGGTGCTCTGCCCAAAGGAAGGTACATTTTGATGGCCAAAAGCTACTTCCTTAACTTGGGGTTTACTGGTTAGATTTCTTTCTCAAAGACCAAGCCTTAAACCTGATTCACTCTGGAGCTCATAGATTGGTCAATAGGTCTCTGCCCTCCTAAGGTAGAACGAATGTAAATAGCAAATAGTAACTGTTTCTCTTTTGGTCAGCAACCCTGAGGATCTTCCCCTCCCAGTTTGATTTTTTTTTTGAGTTTGATGATTCTGTAATTTATAAAATGTTGAAAGAACACATAGCTAGCAATAATACAGAAGGAAAATATGTACACCTCACTTCCTATCAGAAAGAAAAAACTAGGTGCTGTGCCTGATGGAAAATGAACATCCTTTCTTCTTTCTGTAGGTAAATTACCAAACTTACAAATTGTAGTCACTCCACAGATTTCTTCAGATACCTTCAGATCCATCTGGAAAAACAGTAAGAAGTTTGGTTCTGCCCATAAGAAAAAGAAAAAGGTAAACAAAGAATAGTGTACCTGTTTGGGTAAATGGATCATCATCAGGAAGGCTTTATGAAAGTTAGGGAGTGCAGCTGGTAAAGACAACAGGGGTGAAATGTCAATAGGCAATTATAGGAATCACAGCACTTGGTCAGACCCATCCAATCCTGCATTCCATTTCTGAGGTTGGCATCCTCCTGCCTTGTACTGGAAGAGCGCAGTGGCTCCGGAAGATTAGGAACCTACCTCCAGGACATCCCAGTTTCACAATAATCAACTACAAATCTTTATCTATGAACTTGTCTAAACTTTTTTGGATTTAGATTTATGAAATGAATTATTATGATAAATTGATTACCTATTGTGGGAAGGTAGCCTCTTTATATTAAACTTCTATTTCTTTCTCATTATTTCACAGGCCAAAAAATAAACTCCACTTATTCCTGTGGACAAGCTGTTATGGATACCGAAGACAATGTCAGTGAGAAATGATATTTCCAAATAAGAGTCATTTTATGAATGTGTGAGAATACCTTATTCTTACATTATATTACATTTGTCATTTTTATAAAAAGTTGCTTTTCCAAGGAAAACTCAGTAAAACAGATTAAATCTTTTTCTGTGATTTCTCCTTCTTTTGAGCAAATGCAGTTTCTGCCAGGTTAGAAGTAAGCGTGCTGTTAACCTAGTTAAGAAAAAATGAATCTTCTTTCTGAGGTTGTGTTTGTGCAGGTATATTTGGGAAAGGGAGCTGTTCCCTACTTGTCACTTCCTTGGAAAGCACCTTCTACATCAAAGGAGAGAACTTCTAGCCACTCCACTTCTTTATTAAATTCAAGCAACAGCGTATTCATCAAACATTTCTTAGGTGACTCTTACGTTCAAGGCATTGTGCATAGGGTAGGAAATGCAAAATGAATGAGCTTAGTACCCGTCCAGGCAGAGCAAATGGGAAAGAAGAGCTAGGAATGAAGGTGATTTCCTGAAAAATGGTGAATAAGTTCAATAAGCTGAGATCTCTTTGTTCTTATAGTATGCTGCTTTGAATTTGAGGGGCTCTTGTGCTAGGTAGAATATAGCTATGGTGGGAAAAGAAAATCTGGGAAATTTCAAGGCTCTAGCAAGTTGAATAAAAAAATTGTTCCAGTCCTAGAAAGATAAAAATCTATTGTGAAGTACTTATTGAACACTTACTACATGCATAGCACAATGTTTGGTACTATAGGGAACAGGAAAGAAGCAGGAGAGCTATTCATTCAACAAGCACCTGTTTAAAGCCTGCTATAACACTGGGTTTGGAGGTGGTGGAAGGCTAGAGGTTTGGATGGTAACTTATGGTCATTCAACTCATTTAATAAACATTTATTGAGCATCTTCTACATGCCAGAAGCTGGGCTAAGTGCTGGAGACAGAAAAAGAAATAGTCCCTGTGCTTAATGAGCTTGTTAGAAAGAAACAATATGCATGTAAAAAAGCAAATGCAGACTACATAAGAAGCAAAGAAATTTCTGGAGAGAAGGCACTAGCGACTTGGGGGATTGGGGAAGGGCTCATGTAGGAGATGGAATTTGAGTTAAGCCTTGAAGAAAACTTGGGATTCTATAAGGCAAAGATAAAGAGCAAGTGTATTCCAGGCATGGGGCAAAAGGCATGGATTCAGGAGGTGGAATGTTACATATGAAGGATAGTAAGCAGACCAGTCTACAGGCTAGACTAAAGAGTGCATGAACAACAGTAATGTATCATCAGTAAAGGTAGGCTTGAATCAGATTGTGGAGGGTTATCAAAATGCAAACAAAAGTGTTTATAATGAGATACTTTATTCAAAGTTTTGCTAGGCAAACTATATCCACATCACCTCATCCACTGGCACAGTCATCTAGTCAAAAAGGGAAATGGGGTTAGTGTGTTCATAATGAAGCCTGCAGACTCCTAGCTTGTTTTACAGATAAGGAAACTGAGATCCAGAAAGATGAAGTGATTTAGTCCGAGTGCGATTTTAGGCGAGTCATTTAACCTCACCGTACCTCAGTTTCTTCATCTGTAAAATGAGGGGACTGAACTAGATGAGCTCTAATGTCCCTTCCTAGGTCTAAATCTAAGATTATCTGATTATAAAGACAAAAAGACCAAAGCTAAGAACTGAGTTTTGGTGGATACCCATCATACCCCACTAAGCTGGATCAGTTAGAAGAGGAAGGAACCATTTGGCTGGGGATGGGCCTAGGGTGGTGGTGAGCCTGGGAGGGAGAATGGGGTGAGAGGAAGGGGAGAAGGGGGACTTATCAACAGATGCAAAGAAGCAGAGACAAAAAGATCTGTACACAGAGTCACAGGTCAAAACAACCAGGGATCAACTGTTCTCAAGCAGAGTCTGTTTATCAAACAGGAACTGCCAGGAAGAAAGATTTAAGCTAAATTAGAGTTCAGGTGCCAGTAGGTCAATAAGCTGAAGATAATAGAGTCTTGGATCAAAGGGCAGATCTTACTGGCAGTTCTTATGGGGGCAGCAGAGAAGCACCCTGAGGGTTTTACAGCCCATATCAACTGACCCTGTGCTCCCTAAAGTTACAATTTTGCTGAGATTCATTTATTTTAGATTCATTTAACAAAATTATTTAAATATTTATTTAAAAGAGAGAGAGAATTCCACCAGTCTTCCAAAGAAAAGAAATTTCAGAACACTTTTTTCACCCATAAAAAAATATTTTTTATAGAGATGATGGAAAAGGAAAGAGTAAGAATGAAGACAGACAAGTGAAGAAAAAGAGCAAAAATGGTCATATTTACTTTCTTGGAAAGTCTTGTGAAAGGAGTTTTTGAAGGGATGAAAGTACTTTTCTTAATAGAAACACAACAGGAAAATCACCATAGTACAGAAATACAAATACCTTCCTCCTGACCAATGCAACAACATAGCCAACTAAGATACAACATAACCAACTAGTAGACATTTGGTTAAGAAATAACCTTGTGCACAGGTTTTATAAATTGATGGGATGTAGGGAAAGTGGTTGAAGGCTAGGGCAGAGTCAAAGATGACAGGTTTTGTGCTTGGGTGAGACTGGAAGGCTACGGTGCTACTAACAGGAGTAGGAAAGCTGGACTAATCCTACGATTTAGAGATGGATTAGGTTTTAAGGCTTATCTGCTCCAACGCCCTCAGTTTACAGATGAGGAAACTGAAACCTAGGGAAATGGAAAGCTTTGGCTAAGGTCCCATGGGTAGTAAGCAGTACAAATAGAGTGGAGCCAGTTTTAGAGAGATGATGATAAATTCAGTTTGGACATACTGAGTTTGAGGTAATATCAGGACATCTAGGTAGAAATACTGGACCATCATTCAAAAAAAAAAAATCAGGAATGGTTATACAGATTTAGGAATCATCCCCATAGCTGTGATACCTGAAATCATGACAATGGATCCTCTCACCAAGGGAGAAAATATAAAGAGGAAAAGCAAGGGGTTATGATACTTCATCCTCTGTAAAAGAGGGGTAGACATAGTGAGGTATTAAAATATGAAAGATGGGGGTAAATAGAATTCCCAGTAGAAGATCACATTCTTCTCAGTACAATAGAAAGTGAGGTCATTTGCTGAGAAAAGTGGGGTAAATTTTGGGTCCAGATGCGAAAGGAGGTTTGCAAAATCCCCTGTGGAAAGTGTGACAAGGTGTTTATTAGAGATGATTAAAAGCTTTGAGGTTCATGATGGAAAATACCATCCACATCCAGAGAAAGAACTATGGAGTCTGAAATCAGATCGAAGCATACTATTTTCTCTTTCTCTCTCTCTTTTAATTTCTCATGGTTTTTCCCTTTCTATCTGATTCTTCTTTCACAACATAACCAAAGTGGAAATGTGTTTAATATGATTGTATATGTGTGTATAATATAGTATATACATATGTATATACAATGTATATTGTATATGTATACATATGTGTAGGTAGTATGTATTGTATATAGTATATATACATATATGTATATATACAGCCTATATCAAATTGCATGCTGTCTTAGGAAGGAGGGGAAATTCAGAATCAGAATTTTATAAAAGTGAATGTTGAAAACTAAAAATAAGTAAATGACAAGCACTGAGGTTAAAGAATGATTTCTAGTATCAGTATCTTATCAGTGCGTAGGTAGCCATAAGATGTCCTAAGCCTTACAGAGCGTTCTGTTGCATTTAAGGGTCGATGGCACATTGGTTTAAGTTTCAGAGCCTGAACATCTTTAACTGGGAAGATAATGTATTGCATATTCAATAAACCCTTCTACTCTTATTTGGGTAAGCTCCTTTTCCGCCATTCCTGCACAGTTCATATGACTCACAGCACCTGTGAAGGACAAGTCTTGGTTTGCTGGTTCACATCATAGCTTTGTTCCTCATTGCTCCTCCATTCTCTGTTATCCTGGGCTAGCCCCCTGCTTTGACATGCCTTTGACCCATGACTGGTTCTACATTCTGTCAGACACCAATTGCTTGCTTCTAGGGGGCCACATGGATTGCAAAATCTCACAAGATCACACTAATGCCAGTCAGGAGGACAAAAAGTAGATGGGAGGGATCTTTGCCCTCATCATCTGATCAAGACACTGTATAAACAAGTTACTCAGCATCTCCTTAACCTCAGACATGGAAGCAAATACAGGGAGGCTGCCATTATGCACAATATCCTTCTTATCCATGAGGTCCCTGTGCCACATTAATTTTTTTAAAATTTCCCTTAGTGCCTCCCAGTGTGCTATGAATATACTTACTGCCCACAAATAGTGGTTGCATGAATGAGTTCCAAATGTAGTGAGGGCTGTGCTCATCTTTGAGTACTTGGTAAATATTTGACTCGTCTTACATACAACCATAAATAATGGCCATGTTCAAATATGATTTCCCAATCAATATTTTTAGCACTGACCTCTCAAAAGATCTCCAATTCTGTACTTTTTGTCCATCCCTCCCCAAACCCCTGATGCTGAATGAGTCTAATTCATACTTTTCTCCCAATCCCTCTTTAAACTCAATCTATCATAATCAGTCCCTATGGTTGTCAATTGGCACTACTATACCTCAAATTCTTTCTTTCCCTTAACTTTTAATGTATAACTAAGCCCTCCTAGACTTCTGTTTCCACTTCAGTTGGACAAATTTAATGTTTCCAGGAATATTTCTGCCATCTCCCAACTGTGGTACCACATGCCACTCCTGCCTGGAGGAGCTTTCCTCCTTCTTTCAACCCATCTATTATCCTTTCCTTTTTCAGACTGCTCATTAATAAGCAACTACCTTTTTAGGCTTAGTCTGGTTGGGCTCCAAATTCTCTAAGTAATCCCACTGTGATCATCTTCCGCACTACCTCAGCTATCCAGCACTTACAGGTACCCAATAATTCCGTATAAATGATATTGATACTCACATACAGCTTTGTGAGGAATGTTCCTTCCCCCTCCCTCCCCTGTGCCCACTGCTGACTTAAGAAAACCCTAACGGGCTGAGGGCTGCCAGGGAGACGGCAAGAGGTCACCAGGAGAGTCGGGAGGAGACGAGAAGGACAGCCGGTATTTATGCGGCCCTTCACGCGTCTCGTCTCGCTGGGTCCTTCCACTTGGGCAGATAGCACCTCCCCACCGCGCAGAGGAGGAAGCTGAGGCCGCACGGGTTAAGGACCTGCTAATTTCATTTACGTAAATATTCTCCAACGGATCCTCCCGACGGCTCGGGGAGGTCTTACCGTGGAGAAGTTTAGGCAGAGGAAGGAAATCAGTGTATTGATCACCCATACGTGCCTGCATCGTACCAGGTGCTTTCCTAATATCCCACGTGATCCTCGCAGCAGCCCCGGAAGCTGAGAGGGCCTTTGTGATTCCTATTTTACAGACGGGGAAACGGAGGCAGCCAGTGGTGGCGCGCCTGGCCCAAGGTCACGGAGCTCGTGAGTACGGGAGGCAGGGTTTGAACTCGGCTCTCGCACAGGGGTAGGGAGCCTTACTCGGCTGATTCCTTGCCCTCTTTTACGAAGTGACTTCAAGCACTGGGGGCTCGGAAGGCCAGGGCTTAATTAAGCTCGGCACCGGGCCCAGGCCCTGCCCACATCAGGCCTCAGGGCTGCGGACTGCCGGTGCCCGGCCGAGGGCAGCGCTTTCGAGGGGCGACCAAGAACCCAGGACCACCCGCGGCAAGGTGAGCGCAAGAAGACACGCGCAGGGCAGGAGGGGGCGGGGCGGGGCCCGTTCAGCTCCGCCCCGGTGACGTAACCCAAGCGCAGGCAGAGTCGTCCAATCCTGGGCCGCGGCGCCGCGCCGGCGGGGCTGACGTCGGCGTGCTCAGCGGCGTGGTCGACGTCGGCGTCCGCGGGGGCGTAGGCGGCGGGCTCGGTAGCTAACGGTCGGCCGGCTCTTCCCTGCGGCCGCCTCTGGAGGGAGCTGCAGCCTCTCCCGAGGAGGCTTGGCCCCGCCGCCATAGCTCCCCGCCGCGCTCGCCCCAAGCCTCTCCCACGCCGGCCGGCCGGGCCCGCCCGCGCCGCCATGGCCGACGTGGAGGACGGAGAGGAGCCTGGCGCGCCGGCCTCGCACTTGGGCAGCTCGGGCTCCAAGGCCGCAGGCGACAAGATGTTCTCCCTCAAGAAGTGGAACGCTGTGGCCATGTGGAGCTGGGACGTGGAGTGCGACACGTGCGCCATCTGCCGGGTCCAGGTGATGGGTAAGCGCTGCCACGCGAGCCCGGGGCTGCCGCGAGGCCTCCGGGGCGTCTCCCTCCCCCACGCGGCCACGCACGCGCGCTCCTCCCCCGGCCCCCGTGGGGGGCCGACGTCTTCCGTGGGCCTCTGAGGAAGCAAGCAAGCGCGCGAACGCACGCACGTGTGAGCGCAGGCCCGCCCACCCGGGCCTTCTACCGACGGAGGGGGTGGGGGAGCGACGCGCTTTCCTGTCGAAGGCCCGCAGGCCGGCGTGAGACTGGGCCGGGTGTGGCCGACGGGGCCGCGCGTGGGGGAAACTGCTGAGCGCCCCCCGCCCCCGGCGGCCGCGCCTGTCAGACCCGCGGGCTCGGGGGTGCCGGCCCGGCCATCCCGAGGCGCCCCTGCCCGCCTGGTCCGGCCGTGGGGGGACCGGTCCGCAGGGACGGCGTGCTGCACCGAGACGAGTTTGATCACACTTAGAGTAAAGGAATCATGTGCCGTGTGTGATCGATAAGCTATGATTGATACGAGTTGGGACGTGCGTTTGCTTTTTATAGACCCGAGGCCCAGGCAGGTGAAGTCGTTTACTCCCAACCCTCCTAGGAAGAGTGCTGTTTAAATACAAATTACGAGAAAGAATGGAGGCAAAGAGAGGTTCATGTTAAAAAATAAAACCTTCTGTACTTGGGAACTAAAATATGAGTTTTAGAGTCATTAGAGGGGAAGTAAATTGTAGACAAGATTTTCTAATTAAGGGATGAGATTTTTAAGCATATTGGATTATCTTAAGCATCCTGTATCTTTTATCCTTTCATTTTGAGGATACTTTATAGTATTTATAGTGATTCAAATATATATATTTTAAGTTTTTTATCTTTTTTCTGTAGAATTTTGTTACAACTTAATGTTGATTCTTACTTTTCATGCTAGGGACATGATTTAATTTTTCCTCTGACATGAGAAATACGATCTCATTTTAAAATTTGGGTAGTGTTATTTTGTTGAGAGGGAAAAAAACCTTGATTTATTTTATTTAAAAGATTTCTAGTATTATTTTTCTTATGTAAAGCTGTGAAAAAACTTACTGTAAAGGAGTAGAAGTTCTGATTTTTTAAAAAGGAACATTTCAGTTTGTAGGTTAAAGGTTTGTTTTCATGGTGTCATTCATTGTGTTCATCCTTAAAGTGAAAATAGACCTCTAAAATGTTACATTTTGTTGAAAGTAAAAACATTTTCGGCTTCTATCCTGCATTCTGAAGGGTTAATATTCAGAAAGTAATTTTCTCTTTTTACCAAATTAATTACTTCAAACATTAAATAGAAATGTGGAAACCTATAGTGGCAGTTGATATTATATAACAAACATGCTTGAAGTATCCAATGCATGCATATAAGAATTCAAATGGCTGTAATTCTACCATCTTAGTTATAACACTTATTCCACAATTACCACGTTGATACAGATTTAGAGCAGTTAGGTTTTCTTAGTCTACAAGTATTTTGGAATGTATATTACATACAGACTTTTATTTATGGACTGCTAAAGTCCAGTGAGTATTCAGTCAATAATAATAGTGAGAGATTCATTTTTTTTTTAAACAAACCACTTCTGTCCTAAATTACTAATTAATGATCCTAATTACTACAAACTAAGTGACTGACAGTTAATAATACATTAAGTATAAAGAAGTAAATAATACCCTACTTAAGTTAGATATGAGCATCATGAAAATTCAGGCAGATTTTATGGTTAAAAAGATAAAAGTAGGATTTTATATTAGATCTCGTTCAGAGTTTTGATATCGAATATAAGCCAAGTCTTTGGGAACAAAGTCCAGATATGGTGGCATTTATGAAGAAAGTTTTTGTTCAAGTTTTGTATCCTATACAGTGCATTACTCATTTGAATAAAATGTGCATTGAGTAGACTGGGCCATCATTGCTGAAATTTTGGGATTTATTCCAGTTATCAGTGATTTCTTGTGATATCCTTGCTCAGAGGTTTGACTGTCTCCACTGGAATCTTTACTCCTGCTATTTAGGAAGGTGGCACAGTTACCAAGAGAGGAATTCAGGAAAGAGAGAAGAGGCATGCTATCTGTGCCAGCGGAGTACATGGATGAACCAGCAGGGGAGTGCTCCTAAGGTTCCTTTTAGGATTTCTGTACAAAGTAATGATGTATTGGGGGACATGACTGAGAATACTAGAGGTGGTATGTATGTGCTACAGTCAGGAGGAAAGGGGAGGAATGTGAGAGGGCATCTAAGAGGTGCCATAGGCTTTCAGATGTACCAAGAGTTTTAGGTGTGGCCTAGTAAAGAGAGTATCAGACTGGGTTAGAACACCAGTTGTATGACCTTAGACACGTCCATCACTTTACCCCCTGGTTCCTAGTTTCTTCATGCAGAGTCAGAGGTGACCTGAGGAGATGGGGAGTTAATTTGTTTCATCTTTCTTCAGTGTCATGAGGCCAGGATTTCTTGTCTACCTAGAATAGGCCTAGTGTTTTAAATGTACTTTTCTCTACAAAAGGATAGTTGTGGCCTTATTCAGCAAAGTATATCTTGAGGAAAAAAAATCTGTAGAATGTTATATCTCTTTATAGAACAACTATTAAAAGCATTGAGAAGGAAAATAAATGTGAATTATAGTATATTTGTTTTTCAGGAAAATGTTTTCTACCTTCAGCATTAAAAGCTGTTCGCTACTATTTTTTGTCTTCCTTTTAGCTTATTAAGAATCACATCTAATGTTCTGGTAGCTATATTCAAAATTTTAATTTTAAATAAAGTACAATGGAGAAATTTTAATATTACAATAAGTGTATCTTCCTATTATACTTGAAATTTAGGTGGTGTATGCCTCTTATATTTAATGGACCTTCCTAGACTCTTATTTCACAATGGCTTTTTAAAAGCCAAAATACTGGGCACAGGATCAAATGAAAATGAGAGTCAACTAGGTGGCTAGTGAACGGAGGCTTGGACCTCAGTTAATATCCTGCCTCAGAGATGACTGAGAAATCCTGGGCAGGTTACATGATCTGTCTCATCTGTAATATGGGGTAGAGTAATAAAGTTGTAGTGAGAATCAGATGAGATCTAAAGGGCTTTGCAAACCTTAAGCTCTCTGTAAATGCTAACGATGTAGTACTTGGATGAGGAAACTTTCCCTGATCACCCAGAAAATCCTGGTTCAAAAACAGATTTCAAAAATTGTTTTCTTGATATCTGAAGCTACAGAAACCATGAACTTTTCCTTCATGTACATAAGTCAAATGTTATTAAGCATCTACTGGTTTCCTATCTGTGTGCTTAAGGATATAGAAAGAATTGTACCTTTAGAAGGTAGAAGGAACCTCCAAGTCTCTACCTGTCTAACCCCTTTCTTTCACAGGTAGAGATACTGAAAACAGAAGCAAAGAAACTCCAGGTCACACAGGTAGCGAGTAACAGTATTTGAGCTCATGTTTTACAAGACAAAGTATTCTGGCCCTTAAAGATTTTACATTCCTAGTGGAGAGAGAAAATGTGAATGGTTTCTGTAGTAAAGATCATAGGGAAAAGTTCTAGTCAGGGAAAAATAGTGGAGGTCTAAGCCTTGAGCTTAGCCTGCAGGGAGTTGGTGTAGCAGAGGAGGGAGGAACCACCTGTCACACTGAGCCCAGTGTCATGGAAAGAGGAGAGGACACTGGCTTGTTGCTGGAAACATTTGGAGATAGGGTTGGTCAGGAAGACGCAGCCTGAAATACCCATCTAATTTTAGAGCTAGAGTATCCTTAGAGAACTAATCCACCCTCTTTTATGGATCAGGACCCCCAGAAAGGTTAAGGGTTAAAGGTCACACTGCTATAGTTCAAGGAGGGAACCTGATCCTAGTGTTTTTTTCTCATGGTGACACTTTTGTCATTAATCTTTTTAACAGAGGCAGCTAGATAACCCAGAGTGCTGGACCTGAAGTCAGGAAGACCTGAGTTAAAATGCAGGCCTAAGAGACTTACTGTGTGACTCTGGGCAAGTCCCTTAACCCCTGTCCGCCTCATTTTCCTTATCTGTAAAATGCAGAGGATAATAACAGCACCTACCTCCCTGGGTTGTTGTGAAGGGAAAAAATAAGGTAATATTTGTAAAGCACTTTTCAACCCTTAAAACATTGTGTAAATGCTAGCAATTATAATTATTGTTAGCAAAATAATTGTTATTATTAACAGCTGTTTACTCAGAGGTAACCTACTATATCTGTGATAGTAGGTAAGCACCCTTAAGTTCAAGTCTTTGTACACACTGGGCTCTCTTAAAGAGAATTTAAAATGAGGCATACCAGGAATCCTCCCCCAGCCAGGGAGCTAGTACATTTCCGTGGTACCTGGAATGCTTAATACTTCCCTCTCTTTACTTTCCTGTTCTCAAGGTTTTCCACGCCAAAGGATAACTAGTTTTTACAAGTTATTCATAGTTAAGTGATTACTTACATTTCAGATAGATAAGACAACAACAGAGGCAACAACATGGCATAGTCCAGTGGGAAGTTTTAGATTTGCAGTCAGAAGATTACTATCTATGTGACCTTGGATGTCAGTGGGCCTGAGTAAATGAGTGAATTTGACTAAAAAAACCACCCTTTCAGTCCTACATCTCTGCTGCTATATCTGTCTAGTGAGGAGAAAAAATTTTTAAAAGAAAGAAAAATCTTTCCTGATATTTCATGAATGAAATAGTAAGTGAAGACTAGAAACATTCAAATATGTTTATTTTAAATGTTTTCTGAATCACCATATGGGAAAAACTAAGACGTGACTAAGAATAAGAAACTCCTACACTCAAGCAAGTGTGCTTGTGGAAAAATCCGAAGGGTTTGAAGAAGAGTGAACAGATTGAGAATGACTTCTTTAAAAGGAGTATGTTTCAAAAATAAATTACTCCTTATGTTGATGTTTATGGATGTGCTCTTATATTTCATTGTTCACAAGATGTTATTTAAACTTTAACTTGATGAAATATCTTTGGCATATTTTCCCCACAGGTATTATATAGATATGCTCAGTCAGGGATCTTTTAATCTGAGTTTTTAAAAATGGGATGGGATGTTTTTATTGCATTTTATGAAACTGCTCCTAGTCATAACTGATAAGTGTTGTGCTTTGTACTTTAAATCCAGATGAAAAATTGGGCATTGAATGTTTTATCTTCATTATTAAGCTGTAGGGCTTTTATTTGTCTTTGAAGTATAAGGGTTTTTAAAATTGCATTTTGAGCATCAGATTGAGAATTGCTGTTTGTTTGCTTTTAGATGCCTGTCTTAGATGTCAAGCTGAAAACAAACAAGAAGATTGTGTTGGTATGTTGTAATTTTATTCTTAGTTTTTCAACTGAAGTTTTTTTCTCAGTGGGAATGTTTGCAATTAAGATGAAATTTATCTATATACAACAGTATACTATAAAGCAATGATCTATTATTAACGTAAAATGCAGACGTATTCAAAAGTACTTACTGTCATCTGCTTTGGTATAGCTTGTTTTAGCCATGTGGCTTGTTATTGTCACAAAGAATTGCTATATTAGTGGAAATTGTTGACATCTTAGTGTAAATAGAAACTAGTTATGTCTTCTACTAAGAAAGTTATAAAAGAGAGAATTGTTAAAACATTTAACTTTATAGTAGAGTTTTGACTAAGTTTTGATTAGGTTTTTCAGGAATCTTTTTATGGTTTTATTACTTGATCACATTGTTTTATTTCATTGGAATTTATGCATAGATAACACATTTGATCTTAGCCTGGAGAGGTCTAAAAGAGATAATACTAGATATTCTTTATGGAATAATTCTTAAATATGAGTAAATGAGATAATGTTAGTACAAGCATCTTAACCTAAATATTTAAGTATTTTTAAGCATTTTATATACTTCATCTTTAAAAGTGCTCTTTTAGCACATTTACTGTGCAAAATATTTTAAAATACTGAAGAAATAAAAGGTTGACTTTTCCATAAGTCATTTCTTAGTGGTATCCTTGGTATCTTTTCCCCCACCTCCACTCTTAATTTTGGCTCTAAAAGATTTTTCTGTTCTTTCTCAATCCCCCACATTTAATTCCTGGGATTCCTTCCCTTTTATCTTTGCTTTACTTAACTCCATGCTAACACAGTCTGGAAACACCTTACCAGCTTTATTCCTGTTATTTATACATTCTGTGCTCCCAGCCAGACTCAACTGCTTACTCACTCTTCCCAAAACTACTTCCCTACCATGTTTAATATTTAAAGTGCCTTTGACTTGCTGCTCTTTATTCCCATTATGTTTGTCCAGTCCTGAATTAATGTTTGTTGAATGAATGTCCTTCCTACCCCCTCTGTTTTGTATTCTTATTGTCCTTTAAATTGCAACTCAGATGTCATCCCCTCCAGGAAGCCTTTTCTGATTATCTCCATCTCTTTCAACCTTCTCTCTTTTATCTTTTATGTTACTATAGTGAACTGAGGAACCATATCTAATATATACTTCCCCCTAAAAAAATACATAAGTATAAACTGATACAGAAGACATCCTAGGAGGAATATACTTGGCAATATACTCTGCATTTTTATTGACTTAATAAATGCCATTTTTACACAAAAAAAGACTGAGAATATGGCACAGTCCCATCACTAATGAAAAGAGAACTGTGCATGCTCTACTGTTGGCAGGTCACTAGGGTCATCTTTCAGTATTAGACACAACTCAAAGAAAAGGAAAGGATTAAGGGGGGGGAGGTGTTATATACAAAATTTTAATTAGGAGTCGTGGAAACTTCAAAATATAAGGTAAAACATTTCCACAATCAAGGCAATAGTTGGAAAGACTTCAGGACAGTCAGAAAGACTAGTGCTTTAACAAAGTTGCCTTTATCTTGACAATTATATATTGATATATATATTGATAGCAAAACTACATTTAAAATTTATTTTTCCTTGAAATCCCTAAGTCATCCTGTTGCAAAAACACTCAAAGTATTTTTCAATATGTATATGAAAACCTATTTTATGGTTATTATTTCTAAAAGCTGAAAATTTTTTGTAAGCAATATAATTAAAATTTAGCATTGGTTAATATAGTATTACTAGAACGATAGGAGCTCCCAACATACGTAGGCTATGTCATTGTTAAAGTGTCGTCTGCCTGTGTATATTTAGCATATTTTGGACACAGTCATCTAATTACGGTATTAAGCATCTATACTGTTGATATTTTTCATAACATTTTGAGGGAAATTATGAAATGCTTATTTCCTTTTCAGATAAGTCAGTTCAAATAACATGTACTATCAGTGTCTAGATAATATGGCTTTAACTTTGAGTTCAATAATTTAGGTTGAAAAATGTATTAAGTATATTTTTGTTTTTCTTTCAGTGGTCTGGGGAGAGTGTAACCATTCCTTCCATAATTGCTGCATGTCCCTGTGGGTGAAACAGAACAATCGCTGCCCTCTGTGCCAGCAGGACTGGGTGGTCCAGAGAATAGGCAAATGAAAGCCCAGGGCATCATTGAGTGCCATGGTCTGAGGCCCTGGGTATGGCACATAAGGGGTAAAGTCCTCCAAAGATGGCATCGCTTCACTTGTCTTGCCTTGGTAAAAGGAATGACTTGGACACTTGCTGAAGTTAGGTTGCGGCATTTGGTCCCCTTTCTTTTTAGAACTTCTTTACAAGTAAGAACAGTGTGTTAGAGATGACATTCTTTTCTCTTTCTTTGGTGTGAATTGTAGATAACTGCTTCGAAATGCCATATTAGAGAAAACAGCTTCAATATGAATGACTTTCCTAGACTCTCTAAAGTCTAGGATAAAGGAAATCAGGAGAGTAAATTCCATTCAGACAAGATAATTTTGCATGTTTATAGTTAATCATTAAAAGTTATTGACATCAATGAAAAAGCATTCAAATCTGATCCATGTAAGGTATGGTTTGGTACTAATAGTATTTTTTTCTCTGAAAATAACTAATTTATTCAGTGTTCATGTCACTATGTTAGGGTTTTGGCTTCCATTTTAAGTTTTTGTTAAAAACAAGATTAAAAATTTTATGACTAACTTAATAGTGACCAGGGCAACCAAAAATTGTATTTCTCTGTTTCAGAGAAATTGAGTCTTGGTCGTCTTATAAGGTTGTATCTTTTATTGTTTAGTGAAATCTATACCCAGAACTCTATAAAGCTCTATAAAATCATTGAGTTATGGACGCATAAGTATTTCTAGATCACACTTTGATTTTTGCCATGTTATATTTCTTTAAAGGTGATTTATATTGAATATCTATAAGAAAAAGATGTTTGATTCACTTCTTAGACCTTCAATGAAAAAATTATAATCACATAACACTATTTGATAAAGATTAAAGATTCTATTAAATTGTTTAATTACTTGAACTGTGACATAATAAATATTAATCTAATTTATTTTGTGAATGTTTATGTTTCTTTTAGGAAACTATGCATATGGTCATTATTTTAACTGAGATTAAAATTTTGAAATATAGTATTTGAATGCTTGCTAGCATTAAAATAGGTCCTACCCGTAGCTTAACCTAAACTTGTTTACATTTGGGAAAGATGTTTTATGGACTTTGATGAACAACCTGGAGACATTTGGGATGTGAGACAATTAACTTCAGAGTAGTCAGAGAATTTTCCAAATGGAAGTTACTACTATCTTTTCTAACTTAGGTACCAAAATACAAATTGATGTGAGTGCTCAAGAATGAATATATGTATGTGTACATGTATATACAAACATATGTGTGTATATATGCACACATACATACGTGTGTGTATCTTAAAATATCAGAGAAGAAAACAACTATTTGCTTCTCTGCGCTCAAAAGTCAGTAGTCCTGAGCTTCATTTCAACAGTCAAAAAAGGATTTTGAGTAATAAAATTTTTAAAAATTAACTGCTATTGATTTTTTTTTAACATGTTGACTTCATTTTATTGATCAACAGGCTGCTTTACTGTGGAATTGCTTTCCATAATTTCTATGGGCCTATCTATTCAATGTACAAGAACATCCAAACATCATAGTATAGCAGAAAAAGCCCAGACCGGAGGCTGAGAATCTCCAGTTTGTGTCCTGGCCTTGCTATTTACCTGTCTTCTGTGAGGCCCATACGACTATTTCATCTTTCTTCAAAGTAAGGAGTTTGGTCTGGATGAATCTCGTGAGGTCTTTTCCAGCTCAAAATGCTACAGTCCTATCCTTTGGCAATACTTAAGAATTTGGGTGTTTTTAACCACTGCACAATAAACTTTTAGCAGTTTTTGCAGAATTTTTCTAAAGGACATTTTGAATGTCCTAAAAATGTGACCTAAGTATTTGGCATTACAATAAAGGAGAAAATAGTAGGAATTTTAACTTATTTTAGTCAAAGGAGGGGAAGTATGCAGATGAATTGTGGAGGCAGATGGTAATTGGCTGATTGACTGCTGCTATGGCAGTCCCATAGCAAACGATGTTACAGTCCAGCCACCTAACAATGCACTATTTATATGTGAGCATCTGAGGGTAGGAGAAGAGGAGGGAATCAGACAAAGCAAGACTGATCATACCCATCCTGGGCTGAAACCAACCAGTCTGCATTGTCATCTGAAAATGGAGTGCATGTTGTTGAATCAAAAAGAGCATAGTGTGTTAGTTAATGTTTCCCATACAAAAAATGAACAATGAGCATGTTTTTCATCCCTCTGACCAAAATAATGCTAAAATAATAATGAATTTTATCGCACATATATTGAAAAAGTGATTTATAAGTCAACCTTAGTTTATATGTGCAGTTGACATTTTTAAAAAATTTAGTTATCTTTCATCTGTCTGTAACTTTTAGTGTATCCATGTAACTAATACAGTCTAAAATTTTCTAGTGAAGATCGGTTTTACAATAATAACTTTTAATGTTTTCATAAAAGAATTCTCATTTTGAAGTCACTGTCCTGACATATAACTCACAAAGTCAGTGGGTAAGTTAGTCTTTCTTGGTTTGAACTAAGCACTTTGAAAAGTGTATCATCTCTTTCAGTTTCAATTTCCCAGAGTACCCTCAGTGAACAGTTTGTCCTCTTGGTTCTGAGCACTTAAGTAAATGTACTTTGTCATTTGAATATTCCAGATAAGGTTAGATGTTACTTTTATGTGCAAATAACTGCCCTTGACTTTGAAAACATATGCCATTCTGCTAAGCATTTAGGCACTCAGTAAGTTCTTGTTTGATAAAGAGAGACTCTTTGAACTGAAAAATATGAAGCTCGTAGTTCTTGTATTAGCATAATTGAACCCAATATAGCAGTTACATAACTGAGGAAACCATATTAAAATGTGTTCCTTTATTCGAAGGATATATAGAAAGCAAAATATGTAAGAAATATTGAAGTACTTTCAATTTAAGGTTGTGTTTGGTGGTTCATAAACATTAAAAAATTATGTTCTGTACCCTCTAAAATGAAAGTTTTAAAAAAATCCCAATGTCAATTTTTGCAAACCTTTGTGTAAAGGTATGCTTATCTAATTTGAACAGTTAGAATGAAATGTAAAATTTTTTTAAATTTTAAGCCATTTGTCTGAATGTACAATTGATGGAATAGTAGTTGACATAACACTTTTTTTTAAAAAATGTTTGAACTAGTTTTTCATTTTAAATTAACAAGCATTTTTCATTAATCTGTCATTTTCACTACCCCATCTCATTAAACAGATTCAAAATAAATTCCTCAATACATATCTGTGTACTTTAGCAAAACAAATTCCCCCATGAGCCATGACTGAAAATGTGTGTTTCTTTATATTAAGTTCATCACTTCTCTATGAAGAGATAGGTGATTTCTTCATTGTTTTGGACTCAGGCTGTATCATTGCATTGTTTGGAGTTTCTAAAGTCTTTTGAAGTTGTCTTTCTGTGTAATATTTTTCTTCTAGAAATTGTTCTAGTTCTATTCACTTCACTTTCCATCAGTTCATAAAGTTCTTCACAGTTGCCTCTGAAATTGTCCATTTCATCATTACTTGTAGAACGCTGATGTTCCTTTACGTTCATGTACAATTTATTTAGCCATTTCTGCAAAGGATGTCTCTTTAGTTTCCCTTTTTTTCCTGCCATGAAAGGAGTTGCTGTAAATATGTTTGTACATACAGATCCTTTTCCCCTTTGTTTGATTTCTTTAGGGTAAGGTATAGGCCTAGTTGTGGGACAGAAGGGTCAAAGGGTACACAGTTTGGTAACTTTCTGGGCATTGTTCCAAATGCCTGGACTGTGACTTCACTAGCCCTTGCACTTGTGTTCCTGCTTCCCATAGTCCCTGCAATATTTGTGATTTTTTTTTCTTTTGTCATCTTTTGCTGGTCTGGTAGTGTGAGGTAGAACCTCAAGGTTACTTTAGTTTTCGTTTCCTTAATTGTTAGTGATTGAGAGCATTTTTTCATGTGATTATTGATAGCTTATACTTCTTTTGGAAATATCTTTCATATCCCTTGACCAGAAATAACACCTTAAGGTCTAAGAAACGCTTTTCATCCATTACCTTATTTGGTCTTCCCAGCAGTGCTGGGAGGTGTAGGAATTATTATCCCTAAGGAAACTAAAACTCAGAAGTCACAAAATTTAAATCAGTTCTCTTAACTGTCCAGCATAGCACTCTGTCCTCCACAATGGAAGCATCCAGGTGTAGGGGAAAGAGCATTGAGTTTGTTATCAGAAAACAATTTAAAGAGTGAAAAGCTCAAGAAATAATATTCCCAATAAGTAATTTATAGAAAAAAATTTACTGACCCCCAAAATTGCTTCAATATTTTTTGTTGGCTTAAGTAACACTTCTTTTTGGTGAGTGGGGAAAATGGCCTGAATTGATTTGCACATCACTTATTCTGACCATAAACTAATTCACAATTTTCAAGTTTAAAGTTTCACAGTAGAATAGAATGTAATTGATATTACAGTATGAATATAGAGTGTGTGTGTGTGTGTGTGTGTGTGTGTGTGTGTGTGTGTGTGTACAGAATTTATTTTAGAATTCTAATTGCATAGTTTAGAAATT
Source organism: Notamacropus eugenii (assembly GCF_028372415.1). Taxonomy (NCBI): domain Eukaryota; kingdom Metazoa; phylum Chordata; class Mammalia; order Diprotodontia; family Macropodidae; genus Notamacropus; species Notamacropus eugenii. Next base: position 330,025,271 of record NC_092877.1, read on the forward strand.
TTCTTCTCAACTTCCACTCTTCCATTTCCCCTCTGAGTTGTTAAGCAAGGCCAGGATTCACAGCTTGGACTCCAACCTTTCTCCTCATTAGTATAGTTCAAGTAAGCAGAGGTAATTGTTGGAGAGAACTCCTTTAATGATATTTACTGCTATGGTCAAATCAAGGTGGTTTTTTTTTTTGTTCCATAATTTTAGTTACAGCACAGAGATGGGAAAGATAACTTTCCTTTCAAAATGCATAGTCTGTAACAAGATTGTTTTTCACTATTTAATAAAAGTAAATATAGCTAACATAGAGTGCTTACTGTGTGCTAGGCACTGTCCTAATAAGCGCTTTACAAATAATGTCTTTATATGAATGATCTTGGGAAATTGGTGCTATTGTTATACCCATTTTAGAGATCAGGAGTCTGAGGCAGGCACCGCCCAGATTGACCTGGCTAGTGAGTGACTGAGGTCATATTTAAATCAGGGCATCCTGACTGCTGGTCTTTCACTATGGCTGAGCTCCTTCACTGCCTGTTTACTTAGCATATATTTAAGAATATGCTTTGCTAATTTATATTTATTATTTTTTTTGTTAGGCATTTTGAATCCCCCTATAATGCCTGCTTTTTCTATATTATAAGATAAACCTAATTGCATTTTAAAAGAATATTTTTTCACTTTTATAAAGTACAGCCAGAGACTATTAACCGTTTTTGGCAGTCTAGTGAAGCCTGTGGACCCTTTTTCAGAGTAATGTTTTCAGATACATAAATTAAATAAGATTACCAAGAAAATCAGTTATATTGAAATGTAGGTATTATGATATTAAAAAACAAATTCAAGGACTGCAGGTTAAGAACCACTGGAATGGTGCAAGGCACAGATTAGTAAGAGCGGAGTGTTGTTCAGTCGTTTCATTTGTGTCTGACTCTTCCTGACCCCTTTCGGGGTTTTCTTGGTAAATATAGTGACATGATTTACCTTTTCCTTCTCCAGCTCATTTTACAGATGAGAAAACTGAGGCAAACACGGTGAAGTGACTTGCCCAGGGTCACACAGCTAAATCTGAGGCTGGATTTGAACTTAGGAAAATAAGTTTATAATGTATAAGGCATTGAGGACACAGACAAAAATAAAACCTTTTTTTTTTTTTTTTTTTTTTTTTTTTTTTTGCCCTCAGAGGGGCTTACATTCTACTGGAGGATGCAACATATACACAGATAAGGAAATGTGGGGTAATTTGACGAAGGAGAAGACATTAACAGTGTAGGGGTTTTCTGAAGGACCTGGTACCTGTGCTGATCTTTTTGAAGGGAGCTAAGGTTTCTAAGAGGCAAAGAATCTGAGAAGTTTTATGTAAGTTACATGATTCAAAATATCCCTAGTTCCTCACATGATTTAAGGCCCTTTACCTGAAGAGCCCTTGTCTGGCCACTCCTTATAAATTGTGCTCCCATGGAGCACTGAGAACTGAACATAGTATTCCAAGTGTAGTATGACTAGGGCAAAGTATGAGACTGTCCACTTATTCCTGAAAATTGTTTCTCTATGTAGCCTAACAACACATTAACTTTTTTGCCTATCATGTCATATACACAGATGAACATCTCAGTCTTTCAGACAAACTGCTATCTAGGCATATCATTTGTGAAACTGATCTTTTTTTAAATACTGATGGTCATCCAGTGTGTTAGCAGTCCCTTGAGGCTTTGTATTACTTGCTCCTCAGAGCATTCCATTTCTATCTCTATCGGTGTCATTTATAAAAAGTTGAACAGCAAAGGTCTAAGTACAAATTTTGGGGGCCCTTCACTGGAGATCTCCCCTGAAATTGATCTCAAACCATTAGTGACCTTTTTGGTTCAGCCATTCACCCCTATCATCTAGCCCTTATCTCTATTGTTTCCATAAGAAATCATGAGACTAGCAATATTTTGCTAAAATCTAGGTAAACTATACAGTATCCCCCTAATCTACTAGTGTAGTAACCTTAACAGAAGAAAATAAGGGTATTTGACATGACCTTTTTTTTGACCTACTGGCTTTTGGGAATTTCCATTTATTGTAGGTGTTCACTAACCATTCTAGAATATATTCTAGAATTTCTTCCCCAAGAATATAAGTCAAACTCGTTGGCCTAGAAATAGTTTTCAAAAAACATTTTATTGATTCTATTAGAAAAAAAAATTGCCATTTCCTAGTTAACACTCTTGGCCCTCCCTATACCCATGGAGCCCTCCCTGGTAACAAAGAAATACAGCTTAGCCAAACAAACTAACATGTTGACTATGTCTGATAGCAAAAGCCCACCAGGGTTTTGCCACTTTTGCACTGAGAAGGATATGATTTCTTTTGTCATTTTCCATAATTGGTATGGAAATTCTCATGAGGCTGGTCAGTAGCTCCTCTGTAAATCACAAACTTGCTGCCTAGTACACGATTATCTCTTGACTAAAGCCAGTTTCATCCATGATTGTACAGCTAAGGTATCAGATTTGAATCTAGGTCTTCCTGAATTTGAACTTGACTCTCCAGCCTTTAATATGGTAATGTGTCTGCATTTACAACAGGTTTGGTATAGGTGGAACCTTTCCCTTCTATCTTTCACCTCCTTGGAGATGGTGCTCTCTTACCGGGATAGAGTATGAAGAGTTTAGTCAGTTTTTTCAAAATTCTAAATTACCCTACAATATTGACTATTTTCATCTTTGTCAATCTTACCAGTTTACTATGAGGTAAAAACTAAGCTTAAATTTGCATTTTTGTTATGATCTGTAGTATTTTTCTCATCTGGTTGTTGGTCTTCTGCAAACTTTTTGTCCACTTATGTATTAGGTAATAGTTGTCAGTCTTTTATTTTATTAATTCCCTGTACACCTTAGATAGCAAGTCTTTATCAATTATTTTTGATGCAACGTGTACCCCTCCCCAACCATTAGTATCTAATTTATAATTAATATATACAATTTTTAATTGTATAATTAAAATTGGCTATTTTGCCTTTTGTCATCTACTAGTTAGGAATTTTCTCCAAAACTATAGATCTAAAAGGTATTTCCTTCTCCTTATCCCTTTTTTTTGGTTTAATTTTGTTTTAATGGTGTGGCCCAATTTCAAATAGAAATTGAGTCCCACATTTGCATATTAGCTTAGAAAACCACACATTAACATTACCTAAGTCAATGTATTTTTGCTTATTTTGTTAAACATTTCCCAATTATATTTTAATCTGATTTGTATGAAAATGGGAGTTTTCATGCCTGAAAGTTGTCTGTTGAGTTTGATTTAGAGCTTATTTTAGTATCTCCTGTAATATATTGGTATAAAGCAAATTTTTACCAAGCTCTTTTTCAGTATTTGTTGAATAAGTATTTCTACCAAAAGATTTATATTCGTTGGCTTGTAGTTAGAGAGCCCATTTTCCCCCTACACTCTTCTCCTAACAACAAAAAAAAATTAAGACATTTGCCGTCTCTGAACCTTTGATACCACTTATACCACTTCTGGTTTTCATGCTTTTTCACTAAGAAACAGCTAGGAGGCCCAAAAGGATACAATGCTGGGCCTGGAGTCAGGAAGATGGGAGTTTCAATGCGGCCTCAGACATTGACTGTGTGACTTCTGGGCGAGTCACTCAACCTCTGTTTGCCTCAGTTTCTTCAGCTGTAAAATAGTGATGGTAACAGCACCTAGCTCCCAAGGTGATTGTGAGGGTAAAGTGCACAGTAGGTGCAGCATAAAAACACTGGATGATGGTACTTTTAGAGATTACTACTAGGGCATCAGTTCACCTCCCATCAGATCTGAGAATGGAGTTGATATGAGCTTACTAATCAGAGTTTTATCACAAGCCCTAGGTGTTACCTCCTTACTTATCTTGGCTATCAATTCCCTGTTCAATTCTGTCCATTCCACCGAAGTCCACAAGCATTCAGGAAGTTCCTGCCATGTGCCAGGCACCATGCTCAGCACTGGAGGGTACAAGGAAAGACAGTTCAGAGAAGACAGAATCAAAGTAATGATTGAGCAGCTCTGCTGTCATTAGTCCCGCACACCCTACATGCAGAAAGGCTGGAGAAAGCCTCAAACTTAAAGCACTGGCCATGAAACCACTTGAAAGTGTCTCTAGTACAAGCAGTTTCTCTAGCTAGTAATTCATGTTCATCAGCATACTTAGGAGAAAAAGTAGCCCTTCAATGACGATAGGATTTTCAAATTAAATTTTCTTATGACACCCTTTTTTTTTAAATTTAACTTTTAACATTCATTTTAACAAAATTTTGGGTTCCAAATTTTCTCCCCTTTTGTCCCCTCCCCAAAACACCGAGCATTCTAATTGCCCCTATCACCAATCTGCTCTCTCTTCTATCATCCCTCTCTGCCCTTGTCTCCATCTTCTCTTTTGTCTTGTAGGGCCAGATAACTTTCTATACCCCTTTACCTGTATTTCTTATCTCCTAGTGGCAAGAACAGTACTCTACAGTTGTTCCTAAAACTTTGAGTTCCAACTTCTTTTCCTCCCTCCCTCCCCACCCCCTCCCTTTGGAAGCCAAGCAATTCAATATAGGCCAAATCTGTGTAGTTTTGCAAATGACTTCCATAATAGTCGTGTTGTATAAGACTAACTGTATTTCCCTCCATCCTATCCTGTCCCCCATTACTTCTATTCTGTCTTTTGATCCTGTCCATCCCCATGAGTGTCCACCTCAAATTGCTCCCTCCTCCCCATGCCCTCCCATCATCCCCCCCACCCTGCTTATCCCCTTATCCCCCAGTTTCCTGTATTGTCAGATAGGTTTTCATACCAAAATGAGTGTGCATTTTATTCCTTCCTTTAGTCGAATGTGATGAGAGTAAACTTCATGTTTTTCTCTCACCTCCCCTCTTTTTCCCTCCACTAAAAAGTCTTTTGCTTGCCTCTTTTGTGAGAGATAATTTGCCCCATTCCATTTCTCCCTTTCTCCTCCCAATATATTTCTCTCTCACTGCTTGATTTCATTTTTTTGAGATATGATCCCATCCTCTTCAATTCATTCTGTGCACTCTGTCTCTGTGTGTGTGCGCGTGTGCGTGTGCGTGTGTGTGTGTGTGTGTGTGTAATCCCACCCAGTACCCAGATACTGAAAAGTTTCAAAAGTTACAAATATTGTCTTTCCATGTAGGAATGTAAACAGTTCAACTTCAGTAAGTCCCTTATGACTTCTCTTTGCTGTTTACCTTTTCATGCTTCTCTTCATTCTTGTGTTTGAAAGTCAAATTTTCTTTTCAGCTCTGGTCTTTTCATCAAGAATGCTTGAAAGTCCTCTATTTCATTGAAAGACCAATTTTTCCCCTGAAGTATTATACTCAGTTTTGCTGGGTAGGTGATTCTTGGTTTTAGTCCTAGTTCCTTTGACTTCTGGAATATCCTATTCCATGCCCTTTGATCCCTTAATGTAGAAGCTGCTAGATCTTGTGTTATCCTGATTGTATTTCCACAATACTTGAATTGTTTCTTTCTAGCTGCTTGCAATATTTTCTCCTTGACCAGGGATCTCTGGAATTTGGCCACAATGTTCCTAGGAGTGTCTCTTTTTGGATCTCTTTCAGGAGGTGACTGGTGGATTCTTTCAATATTTATTTTGCCCCCTGGTTCTAGAGTCTCAGGGCACTTTTTTCTTTGATAATTTCATGAAAGATGATGTCTAGGCTCTTTTTTGATCATGGCTTTCAGGTAGTCCCATAATTTTTAAATTGACTCTCCTGGATCTATTTTCCAGGTCAGTTGTTTTCCCAATGAGATATTTCACATTATCTTCTATTTTTTCATTCTTTTGGTTTTGTTTTGTGATTTCTTGGTTTCTCATAAAGTCATTAGCCTCCATCTGTTCCATTCTAATTTTTAAAGAACTATTTTCTTCAGTGAGCTTTTGAACCTCATTTTTCATTTGGCTAATTCTGCTTTTGAAAGCATTCTTCTCATTGGCTTCTTGAACCTCTTTTGCCAATTGAGTTAGCCTATTTTTCAAGGTGTTATTTTCTTCAGCATTTTTTGGGGTCTCCTTTAGCAGGGTGCTGACCTGCTGTTCATGCTTTGACTGCATGTCTCTCATTTCTCTTCCCAGCGTTTCCTCCACCTCTCTAACTTGATTTTCAGAATCCTTTTTGAGCTCTTCCATGGCCTGAGCCCATTGGGTGGCCTGTGATACAGAAGCCTTGACTTCTGCATCTTTCCCTGATGGTAAGCATTGTTCTTCCTCATCAGAAAGGAAGGGAGGAGAAACCTGTTCACCAAGAAAGTAACCTTCTATAGTCTTATTTCTTTTCCCTTTTCTGGGCATTTTCCCAGCCAGTGACTTGACTTCTGAATATTCTTTTCACCCCCACTTCGCCTCTGGATCCTCCCAGCCAGCACTTGGGGTCTGAGATTCAAATGCTGCTTCCCAGCCTCAGGGCTTTGCGTGGGGGCGGGGCTGCTATTTATTGTGAGATTAAGTTCAGGTGCTCAGGTGGGGGCAGGCCCGCCTCATGGGCTCAGTTCCCTCAGGGGGTTTATGCAGAGACCTTCAACAATGGATCAGGGCTCCTGCCTGCTTGGGGAGCCCCAATCTGCTCCCGCCCACCTCCGCTGCTGCCTCCTGAGGGGGCCTGAGTTATGGGGGCACCCCACTCCCTTCTTGACCCGCCAAAGAGACCCTCTCACTGACCCCTGTCACCTGTGGGTGGAGGAACCCGCGGCCACTGGAGATTCTGTTCCCGAAGCCTGCTCGGATCTGCTCCTCTCAGTGCCGCGACTGCGACAGGGCTGGGCTTGCTCCGTGTCTGCAGTGCGAGGACCTTTTGCAAGAGGTTTGCAGGGCTCTCTGGAACAGAAATTTCCTCCGCTCCACCGTTCTGTGGCCTCTGCTGCTCCAGAATTCACCGGGCGTTCTTTTTTACAGATGTTCTATGGGCTGTGGGTTCGGAGCTACGTGTATGTGGGTCTTTCTACTCCGCCATCTTGGCTCCGCCCCTCCTTATGACACCCTTCTACATTAAACAGAACATAGCCATGATTTCTTCATTTGTCTCATTCAGCATATCAAAAACTGCAACATCCTCATAGGCAGTTTTCTCAGGTGTTGTCAGTCAGAAAATTCCAAATGAACAGGAGTTCTGTGCTCAACATTTTCAATGCAATAAAGTATTGAGATCCAAAATGAACTTAGAAGAGTGATAGAAATGTTGATTGAATTGAGTTGGAAAGATTGACACAGCCAGGGTAGACTACAGTTATCCCCACCACATTTCGGGGTTAGGAGTGTGAGGTGCTCCTCCCTTCCCCCCAATCTGGAAAATCCACATAAAAGTTTTTTTGACCCTCCCTTTTTGTTTGAGGTGTTTATTACCTTATTGTAAAATATGGTTTAAATATTTGATCATAGGCTCTGTATGATTTGTTGGCCTTCCTGTGGCATCTGCAGTTTCTACAAAACTCCAAAAAGATTTCCCATTTCATTTCTTATGCTAGCCCAAAATATTTCAAAACTGTGAAAACCTGCAATGGGGAAAATTGAGATGTAGAAAGGATAGCTACTTATAGAACATTCCAAATTTAAAATGTGCAGCTTCTTGAGTCTGCTACTATTTCCAAAGAAAGGCAGTTGTTTTCTATGATGAAATTTTCTCTCAAATTTCTAGTATATGTTTATATTTTCTGTTATGCTTGCATCTTATACCTTTTTTTATTGGTAGCCCTGTTTCACCTATTGCCATGAATTTTAATTTCACCTGAGCAGCCTAGAAGTTAAAGTTTCTTTGTGAGTGTGAGGCTAGACCTCAGTAAAGTTTGTGATTGCTGTGATCTCTTCCACCACCTTCATATTCGTACTTCGTACATTATCTCTTTGGCAATGGTGAAAGTGACCACTTCTCCAGTGCATTGCCAGCAGTGAAATCTGACCCCCTGCTGTGCGCCAGCTTCCATTTCTGCTAGAAGTCAGGGTGATTATAATTGTAAGTAGCAGGGTGTTAAACTAAAACTCAATACATTTACCAAGAAGCTATCTCAAAAGATGGTCACCAGATCTATCCAGAGAAGAAATCTCACTTCCACTGCAATGTGTGATCAACTGTAGCATCGTAGGTGATTCATTTGCAAAATTAATTTATCAAATTAATCAAAATTAATCATCAAATGCCCGGGCATGGTCTGTGGGTGCATGAATTCACTGTTTCTTTTGCCATTGCAGAAATGGTCTAAGTGATGACACTGCCTTCATTTAACTCTTGTTCAGGATTTACTTTAAATTATTTTCAAATTGACCCCACCCTATCCCTGAAAGTCATTTGGCTAGATTCTACATGCTTTAATGCTCTTAATCTTTACACAAATTTCTTTGGTCTCCTAATTATTTTTATTCTTCATTGAATGTGAAAATTGAAAATAGTTTTCCAGTGAAAACTTTGCCAAAATTGTGAAGCAAGGGCCTATTATTTCCCCATTCCATGGTAGAAAATCTTTTGTGTTCAGTCCAAAATAGCAGTGACTCCTCCCCACCCCCAACTCACCTCTGCTTTTCACAGTTACCCCAAGGTCTTTTTCAAACTAATCTGATCCCAGGTACTATTACCTATTAAATATTGTGTATTATGAAATTTTACTGTTTTTCTCCAAACTGTTTAGTAGTGTTTTTTTTAAACAACTTTTCTTTTGAGCATCATTCAGTTTTGCTTTCAAGACTCATTGTGTGAATACTGAATTTTCTTTTTCACTTTGTAAACTTCTGCAGTAAGTTTCTTACTTCACGTATACTGATTACTCAGCTTTTTCATCAGTCTTACTCCTTGTTCCCAAACAGTATCCACCGTGATTTTTTACTGTTGCTAATCATGATTAAAACTACTTCTTTGAAAGTTGCATTGAATTGAAGAATGTTTATGCTGTCCTCATTGGTCTTGGTGGTCAATACTTAATTATTTTTCTGATGTTAGAAACTCTAGGGCAGAGGTGAAGAACCTATAATCCAAGGCCACATATGGCCCTCTAGGTCCTCAAGTGTGGCCCTTTGACTGTATCCAAACTTCACAGAACAGATCCCCTTAATAAAACGACTTATTCTATAAAACTTGGACTCAGTCAAAAGGCTGCACCCACAGACCTAGAAGGCCACATGTGGCCCAAGTCCACTGGTTCTCCACCCCTGCTGTAGGAGGAAACATTGACATTTTTTTCATTGTCATAGAATGTAGGCATTGTTATTTCAAGTTACAGCTTTTTATATCCAAGGTAGAGTCGCATTCTGAATTCTTACCTTCCATTCATCATTTAACTTTTGTGGCAGGTCAGATTTCCTGTTGAAGAATGAATTGTTCTCATATATAGTGATTGTCTGATACTGATAGCTGAAACAGTATATTTGGAGTTACGTATATGATGTCATAACATGAGACCAAGAGCTGGGAGGGACCTTACAGGTCATCTTGTCCAACTCTCTCATTTTGCAGACAAGGAAGAGATGTGAGGCTCAGAGAGGTTTGTGACCTGCTCAGATTTACACTGGTAATAAATAACAGTAGGAATCCAAAGCTGGGGCTGACTCGTCAATATATAACGTGCTAATTTGATTAGAAATGAAGTAAGGTATGAAATCCAGTTTCCTTGGTGAATTGTAGGCTTTTTAGAGCAGCAACCACAGGTAATTTAGCTGCATGTTGCCCTCTATGGGTAGCACAATGTCTGGCATAAAGTAGACTCTTAATAAATGTTTGTTAATTGAATTATTGGAAAAACATTGGGTTCAATTCCTTAGACAGCTTCGTTGTTTCCTCGGGGATGGATGTAGCAGAGTGGAAAGAACTCTGAACATGCACGCTGGAGCCTGAGCTCTGCCTGGGCCTGACTGGATGAGCTAGTTGTGCCATTTTTGACAATTCGCTTAAAAATAAAGTTCTCCTCTGAAATTGTTTTTTATGATAGTTTAAGTGTTATGTAATTTAACTGTTTCTCCACTTAATGTTCTTCAATAAAATATCCTCAATTACTTTTTATTTTTATATAAAATGTTTTGCTGCTCTTCAGCAGGGTGGCATGTGTGAAAGATCCCTTGCATATGAAGTACTTTGTAACTGCTTTCCATGAGAAAGGTAATAACATGTTCTTTTTGTCTTTTTTCTTTTTTTGATTTTTAATTTATTTATTTTTAGTTTTCAGTGTTCATCTCCACAAGATTTTGAGTTCCAAATTTTCTCCCCATCTCTCCCCTCTCCCTACCCCAAGACACCATGCCTTCTGATTACCCCTTCCCCCAGTTTGCCCTTCTATCTCACCCCTCCCTTCCCTTATCCCGTCTCTTCTATTTTCTTGTAGGGCGAGATAGATTCTATACTCCATTACCTGTATTTCTTATTTCCCAGTTGTATGCAAAAACAATTTTTAACATTCATTTTTAAAACTTTGAGTTCCAACTTCTCTCCCTTCCTCCCTCCCCACCCATCCCCACTGATCCCCACTGAGAAGGCAAGCAATTGAATATAGGTTATACATGTGTAGTTATGTGAAAGACTTCCGTAACAGTCATGTTGTATAATATTACTATATTTCCCTCCATCCTATCCTGTCCCCCATTTATTCTATTCTCTCATTTGACCCTGTCCTTCCCCAAAAGTGTTTACTTCTAATTACCCTCTTCTCCCATTTGCCCTCCTTTCTGTCATCCCCCCACCCTGCTTATCCCCTTCTCCCATGCTTTCCTGTAGTAGTGCAAGGTAGATTTTCATACCAAATAGAGTGTTCATGTTATTCCCTCCTTAAGCCAAATGTGATGAGTGTAAACTTCACTTTTTCCTTCTCACCTCCCCTTTTTCCTTTCCACTGAAAAAATTTTTTCTTGCCTCTTTTATGAGAGATAATTTGCCCCATTCCATTTCTCCCTTTCTCTTCCCAATATATTCCTCTCTTAGCCTTTAATTTTATTTTTTTAGATATCATCCCTTCCTATTCAGCTCACCCTGTGCCCTCTGTTACAAATGTTACCTTTCCATGTAGGAATGTAAACAGTTCAACTTTAGTAAGTCCCTTATGATTTCTCTTTTCTGTTTACCTTTTCATGATTCTCTTGATTCTTGTGCTTGACAGTCAGATTTTCTATTCAGCTCTGGTTTTTTCATCAAGAATGCTTGAAAGTCCTCTATTTCATTGAATGACCATTTTTTTCCCCTGCAGTATTAGTTTTTCTGAGTAGGTGATTCTTGGTTTTAATCCTAGCTCTTTTGACTTCTGGAATATCATATTCCAAGCCCTTTGATCCTGTAATGTAGAAGCTGGTAGACCATGTGTTATCCTGATTGTATTTCCACAATACTCAAATAATTTCTTTCTGGCTTTTCTCCTTGACCTGGGAACTCTGGAATCTGGCTGCAATATTCCTAAGAGTTTTTCTTTTCGGGTCTCTTTCAGGAAGTGATCAGTGGATTCTTTCAATATTTATATTATCCTCTGGTTCTAGAATATCAGGGCATTTTTCTTTGATAATTTCATGAAAGATGATGTCTAGGCTATTTTTTGATCATGGCTTTCAGGTAGTCCCATAATTTTTAAATTGTCTCTCCTGGATCTGTTTTCCAGGTCAGTTGTTTTTCCAATGAGATATTTTACATTGTCTGCTATTTTTTCATTCCTTTGGTTTTGTTTTATAATTTCTTGGTTTTTCATAAAGTCATTAGTTTCTTTCTGCTCCATTCTAATCTTTAAGGAATTATTTTCTTCAGTGAGCTTTTGGATCTCCATCTGGCCAATTCTGCTTTTTAGGGCATTGTTCTCCTCATTGGGTCTTTGGATCTCTTTTGCCATTTGGGTTAGTCTATTTTTTAAAGTGTTATTTTCTTCAGCATTTTTTTGAGTCTCCTTTAGCAAGCTATTGAGTCACTTTTCATGATTTTCTTGCATCACTCATTTCTCTTCCTAGTTTTTGCTGTGCTTCTCTTGATTTTCAAAATCCTTTTTGTGCTCTTCCATGGCCTGAGACCAGTTCATGTTTTTCTTGGAGGCTTTGGATGGAGGAGCTTTGAGTTTGTTTTCTTCTGTTTGCATGTTTTGGTCATCCTTGTCACCAGAGTAGGATTCTATAGTCTGATTCTTTTTCCAGTTTTTGCTCATTTCCCCAGCCATTTGACTTTTGAGCTCTTTGTCAAGGTAGTTCTCTGCTTCCAGTAGGAGTCGGGGTGTACTGTCATCAGCCTAATACCTGTATAATTTGTGGGCCTAGAGCTGCAGAAGCTGGCAGCATCTGCTGCTGCGGCTGCCACAGGTTCCTCACCCCCCCACCCCCTACCCTGGGGCTGGGGCTAGACCACTCCATACTCCAGCACAGGTCCCACAGGCTTTTCCCACTGCCCTTTCAATTTATCCTCAGTGTTCTGGGGTCATAATGTCTGCAAACCACCACAGGTGTGCGAGATTCAGTCCCCCCAAGACCTGCTCAAGTCCCCTCTGTGCACTCACACCCTACACTGGACTGGGCTCTGCTCCCAGCGTGGCACAATAGACACTTCCTGGTGACCTTCCAGGCTCTCTTGGGCTGGAGCTTTGCTTCACTCTGTCATTCTGTGGGTTCTGCAGCTCCAGAATTTGTTTAGAGCCGTTTTTTACAGGTATTTGGCTGGGCTTAGTGGGAAAGCTCTAGAAAGTCCATACTCAACATGTTCTTCTTAAAATAAAAAAAAAATCCACTATGATGAAAGCATTCAGAGAGACAATCTAAGAATAGGGTGGATTGTTTGGGAAACATAATGTTGTTCTGCCTTAGAATTTGTTACAATAAACTTAAAAATGCTTTTTGCTCATTTCCCAGGAAAAGTATAAGACAATTTCATTATAATTTTTGATCCTCAAAAAGATACCTTATCTTTAGCAGCAAAAAATTGTGTGTATCAGAAAGCATTAAATTTGAGGTAGTTAATAATAATAGTTTTTTGGTAGTGCTTTAAGGTTTTCCAGGTGCCCTAATAAATTACACCTCATTTTACAGAAGAAGAAACTGAAGCAGACAAAGGTTCAATGACTTGTCCAGGATCGTACAGCCAGCAAGTATCTGAAGCTTGATCTGAACTTGGTTCTTCCTGATTCTAGATTTCTATCACCCCGTGCACCATCTTGTTGCCAAAAGACAAAGTCAAATCCTGGTTCTGCTTTCTTACTAGATACCTTGTGTGACCTCAGGCAAGTCACATCACCCTCTTTGTCAGTTTTCTCATCTGTAATGATGAAAGCGCCATTCCTTCCTCCTCTAAATCCTGTGGAAAAGTAGTATCCATAAGTGGCCAATCACAGAGTTACCTCCTAAAGTGAAATATTTTGACTTTTTTTAAAATAGAAAATTAAGTATACATATCATTCACTATAATTTTAGTTCATCAATTAAATATCTATTAAGTACATTCTGTGGTCAAGGTATGGGCTCACAGTCTGCTTTCTTTGAGCTTTTATTCTTCTGGAAGGATAAATAGATACACAGTGAATCTGGAGAGAGGGGGAAGAGATGTGAAGGCTTCCTGGAGGACAGTGCACCTGAGCTGAGCCCTGAGGGAAGATGAGATGGTAGTTCTAAGAAGCCAGTGGAGGAGGGAGGATGTTCCAGAAATAGGCTGGCTTCAGCAAATGAGTGGAAATAGGCAGAGGGATGTCAGGTTTGTCAAGCAGCTAATAAGATTCCAGTTCAGGTAAAACTTAAGAGGGCATGAAAGGTAATGTAAATGAAATGTAAAATAAATCTGCAAAGTTGAGCTGGAGCCAGACTAGGGACCTTCAGGGAAGGGCTGAAAACTGTGTAACTTATCTTGGAGGCACCAGAGAGCCTCTGGTGGTTTTGGAGTGGAAGAGTAACATCGTCAGACCTGTGTCTTAGGACCCATAGAAACAGAGGCATATACATCTTTCCCAGTTCCTTTGGGTTTGAACGTCCATAATCCTAGACCATTTTGACATTAGAAATATGCACATTCACATGTTAAAACTCCTTTTTTGTCATAAGAATGGAAGACCTGTAGAGTATAAATTTCTACCACAGAAGTAGTCACAGCATAATAACAACAAGCAGTTGTTTCTGCTTTTTACCACCAGTTAAAGCTAATGATCTAGAAACATGTCTTTTATAATGAAATGGCACAAGCGAATTGCACTTCTTTCCTGACAGTATTTTGAACCCCTCTAGTTTATGGCACTGGCTTCTAATTAATTGATAAACATGATGAGTGAACTCCACAGGGGGTATATAAATCATCTCTTGGTGGCTAGGAAGGACAGGGAAGGCCGAACTTTCTCACCCCCACCAGCATCACCCTTACCTCCAATCTCAACCACAGGTCACAGGATCAGGAGGAGTTGTTTGGATCACATTTCTCAGTTTTAGAACATTACCGAAAAATGTCCAAGTCTGAAAAGCAAGAATTCTTCATGTCATCTCTCTCTGGTATAAAATGATCTGATTCTTTGATGCTTAGCATTTTTGCTATGTCTTTGAAGTTAAGGGATTTAACTATAATTTTTAAAAGAGCTGAAATATACTTTTAAAAGACTAGGTGAGGTAGGGAGGGCCCAGAAGTTGTAGACAGCAAGTCTGCAAGGTGCTTTTTTTCTTAACTGACCGATTTATTTAGTGAACATAGACAAAGACTTAAAGACAATGCTGCTTTGCTGAAAATCACCAACAAATGGACATTTAACCCCATGAAGTTAAATTAACTCTGCACTACTCTGACATTTTGTTGTGCCTACATTTTTTATTCAGATTTTTGGTTCAAGTAGTTCTCAACGGGTAGGTTAAGACTACGAGAGGACACTCCATAGCTCAGTGAAACCTAGTCACAAGTCTTTTTCCTGCAGAGGCTGATCTTTTTGTATATGGGAAAATTTCATAAAGAGGAGCAGAAAGATTAATGTACAGCTAGAAGGAAGTTAAAGTAGATTGGAAGTCAGGAGCCCTGGCATATTTGCGTCAGGATGGTGCATTTTTTTTAAGTGGCAAGGCTCAGCTATCTGTGGTATTCTTCCACTTTCTTAAAAATAATCTTTATTACAGTGCAGGGTAATCATCACAACTATAAAGACACTGTTAGGAAATGGACATCAAGGTTAATTCAGCACCTTGTGTTCATCCTTCATTTTCAAAGAGGACCGTGACATCAGAGAAATGATGACATGACATGCACTTGACTTTGTTTTGAGTGAGGGAGGGCTGTGCAGGTCACCAGCCTCACTTCTCCTCCAGAGCTATTCTCAATCCAGTGACCAGATATTCATCAGGATGACTGGAGATGACCCAGGATGCACTGGGAGACCTAAAAGGCCAAGGTCTTTTCAAGTACTCACTTAAAGTGAATGGAGAAAGGAGAAAACAGTGTAAAAAGGAACACAAACTATTGAATACTTCTTTTTATTCTAAAACATTTATTTTACTTTTTTAACAAAATATTTAAGAGAAACAGTTTATGGTGAGAGACCTTTCAGTGTTGAGCTACAACTGGCAACTCATGTACATGCATTAACTTATTTTCCTTTTAAAAATTTTCTGCCAGGCAAAAAATGTAAAGTATTTAAACTTACCTATATTAGTGTGTTGTTAATGTATTTTTGCTTATTCTGAAAATCTTTCCTATCCATTAATAGGCCCGTGTGACCTGCTTAAATCACATGGAAGCCTAAGTTACATGTGGGAGGAGCATACTGAATGTATGGAACAGGAAGGGTGGAGGAGAGCTGGGTAGGAGTTGGTGAGCGGAGGAGGGAGGACACAGGCAGGTAGACTGAGTGTTTGCTTGTGAAAGATGGTATTTCAGGGCTAAGAACTGTCCATTTTTGCTGTCCTGATTTCTGGCCTGCAACCCTGGGCAAAGTCCAAAAAAAAAAGAGAAAGCAAAGATCCAGAAAGCAAGAATAGGAAATTCTTGAACCTGTGTTGGAGAACTCACATCCCTGAAGTGTAGGAATGATTTGTCTTTTGCCATGAAAGAGCTAGAAGTAACCATGATTTTATTATGACAGTATTTGACAGAGTGAGCCCAAGCACTGTTTTGAAGGGTTGATCTGATGTTGGTTTGATGATCTGTGGCCAAACTAGTATCGTGACATTTTGATTAATTGTACATTTTTGTTGTAGAAAAATCTAACAAGCTTAAAAAAATACCCTAACAGGCATAATATTCAGTATTTTGGGTTTTAAACTACTATTGCCACTTTTGTAAAGGGGAAGGGAATGGGGGACAGAGACCATTTACTTGTAAAATGAGGACTTTTATTTTGGGGATGACAATACTTAGCCTGATCTTTTTCTAAACCTATTTCTGTTCTATAAATGGTAGCAGTGTGTGACAGCAGAGAGTATTGTTCTCCCAAGAGGAGCTTTTAGTTAGATTTTAGTTAGAAAAGGGAGGTGATGGAGAATGTGGAACGATTGTTGGACTTATTTTAAATGCCCACTATGTGTGTTATATCCAGTAGATGATTAGGAAATGTAGGTCTATCATAATTCAAAATGTTACTAACCTGTAACGGTGGTTCCTCATTCCTCAGATTTAGATAGACATGTCCCTGTAATCAAATCTTGTTTCTTGAAGCATGATTATGGCACCAGATGTCATATGCTATCTTGTGTGGCCTTGGGCAAGTTAGTAAGATGAAGGCTTAAGAGGAATTCAGTCATTAGAGATGGCCTCTAAGGTCAGTTGCAACTCTAAGTATATGAACCTATGATCATAAGGGGACTATAACATGATTAATAAGAGGCTATAAAATTGTCCTGGGACAGCAGGCTTACAAGGGGATTCCATTGAGTTCAAGGTACATATTTCAGCTTGACTTCCTTCACCTCTGTATTTTAGAATTTGTTTCTTCATTTGTCATCTTGCCTTCTTCCATAGTTATTTTTAAGTAATATATCTTTTGGTTCAATTCAGTAGACATTAAGCATTTACTGCATGCAAGGTGCTGTGCTAGGCATTGAAGATACAAAGATGAAAACTAACTCCTGACTTAAAAATCTAATACAGGATGAGGGATGGTTGTGTGTGGAAATACATTTACACAAATAAATTATGATACAGGACAGGGAGTGGTATGAGCAAAGGGGAGATGCAAAATGCTCTTGGAAAATTTAAGAAGGGAGAGGTCATGTTAAGCTGAGGGAATAAGAAAGATTTCATGAAGGAGGAAGCACCTAAATTGGCCTTTGAAGGTAGAGATGGAGAGGTAATGTTTTTACAGGAGTAGAGTTTGGTCCATACAAATGTATAGAGGCAGAAGAATGTGAGGTGAGATTGGGGAAATACCAGTAATCTTAATTTTTGTGGAACATGGAGGGCATGAAGGGGAACTGCATAAAAAAAAGCTGGAAAGTCAGTCAGCAAGAAATTATGAAGTACCTACTATGTGCCAAGTGCACTCCCCTCAAGGAGCTCAGTCAGATGGGGTAGACAACAATGCAAACATCTGTGTGCAAATGAGATACATACAAGATCAATTGGGGACAATTTCAGAGAGAAATCACTAAGATTAAGGACTGAGAAAGCGCTTGTAGAGAGAGGGTGGGAATTCTTGGGAAAGGTAGGTTGTCTCTGAAATGCTAGGCTGTGTCATTTATACTTTATCCTGTAAGCAACAGAACCATTGGAAGTTTTTCAGCAGGAGAGTGACACTGTTCAACCAGTGCATTCTAAGTAAATATTAGTAGCTGTGTGAAAAAGATTATGATTGGAACAGGCAGGGAAGCTCTGACAGTGGAATGATGAGGACCTGACCTGAACTAAGTCACTGCAGTGTGGAAACAAGGAGATGCATTGGAGAGAGACTGTAGAGATTCTCTGGATTTGGATGGTTTGGACATGGAAGGAAAGACTGCAGATGACTGACTGGAGGGAGGATGATTGCGGCAGCAGAAATAGGGAAGAAGTTAGGTGTAAGAAAAGGCTTAGGAAGGGAAACGATAGGTTCATTTTTGGACATGTTGCATGTGGAGATACTCCTAGCATGTCTAGGACAATTTTCAGCAAGCAGTTGCAGATAACAGAACTGGAGTTCAAAGAGAGACTAGATGGTGGAGACTAGATATATCGCTACAGCAGCCATTAATCATGAAAGCTTTGGGAATGAGTGATATGCAAAGGAAAGGTGCAAAAAGAAAAGTCAAGGTGGAACCTTAAGGTCAGGAGGAAGATGACAAGTTTTGAAGAAAATATTACTGTGCTTGTCATTTTAGGCACAACTCTGCCAGAAACAATCTTTGTTATCTTATCTACAATTTTCTGGCCATGTCCAAACAAGCACAGTTTCCCCTTACTCTCATGCATGATTCACTAGCCCAACGTAATTTGAAGTAACATTTACAGTAAGCTTGAACAATGAGGTCATATGTTAAATACCTTTTTGGGTTAACACTCCAAAATATTTGTCACTAATCAGATCCCTTGCTGACCATTTCTCTCCAGTCACTAATCAGATCCCTTGCTGACCATTTCTCTCCAGTATTCTCCTGGAGTTAGCAAATGGACCTCCTCCTCCCTGCTATAAATACACAGTATGCGCTGTAGATCAGTATTTGTATCATCCTTTCTTGATGGAGAAGTTGCTCCTTGTAACTTCAGGGATAGGGACAAGGAGGCAGTGAGCCAAAGAAACAAAGGGTTAAGTTTGATGTCACTCAGTCCATTTCCTAAGAAAAGGTCCTGCTATCATAATGGGGAAAATCTAGAAAAGGTTTTAGAGAAGACAAAATATTATTTCTTAATATTTTCAGTTGGACTAAAAAATAGTTTTTAATATGCTTCCACATGAGGCAACAAAGAAAATTAAGGCATTGTATAACTAGGAAAAAGCAATGTCATGAAAGTCAAGAGAGAAAAAGGGCTTCTGAAGCATCAAATGCCACTAGTTACATGTATGCACACATAGGTACATATATACCTATACGTATACGTATATATGTATTGAACAAAATGAGGACTAAGAAATTGCCACTGAATTTGGGAGTTAGGAAAATTGGAATAGCTATGTCAGAGATTCATTTTTCTCTATAATGACTTATTTTTGTCACATAATCCAAAAACCAGTGTACCCATTGGTTAGGAGATATTTCTGGAAAATGTCCACAGTTCCATTGGCCTCATGTGATGCCAACAAAAACAATAATAAAAAAACCACCAAAACGTGTGTGAAACTTTAAAGTTTGTTCCCAACAAACCCAGTAATTAGACTTTATTATCCTTATTGTACAGATGAAGAAACAGAGATGCTAAGAGGTTAAGAGTCATATGACTAATGTGTCTGAGGTAGGCTACAAATCCAGGTCTCCTGCACTCTTACAACTGTGCTGAGCTCTCCTGTGCCCTGGGAGAGGGGGATCATGTCAGACAATACCTGGGGGTTCAGGTGCTTAGGTTGACTAAGAGGGACAGCTTCTGAACAGGTCGCTTTCAGCTGCAGGAATGAGGAAGGTTTCACAAAGGAGAGGCCCCTAAATTGGCCTTTGAAGGCACAGGTGAAAAGGTCATACCTTTACAGGAATAGAGGATGGTCCTTGCAAATGTATAGAGGCAGGAGAATGTGAACTAGGATGTCTGCAGTGTCTTGGAGTGCTAAGGTAGAGACAAGGAGAAAAGCTTTTCTCCTTCCTCTTCCCTTTAATCCTATAACTATTATGTGTAGGGTTGTTTGTAATTTGAAATTTTCAAGGAAGACTTCAGAGAGGCCTGAAGGACTTGTATGAACTGATGCTGAGTGAAAGGAGCAGAATCAGGAGGACTTTGTACACAGCAACAACAACAGTGTGTGAGGAATTTTTCTGGTAGACTTAGCCCTTCACAGCAATGCAAGGACCTAAAAAAAAAAAAGCACTGGACTTGTTAGACAAAATAATACCTTCCACATCCAGAGAAAGAACTACGTATTTGGATTGCAGAATGAAGCAGATTATTTTCTCTTGCATTTTTTGTTTTTTTTTCTCGTGGTTTCTGTCATTCATTTTAATTCTTCCATGTAACGACTAAGGTGAAAATATGATTAGTAAAAATGTACGTGTAGAACCCATATAAGACTGCATGCCGTCTTGGGGAGGGGCAGGGGAGAGAGGGGGAGAAAAGCTAAGTCGAAGTGATTGTAGAAAACTGAAAACAAATAAATGAATTAATTTTAAAAATTAAATTAAAAAAAAGATTTTCAGGGACTGCAGTTTCTGCTGCAGGGAGGGAATAGGGCTGCTGTTTGAAATGCCATCTTTCCCTCAAGCTATAGATAGCCAGACCAAAGCTCCTTACTTGAGAAACCTCATACTTTCCATAAAGACTTCTTCCTCCCCCTCCCTCTCCAAGAGATTTAGTGTAAATCCCCCAAGAGGTTATTTAACACTGGCATTGGCTAGAAGCCCTTCCCCCAAACCTGCCAACTCACCATCAGATATAACTGCTATCCCTTTCCTCATCCTTCAACACCTTCCTTGTTTCCCTTGGGGAGCACACTAGTCCTGGAGCCATGGTTGACATGGGGGGCCTAGACAACCTTATCGCAAACACAGCCTATCTGCAAGCCCGTGATGGAGACACCAAAGACATGCAGAAACGGCGACGGAGCCTGGCATTGCCAGCCCTTGAGCAATGTGCAGAAGTGCGTCAAGCCTTGCCTGCTAACTTTGAGAGTCTGTGTGAGCAGCAGCCCATTGGCCGGCGTCTCTTCCACGACTTCCTGGCCACCGTGCCTGCCTACAAGGAGGCCGTGGACTTCCTCACCGAAGTGTCTAGCTGGGAGCTAGCTGAAGAGGATAGTATCAAGGACAGCACTCTGAGGAGGCTCATGAATGCTTGTGCACAGGGCCAGCTCCCCTTCCTCAGCTCAGCCCTGGCCACCAAGTGCCAGGTTGCCTCTGAAAAAGAGCATGTATCCCTAGTGGAACTGGCTAGGGCTGAGACCATGGCCTTCCTTCAGAATCAACCTTTCCAGGACTTCCAAGATAGCCCCTTCTTTGACAGGTTTTTGCAATGGAAAACCTTTGAACAGCAGCCAATAACAGAAAAATATTTCGATGAATTCCGAGTGCTGGGGAAGGGGGGTTTCGGGGAGGTAAGTGTTTCAGAAGGGTCAAAGTGAGAAGGGGGTTGCAGAGTATGAAGGTTTTTGCTCCCAAAGAAACTTACTGTGAATAAGAAGGAAAACTAATTTCCATGCCTCACATGGAGAATTGTGCCATACTCCATCCACTTAGTTAGCATCCTTGACAGAGCAATGGCACAGGAAGAATAAATTAGACTAGATAATTGGGTCACAGTTCTCACCATGCAATGTATTCGTTGACCTCACTTTAAATATATCTCTAGGGGTTGGGAAAGGAGGCTTGATAGCATATATTTCATAGCATTTCCCCCCCTATTTGGGATGGGAGCAAGAGGTCCTGAATCAGTATAGAAAAACTTTTCAAAGAAAAGATGACAAATTAACCCTCAAGTATTATTATATAGCTCATTCCTTTTAGCCCCTCCTTTCATATTCCTTGTCTCCATTGTCATCTATTTAACATTTTTTATAAATTTTTATCCTACGTATATATGTGTATATATATATAACTATAAATGTACTCAGTATACAAAAATTAAAAACTAGATGTACAAATTTATTTTTTAAAAAGTCAATGGATAATAAATTTATGAATAAAAATAAAATTAACTCTTTTTCCATCCCCTCTACTTTCTCTCTCTTTCCCTTCCCTGCCACCTTACACATATGGACCCAGTCACCCTTATGAGCTCTCTCTGCCTCTCCTTCTTTTAAGGTGTGTGCCATCAAAGTGAAAAATACTGGCAAGATGTATGCCTGTAAGAAATTAGACAAGAAGCGACTGAAGAAGAAAAAGGGAGAGCAGATGGCTCTCCTAGAGAAGGAAATTCTGGAGAAAGTCAACAGCCCCTTCATTGTAACACTGGCTTATGCCTTTGAGAGTAAGTCCCACCTGTGCCTCGTCATGAGCCTGATGAATGGTGGGGACCTCAAGTACCACATCTATCATGTGGGTGAGCGAGGCCTGCACATAAACAGGATCATCTTCTACTCCGCACAGATCACTTGTGGAATACTGCACCTCCATTCCATTGGAATTGTCTACCGGGACATGAAGCCTGAGAACGTCCTTCTGGATGACCGTGGCAATTGTAGGCTGTCTGACCTGGGACTGGCTGTCCAGATTAAAGATGGCAAGCCCATCACTCAGAGGGTAAGTGTGCTTCCCTGCGTCAGGGATAGACAGGCCAATGGGAGAAAAGAGTCAGGTAACAGGGAACAGAGCCATGGCTGTTTCCAATGCAGATTGAGTCCAGGTCTTAATTCCTCCAATTTGCTAAAGCCCTTATGTGGCCATTTCATCCTAAGTGACAAGGGTACTAAGAGGATTTGGTTCATTAACTCTTGATTAATTACATTGTGCTGACCTCTTAGAAAACCGGGGCAGGGGCAGGAGAGAGAAAGAGAGAGAGAGAGAGAGAGTATGTGTGTGTGTGTTTGTTTCTTTGGTTTGTTTTCCATGAGTTTTTATACTGGACCAATCGTTAAGGTCAGGCCTGCCTTCCGAGGACAGACGGTAAATGTGCCTCTTCCCTCTTGACAGAGAAGTGGTGGACTCTGAGATGTAGAATGAGTCACACATTTTTAAAGGTGAATAACATATTTAATTCTTTTCTTAACTGTATTTATTACAAGGGAAGATTTTATGGATGTGAGGGGGAGTCATGGAGAAGTGAGTTATGGGAGAAAACAAAGAGCACTGAACTCTAGGAGCTAGGATACCTGGATATTAGTCCCAGACTTTGCTGTTACTTATCTGGGGGACCCTAACGTTAGCTATTAAACATTCTGAGTCTGTTTATTCTCCAAGATCCTTTCTAGTTCTGTTCCACTATGGTGTATACTTCCATAGAAAAAAGATAATAGTCAATAATAGAGGTGTGGCTGGAACTGTGATTTCATTAGTAAAGGGATCTCTTGGAGAAGGAAATTCCCTTTGCTACTACAGGTTGGTGACTTCTCTGCCACTTACATTCTTAGAGCTGCTGCCATCACTGAGGACTTAAATGTTTACCAGCATCACACAAAGTATGTGCCAGAGATGGACTTGAATGCAGTCATCCTGGCTTCATGGTCAGGGCTCTAGTCACTCCCTGGACCAGGGCTCCCCATCCTCTAATAACAGCTGAGGGGTAGACAGTGCTTTAAGGTTTGCAGAGCACTTAACATATCTCATCTCATTTGATCCTAAGAACTGCTCTGTGAGGTGGATACTATTATTCTCATTTTGTAGACAAAGGGATGGAAAATAAGGAAAGATGCTTTTCTTCATCTTTAAATTAGAATTGGGTTAATTTTCTAGGTCAGGACTCTTAAGCTTCCTGAATAAGGATTTGGAGAAAAGAGGAAGAAGTTAAAACATTTTTCATTGCCACGAAGTTGGGAAGTCAGGGAAAGACTCTCTTGTGCTGCTGATCTTGAACAGGCACAGGGCTCCTTGGGCCAAACCTGAGACCCAGAGCATGTACACACAGTGCACAGCCACACCTCTAGGGACTGTGACTTTGTGTTTGTGTTTTTATCCTCTGTGAAGCCTTGCATAAAGTGCTCCATAAATATCAGTTAAATGAATGATAGAAGCTCAGAATGGGAAGACCCATCAAAGATAAGTGTGAACAGGAAGATGTCATTAAGCCTTTCATTGAAAACTTGCAGGCTTGCAGCCATTTCACTTTTCAGATAGCAGTTCTGAAAGTGGGCATGCTTTCCTGATATTGAGTCAGAAATCTCCTTCTCCACCACTTCTGCCCCCAGATAACTCTTATCCTTCTTCCACGTGATGTCCCTCCAAATATTTGAAGTTTCCAGGCTAACTGTCCCCAATTCTACCAATCAGTCCTCTTTTTGCATGCTTTTAAGTCTTTTTCTCTTGTTTTCCTTTTTTTCTCTTAAAGACCAGCCTCAACCCCAACATCACTCTGGCTCCAGACTAAGCCCGACTTGGTCACTGTTCCGGCCTTGAGTGGTTCAGAGTGAATGTAAATAACAGTTGTTTCTGTTTTTTCCAGAAACCCTGAAGATCTTCCCCTCCCAAATCTTTTTTTAAGAAGCCATTCTTTGCCTCATTTTTATTAAGCCTTAATCACTGAATGGGCACTGCCTCAGTCAAACTGAGACCTGTTAAAGACCTTCACTTGAAAAGGCATGTTTAGGTTTCCCCCTATATCCTGGGTCATCTCCAATTGTTCTGATCCTGAGGTTGGTGACTTTGCACAGCCCTCCCTCACTTGCATGTCATGGCATCACCTCCCTGATGTCACAGTCCTCTTCAAGAACAAGGGACAAACAGCAGCAAGCAAGCAAGTCCGCTCACTAGCCTGGTTACTCTTTATCACATCTGCAACTGAAAACGATTCCAGATATGTCCTGACTAGGGCAGGGTCCATGAGAGCTCTTAGGTCCTTTATTCTGGATATTAACAAGGTTACTCTTAGTAGTGCTGTGGCAGACTCTTGGCTCATCTTGAGCTTGTAGTTCCCCAAAAACTCTCAAGTCTTTTTCATACCAGCTATAATCCTTCCCTCTCTACCATGCTTTGCAAAGCTGATTTCTGAACCCAAACCTGAGACTTTCTCTTTGACTTCACCTTATTACTTTCAGCCATTCAGCCTATCAAAATATTTTTGGATCCTGATTCTCTTCTGTGTATATAGGCTATGCATCTAAGCTTTAGGTCATCTGAAACTTTGATTGGCATGTCATATACACTTTTATCCTAACCATTAACCAAAAAAATGCTGAAAAAATAGAGCCAAGAACAGATGCCTAGGAACATTCCAGCAAAGACCTCTTCCAAAGATACCATCCATCACACCTTAGTGTGCCTGATTATGAACTAGAATCCCAAAATGTTAAAATTGGGAAGACTTAGAAATCATTCATTCTAAAACTCTCATTTTACAGGTAATGAAACCAAAACCCAGAGAGGTTGAGTGATTTTCTCTTGGTCACACAACTCCTTCCATGATAAAACTGGGATTTTGGGGATCTCTTCCAAATTGATTTTAGTTTTTCCTTGAGGATAGGTGGTTGCCTACATACCTACCACACAAATACTCATTTGTTACCCTTTATTAAATCTTGCTAGATTACATTATTAGATTTAGCTTATGTGAAAGAGATGGTTCATAATAAACTTATAATTTGAAAGAATTGTGCTTCTAACAAATTTGCCTAAATTCATCTTATTCTTTTGAAGCTTTCAAAGTATTCTGCCTTCCCGTACTGTTCAAGGAAATCATTTTTTCCTTTAAAAAATTATTTTTGTCATGAAATTCATTTAAATTTCTGTTAAATTCACTAGCAGAGTACTTTGGCTGTTAGTGGGTGGTAAACAGTGAAATTCAAAACAAATTGATTAAGAAATTAAAAAAGGCAAAACCAATTAAAACCTATTCACTGCACACAGCAGGACATGCTTTTCCCTGAACAAATATGTACACCCCAGGGCTTCGTACAGAGCTGTGCACCTGTGGATACCCATTAAATACTTGTTGACTAAGGGACTGACAGATGGGACCCGGACCGATGTCAAGTCAGGTAGTTTGCTAGCAAGCATGTCTTCATCTCAGAGTTCACGTGCTGCTCTAATTGAATGTGTGTTTTTTTTTAAATGAACTTAAGTTTTCACACATTTGTCTAAATGTTTAATTGTTTATGTGTGCCAGGGCATTGAAATGAATTTCTTTTAAGAACTGATAATAAACAACATTCCCTTATCTGAGGACAGGTTTTGTCATTTTTAGGTCAGAAGAGATTTAATTCCTTAGCCCACAGGCTGTTTATAATGCTCTGGGGGAAATGGAAATCTAATATACTGACTGGTGTCATGGGGCCATTTTTAAGGGGAAAGGAAGTTGTCTGTTAGTTTTTGACTGCATTTTAAGGCATTCTTACACTTTTGAACTGAACCAAACTTGTTGGTTTCCATAAGCTTAACTACAGGTTGTAACTATCAATGGTAGTAACTTTCCTTTTTTAATTCAGTGGGCAAACAGTAGCTGTCACAAAGTGAATTTTGTGTGCTCGCTTACTTTAAAACTATGGCTTTCCAATGCCACTATTAGCATCTTATTTTGTACTCTGAGACAAGATAATAATTAATGAATGAAAAGCATGTATTAAGCTTTGACTATGTGTCATGCACTGGAGATACCAATACAAAAGCAGGACAGTGCTTTTCTTCAAATAACTTACATTCTCATGGGAGAAAGAACACACGTAGGAGAGTAGTGGCTAGACAGTGGAGATGGAGTCTGGGTAGAGCAATGGGGAGGGTCAACATTAACCTGCTCTTTCATTTGACTTTAATTCTCATGGTGGAATAACAGTAGCAATGCAAATCAACCACCAGCCCATCATCAGAGGTGCATTGTGGTCCAGGGTGATAGGCAGCAGTGACCTCAGCTATGAAGTCTGGCAGGACTCCTGGCAGTGTCACTGACTGGGTTAGCAATGGGGTCAGTGCAATGCCACTGCTCCTGAGAGTTATAGAAATAGAATGGCATAGACCTGTAGTCTGGACTTACTCAAAACTGTCCTGATGAGCATCTTGACTCTGAGGTAATGGAAGAAATGTTTCTCCTTCATGTTCTGGTACCGCTTAGATGTGCCATGATATGTCAGACCTCTTTGCTGGAAGTGTTTTTTAAATGGTGCCCACCACCACCACAAATGCCATGAAATAGACTGAAGATATTTTGCCTTTCTTTTGTGCCAGTTCTTTTATCATAAGAAAATTGGAAACAGAGCCTGCTAATTGTAGGCAAGAGCTTCATACTACCTTTTGTCAGTGGCACCCAACTCTCTAGGATTTGACTAAGTCAGAGACGAGTTGAAATTTATTGCAACATTTCCTACATTGGATAAGTCCCCACAGTTACATCTTGGGATAAGCTTCTATAGTAAATTGTCCTATACTGCCTTCCATTCATTTCACATTTTTAAGTATCAGTAACTTGTTTGAATAGGTCAGGTTGAAATTATTTTAATTCAACATGCCAAATTTTTAAGCTTGAGAATAAGGCTTAGTATTGCTTTCTCTTTGTATCCCTAATACTTAGCATAGTGCTTTACTCATAGGAAGCACCTAACACTTACTGATTTTTATTCTGGTTTTGTGTATTTTGATCTTTGCTTCATCAGATAACTTGTCTCAAACTCAATATGTCCAAAATGAATACTCATTATCTCCTCCACCTGCAAACCCACACTTATTCTGAATTTCCCTATTATTAAGGATGCTGTTATCATTTTAGGTACCCAGGCCTGCACCTCAGCATCATCCTCACTCCTCATACCATCCAGTCCACTGCCCAGTCTTGTCATTTCTCCCTTCACAACATCTATGTCCTCCTCTCTGCTCATGCAACTACAACCCTAAAGCCAGGACCTCCTCATTTTTCACCTAGATTATTTTCATAGCCTCTTAATTAGTCTCCATTATCCATTCAGTTGTCAACCCAACAGCATGGGTCAGCCCATGTCAGATCGCTGTTTAACAAACTAATGTAGGGGAATTCTTGACTTTTTTTCTCTTAATTTTCAGCCATTTTTCTTCTCCTCCCTACTAGAAGGGAAAAAATAAAAATAAAAACCTTTATATAAGCGTAGTCAAATGAAGAAAATTCCCACATTGACCACTTCCAAAAATGTGTTTCTCATTTTGCATTTTAGACCATTGCCCCTTTGGTGGTCTTGTGAAGCCTATGGATCTCTTAGAATAAAGTTTTCAAATGCGTAAAGTAAAGTACACAGTATTATGAAGAAAATCAGTTATATTGAAACAGTTATCAAAATCTCTTTTTTAAAAAGTTCACAGGTGCCATACTCAGAACCCCTGTTCTCATCATTTCCTGTTACCTCCAATATCAAATAGAAGGTCCTAAATTGACCAATTTCTACCTTCCCTGTCTTCTTATGCCTTACACCCCTCTGTATACTCAGTCTTACTGCAGACCTGGTCCATTTGCTTTCTCCATGTCTTTGTGCTCATCATCTCCCATGCCTAGAATACTCTTTCTTCTCACCTCCACCTCTTGATTTCCCTCAGTTTCTTCATGTGTCAGCAGAAATCCCACCTCCTTTGGGAGGCCTTTCTAGTGCCCCCATCTGCTAGTGCCTTCCCCCCTCTGATGACCTCTGCTCTACTCTGTGTGTAACTTGTATGTACAGTTATTTTCATGTTGTTTCCCCCACTAGAATGTAAGCTGCTTGAGAGCTGGGACTGTTTTTACCTTTCTAACCCTTATGCCTAGCAAGTAATAAGTATTTAATTATTGATTAAGTGATCTAACTATACACAGGCAGAGCTGATTGAGAAATGACAATATAAGTAATGGGTCAATTCCTGTCCATTTCTGTGATATTGTTTAGAGTTCACCATGATAAACACCTATCAGTTTTTTTCATCTCTTTTTAAAAATCAGATTAGCTAATGGTTGGTTTGATTTCTTCCCCCCAAAAAAATACCCCTCCCTCCCAGGAGCAACAGTTGCTAGTTTTATTTATTAATGTAGTGGTGTCTTGAACAGAAATAGAAGAGTCTGAGTATAATAGCAAATTTAGGGAGGAAGACAACATTCTATTTTGGACATATTGAACTCGAGTCACCTGGGAATATCCAGGTATGACCAGCTGTGCTGGGACTGAAATCCAAGAAAAAGATAAAAGCTATATACATACATAGCTATGGGAGTCAGCTGGGTGGAGGTGATCATTGAACCTACAGGATTCAATCTTAAAGATTCTCAGATTGAATAATTAAGAATTTTCTCTAGGATCTTTGTCAACAAACTGGACTGGACTTTTGACTTTATCTGTGCTTTTGTTATTTTTTTTATTCTTTTTTTTAAAAACCTCTGGTCATTGTCATGTTTTGACTTTTACAGGGCTTTATTATGGTGCAAATGATGTCACTTAATGTAGACATGTAGTAATGGAGGAGAAAACTAGTATTTATTATTTTAAAATTTGAAAGGAGTTCCCTGGTTTCTGCTATATAGTTTTTCTGAATGAGTATTCTGATTCTTTGGAGGGGCAGGAGTGATAGGGGAGGGGTCTCAGGGAGAAATCAAGAGCTGGGGGGATAATAAATGTAAGCATGTGGCTGAAAAAATAGCATCAACTCTATTACAATTTACAAATGTAAATTTGTACTTCTGACTGTTCTTAGGTCTTTCTTACATGTTTGAGGGCAGTCCCTTGTTGAATGATTGTCACCTCCCCAAGTGTTTCAGTAACCTCACAAGGAAACTCTGGAGAGGAAAAAAAACTTATCAGGATCTTACTCAAAATCCACAAATGAAATCAACCTTCTTTCTCATCAATGTACATGTTTCTCCAAAGATGCCAGTCTTATTGTTCAGCCCACCCATGCTTTCCCATCCTTTGTGACTTCTATCCATGTCCACCAATGAGTTTTTCCCAAGAGATTCACCCGACGTGAGGGGACTTTCTTGCTTTCTCTGGACATTGACAAGGAAGGTCCAAGCTCTTAATGCCAATTGGCCATGGGATCAGGCCTGTAAATGGTCACTGCCCTTTCATCTTGGGCAAGATAGGGAGACCCAATCTCAGTCAATCAACCAATAAATAAAATAAGCAGAAAAGAGCAGAAAGAAGTCCAGAAGGGGGCACAAACAAGTCAGACAGTGTTGGAATTACCAGGTTACAGATGAAATAACCCACCTACACACAAACAACATTACATGTGATAGAAATTCACAGTTTCTTATATAGTCCTCTTGTTCAGTTTTGAGTTTTGTTTGTTTTTAGCAGAGGGAAATGTTTTCTTGATGATTTTTGCCAAATAATAAATAATAAAATAATAAATAAATAATTATGATGAATAAATAATAAAAAGGAATTTTAAAAGAATGTTCTGTCAACAGCCACATACCTACAGCTCTCATCCTTTGGATTTTGGCCACAAATGGATTCTGAGACAATAATTTTTTACCCACTAATCAATGGAAAGCAATATACAAAATTAACAGAATTTCTTTATTTAGCAACATCATAATATTGAAATGTGTAGCCTATAAAATGATTACCATGCAGAGCCGGAAAATGTAAGCAGAAGTGACACAATTAAGTCCTGTATGCAGTCTGCTGATTCCTTCCAGCATCTCATGGGCTTCCTAGAGCTTTGGAAAGTGCCCGTCTCTTCTGTTGACATGGTCTCTAGCAGGTGGTTCCATCTGTTTGTCTTCACTGTACCCATGGAACAGAGGGAGAAGTATCAGGGAAATCTGTTCACTCTTGATACAGACAGTAGTGATCATTAGAGGAAAGTGTCTCTGTTGGCAAAAGCCAAACATGGATGCAGAGGTCTTAAAGAGTGTCATTGGTGATGGAACATAAGCACCCTGCCAGTTTCCGTCAGTGCTCCTTGTCACTCTCATTCTCAGAATCTGTTTTCAGCCCAGTGAGGAGCCAGTCCTGGGCTCTGAGTTAGGTCTCCTCAGAGATGCATCCATCCATTACTCATCAGTGATTGGGGTTGTTGGATGACAGGAGTGAGACAGGCTTTGGGAAGGTGCTCAGAAGAAAGATAATTACTAAAAAGAATTCTTGCTCTTTCTTAGGTGTGGGCTCAGGCCTGGAGTTTGGTTTGGTTTGTTTTGTTAAATGCTCTACTCAATAATAGAGATCTGGCATGTTTTAAAGTAGATATTGTATCCCAACCCTGTATGACTCCTTTGTCACAGACCACAAGCCTTGCAAAGTGCTGACAAAAAGGTATGTGCGGGGTAGGCGTGGGGGAAATTTGGAGGCATTGTCATCACGCCGATTCAGAGCTGAAAGGGACCTTAGGCATCATTTTGTCCAACCCCCTCATTTTACAGTGGAAAAAAAATAAGGGAAAGAAGTCCCTGCATGGAACATAATGTATGTGCTGATGTCTCTGACTGAATGTCTCCCACCCACCATACATGCACACATGCACACACTGTAATTAAATACAGTCTGAACCACTGTTTGTGTTGATTTTTAAGCTCAATAAAATATGGTCTAGACTCCTGTCTTAAAGCTCACGGTGGAAACAATTGGCTCTTCTAGTAGCAAAATTAGCTAAATACCTTTTAAAAACTAGTGAATGATACTTCTCTTGTGTAAGCCCCATCACAGCTTCTATTCCCTCTCTTCCTCATATGCCCAGGACCCAGCTGGGATGCTTCTGCTATCCTTCCGTACAGCACGGCTCCTACAACATGCTGGATTAGCTTTCATGGACATCACTACATTGTTTAGGAAAACTGGCCTTGGTGGGTGTAGGTTTGCCACAACAGAGGACGTTAAAAAATGGTGCTCTAGGCTCCTAAGGCAGTTTCAAAAGAGTTTTAAAAAATGATAATATTGGTAAAACTGGGTTATGATATCTAGCAGGGCTACCTTGTGGGAATAAGAGTATACTTATGGAGATCGCTCTTTAAAGAGGAAGTACTCATCTGATGGGTAAAAGAGTAGGGTTATTTTATAGTCCTGTTAGTACCACAGTGCCTGGCACATAGTAGGCACTTCATAAATTTATATTGACTGACACAACAAATAACCTGAATAAATGAAGGCAGGATGCCAGTACTTGAATACAAGGATTCTAGGGTCATAGATTTCAAAGGGACCTTGGAGGCCCAAGGAGAATAAGGGTCACATGGGTAATAAAAGAGGTTGGATATGAACCCAGGTCTTCTGAGTCCCAGATCAGTGTTCCTTTGTTTCTTCCCCCTTCAGCGAAGGGCAGTGTGGCATATATTGTTCAGTGTAGGTGAACATCTAAAGAATGTATCTTTAAGGGTTTTCCTTGTTAACAGGGGAAGGTTCAATTATGGGATCAAGGGAGCAGGGAGGGGGTATATTCAGAAATGACAGTAATGTAAAAAATACACACTGATTAAAAAAAAAAAACCTAAGGTGAAGGATCAGGATTTAGAGCTTAGAAACCCTAGAAATAATCTTTCAGTCTAAGCTTCTTATTTTATAGATGAGGAACCTTCGGCCCAGCCTCACCTGGCTAATCACATAAGATCCTGGAAAGAACTCCCTTCAGCAGACAGTTAACAAGGACAGAAAGGCTGCTGCAGGGATTATTTCGGGAGTGTTCTTTCCAGTAATAATCTTTGACATTTATCAGACTTTAAAGTTTTACTAACTGCTTTACCTACCTTATATCTTGGGAGTTACACAACACCCTGTGAAGCATGAATGAAGTGTTTGTTTTTCTTGTTCAGTTCTGGCATCAGAGAGCACAAAAGGGTATATTCAGGAATGATGGTATCAACCCCCATTTTACAGATGTGGAAACTAAGGCTAGGAGTCAGGGTGTTGTTCATGGTTGCACAGCCAGTAAATGCCAGAGGTGAGATTTGAACCCAGGTCTGTCAGAGTCTAACTCTAGAGGCCTCTCTCCATCCTCTATGCAAGGCTGCTTGTCTCAGGCACTTTGACAAACTGTAACCATTCTTAAAAAGCCTGTGATTACCACTAGTTATTTGAGTCAGAGGCTGGGGTTAGGGAGTGCCGGGAGGGTGTGGGGTGTTGCAATGGCAAGAGGAGGAAGGCAGTGAGGCAGGGTTGGCACAAAGTCAGAGGCTGCCCTCAAATGATCACCTCGAAACCCATGAAGGGACAGAAGTGACCAGTAGGAATGACAGGGTACCCCAGAGTGGAAGGAACAGCAGAGTCAGACTCTGAGCCACAGCCCAAGTGCTGCCCAAAAGCGATGGAAATGCAATTGGGAAGTGTTTAATAGAATAAATGAAACTACTGCATCAATCATGGACTTGTGATTTTCTAAATTAGTTTGAGTTGCATCCTACTATAGAATACCTCTGGATTTCACAGATAGACTGATGGAGCTAAGAACTGATCGAGAGAAGGAGCCCCAGGGCACCAGCAACAACTGCGTCTCTGCTATGTAGGGTCTGCACAAGGAGGAGGAGCGAGCAGGCAGTGAGGGGCTTTGAACCCATGACTTCTTGTGCCAGCAGCCCATGGGCACTGATGTATCGCTATCCTGGTCGTTTTCATCAACATTTATTAAGCACCTATCCCATGCAGGCCACTGTGCTCGGTACAAATAAACATAGAGCACTACAAGATCCTGCTGACGCAGTTTACAATTTAATTGGAG
The DNA here is from genome assembly GCF_028372415.1 of Notamacropus eugenii. Taxonomy (NCBI): domain Eukaryota; kingdom Metazoa; phylum Chordata; class Mammalia; order Diprotodontia; family Macropodidae; genus Notamacropus; species Notamacropus eugenii. The sequence goes on from NC_092877.1 coordinate 330,058,441, forward strand.
AAAGAGGTCAAGAGTACTTGGATAATCTCACCATCTACAGAGCATCCCTCTTCAGTTTTACCCTGTACAAGACATCTTCCATGGAAGCATTGCATACCTTTGGTGAACATAAGTATCCCAACCCTAACCTCTTGCAGGATCTCTTGACCATCTCCAGTTGTACCCCTTGGACATCTACAACTGTATGTCTGAAACACGAAATGTCCAAAATTGAATTCTTTATTTTCCCTCGAAAAAAAAAATCCTCTGCCCTCTTACTAAAACTTCTGTATTACTGTCCAAGGCATCACCATCCTCCCAGTCAGCAAACATACCCCTAAATGTCATTCTTGATCCTTCACTCTCACTCCCCGTATCCAGTCATCTGTCAAGTCCTGCCTTTTCTGTATTGGTAGCATCTCTAGATATATATCCCATTCTCTCCTCTGAAACTGCCACCACTCTGGGGCAGGTCCTCATCACATTTTCCCTGGACTATTGCAGTAGTCTGCAAGCTGAAGTCTCTCCCCACTCTGGTCTCTTAGGTGTCAAATTAACCTTGCTTCAGTGCAGGTCTGACCATGTTACCCTATTCAGTAAACTGCCTGGGCTCCTTATTCTTGTAGGATCAAATATAAAGTCCTGGTTTTCATTTAAAACCATAATCTTTCTCATCTTCTTACATATCACTTGACATTGGTCTCCTTACCATTCCCCAAACAAGACATGCCCTCTCAGGATGCCAGACATTTTCTCTGGCTATACCTGGAATGCTGTCCCTCCTCACCTCTGACTTCCTTCAGATCTCAGATAAAATCTTACGTTCTACAAGAAGCTTATCCCAGTCTTCCTTAATCTTAGTGCTTCCCATCTGAGATCAGAGGTCAGGGGGGTCATCAGACCTAGGGAAAGATGAAATGATAATAGATTCTGATCAGATAAAGGCATTTCAGAGTTTATGAACATAGAAATGGAACAGTTGTGGGTGATGGCAGAGATTGTTCTTTTGTCTTTGTTTCCCCAATGTCAGTACAATGTACACTTAATGTTTAGTAAATTCCTGTTGAATAGAAGCAAATGTAATCCCAACTCTGCTGCCTCCTAACCCTGGGTCTCCTCTGTTCCCTTCTCTATAAAATGAGGTTGAAATAGATGATCACTAATATTCCTGTCCAGCTCTGAATCCTATGGTCTCTGTATAGGGGAGAATTAGGAGAAATAAGTTTGTATAAAAAGTTAGAGGCTCGATTGCTTTGAAGGACAAAGGGATTCCTTCCTTCCTCATTCATTGGTGCCTACCACGTGTGAAGCAGTGCTTTAAATCCTGGGAGGCAGCCTGGGATTTGTTCTTTATGGGGAACCACTGAAGAATCTGAACAAGAGGGAGAAAAGTTGGGTGTTTCTGACAGTCCCTGTGAACTCTGTGCTGGAAGAACATAATGGAATTATGCCTTGAGATAGCTCATGAGCAGTGTCAGCTACCAAGTCTGATGCTTTTCACTAGTAAATTATGGTCCATTAGAACTGGCCTGTAGGACAGTGCTGAGTACCTAAGCAATTACAGAAATATGTAGAGCATGGCAGAGAGATTCTGGTCTACATTCACTCTGTCAAGAAATAATATTTTTCATATTTTTTTTAAGCTAGGGGAGGGAGTAGTAGGGAAAGGGTGGTATGGTATTTTAACCTATGATATTATCACTGGTATGGAGAACTTCCATAAGGAAACTCCACCAGTGAGGATCAACCCATACTCTGAAATTTAAACTCCACCAGTGAGGATCAACCCGTACTCTGAAATTTATAATCTTGATTTACCAAGAGTAACACAGCCAGTATGAGTCAGAGGTAGGACATGAACCCAGATTTTCCTGAAGCTAAGGCCAGTTCTCTGTCCAGTCCAAACTGCCTCTCTTAAAGCATTGTGAAATGTTCTTGTAGCACAAATGGCTCTTTCTAAAAGTTTTGCTTCAGTTCTTTGAAAGATCTATGTCTTAACATGGATACTCACTCCCATACTTTCTTCGGGGTACCTCCATGAAAACCCTACTCTGATGCCTTATCATGATGTGGAGATGACCCTGGGGTGATGAAGGAAGTGCCAGCAGGGCACAAGCTCTGCCAATTTCTACTAAGCTGGAGAAGCTTTAATTAATGTAGGAGCCAAAAACAGCCCATGAGCCTTTCTCTAAGAACCATCCTAGCTAAATAAGGAGATTACCAGAATTGACCACCAAGTAAAATTGGGAGTGGGGATCAGGCGTTGCAACTTGTGAAATAGTAAAAAATTTAAAATGGCCCATGGCCCTCATCCACTGTGAAAGTTGGGGTGGACTGGTAGAAAGGGAGACAATAATTCATCACTTTTTGACCATTGCCTAATAATTCAGTTTAATAAGCTTTTTAAGTGTCTGCACTGTGCAGAAGGCTTTGGGGGAAGGTACAGAGTTTAGGTAAGAGATAGCCCCTGCCCTCATGGAAATTACAGTCTTTAGAACACTGAATATCTATCAATAACCACATTAGCAGAGAAATAGAATTATCCTATTGTTGTTGTTGGGCCTTCATTCTCAAAGAGGACCATGACTTGAGGAAGATTATGCCATGACATGCAAGTGAACTGGATTTAAGTGAGGAGGGGCTGTGCAAAGTCATCAGCGTTACTTTCTCTTCAGGTCATCTGGGTCCAGTGGCCAGATACACATCAAGATGGCTGGAAATGGCCCCAGATGCAGTGAGGACCTTGGCCTTTTAAAGCTAAGGTCTTTTGCAGGTCTCAGTTTGACTGAGGCAGCCACCCATTCAGTGATTAAGGCTAGCTAAAAAAAATGAGGCAAAGAATGGCCTCTTTAACCTAATCCAAAAAAAAAATCAAACTGTGGGGGAAGACACTCAGGATTTCTGGCCAAAACAGAAATAATTCCCATTTACATTCACTCTGAGTCAGTCAGGGCCCAAACAATGACTAAGTGGGGTTTGGCCACTCAGTGAGAACCGGAGTGATTTGGGTTTAAGGCATGGTCCTACAAAAAAATAAAATGTAGCCTGTAAAACCCAAGACTTTCTCTTGTGACTTTCTCAGCCCAGATCAACAGGGTATGGTGAGCTATGGAATAGCTAAAAACCTCATGATGACAAAACATTTACAGCGCAGAATTTCTCACCCTATCCTACCACTGTAGGTCATAGATTCCTGGGTATGTGATAAAGCAAACTGGTGCTGCTGAACAAGATACAGGCAGGTCAGACTTACAAGCAGCCCCTTGTAAACTAAAGCTATATAAGAACACTGGTTGTCTAAGCTGCATATTTCATGAGCTCCCTCTTCTGTCTTATTTCCCAACTCAAAACTCCTCACCATCACCCTGTGTTCTCTCTTCTCTTGCTTTAGTTTCCGTGGAAGAAGTGGTCCCTCTCTTGACAAGGCCGACTCTCTGACCACCCCATAGTTTTCCCTTGTGTCATCCACACAAGCTACCAAGTTAATATTCCTAAGTCACAGGTCTGACCATGTCACTGTGACACTCAGAAATCATCAGTGGCTCCCTGTTGCTTCAAGAATAAAATAGAGACTCCCCATCTTGGCTTTTAAAAGTGCGCACATGCACGCACACGCACACACGTACACACACACACACACACACACACACACACACTCTTTTACATTTAATGCACTTTGTATACTCTGTGTTCCAGCAAAAGCAGACTTCGGATCTTGGACACCTCATTTGATGCCCCCTCTTAGGCTTTCTCTCATTCCTCCTACAGGAAGCCTTTCTGTAGTAGTGGGAGACAGTGTGGTATAAAGCGGGGGTGGGGGGCCTCTGGCTCTGCAGTCTGAAGATATGGGTACAAATGCTCCCTGTGACACTGCTTAGGGGATCACGGCCAAGATGGTTGATCTTGGGCCCCAGTTTCCTCAACTGTAAAAGAAGGGAGCTAGGTAGTCTCGGATGTCTCTTCCAGCACTATAGCTATGCTTGGTTATCCTTCCTCAGCGTATATGTGTTCCATCTCCCCAACCACCTCATGTTTTATATTTTTTCTGTATATTTCTGTATATGTAGTAGGTATATCACATTTTCTGTACCCACTACACATGTGTACATACATACACGTACTACATGCATATTACACATATATGTGTGTAAACACACAGGTCCCCTTCAATAGAATGAATTTCTCGAGCTCAGAAACCAATTAGGTTTTTTCTTTTTTCAGTCCCCAGCTCCTGGCTTAGCATCTTGCACATTCTCGGTGCTTAATTGATGTTTATTGAATTGAACCAAGTTTTGTGCTTAGTCTGATTTGTCCTGGACATCCTGGGGGATGCAGTTAGAAAACATGTTTTCATCAGCTGGCCACCACCACATAGCAATCAGACAAACCCACTGACCTGAGAGGCTGACGGGCCTGGGGAGAGCTAAGTAACCACAGTCACACCAAATTTGTCTCAACACAGCAAAGGGAAAACTTGGGGTAATTAAAGGGTCCTACCCCACCCACGTTCCCTGTTCACCCCACGCCATGCATAGGCAATTCCTGATGGAGCCTGGGCACTGTGACATCACAGTGGGGACCTTGGAGAGGGGGTCTTTCACGGAGGTCACAAGATACTGGGAAGCAGCAGCTTCCTCTCAGGCTCAACCCCTCCTCCCATGTAACAAAATGAGTATGCAACCAAAACAAGATGCTTAGACAAAAAGCCAAGCCCAGTCACCTTTTCGACCATCTGTCCCCCTAGGCTGGAGCCCAATAACTAGCATGAGAGAGAAAAGGGGTAAAAATAAAAAAACCCTAATACTTAAAGCAACGTCCAGGGTCCTGGGGTCTGATAGCAGCATTCCTCCAAGGTCTGCAAAGGCCACTGCTTAAAGGGGCAGAAGGACAGCTGGGAAAGAGAACAAAGCAGGCAGCGGCACCCCAAGGAGGAAGGATGGACGGAGCCCCAGGAAACAGCTGAGAGAGCTCATCTCAGCATGCTGTTTTCCTCTGTTCAACAGTTCTTGTGCCACGGCAAACATAAGATGTACACTCTGATTCCCTGGTCTGTTTGGATTGTGATGCTGGATGATCTGTGGGAGGGAGCGGGGGGAGGGGGAAGACAGAGATAGAAAAGGGAGACAGGAGAAAGAGAAAAGGAGGGGAGGGAAAAGGGGGAGGGGAAAGGAGGGAGACAGTGAGGAGAGAGAGAAAAGGAAAGAGGAAGGGAGGGAGAAAAGGAGGGAGGGGGAGGGAGACGGAAAAAAGAGGAGGGAGAGGAGATGGCGAAGAGAAGAAGACAGAAGGGGAGGGCAGTGGGGAAAAAGAAAAGGATAGAGGGAGGGAAAGAGAAGAAGGGAAGGGGAAAAGAGAAAAAGGGATTCAGGGAGAGGTGGGAGCGAAGGCAGGGAGCTAAAGGTTGTTTCTTCCCGGTTTCCCCTTTCGTGATAAAGGAGAAGGCCAGGGGGGTTCATCTGGAGGTTGTTTGGCCCCTACTCGCTAAGGACCGTCATAGCAAAGTGAATGAAGTAAAGGCAGCTACAGCATAAAGGGGCCTGACTGTTTCAGCTCAGAGATCAAATTAGAAATGGACAACCATTCCACATGTGGAGGGTCAGCTTGGACCTTGAGGTCTTTGTCCTCCGATATGAACTTTTGGCAGAGAGCATAAACTGATATTTTCCCTGAACATCATATGTACTAATAAAGTATCTTTGGACTGTCTCCTTCCCCCAGTGCCAAATGCCCTGGTCTCTTCACTGTTTACTTTGCTGTGCCCAAATCCATACCCCAAATTAGGAATGCCAGAACAGGAGTCTGACTTGTTCCTCTGTCACCTACCTCTATGGCACTAATAATGCTAGCAACTCACATTCCTATAGCAAAGCTTTTTCCTTACTCTTCCTCTGAAGCAGGTAGGCATAGATGTGGGGCTAACAGAAAAAGTATGTGAGTCAATCTCCATCTAGGATTTATGGCTAATTAGTGGGGTGGGACCTATCAAAGCTTCAATCTTCCTCCCACCAAACATCCCAATAAAGGGAAAAAATTGTGTTATGAGAAACAGTGATAAAGAAAATAAAAGAAGTAGCTATAAGCTACCTGGAGTATCTGAGGTAAGACAAACCAAGGTAGCTGGGAGATAGAGTGTATAAGCAGCCCAGACCCACAGCAGAAGACAGGGCCAGGCTAGTGCCCAGAACACTGCCCAGGCAGCCCTACCTGAGTAGTTTTGAGATCAGCAAAGGAGGGAAGGAGCCAAGGTTGGAACGTAAGTCAGGTTGCCAGGAGACTTGATCTAAACCCTAGGAATTCCTGGAAAGTGTTGGGGGTGGTTTTGGCCATAATATCCAGGACCAAGCTAGACTTGTTTCCAAGAATTTGGAAAGGAGCAGGGTTCAATGCAATCTCATCCACAATATGGAAACAGGCTAGAGATACGAGTAAACAGAAGAAAATGCCAGACACAATGAAATAATACTATATAAACCCAGGAGGAAAGAGAAGAAGTCCACAGGTCCTAGTGGACAGTGAAACAAAAGGGTGACTTGGCCATGGGGACTGACTGTAAGATAACCTGGGAGAAATAAATCATGAGATACAAAATGTACAGTTAAATGAATCGAGCTAGAGAGGAGAATTAAGAGTTTAGAAGAGAAGGTGGTAAACTTTGTGAAGACTTAAGACTTTCTGAAAGCAAGAGTGAATCTAGGGGATGACAAAATTAAAACCCAACATGTAATAATGATACCTGCATTATATATATACACAGCATCTACTATGTGCTGGGCACTTATGCTGAACACTTCACAAATACTGTCTTAATTGATCCTCCCACCATGGGACGTTATCCCCATTTTACAGATGAGGAAACTGAGGCAAAAGAAGTGAAGTGACTTGCCCAGGGTCACACAGCTAGTTAGTATCTGAGGCCAGTTATCCTGAGCCTAGGCCTGGTACTCCATCCACTGTGCCACCCACATACTTACACGTCCAGAAATTCTTGGAGATGACTTTTTTTTTTTTTTTAACACAGTTTACAACAGATAAAGCAATTCAAACTTTTGGTCAGGTGATACTTCTTTTTAAAGCATTTACAATATGGACCACAAAAGAATTTTTTTTAAAACATTAACCAGCTGAGACACTGATAATATTTATGTTGCTAACTTCACAAGCTCTTGACCTAATTGTCTCCACAGTATTACCAAGAATTAAAGGACCCTAATTTCTTGTTGGTCTAAAGTCCTATGCCTAATAGCGTAATTTTAGACAACCTCGGATGTTCCCCTACTAATAATCTATAATTGAATAGCTCTGGTATTAAGCTTACAAATCTTTTGACTATAGGAAATTGCCACAAGAGTAGGGACATTGCAGGGATACAGTATTGGAGATGACTCTTGATGGAACTGCTTCAGAACCCACCCAAGGTGACAGTGTAGACCTACTTATTGCTGCTCCATGGGATGTTAGCCTCTCCTACTCAGGCACTCCCAAAAGACGTGTTTGTCAAATTCACAGATCAGTCTCTTAACTTGTGCCCCCGGGATGTAGGCAGCCAAGTGTGAAGGCCAGCTGGAAGCAATCTGGAGACGGGTGGGATGTAGAAGAACTATAGACTAGGCTTTGCTCAAGGTTCCCTCCCACTCCTGTTGGTCAATGAACAAGCAACAGGGACCCGTTCTTGCATGGCCACGGTGCTGGCAGTCTTTACTGAAGGCTGGAAGACCCCTGACTGGGTTGTCAGGGGAGTTGTCATTCACATTTGGGTCAGTCCCGGAGGTTCCTTCTCACTGACAGTAGAGAAAGCCCGGGTTTTAGGACCATCTCTGCCGTTTATTTAGCCAAATAACCCCTTTGAATGGAGGTTTTCTCATCTGTAAATAGAAGTAATAATAACACATACTCTGCCTACACCCACAGGGTTATCTGGAGGATCCAATGAGCCACTGCATTTGTGTTTTGGAAATTAACATTTGCTTTACAAACAGAAGGTTGTTTGATTTTAGAAGGCTAGTGTGTGGGTGAGGTGGTAGGTGAGTAAAGGGCTTGGAGCAGAGGGACCTGGGTTTGATTTCTGGCTCTGAGGTTTATTCTCTTTTGTGAACATAAATAAGTCTCAACAATTCCTCATCTGTGAAATGGAATAACGATCCTCACACTACCACCTCATTGGGATCCCAAGATCATAAATTCACAATGGAAGAGGGCTCAGAGACTATTTTGCCTCATACCCGTTTTACAAATGAATAAACCAAGGCCCAGTGAGGTTTAAATGACTAGCCAAGGTGATAGAGCACTCATTTTGCACAACCTGGGTCACCTAGGATAAGCCACATAGTTCATCTGCAAAAGTGAGTTGCACTCCAATGATTTCTAAAGCCTGTTCTAGCTCTCCCTCCCTGCAGTAATGAGCATGAAGGCAGTAAAGGGCACTGTGATCAGGAGCTGGAATTAAGTCAGGCTCTAGGTTTTAAATAACCTTTTATCTTGTTCTACTTAAACATGAAATGCATTCGGTGTCCTCTGTGTACTTCTTAAACATGAAATGCATTCTGTGTCCTCTGTGTACTGGATGCCATCCAACGCCAGGGGCTGCCCTGGGTATCAACCATGCCAAGTAACCTCAACCAACTGGTTGCCAATCACTTCTAACTTCCACCCATATTGGGAGTGGTACCTGAGTCTAGAAGTGTGAGGGTGTGTCCTCCAAACAAATCTCTTGCCCCCAGGTGCTTGGCTCTTTCCTCCTTCCCTTCCCAGCTGTTTTCTTCCCAAAACATTGTTTAGAGAAGTGTTTCATGAAAGGCAGTGGTTCTCAAAACTGTGGTCCAGGACCCCTGGGGGTTCCTGAGACCCTTTTATGGGCTCTGTAAGGTCAAACCCATTTTCACAATAATACTAAGATATTATTTGCCTTCTAAAATCATACATACTCTCTCCTCTTGCTCTGTGAGGCTGGGTTTTCTTCACATTCTTTGACCAAAGCAACATATCTCAATACAGTAACAGATAGGAGAATTCAGCTGTCTTCTGTTAAGCCAGACATTAAAGAGATTTGCAAAAAATATGTCAAACAATACCATTCTCATTAATTTTTTTATTTTGGAAAATATAATTATTTTTCATAAAAAATGTTATGTTAGCATATGGTGGTATTTTAAATGAATTATTTTAAAATTTTATCAGTTTTAACTTCTAATATGATAAATATTATTAGATGTAACCCACATAAACAAAAGCTCTTAGGGCCATCAAAAAATTTTAAGCGTATATAGGAGTTCTCAATTTTCAAGAGTGTCATGAGGTCCTGAATCAAAAAAGTTAGAGAACTACTGGTCAAAAGGATGAAATATTTTTGTTTTGGTCTGGATCTTTGATTTCATTACTGTAGGGAACTTCCAGTGAGAAAACTTCCTCTACCAATGCAAATCAGTAGCTGTTCTATACCTTAGAACACTGGCATTATAGTCAGAGGATCCAACTTGCCTGTATGACTTTGGAGGAGTCAGTGTTCCTTAACCTCATTTTTCTTAATTGTCTTTAACCTAATGCCTGCTGTTTCCCCCAGATCTTTCTTCCCTGTATCTGCTAGCTAATCCCCACTCTCTTCCTGAGTTGCTGCTTCCTAGCTGTGTGACCATGGGCAAGTCACTTAAACCAGTTTGCTCAATTTCCTCATTTGTAAAATGAGCTGGAGAAGGAAGTGGCAACAACTCCAGTGTCTTTACCCAGAAAACCCCAGATGGGACCTCAGAGAGTGAGACGCGACTGAGAATGAGTCAATGGTAACAGCGACAACCAGGTTTCTATTTGTGCTGGATTTGGGCCTCACTATTGGCTGCCTGTGGGCTAACGATTAGGAGTACTCTTGTCATTTTAAATTCTTGATCTTACTATTTTTAAGTCTTTTGTTTTTATATCATCTTCATTTCCAAATATATCCTCCCCGCTCCTCTATCCAGCAAGCCCCTTGAAAACAAAGAAAGGGAAACAACCCAGCTCAGCACAAGCAGCCAACACATGGGCCACGCCTGACAGTATCTAATATATTCCACATCTGCAGTAAGAGAGAGAGATTTTCTCAGCCCTTCTCTCAGATCAGGCTTGGTCATTATCCCACATTCCATTTCTGCAGATCATTCTCTCCATTAACATAATTCAAGGCAGTATGGATGTTATTTTCCTGGTTCTGCGTTCTTCTGTTTGCATCAGTTCATCAAATTATTCTTGCCCTTCCCTGAATTCTTCATATTTATCATTTCTTATAGTGCAGTAATATTAGATTTAAGCATCACTGTTTATTTACCAATCTTTCATTTAGTGAGCATCTCTTTTATTTCCTCCCAGTTCTTTGCTCTAAAAAAGAGCTCTGCAGTGGTCATAGGGGACCTTTCCATCTTTGATTTCCTTGGGATCTCTGGATCAAAAGGCATAGACATTTTAATCATTTTCTTAGCATAACCACAAATTGCTTTACAGAATAGTAGGACTAGCTCATATCTCCCCCAACCAATACATTAGGGTAGCTGTCTCTCTGTAGCCCCTCCAACACTGGCTATTTCCGTAGCATATCATCTTTTCCAGTTTACTGGGCATGAAGTGAAATATTTGTGTGGTGGGGTTTTTTGCATGAGAATAATCTCAGTAACTAGAGTCCAAGTTCTTTCCAAAGTCTCTTTCACTCTCATTTTGAGCTTATCCATGGTTTTCCTGGGAGTATCCATATGCAAATGTACTTCTACATGGCCACCCATATTCTGTGCCCTTCTCTCCAAATCCCCTCCTAATAGTCATTCGACTACCAAATAGTAATGAAATGCCACAATTCTAAAATAATGAGGGGATAGTCTCTTCCTGGTGTTTGTTTTTTCTTTGCATGTATCTCTGAGCCTGAAATTACACTCTTATCCTTCACTTTGGTGTGGAAGTGTCTGAGTTTTCAAAAGCTCCACCAAACTGAAACAGCTCTAATAAAAGTCCAGAAGCAAACCGTGGATCTGTTGTCTGAGGCTCTGCAGAGCTAAGTTTGCAGAGAGTCAACATCCGACTGCACAGATTTGCTTTACTTAAAGAAGTTATCCCAAGTAGCGAGGGTAATGCTGGTAAATGTTTAACAAGTGACTCTCAAAAACTAATAATAAGCTTGACATACTTTAAAGTCTAATCTGTTTGTAGTATTAACATTTTCCCCTTCACTTTCTTAAGTCTAGAAATCACAAATCAATAAAGTCAAGCCAAGATTTCTACTGTTTATCTGTTCCTGAAATGTACATGCTCACACTGAAAATTTAACAATCAGCTCTCAAGCTTGTTCCAGTATATAATCCAGTCATTAAATTTGTTATGCTAAGTGCATTACTTACACCTGCATTTTTATAAAAGGAGGGTGATAGTTGTGTTGTCCCAATATGTTATACCTTTCTTTAGGACCTATAAGCTGTCACAGAGGGTTTTTGCCCTCCCCCCCAATTCCATACATAGTACTGGTAAAAATAAAACATTCGTTATATTTTATAATTAAAACATGATAATAACCCATGATGTAACCATCTTGAAGAAATCATTAAGAAAAAGAAACACAAAAATCAAACACATCCAAATAAGACCTCAAAATGCCACCCTTCAGTCTGCATCTTAAGCTCCAGAATTACATAGACCAAGTTTAGTCTTAAGGGGCAGCCCTAATCAAATAGGTCTTTTTAATTCTGGAAACTCTCAGAATGTAACTCAAGTTAGCAGGACTGGATTCAAATCCACTATCTACTTATTCACCATTTCTGATACTACATTTCCTCCTCTCTAAAATGAGTGGGTTAAATTAAATTGTGACCCAGCTATGACCTCATGTAGTGAGATCAAGGGATGGCACAGGGGCAGTTCTCTGGAGAGGCATCTTGGTACATGGAAAAGAGGGGATTGGATGGTGGGAGAGCCCTTCTACTTCTGGCTCTAAAACCCTATGATCCTTTGATTTATGTAAGGGAACAAGATCTTATTAAGCCCCTACTATAATCAGAGGACTAGGTTCAAATCATAACTCTGACATCACCTTTGTAATCTTGAATCAGCCACTTAACTCGATATCTACCTCAGTTTCCTCATCTGTAAAATGAGAGGTTTGCACCAGCAGGCTTGAAAGTCCTTCCAGTTCAAGACCTATGACCCTGTGATCCTTTGATTTATAGAAAAGGAGCAAGACTTTATTAAGCTCCTACTATATGCCAGGCACTGTGCTGTTTTAGAAATATTATCTCATTAGATACAAGTAACTCCAAGAGGTTGGAGCTATTGTGTCATCCCCGTTTTACACTCACACACTAGTTGTGTGAAAAGCTTTGAGCCTCTCTGACCTTACTTAGCTAGGGTTGGACAGCAGACATGCAGCTCATCACCAAACCTGTCCTGGAAGTCTTAAGCTTGGCAGGAGTCAGCAGAACTGTGTGCCTGAGTTATTCTTGTGGCATAGAATTCAAGAAACTAGGATCCCCTTGAACTTCCATGAGATTCCAAATCTGGAGAACACCAAAGGTAGTAAAATTGGCTGATTTAAGTTTTGTCTCTTCTTGAGGAACAAAATGAGCTAGGACCTGCCTCAAATTTGGGCAACAAAAGTGGGGGAAGGGTGGCAAGTACCAGGAGAATGCACAGATGGGGTGAGTAGTCCTTGAATAATCAGAGTTGACTATAATCATAATTTTCAAAACAACTAAAGTGTAAAACTTCCCCCCCATTCTCCTTTCATTACAGGCTGGAACCAATGGTTACATGGCTCCAGAAATCCTGAAGGAAGAAGAAAGTTATTCCTATCCTGTGGACTGGTTTGCAATGGGGTGTAGTATTTATGAAATGGTAGCTGGGCGAACGCCATTCAAAGATTACAAGGAAAAGGTCAGTAAAGAAGATTTAAAGCAGAGAACCTTGAAACAAGAGGTCATATTCCAACACCCAGGCTTCACAGAAGAAACCAAAGACATTTGTCATCTCTTCCTGGCCAAAAAAGCAGAGCTACGCTTGGGAAGCAGGTAAACATAGGTAGGCTGTGTACCTAGTGTTAGCATTATTAACAATTACTGAGGCCACTCGGGATCAATGAAAATGCTTTGTCATTGAACAGTGATGCGTTTCTGATGTTGAACCATTTTATAGTGCCAAGGAATTTGGTGGCAAGAACCTTCTTTTGGGGTCTTCAGCACCTGTGGCCATAACTGCAGTAAGAATAGTTGCTGAGTTGCATCTTCAAAGGGGTATCTCCCTAGGCTGATGGCTGTGGACATCACAGAATCATCGGTTTTGGGCTCGGAATCCTGGGCTGTCTTCTTCAGGGTCTGAGGGGAGATGGTGGCCAAGGTGGTGACGGTAATTTGACTTGCCCTCCCACAGGGTGCCATCATGCTACACGTGGTGTCCCTCATTAGAATGTGAGGTCCTTACGGAGAGGCATTATGTTTATCCTTCTTCTCTCTCCAGTACTTTGCACAATACCTGACCTTTAGTAGTAAATACCTGTTGGTTGATTGATTGGTGCTTGTCGTTCAAACCATCTGTATACTATATAGATACTAAACTGCATTGTCAATCAGTTAGCAAGTATGCTACTAAGTATGTTACTGTATTGGGTGCATGGACAGTGGGGTGTAGAGGAGGTATCTATTTTATTCTCAAAATGAAAAAGTAAACTCAAGTTATCTTGCAAAGAAAAAAAGCAAAATTTAAAACAAAGAAAATTGGTTGTATATTTCATGTTATCTACTACAAAAGCATGGTTTGATTAAATTCTGTTTTCTCTCTACTGTTAGGATTGGTTTTGAGACTGAAAAATCTCTGTGAATATATATTATAATAGATTTAGAACTGGAAGAGCTACTGGAGGTCATCTCCTGCAGCCTCTTCAGTTCACGGATAAGAAATCGGAAGCCGGAGAGGCTGCGTGACTCGGCCACGATCACATGGCCCTGCAGGCCTGAGTCAGAATTCACACCCAGTGCTCTCTGTACTCTCCATTCTGTTTCCTTCCAGTTTTGCTGGGGGCTTGTTGTATTTTTTTTTCTGCCAGCTGCATTTTTATGCTCCATCCATCTCATTCTATTCTCCAGTCTACTGCTTAATTACAATTTTCCCTCAGATTTTATAAGGCTTATAGTCATCTTTTTTAATTCTTTTAATGCCTGTAAGTCATGTGACTGATTTTTTTTTTTTAAACAAACATAGCAGTGCTTTCACTCCCAGGTCAGTATAGCCCTCTTCGTAGTCACCTCCAGAAGCTTATTCCTTCTTCCACCCAGGCTTCTATTGCTCACAATACGTCTGTTGCTCCTCTTTTGGAAATGCCTCCCTAGGCTTCAGTATTTTCTTCAAGTGACAGATCTTTGCCCTTTGAGAATGGATTTTAAAAATAGGAAAGTTATCTGGAGGCCAGTCTAATGAATAGAGTGGGTGGTCAAGCTGGGTTATACTGGTTTGAGTCAAAAACCAGGGTGTGACTAGACTGTTTCCTCATCACAGGTGTTAATGATTGGCTACCTTGGTTCTGAAGGTAATTCCAAACCTAGAGCTTACAAAGGTGATGAAGATAATACTTAATAGTTTGCTCTGACCCTTGCTTTTCTTAAAACCTATCTAACAAGGGTGCTGAATTAAATGGTCACAGAAGCCTCTTTCAACTGTAAAATCTCATAATTCTCAATCGGATGTAGAAATTCTGTGGTTCTCCTCAGTTTAAAGTCATGTGGTATGCTTTTTAAAAATAGAAAATGGACAAAATGCTCAAGGAAAATGCTATCTTAAAGCATGGTTTTTGCCCCAAGCTTTATACTCCAAAGCATCTGTTGTCGTGACTCTTTTGAATAACTGTTTGTGAAGTTAGTGAGCACAGCATATAAATAACAGCTGCTCAGTAACCCATCCTCCAGCGTTTTCATTCCAGCTTCTCATTGATTCTTTAAAAAAAAATTTCATTCAGATAACAAAACACAAGCAAGTGTTTTCTTAAAACCTGAACACATTCCAAGACTACAGATGGCTCGGCCCAGGGTCCAAGTGTCCTTTTCTGGGCTGCATTTGGACATTCCAAATAAAGATACAAATCCAGGTCCTTGGAAAGTCTTTTTCTGCAAAGCTGATTCTACCTCGGTCTTTTTTTCAGCTTTGTGACCTGTCTGTTATTCTCCCAGACAAGCCAGGAATATTTCCTAAGACCTTACTCAGCTGCCTCATGGGGTTAAATGAGGTGTATTCTTATCAAAGACAAGATGGCAAGCCTTTAAGCTTGGAGCCAGGCTTACCCTGATATCCGTGTGTATCTTTTTATCACGTGGCCCCTAAGTGCCGCAGGGCAAGGACAACTCTAAGCCCTGAGGTTTCTGACAGAAGTATTTCCAAGAGACACAGCCTCCCAGATGATCCTGACATCTGGGCTGGGCTTCACTGACCACACATTATACCTGAGTGGAGACTTCATACATAAGCAGGTGCTTTCCAGCCTCAGTTCATATAAAGGGACTGATTCTCATCTCAGCGTGATTTTCCGAAATGGGGAGAGAGCGCTTGTCTGTCCCTGAAATCTCTCCCACTGCATTAATGAGCAGGAGAAGTCTCCTCCCGGCTCCCTGGAGAATGATCAAGATGCTGCCTCCCTTGAGAGCTTCTCCTGTTCATGCCAAACCAAACTTCAGGGTGATGGGTAAAAAAAACACACACCACATAGCTGCTGGGGACCAGTCCAAAAGTAACAAGGTCCCTGAGTACTGCCCACTAACAGAACTGCGGTGAGCATTTCTGAGACAGAACCTTCATGTTCCCAGCTCAGCAATGACGGGGACACACGAGGCGGGGGTGAAATGAGGAGGGTCATTTTCTGGCTCCATCCTCCTCTTCAGCAAGTATTTATCGCATAGCCACTATGTGCAGGGCTCTGGCCTACCTGTTGGAGAGAGGGCAGGCTATGAAACATAGACCCTGCCCCCAGGAGGCTTGCAATGGAGTTGAACATTCTGGGAAAGGTCATTTGTGATTTCCCCTGATTTGGTGGGCATGTGGATATAGAAGTAAAGATATAGAAGTGAAAGCCAGCCATATCAGAAGGCTAAGGCTGGCCCATCTGTGCCTTGTTTTGCCAGAGTATGCTATTAAAGACAGACTGTTCTGATGTAAAAATTAGTCTTGTAATGCTCCCTGAGGACACTAAGCCTCTCAGCTATCTCTAGCTGCATCAGTTAAAGCTCCTCAGAGCTAGTTTTCATGTGTACTTTTGACCTCTGGAAGAATGTGCTCCTTCCTGCAGTCCGGAGGCAGTGGGAGGCCTCCAGCTCCTCCAGAAGGGCATCGCTGAGTCCAGAGGACTTACCATGCCTTGTGAGAATTAACTGCTCTCTTGTGGTCTGTACCCTGACTTGGTTTCCATGGGACTCAAGACCCTCCACTTTAATTGCAGCAGAGCAAAAATTATCTGAGACTCATCCTGAACGACAGAAGGAAGGTCTCAGTACAGGACCCTGAGCTCTAGGGTGCAGACTAAAGGAGCTTCCTATTAGTAGGGTCCAGTAGGTGGCAACCCTGCTGCTCTCTTGGTTCAGTCGATCCCGATAGGGGTGGTTTTAGAAGAAAGTATACAAAAGATTAGAGCATTGCATTCTGGAGCTCCTGATGTGGGTTCATCCCATGTTTGAAGTGTTTGAATAGACATGAAAGAGCCCTTGGGGATGGCCTTAAGCGAAGAGTCCAAAAGGAAACAGTTGGATGAATGACCAACACACAGCTTCTGTAATACCATGCAGGTATACCCTTTGCTTTCAAGTATGGGTGTATTGGGGGGTTTGGTGGGGACCTGAGATTTCATTAGTGAACTCTCAAAGTAAAAATTCCCTCCACTGAGGTAGACTAGTATCTCATCTGTAGGATGGAGCAGTAAGGGAGAGAGAGGAAGCACGCAAGCACTTATTAAGCATTTAGTACATTCCAGGCACTGTGCTAAACACTTTATACATTTTTGCTCACAACCACCTGGAAAAAGGTGCTATTATTATCCCCATCTTACAGTTGAGGAAACTGAGGCAGCCAGAGGCTAAGTAACTTGTCCAGGGTCACATAGTATATGTCTAAGGTAGAATTTGAACTCGGGTCTTCCTGACTTATCCACTGGTCCATTTAGCTGCCAAACCAAGCCCAAGGTGGTTGAGTCAAGGTGCCCAGCTAGCATGTGTCGTAAGTAGCACTTGAATCCAAGTCTGCCTGACTCTAAAATTAGTCCTTAGTTACAGCATGCTACCTCTCTACTGCTGTTAAAGATGTGGATACACATGAGACCTTTCTCCTTGTGATTGAGTTCCTTGAAGTCTATGTCCAATAGTGGTGTTATTGGGTCAGAGAGGTATAAATTTTCCTCATGTAGTTCCAAATTCTCTTCCAAAAATATTTCACGAGCCCCCCAATAATATATTAGCGTCCCTGCCTTACCACAGCCCCTCCATCACTGACTTTATATTTTATCATCTTTGCCAATTTACCAGCTATGAAGTGAGAGCCGTTTTAGAACTGGCTACGTAGGAGGGCAGTGAATAGTCGCCTGGTGATTGTCCATCACACAGAGTGACCCAGATAACCTTTGAAGAGTCTGTGTTGCTCTAATCTTTGCCATCCCGTTACTTAGCAGAGTCAACATTATCATCACCAGCACCATAAAGATACAGATACAGATAGACAGATAAGACACATAGGTAGACAGACATAAAGATGGGCATAGACAGATAGATGCATAGATAGATAAATAGACAGACAGACTGACATAATAGCAACTTTGTAGTAAGAGTAAGAGTGGCATAGTGAATAGAGGGCCAGTCATGCTGTTAAAAAGACAGTCAAATCCTCCTTCTGAAGTATGTCAGCTGTGTGGTCTTGGGTAAGTCAGTCAACTTCTCTGTGCCCTACAGTGATCAGTCAATCAATAAACATTTATTAAGTGCCTTCTGCACCACAGCCCATGAGATGTATGCGTGCATCAGTGGAGGGAGTTTCCATGTCCGGAGTTCTTTGCACAGATGATATCACAGGCCCAGGCCAAAATTATCATTATGGTGATGATAATAATAACCTGATTTGTTTCATTCAGTAAATGTTGTTGATACAGTGACTCAAAACTGAGTTGCCATGAGGAAAGTGACTTTCAAAGAGCATTTTGTCTTTTCCCCCAGTTTCCAGGAAGAATGGCACCTAAAAAATTTTAGACAAGTTTCCATTCTGTTATTAAATAGCCCAAATTTTCTAAAGGACATAATTGGTTGCATAGTCTGGTGCCATAATGAACAGATGAGAAACAGAAAATGTTCCTGTTTACTCACAAGCCTCTAATTTCTAAGCTAATGGGGTCTGGGAATAGGAGGGGGACAATTGGGAACAAGGAACTATACAGTCTTGCTTGGAGCTTTCGGGTATGATAATTGCCCATCCATGACTCACTGCTTCTGTGGCAATGCATTACAGACACAAACAACAGCCTAGAATGGCTGCTTAGGAAAAAATAGCATGACGAGCGGCACTCATTGTTTTTACCGTTCGTCTTTTAACTCTTCACTCACTTGGGAGTTTGTGCACGAAAGCTGTGAAGGCCTCAAAGGCTGCTCTTCTCAGCGTGTCTTACTCCCTTACAGTAAGAGAGATGGAAGATCTGCCTCTAACCCCTGGGTTTCCCAGAACTCAGTCCATGTTGATGGGAGATCAGAGCACTCATTGAATGCACTCATTTCTCAAAATGGCTCCTTTTTGTTGGCTTATTAAATTTCAGCTCCCTGTCTCCTCTCTTTACAGAGAAGAAGGGGATGATCCCAGGAAACATCCTTTCTTCAAAACAATCAACTTCCCCCGACTGGAGGCTGGCCTTATCGAACCCCCATTTGTGCCAGACCCCAACGTGGTATATGCCAAAGACATCGCTGACATTGAAGATTTCTCTGAGGTCAAGGGGGTCGAATTTGATGAAAAAGATAGGAAGTTCTTTAAAAAATTTGCAACAGGTGCTGTTGCTATAGCCTGGCAAGAAGAAATCATAGAAACCGGACTCTTTGAAGAGCTCAACGACCCCAATAGGTTATCAGGCTGTGCAAATGGCAGCACGGCCAAGTCTGGGGTGTGTGCGTTACTGTAAGCCTTGGCCCGATCGATTCTGGAGTGCTGCGAGCGCTTGGAGGATCTCCCGGATAGGGTCTGATCAACCATTTCAGACTGTGAAACCGGATACTCAGGTAGTTTCCATTTGTAGGTCTTCAAAACACCTCCCAGCAACCCTGAGAGGCGGGTAGGAGCAGCTGCAAAAACCATCTTTTACAGTTATCTGAGAGTCTCGGCAGTTTGCCCATAGTGATGTAGCCAATAACGTCTGAGGCATGGTTCAAACCCAGGTCTTCCAGATCAGACTCTAGTACTCCTAGCATCATAGGACCCCTTGTTTTACAGATGAGGAAAGGAGGCTGAGCCCAAGTTGTGAAGCACAGTGCCTGGCACACAGTAGGTACAGTGTAAATGCTCCTTCACTAAATAGATTTACATTCTTTTGATTTGGGGTCACAAGGTCAGATGATGTATCAGTTTTTAGGGAAGACTAAGAAAAGGGACATGTGGGTTTATTTTGATAAACCAAAAGTATGAGCGCTGCGGCAGGTCCCTGTGAATTACGCAAAGTTCCCGAGGCAGAGAATGGAGCTTTGTGGTGTGTTCTGAAAATGACCATTTGCAATTCTTGGTAAACAGTCATTTTTATTTTGTTTCCCCTTTTTGTCTTTCATTTTTTCTTGTTCTGCATAGTTTAAATAAAAGACTATAAAGAAGGAAAAATTCTTGACTTTGCCTTTTAAAAAGAGAACTTGCAACTTTTTGATCTTAGATTACCGAATGCTTTTCAATTTCATTGACAGATCTCTTTATAATTCTTTTAAAAATTGACTATTTTAGCTTAAAATTCCCTTGAAGGCAAAAATGTTTTCATCTAGTAGGTCTACGGATTGAACAAATACTAACATAGATTCAGTCTTTCCAATAAAAGCAAATTCAGATCTTATAACAATTCTAATACCAGCAGCTAACATTTACATAGTGCCTGCTAAGTGCCAAGCACTATGCTAGGAACTGGTCTTCACAGCAGCCCTGGGAGGGGAGGCATGTAATAATTCCTTGTTTTGATTACTTAATTAAACCTTCCGTCTGGAATGTAGACAATGAATTCTCAGTTTCTACAAGAGTTTTGTTTTAAATAATTATAGGTTAAGTGAAAATGGACATGACTGACATGTATGGAGTAGGGTCTCTTTCCCTTGAACATTTTCCCAGTGTAGTGACCTCTGTGCTTTCAAGGGAATAGAAGAGAAATGGAGGAACCCAGAGTCTGACCAAATCAGGGTCAGGATCATGAATTTCACATGGTAAATGATAGTTCTCTATGCATTATGCACACACTCAGCATTGTGTGGAGGTTTCCACACTCCATGCTTTAAATTAAATATTTTTGGATTCAAATCAAGATGTGGGGAGTTACAGAAAATGTGTCCACACACACAAACATACCCCACACAGATTTTTCTAGAAGTCCCAGAATTATGAGAATAAACTGAAAACATTTTTTTTTTAAATGTGGCCTTGTTAAAGACTTTCAAAAAATGCAACCTTAGAATCTTGATTAACTTAAATTCAACTACCCAGAGCCTCAATGCTGTACTTTTTTCATACTCAGTATTTAGGAAAAAGAGGCAAATGAGGAACATCCTTATCTGGTATGTAATTAAAAAAACAATCAAAGCAGGTTTCAGGGCATATCATGGGGGTCAGTACAAATCAGACCAATCTGTTCCATTATCTAAATTAGCAAACCTGTGGAATGAGAATTGATGTCCAGAGTACTATAAGAGCCTAGATCATCAAAGGATGACTACTGTGTTGTTCCATGTTGGACTTGGAGTCAAGAAGACCTGAATTTTTGATTCAACCTTTGATACTTACTAGCTGTGTGATCCTGGAAAAGTCACTTAACCTCTGTCAAGTCTCTGTTTCCTCACTTTTAAAATGGGATTATAATAGCACCTATCTCATAGGATTGTTGTGAGGATCAAGGTACATGAAGACCTTTGCAAGCCATAAAGTGTAAGCAGTTATCATTAGGAAAGTGGATGTGTGCATTTTTAGGAAGATTTTCCTCTAATGTGTTGGGTGGGGAGGAAGTGTTTTCTGTTTAGAATTTGGTTAAGTTTAGCCAGAATATCCCATTAATAGAGGTTTAGTTTTATTGCAACCGTAAAAAAAATCACCTATATATCAGTTAGACCCTTCATATATACTTTTATTGGCTTTGTAAATTACACGTGTAAATTTGTGCATAATGTCCTAGAATTTCTATTTCACAAGCAGTGGAATTAAATAAATGCAATCAACCCATTAAAGACTTGTTTTATTAAACCCACTTTGTATGCTAAGCTGTACCTAGCTGCTCCCTGGGATCATATACTTCAGAAATACCTATTTCCTTCACATAGATACCCCCTCCATTCAGACAGCCACCATCACATTGTCAGTGACCATTCATTAAGTGCCTCCTGTGTGCCAGACTCCATGTTAAGTGATGGGAATATGAAGAAAGGCAAAAAACGACTCTGTCATCAGGGAATTCATAGTCTAATGAGGAAGATCACATAAATATGTACCAGTAAGATATACAGTATACATTGGATATAGTCCCAGAGAGAAGGTGCTGAAGTTAAGCAAGACTGAGAAAGGTTTCCTGTAGAAGGGACTTGAATTGAACCTTGAAGGAAGGCAAGGGAGCCTGAAATAGAATTCTAGGCATGGGGGACAGCCAGTGACGATGCTCAGAGCCTAGAGATGGAATGTTTTAATTGAGGTTCAGTAAAGAAGGCAAGTGTCATTGAATCCCAGAGTACTTGGGGAGAGAAGACTGGAAAAGTACGAGCCAGTTCTCTGGGGATGAGCCTTTAAAGCTTGACTAGGTTGGGTTGGTTCTTGGATAATATGCATTTCATCACCAGGCCCATGCTCTTAGTTTTGCCAACTTGGTAGAGCTTTG
This sequence comes from Notamacropus eugenii, assembly GCF_028372415.1. Classification (NCBI taxonomy): domain Eukaryota; kingdom Metazoa; phylum Chordata; class Mammalia; order Diprotodontia; family Macropodidae; genus Notamacropus; species Notamacropus eugenii. The sequence continues at coordinate 330,080,465 of NC_092877.1, forward strand.
TCAGAGCTTGCCCTTCAATGGTATAACCTCAGAAAACTCAAGGTCACCTCAGGCCTCAGTAAAACATCAGAGCAGGATTTTGGCAGATGACACAGATGAAATATGAAATGATACCAGTTCTTGGGAACTCACATTTTACCTGAGAAAACAATCCAGTCCTGCCCCTTATTTTTTGTTGATCTGGCCATGTGTCATTACTTTATTTCTTGCTAGGGTGTTTACAGCCAGGACTGAAAAAGGCCTTAGCTTTTAAAAAGGCCAAGTCTTCCACTGCATCTGGGGTCATTGCTAGTCATCCTGACCTGTCTTGCCATTGGACTCCCATGACTCTAGAGGAGAAAGTGAGGCTGATGACTTAGCACAGCACTGCCTCACTTCAATCCAGTGACTTGCAAGTTAAGACATCACCCTCCTGATGTCATTGGTTTTAGGAGAGTAAACAACCACAAGCAACCTCCTGTTGTTGGAAACAACTTCACACCTGTGTCCAAAGCTTTATATGCAAAGTGGGAAAAACTCATCCTTAATCAAGGATGGCTGATCCTATTAGTAAAACAAAGCAAAACAAAAAAAGGAAAACCAGTTGACAAGCTTTTAACAAGAAAGCTGCTTCCTTAATCTAGTGACCTGATTTATTGTTGTCCTCTTTCTCCAAGACACATTATTCTGGCTGGATCCCAGTACTAAAGGGGTGAGTTATTATGCCCCTTATTTTAAGTAGCAAGAAAGCATCAAAGTATCAGGCAATAATTATGATACTACCAAAGATGGCTAAGACTTCAGACTCCTAACAAAGGAATTAATCAAGTACCCCGTCGTTACCAGCAATTTGTGGACTTAGAGACCATTTTAGAAAAGAATTAGGCAGAGAAACAATGCCCAGAACAAGAGTTTTTAATTTTGTGTGTCAGAGACAGTGCCCTTTTTGGCACTTTATGGAAGCCTGAAGGCTCCTCTAAATCATGTTTTTAAATTGCACAAAATTAAATATATAATTATGTTGAAAAGGAGTTACTAAAATATTTTTTGAAGGCCACAGCCCCCAGGTGAGTTACAGGCCCTACAAAACTGGGGTAGGAAGCATCAGGGAACAAGGACGTTGGGAGAACACAACTGGCAACCTTAGGTACGATGGACATTACCATGGCAGGAGAAAGAAGGGTCTTTTTGGACTCGGGTACCAACCTTTTTCTAACTCCTTCCAATTGGTGCTCAGGATGCCTAGGTTACAATGACCTTCACACTAAGGCAGAGGAAGGTCAAGAGTTTTGTAGGGAAAGAACGGGTTCTCAGTCAGATGTGTATGATTGGTTTCTCTGTGTCTGATCTCATAGGTATTGAGGGCCCCAACAATTAATTTGGGGGAGTACAAGCATGCTGTTTGGAAGTTTCCAAAAAGATTAGGAAAATGGCATATGCCCACATTGTCTAAAGTACAGAGAAGCAGCCTGCCACAAATTAGCCTTATGATCTCAGAGAAGTCCTTGATTCCCTGTTTTTATGAACTATCAGAGTAAGGCTCTATGGGCATGCCTGTTTGTAGTATATGCCTAATAATAATAGTTCATACATAGAGAACATTTGAAGGGTAAGTGCTTTCTACTCAAAAATCTGTGAGGATTATTACAACCATTTTATAGATGGGAGACTAACACTTATTCTAGACAAGGTTTTATCATAGGTCACAGCTAAATCTAAGGCAAGATTTAAAGCCATGTCTTCTGAATCTGTCTCCAGTTGCCTTTCCCCCTCTGCTGTAGTACCTCACTACAAAAACATTTCAAAGCCAAATAGAAATATTTTGGGCATGATGCACTATTTTTAAATCCCAGAATGGTAGATTTGGAAAGGACCTTGTTTATTTGTTTTTTTGCAAGCATTTATTATTTCTCCTTCTCACTGCCCCTCCCGATTGAATAGTAAAAAAAAATTAAAATCCTCATAACAAATATGCATAGTCCAGCAAAACAAATTCCCTCATTGACCACATGCAAAAATGTGTGTCTCAGTCTGCATTTTGAGCTCCTTGCCTCCCAGCAGGAGGTACATGGTATGATTTATCTTTAGTTCTTTGGATTTGTGATTGCTAATTTCGTTGATGAGAATTCTAAAGGATCTTTCAAAAGTATTTTTCTCTATAACGGCATTGTATAAATTATTTTCCTCGTTCTGTTCATTTTACTCTGCATCAGTTCGTAAAAATCTTCCCAGTTTCCTCACAAATGATCAATTTCATCAGTTCTTAGTTCAGTTGTTTTTTGTCGTGTCCAACTCCTTGTGACCCCATTTTAGGATTTCTTGACAGAGATAGTGGAGTGGTTTGCCATTTCCTTCTCCAGCTCATTTTATAGATGAGGGAACTGAGGCAAATGGCGGCGAAGTGACTTGCCCAGGGTCACACAGCTAAAGTGCCTGAGGCCAAACTCATCAGTTGTTAGGACACAATTATATTCCATTATATTCATATACCACAACATAGTCATCCCCCAATAGATGAGCTTCTCTTTAGTTTCCCTTTTCTTTTAGTGGTATCATTGGGTCAGCGGACATGCACAGCTTACTAAGTTTTGGAGCATCATCTCAATGGTTTTTCAGAGTGACTAGACCATTGTCCACTCTACCAACAGTGGGCTTTGTTCTCCTATATCCTTGAAGGGACTTTAAATGTCATCTAACCCAGGCTCCTCAATTTACAAATCAGGAAAACGCAACCCACAGAGGTAAAATGTTGGGTCTAGAACTTGTCTCCTTTTTTCTAGTTTCAAGTTCTTTCCTCTTCCCCTGCCCTTTTTTCTTTGTTTTGTATACCCGTCATGTGTATTTATTTGTGCTGTATTCCTGTTTGGGGTCAGAGGAAGAGAGATGTTGGCAGATATCCTCCCTTCGGCTTCCCAGGGACCGGAACTTGGTATCCCATGCTCTTCCTATCTCCTCATGGCATCTGATCTGATACGGAGATCTGCCTAGGGAGGAATGGAAACCCAAAGGAAGAAAGACAAGAGGAGGAGAAAATAGAGGGAGAGAAGGAGGAAGGGGAGATGAAAAAGAAAAGGGGATTTCTTTAATAGTTATGAACCAGCACAATGGGCCAACTTCCCTGGAGGAAGATGGATGAGTAGGAGAGTCGTTTTTAAAACCATAGTTCCTTGATGCTTGGCACTTTGTTATCATTTACCCAGTGGCAGTTCCCCCCTCTTGCCCGTGCTCCCCACAGGGCTTGGAAATCCAAATCAAGGGTATGCAAATCTTTTCTCTCCGGGCTTCTCCCTGTTCCCTTTGGATGCTTGTCACAAACCTCGTGGGCCACTGTAAATGCTTTAGGAACCAAAGCCATTCACTTTCCCTTCCTGAAAGTATCTCTCCCAGCCTTATGTTCTCAAAACTTCACTTTTCACCAAGCTGAAAAATGGAGGGCTTTAAAATTCCTTAATTACATTTCCCCGCCAGTGGAAAGTTACAGCAGTACTGAATTATGTGTTCCAGACTGGCTTTCAGTGAATGTTATTACAGTAAATACCAGCAGAGTGAAGGAGGAGGGAACATTGATTTTTCACTTGTCATAACCTGTAAACCAGCGAACAATGATGAAGTAACAGTCTAACAAAACAGGTCTTAGGAAGCAATTGTCCTGCTGCATTTCTTGTGGGACTCCAGCCCGTTCATCTGCCTTCACTCAACCCACCTGGAGCTCTTTTGTGTGTTCTAGGGCTCTATTTCCCAATCTAGTTTGGCCACAGAACGTTGTGAGGCTTGAATATATTGACAGAACCTATCAATGCTGGGCTGAGGGGCCTGGGAATATGGAATGCCTCCAAGATAAACTAGGGAAATGGGGTGGCAGTGGAGGGGAGGATGTATACCTATATCTATGTATATATATCTATATTTCTTAATGACCCATACCAGTTCTGTTCCAATTCAATTCAATTATTAATCATCTTCATTTTACAGAGATTCTCTAAGAAAAGTGCCTTGTAAACATCACATTCAACCCCTGGTTTCTTCTGATTCCAACCAAGTCTGGTGGTCTTTCTCCTCTGCTCTTCTCAGTTAGTACAGCATAATTTCATATTTAAAGTTTTAGAGGAAGAAATATTGCTTCCTTTGACATTTTCTCATAGATACCCTATTGTCATCACCCAAAATATTAGAATTCTACAGAATAAAGTTTGGGAAATGCCATTTGAGGAAAAGGTGCATGACCAATGATACAAAGTTTTTTTGACTTGAAGAATTTTTTTGTCTTGGATGTGACAAGTCCCAATTCCAGATCCAGGCTCTTCTCAATGGTTCTGGGTCTCATGGTCCAATCTGAGGACACTTGAGTCCTCCCCACTGCAGTGGCTTGTCTACCTTTATTCTGAATCCAGGTCAGAAAAAAGAGGGAGAACTCAAGGTAGGCATTTGGGTTGGGCTTTAGATAGGTATACTAGAGACAGTTCCAACTGGCCCTTAAGATTAAGAAAATCAGCAAATATTACAAACTAGAGTGATCAATACATTTATTTATTGTTTTCTCTGTTGACTAGACTTGTTTTTGTTTATACTTCATTCGCAAAGAGAACCATGACACCAGGAAGGTGAGGCCATGACTTATAAGTGAATTAGATTTAAGTAAGGCAGGGCTGTGCAGAGTCACCAGCCTCACTTTCTCTTCCAGAGCCATCTGGGTCCAGTGTGGCAAGATATAGATCAGGACAACTGGAGGTGGCCTCCTTGACTAGACTTAAAAGTGATGGAAAAAATGTTAGCAGTATAGATTGAAACTTAAAGTATGTCATGGGAATATTTTTTTACTGGAGAACCAGTTGCTAAACATTTGCCTCCATACCCCTGAGCTAACCATTTAGTGGAAACAAGCTTGGCACTCTTGACTGAAATGAGATACATGGACAGTCTGTATGCTATCTCTGTCTGTCTCTCCTCTACCTCCTCAATGTCCCACAGATAAATGAGGATTGGTACAGAGATTTCAAAATGAACAATTTTCATTGCTCTGCATTAATCAAAACAAGTGGATTCCAATGCCTTATCTCACTTTGTGCCTTTATCATCAATGAGATCAGCAGGAGCTATTCATTCATAGGGAGGGGAGGAGACATAACAGGTAGAACTGCACGAAATGTAATTTTTAAAAAAATCAGTTGTACCATGTGCAGAAAGAAGATAGGAGAAGATACAAGTATGGTAGTGAGGCAAGGACTAGGATTCTTCTTGAAGATTTCAGATCTAGAGCTGGACAAGACCTCAGGGATCATCTATTCTAATCCCCTAATTTTGGAGAGGTTGAATGACTTATCCCAGGTCACCTAAGTCCTAAAGAAAGAACAAAATGACATGAGCTGTGTGCACAGTAACAGCAGTATTGTAAGCTGATCCGCTGGGAATGACTTCGCTCTTCTCAGCAATGGGATGACCTAAGACAATCCCAAAGGACTCGCAGTGAAAAATGCTACCCACCTCCAGAGAAAGAACTGATGGTGTTCAGAATACAAATGGAAGCACACTTTTTTTACGTTCTTTTTCTCGAATTGTTTTTCTTTTTGTCTGTTTTCTTTTTTATTTATTTATTTTTAGTTTTCAACATTCATTTCCACAAGATTTTGAGTTCCATATTTTCTCCCCTCCTCCCATCCCAAGACATCATGCCTTCTGATCATTGTCTATGTCTTCTTACATAACATGGCTAATATGGAAGTATGTTTTACATGACTACACATGTATAACCTATATCAAATTGCTTGCCTTCTCAGTGAGGGGGATGGGAAGGGAGAAAGGGAGAGAATTTGGAACTCAAAGTTTTAAAAGTGAATGTTAGAAATTGCTTTTACATGTAACTGGGGAAAAAATACTAAGTAAAGTTTAAAAAAATAACAGAACCAGGCTTTGACAGACATTATCTGACTTCACATCCAGTGTTCTTTTCTATGTCACTTTCTCTGAGTGTGAACTGTTTATTTCTGTTATAAAAAAGAGCAGATTTTGGCAAACGCCAATACCTTCTTTAATATGGACGCATCAGTTTACATGGCACCTGGGTGCTCCTTTCCTATAGATGTTGCCAAGTTCGTACAGAGTTGCTCCATTGGAATCAATGGCAGTAAGGTCAACCATCCCACTTTGCTTTGGATTAGAAAAATGGAACTTAATTGTAGAGACTTGGAGGGTCTGTAGGTTTCATTGTTAGGAGGATTCTGTCCACCAAGTCAGATCACAGCCTGCTCAGTACCTTTGAGGATGGTCTTCATGAGCTTGCTGTGGGTGAAAGGAGAGCAGTGGAAATGGGAACCAGCATCTCCTTCTATGAGTGACATGTCAGCACAGGTGTGTCCAGTGTTAGAATATGATAACATATGCAGCCCCAATATACCTGGAAATGTGAAGAGTTGAATAGTCTTTTGAAAATGCCCTGGAGTTGACTTTGGAAAATCTTTAAGAGTTAAAGGATGTGTCAGTCAAAGAGAATAATGAGGCAGATTATTCAAGAAAATGGTTGAAACTATGCCATACATTGCTGAAGGCTGCAAAAATTTAGCACCAGCAGAATTCCTAGCAAGACACCACCTAGTGGCCAGAATCAGGCATCAGAAACTTAATATCTTTCATTAATTAACAAATCTCCTTACTACGAATATAGACCTCAAGATCTCCTTGAAATTGTACTGAAACTGGGGCTTTATCACAGGCAAAATTATTGTTCACAATCACTGAGACACAACAATGATCCATAAAAATGTGACAACCACATTTTAAAATACATGTCATCTTAGCAAATATTTATAATCTCTAAACTATGAAGAACGAAAGACTAAAGATTTAAAAGAGATAGCATAAGAAATTCAAGCCAGGTGAGAACAGGCCAAAATTCATCTCATCTTTATCATCCTGTTTGGATCTGTACTCAAGATACTGCTTTTAGTGGGTCTAGCAAACATCAGCCAACATCCCAGTTATTCTTTTCCAAAAAGTCATTATTGTAACCACCTGCACAACAGTCTTACCTTTCTTTGCCTCTCTAGCATGTCATATGGTATCTGGTACCTAGAAAGTGTTTATTAAAGGCTTATTGACTGATTGAGAACATTAAACATAAAAGAAGGATAGTAATCCCAGTTCTGTTTCTATCTGACCTCAAATGGGATAGTAGCTACTACAAAAAAAAAATCCCCCCTCCCAAAAGCCTGATAGGTGCTTTTCCACAAATATGCACAGTCTGTGGAGAGAGTAGGCACAAATTTAAAGGACAAAGGCTATGAGGGATATATGTATAGAAAACATGTGGCAAAGAGTTTACTCACAACTCCTGGTTCCTGTAAATCCCCTTCTCCCTTGGTGGGGTCCTCAAGGGCAACATTCTATCTTGGAATATTCATTTGGTTAAGATCAAGAAAGAGTAAAGTTCAAAGGCAATCGTGTTCACAAGCTGCCATGGTGCAGAAGACCCTGGCTTCTTCTGCCTCTCCTCAGCCCAACCCTCAAGACTGGCTTCCAGAGATCCTGTGCCTTCTGGGCAGGTCACCCCTTTGTAGGCACCCTCAGTTCTGGCTCAGCAATCCATGAGTCATAGGTTCAGGCCCCACTGGCCATTAGGAAACTTTTCATTATCCTAGAGTACTCCCCGCTCAGACATGCATGGCCTGGAATAGATTCCTAGAAAGTTTCTACACTGCAACTTGGGCTGGAACCACCAGGCAGAGAATATCTACATATTTCAAGGCTGTAGATTTCAAGGCTCCAGATTCCAATCCATTCTCTGTCTCTCTGTCTGGGTCTATCTCCCTATACACATACACACATACATATATGCGTGTATATATGTTGTATATATATATACACACACAACATCCATCTACATATATAGACTAATATATGTATATGTGTGTGTGTGTGTGTGTGTGTGTGTGTGTGTGTGTGTAGCATCCCAGCAAACTATAAGTTGTAGACAGTTGTTAATTTGCAGCACTTGAGGAAGTTTCCACACTGGAATGCCACACACACATGAAATCACAGGTCTGGACTAAAGAAAAAACAAACAAAAAAGACACTGAGAATAGGATGAAATCAAGAATGGTGACTGAGGCAAAAGACAAAGGAGTCTTACAAGTCAGAGTTAAGGCCTAAGAGTGCCTCAGACTGGCTGACTGAGTTGGAGTCTGAACATTAAGGAGCTGAGAGAGCCCCAAGGGCTATGATGGAAGAAAAGTGAAATGTCTTTCCCTAGGGAAAAAATGTAGTCTAGAATCTGTGATTCATGGGAGAACCAGCCGGTGGCAGCAGCAAAGAAGCAAGAGAGAGCATCTCACCTGAAACAGGTTGCAGTAGCAAGGCCTGACAGAGAGCGGCCAACTGCAAGGCAAAGGGAGAACACACTAGCAGAGGACTCTAGCAGTTTGCAGCGGTGAAAACAGTTACTTGTAGCCTGATGACATTTCCAGATTGGCAGATCTGGGCTTCCTGGGGCAGTGAGCAAGAAACATCAGAGAAGAGTCGACGCAGACCTAGGAGTAGGAGTTGCTCCAGCTACACACATCCTCTGGTCCTTTGTGCTCTCAAAGTGTTTCATGTCCCATAGGGGGTGTGCTTCTCTGTGACAAATGGCAGTCCTATATGCATACAAGGAGGAATTTCTTTATTTATTTTGCTATGCTGTTTACTTATGTGCTTTTTGCTTTGATCCAGTGTGTCCTCTGGTTGGTCTTGTAAAAGAAACATTGATGGGGGCTCATGAACTCTGGTTTTTATGTTACTGGATTTTGTTTTGTTTTTAAAGTGAATATTGACCTGAAGTGTTTCATAAACCTGAGGTGACTTTCAGAAAAGGGAGTAATCCGTATGGATTGCAATGGACCAATATAGAAAAGCTGGGACTTCAGTTGGACTCTGAAGAATTTGGATAGTAGAGAGAAGGGCAATCCACGAAGATGACCTTCTCTATCCTTCTAGAAAGTAAACCCTATATACTACAAGCTCTAGTCAAGCTGGAGATTGCCAAGAATTCAAGCAGGCTACTAGGAAGGAGCAAACTGTCCATTGCCAGCCAACTAGCCTCACTCCTAGGCCCTGCATCTAAGTCACTTCTAATTGCCTGCGCTCTAAGGATTCTTCCTTGGCACCTGGGACATATGGCTATAGCATAGTTTACAGGAGACAAATAAAATGCGAAAAATCAATAACTCATTCCATTTCCTTGTCAAACAAATCTAAAATCATCTAACTCTAGAACAAAAGTATGAAACCTGACAAGTTTGTCCCAGTGTCCTTGTTTTGGGTCCTTTTGTTTCATCCTTCTCCTTCAGGTTTACAAGACCAAGGGGGCCCTCTCCACTCATCCTGAGCTATATTTTATCACTGAACCCTTTGGAGGAGATAGTGAGACTGGTGACTTTGCACGGGCCTGCCTCACTTCAATCCAATCCACTTGCAAGTCATGGCATCCCCTTCCTGATGTCATGGACCTCTTGGACAATGAAGGACAAACCACAACAATAGAGCCCCAAAGAAAACCTGCTCTCAAGAAAAGGTCTGAAACATATTTACCCTCAACAGCTCAAAGTGTTCTTTCCAGCTGTTCTTGTATTTTAATAAGGATCTAAATCTTCAGCTAAAAATGGGCTAAATGGCTGTACAAACATACTTCTGTAGGGGGTAACAAAAAGGATTCTAACCATAGATGCAGTTGGTCCAGAAGGGACAGACTCTCTCTAAGAGAATCTGGCCCTTAGCTGATTGGAAGATAAGCTGGGCTCTGAGGGACTCCATAGTGAAAGGACCTTGGGGGTAGTTTTGTCACAAAAAGAAACTGAGAAAGTTCATGCTTCCCACAGCAAGGGGAAGAAATGGAGTTATGGACTGTTCCTTTGGCTTTAAAATTCCATCGCGGAGGAAGCCAGTTCATCTTCCTAAAGGTGAGATCTCTGCTTGGAGTCTTTGTTCCACGTTGAGTAGAAGGATAAAGGCCTTAGGATAAGACAGCTCTGCAAAAGGTCTTTGGAGTGCCTAGATCCAGCAACTGCAAAAACCCGAGCAGCACCCACCAGGTAATCAGAGAAACCCAAAGTACAGATATTTGGAAGATCAAAACATTAACAAAAACCCGCTGACAAAAGATTAAAGTGAGTAAAAATCTGATGACTGGAATGTCATCGCTAAAATATAAGAGATGAACTTGGGGGAAAAAAAGGAATGTGGGCTAAATGCCAAAGAGTACATTCTAACCATAGATGGTCCAGAGGAAACAGCCCATTTCTAAGAGAATCTGGCCCTTACTTGATCAAAGGATAGGTTGGGTTCTGAGGGAGGAGCACTAGAGTGACAGGATACTGAGTGTGGTTTTAGCACATAGAGGCACAGATCAGTAAAGTATTACGAGTTGAGAGGTAGAGATGGTAGTCTCTGTGAAAAGGAAGTATATCTCTCCAGGGAAAATGTGCTCACTCCACCCCAGTGTTGGCAACTTGGCGCAAGGCCCTGTTTGCCTCACACTAGTTATAGCTCTGGTTAGCAATATAAATACTGAAGTCACTAAGGAAGAGGGCAGATATTTGATTGCAAAGGAACTCTCCCCCTGCCAAATCTAATATTCTACTGTATTAATAGAAATACAGTTTTTAGGACTAGGGAAATGAAAATACCACCACCATCTGCCTGGGCAGATCATATCTAGAATATTATTTTCACTTCTGAGCACCCCATTTTAGAAAGGAAATTGATAAACTAGAGAGTGTCCAGAATAGTATAAACAGGATGATGAAGCTTCAAAAGACCAGGCCATACAAGTATAGGGAGAGTGGCAATTTTGCTGCTGGTAGGGCTGCATGGTAAAGGTAAGCGTATTAAACAGAATGGAGCAGCCAGGGATACAGCAGCCAGAGCACCTGACCTGGAGTAAGGACGATCTGAATTAAAATCCAGCATTAGACACACATTAGCTGTGTGACCCTGGGCAAGTCACTTAACCCTGTTTGCTTCAGTTCCTCATCTGTCAAATGGGGACACGTTGGAGCAAGAAATGACAAACCACCCCAGTATCTTTGCTAAGAAAACCACACGTAGAGTCAGACATAACCAAAGGTCTGAATGACAACAAAAATAGGATAAAAGATTCTCCTGCCTCTGGCTGGTCGTCTTGTTGTTGCTCCAAATTGATCCACATGGCAACCAAGGGGCACATGGGGGTTGAAAAGAAGCTTGTCACCCCAACTCTACACAAATCCTTTGCAAATGTTTTCTATGGAGTCCCCAGGATGTTTTGAAAGAGCACAGAGTAATGACCAGGGAGTAAGACAGTGGTTGAAAGGCTATTTCTAACCCCAAGTCATATAGAAGATGGGCACCATGGAACCCAAACCCAGAGGAAAAGCAATTCAAAAGACAGCTTTCAAAATACCTTAGATGTGTTCTACCTCACTTGGAGAGTGTCCATAGACGCAGGGGGTAGAGGGTGGGCACCACAAAACGTTTAAGATGGTAGACTCCTCAAGCCAAAGCTACTTGGTCACTAAAGACCAAGAAATGGTAACAACAAACACAATGGAGATGCCTCACAGAGAGAAGCAACTAGTAAGAGGGTGTCCAATATGGGAGGGGTCCAGCAGAGACCAGAAGGAAGTCAGGTCCTCAGAGAAGGCAGTATACCTAATAATGTCACTAGGCATCAAGCAGCTTGGACACAGGTTGTCCCTGTACATGTTTCTGGGTCACAAGCATTGCTTTCATGATCTCTACCCCAGGGTCATATAGTAACTTTTAGAATAATTTAACCTAGTGTGCATTAGAGAAATTTTTCTTGTCACCTTTCTTGCTATATTATTGAATTTAATGTCTTTCACTTAGCAATCTGGTTAATTGGTAAAAGAAACACCTTGGTGGGGGCTCATGAACTACAATCTTGAGTGAATACTGACCCACGGTCAGAGCAACCAGTGAACCTATCCCAAAATGGAATGGGGTGGCTTGGGAGGTAAGGAGACTCCTTCACAGAAGGTCTTTTTAAATTTTGTTTTGTTTTCTTTTTTATTGATGAATTTTGTTTGAACATAAGCAGCAAATATAAACAAGCACACAAGCTATAAATAAAGCAAATTTTCTGGAAACAGTGAAGGGGGGAAAACGCCACCAACTATGGCAAAGACGCCGTTGAGAGCAACTGTGCAAGCAGCTGTAGATGTTTGTAATTTCTCTTGTGCTAAAAGGAAAGATACTTCTGTTAAAGGACACAACTTGTATAAACACTATGCTTTGTATTTAACCTGAGTTTCATTGCTATCAAATGTGGTCTTCATGTACTTAGCTATAGTAGTCAGGACACCGCTTCTTCTTTATTTGAACAAGCCATTCCCCAGGCCTGGAAATCATTCCCTCCTCTTTGCCTCCCTGATGCCCTGTATTCTTTAAAGGTTCAGCTCAGCTCTCACCTTCCTTCTGAAGCCTCCTCCAGTTCTGTAGTTGTCCAGGCTCTCTCTCCTTCAGTTGCCTTCTATTTACTTATCTGTGCATATATTACGTCCTTACAGGAGAACATAAATGCCCACAGGTCAGTTGCTGTTTAATTTTTTTTTTTGTACCTCTACACTTTGGACAATTCCTTGCACATAACAGGACATTAAGGGGTAGGATTTTACAAGTATTGAATATTGCATATGTTTTTGGACACAGTTGGTATCCGTTGGCATTGCTCTCCTGCTTTTTTCCTTTTTTAGTTTTCTAATCTTTGTTTTAAGTTGCATACAAGCTAAGTTCATTCTTCCCATCCCCATCTGCACTGGCAGGTTAGGCCATCAGAGGATGACTCTTTCTCAGCTCAAGGCTTTAGGGATAACTGAGGACTTCGGGAGGGTGGGGTGTCTTACACTGTTGCTCATGAGCCCCCATCCAGTGTGCTCCCTATTGATTACCACCTAGACAAATTTGATAGCTTTTAGAAAAGGATATGTACTAATAGTATATAGTAAGAACAATTTATATGAAAATATCCTCTCAAATGTTTGAGAGACACTGTCCTATATGTCCAGGGGAAAGTGAATTCACACTGAGAGAGCACAAATAGCCAAAAGGTAAATAACAGCTCCTGGTGATTGGAAATCCCCTACATGGAATTCTCATGAAGTTCCCTTTTGGTATGTATAGCTGCTGAGATCCAAGGACAGTGGCCTGGTAGAGTCATGAAGCTTCCTGTCTTCGCTATGTCTAAGCTGTCCTTGGATCCCAAATCAGACACTTCCCTAAGTGACTACTATTTCAAACTCGTTGTTACCAGTGCAGTCAGGCAATGAACATTTATTAAGCTTCTACTATGTGCCAGGCATGATGCTAAGTACTGGGTATATAAAGAAAGGTAAAAGGCAGTCCCTACTATCATGGAGCTCCCAATCCAATGAAGAAGACAACATGCAAATAAATCTGTACAAAGAGATATGCACATGCATCGTTTGTCATATATAACATGTATGTACACATTTGTATATGTGTGTCATGTGTAGATGTGACACCTTGGAAATAATCAAGACAGGAAAGGCAACTAAATTAAAGGGGATTGGGAAAGGCTTCCTGTAAAAGATGGGATTTGAAGGCAGTTAGGAGGCAGAGATGAGGAAGGAGAACATTCCAGGCATGGGGGACAGCCTGTGAAAAGGCATAGTCCTGAGACACAATGCAATAGCCCAGGCATAAGGTGATGAAGGCCTGAGCCAGGATTGTGCCAGTGTCAGAGGAGAGAAGGAGGTGAATAAGATAGAGGTGATGAAGGTAAAATCAAAAGGCCTTGGCAACAGATTGAATATGGGAGATGGGGAGAGTGGTAAGAAATGGCAAAAGGTCAAAGGTGACAATTGGGTTGTGAGTCTGGGTAACCTGGGAGAAAAGTGGTGCCCTACACGGTAATAGGGGAATCAGCAAGTGGGGAGGGCCTAGGGAAGAAAGATGAGTTTAGCTTTAGACATGTTGAGTTTAAGATGTCTACAGGATATCTAGTCCAAGATGTCCAGTAGGTAGTTGGAAAGATTTAGGCTGGATGAGTAAATCTGAAATGCATCAGCACAGAGATAATAAATCAATTTATGGGAGCTAATGAGATTACCCATTATATAGAGGGAGAAGAGAAGAGGGCCCAGGACACAGTCCTGTGGGCAGTTCAAATTCTCTGCCTTTTTGAAGTTTGCAAGGTCATCTTCTGGTCTAGATTAGCCTACCATCTGATCCAGCACCAGCACCATAGTGGCAGATGACTGAACTCCAGACTTAAAAACCCTCTGGATATTCTCATACTAAATCCACCTATCTTTCACCCAGATCTAGTAAGGCCAACACTATAATGAAAGATAAGAACTATTATAAAACAGAAAGCAGAAGAAAGACCTTCTAGGACCCATAACTAGGCCATAGAATAAGTCTGACTCTTTTATTGGACCAAGAACTACTCCCCCTGTTCTAGGCTAGTCCTGACTCAGACTGGTTTGTGGGCAGTTTAGATTAGATATTGAAATGAAATGAAATACACTCAACAAGGATATACAATGAAGACACTTCAAGGTGATTCCCTGTCTGTGAGTGGTTCATCATGGTTCATCAGCCAAGCTTCTAGAAATGGTTGAGCTACTCATGGGATTTTTTTTTAATTCAAGTAACCAGAAAGTAATGTCAGCAGCCCAAGGCTTTAGTCCCCTGTGCCAGTCTGATGTCAAGATCATCTCAATACCTTTAAAGTAAAAGTTAATCTAATTTTCTTGCAGTCAAGGAGTTAAGATCTTGATTCCATCACACACTCAAACACCAAAGATGCAGATGAGCACATTTTACGCCAGGCCATAGAATCTAGCGCTTGGCAAGCTGATGTCTCCCCCAGAAAGAGGAACATATAGCGTTAAAGCAGGATGATTATTGTAGAAGGAATGGTCACAGGGGCTTTTACTTCCAAAATAACTGACATAGAACATCCTGCCCCAGTCTAGAATAGCAGGTACTTCACTCCATCAGCAGAAAGTGTGTGAACAAACTGTCTCAAGCTGGGGGCAAGACATGTTTTGGGTTTGAAATCAAAGAGGAATTTGGCTTTTAGGCCACCTGGTATGTGCAAGTGCTTGTCTCGCCCTACTTCAATGTGGTGGCCTTGCTTCTGGTTGGAAACTTTTCACCTTAAAAGCTGCTTGTGAGCAAATATCTGAGAACAGAAGGACAAAGGAGGTGAAACAAAGGTGCATCATCCTTGGCCCACTAAGCCTGGGCCTAAAGGACCTACCTAGGCGCCCAAGTACTGAGCAAGTTTGCTTCATGGGCTTTGCTGTCTTCTTTCTCTAAGTCAGCTAAGTGAAAGGGAGAGTTCTGAGTTTCCATGGCAGGTGACTTTCTGGGTCCTGGGAGTCAGTTTAAAATGTAAATTTAATGATGCATTTCTAATCACCTTGCTAACCCAGATGCCCTGTGGAAAGGGCAAAATGTCTAAACTATGTTGGCTTCCACATTGGGGGTTTTATTTCTTTTGAGAAAATGTTAAGTAAAGACTACTTTTTTAAAAAAATCCAAGAATGAGATACAGAAAGACAACTTCTCACCAATGCTTAGATTTTCTCCCCCTGAGTTCTGGAAACAGTTCTTTCAGGATAGTCATTCCCTAAGGAATTCACCTCAATATTTCTCTTCAGTTTCTGTCAGAAGATACAGTTAACTTTTGAGGTCTTCTCATAGACTCCTCACAGGTGACAGTTAACTCCCTCGGCCCCATTCTCTCACAAGAATGACAGTTTTTAACTGTCCCATCTTAGTCTCTTAAACATAAGAGCTAACACTTTGTCTTTTTACTTAGGAAAGACAGAATTAACTAATTCTCTTGATACTTCAGCCCTCCTGCCTTAACAGTTAACTGTCAGGTGAACAAGATTCTTAAAGATACATTAATAGTGTCCATAGAATCTCTGAGAGTGCTTTTCAAAGTTGGTATTACATAAATCATCCTGTGGCCAGCACAGATCACAACCCTTACGTGTTTTGTGCATTGACACACACAACCATTCGCTAGTGGCCAGCCTTTTGGTGATAAGTCTGACTGATCCTCGACACAATCTGTGATCTAAGTCTTGCCATCTTGTTGGACCTACCAGAACTTGTGCTGCGCTGGCATAGTATGTGGTATAATATTCTTAACAAGCTTTGAGTTTCTTGGCACCACATAGAAATATGCTGTTCTGAACTTCATCCAAGGTCTTGAGGTTGTGGGGAGGATATAAACTGGACTTACTCCTTACCCACTTCCATCCCAGAGGGGTGAAGTAAGGAGAGAGGAAGGAAGAAATTGAAAGGAGGAAGGAGGAAAGGCCAAGGGAGAGTGAGTAATTAGAGAGGGCAAGGAGAGGATCTCCGAGCATTTTCAAAAGTAAGCCATTGAATGATAGCCAATGAGAAGACACAATGATTTGCTCTTCAGATATGAAAACTGACTAAGACCAGTCTACCATTCACCACACACCAGCAGAAGATAGGTGGTAATAACAATTAACTGACATTTATAGAGAATTTTAAAGTTTGTTAAGTCCTTTATAAGCATAGCTCATTTCATCCTTATAACAAATGTATAGACAGATGCCTACAGTGGTTACTATTCTTATTCTACAGAGGAAGAAACCGAGGCTCAGAGAAATTAAATCAATTGCCCATGGTCAAACAGGCTCAGAAGTGGGATTAGAAACCAGGTCTTCATGACTCCAAGCCCAGCCCTTGATCCACAGTCACCACTCTGTTGTCCAACTCTTACAGCAAGAGAGTCAATAGAACTTACTGTGTATATCTGTTGGACAATACGATGATCATGATGAAGATGAAGATGATGATGATGAAAGAAGTAGCATTTATATAGCACCTTAAAGTTCTGCAAAATTCTTGACAAATTTCATCTAATCTTCACAACAATCCTGAGAGGTGGGTTTATTTATTATGAAAATCCCTTTGAGACGTCTCAGTCACCTCAACTGGAAAATGAGAGGATTGAGGCCTCTGAGGTACTTTCCAATTCTAAATCCATGATCCCAGGATCTCCATCAGAATAAATTCAGACATTAGAATTATACTTTACTTACGTTATATAGATTATTATATTGTTATAGGTTATCAGAGCTAGAAGAGACCTTGGAAATTATCTAACCCAACTCCGTGTTTTTTACAGATGAGGAAATTTGAGCACAGAGATGTTAAAAGCAATTCAAAGTCATTTTCTAATGTATGCTACAGAAATATTATTTTGACCTTTCAAAATAACTGGGCAAGGCACTACACTCTCTCCCTTGCCAATCTCATTCACCCCCATACCCTTTTAATCTATAGATTTACATCAGGCCATGGTCAGTTTATCATCCAATTTTCCTATTACCATGCCGAAGGCTGTTAGAAATAGGAAATATATTTTTGTCTTCATCACAACCAACCCTACAAATTAGCATATGTCTACTTGCTTCTGGCCTGAAATAAATAAGACATAAATAAATTGAATTAACTTTTCCTTGCCTACCTAGTTCTTCCCTTAGGTTTCAAAGAAAATTTGTTTGTAGATTAACTTTAAATGCAGTGGGCCATACACAAATCCTCTTAAACAGATGACCTCACCTCCTTCTTCCTCAGGCTGAGACAGTCCAGTGTGAACTCCCTTATCCTCCCTTGGTGTCTTCTTCCATCTTCTCTACCTTAACTGAATCTCAGAAGATGAAGAGACTCTCCTCCTCTCTGAGGCTGACCCCTTCCCCTTCCCTTTGTGTCTGATCCTAGCCTCTTTGTTTTCCTCCAGGACTTATTCCCTCAGGCATCTCACTCCTGTCATCTTCAACATTTTTTTTCTCTACTGGGTCCTTCCATTCTACCTAAACAATCATCAGATCTTCAATATGCCAAAAAGCAAAAACAAAAAGCCTTTTCCTAAATTTTCCACCCTTCATATTTGACATTCTATATTTCTGGCTCTCTTCATTGCTTAACTTCTACAATAGAAAAAAATAAAGCATGGTTTTGATGCAGTTTAGGGTGCTGGGAACCCCAAGATGTCAGGGTAGAGGGCGAGTCTGCCTAGGAAGAATTCAGTCAAACCTTCCTGTCAAAGTAGCAAGGTTTATTATAATGCCAATAGAGCGGGCTAGATTCCTAATAAATCTGCCCCTTGACAGATACTCATACACAAAAAGAGAGACACTGAGATCTGGATGGGATTAAGGAGTGATAAATAGCCTTGGGTGGTCCAGGGGCACAGTGAAAGGAGTTAAGTGATCTGGGGTGGGCTAAGAGACACTGTAAAAGGACTGTGGAGTATTTAGGTGGACTGGGCTGGGCTAGATGCCTTGGGCAAGTCACTAGTGATCTGGGTTGCTGAAATGCACAGAGAAACTCAGGAACTGGGTTGCTTTCAAAGACATGATCTTTTCCTTTTAGGGGTCCCCATCAGTTTGGCTTCTGTCCCCAATACTCTATTAAATGGTAAACTTATGATGTCCTAATCTTCAAATACAGTGGCCAATCACTAGTCTGCTTTCTCCTTAACCTCTCTCTTCAGCATCAGGGTCCCGCAACACTGACTGCAAGGGTCCTATAACACTTGACCTACAACCCTTGATGCATCTAAGAAAATAAGGAAGGGAAAAAAATAGGGATTGGGAAAGACTTTCTGTAGAAGATGGGATTTGGAGGAAGGTAGGAGGCAGAGATAAATGAGAACATCCCGGGTGTCAGGGACCTTGTAAAACAGAGGCATTATTCCCCAAGCTCCTTAAAGTATTTTATTTCTGATACTTAAAAAAGTTTGCATGACCACTCAGTGTATAAAGCTCTCTCAGGGGACACAAGCTGCAGATACTCAGGGAAAAGTCATCCAGGGAACCAGACTCCCTGGAGCTGTGCTGCTTAGCCACAAAGAGGTCATACCTGGTTACTTGGCTACCTGGCTCTCCCTCTTCCCCAAATACACAACTCAGCCACCATAATACTGATGAACCAGAAAACAGATTTCAGCCCAGAGTCTCCCTCTTTTCATCTGTTGCCTATAACAGCAAATACACTCAGAGGGGGGACAGAGGCTGATACCCTTGAAAGGGCTTTCGATAGCAATGACAGTCTTGATGTTCCACAAAGTTACTCTTCTTCATTGTCATGGCAACGCTGTTGGTTACCCATGACCTTTTTAAAGAAGTCTCTTCCATATTAACTTATAAGAAGCCATGCTCTCCCAGATCTTCTACCTCTCTAATTGTTTCTTCCACTGACACTGTTCTCTTTATAATGCCCCTGGGACATTTCTCATGATTCTCTTTTCTTTCTACACTCTCTCCCTTGCCAGTCTCATTCACCCTCATAGCTTCAACATGCATGATTTCTAAATCTCCCTCTCTAGTTCTGACCTTTCTCCTGATGTCCAGACCTCAGTTCTCCCTGCCTGCAGGACATCTTCACCTGCTTACTGCACTATAACCTTGAACTTCTTGTTCACTCGTTTCAGTTATGTTTGACCCTTCATGATGCCATTTAGGGTTTTTCTGGTAGAGGTACTGCAGTGGTTTGCCATTTCCTCCTCCAGCTCATTTACAGATGAGGAAACTGAGGCAAAGAGGGTTAAGTGACTTGCCAAAGTCACACTGGGGTTTTCTTGGCAAAGATACTGGAGTGGTTTGCCATTTCTTTCTCAAGCTCATTTTACAGGTGAGGAACTGAAGGTCACACAGTTTGTAAGTATTTGAGACCAGATTTGAACTCAGGAAGATGAGTCTTCCTGACTCCAAGCCCCACGCTCCAACCACTGAACTACCTAGTTACCCCCTCCTCCAGCTTAATCTGTCCAAAACCAGAACCACTATCTTTCCCCCAAATCTACCTCTCTTTCTTACTTAAATTCAGTTTATTTGAAAAGAAAAAACATTTACTAAGCACCTAATATGGATGAGGCCATGTGCTCAATGCTTGGGATGCTAAGATGAAAGTCGTTCCCCTCAAGGAGCTTCAGTCTATAGCATCATTATTCTCTGAGTCTTCCAGGTTCAAGACCTTGGGGCTAACTTCAAAACTCTCTTCTCTCATTCTCCTCTTATCTGATCAGTTACCAGCTCCTGTCTCCTGTTGGAGTGTCCCTCTAAGATATGGATCCCATCCATAACCTTCTCTTGATTTCCACTTCTAGCCCACCTCCGTCCGAGCACGTACTCCCATTATCATTCACCTGGAGTTTTTTCTGAGTGATGCTAACTGAGACCCCCTTGACCAGGTTAGCTCTTTGATAAGAGGTGAACTCTCCTGGCCCTGGTATTCTTTGTCCCTTTGATTCCTCATGCATTATGATTAAATATTATATTAATGTTAAATAAATAATAATATGATTAAATATCCATATTGAAGAAAGAAGGTTTCATATAAGATTTTTACTCCATGTTTTCATATTTACAGGATTTTTTAAGTTGATAGTTATTGCTTATAATAATAATTTTACTTACAAGTATATATCAGTACCCAACTCAAATAGTTCCCCATTACTTAGCAGATAAAGTAGAAACTCTTCAGCCCAGCATTCAAGCCCATCCACCATCTGACTGCAGCCTACCTTTCTCATTTTACTTCATGGCATTCCCCATCACTTACTCTGAATTCCAACTAAACTGGATTACTTACTTCTTCCTGATTTTGTCCTGCTCTCTTTTACCTCTGCATTTGTCTTTATGGCCCCCCGAGTATTTAAGGAAATCCCTTTATCTACTAAAATTTCTTTTCCAAGGCCAAGCTTGAGGGCCATCTTTTCCATGAAGGTAAAAAGTGATTCCATCCTCCTTCAATGTCTTAGTTGCCTCTGATTGTCCTTCTCTGTGAGACAGCCTGAAGTCTCGGATAGGGGCTGGACTTTTAGTCAGAAGACGGTGCTTTGGATTCTGTCCCAGACTTGAGCTGGGTCCTGAGTCAGGCACTTAATTTCCCAGTGCCTCAGTTTCTTCATCTGTAAAATGAAGATATTAATAGCACCTATCATAGGTGAGGATCAAAGGAGATGTTTGTAAATCACTTTATAAAGGTTGAAATTTCGTAGAATATTACCTTTATTAGCTTGTTATCATCTTAATATATTCTCTTAATACCTTTCTAATTTGTATTATAACTATTTGAGTACTTGCTTTTCCCTCCCCACCCTAAACCCTACCAAGTATCTATAAATACCTCATAGGGAAGAGACTCCCATTTCTTTTTCAGTTTTGATCCTTAAACCTCACATATGCCTTGCACACAATAGTGATAAATAAATCATTGTTTAAATTACTTGTTCAAAAGCAGTCTAGTGTAGTGAACAGACAGCTAGCCTTGGGGTCAGGAAGGCCTGGGTTTAAGCCCTGCTATTGACAATTACTGACGTAGTCATTCTGAGCAAGTCACAACTTTGTAGAGCCCCAGGCAACTCTTGGAGGTTGTATATTGTAGAGAAGATGGTTGTCTGCTTTGGGAGATGGAGCTCCTTCCAGAAAGCTCCTGACATGTAATCACAGATCTGATAGGAAGGAAGGAAGGAAGGAAGGAAGGAAGGAAGGAAGGAAGGAAGGAAGGAAGGAAGGAAGGAAGGAAGGAAGGAAGGAAGGAAGGAAGGAAGGAAGGAAGGAAGGAAGGAAAGAAGGAAGGAAAAGGAAGAAGGGAAGGGAAGAAAAAGAAAGAAAGAGAAAAGGAAAGGAAGGAAGGCAAAAGGAGAAAAGGAAAAGGAAAGAAGGAGAAAAGGAAAAGGAAAGAAAGAGAAAAAAGAAAGAAAAGGAAAGAAAGGAAAAAGAAAGGAAAGAAGGAGAGAAAGGAAAGGGAAAGAACAAAAAAGAAAAGGGAAAGAAAGGAAGGAGAAAAAAGGAAAGAAAGAAGAAAAGAAGGAAGAAGGAAGGAAGGAAAAAGAAAGGAAGGAGAATAGGAAGAAAGAGAGAGAAATAAGAGAAAGACAGGAGGAAGGATGACTTGGTAGATTTTCAGACTTACAGGAAGCTTCATGGCCTTGTTTATTTCTGTGCGTCGTTCTGCACCCAGCTCCTGCCCCCGCCCCTTTCAGACACACAGGCAGAAGTTTTGTTTAATCTAGTACCTTTCACCTGGGTCTGATGTTTCTGAGATCTGAAGCCATAAATTGTGTCCTTAATGTGTCTGCTCTCTTCCTCCCATGATCCAAACACCAGATCATAAGGGGTCTCTCTTTCCTTCATTGTTCTGGGGTACTGGGGCAGTTTCCCCTGTGGGGGAGAGTAGATGTGATTTCCCCTCAGCATGCTCTCCTGGGATGAGCAACGCCTGTAATTTTCTGATCCTGAATCAGGTTACGGGCAGCAGTCCCTAATTTGGAGTTCTTGGTATGATTGGAAAGGGGCCGGAGCAGGCTCACCAGCTGCCCAGGACCTTTCTGTCAGGAGAAAATAGTCATCCTTGTCCATGTGCTATTATTTGAAGGAAACAATGAAATTCCCTAACAATAGCAGAGAGGAAATGTTAGGAAGCCCAGAAACATTGGAACCTGCAGAGAATTCCCAGCTCTCTTTGTGGCACAGACCCCAGTAAGGTTCTTTACTCTTTAGGCTTGACTGGGGGATGAACTTTGACGAATGCTGTTGCTCCAGAGACCGACGCTGGTCCCCATCACCCAAGAATGCTGTGGCACCAACAGCTGACTTTTAACTGTAGACATCAGGAGATCGGGGAGAAAAGTTACACAGAATGAACTGGCCCAAGTCAAAGTATTTGGCACCGTTCTTAAATTCTCCTCCTAGAATTCTGCCAGCGAACCTGCTCATTAAAGACTGAGTCAACCACCAATAGATTACAATCTTACAATAATACTATTTTTTTCTTCCAGAAAGGCACACCCCACCTCATGATTCATTCAACTTCTGGGCTTTGTTTGCCTTTTTTTTCTACTCATTTCCTGAGTTCTACCAACTGCCAGATCTGCTTTGGCTGCTGTTATTATGAGAGAAAGCTCATTTCCAGTTAATTCGGGGGGTCAGCATGCCAATGGGTACCAACAGCCCAACACATGATCAGAAGAAACTGAGAGAATCGGTGCTAGAAATGTCTGGCAAAGCTCAAACTGAAGAACTGAAAAATGAGGTGAATGACCAGAGGTCCAAAGGATGAAAGCAACAGGAGCCAGATTTTGGCTCAATAGGAGGAAAATACTTTTTTTTTTACAATTAGAGTTTTCCCAAAGTAGAGTGGGCTGCCCTGAGAAAGAGAGGGAGTGGGGCTTCCTCTGTCTTGAAGCCGATAATGAATGATGACTTATCAGAGATTCTATAGATTAGGGACATGGACCTTTCAGACAGTCTGGTGAAGCCCATGAGCCCTGTCTCTGAATGATGTTCATAACAGCATAAAATAAAATACATTGGAGTACAAAGGAAACCAATTACCCTGAAATAGTTATCAAAATATTTGTAAAATCAAGGTCAGAGCCCCCAAGTTAAGACTGTTATAGAGGAAATTTCTATTTCAGAGAGGGTCAGATTAGGGTATATCTGAGGTATCTTCCAGTTCTAGACACCATGAAGAATGTATGGACAGAGTGCATGACCAGGAGGCAGAGAGTAGTTGCTGTGTCTGACTCTGTGCCCCTATTTGAGGTTTTCTTGGCAAAGATACTGGAGTGGTTTGCCATTTGCTTCTCCAGCTCATTTTACAGATGAGGAAACTGAGGCAAACAGGATGAGTCTTGCCCAGAGTCACACAGCTAGTAAGGATGAGTCTTCCTGACTCCAGGCCTCACTGCTTTGATACTTTGAAGGACCTGTTGTCTCAGTGATGTGGACACTCCATCCAAAAGTACAGATCAAGACCCATTCATGCCTTCCCATGCTGGGGGTCTTTTGCCTATGTTCTCCTGCAAATGCTCCATAAGGGGTCCACCCAACGTGCTGGGGCCTTCTTGTCACTTTGAAGACACCATTGAAGTTGTCCATAGGTTATCCCTTTGTCCCTCTCTCTTGCCACAGGATCAGCCTACCCAGCCCACCCCCTTTTCTAGTCAGACTTCTGAGGAAATCCTTGATGCCACTTCTCATGTGATGTTCATTAGTGATATAGTGCCACCTCTCACATACATGTATGTACACATACACACATATGTTGTACAGGCATTTCTCTGTGTATGTATGTATTTATATATACATATATTCCCATATATTATATATAGGCATTAGAAGCAGCATAGTATGTAGATACACAGCCACCCACAGAGGCAGGAAAACCTGGTTTCAAATCCTTCCTCTGATATATTCCAGGTGTTTAAGCCCTACTAAGTCACTTCAGCACTCTGACCAACTCTTCAAGATTATAATTGTAGAGAAGGTGCTAAACTGCATTGGCAGGGAGGATATCCTCATCTGAAAGTTCCCTTTTCCAATGCCCAAACTCTCCCCCCACCTCTATCTCTCTTTCTCTCTCCCTCCCTCTCCTCTCTCTCTTCCTTCCTATCTGCCCATCTACCAATCTATCCATCTATCTACATACTTCTTATATTATCTTTATCTATCTGCATCTGCCTATCTGCCCATTTATCTATCCATCCATCTCTTGATATACATATGTATATATGTGTATAAATATATATACATATACACACACGTATATGTACACACTCAAACACTCAAATCATTCTGTGAGCTCACCAATTGGAGTTCCTTCCAATTATGGAGAGTATGTGCCCATTCATGTGATGGTTGTGACTCCTTCATGCTTTGAAACTTCTTCACAGGAGCTGCTGGAGTCAGTCAGTCAACAAGCGTTTGTTAAGTACCTATACAATATGTCAGGCACTCTGCTAGGCGATGGGGATGAAGGAAAAGCAAAAGAGCCCCTGCCCTTGAGGAGCTCATAGCCTAAATGACCTTATTTCCTTTTGCCCAACTTGTAATGGTGCTGGTGAAGCAATCTCACCATCTACCTGTCAACCCCTCCTTTATCCCCTTTATTCCTGTTCTTCACTGGAGTTCCTCATTGATAGTAGCCCACTGTGCACACGCCAGGAACCTTTCCACTGTCCTCTGGGTGATACTCGTTTCATTTTTGGGGAGCAATAGCATTCACGGCAACTTGGGCGCAATGTCTATCACCTCCTTTCTTTGCCTCTCCCAAGGAGTACCTGGGAGCCATCTATCTATTTAGTTCCAATATACTTCTTTCTTTGGATTTGGTTTATAGCAAGAATGTCCAGATTCAGCTGCTGCAGCTACTTATCTACTTACTAGTCTCATAAGTCTGTTGAGAGTCAAAAATCTGTATGATTCATTGCATCCTCTGCCCTCTCCTCCTGCCACTCTGTCACACAACCCTTCCTCACCTTCAGAAAAGGAAAAGGGGAAACCACAGGACTGAGGGCCATTTGGAAATGTTTCTAATGGAATACTATGATCCAAAAAGTTGCATCACCAGGTGGCCAACCTACTGGGAGTGAGTCCCACTGGGATAACTAGGTTGGTCCTCAGAAACAGAGACGCAGTCTGTTTCCAAGACCATATCTAGAATACTTGAAACACAAATTTTGTAAATAACCCTCAGTCCTGTGTGGCCCTCTTTATCTTCTACAAAGATGGCAGGATAATGGGAACAGGGACAGAAAGTGCTGCGACTCACACAGTTTTTACAGCATCATCAGTTTCTTAAAACCATTTTAGACAAGTTTCTAAACCAAAATTTTATTTGACTGTCGGTATACTAAATGTGTGTGTATAGATGTATGTATGTATGTATATTACATACACATACTTATATACTTTATTAACAATATTAAATACTCTATAAGAGGCATGGCAGTATGGAAAGTCCACTGAATTTGAAGCCACGAGACCTGGGTTCAAATCTCATCTCCACACAGTATTTTTCCTAAATTTGTGCGTGTGTGTGTGTGCGTGTGGGTGTGTGTGTAGGACAGAGAGCCAACTTCAATGCTAGGAACATGGAGGGTCGAGTTCTATTTCTGCTCCATGATGACAGCGTGACCCTGGGCCAGTGATTAACCTTTAAATCATCTGGGCACCTAAAGAAAGCACAGACCTGCCTCAGCAGAGGGCGTTTCTTCCCTGAGGAGGTCCCTAAACCAATAAAATCACAGGTCTAGTCCCATCTCTGTGTTACAGAAGTTCATAGATTCAAGAAGCCCTCAGAGGCCGACCCCTTCGTTTTACAGATGAGGAAAATGAGGCGTAAGGAAATGAAACTTGCTCCGGTTCCCACTGTCCTTAAATACGTTAATGAACAGAAACTCCCGACTTTAAAAGTATTTAATTTATTGATTTTTTAAAAATTTTCTATTGTTGATCTTTACGTTATTGTCCTTTCCCCTCCTCCTACAAAAAGAATTCTCCCTTGTGACAAAGAAAAACTACTAAGCAGAACTAGACAGCCTGACAATGTATGCCATAATCTGCCCCAGCAGCCCCTCACCTCTCCACCATGAAGGAGGAAGTATATTCTTTATTTTGGCACAGTGCCACTCTTGATGGTGAGTATGGTACCGCAGTTTTCTGTCTCTCCTGTGTCTATTCTTACCTTACTTACGTAGGTGGGGAAGTTTCTAAAGGTGACAAGGATGAAGGTTCAGGGAAGGAGTCCGTAACAGAATTTGCAGGGTATAGAGCCAGATGTAGAGCATCGCCCTGAGGAGTGACCTACAGTCCCCAAGCCAGCAGCAAATCAATCCAGCCCCCAAGATACCAAGTCTTGCAGGCAGAACTGTGACTCCACTCATTTGCTATCACATTTAGAAGTGAACTTTGGGCTGGTGGGGGTGGTGTGCAAAGTCTGTAAGCAACCACTTTAAATGGGAGGCTATCCTCCCAGTCCCAGATTGACCTGCCAGCCCAGACACCAAGTCTTGTTGGTGAGGGAACAGTGATTCTATCCATTGACTATGCCACATTCATAAGTGAACATGGTGGAGCTAATGCTTTGCAACAACTGCTCTGTCCTGAACCAACTATCCTGAAGGAGTGGACTGGGAGGGGGAGGAGGGTACCCCTGGTGTTGGGAGGAATGCTTTGTAACTTCTCTTCTTGCTACATCTTCTTGATGGACATTTTTCAAAAACTAATTAATATTAATTAGCTAGTCAGATTGATAGCAGGGCACTGATCAGTGTATTGATGACATTGAGAGATATTAACTGGAAATTGATATTGGGGAGAAAACACTAGAATAAGGGCTCAATCATAACATGCAGTTATTTAAGGTTTACAATTCAATTTAAATATATGACTTCATTTTATCCTCACAACAACCCTGGGAGGTGGGTCCTATTATTATCTCTATTTTATTAATGAGAAAACTAAATCAGAGAGAGGTTAAGGGACTTTCCCAGGATCACCCAAAACTAGACTCAGGTTCAGTGCCATAGAGCTGCCTCCAACTGATTGCATTAGAAAGACACCCCCCAATCCCTTAGGGTTACCCCCAGAATCCTAAAGGGAAGATGTAGTTAAATGTCCTCTGGGGACCTGACTCACTGCTGTGAGTGTGAGTTGGGATAAGCATCCCTAGTCGTCATATTGACTCCATTAGCTTTACAGAGATCTCTCCTCCTGTATCCATGACTGGCTCCTCGACCCAGACAGTTATTTACATAAAACCCAAACAACCAGATCCTTTTAAGCCATTATGAATATCAGAGATTACTTTTCCCTTCTTTTCAATTGCCTGTCTAACTTGGAAATGTCAGAATGCAGCCAGTAGGGCAAGGAACCAAAAAAGCAAAGTGTAAAACAGGGAGACCTTGCTGCTCTGGTACTATTTGCCAGTGTTTTGGAACGTGCCCTGTACGGAGTCCAGATGTAGAAGGATTCCTTGCTAATGGTGAGATTCTCCAAACAATTCTGTTCCCAGATGATGATGTACATATCTCAGTAAGCCCCAAACACAACCTCTTCCTCAAAATATATGGCAACACTTAAGACTTTTGGGTAAGCATTCCCATTGGAAAAACAAAATGAGTGCACTTAGGTCATATATCCAGAGCTAGAGAGAATCAAAGACGCCATGGGGTCTAACCCCATAATTTCCCAGTGGAAGAAACTAAGATTCATAGAGATTAAGTAACTTTTCCAGGGTCACACAGCCAAGTAAGTACCAGATGGAGAATCGGAACCCCTGTCCTCTGATTTCAAAGTTAATTCTCTTTTCACTGTACTATACTTCCTCAGGTAGTAGGGATGGAGTTCGTGGGAGAGGGGGCTAATAAGAATGAGATACATACCCCTTCCTCAAGGTGGGTGTTCACAATCTAGTTGGAAGGATAAAGAATCAATCGACCAGCAAGCATTTATTAAGCCTCTTCTATGTGCCACGGACTGTGCTAGCCATGGAGAATACAGAAACAATGGATGACACCATCCCTACGCAAAAAGTTTTCATTCTCATGGGGGAAGACAAGATATATGCAAACATAACAGAAATGACATGTGCAGAGCTGCCCAGTCTGCTTTGGGTCAACCACCTTTGGCTAAGGAGGCTTAACTAGATGAGCTTGAGCCTGAGCCTCTGGCTTTCTCTGCTTGTGTTCTTTCCCTGAGCATCGATGGTCAAAAGCTAATCTCAAGATGGTTATGTCCAGGCTTGAAGGCAATCTTTTTGAGTTAAAAAGGTTGTTTTAGCAGTCATATAAAAAGCTTTATGTTTTCTTGGTTTTAATTCCCAGCTTCTCAACAGAGAATAGCAATAGTTTTTGCTGTTACTTATTTTAGAAGTGAACTTTGGGCTGGTGGGGGTGGTGTGCAAAGTCTATAAGCAACCACTTTAAATGGGAGGCTATCCTCCCAGTCCCAGATTGACCTGCCAGCCCAGACACCAAGTCTTGTTGTTGAGGGAGCAGTGATTCTATCCACTGACTATCCCACAATCATAAGTGAACATGGTGGAGCTAATGCTTTGCAGCAACCGCTGTGTCCTGAACCAACTACCCTGAAGGAGTAGGCTGGGAGGGGGAGTACTTTTGCCGACATACTTTGAGAGCCTGTTGTGCTAAGCATTTCTTTTGTGTATAGGAAATAAGTAACAGCTGTATAGTGGCTCATACCTATGATTCTTACAACTAGGGAAGGCTGGTGGATCACTTGAGTTTGGGAGTTCTAAGATTCAGCAGGTTGAGAGTCAGTTGGGTGCCTGCACCAAGTCCAACACTAACATGGTGACTCTGTCAAGAGTGCAGGAACAAACTAAGTCAGAAACAGAGCAGGGCAAAGCTTTCATGACAATCACCAGTGAGGCCAGGCCCATGTCTAGCCACTTAAACTTCCAATCTGGGCAAGACAGGAAGACCCAGTCTCAAAAGACAAAAGGAGGTAAGGAAGGAAGCAAGGAAGGAAGAGAGAAAAGAAAGAAATAGTCCCGTACACGATACATAGTATACATTAAATATCTTTCTACTCCTCCTCTGTCCATCTTCTGGGACACCTTGGACATGAACCAAACCTTAGCTTTAAGTAATTTTCCTCCAGGATGCTCAGAGACAGGTGGAACAAGCCAAAATGTGTGAGAAAAGGGGGCCAACCCCTTCTATGGATGGTTGGGCTCTCCCAGGACTGAACCTGGTCACCAAGTGCATGGATCCAATGAGATGGGCCACTTAGGAGAGAGAAAGAGAGCTCAACACCCCTAACCCCTGGAGTCCCACAGTAGTTATAATTGTTAGACATATAAAAAGCCCGCAAACATTGCTTAGTAGAATATGATCACTACAAAATTCATGGAATAATGAATTTTAAGGGAGCTCAAAGGAAGAAAAGAGTTCTGTTGGTTAAACGTGTTCAGCAAAAGATTCACCAAGAAAGTGGGAATTGAATTGGGCCTTAAGACAATGGTAGGATTTTGACGTAGCCAGGGTGGGGATGGCATTCCTACAAGGAGAATGACTTGAACAAAGGTATGGAGGTGAAAATGCACAGAAGCATGCTCAGGAGACCATGATCTAATGTAGCCAGAGTTGTAAGGTTGTGTGGGACAGACATCCTACAATTTGACTTCCCCAATCTTATGTATGGAATTGTCATGGAGAAAAATTGCGGCCCCCTGAGGCTGGTTAACAATGGGAAAAACAGAAGCATATTATTTTTCAATTCACAAGAAAAATAAGGCATTGTAGAGAGTTCTGAGACATCGCACTTGTGTAGCCATTTCTAAGATTTAAAAATTTTAAAGATTGGATTATGGATGACCAAACCATCAAAGACTTGTTTGTAACACTTGCAACTTAATTTCATAAATCAGTACTGATGTACTTGGAAAAAAATAACTTTGGGGCATTAAAATATTTTTATAGGCAGCCATGGCAAGAGGTATCCATTGTGGCAGTCGCTGTAGGTGATATCCTTGGTCCAGGCTCCAGGTGAAAACAAACTCAGACAGTAAATATTCCTATAGATATATTTATAATTATTTAAGGACAAACGACCATCTTAAGGAAGTATGGCTGGTAGTACAAAATGAAAATTCCTATTACAGGGGATTTTCTGTTTCTTTTAAATAACCATACAGAACCAGAGGAGACTGTTTCTTTCAACGTTATCTCTTAAGAGAAAGATCAGAATATGGGATACACCCCTGATGGCTACTTTGCCATTTACAAACCTTTCATTTCTTCGCTTATGAGAAAGACTGCAGACAATCTTTTGTTGAAGGTCCCCATCCCTACTGACAAAGTTTCTTTCTTCCTGCCTCGGTAAAAAAGGTCAGTCTTTAAAAAGAAGCCTGGAGCCTAGGGGAAAATAAGCATGATGTTTGACAGACAGAATAAAATTGCTTAAATTATATTCAGGAGGTGGAGGTAAAGAGAAGAGAGGCCATGGCATAATAAAGAAAAGACTAGCCACAATAATCTTCATTTGAAAAGGAAATCTAGGCATCACATATATGCTGAATGTTCCCCTAAGCTTTGCCTCAAGGACAGACTTTGTTCCTGGAAGCAGGTCCTCCATCCTGAAGTATCCATCACTGCTGTCTGTCAGGACTTAATACAGCAGGCATCCAGGTCACTGGACCTCTTCACTCCCATCTTATCTCTTCCTTTTAAACCAGAAGACTACCCATGACTCACCATTAATTATCTCAAGTGCTCTTTTTTTGTTGTTAGGAAGTATATTACTCCATTTGCAAGCTCTGTGAGTCCACATATCTCCTCCTCCCCAACTCCCATGTGTCCATGTTAGTACAAAAGCATTATCACAGATGGTTTCTGATGACAAGCAGCATTCTGTGTTAAACCAGAAAGGGAGATAGAAAAGATTTGTTCCAGCTCTAGACACCAGACTGTTGGGAAATGCTGGGGAAACGTGGGGGATGGAGCAGAAGAGGCTACAACAAGCATCTATTAAGTACCCATAATGTGCCAGGTACCATGCTGAGTACTTTGCAAATACAGTTGGATGGAGAATCTTTAATGCAACTGAATAAGTAGAGCAAGGGTAAACCTCTTAAAGAAAAGAGTCCTTCTGGGTCCTACTCCCCAAAGATGTCAGAAGCATCCTCTGGAGCTTGACTTCATATCTATCTATCTATCTATGTA
Organism: Notamacropus eugenii; assembly: GCF_028372415.1. NCBI lineage: Eukaryota > Metazoa > Chordata > Mammalia > Diprotodontia > Macropodidae > Notamacropus > Notamacropus eugenii. The sequence goes on from NC_092877.1 coordinate 330,111,966, forward strand.
TCTATCTATGTATCTATCTGTCTATCTGTCTATATATCTATCTATCTATCTGTCTATCTATCTATCTGTCTTCTATCTGTCTGTCTATCTGTCTATCTATCCATCTATCTGTCTATCTATTGATCTATTCATTCATTCATGCATGTCTTCATATATTCATTTGTTTGTTCGTTCATTTTTTTCTTTATCTATTTCTTCCTTTATTCATTTATTTGTTTTTGAGCCTGATTTCTAGAATGGTTGGTCCCACATCTCTGGAGAATTATTATACAATTCAAAATATTAGTCATACATGCTTTTCCTTCATTAAACTCCCCCCTCAAACACAGAAAGGAAGAGGGTGAGGGCAGTGTGCATGGTGAGAAAAAGGAGAGAGACATAGTTGCAACATCCTTGGTTGGTTTTAATTTTTTTTTAAATTTATTTATTTATTTAACTTTTAACATCCATTTTCACAGAATTTTGGGTTCCAAATTTTCTCCCCCCTTGTCCCCTCCCCCCACCCCAAAACACCAAGCATTCCAATTGCCCCCATCACCAGTCTGCTCTCTCTTCTATCATTCCTCTCTGCCCTTGTCTCCATCCTCTCCTCTGTCCAAATAACTTTGGGCCAAATAACTTTCTATACCCCTTTACCTGTATTTCTTATTTCCTAGTGGCAAGAACAGTACTTGACAGTTGTTCCTAAAACTTTGAGTTCCAACTTCTTTTCCTCCCTCCCTCCCCACCCCCTCCCTTTGGAAGCCAAGCAGTTCAATATAGGCCAAATCTGTGTAGTTTTGCAAATGACGTCCATAACAGTCGTGTTGTATAAGGCTGACTGTATTTCCCTCCATTCTATCCTGCCCCCAATTACTTCTATTCTCTCTTTTGATCCTGTCCCTCCTCATGAGTGTCGACCTCAAATTGCACCCTCCTCCCCATGCCCTCACTTCCATCGTCCCCCCCACCCTGTTTATCCCCTTATCCCCCACTTTCCTGTATTGTCAGATAGGTTTTCATACCAAAATGAGTGTGCATTTTATTCCTTCCTTTAGTGGAATGTGATGAGAGTAAACTTCATGTTTTTCTCTCACCTCCCCTCTTTTTCCCTCCACTAAAAAGTCTTTTGCTTGCCTCTTTTATGAGAGATAATTTGCCCCATTCCATTTCTCCCTTTCTCCTCCCAATATATTTCTCTCTCACTGCTTGATTTCATTTTTTTGAGATATGATCCCATCCTCTTCAATTCACTCTGTCTCTATGTGTGTGTGCGTGTGCATGTGTGTGTGTGTGTGTAATCCCACCCAGTACCCAGATACTGAAAAGTTTCAAGAGTTACAAATATTGTCTTTCCACGTAGGAATGTAAACAGTTCAACTTTAGTAAGTCCCTTATGACTTCTCTTTGCTGTTCACCTTTTCATGCTTCTCTTCATTCTTGTGTTTGAAAGTCAAATTTTCTTTTCAGCTCTGGTCTTTTCATCAAAAATGCTTGAAAGTCCTCTATTTCATTGAAAGACCAGTTTTTCCCCTGAAGTATTATACTCAGTTTTGCTGGGTAGGTGATTCTTGGTTTTAGTCCTAGTTCCTTTGACTTCTGGAATATCCTATTCCATGCCCTTCGATCCCTTAATGTAGAAGCTGCTAGATCTTGTGTTATCCTGATTGTATTTCCACAATACTTGAATTGTTTCTTTCTAGCTGCTTGCAATATTTTCTCCTTGACCAGGGAACTCTGGAATTTGGCCACAATGTTCCTAGGAGTTTCTCTTTTTGGATCTCTTTCAGGAGGTGATCTGAGGATTCCTTGAATACTTATTTTGCCCTCTGGTTCTAGAATCTCAGGGCAGTTTTCCTTGATAATTTCATGAAAGATGATGTCTAGGCTCTTTTTTTGATCAAGGCTTTCAGGTAGTCCCATAATTTTTAAATTGTCTCTCCTGGATCTATTTTCCAGGTCAGTTGTTTTTCCAATGAGATATTTCACATTATCTTCCATTTTTTCATTCTTTTGGTTTTGTTTTGTGATTTCTTGGTTTCTCATAAAGTCATTAGCCTCCATCTGTTCCATTGTAATTTTGAAAGAACTATTTTCTTCAGTGAGCTTTTGAATCTCCTTTTTCATTTGGCTAATTCTACTTTTGAAAGCATTCTTCTCCTCATTGGCTTTTTGAACCTCTTTTTCCAATTGAGTTAGCCTATTTTTCAAGATGTTATTTTCTTCAGCATTTTTTTGGGTCTCCTTTAGCAGGGTGCTGATCTGCTGTTCATACTTTGCTTACATGTCTCTCATTGCTCTTCCCAGTTTTTCCTCCACCTCTCTAACTTGATTTTCAAAATTTTTTGAGCTCTTCCATGGTCTGAGCCCATTGAGTGGGCTGGGATACAGAAGCCTTGACTTCTGTGCCTTTCCCTGATGGTGAGCATTGTTCTTCCTCATCAGAAAGGAAGGGAGGAGAAACCTGTTCACCAAGAAAGTAACCTTCTATAGTCTTGGTTTTTTTCCCTTTTCTGGGCATTTTCCCAGCCAGTGACTTGACTTCTGAATATCCTCTTCACACCCACTTTGCCTCCAGATCTGCCCAGCCAGCACTTGGGGTCTGAGATTCAAATGCTGCTCCCCAGCCTCAGGGCTTCCACGGGAGCGGGGCTGCTATTCAGTGTGAGATCAAGTTCAGGTGCTCAGGTGGGGGCAGGGCTGCCTCACAGGCTCAGTTCCCTCAGGGGGTTTATGCAGAGACCTTCAACAACGGATCTAGGCTCCTGCCTGCTTGGGGAGCCCCTGTCTGCTCCCACCTCTGCTTCTGCCTCCCAAGGGGGCCTGAGTTATGGGGGCACTCCACTCCCCTCTCGACCCACCAAACAGACCCTCTCACCGACCCTTGTCACCTGTGGGTGGAGGGACTGGCGCGGCTGCTGGAGATTCTGTCCCTGAAGCCTGCTCGGATCTGCTCCCCACTTAGATCAGCTCCTCTCAGCGCTGGGCGGCCAACGCAGGGCTGGGCTCTGCTCCGCGTCTGCAGCACAAACAACCCTTTGCGAGAGGTTTTCAGGCTCTCTGGAACAGAAATATCCGCTCCGCTGTTCTGTGGCTTCTGCTGCTCCAGAATTTATTGGCAGTTCTTTTTTACAGATATTTTATGGGCTGTGGGTTCGGAGCTAGCGTATGTGTGTATTTCTACTCCGCCATCTTGACTCTGCCCCCAGATTCTCTCTTTCTATAGCACTCCTTTAGTCTACCCCACTCACTCAAGCTTGCATCCTTGGAAATCTTGGTTTAATTTTTTAAGAAAAAAAGAAAATTGTCCATTGAGAATTATTAAAACATCTTTAAAAAATGCAGAGTTCATAAGTGAAGACCAGAAAAAAAACCCAGAGAATGAGGACAGCTTTGAAAGCTACAGGTTCAATTTATCACATACTTGAAAAGCAAGCTGTACATAATAGAGCTCTCCTGTCTCATGTACCATGCTTCTGCTTTGTAGTACTATGAATATGGATGGAAATGCCCATTGTATTTAATGTTTGTTAAAATTAGAATAAAAATAAATTTAACAAAGAGAAGGTTATCCATAGTGAATTCTTTTTCTTCAAGTAATATCCTCCTTTGAGGGACCTGAGAATGGAAATCAAGTCCCAGAATGGTTCCCAATTCAAACTACTTTTTCTCTCTCCTCTCTCCCTGGGCCTGGACTCAGGGAAGTATTATTCTGGAAAGTGTGGTTGGAATCACCCTGGCAGGGTCTTCCACAAATTTCCTGTATCTTCTCTAGTGGTATAGATAGAAGATCCCCAGGCTTGTGCAAACCATCTGAGGAAAGGCATATGGAGAGTCATCAGTCAGTCAGTCGACCAGCATTTATTATGTGCTTAGCTAGGTCCTGTACTAGATGCTAGGGAAACCAAGAAAGGCAACAATATATAGTTCCTGCTTTTAAGGAGCTCTTATTCTAATGGGGGAGACAATACGCAAAAAGTTGGATGTACAAGAGTTGTACTCTGAGTTAAAGACTTCATCCTTCTGGGTTTGGGCCAAACCAAACACACTGATGGCTATTACTAAGTAGACGGTCCTGCTAAAATGGTATTGCCTTTGAAGTCAATCACCATGTTTTGGATCTTTAGGGTTCTAGACCACTACAATCTGTGATCATTCCATATGGAGGAAAGAGTGCTGTCATTAAAAAAGATCTGGATTCCATATGTACAAAAATATTCATAGTAGCTCTTTCCATGGTAGCAAAGAATTGGAAACTAAGGGGATGCCTATCAATTGGGGAATGACCAAGCAAGTTATGATATATGAATGTGATGGAATACTATTGTGTTGTAAGAAATTATGAAAGTGAAGGTTTCAGAAAAACCTGAGAAGACTTAGATGAACTGATGCTGAATGAAGGGAGCAGAACTAGAACAGTTTATACAACAATAATGTTGTAAGGACAGTCAACTATGAAAGACTTGGGAACTCTGATCAACACAATGACCAACCACAATTCCAGGATGAAACATGCAATTCACTTCCATATGGAGATGATGAACTCAGAGTACAGATCCAAATATATATTCTTTTCCTTCTTTTCTGAGGGGGATGGGAGGAGGGCAGTTGAATTGGGTGAAAGTAGGATGTGGTAAATATGGTCATTTGTTTTGTGTGATTATACATATTTGAAATGAACTTGGTTTTTCTTGCCTTCTCAATAGATGGGGGAGGGGAGGGAAGGGGAGGAGAAAGTCTGGAACTTAAAATTAAATTATAAAGAAAGATCTGGGTTCAGATACTGCCTATGACATGTATTAACCATATGCTCCAAGATGAGTCATTTAAAAATCCCTAACTGAACTTAGTTGTTTCTTTAATGAGTTTCACAATGAATTTGAGATTTTAAGGAATAACCCTTTGTTTGGGGGTATCTAAGAAGCAAATCTCCATGAAATATGGGTATGCCCACTGGCATTATACAATTCAGGCTTCAGATGTGTTTGTTCTTTAGGATGGCTTTTCTAAGAATCTGCTACCCCTCCCTCAGGTCCATAGAGGAGGAGAATTTCTCTCCATTGCTCCTCACCCCTAAAGGAATTGATCATGATGATTTTCCTGGAGCAATAAGGACCAAAACGGAGAAACCTTTCTGGGGGTCAGCCCCTGGGGTCCCACCTAATCCATATGATTCCTGAATTTTAGGAGTGGGATGGGGATAGACAGGTATATATTATTGTTCTAGTGCTATAGATTCAAGAGCTAATTTTAACTGAAATTTACCTGTATCACATTCCCTGATTCAATCTTTATGAAGCTTTATGACACAAAATCCAATTATGCTATTTAAGTCCTAGGTATCAGTAAAAAGTATGTCCCTGAATTGGTCCCAAGGGATCTTTCTATCTCTGAAAGGCTGAGTCAGCGATGGTAGGCAGCCCATGGTATGGGGCTTTCTCCAGTCACGACAAGTGTTTATACATTGAGCACCTCTCATGGCCTCAATTCTGTGCTAGGCATTGTGAAGGAGGGTAGGAGAGAAAAAGTTTTGACAATTGATATGTAAGGTTGGCTGTACTTTTCTGTCTTAGAGGCATCTCAGTGGAGAATGCCAGACCTGAAGTCAGGAAGACCTGAGTTCAAATCTTGCCAAGGATGCATACTATCTGTGTGATCCTGGGCAAATCACTTAACTTCTGTCTCAGTTTTCTTGTCTATAAAATGGGCATCATAATAGCACCTGCCTCCCAGGGTGGTTTTGACAACCAAATGAAATAAATGTTTAATACTTAGCATAGTGCCCAGCACATAGTAAGCACTTTATAAATGTTAGCTATTCTTATTATTAGTGTCACAAAAAAGCATAATTACAAAAAAAGTTATCCTTGTTAATTGTTTTCCTTTTTGGGAGGGATGGGGTAGGTTGGAGAGAGGTCTGGACTTGGGATTTAATTACTATAAGGAAGCCTGTGTAGAAATCCTCTTCAAAGTGTCAAACTAGCAATTATCCATAACTTAGTTAACAAGCATTTAAGTGTATAATAATATACATGATATGTAATTAATTACATTAATTTGATAAACAGATACAAATCTAAATTCATTAGTTAAACCAGTATATATGCATATATACATACACAGTTTTATATACACACACATATATGTATATATTTATATACATACACATACACATATATATGTATATGTAAAACCACATATGTATACATGTGTATGCCCTTCCACCCACCTCCAATTAATTATGACTTCTTGGAAGGCAGAAATTGCTTCATTTTTGTTTATTTCCCATGCCTAGAACAATGCCTGGCACAGAGTAGGCATTTAATGTGTTTGTTGAATTGAATGGAATTGAACTGAATATCTTTACTGTTTCATCATTTAGGCTTCATAATTAGAGGCTGAGACTTTGTCTTTTCTAAAGATTCTGCTCTCCTTGCGTACCTTGCATACTTGTCTGAGCCCAAAAGCTACTTAAATGTTTTGTCATGGTGTCACTGGATCAGCAGGAATGAATATACTAAATAAATAAAACCAAGCTTTTTGTTTTCAACAAAGGTCTTCACTAAAAGCTAAGATAGGGAAAGATCCTTGATTTTCCTATTACCCTGTATTCCCGTTATCTGTTGTAACTGATGCTTTCCAGTAGAATTGTTATTTGTATTTAAAAATTAATTTCCAGGAAATATTTTCCATTTGTGGGCTGTCCATGTTAATCAGAAGGGGGAAAAATCCTTGCACTTTAATTCCTTTCTATCTTCATCATTTGCTTCAAAAGCAGAATATGTTGTCAGACAAAACTTTTAATATTTAATGTCTCCTTTGTCCAAGCCTGTATTCTTACCCCATAAAAATGACTCTTTGAAAAGAGCCAGAGGACTCTGGAACCAGCCACTTCTAGTATCTGTGCACTGAGACTGACCAGATGGCCAATCATGCTCAGGGAACTCCTTGGTCTGGGGGGAGGGAATGGAAAGGAGAACCTCACACACTTTGGGAGTGAGTAGAATTCCAAAGACATCTCCCTGCACCAGTTATTGGGGTCTCTGGAGAAAGGGTGGCTTCATATGGTGAATGCTGCTGGATCTGCCTGCCTCAGCTCTCCCCTGAATCCAATCTATTCTTCACTCAATCACTAATGTGATTTTCCTAAAGAAATCTTGACTAGATCGTACACCTCGTCTCAATTAATTTCACCATGTCCTTAGTACCTCCAGGATAAAATACAGAATCATTTGTCGCTGTTTTCTAAGCTCTTCATAACTTGGCCCTTCCTACCTTTCCTGTCCTCTTAATCTTGACTCCCCTCTTGCTCTTTAGAATACAGTGACACTGGCCTCCTGGCTGTTTCTTGAGCACAACATTGGATTTCTGACTCCAGGCCTTTTCGCTCGTTGTCTCCTATGCTTCATTTGCTCTCTCTTCTCATCTCTTTTTGGTTTCCATGGCCTCCATCAAGACTCACCTCAAAACCCACCTTCTACAGGTCCAACATCACCCACTGTGGTGTAGTGGATTAACTTCACGGACTGAGCACAAATCCTTCTTCGGACGCCCACTAACTATGTTCTCTGTTTACCTCAGTTTTCTCAGCTGTAAAATGGGGATAATAATAGTACCCACCTTCTAGGAGGTTGTGAAGATCAGAAAAAATACTTATAAAGCACTTAGCCTAATGCCCGACACATTATAGGCACTATATAAGTATTAGCTGTCATCATCTTCGTCATCATATTTACTTCCATGTCATCTTTCTCATTAGCATGTGAATTACTTGATGTGAAAGATCACACTTTCACCTTTCTTTGTACCTGCAGGACTTAGTGTGGTATCTGGCACATTGTAAGGACTTAATAATGCTTGTTGATTGACTGAATGTGATAGCACATAAGGTTATTGTTCCCATTTTGCACATGAGGAAACTGAGGCCAACAAAAGCCTTAGCAACTAATTACACAACTAATCTAGTGGCCGAACTGGAGCTTGAACGCGGATCGTTAGCCTACATCTCCATCAGATGTTCTGGGTCTCTATATTTAATCCAGCCTTGATGTGCACAGAAGAGGACACATTTTTTATGATGACTTTGTTGATGGTGACATTTCATTTACTATGGGGAAAGAGGAGTTCTGAGTCTAGGCCCACCCCTAGAATAAAAGGAAGAGTTGATGGTGAGATCTCCTTTGGATTCCAGGTGCAGAATCAAAGGATTTAAAACAGGGAGGATCCTTAGGGAACATCTAATCCAACTCTTACATTTTACAGCTAAGGAAACTGAGCCCCAAGTGGTCAAATGATTCCCCATGGCAGGAGCAAGTTCTGCTATGAAAGCTGGGGTATTTTTTGCTTTAAAGACAATGAACACCATCCTTGACCTCCTTGGGTCAGGGAACGTAGATGTGGAGCCAATTACAAAAGCCTATGAGAAGGCACCGCCGCGTCTCCAGCTGCTCAAGCTGTTCCTTTCCTTCAAGGTCCAATGCAGGAGCCTTTCTCATGAAGCTTCCTCTGATACCCCACCCACAAATGGTGACCTTTTCCACCTCCAGTTTCTCCTCTCTATTCTACTTATTACACTCTTCTTTGTATAAGGCAATGTTCCACAACAATACTTCCATAATTATGCAGGGTCTGGGATCTAGTCCTAGACATCTCTACTGAATCAACCAATCTAAGACATTAACCTAAGTGGGAACATCCTGGTTAAGTGGAAAAGGAGCTGAATGCTTCCAGTCTTTGGGTGAAATGAAATGATGCTACATAGGAAGTCTACTGAGATTGGTTAAGGAGACTCAACCATACATACCCTATGAGAAATGCTTACTCCGAAGGAATGTGATACTGGAGACACAGGATCTGGGTGAAAATCCCATCTCTAAATGTTTGCTAGCTGTGGGATTTGGGGCAAAGAACTTAACCTCCCCAGACCTCGTTTTCCTCATCTGTAAAATGGGGCTTTGGATTGGATGACCTCTGAGGTGCCTTCCAGCTATAAATATACTCCTGTAATCCTATGAATAAATAATGGTGAATTTTCAGCCATTGGGCACTCTGTGGGGAAGAGTGTTGGGAGCAAAGAATCCTTCCTTGTGGCCCTCAAATTCCTGAAGATGAAAGATTAGATCTGGTTTGGTCTGTAAAGTACAAAATAAAAAAGCTTCAGTGGTGATTCATGTTTTTCAATCTATTCTACTGCCATTTGAACAATCATGAAGAAAACAATCACATAATTCTGCACAGAAGATAATGTATCTTGTTCTTCTGAATGAGAACTTTGCTGCAACCAAGAAAGACGTTTATATAGGAAATCCCAGTTGTAAAAGAAACAATCACAAATGGAAAATCAACACGCATGAGAGACTTAACTTCTTATTTTAAAGTCCATTGTGTTATGACAAAACACAGATTGTTTTTCCAATAAAGTTTATCGAAGTTAAAAATAATAGTCATTCCCCAAATGATAAATCATCAAAGGCAGTTTTTAGAAGAAGAAATAAAAGCTATATGCAATGATATAAAAAAAATTCTTTAAATCATTGATTAGAGAAGTGCAAATTAAAACAACTATGAGATATCATCTCACACCTACCAGTTGGCTAAAATGACAGAAAGGGAAAAATGACAAATACTGGAGGGGGTGTGGGAAAATTGAAATACTTATGCATTATTGGTGGAATTGTGAACTAATCTGGAGAGTAATTTGGAACTATGGCTAAAGGGTTATAAAATGTGCCACTGTTTCACAAGGTGATAGGAGAAAAAGGAAAAGAATCTATACGTTCTAAAATATTTGTAGTAACTCTCTTTGTAGTAGCAAAGAATTAGAAATTGAGGAGATTGAGGGAATGGCTAAATAAGTTGTAGAAAAGATTATGATGGAATACTGTAGTGCTGTAAGAAATGATGAATGAGCAGGTTGGTTTTAGAAAAGCATGGAAAGACTTGCATGAGATAATATGGAGTGAAATGAGCAGAGCCAAGGGAATGTTGTATGTGGTAACAGCAATATTGTTGAAAGAGTAACTGAGAACGACTAAGCTGTTCTGAGTAATATGAACATTCATATGAACTACCACGGATTTACGAGGAAAATGCTGTCCTCCCCCAGAGAAAGAACTGAGATGCAGAAGTATGTATTGTATGGTTTCCCACGTTTCCCAACATCGAGTGGTGGCCTTCTATAATGTGGGGTTGGGACGGAGGGAGGGAGACAACTTGAAACTCAAGATATAACCAAAAACAAAGTAAATTTAAAAAATAACAGAATCCATTCCCAATTGTCTTTGCTAATGGAGAAGGTGAGAAGCCGCTTCACAAGGGCATAGAATCTCAAGGGTTTAGAAAAAGTAGCTGGGGAATAGTGGAACATCATCTGGATTAAGAGTCCAATGGCCCTGATTCAGATTCTCACTGCAACGTTAATAGTTGTGTGACCTTGGGCAAGGTATTCACTCTTTCTGAGCCTTACTTTCCTCATCTGTAAAATGGGGTTGATCGCACTTATACTACTCGCCTCAGAGAGTTTCTGTGAGGATAAAGTATGGCCATATATGCAAAGAGCTAAATAAATGCTGTTGTAATACTAGATAAATATTATTGCCTCCAACAGCACAAAGCCTCCAAGATGTTGTTTTTATTTTTACTCAATCTGAGACATGAATCGCCACTATAAAGAATGCCTTCCAACACAGCAGTGAGGCATTCGAGGGATCAGGTTATGAATAAGCATCCTCTTCCAGGATGTTTTCTTTTTAAGTGACATTTATATATGTACATATACATATATATATAAACATATGCATATACATACATATTTTTTTAATGAAAAAGTAGTATGACTAAATGGATAGAAAGACTGACTTGAATCAGGAAATCCTGGGGTGAAAGGCTGCACATCATCCTGGCTGAATAACTTCCAGCAAGTCATGACTGTTCAATGTCCCAGTCTGCTCTCTGAAGCTATAAATTCTAAACAAATTATAAATCTGCTTCAGTGGAGAGAAGTTTTAAGCTAGGAGTTGCCTACATTGATGAAATAATAGGTCAGAACGTGTGTGTACACTAATTTTTACATATTCTTCAGTCTATTATCAGAAACTTTTAAAACCAACTCTGTCTCTGTCTCTTCCTCTTCCCTCCTTTCCATCCCTCTTTCTCCAAGGGTATCCCAAAAGTCTTGGGACACTTTGTATAATAACCTATACGCATTCATCCTTTTTATCATACCATGCTATGAAAATGTTTGTTTTATTCCATAAATTTTTACAAAAATTTTAAAATTACAAAAATAACTTACTTGTATATAGTTTATACATTCTATATTTGCATAGATGCGTCTTTCTTTCATGTAATTTTGGTAACCAAAAGGGGAGTGAGCGGGGGCCCAGCCTTTATAAGCATACTTCTTTTGGTCCACATACTCTGTTCCTTCTCAACTAAAGGCAGCTTGGTCTCTTTCCTTGGTGATTTCACTATGAGATAATCAGTGTTGTAAGCATCTGAGTTGGGCTTTTTCTCCCATTCACCCCCTTCCTTCCCCCATCCAGTTGACATAAACCCATGGCCCTGGTATACTTCTCTTTCTGTTGTGTCTATACTTGATTTCTTAGGTATGCTAGAGATGGAACACATCAGACTGTGACTGTGACCCTGGGAGCTTCTAAAGGTCAAGAAAACAAAGCCAAGAATTAGAATTCATGACAGAATTTGCAGGTAGTCAAGTCTGGTGAGGAACAAAGAAGTTCTGAGTGACTTGCTAAACTCAGTCCAGCAACGAACAACTGGTTCTACAAGCCAGGAAGTTATTTCATCCATCAGCTATACCTCATTCCAAAGCGAACTCAGTGGGGCAAAGGCTTTGTAGCAGCCCCTCTCCCTAGGGACCAAGGTCATATAAGAAAGTATAGGACCTCTGATTTGGAAGAATGTCTTTTCAGTAAATATCTCTTTACAGAAGTTAACTGATGTTAATTATGTAAGTATGTTAAGAAAGTAGTTTTGTAAGTAAGTTATGTAAGTGATGTTAATTGGCTTACTGGAGTACTAATTACTGGTCATTGATTTTGGGGGGACTACACCTGAATGGGATTGGGGGGGAAGGGGTTGAGCCATTAGCATTAGAGGAGAACCTTCACTGCTCCTCCTTGGGTGTACCACTATAATCCTGGGAAAGAGATATAGCAGAGACTAGTAGCAAATCCAAGGCTTCTTTGTGTCTTCTATGTACAAGGACACTCCAAATTATCTAATGCTCAGATATCCAACAAGAGAATAGCTTAACCTTGGCTCTTTCCTGCTGTGTGCTCTTCACATCATCAGTGCATAGCAGGAGATGCTCAGGGACCCAAGCGAAGAGCAGTCCTAGACATAGGGATGCACAGAGACTAGGAGTAAGAGGAAGGGGTGTGTGTGTGTGTGTGTGTGTGTGTGTGTGTGTGTGTGTGTGTGTGTGTGTGTGTGTGTGTGATGGGCACTATGCATACCTACAAGCTTCATGACCATGAGATCACCAAATTCCTCCATATCTCAAACCTTTTAAGGACTATTGTGTTGTGGGAGTAATTAATTTTCCTCCCCCCTTTCCTTCATATTATTACACTGGATTATCAGAGATTAGAAGAGTTTAGAAATTTAATAAAACAGGGCTCTCATGAATTTTTTGCTATAGCGTCTCCAAAGCCAAATATAATTCTATTTGAAGGAAACAATCACAAAATTCTACAAAGGAATTAACTAGGGTAGGGTTTGGCTTCCTATACTCTAGAATGTTGGGAAGGTATGCTTCTACCCTCCCATGGTTCAGCGACACCTTCCCCTCTCCCCATCACCTTGCCCCTAAAAGTTCTTCTTGAACCTTGTAATTGTTTTGACCCTGTCCCATGTTCAACCTTAGGCCATCACCCCAAAGGTCTTGTTACTGTGCTGCTACTTGATCAGGGCCCATCTTGCCTGCCTCCATCAGCCCCTGTGGAGGTGTGGGCTGGACTCTCCAGGAGACAGATGACCCTTTCTCCCAGTCAGACTGTATACCTTGTCAGTCTATCCTCTGAACCACTCTCCTCACCCCCTGTAAAATGATTCTTACCTCAAATTAAGGCTATGGTTATTTTATACTCAGTTGAGAAAATGTCCGATGAATGGAGACTTCTGGGAAGCAGCCAGCTTAGTTGGATAGGCATGGCACTCTGACTCAGAAGATAGATTTGGTTTCAGTCCCAGCTCTCATAACCGCCTGGGTCATTCTCTTAGAATTTTAGTTTATCTACGGACAATGGGGATAACAATATTTACATCTCCCAAAGGTAGTGATAGTGGTGAGGAAAGGACTTTGTGAAACTGAAAGGTCGCGTATATTTATACATACATATATAAGCTATTATTAGGCTAGGCCCTCAGTAAATATTTGTTTAATGTAACCACAAGTCTTACTAAGGCTAAGGATAGTTTGCAGCAAAGTTGGCAAAGTTTGGATTTAAGGCTCTGCCTTTCCTTCTAAGTGGATACCGTGCCAGGTCTGGAGTATAAAAGACTCGCCTTCCTGAGTTCAAATCTGACCTCAGCTGTGTGGCCCTGGGCAAGTCACTTAATTCTTTCTGCCTCAGTTCCTTTATCTGTAAAATGATCTGGAGAAAGAAATAGCAAACCACTCCAGTATCTTTACCAAGAAAACCCCAAATGGGATCACAAAGTGTCAGATACAACTGAAAAACAACTTTCTTTCGGGGCCTGAGGGTTCTGCCCTCCTAGGTTAGCAAGCCACACTCCCTCTTCTCATACCCCAAGCCTTTCAGGACAATCTGGGCTAGGCTCCACCCCCCCCCCCCCCCCCCCCCTTTGAAATGAATGTGTCCTTAGGATATCACTGGGCCAAGGTGAAGATTAACCATTCGGATAAATGTATCTTCAGGACTCTCTCTTCCCTTCCCAGATAACTTTGTCTTTGGGAATTCAACGTCTCCAGCTTTCTTTCTTCCTTGTCTAGATCAAAATAATTTTATAGGCAGGAATTTCAAACAGTTTAGGAAAGGAGAGGCCCACCTGGGCAGACTGATTGAGGACCCTTTCAGAGGCTTTATGTCAGGTTATCTAGCTAAAGACACTACCCACTGCGCTTTAAGGGAGAGTCAGGGGGCGGAGTGGTCTATATACTGCAAAGTGAACTCTGAACAGGAGAACAATTCATATAGTGAATCCAACATATTTTCATTCATTCATTACCTTCATATGTTCACTGGATTTTCAGGTAGAATTTCTGTACTTTCTATACAACCTCTGAGGCTTACCATAGGAGGCACTCCTCTAGACATGGAGTCAGGAAAATCCAGGTTCGAATTCTTCCAGTCACCAGCTGTGAGACTTTTTGGAAAAGCCTTCAATCTCTCTGTGCCTTAGTTTATTCATACACAAAATAATAGCGTTAGACTTGGTGGGTCTATCCCTGTCAGGTCCAAATCTATGATCCTATAAATATTTATTGACTGAAAGGTCCTACATAGATATGTCATATACCATATGTTCTCTACCAAAAAATGTATCAATAAATAATTTTTTTTAAAGTGGCTGGGTTTTATTTAGGGGAATTTTTTCTTTCTCTTTTTAAATTTGCTATCGTAAGAGAAGATGGTCTAAAAAGGAGTAAGAGAAGGTATACAGTGGAGAATATAGGCAATATAAAAATATTAATAAAATTTTATTTTAAGAAAAAATAGTCAGTGACAGTTCTCTTATATGAAATGTGCTGCTGCTCCCTCTATGATTTCTGCCCCCACACACTTCTAGTGCCCAGTCTTCTGGGCTGTTGTGAACTGAGGCAAGTCTGACTATTGTGACTCTAGCCTTGCTGGGAAGGGAAAACCTCCCATCTGGAAGTCTAGCTAGATAACTGGAATTGGTTTGTCTTTTCTCATCTCCCAGCCTCAGCCTCCACTGGCAGAACTGATTCTGCCATCAATATGGGCCAGTCTTCAGTCTCTCCATACCTACTGGCTCCTTTTATGCTGCCTACAAACACTCTCAAGTCTCCCCTGTCCTTAAAAAGCCCTCACTAGATCCTACTATGCCCACCAATCATTGTCTGAGATTTCTCCTGTGCTCAGCTACACTTGAAAAAGCCATGTACACTTCCTGCCTCCACTCCCTCTCTTTTCACTCCTTGATTCTCTGAGTCTGGCTTCTGACTTCACCATTTAACTGAAACTGCCCTCCCCAAAGTTACCAGTAATCTTTTAATTAGCCCAATTTAACAGCCTCTTCTCTACATCCATCCTTCTTGCCCTTAGACTGAGTCTGACACTCTCATGCTAGCCATCACTCTCTTTCCTTAGATACTCTTTCCTGTATTTTTCATGACCCTGCATGCTCTATCTTCTGCCAGACTGATGACTCCTCCATCATCTTGGCTCTATCTTCATTCAGATCATCCCTGGTAACTGTAGATATTACCCAGGACTCTGTTCTGAGCTCTCTTCTCCTTATCTCTCTATACTCTCTTACTTGGTGATCTTATAATCTCTTATAGGTTCATTCATTATTTCTATGCAGATGATTCTCCAGATCCCTATCCAGCCATAGTTTCTATCTTGAGCTTTTTACCAGCAGCCTGTTGGATGTACAAACTGGATTCCAATAGTCACCTCAAACTCAACATATCCAAAACAGAACTCATTATCTTTCCCCCAAAATTTTCTCCACTTCTGAATTTCCCTATTCCTGTCAAGTTTGCCTCCATGGTGTCATTTTCAACACCTCTCTTCCTCATCATACATATCCAATCAGTTGACAAGTCTTGAAATTTCTTTCTTTGTAACATTTCTATCAAAAAAGTCTCCTCTCCATTCATATGGATACCACCCTAGCTCAGTCCCTAATCACCTATTGCCTGGACTACTGAAATAATCTTTTTTGTTTTTTTTTCTTTTTTTAGGTAATTTTTTTTTGCCTAGTTACATGTAAAGACAATTTTTAAACATTCATTTTTTAAAAATTGTGAGTTCCAAATTTTCTCTCTCCTTTTGCTCACCTCCTCCCTCCCTGAGACAGAAAGCAATTTGGTATAGATTATATATGTTCAATCATGCAAAATTTATTACCATATTAGTCATGTAGTGAAAAAAGTCACAAAGAAAAAAACACTAAAAAATATAGAAAGTGAGAAATAGTCTGCTTCCATCTACATTAAGACTCCATCAGTTCTTCCTCTGGAGCTGGACAGCATTTTTCTTCATGGGTCCATTGGAATTGTCTTGGATCACTGTATTGCTGAGAAGAGTGAAGTCATTCCCTGCTACTAATCTTCCGTATTCTCCCTAACTTACACATCTCCCCTCAATCGATCCTCCACTCAGCTGCCAAAGAGATTTTCCTAAACCTAAGCCTGACCAGAGCCCTTGAGGCAAGGGGAAGATAGTACAAACTACTGGCCCAACTGTCTAGAAGGGGACAGCAGGTGCAGGGCCCAACTTGGTTGTACCTATTTTTGTCTTTGCCCGTTGTTTTTGATATCCATTGTAAATGGGGTGAATTTCAAAGAAAATAATGATACAGAAAATTCTGCAAATTATTACTTAATATGGACTATAATCAACAAAAGGACCACTACTTATTATGAATCGAATACAATTATATTTAATGTAATTCTTAACTTTATTATATAATTGCATAATTAACCATATTATATTATAATATATAATTGCATATTATTGCATATTGCATATTATATAATTACAATAAATATTATATAATTGCATAATATTATATAATCATGTCAATTATATTTAATTTAATTCTTAGCTATTTATACACACACATATATGTATTTTGCATTTAATGCAATCTGAAAAAAAAACTTGTTAGATCGTATGCCATTCTAAGCATTTCCAAGTATTTCTGACTCTATAAATTTTTGTTTCTTTTTATTATCTTATCATGTTATTATTATAAACAGATGCGACTTTCCTGAGCTGATTCTTTTTAAAATGTAGCCTTTTGTGAATAAAACTGTAATTTGGAATTTGGGGATATTACTTTATATTATTGATATCAAATATATATATTTTAAGCTTTTATTTATTTTTTAATTATAAAAAATTAAAGAGAAGCCTCTCCTCAACTTCTGACAAAATTTCTCACCCTACAGCCTGGCTCTGACCAGGCCTCATGCCCTGACTCAATTCCAGCAATTCCCTACCACCTCTAGGATCAGGTATAAAGTCCTTTGGCATTTAAAGTTCTTCACAGCCTGGCTCCCTCCCATAGTTCCAGACTTCTCACAGTCTACTCGCCTGTTTACTGTTCCTCACACACAAGTCTCCACTTCCTTTCCTCTGGCCATGGTCATGGCCAGCCTCTGAGCCTAGAATGTTCTCCCTCCCAGCTTTCAACTCTCAGCATACTTGGCTTTCTTTCAGATTCAGCTCCAACACTGACACATCCGGGGCTGTTTCCTGATCACCTAGCTGCTCATGCCATCTCTCTGTCTCAGGTCTTCTTAATCTGGGGTCTGTGAATGTGTATTTTCAAATATTTTGATAATTCCATTTAAATAAAACTGATTTTCTTTATAATCCTATGTATTTTTTCACTTAAAAATATTATTCTGAAGAGCGTGTAGGCTTCAATCAGATAGCCCAAAGGGTTTAAGACATAAAATAAGTGAAGAATCCCTGCTCCAAGGTTACCTTTCATCCACCCTATGTTTACCTTTTACATTCTGACTTATAAATGTCGTCTCCCTCGTTAGAATGCAGTAAGCTCCTTGAGGACAGGAGCGCACAGTAAGCTCTCAATGGTGCTTCTGGGTTTACAAACTCCACATGTGGAAAGCATTCCTTCACACCTGGCCCACAGTCCTGTCACGTAGGTGCTGCTATTATTCCTGTTTCACCCAGGAGGAAACTGAGACAAAGTGACTTGCTCAGGGCAACATCTCATAGGTATCTGAAGTGGGATTCGAACGCTGGGCTTTCCACCTCCAGGGCCAGCTCTCTCTCCACTACATGGTCCCACCTCCACAGTTCAGGCTGCTTTATTTATTGTACGATGGAAAATCTTTTTAATTTTTTTTTGAAGTACGCTGATGGGCCGCTAATGTGGAAGTGACCGTCCTTGTTTCACAATGTGCTTAGTTCTTCCCCTTCTTGCAAAAGTCTCTCTGATGGGAAAAAATAGAATAGAAGCAGGAGGCCTGACTTGGGGGAGTCGTCTCCACTTCCGTTGGGCTGTGTTGGTAATAATAATATTGACTCACTTGTGCTTTTCATGTGCCTTGAGCCCAAGGGCCCTGGGGAGTGTGATATGACACCATGGTTAGAGCTCTGGAGTCAGGAAGACAAGTTCAAATTTGACCTCTGACCCTAAAGTTCTCTAAGTCTCATTTTCCTCATCTATAGAAATTAAGGGGATTCAATGATCTTTAAGGTCCCTTCCAGTTCTCAACTTGTTATTACATCATAAATAATATGGGGCTAATAGAACTTGCAGGGCATCTAGGAGGCTCAGTGGTTAGAGTACTGGGCCTGGGCTCAGAAAGACCTGAACTAAAGTCCAGCCTCAGACACACTAGCTGTGTGACCTTGGGCAAGTCACTAAACTCTGTTTGCTCAGGAAGCAGTTAAGTGGTGCAGTGGATAGAGCAATGAGCCTGGAAACAGGAAGACTTGAATTAAAATCCAGCCTCAGACACTTGGGCAAGTCACTTAACTTCTGTTTGCCTTAATCCACTGGAGAAGGAAATGGCAAAAACTCCAGCATCTTTGCCAAGAGAAACACAGTCCATACTGGTGTGCTACAGTCCATAGAGTCACAAAGAGTTGGACACTACTGAATGACTGGACAACAATAACACTTATAATCCTTACTATACACATGGTGATTATCTGAGGACAAAATGAGACAACACACGTAAAGTAAGCCTTGAAGTGTCATATAAATACCAGCTTTTATTATTCCCATTTAACAGATGAGGAAACAGACTCAGAGAAATCAAGTGATGTTAGCCTAGCAAAAGTTAGAACTGAGATCCAATCCCAAGTAAGTTTATTGCACTTTCCCTTGGGGAGAAGAGGATCCCTAGGGTTCTTTCAGGCTTAATATTCTTTGAATCTTATCAATTTTTCTTAGTGAGAAAATGACTAATGAGGAGACTCTGCAGTAAAATAGAAAGGATGCTGAACTTGCCTCTGTTTCCCCACAGCCACCAGCCACCATCTTCTGTTTCTTCTCTCTTTCTTGGCTAAACTCCTTGAGATGATTGTGTACAGTGTAGTCTTCTCCTAGTTGACTTGTGCCACGCACTACCTCCATGATCTTGGACAAGCCTTAGTTTCCTCAGTGGTAAAATGAGGAGGGGTTGTTGTTAGATGATCTTGAAAGTTCTTTCTAGCTCAAAACCCATGACACAATTTTCTCTACCTAGAAGAATTTAAAAGCAAAGGAACTGTCTTTGCCCTTTCTGTGATGCAGACTTCATTGTTAAGGACAGAGAGCAGAGTTGAAAGGCAACGTGTGCAGTTTTGACAAAGGTCTTACTTTTCCTTGGATGGAATCTCCCCATGACACTGTGCAAGTGACAGAACCCCAAACATGGCTTCTTTCCAGTTTTGGAAGTATGCAACGCTCAATATCCTTTTAACTTACTGTCCCTATCCTAGTGAGATCTTTGAGCCAGAGATGTACTAAACTGCTTTCTGGGATGAAACAAATTCATATGATCTAGCTGATAAAAAAATTCCAAATCATATTCATTTTTCACATGCATCTATTTAACCTATTGTGAAAGAGGTTATTGTCCATTGCTTGGCCTTTGAAGCCCCCTTGGGAAATAGGGCACTATAGTTACCAAATGCCAAGATACCTGACTGAAAAGTAGAAGTCAAATTGGTTATTTAGTATCTACTATCCCACCACACTGCTACAACTCCATACCCTATGCCTTTTTTTCCAGATTTCCACCTACACGCCACTGCCTAAGCCTTGAGACTACTCCACCTTCAGGCCCACTCACTGATGAATAGTGAGTCACTGCCTGAAACTTCCATATAGTGAAAAGACCCACTTGGGCCTGCCCTACCCCTAATGATTAACATACTCCCACTCCATTATATCCTCCCTATGCCAGTGATTCTGACCTTGGCTGCCACTGTTCAAACCCTGCTCGCCCTCTCCAGTGTCCACTCCCTTGTTGGCCAAGATCTTTTCCCCTTGGATCGGGAGGGCTTTTGTCCCATTAGTCTGAAGGGCCCCTGGAAAGTCTGGCCTTTTGGGGGAGCTTCTTG
The DNA here is from genome assembly GCF_028372415.1 of Notamacropus eugenii. Lineage (NCBI taxonomy): Eukaryota > Metazoa > Chordata > Mammalia > Diprotodontia > Macropodidae > Notamacropus > Notamacropus eugenii. The sequence continues at coordinate 330,132,212 of NC_092877.1, forward strand.
GATTCCCTTTCCATTTCTCCCAGGCCAGATGCTCTCTGTCTTCTATTTAGCATTCTTTTGATATTTCTCCCTTTGATCCTATTACCAGCCACTCCCATCAGGATCCTCCCTGGGTTTGATCTATGGAGACCCTCCCTGGGACCCCAGACTACCTGGTGATACCTGCTTCTGACCCAGGCCGTGCATTGTCTGATATCTCCTGATTGCCTCCAGTTGTTTCCAACCCTTGACCAGTCACCCCCTCCTTGGACTTCTCCTCAAGACCCTCCCTAAACCCCTCCTCCCATCACCCTAGACTACCAGACCACCCCCAGATCCCTCCTACAGTCTTTTCTGTATTTAAGGTCCATCTTGCCTCCATGAAGGTGCTCAGATTCAATCCAGCACAGACTCTGTCCAGCTGAGGTTCTATCTGGCTCGCTTGTGAAGACAAGCATTACAAATGCTTAGGCTCCTTAAGAGTCAACCCAAGGTGGCGAATCTTTAATGAACTTTGTTTTTCTTTGGCTTTAAGAAGGCTTGAGTTGAATTCATTCAAGCAGGACCCGGCATGTCAGTATTTTGGAGTCCCCAGCACCCCTAACCTCATCAGTAATTTTGCAGCATTACAATGGTGCTCAACAAGGCAGAAAATCACAAAAGTATGCTGACTGGGGCCACCATGAATTTAGGTCACATTATCTCACCCCAGCCCTCCCTGCTCAGCTCTCAAAGTGATCTCCTTAAAGCAAAGGTCCGACCCATCTTTAAAAAACTAGTGACTCCCTATTGAATCCAGCAACAAATAGAAAATCCTCTAGTTTTTAGAGTCCTTTATGGTCTAGTCCCTTCTGACCCTTCTTTTTATGCCTTATTCCCCTCCATGCACTCTGTAACCCACCGACACTGACCTTCCTGCTCTTTCTCCCACAAGACTCTCCATCTTCCAACGGTGTACCCCGCTACGCCCCATCACCCCCTCCCTGGAGCTCTCCACTTCCTCTTCACTTCCGGGCTTTTTTGGCTTCCTTTAAGTCTCAGCTAAAATCCTCCCTTCCACAAGAAGCCTTACCCAGGCCTCTGTAATGTAAGTGCCTTCCCTCTGAGACGACTTCCAATTTAGCCTGAGAAGATTACTACATACAGTTGTTTTCCTGTCTTCTCTCCCATTAGATTGTGAGCTCCTCAAGGAAGGAACCAGTTTTTGGCTCTCTTTGTATACCCAGTGCTTTTAGCACAATGCCTGGCTTGACAATTGTTTTTCATTGAATTGTTTTTCTCATTTATATGTAAACAAAAAATTTTAACATTCTTTTTTTTTTTTAATTTTGAGTGCCAAATTATTTCCCTCCTTTGTCCCCCTCCCCCCTCCTTGAAAAGGCAAGCAATTTGGTGTAGATTATACACTGCAGGAGCAGCTAGGTGTTGAAGTGGATAGGGTGCCAGGCCTGGAGTTAGGAAGACTAATCTTCCAGAGTTCAAATATGGCCTCAGATATTTACTAGATGTGTGACCTTGGGCAAGTCACTGAGATCCAGTTTCCTTATCTGTAAAATGAGCTGGAGAAAGAAATGGCAAAACCTATCCAGTATATTTGCCAAGAAAATCCTAAATGGGGCCACAAAGAGTCAGGCACAACTGAAATGACTGAATAAAAATACATGTGCAGTCATGCAAAACATTTCCATGTTAGCCATGTTGCAAAAGAAGACACAGACCCAAAAACAAGAATGAAAAGAAAGTTTTTAAAAGTCTGCTTCAATCTATACTCATAAGTTCTTTCTTTGGAAGTGGATAGCATTTTTATCATGTCTTTCAGAATTTTTTTTTTAATCATTGTATTGATGAGAATAGGGCAGCTAGGTGGTGCAGTGGGTAGAGTGTAGTGCCTAGAGTCAGAACAATTCATCTTCCTGAGTTCAAATTCAGCTTCAGACCTGTACTAGCTGTGTGACCCTGGGCAAATCACTTCACCCTATTTGCCTCAGTTTCCTCATCTGTAACATGAGCTGCCAAACTACTCCATTATCTTTACCAAGAAAACTCCAAATGGGCTCATAGAGAGTCAGATATAACTAAAAAACCACTGAAAATTGATGAGAATAATAGCTGTGGTCTTGACAATTCATGTTAGCCACACACTGAGGCTCACAGTGTTGTCCTTCTCAACATCCCTTCATTATGAGGAAACCTAAGCTCAGAAAGGGTATGCTACCTGTCCTAGGCTACACAACCCAGTATTATTGCAAGGTCTTAGAGCCCACTTTTCTACCAAGTCATCCTTTCATCTCCAGCGGTCAATCTCAAACTATATATTTTATGACTTTCTTAAGCCTTTTGATAAACACCCAATAAAGCAGGATTTGGTATCTCGCGTTGATGTGGTTAGTTTCCCTTTGAGTGTGATGAAACTTCATCAGGTCTTGCCCTGGAGGAAAGCAAATAATTGGCTCATCCATTGTTTTGGGGAATGGACAGTTGGCCCCAACCCCCAGCAGCCAAGTTAAGTGCTGGATTTGTGACTGCCACTCAGCTGGAATGTCAAACTCTAACTTGGAGTTTATTTATATTTAGACTAAGCTGTTAGAAAGTCGATGAGGAAAGAGGGAAGTGCTGGCAGGAGGGTGTGGTCTCCCTCTGGCTATTTTCCCTCCACGAAATTGCAAAACCGAAGTAGGAAGCTTTTCTTCTGTTATCCTAATATGGACTTGAATGCTAATGGAAAAATCAAAAGTGACACAATGTGGTTCTCCAGATTTTCCATTATCTTTACAGAGAAGTGCCTAGAGAATGAATATCCCCATACTTTAGGGTTAGAAAAACAATTTTTTTCCCCAAATAGATTATCTGGATGACTATGGAATAGACCCTGGGCATCTAACTTCCAGTAACCAAGACAGAATTTTACATTGCTTCATCTAAGACAATTCCAGGGGACTCATAATGGAAAATATTGTCCACATCCAGAGAAAGGACTGTGAAGTCTGAATGCAGATCAAAGCATACTATATTCTCTTTTTTTGTTTTTTTCTTTCTCATGATTTTTCTCTTCTATTCTGATTCTTCTTTCACAACATGATTAATATGGAAATATGTTAAATATGATTGTACATGTATAACCTATATCAGCCATGTCGAGGAGGAGAAAGAGGAGGGAGGGAGAAAAACAATTTGGAACTCAAAATCTTGTAAAAGTGAATGTTGAAAGCTATCTTTGCATGTAATTGAAAAAAATAAAATGCTATTAAGTGGGGAAATTTTTTTTAAAAAAGAATTACATATTGCTATGGTAGATCTTCACTGGGGAAATCTCTAAAAGCTACTTTCTAAATCGCATAAATATATCTACTGTGCTACGCTCAAAGACCCTTATAATAAGTGACAACTCACACTGAGATTATTCTTTATGGGGGATAAGCAAAGATTTGATGGCGGAGAAAGCATTAGAACGGAATCTTGAAGAATTTCAACAGGTGGAGATAGAGAAGGGGGCTTCATCTATGGAAATCATTATGCCATCAGTTCAGGCATACTAAGGGTCAAATCATCCCTCTTCACCTGTACTGTGATGCACGGTCTCTTTCCCACACTGGCACCAGCACAGGATAGGATTCTGCTATATCCAACCAAGAGCTCTGCTCCTGACTTTGTTCATTAGGTCATAGAGGATTCTTGGGCACATTTTTTGGCCTTTTTGTTTGCCCATTTTCCCTCGCCTATATGAGAGGACTATTTTCTACTTGTGCTCATGAAAGCAAATGAATTCAATAGGCAGTTCAAAAGGAAAGGGAAGAGGAGGAATTGTTGTCACTTGCCATCTCTGTGACCCTAGCCCTAGCCCACAGTCAGAGAATGCATTCTCATTTAGCATCAGCCACTAATGAGCTATTTCACTTTGACAAGATATTTCTCTCTGTACCTTAGTTTCCAAATCTGTAAAATGGGAGGAGACACTAGATAATCTTTTAAATCTCTTCCAGGTCCAATATTCTATAATTTTGTTGTTGTTGTTTTTGCCTGATTTAGCCTGACTTGGAAGTAAAATATTAGAGGAGGGGGAGCAGTGTAGCATATTCAACTGTACCCAGAATCCTAACGCAGGGCACTCCCTCACCCCTGCCCTCCATCCTCTAAGACCACTTATCCCAAATATCTGCATCTACAAGGGAAAGGTGCACTAGGACTTTTTCTGTTAAGATAGTTAACAAGACAAAACAAAATAATAAAACAAGATGATTTGGCAACTGTCACAACCTCAAGTCTTTGAGATATATAATCTCATCCTCACCGTGGCCTTCTGGAATCTGTTCAATGTCCATCATAGTCAATAAGTATTAAGTAAACGCTATGTCTCAAAAGCTATTGCTGTGAGTATAAGTTGTGGCAAAGGCTCCTGGTATTCCTGTGTTTACTATCCAAACACCAAGCCCAGTAAGTTCCAGGGGACTCTTCACCAATGGGATGACTACTAGGTGATTTTTTTTTTTTTTTTGCCACTCATTAAACCATCTGCTGAGATTTGGAGGGGGTTGAGTTGTCCATCAATGGAGGTAAAGGGAAGGTTCAAATGGATGATAGAGTTTAAGCAGGGCAGGGACTTTCTTTTTCTTTCTTTTTTTTCTTTGAGTATTTACAGTTCATAGCATAGAGCCTGGCACATAGTAGGCACTTAATAAATTGTTTGTGGATTGATTGATGAAATGAAGTATTTCTGAGACAAGACCCCCATCTTCCTAGCTGTTAGAACATATAATTGAATCAGCTTCTGCTTGCATTGCTCATAAATTCTACCTGTTTTCTTTTAAAGGTTAGTGAGAACATCATGAAGTTGACTTGGCCAAAAATTTCATTCAGCTGCTTATTTTAATCAGAATCAGTAAATTAAAAGCTTAATCATTTTAAGTGGGAGTCCCAACAGTTGATAATTTAGCATCCCTAGACATGAGATGCTCTGCTTACGAAAATGTGAAATGAATTTTTTCATTCATTCATTCTTTCTTTCACTCATTCACCAAGCATCTATTAAGTGCCTCCTGTTGCCTGATACTCCTGATACTCTCAGAAATACAAAGTCAAAACTTCCTTAAGGCAAAGTCAAAGCACAAGTCTAAATAAAATATATGCACACTGAAGAAGTACTCAGTTTACAAATGGGCTATGTTTTGAACAAGCCCATAACCTCACTGGAACATCTGGGCATATTGCCTCGTTTTATCTAGTAACAAATTTTCACTCTCCTTCCCTCAGCCACTCTACCACCCATCTACCCACTCGAGAGTAGGGAAGAAGAGTGGGTACAGAATAGTGATAATAACAATAGCTTTATGGTATACAAAGGCTTTACATATATTGTCTCATTTGATGGGACTTCATTATCCAATCCTTTGATCAATCGATCAACATGCATTTGTTATATATCAGGCATTGTGAAAAGGGTTGAGATAATAATGTAAATGATAGCTAACATTTATACAGCCCCTACTGTGTGCCAGTACTGTGCCAAGTGTTTTTACTTTCCTCATTTGATACTCAAAACAACTGTGGAAGGAAGATGATATATTATCCCCATTTTTCAAATGAGGAAACTGAGGCAGACAGAGATTAAGTGACTTGCCCGGGACTACTGTCCGAAGCCACATTTGAACTTTGGCCTTCCCTGACTTCAGGTCTAATGCCCTATCCACTGCACAACTCAACTCTCCATACAAAGAAAAACAAAAGCTAACACTTTCTCCCAAGAAGCTTACATCCTAGTCAGGGAATATATTAATTAAGCACATGCAAGATACATATAGCTTAGAAGGAAGGTTCTAGCATGTGGAGGGACCAGGAAAGACCTCCTGTAGAAGGAAGCAAAGTGCATTGAGTCTTGAAGAAAGCCTGGAGAGGCTAGGAGACAGAGATAAGGAAAGAGCAGTGCGAACACCCGAAAAGACCAAGATCAAAATCATATACACGGAGCTCTGTGTTTGAGGAACAGCAAGGCCAGTGTGGCTGAATCACAGAGGGCCTGGAAGGGAGTCAACTGCAAGGCTGGAGAGGTGGAAAGGGGTCAGGATGTGAAGAGCCATAAATACCAAAGGCCTTAGGAATTTTGGCAGCTCTGTGGAAGATGGATCTGTGGAAGAGTGGAAATGAGTCCCTTTCCCCATAAAGGCAATCTAGCCTATAAAAGTCAATGACAGGCATACAATAGTGTTGAGGATCTGCTCTGACCACTTGTTTCAGCTTAAGTGGCCAAAATTTTTGTTGAGTTCCACAGCTGAAACACTGGAAGGACCAAGTGACCCAGGCAATGTTTTGCCTGCAGATCTATGATTCCACTCTCTGTCCTACCATATGAGTTGATTTGGGCCCAGGGAGCTGTGACCCATCTCTGTGTTCCTGGACAAAACAAGGATTCCCTAGAAGGGGACCTTTTGGTCAATGTCTGTCTGTCAGCAATAGGAGAGAATTAGGGAATTCACATAAACCAGTTGGATTAAAGGTGGTAGTGACTTGCTGATGAAACCAGTGACCATTCTGACCAAGATTAGGATCGACCGGAAAGCAGCTGGGGACCAAACAGTCCTGCTATAAGGTTCTAGGAGGAATCCTGGGGAATATATAGTGTGGAATGATAATCTGGAATCCTTCTAGGGATGGAGAAACATCTGACAAGATGCAATGATCCAACGGAAACTGTTCATTAGAAACCAAAGGAAAGAATTCTAGGATAGGTCAAATCCATGTTCACCATAGAAAGCAATCTGTGAGAGTTGGAGGAATCTGGATAATTGGATTCATGGAGGATACTGGAAGAAGCAATCATGAGCCACAATTGGGGAATTAAGCATGTGGGTGGGGGCAGGATAAAGAGCCTGAATACAATACAAAGAGGTCAGGGCAACAGCTAAGCAATAGTCTAGACAAATTATTGTTCTCCTCAAAACCCATGGATAAGGCTTATATGGGTTATATGACGCTGATAAGGCTTATATGACACTATACATAAGACCCAGTGTTGACCCCACCTATTAAGCCAGGTTCAACAGATTCAGCCAGCTTGACTCTGATCTGAGAAAGTCATCTTTTTTTAAGGTTCTTTATTATCAATAAGTTTTGTTTCTGTCTCACCTTCATTTAGAAATCTATCCCTTGGTCCTCCCCTATCCATCAAACCTAATGGAAGATTTTAAAAGAAAGAGAAAGTAAGCTGATTAGCAAAATTAACACACATCAAGTGATTCCAACAACCCAGACCATTTTTTTCCTCCCTTAGTGTCAAAACTCTGGAAGGAAAACAGGAAGGTACATTATTTCATCATTTCTGTGGACAAGTTTGTCATTATAAATATGGAGCCAGACAAGATAGATCCAAGGGTTTGACGCCAATAGATATGCAAATGGCTGAGCTCTTCTCCATGAGGACCATTCCCTTGGACTTACTGTAGGAGAATAAATTTCCCATTTCCTAAAGCTTCCAGTTTAATCCAAACAATCCTTGTGGTGGAGGGATGCACTGTCTTTACCATCTTTACCACCGCCACTAAAATACTTCCTTCGCTCCACTGGGTATGAAACTCAGGAAAAGAGTAAGTGCCCTCAAATAAGAAATGGGTGAACACACATCTCAATGCAAAATACAACCCTAATCCTGGGAGAAATTACTGCCAGCTCCTGTCCTGCTGTTATCATATTTGTGTTTGAAGGATGGCGCATGCATCCTCTGATTGCTATCATTTTCACAACCTAAATGCTAGGACATATTGAGGTGCATGGGTTGGCCTGGAACATGTCACTCTTTATTTTCAAAGTCAAATGAGAATCCTAATCTATCCTCACCATACGTCACAATCAAGACTCAGAGAGCAGTGGGACAGACCATACTGGGGAAAGCTATGACTTGGAGTATGGGTAGACCTACAGTCTGAAAAAAGGCCAAAGTATTTGTCTGGGTTGAACATTACAGGGACAGGCTTGTGGAGACATGAGGCCAAGGGTATGTCTTATGCTTGAAGATTATTCCTAGGATTAAAGGATAGTTGAGATACAAGTATCATTACTAAAGGTTCCAACTTGATTCAAAACCAAGACTGTATTTTCAGATGGGGATAAGGAAGGTCATCAGTGGAGAGCCACCCAGTAGGCACTTGACAGATAGCCACATATGCCAGCAGCAAGCAGCAAGAAAATCTGACCTCTGTTTTTGAACAAATGGTCCCCCACATCTGGAATGCCACACATTCTACCCCAATCCTTTTTTAGTAATCAACACTTTCTCCTTCTTGAAGGTACTCTGAATTACTTTGTATTGACACATTTATGTACATGATGTATCCTCCCCAACCCCAACCACCATCACCCTAATAGGCTGTAAGCTCACTGAGGGTAGGACCAGTTTTGCTTTAGTCTGTATTCTCAGGGCCTTGAATTCATGTAGAATTTGGTTATTCAATGTGCCTTGAATCACATTGTTTTTGTCATGGGAGACTTGGCTGACAAGGCAAGAATAAAGATCTCAATCATGGGGTAACTAAGCAAAAAAGACCTAAACACCTTTACTGGAAAATGAGGCAACAAGATGAGAGCACACACCACCAGGAACAAGCCTAACTCCATGCTGAACCAGGTTGCTCTCGACATTCCCTGTGCCCAAGTCTTAGGGCCAATCCAGGTCCCTGAGACCAGGGTGGAGCTGATCCTACAAGAAGTGGTTAAGTGACTGCAGTCCCAGGCATTAGAGGGATATAGAGGCAGAGAACCAAAGAACCCCTTACAAACAACAAATTGACTCCCCTTTAACTCTGATAGACTGACCACAAGAAGCCCCACTGGTTTAATCAACATTATCACTCAAAAGAGCTTTCATTTACATGTTGACCTGCCCCTCCAAGTTGTCTCAAGTCTCATCGGGATGGCTATCAGCTGGTAGCTACTCCCCCTGTGACACATCCTTCAGAAGACAGAGAGTGTACTTCAAATACAGGTTAGGATCAGCAGATGTTTCCTTTGATTCCTGTCTGACTTTTTCCCAACACTTTATCCCAGTGATCCAAGGAGTCTTCTGGAGACCAGAAATATGATGACCAAACATGGAAACTGAAATAGGAGATGCCTTCTCTGGTATTGGGCTTCAAGAGAGACCCCCGCCAACCTACTGGCTGGTGCAGCTGTTGCAGGCATGCCCCCTGAAATATGGCCTGAGGAATTAAGGCAGGCTGCCAAAATAGGATACAAAACCTTGATTAGATTTCCTCCATGCCAAAGGACATTTCACTTAAAAACAGGAGATCCCCTTTCAATGGTGCACCATATTGCCAGATTTTATTCAGCTCTCCCTTAGCTCCTGTTCAGTATTCTGGCCACCTCAAGGCTAAAGGGACCAGATTTCCTAAGCTGTGATGTTTTATTTAAATAAAAAACATATAAATTTCTTTAACTTTTGTATAGAGTCCTGAAAAATTGTGGCTTGGTGGAATCATTCACTCAATTTGTTCATTAAATAAATATTTGTTAGGAAGTGCAAAGGTAAAAACATGATCCCTGTTTTCATTAGAGCTTATAGTCTAGTGGGAATGATTTTCCCCTTCTTCATTTTCATTTAACACTCATTCATTCATTCAATAAAAACATTTTCATCTGCTTTTCTTTGTAATTTCTGTTATTATCTATTGTTTTTACATCCCTTTCATTTCCAGATATATCCCTCTCCCTTCTACTGCCCTTCCTTGAGTCCCCTTCCCTGCTCCTACCTAGCGAACCATCCTTTATATCAAAGAATAAAAAAGAAGCAATTTAGAAAAAGTGACCAAAAAAAAAAGTGACCAAACCGAGTCTGAGAGTTTACAATGTTCTACACCAATGGCTACACATTTCTGCAAAGAAGGGAATATGTTTTATCCCTCTTTTCCCCAAACAGACTTGTTAACGAGATCATTATTAAACATTTTACCAACTGGACTCCCTCCCTCCCTACCTCAAAGGATTGTTGTGAGGAAAATATCTCGTAAATCTAAAAGCAATATACAAATATGAATTATTTTTTTCTTTTAAAAATTTTATTTAATATTTTTCCCCAATTTCAAGTAAAAACAATTTTTAACATTTGTTTTTATAACTTTGAGTTCCAAATTCTCTCCTTTTCTCCTTCCCTACCCCCCCTTCATTAAGAAGACAAGCAGTTTGATATCGGTTATACATGTATAATCATGCAAAACATACTTCCATATTAGACGTTGTGAAAGAAAATATAGACAAAAAAAAAACTCAAGAAAAAAAGAAAGAAAGTAAAGAAAGGTATGCTTCAGTCTGTGTTCAGCCGCTATCAGTCCTTTCTCTGGGGATGCGTCGCATCTTTCAGTTGTCTTGGATCCTTGGATTGTTGAAAATAGCTAAGTCATTCAGAGCTGATCATCTTACAATATGGTTATTACTTGTATACCGTACATTTCACTTTGCATCAGCTCATGCAAGTCTCTCCAGGCTTTTCCGAGAGCAGAGATGTGAATTATCATTAATAATATTATTATTATTTCTGACTCCACCCTCACTTTAGCTGTACCTACCGTGAGGAAATATTAATGATGCCCCAACCTAATACTTTAAGAGGAAGACAGAGCATCCTGGAACTGTAAATTAGCTAAATTTCTGAGCATTTCTTTCTCCCTAGGAAATACATGAGATGAAAACCCAAGGATTTATCAGACTAAATAATTAATGTTGTTTTTAACATTGGGCCAAAGGCTTATCACTAGGGCCATTCCATTCAGAATATGTTAATTTTCGGTAACTTCAATCAAGCCTCTCAGATTGTATTGTAAACAATGCTATCACACACACAAAATATGGGTGAAAGTTTCTCAGTAGTTCTTTTCTCCTAAGTAAGTTTTCTCAGTCAAGATTCGTTCTTTCCAATGAAGCAGCCCTAGAGTTCTGGGTCCAGGCCTTGATGGTCTTCTCTTACTATTTGTTAGTCAGTCCATGTCACCATCAGACCCACAAGCCAGTCTCTCTGCCCCAAGTTCCAGACCCACAGTTTCTACTGCCTGCTAGACATCTCTATTATGGTCCCTGCCACCACCCCCAAATCCACACCTAGAACAGAATTATTCTTCTTCTACTCCCAGATGCCCTCCCATTCTACTGATGGTCTCACCACCCTCCCCAGCTAGTACTAGACTTGGAGTCACTTTGAATCTTACCTCTGGCCCTAGCTGTGTGACCATGGGCTCCCCCTCTCTGAGGCTAATCTCCCCATTTGCCAAATGAAGATGATCCTACCTGTAGTACTTACCTCACAGGGTTGCTATAAGGATCAAGTAGGATAATGTTCATGAAGTGCTTTGTAAACCTCAAAGGTCTATTTAAATACCAACTATTTTTATCATTCTTCCAATAAGCTGAAGACCCCAGAATCCACTTTAACTCTTTCCTCTTCTTCATCCTCCATGTCCAATCATTTCCTGAGTCCTGTGGATTTTACCTTCAAAGCAGCTGTAACATCTCCTCCTCTGAACTGTCACTCAAACCATCCATGTTCAGTCCCTCCTAGTTTCTCACAGACTCGTATAATAGCCTTCTAACTCACATTCCTACTACTGGTCTCTCTCCAATCTATCCTCCTTACTACTGAGCCATCTTCCTCAGGCACTATTCTGGTCTCATCACTCCTTTACTTGAAAAAATCCTGAATGACTTCCCATTGCCTGTTACCTATGACCGTGACCTTGGCATTCAAAGCCAGTCACTCCTAATTACCTCTCCTTTCTTATTTCATACTACTCCTCTCCATTGTTAATATGTGATCTGGGCACACTGACTGATTTCATACCCTTGGTTCTTGGGTTGCCATTTCCTATTTCTGTGACCTTACTCAGATCATCAGGTCTGAAATGGACTCTACTCCACAAACGCCCCGTCTCCCATTTATTGAAGTCTCTTCCCTTCTTCACTGGGCCAACTCAGGTGCCATCACTCCCCCATCAAGATAAAAATGATCCTCAAATTTCTCATCGTATTTTGCCCAGCCCTCTCCCTTGCGTGTATCTCCCTCTTCCTGTACTGCAGCCATTTATGTATCTTCTCTTTCCCCTAAACCTCAGCCCATATAATAGTATTTGATTTTTTATCCTCCCATTAAAAAATTATAACAGTGACAAACAAATATTATGCATTTATATAGTGCTTTGTAAATATTATCTCCATTTTATAAATGAGGAAACTAAGCCTCAGAATGAGGTTAATGATTTGACCAGGTCTGTGGCAGGGGATCGAGTACTGGAGTCACAAAGGCCTGGTTTCAAATCCTGCCTCACACAGAATCACTTAACCTCTCAGTATCTGTTTCCTCAACTGAAATATGAGAAGAATGGGACCTACTTCTCAAAGTCACTGAAGGATTAAATGACCACTAATTACTGTTGTCACTGCTCCTGTTTCCTTGGAAGAGGACCAATAACGTCATGAGGGTGATGTCCAGTGGCTTTAAGTGAGGCAGAGCTGCCCAAAGTCATCAGCCTCACTGTCTCGTCTAAGCTGGATTACTGTCCTTAAAGCTTCTGGGAGGAATCAGCTCCCAGAGGAAGACGCTACAGGGATGGAGGGCATCTCCAGTGAAGAGGTCTCTGTGGAGTGCTAGACAAAGCCCAGAGGGTCAGGAGAGACTTACAAGGCAGGACTGTATCTTCAAAGAGTAAGACACATGGGGCAGAGGGAATAGTTGATCCTTTTGGGCCTTGTTGGAGAGCTCTCCCACAGCTCCCCCGGGGGATGGACTCTCCACAGAGACACTGCTCAGCTGAGCTCCCAGGAACCTTCTCTCTGGAGTCCGGGGCTGTGGCACCTAGTCCAACTCCCTCATTTCAGTTAGGATGGAACCAAGGTCAAGGAAGACTAAATCCTAAGAGGTAAAATTTAAATCTAATTTTCTGGGCTCCAGATTTCTCTCAGAACTTTCATTTTCAGAAAATGCCCAGACTAGCCAAGGTCACTCCTTCATTCCTCTCAGGGTCTGCTACTGGCCTTTTAGGCTCCCTTCTCCCCCCATGCCCAGCAGTTTCTCATCCTGAAAGATCCCACTGCCCCTGTGGCACCTTCCTCTGCCCAGTCAATTCCTCCAAGCACCTACATTCTAAGGAAGGACCCAGGCCAGCTTTCTCTGGGCTTCATTCCTGACTCTGGACTATTTTTCTGCAGGCCCACGTAGGTATCTTCCCCACTTCTCACACTGCTTTTCAGCTTCCCTTTTTTTTGTAAGGCAATCAAGGTTAAGTGACTTGCCCGAGGTCACAGGGTAGATTTGAACTCAGGTCCTCCTGACTCCAGGGTGCTCTATCCACTGTGCTACCTAACTGCCCCCTCAACTTCCTTTTGTGAGTTGTCAACCCATTAGAATCTAAACTCCTTGACTCGTGCTTGTATCCCTAGCACTTAGCCCAGGACTTGGTACACACTCAGTGCTTAATAAATACTTGTTGACTTGACTTGATCCAAGTCCCAACACTCCGTCCACTATACTATGTCCTTACTCTTTCATTGTTTTTAAACCAAAGGTGCTTCAAGAAAGATTTTCAACAGAAAGTCCCAAGCATAATAAAGCAGACTAGAATTTAGTTGGAAGGGACATTGAAGGTTATCCATTCCAACCCCCTCATTTTACAGATCAGGAAAATGAGAGTGGAATTGACCTGTAACAGAAGCTAGCTGGTAACAGGATCAGGGTCTCTCCACCTCTGACAAACATCATATTGCACAGATGCATTGTCACCATCTCTGAGCCCAAGACATCAGAAAGCTTAGAGAATAGTCCAGCATATAAGACTCCATGTGGAGAAGTCAGGAGGCAGAAGAACACAGAGTTACCCAGGTAAAGCTACCCAAGAACAGGACCCCCAAAGCCATCCAGTTCCTACAAGAAGTCTTCACTTGGCCACCGTCTCTACTTTCCACCATAGCAAATAGCTCAGCAGCATCAGTAGAAAAGGTCAACCTAATACATATCATTCTGGACAGTAGATGTCTCTCTAATTTTTGCTCCAGAGCAAGAAAGAACTGCTGCCTTATCATTCTTGCGACCATCTTCTTTAATATTGTAACACAGAGCTAGACCTAGCTACATCTTCTCACCCTGCTATGCTATCTGACAATTCAAACATCAGTCAAAATCTATAACTTTGCCACCATGGGTATTACCTCCATTAATGCAGCAGACCACTTCTCTCTAATTTATTAGATGACCTTCATTGGTTGCTATGATTGTGTAATGCAAAGACCGGTCAATGGAAACACAACCCTTAAAGCATTCTCTGATTCATCCTCCCAGTGGGTTATACAGAGTATTCACAAATATTTTCTGCCAATTTTCAATCTAACACCTAGAACTCAGGACAGCCAAGGTGGTACTGTATGCGATGAAGAAACCATTGACTTAGGAGGTGCTGAATTACAACTAAGTTCCTGTGAAAAAGGAACTACCTTACATAAGGGAAACTTTATGAAGAGTCTTAAAAAAAGGAGAAAAGAAATTCCAGCACCAGGAGTCTTAAGATACCACTGAATCCCCATATATTCTCTACAGAGTTCCTGACAAATTTTGTACTTTAAATCTGAGCCTACTGTCCAAAGGGAGCCTGAGTGTACCTAAGGACAGACTGGACTTAAGTTGGTTTTTCTGTCCCCCACCATTACTCCCACCACTTAAGAGTGTTTTGTTTTTTCCAATTACATGTAAAGGTACTTTTCAACATTCATTTTTTTAAGATTTTGAGTTCTGGTCGCTGTGAGCTCTCCCACCCAGCGTGCACTCTCCTCTCCCCTGCCTCCAGGTGTGGCACCACCTCCTCTCTCTCTTAAGGGTTTAAACTTGCCCTTCAAAGTTTGCCATGGATGATGATATTGCTGCTGTCATTGTTGACAATGGCTCTGGCACGTGCAAAGCTGGCTTTGCTGGAGACGATGCCCCTCCGGCCGTCTTCCCCTCCATTGTTGGGCGCCCTAGACATCAGGGTGTGATGGTGGGTATGGGCCAGAAAGACAGCTACGTGGGGGATGAGACCCAGAGAAAGAGAGGTATTCTGACCCTAAAGTACCCCACTGAACATGGTATTGTCACCAACTGGGATGATATGGAGAAGATCTGGCATCATACTTTCTACAATGAGCTCCATGTGGCCCCTGAAGAGCACCCTGTGCTGCTCACAGAAGCCCCCCTGAACCCCAAAGCCAACAGAGAGAAGATGACTCAGATTATGTTTGAGACCTTCAACACCCCAGCCATGTACGTTGCCATCCAGGCTGTTCTGTCCCTGTATGCCTCTGGTCATACCACTGGTATTGTGATGGACTCTGGTGATGGTGTGACCCACACTGTGCCCATCTATGAAGGTTATGCCCTTCCTCATGCCATCCTCCGTCTGGATCTGGCTGGCTGTGATATGACAGACTACCTCATGAAGATCCTGACCGAGAGAGGGTACAGCTTCACTACCACAGCTGAGAGGGAAATCGTGCGTGACATCAAGGAGAAGCTGTGTTATGTCACCCTAAACTTTGAGCAGGAGATGGCTACTGCTGCATCTAGCTCCTCTCTGGAAAAGAGCTATCAGCTCCCTGATGGTCAGGTTATCACCATTGGCAACAAGAGGTTCCGGTACCCAGAAGCTCTCTTCCTGCCATCTTTCTTAGGTATGGAATCCTGTGGAATCCACGAAACTACCTTCAACTCAATCATGAAGTATGATGTTGACATCTGTAAGGATTTGCCAACACCGTACTGTCTGGTGGTACCACCATGTACCCAGGCATTGCCGACAGAATGCAGAAGGAGATTACAGCCCTAGCTCCCAGCACAACGAAAATCAAGATCATTGCCCCACCTGAGCACAAATACTCTGTCTGGATTGGAGGCTCCATCCTGGCATCTCTCTCCACCTTCCAGCAGATGATCAGCAAGCAGAAGTAAGATAAATCTGGGCCCTCCATTGTCCACCGCAAATGCTTCTAAATGGACTGTGGTTTTTTTGGGTTTTTTTTGTCAAAAGGGTGTGACATGATAATTGCCCCAAAAAAGAGATGAGATTGGCATGGCTTTATTTGTTTTGTTTGGTTTTGGTTTTTTGGCACTTGACTCAGGATTTAAAAACTGGAATAGTGAAGGTGATGAGCAGTCTACGTATGTTGGAGGCAAACATCCCCAAAGTTCTACAGCACCTTAAGGACTCTGATTGTACATTTGTGGGGTTTTTTTAATTGTCATTCCAAATATTATATAATGCCTTGTTACAGAGAGTAACAAATTCAGATGGGGAGGGGGGGACAGGGAAGGTGCTACTATTGCTTTACATGTAAATTAATGTGATCCTTTAAAAAAAACTTTTTGTATCTTCCGCCTTAATACTTGTTTCTTTTTTTTAAAATTGTCAGCCATATTGAATGGCCCCCTAAATTCTCCCTGCTCCCAACATAGGTGTGAATGAAGACTTCACAGTCTCCCTGCGAGTTTTATGAGATTGGTGCCAGTACTTGGGGGAGGGGAGGAGCTTTACCTGTACACTGACTTAAGACCAGTTCAAATAAAAGTGCGCACGTTAAAGAAAAAAAAGATTTTGAGTTCCAAACTTTTTTTCTCTCTCTCTCCTCTCCCCCATTTCCAAAATGGCAAACAATCTGATATAGGCTATATGTGGAGTGTACCTAATTTTAAGGAGATAGTTTTATATTAACAAGTACAATTCAAATGATTCTCGTTGATAATAGGAAGCATATTGTTGGAGGCTAGGGAGGCAGTATTAGAAGCCACAACTCTTAAGTGTTGTCCATACAATCCTGAGGTGAACAGTTTCTCTACTCCCTACGGACACAACTTGCCAATATGAGTGGGAGATACAGAAGTGGATGAGTGGTCATGTCATAGCATTAAAAAACCTCATCCAGAGGAGGAGCCAAGGTGGCGGAGTAGAAAGATACACATATGCTAGCTCCGAACCCACAGCCCATAAAATACCTGTAAAGAAGAACTCCCAACAAAGTCTGGAGCAGCAGAAGCCATGGAACAATGGAGTGGAGGAAATATCTGTTCCAGAAAGCCCTGAAAAACTGACATGAAAGGTCCATCACGCACTGGACCTGGAGCGGAGCCCAGCCCTGCCTTGGCCACACGGCACAGAGAGGTGGAGCAGATCCCAGCAGGCTTTAGGGACAGAATCTCCAGCAGCAGCTCAGGTCCCTCCACCCACAGGAGCCAAAGGTCAGTGAGAGGGGAGTGGCCCCCTCGGGGAGGCAGCAGCAGACAAGGGCTCCCAAAGCAGGCAGGAGCTCGGATCCATTGTTGGAGGACTCCGCATAAATCCCCTGAAGGAACTGAGCCTCTTGTGTCAACCCTACCCCTACCTGAGCACCAGATCTTAATCTCACACTGAATAGCAGCCCTGCCCCTGCCCAAAGCCCTGAGGCTGGGGAGCAGCATTTGATTCTCAGCCCCCAAGCACTAGCTGGGCAGATCTGGAGGCAAGGTGGGTGTGGAAAGGAAACTCAGAAGTCAAATAACTGGCTGGGAAAATGTCCAGAAAAGGGAAAAAAAATAAGACCATAGAAGGTTACTTTCTTGGTGAACAGGTGTCTCCTCCCTTCCTTTCTGATGAGGAAGAACAATGCTTACCATCAGGGAAAGAAATAGAATTCAAGGCTTCTGTATCCCAAACATCCAGAATAAATATTCAATGGGCTCAGGCCATGGAAAAGCTCAAAAAGGATTTTGAAAATCAAGTTAGAGAGGTGGAGGAAAAACTGGGAAGAAAAATGAGAGAGATGCAAGAAAAGCATGAAAAGCAGGTTAACACCTTGCTAAAGGAGACCCCAAAAAAATGCTGAAGAAAATAACACCTTGAAAAATAGGCTAACTCAATTGGAAAAAGAGGTTCAAAAAGCCAATGAGGAGAAGAATGCTTTCAAAAGCAGAATTAGCCAAATGGAAAAGGAGGTTCAAAAGCTCACTGAAGAAAATAGTTCTTTCAAAATTACAATGGAACAGATGGAGGCTAATGACTTTATGAGAAACCAAGAAATCACAAAACAAAACCAAAAGAATGAAAAAATGGAAGATAATGTGAAATATCTCATTGGAAAAACAACTGACCTGGAAAATAGATCCAGGAGAAACAATTTAAAAATTATGGGACTACCTGAAAGCCATGATCAAAAAAAGAGCCTAGACATCATCTTTCATGAAATTATCAAGGAAAACTGCCCTGAGATTCTAGAACCAGAGGGCAAAATAAGTATTCAAGGAATCCACAGATCACCTCCTAAAAGAGATCCAAAAAGAGAAACTCCTAGGAACATTGTGGCCAAATTCCAGAGTTCCCTGGTCAAGGAGAAAATATTGCAAGCAGCTAGAAAGAAACAATTCAAGTACTGTGGAAATACAATCAGGATAACACAAGATCTAGCAGCTTCTACATTAAGGGATCGAAGGGCATGGAATAGGATATTCCAGAAGTCAAAGCAACTAGGACTAAAACCAAGAATCACCTACCCAGCAAAACTGAGTATAATACTTCAGGGGAAAAATTGGTATTTCAATGAAATAGAGGACTTTCAAGCATTCTTGATGAAAAGACCAGAGCTGAAAAGAAAATTTGACTTTCAAACACAAGAATGAAGAGAAGCATGAAAAGGTAAACAGCAAAGAGAAGTCATAAGGGACTTTACTAAAGTTGAACTGTTTACATTCCTACATGGAAAGACAATATTTGTAACTCTTGAAACTTTTCAGAATCTGGGTAGTTGGTGGGATTACATACACATACACACACACACATGCACACACACATGCACACTCACACAGAGACAGAGAGTACAGAGTGAATGGAATAGAATGGGATCATATCTTTAAAAAATGAAATTAAGGGGTGAGAGAGAAATATATTGGGAGGAGAAAAAGAGAAATGGAATGGGGCAAATTATCTCTCACAAAAGAGGCAGGCAAAAGACTTTTTAGCGGAGGGAAAAAGAAGGGAGGTGAGAGAAAAACATGAAGTTTACTCTCATCACATTCGACTAAAGGAAGGAATAAAATGCACACTCATTTTGGTATGAAAACCTATCTTACAATAAAGGAAAGTGGGGGAGAAGGGGATAAGCGGGGGGGGGGGATGACAAGGGAAGGGAGGGCAATAGGAGGAGGGAGCAATTTGAAGTCAACACTCTTGGGGAAGGACAGGATCAAAAGAAAGAATAGAAGTAATGGGGGGCAATATAGGATGGAGGGAAATATAGATAGTCTTACACAACACGACTATCATGGAAGTCATTTGCAAAACTACACAGATATGGCCTATATTGAATTGCTTGCCTTCCCAAAGGGAATGGGTGGGGAGGGAGGGATGAAGAGAAGTTGGAACTCAACTGTCGAGTACTGTTCTTGCTACTAGGAAATAAGAAATACAGGTAATGGGGTATAGAAAGTTATCTGGCCCTACAGGACAAAAGAGGAGATGGGGACAAGGGAAGGGAGGGATGATACAAGAGAGGGCAGATTGGTGATAGGGGCAATTAGAATGCTCGGTGTTTTGGGGTGGGGGAGGGGACAAATGGGGAGAAAATTTGGAACCCAAAATTTTGTGAAAATGAATGTTAAAAGTTAAATAAATAAATTTTAAAAAAAAACCTCATCCATTTATAGGCAGCCTGGTAATAAGCCTGTCAAAACTTTTAAAAATAATAATATGTCATGGTGTTTATTAAAATTACATGCTTATGTATAACCCCAGGTGTTCAACAGAAGACTCTAGAACTGTTTCACAGAGTGTGACAGAAGGTTCTAGAAATAGATCAGATTTGGCTACATCATATCTCTGTTACATTAACAAATGCATATCTTTACTTCTATTTGGTAAATAATCCCATAATTCTGTCAAAACTTTTAAAAACTAAAGTATTGGTTTTAAAAATTAAGTGACAGTGAAAAGTAGAAAGAAGGGGGAAGGGTATCTCTTTTTTTCCTTATTTGAAAAAAATAACCTGAAAGACTGAAGGAATGGTTCAGAAAAAAAAAATTGGAATTCCCCCTAGAGATCAATATTCAAACACTTCTTGTCATCTGCTCTCCAAGTGGAATGGGTGTAGGGAGAATCTGGAAAAGGGCTTCCCTAACTGTCAGTAGTTATTCTGAACTTCCCTTCCTAATCTCAGTTCCCCTGAATTTCTCTGCAATATCCTTCTTCTTTTAATATCTAATTTATCTCATTCTCCTCCTCTCTGACTTCACTGTATCAATCAACCAACTGACCAATCAATAAGCACTTTTTTAAGTGTGTGCTATGTGCAAAGCACCAGGGTTAGAAAGAAAAATATGCCCGACCATATTACTGCCTTCTGATACATAATAGGTCACACCTTTAGGGGAAGGTAAGAGAGGAAGCAGAAATATGACATGCAGAAACTCTATGCTTTGTTTGAGACCTTTGTTCCAGTAACTTGCATATGCCAGTTGGCTCCTGGAGACAATGCTAGCCTTAGGCAACCTTTATTTTTTTTTTTCAACTTACAAGCATCTGACTTCTCTCCACTCTGCAGAGAGAGACAGAGAGAGAGAGAGAGAGAGAGACAGAAAGACAGAGAGACAGAGAGAGACAGAGACAGAGACAGAGAGAGACAGAGAGACAGAGACAGAGAGAGGGAGAGAATCCATATAACAAATACACATAGTCTAGTAAAACAAGTCCCCACATAGGCAAATATCCAAAAATGTATGCCTCATTCTGTACTGAGTTCACCACCCCTCTGTCAGGAGGTGGGATAGCCTGCTTTATCATCAGTCCTCTGGAATTTTGATTTGTCATTGCATGGATCATAGCTATTGAGCCTTTCAAAGTGGTTTGTCTTTAAAATATCATTGTTACAGTATAAAGTGTTGTCTTGGTTCTGCACACGTCATGCTATATCAGTTTATAAAGGTCTTCCCAGGTCTCTCTGAAATCATTCCTTTCATTATTTCTTATGCCATAATAGTATTCCATTACATCAATGCAACATGCGTTCAGCCATTCCCCAACTGATGGACACCCCTTTGTTTCTAGTTTTTGGCCACAACAAAAAGAATTAGTATAAATATATGTGGATCCTTTTCCTTGAGCAACCTTACATGTCAAATAATAAAGCATCCTTTTTTTTCCTCTTTTTCTCTCTACTTTTTTTCTTCCTTCTCTTCCATTCACTCTCCTTCTTCCTACTTTCCCTTTCCCCTAATTCTGGACCTGCCAGGGGCACCCACGGGCATTCAACTCAACGCAAGTCAACAAATTTTTTTTGTACTATTTGTAAGGCATCATTCTAGGTGCCTATGATACAAAACCAAAAAACAAACAATTCCCTGCCCTCCAGGAGCTTTTATTCTGCATGAGCTCTTAGCACCATTGCAGATGTGTGGGGCTAAAGGAGTGATCCACCCCAGCAGTCTGTCTCATCAACTGTGAAGGGATTCAGCCTGAAGCTCTTTGCTCTGTGGCACTGATTCAGGTTTGCCTGGCCATTTTAAAACAGACTATTCCAGCTTATCATTGTTGGGTGAAGATGTCTTTGCTCGCGTTGACAGGTTTTCCATGACTGATTGCAGGAAGGAATGCTGATGTTTTCCTGCCTTGTTTTGTTTCTTCATACATCAACTTGACTTTATTTTTTCAGTCTCTTGCTGTCCTGTTGTTTTTCTTCTAAAAATGTATTTGGGAATGGAAGGGAGGGGGCACAAGAGAATGAGAGTTGTTTGTCTCCTTTTTCACAGAGCAAGACCTTTTTAAAGGCTTAACAGGCCATTCACAGATTCCTGTTCAGTCTGGGTACAGACCTAGTCAGAAGCTGAGTTCATTTATTGCTCATCTACCAAAGGCAAGATCTTGCTGTAGAGTGTAGACCAGGGGTGGGGAACCTGGAGCCTCGAGGCCACGTGTTGCCCTCTAGATCCTCAAGAGCAGCCCTACAGAGTTTGGATTCAGTCAAAAGGCCACACTTGAGGGCCTAGAAGGGCACATGTGGCCAGAGGCTGCAAGTTTCCCACCCCTGGGTATAGACAATGTGGGGAGAATACAAAAAGATAAAAGAAACAATCCCCAGCCTCACAAGTTTACATTTCAGAGATAAGCTATCTACATAAATGAATACAATCCTTTACTGTATGTGAGATAAATGCCATGAGAAAGTACCAGCCAGTGTCTTAGGAAGATTCAAAGAAAATAAAGATCACATTGGACTGGTGGGGACGAGCAAAGGACCCTTTAAGGCAGAGAGAGGTTTGAGCTTGAAGGATAATTAGGTTTTCAGTAAGCTTTTATTAAGTGCCACTGTGTGCTAGGCACTGTACAGGAATACAATGACAAGAAGGAAATATTGCTTGCCCTCAAGTAGCTTAGGAGGCAAGGGGAGAGACAAAATCTGCATACAAAGGTGAGTACAAAATACATTAATACAAAGTGGAATACATTGATACAAAGTGAAATACACAGATACCAAGTGATTTGGGGAGGAGGAAGGGACAAGGAAAGGCATTCCAGGCATAAGAGACAGTCACTGCACTGCCATGGAGATGGAAGCCTGGGGTGGGTGAATGGGCCACGAACTGGGAATGGAATAAATGTGCAGCCAGGGAAGACCAAGGCATAACGCATAGAATATTAGATCCCTGAAGGGACTCCTTCATTTACAAATAGAGAAACTGAGATCCGAGAGAAAATATGCTTCGTGCAAGGTCATAGAGCTAGTTACTGAGAGCCAGAATGGTACCTGGTGAGATACAGTGGGAAGAGCACAGGACTGGGAAGGAGGGGACCTGGGTTTGAATTCTGACTTTGTCACTTTATTGCCTGTGAGCAAGAGGTATGTTATTTAATTTCTCTGGGACCCTGTTTCCTCCTTCCTAGACAGATTTAGGAGAAAGACACCCTGGAGGTCGTCGAGTTGAACCACCTCATTTTGCAAATGAGGAAAATGAGGCACAGAGGTGAACTGACCTTGCCCAAAGTCATACAGGTAAGGTCCTTTGACTACAAATCTAGCATTCTTGCCACTGTACCATATTGCCACCCTCTCTAATTGGTTGCTAAGTCCTATAGATTTTACCTTTATCACTTCTCTCCTATGACATGCCACCAGGCCTAGACTATCGCAACAGCTTGCTGCTTAGGGTCAGGTCTCTCTCCCCATTATTGTCCCTCCTCCACTCAGCTATTAAAATGACCTTCCTAAAGCACAGACCTGAGCTGTCACCTCATTATTCAATAAACTCCACTGGTGCCCTATTATCTCCAGGATCAAATAGTAAATCCTATTTGACATTCAAAGCTGGTCACCACCTGGCCCCTTCCTACCTTTCTGGGGTTCTCACACCTTATTTCCCCAACTTCTTTAATCCAGGCACCCTCACTTCCTTTCTGTTCCTAGTACAAGACACTTCATTTTCCAACTCTGAAATTTTTCACTGTCTGCCTTTCCTACCGCTAATTTCTCCTGTTTCATCTCTGTCTCCTGGCTTCCCCGACCTTGGAGCCTCCACTAAAATCCCCTCTTCTACATGAAGTGGTTCCCAGCCCTCGAATTCTAGTGCCTTTCCTTGCTTTATCCCATATCTAGACTGTTTGTTTCTACTTGTTCATCTGTTGTCTCCCTTTTTCAATTCTAAGCTTCCTGAGGGCAGGGACCCTCTGTTGCCTTTTTTTTAACTCCAACTCTTAACACGGTGTTGGGAACTTAAAGAAGTGCTGATTGACCAACTAAGGTCCCTTCCATTTCTAAATTCAGGCCATGATGACTCCCCAATATAATGCCCTATTACACCATGCTAACAATTGAGGAATAGCAGTTATTCATTTACTCCTTTCATTCACTTAATAAGGCAAAGTTTGTAGAGTAGTAGAAGATAAGGGAGAGCAGGTAGATTGTAGGTAGAATACAAAGGCCTTTGAATCAACGCATGAGGGACAATAATGGCCTGGAACGTTTTGGAGAAAAAGACGACAAGTTTGGTTTTGGAGGAGGAAGGGAAGAAAACAATAAGCGCATAAAAACACCTGCTGTTTTGGGCACTAGGCTCAGCACGTTTTTACAAATGGTAAACGATTCTGCAGGGCAGGTACTATCATTATCACCATTTTACAGCTAAAGAAACGGAGGCAAACAGAAGTGAAGTGACTTGCCCAGTATCACACAGCTAATAAATGTCTGAGGCCAGATCTGAACCTCCTGACTCCATCCACAGTAACAACAGCTGCCTTGATATCCTCAATTCAAGGTGCCACCAGAACACCTGTTGGACATGCAAAACTGAAGCTCAGGGAGATGGCTGGGATTTAATATAAATATATGCAAATACATGCCTGCCTTGAAAACATGTATCTATGCATGTGTAACAGGAAGCCATGTGTGCAAACATGTATTACATGTAGACATGTACGTATGCATGCACGAAGCATCCTCATAGGTGTGATCGTTGGGGCCATGGGAGTGGATGCCACCACTGCAGAAGAAAAAGCAAAGGAAGGAAAGGGTTAACTGTAGAACCTTTGGAATGTCCATATTTAAAGGAAAGGAGGGGCAAGAGAAGGGATCAAAACAGTCTGGGGAGAAGTCAGAGAAGTGAAAAAGAAAGCCAGAAGCAAGGCATGCCAACCCTCATTAATTCTCCCTTGCCAACATCTCTGACGCTACTCACAAAGCTACTGGCCTAATTGAAGCCTCCGTGTCAGATATCATCTTCCCATTGGTCTCCCTGGTTCAAGTATTTCCCAGCTCTCATTCATCCCTC
The DNA here is from genome assembly GCF_028372415.1 of Notamacropus eugenii. Taxonomy (NCBI): domain Eukaryota; kingdom Metazoa; phylum Chordata; class Mammalia; order Diprotodontia; family Macropodidae; genus Notamacropus; species Notamacropus eugenii. The sequence continues at coordinate 330,156,960 of NC_092877.1, forward strand.
TGGCTGTCAGAGTCCCTCCCTTACTAAAAAGCTCCAGTGTGTTTCCCACTGTCTTTAGGGTCAAGTACAAACTCCTGTGTTTGGCATCTGAAGCCTTCTGTCTGGATCCAGTCTACCTTGCCAAGCTTGTTACAGATTTGTCTCGTCTGTGCTTTCTAGGCTCCAGCTCGGCGTTTCTTGTAGTCAATATTCTCGTCCAGGTAACTTTGCAGAGACTCTTCCGAGCCTGGAATTCTTTCCCTCCTCACCTCTGCTAGCTCTAGCTCCACTGCCTTTCACGACCCCTTTCCTGCTCCCCCTGCTAGTTCTTCCTTCATTTACTATATACAATATATATGTACATGTATATGTTATACACATATGTGCATGAACAGTATTTATATGCAATACTCTGCGCACACACACAGAGGAGGGAATGAATATAAGCAAACAAGATAATCTATACTTTCAAGAAATTGACATGCTAATGGGGGAAGACTATAGTTATAGGGGACTGGGAAAAAATGGGGAATGGAGGAAAGGACAAACCAGAAGGCCTAGTAGAAGTGGTCTCTGGAGAATAATCCAGGCCTGAATGAAGCATTGCTGGAGCTTCTCCTAAAATGGCGGCCTTGGGGAAGAAATCACCAGTTAGGAGAATGGGTGTCAAGGCAGAAGAGTCTGTCTGTCTGTCTGTCCCTATATCTAGGTGTATGTGTGTGTGTGTGTGCGCGTGTGTGTGTGTATACATTTTATATATATATAAAATCAGATGATTGTAGAAAAATTACACACACACACACACACACACACACACACGGAGTTGGATGCAACTCTTTGTGACCCTATTTGGAACTTTCTTGGCAAAGATACTAGAGGGGTTTTCTTTTTTCCAGCTCATTTTAGAAGTAAGAAAACTGAGGCAAACAGGGTTAAGTGACTTGCCCAGGTTCACACAGCTAATAAGTATCTGAAGCCATATTTGAACTCAAGAAGATAAGTCTCCCTGACTCCAGATTGGGCTATCTCTCTCTCTCTCTCCCTGTCTCTGTCTCTGTCACTATCTCTCTGTCTCTTTCTCTGTCTCTATCTCTCTGTCTCTTTCTTTCTCTGTCTCTGTCTTTCTCTCTATCTCTGTTTCTGAATATAGTTTCAGTTTCAAATGAAAGAGGCAGCCATTCCTGTTAGCCCATTTTTCCTACCCAACAGCAACACCTTTTCTTGAGATTTAATCTAAGTCAACCCTCCCACTTGATTGCTGACTGCATAAAATACAAAATCACCATCTTAGAGAGTGAACACAATTTTGTCCTGCTCTAAGGGAAACATCTACTAAATGAATTTTTTGTAACAAAATTTATCTTAAAGCTTAAAGTAAATTCACAAAATCATCAAGCTGGATGGATTGAGGTTGTTTATTTATTCCTCAGCCTTCAAGACTTAATGTGTCCTCTCACAGTGATCTGGAGGGTCAAATGATAAAATGATTTGTGAAAGCCCTCTGAAAAGTACAATGCATTATGCAAATGGAAGCTATCTGATTATTAATTATTAATGCTAGCAGCCTGATCCTGTGATGACTCTTTGTATTCACTCTTCTTTGGGAGTAAAGGATTCATCTCTAAGCTGAATGTGACCTGCAAAGTCACCAAGCCTAGATCAGATGCATACAAATACAACTGTTACCTCCTTGATCTACAGCAGAGATCCTGGAGCTTCCTTTAGAGCTCATTTCAGGGTTTCACAACCTGCTCGTGAGAATTCTTGATTTCTACACTGGATACAATTTAAGCTGTTTTTCTCATTTGGTCCTCAAGCAATGCTATGGAGTACAAGACCAAAAGTCAAAATACTTGGGTTCTAGTACCAGCTCAGCCCCTTAACCATATAACCTCAAGCAGGTTGCTAAAATTCTCTGCCCCTCAGTCCTCATCTGTAAAATGGGGATGATGATAATAGTTCATACTTTATAAAAATATTGATAGTTTGCAGAGTACTTTACAAAAATTATCTCATTGAAGCCTTTTACCTGCCTAAGAGGTGAGTGCTATTTTTACCACCATTTCAAATATCTCAGGGTCATAGCTCTAGAGCTCCATGGCCATCTAATCTAACAACCTCACTATATTGGTGAGGAAACTGAGGCCCAGAAAGACTAAGTGATTTGTCCTATTAACGTCCAAAGAAGGATTTGAATCATGTAGCCCTCTGTCCACACCACCTACCTGCCTATGCATGCCTTGCCTCCTCACAGGGATGTTATAAGGATCAAATGATGTATGGGCAAGGGTTTTTATAAAGCACTATTTCTATATTTTATGTTAGAGATGTGCTGGTAGCCCAGTGGGTGAAAATGCTAGACTTGGAATAAGGAAGGCAAGTTCCAAGCCCAATCCAGACACTTGCTGTGTGATACTTTGTGTTGTGGTTCAGTCATTTTTTTCAGTCGTGTGCAATTCTTCATGATCCCATCTGGGGTTTTCTTGGCAAAGATATTAGAATGCTTTGTATTTCCTTCTCCAGCTCATTTTAGAGATGAGGAACAGATGAGGCAAATACAGTTAAGTGACTTGCCCAGGGTCTCACAGATAGCAAGTGCCTGAGGCTAGATTTGAACTCAGGAAGAGGAGTCTTTGGGACTCCAGGTCTGGCACTCTATCCACTGTTCTACCTAGCTGCCCTGTATGACAAGCTCTTTTAATAAACATGAATAATAATAGCATTTATATAGCACCTTAAAGTTTATAAAATATTTTACAAGTATTATCTAATCCTCACAGCAATCCTGTAAGGTAGGCGCTACTACTATCCCCATTTTACTGATGAGGAAACTGAGGTAGGCAGAAGTTAAGTGACTTGTCCAGGGCCATATATCTAGTTAGTGTCTCAGGTAAGATCTGTACTCGCCTTCCTGACTTCAAGTCCAGCACTCTGTAGACTGCGCCGCGCAGCTGTTCTTTGCTTTGCCTCAGTTTCCTTATCTGTAATATAGGGATAATAATAGCACCTATATTTTGTGAACTCAAAGTACTATATGAATGCTAGCTAGCCTTTGATTTGGCTTGATTCTATGGAGAGTCTATAAATACTAAATACGCCTTAGGAGTAAAGTACTCATTCTTGGAAATTAAATAACTTTTAAAGGAACTAAGATATATGATAGTGCCTTTAAAAAAAAGTATTTATTGTCTTCCAGGATCCTGAGAAATACTTTGGCAAATGATTTTAAAGTAAGATCTCTCTCTCTCTCTCTCTCTCTCTCCTTAAGGTTACCAACATATCTCTTTTTTTAATTTGGAAGTAGACATTTCATTTTTAAAACCAATTATTTATTTATTTTAACCTTTTTTAAAAATTTTTTGGAGTTCCAAATTCTCTCCTTCTATCCCATCCCTCCCTCACCCAATGAGAAGGCTCAAGAAGGTTATATGATATCAATTACATACCTCTTAAATGCATAATCCTACTTCACTTTCCCAACCTTGTCCTCCTTGGTCTACTCCAACACTGCTTTGCCTTGTGTCATCTACTCGTCTTGCTGATCATTGCCAGCCTCTTTTTCTGGATGTCACCCATCGCCTGCCCATAAACTATGGCTGTGCATGAGCCTTGATACTGAATCTCTCACTATACTCTCTAGCTTAATATCATCAGCTCCCATGGGTTGAACTCTCATTTCTATGCAGATGATATCCAAATCTATTTATCCAGCCCTAATCTTTATTGTAAACTACAGTCTAGCACCAGTATCTCAAACTCAACATGATCAAAACAGAGCTCATTACAATTTCTCCCAAATCATCACTGGGAGTAGCTACACCAGCTTCCCTATTTCTACTGAAGGACCTCAGGTGTGAAATCTTGGCATCATCTTTCCCTGTGCTGTCTCCCTTATCTATCATGTCCAAATCTCTGTTTCTCCTTCTACAATGCCGCCTGAATTTGTTCCTGTCTCTCTAATTACAAGGCCAGTTCCCTAATTCAAAATCTCAACATGTCTCCTCTAGACCACTATGATAGGTCCTAACTGGTCTCTTCACTGCTGGTCTCTTTCCTCTCCAATCCATCCTCTATACACTTTCCAAATGAATATTCCTAAGATACACCTCTGACCATATCACTTTCCCACTCAAAAATTTTGCCTCTAGAATAAAATACAAACTCTCCACATTGGCCCCAGCTCGTCCTTCCAGGCTTATTTCATGCTACGCCCTTCACACATTCTACTTTCTATTCAAACTAGCCTGCCAGCTAACGCTTCCCTCATCTCAACACATTGTCTTCCATCTCTGCACAAAGGTCTGTCCAGTTTGTCCTTCATGCCTGGAATAAATACCTCCACATTCCTGCCTATCAGAACCCCCAGATAAGCTCAATGGGTCTTTCCTACCGCAGTTTTTCCAGATGACCCCCGTTGCTAACGTTCTCTTCCTCCCCAAAGGATTTGGTATTGACCTATCTTGTATCCTTCTCTGCATACATGGTACTCCAAAAGTCTTAGTGCAACTTTAAGCTTTAATAACTTCAGACGTATAACTATTATAAAATTACTCCAAAAATAATATTTGAAAGGTTAATTATTTAACATTTTAAATGTTGATGTTTCTTATTAAAATGACCACCATTTTGTGCCATATGCTGCTCTAGTTGTTTTTTGAACTTTGTAAGAATTATCAACTGCTGCTCATTGGCTGAAAGGATAGCATTTGCAATCCTAGTCTTAAAATTATCCAAAAAAGGTGCCTATCTGACCCCTACTCCCCCAAAAAAAATCTAATGGAGATAGATCATGTGACTGAAGTGGTCAAGCAAGAGGATCTCCTCTACCAATCCACTGGTCTGAGAAATCCACTGCTATCTGGAGACTGTCACACAGGCAATCCGTAATGACAGAGTGCCCCATCTTGTTAAAATTGAAATAAAGAATTTATTGTTCAAAATTCACAAAATCAGCATAAAAGAAATTTAAATAAACTTGCAAATGATGATTTTGTAAGTTTGTAGCATTTATATTTCTTAAGTTATTAAAGCTTAAAACTGAACTAAGATTTTTGGGATATCCTGTATGTTAAATTCCCCTTCCACATCCCTAACCCTCCCCACCAAGGTAAGTTCTTAGAGTATAGGAACAGTTTCAAGTTTTCCTTGCACATAGGAGACCCTTTTAATGTTAGCCAAATCAAATAGAGTGTTTCCCAATAAGTATTATTAGTCCCCTCTTATAGATGGGAAACAAGTTATAAAAAATTATTTTAAAAAAACAAGTTATAAAAAATTAGCTATTTTCCAAAGCATAGGAAGAAAAATTCTAGAGAAATCATTAACTCTCCAAACTACACTTGATCATATTTGCTCATGTTCAGTCTAATTCAGCAAACGTATATTAAACATCTCCTACACACCACATGCCATTTGAGACTTACAAAGATTGATTTGATTTGAACTAGCCCTGTGAGGCTGGAGGACATACAAAAATTCAGTGAAGCACAGTTTTTACCCTCAAGAAAGGGAGATTCAACGTGTACAAAAATAATTTTAATGCAAATTAGAACATTAATTCAAAGGAACCATCCAAACAAAGTGCTGTAAGGAGTGCTTATAAAAAGCTATATAAAGCACTCATAAAATAGAGTATGTAGTATTTTACAGATAGGGAGACTGAGGCCAGGACTGCATAGGACCCAGTAGCAGCACAAGAATTCGAGCCCAGGAATATGAATATAAAATACCACACCTCTGGACATGTTTTCCATTCTCTTAGGAAACCATACTGCTGTGTTCTCAATGTCACATTTAAGTTGCGCTTACTCATTCTGTTGTTAGTTTTATAGTTCCTGATAGAAGGGAAACGTTGATGTCACTTTGACATTTATGCCTCCTCCACCAAATAAAACTAAAGTTTTCAAAGAAAACAGTATGGGGAAAATCTTTAGGTGGGTCTAGGTCCCCTCCCCCCACTCCCATTACAACATAGCCTGAGCCAATGATTCCCTGAGCATTGTCTGGGAGTTAGACTGAAACCCGAGTCCCATTTCCTCTGAATAAAATGAAACAATTCCTGGCTGCAAATCTGCCAGATGTCTCTGTTCAAATCCTGATGAGAAATCACAACTCGGGCCTAGCTTGCATCCAGCCTTGGGACCTGTGAGCTAAGAGGCATAGATCTTTCAGTAATGATCATTAACTCTGAGCAACAGTATATTTCTTAAATTTCTAAGACATCCCACTCTCCGATACTCTCCCAGGCGAGAGTCATTGTAATCCTAAGTTTTCTAACATTAACTACTGATGCTTTTGACAGTGGTAGTTGAGTACGGTGCTCATCAAAATACATGTCAGTCTTGCCATTCCAGAATACAGGCAGGGAGGATCATTAGGCTTTCACGATGAGTACTTCTCAGCCAGGAAGTGTCAGGCTGCTGACAGAATACTTCATGCCCCTGAAACAGTCTGGATCTGAAAAACAAACTCCCCTAACTTGGCAAGGGTTTTTGAGGTTTATCATGAGAATGACTCAGATCTCACACTCCAGTTTAAAAAATTTTAAAACCTGTTGGTAGAATGATATAGTTAACAGGAGTGGGGAACCTGCAGCCTGGAGGCCACATGCAGCCCTCTAGGTCCTCAAGTACAGCCCTTTGACTGAATCCAAACTTCACAGAACAAATCCCTTTGCGGAACTTGAGGACCTAAAGGGCCACAAGTGACCTCAAGGCTGCATGTTCCCCACCCCTGAGGAGACACCATCTTTTTGTTATCTTCTAGGTGAACTTGGATCTCCTCTTTTCTTATTGCTTAAGAAAAATGTAAGACTCTGGAAAGTTTGGAGACTATTTTTTATGAACTCTCCATGTCACACGATTGTGATATGGAGTTGGAGGTAAATTGGCCAGTTACTTTTTAACTTGACATATCATTCTAGAGCAAACAAGGCAACACTGAAAATCAACACAGGCCAGCTGGTGCCTGGATAAGCCTATACAATTGAAGTGAGATACTTTTGTGTTTTCCATGTTCACTCTACATTCAGGATTGATCCATTTTGATAAAACATTGGGACACTGTTATTTTTAAGGGTTTTACCTGGGGCATTCATATTTCCGGGGAAGTTCGGTGGAAAACTAGTAGTTTCTCCAAATTGCTCCCTATAAGGAACCCACAGTTGTGGATTCAGTTTCATGTGCAATTTTACTGTCAGATCCTGCACGGGTGAGGTATACATACCCTCAATACTTACTTTAAATCTGTGTTTTTATCTAAATAGATAACAAGGAATTCAAATGTCTTTGGGAAGAACAAAAGCGTTTATAGACTGGAGGCTGTGGGATCAGAGCCTGGTTCTTCAACAACCAGAACTCGCAAGAGCTCCTTAGAATGGGCTTCCACTTTCCCAGCTACATGTTTTTAGTTGTTTTTTATAATTCTCTTAAAATTATTCAAATATGATCCTAGATCTTGTCATCAATTTCCTCAACATCATTTTTCCCACACAGATCCCAGATTCTAAAGCATTAAACATTCAAGCATTAGATACTTAGAGCTAGAAGGGACTTTGAAACCATCTGCTCCAAGTCACCCATTTTACAGATCAGTTAAATGACCTGTCCATAGTCACATAGCTACAAGTATAGGAGACAGGACAGGAACCCTGGTTTTCCAGAATTAAAGTCCAGTCCGCTAACACTGACACTAAGCTGCCTTTTAGCAAAAGCAGACAGAAATATTGGGACTCAAGCCTTGTGCCACACACATGTGAAGCCCTTAATGCTTTCTTCTAGTCTTACATGATTGCATATATATAACCTATATCAAATTGTTTGCTGTCTTAGGGAGGGAATGGAACAAGGGGGAGGGAAAAATTTGAAACAAAAAAATTTTTAAATCTGAAATTTAATTTATTTTTCATTATTTAATAATTAATAAGTATTTATTATGTAATGTAATATATAAGGTCACATAGATATATAAATATGCAATATTAATAAACAATTTGATTTAATACTAAATTTAAATGAATACTAAAATTACATGTAATTGAAAAAGCTAAAACACTGTTTTTAAAAAAAATGCTTTATTCTAACAACTTTTGACAAACTCCTTTTGTGGGAACTCTTTCCACAGATGTAAATCAGCTACCCCTATGTGAGTTCCAGGGCCCTGACAGGCTGTGATTTGCCCATAGTCAGGTGATTAGAATGCATTAGAGGAAGAAATCAAACTGGAGTCTTCTTAACCTAAAATGGAACTCGATTGTATCATGCTATATGTCTTATTACCTTTGAAAACACTAAACTTAAGGGCTATTTGTCCAAATTGAGCATCTTCATTTTTAAGGCCATGAGTTTTATGACTAGCTCCTTTGTTGGATTTTGTCTTCTGCAATTCAGTCACTAAGCATTTACTAAGCATCTACTTGTGTGTGGGGGAGGGGGTGGGGTGGGGGGTTTGTCCGTTTTCGAAGAGGACATGTGCCAGGTACACAGGTGCTGGGGATGTATTTTTTAAAAAGTAAGAAACTATCTGATTGCTTGCAGACATGGTCTGTCTGATCAGCTGACTTGCCCTGGCCCCATTCTGGAATGAATTCAAGCACTTCCAGAAAAATGACCACTACTCCTTCTGTAGAAGGTAAACAGAATCTCTTGATAATGGGGAAAGAAGACCTGGTTCTCCATTCCTGAGAAGAATCGACAGCATTAATTTAGTTCTCAGCAGGGAACTGAAGGAACCTTCCCTTGGAGCTCATTATCTTGCCAAAAGTCTGTATGATACATTAGACCTTCTCAAACTTCCAGAACTAGCAAATATGGTAGACATGATTTGGGTAGGTGGAGGCAGCTCTATTTTTAAGGAAGTGATGAAGAAACCTGTTCATCAGTGACCGTGACAAGAATTTTGCAAGAATTCGAGAGGGACACATTTTTTCCAGAAATTGATCTAAAGAAATAAAACTTCCTCCAGAATATCTAGGTGTTCTTACTGATATTCAGGAAGAAAAGGCATACAGTATAAATTTGAAGTATATGAAAAAATATAATTAATATGAAAGGTTTGAAGACTATTGTTTCCAACTAATTTTTCCATTAAAAATTAAGTTTGTGTGATGTTAGTATAAAAACTGTTACTAGAAATATTGTGTTTATTTTTACTTAATGTACTAATAAACATTTATTAAGTGCCTACTTTGTGCCAGGCATTGTGCTAAGCTCCCAGGATACAATAAGAGACAAAAGACAGTCTCTACCCACAGAAAGCTTGTAGTCCAGTGGGGGAGACAACATGCAAGCAAATATGTACCAGTAAGCTATAGACAAGATAAACAGGAAATAATTAACAGAGGGAAGGTACTAGAATTAAAGTGTTGGAGAAGCCTTCCTGAAGAAGGTGGCCTTTTAGCTTGGTCTTAGAGGAAACTAGGAAAGTCAGAAAAGAGAGAGAAGGAGAGAGAGCATTTCAGGCCTGGGGGACAGCCAGAAAGTATGCCCAGAACCAAGAGATGGGGTGTCTTGCTTGTGGAACAGCCAGGAAGCCAGTGTCACTGGAATGAAGAGTATGTGTTGAGGACCAAGGTATAAGACTGGAAAGGTAGGAGGGGGTTAGGTTATGAACTCTTTGAATGCCAAACAAAGGATGTTGTATTTCATCCTGGAGATAATAGGGAGCCACTAAACTGATTGAACAACAAGCAGGGGGCTGGGTGGACTATGATAGGGTTCAGAAAAATGACTTTAGTGACTGAATGGAGGACGGACTGGGAGAAAGACTTGAAGCAGGCACACCCATCAGCAGGCTGTTGCAATAATCCAGGAAAATTATACAATTATAAAAATGTACATGAAAATAACAACCAAACAACTGAAACAATACTGGGAAATTATAATGACCATGCTTACCCTCAAAGAAAGGTGATATAAAGGCACCTCCCCCAACTTCTTTGCATGGGCGGGAGACTATGGGTGAGGAATACTATTGATAACACCAGACTTTTTCAACATGTTGGTTAGTTTCACTGCACTATTTTTTCCCTCTTTTATTTTTCATTATAAGAGATAGCTCTGCAGGAGGAAAAAAAGGAAATGTGAAGTGTACGTGAGATAAAAAAACAAAAGGTAACAGTGAAAAAATTGTTTTTAACAAAACAAAACCAAAAAATACTATTTCTTTATAAGAAATGAGGAATATAGAAATGCCTGTGACACAGAACTAGGTGAGCAAAACCATGAGAACAATATACAATGACATCAATAATGTACATTTTCAAATCCATTAGTTGAAGTGTGGGAGGCATCATGATGTAGTGGAAAGAAGGCTGCGTATAGAGGCACAGGGCCTTGGTTCACATCCCAGCCCTGTTGTTGCTTGTTACCTGTGTGACCTTAGGTAGGTCATTTTTTCTTTCTAGGTCTCAGTTTCCTCATCATAAAATGAAAGAGGTGGATGAGGTGACCTCTAAGGCCTCTTCCTGCTCTCAATCCATGATCCCATGATCTTTCTTATTTATTTTTAAAATTTAATTTTTAAAAATTTAAATAAAAATACTGTTAGATGGTTAAATTGGAACTTGTTAGTTTTTTCACTCAAATATGAAAATGAGGTATCACTTTGCAAATCAATATAGGAAAAATATGTAAAAGCAAACAAATGCTGTAGTCAGTGCATTTATGGTGTGATTGGTGTGGCTCCTCTCTCCAATGGTACAGATCACAATCTACCCATACTTTCTCATCCTGCGCTGTTCTTGTATACAATCTTCCAAAGGTCTATCTCAATCTACTCAATATTCTAAATGCCTTCCTTTAAGTCACCTTGCATTCCACGGACACCAACTCTTTAAAGATTTCCCCTGGAAGGTAGGTGCAATTAGTATTCCCATTTTGCAGATGAGAAAACTGAAACAGATGGAAGTTAAGTGATTTGCCCAGGTTACAAAAGTAGGAATTATCTGAAGCAAGATTTGAATTCAGATATTCCAGTTTCTTGATCCACCTAGCTGCCTCTTTCTTGCTTGATAACTACTTTACATCTCATTAATCATTAATTTCCTGGATGATGTCTTTTACGTGACTTCTTGCATACGTGTCATGATTAGTAATAGGCTGTACTTACAACCACCGTGTTTCTCTCAGTTCTTTCTCCATTTGATCTTTCCTGTATAGATGGACATACTTTTGAGTGGTTACAGCTCCCTGTTTTTATACTTTGACTGGTGTTTATTGTTGGCTGGTCATTGAACATGGCTGTATCTGTTGTTACACCTTCCAAGGAATCTTGAATGATTTTGGTATTCGGATGGGAGACACCTAGAAGAGCACATAAAGGCTCCTTTTTGTTTGATTTTTTGTTCTTAAAAAAATAGTACAAAACAATTCTATGAGCTTCTGAAGGTCTCAACTCCTATTCTTTCTGCATTTTGGCTACTTCTTTGATAGTTTTCTCCTTCCCCTTTTCAGTTGAAAATTAGCTTTGCAAGACACTAGCCTTTGTAAGGTGACTTTCATTCTCAAGGGGGAGTTGTCATTCCTATATTTTGGGCCAGTTCTCATCCAGCTTTGGCAATGATTCCCTTCAAACAATTATCAGGCTTTTATTAAGCACCTACTGTTTGACAGACCCTGTCCAAGGTACTTGAGTTACAACCACAAAAGTTAAATAATCTCCCATCTTCGTGGAGTTTACATTCTAACAAAGGAGACAATGTGCATATATAGTGATATTTACACACTACAGAGAAAATAGAAACTGGGAAATTTAGTAGGAATGGGAGGCTCTAGCATCTGGAGGGAGCTGGAAAGGCCTCATTCAGAAAGTGGAACTAGAGTTGATACTTGAAAACCAGGAATTCTGAAAGGTAAAGAGGAGGACGGGGTGTATTCCAGGCATGCGGTCGGGATGGAGGGATGGGAAATGGGGTGAAGGGAAATACACAAGACAAAGGCACAACACAAAGCCAGTTTGGCTGGACCATAGAGTATGTGTGGAGAGAAGCAAAGTATAAAAAAGCAGTAAAGATTGGAAGGGATAAAGCCCTAAACAATGGCATTTATATTCAAACTTAGAGGCAAGAAGAAGGCATTGGAGTCCATTGAGTAAGGGATGTGACATGGTGAGACTTGAGCTTTAAGGAAGTCAATTTGGCAGTTGTGTAGAAAGTGGATTGGAGTAGGAAGAGGTAGACTCAATTAGGAGACTATTATTTTAGTCCAAGAAGGAGGTGATGAGAACCTGAACTAGGGTGGTGATTGTGTAAATCGAGAATAGGAGACAAATGTAAATGTGTAGAGGTAAAAACTACAGGTTTTGGGAACTTAATGAATAAATAAGAATAAGGATTCTAGGATGTCTGAGGTTCCAACTTTAGGATAATTGGAGTGAAGGCTGGTACCCTCTACAAAAACAGGAAAGTTTGGAAGAAAAGATGGTTTGGGGGAATCATAGTAAGTTCTGTTTTGGAGTTTAAGGCATCACCAGGACATGTCCGATAGGCAATTGGTGATGTAGGACTGAAACTCAGGAAAGGGAATGGAAAAGTTAATCTCTATCAGCAGGTCACTTCCATAGACATGATGGGAGCAGATGAAGTTGCCGAGCAAGAAGAGGGAGAAGAGGGCCAGTTAAAGGGGGTGATATTGAGCATAGGGCAGCAAAGGAGACTAAAAAGGAATGGTCAGATGGCAGATGGGTAGGAAGATAGCCAAGGGGAAGGAGTATCAGAGGCAATAAGCATTTATTAAGCACTTAATATTTGCCAGGCATTGTGTTAAACACCCTGGATACAAATACAGACAAAAAGAAAGATCATTTCTGCCTTCAAGGAGCTCACATTCTAATAGAAGACAACACACAAAAGGGGGCTGAATATTGGAGAGTGGGGGGAAAGTACCTTCATGGAGAGCAGTTTGGGGAGGGGTTTATGGTATCCAAAGTCCAGAAAATCAGAAGCAGAGTTTGTAAGGAATTAAAGGGTGGCCAGCCTGAAACCTCAGCCCTTCAGATGGAGACCTTGTGAGGAACTCAACAATGGGAGAAGGATGTTGGAGGCATACTGGAAGATATTTCAGGCTCATAAGTCTGCTGAAATAGATGGCTGCTGCTGCTTGTCCTCGAAGACGACCATAACATCAGGGAGGTGATGCCATGACAGGCAAGTGAATTGGATTTAAGTGAGAGAGGGCTGTGGATGAAAGAAAACCCAGAAAAAGAAAGAGTTTCAAGGAGAAAAGAACTTTAACCATGCTGAATGATTCATAAAGGTTAAGAAAGATAAGGATTGAGAACAGCCATTGGATGTGACAGTTAGGAGATACATTAAAATCTTTGAACAGGGCAGTTTTGGTTGATGATGAGCCAGAAGCCAGATTACTGATGGTTTTGAAGAAAATGAGAGGAGAGCAAGTGGAGACTGACTTTTAAAATTTACTTTGGCTTAGAGAGGGAGAATAGCTAAAGAATGATAATCTATGGAGATGGTAGCATGTAGTAAGGTGTTTTGATTGTGTGGTTTTTTTTCAGAATGGCATGATCAGGGATATGTTTGTAGGCAAGGGAGAAGGAACCAGTAGAAAACAGGAGCTTAATGATTAAAGGGAGCTTTTCTCTTCTGTATCCCTTGCTTTTAAATGATTAAAAACACCCTGCATGCCCCTTTGTTCTTCTTCTTGCCTAAGACTTTACAATCTTCATTAATCCTCTCTAGGTTCCCTCATTTGTGCCAATATAAATCACCAAAAGTGGAACAGACATTCATGTTGATAAATCTTGGGAGATTTCTCTGACACACCCTGGATTCCTGCCCTCCCCAAAAGATAACAGATCTAATCGTTGCCTCAGTTTCCCTGGATAGGGAGTTGCCAACCACCTCTACCTATCTTCTCTTTTTCTGCCTGACCTTTACTAAGTAAGACATCTCTCACTTTATAGCATTTGTGGATTTACCATGATTTGGGAGACAAATAGCTAGTTCTTTATCAGAACATCCAGCTCCCCACTCTTCAGGAGGAGCCCCAAATTTGTGTTTCTGTTTTTGCTTTTTAAGGAAAACTTCCATGTTCTTGAAACCTTTCACATTCCTTTTTAGGAGGCAGACTAGTCTGCACTGATAGAAGTCCTTTCACTGTGGCAGAAATACAAACATTGTGTACTCAGTGGCAGTCACTTAAAAACTCCCTCTGAAATCAATTCAACAATTCTATTCAACCAATATTTCTTAAATGCCTCTTACAGCCTGGGCACTGTGTTAGGTGTTGGGAATACAAAGACGAACATGGAAAAAGTCCTTGCCCTGGAAAAACTGACTCTCCATCCTGGGGAACAGTACACAGCTAAGTAAATGCAAAGTAATTTCAGGAGAGGGAAGGAACTAGCTGCTAGTGGGATCAGGTAAGACCAGAGACTGGGCTGAACCTGAAGGAAGCTAAAGCAGCTAAGGGGAGGAGATAAGGAGTAATACGGTCCAAGCATGGTGGATAACCTACGCAAGGACAATGGAGACGGTTGATGGAACATGTATGAAGAACACCCAATATACTAGTCTGGCTAAAGTGGGGAGTGTGTAAAGAGAAGTATTGTACAGTAAGCCTGGAATGGTAAGCTGGAGTCATATCAGGAAGGGCTTTAAAAGACAAACCCAGGATGTTTGGTTTTTTTTAATTCCAGGGGCAATAGGAAGCCATTGGAGTTTCTAGGGCAGGGAAATTACTAGGGAAGATCTGTGCTTAAGGAATATCCATTTGGCAGCTGAATGGAGGTTGGACTGTACATGGAAGAGACTTAAGGCAGTGAAGCTAATTAGGAGGATATTGGAATAGTTTAGGTGAGGGGTGATGTGGGTTTGAATTAGGGTGGTAGCACTTTGAACAGAGAGAGGGAAATACTAAGGAGATGGTATAAACACAGAACTGACAAGATTTGGCAACCAGTTGCGTATAGACAGTGACAGTGAAGAGCTCAGGATGACTGGGAGGTTGAGAAGTTGTTTGTCCTTCATTTTCAAAGAGGACCAATGACATTGGGGGGGGGGGGGGAGTTGTGTCTTGACTTCTGTGTGAGCTGCATTGAAGGGAGGCAGAGCTGTGCAAAGTCCTCAGTCTCTCTTCCAGGGTCACTGAAGTCCAGCAGCAGGACAAAAGTCAAGATGAGCAGTGATAGCCCGGAATATGATGGATGACCTTGGCATTTGCTGTCTGATCAAGCTCTAAGCCCTCCACAGCACCTCATTCAGAGCCATTGGAACAAGTTGTTCTCATCCACCCACTCTACGAGGGGGAAGTCTTAGCTGCTCACCCAGCCTGTGGGTCACCCTCAACCTGGTTTAGCTCCATCAGCCCAGATGATACCAGGGTATGGCTGCTGGGCATCCCACAGCTTCTAGGAGCCTGTAGAAGCTCTTGATAGAAACAGGAAGTAAGGAAGAAGAAGAACAACAATTTAAATGTATATAGGCCTTAAGGTATGCAAAGGCTTCACATACATAATTTATTGTTTGAGTTTATGCTGCAGATCTTCAGCTTTGGCTTTTACACAGTTTATAGTATTTTTATATCTTATCGCTTTCTTAACAACTTTATACACTTAACACCACTTTATAGCTTTATGCCGGTTTTATCACCTCTAAACTAGATGGCCACACCCGGCTTCCTAACCTCTTCTTTTGTGTCACCCACTTGTTTTACTTTTCTTATTTACTCAGACTTGTATAACACACTTAACAAGTATCCACCCTAGCTTTTACTTCAAGACCAGAGTCAAGAGAATCCCAGCGGCTTCTAGATTCTAAATCAGACCTGATCTCCCAAACGGAGCAAGGTGAAGAGTGATAGACATACAGCTTCCAGGGAGGGGTCTTGTGATTCATTTTTTCTGGCGTACCAACTGTCCATTCCTTTCTCGAATGCATCCATCACACAGTCACAGTTGTATCAGCAGAGTCTTCCTCTTCATCTCTATCCTGCTGACTGTATTCTTGAATCATGCTTCACATCTCAGCCAGCCAGTCCTCTTGGGCCATCTTTCCATCTGCTCTGCTGTAGTTCCATTTCTCCCAATCTGGGACAATCAGTTGATAAGCATTAATAAAGCACCTACTATGTGCTAACCACTGTTGTGAGTGCCAGGAGAAAGGTGAAAAACAGTCTCTGCTCTGAAGAAACTCACAGTTTAATGGGGGAGGGGGAGGCAGGGAAAGGAATATAACAGCCAGCATTTATATAGCACTTTAGATACAAAGCATTTTACAAATATTATTTTACAAAATCCTGTAACTGCTATTTTTATTCCCACTTTACAGATGAAACGTAGGTTAAGTGACTTGCCCAGTGTCACAAAGCAAAAAAATGTCCAAGGATAGATCTGAAGTTAGGTCTTCCTGATTCCAGATTCAGTGTTCTATTCACTGGGCCCTCTAGCTGCCCTTCTAGACTAGACAGCACCCCCTAGACTGGCTGGACCTCCAAAAGCCATGCCCCCAATCCAAGATGGGAAAAGAAAGCTTAGTGAAATGAAACGGAAGCTTCTGACTTCTCATCTTCTGCCATACTCCTTAGTATGTATATTTCCAAAAGGTATTCTTGAACTAGAAGGTAAGCTCTCTGAGGGCCGATGCTATGTCTCACAAATCTCTGCATCCTCCCCAATACCAAGAATTATGTTCTGCACATGTTAAAGTACATAATAAGGAGTATGTCCCTCTAATAGAATATAATACTCTTGAGGACAGGAATTGTTCCATTTTTGAATGTCCCACACCTAGTATAAAGTTTGGTACACAGTATGGACTTAGTGAGCTTTGAGCTGAATTGAAATTAACAAATGGTTCGTTGGGCTGTTGACCTGCTGGCTTCTTGATACCTAGCAACATTTGGAAAGAGGATACGTACTCCCATATAAAGAAGTAGAGAGACTCTCAGCACCCATACCTTTAGATACTGGCCAATCCCACCTAACCACAGATGATGGTATTAGATGTACTGTCTATATTCAACAGCTGTTTCTGAACACATCTAAGTGATGGAAAGCAGGAGTCTTCCCAAAGGGCTAAGTAACTGACCTAGCAAAGAGCTACCATGCTCAGAGCTTTCAAAGTTAAAAACAAGTGGGCATTTTTGGTGTTATAATCCATGTAAGACTAATTCCTTTCATGTCTGAGAATCCAAACACTTTTCTTTGTATCAATGATTCCAAAAGGAATACAAAAAATTGAAGCTTTTACAGCTTAAAATTGCATTAAGACTTCTGGAAAGTCATTACATACACATGTGTATATACACACACATACATATATGGACATATGTATGTATATAAATATATACTATCCTTTTCATCTTTATGTGTCACAAATTTGTCTTTAGAGCAAAAAATGATGCACTATGGCTTATATACTAGATTTTAAGCATCTTGGGGGCAGAGATCATGCTCATTTATCTTTGGATCCCCACTGCTACCAGCCTATTAAAGAACGGATGGCATTCACATTTCTTTTTCTGCCTCATTCAGCTTTGTCAGAATAACTCTGAAAACTATTTTCTTTTATACTTTGGCATACCCCATTCAGATGGCTAAGTAGCCTGCTCTCTGAAGAGAATTTTGAGTATAGTAATGAGTCATCAAGGAGTAGCAGCTTTGATTAAATACAATTTTATTATCTTATTAGACTTGGGTAAGTCAATCTCCCCAAAGGCATTGTACATATATTTTCTCCTCTAGCCAAGGCTAGATATCTAAGGGCTTCCTACCAGCTGAAAAATTTGTTCATAGATACCAGGCTATAATGCTATATAACATATACTATACTATGGAAATACTTTTAGAAACTATGATTTTTTTAAATTGATTTTGACTTTAAAATCTATAAGTTATTTGTATAACACCTGGGCACATGTCTGAAAATCATGAGATGATTAACTTTCTTGTTTCAATCCTTTGTTTTTATCACTTACTAATTTAGCATAGTATCTCAAAAGGACTTGATTTACGGTATTTTCTCATCTTCCCATGTGCTTTTGAGACTTGTTAAGTAAAACAAAAAATTAATGAATCAGTCAGCCAGCATGCCAGGCATCGGGTATACAAAGAAAGCAAAAAATAGTCCTTGACTTCAAGTAACTTAGACTCTAATGGAGGAGTCAGCATATATATATATGATTAGGTACACCAAGTATACTAGACTGTGAATTCCTTGAGACCAAAGACTGGGTCTCATCTTTGTGTATTCCTTGTACACTGCAGGGGTACAGTAATGGCAGTCATCATGACAGCTAGCATTTCTATATTTAAATACATATTTATATATATGGCACCTATATGCCAGGCATCGTGCAAAGTGCGTTACAAATATTATCTCATTAGAACTCACAACTACCCTGTGCGAGGTAGGTGCTATTATCCCCATTTTACAGTTGCGGAAACTGAGGCACAGAGAAGGGGGACGCTTGCCCAAATTCACGCAGCCGCTAAGCCTGGGGTCACGCCTGAACCCAGGTCTTCCTGGCTGCGCACCCGGCCTTCGGTTTCTAGAATGGCTGAATACAAGCTCTTGGAGTGTCTTCTTTAAAACTGAGAGTGAAACGTCAGCGACCAGCTCAGCTCGGATCCTCAGCTGTTCTGCCAGGGCAGGTAGACTTCTAAAAGCCAAAGTCACGATGACAAACATTCTGGATCGTGCCCACCTTTCTCAGCACCGCTCTGCTTGCACCCAACCTCTGACACCACGGTTCTGTAAGCGCCGCCAACAAGCCGGCCTCAGAGCCTGCATGGCCAGGCTAAGGTGGGTCTCCTCCCGACGGCAGGCCAAGGGTCACCAAACGTCTCTGCACATCTCCCGGGGTTCCGGCTGTGTTGGCTTATGACACGGAACGCTGGCACCGAGCGACCATCCCGACCACCCCGAGCTCAGGGGAGGATCGTTCCGGTGCCCGCCCTCCTTGTCCCCTTCCTGGGGTGCGCAACGTTCCCCAGATCAAGTTCAGGGACGTTCACAGGAAAGTCTTGGTGTACGCTGTCAAGCTTGGGCCAAGAGAGGAAGCCGGCGTCCCCCCAAGCATGCCGGCCCATTCATTGCAGCTTCCCGGTTCCGAACAGCTCTCAGGATTCAGGCTCTGGGAGCTCCTTCCCCGGGTCAGCCCAGAGCGCGCCCGCGGGTGAGCCTGGCTGAGGGCCGGACCTTCCACGGCGGAGTCTCCACTCCTGCTCCGTCAGTCTCCCTACCTTCTCGTCCGCAGGCTTCTGTCCGTCAGCCCCACCTGGCGGCAGGACGGCGGCCCGCGCAGCCCGCTCCCCCGCACCGGGAACCCCCCCAGGGCGGGGGCATCGTGGAGGGCCCCGCGCTGCGCCCGGAGGGTGGCCTTCGGCCAGGCCCGAGGCGCAGGGCAGGAGGCGGGCGACGGCAGAGGCGACCGGCCCCTTCCCCCCCCGCCCCGGGCCTTTCCTCACTACTTTAGAACGGCCGTGCAACAGCATCCTTCCAAGCCCCGACCCTCTCCAGGAGAATGGCCAGGGCTCTCGGCAGCCCCGTGGTCCGAAACCCGGAAAGACCAGGGGATGCCAGGCCTGGGGCCCCGGGCGCAGGGCGGTGAGCCCAACGAAAGCCCGGCTCGGAGAGGGCGCCCAACTTGGGAGCGGTCCAGTCAGCTGAGGCCAAGAGGTCGGAGGCCCCTCGGTGCTCCCCCCGAGGCCCCTCGGTGCTCCCCCCGGAGGCCCCTCGGTGCTCCCCCCGAGGCCCCTCCGTCCTCCCCCCGAGGCCCCTCGGTGCTCCCCCCGGAGGCCCCTCGGTCCTCCCTCCGACAGGCGCTCGGGGCAGAGCCGCAGCCTGCGCCCGCGGCCTCGGTGGGGCTCCGCGTACTCCGCGTCAGTTTCCTCGGCCGGGGGGAGGGGGAGGGGGAAGGAGCTGGGGAGGGGGGGCCCAAAGGCTGCGTCTGCAGGAGGGGGTTTTCCAGGGAGGCAGAAGCGGTCCCTCCCGCCCGCCTCGCATCGAGTGCGCCGAGACACCGCAAAGATGCCCACGCGCTCGCGCCCAGCCCCAGGGCGGGCAACACCGACCTCCGGCTTACGACGGAAAGACCAGTACTTCAGAAGCCTCCTCTAGGACCGGGCCGGAACCGTTCCCCGACACCGGACGGCTTCTCCGGTTCCCCGGGGCGGATGGCAGACTTCGCTGGGGGAAGGGAGGGGGGAGAGGCCGGAGGGCGGGGGAGGGGGGTTGTCCTGGGCGTGCGCGCGGGCGGAGGCGCCCAGCCCCCGCGGTCGGGGCGAGCGCCAGCCCGCCTCCGGCAACGAAGCGTCTCGAGGGCGGTGGGCGGCGGCGGCGGCGGCGGCGGCGCTCGCGCCCCAGCCTCGGCCTCCGATTGGCTGGTGCGGGAGCCGACGTCAGAGCCCGGCTGGCCGAGCGCTGGCCCCAGCTCGGGCTCCGGCTCAGTCGGCTCGAGTGCGCGGAGCAGCGAGGAAGTGCCGCGGCGCCGGTCCGCCCTCCCTCCCTCCCTCTCGCTCTCTGCGGGCGTGTGAGTTCCCTCCCTGGCCCTCCCTCCCGGGCTCCCGCCGCGCCCGCCGCTCCTCCGTCTCCCTCGCCCGCTCCCCCCCGCTCCTCCTCCTCCTCCCCCCGCCCCGTCCTCCTCCGAGGCTCCCCCACGCAGCCCCGCGACCGCCCTCCCAGCCACGCGCGCCCATCATGACCAAGGACGAGAAGAAACCTATCCAACAGACCCTGGGCGAGTGGGGGCGCTTCATCTACAACCCGGGCAGCGGCGAGATCTTGGGGCGCACGGCGGAGAGCTGGGGTGAGTGCGGCGGGGCCGGGCGGCGGTTTGGGCCGGGGGCGCGGCGGAGCCCGGGGCCGGGGGGGCGGCGGTGCCCGGGCCGGGCCGGGGGTGCCCGGCGCGCTCTCCTCCCTGCCTCCCTCCCTCCCTTTCTTCGTCCCGCCCGCCCCCCGCGCCGGGGCAGCTCCCGGACCCGCTACGTTCAGGGCTAAAAATAGAGGCTGACAGCGGGGAGGTGCGGGAGGGGGGCCTCCCCGGCCCGGCTCCCATTCATTTGGCCGCGCTGGCCCGGAGGGGGACTCGGCGTGGGGCCGGGCCGGGCGGACGGCCCATGTGCCGCTGTCTGTCTGCCACAGGGCCCGGTTTCCTAGGCCCGGGAAGTTCCCTCCGCGGACCACGGCCCGCACGTGCCCTCCGCGGCCGGGCAGCGGGTGCCGGCTCAGCCGGGGAAGCTCGGTCTGAAGCCCCTGCCCCGGGCGGTGACCGAGCCCCCGCTGTGCCCGGGCGGCCGCCTTTGTGCCAGCCTCTGCGCGCAGGGCCCGGCGCCGATGCCAAGTGCACGGGAAGAGATTCGGGGAAATCAGACCCTGCCCCTCTGGGTGGGGGAGAGGAAATTTCCACTGCCGTCGGTGTCTTGTGACTTGTTCACGGCACCCCAGCCCAGCGAGAAGTGCGTGTGCTTGAAGTGTGTGGGTAGTGAACAAGCGCAGAAGCGCCTTGTGCCCGGACCGCCCGGGGCCCTGGCGCGCCCTTCGGCGCCGGGTCCTCCAGGGACCTCTTCGTGGCTGGAGCGAGGGTGTCCGGAGAGGGCGGCGGGGCTGTGACAGTCTGTGTAGTGTGGGTAGCTGACCCTCCCGGAGGACCCTGACGTCGGGACCGGCCAGTCAAGGAGAGAAGTGAGGCCGGGCTGGCCGAGCCCTCCGGGCCCCCGGCCCATGCCCAAATAAGAATCCTCGGCCCTCGGGCCGTGCCAGCCTCCGCCAGAGTGAATGGCAGACCCCTTGGAGGTGGGAAGGGGTCTTGCAGGTCCTCTAGTCCAACCCACCCTCATCATATCAGTGAGGAAGCCAAGGCAAGGTGACTTGTCCAGATGGCCCAGCCGGTGACTGTCAGGGTTGGACTCAAACCCAGAGTCCAGAGGCTTCGTGGGCTTATTTCCTTTTGTGTGTTTTGTACTTGCAAAGTTAACTTCTTAGAGTGTAGAACGTTTGTCTGAAGTTTAAGAGAGGTTTGAAGATAGTAAATGAGTTTAACTGAGTCAGAAAGACCTGGGTTCAAGGCTCTCTTCACCCTGCACCCTCTGTCCCCCCAAGCATTTGGCCTTGCACATAGTAGGTCTTCAGAGAAAGACACAGTATATTTAGTGAAAGGAACATTAGATTTGAAAAGACCTGGGTTGGAAGTCTCCGTTTATTAGCTACATAGTCATGGCCAAGTCATCCAGTCTCTGGGCCTCAGCTGCTGTTACAGAATGCTGTAGTTCCTGCCTTGAAATGGGCCCTTCTGAAAATAAAAGACATATTTAAACTGAAAAAGAACATTCATCACCTTCCTCATAGGCTCATCATGTACTCGATGGAGAAGCTGAGCCTCAGAGAGGTTGGGGATTCCTGAAGCCATCCAGCCATTGGAGCCAGGCTCTCTGGCCTCCCTTAACAGCAGAGCTCTGGACCTCTTCATGTACATCGAGTATCAGTGGTTTATCATTCAGTTTTGTTTTGACATTTTCTATATGGCATTGAGGTCTTGGCAGAGCAAACAAAATCGGGATCAGATATTTCTGCCATCTTGTCACCCCAGCTGTGGGCCTGGCTCTCCTCAGATCCTGTTACACATATACCTTTTAAAGCCTTGCCTTGGTCATTTATTGTCCTTTAGCTCTCCTGAGCCCGTCCTTCACTCAGCTGACTCCCTGTGTACTCTCCCAGCGCCGTGCTTTTGTCTTTGTTTTCTGTTGGCTGCTCCTGTCTGTACAGGTCTAAAAATTAAAGTGTGCTGGTGACTTCTCTGTATGTCAGTGCTGTGCTCTTCACACCACTCCCCTTTCTTCCTTTTCAAAATCGCTCCTCTCTATATTCAGAATTTCATGCTTAAGTGTTTCTGATCCCTTCCAGACTGACTTCCCTTGTAGAATTAAAATGCTGCATTCCGGGGATTCGTGGGATCCTTCCTCTCCTTCCTCCCAACTCATCCAGAGAAATCCACTCTTCCCCAGATCTGGAGTTCATGTTGGTCTTCCCAGCTTTGGTCTCTTCTCCCCAGGGTCATTTCTACCCCAGTAGCCAGTTCCTGTTAGTAAGAATCAGAGCTAGGATAGAATTTCCCTTTGCTGATTCTTCTACTTCTTGAAGGGTGAAATTGTTAAGACAAGTTAAGAATTTAATGGCTTTTTTTGTTTTTGGCAGAAAAAGAGAACTCACTACTCTCTAATTGTGCTTCTGTGCCAGGCTTATGATGTTTCACAGATGTCTTGTCTATTTTCTCTTTGTCCAAAGGGTCTGTAGTATATAGTCAATTAGAGTCTAATTCTTCATTAGACTCTAAGTTCCTTGAGGGCAGCTTAGCACACAGTAAGCACTTAATAAATACCATCCTGTTTTCCCTCCCTTAACACTCCTTCTAGCAGGACAAAGACTGGTTTCTGGATTTCTTCACAGATGAACACTTACAAAGCTACCCAGTCATTCCCACAGAAATCTGTTTTTTTTAAAAACTAGAAAATTGCTAGTTTTAGGTTTTATTTGATAACTTTCTCTTGATAGGATTTTGCATCTACATGGTGTTTCATTTGGTAGAGCCTACTAGCATCCATATGATCTTTTTGTCATTTGTAGAAGCTGAGGCACAGCTGCTCAGTCGGGCAGCGTGGGATAAGAGGAAGAACTGGGATTTTTGTTGGGCTTTGCTGTTGATTAGGGCCATGGCCACGGGCAAGTCACAACCTGGCTTAGACTCTATGGATTTCCTGCCATAATATAAGAAGGTTGGACCTGGTGACCTCTTCCATCCACAACTGTCCACGTCCATGGGGACAGAGAACTGACCCCCTCCTTGTGGAAACGGAAAGATGACTGCCCTGAGGAGCACCTCTCCAGTTTTGTGGGAGCCATAGTGGATGAAGGATTTGGACCTTGGTTATTATAGTTATTTGTCCCATCTTAATTCTTTTGTCTTAAGGTCTGCTTATCCAGAGTACTATTCCAGTTATGGTCCTCATTCTGTCAGGTCTCAATAACATGTATCTACGAAGTCACATTTGCCTCTTTGCATTTGGACTCCACTGTGGATGTGTGAGGCCATGGGTTTTACTACTGGATCCTTTCTTGCATTTGTCTCCTGTGAACTTCAGGCTGCCTTTCCTATGTTATAGCTACTCTGTCTATGGGATCTAGTTGGAGAGAGAATTAGAGATACAAATGTAAATGCAGTTTTCTCCTATCCTCCCCTTTTCACTTTTTAGCCCCCATGACTAGATTTGCAAGATGCTAGGTAAAGTGCATACTTAGCAGCCCTTGGCATGAGGGCATCCTCAGCCAGGTCATTCCCCTAGTCGTCAATTGTATTTCAGAAGTCCAAATCTCATTCTCAGATAGTGTCTTTCTTTTTTTTTAATTTTTTTTTATTTTATTTGTTTTCAGCATTCTACAATCACTTCCATATAGCTTAGATTTTTTCCCTACAACCCCTCTTCTCCCCCTACCTCCCCACGCCCTCCTTGAGATGGTATATAGTTTTGTATAGGTTCTACACATACATTCCTGTTCAATACATTTTCACCTTAGTCATGCTACATAGAAGAATTAAAATGAATGGGAGAAATCATAAAACAAACCAAATCGTAGTATAAAAACAATGATCTGCTTCATTCTGCGATGGAATTCCATTGTTCTTTCCCTGAATGTGGAAGGCATTTTGCCTTAAGAGACCATTGGGAATTACTTAAGTCCTTGCATTGCAATGAAGTTCTAAGTCTACCAGAACAATTCCTCACACACTGTGGTTATTGCTATGTACAAAGTTCTCCTGGTTCTGCTCCTTTCACTCAGCATGAGTTCATATAAGTCTTCCTAAGCCTCTCTGAAGACTTCCTGTTCATCATTTCTTATAGCACAATACTATTCCATTGCGTTCATATACCACAATTTTTTCAGCCATTCCCCAATTGATGGGCATCCCCTTGATTTCCAGTTTTTGGCCACCACAAAGAAAACTGCTATAAGTATTTTTCAGATAGTATCTTTCACCAGACATTCACTTCCCCAGTCAGAATCTCTCTTTGTCCCTCACCTCCAGTGGGCAGCAGTGATAGAAGGGCCACAGAGGCCACAGTGAAGGCCTTAGTATGTTGCCCAAGACTTTATAATCTTTCCCAGTCTCTTCTAGGTTCCGGTGGTGTCATCTGCACACATAGGAATCATCAAAGCCAGTCTCAAGCAACAGATGAATAAGCATTTAGTAAGCGTCTGCTCTGTGCTGTTGATACAGAGACAGGCAAAACCAAAGGGAAACAGTACCTGCCTTCAGGGTACTCCCAATCTAATGAGGGATACAGCTTGCAGACCACTGTGTGTGAGCAGGATATACCTGGGACAAATTGGAGATAATTACAGAGGGAAGGCCCTTGCACTTAGGGGAACTGCAATAGGCTTCTTTTTGGTAGAAGGTGGAATTTTAGCTGGGAGTTAAAGAAGCCAGCAGGCAAAGATGAGAAGGAAGAGAATTTCAGGCATGTGGGTCAAGCCAGTGCAAAGGCACAACATCAGGAGATGGGGTATCTTGTGGGAGTAGTTCAGTGTTACTGAGTTGTGCAGCATAAGAAATGGATCCAGGTGAGACAACATTACGAAGGTGCACGGTGGAGGTAGGAGGAAAATTATGGTGGATTTTCTCTTTGGTCCTGGAGATGAGAGGGGCCACTGGACTTTCTGGAATGGGAGGGTGACATGGTTTGGTGATAAATTTGACAGCTGAGGTTAGGATGGACTGTAAGGGTCAGAGAATTGACTCACATGGCCAACAAGTAGACTTATCATTATCCAGCTGTGAAGTGAAAATGGCCTGCACTGAGGGATGGTGAGAGAAGGGGACGCCTCCAGGCCACAGCAAATTGGCTATGGCAGATGAGAAAGAGGAAAAAGTTGAGGATGGCACCTAAGTTGTGATCCTGGGTGATGGAGAGTAGAGTGGTGTTATTTACAGGAAGAGGAGAGAGCTTGAAGTTTCATTTTGAACACACAGAGTCTAAGATGTCTACAAGATGGCAGATGTTCAGGAGATAATTGGAGATGGAGACTGGAAGTTAAGAATGGTTAAGTATATTGGAGAATTATCAGCATTGAGATGGTAATTGAGTCCATGATGAACCCGAGAGTCCCAGAGAGAGCCTTGAGGACCACAGAAGTTGGGGTTGGGGGATGATCTGGATGAATGTATGCCACAAAGATGACTGATAAGGATGTCAGGCAGGAGAACCAAGAGAGAATGTTAGAGGCTGCACAGAGATCAAGAACGTTGAGAGTTGAGAAAAGGCCATTAGATTTGTCCATCAAGAGGTGGTTGTAACTTCGAGGAGAGCAGTTTCAGTTGAATAATGAAGCTGGACTATAGTGATTTAAGAGAGTGAGAGGAATGGGAGCGTGAAGACCTTGATTGTAGACCACCTTCTCAAGGAGGTTAGCCAGGAAAGAGGAGAGATTCCAGGATGATGGATGGCCTGGTAGGAGTCCTGAAGTAAGAGGGGGTTAGGATGAAGGGGACATGGGCATTTTTGTAGGCACTAAGAAAGTAGCCCATTATGTACCAGGCGCTGTGCTGTGGAGATGCAAAGGCAGCTCTCTGGGAGCTTGTGCCAGCAGTAGGTCATGGGCCTCCATTTTGACAAGACTTAGGAGGTTCTCTGTTACATCTCGGCTCCATGCCTGTCCTGGGAAGATGACAGCTATGTCTCTGTAGCCTGAGCATAGTCACTGACCACCACTACTCAGGGTGGTTTCATGGCTGGTCACACTTAGGGATTTCAGCCTTGGGAGGACAAGGACAGCTGCACCTTCGTCAGAGCATCCAGCTGAGCAGATTATTCCACTCCCTCCCTCCCTCAGCTCTTCAAGAAGAGCCTCCAATTCATCTTTGAACTCCAAGTGTATCATGGCCCTCCCCCCCTCAATCCTACTCTAAAAACTGCCCCCCAGGGGTCACTGACATTTCAGACTTTGAGTTTGTTTTTTCCCCCAACATTGAAGTGTTTTTAAGGACACATCATTGTTCCTGATCATCTGTAGCACCGATGGTTTCTTGAGCTCATTTACTTATTCTAGGTGATGAGCTTTGAACAGGAGTCACTTGGTTTAGTTGACCATGACAGACAGACAGACACCCGGAGATTGCCCTGCCCTCCTACTCTTTGAAATCCTCAGCCTTGTCTTTCACTAAGATCCCTTCACACTCGGATCACCTCCTAATTTTACACCACACCCAGTTTCCTTTCCCTGATCTCAGCAAAAACCTAGTGCTTCCCCCCAGTTACTCTCCTACTCTCTCACTAACCTGTAATTTAAAAAAAAAAATTTTTTTTGCCAATTTATATCACTTACCTCACCTTGCTTTTCAGTCTTCTTCTCAGTCCTTTCCTCTTCCAGATTGATCTCTTGGGTCCTTCAGTTTGAATTATTTTGTTCCCCCAAATTCAGCTTCTGGCTTTCTTTACAAATCCAAAACTCCAAATCACTTTCACAGTTTCTTTTTCCATCCTGCTGTATTGAGTCTTCCTTGTGCTGAATAAAGAAGCCCATCACTGAGTCAGTGTTTACCAGTCTCTTTCTGCCTAAGACTTTGGGGTGTGGTTTTCATCTTTTTCAAAGGAGTACTGATTTTCCCTTTAACTCAAAGTGCTAGTCATCTCCAGCTTGTCCCCAAGCACGTTTAATTCCGCAAACTTAGTGAGTACCTACTGTGTGCAAGACACTGTGTTAGTTCCCCTAAATGATAGACTGAGGAGTTTAAAAGGCAAGAGGAACCCAATGCAGTTGTGAAGTAGTATGATGTGTTCAGAATTGAGCTCTAGGAAGATTAATCTGTCAGTAGTGTACAAGCTCCAGGCCCAGGATTGTTGAGGCTGTTAAAATAGTCCAGGACAGAGTCTGAATTCAGAGGGTAGAGTATTAGTAATGACTGGGAATGATCAGAGAGATACTGCAGAAGTTAACTGAGTATTGCCGGCTTCTCTGCTGAGAGAAACATGGTGGTCCTGCCAGAGAGACACTAGGAAAGGAGGAGAAGTTTTACAGCAAAGGTGAGTTTGGTTTCAGACATGTTAAAATTTGAAATCTCCATCCTTTGCAAAATTAACCTTGCAGTTTGAAATTGTTTGGGATTAGAATAGAGAGAGACAACAGAGGGGGAAACTGGTTTGGAGACATTTTGCTTCAGATAAGGTTGTGAAACATTTTAGAACAAAATGGATTTGGTGTCTGAAAAATTTACTGGTGAGAGGACAGAATTAAAGGGTTTAACCTTCTGAGACGGCAAGCTGGTGCAGTGGAGAGCGCTGCACTTGGAGTCAGAAAGACCTGAATTCATATCCAGCCTCAGACACTCAGAAGCTGTAGGAGCTTGGATGAGCCACTTACCCTCTCTCTACCTCAATTTCCTCATATTTAAAATGGTAACAGTAGTTGTACCTGTCTCCTAGGGTTGTTGTAAGGATAAAATGAGGTAACTAACAGTTGTAAAAGACTTTACAAACACCAAAGAAGGCACTATATAAATGCTAGCTATAATTATTATCACCCTAGCTGATTAGAGGTATGGTGGTGCTATTCATAGAAATTAGGAAGCTTGGAGGAGGGTTTTGAGAGAAAGAGATTGAGTTTGTTTTTGGACTTACTGAGCTTGAGGTATTGATAGGACTATTGAGGTGGAGATGTCCAGTAGCCACTTGAGAAGGTTGATTGGTAGTAAAGGGTTGGAAGTTCAGATCTGGGAGTTCTCTGTATAAAAGGAGTCATTCAAGCCATGGAAGAGGGTATGAAGAGCCATGTGGGGGATAGCCCCCTATTGAAAGGGAGGGAGGAGAAACCAGGCTGGATCTTGGAAACCAGGACATTATCAAGAAGACAGCAGTAGGTAGCCTGCTGCAGAAATCAAGGAAGAGGACAGAAAGAAAAGCACAGGATTTGGCGACTAGGAGGCTGACAATTGGTGAGGAATTTCTGTTGGACTATAAGGAGCTGAATCTATGATTGATAAAGAGGTGGCCCTCACTAAGGCTGGTACTTGTCCATCCTCTCCTATCTTTCCAAGCTGTTTACCCCAACTTTTATTCCTTCGTCCCTCAATCATCATTCTCTCCAGATCTGTTGGTTTCTTCCCTGCTACCTGCACACACATCCAAGTCTCCCCCTCCTCCCATTTCCCCTTCCGCTCTGCCAGCTCTTATCTGAGACCTTTCTCTCATTTTTGAGGCCCAGCACCTTGAAAAGCTGCCTCTACTTCTATATTTTTATGACACTGTCATTATAGTTTCCCTGTTAACCTGCCTTATCATTCCCCAGTCCTCTTCAGTAATTTATCATCTGTGTCACTACTTCTAACTTCGTGTGTAGTCCATGTCTCTGTCCTGGCCTGTCTTCATTTTTCACTTTAAAATTTCCCATGTGTCATCTCCTCGGCTCCCTTGGGTTTACTGATGACTTCTCATACTCATATACACAACTTTACTGTCTCCTGAGCTACCAGCCCCTCATTATGAATTCCCTATAACATCTTCTGAATTGAATGTCCCATATGCATTTAACCATATTCTGAACTAGAACTCGCCTTTCCTCCAGACTGTTTCCTGTCTCTTTTGAAGTCCCCATCCTCTGTTCATTCCCTCAGTTTGGCAACCTTGACTTCACGTTCCCTCCCCTCACTAGTGCTATATCCCCATTCAGCCACCAGATCTCCCCAGCATCTCTTGACCAGGCTCTTCACTGCTCAGACGGATGCCATCTCCCCAGTCGCAGAGTCACCCATTCTGCAACTCCCCCCCCCCCCATCCCTCGTACAGTTGCCAAAGCAACTTTGTGAAAGTGCTGATCTAAACAAGTCCTGCCCCTCTCTCCATTCATTCTGTAAGGGCCAGTGGCTCCTCCCTCCTGGAATCAGAGAAACTCCTCTGGGTGGGATTTAGAGCCCTTAAAAGTCTGGCCTTTTCTACCTTTTTTCCTTTCAACCACACTGGCCTGTCCTTAGCTTCAGCATCTGTTCCTCATTCCTTCAGGACTCCAGGGCCTCTTTCCAGAAGAAGCTCCCTCCCCAAAACTACCTGGGATTCATTTTATACACACCATGAGTATGCTCATGTACAAACACACGCACATGCATGCACGCCCACATACATTATCTTTGCTGTTGGGATGTAAGCTCTCTGAGGGTAAGGGCTAGTTCCCTTTTATCTTAGTGTCATTCAAATGGCAGGCACTTAATGTGTGGTGACTGATAAGAAAGTGGAGGTACTAAGTGCCAGACATTTGTCCATCATTAGGCTGTTAGCCAGCATAGTGGATAGAGTGCTGGGCTTGGAGTCAAGAATACCCGAGTTCAGATCTGACCTCAGACATTAGTTGTGTGACCCTGGGCAAGTCACTTAAACTCTGCCTCAGTTTCCTCAGCTGCAAAATGGAGTTAATAATAGCATTTACCTGTTGTGAGGGTAAAATGAGATAATAATTAAAGCACTGTGCCTGGCACGTAGAAAGTGATTTGTGAACGCATGTCTCCCTTAGCCCCACTGATGAGACAGCTTTTAGAATTTGCCTTTCAAAAAGGATTTCAGTAGTAAAGTGTGCACGTGAAAGGATAATTGTTATCCACAGGTGGACACAGCTAAGGTATAAGATGTTATCTATCACACCTTATTGGAGCAGTTCTTAAAAGACCGAACAATTAATTCTGTGTATTTTGCCAATAATGATTTTATATGGAGATCTTTAAAATCACTTCCAGAAGTGTCTGTTGAAAAGATGACCGCTGGTACCATTACACACACACACACACACACACACACACACACACACACACACACACACACACGTGTGTGTGTTTATATGTGTGTGTATTTATATATATTTGAGTGATTTTAATATCAAAACTATCAAAATTATTAGAAATATTAAATATTTTCTATTATTAAAATAATATCTCTTTATAAATAAACATAAGATTCCTCACAGGCTGCATATGGATTTAGTTTTGAAGTAATATCTATTATGTTTTATTGTATTTTTATTTATTTTAAAAATACTTCCCAATTACATTTTAATCTGGCTCAGCTGCACTTGGCACTGTTGGGAGCTGCACTTGGCACTTCTGTTTTACAGTACCTTCATATTAATAATTGAGTCATAATGACAAGGTATGTTTCTATAGCTGTCAGGTTTTAATGCCCTTCCAGCACACAACAAGAAATCCAAACTCTTACTTTAAGGACATTTGCCACCTGCTCAGTCTGTTACTGAAAGTGGGGCTTCACCTGTGCCCCTCTCTCTCCATTCCATTCTCTGTTGGGATAGGTAAAAGTAGAAAGCAGATGAAGTCGAATGAGAGGAGTGGGGCTCCATTCCCAGGATCTCCCAATGCATTTCCAGGCTAATCTCACCAGTAAGGAGTCACCACTTGATGTCTGGTAGTGTTAGCATTCTTTGGTCTTTCCCCTTTCTGCATGGCATTATCTCCAGTGCTTGCTCAGGGGACACATGCCAATTTTGGAAAAGCTGAACTCACTACAACTGTACGCTAAAACACCCACACAACGTAATCTACTTCTGAATCATATTGGTGACAAGTAGCATTTATTGGACGATTTATGAGATAGAATCACACAGTTTGGAGGCTTAGGGTCTGGCCCAGCTCCATTTTAGAGATGAGAAAATGAAGGTTCAGAGAGGTTAATGAATCCCAATTTAAACCTAGATTTCTTGACTTCAGGAACAACACTGTCTTCAGTGTTGAAACAGTGCTGAAGACAGCGGACTCCAATCCCATCTTCCTCTCTTCCTAATTCTTATCTGCTGGAGCTAGAAGGGTCATCATCTTGTTTCACCCCTTTTATGTGGGAGAGTATAGCAGAGCCCAGAGAGGGTGAATTCACAGCTGGTTTGGGGGATATAAAACATGTCATCTTTCCATTTTTGTGGGCCTGTGTTCCTATTGTCTCCCTGACAGTCAACTGCAGTCATTTGGGTCTGGCATCGTCCACATGTGCTTCCAACTTACCTTTTCTTTTAATGCAGGTCTCTTGGGCTGCCCTTTCCTCTGAATCCCCTGCTTTCCTTCTGTGTGGGGCATCCCACTCCACCTGCCCTGGCTACCTGGCTCCACCTTCATTTCCCAGCATCACATGGCTGTGAGAGGGCTTTCATGTTGTCCTTTGTCTTGGGAATCGTAGCCTACTGTGGAAGCTTTACAGGACGTATGCACTTTTGGCAAAATAACAAGACTTGCCCTACTCATGTGCAGGCCAATAAGTGATGGTCAGTGGTGGGTGTGGGCACCTCAACCTCCGGTAACATCCCATTATTTGTTAGAGAACAGGCAGTGTTTTTGGAGCCAGGCATCTGTTTGGGAATAACAGTTTTTGTGGAATTGTATTGCTGACAGAGATCCTCAAGATCATTTCATCAAATCTCCTAGTAGGCAGCTGATTGGTTGGTTATTGTCCTTTATCTTCAAAGAGGACCAGAATTGCATAAAGGGAAGTTTCATTGTGTCCAACTGTGGCTGATCAGACCAATAGAAGCTTGGAGTGCTCTACCAAGGTTGGGCACAGATAGTCCGTATGAATTTTTGGGGTGAATATCCCAAATTTGTGCATCCTGTGTTTACTTTGTGCTGTCTCAATTCTGCTTTGCTCATAGAGCACAGCACCCTTTCTGATGTGGGCACACCATGCTGAGCAGTCCTGTGCCAGTGTCTCCCATGTTGCACAGTCAAATCCAAACTTGAGAGAAACCTTGAGAGTGTCCTTGTATCGCTTCTTCTGACCACCATGGGATCGCCTGCCCCATGTGAGTTCTCCATAAAATAGTCCTTTTTTGGCAAGCGTACTTAATTAATGCTTGAGTTACCCAACAAGCTAGCTTACAGTCTTGTGAGAAGAAAGTGCCTTGTTGTGATCAGCCATGTAACATGATAATGAGTGGAATGGCCAGTAAGCACACTCCTTGGCAGTGTCTGAAAAGATAGTCTTTTCCATGTTGTAAATACAGACCTGGCCCATTGTAGCATTTGTACTCTTGATCACCTGGATTCATAGCTTCATTGTCTTTTCATCCCCTTTGGAGAGCAATGTGATTCTAACTTAAAAAAATGACAGCGTATTTTTATATATGTTAAGTGATGAAGAAATACATAAAATACTCCAGTAAACGATGGTGACAGCCTGGTCTTAGGCTCAGTTTCTACAGGACCCAGGCTGGCAATGTGGCGATTTAAGGATGAAAAGGCAACCCTAGTGGTCTACAACTCTGAGACCCTGGGGCAGGGGTGGGGCAAAGATCATGGGTTCAGACCAGCCCTCCTTTGCCCACAGTTCCTACTGCACCCCAGGAGATATACAAGAAATAAAATCATTTACATTGACAAAGATCTGAAGCATGCTTGTGAAGGTGGGTGCCAGAAGATCTAAAGCTTGTGAATTATTGACAGGGGGCACATTTTCTGCATTCAGACTGCCCCTTCTCCTCTTGAGATCTCTTTATGTCATCTTTCCAGTCATCCAGGCTTGATGTCTTCCTCTCCACCTGTCCATCACATCAGCTGCCAACTCTTTGATTCTCTCTCCTATGATATTTCCCTTGGGTACTGTCTTCATGGCTCACCCTGTTGGAGAAAGGCCCTCTCCACAGTCAGGCTCCAACTCACCTTTTCCAGTATTATTTCAGATGAAATTGCTTCTGTAATGCTTGTTTTGAAAATGTGAATTTGTTCCAAAGTAATTGATATATTAGGGAACATGTGGGGCATACGAATTTCCTATGTGCCTGTGTCTGATTTTGTCAGAAAAGGCTGAAATTTGTACCTGTCTTGAAGAATTTGGCTTGGATTGATCAGATATTGAAAAGTAACTCTACCCACCCCCACCCCCACCATGGCTGTTTTGGATTCCATTCAAAGGTGTTTGTGCTGGGAGAATTTCTTCTGCTTTTCCATATATTTTTCATTTAATACATTTCTGTGTTCTAGAAATTAGTAAACTTTTAAACTTTTTTATAGTGGCACAGCCGTGAATCTTTTAAAAGGATAAAATCAGAGAATATTGTAAACCAGCAGATAGTTTATCTCTTCTTTCTGATTCTGTTTTGTCTATAACCTAATTTTAGCTTTTTGTTATTAAGGTTGTTAGTAGAAGATCTTTATTTTGCCAAAGTCAGGTTACAAGTAAGGTAAATTTTAGAATAAATTCACTGTTCTTTTGAAGATACAGTAACGTTCTTAAAAGCATCATCCTCAAAATATTCCTTTGTCAGTTTTAAACAAGGTCAACAGAAAGGTAAAGAAAAAGGAAAGCAGAACAAATTTCAGGAGAAACAAGAACTAAAAGACAGTGTCTTTTAAATGGGATTACTAAAGAAGATATGTGTTTCTCAGCAACAAAGGAACATTTGCAAAAATTGGCCATGTGTTAGGCTCAGAGATTGCAAAAACAAAATTGAAAAGGAAAGAAATAGTAGAATTCACTAAAAGTAGTAAGGGACCAGAAAGAAAAGATAAATGGAACCTTATCAATGAAATCCTAGATAATGAACAAAGAACAAATCATCAAAACAATAATTCTGTGAAAAAAAATGATAGTGATGACACATCCAGACCAGAATTTTTGAGATGTAGCTAAAGAATTCTGAAAAATCATCCCTACAAGTATACATTACCAAAATAGAAAGAGTAGATCAGTGAACTGAATATTCACTTTTAAAAAATTAGAAAGGAAGGAACTAAAATTACTACAAAGAGGAGACATTTAAAAATTAGGGGAAAAATAGATATACTAGATATACCCATCCCAAAACAACTGTAGAAAGGACACATAAAGCAAGAAGCTGTTCTTTGAAAAGACTATCAAAATGGCCAATCTGATTAAAAAGATAGAGGAATAGAAAAGAAAGAAAAACATGTAAACTTAAATATTGGAACTTAAATATAGAGTAAGAAAGGGCAAAAAGCATGTTATGTGCATGGCAAAACATAAGAGAGGATTCAAAATATGTAACAATAAATTTTCCTTTCAAGAAATAGACCAATATTATTAATGAATATTTATTTCAAAATTTTTAAATAGAATCCCATTATACTTCTACAATGATTCATCCAGGAATTCCATTCATCATCACCAGTTACTGTATTTTTTTGAATAGTATTTTGAGACCACACAAATAAAACAGTAAACACAGTTCTAAAGTAGGGTGTGTTTATTTGGGGATTTTCCTAGTAGTTCTAGATTAAAGATGATGATTGTTTATAAATCTCTTAAAGAGATAACTTTTTATTTTACAGCTCTTATCGGCTTAACCTTTACATTCCTGATATCAAAAGCACACATTTTTAAAATTATGACAAAGATGACAGGATTTCTGAATGGAAAAATGAGTCAGTAAATTAAATTGTTGATCTTTTTTTTTCCTAACCATATCTCCTATAATTGTATTTGAAATTAGTTTTTTTAAAAGCTCAAGTGTTAAGTTCATTTTGTTCCATGTTTTCCATGTTTCTCTGAAGTCATATAGTTTTGTTTCTTACAGCTAAAGAACATTGTTACTGCATTCATGCACCTTAATTTGTTTAGCCATCCCTAATCAGTGGAGTCTGCTTTGTTTCCAAGGATTTATCACAAAAAAGTACTTCTATGCATATTTTGATGTATATGGGGACTTTGTTCTTATCAATGGTCTTCTGGAAGTAAATGCTCAGTAGGGGAATCTCTGGGTCAAAAGGTATCGAGGAGTCAGGAATCTGTGGCGTCAAGGTTACAGGTTCCCCACCCCTGGTATAGACCTTCACTGACTTGATTGCCCTCATAGACAGTTCTAGCTCTCATCACCAGAGCTGAAAACAAGATTTGGTATGTCTCAGGAAAGCAGAGTGCAGCAGAATTGCCATCTCCCTGGTCCTGTACATGTGCCCTTTGGAGCCCAGGATAAGATTCCATGCCCATGTTGGAACTCTGCTTTTTCAGCTTGCTGGTCCGCTGAAGCCCCAAAGATCCCTTTTTCAGATGGTTAGCTCCACATGCCTCCCATGTAGTATGTGTAGTATATTGGGAAAGGCTTTGAACCTTTTCTGAGTCTACTTGTAAAGGTCAAGTGATTTTTGGTGAACATAATTCCCTGTAACTGTTTGTTGGAAAAACCTCCACCTGCACCTTTCCTTTCTTTAAACAAATAGTAAATTAGAGACATACAAGTTTGCATTTATCACCAACCTTAGGACTTTTTTCTTAACTGTTGTGTATGTTTACGTATGGGGGTGTAATGGAGTTAGTTGCTGTTTGCAGTTGTGTAGTGTTCAGTGTCTTTACAGTGTTTGGTTTTTCATTTGATTTTTAGGTTGCCATATTTATTTGAATATTAGAGGGATCATTTTTTTCAACTTTTGTCTTACTGATTTCTCTCAGTCCCAACCTGTTTCATATAGTGTTCCCCTGTTGCCCACCCCACATCAGACCCTCACAGTAAAACATCAAACTAGACCCCAGTGCATGTTGGGCAGGGGCGTCTTAACAATTTTATTAAATGATACTGAGTTCTTCCCCAGGTCCTTAACAAGAGTCAGGAGAATGATGGGAGGGGAGAAATTGGCATCTAAATTTTTGACTTTTGTTTACGCTGATATCAGTTTTGGCCAAAAAAGAATTATGGTGCTTAGTTTGCAGGTATAAAAAGTTAAAATTGAATCACCACAGAATGTGGAAGACAGTTGTTTAAATGGAATTATATAGGGTCAATATCCACACTTGTTTTATTGTACTAGAATTTTTGTCACTTCATTATTGCTTCAAGTGACTTGGTTTTAATTTATTTTTTGAAAAGTGATTTGAACTTTGTAGATGCTGTTCAGCTCAGTTTTCCTGGTAGGTGACAGCTGGACAGCCACTACCACTTTGGGCTCATGGTTCTGCAGTAGTCCCATGCTGGCTTTGGGGATAAAGCTATAGATTATGGGTAGGACTGTGAACCGCTTCTGGGAAACATAATAGAAGTGTAGGACACTTTGATCTGTCTCAGCAGTTATTCCAAGGAAACCTAGGTCCCAAAATATCTAAAGCCACACTTTGTGGTAGCAAAAAAACAAAACCAAAAACTGGAAACCAAAAAAGGTGGTGCCCATTGGGTCACTGAACAATTTAATATTATTGCACCATAAGAAACAACTATGAGAAATTCAGAGAAGCTTGGTAAGATGTTTATGAATTGATTCAAGGGCGAGACAACAAAGCCAGAGCATCATTGGCACCAGATTTCAGAGACTTGCTAAGGACGCGGTGTCACTGCTCAAGTGGTGAAGGGACAAGGGCAGGCAGTGGAGTGCTGAGTATCCTGTCAGTCATAGGGGATGTCTTGGCTTTGTTGGGTTGTTTTTGCTTCAGTGTTTCATGAACCTTGGTGAGGAGGGAGAGCGATACTCACTTTAAAAGTATCAGTAAGGCATTAAAATTAAAGAAAATGTTTACCTCACAAAATTATGATTAAACACCTAGTATGCGAAGCATATTGTGTTGTCAGAAGGGAAATAGAATATAGATTAAGGAAACTTTTGTCTTCACTGCTCTTGCTTTTCATGTCTGGTTGTCATGGTCCAGGGTGCTTATGTGAGTTTTTGTAGAAGCCTGTTTTAAGAGTGGAATAAGTAAGTAGCAAGTCTTCTCTCCACTTACACTGCAGTGCCATCTCCTGTCCCCAAGTCCCTTAAGTCTTTTAAAAAGGAGCAGACACCTTCCCCCCCACCCCCTCCATGGCTCTCTGAGAGTCACGGACTCTAGTAGGACCTGTGTGCTCACCTCGCTTGACTCTTGTCTTTTGTTGACTTAATTATCCAAAGGGGATTCATCACAGAAGCTATCTTTTGATACCTTTGCTGAGTTTGCCGTTATTTTTGTTTATTGTTAGCAAACATATAGTTTACAGACTAGTGGGTAGAAAAGGGAAGAGATTTGGTGTAGGGAAAACCCTACTATACTTGAGATTTAAGACCTCTATCTGAATCCAGCTTCTAAGACCTGACTAGTTTTGACTCCATGGCAAGTCACTAAATTGGATCTTCCTTCATCTGTAAAAGGCTGATGGCTTCTATCTTACAAGGTTTTCATAAGGATGGAAGGCACTTTTATATGCTAAGGTTGGATATATATGTATACTTTGAAGCCTTATATAAATATTAGATAATAATAAGGCAATTTTATACTCCCAGGGAAGATAATGGAAGGCCATCCCAGCCAGAGAACAGGAAACTCTATATTCTTAACACAACTTTGCATCAATGTGAAATGTAGAATTCTCCGATTTCACCAGAGGCTTGCAGGTGGGGAACAGTGTGTCTGGAGGGAAAACTGGATGTTTTAGCCACGTATTAAAAAACATTCAGAAGCTGAAATCCTGGTTCTTCTATAGACATCACTTGGGCCTCATTTGCCTTGCCTGTAAAATCAGACTATTGGACTAGATAATGCTAATGTCTCTTGCAGATATAGATCTTTAATTCTAAATCAGTTTGACTTAATTTTATTTGAATTTTAAATTTCAGAGTATTGGGCCTTCTCATCCAAATGTAAATATTAAAATGTATTCCAAAACCTGATACAGTAGTAGAGTAGCATTAGGGTAATGTCCTTGGTAAAGAGAATATGTCATTCTCTTTACTCTTCAGGCCTCCCACCCCCATTGTCAGGATTCCAACATCCCAGGATTAACTATTATAATAAAGTGTTTTTCAGGTGTCGATGTGTTCGTTATTGAGCTCACATAAGCAATCATAATATTAAATTTACCACAGTCAGCCCTTCCACATCTCAGGAGTTAGGGGTGCTTGTGCTCCCAACAATCTGGAAAATCCTCATAAAAGTTTTGACCCTCCCTTCATACCAGAGAAGAAGTCTGAATTGTTATGGTATTAAGAAATAAAATAGGTTGATATCATACAATACTGCATGAATGTTATATGCATTTCTGAGTTTCTAAAGTTTTTCTGTATCATCTGATGGTCTTCACATATTGTCTACAGCTTCCACAGAACTCTCCCAAAATTCCCATTTAGTTTCTTATTTCAACTCTCTCGATGGGGAAAGTAGATGTGGAAGGAGTAGCTATAATGTTCTCGCTGACAATCTACACGCACTCTCCTATTTGTGACCTGTGGCTAATTGTTCACAACTTAGTTTTTATGCCCTTAGATCTGACCCATTCACAGCTTTATCTGTGGTCCTGAAGAAGATAAAATAGCGTCCTCACCCTGATATTTTAAAACCCTTCACAATCTGACTCTAGTCAGTCTTTCCAGGTGTTACTTGCCATGTTCCCAGACCTTACCCTACCCTGTTGTTTAGTTGAACCCTGAGATAATCCTGTCTTGCATTC
The DNA here is from genome assembly GCF_028372415.1 of Notamacropus eugenii. NCBI lineage: Eukaryota > Metazoa > Chordata > Mammalia > Diprotodontia > Macropodidae > Notamacropus > Notamacropus eugenii. The sequence continues at coordinate 330,196,282 of NC_092877.1, forward strand.
TTATCTGTTTAGATTTTTATCCCCGTTTACCACTCCTTGTGATCCTGGATGAATTTTAGGTTTTGTATTTGTATCTCCTGCTTGACTCTCAAAACTTTTTAATAAATGGGTGTTAAATTAGAGGGGAAAACATTTAACCACTTCCCTGCCTTAGGAAGGATATGAAAGAAGGAAGTTTACTCAGCTTATTGCTGAGAGGTAGTTGATAGAGCTATTTATTCTCTGCATGAAGTCTGGTTAAGCAAGTTTTCCAGCTTTTCAGCGTGTAACTCTCTTATTTTGTTTGAATCGCACTTATAATACAAACATAGACATCAATGCAGAGGAAAAAATTAACAATTTTTGGATCGAACATGTATCTAACCAAGAGTTGACAAATTTTCCCACAAATTATCTCTTCTACAATTTCACTGCAGTTGGTGTGATATAGTAGCCTGTTAGGAGAAAGGCAAAGGGAGGGTGTCACCAGCGGGATAAGGGCTCTGGAAAGGCTGGAGTAGGAGGTAGCATTTGTTTGAACTAAGCTTTAGAGGACTCTAAAGATTCCAAGAGGTGGAGGTGGAAAAGAAGTATATTCCATGCCTGGTGGATTGGGAGGTATGGAGACAAGTCAAGAAGCATTTATTAAGCACCTACTGTGTATTAGGAACTATGCTAAGCCCTAGGGCTACAAAAAAGAGGCAGAAGTGAGGTCTCAGCCTTGAAGGAGCTCACAGTCCTAATAGGAGTGAGAGACAAACATGCAAATAACTATGTGCAAACAAGGTATTCTTTGGTTAACTTGGTGATATCAGAGGCATTAGTATTAAGGGGGACTAGAAATCTTGCAGCAGGTGGGATTTTAGCTTAGACTTGAAAAAAACCTGGAGGATGAGCTGAGAAAGGTAGCATTCTGGGGATGGGGTGGGAGTTACAGGGGCAGTCAAAGAAAATGCACTGAGTAGGGAGGAGAAGGAGTATACATAACAGTACGGAGTGGGTACGGAGTACGGAGAACACGGTAAGAAGATAGGAAGGACTTTAAAGGCCACAGTTCTACATTGGATCCTGGAGGTGATGGGTAATCCCTGGAATTAGTGAGTGTGGTAGGGTACCTTGACTTGAGGAAGAAGGTGACCATGATAGCCGAGAAGGGACTGCAAGCCAGGATAAAATCTTGTGGTGAAATAACCAAGATTACTGATGTGACTGCAGGGCAGGAGAAAGGAAGCAGAGCACTGCAGACTAAGCCCAGGAATGGAAAGTGGAGCCATTCTGGGAAGGAAGTTTGTATTGAAGTGAGGGGGAACTACTGGATATTCTTGAGCTAGGAGAGTGATATGTGTGTGTGCTAAGAAAGCGTGCCCTTGTGATTAAAGAGCAGCCTTGTGGAAGTAGAACCAGCCACACTTGGTGGATGGTTGGATGTGTGAGATGGGGAAGCTAGGACTTCTGAGGCCCCTGAGGCATCAGTGAGGGTCTCCTGGGGAGAAAAATAACTGGGTCTGTTTTGAAACTTTGAACTTCTAAATTTTGGAACCTAAGAAACAAGAAATAATTGAAGCATTTCTGGAAATGAAGTCATTGTACATGGAGCTAGAGGTCTCTTAGGTGATAAATTTGCTACATAACTTTGTCCTTGCTGTCCACATTGTTTCATCTTGGCTTGCCTTCTGTTCTCGGCTTTTACAAAAATGTTTCGTTTGCCCTCAGAGGAGGGGCTGCCAGGTGCATAATCTACTCCACCTCCTCCAGCTGAAAAAGAAAAAAGTCCTTGTATATAAAATCTGTCTAGTTCAGTCAAACCAGTTTCTGCATTGGCAGTCTCAACAGATGTGCCTTCTGCTGCTTCTTAGGCCCTCTACACCGAGGGCCTTTGGAGCTGTGTCATTGGACATTGTCCTTGTCCCTTCTAAGGTTTTGTCTTTACAATGTCAGTGTAACATCACTGTGGTTCTGCTTACTTCACTTGGGACTTAGTGAATTTTAGATGCTTAAAGATCTTGGGAAGCGTATGGTCAGAAGATGAATGTGAAAGAATGGGGCTCAGGAGAGAGATGGAAATAGTTACCATCTACGCAGAGATAATCGATGAACCCTTGAGAACCCATGGAGAGAGAGAAAAGAGGACGACCCTGGACAAAACCTTAGAACCTTAGGATTTGCTCAGTTGTGGAGCTCAACGTGGATGATGTAGAAACGAAGACTGATGATGAACAGTTTGGCAGGAGGAGAGGTCGGACAGCAGTGGCGAATGCTGCTGAGAAGTCAAGAGAAAAGGCCATAGCATCTGGTCACTTTAGAGAGAGCACTTTGGAATTCAGTGAAGTTAGAAAGCTGGAATGGTAAGGGTTAGAGAGGAAGTGGAGATAGACTTTCACTTCCCCAGGAATATGACTGGGAAAGGGAAGAGATGGGATGATAGGATGATGTAAAAGTTGGTTTTTCTTTTTTTAAGGATGAGCAGGACCTCGTTGTGGTTTTAAGCAGGAGAAAATGAATGAGTAGATAAGGTGGTATTAATGGGGAAAAGTGCCTACTATGTGCCACGTACTGTGCTAATAATAAGCACTTTACAGTTATGTAAATTATGTATGTCATTTGATCCTCATAACAAACTTGGAAGGTAAATGCTGGTATCATCTCTGTTTTACAGTTGAAGGAACTCAGGCAAACAGAGGCTAAATGACTTGCCCCAGCTCCCAGAGCTAGTACATTTCTTGGATTGGATTTGAATGCAGGTCGGCTTTGACTCCAGGCCCAGCCCTCTTCTCTATTTCACCAGCTAGCTGCCCCTAGCTCTTGATTAATAAGCTGACAGGAGAGAGTGGGACCAGAGAAATAAGGAAAAGGTTGCACTGGATTGGAGGGTTCACTTTTTCATCTGAGCCTGGAGTAAAGGTAGAGAGGATGGAGGATGATGGCAAGGTTTGGAGATCAAGAAAAGGGAACTCTCTCACTAGTCTCTATTTTCCCAGTGCCTTGCTGAGTAAGAGAAAAGGTGCTGGGGAAGGCTTAGAAGAGACCAAAGCTGTTGGGGGAGGGAAACAGACTTGATTAGGGAGTAGTAAAGAGGGTCCAGCTGATACTGGAGGACAAAAATCTGTAGTAGAAGCAACCCCAGGTTGAAGTTTGGCGAAGCATGATCAGTGATGGAACAGGGAGGGAAAAGTTCAGTAGTTGAGCACTCAGTGGGAGATTCAAGAGATCTTACCTCTAAGATTGGGAAGGTGTGAGTTGTTGGCCTGGGAGCAGCTCTGAAGGGTGAAGTGGTCACCAGGAGAACAAAGATTGTGTTCATGTGTGTTTAGGACAAATTTGCAGGTGTTTTAAAAGTACGACAATATTTGACATATAGTATTAAACATGTCTGATTTTCATTTTCTGTATAAACCATTTTCTTTTTCATCAGAACATTTGAGAATATTCAAAATGTATAAAATGGCGATCAATTGCTTGTTAATATTCCAAACCCTCCCTCCTCCTCCAAATTACCCCCAGCAATGAAGACAACATTGGCTCCCTCTAGGCTCCCTTGCTTTCTCTTCCTATACTGTTTTCTCTCCAGCTCCTGTAAATCAAGCCATCTTCTTTACGCTCTTGCCTCATCTATCTCTTGAACCAGTCTTGTATCATGATTGCCTTGTGAACATCTCCTTCTGGACATCCTGAAGGGATCTTAAGCTCAACGTGACCAAAACAAAACTCCTCTTTTCACCCACATCCTCTGTGCTTCTGATTTATCATCCCTGGTCTCCTTTTTCTCCTTTCTCCAATCTGGTCTTCCCAGACTGCCAGACTGATGTTCTTAAAGCCATAAATCTGAGTGTGACACTTCCCTGTCTGGCACCAGTGACCTTTAGGAACAGCATGACTCCATGATCCGCACCATCTTTCCAGCCTCCTTATTCTTCACACACATCTCATCTTCACCTCCACACTCTTTCCCCATGCTCCTAATGCATCTCCTCTTTGCCTCTGCCTCAGAATTCCAGCTTTTAGGAGGCCTTTCCCTTGGAATTGGCTTTGTATCTACTATACACACACGGTATTGACTCCTTTAGAAACATGTGTTTCTTCACTGGAATGTGAGCTCCTTTCAGGTCATTTGTGTTCCCAGAGCCTGCCAAGCACAGTTGGTCGGTAGGTAATAGGCAGTACATGCTTACTGAATATGTGAATGAATAAAACATTGGAGCAAAATGCAGTCACTAAGAGGATTTCATCTAACATTATTTTGACATAGGTAGTAATTTATTTACCTTCTTAAAAACTTCTGAAAATGAAACCTTTTGAGTACTGTACTAACAGCATCTGCTTTTGTATTCTTCAGACCCTCCAGATTATCTGTATTCCTTACCTTCTGAAAACATATTTTAAAGGCACTGTGAGATAGGTTTAATATGCTGAATACAAAGTGAATTGGGACATGTTACAAATCACTTTCACTGCCCTCAGGCGTGTTCTCACTTTCCTAAGTTAGATCCACATCATTCTTAAGCCACTAAATTGTTTCTGTGCAATTATGTGAAAATTACATATTGGTAAAAGTAGCAATTACAATTTAGTTGCCAGCTGTAATTATTAATTTTAAATCAATAGTTGTTTTTTTTTATAATGACTTTACTGCTATGGGGGATGGGAGTGTTGTTGTTGTTTCCTAGTGGAAGGCATAGAAACATCCTTTGTTCAAACTGTTGCCATTTTTTGATAGGTTTTCATGTTGGTGAGAAGTAAAAATAATTTGAATCATAATTTTTTTTTTGGTCTTGTCCAGTCTATTCTACATCAAAAGGGCAAGACCTCAATTTAGGGAAGAGACATTCAGGTTTGAGACATTCAGTTGGACACGTTTTATACTTGTATTGCAGATGCACATTGGACTGTCCATTAATATGACCTTAAAACATTTCAAATCTATATGGATATCTTAAGAGTCTTTTTAATATTTAACTTATTTTCTTATATTTTCCCTAAGCTTGATTTGAAATAGATTTAAAAAATTTTTCAATAAAGAAATATTTCTTTCTTCTCCCCCTTTGGAAAAGAAGAAAAACAAAGTGGCCTGACCACCAGTGGGTGTCACACTTTTTGGGTCCGTTACCTCTCTGCCAGGAAGGGGGTGTGGTAGCCTGCCTCATCATCAGTCGTCTGGAATTATGGTTAGTCATTGCATTGATCCAAGTTCTTGAGTCTTTCAGAGTTGTTTGTATTTGCTTCCTTGTTCTGCACCTTTCGCTCCGCATCAGTTCATATAAGTCCATCCGGGTTTCTCAGAAACTGTTCCTTTGATAAATCTTTTGGCACATGAATGTTCTGCAGTACCTTTACAAAAAGAGTTGCTTAAATGTAAAATATATAAAAGTAATACACGGAACAAATCTAAAATGACATAAAATATTTTAATTGCGCATGGATAATTTTCTATTTTCTGATCTCTTTGGCATAAAGTTATGTATTGCTGGTTTAAAGGGGATCTGTACAGTTTACTGACTTTGGGAGCTTTCCACTTTCCACAAGAGCTTGAAGAGTTGACACCTTTACCAACAGTGTGATCTAATATTAGTGTGTCCAAAAAGCAAAGAAAATAGAAAATGCATGTGAAAGGTGTGGGGCAGGGGATTGATTTATCTGTTGAGTTTGGATTCTAAATACCAAAGCTGTAGTATTTATTTTGGAAGTTTTATGTCAATTCCTAGGAAATGGTGTGATAAGACTCTTTATCAAAATTCAGGTGAGTTTTCCTAACTTGTCAAGTTTTAACTTTGTGCAGATTTGTAGACTTGAAAGTGACATTTTTGTTTTGCTTGATCAAATGGATTGTGTCGTGTCCCCCCCGCCGCCCCCCCTCCCCATCTGCCTCTTTCTGTCCCTGTCTCTTCTTTTCCCTCAGTAGTGACATGATGCTTTCCTTGAGTTTGGTCTTCCTTTTTCTCTTTTCTGTAACAGGGTCCTGGTATGTGGTAGGGAAGTGATGCTGTCTGAAGGTGACCCGGCTGCCTTTCTTCTGTGCTATCCTCTCCCCTTATTTTAATTTTCTGGTAAAAACTTTACTCTGGATCAAGAAGATATTGCTATAACCATTCCATCCTTTCTTGAAACAGAGTGCCTTAGGCATGCAAATACAAATGGTTAACTAGCCTGGCTTCAGCCCTTCCAGTAGAATGATGACTAGGAACTGGGACTGTGTCTGTACTGGGGGGAGGAAATTAAGTCAGGTCATTTGGGATTTTATTTAAATAAAACACCAACCTGATAGTTGGTTTTTAACTACAAGCATTTAATAATTCATTATATACCACCCGCATCACAACAATGACCATTTTTTGCCTTTACAGCTTTGATTCTGAAGTTATTTGAGCCAAATTGCTTCAGGGACCAGAAATGAATTATTGACCTAGTATAGACCCACTCCCATGTTAAAAGAGAAAAACAGACCAAGGAGGTAGAAAGCTGTCACTCTTCTTGCGTTGAAGGCGAGGCAGCTTTGCACCCAGTCCAGGCCTTGGTCTTGCCTGCTGTTGGGCGAGTCCTGCACTGACTTCGTGTCCGTTGGTCTCTGAGATTGGCTATCCCAGAAAACGGATGAGCCGGGGAAGTAGAGGCCTTTAGTTGCTCCCTGGGGCTTTGAAAAGCAGGAGAACTGGGGGGGAATCTGGTGGCCTGAGCCAGCGAAGGCCTGGGTGGGGGGATGATTGGCTGTTGTGCATGGCTGAGCTTGAATCCATGGCCTGGTCTCTTACCTGTTAGGTCTGTGCCGCAGGGAGACTCACCGTTACTTTGTCCTTGCAGGTTTGATCTTACTCTTCTACCTGGCCTTCTATGGCTTCCTTGCTGCTCTCTTCACATTTACAATGTGGGTTATGCTTCAGACACTGAGTGATGAAACTCCAAAATACCGGGACCAGATTTCCAGTCCAGGTAACTGCAGGGTCATTAGGCGGTTACTCATTTCCAGCTTTTCACTTGAAATTGGTGTATTGTTATGACCATTACAGTTTAAAAGGGCCTTTTATAAGAATGTAGTTTTACAGTAGACAGAAAAAAAGGTTTGGACCTTGGTACCAGGTAACTAATACCTGGGAATTGGGGTGTTTTTGTTTTGTTGGGATATTTTTAGTTAGGGTTTTTTTGGGGGGGCAGGGTGGAATGGGGAAGCTATATGTTAGGCTAGTTAGCAGTATGGATAGAGTACTGGGTCTGGAGTCAAGAAGACCCGGGTTCCAATTTGACCTCAGACACTAGCTGTATAAGTCACTGTTAACCTCTGTCTGGTTTAGTTTCCTCAACTGCAAAACAGGGGTAATAGCAACCAGCCTTCCCGAGTAGTTGTAAGGGAATGAGATCATAGTTACAAGCATTTGGCACAGTGCTGGGCACGCTGCAAGCTCTTAATGAACGCTTGTTCCCTTCCTTCTTTCCTGTTGAGCTGTAATGTTCTAGCCCAGTCTTTTTTCAACCTTTGAAGGAACTCCAAAGAAAAAAACTAGGCTGGCTTAGTATTGCTTCTCATTACTAGGACTGATCTCCAGGGTATTAGGACAAAACACATCCTGATTCCTTTACACAGTCAATGAGAAACTAATATTGACAGATCTAATGAAGCTAAAATGTTGGGGGGGAACATTCTTTTTTTTAATCTGAACTTTTTGGTCTGAACTCCCAGCTCCCCCTACTGTGGGTCAGGGATTGATTCTTTTGTGATGATCATCTCAGAGTTAACTGCCTGGGGCATTGAAATGCTGTGGCTTGACATGGTGGTGTGTCCACGATGGGCCCCCCAGCTCCCTCCCTCACTGACTGAGTCACATACAGGAAGGGTAGTGCTTGACACATGTCACCTGAAAATGATCTGAGTGCCATTGTTAAGCAACCAGTAAACTGGACAGACATAAGCTGTTGAGAAGGTCCTGGTTGTGCTCTTGCTGTCTGGACTTTCAGAGCTAGAACTGCCCTGACTCTGAAACTGGTGACCAAGCTTTACTTCCACATTCAGTTTATGGGAAATTATATTACTTGAGCAATTTTTGATTACCAGCTTTTAAAGATTATGAATATTTTTCTTTACAATTTGAAGATTGTTTAGACAGAAAAAGTCAAATCTTTTTACATTACCAAGATTATAGTTTCATTGAGATTAATGTTTCACCCTCGTACCAGTCTACTAAGTTGTGTTCTGTCATATGCTAATGAAGAATTTATGATATGTGTCCTTGTAGAGGATCAGTTGGTAAAAATCTCAATATGAAGAGTACAGTGTAAACATGTATCAATAAATGCAGTGCTACTTGTCTCAAGTCTTAAATGTCCTTTATGTGGAGAATGAAGGGATTCTAGTTAGTTGTAAGTTGATGAGGGTGGTAGGGGTCTTTCAGGGGAGGCAGTATATGTATGGGGCCTTTGAATTTCTCCTAATTTCTAATTAAAAATTTGATTTTTAATCTTTTGACTTTGCAGGGCTTGCAATTGTACCAAAACCACATGGTGCATTGGAGTTTTCTATCAATACCTCTAAACCTTCAACCTTTGAAAACCATATTGCCAGCATCGCAAAATTTTTAAGAGGTGAGATTGTTTTCTTCTAAGTACTTCTTTTAAAAGTGGTTGATTCAGATTTGGTTTATAACAGAGAGGAAAATGTGTGTGTTATACCCCTATTTCTACTTTAAGGAAAAAGAACAAGTAGCAAATGGTGCTTTGCCAATTATTCTGACTCACCAGTGTACTTTAGGCAAGAAACAGAACATAGAAAGAGGCATAATTTTCATGAATAGTTAACTGAATTTTTCTGCCTTTTAGAGTAAATTGTATTGATTTGTTCTTGGCAATTTTCTTTAGAAGAACAAATGAGTTGGTCAACATGGTGAACCTGTATTAATTAAAGTAGGGATGCTGATTATTTAAGAGTGCCATATAGGAGCAAATAAAGTTTGTCTGGCTGGCTCTAAAAAGATCACAAAGATTTTCTTTTGGGCTGTGGGAGTATTTCTTGAAATTAAGCAGTCTTTTTTTCTGCTATTAAGACCACTGTAGAATATCAAGCCCAATTTTTTTTAGTGCTTTCATCATGAACTTTACATAATTCTAATCAGTGTGTACGTGCTATCTTCCTAGACCAGTGTTTTTCATCTGTTGTTCACCTCACTCATAACTCTTTGCTTGTTATCCTATCCTTGAATAAAAGATGGGTGGTGGGGGTGTGAGTGATTACATTCATGAAATATTTTCAGTTGTCCTTCATTGCCACCTTGTGAAGAATGCTGAGACTTACCCAAAGGAACTTGATGGAATCAACCAGTCAGTCAGTGAGGACCTTCTCCTTAAGCCCTTTCTGGCACTAGAGGCAGTGCTAAGTGTTAAGAGAAGAGCAAAATGAAGCAATCCTTATTCTCAAGGAGTATGCATGCTAAAGACAGAAACAAAAATGTGTGTGTCTGTGCATGTGTATGTGCCCACACATACGTATACGTACTTATAGAGAATAAATACAAAGTATTTAAAAGGGAATTTGGGAGGGGAAGGATACTTGCAATTGCTAGATAAGGAAAAGCCTCATTTATGTGGTTCTTAATATAGAATTATGATCACAATAATTTGATGTTTAATGTCTTGAATATTTTTTTAGATCACAGGTTCTTAACCTGGAGTACATGTGAAAACCATCAAAGTTATTGGTGGATTTCAGGAGGTCTGAACTTTTATGGGGAAAATGGCATGTTTGTTTCAGTATGATTGGTTTCATCTATGATCCTGTGTGTTTCATCTTACTCATTTAAAAACATTCTAAGAAGGGGTCTGTAGGCATCAGCAGTCTGTCACAGGAGTGGAGGGCACATACCATGTTTTAGATAGGGGGTAAGAACTAATATTAGAATAGCTTCTTTTCTTTAAAGATGGTGACTTGTAAAAGTGACTTAATTTTCACCATCTAGTTAAACATTTTATTTATTTTATCCTAATATGGGCATAATTTTTCCTCATATTACTCAAATATTTATCTTCTTGTTTTTACCAATTTTATTTCTGTCTGCCTATTTTAAAAATTTTAGATAGACTTTTTGGTGGGTTTGGGCTGAAAAGTAATTTATGTTAACGTCACTCATGCGTCCACGCAAAATAAATGTTGTCCAACATCAATGTAACAGACACCTGGGATGAAAAATTATCTTATTCATATGTTAAATAAAGCTTTTTCATCTGGTATCATATTTCTATCTTCTCCATACCCATTTATGTTCTTTGGAATTTGATAAAACTCTTTATAGAAAGTTTTGTGGATGAAACCTCCTAGAAGTTAGTTTTCATAGACCTGAAATAAAGCAGTGCTTTTAATGAAACAACACAAGGAGGTCTCTTTGCTATTTCAGCCTTTGTTCACTAAAACCTAAATTTTTTGGAAAGTCAACAGTTATTACAGGAAAAAATCTATTTATCAAATGTTTCTGTGCAGGAAGAATATTACATATTAGCTCTGCGTAAGATACAGAGATGCACAGCTTACTGTGTTATGTTCTCTCTGGACATATTAGACAAGTGAAGTCTTACAAATTTGGCATGTTTGTTGGGCTAGCCCTTCTGAATGAACTTAGTAAATGTCCTACCCCACAGAGGCCACTGAAGAACAGTCTAGAAATGGCTTTCTTAATTAATGAAATACTAACTTGGAGATTACCTGGGAATAAAATTAATCTGTGCATCAATACACAGACTGTAGTTTCCATGGACTTCATTTTCACTGTGATAATTTGTGTGGCTGGGCAGAGAAGTCTAGAGGGGATCCCAGGGCTGTCGTTGACAATAAAGTCAATCGACATGTCATGTTGATATTGTACTTCAGCTTTAAGGTGACGTGGAAGGAACAGTTTTTAAAAAGTTCAGATCAGCACACGCGTGATAAGAGTTAAGTGTTTGTCTTTTGAAATCTCTTTACTAAAATCATATACATGAAATCGTTTTGTCTTCGGACAGTTCAAGATTGATGTGAAAATAATGAACGGTTATTTCTTTTTGTCCCATAAGCATACGAAAGTGAAAGACAAGAATTTCACTCACGCTGTCCTAATGGAACGATTTTTGAACAGGATGACGTCACTCCTAAAAGGGCTTGTAAATTTTCTCTTGAGACCCTTGAAGCCTGCTCTGGATTGAAAGATAACTCTTATGGCTACCCTCAAGGAAATCCTTGTATTTTTGTGAAAATGAATAGGGTAAGTCCATGCCTGGGGGTTTGGGGCTTTGGCAATGAATAGGATTCTGACCAGAATCGAGTGAAATTCTGATTGAAGTGGGAAAATGGGTGATTCTTAAATGAAAAGATATGTAGACATAGGAAAATATTTGTTTTGCAATTTAGTAATGTGAATTTCTATTTTTTTACATAGTTACTATGTTATTTTGATTAAAATATTCTATAAACTAAACATATACTATATTATTTTAATATTCGTGAATTTTACTTTATGCTACTAGTCAAATTAATGTGAAATAATAAATTCTTTGTTTAAATGACAGAGTGAATATATTCTGATTTTTTGTACTATTGAATAGCAAGATCCCTGTATGATTCAGAGTGTGTCCCAGGCAGCATCTCATTCTGATCGGCTAGAAGCAGCATGGTTAACATGAAGGCTGTAGCTGCCGTGGGCTGCAGCAGTCGTGTGACATTTATTAGTGTTCTGTACAGTGACACTGCAGTGTTGGTGTTATTGTTAACTACAGTAAATCGGGCATAACCCTCAGAAGCAGTAGTTTGTTCACTGGAAAACACCAGCAACACCGGAGCATAGCTACTGTTGGGCCTCTGTGGAGTCTCCTCTTTGAAGCTCATTGGCAATTGCTTGATATATTTTTTCAAAATGTTCCATTAGTGATTTGGGAAATACTGACAGGAGAACTCTGCTAATCTGATCATTGCTTATCAGGATCACCCAACTGGCAAAGCTCTTTACTTCTTGTGATTGTTTCAGGGTTGGCATAGGCAACGGTTGTGTCAAATTCAAGTTAGAAACATCCTGGTCACTTCATTAAGATGACCTTTCTTTGTTGTGTTTTTATTTGTTTTGTTAAACATTTTTCCCTTTTGCATTTTAATCTGCTTCAGGCTGTACTCAGGAGTGTTAGGGGTTTCTGAGTTACCTGAATTCATTGGTGAAACAGATGTACCTAATTGGCAAACAGTTAAGAGGGTGGAAAACCGCAAGCAGGAATGAAGAAAGAGGACTGGACAAGAGTAAAAATTGTTCACAAATGATATCAAAATATGGAGTGGTAGATCCCCCTCTTAACATGACTTAGTGTCAGCTTGTCCTCTAGCACCAGTGTATAAAAGGGTTCCATTTTATTGGGGAAAAAAAGGTAAAATCATTTTCACATGTGATATGAAAAATAATTATGTTTTCTTAACCTTAGATAATTGGATTAAGGCCTCAAGGAGAACCCAGGATAGAGTGTGCAATTAAGGTGAGTATCATATTGAAAACAAATGTTTAAATTTTCATAGAAATGGATCTCAAATCTGAAAAATGTCTGTCTTTTTAGTTTGCTGCTTACAGAGTAGTACGCTACTAAATTAGTCCCTTAGTGATGAGAAAGGCCCAGTAGAAAGAGCCTGGAATATGGAGCCAAACCTTTGCCCAGACACTGGCTCAGCTCATGGTCTGTGGGACCAGGTGGCTTCTTGCCTCAGCCTCAGGACCTCATCTGTAAATGAGGGGTTCCAAGGTCCTTTTGAGTTTGCGTTATGTGTGCCTGGGATCTTAAGAGTCTTCTTTTCAGAGTTCATGCTGATGTTGCCTTTAGTTGATTGTGTGCGTTATACTGGCTTGCTTACATAGTTGTCTTCCTTCCCTCACAGAGTTTTAGTTTTAGTAAAATTAATTACAAAGTTTTAATATCATAACCTGTTTTGTTTTTTTTCTTCATGCTGCAAATCCAACTTAGACAAATATATAAATGATGGGTAAGAGTTTCTTAGAGAAACTGATTTAGTTGTAAAATTTTACCAAATCAGATTATTGACAAATGTTGTCATCAGAAGAGCTGAGTGTCAGTTGACTTCTTAGTTCAGTTATATACATATTACTTTTCACCTTGCTTCTAGAAGGGTTTTATATTTTGTTGTTAACCCATAAGCGTCTAAGTGGAAGATTAGGAAAAAGAAAAAAGCCAATTCCTGGTTTCTAAGTTGAACTCTCTCATGCACGTGAACAATGGGCCATTACTTTTCCTCAGTATGCCTGTCAGTTCAGCCGGAAACTTGGATAAAAAACAAGGACCTCCCTGAAAACCAGATGCTTTTATCTGATCTGAAGGTTTCACTAGTAACTAAATTATTTTTGAGCTCAGACACAGGGTGGCTACGTTATTTGTCATTTGATAGATGCCATACATGTAGATTGTTAGGGATTCTTCTCCCCCCACCCCAAGGCATTCCTTTCTTTGGAAGAATTATTTGTACTTAAATTCTATAGAAAATACAGAACTGTTTGTTGAGTTATTTTGTTTTTACTAGGGTAAATTGCCTAAAGCAGGAGCCAAATGTAATCCATAAGACTTAATTCTCTGGCCCTTTTACTTAAAAATATTTATAATTTTGAACGATAGTTACTTTTTCCTCAGTTACTCAATTTGCTATCTCATTATTGAGAATTTAGTGAATTTCTGAAAAATGATTTTTACTTTAAAACTTTATATTTGATTAAACTACTTAGGTTGTAGCTTGTATGTTCCCTAGCTGATCTTTTCTCAAGAACTTTGCAAAGACAAGAAGACTGCTGATATGCTTGTGTTTCTTTGAAAAATCATAATGGTAGCAACATTTGTAGTTTCCAAATTTATTTAATTTCGGAAAGTCAATGTCTCTGTTTTAGTTCTTTAAGCTTTAACTTACTGATGGTTAATGATACAGGGCTAAAAGAGACCTCCCTCTGTTTTCTGCCCTTCCCGTTCTAGACAGTTTGTTGGGTCAGTATGGGAGGAGGGAGCTAGACTAAATAACCTCAAAGGTATCTTTGACCTAGAGCTACATGTGTGTATTATTTGAGTTTTAATAAAATTCATTACAGTTTTATCATAACCTGTTTGTTATTTTTCTTTTGCAAATCCAACTTAAGACAAATATAGATCTAAAGGGCAAGAAGAAATTCAGCAAACATTCCCTCCTATCAGATCTAAGTTACTTTTCACTTTAAGCCTATTTCCTTTTGTATTTTGTTTTGTGGTGGTTTTTTACCACCATCAGTGGAGAAAGAGAATGCCTTTCTTGTATTGACAGTCTTAGGTGTCTGATCTCATACATCCTTGAAAATTCACATAAGAAAAGTCTATAGTGAATTGAATGTGGCTCAGGTCAATACCTTTTCCCCCTCTAAGAAAGATCTGGGTAAAAGTAGCAGAAACTGTTGTACTGTGAGTTGTGGGATAGTGTAGAAAATGTATTATTTTGTTGAAAGGAAGCCAGCCTGCAACAACATTGGTATGTTTGAACCCTGGTTATATTGCAGAACACAATACTTCTAATGTAAAACTTAAATCTGATTAATGGTAGAAATGTTGGAGGAAAATTGCTTTGTTGAGAAAGAGGGCTCAGTGTAGCTGGGTTATGCAACAAAAAGTCATAGGCTACAAACAAATGCATTTAGTCATGGTGGCTTCCAATGCTTCTATTGACGAGGTAAAACTTTTGTCAGCATAGATCCTGAGTCTGGGTTGTTGATATTCTTTCATATGGGGTTTTCTAACTGATTACTTAGAGGTAAAGATGAAAGATTAATTTTGCTTTCCCCACCGCAATCATCACCACACATATACTTCCTTGTGCAGCCATCAAAAAGTTAGGATGTCAATGGGTAAGGTTACTTTTTTTAAAAATCAAGTCCTTAAGTATTGTTATATAGTGTATACTTTGATGAATCCAAACATTTGTATTGGTGATTTGTAGATCTGTTGGTGTTTATAAAACAGTCATTGCATTCTAGATTTGTTATCCATTTAGAAAGTCATGAATATGGTGGCTCTTACCTTTATGATATGGAGCATCTCCAACTCACCCCCCTCACACAATAGATATTTTCATCAGCATTGCCATCTCCCCTATCCCATGAATAATTGACATTTCTTTCATAACATATGCTTATAATTTCACTTGTTGAAAGTGGGTTTTTTTGTGTTTTAAATTTTAGGAAGGAAAAGATGTCAAGCTATTAACTTTCCCCCAAAATGGAAATCTTGACTTAATGTACTATCCATATTATGGAAAGAAATTGCACGTAAGTATACTTGGGTGTCTAGCCCTTACGGCCTTGATAGCATGTCCTCAAATAAAGTGGATTTTTGTCATGTCAGTTTTGTTCTGTTCTATTACAAAACTCTAGCTATAGCTTCATGTTCCCGTGAGGAAAGGGTTAATGTAGTAGTTAGGCTTGAGACCCAAGGCTACATTTTTTATACCAGGAGAACTTTTGGCCCACTTTTCGTTTTGGGAATCTCCTCTCTGTGGTTGCTGCCATGTACATTCCCCACTTTGGGAGAGCATCTCCATTTTCTTTTATCTCTGGGGATTCTCAGAATCCCCACATCTTGGCTCTTGCTCTTTTCTCCAGGGATCTATGATGAGTATAAAAGAGCCAAGGTAGAGAATTTTAGCTAACCAACAGGTTCTTCTCTGTAATGGTGTCCTTGTCCTGACAGGCTTTCCTCAAGTACAGATGATGGGGGCAGGAAGTAGTATGTTCCTAGAATGAAGAAGGAAGTGGATTTTAATCTAGCTCTGTCACATAGGACCTCCATGTGTGTCCTTGGTCAGGTCTCACTTCACTCCTGTCAAATGAGAGCATTGAATGGACAGCCACTAAGCTCTCTTCCAATTAACAAGCGATGAGCAAGCTGTAGCCTGAACCTTTGGTTCTCCATTTCATTTGCTTTCCTATTGTGTTGTCCTTTATCTTTCTCCATATGCCAGTGATTATGTATTCTCTTTATTTGCTAGGTGAACTATCTACAGCCGTTAGTTGCTGTCCAGGTCATGTTTCTGACCAAGAACCAAGAGGTGTCAGTAGAATGCAAGATTGAAGGGTCACCCAATCTAAGAAATAAGGATGATCGTGACAAGTTCTTAGGACGAGTGGCCTTCAAAATCTCACTGACTCATTAGAATGAGTACAACATCTCCACAAAATAAACATGTTGTCTATCTTCATGTTGTATCAGCTGGACCTGCCATTCTAGAATTGGAAACCACCTTGGAGCAATTTAGGGTGGTACATGACGTGTGGGGTAGCATAATAATGTGCTTCCAAATCCTAATGTTTAATGTTCTCAAAGTAACTGCCTTTTGCCTTTGCCTGCCCCATTGGACCAGTGTGCAGACATAGACATGTCATATTAGGGACCTGTAAATAGCTGATTCACAACGTGTAATAATGGTGGTCTTGTCCTGTTCTAATGTGGTTTTATCTCCAAGTGTCTATAAAGCTTCATGTGCTGTGCTATGTAAATATTTTATTGATTTAACACTGGTTTAAATGTCATTATCTCAATGCCAACATACCTTTAGGGATCAAATGATAAAAAAAGGTACCCGACCAACCTAAAGTGATTTATAACTGCAAGAATTGTGGTGTGTGGAGACAGCTTAAGTTCTGTGTGTGAGGAGGAAGAGAAATAAAAGTGGATTTAAAAAGTGTCGGTGTGGAGTTTTTGAAATTATTTTAGAAGGCTGAATTGGTTTGGATCCTGAGCACAAAGGAAGGTTTTGGAATTTTAAAAATGTGAGAAATACCAGCATGGTGGAATTGAGTGTTACCATTTGTAAGGTATAGGACATAGAAGAATTTTTCAAATTAGTGTCAACATAGGTGGCCCCTTTCAAATCAACTTGATTTAGGTGAGTTAATAAGGCTTAACTTTTGAAATTTTTTTTAAATCCACTACTTTTAAAATTTTAAATTATGAACTTACCTATTAACAATGAGAACCAGATCAGCATACAGAATAAGAAATAAAACCCTTAGCACCTAAAAAAACTTAAGACACAATGAGTAAATCAGCCAGTAAGCATTTGCCAAATGCCCAAATGTGCCCAGGCACAATGTGCTAACTGCTAGGGAAAGGCAAGAGACAGTCCCTGCCTTCAAGGAGCTCACGGTCCTGCCACATTTGGTTGTACTTCCCTTCCTTTCATTAATATTTGTGTGGGTATTCCCAAATTACCATGTAAGTTTCCTGTTTCTCTTTTAAAATCTCTTTATGAATTCAGCAGATATATCATTTTCTAATAATAAAAGGAGGTAAGATAAAAGATGAGTAGGCTCTCCCTTCACAGTATTTTCTTTATATTGTAGTTTCCTAAATTAAAATTTAGGCATGAAGGATGCCCCATTGTCTGAAATCCCACAATCCTGATGAATCAGTTATTATTGGAAATGAAGTTTTGATTTCTTTTCTGCTACCCCTCAGCCCCAGAAGACATTTTTAATGGCTGCCCACTCCAAGTTAAAGGTATGAATGACCCTTTCGCTAGGATTGCTGAGGTGTGCATGCATTGTGGTGTCAAGCAAGGTAAACCAAGGAGCTTATTGCTTGTGCGTTTTCTGAAAGGACAGCAAATTCCAAAGCATTGTCCATAAAGGGGAGCCCCAGACCCTTGCTGCCTCTCATCTCATACATGGATGTTTCTTCTGATCCTGCTGATTAGTTCACTGGACATTGGGGGAGAACAGTGGAAGTACATGTTCCCAGATTATAGTGCACACAGAACTAGGCCAGACTTCACTGCATTTGGAGTTGTAATGGCGCACCAGGGCCCCAGCTGCTGATACGTGTTTGTTCTTGTATTCATTTGGGGTTGGATGGGCAGTGAGGCTTTAAATGGTTTTTTCATAGTCTGTTCTAACCACTAAGAATTCCTCCAAAAAGGAACAGTAAAGGTGTTCTAGTTTTTGATGTCTTCTGTGTGTTGGACACCATGCTGGATATCTGAATTAATATAATGTAACAATGGCCCAGGGTCTTTTAAAAAATTATATACTGTGATGTCACTGTAATAAAGGTAGATACTTTAGAGAGGAATTCACTTTTCAGTGAATTCATTTGGGCCATATCAGGGTCAAAGAGAAACAGCTTAGGCAGTCCATATTCACCTGGGCAAGGAGGGGTTGTATGGGATAGTCAGCCAGACTTCCTTACTTTTTTTGATTTCCAGTTCCCAATGGTCTCCCTCCAGCCCTTCCCGTCATCAAGAAAGGAAGCAGTACAATGCCCATTATATATGGGAAGTCATGCAAAATAGTTCCACGTTAGCCATATTGCAAAAAAAAAAAAAAAAAGTGGGAAAAAGTATGCTTCATTCTGTATTCAGAGTTTATCATCTCTCTCTCTCTCTCTCTCTGGATAGCATTTTTTATCCTGGATCCTTTGAAATTGTCTTGATCAGAGTAGCTAAGTCTTTCACAGTTACTATTACTGTTACTGTGTACAGTACTCTCATGGTTCTGTCCATTTCACTGCATCAGTTCCTATAAGACTTCCCAGGTTTTTCTAAAACCATTCCCCTTATTTCTTGTAACAATAGGATTCCGTCACAATCATATACCACAACTTGTTCAACCATTCCTCAATTGATGAACATCCCTTAAATATCCAATTATTTGCCACCACAAAAAGAGCTGCCAGAAATATTTTTGTACGCAAGGGTCCTTTACCTTTTTCTTTGCTTTCTTTGGGATATAGACCTGGTAGTGATATTGCTGGATTAAAGGGTATGCATGGTTTTATAGCCATTTGGGTACAGTTCCAAATTGTTAGCCAGAATGGTTGGATCAGCTCACAACCTCACAACATTGCATTATTTTCCCTATTTTTCTAAATTCCCTCCAACATTTGCCATTCTCCTTTTCTCTTATGTTAGCTAATCTAATAGGTATGAGGTGGTACTTAATGGTTTTTGTAAATTTTCATTTCAATATTAATGATTTTCAGTTCCAAATTTTTTTTTTTTTTAGTACAACCATTTATAGCTTTGATTCTTCTGAAAACTGTTCATCTCTTTTGACTGTTTCTCAATTGGGAAATGACAGCCAGGCTTTTCTAAAACATTTCACAGTAGACCATACAATTCACTGTAAGGAACAGAGAATACAAGATCCCACTGGGTTTATAGTTTGTTGATTTTACAAAGACACTCAGGAGAGCAAAGCCCCTTAAAAGCTCTTTTCCCATGAGGTGTTATCCATGCACATCACAATTATACAAGATTCCTTGAGAGATTTAGCAATAGAGAGAACCTTATTCTGTGACTTTATAATTAATAGCAAGAAGACACTCAACAAAGTTGTGTGTCACCATCAGGGTGAGTGTTGTGACTCCCTGTTGATTGGGAGACCCTCCAGGTGCTCCTTTTTCAGGTAAATGCTGATTGAGTCATGAGTCTCAGAACCTCTTAGGGATGATCCACAATAATTCAAGTTAGGCCTAAGTCAGGAAAAACCAAGCTGGCAAGGAGTGCCTATTGTCTCTTGTGTGGTGGACGCTCTGTAGAGCTCATGTACCTTGGACAAACACTGCAAATGAAAAAGAGCTTTACCCACAACTGATCAGGCTGGATTATTTCTGGGAATCAACAAGCTTTTCCCTGAGATAGATGTAGTGCTTCTACTTGAGGCACATTGTGACACGTAACACTCATGAGAATCATGTAGTAGGGCTGTGGAAAGGAGCATGAAGGCTGTGGGCAGTTTGTAACACATTACCAGCAAGGAATTAGACTGGAAAAGCAGTGTAAAGAAGTCAGCAAGAAAAGATGGGTTGGTAATGTGAAAAAGGGAGCTATGTATCCTGGCACTATCCCCGAGATGTCCAGAGAAAACCAGGGGCAGTCCCCAGAACATTGGGTGAATCCCTGGCATTTGGCCCCATGGCAAATGTAGAGGACAAATGGGCAGACTAGCAAGTGTTTATGATAAAGTTCTATGTGCTAAAGAAAAAATATAAGGCACGAGAGATAGGCAAAGCCAAGAGGGCAGAGTAGAAGCAGGGACCTGCTAGAGCTCTTCCTCCAAACCTCTCAAAAAATCTGTAAGAAATTACTAAACAAATTCTAGAGCAGCAGAAGCCACAAAATGACAGACTGAAGCAAATTTCCAGCCCGAGACAATCTGAAAGGTTGACAAGAAGGGTCTATCACACTAGGCTGGGAGTGGAGCGCAGATCAGCATGGGCTGCACCAGTGCTGACAGAGCTGGAGCAGACCGGGACTGATTCACTGGCAGCTGCTGCGGTTTCCAGACTTCTCAACCCCAGAATGCCAAAGACAGCTTTTAAGGTCAGTGAGAAAGCTCTTTCACCTGAGTGAGAATGGAACAGTCTGGACCTGCCAGCAGCAGCCACTGTAGCAAGTGTCCATTTTTGAAGCTCTCTACTTAGAGACCCTGAGGGAATTGAGTGGCTGATCTGGATCTCAGCCCTGAGTGGCTCTCCTAGGTTGCAGAAGAGTGCTGGTGGTGGAGCTGGGGGTGGCTCTGGAGAAGGAACCTGCTGGCAGATCCTGGGCAGAACAGAGTGCTTCTGGTTGCTCTCAGACCAGAGCGCAAGCCAGGAGAGGAGTTAAACTCCTCGCCCTTGATTGTGCCACCTTGGAGGAATTGAGAACTTACAGGTCCCCAGAGTATACCCTCTTTTAGAGAAAAGACTCAAAAGTCAAGTAACTGGCTGGGAAAATGCCCAAAAAAGGGGAAAAAAATAAGACTATAGAAGGCTACTCTCTTGGTGAACAGGTATTTTCTTCCATCCTTTTGGATGAGGAAGAACAATGCATACCATCAGAGGAAGACCTAAAAGTCAAGGCTTCTGCATCCAACCCTCCAAAATAAATATGCAATTGTCTCAGGTCATGAAAGAGCTCAAAAAGGATTTTGAAAATCAAATAAGAGGTAGGGGAAAAACTGGGAAGAGAAATGAGAGTGATGAAAGAAATTCATAAAAAGCAACTCAAAAGCTTGCTAAAGGAGACTCAAAAAAATGCTGAAGAAAATAACACCTTTAAAAATAGGCTAACTCAGTTGACAAAAGAGATCCAAAAAGCCAATGAGAAGAAGAATGCTTTAAGGAGCAGCATTAGCCAAATGCAAAAAGAGGTTCAAAAACTCACTGAAGAAAATAGTTCTTTAAAAATGAGAATGGAGCAGATGGAAGCTAATGACTTTATGAGAAATTACAAAACAAAACCAAAAGAATGAAAAAATAGAAGATGACGTGAAATATCTCATTGGAAAAACAACTGACCTGGAAAATAGATCCAAGAGAGACAATTTAAAAATTATGGGACTACCTGAAAGCCATGATCAAAAGAAGAACCTAGACATCATCTTTCATGAAATTATCAAGGAAAACTGCCCTGGTATTCTAGAACCAGAGGGCAAAATAAATATTGAAAGAATTCACCAATCACCTCCTGAAAAGAGTCCTCCTGAAAAGAGAAACTCCTAGGAATATTGTAGCCAAATTCCAGAGTTCCCAGGTCAAGGAGAAAATATTGCAAACAGCTAGAAAGAAACAATTCAAGTATTGTGGAAATACTATCAGGATAACAGAGGATCTGGCAGCTTCTACATTAAGGGATCGAAGGGCATGGAATAGGATATTGCAGAAGTCAAAGGAACTAGGACTAAAACCAAGAATCACCTACCCAGCAAAACTGAGTACAATACTTCAGGGGGGAAAATGGTAATTCAGTGAAATAGAGGACTTTCAAGCATTCTTGATGAAAAGGCCATAACTGAATAGAAAATCTGACTTTCAAACACAAGAATCAAGAGAAGCATGAAAAGGTAAATAAGAAAGAAAAATCATAAGAGACTTTCTAATGTTTACATTTACTATTTACATTCCTACATGGAAAGACAATATTTATAACTCTTGAAACTTCTCTCAGTGGTTGGAGGGATTACACATACATATATGTGTATATATATAGAGAGAGAGACAGACAGACAGACAGAGACAGAGAGAGGCAGAGACAGAGACAGAGACAGAGAGCACAGGGTGAGTTGAATAAGAAGAGATGATACCTAAAAAAATAAAATCAAGGGGTGAGAGACAAATATATTGGGAGGAGAAAGGGAGAAATGGAATAGGGCAAATTATCTCTCATAAAAGAAGCAAGAAAAAGCTTTTTCAATGGAGAAGAAAAGGGAGGAGGTGAGAGGGAAAAAGTGAAGCTTACTCTCTTCACATCTGGCTTAAGGAGGGAATAACATGCTCACTCCATTTGGTATCAAAATCTATCTTACACTACAGGAAAGTAGAGGAGAAGGGGATAAGTGGGGTGGGGAGCATGATAAAAGGGAGAGCAAATGGGAGGAGGGAATAATTAGAAGTAAACATTTTTGGGGAGGGACAAGGTCAAAAGAGAAAATAGAATAAATGGGGGGCAGGATAAGATGGAGGGAAATATAGTTAGTCTTATACAACATGACCATTATGGAAGTCTTTAGCAAAACTACACATGTATAGCCTATATTGAATTGCTTGCCTTCTCAGTGGGGATGGGTGGGGAGGGAGGAAGGGAAAGAAATTGGAACTCAAAGTTTTAGGAATGAATGTTAAGAATTGTTTTTGCATACAACTGGGACATAAGAAATACAGGGGTATAGAAATCTAGCTTGCCCTACAAGAAAAGAGAGAAGATGGGAATAAGGGAAGGGAGGGGTGTGATAGAAGGGAGGGCAGACTGGGGAAAGGAGTAATCAGAATGCAAGGTGTTATGGGGTGGGGGGAGGATGAGATGGGGAGAAAATTTGGAACTCAAAATTTTGTGGAAATAAATGTTGAAAACTAAAAATAAATAAACATTAAGAAAAATTTTTAAAAATGTAATTCTATGTAGAATGTAAGCACCTCGAGGGTAGGGACTATTTTTTGTTTTGTCTCTGTATCCACAGTGCCTAACACAGTACCTTTCACCTAATGGATACCTAATAAATTCTTAATGAATTTTTTAAAAAATTAGAATGAAACAGATGGAAGGTAATGACTTTACGAGAAATCAAGAAATTATAAAACAAAACCAAAAGAATTTTAAAAAATAGAAGACAATGTGAATTATCTCACTGGAAAAACAACTGACCTGGAAAATAGATCCAGGAGAGATAATTTTAAAATTATTGGACTACCTGAAAGCCATGATCAAAAAAAGAGCCCAGACATCATCTTTCAAGAAATTATCAAGGAAAATTGCCCTGATATTCTAGAACCAGAAGGTAAAATAGAAATGGAAAGAATCCACTGATCACCTCCTGAAAGAGATCCCAAAAGGAAAACTCCTAGGAATATTGTAGTCAAATTCCAGTGTTCCCAGGTCAAGGAAAAAATACCACAAGCACCCCACCTGATAAATGGTCAAAGGATATGAATAGGCAATTTTCAGAGGAAGAAATTAAAGATATCTATAATCATATGAAAAAATGCTCTAAATTACTTTTGATTAGAGAGATGCAAATCAAAACAACTCTGAGATACCACATCACACCTATAAGATTGGCAAACATGACAGAACAGGAAAATGATAAATGTTGGAGAGGATGTGGGAGAGTTGGAACACTAATTCATTGTTGGTGGAGCTGTGAGCTCATCCAACCATTCTGTAGAGCAGTTTGGAACTATGCATAAAGGGCTACAAAAATGTGCATACCCTTTGACCCAGCAATACCAATTTTAGGACTGTATCCCCAAGAGATCATAAAAATGGGAAAGGGTCCCACATGTACAAAAATATTTATAGCAGCACTCTTTGTAGTTGCCAAAAACTGGAAATCAAGGGGATGCCCATCAATTGGGGAATGACTGAATAAGTCGTGGTATATGAATGTAATGGAGTACTATTACGCCATAAGAAATAATGAACAAGAAGACTTCAGAGAGACCTGGAAGGACTTATATGATCTGATGCTGAGTGAAAGAAGCAGAACCAGGAGAACTTTGTGCACAGCAACAACCACAGTGTGCGAGAGTTTTTTCTGGTAGACTTGGAACTTCATAATAACGCAAGAACTTAAAAAAAAAAATAATTCCCAATGGTTTTCTAAGACAAAATGCCTTCCACACTCAGAGAAAGAACTATGGAATTCATTTGCAAAATGTAGCAGATCATGTTTGTATATGTGTGTGTGTGTGTTATGTTTTGATTTGTTATATGATTTCTTCCATTTATTTTAGTTCATCTATACAGCATGACTATAGTGAAAATGTATTCAATAGGAAAGTATATCTAGATCCTATAAAGAATTTTATGGCATCTTGGGGAGGGAGGGGGGTGGTGGGAGGTAGGTGGAGGGGTAAAAATCTGGGGGTTTTTTGGTAGTGATTGTAGAACATTAAAAAATAAATAAATACTACAAGCAGTCAGAAAGAAACAATTCAAGTATTGTGGAAACACAATCAAGATAACATAAGATTTAGCAACTTCTACTCTAAGGGATGGGAGGGCTTGGAATATGATATTCCAGAGGTCAAAGGAGATAGGATTAAAACCAAGAATCACTTACCCAGCAAAACTGAGTAAATAATACTTCAGAGGAAAAATGGAACTAGAGCAGCAGAAGTCATAAAATGAGAGACTGAAGCAAATTTCCAGCCCAAGACAATCTGGTACTTCAATGAAATAGAGGACTTCCAAGCATTCTTGTTGAAAAGACTAGAGCCAAATAGAAAATTTTAATTTCAAATACAAGAATCAAGAGAATCATGAAAAGGTATATAGGAAAGAGAAACCATAAAGAACTTATTAAAGTTGAACTGTTTACATTCTTACATGGAAAGATATTTGTAACTCATAAGAACTTTCTTAGTATTAGAACAGATGAAGGAAATATATATGGGATGATATCTAAAAAAGAAAATTAAGTGTTGAGAGCAATGCACTAGGAGAAAGAAAAGGGAGAGAGGTACAATGTGGTAAATTATCTCACATAAAAGAGGCAAGAAATGGAGGGGAAGAAGAAGATGAGAGGGAATGAGTGAGCTTTCCTTTCATCGGATTTGGCTTCAGGAGGGAATAACATACACACTCATTTGGGTATGGAAGTTTATCTTACCCTACAGGAAAGAAGGGGAGAAAGGGATAAGAGAGGGGGATAATAGAAGGGACAGCAGATTGAGGGAAGGGGTAATGGGAAGCAAACAGTTTGGTAGAGGGACAGGTCAAAAGAGAGAATAGAATAAATGAAGGATGGGACAGGATAGAGGGAAATATAGTTAGTCTTTCACAACATGACTATTATGGAAGTGTTTTACATGACTACATATGTATAACCTATATTGAACTGTTCATTTTCTCAATGAGGGTGGATGGGGAGTGGGGAAAGGGAAAGAATGCAGAACTCAAAACTTTAAAATGAATGTTAAAAGTTGTTTTTACATGCAACTAGGGAGTAACATATATAGGCAATGGGGTATAGAAATCTATCTTGCCCTACAGGAAAATAAAAGGGAAGGGGATAGGGCAGGTGATAGAAGAGAGGGCAGATTGGAGAAAAGGGTAATCAAAATACATGCTGTCCTGGGGTTGGAGGTACAGGGAAGATGGGAAGAAAATTTGAAATTCAAAATTTTGTAGAATGTTGAAAACTGAAAATAAATCAATTAAAAAATTTTTAAAGAGATTACAGTACCTGCCCTCAATGAGCTTATGTTCTAATGGAAGGAGAGAACTGGAAGGTGGGAACTACCTGTGCAGAGGAAGAGGGGGAGTGAGGACACAGACAGCCAGGAGGAAAATGAGATCTTTCTGCCTTGGCTCCTCAATGGGAAAAGAGACCCACAACTGAAGCATGGGGCCTGGGAACTCTGGAATTAGGCCACAATATTTCTAGGATCCTTCAGAATCTCTTTCAGGAGGTGATAGGCAGATTCTTTCAATTTCTATTTTACCCTTTGGTTCTAGAATATCAGACTGTTTTCCTTGATAATTTCTTGAAAGATGATGTCTAGACTTTTTTTGATCATGATTTTCAGGCAGTTCAAAAATTCTTATGTTATCTCCTCCGGATCTATTTTCCAGAGCAGTGGTTTTTCCAATGAGATATTTCACATTTTCTTCTATTTTTTCATTCTTTTGGTTTTGTTTGTTTCTTGATGAGTCACAAAGTCATTAGCATCTACTTGCTCAATTCTAACTTTAAAGGAATTTTTTCTTCAGTGAGCTTCTGTACCTCCTTTTCCATTTGACCAATTCTACTTTCCAACGAGTTCTTCTTTTCAATGAATTTTTGTTTATCTTTTTCTATTTGGCCAATTCTGCTTTTCAAAGCATTCTTCTCTTCATTAGATTTTTGTGCCTCTTTTACCATTTGGACTATTCAGGTTTTTTTTAAGGTATTATTTTCTTCAGTAATTTTTTTGTCCTCTTTTGCCAAGCTGTTGAGTCTTTTATTCATGACTGTCTTGTCTCTCTTCTCATTTTTCTTCTACCTCTCTTCCTTGATTTTTAAAATCCTTTTTGAGCTGTTCCATGGCCATTTCATATCACTGAGGCTTTGGATGAAGGAATTTTGGTTTCATTTTCCTCTGAGTGTGGTTTTGATCTTCCTGGTCACCATAGTAACTTTATATGGTCAGAATTTTTTTTCTGTTGTTTGTTCATTTTCCAGCCTATTTCTTGACTCTTGAACTGATTTCTTTAACTCTTTGTTACAGTGGGGCTCTGCTTCCAGGCTGGAGGGGGCATCGTCCCAAGCTTCAGGGTTTTTTGTGCAGCTGTTTTCAGAGGTAATTCTCAGGACCTGTAAGTTTTTGGCTCTTTCAAGGTGATATGAACTAGGGAGAAGTGTGTTCACTACTCCTGTTCTGTGCACTGGTTTGTGAGTGACTACAAGCACTCTTTTCAACCCTGAAACTATGACTAGGGTCCCTGCTCTCCTGTGGCTGCAAGCTCTTCTGTGCTAATGTTCCTCCTTACACTAGGACTGAGACCCAGAATGAGACCCTCATCCAAGTAAAAGTCATGTAACAGAGTCCTGCCTCTGGTGCCAACAAAGGGACTCCTATAAATCTCCTTCTGACTCATTGTTCGATCCCCTTATTGTCTGTAGGCTGAGAGGTTTGGAAACTGCCATTGCTACCACTAATTCAGTTGCCCTGATGCCTTCTCTGGGTTTTCTAGGGCAAGGTCTACACTGGACTGCACTCCTCTTACACCAGCAGACCTTTCTTGCCAACTTTCTAAGTCATCTTGACTAGAAAATTGTTTCACTTCTTTTTGTGGGTTCTGCTACTCTAGAATTTGTTTAGAGTCATTACTTAAAGGCATTTGGAGGGGTTTGGGGGAGAGCTCAGGAAAGTTCTTGCCTTTATGCCACCATCTTGGCTCTGCCTCTGCTCTCCATCTAATCTACTCTGAAGGATTCTACAAGCAGAAATCTCTCCCATAGTAACTCTCCCAAACTCTAGGGGTCCCCCCATTTTTGTCACCTGTATTTCTTTTAGCCCCTTTCCCAGTGGTTTCCATTATATTCTGCAAAGAGGGCCTCAAGAGTGTCTTTTAGAGCAGAAAAATAAATAGGCACAAGCTGGTGTGTGTCAGCGTCTAAGGCACATTTAAGGAGAGATGAGTTGAGGGTGTGGTTAGAAACTAAAACATTGCCCCAGGGGAGCAATTAAACACAATACAGTTCTGTTACAATATTCCTGCCTCATTTGACCTCTTCTCATAACATTACATTGTAAAAAAAATTTATGGTTTATCTAAGTGACAGGAAAGCTTAGTCATCTCTAAATAATTTTCCCTGTGGTCATTACTTCAGTTTATAGCATCCAGTAGATCCCTGAAACCTTCAAAATAACTATTTGTTGTTTACTTAATTAACTATTAAATTAATGGGAGAGACTCAGGTCACTGGTTTGCCTGTGTTTTAGTAATAACTCATCTTGATGTTTGTGAAAAGGTGAACAGATTTAATCTGGGCTGTGCTCTTCTACCGAATCCCTACTTCTTCTCAATCTTCTCAAGTTAGGAAGCTTTTTCCTGCTTTTTTCTCTCAGTTGTTGTTCATTTGTATCTGTCTCTTTGTGACCCTGTTTAGAATTTTCTTGGCAGAAATACTGGAGTGGTCTGCCATTTCTTTCTCCTGCTTACTTTACATATGAGGAAACTGAGGCAAACAGGGTTAAGTGACTTACCCAAGGTCACACAGCTTGTCAGTGTCTGAGGTCAGATTTGAATTTAGAAAGATAAGTCTTCCTGACTCCATGTGCACTATGGTGCCACCTCGTTTCTCAGAACTTACCTTACCTCTTAGCCAGGTGAGCTAGTCGTACCTAAACAACCTCTCCTTTACAACTCACCCTTCCTACTATTAAATTGTCTCCTACATGAGGGTAAGAAACTCCTTTTACTACTGGTTTAGCAAAACACCTAAAGTAGCTTTAAAGGGAATTTAGGGGGATGTTGTCTTACACCCATCAGCTGTGTTGATTTCCCACCCCCAACTCTCATTTACCCTCAGTTTCCTTGGAATTTTCTCAGACTTTGTAATACTGGACATGATCATAAAACCAAATCTGGAAGAGAACTCAGAGGCCATCTCATCCAACCATTCCATTTTATGGATGTGGAAATGAATGCACCCAAGGCAGAAGTGACCTGAAGGAGGTCACAAAGCTAACAACGTGTCCTGATTTCTAACCCATTCTCTTCTCTACTCAACTAGCTATTCTCCCAAGCACTTCATTCTGGCCAATCATCATTGGATTGTCTAATTAGTCCTGTTTCTGCCACTTACAAGCTCTTGGATAAGCCATTGACCTGGTTAAGACCCGTTTCCTCATCTATAAAATGTGAGGGGTTTAAAACTGCTTTCGTGGAGTTGGATCACACTTCCTCCCACACCCTGGTACTCAGCACCTTTTCTGTCTTGGGCAGACAGGTAGCTGCTGCTTCTTTTTCTGATTTTTGCCCTGGGTAACGTAATCGCTGAAGTCAGCAACGAAATAAGACATTGTTGGGCAGAAAAAGGAGAGAAAAGAAAAGAAAGCAGTTGTCAATGCTCCTGCCAAATCATGGTTTTTTTCCTAGCACAACAGAGAAGTGTTTTGCCACCTGATTTAACCATTTATGAGTCTCTCCCTAGGCTCCAGCCCCTAGCAGCACCCTTTGGGGGGGAGGGGATAGAGAAAGGGCAAAAACAGGGTTTGGACAGGAGAGGGAATGAGTCTTCTCACTAATCTTCCCCCTTCTTCTGTGCTATGAGGAATCAAGGAGGGGAGAGCTGCATATATTTGCCTTCTATTCTAGGAATGCCTGTTCTTCACAGAAGGCTAACCTTGCCTATCTTACCTACAGAGGAAGGGGAACATGATCCAAATGGATCCTGCCCATACCATTCATCTTATTGTTATGACACGTAAACGAGGCTGCCAGTCCCTGAATTTGCACATTCCTCTGGAACAAGCTTTCCTTGGGGCCAAAAGGAGGACAGTGGTAGTCATAAATCTGCTTTACTAGACTATTGTCTTCAAGATCCAAGAGCTGGTTTATACCAATACAACTTACCACATAACACCAGTTCCACCAGGCCAACGCACACCTATATGTCCTACTATTTTGGAATGAGATAATTATTTGGGTAGTTTTCTCTGCTTCTCTGCCTTACCAATAACTGCCCAGTGGATGAAACTCCTTGGAATTCACATGTACTGGGGCCCCACTGACCCATTCATGAACAGAGATTGACTGGTGAGCAAGCAGATTGAAGGGAACCTTAAGAGCTTTCTATTCTCCCTAAGGAAAATTATTAGATGTGCTTCTTAGGTCTTACTCTCTTCATTAGAACTTAAACCCATATTTTTGACCAGATATCTTTAAGGAAATCATCATGTTGGAACACCCATTGCTCCATTATCACCTAAGTAAACACGCTGGAGGAAATGGTCCCTGTCCTCAAGAATCTTGCATTCTCCTTCTCAGAGATACAAAACATTTACAGATAAATAAATATAAATTAGAAGCGAAAAGATTCACAGAGGAGAGGAGAGAGCACCACTAATGGAGGTGGAGGAATCAGGCAGGATTTCACCAAGGGACTAGTGCCCAAGTTTAGTTTTGAAGAGCATGGAGTACATTTTAGGCTTATGGTCAGTCTGTTCAAAACACACTAAGATGGAAGATGGAATGCAGACCTGAAGGAACACTATACTAGCAGGTCATTTTGTCTGCAACTCTGGGTGTGTGAAGTGAGGAGGAAAAGTGAGGGGAAAGCTGGAAAGGAAGGCTTAGATGCCCCACAGAAGGATTTGTATTTTGTCCTGGAAGCGATATGGCAGGTGAAGGTCTTTGAACTGGAGGGTGACATCATCTATACCTTGTGAAGGATAAATTGAGGAGGGGAGATAGAATAGAGGCAAGGAGATGAATTAGAACACTGTTGGTGATGACCCAGTAAAGGAGCTAGGATAATGCGGCTTCCCCCAATTGAAAGCCTTCAGGCAGAAGGAGCAGAAATTCGTATTCTTGGATTTATTTGCCACTGTCCAAGCCACACCATGAGCTAGAGCTGGTCATCTCACCCCAGTGAAGGTGCCCTAATTTCCCCCAAGGGGTGCTGGAAGGACAGATGAGGCAATACATGTGAAAGGATTTGGAACTGCCAGGCAGAAAGGGGCAACAGATCAAGTTTTATTGATTTCCTACCACACTGTTCATGCTCCTGAGACCCCAGAAAGAAAAAAAAAAAACCTGTCCAAGCTCAGCAGACTCTCTAAGCAAGTCTTCGCTTGTCAAGGTGCTGCCCACATTCAGGCACTGAAAATCCATTCGCTGCAAGTTAGAACTGGTGTGGTAATTGGGAAGGAGCAGCGAGTGACAGGCTGGTAATGGATTGGGAGAGGGTGAATCCAACATATTGTTAAAGTCAGATCGTGAAGGCTTGTTACCAGAGACCAAAGGAGATGATGTATATAAAGAGCTTTGCAAACGCTGACTCTCTATTAAGAAGCTACCTGCCCAGGGAACCAGCCTTGGAATCCGGAGGATCCAAGTTCAAGTGCTGCCTCTGATGGGTCCTGATTGGGTCGCCTTCAGCCAGTCACAGGAAAGTGGCTAAGATTTGGAGGAATTGAAGATTTGCATCAGGGCCAGGAGGTTTCTGCCCTGGGAATTCCTTACTCAGATGAAATCCCAGGGGCAGACTCCTTCAAAACATTATTAGACGTTAAGGGCATGGCAGCCTTGTTTTCATCGCTTATCTTTCCCTCTGGTCACTGATGAGAGTGGTTGATTCCCACCCTCTGCTGCTAAAAATAGAGACTGGCCTTGTGGAGTCATTGATAGAGGGAACTCTGCTCTGCCAGGGATCCAGCACAGTCTTAGTTGCCAAGAGCAATGAAAAGTTAAGTGACTTGCCCAGGGTCTCAGAGCCAGTCTGTGTCAGACACAAGACATAATCCCTGGTCTTCCTGACTGGCTCTTTAAATCAGCAGTCACTGTCTCGCTTTTTTTGGTGGGGGGTGCTAGTGCAAGAAATGCCATAGAGATTTGTAGACACTAAGAATTAATTAGAAAACATGCAAATACAGATTTAAAGCTGGGAGGGATCTCAGAAGCCATCTGGCTCAACTCCTTCATTTTATAGATGAAAAAACTGATTGTCAGGACGGGTTTAGTGGCTTGCCTAAGGTCCCACAGGTAACTAAGTCTCAGAAAAGGATTTGAACACAGCCATGCGACTTCAGACCCACATCCACTGCCTCTCTCCAGTGGGCTTCGTTTATGGGGTTATTACAGATGCCCCCATATCACAAATGACTTTCTCCAGGCAATGCCCAGAGGGAAAGGCTCTGGCTACAGGCCGTGTTCTGAGGACCTCTTCACCCTAGCTTGTTCACCAGGGAATGGATGGTTACAAGCAGTCAGACAACAAAACTGCTGCTTCCCAGATGCCGGCAGCCAGCCTTCAGGTTTCTTCCTTCCAACTACTTCCAGTGTTCCAACTAACAAAATTCCCAAGGCAGCTACCGCTTTCTCAGAGGTGGAAAAGGAATCTGTCTGGGATAGCTCCCTTGTTTTCCCTACTAAATTCAGAGAGCTGCTTTTCCCTTGGAAATTCATGAAGTGAATGAATATATCAGCTGGTAATTCTAGCGGGATGGAGATTCCTCGCTGGGGGGCTGTGCTCCTCCACAGCTGGGACACCATGGGAGTTTGAGATATAGGGTATGCATGTATACTACTGACACACCTCTGGGATGATGGATTTAGAATGGGAAGGAATCCTTTTTTGTCTTCTATTTCAACTTTCTCATTTTACACATAAAGAAACTGAGGCCCAGGGAGCTAAAGTGAGTTCCTGAAGGTCTTATAGACATTGAGTATTAGAAGACCTTAGTATTCAAACCCACCTGACTAAACTTAGAGTTCTCTTTACTACAAAATGTATATAGAGAGAGCCCTATCTAATAATCATGTCATAGCAAAAGTTTGCTCAACTGGATAATGCCAATCAGTTTTTAAAAAGAAAAAAATCAGTAGATTATGTTTACATCCATACTTCTGTTCTCAACCTGATTAAAAAAAAAACAATTAGTGTTGTACTCCAACAGCTGTGAATGCATCCTTCAAATGACGTTTACACACATTATCTCACTGGAACCCCCCAGAACAACCTCAGAGCCTGGAACTGCAGATGTTATCATCCTGATTTTACAGATAAGAAAACCAAGGCACAGAGAGATCACACAGCTGAAGTGTCTGGGGCAAGATTTTTAAGGGTTTCCTTAATCCAAATTCAATGCTCTATCCACTGCACTACCCACCCGACTTTTAGTTGCTGTTCAATTGTTTCATTTATGTCTGACTCTTAGTGACCCTGATTGGAGTTTTCTTGGCAGAGATACTGGAGTGGTTCACCATTTCTTTCTCCAGCTCATTTTACAGATGAGCAAACTGAAGCTGAGGGTCACATAGCCAGTCAGTGTGTGAGGCCAGATTTGAACTTAGGAAGATGAGGCTTCCTTGACTCCAGGCCGGGCATTCCGTGCACTGTGCTGCCACCCAGCTGCCTAATGTCTAATAAATAATGAATTATTAACAAATCATTAATCAAGATTCTTTTTCCATTTTTTATGTCAACTTTAACATTGGTTCAAATCAAAGTCTTCTGCTTTCAGACGGAAATGGAGTTGATTTCCAGTCAGGAGATCTTTTTGTTTGTTAAGGAAATCTATGGTGATTTTTAATACAAATTTGAGTCAAACATTTGAGAAAGAAATCAGACTACAAGACACTGAAGAGACAGAATGATGAGCCAGAGATATTTAGCATATAAAGTTGTTCTGAGAAGTTTAGCAATAAGTGGAAAAATATATGTGGTATGATAATAGGATGGGTGTGAATGTGATAACAATAGAGGGAAGACTGGTTTTTTGTTGTTTTTGTCCTTGCTTCTCAAAGAGGACCAAGACATCAGGGAAGGTGATGCCATGACTTGCAAGTGAATTGGATTTAAATGAGGCAGGGCTATACAAAGTCACCAGCCTCACTTTCTCCTCTAGAGCCTTCTGGGTTCAATGGCAAGATATAGATCAGGAGGACTGGAGAGGGACCCCCTTTTCCCCCCGTTTTTTCAACCTTGGAAACTGGAGCACTTCACAGGCAGGCTGGCAACCTTTGAGGAGCTAGGGATTGAGGATAAGTGCAAATTCATGAGAAATGGGACTGCTGTAACAAGGTATTAGACTTGGGGGAGGGGGATGTGGAGAGGATCAAGGATGTACCTATTATACACATATATCTGGGATCACAGATTTAGAATGGCAAGGAGTCCTTCATTGTCTTCTGTCTCCACTCTCTAAATTTTACAGATAAAGAAACTGAGGCCCAGGGAGCTAAAGTGAGTTCCCCAAAGGTCCTATGAGTACCAGGGTTTAGTATTCAAATCCAGGTCACTGGACTATTTACATCTTTGATGCCCACTTTAACAAATGGGTTGAATCCAAGCCTTCTGCTTTCATTATGAAAATGAAATTGACTTCTGATCAGGAGATCCACTTGTTTGCAAAGAAACATATAATTTTTTCTTAATATAGCAATTATTATAGCTGTAGTAAATTAATTTATACAGCTTTCATTTGAGTGATGATTCTGGGAATTTTAGAGAAGTAAAGCATCATTGATACCATTTTCTCAGCAAAAGGCATAATACCTGCTTTAAGAACGAAATTTAAGGAGGTACATGAGGTGTTAAGGAGATAGAGGAATCTATTGATGTTGAATACGCAATTTATTATCTAGGAAAACCTGCCATCTGTCCAGTGTGAATAATCCAATGTTTTATAAAAGGTTCTCCTTTTCTAGGGAAGGCATGACAACATTTACCATCTTCATATGGCTTTATTTCATAACGATTTTTTGTTGTTCACTGACCTCCATCAGAAGGCCTTCTCACATTCGTTACTTTACTTATTTATTTTATTTTATAGTATTTTATTTTTTCCCAATTACATGTAAAGACAATTTTCAACATTCAGTTTTGAAAGAGTTTGAATTCCAAATTTTTCTCCCTCCCTTCCTCTTCTCTCCCTTCCTCAAGATGGCAAACGATATGGTATAGGTTATACAATTCATTAATTTTTTAAGGTTTTTCTACAATACAAATTCCCTGATGTTGAATAAGAGCTAAGTTCCACTGGGCAGCCTCCTCATATTAATTACATTCCTAAAGTCTCTATTCTAGATGAATTTGCTGATGTTTAGTAAGTCTTATTTTCCAGCTAGGCCTTCCCACATTCATTACATGTATAACATCTCTTTCCAGCATGAACTCTCTGATGGTCAACAAAGTACGCTTTCTGGCCGAATGTCTGGCAACATTCATTACTTTAGAAGGTTTCTCTTTGGTATGAATGACATTTAACAAAGCATGTTTTCTGGCAGAAAGTCTTCCCACATTTATGAAAGTCAAAGGATTTCTCTCCAGTATGAATTCTTCAATGTTGAGTAAAGTTTCTCTTCCAGAGGAAGGCCTTCCCACATTCACCACATTCGTTGGTTTTTTTTTTCCTAGATAAGTTTTCTGATGTTCAACAAAGTGTATTTTCTGGACAAAGACCACAGTCACTACTTTCAATAGAGTTTTTCTCCTGTTCATATTTTGTGATTTAAAAAAAAATCTCAATTATAATGGAAGGATTTCAAATACATGGTATGCTTAGAAAGCATTTTTGAACATATTCCACCATATTTATTTACATCTGAATGTTGCCCATTGTTCTTCCTGTGATTATCCTAGCAATGGCCATCCTTTCCAACAGATCCTCTATGTTGTAGGAAAAGAAGTGGTTCTACACAGAAATCTCCATCATATTTGTCACTAGCAAGCCCTCTCATTTCAATGGGAGCTTTTCTTTTGGTGATTTTTACCAGCTTTGAATGATTTGTCTTACTGTTTTGCTACTTTTCTAACTTGGCACCACATTTCCCAGGATTCCTCAGACTCAGAAACAAAAAGTCCCCCCCCCCCCATTCTTTTCTGAAGTAATTCTGACACAGAAGGGCCTCGCTCGGCAGCTGACTGCTTTGTTTCAGCCCAAGCATGCCAAACGAGGTAGGTCATCTACTCCTTCCACCCAAGAGGATTCCCCTGGC
The DNA here is from genome assembly GCF_028372415.1 of Notamacropus eugenii. Lineage (NCBI taxonomy): Eukaryota > Metazoa > Chordata > Mammalia > Diprotodontia > Macropodidae > Notamacropus > Notamacropus eugenii. Next base: position 330,231,887 of record NC_092877.1, read on the forward strand.
TCCAACTGGCTTGGCAACTACAGCTCCTGACCCATGCACCCCAGATCTCTATAGTTGTCCAGCATCGTCTCCCTGCCCAGCTCTTTCTGAGGATGTAGGGGCCCCTCCTCTTGCTGGGTGAATTCCATACTCACATGCTTGAATGTCAGTTTTCTGGACATTCCTGGTGGACCTGCTTTCAGGGTCCTTTCTCTCCTTCTCAGTTCTCCTGAGGGGAAGCAAGATAACCTAGTTTTGAAAACTCTCTGAGATTGATTACTGTGTGACCTTGGACCAGTCACTTGTTCTCTGAGCCTCAGTTTCATTGTCTACACAATGAAGATAATAATAGTTGCTCTACCTTAAAGGATAAGGAAAGGCTCAGATGAGAAATTTGTATACGCAGAGCTTTCTAAGCCTTAAAGAGCTATGCCAATAACAATGATTATTTCCTTACTCCTGACCTTATTGTAAGGAAAGCCTTTTGTATGTCTAAAAGTAAACACTGGTGGTTAATGCTGTGACTATTGTTGTTGTTGTGCTTGTGTCAAAGTCTCAAGGTGATCCCAACAAGCTGAGAACCTGTAACCACCGTGTGCCTCACCACCGGGTCTCCTTGTAAACACACGGTTCACAAGGTTCAACAAGTAAAAGAGTTTATAAGTCAGACAACAAGGTCCCTTGAGAACGGTGACTACTTTTCTCCTTCGTAGTCCCAGCATTTATCACTGTACCTTGCATGCATCACTGCTTTAATAAATGTCTATTGACTGCCTGCCCAAGAATAACCTTTCCCCAGAGGCTCACAGAGCCTCCTGCCCTGGCTAAGGCCCCCGGCTGTTTCCTCAGGGCTCCTCCTTCTTATGGAGGTGGCTCCCACCCACACTCTCTCCTGCCTCAGCCCCTTCACTATTTTGCATGGTTTTGATGGTTCAGAACGCCTTCCTTGTGGCATCCTTTCCCACTCTCCCAGCACATGGCACATGTTCAGCTCTACCTTCTCCTACTCAATTTCTTGTACCCTTTCAATAGATTGTAAGCTCTCTAAGGGCAGGGACTAATTCTTTTTTATTTTCTATGCCTAGAGCCTAGCATAGTGTCTGGCACTCTGTAGTGATTAATGAACTTTTGCTGAGGTGACTTTGTTCAGTGTCTCCAGGGAATACTCCAGAGTGCCTCTGTTTTAACCTGAAAGTACTTGGCCAATTCTAAGCCCTGCTCTAGGGTGACCCCATGTCCACTTCAGATTTCTCCCATGTAGCACTTTTGTGGTGGCAAAAAACTGGAAACAAAGTGGGCATCCATGGATTAGGGAGTGCCTGGACAGAGAGTGCATATGAATGGAATGGAATGGAATGAATACAACCTAAGAAAAGATGGACATAAAGAATTCAGAGAAAAAGAGGAAGACTTATGAAGTGACCCATGATGAGAACAGCAAAGCCAAGAGAACCCTGTCTCCAATAATGGACATGACAATCACTAAAAAGCACCAAACCCACATTGGTATAATTTAACCAGCATGTCTTGCATGTCAGGAGTCAAGGAGACAGACCAAGGTCTCCCCTCAGTCTCAGGTGCCAGTTGGCTCTATTGTGGAAAGGCAGGTGGGGGAACATTTATTGAGACCCTCCTGTGTGCCAGATACTGTACCAAGTGCTTTACAAATATTATGCCATTTGATCCTCATAACAAATCTGTAAGGTAGGATCTATTATCTCTATTTTATAGATGAGGAAACTGAGGCAGAGGTTGTGACTTGCCCAGGGTCATCCAACTAGAAGGTGTCTGCAGTCACATTTGTACTCAACTCTTTCTGATTCCACGCCCAGCCTATAACCACTGTACAACTTGGCTATACTCTGGACTATTCTCCAAACACAGAAAAAAAAAAATGAAAAACTCAAGTTTGTGACTGGATTCTCTATTAAAAGTCAGTAGAAAGGGTGAATTCCCTCAGCCCCCAGGAAGTTCATCCTCCCAAGACCTCCAATCAATCAGTTCATCTTGACAGTAACCTGCCAAGTAAAATCTCTCCTCCAGGAGATACCTAGGGATAGACCCTTTTCTTTAAAAGGAGAGACTATCACAAATTCCAAAGACTCATTGCCCAACAAACCTATTCAGACTGATCTGGGAGCTCACTTGATCATCCCTTTACGCTGTTCCCTCAGTTAAATATTTTTGTTTTCTGCAAAGCAAGCCAGGGTGCCTTCAGCTACATTGTTCCATATTCCTAATTCTGGATAGCATACTGGGAACATGGTAAGGATGCTTTTCTTAATTGCCTTCCTCAGGACCTTGTTCTTTCCCTCTTTCCCTGCTATTCAGAGGGTCTACATGGTGTCCATGAAGCACAGTGCTTTTTCTTTCTCTATTTAAAAGATAATTAGGGTTAAGTGACTTGCTCAGGGTCACACATTTGAATTCTGACTCCTGGGCTGGTGCTCTATCCACTGGGCCACAGGGATAGCTGCCCCAGGGCACAATTCTCTAACTCCCAAATGAACAGTTCTATATAAAGTTTCATACCTCCCATAACTGGTCAATTATCTGAAATAAACGTATAAGTTCGTCTAGGCACATGATGGCTTTGGTACTTGTAAAGGTCTGTTCCAAACTCTGCGAAAAACAGTTAGGAAAAGGGAAGAGGAAACAACGAATACAGTAACAGAACTTTGGAGCGGCACCCATGTGTTTACCTATATGGCTGGGACTGTGAGAGTTCCTGGACCCCAGCTTTCTGGTGGGAGTTCTTGAAGGTTCAGGAGGGTTGTCTCTCTTGAGGACCTAAGTGCATTTTACTTCTGGGGGAATCCAAGATCTCAGAATGCTACCAAAAGCTTCAATGTTAGTCCGAGTCTCTTCGAGAAGAGACTCACCAAATTTCTCATTGTTTCCCAACTGCTTCAGTTCTGAACTAGGAGTCAAGTTAGCAAAAGTCTGAATTAGAGAATAATGTCAAAGAAGCAGTGTCCTGCTGCTTTCAGCAACACACTGTAACTCGCCAGGACCTGCTGAAACAAGAGGTGAAGCTTGTTTATAATTAGCTATTGTCTAATAAATGAAAGATGCCAGTCTGCTAGCAAAGTTTGTTCATTGTGGTAGGTAAAACAACATCCCCACATCCTCTCCTCTGATGCTAATCTGCTTAACAAAGTTCTTTTCCAGAGATAATGCCAAGAGGGAGAGCCAAATTGGCCCAGATTTGGGTTGAAAGAAGTTGGAAAAAAATACGATTTCATTGTTTCCCTATATCTAATTGTATGCAAATATAATTTAGGGAAATGAAAGCAAGGTGGGCCAGGTAATAGAGCACAGGGCCTGGAGTCAGGAAGGCTCATTTCCTGAGTGCAAATCTGGCCTCAGACACTTACTAGCTGTGTCTACCCTGGGCAAGTCACTTATCCCTGTTTGCTTCAGTTTTCTCATCTGTAAAATGAGCTGGAGAAGGAAATGGCAAACCACTCAAGTATATCTGTCAAGAAAACCTCAAATGGGGTCACCAAGAGTCAGTCACAATTGAACAACAACTTAGAGGAATGTTCCAGAGCTACCTCCTGCTTTTAAACCAGTTGGGTAAAACTAAAGTTTTTTATTGGAATAAAGATGTAGGTCACTGTGATGAAATTTGGCCAAATGACCTTGAATTCCTGCAGCACAACATAGGACTCCTAGACAACACGGAGGGGCTGTTTCAACTCTGGCTTTGTATCCTAGCCATCAGTACATTTGTACCTTAATGAACTGACCAAAGCTTTTCCCGTCTCTGTAGTACCTATTACCTGTGTGATCTTGAGCATGTCATGTGAAGGGATTAGACCAGGACTGGGAAACCTACTGCCTTGAGGCCACATGAGGCCTTTTACCTCCTTGGGTGTGGCCTTTTGACTGAGACCAAGTTTTACAGAACAAAGCCTTTTAGTAAGGGAATTTGCTCAGTGGAGTTTTGATTCAGTCAAAGGGTCACACTTGAGGGCCTAGAGGGTCACATGTGGCTTTCAGGCTGCAGGTTCCCCACCCCTGGATGAGTTCTCAAGCTTCCTTACCATAGCCCACCCCATCAGTACTATTCTTTGCCAGAGAAATGGAGGCAGACTACAGGACAGCTGGGAAACTCAGGCGCTCTGACTCCCTCAGAGTTCCAACTAAAATCCCACCTGCTACAGGAAGCCTTCCCCAATCCATCTTCATTGCAGCACTTTCCTCTGTTAATTCTTTCCTATTTATCCTACAAGCTGCTTGCTTTGTGCGTATGTAGCCATGCTTGGATATTTGTTTGCACGTTGTCTCCCCCATTAAACTGTTAAGTCGTTGAGGGCAGGGGCTGCCAGAGCTCAGCACAGTGCCTGGGCACATCGTGGGTGTTTAAAAATGTTTGTTGATTGCAAACATAAATCCCACAGAGCTCACAGATAGACCTTAACAGAAACTTTGTGGCTTGGGTCATCCTTTGAAGATCTTTGAACTACAAGGTACTTTGCTTTTTTTTGGCTCTAAATTTTATAATCCTCCAGTTGGTCAAGCGGTAACATCATGCTTAACCAAGTAAATGTTTGGGAAAAAAATTATAATTAGGTTTACTGTGACCCACAAGTCAATGACATGTCTGAGGCCCCAGCCCAAGAAGAGAACCAAAGCCCACACAGAGGCGTTCCTGCTTGCTGGGATCCTTCTGTCCTGTACAACTTCCAGGTTGTTCTGGTCTCCTTATTATCACCTTCCATTGTCTCTGGTGCATGCCATTTACGTAGGGGACCATCAGATAGGTTGCCTGACCAACTTAAAGAGCTTAAGGGGAGGTGAGCTTGGCTTAGGACCTGGATGGCATGTTCCTATGGAGGCCAGGAATGTCTGCATTGTCCCCTGCAGGCACACAACACTCATACCCATGGACTGGGAGGAAAGCTTCTGGATCCTGTTTCAAGATCCTTCTGGAGAGGGCAGAGGTGGGAGGTGGACATCTCCTCCTCAATAGGTTCCTAACCTCCTGGGCAGAAAAAGGTCATGCACATTCCCTGCAGTTGGAGGATCAGAAAATGACTGAGCCATGACACAGGGGAGCAAAAGAGCTAGCTTTTACTCTCTACTGCTCTGTGTTATTTGAACAGTGCAGGTATGATAGAAAAGGAGTCGTCTCTCTAGTAAGCCTGAATTAATTTCCTTTCAAAAACAATTCAAGCACTTCCAGAAAATTCGATAGTGACTGTACAACTGTATGATTGCCTCTGGAGAAACTGGGGTACAACAGAGTGTAAAAGGTGGCCACTTCTTTAGCAATACCAAATTAATTTACCATCTGAAGAGTCCAAAACATGAGGCTGGAGGGCTGCAAATAGACTGAGAAAGAGACAAGGATTCACAAGACAGGAAGAAGAATTACTGAGATCTTCTGGCAACTACAAGTAAATTCTTCATTTGTTCGTTCTCTCTCTCTCCATGCATGTGTGAGGGGTGGGGTGGGGAGGTAGAGATAAAGGTTGCCTGGACCTGATCTGAACTGCTACATGAATGCTTGTATGAATTCATGGGAACCTAAATGAATTTTTGAGCTATATTCTAAGATTTCCCAGAGGGGCTACTTTGGATAGAAACAAAATGAGCCCCCAAAGTATAATTTTTGAGAGGCCTCCAAAACTGAACCTAGCCAATGCCCTGCATCATCAGACCCGTTTCACCAGAGGCCAAACCATCCTAGAGAAGGCATTTCTTCAAGCTTGGTGCAGCCAGAAGTAAGGGTGCTGCGTATGCTCCTGAGTCATAGTCAACTTTGCAACAAGCCATGACGAACTTTCTCAGGCCTGGAGGAGGAAGAATTTTGGCTGGAGCCATGGGACTGCTCTGGGCTACAGGGAGAGACTTCAGAAACAACCTAGAGTACAGGGTGGGGACCTCAGAGGGTGTGTTGGGGGAGGGGGAGCAGTCCTTTTTTTTCTCTGACATGCTTTGTTTTTCTTGCCAAGCATGTCCTATCTGGATCTTTGTACAGACAGATTTGCAGGCCCATCCCAAATTGGGAGCTAAAAGCCATACCTGTCATAGTCAACACATGTTAGGGATGAACTTCTTTTAAAAGATCTAGGGCCAACATTGTAATCAGTTAACAAGTATTTGCTGACTGTCTGAGAAGAGCATAGAACTTTTCATTCAAAAAATGTATTAAATGCCTATTACGTAGAGAGACAAAAGTTTAGATAAACATAGATCCTACCTTTATGGAACTTAACAAATCTGAAAGGGAAATATGACCCATTATGTCCATATAATGGAGGACTGGCCCATTTCATCAGACATTCACAATATACTCTACCTGGTCTTTTTGGAGAATCAATGACCCTCCTTGTAAAAATATGTAGTATATATTAAGCTCAACCAGTCAGAGTGTGGGCAGATATTTTAATGTTTCCTGTTGACTTACTGCATAGAGACAAAAAATCTTTTAACTGGTTGCTGAGCCAGAACTGAGAGTTCTATTCCAACAAAAAAGTGGGAATAAATGAAAGAATGTTCTCTCCCTTACAGCTTTTGAGTGAGCTGCCAGGTGGGGGAGCTGTTTCCTCACCTGGCCACCAAGTGGATACATGGTGCAGCCGGTTTTCTGTATCTCTTATGGTTGTATCTTCCTGATTTTAGGAGAATGAGTATCAGAGGTAAAACGGGTGAGAGTATAATCTTCTCGGAAAATGTCAGAACCACCAGAAATCCAGGCATTGGAGTCTGTGGCCGACTCTGCTGTTAGCTGCAGCAATCAGCGGAACCCAGTGAGGAGGAACCTGCAGGATCCAGCCTGGCAGCATGATTCACTTGCAAGCAAGAGAGTGCTATCCACCATCCATTTTGGGCATGTCCCAAAATAAGCTTGGTGGTGCTGGTCAGGGACTGCCTGGCAGTCCATTTTACACTGAAGTCTACTCTCCCAGTACTATGGAGCTGTGGAGAGGGGACAGTGTGCCCTGTTTTATGTGAACATTCTGCCAATTCTGTCTTGCCACGTGTTCTCAGGAAATATACCTCTGTAAAAGGTAATTAATATTAATTACTTGTTAATTGATATTGAGATAAAAGTCAAAATGATATTGAGGTAATAATCATTCATCAGATGATATTGGGGAAATGTTAATATTAACTGATGATTAATATTGAATGGAACCTACTGGATGGGGGCTCAAGAGCAGTATTATTAGAAAAGATACTTGTTACTCCTCAGGGTTAACACAAAAACACTGATACAAGCGAAGTGATGGCTTCACTCTGATAACCCTATCTCATCCAAGTGAACTGGGAGAGTAAGCCCAGAGCTTATGTTACAAAAAGGGGCAAAATAAAGTTCTACATGAGGTCCAGGGGGGGAAGTCATTAACAACCTCAGAGGTTAAGGAAATCTAGGAGGAGGTGGCATTGAAACTGAGTTGTAAAAGAAGCGTAAAAATTTAGCAGGTCAAGAGGGAGAAAGAGGGAATGCATTACACTGTTAGGGAAGTGCATGAAGGTAGAAGAATGTAGTACATGTTCAGGGAGGGGGTGGCAGACAAGACGAGACTGGAAAAGTTGGCTGAAGCCCAGGCACAAAGAGCCCTGAACCGAGGAAATATCACTTTTGGGTCAACAAGCATTTAATAAGTGCCTACTATATGCCAGGCACTATGATACGCACTGGCAACATAAAGAAAGGCAAAAACTAGTCCCTGCCCTCACAGTCTAAGAGGGAAACAACATGCAAACAACAATGTACAAATCAGCACAAATTGGGGGCAGCTTCAGAGGCAAGGCACTAAAATTAAGGACTAGAAAAGGTTTCTTGCAGATGGTGGGACTTCAGCTGAGACAATAAAGGAAGCCAGGAAAGCCAAGAGGTAGAGGAGGACAAAGGGAACTCCAGGCACAGGGAAAATGGGCAGACACTACAAATGGACTGTCTGGTGGGAGAAACAAGGGGAGCTATCACTGGATCTTAAGAGTGAGACAGGGGAAGGGGAGGGACTAGGTCTAAGAAGGAGAAAGGTTAGGAAGGCCTTTAAAGCCAAAAAGAAGAATTTATATTTGATCCTAGAGATAACTGGGACTTTCTTAAGTAGAGGGATAATATGGTTAGGCACAGCTGCACCTAAGATGATCACTTTGGTAGCTTAGTGAAGGTTGGGAGAATGACCAAGAAGCAATTATTGTATAGATGAACGACATGATTGGATCTACATCTAAGAAGATGGATGCAGGAAAGAGAATGGAGAAGGAAGATGCATTAGGAGCTATTCCATTACAACAAAGGGTTAATTATACAGTAATAACACTATGAAGAAAAATCACTTGGAAGGATTTAAGAATTCTAATCAACACAATGATCGGCTGATTTCAGAGGATCAATGGCAAAAACAAAGGATGATCTAGAACACAGAAGACACACATATGCACGCACCCAACGGGAATATGCTTTACTTGATGATACATAATTGTTGTAAGAGTTTTCTTTTTCAATGGGGGAAGAAGAGGAGAAAGGATAGGATAGCCACCTCCCTCAAAAGAAAAGTAAGGATAAAGGGGTCATGGGTCATGGAAGCATTTAAAAAATTCCCAGAAGAGAACTGAAGGAAGCTCAGAAGGAAACCCAAACAGGACAGCTTTGAAAGTAACATGCTCAAGTTATTATATACTTAAGAGGAAAAGCAAGTTGTACCTAACAGACTCACTATTTCATGGATAATCTTTTTTCCCTCCTTGCTACATATATCAAAATGCTCATTTTATTTGATGTTTAAGTTCAGAATAAAAAGTATACACTTAAAAAAATATGAAATATGTTTTGAAGTCAAAGCCTTTTCCCTCAGAGCCTAAACTTGGGTAAAGTCACAGGCTTGCTGCTGGGCACTTATAACAATTTGTATTCTTTCAGTCTGGTAGAAATAACCAAACTTAGCTCCTCACTAGCAAGAATAATGAGTTAAAACAGCTTTCCGATAGCAGGTTAGGGTGAGCTACTCCCCAGGTACAATTGGTTGTACCTGCTTTCCTAGTGAGGTTGACATTTATCCTGTCCACGAGGTTGGGAATAATCTCTCAATTGAATCAGAACATCATTCCTCTGGAGATGAGTATTTCAAATGTGTTATCTTGGAAAGAAGTCCAAAAGTTCCAGGATAAAAGAAAGGCCACAGAGTGTCTGCATGTATGAACACAACATCATCCCTAAATGGAATCAGGCTTTGGGAAATAACCGACCTTGGATTTGGACCAAAGAAAGACAGCAGAACCCAAGAGTTCCAGGACAACACAGGTCAAAGTGCTTTAGGAGAAGACAAAGGAGGTGCATCAAGTAACTGCCCAGGCACATCCCACAATGGGAACTGCTCTGGTAACTCAACCAGAACCTCCTGGATGCCAGGCAGCAGAGGCTGCTGACTAATGCTACACTGTACTCAACGAGATTAATTTTATGGGACTAGATTACCCTAATCATGTGATTGAGAATAACAGACACTTCATTATTCAAGAATTAGTTTTTTGATAAAGGTAGCATATTTCAACAAGCATTACAAAATGCTCACAAAGAACAAAGAAATGGAGAAGACTTTATTTCTTTCTTGAAGGAGACTAAGAACAAGAGAATTAGCCTTATTCAGAAGGAAGACCATACAAGCAGGTGGGAATGTAATGAATGAAACAACAGACCCCAAAGCACGAATTCAAACAGGAGAGCTAAATAAAGTGGAAGCTAGAGCAGTTAAAAAGGAGTCTAACAGGACTGAGCCTGAAAGGAGGATACAATAAAAACGTGTGAAGGTCAGACATGTGGCCCAGGGTGGGAAAGCAAGCCTCTACAGAGCTCCTGGCGAGGCCATTTTAAATCAAAGCCCAGATTATGGAAAATTTCTTGTGGTTGATTTGAAGATGATCTACTTTACCTCAGTGTCTTTCCATCAGAATGGCTACATTTCTGGTTTAAAGTCTTGATGCTGTAACCTTCAAGCCAGCAAGTGAAAAGGCAGGCTCCTTCCCCTGACTTTATCTAGCCAGAAAATGATGCCCTGTTAACCATTCTGATGTGAAAGCTGAATAGAGTAGATTGTTCTCATTAGAGCTCATTCAGCATGAAACAGAAATAGAATGGCATAGAAGATAGAGGACTGAATCTTACCAAGGGAAGTCTTGGGTTCCAAATCAGCCATGAGCACTTGCTAGTTATGTAACTCTGGTCAAGACATTTACCTTTTCTGAGACTCAGTTAACCTTTAAAATTGAGACAAAAATACATCTAATACTTGTCAGAGCTGATACAAGGCTCATCTCAAGATGGTATTATCTGCAATGTTCTTCGCAAACATTAAAGTACTGTAGAAAATGTCATCTATTATCTTCACTGATATTTTTCAGCTGGTGTGAAAAGCACAGAAATTTCCTGTTTTACTGGCTAATACTTAGTTTAAATGCCTTTTTAAAAAATACAAGGTGAAAGGCACTTGAGAAACACCTATAGGAGGAAACAGAATTTTAACTATTTATGGAACCACCTCCTTTCCACAGCTCAGGGTAGAGTTCTGGGTTAGTTATTAAACAGCGAATGGCCAGTTTGGAAAGGATGAGCTTATAGCTAAGGCATTATAGTTTCAAAGTAGGATGACCACTATATCAAAAGCATTTTGTTAGTTATTGAAGAGAAAGTGAGAGGCAGGAGCTCTTATGGTAGAATCTGGTATACCTTTTCAGATCTGGTTACTACCAGTTATTTTTGCTTAATTATTTTTGTATGAGTAAAGGTTCAATTGTTACTATGTTGCAAAAATAAAAGGTGGCTATGGATCTATTTTAAAGATGTGTGTGGAAAATACTCCTTTATAGACAGTTAGTCATAATCATAACTGTTAAAGATGAAGACTTAAAACTTCAATGTCTCAAAAATAGTGTATTTCACCAAGTAAATAGAGGGTTGACATGACATCCTGAAATGGACATTTTCACTTGGAATTAAAATTGGGGGAGGAAGGGACCTTAAGGATTGTCTAACCAAGGGGTTCTTAACCTTTTTTGCGGCATGGACCCCACTGGAAATCTGGTGAAACTTATAGACCCTCTCAGAATATTTTTAAATGCATAAAGTACATGGGATTACAAAAGAATTCAATTATATTGAAATGCAGCTATTGGAACAGGTTATCAGGGGTAGGAAACCTGCAGCCTTGAGGCCACACATGGCCTAGGTTCTTGGGTGTAGCCTTTTGACTGAGTCCAAGTTCTACAGAATAAATCCTTATATTAAGGGGATTTGTTCTGTGAAGTCTGGATTCAGTGAAAGAGCTGCACTTGAGGACCTAGGTGGCCACATGTGTCCTTGAGGCCACAGGTTTCCCACCCCCGGGTTTGGTACACAAGACATAATAGGAAATGACTACAGTAACTTGTTTGATAAACCCCAAATCTCCAGCATCTGGGATAAAAACTCAGTACCTGACAAAAACTGCTGGGAAAACTGGAAAATAGTATGAAAGAAACTAGGCAGAGACCAACATTTCACACCATCTACCAAGATAACGTCAAAATGGGCACATGATTTAGACATAAAGGGTGATACCATAAGCAAATTAGGAGAGCAAAGAATAGTCTACCTGTCATATCTATGGAGAAGGGAAGAATTTGTGACCAAATAAGAGATAAGAGAGCATTATGAAATACAAAAAAGATAATTCTGATTAAATGAAAAAGTTTTTGCACGAAGCCAATGCAGCCAAGAATAGAAGGAAAGCAGAAAGCTGGGAAACAATTTTTACTGCCAGCGTTTCTGATAAAGGCATAATTTCTAAAACATATAGAAAATTGAGTCAAATTTATAAGAAAACAAGTCATTCCCCAACTTGATAAATGGCTAAAGGATATGAACAGGAAGTTCTCAGATGAAAATTAAAATTGTCTATAGTCATATGAAAAATGCTCTAAATCACTATTGATCAGACTCACAGGGATGGGGAACCTGCAGCCTCGAGGCCATATGTGGCCTTCTAGATCCTTCAGTACAGCCTTTTGATTGAGTCCAAGTTTTATTGAACAAATCCTTTTATTAAAGGGATTTATTCTGTGAAATCTGGATTGTCAAAGGACTGCACTTCAGGACTTAGAGAAACACATGTGGTCTCAAGGCCACAGGTTTCCCACCTCAGGATTAGAGAAATGCAAATTAAAACAGCTCTGAGGTACCACTTAACACCTAATTGGCTAACATGACAAAAACAAAATGAAAATGGCAAATGCTGGAGAAGATGTAAGAAAATTGGAACACCAACGCACTGCCGGCGGACTGGTGCATTGTGAACTGATACAGCCATTCCAGAGAACAATCTGAGAAACTATGCCCAAAGGGCTATAAAACTGTGCCTATCCTTTAATCCAGCAATCCTGAAGAGATCATAAAAAGGGAAAAGGACCCACAGGCACAAAAATATTTACAGCAGCTCTTTTTGTGGTAGCAAAGAACTTGAAATTGAGGGGACGCCCATCAACTGGAGAATGGTAGAGTTGTGGTACATGCATGAAATGGAAAGCAATTGTGCTCTAAGAAGTGATGAGAAGGCAGATTTCAGAAAAACATGGAAAGACTCACATGGACTGATACTGCCTGAAGTGAACATTGCACACAGTAACAGCAACACCGTGAGATGACCAGCTTTGGCAGACTTAGCTCTTCTCAGCAATATAATGACCTAAGAAAATTCTAAAAGGCTCAAGATGGAAAATATTCTGCACATCTCGAGAAAGAGCTATGGAGCCTGAATGCAGATCGGGGCAGACTGTCTTCTCTTTTTTTTCTTTTCTCGTGGTTTTTCCCTTTGTTCTGACCTTCCTTTCACAACATGACTAATGTGGAAATATGTTTTACGTGACTGTGCACGTATGGCCTACATCAGGTGACTTGCTGTATTGAGGTGGGGAGGAGGGAAGGGAGGGAGAAAAAACCTGGAATTCAAAATCTTACAAAAGTGAATATTGAAAACTATCTTTATATGTAATTAGAAAAAATAAAATGCTATTAAGTGGGGGAAAATGCAGTTATCAAAAATGTATATACACATATACATACACAATACACACATATGGCTCTAATGGCACAAAGTGAAAGGGAAAAAACTGCTTCTTGGATGAGAAGAGCTTTATTCTGAAAAAGGCCTGCCATGCCCATGATCTTGCTTCCATCAGCTCTGTTTTGGTGTAAGAGAAAATTAAGAGTCTTTCCCACTAAGAAATAAGAATAAGTCATCATCACTTCCAGTATTATTTTTAGAAAGATATCTTGAAACATATTCCTTATATCTCCTCTCAAATAATAGTACAAAACCAAGTTGCTTAAAATCATTTATTTTCCTACAGCACATTCTTTTCTTCAGGTCACAGAACAATCTGATGTAGCCCTTTCTCCATGGGAAGCACAACTTTCCATCACTGTAGAAACCATATCCCATTTTTGCACCAGTCAATAGACGTTCATCAAATGCCAACTCTGTGCAAGGCGCAGTCCTATAGGATATGTCTGTTCTCCCCTTGCAGTACTTTCAGAAGACATGGGGTTAGTTGCATGTACAGAAATAGCCTCTTCTATAAAATTTTCCATAAAAAAATAACGGGTATTTATTTACAAAGTTTGTGATACTACAAAGTAATATTTCATATTAGTTCAGAAACCCTAATTGATACCCCATTAGGAAAGTAAAACTTGTTTATATTTTTACTCATGTTTAAAATGGTTTAAAGCAGATAGTGGCACCACCACATACAATTTCTAATGGACCTGTCCTCTAGGATGGCAAATCCTAACATTACATGATTAGAAATTAAATGTCAAACCACAAGTCCTCAGATACCATTGGTTTCTTAACATCATTTTGGAAGGTGAGGACAGGGAACAAAAACAAACTGTTTTGTTGCAGCTGAAGACAAAAATGCATGAAGGAAGGCACAGCATCCCAAGCTTGCTGGAAGCTGCTCAGGCTCTCAGTGGCCAGGAGAGCTGATTTTAGTTCTTAGGGCTTGCAGAAAGGTTATACCTGTCAAACACTAATGGGAAAGTCTCAAGACAATATTTCGGCAGGTGATGATCTTGACCCTAAACAGCAGTTAGAGCAACAAAAACACCACTGAAACCTTGACCTCATTTGTGATGGAATGCAACGGAGCCTTCTGCCACTGATGCCTGACACATCCTGGCATGGTCCTTTGAGGGGACTAAGCATCCAGGACAATCTCAACAGCTAAATGTTACCAACAAATGGCACATTTTTAAACTGACATGTAGTCTGGGGAAAAGGGTGGTGTGCCACTGCAGTAAAAGGTAGCTATGAGGTTGTTAAGAAGGTGGCAACAGAAACAAACTAATGGCAAGCTCCCAAATTGTGCTGTATAGAAGGAATCTGCAAGGTCTCTTAAACTACCTGAAAATGTGGATCCATTATATTGTCCTTCAGAAAAAATAATTATAGATGAGATTTCTGGAGAAACCCTTGGGTTACGAGTTCCTCCTTTCTCGTATGGGTTTTAACCAGCCATCTAAAAGGGGCTGTTGGTGTCCATGTGATAGGAGTACAGCACAGCAACACGTGGCATCTGCCAGCAAACTCCTAAGGGTCCTTGGCACACACAGTGTAGCACAATAGAGTACCCTCATGGTCCACAACATGGACTTGTTATTCTAACTCCCACTGTATTTTGGCTGCTTTTCATTTCTTCATCAGCTCCCTAACCAGAGGGTGAAAAGTCTGTTAATCAGAAGTGCACTAGTGGTATGAATGCTACAGGCCTCTCGGTATGGACTTGCATAAGAAATTATACTACAAATACATACAACAAATGTCAAATAATATTTCCCAGCAGTGGCCAACAGTTTTCTGACAAAGCACTCTTACTTTTTAGTTTTTGGAAGTTGGGGTGGGATAATGGTTATTATTTGAGGGTCTGGCAGGGAAATATTAAGGAGAATTGGAAGACCTGGGTTTTAAGCCCTACATGGGTCACTTACTAGCTGCGTGACTCTGGGTCATTTCCTCTGAGTCTCAATTTTAAGAGATAATACAGATGTTCTGCCCAGTTCACAAGGCCTGTGTGACCAATATCATGGTTAGAAATTGCAGATCTCTGCAAGAAAAAGGCACCACCTCCTTCTTCTCAAACATGTGAGCAAAGGTATATATTCAGAAGGCTAAGGTGGGACTTTTGGAAAACTAATGTCCCGGTTTAGTTTCAGCTAAAACTAAGCAGAAATGTTTGGCTTCCCACTCTGTGCCATCATTTGGGGCTCCTGAGTTTCCCTGGAGTTCTGACTGTATGTGTTGTTACTGTCATCACCTTGGCCACAAAACAAAACAAAGGATGTTTCTTAAGGGCAGGTACCACGTATTTCTTCATGGTTGTACCCTTAGAGTGGCCTCCACTGAGTAGGTACAAGGTAAGGAAGTGATAACTCATTTCTTTTCAGGCCCTGCACTACAGGCTTTAGATAAAAGCTAATTAACCACATGGACTTTGATGGGATACCTCAGTACATTCAGAGTTCAGTGTGGAACACTACTTAAGATAACTTGTCCTTATAGTTTCTCCCTCTTTCTGACAAAGCAAGTTCATATGCAAGTTAAAAGTAGGTTATCTTTGTGCCAAAATATTACAACTGGACAACTGAAAGATGATACACTTTATGGAGAGAAACTCTTCATTTTGAAGTCAACTCTATAGATCCATCAGGGAGAAAATAGATGACTACTAAGAAGTTTACTGATTAAGACTTTTAAACATACTGAAACATTTCTTGGTTTGTAGATGCTGCAGCTACTAGTCTGTTTTAAACAACCTAGAATGCTATTAGCTTTCCAGATACCTTATTTTAAAATGGTTATGATAGAGCCTGAGAAATTATATACACATACACACATATATAGATATATATATATACACTATAGCTATATGTATATATATATATATATATATATACATGTATATATGTGCCTGATATGCATTATAATTTTAGAGTTTAAAGGGCCCTTTAGGTAGCAGATTGTTTTCGAACTATTTGGGGTTTGGGCTTTCAAAAGAATATAATTTTATATTAATGTGTTTACCAAGATAAATGATTTCTAAGGTCTTTTCCAGCTCATTTGCTGATTCTCCAGAGGGATTAGTGCCAGGGTTAGACTTATATTGTACTAGTCCAGAATGTCAAAGTTTCATACAGATGTTAGTTGTCTTGTACAAGATAAGTGTGCCTTAAGAGGTAGGCATGATCAGAACTTTGGTAACCCAAATGACAGTTTAAGTTCAAAACAGATTTTGTAGTGAATTCTCTTCCAATCTATTTGGTGCTTTATAGTTTTGAATTTCAGTTCACCCAGAGACTGCCTTTGGAGACAGTTCCAACAGCCAGACTTGTTTTTGAATGTGTAACATTCATCCTAGTTAAAACTCTCCCACACTTTTTGGAGTGTTAGTGAAAAGACCAAGTTTCAAGTTTAGCTACAGCTGCTTCCTTAGAAGCAGATGCCACACCCATGCCAGCCACTACAACTCTGGCCAGCCAGAATGTTTCCCAGGATCATTACTTGACAGCTGCAAGCCCCCGGGTCAAGTAATCAGATAATTCACTACCAGGATCTTTGGCATTACCTTCACGGTTATGTTGCCTGGGCAGTCACTGTTCTTCTCTGGAGCTATTTCCTCCTTTGCTAAACAAGAGAATTGGGCTGGATGGTCTCTACGGTCTTTTCCAGATCACATTTATTCATTAAGGGGTGGGATTAATGTCCAGATTATACCGGATTATGTCTACACTGACAAAGTTGTTCCTTCATAAGAAAAACTTAAATGAGTTGTCTATGAACACTGAATTTATGACAAACTATAGGAACAGATGGTGACCAACAGCATTTCCTCAGTGCAGACTGAGATAGAGTCACTTGGTTTATTTTCCTAATAGGGTAAGCAAACCTTTTGTGACAAAATATCGGAGAGTAAAGTAAAAGGAAGCAGTAAACATGGGCATTAACTACTCCTGGAATTGTCTAGGGGAAGCATGCTCTTCAGAGCAGAGGAAAAAGGAGGCACATTTCTAACATATGGAATGGCCCACGGGCCTATGTTCAAATATGCTAAAACCACTTTTCTGAGAGTTTATTCATGTAGCAAATAAAGCAGCTGGGTAAGACCTTGCGTACCCCTTTTAGTTCTATCTTACGACCTCAGAACAATATGTTAGAATTACCATTCTCAACTCCCACGGTCTACCCAACTATGAAAGACAAGGCTTAAATGCTGTCTCAAACTGCTTGGGATCACCAGGACACAACATGACTTTAAAAGGAGAGGGAGGCTTATACCAAGGGAAAACAAGTATAGATAAATTGGGCCTCAGTGGCTTTAAGGGTCCATTTTGGGTCAATTTTATTTTGGAGGGGTGGCAGTGAATATGTGTGCTTTCTCTAGCGGTTCTATTCTGTGTAAAGAGGTCTACAGTTTTTTTCAAGTCCCCTTCACAACAATTGAGGTAAAGTGCCCTGCAGGTCTGGGAACTCTTGTCAGAATGAGAGCAGAGTACTTATAGGCAAAGTGACAAACTATAGGCAAGCACACCATTGGCTCCTGGTACCTTCACACAAAGAGGCCTAAACAGGAAGATGACCTTGTCTCCACATTCTTCTTCTTCCCCTACTCAGGTCTGCATAGGGGAATTAGGTAAGAGCAGTATTCTAACAAATAGCTCCACCTAGCCTCTTCCCAGACTGGCAACATGACTGAAGAGAGAGACCCACATTCCAGTTGCAGCTGTGTGATCTTGGGTAAGCCCCTTAACCTCTGCCTCAGTTTCCTCATCAGGAAACATGAGAGGGTTGAGTTTGGCCTCTAAGGTCCTTTCCAGTTTAAAAGGTCAAGAGAGTCTATGAATTTTTTGGCTGCCAGAGTTTGCTAGATCTCAAAGTTACCAGTTCCACAGAGTGTTCAAAAGGTGAGTGAAAGAATTATTGCTTCCATAAACATATAGAGGTTTGATATTCAACCAAGTGCTTTACTTTTAAAAGCCCTGATGATTGTGTAACAGGTCTAGATGATAGGGAGATTTTGGCACTGTGAAAACGAGCTGCTTTTAAGACTCTTTGGTGGAAACTAAAGGGATCTTGTTCAGGCCAGGCCTGCTCTGCTTTGGATGCCAAGAAGGAATGGATGAGGCAGCAGGTTCAGTAGAGGTAAGGGGGAACAAAAAAGAAGCATGAAAATGGACAACTGTTAAGTCATTTTTAGGTTCTGACAGTACTACATTCTTGCCTCAGAGTTTTCGTGAGAGGTACAATGAGTGGGGGATCTGTTTTCAACAGTCTAAATATCTGGATGCTGTTTAAAATAAGTGAGAGTTTATTTCATAACTCTAAGTCAAACAGCAGTTTTCTGTCCTGGGTTCCACTTCTCCCATCCCCCCCATCCCACATTTCTTAGTCACAGAAACATGTAGGGCAGACACATCATATGTCTGTGGGGCTTGATGAAGCCTGTTAGCCTTATGGCCACTTCCTGTTAAGCCTGACTGGTGAGTCTCTTCCCAAATCCATGCTAAGATGAATTTTCTATTCAAGACACTAGAACTAACACATCATCATGTTATCTTCCTGACCCCTAAACTATCTAATGCTTACAGTAATTACATAATCTTGACAGAGTATTCTCTCAAGTGAACCTAGGCTGATGTCCTCTGTCCTTCTCTGTGGTGTTTCTGAGCCTTGATAAAGACTGGAGGCCATACTAGGTGTTCACTGCACTACAAAACATCTTTTCCTTTTTCAGACCCCTTATAACTTAAAAAAGGATTACTAAGAAGTATCCAATTCAGCTAATGAGGTCAGCAATCGAGCTGGGCTGAGAGACAGCAGAGTAAGTTATAAGCCCCTAATCAAGGAAAACACTTGAATCATTCACTCCTTTGCCTCCCACAAATTAACATTTAAAAATTATTTCTCCCTTCATTGTTTGGCACCTTCAACATCAAGGTGCTACTGAGTTTGCAGCCCTCAAATCAATCTTCATGTTAGCATTTTATATTTTTGTTTTGCATAGTGTAGGGTTTTACTTGACTTTTTATTATTTTGGAAAGCCACATGGCATGTGACAGTGTAGAGGCCTTGGTATTTCTCCAAATTTAAATGGTTATCACATTGTGTCTATTAAATATCAGGACAAGAATTTTGTGGGTAGTTCAATATGAGTTCTCCAAACTGCCAAAATACTAGTAAAATATCATTTTTTTTTTTCTGATGAACACACATTTTAAAATGGAGACAGAAGTTACCCTCAGGAGACTTTAAAGGGTTTACATCTGACTGTTTTCCTGGACTTCAGACCTGACCTGAATGAGAGCAGAAAGAGGGCAGAGACAGAAGGGGCTCCTCAGCGCAAGGGTAGGATTCTGCCTTGATTTGGAGCCTCCTCCTTCTTCCCTACTCCCAGCTTTAATACCACAATGAATAATCTTTTACATTTGTGATTTAAGGATTCCCTCCCCATGCACTCTTCCTTTCACACAGCAACAGCATTCAATAATGTAGTATTCCTAACAGCATCTTTGGCTACAAAACACACCTACTGTAAGTCCAATAATTTGGAAGCACTTAACATACTATGACATTTCCATGAAACCAAAATACGGCTCAGGTCATGAGAGATGCAACTTACTCATTAAGAGGTCCAATGGGATTAAGGAAATCTTCTAAGTAACAGAAGTGCAGGAAAGCTTACCAATTAGCATTTCTGAGACATTTTCTTTTATGACAAAATTAAAATCAACTGCTTCAGTTTCACAAATTGTACACTTGTTGACATGACAATACTGTCAAACGAAAGCTTGTTTTTCTATTGTTCTTGTTTTAAATTAAAAAAAAAAACAAAACCACACAACTGGCTGAAATGCACTGGCTAATAGTTGGATTAAAGCTATTTCTACAGTTTCCTTCCCTGTCAAATTCCAACGTTGCAGCCACTGGCAAATATATACATGGAAATGCTATTAGAGATTCTTCTGTCTTCCATAAATAGCTCTAATATATTCTTTTGTTTGCAATGGCTAACTATCCTAATTCCTGTTTTTGAACATGACAAATTATATCCAAAGTGTCACTGAAGTAAAAGTACTGAGCTGGTCTTCCTACCTCCTTGACAAATGTCTAAAGTGGTTGGGAGATGACATACATCATTAAACATTCTACTTCTAGCAATGTCAGCACTCAGAACTACGTTAAGACTTGGATTTCTAGAGTCAGGTGAACAAACATTCTAGGGACCTCATGCAGACCGTACAAAGAAGCATAACTGCAAATATTCATCTTGGCTTTTCACAATAGCACAGCCAAGAGACAGGAGCATGAGAAGTAGGTGAGCTACGGATTCTTCCTGGTGGCACTCTCAGTTCTAAGCAGGATGAGCCAGGGGTGGGAGAAGACCGCAGCCCCACATCTCAGAAGGCAGCGGAACCTCATTCACTCTGCCAGGTCTTCAGGGATTTCTTTACCTCAGTCACAGAGGAAAAACCACTTTGTTTGCACTGTGTATGGCACAGAGTATGGCCAGAGTCTTCATTCATACTATGTTAACTTTCCTCTTAAATCATCTTAACTGATGTCTTTAGTTGCGTTTCATTTATTGTCACCAAATACACAGTGCAAACAAAGGCAAGAGCTGAAGCAATCACATCAAGATTAAGAGCTCACACTAAAAACACACACGAGCAGCATTTTGTAAAATTGAGCTTTTCGACTGTCTTTATTCTGGGGATGAGGGATCCTCATCATCTTCATCTTCATCCTCATCGTTGAAAGAGCAGGGGGTCTCACCTCGGGACTCTGAATAGTGGGATGTTGCGCTGCTGGACTGCTGACTGCTTGGGGCAAGGAAATGTCCAGTTGCTAAGGCCACTTCAGCATCCAAACAAAACCCTTGATTTATACTATTAAATAATTAAAAGAATACACATGTCCATTAATTGCCAAGTAGAATATTTAAACTCTGATAAATATACAAAAGGACAAACGCAACTTTGGATCAAGCAAGACCATAGTGAGATCTTCCAGTGAGCTTCTAAATGTAAACTCTTCTAAAGTTGTCATCTAGACCTGTTGCTCTCTCCATGGAAGATTTGGCTCTTGCTGTTCTGTGCATACTTTAGAGTTTATACATGAATATTCTGGAAGCTTACCTTGACTGTGATAAAGTGGTACCACTGGTCATATCTAAATTTGAAACTGATTGGGTTGAATTCAGAAGTAGCCCCTGATTCAACCATGAAGGTCCCGTAGACATATCTAAAAAAATCCACAAAGACAGGAAGTACATATGGTGCAAATTTCATGGCTGATACTGTTACAGTCCTAAGTTGGAAAAGTAAGCAGATAAGCCTGATCTT
The DNA here is from genome assembly GCF_028372415.1 of Notamacropus eugenii. Classification (NCBI taxonomy): domain Eukaryota; kingdom Metazoa; phylum Chordata; class Mammalia; order Diprotodontia; family Macropodidae; genus Notamacropus; species Notamacropus eugenii. The sequence continues at coordinate 330,253,263 of NC_092877.1, forward strand.
AACTGCAGCTAAGAAGTTCCCTTAAATCTACCTGTCATTTCTCTGAGAAAGCCCCTCTAATTTTCTTTAGCACCTTTGAAAAATCTATAGGAGATGATTATTGAGAAAGAAAGAAAATATCTCCCATTCATTTATTTCTTTCATAGTACAAGGGAAAAAAGGCAACAGTTGGGATAGAGGAGGAAAAAAAGACAAATTAAAATTCTAAATGTGAGGAAGTTGAGAAAGACTTTAAAAAGTTTCCTTGCAGCCCAACTTCCAGCAGAATTGCCTAGCTGCTTCCAAATCACTCTGGGCTGCTGCCATTGGAGTTATTACACATCTTACTGAATAAATGTTAGCCAATTCTATGACCAATGATGCAGTAGTAAGAACTAGTTTATCCTCAGAGAAAGTAAGTGTGATCATCAACAAAGCAGGATCAAGTTTCCATATCTGGTTCATTCCTTTTTTTTCTCCTCCAAAAGACCTGAAGGAACTGTGGTGTCAATAGGCAAAGCCAGGAGTTGGTGAAGAGAAAAAAGTAAAAGATAGTCGTGAAACTTAGGGCAACAAAGAGAACCAAAATATAATTGGAGAGGCAGTGTGGAGCAGGGGGCAAGCCAGCCTCAGAGTAAACGTGACTGCAGTTCAAAGTTCCCCTCATGAAATGTAACGGGCACAAACCTCCCAGCGCCCTGCGCAACTCTAAGATAGGCAGGTGCAAAACTGCTACCGTCACATTGACAAGCATTCCTCATATCAATGAAATCATAGTTTCAGGCTAAAAAGAAAAAATTTAACTTTAGGAGAGAAGGAACTATGGGGCTGAAAAGTACTTTCTGTCTCACTCCTCCACAATATTATATATCTTATAAAATATTTATTCAATGAAGTTTTGAATCATTTATCAAGTTCCTTCTATGTGCTAGGAATTAGGTACACAAAGACAAAAATTAAATGGTCCCTGCCTGCCCTCAAGATACTTACAATCTACTGAAGGAATACAACAGTAAATAAAAGGTAATTTGAGAGGAAGAAAGAGCAAACTGAAGACATTAAAATACTCATAAAGATATGGTCTTTTTCTGATAATAAATCATGTAATGTTAAAGTCACAAGGGACCTTAGAGATCATCTACTTCTGCCTTACCCTCCCCACCTCCATTCTGATGAGGCAGAAATTGAGGCCCCAGAGGCCTGAGTGTCTTATCCAAGTTTACACAACTAGTCAGCATTAAAGGATCTTAGTCATGGAATACAATGAAATCCCTATGCAAGTGCGTTTTTATATAATGGACAAATACAAATGGTACGAGTGGGGAAAACTTGAGGGTTCCACAAAAAAAGGTAAACAAGCACTTTGAAGGCATCATTTCAGACCCAGTTTCAGATAACCTGGCGTTATTTTCTACAGCAATTCAAGTACTCATGCTACTTTAAGGGAGTGAAGAATAACAACAAGAATTTAACTGGCCAAAGGCAGAAATTCATGAATTCATGTAATGTCAAATTTTACTTATACATGTAAAGAAATTTCCTCAATGAATCTTGGTATAAAAACCCTCGCTATCCATCTGGGAAACTCTCTTACTTGTGACATTAAATGTCCTCTATATTTGGCAACAAAAATAAGGGAAAATATCCGTTTCATTTTGTGACTGAATACAAGCACTCCCAAAACAGATGACTGTTTGCGAAGGGCAACTGCTATCAAAGGGTACTGTTCTCAGATATGTGGTTGTTGTCTTTGTCACAGATTACAATACTCTTCTGTACTAAATGCTGATGACAGATATAATTTCATAAATCTGCAGTCAAGTTTTAGGTATGAAAGATTAAACTTTTCAAATTAAAGTGGAACCCTAATTTAGTACAAAGACAGGTGCACATAGGGAGATTCTATAATTTTTAAGCTATCCTTAAATCAATAGGAATACTGCACTAATGTGAATAATTATTGATCTCTTTAAGTCACTGTAAAGGTCATCTGGGCTTAGCAGATACTGGTAATATTATTAACAAGTGATTTTCCTTCCTACAGAATACTGTTTTTTAAAAGTGGGAGATTTTATTTTTAAGTGGGCAATTTGCTGGGGACCTGAAGGCTACTTTGCTTTCAGAAACATCTGCCATAATGGCATTTATAATGATAATATCTGCTTAAGGAATAGTTTCTTGATCTGTTTTGGATTTTAAAAATAAACCAGCAAGTCCAATTCAGTCTTTCTGGTTTGGAAAGTGGAAAGGTACAGAAAGCACTTGAAGGGAGGCGGACCACCTGGATAGCTGGCCACAATATAGCTTGTGCTTAAACCTCCTATAAGAATGCCAGAGAAGTGGCCTTTATCAGTCTTGCTAATGAGAAGCAGCATAGCAAAACTGGAAGAATACTCGATATGAAATCAAGAGCTGTGTTTTCAAACCCAACACACTGTGCATCCTTGGAAAATGCAACTTTTTAAAAAGTGACCACATCTCCAGTCCAGCCCTCATCTATACAAGCTGGTGATAATAACACACTTACAACCAATCTCATGTGGCTGTGAGCAAAGAGCTGTGAAAACCTTAAAGCTTTATAGAAACGTGGCCTATCAATGAGAAACTTTAACTGCTATTACTTGAGTTCCTTTCTGTGCCTTCTGAAACAGGAATACATCAACATGCACATGCATGGGTGAAGAAGCCATTACATCAAAGCGGTCTGAGCTCATGGCTTCAGAGCCTCACTTCTGACTGTACCATCACCTCTGGTCCTAGAGTGATCCTTGGCAGTCGTTCTTAGAGACTGCTCTTGACCAGAGCAAAGGAAGTGAGGAAGACATGATTAAGATAAAAAATAAGAGCTTTATCGTATATGATATCACTGAGAAAGTTGGTAAAAGTGACAGCATTTTCTCCTTTTAGAAATGTATCCCATTCACTAAATTGAGAAAAGGGCATTCTCTGACATAAGCTAGAAGGGAGGTCAAAGGTTCATTCTAAAAATTTTATCTGCCAAAATACAAGGTTCTTTGCTTTTTAAAGAGTGAGTCTCACTTCAATTGTTACACAAATGACAAAGAGATCTATAACTTATGACTGTGTATAGAATTAGGATGCAAGCCTTTTGTACTGTTCCTATTTGACCAAGTGGGTGTTTCTTCCATGTGGACAGGTAAACAAGATAACTACACTAATTTTTAACCTCATTTTTTAATAAAATAAATCAGACAGCTGCATAAGACTTTTAAGTTCTCAGAATAGTTGATTTTTGGTACGTTAAACAGAAACAAGCCTGAACAGGGCGGACCAACTGAAGCCAGGACTCCCAAGCAGATCTTGATTTATGGTAACTTCCAGTCAAAAAGGCTATTACTTGTTTGGGAGGCAAACTAGAGGAAGCCAGGTGGCTTGAAGCCAGGAAGAAATGTGTTTGCATCCTGCCTCTGACACCTCACTGGGTAACCCTGGGCCAGTCACCAAACCTCACCAAGCCTCACTTTTTTCCTCTGCACAAGGAAGGGGTTGGAGTCAGTGACTTCTGAGCCTGAAGGTCCCATCCTGCTCTAAGTCTACGATCCTCTGAGAATATACAACTATATGGCTAATGCCTCATTTCACCTTTGCTTTGAAATGTTAGCAACACAGTGAGGTATATCATAAAGCTGAATGACTTGTGTCAACATTCATTAATGGAATGCTCTATGACAAATCTGTTCCTTTGTTGCAGTGCTTTTAAAAATAAAAAGGAGGCATCTTTGTATAAGCAAACTGCAAAATAATTATTCATGTCACTTTACAACTGAAAAAGCATGAATTTAAAAAAAAAAAAGGAGCTAAAAAGGTCATATCCCAGTCCCAGCCAATAGATGAGGTCAGAAACAAGTCAGAACAACAGGGCCTGCCTGCCTAAATCTCCCTGGGGCCTACGACTGAGAATAAACTAGAATGAATTTATGATGGTGTACTGAGAAAAGCCCTGTTCAGCCCACCGCTAAAATGCAGTGTGACTGGGATGCCAAATCAGGTTGTGGTTAGGAGGTGGAGCGGCCTAACGATCCCACGGAGAGCTGAGAGGGAAGAGAACGTAGGCAAAAGAAGTAACAGAGGCTAATGAAGCGCTTCTGATGCCTGCCTGATGCGATTCCTTACATTTTAAAATAAAACCTCAACAACTCTCACAGCACCAACAGATATGCTCTTTCCTGATTAAAAATGCAGAATAAAACCCTTCCTTTACATCTGAGATATCTGAGAAGGTCTCTGGTGACAAGCCACCTTCACCGTCTGTCTCAATGGCCTCATATACAAAATACCGAGATGATCTTTACCATGACTGTGATCACAAGGGCCATGTCTAACACTTGGAGTCATGATGTTAATAAAAGAAATGGATCCCAAAACTTTGTATCAAATTGTATACTAAACCCTTGAAGCAGGCAGAGGGTGTTCAGTTTTGAACTACAGGACACTTAAAATGTAAAGTAATACAATCTTACTGCTTTTATGTAAAAATTGACACAAACTCAGGTTACAGTGATTCTACAAGGTGCTAACCTCTCCTAGAAATGAAGAGATTAATAAAATCATTGGTAATCAGCACACCACAAGCCAAGGGCTACTATTAGAATATGAGGAGGTGGCACGGTGGAGTGGGTAGAGAGTCAGGAAGAGGAGCATTTGAATTCTGTCTTTCTAGCTGTGTGACTCTGAGTAAGTCAGCCTTTGTTTCCTCATCTGTAAAATGGAGATAATAAGAGTATCTACACCTCACAAGGAGGTTTTGAGGATCAAATGAGAAAGAATATATAAATTACTTCAAAAACTGTAAAGTATTAGTTATTATATTAAAAGTTTGTTCTCTTAAATAAATTACATAGTCATTTTCTATAATACTACTTTCATTATCACTCATTTTATCAAATTGTTTATCACAGAAAGCCCAAGGCAAATTTGGGCCCAGGCTGAGGAAATATCACATAATCTAAATTAGTCAAATTCTAAATTAATGAGATTATAAGAAAATAATTTCAAGAACTACTGTTTTTAAAATTATTTTTTAAAATGAACATTAAAAGTGACAGGTTTCCTTTGAAAACCAGGCCTTTCTCCCCTAAACCATTTGCTTACTTCAAAAGAAATTTGTTGGTTAGGAAAATTTTTACATGCTAAAAGATCATTCCTTTGAGTCCCATATCCCAAAATCTAAGTTTCTATCAACTTATCATAAACTTTAAAAGTGTGCGTAACACGGCGAATTGTATTTATCTTGTTTCTATTTATCTTTTCCAATTTTATGAACTTTGATGCTAGCCTCCCTCAGGCATCCATCTATTCAGACTCAACATTCTAACAATCTGTCGTCAGGCAGAAATTCTGGCACTTCTTTGATCACAGAACCTCTTCTCTCGCTTCTACGTATCATTCATTAGGGAGAGCTTGCTATCTTTTATAAACAGCTTAAATAACCTGGCACCTGGAAATAACAGGACATTGAAAAGGGATGGGAAGTTACTGAATTTTAGTCTTCTCAGAGAAAATTATTCTAAAACATCTTACCAGTGATATAACCTTCTAAAGCCTTTGGCACCAATGATTTTGCAACTCTCAGGTCCTCAAGTGAACATTTGCCTGTTTCCAGGCCAAAAGACATTCCCATTCGCTTCAACACCTCTATATCATCATGGATCTCAAAAGTGTTGTCAAAATTAAAAAGATATTCGAACCTGCATCAGAGAAAAAGTTTACTTTAGATTTTTTTAGGCATGGAATTTGTTTTCATTGTGTAAATTATACAAGATATATGAAAATATAAATTTTAAGATGAGATAGAAACAATCTTGCTGAAATTCACAGTGGTAAGAGCCATTTAGCTGTGTTCATGAAACCAGCATCTCTGCAGAGTTGAAATGATTCAGTTTCCTAATTAAAACAACTTTCCTATGATGGAACATAGGAAAGCATAAATCTTTAGTGCTCATTAAGCTGGTTCAAACATCCAGCAGAAATTTTGCTCTGGCAAGGACCTTTACTTATTCTAAAGCCGATATATATATTATATCATTTCATTTTATATATATATATATATATATATTCCTTTGTAAAAGCTGTACTATATTGCATAGAAAATAAAAATAGTGAGGACATGGCAATTATTTTCCCTTTTCAATTTAATCTACTGTGAGTTGATCGATTAAGTGATGAAGACACATTTTTGTACTTTGTACTTTGTGTTTTCAAAAGTCAAAGGTGGTCGTTCGGTTGTTTCAGTAGTGTCTGACTCTCTGTGAGCCTATTTGGGGTTTTCTTGGCAGAGATATTGAAGTGGTTTTGCCATTCCTTCTCCAGACCATTTTACAGATGAGGAAACTGAGACAAAGAGGGTTAAGTGACTTGCCCAGGGTCACATAGCTGGTAAGTGTCTGAGGGTGTATTTGAACTCAGAAAGATGAACCTTCCTGACTCCAGACTCAGTACTCCCAGCTGCTCACTAAATAAACAAATTTAGCTTGGCAATTATTTCCCCTTTTCAGTTCAATTTAATCTACTGTGACTTGGCCTAAACAAATTTCTTAATACTTTGCACTTTAGGTTTTCAAAAGTCAAGTGTTGACCTCCGCACAAATATGAACAGATCAAATATCTAATAATCGAATTCCTTTTTTCACTTGTTCACTCCTTCACAAGCTACCTGGTTACTTAAACTCTGTACTTCAAAGTCAATATTTTTCTTAGTTCTTGTAACTAATATCATAGCATTATCATGCGCACACACAGGCCATTTTTCTTTGATTTTCTCTTTAGAACACATATGATAAGCAGCATGGTTTTTGTAAAAGGGCTTGAATGAAGGTATTGAATCATTTTAGCTTTCTATCTGTATGCAGAGACCACATTCTCCAAACATCACCACCACCAACAGAGGCAGTCTGGACAACCACAACCTTACTACAGAAAATCACTAGCAGAGATTAGTTCTACGGGCATCATCAAAAGTCTAGAGCACATTCTATTCTCAAATGACAATTCTATGAACATTAATAGTGGTTGCCATATAGCAGGTGACCAAAAACCATTGTGAACATAAAAATTTATAATAGCACAAAAACACACTAAGGTGAGATTTCCAAATGTAGGAGTCAAATAAATCCTGATTGGGAAAAACGAGCATAAATTGTTACGTTCAAATAATCTGAGGTACGCAGTTTGGAAGAAGACAAAAACAAAATCCAAAGAAAACCAAGTGGGAATACAAAGATATCAAAGTTTAAAAGTGTATACCTTCTATATTTCATATTCACTGAAAATGCTTTCTTACTAATTTATGGGAAATCACATAATGGGTAAAAAACATCAGCCATTAATGTCACTGAATGACAAAGTTTTGGGGCCTGTGCTGGACTAACAAGTTCCAATAGGTTTCTGAGCCTTGCTCCAAACTATGAAGGGTCATTCTTAAAAAGTCACTAGTGTATATGAAAATCTTGCTAACTGTAGAGAAGGGAGAACAAGTCTACTATTTTCATAGGTCCATAGCTCCCAAAGTTTCTGCCATCTTCTTAACCATCAAATATGCTGTGAAGAGGAATCAAATGAAACATTTTATAACACTATCCCTCAGTGACCAGTAGAATATCTTCCACAACATGACAATGGTTTTCTTGAAAGACTGTTAGCGAGACTGATTTCTAATAGATCATTTTAATTTTTGCAAATATATGAAATGTCATTTTAAAGAATGTACACATTAGGGACAGCCTGATATAGTATACTGACTCTATAAGCCCCAATAACTTTAAGAAGTCAACATATATAGAACAAAAATCCTCAATATGAGCACGTGCTTTAGCCTCACATGAAACTTACCAAACCATATCATATATACGAAATCACGTGATAAGTAAGAACAAGGTTAACTAAGTTTGTGCAAAAACACCAGGGTGACTTGCAAGAACTCAGGTTGGCCATTCAATGGAAAGATCCTAAGGGAAGCTTGCTAAGGATTTTAGCATTATCTCACAGCCTCAGACAAGACTGTGTGACTTTTAATGATTCCATTTCTGAGTAGTCTTTTTCATTAAATTGACTCTGAAAAGGTTAATCTTAAACAATTCAAGTAGGAAGATTCTATGTATGTGGTTTCTCCAAGGATTAGCATATTTTCACAGAGCATATCTATGAACATGACACCAATGTAATGTATGTGCTCACATATTCCAAACACTACAGTATATACAGTAGTATCCAAATACTACAAGATCTACTACAGTATATTCTCAGGCAATCTGTCAAGTAAACATTTCGTTCCTGCTGCTCCTAAGGTTATCATTTCTCTTTTTAAAAATTCTGTTCCCTCTCATTAACTGATGCAGGTGTCCAGCACTAAGAATAAGAACACAGCAGAGGTAAAGGAGATCTAAAGAGCAAAGTAAAATAGCAGGAAGAAGAAAGGACGGCAAGGCCCATGGGGATTTCTAATGAATACTAGAGGCTGTACATGAGAGCAGAATGCAGCATGCCATCACCGCCATGTGCTGGGGGCCACCCCAAGTCATCAGACCACATCTGAGCTCATGTGTCTCTTTGATATGATTTAAAGATGCATCTGCTCCCCCAATGAAGCCCCACCCCACCTTCTTCACACTTACTTGTCACTTGAGATGCTGCAGTCTATGACAGTTCTTTTGCTTGTGTTGACAATTATAAAGGGCAGCTGTATTGTGGAGTTCAAAGCCGGTGGGCCCTGGTTCTGCTGTTCATTCTGCCGATTCCTTTGTACCAGATTTTTAAAAGCTATTTGCTATACAAAGTAAGAATAATAGTAAAGGAGTGGTATCACTGGATATGATTAAGTAATTCCAACTTCATGTGATGTAGAATAAATTTAGAATCAGACAGTAAATTTGGGCTGTCAGTTCTTTAAGGTACCTAAGCTGGTGGTCTGTAACAAGATGAACCTACAAGAGGAGGCTACTTGAGAAGAATAACTTGGCTCAATGGCCATGTTTCCAAGAGGAAAAATAAATTCCAAAAAATTATTTTACACTGTAACTTCAAAAGGAGACTGCATCATCTAAATTTTTTTTAAGGAAACTTAGTAACATTCAGTTAGTCAGTCATTAAACATCTATATAGCACCTATTACATATCAGGCACTGTGCTAAGCTAAGTGGCATGGAGGATAGAGTGCTGGGCCTGGAGTCAGGAAGACCCAAGTTCAAATCCAGCCTCAGATACTTCTTAGCTTGATGACCCTGGGAGAAGTACTTAACCTCTATGGGCATAATAACAGCACCTACCTTTCAGGGTTATTGTGACAACTAAACGAGATAATATTTGTAAAGTGATTTTCCCAGTGCTGGGCTTCTTTCCCTCTCCCTAAATGCTGTAGTACAAAGAAAGGTAAAAGATATTCCTGCTCTAAAGGAGCTCTCAAGTCTGAACAGGAAGACAACATGCAAAGAACCTGTATGATTATATAATATGCTCAACCATTTATTATTCTACATTAGCTGCTATGTTACTCCACACAAAGGGTTTTGGTTCACTAGTCCCACTCTTCTGTACTTTGCCAGTTGTACAGTATTATAGACATACCTTAAAAAACTGGTCTATCTAGCTATACACGTGTTATGTTGTAATGTGTATTATATGTACCATATAGAACATGCATGCATAAATTCACAAGGAAAAACTAACCATACATACAGTATGTCTAGGAAAGAGGAGTCTGGGGGATAAAAAAAAAATAAGCCCATCTAATGGGCTGTTTCCTGATCTGACCACGACGGTGGTTAAGATTACTCCACCTCTTTAGTGAAGACAGAAGCTGTTTCCCACACTTCTGATGACCTTAACCAGAACAAAAAAAGTTCAGTAAGTATACTTAGCCTCCTGTCCCCTGCCTGCTCATGGCCACACGTGACAGACCTGCACTCTCTTCCTCCTACTTAACCTCAGTGGGACAACTTGTACATGTATTTTGTGGGCACAAGCTACCTAAATCATGGGGTTGCTGTTAGAAAAATGCTTTGTGAACTGTAAGGTGCCAAATAAATTAGGCTGCTATGTCATTACTAGTCTATTGATTGTGGTAAAAAAAAAATTAGGAAAAGCAACAATAGGGACTTTTTTCAATCTGATCCTTCTGGCTGAACATGTAAGGGACATGTTACACAGGACAGGGATCTTTCCTAAGACCAATTACCATCCTTTCCATCTAGCAAAAATCACCAGGGACCTGCCCAAGGTCATGTCTTTAAGATAGCACCTTTAGGGTTAACTGTGAAGTTAAAAGTGGTCAATTTTAAACAGTTCTGAGTGTTAGAATTTGAAACAACAAGCTTGACTTGAAAGTTTTGAGCCAATTTCAGTAAGACAATCTTTACCATACGCAATTCTTGGTATCCTATGGAAGGCACCTAGGGACAATGGAAAGGTGAATGAAAACTATAGATAATTATGTTAAGACATACGAATGGTTGTAAGATATAGGAATCAATGGGAACTGAAGTGAAATGAGAAAAATGAAAATTAAGGTGAGAAGTGGGAAAGATGGCAGCTTAGGAACTCTTGGCAAATCATCTATACCAAGAGAAAGAAGAGACAAGTTAGTTAGGAATACGTCTGTCTCTTACCAGAGTAGATATTGAAGTGATTTAAGTAAATGGTCAAATGAGTTAATTACCAAGATCTTAGAGTTAACCATTATCTAAATTAGACAAAGTCTAGTTTAACTCACAAACCCGTCCTTACCCTATGTTCCCCAAATCTTCACCCAGTTTTTATAATCATAACATGAGCCATTTAGTAACATTTTGTTTCCTCAACTCCATTTTCTATCTTTATCTAGTCCTCTCTTTTGATTTTTCTCTTTTTTCCTACATTCTCTTCTCAGACATAAGACCAAGAAGATGAAAGCAGTAAGAACAATCATTTGGAATATTAATCAAATTCCTGTAGAATTAACTGTCCTATGTCATACATATTACACAAAAAAATTAAAGCAGAAAAAAACAAAAAGCTGCTTTCAGTGAGATTATTCCTTTCATTTGTGAAGATGATAAAGTGTATGGTGGAAAGAGAACCAGATCTGGAGGCAGGGCCCTGAATCTAACTCCTGGGCTAATGGGACAATGCGCTAGTCATTTAATATTTGTAAACCTTTTTTCATCTTAAAAATGTGCAATAATATTTACTCTTCTCTATCTCATACACTTGTGAGAAAAGCATTTTATAAAATGTAAAGAACTATGTAAGGTATTATTAGTACTATGAAAAATTCAGTAAATTGTACGGGAAATCGATCAAAGAGGCAAAGGATATTATCATTCAGAAAATAAATGATTAAACAGTCCAAAAATCACGTAATTTAAGCTTGAATTATGTATTTATACATATTTAAAATTTTTTGCAACCAATAATAATGGCTAAGGCTTTCTGCTGAGAAAGATAAAAGTCTCAAAGCCCTTTTTGGCTCTATTTGAAGTTTATCTGACTGTAGAGAAAACGGCATTATTGTATCGTTCAAAGTGCATTTTGACACCAATTATAATAATCAAAGGCAAAAAAGGTTATTTGGCTCAATCACCCTGTAACTCTCTAACTCACATGATTTTATACAAAGATTTCATTATGTTCAAAAAGCATTCAAACCCCCAGTGATGACCCAAACAACTGCAAATACAGGGATTTTATTTAAATGCTACATTTCTCTTTCTTAAACAGAAATGTATTTCAAGTTCTGATACTTCTATGGCGTAGTCAGAAGAGGCTCCTATGACTCAGCATAGAGTCCTAAATTGTAACTAGTATCAAGAAGGCTTAATATTGACTTATGTCCAGAATGATAGCAGATGGTAGGGGTAAAACATTTATATTTCTCAACGTAAGTCCTTCATGGGGTGAAGAGACTCCTGTGAGAAAAGGCCAATCTACATAGCAAGAAGCGGAATTGTTTCCAAAGGCCAAGAGGCAGAAGGTGATGGGGGCTACAGCTGCTTAATACAACTCCAGTCCCTAAAGTATTTGAAACAATGACAAGTATTCTACCGAGGAAGTGAGGGCAATGGAAACAGGACACACACACACACACACACACACACACCACAAGCAGCACCCACATACCTGCAGCAGCAGCTCCTGCAGCTGAGCTCTCTTCTGCTTTATCCGCTCTATTCGCCTTTGCTTCTCTATCTTTAAAACATGGATTACAAACAGCATCAATGTGAGACTAAAGAATAAAGATGTGCCTCAGCTTCCTTTCTCATCCCCTTTTCTGCGACAGCAAGAACTTTCATCTAATAAGGCTGTCACTTCATTTCTCGATAGCATGTGAGCAGGAAGGACAGTGTACCCACCTGTATTTGAAAGCTACTGCTCACATTTTAGTAGCTAGTAGAGTAGAGCACGTCCAACAGTGTGACGGCTCAATCAGATGACATAAAAGTGAGCTATGTTAGCAAAGTTGTTAATGAAGATGACATTACTAAGAACCACCCCCCCATGTGCAGACATTCTCTTGCCTTAATCTCACAGTTTCCCCACAAGGAAAAGAAAAGTTATTTACTTTGGCCTGGCTCTCCTTCTGTCTCTTCCAGGGCCCCACTAAATACCGTTCACTAGAATTGCTGGCCTATTCTGTGCTATTTCTGTGCACTTCAGCCTAAATTTGTTAACTATCAGAACACTTGATCTTTCGTATTTCCAATCTTTATTTTTGGTATCTAGCTTGTCTTAGCAGCAGTCAAGGAAGATCTTCATGCAAGAGTTGTTTGTTTGTTTGTTTTTAAAGAAACATATGCTGTCAAATTAAGGAAAACTCAGAGAATAGATCCCCTTGTTTCTAACTTTCACATGCCACAAGTCCTTGTTTCTGGGTACAGACAGGTTGGACACACAGTTTTTCAGACTTGCTGAGGAAAATGATCTGAGAGAAACATAAAATCAACCTTAATTACCTCAATAGCTATATAATCAGCTCGTCATCTATATTTATGGCCATTAGAGTAAAATTTTCCCCAAATCAATTTAAAAAACAACATGCCATGACAAAGTTTAATTCTTAACTTTAACTTCTACTTTAATGAGAGGGCATAGCTAGAAGAATAGATGTTTTACATTTTAATTGTGTACAGAATAATTTCAGTTTCTTATGATTATCATTTTCAAAAAATTCAGACAAGACATACATGACCCCATAAGACTAAAGGGGAAGCAGGTTCAAGAAAAATGCAAGGCTCAAACCAAAAATCATTATGGTCCCATCACAGATGATTCTGATGAAGAAGAAAATGAAATGTATCTAAAGCAACCAAATAGAATCCATGATGAATTCAGATTTGAAGATGGTAGGCAAGAAAACCTACAAAAAGCCGACAAAGATGAAAAGTCAGTCCTAAAAAAAAAGTGATCCATGGATTTGAAAAGTTTCAAGAGAAGAAAATTAAACTATGATTGACCATCTGAAAAACTGTTCAAAATCACTAAAAATCATGGAAACAACTACTCTGAAATATTTCACACTTTTCAAATTAGAAAAGATGGTAAAAGGACACGGAGGGTCTGTGGAAAGACACACATCTACTGCTGCTGATGCTTTGAATTCTAGAAAACAATTTGAAATTTTTTAAGACCCAAACAATTCCACAAATGAGTTTTATATAACTCAAAAATGTAAAAAACAGCAAGAAAAGATGTGTGTGTATGTACAAAAACATTCATACTAGCATTATCTGTAATAAAATGGGTCTCAGGATCAAGGAAAAGCTGAATAAATTATAGTATAGGTATGTGTGTACATATATATATGTATATATATGGTACAGTGTTGCAATATAAGAAACAAAATACCATGCAAATTTCAGAGAAGTGTGTAAAACACAAAGCAAGGAGGATGAATCACACCACAACTACAACAAAATAAAGACAGATAACAGAAAAAGGAGGTAAAACTGGCTAGTTTTGCCTAATGGAACTGAAAAATAATGCACAATCTGGGTACCAGATGGATTAAGTTAAAATTAAAGCATACATTCTCCCTTTTGCCAATAATCTGTAAACTATAAAAATAGAAAGTGATGTGTATTAACCGGCTATTACTTCTTTAAGGTTTTTCTTACTCAGTAAATGTATTTTATGAGGTCTGAGTATTGGAAGGTAGTATTTATTACATCAAAATAAAACATCAACAAAATAATTTTTAAAAATAGATCAGGTTGGGAGCAAGAACAAGAAGGAAGATTATAACCAAAGGTACATAAGAGTGTTTTAATGTTACTATTATTAAGAATAAACTGAGACTTAATGACAAATGCTAAGGACAACAAAAAGGACTGTGTGTGTATGTGTGAAGTGGTCTAGGGTGGTGTCATGGACATATCACAGGACCAGGATTCAGGAAGACCTGAGCTCAAATCCAGACTCAAACACTTCCTCGTTGTGTGGATCTGCGCAAGGCACTGAAAATGCTGACGCTTGTCTCCTCATGTATAAAGTGGGGATAATAACATCATCTACCTCCCAGGGTGCTGTGAGGATAGAATGAGACAACATTTGTAAAGTACTTTGCAAACTTTAAAACATTACACAAATGCTAATTGGCATTATTATTACTGCTCTTCCAATGAGCCATCTGGCAAAGTTTCCCAAAACAACATGGTAAGAGAACTGAGATCTGAAAATGAAATTTAATTTTAAGAAGCATAGTGAAAAACATGGAGAATAGTATGATTTGTATAGATTTAAAACTGACTAAATGGCTGGACCGGTGTGCTGATTAACAGATGCTGAGCTGCTGTGGCACGAAGAAGGCAAGATCTTTGCTAAAATGCCACAGGGATCTGTTTTCAGTCTTGTTCAGTTTAACATTTCTGCCACTGACCTGGACGAAGGCAAGGAAGGAAAGTTTGTTAAATCTGAGAATGACACAAAGTTGTGAGGTATAGCTTATATGATGGATAACTAAAGTCAGATATCTAATAAGATCCCTACTGGCTGGGATGATTGGCTGGGTAGAATAAGCAAATATAACAGAAAATTATCATAAAGTTCTAAAATTGGGTTAAAAATAAGCTACAAAATACAAGATGGAACTACGTGAGTGAAAAGTGAAAAGTTTTAGGGGTCTGCAATGTCATCATGGAAACCGAGAGGATGCTCATCAAACAGGGAATGGTCAAATAGATTACTGTAATATGAATGCCATAATCTTGGGCTAAAAGAAATGATGAAAGAGATGGTTTCAGAGAAACCCAAGAAGGTTTATGTGAAATGCCCCAAAGTAAGGTAAACAGAACCAGCAGAAAAAATTGAATGTGAAAAACAACTGAAGAATGGGAAAGGGTCCCACATGTACAAAAATATTTATAGCAGCTTTCTTCATGGTGGCCCAAAACTGGAAATAAAGGGGACACCCATCAACTGGGGAATGGCTGAACAAGTTGTAGTATAAGAATGTAATGGAATACTATTATGTTATAAGAAATGATGAACAGGAAGACTTCAGAGAGGCCTGGAAAGACTTACATGAACTGATGCTGAGTGAAAGGACCAAAACCACGAGAACATTGTACACAGTAACAACCACAGTGTGCAAGGAATTTTTCTGGTAGACTTAATCCTTCATAGCAAAGCAAGGACCTAAAAAATTCCCAATGGACTTCTGAGGCAAAATGCCTTCCATGTCCAGAGAGAGATCTATGGAATTGGATCGCAGAATGAAGCAGACCAATGACTTCTGTATTATGTTTTGTTTTGTTTTACTGTTTCTCCCATTCATTTGAATTCTTCTACTCAACATGACTAAGGTGAAAATGTATTTAATAGGAACATATGTGTGTACGTGTTCATCCTTAGTTGCCAAAGAAGACCATGCCATCAGAGAAATGATGACATAACTTGCACTTGACTTTTTTTCAGTGAGTGAGGGCTGTGCAGGTCACTAGCCTCACTTCTCCTCCAGAGCCATCTGAATCCAGTGACCAGAAATTCATCAGGATGACTGGAGATGATGCAGGATGAGGCAATTGGGGTTAAGCTACTTGCCCAAGGTCACAGAGCCAGTGAGTGTCAAATGTCTTGAGGTGAGATTTGAACTCAGGTCCTCCTGACTCCTGACATTGATGCTCTATCCACCACCTAGATGCCCCATGCTCTACAGGTATAACTTTGGATGACCCCATGTCACTTCCATACCACTATCAAGCATCAGAGTATAGAACCTATATAAAATGACACGGTGTCTTGGGGAGGGAGTAGGAAGGAAGGGGGAAAAGAGGGGGAGGGAGGGGGAAAAAATCTAAGATATATGGAAGTGATTGTAGAACACTGAAAACAAATCATAAAAATAAATGGAAGAAAAAAATGACTTTGAAAGAATTCTGATCAATGCAATGACCAGATATGACTATAGGACTGATGATGAAGCATGTTATCTCTACTGACAGAAGTGATAAACCCAAGATGCAGAATAAGATATATATTTTTGGACATGGCAAATGTGTGAGCGTTTGACTTGATTACGAATTTTTATTAAAGGATTCTTTTTATTTTCTTTTTTTCCATTTGGGGCAGAAATTTGGAAGGAATGGGGGGGGCAGTAGCAGTTTCTCCCAAAAAAAGAAATGGAACAGGGTCACTAAAGCATTTTTTAAAATGCACAAAACAGAAGGAAGTTCAGAAGGAAACACAGATAAGTACAGCAGTTTTGAAAGTAACACTGAGCTTATTATATACTTTAAAAAAGCAAGTTATACATAATAAATTAACAATTTTTCATAGGACATTTACATTTTCTTTTCTATTTTACATATGGAAATGTTAATTTTTTAGATATTCACTAAATTCAGAATTTTAAAAATACTGATAAAACAGGAAACAACTTTAAAATATTCTCAATTATTTTGGAATATTCTGCTATTTTAAATTTCTTTCCTACCTGCTCATCATGGTCTTACAGTTCCCTCTTTTTTCAAGATTCAGTTCAAGTACCACCTTACATGAACCTCAACTGTAAAAGCCCTACCTTTTAAACCACCTTGTATTTAACTACTTTGTATTCATTTGCATTTCTTCTCTTTATAGTTTCCATGTATGTTTATAAATGTCTGTTTTCTTTCCTATCAGGATCATAACATCCTTGTGAGTAGGGGGTTGTTTCCATTTATTGTGTTTTTATTTCTAGCACCTAATATAGTGCCTGGAACACAATAGGTACTTAATAAATGTCAAGTGACTGGTTTCTAAATGCTTTTTTTTTACCAAAAATTATGGTACTAAGTTGATTAATAATGATGATGATGGTGATAGTAATAGCTAGCATGTAGTGCTTTAAGGTTTGCAAAGCCCTTTACAAATATGATCTCATTTTATCCTCACAAAAACCTTGGGAGGGAGGTGTTATTTTCTCCACTTTATAGATGAATAATATTTATTCAACAAATTATAGCTAATTTTTTCTAGTTTCTATAACAAAATGAAAATAAATCAACCAACAATTATTTATTGCCTAATATATCCCAACTATATTTTAAATTACAGTTATTTATTGGTATTTCTTACATAGATTTTAAAATTAAATGTAAACAATTTCTAAATAATCATGAAAATAATACAAAGTATGAAAAATATACATATAATGAAAACATATTTTAAGATTAGATTAAAATTATTCTTTCACAAATGAAATAAGAAAATATATAATTACATGATTTAAAAACAAATTATCTTGTTCTTACCTCTAGGTTTTGACATTCTTGAGCTGAATTTGTAGGAAGTCCAATCCATTTTATTTCTTTTTTTTCCTTTGAAATTATGTTCATTGCCATTAGCACATTGAGGGCATCATAAACTCTTCGTCTAATATTCTTCTGATCATAAGCCTGCTAAAAAAGGTACCATTGAGCCAGAAAGTTTAAATGAAGGCAGAACTTTCATTTATGACAGGATACTGGCAAAAGGGAAAGGAATCTGTGAAAAATTATGGAAGACCAAAAAAAAATCTCATAGAGCTGTGATACAATTATTTAGTATTTTTATTTGTGAAAACTGGCAACAGGAAATACAAAGTTCAAAAAATAATGGTATAAAGGGAAAATTGTCAAACATACAACCACCAGAGATAGCAGCATTTTTTGTGGTAGCAAAGAAACAAACCAGATGAAGAAATTGTGATACACAAATGCAATGAAATGAAACTATGCTGTAAGAAAAGACATATATGAAGAATTCACAGAAGCACAGAAAATTTATATGATCTGATGCATAATGAAGCAAGTAGAACCAGGAAAAAATACCACATTCAAAGACTATAACCATGTAAATAGAACAGAAAAACTGAAACCAAAAACTGTGGAAGTAAAACAGTTAAGTTTGATGCCAGATACCTCTCCCGTCTTAAATATGGAGACTATTTTAAAAAATAATTATAACAGCAAAGATTTTATTTATAAGAAAAGATCACAAATAAATGTAATCATCTGGGGGATTATACAGCATATTTTGTTAAGTAAATGCAAGGTATTACAAACTCAAGATTAAAATTGGATACATTACTGCAAATTTATAGTTAATATTCTAAAAAAGGTTTGTGGGGAACTAAGTGTTTTGCAATACCTTCCAAGAGCACTATAAAAGCAAGGGTGGGGAACCTGTGTCCTCAAGGCCACATGTGGCCCGCTAGGTGCTCAAGAGTGGCCCTTTGAATCCAAACTTCACAGAACAAATCCCCTTATTAAAAGGATTTATTCTATAAAACTTGGACTCAGTCAAAAGGCTACATTCAACAACTTAGAAGGTCTTGAGGCCACAGATTCCCCACCCCTCCACTATAATAATGTCTTCTACTATAATCATTATCCTCAAATATTAATGATAGGAAATTTTTCTTTCATCATCCAAGTCACTTTAAGGCATTGGTCACACTTGACGGAATGACACACTGAGCAACAACAACATGCAACATCCAGAATGACGTTAGGTAAGCATCGGCAGGAAGTTACAGCTTGAAGCAGATACTACTACCAATAAATAACTCCAAATCGTCCTTGAAATGTGACTCAGAGCTGGAAACCTGTGACCACAGAGCATTATCCATCGTAGATGGATAATGCTAGAACGCTTGCACTTGTCAGCGTTTACAGAAGGGTGAACACCAGCAAGGTGACTAGTTATATTCGTACACTGTCAAGGTCATTTTGAGACTGAAACTCAGATGTTAGCATTCAGGAATAGCAAAGATTTCTGGATGTTCCTGGAGGACAGCAGGACCATAAATAAAATAATGTATTCTAATGAAACAGTAAAGTTCTTTAGTTACTAATAAAAACATCTACATGTGAGGGAAAACGCAGTTATTTCACTCTGATCAATTTCCGACAAAGCTGAGGTTATGAAGCATGAACATGCAAGTACACACACATGTAAGTATTTGCATGCACGTATATACACATAGCATACATGCAAGGGTACATGCACATATCTGAAGGGTTGTATCTACGAACATACACGCATGCAACGCAGACACAAACACACACAGCATTATGTTACTCAGCCTTGTGGACCGGAGCTGATACTTCTAAGCACATCATGTTTACAAAGAATGCTAGCACGATGGACACACTGGCAGGAGTATTTATTCATTTACAGACTATCTGTTAACATCTACTAAAGTTCTCAACAAGACCCATGTGCTTTTAATCACAGACTAATTCTCCAGAACTGCCATCACCACATGTGGACAGTTAATGGATGTAATAAACCCAAAGTGTGAGATAGCTATCAGCTCTTTGTGCACTCAGAGGGCAAAAAAATAAGTCAGAAGAAAATGAACGTCATACCTCTAAGAGTAATTCACATGGTTGATCAAACCTAATGGGTTCAGGTTCAGACTATGTTAGGAACACTTCTTTCCATACCTATGTGACCAATATGAGTAGGTGGCACTTCTGTAGATGCTTTCTAACTCTGTGCCAGGTTATCCATCAAATCAATGCCAAAACTTCACATAAAACCTGGTTTTCAGTTTATGCTAACATCTCCTCAATTTATAACAAGTCTAACGAGCAGTTTTTTGCTTTGTACACTACTTTGTACACTCTAAGTGAACTGTTACCTAGACTATCCTTCTGATTACCTTTGATGATGCTGTGTCCCAAACATATATCCTAGTACTACTACTCATACTAGTACTATAAAGATATCCAACATTCTGAGAAGACAACTGATGATTAATTCAGAAATCCTGTTTAAAAATTCATTTCAGATATGTAAAATTAAAAGACTGAAAACAAAATAAGGGTTCCTGAAATTATGGACATGTATATACTCCACCCCAGTTAAGGCTGTTGAGTTAAAATTTTGTTATTATATATATGTTTTGTGACTCTTAAAAAGATCTCAGAGCAGATTTCAAAATTCTGTTGTTAAAGAGAGCAAGTTCTTGTGGCAGACAAAGAAATATTTAAAACTTGTGTTCAATTATTTTTAATTTATGCTTACTTAGGGTTTATTCATGATTGTTAGACTAAGACATATCCTGGGTTTAATTTTTTGTAAAATTTTTTAAAATTTCTAATCTAAAAACCAAGAATATTTAAAATCCTCACAGAGCAACCTACCTATTTCTGCCAAACTATATTTGCTGTTACCAGAATCCAAGATAAATTTTAAAAAGCTACCCTCCATTAGGGTATCTTACAGTGAAGAAGAGAACAAGGTACTTGGTACATTAATATTTAATGGCTCAATAACCATAACTCACTGATCTATATATTCAGATGGATGTAAGCAGGCATGTTTGTGGTTCTTCAGTTAAGTCAAATGAAACACTAGATAAAACATGAGAACTTCTATCATCTCTTTAAAGTTAAAGAGCACAAGAAATTCATAATAGTATTATTTTCTTCAGCTCACTTAGAACTTGTGTGGTGGCACCCATATCTCCATGTTCAGGAGTTTTTGAGCTCCCACTGCTGTTACTTCCCCTAAAGATGTTCCCATCTTGCCATCAGTGTCACTGAAGCATGCCCTTCTGCATCCATAAGTAGGCACTACCCCTAGGCTGTTTCCCAGGGGCTCCAGAAGAAGAGGAAGACTCTATACATCAATGCTTGTGCCAGGAGTTATACCCAGGACATCAGGTTTGTGATCAAGGTCCAGTGCTGACAGCTTGAACTTCCATAAGGAGCATCTTAATGTGGTTTTTTAATATGTTTCTCCTAGCACTTTTATTAGTTTTCTAAATATATGATGGAGAAATAATGGACATATTGATTTCAAAAGGAAAACTAAATTTTATAAGATTTTTAAAAATGTATCTAGAACACTGAAATTAAGGAGAATAAAGCAGGAGATTTCTCAAATATTTTCAACTTTTCCAAATTTAAGACATACTTTAAAGAAGGTAATATTGTTGCTGCAGTAAATATATTCAATGTCAAGTTTATGATCTACTTACTGAATCTGTTGCCAAATGATTATTTGAATTGGTAAACTCTGATACCAGCTCATCAGCCACTTCATTATACGAAGTTGTTCCTTTGCGCTGAACTTTTTCACATACTTTCATTGAAAAATGTCTCAAGCCTTTTCCATTTTTATCTCCTTTTTTGCTTCTTTTGCTATAAAGGAAAAAATATTTTTAAAGAAACCCCTCATGTTAGGCAAAAATTAAATGATTTTCATTTTGAAGAAATCTATTCAGTTATATCACTATATAATCATCTTGCTGATACCTTTCTGATATCTGCAATGGAGTAACAGACAAATATACCTTTTAAATCCCATTTATATACTTCTAGAAATATTTTTCTTTAAATTTAGTCATTACTTTTAATGTCTTTCAAAATAAAAAGATTTTTGTTTTGTGTGTGGAAATTAAAAGTAACACTATTATGAATTTCTTGTGTTCTTTAATTTTAAAGAGATGATAGAAGTTCTCATGTTTTATCTGGTGTTTCATCTGACTTAAGTTCCGTAGTTACTTAGTCCTAAGCTTTTATCAAGGATACTTTCATCTGCAATAAAACCTGGTGAGAACTTTTTGCACACAGCTCAATAAAATCTTATTTCAACAATTTTACCAATATTAAAATAAAATTAATACATATAAAGAAAAAGCCATGTTTCATGAACAAATATATTACATACAGGAAAATTTATAAACAAATTATGACATAAGAAATGAGAATTGACCTATTTGTCTAGTGAATCTTGTTCTCTTGGGGTTACTTTTGGGGTGGGGTGCTGTGATGCAACAGGGTCGTTGCATTTCCTCATTCTAGCTTTATCTTTCCAATGTACCTAAGCAGTACTAAATGTGACTTTATCAATGATCAGTGACTGGTCTGCCCATTACTAGCCAGAAATTCAAAGACAAGCATTTCAATTAATCAGCAAGTATTTATAACACACCTGTTATGTTTCAGTAATATTTATTTTAATTAATGATAGCTAATATATTGTGCTTTAAAATCTGTAAAATGCTGTGTGTGTGTGTGTGTGTGTGTGTGTATAAAATCTCATTTGATTAAAGGCAGGAAGCCTTTAAAATAAGAGTGGCTATATTTGTTGTACATTTAAAAGGTATTACATGTATGTAACTATACTCTTAAAACAGACACAACAGTAAGATGTCATTGATTATTTTTCTGGATTAGTACAATCCTACAAAGTGGTATTAACTCTGAAGAAAAATGTATAAGTCTGAATCAAAATCAGAAAAAACACTGCCAAAACATAGGAAGACTAAATTTTACCACAAATGTAAAGTTGGAAGTTAGTCCTTGAGTAAGCTCTTTGTTAATACAAAGACTGAATCTTAAAGAATCCAGCATGTGTTTTGAAGACAGTAAAATACTATCAGCTTCCACATAAAACTGATGTTCTACAGAGCAGTCACAGGTTCAACCTTCAGTACAGAGATTTCAGACTGATGCCACATGTGGCTACCTGAGCTGCTTAACCAACAACCATCAACAAGCCAAACTTAACATGAAAAAGCTAATGAGGACACCAAGAATGACAAAATGACATCCAACTGAGCACAACGTTCTGCACAAGGGAGGGTTTTAATGTTTGTTGAATTGAATTTATTCAACTTATAAATTCGGTTGACAGAGTACAAGATATTTGCAAGAAGACCAAGATTCAGTTATCCCTGGACCTTCAACTTCATTATGCAACTTCGTCATTTAAACTCTCTGGCTACACTTCGTAGTCTAAAATGTGAACAGTATCAACTTAGCTACTTAAAAGCAGGAAGGTGGGCCAGAACCTCGGAGTTCCTTCCACTTCATATGGAGTCTGGCTTCCTTACAGCTGGCACTGGTTAAACAGCCAGCAGCACAAGGCATCAAGAGAGGAAACTAAGCCTCCTCTCCACATACTGCAGCTTAGCTACTATGACTCCTCTGGAAAACATCAGTGTAGTACAGAACCTGATGCCCCTCTAAGATTCTATTTCACCTTCTGCTAGCTCTACTAGTTCTACAATTTCTAGTTCTACTAATTATATAATTTTTGTCAGTCAGCTGTGTTACAGGCTAGTAAGGGGTCAGCTGAACTTGACTATTTGTACTGCCATATTTTCCAGAAACACTAGACCCAGAACATGCAGGAGTACCTTAATGTTTCAAAGACAAAACTCACCCTGAGCTGACATAGTGTGGTGTTGCGCCACAAGCTGGACTCTCTATGTGTCTTTGGTAAGCAAGACAGGTACCAGCCAATCTATGCCAGGCTGGGATAATGCTTATGTAGCTGGAGTCCTTTGCAAATAAGCAGACCTAACTATCTTCACAGTCCAGCAGTTTCAAGAGAAAAGAATGAGGCTTCTACTATGACCTTGCTCTTCCCCATAGGAAGTGGTCGTCATTCCACCTTTGCTGAACCATTCCTCCTCCCATGTCACATCCCTTCCTAGTATTCCCTCCTGATTCTGTTCTGCTATTATAAAGATGTAAGCTTCTTTAAAGACTGGGAACCCTTTGGGTTCCACCTGTATGTTCACTCCTCTTGTTACAAACCTGGTTTCCACATATGTCATGTGACATGGATGCCTGTTGACAGTTGATAGGTAGGAAAATGCTACTAGAAGCCCGCAATGTGAGGAAGAAAGTTATCTTTACACAGTCACTTTCTACTTTGTCCCTTACTATTCTATCACGGTGACAAGGAAGAGTAGTTGTTAACATTTTGTTAAGTGCCTATGATGTGCCAAGCACTGTATCAGATGCTAGGGACACAGACAGACATAGTTATGTGGTGCAATGGATAGTGCACATGACCTGGAGTCAGGAGGACTCATCTTCCTGAGTTCAAATCCTGTCTCAGACAATGACTAGCTGTGTGACTCTTGGGAAAGCCAATTCACCCTGTTTATCTCAGATTCCTCACCTGAAAAATGAAATAGAGAAGGAAATGGCAAACTACTCCAGTATCTTTGTCAAGAAAACCCCAAAATGGGTCATATAGAGTTAGACATGACTGCAAAATGACAAAACAACAAACATAAAGATAATGAATGAAATGACATCTACTTATGCAAGATAAAAGGAAACTCACAGTCAAATCTATGACCTATGGCTTTACAAAATATTCCTGTATTGTGGTTTATCATGGAACAAATTCTCTACTATTCAAGGACTGTGCTGTGATTCTAATTTATCTATCTTGTCACTATTAAACCTCTCCCAAAGAGGTTGGCAAGAGAAGGGAATAGAAACGAACTGGACTGGGTCTACTTTATCACTAAATAATTCTGTTAAAATATTTTTCTGGGGTTTTCCCAGCTATTCATTAAAATGAAATTCTTGAATTACTTGATTTCATTTATCTAGTTATTATGAATAATTAGGTACACTAGTCTCAAAATGCAACAACATTTAGTGCCCTAGCATATAGAAAGTCTATCCTTAAACTGAAATTATTGCTGTGCTATTCAAATATTTTCTATTTTATAGTCTTTAAAATCAATTGCACATTTTGATACAAATACTACCAAATACTACCAAATACCACTAGAAATGAACACTGCAGCAGTTGCCAAGTGGCCAACTAAAGCACTCAGACATTACAATAATTCAGTTTCCTGTTGTGGGTAAAAATGGCACTAGGAAGCCGAATGCTATTTAAAATATACAAGGTAGACTTCAACTCCTTGGAAAATGCTGTTCTGAAGTGTGCCTTTTTAAGGAAACAATTTTGCTATGAAATGCTGTCTCACTTCCCCTTACCATAAAATATAATAATAAAAAAGTTAAGTACTACCACATAAGAAATCTTGATCTGTGCTATAGAATGATGCAAAAAAAATCTATAAAATCTGCCTCAGTGATGAAAAATAAAATAAAGACAAAATCAAAGTCTGATTTGGAAAATACTGAGGTTTGATTTGGGAAAAATCATTTTCAGAATTTATAACTGAAAAGAGTAATGGGTGGGTATCACTTGTGTGGCTACCTATAATAATAGATATATAATATCTAATCCATCCAACGTTTTATTGTAGTAAAGCATTTATTAGCACTGTGCTAGGTGGTATGGGGATGTACAACTCTAAATAATAATCTTTGCCCATACCGAGGGACACTAAGTTTAGCTGATGAATTTTATGCCCAGGAAATTTTAAATGACATCAGATGAGATTTCTTGGGTTTGGTATCAAAATGAGTGGTCTTGATCTGCAAGTTCTATTCAAGTTCTAAATCCCAGCCTGTGAAACAAGAATATTATACAGATTTCACATGGAACAAAATCAACAATAGTTTAAATGGCCAGGCTTCAGAAGAGTTCAGATTTTTAAACAATGGGATAATTTAAGGAACAGACTGGCATAATGATATAATGTTTTAGGAAGATTAAGCTGGTGGCAATATATGGGATGGGGGTGAGGGAAAATGATTAGAGGAGAAGCCAGTTTTTAATAATTATCCAAGAATGAGACTTTAGACTAGAACAGCAGTAGTGGGAACAAAGAGGAAGCCATAAAGGAGACATATTGAAATGTTTGGGATTTGATTGGTGATTTACTGAATAAGGTTCAGGGAGTAAAATAAATGACTGTTTTAAGTTGGGTGATTAGAATAATGGTAGTACCACTGACAGTGGAAACAGTTTAGGAGGGAAGATGATTACTGTAGTTTTTAAAAATATTGAGTTTAAAACTGTCAGCAGAGTATTTAAAATGAAACATACCAATGAAGACACACAACTTGGACTCAAGTGGGAGGTAAGACAATTTTAAGTATCCCCAAAAGCCAATCATTTCATTATTAAAAGAGAAAGGACCACTTGATAGGAAGTGCAGACAAAAGGATATAGTTATTTTAGCCACATCTAATAAATTTCCATGCATCTCACATAGAGATCTCTAGAAGTATACAATCTAGAACTTCCAAGTAAACACCTGAGTGACAAGATAGGGGGAATTTTAGCCATTAGCCAGCTTGACAGAAGTTGCTGAGAGGATCTTAAAGCTATATTCCCCTTCCTAGGAAAGCGTCTCTGCTTTATTTCAAAATTCCCTGGAAATCCACCAAGAATCATGAGCCCACTGAAGCAGCAGTGGGATTCAGAGCTCTTTTTCTGCAGGGTCTCTCCTATTCAACATGTGATTAGAGGGAATGTCCTTTGTGCATAAAAACCAGAAACACAGACAAATAGAACATTAAAGCTGAAAGAGACCTAGGAAATTGTTTCATCTAACCCATTTTACAGAAAAGAAAAGTTAAGACCAGAGAGATTAAGAGACTTGCCAAAAAATATACCACTAGTTTTTTGATGGGTTTGTTTGTGCCTAAGTGCACTGTGGTGTAGTGCACTCAGGACTGAGTGAGGAGACCTCGGTTCCAAGTCATCAACTACACATCTGCTTCTTAGCAGAAACACTGAAATATGTCATTCTCTTCAACATGGTCCCAAATATGATAAGACTGTTAAGAATTCCCCATGTACTAAAGCTGTGTTTATATGCAAAAAGCAGTTGGTCTCTTCACTGATAGTCAAATCAGTGAGGAAAAAAAGAGAAAACAAAGACAGAACAAGCTATCAATCACAAACCCAAAAAGAGGTTTCTTCATTTTGAAATGTTAAATGTAACTGAGATCGTGTATTTTCTAATTTGTACAGGGAACTGTAAGTGAACACAGATTTACTGTAATAAATTATAAGTTTAAATTTATTCACTATGCTCGTACTGCATAATCTCATTTGGACAGCTTCAGAATAAACGGCAATGACATTAAGTAAAATGCAAAGAGCACTTTCTGCAGTTGCTTTTTACACAATTCATCATCTGGTCCTCTCTGTAAGTAGTTACAGCTCCTGCTGCTATGCTGAACTGACCAGAACTAAGGAGACCACTAATGAAAGCTCATGGAGGTTACCACAGATCTAAATGTCTTGTTATCAAAATCAAGACTTCTGGAAAACACAGAAGATTAGCTTTTTTTTTTTTATTCCAAATCTGTAATATAATTCTTTAAGTACTTCTTGTATTGACGAAATGAACCATGGCATTTCCCCTCACATAACATAATGATTTAAAGACTGATCCCTACCCTCAAAAGTAGAAGTTGGAAGAAAATTGGGAGCAGAACCAGGAGAATTTTGTACACAGCAACAAACACAGTGCGCAAAGAATTTTTCTGGTAGATTTAGTCCTTCACAGCAATGCAAGGACCTAAAAATGCCCAATGGACTCCTGAGGCAAAACGCCTTCCACATCCAGAGAAAGAACTATGGAATTGGATCAAAGAATGAAGCAGACCATTTTCTCTTGTGTTACGTCTTGTTTTGTTTTATGGTTTCTCCCATTCATTTTAATTCTTCTATGCAACATGACTAAAATAAAAATGTATTTAATAGGAATATATGTGTAGAACATATATAAGATTGCACACTGTCTCGGGGAGGGAGGGGAAAAAGCTAAGATACATGGAAGTGACTGTAGAAAACTGAAAACAATAAAATAATTTAAAAAAAGAAAACTGGGAATGGAAAAAATTGTATCGGTATTTTATATGACTCTAAATTGCTGAGGCAATACTTATACTACAAAAGATAATCCAAATAGGAACACAGAGATGTAAAATAACAGTAAGTGTAAGGCAAGAGTTATCCAAGTGCATTCACTCATTCAGTACACATTCATTACGTACTCTATGCAGAGTACCGTGCAGCGTGATAAAGGCAGTCCAGTATTTAGGTAAGATATAGTTGCTGCCCTCATGGAGCTCACAGCATAGCAAGGGAAGAAGAGATACACACATAAAACCCTCACGTAGAGCATCAATGCACTGAAGAGGTTAAAACCACTGCTCAACAAAGTCCCAGTGAAGGTGCTAGCAAGTGAAATGGGCTTCAAAGGCTGTGTCTCCAGTCCAAGGAGCAGGGCCAACACAGCACTGAGGTAAGAAAGCATCAAATGAGTTCTGGGGGTGGGGCATACCCAGTCTGTGTTCGCTATACCGTATGGGACAGCCAAAGTCTAACTCTGTAGATGAGATAAGGCTGGGGTGAGAGGGGTGTGGGGAATTAAAGTCCTTAGCTTTAAGGAATTGAGATTCCACGTCTTAAATTCTAGGCAAATCTGACAATCCTCCTTAAGCATAATGCTGTTTTAACAGACACAGTTGTGTCTGTTAAAATATGACTTGTAGTCACATAACACTGAGTCCAAAGGGATTTTAGAGGGAGGAAATCTAACCTAACCACCTCGCTAGACAAAGCAGGAAATTATTATTATTAATTACACAAGGAGGTTACCAGAGCTGACGACTTCCGATTTGTCCGATGCTATTTCCACCATACAATAACACTTCTGCCAATATATAATTCTGCATCTATTTTATCTCCATTTCTCAGCTAATCCATTAAAACTCCTTGTTAATACAAGGAACTCAATCAGATGAAAATTTTCATAAAAGAGATGCCTTGATAATTCAATTTAATTTTTAAAAACTATCGTTTACTATGTTCAACGTGTCTATTCGGTGCTAGAGAAAATACAAAAGATAAATGAGACATAATCTCTGCAACTAAGATACTTATAATTTAGTAAGGGCATAGGACATGTACATAAATAATTACAATACAAAATTTTTAGGAAAAGTATGCAGAAATTATTATACGTAATGTCTAAGGATGAAATGATCATTCCAACTAGGTCAACTGGAGAGAAAAGATCAATAATCAATTAGCATATTATGAAAATGGTAACACATAACTTATATAGGTATATAGATCTGTGTGCCCAAAATAACAATGTTTTTTCATAATAAAGTCTTTAATAAATGAGAACCAATCTTTACACAAAGTGGTATAGTTATTAGCTACTTGTAAAAAAAAATTTTATTAAACAGCTACTATGTGCCTAGCAAGGAGCTCACATCTAACAGGGGAGACAATATGTGAATAACTATGTTATAAACAAGCTACACAATGGATAAACTGAAAACAATCTACAGAGGAAAGACTCTAGAATTAAGCATTCAGATGTATTCCAATTTATAAAACTATTTTTGTGCAACTTAATGATTTAGTGGACCTTTTCTAAACTACCTTTTGCTTATCATGTTTCCATGAATGCTGCTTTTGGAGTCAGAAGACCTGAGTTCATATCTTGGTTTTATGATTTCTAGCTAGTTCTGTGACTGGTTCAAAAGAATCAGGTGATTTAACTTAACTCTGACTTAAACTACTCGTCTGTTTGCTTCTATAAAATGAAGGAGCTGAACTAAATGAGGTCAAAGGACCCTTCTGGCTGATTCCACACTAACTGGAAAATATCTATTTTAACCCCATTATTCAGATGAGGAAAATGATGCTTAAAAAGGTTAAATGACTTGCCCAAGGTCACAGAATGAGTAACGGGCAGGGGCACGTTTGTGCCTCAAACCCAGATCTTCTGACCCCACTCCAGTACTTTTCCTTGCCCTGCTGCTTCTAAAGATGGGTTTGTGACTTAGGATGTACAGGAGATGACGTTTAATTATCTACATAATGTTACAGATTCTTAGCAAATGATTACATCCCTCAAAATGTTTTGTGGATTCAGATTTGGAGTTTTGGGGGGTGGGAGAAGAAAAGAAGCTCCTATCTGTTCTCTTTTAGTAAACTGTACTGTCTTTGGTAAGCAGAGGTGTTGGTGGCTTTAAAGTCCAATCCATAAACACAATCCCTGGGTGCTCCTGCAGAGTAAAAGTAGGTAAGTGGAATGAAAGGAAGGCGCAGGGAAGGTAAAACAAAGACAGTAGATGCATAGCTATATTTATGGCCCTAGGTACCATTGACAGCCTTCACAAACCAACTCCTCTGGTTAATCCCACCATCTAATGTGTCACTTCTGAAAAACATATAATGTACATGCTGCAGTTAAAAATGGGAAAAATCTAAAAACAAACCCATGAAGACTGTGGATTGTATTTCTATAGCTTTTGCAAAGAATAATTTCAGCTTCTGTTAAAATTGGATCTTATCTGTTATAAAATGACAATTTGGGACTAAACCAGAAATGTTTATCCTAACAACATCCGACTGAACTAGCTTTCCTAGAGATGACTGTAATTAGACAGGGGGGCTTGAAACTTTGAGACATATTTACCAAGGTTAAGTACAATAAACACCCTAATCATGACTCTTCTATTATAATATGTGGAATGAGCATATTAGAGAAAATCAATGTAGAAATGCAGGAGTAATAAAGAAAAGTTACAATGCCTTCAATTCAATAACCTCATTTAAAGAGTGAAATGGGAAATGACTAGAAAAGCAACATAATGTGGTAGAGTCAGGAAACTTCTGAGTGTTGACTCTATATTAATTTGTTTTGAGACTTTAGGCAAGCAATTCATGTTCTCTGGGTTCTCAGTTTCTTTAAGCAGCAAAATTAGGATAATTATACCTTTCCTACATCTTTGATCAAGATATGGGAAGGTTCAACTGAGATAAATGATATGAAAATAGCTTACATAAAGTGCAACATAGATGGGAGGGACTGTGGTTTTATTTTAACAATTCCAATTGAGATTTCAGGACACATGTGTGTCATAGATTGAACAGGACTCTGAATTTTTTTTCTTTAACATGTTAGACAAATTTGGTATCACTCACTAATCATCTTACAACAAATAATTAATTGCATTATTTCATGGTACCTTCATTTGTAATTCATATACATATATGTACATATAAATATGTCTATATATATGTCTTCACCAATATAATTTTTAAAAAAGATGTATACTGTGAGAGGTCATGAAAAGATAAAAGGTTATCTATTCTTTACTTTCATTAGTATTACTAGGAGTAACTTGACCATAAATTTTTTTTCTTTATTTTTACAAAAGTTTCACTACAATATTTATTATACATTAACAAAAAACGCATTTCTTTTATTCTTTAACTGAAATAACAGATATCAAAGTAAGGCTAATATTCATAAGTGTTAAATCATTGCTCTAAATTGTGGCTGATTCAGATATGGAATACAGGAAGTGGTAGTAACTTTTATAAAGATGGAAAGTTACAGAAAAGTTAAATTTAAATCTACTTCAACATTAGAGAATGATAAAAACCAAAGAGAAAGATGAACTGAAATGAATTTATTGCTACTTGATAGGAATCTCCTATGAAGCAGGATAAAATTATTTTATTTTAAGCTATCTTCTGTAGTATAAATGTGCCATCTATTCAAAATAATTAATAATTTTATTTCAAGAGCTAACTTGACTTCTGTTTAAATCCATGTGCTTTCATTCCCTCTCCTCTTGCTGTCTTCTAAAATCACTGCAGTCTGGCTTCCAAACTCATCATCAGCTACAATCACCTTCTCCAAAGTCACCAATGATCTCTTCATTGCTAAATGTGACGGCCTTTCTGCGATCCTCATTACTAACCTTTCGGCTGCCTCTGACACTAGTGATAGCCATTTTATCTAGGTTTTGGGGATACTCCCCTATCCTAGTTTTCCTCCTCTAACTTTACCTGCTTCTTGGATCTTGGCCTTCTTTGCTGGATCTCCATTCAGGATGCACGTGCCAACTGTGGGCATTCCCCAAGGCTTTGTCCTAGGCCCTCTTCTCCCTCTCTCTTACTTCATCACCCATGGATACATATGATGATCATCTCTACGCAGATGGTTCTCAGATCTATTTGTCCAGCCCTGGCCTCTCTCCTGATATCTGCTTTCACCTCACCAAATGTGCATCAGACAGCTTAAAATGGAAGTCTTATAAACATCTGAAATTTACTATATCCAGAACAGAACCATTTTCTCCCCCAAAGCCTTCCTTCTTCCTAACTTTCCTGTTACTATCCAGGGCATCATTCTCCCAGCCCTCCAGGCTCAAAACCTGGTGTCATCCTTTATTCCTCACTCTCTCTTTATCTGTCCTTCCCCCCCACCCCACCCATCTAGCCTAGTCAGAATGAACTCTGGAAGTATGGTTGTCAAGTACCGTCATTTCTATTTTTGTAACATATCTCTAACATGCCCCCTCCTCCTCTGACACTGCCATCCCTCCCCCTCCCACACACTTCATCATGTCACACCTGGACTATTTCCAGAGCCTGCAGGTAGGTCTGTTTGTCTCCTGTCTCCCCCTATGGCAGTCCATCCTCCATTCAGATGGCAAACTTCCTAAAGTGCAAGTCTGACCACAACACCCACTACTCAAGAAACTGTAATAGCTCTCTATTACCCCCCAGATCAAATTTTTAAAGCTCTTCATACTCTGGCCTTTTTCTACCTTTCTGTCTTTCAGGCAGCTTAGTAGCTTAGTGGATAGAACGCTGGATCTGAAGTCAAAAAGAAGACCTCAGTTCAAATCTAGCCTCAGAAAACTGTGATCCTGGGTAAGCTGCTTAACCTCTGCTTAATTCCGTTTTATTACCTGTAAACTGGAGATAATAACAGCACCTATCCCCCAGAGTTGTTGTGAGAATCAAGCACTTTCAAACCTTAAAGCATTCTATAAATGTCAGCCATTAGCTATTAATAGTTTTCTTACACCTTACCCCCCACTCCTGATTGACCTCAGCCTCCCTGTACCTCCTTGCCATCAGGTACGCCAGCTCTGGACTTGGTCTATTTTCCCTGGCTCTCCCCCAATGCTGGGGGGCACATCTTGTCTTCTTGATCTGTGCTCTCTGGCTTTTCCAGCTTCCCTCAAGTCCCAGCAAAGTCCCACCTTCTGTAAGAAGCCCCACCCAGTGCTCCTTCCTTCAGCTTCAGCTGTCCTAGAGAGCACCACCTGCTTACTGTCTTTGCATTCCCAGGGCTTAGCAAAGGGTCTGGCACATTGAAGATGCCCAATAAACCATTGTTGACTTGGTTTTTGTTTAGAGGAACAGTCCTCCATCTTTTTATAGGGCTACAGTGTTAGAAAGTACAGTCTAACAAAGGCATCCATGTCAGAGGCAAACACCATTTAACCAACTATATTAGCTTCTTTCTTATCCAACTTCCATAACGTGACTAAGGAACAGTAAAGAAGAAAAGAAAAGCCATTGAACACCAAAACAGATGTCAAAGCCTCTGCACTAAAGCTCTTACAATTTACTTAAATAAGAAGTCCTTTAGGTTTTCATTCAGCATCAATTTACTCTTTATTTTAGACACAAATGCACAATAAGGACATTTTTCTGATATCTCAGTCAACAGAAATTTAGGTGCCATGACGAGAAAGAGGGCAAGGACATCCTACACCGACAGCCAGGAAGACCGCCCATCCCTCCCCCAAACCACCAAAACCTCTAAAGAAGGGAGCCATAAAACTCAAAAAGCATATCATCAGATATGATGTGGAGTCATCCCAACAGCCTCAGAGAGTATATACTATTCCAGAACAATACAATAAAGACGAAGTGCCCAGCACCATACCATGCCTTAGATATAGTACAGATGATAAATATTCATGGAATCCATTTGTATAATGATAATCCTAAGAAATCAAGGTCAAATTATGTTTCACATGCATTTTAAAAAAGATGTATAATGGAGGTGACTAGGTGGGTCAGTGGACAAAGCACTAGACCTGGAGTCAGGAAGACCTCAGTTCAAATCTGGCCTCAGATACTTACTATCTATGTGACTCTGGGCAAGTTACTTCAACCTCTATTTGCCTTAATCTACTGTGGAAGGGAATGGCAAACCACTTTGGTACTTTGCCAATAAAGCTCCATCGATGGTGTGGTCCAAAGGGTCATGAAGAAGTGGACACAACTGAATGATTGAACAACAACAAATTTAATGGAATTTGTAGAAAATTTCTACCAAAAAGATATAACACTTTGCTAAATTTCAAATATCTAAAAAATGTACATGTGGTATACCAAGAGAGGAATTATCATCCCTCTTAGATCATTAATAGTCAACTTTCTCACATTTAGAAGAACATATCTACTGTTAATGGTTCTCTGTAAAAGAAGTGACACTGGCACACATCGACATGGCAATTGGTGCCTTAGGAAGTACTTTCTTCACAACTGTGTGAGGCAGTGAGAGGTGAAGAAGACAATTCTCAGAGAGATTCAGTGGCTCCCCCAAGATAACACAGCCAGCCCTGAACAAGACTAAGATATGAGCCAAGATGTGGCTGAACTCAGAGCTGAACGATAGTTCTGCTGCCCCGTGGAATGCACATCTTCAGAGAGCAGGGCAGGCCAGTCAGGATGGAAAACAGCAACAGTGGGAACAAGTGTGGTTAAGGAGGAGGAGCTCAGCTCTCTGCCCTTAGTTTGTGCCCATCCTGGGCTCCCAACTCTCTACACTAAGTATTCCACTACACTTTTACTCACCTTTCTGAAAAACCAGTGTCTATAAACTCTCTAGCACGTTTTCGATCCCTACGGGAAAAAAGAGATATTATTTAAAAGAATAAAAAATCACCTGATTCTTTTGAACCAAAATAAACATGACATATGTATAGCTATAACTGACCTAAGTTTGGTAGAGGATTTATTTTGTCCTTTTAGCATTTCAGATTCTATTTAAACAGAAAAGGTAAATAAACACTAGGACAAATGAAATAGACTATATAAATCAAGGCACAAAAAACTGAAAAGGAAAGTATTTGAATGTGTTTCATTCAAAATTTAGTACATCAGAGTACAATAGAGAAATAATTTTTAACTGTGTTTTGTGAATACCACATTATGTGAATCAAGAAATTTCTTAATTTCTAAGCTCACAGGTTGAAACAGGCTTGGTAAATATCTTTGGGAAGGAAAATACCATAGAGGTTTACAAATAAAAAGGGTAAGGGAAAACTTTCACTCAAGTCATGATCATTTGACTCTGTCAGGGGTGGGGAACCTGCAGCCTCAAGGCCACATGTAGCCCTCTAGGTCCTCAAGCATAGTCCTTTGATTGAATTCAAACTTCACAAACAAACCTCCTTCATAAAATGATTTGTTCTGTAAAACTTGGCCTCAATAGGCTGCACCCAAGCACCTCGAAGGCCACGTGTGGCCTTGAGGACGTAGGTCCCCACTCCTGATGGGCTCATTACACAACAGTACTGGGTGAACCTCAGGGAAATCACTCATGTAGCCAATGATCACAATCCTCCTTCCAGGCCTGACTGAGATGAAGGGTGTATCTACTATTCTCCCAAGTCTGTCACTTACACTTTAGTACTAAATTAAAACTACCTAGTGAGTATTTAATCAAGGAACTGGAAAACAAAACTTTTCTAGGACCCTGAAATTACTTTTCAGCAGACATGAAAATTAGCATTTGGCCATTTTAATAATAAAAACTTTAAGCTCCAAATACAAACTATCCAATGTTTTCCCTAACGTAGGAGGAATGGTTTCAGTTGTCTAATTTACTGACCATATATCTAAAACTCATCGTAAATGAAACTTTCTTGCCATTAAAAGAAACACATATTGATGCTTTCAAACAAACCACACTCTTCTCAGAGCATGCCCACCTGCAAGGAATCTGCCCTTATCACAAGAAAAAACAATTCAGAAAAACCAAGCCACCAGGCAACGCTGTCTGGCAGGGCATTAAATAGTGACTACCTGTACTCGAGAGTCCTCATGCTCCCCCACCTCCCACCCCATCCTCTGAAACCAACACTGGTTCAACTAACTCTGAACTTGCCTGTTAAAGAGAACGTTTAAAAGGGAAGCTTAGGGGCAGTTAGGCGCAGTAGATTGGGCTTTGCTCTGGAGTTGGGGGACCTGAGTTCAAGTAAGGTCTCAGACGCTTGACACTTACTAACTATGTGACCCAGGGCAAGCCACTGAACCTTGATTGCCTCCTCCCCCCACCCCCCCCGCAAAAGCTGTATTTAAAAAATATTTCAGTATACAATAAATACAATAAAATACAATACAATACAATAAATACAATAAAAAATAACAGACATTTCACATTTCTAACTATCTTCAAGAAGTCTGCAGCATTATTAGTATTATTTCATTAACACAAATAAATATCTGAAGCAAATACTTTATTCAAATAATGGTTATTAAGTTCTTACTGTATAATAAACCAAGCTAGAGTCACCCAAGGTAAATGGATGATAGAGCTTCAAGGAGAATTATCCACTAGGAACTGACAAGAACTGAACTCTGTTCCATTTCTTTATTCTTTTGAATTCTGAAGAAGAGAGACTAAGAGTGGTCATTGTTAGGAAAAACTTGGCCTTTTTACCCATATGAGAAAACAAACACAGTAGAGCTCCTGTTTCATTGTGGGGTTTATGATATGATAAATTCTGACAGAGGCCAAGGTCAGTAACCTGGGCAGCTGTCTCCCTGATGCCTTCCTCAGGTGCTCTGACCTACACAAAGTAGTGTTCAGAGCACTGATGGGTTAGGGGCCAAGGTCCAAACAAATTACTCTCCTCATCCGTACCACCAGGAGTCAGGACTAGATGATCTCTAAGCTCTAAATCTACAGTTCAATGACACTACTAAGAGTAGAAAATGGATATGGCTAGGGAGGAAAACAGCCATTCTTTCAATTGGCTTTTCATCAATGAAAATACATAACTTCTTTTGTAACATCCAATTCCAAAGAGTTGAAAAACATGTTTTACATTTCTAAGACAACTAATGATTTTATTCTCTTCTCGGTTAAGTGTTGACTTTCAGAGACAGAAAAATTATTTCAGTTACTAGAATAACACTCTGGGCGATTCTTCAACAGGCCTATTCAATGAATGGGCCTTGCCTCACCCTAAGTGAGTACTTGCAAAGACCTTGGCCTAAAGTGCCCAAGGTCTCCCAGTGCATCCTGAGTCATCTCCAGTCATCCTGATGAATGTCTGATCACTGGACTCAGATGGCTCTGGAGGAGAAGTGAGGCTGGTGACCTGCACAGCCCTCCCTCACTCAGAACAAAGTCAAGTGCAAGTCATGTCATTATTTCTCTGATGACATGGTCTTTTCTGGCAATGGAGGATGAACACAATCAGAAAATACAAGGCTAAAGAAGTATAACAGGCTCTTATATTAACACAAACAAGCTCACACCCTTTTGTCTTTGGTTGTAAAGAAGGGGAGCGGAGAGAGTCTCAAAAGCCCAAACAAAAAGGAAATTCTGAGCCAAATCCCTCAGTTATGTTGTGGCACACTTTGCTTAAAAGATTTTAAAGGTGTGATGATTCCAAATGGAACATGAGTCCTGAGTTTTTAGGCACTAATGAGACATAAGCCAATACTGGAAGATCAGAATGCAAAAAGAAAAGTCAGACATGTACTTTCAACAAAAAGCTAAAAAAATTCAACAAACTGAGAAGTAACCCCTTCCTCTCTCCATCAAAACAAAAAAAAATCTTACCCTGGAACCCAGCCAGTGGCTTCTGTCACATGTGTTTGAGTGACCATTGCTGGTGCAGGGCTATAAGGATTCCCGATCAGAACACTCCCAGAACTGGCTAGTCTTTGTGGTGTGCTTATAATCTGTAAATGTTAAAGAACAAGAACAGGAAAAATTCTTAAATACAGGAAACAGTCTAAACAAAACCATGCCACTAATATTAAAACACATAATAAAGGCAACACAGACTCTGAATTACATTCACATAAACAGAACACCTAAACCTGAGTTATAACCCCAAGTTTAAACAAGTTAGTTACAATTTTGGAGGATTAAACATGTTATAAAAATAAGAAATAAGAAACCCTTTCATTTGGTAATTGTGAAATCTGACTGTTGCACAAGTTCATCTACCAAAGCTAGTTTATACAATATTAGAGCTTCACATATATGTTTGGTGCTTTAAAAAAAATTTCAACATTAAAGTTAGAAAAGTTTTGTAAAAACTGGCCAGATCCAAGTGATATAAGAGATGAGGAAAATTAACATAATTAACATAAAAATAAAATTTAAAACACAGTATAAAACTAGTAAAACTGAAACAATGAGAAAGAAATTCAGAAATTTCAAATTAATTCTTAATCATGAGGAAGTATAGTAGATGTCTAGGTAGCTGAGCTCTATGAGAACCCTACTCCTTAGTCCTGAAGTCACAAATCTTCCCTATTTGGCCCTTGTGTTTTTTATAATAGTCTGAATTTCCTTCTTTTGGCATTCTTTCACCACTTGGTATTCCTCTACTAGCTTTTTAAATCTTTATCACTTTTATTCCATCTGCTTTAGCAAGTCATATCTGTTTTATTATCTCTTACGGGTTTTCATTTTCCACACAGGAGGTAATTTATAAATACTTTTCACCTGATTTTTCACAAATCTTCTAATTCTTCAGACAAATTTTGCTCACAATTAATCTCTTCATCAAAATTTCCTACATTATTGATCTCCTTGTGCAAATAATCTAAACATAGAGGCAGCATGATATATTATAAGAAAGACAACTGAGAGGAATTAGGGTTTAAACTCTCATTCACCCTGATTCTACTACCAGGGTGACTTTGGATCAGTCACTTAATCTTTCTGGACTGCTTCCTCATTTTAAAATAAGGACAATGATGTATGCACCGTCTCCCTCTCAGTGGGGGTCTAAGCAAGTGCTTTATAAATCATAAAGTCACATAGAAATTTCAGCTGTAACTGTTAACATGAGTTACCTTGCTTCCTTTAACCATTCAAACCATTCAAAATTTTTTAAACACTGAATG
The DNA here is from genome assembly GCF_028372415.1 of Notamacropus eugenii. Lineage (NCBI taxonomy): Eukaryota > Metazoa > Chordata > Mammalia > Diprotodontia > Macropodidae > Notamacropus > Notamacropus eugenii. The sequence continues at coordinate 330,292,323 of NC_092877.1, forward strand.
TTTAGGTGGCTCAGGGCTGTCAAGTAACTGATTTCTCAGGCTCTGGGGGTATTTGCTGGAGAGGCATTATTATGGTGCAGTAGAAAGAATATTGCATTAGGAGCAGAAAACATGGAGTCAAGCAAGGTCAACTCTTCCAATTTTGAGCCCCGTGAATTTAGAGCAAGTCACAATCTCTTTGTCCTTCATACATTCCCTCTACAAAGGGAGGCTAACATGCCTGTCCCAACTATCTCATGAAGCTGTTGTGAGGACCAAATAAGATAGAGATACTATCCCAGCACTTACCTAACATGGGTAATCTAAGTGTTATTTATTCTCATTTTACAGATGATAAAAGTTGACTGCCAGAGACATGAAGGTAAGTGATACAGAGCTGCCATGTGGCAAAGCTAGGACTGGGCTCATCAACATCCACTGACTTTAAAAAAAATTCTGAGTACCTTTTTGGTCCCCTGCTCCCTTCCCCCCTCCCCAACCTCCCCTCCCACCCCCACGCACACAAATTAGGAAAAATTACAGCTACATGATTTCAAAAGGAAAAGTGAAATTGGTAAGGTGTTTTTTTCTTAATCTCTAGAATACTGAAATCAGAGGAGGGAAAGAAATCAGATATTCACTGATTAAAGGAGACAATGCTGTATTAACTACATTCAGTGATAAATTCATGATTTACTCATGGAATCTGTTGCTGCATAACTGTTGGGACTACTGGTGCTTACTTGCCAGCCAATTCAATATATAAAATATTAAAGCAGACTCTATAAAGCAATAATAATTATGATAGGTAACTTTACAAGGTATATTTTAAGTGTTTTAAGAGAACTACTCTTTTGATTGGACTTCACAACAGTCCTGTAAGGTAAATGCTAATCTTGGTGCCACTAGGTGGTGCAGAGAACAGAATGCCAGACATAGAAACAGGAAGACCCAAGTTCAAATGCAGCCTCAGACATGAGCTGTGTTTGACCCTGAGCAAGTCACTTAACCCTGTTTGCCTCACCTTCTTCATCTGTAAAATGAGCTGGAGAAAGAAAGGGTAAATCATTCCTGTATTAACAAAGAGTCAAATACTACTGGACAACAACAAGAACGCTTGTCTTATCCCCATTTTACAAAGAAACTGAAGCTGATTTTCCCACGTCATAAAACTAATAAATGTTTGAGGTACAATTCAAATTTAGATCTTCCAAACTCCAAATCCAACACTTTATCCACTATGCTACATGGATAGTATAGTGGATAGAGGGGTGGGACTTGCAAGTCTGGAAAACCCAGTTCATCTCCTGCCTCAGATTCTTATAATCTGGGCTAATCACTTATCTGCCTCTGTTTCCTCATGTAAAGTTAGTATAACAATAGCACCTGGCTCACAGAATTGCTGCTAGGAGTAGAGGAGTTCCTTATGCATACATAAAGCATTTGTAAACCTTAAAGCACTGTGTAAATGCTAGCCATTACTATTATTATTAAAGAAATACAAAATATTACTAATAAAGTTGGTGTTTAATTTAACAATCACTTAGCCTTCATAATTATTGTCTTCCACTGACCCTGGTCTTCCCCACAAACAGAACTACCAGCAACCCAAGAGAACAGGGGAGGTATTCGAAGAGTTAACTCAATAGCAAAGGGCTGGAGACAAAGTACATGGCCCCCCTGCTGTGGGCCAAGCTTGTGTGCACTAATGCCCATTGTAACTGCCCTAGGGTGGGAGAGAACCCAGAGCAGGAAAGGCAGTGTGGAGGGGGGCAGGCTGGAAGAAAAACTACATGGACATTTCATCTTCTTTCATAAGCCTTTTCTCTGCTGTCAGCTCCTCGAATGGCTTCCCGCACTGGCGTCCTTTCACTTAAAACAGAAGATTGTGGATAAGCAGTGGCCTCTGAGGCTTGGGACATTATGCAGATACTGAAGTGGTAAGTCACTGATTACCAATACTATAGTGCTGCCCCTCCCAGGGGAATGTGACAAGTGTTGGTATCTGTCATGACACTGGCCGACGCCGAGCTCAGACTCTTCCAATAAGAGAAGCACTAATGTGGAAAAAGGTCCCTTCCCTTTCTCTTTTTGTGGGATCTCTTTGGGAGAATCTCTTAGCAGCTGAGTTTTTATAGATACATTTAACTACAATAGTAGAGAGAGCCTTTGCAATGAAACACAAATGTCTGATCAGGACTTTGCAAGTTCTTCCCCATCGAGCTCCAGGCTGTAGCCTCCCAAAGGTCCCACAGAACTAACACCCTCTCCACCACATCACTTTCAAGACAAAAGGGAACACTTGCTATTCCTCAAAGCCAGTGCGCCCTTTCCAGCTTCAGTGACTTTGCACAAGGCTTTCTTCCTACTTGCAGTGGGCTCATTCCTCATCTCTGCCTCTCAGACACCAAATTTTCTTTCCAGGCTTGACTCAAGTGCTGTCTCCAATGGGAAGTCATTCTTGGCTTCTCTAGCTGTTACTAACCTCTTCCTCCTCAAACCATCTTCTGTTTGTTTACTCTCTGTCTGTCTGTTTGTATCTCCCCATAAAATGTGAGCTCTCTGAAGAAGGGCTATTCTCATTTCTGCTTTTGTGTTCCCAGAACCCATTAGAGTGACAACTGTTTCATTCACTGCAAATGAAAGTTGCTATGCATGTGTACAGGCATTGTCAAGACCTGAAATAAGCATCACATGTGCACACACAGCTTTAAAAAATATGTAAACGAAACAAGATATATACTTTTAAAAACCCATATGAAATACAGGAGCCTGTCAGGGAATTTATTTATGACAACTCTTACAAAAAGGGAGGGAAGGAGGAAGGGAGGGAAGGAGAGAAGGAAGGTAAAAAGGAAAGAGAGAATAGGAGAAGGAAGGAGGAAGGGAAGGAGCCAGGCACTACGTAAGCATTTTGCAAATATTATCTCATTTGATCCTCACAACAAACATTTTGGAAGGTAGGTATTTGTTCCTATTTTATAGCTGACAGAGGTGAAATGACTTGCCCATGGTCACAAAGCTAGCAAGTGTCTGAGGCCACATCTGAACCGGGTTCAGTGCTCTTCCCATTGTGCCAGCTAGTTGAGACAAACACCAAAATATCGCATACAGTAAAAAATGATGATAAATGCTTTACTCTCTAAGTGATCTTTGCCTGTTTTGCAACTACATCCTGTTACTTTAAAAGCTCTGAAAGTTCCTTTAGCAGAATCACAAGTGACCACATCCACAAGCATTTTGGAGTTGTTCAGCCAAGAATTACTAAGGATATTATTCTATTTCACATTCCCAGGAAAGAGAATTAAATAAACTTTCATTCATTCAATGAATATTTAAAAGTGTTAGTCAATTAGTCAATAAACAAGTGGCAGAGAATTGATCCACACTCTCATGTACCTCAGCCTCAGAGGCTGCACTGAGTGCACAATCATCTGCAAACAAAAAACTGACCACCAGCTCTCCCTCCAGTTTAGTCTTGGCTTGTAGCCTTTTCAAGTTAAATGATCTACTGTCAATACGTAGCTGACTTTGATGCAATGTTCATCCCCAGTGAAGGTGTTCTAAAACATCACGCTAAAACCTATGGGAGCAGGCACACCGTCCTGATTCATTTCAATGGTGTCTTAGAAAGACTGAGAGCATCGTATGTTATCCAGAACCCAGGCAAGCATGCCATCATGAAAATGATGTACTGATGAACTTTTCTATTCCAGGCAACCAAATTTCACCATAACCTTCCACAAGCCCTCATGACTGATAGCATATCAAAGGCTGTGGTCAGGTTGATGAATGTTCTGTACAGACCTCTATTCTGCTTGTGGCATTTCTTCTGGAGTTGTAAACACCATATTGACTGTACCTCAGCTCTTTCTGAAGCCACACTGGCTCTCAGGTAGATGACATCTTCCAGGTGAAGGATTAGACTATTAAGGAGAACACTGGCAAGAATCCTGCGGGCAATGACTAGGAGAGAGACACTCTCCTTCCCCCATGATTATCACAAGACAACCTATTTCCTTTTTTTTTAATAGAGATGGAGGCATTTTTGAACTTCAGCAGGGGTGGGGAACCTGCACCCTTGAGGCCAAATGTGACCCTCTAGGTTCTCAAGTGCAGCTCTTTGACTGAATCCAAACTTCACAGAATAAATCCCTTTAATAAAAGTATTAGTTCTGTAAAACTTGGACTCAGCCAAAAGGCGGCATCCAAGGATCTGGAAGGCCACGTGTGGCTTCAAGGTTGAAGGTTCCCCATCTGTTGCAGGATAACCTCCTCTTGCCATATAGCCTGGAACACTAGAGTCAGCTTTATATGAGCAGCAGACACCCATCTTATAAATCTCAGCTGAAAGAGAATCAGCACCAAGAGCTATGCTACATGAGAGGAACCCAATGCCATTCCAACTCTCTTCTTCATCTAGACAATCAGCTTCAACATCAAGAAAAGAGAAGTCCTCCACCAGCCAGCACTGTACCTTCCACAGGTGAAACCACTAGTCACAGCAAACAGAGAAATTTTGAATGCTATGGATAAATTCATTTACCTCGAGAGTATACTTTCCAGGGATGGCCACACAGATGATGAGGTTGATGTACACACTGCCAGAACTAGCTCAGCATTTGGGAAGCTCCAAAAGAAAGTGTGTGAGAGAAGATGTATTAGGCTGCTTACCAAACTGAAGGTCTACAGAGCTGCTGTGCTGACTTCACTCTTGTATGCCTGAGAAACCTGGACATGCAACCCGAATGCCAAATGCACATTTACCTAAAAGCCCATTTTATGCTCACGTAATGTACCTACTCAGACAGTGGTCAGAAGAAATGGTGAAAGGATGCTCTCGAGGTCTCTCATGGAAGACGCTAGCACTGCACAGCCCAGCACTGCATGCTCACATCAAAGGAGATGCTGTACTACATAAGCAAAGCATCACAGCAGCAGCACAAAGGAAACCGAGATGTGCAAATCTAGAGACATCGTTATCCCAAAAATGTTGTAACAGACTTAACTGTGCCTGACCCTGACCCCAAAATCATGATGCCATTGGTCCTCTTTGAAAATGAAAGACCAACAGTCAATAAACATTTATTACACACCTGCTATGTGCTAGACACCGTGTTAAGTGCTAGGGACATAAAGGAAGGGAATAGACAGTCCCTGCCCTCCAGGAGCTCACAATCTAACAGAGAAAGAAAACATGAAAACAAATGTGTACAAGCAAGATATATAAGATAATTATAATATATAATTATATTAAATTACATAATATAGACATGATTATAGCAGGCATTAGCATTAAGAGGCAATAGGGAAGGCTTCTTGTAGAAGATGAGATTTTAGCTAGGATATGAAGGAGAATATTCCAGAAAAGGAGTACAGCCAGTGAAAATGTCCAGAGCCTGGAGATCATATCATATATGTGGTACCATATAAGAATGGTACCATACTGTGCTGGAGATATGCAACATGGCAATTGTCATATATTACATCTTAGAGGTATCTTACAGGAAGGAATCCAAAAAAAAAACTTTTTAAAGAGAAGACATGACTTTCTGAAATTTTTTAAAGGTTTAGTTCATCACTGGTTGGTTTGTTAGAAATTATTGCAAACACACAAAAATTACGAAAACAGTTAAAGTATTTTAATGACTAATTCCTACCTCCTACACTATTCACATTGAAAAGTTTTGTAATACAAGTGGATCTTTCTTATGACTTCTTTGGAGCTAGGTCTGAGTCTTAGAGTTAGTCTCAGAGTCTATTTCATTTACAGGCCACAAGAACCTCCAATCACTGGTAATCCTAAATATTCTCATCTCTTAAAGTTCAATGCATATCTTATGTAGCAGCACTAAGGAGTTCACACCTATGCGCCAATATCCTATAAAAGAAGGGTACCAGCAGGCAAGCAAATTAATCTGTTTCATTTAAAAGGATTTGTCTTTTGTTTTTAAATACAGAAAAAGTGTGGGAAGAGTTTGCTGAAACTAGCCTTTTCACTCAGCAAAATGCCCTGACATGGCCATCCCTTTAATCATGACCATTTTGCAGAGAGCTATCACCAAATCACAATACCCTATTAGAACATGCAATGAACTTAAATAAGACAGTTTTTGTCCAAAGAAGGAAAATTTACCAGTTGAGTACTTGTCAGGGGTTTCCATGGCTTTTATCATTTCAGTTAAAAAATATCTACAGAGAACTTTCTGTTTACAAATCAGTCTCTGGATCTCTGGCCACATATATAAAAACAGAAAGGGAAGCCACTGCACCTCTGTAGGATGGACTCGTACTGTTATTAGTTCTTATATCTGAGTTGTTGGGTTTTTTCCTCCATTCGCTTCTGCCCTTTTCTGCACCAGTACCAGACTGTCAGATGTAACTTCTCACTGATAACAATAACAACAACAAATAATACCATGGGGAACTCTCTTAAGTGCTTTACATTTATTGTCCCATTGGCTCCACACAACCCCTTGAGGCAGCTGCTATCACTATCTCCATTTTATAGATAGGGAAACTGAGGCAGTTGGGGGGGGGGGGGGTTAGTGACTTGTTCAGAGTCACACAACTATTAAGAATCTGAGCGCACATTCCTGACTCCAGGCTCAATGCTCTACTCCCTGTGCCACCCAGCTGTTCCCTACTTGTATGTGTCTACATTTAAAGGAGGCTTTTAAACTCCAAGGGGCTAGAACATTAACAGCCCCGAGAGTCTGCCTAAAGCTTTTTGTTATGGGCAACTACTATATTCCTCACCTGTCACAGAGAACATGGTAAACATGTGTGTCGGGGTCCAGAAGTCCTATTTCAATCGCTGAGACAAATCCAGAATTTAAAAGCAGCAATCAAACAAGCATTTACTAAGCAGCACCACATGACAGGCACTGTGCTAGGCACCGGGGACAGAAGTGGCAAAGACCGAAACCCCTCCCCTCAAAAAGCTTATCACGAGAGACAACAGCTATGTTAAAACATGTACAAAAATGCTAGGGAATTTTTTTGTGGGAGAAGGTGCTGACCAGCAGCTATGGGGATGGGGGTGAACGGAGAGGAGGGGTTAGGTTTCAGAGAAGGTGGGGCTTGAGTTGAGTCTTGAAGTAAACTTGGGATTCTATGAGGTAGGCTGAAAAAGGAGAATATTCTAGGCGTAGAGGGCAGCCGGTGCTAATTATCAGGAAATTAAGAGATGGAGTTTTCCATACGAGGACAAGTAAGAAGGCCATTTGGCTGAACTATAGTGTCTGTGAAGGGAAGTACACAAAATAATGCTGAGAAGTATGTTAGGGCCAGCTTGTGAATGGCTTGAAATGTCATGTAGGGAAGGCACAAATTCAGACCTGTGCATTAGGAAAATCACTTTGGCAGCTAGGAGGAGGATAGATTAGCATGGGGAAGAGACTTGAGGAGAGGAAAACGATTAGGAGGCCAGAAGGGAGATAAGTTCACAATTGGGGATCAGGTTTTGTCCATTACTGATCAACTGCAACAAAACTACCAAATGCTACAGTCTGTATATGTTTTGTTTTGTTTTGTTTTTTAAAAAAACAATTTAGTTAAAACAGTTTCCTCTTCATTTTTATACATATTTATTTATACAAACACGCTTATGAGCTCATGCAAAAATATTAACACTAGGAATCTATCAATCTATGAAATTTTCTTTTTTTCTTTCAGATTAATCTGAAAGATCTGTAATCTGCTCCTGTAAGTACAAATTTCTGCATAATGTACTCTAAAAGGAAGATGTTAACTAAAAAAGAAAAAATAAACAGGAAAATCCATTCCAAGCACGTTTGAGATTCACTTCATAGCTAATTTACACAGACACATCTCTAATTTTCAAAGTAGATGACAGTTGGCTAGGTCAAGCAAAATGAGTACTTTACCTCAAATTATATAACATAAAAGATAAACTCAACCAAAATATAGTCATTTAAATTCTGTGACAAGAGACTGATTGAATGAAAAAGTATTTAATAAGTGTTGACGCCATGTGCCAAGCACTTGTGCTGAGTGCTGGACTGTATGACTGGCAGCTCCCTGACTCTTAGGTACTACTGCCATCTACAGTAAGAAAGGGAGAACTTTGCTTTCAGGAAGAAAAATCCCAGTCATGCAAGGACTGCAAAATGTTTCTATGTGATTTATACCTGAAACCTCCTCTACTATCATCTCCACCAATCAGAAAGCAAGCTCAAGTCATCAAGTATTTATAGTGTACCAGGCACCAAGCTAAGTGCAAAGGAAAGAAAGGAAGGAAGGAAGGAAGGAAGGAAGGAAGGAAGGAAGGAAGGAAGGAAGGAAGGAAGGAAGGAAGGAAGGAAGGAAGGAAGGAAGGAAGGAAGGAAGGAAGGAAGGAAGGAAGGAAGGAAGGAAGGAAGGAAGGAAAGAAAGAAAGAAAGAAAGAAAGAAAGAAAGAAAGAAAGAAAGAAAGAAAGAAAGAAAGAAAGAAAGAAAGAAAGAGTTCCTGCTCTCAAGAAGTTCATACTCTAATGGGGAAACAATATGTAAACACAAGAAACATCCAGGCAAGACTGGAGGCAACCTCCAAGGGAAGGCCCCAGCACTAAAGAGGGATGGGATTTTGTCTGAGACCTGAAGGAAGTCGGGAGGCAGAGACAAAAACAGAAAGAATTCCACGAACAGGGGAAAGGCAATCAGTGTAAATGTTTCAGATGACAGATTTTTTTATGTAAGCAACAGCAAAGAAGATAGTGTTGCTGGATCAGAGAGCACTTGGAAGGGAGCAAGATACAAAAATACTGTAAAGACAGGAAGGGAGCAGGCTATGAAGGGCTTTAAAAGCCAAAGAGAATTTTCTCTATGATCCTAGAAGTAATAAGGAACGTACTGAATAAGAAGTGAATATAGTTAGGCCTGCACTTTCAGAAGATCATTTTGATAGCACAGTGGATGATAGACTAGAGTGGGGAGAGATGTGAGGCAGGGAGACAGTCCAAGTGTGAGGGCAAAGGAGACAATGGGGAACATATGAGAGGCTGCGAGCAGGACCTATCTTGCTTTTAAATTTCATATCCCCAGCACTTAAGGACTGTGCTTTGCACATAGCAAGCAATTAATAAATTCTTTTTCATTCCTTTATTCATCATCTAGGATTTTATCTTAAGTACAATTTAGATTGTCATCATAATTGGAAGCATAGCTCATTTGATTAACCTAGCTACGTCACACAGTAACATATAGGAAAGGTATTAAGGATACAGAGGTTCAAGTGGACTTCAGATCTCCTGAACTGAGATAACATGCAAAGTCTGTTCTTTGATTCTGTTACTCTAATGTTTCTGACATCCAGGTTTTCTTATCATGTACAAAACAAGAAACTGTTAAAAGAGAGTTAGGGAATTCAATCAGTTACTGGATAGTCCCAGTCTTTCTTTTCATTGTTTGGATCTCCAGGAGATAAATATTAAATAAACAGATGACTATGCTGGCAGTACTTATAGTACCTCCTGGCCCTTCCTACTTCCTATGCCCCAAGTTTCACTAGCAAAAGAACCTGCAAAGGCATTCACACATTTAATAAACATTAAGCATTATACAGGCACTTCAGTGTACTATGGGAAATACAAAGTCCTAAGCCTTTTATCAGTAGACTTTCCATTTTCTTTACAGCTGCTCCATCAATGCTAACATTATACAGACATGGTGTTTAATTACTTTAAAGTTCACTATTCTGACAAAAGGTTAAGAGAAATAAGTAGAAGCTTGAAGCCGAGGACCCTCAGGCTCAGGAGATTTATTAACTTAAGTAATAACTTAACCTAACTTAAGTAGGTAAGTTTCTATAGCCATTTTTAAAAAATTCTGGATTTTCGTGTCATCTGTTGAACATCCTAACAAGCCATTATAAAACACTTCTGCCTACTATATCAGACACTTTAGAGATCTTTGTTGAGAGAGAGAGGAAGAAGATTGCCCTCCATAAATATCTTTAGCAAGATAGGCCAAAAGTCAAGTTGTCCAGAAAAGAAAGGGCCTAGGGAATGCCAGATCAAGGAGTTAGTCTCAAGAAGGGAAGACTTTGACTCTTACTAATTTTAGAGCTACAACAAATTCCTAAGGCAAGAGAGTCTTTAGCCTAGCTTGAGAAAAACCCTCCACATTTTGCTATGGTGTCTCTTAATTTTCCTTGCTGATTCTGTTTTATGGACTATATATTTTCCGATGTATGTATCTTGATGAAAGAAAGAAGAAAACAAGCATTTATTAAGTGCCTACAATGTGCCACACAATTTACTAAGGTCTTTATAAAAATTATCTCATATGATCCTCATAACAACCCTGTGAGATAGGAGCTATTATTATCCCCATTTTACAGTTGAGGAAACTGAGGCAGAAATTGGTTAAATGACTTCCTCAGAATCACACAGCAATAAAGTGTCTAAGGTGAGAAATGAACTCAGGTCTTTCTGACTTCAGGCCACAGGTCTACCCACTGCACCACCTAGGAGACACAGCAGACCAATAACAGCAATCTCAAACTATAGTTCCTTCAGTAGCCTGAAGAGTGATTTTTCCAGAGTAGGGATTACTAATTTGGAGTCTCTGAACTTGGGTTTCTTATATTTTAATAACAGTATTGAAACATAACTGGTTTCCACTGCAATCCTATGTATTTTGCATTACACATTTAATAGCATTATTCTGATATAATGGGGAGTCTGCTGCATGTGCAGAGCATTTTGGATGGCACCTCTCCACATGGAGACACAAGGGAGTCTGCTTCTGGGAGAAGAATGGTGTTGACTGAGGAAAGTGCTTTGGAAAGACTTTGGAACACATATTGACAGTCTTAACTCATTCTGGCTGGCTAACTGCATGGTGAGGAGAGGCTTTCTGATTGTGTTAGGCATTCAAAAAGGTCTGACAGCATCAGCCCCATCCTGTTTTGCTTCATTCATTCTTGGGGAACCTTGGACTCTTGCATTCAGAATGTTCAGTGGGAGACAATGCTGTAAGGGGAAAAGTATTGGGGCTTTCTTCATCTGAGGCCTCCCTGGACAAACCCTCACACTTATGTAGTATGTTCTGCCCATTCTCCCATAGTTAGGCTGGCTGAGTCACCCCCTCAGTGTGCTAAGGCACTCTGAGGAGTGGCTATGTTCTCCTCCATGGTTAAAGAGATGGTGACTAGTGTCCTGGTTCCTTTTAGCTACTTAATATCAACTGGTTTTCACAAAGGAATATATACTTCAAAAGTCCAGCAAAGACTAGCATATATTTTCCCCAAACCTTGAGGCATACTCTCCTCTACACCACAGTGGTCTCTCGCAGGAAGTATGCTCATAACTTAGTTCAGATCTTTTATAACATTGGTTCCACCAAGTTTATGTCCAGATACAGCATGATTGTTAAATGTATGAATGTCTCAGTTACCATTAGCCTAGACCTCAAATGTCATTTCTGAAAGTCATTCTTTGGAGCAACAATGCTGGCAGCAAACCTGTGAACTCTGGAATGTCAGAATGCCAAGGGATGCCCTGGGCCTAGCGGCTTCCTAAGGTTCTCCATACCTTACCACCTGTCCTGCCTCTAAGGCCTGCAGACTCCCAGCACTGTCATCTGACCTACTGATCTGAAGACCCTGAGACCCTGACATCTGCCGCACCGCCGCACCCTCGGAACTGTACCAATTAGAGTGAGCAGGGACTGTCTTACCTTTTCTGTTTGTATCCCCAGGACTTTACGCATACATGGTAAGCACTAAGACGTAGTAAATGCTTTTTCTTTCATTCATTCATCCACAAATATTAAAAAATAGATAACATCATTATCTAGTGCTTAAATCAAAGTAGAATAGAATGTGGAAATGAAGTTATTATTTCTGCTAGTGAAAGGGTGACCCTGAGTAAGTCACATGTAGATGTCACTCACCTGTGCTTCCAACACATGCTTTTTCCAACACATTTACTTACCTAAACTCACATTTAAACACTTTTATAACTGTTAAGTAGTAAAACTTATACCACCTCTCAAATAGGGTTGTTTCAAGGATCAAATGAGAGGTATGCAAAACGTTCCATACACATTAAAGAACCCTGGCTGCAATTTTTATTATCCTACCTTTTATATGCCCACATATATGGTCAAGAATAGGAAAATGATTAACAATGTTTTTTCAAAGTTCAGTCTCAGAGTAATCTTTCACAGTTCTACAGACAGCCTAATTTACTAATGTTTACATACAACTTAGTTTCTCAGTAGCACCCCACCCCTACTCTCCCGCTAAATATGTTAGGGAATAATAAATCTTATTTGTTGTACCCTTTAAAATGCAGAGCTGAAAAGTTTGATATGATAAATGCAAAATTATTAAGAACAAAATACAACTGCTTCTTCCTTGAGTTTTTAAAAATTCCTAAGTGTACTAATTATTTTGAAGTTAAAAACCATACACTTAAACTGGGCTCTAAAAGAAATTTTACTGAATAAATTGAGCAAGGTTAATGATCTGTAGAATTTTAGCTAAAGTACCAATGAGATTTACTTAAAATACGTGAAAAATTTGGTCTGGCTCTCAACCTACAATTTGTTGAATACAGACAAGTGCCCCAATTTTAATAGAACTTGGGTTACCATTAAACTGTTATTTACCTTTTCCTTCATCCAAGAGATGCTAACTTCTTTTTTGTAATAATTTCTAATTTTCATGAAGACTTGTGATCACTAGGGTGTAGGGAAAGAAGTGGGAGAGAGGAAGAAGAGAAAGGAAATAACAGAAAAGTGTCAGATGTGTATGTAAGGGGAAAGAGAAGGGGAGGGTGGCATCACTGATAGCTATACTTTGTCCCATCCTCCCTCAATCCTTTCCATCCCTGGCCCAACCCCAGGAATTCCAGCAAATCACAGAGAACGAGTTATGAAGGAAAACTGCCAGGTAAGGCTTTGAGATCTCTACCATAAAATCCCAAACTACTGGCTGAAGACTAAAAACTCAGTCAAGGACTTCGCTAACTCCAGTGATATCTCCACTCAAAGTTTGTAACATTAATAATTGAAATTTACATACTGATTTGAGATTTACAATGTTTTATATATAGTAACTGATCTGAGACCCATGAGATGGGTACTCTATGAACACCCCTATTTCACCAAGAAGAGGACCGAGGCTCTAAGTGTTTAAATCATTTGCCCAGGCTCATGCAGAACTAGGTGCAGGGCTGAGCTCCACCTTCCTGACCAGACATCATCTGTGCTGAGGCCACTGCCTCATGAAGTCACCCAATCACCACCAATGGAGAAAACATTTAAGGACAGTTGGCATACAGATATAACATCCACAAGGGAAGATATGAAACAAAATCTGTCTACTGAGTTTAAAATGAAATAGTGAGAAAAGCAAGACTGTCAGAATTGACTCCGAAACATTGCCAAGGCCTTCTCAAAGATTATGGATCATGTGAGAGATTTCATTCTAGTAGAGATGGGGAGGGAATATTATCTTGATTTTCAAAAGAAATAAGAGTCTGCAGACTATAGGTCAGTGAGTTTGACTTCATTTCCTTGCAAAATTTCTGAATTTACAATTAAAAGAATGATTAAAGAATACCAGGAAAGGAAGCAGTGATCCTAAGGATATAACATGGTTTCATCAAGAAGAGCTGAAGCCAGACTAAACTGATTTGATTTTTAACTATATATAATAATATTTCAAAGTAAACTGCATTCATTGCTTGAATGCTGGATGCTAGTAATAGATTTTTTTTTCCATTTTAGTCTAATATTCCATGCCCTGCATCTCTCCCCTCCTGCTCACTATCCTTCCCCTTCAATTTGCACTAGTTTTCCCTTAACCTTCCCTAACCTTAAATAAGCAATGATAACTAAGCTGACAAATGAATAGAGAAGAATAACAGGACAAGGGGTTCTTTCTCATTGTACTTCCTTCTCCCTCATCTTTCATGCCCAATCCTTTTTGCTACTGAAAATCCTATTCCTTGCCAGATTATAAAGCAAGGTGAGAGGCAAAGCACTAGGAAAGGGTAATAACTAGGGGCATCATGGGCAGTAAGGTAGCTTGCAGAGAAAGAGTCTGCAAGAGAAAGAAAAAAAGATGTGGAAGTAATTTTCCAATGATAATGAGAAGGGATCTATCATAGCTTTGTAGGTTGTACAAGGAATATATGTGTACGCACACGTATATATACCAAGCAAGCATAAGTCAAGATTTCCAGTAGTCATAGAAATTAATATAAATTTCTACAGATTATAGTAATAGTTATATACCCATATATAGTTACATACCCATGCCTAAGTTTCCTTATCCATTCAATAAGCAGATTGGACCAGAAAATTTTTTTTTAATTAATTTATTTAACTTTTAACATTCATTTTCACAAAATTTTGGGTTCCACATTTTCTCCCCTTTTGTCCCCTCCCCCCACCCCAAAACACCGAGCATTCTAATTGCCCCTGTCTGCCAATCTGCCCTCCCTCCCTCCCCACCCCTTCCCTTTGGAAGGCAAGCAATTCAATATGGGCCAGATCTGTGTAGTTTTGCAAATGACTTCCATAATAGTAGTGTTGTGTAAGAACTAATTATATTTCCCTCCATCCTATCCTGTCCCCCATTACTTCTGTTCTCTCTTTTAATCCTGTCCCTCCCCATGAGTGTGGACCTCAAATTGCTCCCTCCTCCCCATGTCCTCCCTTCCATCATCCCCCCCACCCTGCTTATCCCCTTATCCCCTACTTTCCTGTATTGTAAGATAGGTTTTCATACCAAAATGACTATGCATTTTATTCCTTTCTTTAGTGGAATGTGATGGGAGTAAACTTCATGTTTTTCTCTCACCTCCCCTCTTTTTCCCTTCACTAAAAAGTTTTTTGCTTGCCTCTTTTATGAGAAATAATTTGCCCCATTCCATTTCTCCCTTTCTCCTCCCAATATATTTCTCTCTCACTGCTTGATTTCATTTTTTTTTTTTAAGATATGATCCCCTCCTCTTCAGTTCACTCTGTGCACTCTGTCTCTATGTGTGTGTGCATGTGCGTGTGCATGTGTGTGTGTGTTATCCCACCCTGTACCCAGATGTTGAATAGTTTCAAGAGTTACAAATATTGTCATTCCATGTAGGAATGTAAACAGTTCAACTTTTGTAAAGTCCCTTATGTAAAGTCCCTCTTTGCTATTTACTTTTTCATGCTTCTCTTCATTCTTGTGTTTGAAAGTCAAATTTTCTTTTCAGCTCTGGTCTTTTCATCAAGAATACTTGAAAGTCCTCTATTTCATTGAAAGACCAATTTTTCCCCTGAAGTATTATATTCAGTTTTGCTGGGTAGGTGATTCTTGGTTTTAGTCCTAGTTCCTTTGACTTCTGGAATATCCTATTCCACGCCCTTTGATCCTTTAATGTAGAAGCTGCTAGGTCTTGTGTTATCCTGATTGTATTTCCACAATACTTGAATTGTTTCTTTCTAGCTGCTTGCAATATTTTCTCCTTGATCTGGGAACTCTGGAATTTGGCCACAATGTTCCTAGGAGTTTCTCTTTTTGGATCTCTTTCAGGCGGTGATCTGTGGATTCCTTGAATATTTATTTTGCCCTCTGGTTCTAGAGTCTCAGGGCAGTTTTCCTTGATAATTTCATGAAAGATGATGTCTAGGCTCTTTTTTTGATCCTGGCTTTCAGGTAGTCCCATAATTTTAAAATTGTCTCTCCTGGATCTATTCTCCAGGTCAGTTGTTTTTCCAATGAGATATTTCACATTATCTTCCATTTTTTCATTCTTTTGGTTTGGTTTTGTGATTTCTTGGTTTCTCATAAAGTCATTAGCCTCCATCTGTTCCATTCTAATTTTGAAAGAACTATTTTCTTCAGTGAGCTTTTGAATCTCCTTTTCCATCTGGCTAATTCTGCTTTTGAAAGCATTCTTCTCCTCATTGGCTTCTTGAACCTCTTTTGCCAATTGAGTTAGCCTATTTTTCAAGGTGTTATTTTCTTCAGCATTTTTTTTGGTCTCCTTTAGCAGGGAGCTGATCTGCTGTTCATGCTTTGACTTCATGTCTCTCATTTCTCTTCCCAGCTTTTCTTCCACCTCTCTAACTTGATTTTCTATGAGCCCTTCTATGGCCTGAGCCCAGTGAGTGGGCTGGGATATAGAGGCCTTGACTTCCGTGTCTTTGCCTGATGGTAAGCATTGTTCTTCCTCATCAGAAAGGAAGGGAGGAAATGCCTGTTCCCCAAGAAAGTAACCTTCTATAGTCTTATTTCTTTTCCCTTTTCTCGGCATTTTCCCAGCCAGTGATTTTACTTCTGAATATTCTCTTCACACCCACCTCGCCTCCTGATTCTCCCAGCCAGCTCTTGGGGTTTGAGATTCAAATGCTGCTTCCAGCCTCAGGGCTTTTGGCAGGGGCAGGGCTGCTATTCAGTGTGTGATTAAGTTCAGTTGCTCAGGTCGGGGCAGGGCCACCTCTCAGGCTCAGTTCCCTCAGGGGGTTTATGCAGAGACCTTCAACAATGGATCTGGGCTCCTGCCTGCTTGGGGAGCCCCTGTCTGCTCCCGTCTCCGCTGTTGCCTCCCGAGGGGGCCTGAGTTATGGGGGCACCCCGCTCCCCTCTCAACCCGCCAAAGAGACCCTCTCACAGACCCCCGTCACCTGTGGGTGGAGGAACCCACGTGGCCGCTGGAGATTCCGTCCCTGAAGCCCGCTCGGATCTTTTCCTCTCAGTGCCGAGGCCACAGCAGGGCTGTAGTCAGCTCCCAGTCCTGGCGCCCAGTCCGTGGCACGAAGGACCCCCCGCGAGAGGTTTGCAGGTCTCTCTGGAACAGAAATCTCCCTCGCTCCAATGTTCTGTGGCCTCTGGGTGCAGAATTCGCCATGAGTTACTTTTTTGTAGATGTTCTATGGGTTGTGGGTTCGGAGCTATGTGTATGTGCCATCTTGGCTCCACCCCCTGGACCAGAAAATTTTTAAAGCCTATCAGGTATTACCAAAATTCTGTAAGTTAAAAATTGCATTTTAAAATTATCTTTCAAGGCACTGATAATTTTTAATGTGTGTTTAATATGACTTAGGGAAACTAAGATGGAGGGGGGAAGCAGTGTGTAAATATATGTTTTTTTTCTGATCTAAGTGATAGAAGACATTTTAAAATATCTTTTAAAATAGCTAAGAATGAAGGTTATACTTTCCTGTCACTAGCATTCTCTGAATGTGCCATATTTCATGCTCTGATATGTTTACTACTTAATGTCTTTGGCGAAACACATTTACTTTTACATTTTCTATAATTAATTTTTTAAAATATTATTAAGTGATGAATTACCTAATCTTGTTTCCTTCATACATCTTTTCCTACAAAAAACTTCTTGAAAGTAGTAACGTCAAATACAGACTCATTCTCCAGCTGTCTCCCATAGATTCAATTTTATATATAGTTTGTAGCATTAAATATTATTTTTTAACGCAACCCACCAACTTAATCAAACAATAGGAAAAGGGAAAAAAGTACTTCATAAGCAACTGTTAGCTCACTACCATACTACCGTTGTTGTCTTGACTTGCAAATGAAATGGATCTAAGTAAGGCAGAGCTGTACAAATTATCTAAGCTCAGACCGGAAAGAAAAAAGCCTGCTTTCCCGGCTTCAAGATTTAACTTCAGTGGTTACTTGAAAGCAACAACTTACTAACAGAACAAAAGGATCCCTCTACACATATACAAACAAAAGTTAAATTTTTATAAAATTTAAAAAAAAAATTTAATCAAGCATCATGTTAAGTCTGAAGAATTCATGATCTGCTTACCATTTGGGGTCCAACATTCACATTTATTGGTCCTAAAGTTTTTGGCAAAATCTTTGTTGTTGAATTGGTGCTGGAAACCGGAAACGCAACAAGTGAAATGTTACCTAAAAAAAAAAAAATAGCAAAAACTCATTAGTTTTCTGAAATTTCAAAGTATTCTGAGTAACAAGATTGCTAGTTTCCAGCCCTTTTCTGTGACAAAGTAAAAGTATTTGTAATTTTTTGAAGAGATATAAAGTTCTATAAAATAATCAAAACAAAAAAATTAAAATAAAGTTATTAGCTTAAGTATGTGCTGTATAAGGAAACAACAGTTAGTTGTTACTAACAAAAGAGAATCCCATTTCCAAAAAAGAGTAATTCAAGTAGCATCTCTAAACAGGAATAGTGAGTTTTTTGAGGAAAAACCAGTCAGCCAGCCAGTAGCAAAAGTATATGTTGTCCACCAAATAAAAGTTAGCTTTTCCAAAGCTAATCAGAGAAAAATGAAATAACTCAGGTCCTTTTTTGAACCTTTCTGAATCTCAACTTGCTAAATTCTTTGAAGTATAGTGCCATAAAATAAAAAATGTAGAACATTTAATTTTAATATATTTTTGTTTCATGGACTATTATGACGCTGCCCCTGTAATATTTAACCACTCTCCATGATTTTAAAGCCCTCTTACCTCTCTGACAAAGCAACATTTTGGTTATCTTCTATTTTTGACCACTTCCTCTTATCTCTTTATTAACTCCTCTTGGCTTAACCAAGACTCAGTTCTGTGATCCTCTCCACATTTCTTAGAAAATTCATTCCTTTATAACAGATTTAGCCATTATTTTTATGCTAACAATATCCAAAAGAAACAACTCCAGAGCAATCACCTATCATTATGATGACAACTAGCATTGATACAGCACTTTAAGGTTTGCAAAGTACTTTACAATAACCCTAGGAAATGAGTGCTATTATTATCACCATTTTACAGATGAGGAAACTGAGGAAGGAAGAAGTTAAGTGACTTTCCCAGGGACACGGAGTTACGACGTATCTGAGGCTAGATTTGAACTCAGGTGGTCTTCACTCCAAGCCCTGAGCTCTATCCAGCACCCCTTAGATGCCTCACTAAAGACTCAAGTCTTTTATTTCCAACTATCTTTTGGGAACCAAGGTAGCTCAATGGATAGAGTGCCATGCTTGGAATCAGGAAAATTCTGATTCCTGAATTCAAATCTGGCCTCAGACACTTACTAGTTGTGTGACCCTGGGCAAATCATTTAACTCTCTCTGCCTTGGCTTTCTCCACTGTAAAATGAGCTGGGGAAAGAAAAGACAAACTAGTCCAGTATCCTTGCCAAGAAAACCCCAAAAGGGGTCACAAAGAGTTGGACACAACTGAAAAATGACTCAACAACAACAGTAGGTATTTGAGAGTTTCTATTAATCACCTCAAAGTCAGTAAACCTAAACCGAATTCATTCTTACATTCCTAAATCAGCTCCCTCTCTAGATTTCCCTATTCCCATAAAGGGTACCACCATCCTGTCGGTCAAGACTAACAGGAGAGATACCAGGAAACAAGAGATAAGTAAATGTTTGAGAATGGAAGAAAACAGAAAGCAGTGAACTTGACACTGATTCCTAGAAACATTATAGAACAGATTAGTAAGACGACTGGCTTAATGGAATTTGGACAAGGTAATCTCTGAAATAATGTTCCACAGCTAAAACTCTATAGTTCTGTGAGTCTACAATTTACTTTCTTGCTTTGCCTCATTTGACGAACTATCTTTCAAAAGCTGGGACCGTTTACTGATGTTTGCTTCAAATTATTCACAATAACAGGGCCTTTACACAAAAAGGCATTCAAAGCAGAATTCTTTTTTCCATCAATATTATTATAAAGTGGTATAGTGGAAAGAATGGTGAACTTGGAACCAAGAGTATTCTGGGTTAGCCTCCTTTCAGCACTTACTAGCTGTAAGACCAGAACACAAGCACCTTGAAAGTAAGAATTGTTTCTTTGTTGTTGTTGTTGTCTCTGTATCCCCAGTACCAAGCAATCCCTTGACACAAAATAGGTGCATAATACATGCTTGTTGTCTGACCACAGGCAAGTGACTCAATTTTCCTGAGTCCACAGTGCGTTGCTCTGTCATGTCCCTTTGTGATCCCTTTGAGGGTTTTCTTGACAAGATACTGGAGAGGTTTGCCATTTCCTTTTCAGTTCATTTTACAGATGAGGAAACTGAGGCAGAGGGTTAAGTGACTTGCCCAGGGTTACACATCTAGTAATACGAGTCCTGAACTCAGGAAGAACAGTCTTACTGGCTCCTGGACCTGTATCTACCTATTGTGCCACCTAGCTGCCCTGAGAGTTAAAAGATCAAATAAATAAGATACTATACATTAAGACTTGGAAATCTTAATATATACACACATACATATATGCATATGTATGTATACACATATATACACACATGCGTGTGCGTGTGTGTATGAGTTTACAAGTCCTGTTCAATTTAACAGGTTACATTACTTAATGAAAGTAGTTTTTTGCCACAGTATTTATAGGCAATTTCCATAAATACATTTTTCTTGTTCTTTATACTATTCTGCTATGAATATAGCCTAAAATCACCTAAATTTTTTCATTACCACATCACACTGTTGACTGACACTGACTTTATAGATCAAGAAAATTTGTGCTATTTTAACATCATCATCTATCATCTAATACATTTCCACTTCTATACTTTTTTATAAGACTAATTTTATGAATCCAATTTTAAGATTTTACATTTACTCTGAAGAATCTATAGTCTTATCACTGTCTCGACCAATGATGTAGATCACAACCATCCACATTTGCCCATTCTGTGCATCTTTTCATCTACTTCCAGAAACTGGCCACCAGAGGGTTCACCCAAGCAGGAAGAGACTGGGCAGAAAGTATTCTCCATTAACTCATCACATTGTACGAATGGATATCAGTGGAATATGAGCTGCCCCTTGGTTATCCTTTATGTGATGTGATGCTCTTTTCCCCATTCTTACACTTATCTGAGAACATTATTTATATCACTTCTGTTGTATAATTGTTTGTTTGTAATATGCTACAGCCAACCTGTCATAATTGCTAACATTTATAATAGTTTAAAGTTTGCAAAGTTTTTTATACCTCATTTGATCCACACAAAATCATTATCTCCATTTTACAGATGAGGAAATTGGGGCTGAGAAAGGTTAGACAGCTTGTCCAGGATCACAGTTAGTAAGTTTTTGAAGCAGAATTTGAACTCAGGTTTTCCTGACTCCAAGTTCAGCCATCTATGTACTACTATACTAGATGTCAAACTCAAGGCCTCCAGAAGTCCAGTCTGAAATGTTTAACAAAATAAATAAAAATACAATAGAAAATCATAACATTAATTTGTGATTTGTTTTCTAAGTCAATAAGAGGCAGGGATTCACTTCTATTTGACCTTGACACCACTGGTGCCCTGAATATGTTATGTTTCTTCATTGTCTTCTGGGTCACATTCCACTTCAATTCCTTGAAGACTACAATAGTCCTTGGCTTGTTAACCATACAGCCTTCCTAGAAGAATATCGATGTTAGAAAGACAGACTTTGATTTCAGGGAGCTTGGCAGCACTAAAAGAATTGTGCTTATCTCCTAAAGTCAATCCAACCCACTATTTTCCTCCACTCAATTCCATTCAATTCCAGATTGACATCATTGTCCATTTGTAACAGTGTCTATCAAAGATAGATGGACTGATGGATGAAATCCACAGTTCAGTCATTCAGTTGTATTTCACAGTTTGGACAAAGGACATGCTGTTATCATTTGGCTTTTTTCTATGTTAATAGGATAATCTTCTGAGTGGTTATAAATTTTATTTCAGAAGCTCTGAAGTCTTTAAACACTTGAAATAAATGCAATTTCACCCATAAGAGGAACATTTAGAAGACCTTTTATCTCTAAGAAATTCTTCCTTCCATTTGGACTCTGCACTGAACACCCTCCATAGGAATGACATATACTTTTGTCATATATATATATATATATGTATATATATATATATGTATAATATACACACACATATATGCATCTTTGTTTCAAGCATTGTTTTATATTAATAATCATACACCTGAACAAAGTTATTTCTGTTTCAACTTTCAAAGAATCTTGTATTATTTTGAAATGTGCACAGGAGACAAATGGAAGAGAGCCTTTAAAGCATTTTACTTTTTCCAATCAAAATACTCTGTTATAGCCAACAAATAATAAGCACTGGAGGGATACTGTATTCTTTAAATCTTTCTGTAAGTTGTATGATGGTAAAGATGTAATATCCTATGGAATATCACTTGTACAAGTCTATGTGTTCCCTTCTAATCACCTCATTAAGGATGTCCTTTATGCACGTATAGATTTTCCTCATAAAAATTTTGTACAGATAGGAAAGTAGGCATATTAGTTGGTAGTTGTTAATATTTTCTAAGTCACCTTTTTTGGTAAAAAGGTCTAAAATTTTTTCCATGCTTTCAGGGTATCTAAAAATCTTTCTTTTCACATACTTTGAGAAATGATGTCTCCAAGCCCTCCCAAACCATATCAAAGTATGGACTTCCTTTATGAATGCTAGGACTCATCTAGCTGCTTTTACCATATTTGTTTTCTTCAGTGCCAACACCATCCAATGCCAGTGTTAAGCCATCCAGTAATCTGGATCTGTGAGGTTGAGTCCAAATGTGATGGCTCCCACCAGATCTCAAACTGTATCACCAAGTGGTAATAAATAAATTAGTACTGAGTAAGAAATAAGAGTGGTAGATCAGTGGAACAGACTGGGCACACAATACGTAGTAAGTAATAACCATGGTAAATCTAGTATTTGATAAACCCAAAGACTCAAGCTTTTGGGACAAGAAAATACGATCTGACAAAAACTGCAGGAAAAACTGAAAAGCAGTTTGGCAGAAACCAGGTATAGACCAACATCTCATACACATACTAAAATAAGATCAAAACAGGTATATGATTTAGACATAAAGGATGCCATCATAAGCAAACTGGAAGAGTATAGAACAGCTTACCTGTCAAATCTATGGATAAGGGAATAATTTACTACCAAACAAGAGAGAGAGATACAGAGAGACAGAGAGAGAAAGAGAGAACATGAGAGAGCGTGAGCATTATGGGATGTAAAATGGATAGTTTTTATTACATTAAATTAAAAAGGTTTTTCATAAACAAAACCAATACAGCAAGATTAAAAGGAAAAGCAGAGAACTGAGGAGAAAAAAATTAACAGCAAGTTTCTCCTATAAAGGCCTCATTTCTCAAATATAGTAGAGACTTAGGTCAAATTTATAAGAATAGGATTCATTCTCTATTTACTTGATGGTCAAAGTATATAAACAGGCAGTTTTCAGATGAAGAAATAAAAATTATCTATAGTTATATAAAATGCTCTATATCACTACTGATTACAGAAATGCAAATTAAAACAACTCTGAGGCACCACTTTACACCTATCACATTGGCTACTTTACAGAAAAGGAAAATGACAAATGCTGGAAGTGATGTTGGAAAATTGGGTCATTAATATACTACTGGTAGAGTTGTAAACTGATCCAGCCATTCTGGAGAGCAATTTGGAACTACACCCAGTGGGCTATAAAACTGTGCATACCCACTGACTCAGCAATACCACCACAAGGTCTATATCCCAAAGAAAACTAAAAGAAAGGAAAAGGACCTAGATGTACAATAATACGTACAGCAGCTCTTTTTGTGGTAGCAAAGAATTAGAAATTGAGGGAATGCCTATCAAATGGAGAACAGAAGAACAAGTTGTGGTATATGATTGTGACGGAATACTATTGTGCTGTAAGAAATGATTAGCAATTTCTGCTAGATTGCTTTCCAGTTTCCCCAACAATTTTTACAAAATAACGATTTCTTATCCCCAAAACTTAAGGCTTTACACTTGTCAAATACAAGGTTACTGTAAGTATTTGCTGCTATGAATTGTATGCCAACTCTGTTCCACTGATCTACCTTTCTATTTCTTAGCCAGTACTAAATAGTTTTGATAATTACAGCCTTATAATAATAGTGTAAGACCTGGTACTACTAAGCTTCCTTCCTTTACATTTTTTTCCACTAGTTTCTCTAGTATTTCTGACTTGTTGTTCTTCCAAATGAATTTTGTTATTTTTTTCTAATTCAGTAAAATAATTTTTGGGGAATTTAATTGGAATGGTTTTTTTCCCCCAAATTGAATTATTTCACTAACATGGTAGCAGTTTTTCTAACATGTACACACACAGTTGAACATTGTGAATGATCTGCCTGGGAAAAAGCTTTTTAAATATGCCTAAGAGAAAAATTAAAAAGAAAAAGTTCCTTTAAGTTTTCATTATTTAGGCAATTATGTTCACAGCACTTATAAAGCATTGCCAAATCTGTCCAAGGAAGCAGAATCTGGGAGGAGAAAAGGCCTTTTTAAAATTTGTTTTCATTTCTTATGTTCAGAATAAAACAAAGTTAAAAAAAAGATATGATCAGCAGAATGCTTTCAGAAAGACCTGGAAAGCAGAACACCAAGAGAACTTTTTTTTTTTTAAAAGAGGAAGGTAGTTCAGTTTTTTTCTAATTTTATGCTAACGTACATCAACCAAATCTGACTGTATAATATTCAACATCTTCATAGCTGAATGATTTTTAAATTTTTTCCCCTTGATCTGTTTTCCAGGTAAGTTCTTTTTTGCTATGAGATACCAAACATTTCCCTCTCTCTCTTTTTCTTTTTTTTACAGCCTTTTGACTATTTTAATATATCTTGTTGCCTCGTGGATTCGATGGCTTTTATTTGGTCCATTCAAATTTTCAGGACGTTTGTTGTTTCAGGAAGTTTTTATCTCTTGTGCCTTTCCAATTTTTTGTCCATAGTTATCATTTTTTCTGATTTTTCCCTCAAGAAGTCTCATTCCATTTTTAAACTCTCACTTCATCTCTTTTAGGAATACTAGTGGAATTTGTGCTCAAGCTGTAACTTCCTCCAAGGCACTGCTTGTAGATGTTCTGGAGTCATTCTCTTCTTCTGTTTGTATCATGAGCATCCCTGCCATAATAACAGCTCATTATAGTGGATTTTTTTCCTCTGTCCATTCCTCCAGAGACTTGATATTAGGGCTAGGTTCTATTTCTATAGGAAGCACTGGGCTGGAACTGTTGCTGTTTTCTTGGGGATATTAAATGTTATTCCAGGATTTCAGCTACAGGTTAGGGACCTGCAAGCTTTCAGTATTCCCCAAATGGCCTGCTCTAGGGCAAAGTCTGAGTGCTGCTCCCCTATCTGAGCTCCATATCTTGATCTGGATTTACCAAATAGGTGTTCCTAGTTTCCACTGCAATATATCACTGCAGAGTGTAAAAACCTAGCATCTACCAGATATCTAAAAGGACATAATCAAGATGGCTAAAACTATTCACTAGTTAGGTGGTGCAGTGTATAGAGCACCAGGCGCAGAGTTAGGAAGACCTGAGTTCAAATCCAGTCTCAGACACTTACTAGCTATGTGACTTTAGGCAAGTCACTTAATCCTTGTTTGCCTCACTTTCTCATCTGTAAAATGAGCTGGAGAAGGAAATGGCAAACCACTCCAGTGCCTCTGCTGAGAAAACCCAAAAAGGGGTCACTGAGAGTTGGACACAACTGAAAAGTGACTAAATGATAAAAACAGAAGCTTGCTACTCTTTAGAAATCAACAGATGGCAAATCCTCACACTACAAATATACAACCCTCTTCCCCAAATATCTTTAAGAATAAACAGTCTGTGTTCTTCTGAGACTAACTCCAGGTATGGATTGCAACAAAGGCAGTCTGAGCCTCCAATCCATGATGCCAGGAAGACTGTGAGATGCTGGTATGAACTGAAAAAGGTGATCTCATTGGTTCAGCCTCGGCTGTGGTAGGATTCTCCTGACTCAATTTCCCCACTCACACCTGGCAGACTTTAAGCCTGACTGAATGCAAGTGGACAATCTACTCCTGCCTGGAACTGACATGAAGTTGGGGAGATATTGTTTCCCTGCAATGTCCCTACTCTTAGTGGCAATTTCCTATAGTCAAAAGCTTTGTAAGCTTAATACCAGATCTCTTAAATTACAGATTGCTGGTAGGGGAACATCTGAGGTCAAGTCTAAAATTAAGCTATTAGGCTTAGGACTTTAGACCAACAACAATAAGTTAGGGTCCTTTAACTCTTAGTAATAGTGTGGAGACAATTAGGTCAAGGGCCTATAAAGTTAGCATACATAGTTATTATTGGTGTCTCAGTTGGTTAATATTAAAAAAAAAAATCCATTTGTGGTCTATATTGTAAATACTTTAAAAGAAATATCACCTGACCAAACGCTGGAATTGTGTTATGTGATATGAACTATGTTAAAAATGAAAACAAAAAAAAGAATAAACAGTCTGTAATGGAACTAAAGCACTGTAACAGAACCATACATAGCCCATAACTGACTGAATGTAACACTGATTCATAAAAATTTAGGACAAATGTTTTTAATAGTTGTCACACCAAACTTAATATGCAGAGTTTCCAAACTACATGAATAAAAAGCCTTTAAACTATGAGGCCCCAAAGAGGAAATTAAAGTCATTAGTGAATAGGACAAAGTACATGTCATTTCTATCATTCTGACTGCTGAAGTTGACCCAAAGATGCTTTGGATGAGTTTATAGAAGATAAGCTGACATTTCAATACTCTTATTTGATCACAAAAAGCAGTCATTTTATTCTACCTGAGCAACAGTCCTCCAAACTTCAAATACAAAAGAGTAACCACAGGACAGTCAGTCACTTGTCTTTCGGTTGTTTCTATCTGAACTCCATCAAAAAAAAGTGAGAAGAAGACAGCAACAATAACAACACTATTGTCACAGGGCTATGTTATTTACTTGTATCTATTTTTGGTTATTTGATTTTCCTTCTATCTTTAATACTTATCCTTTTCAAATCTAAACATATCTTAGACCTCCCTGCACCGCCACACTGTTCTCTTTAGACATCTTTTCCTTTTCTTCTTTATAAAATTCATTAATGATTATTTCATCAGAACTTCCTACTTCAGTCTTTCATAGCTTTCTAAAAATAGGTATTTATTCTCAATGTTGGGTTACAGTGGTGTTACAAGAAAAGATTTATATGTAAGAAAACAACTTGAGAATAGCACAATAAAAATTGTGTATTTACAGATAAATCTGAAAGGAGTTCAGAGAAGGCTTTATGGGCTGGAGACCTATGGGTAATCATAAAATTACAAAATTTCAGACAAAAATATCTGTGGTTCAAATTTCACTGATATATGCAAGATCACAAAACTCAAGCAGAACTTGAGCTTGCTAGTTTGGGATAGATACATTTCCCTTTCTGCTATTTCCATCTCTGCTTCCTACAAACATGACTAGGACCCTTAACCTTTTCAGTGCTTTCATTTGACCCTACTATGCCCTCATATTATCTCTTCCATCACTCTCTGCTGTCGAGATCCTAGAAAAGAGCTGACTCTCCTCTTGCTGTCTCGACTTCCTCTTTGTCCACTTATTTCTCAGCCTCTTACAATCAGGCTTTGAACTACACTTCACTGAAACTGCAATCTCCACTACTACTATTTCCTAATTACTCAATCAATAAACTCTTTTCAGCCCTCACTCTCCTTAACTCCTCGGCATCTTTTAATATTATCAACCCATCCCTTCCTTCCTTCTCCCCCTCCAATGGCTTCGATAATAACCTTTCCAGATTTTTACACTACCTATGCGACCACTCCTTTTCTGTTTCCATTTGTAATTCAGCACATCTCTCAGGCATATAGCTCTACATGTGGGTGTCACTCAAGGCTATATCCTGGGGCCTCTCCTTTTCTTTCTCAATGCTCTTTGTTAAATGCATCTCCATTCAAAAGACCAACAAAACCACACATTCATCCCTAATCTCTCTCCTAAACTCCAACCACATCACCAACTGCCTGCAGGGCATCTTTACCTGGACATCCAACTGGCAACTCAAACTCAACATGTACAATACAGACTTCATCATCTTCCCCTCTGCACTTGTCCCTCCTCTTAATTTTTCCGTTTCTGTTGCAGTGACCATATTTCCTATCATCCAAGTTAATAAACTCAGAGAGATATCCGTGATTCTTCATTCACCCCCACATGCCATATTCAATCAGCTTCTGATTCTTAACGATTCTACCAATCAATCACCAAGTATTTAAATGCCTACTATGTGCCAAGCACTGTTCTAGTCACTATGGATAAAAGTACAAAAAATGAAATTTTTGCTTCTTGGAATGTTTACATTCTAATGGGGAAATAACAAGTACACATAAAAATGGCATAAACATAAAGTTAATATGTACATATTAACAAAGTAGTAAAATATAAAGTGGGTTCGTCTGTTGCTGAAGAAGACCATGCCATCAGAGAAATGATGACATGACTTGCACTTGACTTTGTTTTTGAGTGAGGGAGGGCTGTGCAGGTCACCAGCCTCACTTCTCCTCCAGAGAATCAGTGATCAGATATTCATCAGGATGACTGAAGATGACTCAGGATGAGGTAATTGGGGTTAAGTGACTTGCCCAAGGTCACACAGCTAGTGAGTGCCAAGTGTCTTGAGGTGAGATGGGGCAGCTAGGTGGTGCAGCGGATAGATCACCAATGCAGGAGTCAGGACGACCTGAGTCCAAAATATAAAATACTCTATGGAAGGAAAGGCATCACAAATTAAGAAGATCACACTTTATGCTAAAGACGGCATCTGAACTGCATCTTAAAAGAAGAGCAGGACTCAATGAGGCAGAATTAAGGAAAAAATGCTTTCTACCATCATAATATTTCTTAAATCCATTACTTTTAATCAACCAATCATTTACCAAATGTTTAGGCACTCAAGAGACAAAGAAAAACGTGAAACATAACCACAAAGTGTATTTTTATGGTACATAATAATACATATTTTCATTTATACTGAACTTTTGCTTTTATATAGCCTGTATTTCCAAATGTAACTCTTTGCACTCCCTATTCCAGAAAGTCACCTCTTATTTAAAAAAAGATTAAAATGGGGATATGGCACACATGCAGACTCCATCAATTTGTTAAGATGGTATCATCCACATGGAGGATTCTAGAGGGGTTTCTAGGAAAGCAATGCCGAGGTGAAGCACGTGTGGACATTCTATAACTGGCTCTGTTATCCTATCACGTGGTTGTGCAGTGGTTTTGTCCACTGCCTACAGAGCCTGAACAGCAGGCATTTTCAAAAGAACTTACAGCACCAGCCACATCTTGGCCACATTCACTTCTAAAGTGAGGTAACTCCTTTACTAATGACTTCTGATGAGAGAATCATGCTATAAGGGTAAGGGCAGGGAGACCTCCTATTCTCAGCCACTGAGACAACAGAGTTCCCACCCAAAATGCTTCTGGG
Organism: Notamacropus eugenii; assembly: GCF_028372415.1. Lineage (NCBI taxonomy): Eukaryota > Metazoa > Chordata > Mammalia > Diprotodontia > Macropodidae > Notamacropus > Notamacropus eugenii. Next base: position 330,321,589 of record NC_092877.1, read on the forward strand.
TCCTTAGCCTTTTTGTTTGTTCTGCTTTAGGCACACAGAATGGAGTTTTTTTTTTAATCTGGACTGGGAGCATGAGACAAGAGGGTGCCTGCTGAGAGTTAGTATCTTGAGTGCTTAAAACATGTTATGCATTTGGTAAAGGATTGTCAGCTCTTTGAGGCAGGGATTGATTTTCTTTTCTTCTCCAGCACCTACCACCATTTCTGTGCATGGTAGGCATATAATGAATTTTTTGCTGAAATGAATCAAGGAGATAGTTCAGAGATAAGAACTGGAAAAGGAATAAACAGTCAAATGATTTTTTTCAAGAAATAGTCTTACATCTCATTCTTCTTCTGCCATCTAGTACTTATTCGGATTTTCTTCTGAATTAGCAATTAAATTACATTCATTCTTATACAGACTGTTGTTTCAATTTATCAAGAACCTTTTGTATTCTGATTCTGTAAGCTAATATATTAGATAACCTTCCCAGAAAATTTGTTAAGCATTATCTTCTTAAAAGGGCTGCAGAGCTTGAAGGCATACCAGAAAAACATCCCTGCAGATTGATTCCACTTCAACTGAACAAACTTATTAAGCAGCCATAATGCATAAGCCATTGTGCAAGATGCTGGGTATACAAATACAAAAAAATAAACAAATACTGCCCTCAAGAAACTTATATTGTCTGAGGGGAAATCTAAAGGGGACACCATATTAAAAAAGTGAGTAATAAGGCAGAAAAGAAAACTAACAACTGGGGGAATCACGACAGACCTGGTGTAGGTAACAGTATCTAAGCTGGGTCTTGAAGGCATATTCCAGGCATGGGAGACAGTCTGCAAAGGCATGGAAATGTAAGATGGAATGTAGCATTCAGGGAGTTTCTCTGTAGCAAGAGAGTAAGGCTGAGATGACAAGGACACAGAGGATTAGGCCCACAACCAATTCAGGGAAATGAAGTCCTCATGGATTAAATGGAGGGGTGGTAAACACAATTTACCTACTCAGTTGTTAGAGAAAACAAAGCTTGGAGCCAAGAATCACAGACTGATACAAATGCAACCACAGAGTCCAGAATTTCCCAAACTAATAAGTTAACCTCAGAATACTATTCTGGGCTTTGAACTAAATGGCTAGAACCTCAAAATGCTTGTCCAAAGGGGTGGGTGTGATGGAACTGGGGAAGACATATATGTATGAGAATAAAGGGGTGGGGTGGAGATCAGGAAAATCATGTAATCAAATTAATGAAATTAAGCCTCTATACAAAAACAAATAAAACTGCTAGGCCAGTTTGGCCACAAGGGAGAGTGGATGAATGTGAGTAACATCAAATGTTGAGAAAGGTAGGTAGGTAGAATCAAAATTGTGATGGGCTTTAAATGTTAGCCCAAAGGTTTTCTACAAGTAGAGCCACCAAAGACTTTTAAGCAGGAAAGTGACACAGTAAGACTAGTGTTTTAGGAATATTCTTTTAGTTGTTGGATTAATTTGAAAGACAGAGAAGAACAAACCAGAAGCCAACAGTCCAATTAAGAGGTGCTAAGGGCGTGATTTAGGATAGTGGCTCTGTGACATGTGATAAATATTTCAAAGACAGAGTTGACAAGATTTGGTAACTGAAATGGAAAGCGAGTGAGAAAAGTCAATATAACTTTGAAGCTGTGAACCTCGATAAATGGAAGGAAATAACGCTCTCAACAAAAAAATAAATAAATAAATGGAAGTTTGGTTGAAAAACGAGTTTGGGGGAGAAGATAAATTTGTTTGTGGACATGGTGAGACTGATGCTTTGAAAAAATATTCCAAGGAAATTGAACATTCTATGTTCAATAAGTAGTTAGTAATGCTAAAATGGAGCTCAGGAGAAAGAATACAGGAGAGAAATATGCCTGTATCTATTTATCTATACAGATTTGGGAGTCATCTGCTTACACCTATGCAGATATTGAACCCATGGAAGCTGATGAGATAACCAGATAACCAACAGTGAAAGTTTAGTGAAAGAAGAGGACCCAGATTAGAAAGAACATATACACTTAGGAAAGGAAATGATCCAGCAAAGGATCTACCACTTTGAGTATATGGTAATTCAAGAATCTATGAACAGATCTAACCACAGACTATTCCATAACAGGGAGAAAGGGAAAGCTATGTCACTTAATAGGATATATGTTATAACTTCTGCTGAAGACAGTATAAGAGGACCAAAATGTTAGCCATACAGGAAGTCACAACTTTAGTCTTGATGACACTCTGGGGATCTTGTTTTTTAATCTTTATTCCTGTTACTCAATTTAAGAGTTAAGGTATCCCTTGCTATATAAATAGCAAGAGTCAAAAATTCAATGGTAAGTAATAAGATAACCAACTTTCGGGCACAAAATAACTTGGACTTAGTCCCTACAAAGCACTAGAAGTAATCTTAGAGTATAAGATTCTATGAAAAATTGGAAAAGGAAAAAATCCATATCATAATCCATATTTTTAAAGACTGCCAACTATATCTCCTGAACTTTAAATAAATATTGAAATCTCAGGACTTGGTTTGTTATTAGCATTAACAACTAAAGAGGCAGTAAAACCAGCTGAAAAGGTTCCACTGGGATTTTCATAAGTGTAAACACACCCAGAAACAAAGGGGGAGAAGCAAAACAGTGAGTATCATCGATGTTACCTGGTTCATACTGTTCTGACTACTACCCTTTCTATTATCCTCAAAAGATGGTTCTAACCAGACTTAAAAAATCCAGTCACCTAAAATTGTGGCCAGATTAACAGAAGTGAACCACTAGGTACCCTGGCTAACAGTCCTTTCAATAGTATGATCTTGGCAATGCCCAGAAACCATACCCTGGCATTCTTCTGCTATCTTTGGGTTTTTGCTCTTAGGTAATTCCCTGAACTTTCTCTGAAGTGGCCTATGAACTTTAAGAAGAATGGCCTCAACACTGAAGAGCTGGAAGCTGTTCTATTCACTAGCCCCAAACTTCTGACAAAAACTCTTAACATCAATTTTATTTCAATGTTATAAGCACGTGATACAAAAGATCTTTTTGTGTTCTATCATACGGACAATTTGAATTTTACAATTTATTGCATGAAAAATTCAAACTATGTCTGAACACTACCAATTTAATCAACTAAGAAGAGATTCATTCAAATAGTTGTGGTATTCTTACAAAAGAATGGAAATTGATTTGATTGTAGCACATTTTGGGCCCTGAAATATACTGAAGGGCTACAAAATGACTGACTTGTGGGAATGTGAGGTGGGGATAAGAAAAAGAGATCAAGGAAATTTTGGACTAAAATAGAAGAAACTATGCTTACTTTCAAAATGAAAAATTACTATATGTAAAAAATATTCTTGATACATAAATAATTTAATCGATGGAAGGCCTGTGGGAAAACAAACAAAAATTACACACTATGAAAAAGCATGGATGGGCTGTAATCTGCAGCTACTAAGGAAGTTGCCTCATTGATAAGATAATGGTTCTGCTGCAACAGGAAATTTCATACATAATATCATATTTAATATTTTAGAAGGTAAAATATTGCAACACTGAAATTTTCTCAAAGACCTTCACATCGAGTGAAATACAAGGATACTACAGAAAACATTTTGGGAAATGCTGGTCTACACAATGATTATCAATTTGATTCATTGTTTCAATGAAATGACTTGCTGCGTTTTAATGAATCAGCTCAACGAATTATCACTGCTAGCATTTATACAGCACTTTTAAGGTTTGCAAAATGCTTTACAAATATCTCATTTGATCCTCATGACAACTGTGAGATGTAAGACTCCTATTATTAAGCCTGCTTTACAGATGAGGAAACAGAGGCAAACAGAACTTAAACATGCCCTGGGTCACATAGCTTTTGAGGTCTTCTTGACTTCAGGCCTAGAGCTAGCTCCTAGAAACCACCTGGTTGTAATCTTGTGATTTTAATCTTAGCAAGATGTTAAGAAAAAAGGGCTACTTAGTATCTTAATTTTTTCCATTTCCTTCCTCAATAGGGCTGGGGAAGGATGGTCAGTGGAAAGAATGCTTAATTTAGATTTAGGGACCTAGGATCAAATCCGAGTGGTTTCTGGATCCTTCATTACTCTGACCACCTTCCTCTAGATTATGGAAAAATACAGTTCCCATGCTGCTGGTGTTATAGAGAGCCCTCCACCCACAATCTTGCAGTCCTAAATAGCCCATGGGACATCTTGTCAATCTTCCTTTCATAATGTGGTTCCCATGACTAAACACAATACCATATGCAGTCACACCAGCCTATGATACACTTTTATTACTGTAGGCTAAGATGAGGCGTGGGAGAGGTGGGGGATTAAGAGAGCCAGCCCCAAGTCAGGAAAAACTGCGTTCAAGTCCTATCTCCAATACATAATGGTTTTCTGACCATTCAGTGCTTCAGAAAGTTTCTCAGACTATAAATTGCGAATCAGTTCCTGATCTGCATTGGTAGAGGGAGTTTTCTCATGGGGAGTTAGTTCTCTGTACCAATAAAAAGACTATGAACTATTTTTGTATCCATGTCATATTACTAACTCATAACCTTAAGTGAACTAAAATGGCCAGGTTTTAAAAAATATATATAAATTGCTGTAAACCAGATCTATTCCAACTTCTACCCATATAGCTGATCTCGTGAACCTAAGAACAAAACTACACATTTATTTCAATGTGATTTTTAAAAGATGTGTTGGGATCCTTTGAATCTTGACTGTTTTCTAACAAATTATTAATTCCTTTCAATTTTGTGTCTAGCAAATTTGAATGTCATGCTTTCTGTTTCTTCATCCAAGTCACAGATAAAAAATGTTATGGAGTCAACATAGTATATTTAGTAGAAAGAGCAAGACATTAAAAGTGAAGAGAGCTGGACCACCATCTCAACTATTCTAGAATTTACTATCTGCCTTCAGACAAAGACATTCAACCTTGCTGGGTCTTAGTTTCCTCATCTATAAAAACATGGAGTAGTACCACACGATACTTAAAGTTTACGGTGAGCTCTAACAATCTATGAATCCATGCTGAACAGGAGAAGGTCACATACAGTTTCAGACAATGACACTGAGATATCTCTCAAAAATGACTCCGATCCATTAACAAACACTAAATAGTTAACTATTTCAGCCACCTTATCTGTAACTATTATTTATTTCTTTTTTGTTGTTGCTGAGGCAATTGAGGTTAAGTGACTTTTCCAGAGTCACACAGTTAAGTAAGTCTCTGAGCCTGGATCTGAGCTCAAGTTTTGACTCCAGGGCTAGTGCTCTCTCCCCTGTGACCCTCAGATGCCCTTTCAACTCCTATTTCTTAAACTTGTGGATAAGGATATCTTGAGAAAGTTAGTCAAATGTAGTGCTGAACTCAAGATATACCATTTCTACAAGTCTCAATTTAGTAGAAAATTAATTCTAACAAAAAAATGAGGTTAATTGGCCTGAGTTACTTATTATGTGTAATCTTGGACAAATCACTTCACCTTTCCAGGCCTCAGTTTTTTCATTTATAAAAATGAGAAGTTTGGAACATGTTTCCTCTAAGGTTCCCCCTCTCACTCTAAATCCTATGATACTATGATACTCTGGCCTCAACAATACTCATTCCTAATGATCGTTATTTTCCTTTTCTAAGTGGTTAGAAACCTTCTGTTTACTAATCTATTCTGGAATTTTGCCAGGGATCAATGTCAAGTTCAGCAGTCTAGTTTCTAAAATTCATCCTTTCCCAAATTTTGAATCTCCAGACAACATTCACCCACCTCCAGTCTTTTGGCACCTCCTCCAGTGTCCATGATTCCTCAAAGATTTCTGATAATGGTTCCACAATCACATCTGTCAGTCCTTTTGGTTTCCTGGGATGTGATTCACCTGAGCTTGGAGACTCACTTAAGGCAGCTAGGTGCTCTCTTACTATATCCTCACCTATCTTGAGCTTCAACTTCTTCTTAATCATGTCTGTTCTATCTTTCCAGTTTGCAGATCATTATCCTTAACATAGAAGACAGAAGCACAATGGAAATTAAGCAGTTTTGCTTTCTCTGTCATCTGTTAACATCATACCATCTGCCCCAAACCTCAGGCCTACCCCATTCTTGTTTGTTTTGCTCCTTCTGAGCACAGTTCTTAAAGCCCCTTTAACTGTCCTTGGAATTTTTTGTAAGCCTTGATGTGTTCTGGATCTAGCCTTCCACAGTCTCTTCTCACAGGCTTGTGCAATGTTTAAATTGGTCCTATGTTATGTGTCCTCCTTTCACAAAAGCCATTTTGTGAAAATTTCTCCCATATCTGAGTTCATCAAAGAGTGTTCTAGGCAGCCACATGAGTTTCATTAGACTCCTTCCCCTCTGCTTTCTCTTTGGGTTCTTTTGTGATTATATCCTCAGAATTTCTTATTTGAGAACCTCTCAGCTCTTCTGGAACACATTTCCCTGTTATGTAGCTGCCACCACTGAGATCATATTTATCTTTTCTCTGCAAATTCTGAAATCCAATTTCCTAAAGTCTAGGCTGGATCGAAATTATGTGAACTGGATTCAAATCCTGTCTGTGCCAAATACCTGTGTCACCTTCAGCAAGTAACTTCATGTATATGAGCTTTAATTTCCTTCTCTGTAAAATAAAGGGGTTGAATCTCTAAAGTCCTTTTTCATTCTAAATTTATGACCCCATGTATGATCCATTAAATTCCCTCTCAACTCTAAATACAGTTTCCATGCCCCAAATTCTCTTAATGACTTCACACATTAGATGACACAGCTACTATTTCCCAAGGTTTTTAAAATTAGTTCTCAAGTACAGTTTCTCTTATGATTCCTAATATTTTTTGTAAAACAAAACTGTCATCAAGGAAAATCAAGTCTGTATTACAGAAGCTGTTTTTAGTGGAATGAGATGTCCAGCAATTTTCAGGATAACTGAACTCTCCTGTTACTAAATATTTCCTTTGTACAAGTTTTACATTCTATATTAGGAAAGTATCAACACCCTCCATGTAAATTTCCACACAGGTCTTCTTGACATTCAGTGTTATACATTTGTCTCTATGTTATTATATATGTTCCTGCTGATAAAAGCACATTCTTTCATTGTTCCTTATTAATTTTACACACACACACACACACACACACACACACATCCTCCACACTACACAATACAGGGCTGCTATACAGTGCTAGGCCTGGAGTTGGGAAAACTCATTCCTGAGTTCAAATATGGCCTCACAGCACTTAATAGCTGTGTGACCCTAGGCATTCAACCTATTTGCCTCAGTTTCTTCATCTGAATGAGCTGGAGAAGAACACAGCAAACCACTCCAGTATCTCTGCCCTCCCCCCCCAAAACCCAAATAGTATCATGAAGAGTTAGATAAGGCTGAAACAACTGAACAACAACAAATGCATTAAAAATATGGGGTTTTAAGCATCAGTCTCAATTTTCTTTCCTACTATTTTCTCTTTTTGTCATACCTGTTGACCTCTGATACTAAGTTTTTTCTTAACATCTTTCCTTTCCCCCTCCCAAAGTTTCATTTAAAGTTCTTTTGACCAAATCAATGAGTCTTCTATCAAACATGCTTTTCCCAGTTCTCATTAAACAGACTCCAGCCCTTGTCAGGAACCTATCATTCTGGCAGCATAAACTACAGTCGAGAAAACCAAATCCTGTTCTTCAATACTAACTAGGTAACCAGTGATTCAGTTCCCAAGAGAGTAAAGAAGAAAAACCACTTTTCAATATGTCTTTTCTATATGTCAACATATTCAGATCTCTTCCATTCTAAAAAAATATACAATCAAAAAATTCATTCAGTTTTTACAGCTACTTATTCCTATCCTACAAATTTCATGCTTAAGAACATCATCTAATTATATACAATCACTCAGCTCTCTCTTGCTATTTTTTTTAAACATTCAACAAAATGAATTCTCAGGTTCTTATACAGTGCCTGACCTATGTTTCAAGAACAAGTATATTCTAACGCAAGGTTAGGCTGGGGAGCGTAGCCTAGATCTGGGGAGGGATTTATCTTAGATATTGTGCTAATGAAAAGGTTTATTTTTAGCTCTCTCAAACACTGCAACAGCCCTAAGCATGATAGGAAGGATCCTAAGTAAAGGATAGCCTCTGGAGTCTCTGCACATGGCTTCAGGCTTGGGAAGTCTCTGATGAGCTCTTTTATGGAATTTAAGTCTGTGAGGATTCCAGAGCGTATAAAAAGGGGGGTCAAGAGGATAGTAAGATAGGCTTCTGTGTAAGACAGGTATGGAAGCACAATACTGGACATCTACTGCCTTCAAGTACACTTGGGGTCAGGACAAATTGATATTGGAGCGACAGAAGTCTTATACTTTGGAGTGACAAAATTTCGTATACTGTTCCTCTTTGCAAGTTTCTACTTCAAAGGTCTCATTTTTAGCAAGATGCTAAAATTAACAATGTTCAATGACTAGACCTAAGAACTTAAAATACCCAGCATATTTTTTAACCTGATGTTCTTTGCACCCAAGTTTTCCAAACATGATTAAAAAGCATTTCCAAAAACCTGTCAAGGAAACATTTAAAAACATATGGAAGAGAACAGAAGAAAGTTCAGAAAGGAGACGGATAACTAGACAATAATGGGCACTGTCACATTAAATTTAATATACATTTTAAAAAACAAGCAACATGTAACAGACTCATAATTTCCTATGTAACTCCCACTTTCTGATTTCTTTATATATGGAAATGTTCATTTTTGTTTAATACTTATGTAAAATGATTATATTTCCAAAAATGTCTTACTCTTCTCATAAACCAATAACCACTTTCTTTTGTCTATACACGTAAGATTTCATACTAAAGCACTCTGCAACTTTGGACAAATCCCTTTGCTTCTATGGTCTCAGTTTGGAGGGGCTGAAAGAGAGGATTTCTAAAGTCCTCTCCAGTTCCTCAAGATCACACATGGATTATTATAATCTTTTTAATTTAGGTCTTCTCATTTCCAGGGTCTCATCCCCTTCCATCTGTCCAAAGTGATCTTGCCAAAATCTGTCAACCACATTTACTCCTTTGACTTACTGCACTGAATACTAATAATTACCTCTGCTTCTAACGTCATCATCAGATCAAACCCAACTTTATGTCATTTTTAAATTTCTTTTCTTTCCTACAAAAATATTTCATTTCACATCTTTCTCATTCCCATTTCCATCTGTCTTCATTCAAGCTTTCCCATTTCAGTACAATGCATCTAGTACATTTATAATTACTGACTCAATTTTCCTTATACTAAAATAATGTGACACTTGGAATCCTGAGTCTAAGCTACTGCCTCCTCTTCCTCATCTTTGTCCAAAAATTCACCTCCTTTAGGAACCCTATTCAAACTAGGAGAATAAAAAGATGAACGGAATAGTGCAGTCACTCCACGTTGGAGACTGCGCTTGCTCTTCTTTTCTTCTGAGCGCCTCATAATAAAACCCATGTTCTCAAGCCCTGAGTGTTCCGTTTCATGACTAGCATACTGGGAGCAATTAATAAACGAGAGCCAGGGGCATGTCTGTCGACTGCCGAGGCCCAGAAAAAGGTTGCGAAGTAGAAGGCGGGAAAGGTTATCTCCTACCCCCAGTCTGCATGGGCAGAGTAGATCAAGGGGGGTGGGCACAACTACAGAGATCAGAGTTCAACATTATCAACAGAGACAGGGCACTTAGCTTTAGAAATCACTCCCAGGAAGATACCACGGTTCCTCTGGCCAGGTGAACTGCCTTTAACTATGCTACAGAGAGGAAGGAACTAGTTTGTGAACAGATAGTATATTTTTCAAATACTTTTATGAAAATACTCATGATGAACAGTATAGATGAAAAGAGAAAAGGAATTCCTAAAATGAATTTAAACTTTGAAACACTCAAGATAAGGGGAAAAAGGATTCCAGAAACGGAGCTAATAACAAAGTCATCATCATAAACCATTACAATTGCATATGAAATGCAATTAAGAATGAGAACGGCATAAAATCTCAAAGTCATACCTTAATACTGACAACAACAAAAAAACCTTTGTGTCTAAACAAAATTCATTCAAATATCTTAAAAGTTTCATAAACATAGTTCATTTTACCATAAGGAAAACAACCAAGGGAAAGTAAGCTTCCTATCGTAAATGGATGGAAGTATCAAGAACAATATTTAGTACAAGCATACCCCAATTTACCAATCAATTTACAGGATCATAAACTTAGAACTGGAAGGGAACCTAGAAATCATATAATCCATTATATTAACAAACAGATAAGAAATTGAGACCTAAATAGATTAAGCAACTTCTTAGGCTTACACGGTTACCATGTTGTTGAACCAAAATCTGAAGTGGAGCCCTTGGACTACAAGTCAAGGGCTCCTTTACTGTACCACTCTCTAAAAATCTACTGTTAAGTGATATTATCATAAATGACGACTCCCTCAATTTGCTCACAAATCAATTTTATAGCACTTGAAGCGAAGTACAATTAGTACTTATCCAATTAAACCTAACATTTATATAACATTACTTCTATGGAAAAGTTCATACAAGTTACAATGCCAAGAAGTTATCTACCCTGAAGACAATGGAGTAGATACAACGTGGCACCAATAACACTTCTTGTTAACTCTGTACAGCTACATAACAGAAGGCATCTATCTAGATCTATATTTCCCAAGATATTCTGAACGGGGAAACAAACAATGAGCCATTGTTCCCTAGGAAGATGTGCAGGTCCTAGTGTTTTAAAAGCCAGGACTTCTAATGCTTGAGGGTCAATATCTAACCCATTAGATTTCATTCATTCTCTCAGTACACGTTGATGAAAAAAAGATAAAGTCAACTGAACTTGGGAAGTCCCCAGTAGGCTTAATTATTTCTGGATCTGAACAGCATTTGAAAGACCAACTGGCTTAAGATAGTGTAAGTCAAGTCAACTAACATTTATGAAGGGCCTACTATGTGCCAGGAAAGGGCAGTTAGGTCATGCAGTAGATAAAGTGCTGGGCCTGGAATCAAGAAAACATCTTCCTGAGTTCAAATCTGGCTTCAGATACTTACTACCTTGTGTGACCCCCAGCAAGTCACTTAAGGAAATGTCCAACCACTCCAGTAACTCTGCCAAGAAAACCCCAAATGGGGTCACAAAGAGTTGGACACAACTGAGAAACAACAACAAACATGCTAGGGACTTTGCTAAGTGCTAAGGATATATAAAGAAAGGTAAAAAACAGTCCATGCTCCCCAAAAAGTTCACAGTTTAAAGGATGAGACAACATGCAAACAACTATGTACAAGCAAGATCAGACAGATGTGTATGTATGTATGTATGTATGCACATATGTATAACATATTTTATACATATACACACAGTAAATTGGAGATAATATAAAAGGGAAGGTACTGGTATTAGGAGAAGCAAAAAAGGCTTCTCAGCTTTTCAGGCATGGGGGGACAGTCAATGAAAATCTTCATGTGAGAGTAACTGAAAGAGGACCAGTGTCACTAGATCACACAACATATGGAGAGGAGTGAGGTGAAGAAGACTGAAAAGGTAGGCAGAGACCGGATTATGAAGGGCTTTAAGAGCCTAAAAGGATTTTCTATTTGATCATAGAGGTAATGGGGAGTCAGTGGAGTTCACTGAGTAAGAGAGAGATAATGCCGTCAGACCTGAGCTTTAGAAAGACTTCATTTTGACAATCCAATGATTGAAACGGGGAGAAATTAATTTAGAGATACAATGATAATCTATCTGAATGTGAGGAATGTAAGACAGGACTATTTTTGTAAGTTCCTTGAGGGCAGAAACTGTATCATTTTTTCCCTAGTCCTGACACCAGCACAGGTTCTTCTTGCACAAAGCAGATACTTAATGCTTTTTGAATTTAATAAAAATGCTCAGTCGATCAACAGACATGTATTAAGCATATACAATGTACTAGGTGCTAGAAAAAATAATAAAAAAAACAGAAACAGTTTCTTTCAAGGAGCTTTCAATCTATGGAGAAAGACAGCATGAACACATAAGTAAATACAAAAACCAGATCACAATGTGATGTTCCAGTGCACTGAGAACTAACAATATTTATCTGTATGGCTCTGTAGAGCCACAAGCCTCATCCCAAGAGGGTTGGCCACCAGGTGGTGAATGTTTTTTGGCCAGGGCAACTCATCAAAATTATCTATTGTGTGAAGAGGCTGCTATCTCACCTCAGTGATAGGAACAGCCATGAAATCAATCGTGTTTTGGGGAAGGAACAAAATTTACAAAAACACTCTTTGAGATACAATTACTATAAAAATTCTCTTCTAAAGAGTGAAGAATTATTTTAGCAACTGCCATAATAATTTGGTTGTAAAGCTGAAGGTTAAATAGTCTCAGACATTTTTGTCGTTATTGCTGGAAGTGTTTCTTACTATTATAATGCCGATACTTATAATCATAAATGACAGTAGTACAGGCAAAATGGCAAAAGTGTAAATTACCAGGGCTAAGTGAAAAGGAGGGGCTGGAAATATATTTCAAAACTGTAATTGTTCTAGATCATTTTTGAGACATAATACAAATTATTTTAAGTTAATCTTTTTCGAAAAGAAATAATTATGCATCACTTAGGACCACCAAAGTTCTAAAATTAAGAAAAACTTAAAATTGTAACAAAATATTCCAAACAATCTTGAGTTGAAGAATAGTAATACAAAATTATAAAGTTGAATTAGACCATTTCTAAGGTCCCTGGTACAGAGCTAATGTTCTGAGTTTTGATTCTGACAATGAAAAGTATCTCTCAGCAAAAAAGAAAAAAAATGGAAATTACCCTATTTTTAAAAGCTTCTATTCTACTCTAAATAGTATATTCTTTTGTCAAAATTTGTTATAATCATAGTTTTTTAAAATATATTTTAAGATACATTAAGCTAAATGTGCCATGTTATTGTTGTCAAATTTCCCAAGTTGTTACTTTTCTTTAAAAAGTTAAAACTATCATACACCTGAATTTTAGTTAAAACAACAATCAAAACAAAGAAATGACTAAAAGTTTTCAAATGAGATAATATAGGTTGAAAAACGATCTCCTGGAAATGGAGCCCTTGACTTTTTATGCCCTTTCCCCATCAATCTTTTATCTGGGCATATTAAAAATCCATACAAACTTTTCAGTGTATAAAGCACAAGAATACATATTGAACACAAATACTGAACCATGAAACAGAATAGAAAATTTCTAGGTTTTCTACTGCTAAGTAAGCTGCTACTGACTTTCAAGTATGATGCTTGATAATCAATAGTTTAGTGAATACTAATTTAGTATTTAGTATATTGCTGTGAAAACATTGCTTCAACAACAAGCCTATAAAAATTAAAACTTCAGGATGTTTTGCAACAGCATAATATTCTCTTTATTTTACTATAAGGGAATTTTAACATTTTCTTTAATCACTAATACTAATATTATTCTTTAGTTTCTTTCATCACATGTTGCCTCTAAAACTCTTCTTTCATTTTGATCCTATACCTCCCTTTTTCTCTCTCCCTATCATATTAGCATCCTATTATCTCAGTGACTCCTTTTCCAGAGACAAGCTACATACAGCAAATTATCTCTACTAAAAGTAAAATATGTTGATTCAAAAGATAATTGGAATCTCACTATGCCTTACTGCATCAATTTCATCCTTAATTTTAGTTAAGTAAAACTCAACTTAAAAGCTATGCTTTTTATTAAAGTAATTATTATTCTAGAAAGAAAATTCTATGTGCAAATTAAGTTACTTAAAGTTTGTCTAACAAAATTTAATAAGTTAAATAATTTTTAAGTGGTTCTGTTAACCTTAAGTAGAAACTCATTAAGTCAGATTTATTATCCACCCTCATTCTCCACATGGGATGCTGTGAGTTTTGAATGAAACAGTCCCAATTGTAACAGAAGAAACATCTGTTGCTTTTTCCCCATTAGGACTTTTCTAACTGAAAGAAAGGCTTTTCTCCTCTTACCTCAGTGACTACATTCCTTAAAATAACGATGTTTTTCAAAAATGTACTATAGTTCAAATTTTACTATACTGATTAAGGAAGTACTGATTTCTCAATAAACATTCACCTAAAAAGTTTAGTTGGTCAATAAGCCATACATTATATTCAAGAAGAAGTGATATGGCTGGCAGAATACTACTGGCTCCTAAAGATATGGACTTTAAAAGTATTCTTCAAATGGTCAATTCAATTAAGTTGTCATACATTCAGAAATCATGTCTTTAAAAATGTTCAGTGTTAACATTTTTGTTCACAGGATCCAGATCTACACAGGACCTTGTTTGCTATATTTTCTTTTGCCAATCCAAAACTAGCATAATGGCAGTCACTGGCCCAAGAGGCAGACACCAAATGGTGCCACCCACACTCTCACACTGTGCCTCATAATAAACCATAAAGCTGTGGAATGCACCAGCCCCTTTATGAGCAAACAATGCCTGAGCTTCATTAGAATACAGCTGACATTTTCAAAGCACAAATACTTTTTAAAAAATTGTACTAGAAAATGGTAATAAAACATCTATAAAATCTGAAATACTTTTAAAGTATCAAATTTATTTCCAGTGACCACCTAAAAATATTTTCTTTTTTGCAATTAAAAAGTTTAAAAAGATACTTGCCCTATTTAGGGGCAAAGTTCATTTTATTAACTATTCGAAAGAAATGAAAGTAAAAACTGTATGATATAACTATTTGGACTGCTTTCCCACCCAGTTCTCACACGAAATACTTTTCAAAAAAATTATTCCATTACTCAACTGGCTGTCATGTATTTGGGATAAGAAATATTTCCAGGATTATTTTTGCATTTTTATTACTAATTTATCAAGTATGAGAGTGACAAACTAAAGCTAAGTCTACCCCCCTCCCCTCCCCCAACCCCCAATACACTGTAGTTTCCCTGACTGCAACATTCAGGAATGTCTTGAATTCAGTATGCTACTGCCTATTCACCAATTTAAAGCTGCTATTTATTAAAGAACATCTAATAAACCATATCAAAAACTTAGCCAGCCAGATGAAACAAAATGATCCCTTACCTGTTCTAAGGAAGCATGCCTCTCACTGCAGTACCAACAACACTCTACAGTCTTTGTTACCATTCAGTGGAAACTTGAGACTAAGTCAGACTTAAGCAATCGAGTTCAGAATAGATCCATTTAAAATACTTCACAAGAATACCAAAAAGATACTCAAGGGAAATATTAGCTACATTTCATAAAAATCTACAAATGCTTTCCAACAATGATAAAACTCCTGTCTGTGATAATATGAAAACAATGGTCTCCTAAGAATAGGCAATAGAATATTTTGGGCCCCCAACCTTAGCTGTTTTCATTTAGACTCACAACTGAACTATGAATAAAATGCTCGATTATATTAAAAACACAATCAAAGATATACATAAAACCTGGCAAATATTTTTTTAAACTACTTTAATTGATATCAACAGCAGAGCACTAAAATTTATAGATCGAACTTACTCATGAAGCCTGTTATTTTTCATGCCAGGATATTCACTGGCTCAGAAGCAAAGTCAAAGCAGGAAACCTTGAAGCATCTTGAAAGCTAAGGTATCCTGAGTTACACAAAGAAACTATGAAAAACTGCTTCGAAACCCAGCACTTTATGAGCCTGAAATAACTAGCTTTCTTACCTTAAAAAAAAAATTTTGATTCTGCCCCTCTGAGATAGCGCGCGTGGCTTCTATGCCAAAATGACTGACATGTTCAGCTCTGATATCAACTATGAACAGCTTAGTTGTGCTCATTTTCCCCCTTATTCACTGGGCTCAAATTCTTCGTTTATTAATTTGCCTCAATTTCCACTAGGTCCTCAAAGGCAATGCCAGCATTGAACAAGCTCTGCCTTGTCCTACCAAGATCAGATGACTCTAGGAACAGACTACTTGTCTTGTCCAAGAACTAGCCTAAGTTCTATCTCATCATCAAAAGACTGGCAACCAAATGACTAATGTTGTTGGCCATAGAAATTTATAAAAATTGTCCACTAAGGAGGAGAGAAGAATATAATCTGGACCTCTTGAGGTCCTTTACATGAATTATTCTTTTCAAAATCAGGGAATTATATTATAAAATTGGTAATATTTATAAGGCCTCCCTGTCACTGTTATATAAATATAGGAAGAGATGGCAGGCATACAAAAAGTAAAAGAGAAAAGAAATACTAAATATAACTTTTTGACAATATTTAATTATATAATTAGGATATTACTAACTGAAAACTTGGTGTGAACATACAATTATAAGGTCGAGAATTTTACAGCTCAAAAAGATCTTACCAGTTCATATATTTCAATGTCTGACCCTTGCAAGTTCCTAACAAGCACTACTTTGATAGCACAGAGGTATTATCTTTTCCTAACTAAAGACTACACAGATCTGAAATATGCCCTCTGAAAAACATCTTAGCACTGGTCATGGTGAGCAGCCCAAAGGAATTTCTGGCTCATCTTTTTCCTATTTACCACTAACATGACTTTTATTCATTCTATGCAGCTTAAAACATACTGGAGCAAGGCAAATAGAGCCCAGCTGAGTCTGCTCCCACAATGTTCCTTCCTTTCATCTTTATTCACATTGCCCTTTTCATTTTCCTTTGAGGCCTCAGGGTTCAATCATCCAGCCCAACTTCTATCCAAAATATGAATCCTGTACACATCCTTAACAAGATATCACCCAAGCCCTGATACCACTAGTGATTAAGCACTCAATATACCACACATAGTCCCTTCCACTTTTGATCATCAATAAAAAGAAGTTTTTATTGAGTTGAAAACTATCTCACAGTAATTTCTACCAATTTATGTTTTTTGTTCTTTATATTCAACTCTACTCCTTCCTCAAAACAATCCTTGAAATAAAGACTAGTAAGATATAATGAGGTTAAAGTGCTAGACTTGGAGCCAGAGAGACCAGAGTTCAAACCTTAATGCTGACAACTACCAGCTACGTGACCATGGGCAAATCACATAGCCTCTCAGAGTCACAGCTTTCCAATATGGCCTCTGAGATCCCTTCCAGTTTTAAACTGATAATACTAAGAGCTATGTGAAATCAGTTGTCATATTTCCCTTAAGTTACCTCTATTTCCTCCTCTCAAGCTATCCTTTTCCCATGCTCTGTTTCCCTCTTCTCTCCTCAGTGTTCAATGTCTCAAACAGCCTGCCTTAACTGATCCTGTCCCTACTATCCTTAACAACTGTTCCTCTACGTAGACACAAGGAAAAAAGTACTTAAGAATCTTTCTGGCTGACTTCTCCCAGAATCTCTAAGCTTGTTTTTCCTTTGCTCATACCACTAAAAGGATCCCCTTAAAGCAAAAGACTACTTCAGTTAAATGGATTTAACATTCACACTGACCATTTCGGATTTGCTCCTGGAGACAATGGAGTTATTGAGGACAGGGGGTAATATGCTTAGGGCTGTATTTTGGGAAAATCACTTTAGTGGATGAACGGAGAATGAACTAGAGTGAGGAGACGTGAGGCAGGCGGACCCACCATCAGGTATTGCAATGCGGGGATAAGGGGATGAGGACCTTCACCAAAGTGTTACTGATGTCAGAGGAGAGAAGGGGGGGGGATATTCAACAGATTTTGCAAAGGTGAAACTAACAGATTTTGACAACAGCTTAGTGATGAGGAGTCAGAGACAGTGAAGAATCGGAGGTGACTCCTAGGTTCTGAGTTTGAGGGACTGGAAAAAGGAGTTGCCTTCAAAAGTAAATGGGAAGGTAGGAATGGGCAGGAGGTTGAGGGGGTGGGAAATAACGATTTCCATTTTGATTATATTGAGTTTAAAATGCCTATTGGACATATAGTTCAAGATATCTGAAAGGCATTTGGATAAATGAGACTGGAGGTCAACAGAGATGGGAGCTGATGAAATCACCAAGGGAAAAAGTATAGAGGGAGAAGAGAAGAGGGCCCATGACAGAACCTTTAGGAACACCTACAGTTAGGGGGAATGAACTAGAGAAGGATCCAGCAAAGGAGAAAGAAGTCAGGGAAGTAGAAGGGAAACCAAGGAGAGGTGCTCCAAAACCTAGACAGACGAGAATATAAAAGATGAGAGAAAGCAAACAGAATCAAAGGCTGCAGTGAGGTCAAGGAGAATGAGGACTAAGAAAAGGCCATTGGATTTGGCAATTAAGACATCACTACTAACTTTGAAAGGAGTTATTTTGGTGAAATGACAAGGTGGAAAGCCAGATTATGAAGGGTTAGGAAAAGAATGAGAGGAGAAAAAGTGGAGGCACTTGCTGAAGAAGGTCTTTTCAAGGAGTTTAACTACAAAGGAGAGACAAGAAACAGGACGATAGTTAGCAGGGATGGAAGGCATCAGCTGATGTTTTTTCAGGATAGGAAAAATATGGGCAGGATTGTAGACAATCCTCATTTGTGAAATGGAAGATAATAATGGCATCCACCTCCCACAGTTATCATGGGGTTAAAGGAGACAATATCAGCAAAGCACCATGCAAACCTTAAACCTGTCTGCTATCATTCTCAGAGCAAAAGTCAAAATCTACATCAAATGAGAAGGTTAAAGATGAAAAAAGGTCACTTTATGCAATTACAATATTGTAGTCTGACCCAATCTAGTCCAAGAAGCTTCTGACTTAAAAAATGGAAAACGACAGACAAAACTTTTGACCCTGATTATCCTCATTTGTTACAGATGTTTAAGTGAAATAAAGTAGTCATCACAAGGAGGAGATCAGAAGGGTTCAGAAACAACCTTGGTCAACAAATGCCTGATGCCTCTGCCAAGCAGAGAGACAACCACAGGGCAGAGGACACACCCACACACCCCAATCAGCGTACTGCCTAGCCTACAGTATGGAATAGTTTGGGCAACAGGCATTCTCCATCAAATTGTTTATTGTTATAGGCCTACTTGGAAAATGGCTGTGGATCTCACTGATGCAATCAGTATAGTATCACTATCAAAAACACCTGGAAAGCCTCATTCTTATGGAATCTTATATCTCTCCTCTAATTCACTACTAAACTTTTAAAATTTAAATTTATTCTTGACATTCATTTTTCATGAAATTTTAAGTTCCAAGTTCTCTCCTCCTTCCAGTCCTTCCCTTATCCATTGAAAAGCAAGCAATATGATATCAATCATACATGCGAAGTCTACAAATCCAGCCCCAGTCTTTAATCAGGGCTTCTGTCCTTACCACTGATTACCTTGTGGACATTTCAAATTGCATATCCCAGAGATATCTCAAACTTGATACATTCAAAACAGAACTTATGGTCTTTCCTCAACAAAACCAACCTTCTCCCAAATTTCCCTGTTTTGTTCAAAGCATCGTCACTCTTCTAGTTCCTCAGCATGTAAACTTGGTGTCATCCTTGCCTCTTCACTTTCCTTCATTCCACATAGCCAATCATTTGCCAACTATTGTTTCTACTTCCACAATATCTCACACAGCCAATTTCTTCTGTATATTCATACAGTCACCCCTTTAATTGAGGTCCTCATTATCTCTTACTTAGATGACTGCAATGTTCTTCTAATTGGTCTTCCTGCCTCTAGCCACTCCTTAGTCTCTTCCTCTGTGTAGCTGACAAACTGATTTTCTTTTATGCACAAATTTTGACCATGTCCCTCTCTAGTCAATAAACTCTGGTGGCTCCTTGTTTCTAGGATTACACACACACACACAAACACACACACACACACACATATATAAAACACATACACATATATAAATATATAAAGCACACACACACTTTTGTTAAGCTTTTAAAGCCATTCACAACTTGGTCCCAACCTGTACTTTCAGGCACACTGTACATTATTACTTCTTTAATATTCTGCATTGCATCCAAAATGTAATTCTCTCTGTTCTTCACAAATGGCACTACATCCTCAGTCATTATGCTGTGTACTACCTTCCTCCATGACTGGAATGCACTCCCTTCTCACCTCTGCTTCACAGAAATCCTCTTTTCTTTCAGGATACTTTCTATATTCTGAAGCCTTTTAGCTTCCTCAACTTCTCATGGCCTCCTTCCCTAACTACCTTGTATTCAACTACCTCATAAAAAAGGTATACTTATTACATGTCATTGCATGTTCAGTACACACTTGGTATTTCTCCATTAGAATGTAAGCATTTTCTGAGCAGGTATTGTTTCGTTCTTTGTATCTGTATCCCCAGCATCCAGCACAGTGCTTAGGATGTAGTGCGCATCCACAATGCTGACTGATTGATAAAGAGGAAGTGCTCAAGTATTGAAGATACAAGGAGAAAAATTCTGATAAGCTGGAAGAAGGGTGGGTGTCTAAAGAAAGCAAAGTAGACTGACCAACCAACTTAGGTATTTTAAAATAACACACATAGAACATGGAAGCAAAGGCAATAAATACAAAAGCATAGCATGGTATTGTAAAAACAGTATTAAAAATGCTAAAGCATCAGGATACTAAAGAAAGCTAAGTACCAAAAGATCGAGGGGGAGCTGTTGTTTTTCACTTTCAGCCACCTTGCCAAGAAGGGGAGGATCAAGAAAAGGGAGGTTAATAGGATGATGATGATGATGATGAATGCCTGTCAATCAACTATATGCCAGGCTCTATGCTAAGTAGCAGGATGTAATTTTAAAAAAGCAGACTTGTTCAAGTCTTTTTTTTTTCCTTCTCTGTTTTCTCTACTAAACAAAATAATCTTTGGACTGGAAAGGACTAAACAAAAGCAGGATGGAGCTGATGTCCAAATATATCTACAACAAGAAAGCATCTGTCTGCTTTTCACCAGTTTAAGTCATCAACTACATTCCAGAAAGTAGACAAAACTACTAGGTATAATTGCTGAATCACTCCCAGTGAATCTTTAAAAGACCAAAGTGGATGGGAAAGTTTGCAGCACTGCCACAGGACATATGTCTGCTTTTCAAAAATATGAAATAAAATGGAGTTTTGCAAACTCTAAGCCACTAAGCTTAACTTGAATTCTTGAAAAAAAAATCTTAGAATATGTTATTAAAAGAATGGTTAGTGATCTTTTCATAGATTACAAAAATAGAAAGAATGACTTCATCACCTTTTTAGGATAGAGTCACTAAATGGGCAAGATCAGGAAAATCCTATAGATTTCTAAATTTTAAGAAAGTATCTGATAATTTTATGGGGGTAAAAAGGATAGATGCAGGGTAGACAACTATATTATTACACAGAACTGACTAATTCCCTAACCCAAACGGTGATCATTAATGGTCCTACTGAACCTTTGGAAGGCAGTCTCCAGTGGAGTACCCCAGGGATTTGTACCTGGTCTTGTGGTGTTTAACATTTTTAACAATGGCCTGGATAAAGTCATACATGGCATGCTTATCAAATGCATGTATGGCATAAAGTTAAGAGAGAAAACTAACGTATTGATGTGACAATCAGGATTTAAGGAGTTATTATTTTTAGACAATTGGCCCAATCTAGCAAGATGACATTTTATAGGGATGAATATGAAGTTTCTATTGGGGTTAAAAAAACAACTTCATAAATACAAGGTAAGGAAGGCCAAACTAAAGAAAAATCCATCTGAAAAACTGCAACAGTGTGATATGACAGCCAAAAATGGTAATTCAATATTAAGCTACATTATGAAAGGTCTAGTATCCAGGTTTAGGAAGGAAATAATTCCATCATACTCTGCCCTGGTCAGATCGTATCTGGAACATCATGTCTAGTTCTAGGTATCATATTTTAGGAAGGATATTAAAAAGCTGAAAAATTTCTAGAGGAGATGACCAAGGATAGTGAAGACCCTTGAATTCATGTTATCTGCAGGAGGCATTTAGCTTAGAAAAGAGAAGACCTGAGAGGGCCATTAAAACTCTTCAAGATTTTAAAGGCTGTGAATGTTAAAGGGAGATTAAACATGCTCAACCTGGCACTAGAGGGAAGAATCAGAAGCAATAGATAAAAGATCCAAAGAAGCCAACTGAAGGTTAAAGGTCAAGAAAAGCTTCCTAACAATCATAGCTATTCCAAAGTGGGATGAACTGAAGGCTGGTCAGCCTACATGACCTCTGAAATCCCTTCCAACTCTGAAATCATGTTCCTCTCTACCTACCCACATTTGACTCATCCTTCAAGATTCAAATTCAAGTCCTATATCCTCCATGAATTTTCTGATAATCACTTTATCCTAGAATGATTGTTGCTTACCCTGAACTATAGCAAATCTAAAATATTTTAAAACCAAGGTTATGTTCTCAAAAAAAAAAACTTCCATCTGTACATGCTGTGCATGTATATCTCTGTACATGTTTCCCCAACAAAACGTAAGATCTTTGAGGGCAGGGATTTTTTCACTTTTGTCTTTTTTGTCTTGGGCCTCTTGTCCAGCAGTTGGCATATAATAGATATTTAATAAATGTTTATTGATTGATTGAAGTTGTGTATCCTAAGCAAATTTTAACTCCTATACAATTTAATACAATTACTTATTTGACTGAGAGATAACGTGATACAGTAAATAAGGTGTTGGACTTGTGTCAAGAAGAAATGGGTTCAAATTCTGACTGTTCCTTAGCTATGGAACCAGATATAAATTTCTCTGCATTTCAACAATACCCTAAGGTCCTAAGTTATACCTAAATGGTCTCTTATGTGACTCAGCTTAAAGGCTTTCCACACCAGACAGATCAGAGGTCTTAGAAGGTTTAGAAGGATCTAAGGGGGAACCCTTGAGGCTTATACTTAACCCAAATCCTTCATTTTCTCTGAGGAAGCTGAAGCTCAGGGAGTTTAAGCGACCTGCCCAAAGTCACAAGGGTAGAAAGTGACTAAATGGAGATGTTAATGCTTGGCCAACAAATGGCAGGGCCTAAGTCATGAGATAATTACATAATGATTATATATGTACATATTATATACACATGTATAATATATACATGTGAAATATATATAATATATATGGAGATTATATAATGAAATCCAACTAATCTCCAAAATTAAATTCAGCCCTCTGAAATGAACTTGCATGGAGTACAACACAATAAACGTTTATTAAGGGTCAGACATTATGCTAAGCACTAGGGATACAAACAAGGCAAGACAGAAAGAAGCTAAAAAGCAGGGAGGGCAGGAAGAGTGGGTGAGGGGGGAGAAGCAAGGAGAGAAGGTTCTTGACATTATGATGATGGTAGAGCGGAATAAAAAGAGTTTTAAAGTAGAGAGAAATGAAAATTCCACTGGGCCCTTCTGTGGCAAATCTTTCTAAATACTGTATCATAAATTCACCTGTCAATCAAGCAATCAAGAAACATTTATTGAATACTTAACACATGCTATTTTTCTACTTAATCATGAATCTGTAAGGAAAAGGTAACAAAAAAAGCTAAAATGTGGCAGGTGGCTTTCTTTTCACCATCTATAACCTTTTCCCTGTTTACTGATCACATTTTAATTTTTGTCACCTTTTCCTTAGAAGTTTATGGTGGGGAGGAAAATAGCACAATAAAGGTATACAATTTGATGACTGATAAAGGACTATATAACATAACTGTTACAAAGTACTTGAGAGAATGCTATCTATAGAAACTAAATAAAAACCTGGACAAGGAAGGAAGGCAAAGAGTGTAAATAAATCCTTCATAGAAAGGAATGTTTTCATAAAAAAAAAACTACATGCAAATTTTAATCCTAGGTGATAAGTAGTTTTCTAAGGCCTTCTAAGTGACACCATAAAGAAACTGCAGTAGGTTTCACCTGCTGGATTCTCCAGTGACCTTTTCTCTCGTAAATAACCAAGCTGAAGAGTTTATGTTGAAGCCCTCTGTTCCCAAAGTGACTCTTCAAGTAGTTTTGATATACAATTGATACCACTATATCATTGGTTACAAAAATGTCAATCAAACTATTCAGAGAAAATACTTGAGATTTTTCTTCATAATAGAATCACTGATAAGAAAGTTTTCTATGAAAATGTCAGCAGAAAACAAGAATCATTCCACAGTGTTTTTATATTTCTTACTAAAGAAAGTCCACATACATCAAGTAGAAAAAGGAAGTTCTTATTTCACTTAACATCTTATTGCTAACTACTGCTCTCTAGAGAAAAATAAATCCACAGAACTCTAAGCATCAAGTGTGGTCTCTGACCATAACTTTGAAATTAAATCTAACATTAAATCTTAATTTAAAAAAAAAAAAAAAGTAAATAATTTTTTAATGTGCCAACTCACACTTGATTCAACAATTTATGTTTCACTGAATGCAGCATTTATTATGGGAATTATAGCACTGTCTTGCTTGTATCTCTTTCCGAACTTCTCATACAATGACAAGATGATAAAAGAAAATATCTTTGAAAACTTAACAACTATGTGTAGACTCCAAACATGACTCCACATTAGTGACTGGTGATAAAATGTACTTCCCACCTCCTGAAGAGAGGTGATATACTACAGTTGCTGAAAGGGACAAAGATTTTCTAATATGACCAACGTGTGGAGCTGTTTCATTGGACTACATTTAATTGCTTGAACAGAGGGCATGTGGGTTTTTTGTTCTTCTTGAGAAGAGGGAAAGAAAAATAGAATAGGACCAACAGTGATGCCCCTGAAAAAGAAAAAATGACCAGAACATTTATACAACAAAGAAGAGGACGGAAGGAAGTTCAGAAAGAGATGCAAGCAAGACAGTGTTATAACTACCATAATAAATTCATATATCTAAGAAACAAACTGTTACAAAACTAATATTCAGTTTCATTTTTGTTCTTTGTAATGGAAAGAATTGTTTGTTGATGTTTACAAAGCTTAGAAAAAAAAGAATGGGAAAAAAAGGAATCGTCACAAAATTTTCAAATAGACAATATATTCCACAAAGCATAAGTCAGAAAGCTTTATTTAAATTACTGGAAGAATTCAAGAATGTATTATTAATGGAATGCTTAGTGAACATAGAAGTATGGTACAATAGATGGAGAACTGGCTTTAAAGTCAGAAAACTCGTGTTCAAGTTCTGTCTCAGAGACATGCTGGCTCATGCAACTCTGGACAAGTCACTTCACCAGCCTGTTGGACATCTCAAGCTGGTTGTGTCACAGACATCTTCAATTCAACATGTCCAAAACAATGATTTTTTTCCCCCAACCTTACCCTATCTATAACTCCTATGTTATAGTCAAGGGTACCACCATCTTCCCAGTCATTCAGAATTGCAATTTTGGGGTCATCCTTGGTTCCCTTCTCTCACACTACCCCTGTATCAAGTGTTTTCCAAGCAATGTCATTTCTGTCTTTATAATATCTCTCACAGACACTTCTTTCTGTCCTCTAAAGCTGCCATCACCATGGTACAGGCCTTCACCACTTCATGCCAGGTTGATCTCCTTGGCTCAAGTTTCTTTCTATTCCACCTCATCCTCCAGTTAGTTGTTGAATTGATCTTCCTGAAACTCAGGCCATAACATAATAACTCCCTCATCCCATTCAATAAACTCTAATAGAGCCCTATCACTTCCAAATGTTCTCATGAGATTTTAAAGCCCTTCATAACATGCCCCCTTCCTACCTTTCCAATTTTCTTACACCTTACTCCTCTATCCTCTCCATTTGCTCTATGATCCAGTGCCACAGAGCTGTTGCACATGGCACTCTATTACTAGACACCATGAATTTTCAATGGCTATCTCCCCTGCCTAGAACTTTCTTCCATATCTCTACTTTTGGCTTTCTTCAAGTCTCAAATAAAGTAGCACCTTCTGCAAGAAGCATTTCCCAATCTCTCTTAATGCTAGTGCCTTCCCTCTGTTGATTATCATCAACTTATCTCATATGTATGTTATTTGAACATGGTTGTTTGCATGATGTATCTTCCCATTAGACTGCAAGCTCCTTAAGAGTAGGGATTATTAGTCTTCATCCTTCTTAGTATCCCCAGTGTTTAGCACAGTGCCTGGCACACAGTAGGTATTTAATAAATGCTTATTACATAAAGATGATTTAAGTTAAAAAGTGTGCTAATCAGAAAATTTTGGGTTGTCTTATTCAGGGCTTAAATTAACCTGGTATAAATGCGGAAAGGCAGATAATGAGGCATGGTCCTAAACACATATAATATCAAAGAATCTGATGACAATGCTACTGCAGTGTACAAAAAGGGATAAAGAGAACCATAATTTCTCTGAAGTTTCAGAGACAGAGAGAGAGGAAGAATATGTATATATATATATATATATATATATATATATATATATATATATATATATATATATATATATATATATGTATATATCCTAACTGCAGCTGGGATAGTCTTTTCTATTAAGCTGACAAAAACCTCTACCCTTCATTTCTGGGTACCCATGAAAACTAAAAGTCTCAAGAATTAGGAAGACTAGTTATAAATAGATTTAAATATTTTTGTGTATTATAAGTACATATTCAATTCTCCACTAAAAATAATATCCCACTTTGATGTCTCTTTTGGGCTTAGAGGTGACTCTGGACTACTGAGGGTCAAATAAGTGGAGCACAAAGTCTAGTAGGTCTTACCAGGATGAAACAGTTAATAGATGAACTCTGTGTCTTGTCATTCAAAGACTAGCCTAACTTAATAAAGAGTAGATAATCACCAAAAGGTGAACTAAGAGGTGATGGGAGACAAGGGGGTGGGGGAGGTCCACAGAAGTCAGTATACTATGAAGCTCATGAGTTGTACAAAAATGGGCAGCAACATGGATTTGGCATGCAGGCCATAATTTGCTTACTACCCTTGTACTAAAGCATGAAAGGATTAGGATCTACATTGGTGGGGAGAGTATTCACATCAATGAAATAATGGATTTTTAAAGTATTGAATTAAATGTATACTTAATAATAAGCAAAAAAAAAACTAATTTAGTGAAGTAAAAGGGTAAATCATTTTGAAAAGGAATAACAAATATTCAATATAGTCCTGACCTCTCCTAATACAACCACTCTATAATAAGAACTAATGGAGGGAGTACCCATATTGATAAGACAACAGATGCACTGATGACTTAGAAAGCAATAGGAAATACTTTTGGCAATTCTTGACAAGATGTGATGCTCGGAGGTAGAGCAAACACACTAGACGAAAGAACTGACAGAATGGTGACGTCTAGCTCCTCCCTTCCTCGGCCAAACTCTATGAAGAAGTTCTTTATGTTTGCTGCCTCTACTTCTCCTCATGCCTTAATCCTCTACAATCCTTCTGACTTCCTCAGTCAATTGAAATTGCTCTCTCCAAAGTTACTAATGATCTTTTACTTGCCAAATCTGAAGATTTTCTTCCCAGTCCTCATCCTTTTCAATCTGTCTGATGCACCTGACACTGCTGACCATCTTCTCTCCTGGATACTGTCTCCTCTCTGAGTTTTCGTGCTTCACTTCCTACCTGTCTAACCATGCTTTCTGTTTTCTTTGCTGATACATCATGCATATCACATCCCCTAAGAATGGGTGGTTGCTAAGGTTCTGACCTAACCATTCCCTTCTTCCTTTTATGCTCTGTTGGTAACCTCAGCAGCCTTCATGGGTATAACTATCATTTTTATGTAAATGGTTCCCAGTTACAGAGATCCAGCCCCAGTCTCTTCCACTGAGTTTCAGTCACATATCACTAATTACTTATTAAACATTTTGAACTAAATGTCCCAGAGACATCTTAAACTCAGTGTGAACTCATCATCTTTCTCCCTAAACCCTCTCCTTCCAAACTCTCTTACTTCTATTGAATATACGCTATCCCTGTCTTCCAGGTTTGTAACCATAGCTTTATCCTTTACTCCTCATTGTTCCTCACCCACATAACTGACTGTCTGATTTGTCCATTAATACTATCACAACATACCTCGCATCCTTAACTCAGGCCCTTCTCACTTCTTGTCTAGATCACTACTAGAGATTCCTAATGGATGTCCCTGCCTGAAGTCTTTCCTCACTCCAATCCATCTAATACATTACTGCCAAAGTAATTTTCCTTAAATACAAGCCTGACCATGTGACTTCCTG
The DNA here is from genome assembly GCF_028372415.1 of Notamacropus eugenii. Taxonomy (NCBI): domain Eukaryota; kingdom Metazoa; phylum Chordata; class Mammalia; order Diprotodontia; family Macropodidae; genus Notamacropus; species Notamacropus eugenii. The sequence continues at coordinate 330,349,681 of NC_092877.1, forward strand.
TTGGGGGTGGAAGCTCAATTCCATGTGGACAGTCTCGGGCGGGTAAAGGTGGGAACTTCTAAATCTTAGAGTTCTCATGAGGCCCCCCAGAAAACAGCAGGGAATCGAGGAGTGAGACCGAGCTATCTCGTGTATTTCCACCTCTTCCCGTGAGAAACGTGATGGGAGAGAGCTCTCCCCGCCCTCGACATTGGCCCGGGTCTGGGCACACCTATTGTTATCTAATAGGCACGGTATTCAGGTGCAAACTACGCGGCCTGAGAGCTTAATTAGGGTCAGGAAAGCCTGAAGGCGCTCTTAGCGCGGGAGGGGCCCTTACAGGACAGAAGGCGCCTCTTCCCTTTTCCTCTCTTCACTCTCCCTTCCCCCTCTCTCCCCACTTCCACTTCTGCTTTCATTCCCTTACTGTAAGATCTTTGCCTCCTTGGGAGATTTCTCTCTCCCTCCTAAGGAAGAGTTCCCCCTGCACATGTAACCGAGACCCCGAATAAAGCCTAACCCTTGTTTGACTCCGGAAAGTCTCTTCTCTCATACGTTTATCTGGTTTGGCCAGCAGAAGACCTGCGAGGTAAGGTAAGACTCGGGTAGCCCTCAGGCCTCTAGGCCTGGCAACTTCCTTATTCAATTCAAATTCCAGCAAATTCCAATTGCCTCTAGGATAAAATATAAATGCTTGGCTTTAAAAAAAAAAAAAAGCTTTATACAACCTGGCATCAATGTATCTCTTCCAGACTCACACTCACAATTTGTGATCCAGACAAACTGGACATCTGTATTCTTCACACAGTGTACTCCAAACTCCTGTCTTCAGTTCTTTGCAGGAGCTGTCCTCCATGCCTGGAATGCATTCCCAGTTTACCACTGTCTCACAGTGTCCCTCTCTTTAAGACACTGCTCATCTTCTACATTAAGTTTTCTCATCCCCCCAATTTCTAGTGCCCTTCCTTCAAAACTACCTTCTGTTTAAGTAGTTAGAATGTTTTCACATGTATTAACTTTCTTTTTATGCTGCAAACATTTTCACATGTGCTTGTCTCCCCATCAGAATAGAATTTACTTGCATAAGGATTGTTTAATTCTTTGTACTTGTATCCCCAGCACCCGGCACAGTGCCAGGCATATAGTAGGCATAAATACTTGTTCACTGAAAAAAATGGGCTTCTGCAGCAGACCACAGCTTGCAATGACTGAAAGGAATTTACTATGAGATCTGTTCCAGGGTCTTACAAATTCTGGGCACAGACCACTGTCCAGCTGCAGTGCCTAAGATGCACATACTAAAGATTTGCTTCAATGAACTACCAAAGTTCAAAATGGCACTACAATTTTGGGGCTGCCCTCGACACTCTATACCTAAAATGGATCTGTGATTTCACTGATGTAAATATGATTTCCTTAAATGAGGCAGATGGCAAAAACTTTTCCAAATTTATTCTTTGTGACTTTGTCAGTTGGAAATCCATCTAATTGAATTCTTACTTTACCAACTGAATTATCAAATTAGCAAGGACTAAGAGTAGATAAAAATGGGGAATAAGGGATCAGAGTAGGGAAATAGCACTGCTGTTCTTCTCATTCTCATATCAAGTTTGTTCCTTAATCAATACTACTTTTTGTTCCAAAGAGTAATAATTTAAATCTCAGTTTCTTTTCTCTCCAGTAGAATGGTGAGAATAATTTTGCAAACAGCAATGGGAAAAGGGGACGAGGAGAGGAAACAAGCATTAATCAAGGGTCTCCTGTGTAACTGGCATTGTGCTAAGTGCGTAACAAATATTATCTCATTTGAGATGATAAAAGGCAGCGTGAAACATTGGTCAAACTGTTTTTCTCACCATAATATTTGGCATTTGGGGGAAAGGTGATAACAAGGATTTTATCAACCTATCCTCTACTCCAATTACTTTAAATATAATGGATGTATGTTTGCAAAGTCAATGGTGATTTTTTTTTTCCTACCCAAGTGACCAGATGTGCCTTCCTTGAAGCCTGAAAGGGTATCAGGTCCAAGGTAGCTATGCTGATAAACATGGTGTCTTTAACTTAGTCTCAAAAATAAGAATGTCTCAGACAAATTCTGAGTTACTCCTAGCAACAGATATACAGAATAACTTTTAAAAAGTTAACCTAACATGGTCCATGAATATTTTCTGTGGTATCTATCACTATGGAGAGAAGCTCTAGAGTTAGGGCAGTGTTGAAGAAGAGGGGATGAACTCTACAGTATTTCCTCTTAGTGTGGACATACGATCTGTTTAGCCTGCAGATCAACAGGAGAAATGGCTTCTATTGAGGCCTAAATAGGTAGCATTATTAGGGGTAGATTAAGTTGCTCCAATTTTAACTTTTTCCTTATGACCCTGAATCATCTGAAATCTCTGTAAACCTTAAATTATCCTAAATTTTTGTAAATAAGGCAGCTTCTTCCCACAAACTGTCAGGAATATACTTCAAGGAGTCCTTTGTGGAATTTATTTAATACTTGATTATAAGGAGCTAGAAAAGATAAAAAAAAAACAATCTTCCAGGAATGTGGAACAGTGTAGTAGGCTTTGATCAATCCCCATCAAAAAAGGAGATAAGGCAGTACTGCTGGACAAATTAACTAAGTGGAATCGGGAAAATAAGGTTATAAAGACAAAGGAGGAAAAGTCTAAAGGACTATAACAGCAAGACACAAAGCGCTGAGCTTGCTTTAATGACTGCATTTTGACAACTCCCTCCAGGAGATGGCCACTGCTTTCAGGGCTGCTGTCAACAGAATAACTTGGGCACACCTCCATGAGCAATATAAAGCCAAGCTGTCAGCTTTCTCAATGTATTCTTGAATGCCTATATCTATATTCTTTCTGAAGTCTCAATAAAAAGGCATTCATTGGTACATTATTTTTTCTAAGAACTCATTCTCCCTAATTCCAAAACCTAAGTGGCCCGACAAGTCTAACTCAAAATATACATGGTTTTCCATTCATAGCATTAGGAAAATTAATAGTGCAGGGAAACTATGAAATTCTACTTGATACACTATAATTCCACTGGTAAAAATGTTATGACTAGATTTAATATAATATATTTTGGTCCTATTTTCTGCAGCAGACCTCAGTTTGTAGTCACTGAAAACAATATGCTGTAATAATATTTATCCCCAGTCTTTTACTTAATTCTGAGCACAGAAGACATATGTTTGTTGTTGTTCAGTCATTTTCTGTTGTGTCCAACTCCCTGTAATCCATTGGGAGTTTTTCTTGGCAAAATACTGCAGTGGTTTGCCATTTTGTTCTCCAACTCTTTTACAGATGACGAAACTGAGGTAAACAGGATTAAGTGACTTGCTCAGAGTCATATCACTAATAAGTATTGGTGGCTAGATTAGAACCCAAGCCTGCAACTCTATCATCTGTGCCACCTGGATGCCCAAAGATGTATGTATTGAAAATCTAACAGTTAGACTCCAATTTAATGGGCTTTCAATATAATTTTCATCCTAATTCTGAGGGAAAATGCTGTATATATTTTTTATTTTATTTATTTTCAGTGTTCTACAATCACTACCACATAACTTAGATTTTATGCTGTACATATTAAGAAGGAGATTCCAAATCCAGTTCCGCAAGTTACATGATGTGTGAATTTGAACAAAACACTTAAATTCGTAGTTTCCTCATTTGTAAATAACAAGTTTGGACTATGATCTCTTCCTTGCTCTATTGTGGTCCATTCGTTTCAGTCCTGTTCTACTTTCTGTGACCCCACTTGGGGTCTTCTTAGCAGAGATACTGGAGTGGTCTGTCATTTCCTTCTCCAACTCCCCTATTTAACCAATAAGAAAACTGAGGCATCAAGAGAAGCAACTTTCCCAGAATCATACAGCTAAGTAGGTGTCAGGGTCAGGATTCAAGTATAGCACTTGTGTCTCCAAACTCAGTGTCTTTTCCACTATACAACAGAAAATAATCGTGTCAGACTGGAGTTACAGGCATGTCTTATGATCTTTATACTTAAAATTCCAGATTTAGAACTGCAAGAAATTTTAGAGCTCCACATAGAATAACATTTATTTTACAGATTAGGAAACTGAGCCCCAGAGAGATTAAATAATTTGGTTCAGGTCACACAAGTAATAAGCAGCAGAATCAGGAATCTAACCAGGCCCTCAGATAACAAAACAGCAATTTTCCCTTCATGCCTTATCTTTCTTTTAATCACAGAATGATAGATTCTCTGAACTAAAAGTAACTTAGAGATTATCTAGTCAAAATTTTACCATAAGTAGGAAGGCCTTTTATAACATTGCCTTCCATCTGCAAAAAACAAAAATTTTAAAAATTTTAACCATTTATCTTCTACTTGAAGCCCTCCAGTGAAAGGGAATTCCATTTAATTTAAAGGCAATCCATTTCACTACTGGATTATGATATCAGTGGATTTTACTTTCATAATGTACAAGTCCTAACTTTTATGAAAACCACGTCTAATATCATTTAGGCTCCCATGATATCAGTTACAATAACATCAGATTTGAAATGTGAACAAAAGAACTATTAAGTTCCTTCCCTTCGAAGTCTTATAGAAGGCACTAAGGATGTTTAGGCTAGAAAAGCATCCTGGGTGATATTTGTTTTTAAGTACTAGTAAGTCTACAATGCAGAAAAGGGATGAGGTCTGCTTTGTTTGGCCTCAAAAAGTAGAAGCAGGAACTCTCACTGGAGTCTTCCATCAAAAGACTCAGATAACCACTTGTCAAGAATGTTGTAGTGAGGATTCCTCTGGAGGGGATGGGCTGAACTTGCTGGTCACTGAGGTCCCTTTCAACTCCAAAATTTCAAAATTCTATGAGCTAACATATTAAGGAATGATATCTTCCAACAGCATCAACTTTTTATTAAATCAGAGGAATGTGCATACTCTTCTGTGTTCCTTTAGCAATGCTCTGTAATATGATCCCATATAGGAATTTGGGGGGTTTTGAACAGGAAATGTGATGTAATGAAAAGAACACTGCACTAGCAGTCAGCAGAACTGAATTTTGGGCAAAACTACCTGAGTAATCTTGGTCAAGTCATTTAACTTACTTGGGCTTCAGGTGTGGACGAGGAGAGTAGATAAAAGCTGATCAGTAAGACACTCATAGGCAACAAGAAACTAGAAAAAAAAACCCTAAATAAATTCTGTTCTTAAAACAAAAAAAGTTACGTAAGAAAAGAAATTTTAGTTGTTTTAAGGGGAAGGTATGTGTAGAGCCCATATAAGATTGCATGCCATTTAAAACTTATGGAAGTGAATGTTGAAAACTGAAAACAAATAAATTAATAAATTTTAAAAAAGAATACATATTTCAACATTTCACAAGTTCCAATTGTGAGAAATACAGTTCATAGATGAATGAATTCATGTGATTTCAGAATGGAAAGATACCTTAGGGATCATTTGTTTCATTTGAATTGATAATTAATTATTAGAAAATTTTAATATATCAATAAGACATACAATATGCTTCCGCATGTTTCAATGTCATTATTTTCTTAGATGGTGAATCTTTATTATGGTGCTGGGTCTATGACTGTTTAATTCATTTTTCATGAGTTAAATGAAGATAAGTATTTAATTTACATTCTTCTTGATGATGACTGTCTGAATGGAGACAGATTCCTTCTCAAGTTTCCAGTTAGCATTCTAATTCCACTTTTCACCACAGATTGCCATTCAAGTGTTATTGGCACTAGGTCCAATCAGTTCCTGGTCCCAGTGAAGGAAACCCAAGCTGTGTTAGAGGTACAGCTTAAGTCAATCTACTTTAAATTTTGACCCCTTACTGAGAATTTAAAATTGGTTTTAGACTAATATTTTGGGCCTCATATTAAGTCTTTCAATTAATTTGTAATCATTTGTTAGGTGCTGTTATCTGTTGATGTTCTAGCAGTAGAAGCATGTATTATAATGGAAAGAGCCCTAGAGTAGATTGCTGAACACTGGTCTCCTAGTTATTGGTCCCTGGAAACATCATTTGACTCACCTCATCAAAAAGAAAAGAAAAAAAAAGAAAAGAAATTTTATTTCAACAGTCCTAATCTTTCTGAAGGCTTACACGTTGACTTACCAAATATGAATGTTGAAATAACACAAGACTGTGTGTACCATTTCCTCTAAGAGGAGATTCAGTTTATGGCATTTTCACAAGTAGAGGAGTGGCTCACTTCAAGATCTCTAAAAATAACAGGACTCATAACCTCCAGGTCAAGAAATCAATCAACTTATCAAAAAGCATTTATTGAGAGATCAATATGTATCAGACAGCATGCTAAGCACTGGAGATAAAAACACAAATGAAACCGTATCTGCCCTCAAGGAGCTTACATAACATGGACACAAATAAGTATATTTTAAATAAATACCAAGTAAATTTTGTTTGGGAGAAGGGTCATGTGGAGGGAGGTATACCAAGAAAGACTTCATTTAGAAGATGTTGCTTGAGCATAGTGTTGTAAGAAATAAGAAATTCTAAGAGGCCCGTTCCTTTCCAGGCTACCTCGCCCCAGCTCATCATCCTGACATTTCATTCCAGTCCTACAATCCACCCTTGGAGTATGCTCTGTGCCTGTAGCCTTCTCAAGGGTTTCTCCCAGAAATTCCATTTCAAGAGTACACTGTGGTCTCCTCACTCTCCAGGCTGCACTCTGGATTTCCTCTACCATGGCCCCTTCAGCTTCCTTTTATGTGCTATCTTACCCCTTTGGACGGTAAGCTGCTTGAAGTCAGGAGCAGTCACTTGTTCTATTCGTATTCACAGCACTTGGCACACATAATAAATGACAGAGGAAAAGTAGAAGAGCATTTCAGACATGGGAGTCAGTCAGTGCAAAGGTACAGAGAGATGATGATTCTCCTCTGCGAGAAGCAGCAAAAGGTCAAAGCTGTGTGGACTGTAAAGCATGAGAGGGAGCAACATATAATGAGGCTGGAAAAGCAGAATAGGGTCATGTTGAGAAGAGCCCTAAAAGCTCGAGTTTATATTTGATCCTAGAGGCAATACTGAACTCGTGGCATTTACACGGTCAGTTGCACTTTAGAAAAATCATTTGAAAATGAAGCAATTTAACAATAACCATCATTCTGTAGAATAAAAAACAGTGGCATATTTAAGAAGAAAAAAACCTACTTGCCTCATTTATAACAACTGTACAGCATCATCAAAGCTTTTCTAAGTCCAAAACCTGCAGTAAAAGTGACAAAGATTTCTGAGAGCATGGGTATTTTGTAATTCTACTAAACCACAATCCAAATTGCAAAAACAGCTAACAGGAAGATTAAATGATGGGGTAATCAAGATCTTTCTTATTTAGAAATGTTCTTTTTAAATACAAGGGAACGCTGTTTCAATACTTAAGAGATAACAAGCAGGAAAAGGTCTTAACTTTGATTGTTTCTGCCTAATTCCAACAAATACCCTCATTTGGAATCTGAAGTACCAGGGATGATGTAATTTAGGAAAAGAAACTAAAAATCTAGATTCTCAAGGAAAAATAATTTATATTTATGTATAACTAATGATCAAATTAATTATGGAATGAGTAGATCTCTTTTTCAGGCCAGAAACTGATTTAGAAATATCTTATAACTAAACCCAGATTGGGAGACCAAAGCCTAAGGGCATTTGTTTGATAAATATAGAATTTCACACCAAATTTCTAAACAAAAACAGATTAGAAACTAGCAAAAAAAAGTAGACAGGTCAAAAACACTAACATATTTAGAATCAAATCAAGTTGTATCCACAGTAAATATATTTGGACTAACAGATATATTACTCTTTAAACAGAATCTTCCACTCATTTCACATAGACTGAACAAAAAACTTTGTACTTAGTTGTGGGCTCACTATGACACAAAATCCAAAGGCACTCTCTGCATGACATCAACCTTTTAGAAAGTATTCATTAGGTTATCCTAAGACAAAAGCTGAAATCCTATTAAATAAATGTAGAACTCTAATAGTACTTTGAAAGATAGAAGACTAATGGTCATGAATACTGTAGAAAGTAGATTCACGTAACCAAGAGGGGGTTGGCCTAGATAACTTTCAAAAGTCCTTTCCAAATACAGTTGGCAAAGCGCTTTCTTCACAAGAACACTGTGAAACAGGCAGTGTAATTATCACGCTATTTTAGAGATGATAAAACTGCTGAGTTACCCCCGTGATCACACACAGATTAAGCCTGAGAGATGGGACGTCTGCCATGGGAGCTTCGGACCTTGGCTACCACGCCCCTTAGAGTTTCTTTCTGATGGCAATCAGTAGATTACTTCTGTTCTCACTCTGCCCCCTGGCACTAATAGTTTTCATTTATGATTTCTTAAAATACAGGGTCTAATTTTTTTTAAAATGGTTTTAAGGGAGTTTGATCAAATTATCTTACATTGACCTATTCTCCAAGTCAGTTGTTTTTTATGGTACAATGGATAGAGAGGTAGGCCTGGAATCAGAAAGACCAGTTCAAATCCAGCCTCAGGTACTTACTAGCTGTATGACCCTGGGCAAGTTACTTAATTTCTGTTTGCTTTAGTTTCCTTCTTTATAAAATGGAGATAATAACAGCATCTTCCTCCAAGGGTTGTTGTGAAACCAAAAGCGAGAGTAGTCATAAAGTGATCTGAATAGCCTAGCACACAGCAAGTTACCTATTATAGCCATTGTTATTATTTCACAGATTCTTTCAACATGTTGATTTTGTTCTGTTACTCCTTACTGACTCACAGAGTCACTGATGTCTATTTGGTCTACTCTAATTTTCAGAAAGTCCATTATTTGGGCAAAGTTTACCACTTTATCTTCCAAACTGTTTATTTTCCTTTCAATTTCACAGGTCTGGCAATGAAGCATGCTCCTGACCTCCTGAGATAGGAGGGAGTCAAGATGCAGAATAAGATGCAGATATCTTTGGGAAGGACATCTGTTTTGCTTGACTTCTTTTTCAACCAGGGCAAGGTAGGCAGAGAAGGAAAAGGGAAAAAACAGTAGGGTTGTAAAAAAAAAAAAAAAAGGAAAATCACTGAAGAATTTTCCATGCACAGAAAAGACCAAGAGGAAGATGAGAAAGAAACAGACCAATAGGGCAGCTCTGAAATTTACATGTTGAATTTATTATATGCTTATAAGGAAAAGCAAGCTGTACATAAGAGAGTCACAGTTCCATCTACAATCCTTCTTTTATGTTCAGCATGGCATATGGGAATGCTCACTCTGGTGTTCAAAATAAAGTTTTTAAAAAAAAAAAAAAAAAAGAAAGATAATGTAATGAGACTGAGAAGTGGATGACAACCTGTCCACACCTACTCATCTGGTAAGATTGTCCGACCCAAAATGAGAAAGGGTAGGTATCTTACCAGTCAGACCCATCTGCTACCATCATGTGATCAGGAGACAGGGAGACTCTGCTGTGGGGGTACCCATGGGAAAAAGACATTTTCCCAACTGCACCTGTGCAGCAGCTGCCATGAACACTCAGGTGGTGGGTTAGACTATAACTGTGGACAAAAGAGGAAGCTGGGATCTTCAGAAGAAGAGTTCAGAATAAATTAGCAGGGGTTAAGAGTAAATGTGTTAGAGACAAGTCTCAAAATCGACCACTGATGTCGAGGAGTTTGCAACTTATTTTCCTCCTCTTCAATTGTTTGATTACATATCCCTTTAGAATAAGGCCCTGACCCCTACTTTTAAAGATACAGACAATGAGAAGCCACTTCAGGTCCCTTAGAGAGGTGGTAATGGGTGATAATACATTATAATAATTATAATACATGATAATAACATAAAAACATAAGGAGGCAACCTCTTATAGAAGAAAGAACATTAGGCTGAGGATTTAGGCATTTAGTAGATATAAAACCATAAGCAAGTCCCTTAACTTTTCTGATTTTGATTTTCTTTAGCTAAAAATGGAGATAATAATACTTGTAGTACTTACCTTACAGAATTACAGTAAAAATCAAATGAGATAACTATAAAGCACTTTGCAAGCCTCAAAGCTCTGCTTAAATGTCAGCTAAAAGTATAGATGGGACGAGAGATGGGACTAATCTGGTAGAGGTAGGATAAAGTAAGTATGCAGGAATTAGGATAATCTCAATTTGGAAAATAGTATACTATCCTAGGTATGATAAGCACCTAGAACTGGATAGTGATGGTAGTAAGTGAATGGAAGAAATGAGAAATTTTACGAAGAAGAATAAATAAAACTTATAGTGACTGGCTGGATATCAGCTGAGGAGGCACAAATGAGGATGCCAGTGATTCTAAATTTGCAGCTGTAGGCCACACTTCTCACCCCAACTGCCTACTTAACATATACTTCCACCAGAATATCCTGCCATCATTCATCATTTCTAATTTTCTAATTTCTAATAATTCTAAATTTCTAATTTCTAATAATTCATCATTTCTAAAATGGAACTTAGAACTTTTTCTCACAGATGTTCTCTGGCCTTCCCCTACCTCCATTTCCCTATTACTGTTAATGGTATCATCAATTCTAGTCACTGGGGCTTGAAATCTTGCAGTCATTCTCATTTCTGATTAAGAAAATTGTGTAACTTTGGGGACAACAGTTTTAATAGAAAAACCACAATGCTCGTGATTAAGGAAGTGGTAAGAAAAAAGAGGCAATGCATAAAGACTGTTCAAAGAGTCCTATTATCACATAGTTAATGTCTTCATGTCCCATGAAGTAGCCTGGAACAGTCCAGCTTCAGACATTCGCTAGGTATATGACCAAGGGAAGGACATTTAACTTTGCCAAGCCTCAATTACCTCATCTGAAAAATGAGAATAGTAACAATATCAACAACACCTACGGTATCTACCTGACAGTGTCAACACGTAGCTACAATGAGATGAGGGGCGTGGTATGCTTTCCAAATTTTAAATGGCTCTAACAAATTCCAGCTACTTTACTATTGAAGGAAACAATTAGTAATTATGATATAAAACAATACATAGCTAAGAATCATCAGTATCACTGGTTTTGGTTCAGACAGGTTGGTACCACTTGTCTCTACTCTCCCTTAGTCCTAAGATCAGACTCTGCCATCTATGAGCAGCCATGATGGAATCCCTATCTTTTTTTCTTCTTGCCTTTTCTCCTGCTGTTTTTTCTGCCCTTCCTTGTACCTTTATTTTTTGGTCTTTCCTGTCTTGTTTTTATTCTTCATATTTATTCATTACTTATCTTCATCATCTTCCTTTCTGGACATCACCCATTTACACCTCTGGATTATACAACTAGATTCCCCATTTCCATGACAATAATGTGGTCTGGATATTATATTTATTTTTAATACCTCCTTCACAGCACTGCAGTATTTATTTACATTTTTAAAGTACCTGTCTAAATTTCGATTATATTTTTAAAACATTTGACACCTATTTGTATGGAACTATCATCTCAGTACTTTATCTGAGGTGCTTTATTCAAACACCAACATCACTCCTCTTGGGAAAGTATAGTATTCTTCTACAGGCCATAATGGCATACTACTTTTTAAGAGTGTCTTGCTTTGGGGATTTGTTAATTAGCATCTATTTTAAGTTGTTACACCAATCATTCATATTCTTTCCTTGGTGAGTTCTTTTCTGAATAAGCAAATCTATCCTAAGCATCCTTCTCTTCAAGGAGGAAAAAAAATGCCTTTGACACAATAAATTCCCTAATTTATGACTACTACAAAAGTTAAACCTAAATTCTTTAGAAATAGGTTTTTTAACACAAACATGAGTTCACTGAGGGCATAATAAATTTGAAATGGAATTTTGAAGAAATCAAGCCACCTTTAACATTTCTACCAAGGCAAATTATGTGTAACTCATTATAACAGATCTACAGAAAATGTAACAGCTTATTTGGATGGATAGGTTTACAGGCATCAGACTACCACAGCCAACCTAACAAAAACTGTATGCTGAATAATAAAACACTAAAGTAGAACTGAAACATGTTGGAAGTGTTCAATTTCTCTACTCCTCTGAGTCATTCCAATTAGTAAGGGACTGTGCAAGACAGCATGGGTAAGTGGAAAGAACACATTATTTGGAATCAAAGGGCTCGAGTTCCACTTCCTCCTATAACTAATTCCTCAGTGATCTTAGGGCAAGTCACTGCACTTCTCGAGGACTCAGCTTCTTCATCTCAAACATCAGAGTCCTAAAATAGAAGACCTCTAAGGGCTCTCTTAGCTCTAAAACTAAATTAGATACAATTGGTGGTACAGGGGACAGAGCACTAGGCCTAGAGTGAGGAAGAAATGAGTTCAAATCTGGCTTCAGACACCAGCTATGTCCCTCAGCACCTCTGTTTGCCTCAGTTTCTTTGTCTAGAAAAAGGGAATACTAATAGTACCTACTCTCACAGGGTTGTCATAAAGATCAAATCGGATAATATTTGTAATGTATTTAGCACAGTGCTTGTTACAAAGTATGCACTACATAAATGCTTATCTCCTTCCCTTCCCTTTCTTCTAAATCTATGATTCAATGATGCCAGTGAGTTATTCAAAGGGAAGTTCACAGTCTTACTCTGTCAAGGAGAATTGACGTTTGTCAATGGAAAATTAATTCTAACTTCCTTGGATCAGGTACATTATTCACACTTGAGAAAAAATCTGCCAGGAATGTGGATCAAAGAATTCTAAGAAATGTTAACATCTGACTGACAAAACAATAATGTGGGTTATTTGTTATGAGCAAACACATATTTGTTGTAAAACATAATAGATCATGTATAAAAGCATTCAAATTAATGATACATCTTATAAATTAAATAGATATGGCCTAGCTCTTTTCATAAAAACCATAACATTTTGTTCTGTATATCCTTACCTTTTGTTGGACTCAGGTTCTGATCTATAAATCCTTTGAGTTCTCCATTTGTAGAAGTCAGACCAACCTAAACAAAGTATTTTTAAAAGAAAACTCTGTTAAAAAAAGGGTAAGTGAAGGTGCCCAACTATTTTAAAAACTGCTTTATATCTTCCATCAGACTGACACACATCACTACAAACTATTAATACCCACATTATTGAGAAAGGGGATTAAAAAAGGCAAATGATATCAAATGTGGGCATAAGATGAGCATTCACAACCATGAGAAATAATGGTTTTCATTTACGTATAGTTGTGAAGATTGTGGAAGAAAATGCGAACACAATGTTTTGAGCTCTATGAATCAATAAAAATTGCTGATGGTTCCTTCAATGAGAACCTTGTAAATTCCAGAAGATACAAAGTTGCCTACAGGTACTGAAACTTTGCCATCATGAACTCACCTGATTTTTGCTTTTCTTTCTTTATTATGGAAAAAATTTCCTTCAGATGACCAGTATGCTATGATACTATACGCCAAATGGAGCAGATAAACTTTACAATGCTTAAGGGCATGATATCTCCTATCTATAGTCACCTTTGGGGAATCTTCTTAACATTTAAAGGGATATCCAAAGGACACATCCTACATCACAGGGCTAAATATGGAGAGAACAGTCAACAAAAAGCGAACATAATTTATTAAAAGAGCAAAAGAAGAAAATTCTATATTCATAACAATGAGTGATGATAGCTTTACAACTATACAAAAGTTTAGGAATATTAACTGGGCGTATTTACAACATTCCACACTATTCAACACTAATGATTTTTCAGCTAACTTTTATCTATACTAGTGAAAAGAACTATATTGCAGCTGATTTAAAATACAAAATAACATAAGCACACACACATACATACACACGTTTGGAATGTGTTCTGGGATATATATTTAAATACTTGTCATATTCTGGCAATTCATGATAAACCAAATAAACTAATAAAGCCCCCATGTAAAGATATAACTAGGAAGAATGGAGACTATTTTTCTACTCTACCCCATAATCCGTTACTGTTCCCTGCTGTTGCCTGACCCCTACTCATTTGCTGGACTTGGAGAGCATTACATCCTAGTCTGATGCAAAGCATTAAAACAAGCTGATTTTTGTAATTATGGGTTTGCATATTCCTGGAATAAAGAAGTGAGTCATTAAAATCTTTGTTTCAAAAGAGTCTTCTCCAACTATATGGAGGCTAAAGCAAACAACACCGAAGTGAACAAGGGAGTTGCAAGGACAAAGGCTTTAAAGGACACCTGGGAAAAGAAAAGGAGAAATGTTCAAGAATATGTGAGAAAACTGAGACACTAATGCACTGTTGTGGAAGTTCTGAACTAATCCAATCATTCTGAAGAGCAATATGGAATATGCCCAAAGGGCAACCAAATTGTGTATATGTTTTGATAGAGCAATAGCACTCCTAGGTCTGTATCCCAAAAAGATCGTAAAAAAGGGAAAAGCACCCACATGTACAAAAATTTTTGTAGCAGCTCTTTTTGTGGTGGCAAAAAACTAGAAATTGAGGGGATACCCATCAACTGGGGAATGGTTGAACAATCTGTGATATATGAACGTAAAGGAATACTATTACTCTATAAGAAATGATAAGCAGGAGGATTTCAGAAAAACCCAGAAAGACACTTATGAACTGATACAAAGTGAAATGAGCAGAACCAGGAAAATACTGTACACAGTATCAGCAGCATTGTATGACGATCAACTATGAATGACTGAGTTCTTCTCAGCAATATAATGATCCAAGACAACTACAAAGAACTCATGACAGAAAATGTTATCCACATCTAGAGAAAGAACTGATGGACTCTAAATGCAGATTGAAGCAAACAATTTTCATTTTTTATGGGGTTTTTTATCTGTTTCTTCTTTCACAACTATGACTAATATGGAAATATGTTTTACATGACTGCACGTATATAATCTATATCAAATTGCTTACCATTTAAGGAAGAGAAGGGAGACAGGGATAAAAACTTGGAACTCAAAATTTTGTAAAAACGAATATTAAAAATTATCTTTACATATAATTAGAAAAAAGACTATTAAGAAAAAGGACATCTGGGGGGAAACTGTCAATAAATAGCTGTATTATTTTGTGTAAATTACTTCCTCCTCTCTGGGCTTCATTTTCCTCACTTGTAAGTCAAGATCTGAAATCCTGCAAAATAACCTCCTATGCTGATCTGTCACAGAAAGATCAGAGTTTAAGCAAACCTTGCAGGACCGAGCTGTGTCAGCTGAGAAAGTGCGCACACGCCAGGGAGAGCACGGTAAAGATTCTAATTTCAAAGTAAGATTATAATATCTGCTTGTAACTATTTATATTTAAAGTGCATTTGCACAGGCAGGAGAAATTACAGGAAAATCGTTTTTTAAAATGTTTGTGTTAACTGACACAATTGATGCTTCTTATCCTTGTAATACATTACTCGATATTTTTTCTAAGTAAATATGGAAGTTATTTCAAGATATCATACTAAAAGAGTTAAAATTCTTTCCATACATAATTAAATTTAACATACATTTATAAAGTACCTACTGTGTGCAAGGTGAGAGGCAGCATAACAGAGTGGAAAAAGAGCTGCTCTCTGACTCAGGAAGACATGGGTCCAAGCCTTACATCTGACACATACTGGCTACATAACTCTGGACAAGCAGCTTAACCTCCCAGTATCCCAGGCAACTTTCTAAGACTATGAGATGGAGAAAAGTTGAGATTTTGCATTGGTAAAGCAGTTTCCTCACAGGCAGTTTTCTATGTTAATGGAATCATAAGTCTATCCCTTCCCCTCTCTCCCCTAAAACAACAAAAGGGCAAGGCACTTTCCTAGTTACTGAAGATACAAAGGAGAAAAATGACATTGCTTGGCCTTCAAAGCATTTATTTCATATTAAAGGGAATATGACATATTCAGGTAAATATAATAAAAGGTAAGGTATAAGAGGGGCAAAAGAGCAATTCAAATCAAAGGTTCTAGGACGATCTGAGGGAAGGGCAAATACATTCAACTGGAGAGATCAAGGAAGATTTAAAGGAGGAAGCGGCACCACAGCTCGGCCCTGAAGAAAGAGAAGAATTCTGCCAGGAAGGGCTGAGAGGAAGGAATGTGTTCCAAGCTTAGGTTGGGAGAGAACTCCAAAGAAACTGTCTGAGCTCCCCATACTATCTGTATGTTCACTCCTAGAAGAAAGCTGAGAAGGAAAGAATCTTGAGTGAATCTGTTAATGCAGGAGAAAGAATGCTGAGTTCAGAGAACAGTTAACAGTTTAATTTCATGAGAATGTGTGCTGAGGAGTAATGTGAAATAAAGCTGGAAAGAGAGGTAGAATCAAACCCTGAAAGTCACTGTCAGCCTGAGGACTTTGTATTAAATTCTACAGATAACAGGAAGCCACCAGTGATTTTTATGCTGGAGAAGGCCATTGTCAGACTTGGACTTTAGGAAAACTATTTTGGTAGCTGGGTGGAGAATGAGTTAAAGGAAGAGAGCGAAGATATGGACACTAGCTAAGAAGCCACTGCAATTGTTTAGGCGACAGATAATGAAAGTCTGGACTTGCTGATCATAACATTAGGGCAGTCGAATTAACAAGGCTGGGCAATTAATTCCATATGAGAAGGTAAAGGAAAGGGAAGAGTCTATGTACCCTCTGAAGTTACAAGCCTGCAGGATTAGGAATCTGGTGGCACCAACAACAAAACAGAGAAGTGAGGAGAGGCAGTTTTGGAAGGCAGATAAAATTAGCTCAGCTTTTAACATTTTGAGTTTGTGGCACTGGTAGGAAACTGAGGTAGTGAAGTCACATTAGATATCTGAGACCACAGCAATGGAAGTTTTTAGACTTTTCTTGTATATGCCTTATTTATTTACTTCTCTAGCACTTTTAGATTATTTTCTTCATCAAGATTAAAGCTTGCAACATACCGTATTCTAGATCTCTGCAAAAAACCCTTCCATTCACTCTTCTGATTAGTGCCATATGCGTAGGCTTAAACATCTCACATTATTCAAATAACCCTCTAACCCCAATAAAAATTATCTCCAGAATTTAAGAATACTGCTTCATGTTGGGAGAGGACAGAGACAACCAGTTAGAAAGCAACTTATTATGGAGAAGATGTGGGAGAGTTGGAACACTAATATACTCTTGGTGGAGCTGTGAGCTGATCCAACCATTCTGGAGAGCAATTTGGAACTATGCCCAAAGGGCTACAAAAAATATGCATACCCAGCAATAGCGCTTGTAGACTGTATCCCCAAGAGATCATAAAAATGGGAAAGGGTCCCACATGTACAAAAATATTTATAGCAGCTCTCTTTGTAGTTGCCAAAAACTGGAAATCAAGGGGATGCCCATCAATTGGGAAATGGCTGAATAAATCATGGTATATGAATGTAATGGAATACTGTTGTGCTATAAGAAATGATGAACAGTAAGACTTCAGAGAGGCCTGGAAGGACTTATATGGTCTGATGCTGAGCGAAAGGAGCAGAACCAAGAGAACTTTGTGCACAGCAACGACCACAGTGTGCGAGAGTTTTTTCTGGTAGACTTGGAACTTCATTGCAATGCAGGGACTTAAAAAAAAAAATTCCCAATGGTCTTCTAAGGCAAAATGCCCTCCACATCCAGAGAAAGAACTGTGGAACTCAATCGCAGTATGTAGCGGATCACATGCGCACGCGTGCGTGTGTGTGTGTGTGTACTGCATTTTGGTTTGTTAGATAATTTCTCCCACTCATTTTAATTCTTCAACACAGCACAACTACAGTGAAAATGTATTTAATAGGAATATATGTGTAGAACCTACACAAAATTGCATGCTGTCTCAGGGAGGGAGGGAGGAGGGAGGGGAAAATAATAATCTAAGTCATATGGTAGCTATTGTAGAACACTGAAAATAAAATTAATTAATAATAATAAAAAAAAACACACAAAAAAAGCAACGTATTAGAACTCTGTGTGTAATAATGCAGAAGTTCAACCATGCCTGACATTATGAATAGTCTGTTACAAAGAGAACTCCAAAGAAACTGTCTGAGCTCCCCATACTATCTGTATGTTCACTCCTAGAAGAAAGCTGAGAAGGAAAGAAAAATGCCACCTGGATAGACAAAGACTATCCCTTGAATCTAGGCCCAATATAAAGTGAATACTTAGTAAATCATGATATTCTAAACGGAAAAGTATCAGCATATACCTTTTGTTTACATAAAATGATCAACTGTAAAACCTCAACTAAAACCACATATTTAAAACAGTTTACAGTTGCATAGTTACTGTTACATTTAAACATCTGCTCTATTGAATGCCTGACTTGTGCAGTTAAGAAATATGTGAATCTGAAAAAAATTCAGTTGAACACCTGCATCATTAAATAACCATTGAATTATATCATAAGAGAAATAAAAACAATCATTAGTCAATATATGGACCTAGGTTATTCTTATACATGTCACACCACAGCATATTTTAAAAATGAAACCTATGTTTTTTGTAATATAGAACAAAGTATACAAGCAATTTCTATTTAAATGTGAAACAACTGCCAAAATCCATGCAGTTGGGTGGCACAATGGGTAGAGTATGGGCCTCAGACACTAACTAGGCATGTGATCCTAGGCAAGGGATTTAAACTCTGTCTGCCTCAGTTTCCTCAACTATAAAAATGAGGATAATAAGAGCACCCACCTTCCCCCCCCCCCCCGGTTATTGTGAGGATCAAAACAGATAATATTTGTAAAGTTCTGAGTACAATGCCTGGCACACAAGGCGTGTTTAATAAATGCTTGTTTCCTTCCTTCTTTCCTAAATTAAAATGACAATATAGATTGCATGCATACACACATACAGTTTTCCCATATACATTATATACGTATATAAATTAAACATTAATACACATGTACAAACATATATACACACACACACATATGTTTATGTGTATTCATATATATACATGCATATAGTGGCATCATAATATAATGAAATACAGAATTACAACTAATTTCAAGTCATACCTCTGATTCTTGCTGGCTATGTGACTTTGAGCAAATCACTTAATTGCTACGAATTTCATTTTTTTCATCAGTAAAATGGGAATAAGTATTATACAAGCCCTATCAAATACACAAAGTTGCTGTGTAGATATGACAGTGTAGAGTTGAAATGGATAACTAACTGGACTGAGATTTGGAGGAAGAAGAAAGGGACATCAGAACAATAGCAATGGCCTGAAAGAAGTATTAAAGTCTTGATAAGGGCAAAGAATGGGTCCTCCTCCCTCCTCCAACACCCAGTAACGTCTCTTGCATTGAGGTTCATGCTATTCAATACCTACCATCCAATCACAATTCCGGTAGCCAATGTCTACAAAAAACTAAGATGCTCCCTTTCCTTCCTCAGTGAGTCTGATACTTGGCTAACAATTTTTCTCCCCTCCACAACTCCAGCCCTCACACTAGAGGATTTCAATGGACATATTGATTTTCTCTCAAATACCCTAACCACTCAGTTCCTCAACCTACTCTTTTCCCCTTATCTACTTGTCCACCCCACTTTAGCTGCACACAAAGATGGTTATACCCTTGATTTTGCCATCACCCACAAATGTATCACCTCCATGTTCAAGAATTCAGAAATCCCTTTATCTGACCACCATATGCTCTTGGCTTTTCACCTCTCCCCACCTCCGCCTATCTCATTCTCTGCAGCAGCTCTTCCAAAACTCTTCACATCTCCTCAAACCTCCCATGATTCTCCCTACCTCCCATTCTCTCAGGTAAGAACTTTGTCTGATATATTACAGAAAAAACTGAGGTCATTTGCTGTGAACTCCTTCTCTCCTCTTCCATACCTCCTATCACTCAGGTGCCTTCTTACCCCTGCAGGTAGCATAATGACTTAGAAAATGACAAATCAGCATTATCTATGTTCTGCTGTATTTTAATTACTTGGCTAAATCTTTCCTGATTACATTTTAATCTAGTTTGGACCCCACTGGAGATTTTTTTGGGGTCTGCACTCCTGGCAAATTTGATACCTCTGACTTAATCTAATGGCAGAGGATGGGAGATGGAGAGAAATGTGACGAGCCAAACAATAAATGCTTGAGAAAGAAGGGAGAATTACCCACCCTCTATTTCTGCACACTCTTCTCTTTAGAGTTTTCTAGACACAGATCCCTCTTAGTTTTTCTTTCTGCTTATATGATCACATATTTCTGTCTCCTTTGTTTATCAGCCTCTGTCACTCACCCTGCTCTCTTCTCTCTCTCAGTGATCTCATCCCCTCCAATGGTTTTAACTAGGCAGGTGATTCCCAGATAAGACATAGATACTCAAAGTTACTCCTCTGAGATTTGGTTCTCTATCACCAACTGACTTTTTGACATTTACTACTGGATGACTCACAGACCTCCCAAACTCATGATATTCAAAGCTGAACTCTTTGACCCCAAACCTTCCCCTATTTCAAATTTCCAGTCTTCCAGATTCATAATCTCATCACTCTCTCTTATGCTTCACATCCAGGATGTTGCCAAATTTTGCCTTTTCTACCTCCACAACATCTCTTATACAGTTCCATTTCTGCTCAAACAGACAGCATATCAGTTCAGGCTTTATCATCTCTTGTATAGATTATGTTAACAGCCTCTTACTTGGTCTCCCTGGTTCAAGTCTCTCCTCACTCTAGTCTATCTTAAGCATAGCTGCCAAAGTAATTTTCCTTATGTTCAGGTCTGACCAAGCTGGTCCCCTACACAAGAAATTTTACCAGTAGATTCTGATTGTCCCTAAAATAATTTCTATTTCTACTTAGTTTCTATAACTCTTCATAACCAGGCCCAAACCTATCTTTACAGCATCAGTGAATATTATACCCAGCTCTATCCTCCAACATTCTGTGATCTGGCTGAACTGTTCCTACTCAAGATAATCCATCTCCTATCTCTGTGCCTTTGTACTAGCTCCATGCCTGGTAAGTACTTACTCTTTATTTCTGCCTCAGAGAATCCCTCTCTTCCTTGAAGATGTTGGTCAGGCACCATATTTGCATTTAGTTTTTTCTGATCCTCCCAACTAAGAGTACCCTTGCTCCCTATCTTGTACTTAAATACTTAGTGTATTTATGTGTGTGTGTATATCTATGTATATGTTCAATTATATTTATGCTGCATATATTTCTATATATAACTTGTCTCTCCCATTAGAATGCAAATCCCTTTTGAATTTCCTGCCTCACTCTTTGTACTTGTATCTCAACAGCCTAGCACGGGGCCAATAACATAGTAGGCACTTAATAAATGCTTGTTGATTGAATGAATGAATGAAACAATTGCTTCAGCATATAGTGTCCATTATACAGGGAGAGTAAGGAGTTGAGAATAACACAAGTGTCACAAATCTAGAAGAATTCTAAATTAAAATGTTACTCCTTTCAACAGAAATAAACAGGTTTGGAAGAAGGTTAGATTTTGGGGAAAAGATAATAAATCCGATTTCAGACATTATGAGTTTGAGGTATCTCTGGGTCATCCCAGTTTGAAAGGAAGTTTTTGATGTAGGACTGAAGCTCATGGGAGATAGATCTGAGAATCATCTGCATAAATATGATAATTAAGCCTAAGGAAGCTGATTAGGTCATCAAGAGAATGAAAATATGAAGAGCAAGGCCCACAAAAAGCAGAAGAGTTATGGATGATGAGCTATCAAAGGGGACTGAGAAGGAATGCTTAAGACAGGAAAAAGGAGAATGAGAAGAGAACTGTGACATGAAAATCCACAGAGAAGAGAATATCCAGGAGGAGAGGGTGATCAATACATGTCAAATGTAGCAGCTATGTTCAGAAGGGACTTAGAAAAAAAATCACTAGATTTATCAAATAAAACATCTTTAGTAACTGCAGAGACAGCAGTTTAAGTTGAGCAATTAAGTTGGAAGTCAAACTGCAAAAGGCTGAGGAGTAAAGGGGAAGCAAAAAAGCAAAGCACCAAGTGTAGACAACTTTTCAAGGTGTTTAGTTGAGAAATGGAGGAGAAATATAGGATGATAAACTGAGAGGATGCAATATCATGTTTGAATGAATGAAGGAAAAAAACCAAGAAATGGGGAAAGACTGAAGAAAAGTGATGGTAATCTACTGGAGAAGGAAAGGGGATAGGACCAAGGGCACATGTCAAAGGGGATTTTCCTAGGCAAAGAGAAGGCCTATGTCATTATCACAGACTGGAGAAAAAGGGAAGAGAGTAGCAGATGATATCGAGAGGTTCTGAGATGAAGAGAAGGGGAAAAGAGTCTTCTGGAAGGTAGAGGGTGGCACTGCTTTTTTGAAGAAAGATAAATCAGTGCCCTTCTGATACAATCCAAACGTATTCTTCATAAAGAGAAAACAGAACCAAGAAAACTTTTTTTTTTGAGGCAATCGAGGTTAAGTAACTTGCCCAGGGTTATATAGCTAATAAATGTCTGAGGACAAATTTGAAATCAGGTCCTCCTGACTCCAGGGCTGGTGTTCTATCCACTGTGGCACCTAGCTGCCTCGAGAAAGCATTTTTTAAAACAAGTCCTCTAGCAAAAATTGATGTACTCAACTGCTATAGAAGGACTTCTCTAACAGCGGCAAGAACTAAAACCTAACAGCCCTGTGAAAGGTCTTTCTGGCATCAGCAATCTACATCTATCTGCAAGGTGGCAATTTGATAGCAATTTACCGGAAGTCAGACGCCAGGGGAAGGGAGGCAGTACAACCCTCAAAAAAATTGTTTAAACACTTACATTTTCTGTCGTCATGTCAGACTGGAGTCTTTTTTAGTTTCTCTAAAAGCATAAAAAAACTCTTCATCTTCAAAAATACTTCAAAAGAAACATCCTGTTAAATAAAAAAGAGGTACAGAAACATAAGATCTTGAGAATATTCTTGAAATGCTTTTTCACTGTTGAAATGAAGCTAGAAAAAGTAAGAAAAATAAGGTGTTTTGGTAAATCTAGTTGGACCTATACTTTTTTTTCTTATATGTATGTAAGTTCATCTAAATTAATGTGAAGGGGATGCAGATACAGAGGATACAGAACTGTCTTTCTTTTTAAGAGTCCAGTGTATTTTGGATGTTCACTCAATGTTGATATATCTCTTTAAAATCAAATTAATGTAATGCAAACTAAATATCAACAAAAAACTATAGTTCCTTAAAACTAAATTGGAATTTCTATTTGTACTTGAAACTAAGATTGGCTCAGGGAAAAAAATTATGTGGTTTCATTTTCTAATATAATACTTTTATCTTATGTTTTTATGCTTAAGAAAGTGGATCATATAAAAGATTCAAGGATATCATAAACTATTCCTCAATTTCCCTATTCTGAGACTCAATATGTATTTCTAAAAAAAAAAATCATAAAATCTTAAATAAAACTAATAAGTGCTATTAATAACTCTATGGCATATTTGCAATGGCCACAATAATAAGTATGAATAATGTTTACCCCAGAATTCAATATTCCTGGCATCTAGGATGAAGCAGTATAGCTGCTAGTATTTTCAATATTTACACGAAAACTCTTGGTTTTTGGTATAAATTTGTTAATGAAGTAATTTATAAATCATAAAAACATCAAATGTCATATCCAGCTAATTCTTAAAAATAATCTTACCTACAGAGGTAAGCAAATTTAAATTAGATTTTATATTTTAAGGCATCATTTAAAAATACAGAATTTCCTAAACATAATATTCTTAGGCTATTCAGGCCTACTTCAGAATTTCAGAATTGGAGAGATCATCTTAGTTCAACTCACATATTTCAAGGATAAGAAAAAAAAGGTCCAGAAGTTGTGACTTGCTCAAATTCACAATATTAACTTGACACTAGAATCCCCATTAGATAATTGGGATATATACTGCCAGTCCAGGGCTCTTTTGATTAACTGTAAAATGAGATTAATGATTAATACTTGTATTATGATCACCAGGACTGTCATGAGTATCAAAAGTAAAAATATATATGAAAGTACCTTGAAGTCAATAAAATAATACATAAACAAATGTAAGTCATAATAAATTTATAGTTTTGTGAACCTCAGTAGTTAACTTTTGTTTAGAGGTTTATTTGGAAAAAAAAGCCTCCTAACATCTCAAGTAAGCTAATAAGTTTAAGAATTAATACACTGAAGAACTAGTATTGCTTTGAATGTCTCAAAAAACAGAAAACAGACCTTCTAGTAGACAAGAACTTTTCTTTCTTATCACCTCTAATCATCTTTCTTTTTCCCTAAAAGTAAAGTTGAATTACTATGATTATGAACACAGTTCCTACAAAAAAGAAAAACAAGGTATCCAAGTTTCCCTATATTAAAAATATCTTAAAGATCCAGGTAAAACAATAACTCCTTTATGAATAATTTTCTCACGTAACACTATTATTTCTAAGATTCCTAACTTCAGAAAATTCTGTCTCTAAACACAACCTTCCTTCTATTCCCCGCTCTGACAATAACATTTTCAGTCTGTGTCCCACCCCCTTTTGGGCTTCACTTGTTCTCATACCAGTTCCTGACCCTTTCATCCAGATTCTTCCACTTTAAATGATTCCCTACCTGTAAAGAATTCCATAAATCTCCTTTCCTAATTCCTCAACTCCTTCTCAAAAATCAAATTAATTTAAGAAATCATTTTTAAGAAAGTAAGAAATGAATACTTGTAGCATAAAGCTACTTTTTGTTTTTTTGCAGGGAGAAAAAAAAATTGCTTTATTTTCAAGTTCTTCCAAAAATGTAAAAATGTCTAGAAAGACTTAGATTTCTGAATAAAATCATTTCATTGTCCATCTGCCCCACTCAGCAGTAAGGTCCAAGGAAGGGAAAATCTTTGTTCTTCCACTCCCTTGGCCTCTCCTCACCCCCCCAATCTCACACCTTTCTCCCTATATGAGGGTGAGAAAAGTTTAGAGCAAAGAGGTTTGGGGGGAGGAAGTAGGACTTGTGCTGGGACAATATCCCACTCGAGATACTGGGACTTCAGGATGGAGTTTTACTGGGGTGGTAAGAAAGGGCACCAGAGTTCTTTCTTATTGTCCCTAAGGCCTGTTCTGGAAAATGAGAATTCAAGAAAACCATAAACAACCACCATTGAAACATCCAGGAGAAACAAGACCATGGGAGTAGGAGGGAGAGACAACTGTGGGCCCTTGCCAGTTATAGCCTCCCCTGCCACTTCTTGGCAGGCAGAATGAGCAGCAGTTTGAGTTCCCTGTCTTCACTCTCATCCTCTTCTGAGAATTCACTGCCTTCCATAGACACAATCTTGTGCCTCCTGGTGACATGCACAGGACCAGAGCCAGACTTCAGGTGGAAAGTCACTGGAGACTGGAGTGGGAAGTCACCTAGGCTGAGCATGGGTTGGCAGTTTCAGGTTGGCCAGTAGCACAGCGATTTCCTCATTATCATGGTTTTGGGCCACCACCTCCACAACACTGCACTCCTCCTTAGCATCCTCTGTGAGGCAGAGCATGCTCAGTGCCAGCACATGCTCTGTGCTGTCCCCTCCTCCTCTATCTTGAAGGTGTAAGACCTAGCATGCCTGGACAGCTCAAAACCTAAGAAGAAGCTGTCCATGGTGACTGGAGGGGGGGGGGGGGGGCAGGCCCGGAAGCCTCAGGGCTCCCACGGCACCCCCAGCCTGGGTCCAGCTTTCCTGTGTCTGGAATGCCAAGGAGGCTGAAGTGGCGGCCATGTTGGTCACATAAAGGTACTTTGGTTCAGATGCAATGAAGTCCCTCTACCACTCCCCAGAGCATTCCAAACTTACCCTTCCTCAAATCCCTTAAGTGAAACTCTACCCCATCACCCAAACTCTGCATTGTTTTAGAGGACTGAGTATTTTATTTTACAGAGAATGAGGCTTCCTTCACCTTCCCTTCTCTACCCCTCAAAACCTTCCACTGATATCATCCATTCTTCCTATCTCAGAAGATGAGGTACTAACGGTGCTGCCAACAGAGCATTGGGTTTATAGCCAGGGAACTTGAATTCTAATGCTCAAATAATAATGTTTCTGAGTTTTCTTCCTTCATCTGTAAAAGAGAAATAACAAATATTTCAACTCCCTTCTCACTGGAGAGTAGTGAGAATTCAATAGGATTATGACAAGGCATCCAAGGCTCCCTTGAACTACAGTCTCCCAGTAAATTATCCCAAGTTCAAGGTATGCAATGGATCAGAAGTTTTCCCAAACCATAGCTGACATACCTCTACCTGTGTACTTACTTTTACTAGTCAGCCAGAGGACCTATTTAGTTCAAAGCACAGGCATTTGATGAAACAAACAAAATAATATAGTAATGAACAAAACATTTTTCCCATTAAACCTTGAGCTGGTTGTTGCTTTTCAGTTACATCTGACTCTTCATAACCCCATTTTGGGGTTTTTATGGCAAAGATATTGGTTTGCCATTGCCTTCCCCAGGTCATTTTATAGATGAAGAAGTAAGCAAACAGGGTTAAGTGACTTGCTCAGGATCACACAAGTAGTAAATGCTTGAGGCTGCGTTTCAGCCCAGGTCCTCCTGACCCCAGGGCTGACACTCTATCCCACTGTGCCACTTCGCCATCCCAAAAACTTCGAGTTCATTCTCCCACAAATACATACCATATGAGAAGAGTAAGCATACAAAGGATTCACATGTAGGACATTACATCTATTGAGAACACATGTGGCCACAACAGTCATGTGTAATGGTTCACACCCAGGAAAATATGTAGCAGTTCTCAAAGAGTGGTCTGGGGAAACTTAGGGATCCCTAAGACCCAGTCTGAGGGTCTACAATGTCAAAACTATGTTCATGATACTAAGATGTTTTAATTTCTAATATGGTAAATACTGATAAATATAACCCACATAAGCAAAAGCTCTTGGGGGAGAGTTTTGAGAATATATGGGGTCCTAAGAACAAAAAGTTTCAGAACTGCTGGTGAAACAAATAGGGTCCTGGACTTAGAGTTAGGAAGCCCTCATTCATGTTCAAATCCAATCTCAGACAAATCTAGTTATGTGATCCCTGGACAAGTCATTGAACTGCTTAGTGCCTTACTTCTCACATCTAAAAGATGAGAGGGTTAGACTCCATTTTATCTAGCATCTCATGATCACAGCCCTGACTACTGCCAAGCTACTCATGTCTTCTGACTATCATGGCCCGCTCTCTACGCCCCACAATGCACAAACTTCTGCTGCTTCCCACTGGGTGTTACATCTCTGCACTATCCAGTCACACATGTACATCTTTCACGGATATGATGGTTAGTAAGCTTCTGTCCTGTTGCCAGGGTTACAGCTTCTCACTGACAGTCTTCTGTTAAGGTCTTCAGGGCCACAGCTTACTGTCTTCCCTGTCATAAAGCTCTTCCCATTAGCCAAACTGCTCATATCCAATGGTCCTTCTTCAGTTTCTATCCTCTGGAGCACTCTCTCATTCCTTGACTTTTCAGGCTGGTCTTCCTCTGGCTCACCCTCAGCTATCCAGTGGCACTTTGTTTTTTCACTCTCAGTAGTTCTTTATTAGTCCTTACTATGTGTTTTCATCAGTATTCTGTCCTTGGTCTTGTTCTATTTACATTCTTTCTGAGAAATCTCATTCACTTTTTGGGCTTCAACCTTAAATTCCCACTTCTGTGAAAATAATTGTAAAATCTTTATATCCATTCCCTGACCTCTCTACCTAGCTACAGACTCAACATCTTTAACCAACTACAGGACATGACCTATTGGTACCATCTTCTCAAAATGTTAGAACTTAGGATTTTATGCCCAAATCTACTTTTTACTCTAATTTTCCTATTTTACTGAGTGGTATCATCATTAGTTCAAGCTCCAAAGTTCAAAACCTCAACATTTATCTTTCTCAACTTTCATATCCAATTAACTATCATGTCTGGGCAATTCTGCCTTTTTAACAGCTTATCTCCTCTAAACTCCAACTGTCATCAACCTAGAACAGATCCTAATTACCAACTATTTGAAATACTGCCATACAATGGAAAACATATTGGAATTGGAATCAAAGTGACAAAGTTCAAATCCTGGCTTTGCTCCTTAATCTGAGACCTTGAGCAAATTAGAACACTTTCTGGATCTGAGATAATGTCTAAGGTCTCTTCCAATTCTAAAGCCAAACTCCTATGATGATCCCATGGTTCTACTCTCTCCCACTTAAAATCCAAACTTCTTAACATTAACAAATCAATCTTCTTTTTCAGTAGGTCAGATAATATTCCAACCCTGTTCAAAATCCTTTGATAATTTCCTACGGTCTTATGAATAAAATTCATACTCGGTCCTGTACTTAAGCCTGTTCATAATCTGGCACCTTCCGGTACCTTTCAAACTTTATTTCATATGACTCTTCTCTACATATTTTCCAGTTAAACTGGATTTCACACGTACATACATACATACACATAGCACACAAACACACACACCCCTACATTCAATCCCTTCACTTTCAGCTTGACAAATATTTATTAAGCACCTCATAATATGCCAAGCACTGCATGGAAGCTCTGAACACAAAGATTTTTTAAAATGGCATAGTTCTCATCCTCAAGATGCTTACAATGCAAAATGGGAACATAAAACAATAACAATAATTTAAGTTAGAATAAGATTATGAGAGAGGTCAAACAGAGGAGCATGAAAGATTCAAGGAAGATACTTATAACATGGTTAGCTCCTGAGCTAATGACTGAAGGAGAAACAGAATTTGAAAAAGAGTCAAGATACAGAGGCCTTGTTACATCCCCATCCCCATCCCCTTTGACTGTGATGTCCTCCATGCCTAAGATGTCCTCCACAATTCAAGCTGCCCTGAAATTCTATCCATCTCTTAAAGTCAAACTTAAGCAGCCAAATGTGATATCTTCCTTGGTATCTCCACTAGTTTAAACTCTTCCCTTCAAAAAAAAAAAAAAAGATGAAATATCTCATAGGAAAAACAACTCACAAAGATCTAGAAGAGATAATTAAAGAATCGTTGGACTACCTGAAAGCCATGAACAAAAAAAAAAAAAAAGAGCCTAGGCAATGATATTTCAAGAAATCATAAATGAAAACTGACCAGATATCATAGAATCAGTAGGTAAAGTAGAAACTGAAAGAATTCCTCGGAGACTTCCTAAAAGAAACCCCAAAATAAAAACTCCCAGAAATATTACAACCCAAATCCAGAGCTTCTGGGTCAAGGAAAAAATACTGCAAGCAGCCAGAAAGAAAGAATGCAAGTACTGAGGAGCCACAATCAGGATCACACAAGATTTATCAGTCAACACCATAAAGAAGAGAGCTTTTAATATGATACTCCAGAAGGCAAAGGATCTAGGATTACAACTAAGAATAATTTATAGAGAAAAACTGATTATATTGCTAAAACAGAAAAAAGTGGACCTTTAACTACAGAACTTGCAAGGCTTCTTGATGAAAAGACCAGAGTGGAATGAAAAAAGTGACCTACAAACATAGGAGTAGAAAGAGTCCTAAAAAGGTAAACAAGAGTGAGAAATCCTAAGAAATTTTACAGTTCACATTCTTATATGAAGAGATGATACATGTAACCCTTCAGAATTTTATCATCATCAAGGGCACAGAGGGAATCTAATTGTACAGAGGGCCTGAATGTGATTCTGTTGTGTTTGGATGATTATAAAGGAAGAACAGAATAAGTGGGGAAAAAAGAAAGGGAGGAGGAGAATGAAAAGAAAGAATGGGAAAAATTATCTCACATTAAGGAGGAGGACACAAAAAGGAGTTTACATTATTACAAGGAAGGGACTATGGGAAATGAACAAATGATACCTGAACTTCACTCTCATCTAAACTAATTAAAAGAGGGAAGAATACACAGATACATAATTGGAAACAGAAATACATCTTACCCATCAGGCTAATAAGTGGGAAAGAGTGGAGGAATAATAAGGAAGGTAAATTAAGGGAAGTATTAATAAGCAGAACAGACTTTAGAAAAGGGGAATGGGGAGAAAAGAAAGGTAAATATAGATAATAGAATGAAGAGAAACACAAAGTTAGCAATCATAATTATGAAAGTGAAAGGTATGCACTCAGTCATAAATCAGAAAAGGAAGGAAAAAATGGATGAGAAATAAAAATTCAACAATCTGTTATTAACAAAAAACAAATTTGATACCAAAAGATATACAAAGATATAAAATAAAGGACTTGAGTAGAATCTAGTATGCTTCAACTGAAGTGAAAAAGGCAGGGACAGCAATCACGATCTCAGACAACGCAAAAGCAAAAAAAGACCTAATTAAAAGAGATAATCAAGGAAACCATATCTTGCTAAAAGGTACCATGGACAATGAATTAATAGCTATACTAAACATACATCCACTGATTGTCACAGTATCTAAATTGTGACTAACAGGAAGAAATAGACAATAAAACTGTAATAGTGGGGAACCTTAATTTACCCTTCTCAAACCTAAACTGAATCCAAAAAATATACAAGAAAAATGTACAAAACCATCATAGAATTTCGAAAAGTTAGATATAAGAGAACTCTGGAGAACACTGAATGGGAACAGATAGGAGTAAACCTAATTTCTCAACTCTGCATGGCACCTTCATAAACTGACCATGTATTACGGCATAAAAATCTAATGTACAAATACAGAAAAGCAAAAATGTAAAATGCACCTTTTATTGACTGTAATGTAATAAAAATTATGTTCAATAAAGAACTTTTAAATCAAAGCTTAAAAATTAACTGAAAACTAAATAACTTACTCCTAAAGGAGGGATAGGCCAAAAAATTATAGAAATGATCAATAATTTCATTAAAGATAATGACAACAATGAGACAACACACCAAAATTTGTGGATTCAGCAAAAGCAGTAATCAGGGGAAAGCTTATATCTAAACTCTTTTCATCAGTAACAGAAAAAAAGCAAATGAACAGTTTAGGCATATTACAACTAAAAAAAATCCAAAACAACATCAGATTTAAAAAAAACCCAATCAAATACCAACAAAAATCGTTGGAAAATCAAAGGAAAAATTAACAAAACTAACAGTAAAAAAATTAATTACTAAAATAGGAACTTTTCATTTTATTTATTTAAATAGAATGCTTTATAGATAAGCAGTGATATCACCGTCAATTTAAAACTAAGAGCTTTCTTTTGTTGTAATAGATTGTACATTTTTAAAATCATCTTCCACTAATAACTTCTTTTTTGTTTTATTTGTTTTCAGTGTTCTACAATCACTTCCACATATCTTAGATATTTGCCTCTCCCTCCCCCACTTGCCCCCTACCTCCTCACTGCCTCCCTAAGATGGCATACAATTTTATATAGGTTCTACAATACATTCAATATGAGCTTTTTTAAAGAAAACAAATAAAATGGGTAAGTCATTAACTAATTTGATTGAGAAAAAGATGAAAACCAAATTATCAGTATAAAAAAATAAAAAAAGATGAATTCACAGCCAATGAAGAAATAAAAGCAATTGTTAGAAGCAATTTCACCCAAATATATGTCAATAAAATTGACAATCTAAATGAAATGGAGGAATATTTGCAAAAAACTAAGTTGCCCAAATTAAGAGAAGAGGAAATAGAATATTTTAAAAATTCTATCTTGGAAAAAAATGAACAAGCTATAAATGAACTCTCAAAGGAAAAAACACCTAGGATCAGATGGATTTACAAGTGAATTCTACCAAAATATTTTTTTAAAAATTCCAATGCTACATAAACAGGGGGGAGAGAGGGAGAATGGAGAAAGAAGAGACCCTCCCCAACTCCTCTGACAAAAATATGGCTTTGCTACCTAAACCAGAAAGAGTCAAAAGAGAGAACTATCGACCAATTTCTTTAGTGAATACTGATACAAAATTGTGAAATAAAATATTCACAAGAAGACTACAGCAATAGGATCACCAAGATTACCCACACAACCAGGCTAGAATTAGAAAAGAACGCAAGGCTGGTCCAATATTAGGAAAATTATAAAACAAAAATCTTCTCATTATTTAGATGCAGAAAAACCTTTTGACAAAAAGGTGACACCCATTCTTGTTGTTTTGTTTTTAAGCACTGGAAAGCATAAGAATAAACAGAATTTTCCCTAAAATGATACGTAATATCTATCCAAAACTAGGGACAAGCATTAACTGTAAAGGGGAGGAGCTAGAAACTTTTCCAATAAGATGAGGGGGTAAAGCAAGGATGTTGATTCGCCATTACTATTGAATATTGTAACAGAAATGCTAGCTACAGCATTAAGACAAGAAATAAGCATAGGCAAAGAGTAAGCAAAACTATCACTTTTTGCAGATGATGTAATTTAGAGAACCTAGAGTTAACTAAAAAACTAATTGAAAAATTTAACAACTTCAGCAAAGTTAGAGGATATAAATAAGTCCACACATATCACCCACATTTCTGTATATTGCCAACAAAATCCAGAAGGAAGAGATGGAAAAAGAAATCCCAGTTAAAATAACTACAGACAGTATAAAATACTTGGAAATCTACCTATCAAGACACATATAGGAACTATATGAACATAATTCCAAAACAAATCACACAAATAAAAACAGATCTAAATAACTAAAGAAATATTAACTGTTGTGAATAGGATGAGTCAATATAATAATACAAAATAAATTTATTTGTTCAGTGTTGATAGCAATCAAACTACCAAAGAATTACTTTATATAGCTAGAAAAAAATCAAAATTGTCTGGAGGAAAAAAAGGTCAAGAATATCATGGAAATCAAAGAAAAAAAAAGGGAAGGAAGATGCTTAGCAGCACCAGATCTCAAACTATACTACAGAGTTGTAATTATCAAAGCAATTTGCGTATTTTTGACTTTGCTTCATCTCTAACTCCCGTTTTCTTGGATTCACCTGATGCACAGTAAATTCTATTCTGTATTCTCAGATTTATTCTGTCTATATCTTTTTTTAAGGTATGTTTCTTGTGAGCAAAAGATTGAGGGGTTTTCTCTTATCCAGTCTGTCATTCCTCATTTCTATTGGACTATCTGATACACTCACATTTAAAGTTATGAAAATCAAGCTTCTTATTTCCTCCATTTCTGTTCATCTTCCTTAAAGGCAATACTTCATCTCTTCAGCTCTTTCTGTTTAATCTGCCTTAAGACAATCCTCTCTTCCTCATCCTTACGCACCTCTTCTGTTCGTCTCACCTTCCCCTAGTTTTAGAGTTTCTATTTAATAACATGGAGTACTTCATGAATTGGTATTCTTGTACGTTCTTGTACGTAACAGGTACAAGATAATAAATGCTTGGTGAACTGAACTGACTATAAAGGTCAGTTATTGTTATTCATCTTATTCTAAATCACACAAGATTTGGATTTTTACATTGTTACAGTCACATGTCTATATTCCAACGATGTTCTTGTTCCTACAGAAACTTTATTAAAATGCAAATAATTTTAAAAGCACTTTAAAAACATTAAATTTTATGGACTATCATGCATTCAAATACTATCACAATAAAGAAAACAGAGGAATTTGCCATCTAAAAAGGCTGAAAAATACATCCTTACAGCATCCCCCATTTTTTCTCCAACCCTTCAAAACTGCAATTTTCATAATCTGACTTTTTAAAAAAAAAATCAGTGACATAGTATCTCTTTGGAACATGGGAGCAATTAACTACCATTTAAAATAAAGCTTACCAATTTTTATGTTTTATCACATGCACTAAAATTAAATTCTATTTATATTATTTTCTCTACAGCAATTAGCATAGTGTTCTCTGTACAAAATGAGAGCTTACTCAGTGTTGACTAATACAGATTAATTAGGAGAGACTAAGGAAATTTTAATATGTAACCTCTAACTCTACAACAGAAAATTTGGGTAGATTTTTAGCTGGCACTTTCTTTACTTTCCTAACAGAACAAATTTTTCTTCTAAATAAAAACTGTTAAAGAAATACAACCTACTGGGTTTTTTTCAGTAATTGCTATTATTATCTTTAATTATTATATTATCTTAAAATATCAACATAACTAGAATACGTGATTAAGTATAAAACAAATCTTCAAAACTAGTAGAGGTTTGTATTTTTTTTTACAATGTCCTTGGAAACAAAATTTACATGGTCTTTAACCCTTTAAAATGCTGGACAGTGAAAGTATACATGAAATCCAACGTTTAATTAAGAGGTTACCATTTTGAGTGGCTCTAGTAATTTCTGAAAGATGAAACAAAGTCATGTGCACTGATGCATAATGCTTTGTCAAGGCTCAAACCCAGCTCACCAAACTTTAACACCAGTAAAAACAGTTGGGCTTCTTCTTCCAGCTTCATGAACACTTTTTGTCCAGCTCAAAAAGACAGACTTCATGACTTCACCATCTGCCATGACCTCTTGTCAGTTTCAAACAAAGCACCTCACACAGACGGTCTCAAAATGTAGACCCTTTTCTATTCCCAATCACTACTTGGCAGCTTTCATCACACTGCTTTCAAGATGGTACAACTTTAATCAGAAACTAAGATAGAGAAGAAACATTAAAAATCAACACAAAGGGCTTGTTTTTGTTTTTTTTTTTTCAAAAAAAATCTTGGGATAATAAACCACCAAACTTGACCTACATGGAATTCAGAGACTTTTAAATACTATTGTAAAAGACACCAGTGGAAACAAAAATCAAGCAAAGGCACCATATTCAAAATTCAAACATTTAGTAATATTTCTATATCATTTCCACAGGGGAAAAAAAAGTTTCCAAATAGAATTTAAATTCTTAAAAACATTTCAGCACTTTAATCTTCTATAAGAATTGAATTTTTTGCAGATTGTTTTGATTTAGTACAACAGATTAATATTCTTCTAAATAAAAGTATAATTAAAGAGATATTCAAATGTTGATCCTGTTTATGGCACTCTATAACCTATGGGGCAGCACTTGGTAAGGACATTATACTTCTTTAACTTTCACTGAGCTCTCTGGAGTTGCAAAAAATTCTATCTGATTTACAAACTATATAAGCAAGAATCAGAAGCAATTAAAAAACAGCAATTAAGTGGCAATTTTAAAAACCCAGCAATTACATGTCAGATTAAAAACAAGAACATAAATTATTGTAGGGGAAAGACTCCTTGTATAACAAAAGCCTGAAAAACTGGAGAGTAGTAGGTGAACAACAACTTAAATCGTGTCACAATAAGGTCCAAATGCAAAAAATTTAAAAGCAAAAAAAAAAAAAAAAAGCTAGTAGCAGTAGGTGGCACAGTAGATAAAGCACCAGCCCTTCAGTCAGGAAAATCTGAGTTCAAATGTGGTCTCAGATACTTGACACTAGCTTGTGAGATGCTGGGCAAGACAATTAACCCCAAATGCCCTGAAAAAAAAAGTTCCAAATAGAGATGAACCTGAATCTATATGATGTTTCATATCTCATCTCCAAACCTCTGCATGGGCTACTCCCCTATTCCTGGAATGCTCTTCCTCTTTATCTGCACCTCTTGTA
The DNA here is from genome assembly GCF_028372415.1 of Notamacropus eugenii. Taxonomy (NCBI): domain Eukaryota; kingdom Metazoa; phylum Chordata; class Mammalia; order Diprotodontia; family Macropodidae; genus Notamacropus; species Notamacropus eugenii. The sequence goes on from NC_092877.1 coordinate 330,385,138, forward strand.
ATCTCTGGCTGCTTTCAAGACAAGACCTTTCCTACTCCTTTCAGCTGCTAGTACCTTTCTTGTTTATCTCGTATATACTTTAATATAAATACAGAAGGAAAAGGAGTTTGTGTTCCCTAAAGCAGCAAAAATATTTCCATTAAAATTGTTTAATTTTTAAATGTTAAAATGGATAAACATGAGTTACCTGAAAAAGTCATCAATCTGAAATATGTTAACTTATAATACAACCTAAATTAAGCATGACTGTAAACTTACGTTATTTCCAACTCCATCTTCCCCTCTCAAAAAAAATTACTTTCACTTCTAACTCATTTTTTCCAAATAATTTTAAGACAGAATGTTTTAGAAAACTTTAATAATTTAGTTAACCATGTTTTTACATTAAAGGAGTAACATCGAAAAATAAAATATATGCTCTAGTCAGGAAGAAATAACATTGGAGATCAACCTAGTTTAGAACAAAATGAGTTTTTAAAAACCTTGCCAAGAATATAACAAAAAGTTTCCTTTATTAAGCAGTACAAGCCAAATTTTAAACCTCTAATTTCTGCTCAGGGCCTAAATGGATTAGACCACCTGTTGCACATATGCTGCTTAACAGGGTCAAAATTTCTAGGCCAGTACAACTCTTGGATTAATTATCCAAATGTCTGTCAAGACATAACCTTCCCTGCTCCATCACAACAGGAAATATATTCTAACATTTTATAAGTACATCAATATTTTTAAAAGGTTTAAATGATTGTACAAAAAAACTAAACTCACCCAAACTGTGTAACAAATGTAAATATGGGGGGGAAGGGAGAAGATAAGGAAGAAAGTGAGGAAAATAGTACAGTTTCTGGTCATCTTTTACTGCCATTCTCCAAAAGGCTGATCACTTACTTTTAAGGGTGTTCAACTAGGAAGGAAATAAAATACAAAAACAAAACACTGAAAGTTGATTTCTAGAAACAGAAATGTCATTAGGCATGTAGGTATTTTTGCAAAAGCTTACTCAAATCAACAGAACATGCAGTATCCATACAAAGAATATTTCATTTGAAAATAATTTTAATACGTTACATACATACACCTTGGACTTCCATTAAAATCACTGTTGGAATTATCATTTGTTTAATTTCCTTACTCCTAATCATGTACTTGCAAAGCAATTTCATTTTGTGACATTTATGATTTTAAAATTTCTAACATTAAAAAGGACTTAGAAATAATCTTAACCAAACTCCTAAATTTACATATTTCTTCATATTGTTATGACACCTTAAAAGTGAATCATATTTTTTCTTTTAACTTTTATTCAGCAATTAAGATGCAATTAAAAAATGTGGCTAGAAAAATAACATTATTTTTTTCCTCTCACATAAAAATATTTAATTAGCAGAAACAATCCTAAACCTACAATAAGGGAGGTAGGATACTATAATGAGATGAGCACTGGCTTTGGGGTCAAGAGAGACCTGGGTTTGAATTCCAGCTGTCACTTATCTAGTTGTGGGATCCTAACTCACCCAATCTTACATAGTCTCAGTTTCCTTATCTGCAAAATTACAATTTGTAGATTACATTATTATTTGTATTACCCTTACCTCTCAGGAATATTATAAGGAAAGCACTTTATAAACCTTAAAGTGACATACAATTCTGAGCTATCACTACTTGAACACTCAACACTACTCAAAAAACAACACACTCAATTTCGAACCCTTCCAATTGCTACAAAGTTGTTCTTTATCCAGCAATGAAGTCTATACTCTGGCAACTATTGCCTACCCACTGATCACTATATAGCACATATGATCACACTTCCTTTCAAATGTTCAAAGACAGCTATCATATTTTCCCCAAGTCTTCTCCTCTCCAGATTTTCTCAGATTCTTGGCAACGTCAGAGATGGACAAGCTTTTAAGAAGTCAAAAAGTACAAATAATACCAGAAAAATAATCACTTCTACAACATATTATGAGACAGCTACATAGTGCAGTGCATATAATGCTGGACTCGGAGTCAGGAAGATTCAAGTTCAGATTCTCCTTCAGATATTTACTAGTTGTGTGACCCTGGACAAGTCACTTAACCTCAGCTTCAATTTCCTCACCTGTAAAATGGAGATCAAAGTATTAAACACCTTACTGTTTGTGAGACCAAATGAGATATCACACGAAGCATTTCTTTCAAATCTCAAAGTGCTGCATAAATGTTATTTTCAAAAGCTAATAGAAGAAAATTATTTTAAGCAATATGTAACATGATGCAAACTGCAACAGTAACATCTGAGAAATTTTTCATTTGCTACCCGGATAAGTAACAGACCAATGCAAAGACAAAAACACAATAATGTGACAGGACCAAACTAATAAGGTTTCCTTCTTACCCCCACTCCCAACATGCGTTGAAGTGTTTTTTCCCCCTAAAAGGCAACCTAAAAGGTGTCACCCAGAATTGACTAGCACAGTCAAGGGCTACAGGCCTATAGTCTAGGGCTCAGGCCTAGAAATAGCTTCTTGGAAGACTCTAGCCATACCAAAGTGGCTTCCTGGTCACCAAGGGACATAAGACAGCCTGTGCACAAAGACCTAGCACTTAGATTCTGGGCCCTTCAGATTTGGTAGCTGTCCCCAGACTACATGAGTCACCAACGCTGTTTTGCTAACTAGACACATTTCCTTACTAAGCACAGGGGTCCCCGTCTATCAGATCTAAGTATTGGATTATCCTTGTTGAATATTCTTCCTATGCTATACCTAACTGAATCTCCTTTTAAAAATGTGTTTGACTAACCTATAAGTGACTCATTTTTCTCCAATACCCAACATGAACAGTACCAGCCTGAGTGAAGCCCACCTCTAACAAATATAAGTGTTAAACTAGGCATCAAAAAACTGCATCCAACATTATTTTATAATATGTCACAACAGGAATGTGACTTAAAATGAGACAACAAGAATAGTAGGCAGGAAAGTAAAAGAAATAGGGAATCCTCTCCTACAAAGTTATCTGAAGAAATAAAAATTAAATGAAAGCAATGATCACAGAACTCTTCACTAAAGAAATACCTGTGAATTCAAACACAGTAAGGCAATGTCAACCAATCTCAATGCCTGGAACACAGAACACACTTCATAAATACTTATGGCCTTGAATTGACTTTTCAGTGTAATATTGACAATACAGGCTTGGCATATATTATTAACATTTTAAGAAAGTCAGTAAAAATACAAAAATGATATCAAATAAGAAAAAGCAATCATTTGAATCGAAAGGACAAAAGAAAACACACTTGATGTCATCACTACGATAGCCTCTCAGCATGTTCGCCTACTGCTCTTTTGCACTAGGTAGACTTGCTATGCTGACCACCCTCAGCACCTCTCACTTCTTTCCTTTTCCCTTGTTTACATCCCTGTCATTGCCAATTCTAGGCTCTACGCTCCCTGAGGACAGCAACCCCTCGTGAGATTTGTCAGGTCCGTATCCCAGGGCTGAACACAAAGCTTTTGAGCACAGTGAATGGCATCATCAGCCTCAAAGACTGAAGATTATGAAAGAAGAACACGAAAGTCTATTAACCGTGAAATATCAGTTTTCAGAACTCAAAACTGATCTTACCTATTAACTCAGAAATCTCCTCCAGAATATTCTGTACAAATTATCCGGCCTCTTCTTTGTACCCTTCCACAGAATCCTACAGTTATTGGGTTGGACAGGTCTTCAGAGGTCAAGCAGTCCAAGCCCTATACGAAGACATAATCTGTAACTGCACTTTATCTCACTTGAAAAGCTCCAGTTTGGAACTACAACTTCCCGGGGGCCTCTCCCCCCATTTCTGGACACCACCATTACAAAATCTTTTCTTAGACTGAGGCTACATCTGTCCTCGCCACCATAAAACTTTCACCTAATTGTTTTAGCTTTGCTCTCTAAAGGAAAAATGAACAAGTCTAATTACTTTTCTATTAAAAAAAAAACCTTCAAATATATGACATCAATCTTTCCTACTGAAGTCTTTTTCCTTCTCCAACTAAAAAATCCTTAGTTACTTTAACCAATCCATATATGTCATTGTTTTGGTTCTTCTCAGCATCCTATGTCACCATCTTTCAGACATGTTCCAGTTTACTAATAACATCCTCTCCAAAAATCTGTCCTGGATCCCAAAAAACTAAGTGAAAATGACTTGCTCATTGTCACCTAGCCAGTATGTATACTAGAGAAAAAACTTGAACCCTCATCTTCCAGACACCATGGTCATCTCCCTTCTTGTTATTTCTTGTGCCAAGTCTTCTGGGCATGATGCCTCTCCCTTAAAGCAGTCTGAGAGCTCATAAACCTTTTTGACTGCCATGTCACACTGCAAAATCATATTGAGATTATAGGCCACTAAAAGTTCTACATCTTTTTCAAACGAATTGCTTTCTAGGCAATTCTCCCCCATCCTGAACATGCACAGTTAATTTTATTAACCCAAATTACATCTTATAAAATCTAGCCTATCATTCTGGCCTGTGAAAATTCTTTCTGAATTGGTTTTGTCATCCAATATATTAATTATGCCTTCCAGTTTCCTGTCATTCAAAAATCGGATGAATGTATCATCTAGATCAGCCATCCAAATAATTCAATAAATACTGAACGGAGTAGGGTCAAGGATGGGACCTTCCTTTACATTGACACTGATCCATTAATCACCATTCCTTGCATCTAGTTGTTCAACCAATTTTAACACCAATTAATTGTACTATCTTTTAATATATTTCACTCCATTTTGTCTCCCTCCCATGAGAGACTTAGTCAAATGTCATACTGAAACCTAGTTATACTCTTTTCTACAGCAGTCACTTAATCTATCCATCTAGTAATCCTGCTAAAAACAGAAATTAATCTGTCATAACCTGTTCTTAATGAACCCACAATGGTATATCATGAATGCTTCCCTGACAAGTGGTTAGAAACCATTCCTTCAGTAATCTGCTATAGAAGCTTGTTACATATTAAAGTAAACCCCTACAGGCTAACTTTTAAAAACTGGACCTGTAATTTCAGGAGTTCCAAAGTAAGGAATTTCCACCATCAATGCAGATCAGTATGTTCTCTGCAGCTTAAAAATCTTAGGGAATTGCCTGGGCCAATGAAAAGTGAAATGACAAGCACAGTCACAGAATCACTGCTTCATAGGCTAAACCACAAACTCTGCCTCTCCTCCAGCAGATGACATCCTAGCTTTCCCTATGCTTTAGGATCCCTAACTCTGTTCTTCGTCCACCCCAAGATCTCCATTTCCTCCACTCCTCTGTTCCTTCTCATGCTTTGTTGGCTACACTACACTCTCCTCCCTTCCCTATCTCAACCCTCTAGTAAGCCAGTTCCATTCTCCATTATCAATCCTACTCTCAAATCCCTTACCACTTATCCCAGCACCAATTAGATCTTGCCAAACTCCAACTGTGGCTTACTCCCATCAGCCAATGTCTCTGCTCCTATTTGTACGCTGCAGAATGGAGCTACAGGAATCACAGAACCATGCTGGCTGCATCTGCTACAAATTTATTTGACATAATCTCAACCAGGCCCTGACCACAGTAAAGCAAATGTTCTATTTACCATTCCACCCTACTCAACTGGGTTGGAATTATCCCATTCTCCTCAGCAGCTGTTCTAAACCTTCTCATCTGTCCTCAAATCTCCCACTTGCACCCCTTTCCTGCCCCCTCAGTTAAGGATTTCTTTTTCATTCAGAAAAAAAACAACAAGAACAAAAAACCTCAGACCATTCCCAAGACCTGCTTTTCCCCTCCTTCTCATCTCACCTAATTCAGACATCTCTGCCACCCTCCCCCATCATTTCTTCCTTCACTCCAGTCTCTAAAGAAGAGGTAGTCAAACCTCTGATTCCATCCTCTCCCATTTTCTCTTACAGATTGCCCCTCTCTATTATCCCTATTCTCTCTAAACTTCAATCTCTCATGACTCTTGGCTTCTTTCCTACTTACTATAAGCATGTTCACATCCCCTCCACTCTTAAAAACTTTCACTAGTTCCACTAGTCATGGTCCACTATTTCTCCTCCTCTTCAGCTAAATTCCTTGAGAAAACTGTCTACACTAGGCACCTCTAGTTCTTGTCCTCACACTTGCTTCTAAACTATCTGCAACCTAGCTTCTGATCTCATCATTCAAGTGAACATCTCCTCTCCAAAGTTACTTATAATCCCTTAAATTGCCAGTTCTAATGCTGTTAGTTATGAAGACATTCCAGAAAACACAGCGGAAGTTGGCAGATCTGGAATGAGTCATTGATGAGATGACAGGTTTGAAAGAAATGGGAATGAGGGAAAAGGCACTGAGAAAGGTAAACAGAGTTTGTACATTGGCAGATGGAGATTCAAAATTGCTGGGAATAGAAGCAGACCAACCATTGAGACATGAATGCAAGCAGAGTACCAGTGTTTGGTAAATCCACTGAAGGAGGAAGTGATTAGTCTGTATTCCCTTAAGGTTCAACCTAATGACAGGTTATGATGTATCCTGTGAGGCCCCAAGAGCTCTGCCTTATCTTTTGGCAGCAGCAGCAGGCATAAGTAACATCCTGGAGAGTCCAAGAGAGAGGCAAGAGGTGATAGTATGAGGTGGGGTGACTTGGGGTTAAAGATAGAAGCCAGTTGGCAGGCAGTCAACATCTGGTCCTGGGGCTGTCTATCAAAGGTGCTAGAAAAGGTATTGGGTGGCCTTGTCTGGTCTCATGGATGGCTACTGTAACACTGGAGAATGCCCTGCAGTGGCCAGGTCCAGTCCAAGAGACAGTCCTCCTAGAGCACTAGAGAAGGCTCTAGGGTGAAGACAGAAACCAGAAGGTAGATGGGTGGGTCTGGTTCCCAAGACAACCTGGAGAAAGCGCTGTGATTCTTGTACTCTAGGAAGCACCAAAGCAAATAGCATATGCTTATTAGTGTGTTAGCCACCTGCATCTTAATTCTTAGTATTGCTCATGAAAGAAATCTGTGAAATCTCAGGGCACTCTGTGCCTACATTATACATCTATCAAATTCTACCTCAAGCTGTTTTACCTACCTTACTAAATTAATTTATAAGCCCCTTACAGCCAGAGGTCATATTCTATTCATCTTTAGATATCCTCTAATACCCACCAGAGTGTCTTGCTGGTAAAGAGAAGCAGCAAAGTACAATAGAAAGAACCATATAAGATTCCTGAGATTAGCTTTACCAATAATTAGCCGTGTGGTTCAATAAGTAACAAATCACCAAACTTCTCTAGAGCTCAGTTAAATCATCTACAAAACAAAGGAATTGTATTAGAGGATTTCTAAGGTCCCTTTTAATGGGCAACTAGGTGGCACAGTGGATGGAGGGCTGTGCCTGGACTCAGGAAGACTCATCTTTCTGAGTTCAAACCTAGCCTCAGATAAACACCAGCTGTGGGACTCTAGGCAAGGCACTTGACCCTGTTTGCCTCAATTTCCTCTGCTGTAAAATGAGCTGGATAAGGAAATGGCAAATCACTCCAGTTTTCTTTGCAAAGAAACCCCACAGGGTCACAAAGAGTAGGACACAACTGAAAAATAACTGAATGACAACATGGTCCCTTCAAACTATATAACAATATAAAAATTGACAGATTTCCCTTTGGCATTTACTGGGTTAGAATAAAATCCTCTGTTTGTCAATGAAAGCCCTATGTAACCTGCCTCCAACTCCCTTAAAGTCTTCTTATACCTCCCTGTTTTCCCTGTGATTCAATGACTCTGGACTCCTGGCTGTTCCTACCACTTAGATACTCCATATCTTCACTCTGTGCCCAGGCCTGGAACTTTTCTTCCTCCATGTCTTCTAACTTCCCTGGATTTCTTCAAGTCTCAAATTTATAACATCTTTGAGAAGTCTTCCCTGATCCCCCTTGTTGCTAATGCCTTCCCTCTGTTGATTTTCTCCAATTTATCCTATCACCTTTTTATCCAATTTATCCTATGTATCCTATCCAATTTATCTATCTTCTTTGTCCATAGATGTTGGCATGTTGCCTCCTCCTTGTCTGCCATAATTTCCTTGGCTCAAGTATTTCTTTTCTCCAGTTCATTCGCCATAGGCACCAAATCAATATTCCTAAAGCAAGTCAGGCCACCTCTCATTGACACTAGGATAAAAGGTCAACTCCTCAGTCTGGGATATAAAGCCTTAGTTGTCTGGCTCTGGCCTACCTTTTGGTACTTAATTCAAATTTCTCCTGTTCCCATACTCTCTACCGCAGCCAGACCTGGAGGCTGACAAAGAATATGCTGCTTATTAATTCATTTGATTCTGCCTGGCTAAGTTATAAATGCATTACATAAAGTCTCACTTTTTATTTTGGAAATATGTGTTCTGTTGAAAATATTGTTTATAATACTTTTTAAAAAGAAATAATGGATAGAACTCGGGGGCGGAGCCAAGATGGCGGAGTAGAAAGACACACATACACATAGCTCCGAACCCACAACCCATAGAACGGCTACAGGGGAGTAACTCATGGCGAATTCTGCACCCAGAGGCCACGGAATATTGGAGCGAGGGAGATTTCTGTTCTGGAGAGACCTGCAAACCTCTCGCGGGGGGTCCTTCGCGCTGCAGACTGGGCGCCGGGACTGGGAGCTGAGTGCAGCCCTGCAGCGGCCACGGCACCAAGAGGAAAAGATCCGAGCGGGCTTCGGGGACGGGATCTCCAGCGGCCACGCGGGTCCCCCCACCCATAGAGGGACCTGCAAACCTCTCGCAAAAGGTCCGTCGCGCTGCAGACGCGGAGCCCAGCCCAGACCTGCCACGGCTGCGACACCGAGAGAAACAGATCCGAGCAGGCTTCAGGGACGGGATCTCCAGCGGCCGCACAAGTCCCTCCACCCACAGGTGACGGGGGTCGGTGAGAGAGTCTCTTTGGCAGGTCGAGAGGGGAGTGGGGTGCCCCCATAATTCAGGCCCCCCCCCCCCCCGCCCCGGGAGGTAGAAGCTGAGAGGCGGCTGCAGACAGGGGCTCCCCAAGCAGGCGGGAGCCTGGATCCATTGTGGAAGGTCTGTGCATAAACCCCCTGAGGGAACTGAGCCTGAGAGGTGGCCCTGCCCCAACCTCAGCACCTGAACTTAATCTCATACTGAATAGCAGCCCTGCCCCCGCCAAAAGCCCTAAGGCTGGAAGCAGCATTTGAATCTCAGCCCCCAAACTTTGGCTGGGAGGATCAGGAGGTGAGGTGGGTGTGAGGAGAATATTCAGAGGTCAAGTCACTGGCTGGGAAAATGCCCAGAAAAGGAAAAAGAAATAAGACAATAGAAGGCTACTTTCTTGGAGAACAGGCATTTCCTCCCTTCCTTTCTAATGAGGAAGAACAATGCTTACCATCAGGCAAAGACACAGAAATCAAGGCTTCTGTGTCCCAGCCCACCCAATGGGCTCAGGCCATGGAAGAGCTCAAAAAGAATTTTGAAAATCAAGTTAGAGAGGTGGAGGAAAAACTGGGAAGAGAAATGAGAGAGATGAAAGAAAAGCATGAAAAGCAGATCAGCTCCCTGCTAAAGGAGACCCAAAAAAATGTTGAAGAAATTAACACCTTGAAAACTAGGTTAACTCAATTGGCAAAAGAGGTTCAAAAAGCCAATGAGGAGAAGAATGCTTTCAAAAGCAGAATTAGCCAAATGGAAAAGGAGATTCAAAAGCTCACTGAAGAAAATAGTTCTTTCAAAATTAGAATGGCACAGATGGAGGCTAACAACTTTTTTCAAAACCAAGAAATCACAGAACAAAGACAGAAGAATGGAAAAATGGAAGATAATGTGAAATATCTCATTGGAAAAACAACTGACCTGGAAAATAGATCCAGGAGAGACAATTTAAAAATTATGGGACTCCCTGAAAGCCATGATCAAAAGAAGAGCCTAGACATCATCTTTCATGAAATTATCAAGGAAAACTGCTCTGAGATTCTAGAACCAGAGGGCAAAATAAATATTCAAGGAATCCATAGAACACCGCCTGAAAGAGATCCAAAAAGAGAAACTCCTAGGAACATTGTGGCCAAATTCCAGAGTTCCCAGGTCAAGGAGAAAATATTGCAAGCAGCTAGAAAGAAACAATTCAAGTATTGTGGAAATACAATCAGGATAACACAAGATCTAGCAGCCTCTACATTAAGGGATCGAAGGGCATGGAATAGGATATTCCAGAAGTCAAAGGAACTAGGACTAAAACCAAGAATCACCTACCCAGCAAAACTGAGTATAATACTTCAGGGGAAAAATTGGTCTTTCAATGAAATAGAGGATTTTCAAGCATTCTTGATGAAAAGACCAGAGCTGAAAAGAAAATTTGACTTTCAAACACAAGAATGAAGAGAACCATGAAAAGGTGAACAGCAATGAGAAGTCATAAGGGACTTACTAAAGTTGAACTGTTTACATTCCTACATGGAAAGACAATATTTGTAACTCTTGAAAACATTTCAGTATTTGGGTACTGGGTGGGATTACACACACACACATGCACACACGCACACATACATAGAGACAGAGTGCACAGAGTGAATTGAAGAGGATGGGATCATATCTTTAAAAAAAAATGAAATCAAGCAGTGAGAGAGAAATATATTGGGAGGAGAAAGGGAGAAACTGAATGGAGCAAATTATCTCTCATAAAAGAGGCAAGCAAAAGACTCATTAGTGGAGGGATAATGAGGGGAGGTGAGAGAAAAACATGAAGTCTACTCTCATCACATTCCACTAAAGGAAAGAATAAAATGCACACTCATTTTGGTAGGAAAACCTATCTTACAATACAGGAAAGTGGGGGATAAGGGGACAAGCAGGGTGGGGGGGATGATAGAAGGGAGGGCATGGGGAGGAGAGGCAATTCGAGGTCGACACTCATGGGGAGGGATAGGATCAAAAGAGAATAGAAGTAATGGGGGACAGGATAGGATGGAGGGAAATATAGTTAGTCCTATACAACCAACTATTATGGAAGTCATTTGCAAAACTACACAGATTTGGCCTATATTGAATTGCTTGCCTTCCAAAGGGAAGGGGTGGAGAGGGAGGGAGGTAAAGAAGTTGGAACTCAAAGTGTTAGGATCAACTGTCGAGTAATGTTCTTGCCACTAGGAAATAAGAAATACAGGTAAAGGGGTATAGAAAGCTATCTGGCCCTACAGGACAAAAGAGAAGACGGAGACAAGGCAGAGAGGGATGATAGAAGAGAGAGCAGATTGGTCATAGGGGTAATTAGAATGCTTGGTGTTTGGGGGGGGGGAAGGGGATAAAAGGGGAGAAAATTTGTAACCCAAAATTTTGTGAAAATGAATGTTAAAAGTTAAATAAATAAATTTAATTAAAAAAAAAAAAAGAAATAATGGAAGACTTATTAGAGAAAATGAAATGACAAAGCTGTGGTCACCTGAGGATGCTGGGAAACTGTGAAGTATTTCAAATTATTTTATAAAGTTATCTCAACAGCTGATATTGCGATTTAGAGTAGTTCACAGTGCTTGTAAAAGCACTTCAGACATTTGTTACTCTGCAAGATCTGTTCTCTCTACAAAGCAACAAACAGACCTTTCATTTACTAAGTGAGCTAACCTATTATTAATCTCATCAGCTGCCAAAAAGCCCACCAAACATGTCATAGCCCTTTACTAGTGAAACTTAATTTGTAAAATTCCAAAGCAACGCAGTAACCTGAAAAACTTAAATTTTATTTAAAAACATGAAACTATAAAATTCAAACACATTATGTAAAAAATACGACCAAATATTCAATAATCTAGGTAAAGTGCTTTGCAAATCTCAATGCTATATAAATGTGAGCTGCTATCATTATTATTATTATAATGATGATAACAATGAAGCTTCCCTACAAATAAGGGGCCAAAAATGCAAATCAATGACAACAATTTTAACACATTCAAATAGTGTTCTAAGGCTTCCAAACAAAACACTTTCCTATGAAAGGAGAACACTGAGCCTCAGAAGTTAGGTAACTGGCTTATGGCCACAACTTCTGGCATGTGAAAGCTGGACTCAGTCTAGGCTCCAAGCGGAGTGCTCTTCAGAAACTTTTCCTAGAGCCTCATTTCCAGGGAGCAACTAGTCCAATTTCACTCCTTTCTGGCATATCTTTTCTTGCTTCTTCAGATATCTCCCAAAAAATACAAAAAACAGTACTAAGCAAAAAGATAAAAGAGTAATGGGTTAGAGGGAAAGGATAGACACAAAGCCAAGAGGCAATATTGGGCTACATGGTCAGAATGACAAGCACACAAGGAGGCAGTATTAGAGAAAAGGTGAATGGTCATCTATTTCTGAGGTAGACAAGACTAAAATTCAAATGCAAAAAAACCAGTAAAAGCCCTGAACCATAAAGGTTTCCTATATAAAACACAAAATAATTTTCCAAATGACAATAAATAAAACTCATTAATGCATAGATGATAACTGATGATGACCTATTATATGATCTTTCAAAACAAATATATTCCATTGAGCATATCAGTGTTCTTAAAACAAGGGCCAATACATGAAAATAGCCTTAATTCTACCTGCCTTGGTAAAACCTTAGTAAATAACCAGAATTTAGAGTAGGGATTATTCTCTTCTTGGGGTGAGCTGATAAAATCAAAAGAGTTTATAGAAATTAGTGGTCACTTAAGTTTAATGTAGTAATCTGAAATTATTCATCTCTCTTTTCATAGAATGTCTGACTCAAAAGGTTTCTTTTTAAGCTAAGAATTATAAAAAAATTTTTACACAAATAGGAAGTGATTCTATATAGGTTTGTGATCTTTGGGATTATACACACACATATGAAAGATTTTGGACCATGTGTTTGTTCTTAGCAGTTTATTAAAATAGTACAATATGCACAGAGAGAAATTAAAAAGCTATCTTTTTAAAATGACTTTTATTTATTCCTTTGTTTTTTAACATAGTTTCCTCCAGCATCACTCTCCCTCCCAAAAGACATCTCATATAACAAACAGTATTTTTATTAAAGACAAAAAAAAGGGGGGAAAAGAAAAAATCAGCATAACTGATAAACTGAAAAAAACTGAAAATATGTGCAATGTACAACACTGATGGACCTCCCACTTCCGCAAAGAGGTGAGGTGAGAGTGGTTTCTTATATTTTTTTTCCATGTCATGTTTGTTCTTTATAATTCTGAAACATTCACTTTTGGTGGGGGTGTGGGTGTTCTTTCCATTTACATTCTCATACACTGTTCAGAATGAGTTTTTTGGCTTTGCTTACTTCATTCTGCATCAGTTCATGTGTATCTTTCCTTGCTTCTTTGTATTGTCAGACAATAAACATTTATCAAGTGCGGTACTAAGTGCTAAAGATAAAAAGAAAGGCAAAAGACAAACCATGCTTTCACGGCGCTCATAATCTAATGGGGGAGAAAACTTGCAAACCACTAAGTACAAGCAAGATGTATACTTATCTATATATATATTTATGTGTGTACATATGTATGTATGTGTGTGTGTGTTATATGTATGTATATAGATATACAGATATATGTGAAATAATCAACAGAGGGAAGGCACTAAAATTACGGATTGAGAAAGGCTTCCTGTAGAATATGTATTTGTTAACTGATCACTATCTTGGATAATGAACTCTTATCAGAGAAATCTGGTAGACAGATCTTTTACCATTCAATTGCTTCCCTTCCTAGGTACATTAATCTTGCTGGTGAAAAAGCTTTTCAGTTAATTATCATCAAAGTTATCATTTTATCTTTTCTAATTGCCTCTATCCCTTGTTTGGCTAAGAATACATCTATTACCCATAGCTGTGAGAGATAAATGATTTGTTCTCTTCTAATTTTTTAATAGAATTATCTTTAATACCAAGGTCACCTATCCATTTAGACTGTATTGTAGAATATGATATAAAGGGTTAATCTAAGCCTAATGTATATCAAACTGCTTTACAGTTTTCCCAGCGGTCTTTTTTTTAAACAAATAGGGAATTCTGTCCTAAGTGATTTATGTTTTCTGGTTTACTGAAAATTAGAAGTTGTTTCATTGTTTTTGATTCTCCCTTGTCTATTCTCTTCTATTACTTTCTGTTTTATAAGCAATATCAGATGGTTTTAATAACTTCAATAACTTTAAAGTAATTTGAATTCTACAAGTATAATTGTCCCCTTTGTCCCTAACTTTTTTCATCACTTCCATTAACATTCTAAATTGTTTTTCAAATTAATTGTCATTTTTTTCAAGTTATATTTAGTACCTCTTTGCCAATTTGCTTATAACTATAAATTAACTTTGGTAGCATTATCATTTTTATTATACTGGCATGGACCGGGCATGAACACTGTATATTTTTCCTCCATCTATTAAAGTTTTTCTTTATTTCTTTAAGGAGCATTTTGTAATTGCGAAACAAGTCTTTTATGTGCTTTTAGTAAGGTTGATCCTTAGATACTTTAAGCTTTTTTGCAGTTACCTGGAATGGAATCTTCCTATTATTGCTTCTGGGATTTTGCTTTTATTACACAAGAGAAGTTGATTTCTGAGGGTTTCCTTTTTAGTATGCAAATTTGCTGAAGCTATTACTATTAATTCTTCGTTAAATATCTAAGATCTTCTAAATAAACTATCATTTCATTAAACAGGGATAGTTTTTATCTCTTCCTACACATCTTCATGCTTTAATTTTTTCTCTTGTCTTATTGCTATGGTATTTTCAGAACTATATGAAATAATAATAGGCAGAATAAGCATCCTTGTTTTATTCCTACATTTATTGGAAGAGGTTCTAGTATATCCCCATTGCAAATGACAATTTTTGCTTTTAAATACTACAGACACACTTATACCTACATATATTTAAAACATCTCTCCATGCCTATACTTCTAGAGTTATTTGATTAAATAAATGTTATATTTTGTCAAAGGCTTTTTTCCACATGTATAAAAATCATGTAGTTGGGATGTTTTTGCTTTTTAGTATATCAATTGTGTTGTTTTCCTAATGTTGAACCATCCTTACATCCCTTGTATAAATCTAACTTGATCATAATGAATGATTTCTTGGGTAAGTAACCATAGTCTATTTGACAGGACTTTACTTAGAAGTTTTTGCTCATTAATGATATTGGCCTCTAGTTCTTCTGTGTTTTAGCCTTGTCTAATTTAGATGTTAGGACCACATTTGCCTCCATCAAAAGGAATCTGGTAGAGTGTTTTCTTTCTCAATTACTGAGAACAATTTCTATAACATGGGCAATAATTCTTTAAAACTGTGATAACATTCTCCTGTGAATCCAACAGAATCTGGAGTTTTTTCTTTGTTAGTTCCTTTACAGTTATTTCTATTTCGTTTTCTGAAATTGGTTTAAGATCTCTATTTGGTCTTGTATTAATTTGGGTATTTTTTACTTTTGAAAGTATTTAATTTCTTTTGCGTTCTCAGTTTTATTAGCGTATAACTAAGTATAATAGGTTCTGGTTTATTTTTATTCTAGTTTTGTTGTGATTTCACCTTGCTCATTTGCTATTTTGTTTTCTGCCCTCTTCTTTTTAATCAGATTGGCTAAAAGTTTATAATCTGTATTAGCCTCTTCAAAGAACCAGCTTTTGGTTTTATCATTTCTATAGTTTTGCTTCATTTATTTCTCTTCTCATTTTTAATATTTCCTCTTTTGCTGACTTCCTAATTTTTAAATGCTTATTTAGTTAATATCCTCTCTCTACTTTGCTACTGTTTGTAGGTTTATGATTTTTTCACATAAGGACTGCTTTTGCCACATCTCAGTAATTTTGGTATACTATTTCATCATTATCATTTTCTCTCACATAATTATTATTGTTTCTACAATTTGTTCTTTGACCAACTCATTATTTAATTTTTCATGGCTAAGTCGCAATTAGGGTCTGTGGGTTTGTGCAGTGAGAAGTGATTACTATTTTTGCTGTGTTACTATTTCTACCTCTTGACATTGTTTGCAATTGTTCTAAGTCCCAGTACCCAGACAATTCTTATAAAAGTTCTATTTAGTTCTAAGAAATACATATATTCTTTAGCAGTTCCATTTAGAAGAAACTATAAATCTTTTAGCTGTAGTTTCTCTAGCAATGTGTTCAGTTCTATATTTTCTCTGTTTATCCTTCAATTAGACTTCTCTAAACCTAGCGAGATTTTAGTTAAGTAACACTACTCTGTTACTATGTCTTTTTGTAGATTAGCTAATACTAACTTTTTAAATTTAGATGCTTAAGGCATTTGGAGTATGTAAATTATATATTGATAACGGTTTGTCTATGGTTCCTTTCAGCATAATGTTATTTCATTTCTTTATATTTTTAACATCTGTTTTTTTTGCTTTTTCCAAAAGCATTAATTGCAATACCTGCTTTTTTTGGATTCACTTGATGCATGGTAAACTTTTTTCCCCTAATCACTTACTTTTATTCTGCATATATCTTTGTTTTTAAAATGTAGTTCTTGTAAGAAACATATTGTGGGGTTTTCTTTTATTATGTAAACAGTCAATATTTTTCATGTTATTTAACCCATTGCTTAACCCATTCACATGTAAAGTTATGAGTTAGGTTTTTATTTATCTCTCCTTTATTTGTCCCTAATATTGGATTTTCCTCCAAAAAATGAAGATTCTTCCCTCTTTCTATATCTCTTTCTATATCTACTTTAATTTATTTTAAGGCAATTCAAAGGTTCTCTTCCTTCAGCCTCAGGTATCATGTCTTCCTGTTTGTTTCCCTTTTCATTATTTTTGAACTTTTACTTGTTATTTTTTCTTTGCTTTTATCTAGTTAATTCTTTCAATCTCTTTTTCCTCTGAAGTATTCCAGAAGAATCCTCCCCTTGCCTCTCTTCCCTTTCGATTTGTTTTGTTTCTAAGTTTTCTTATTTTGTTTTCTATGCATTTTCTCAAAAAGAATTTCTTTCCCTCTACAATCTATACTAGACTTTTTTTTATTCATGGCCGTTAATCTTTAATTCCCTGTATTCCTTGTAGAATTAAAACTTAGAAGTATCTATCTGGGGCTCCCTGTTCTAAGCAGGTTGAGTTGAGTTTTTTTAATTGCCTTGTAGATCCTGACCCCACCTCCCTTTTTTTGTGCTTCATTCTTAGAAATAACAATTCCTGCAGTTGAGAGGATACTGCCCTACGATACAAATCTTCCCAAGTTCCTGATTATGCAGTCCATTGTTGATCTTTCCCTGGTCAATCTTTTCCCCTTTTGCCTCAAAATCTCTTCCATGCCCTACCACTCTTCTAGGTGTCAGCTGCCCCAGAGGAGCTCTGAATCTCATGAGATAGGATAAGTGGTCTAAGTACCAAATCCCTGTAGATGATATTCATTATAAGCTTCTCCTATCTCTCCACAGAATATTTCCTCTTCTCCTTTCCTCAGGGACATTCATCAGTGACACTCGTTCCCACCACTAAAACAAGGTTTCTTCCTTTCTTTCCCCCTTTCAATCCCTCCCTTCACTTCCTCATCCATTCTCCTGTAGGTTCTTTTCTTCCGGAGAAGTTATAGTAGTTATTTCTCTTCACTGTCAGCCTTTGACTTAAGTAGAATACATCACATATTCCCCCTCTATCTTCTTCTTCTTTTCTCCCCTTTCATAAGTTCCTGCATTTTATGTTACGCCACAAAAAGCAATGAATCACCTGTAGGTTATGCGACTTAAGTCCATGATGTTTCAGGCTTGCTTCCCTACCATTACTTCTGACTTTAGCTTTCATCCTTGTCTCCTCATGCACATTTAGCAAGAAATCTCTTAATGGTCTACCCTGTTATTTTGTTGCTGTTACTGTATTTGTTTGAGAAGTTGTGTTTGAGAAGTAAATAATTTCTTAAGATGTGGTTTTCTTCCTAAGAATTTTTGAACACCTTTTTTCTATTGAAGGTGTATCTTTTTTATTTATTGTTGGGCTCAAATTTGCAGGGAAGGTTATTTTGGACTGCATCTTGAACTCTTTAGAACATTTTATTCCATTTTCTCCTACAGTTTCTGGTAGGCACAGAATGGTCTCATGTTATTCATTTTCTTTCCTTTATATCCAAAGCTCTTTCTCCTGGTCACCTGCAGAACTTGTCAGTGGAGCTTGTAAAATTCATTACTCTAAGTCTGCGTGTTTTCAGCATAGTGCTGTTGCTTTTTTTTTTCTAGAAGTAATCTGTGGATTCTCGATTCGCACTTTGTCTTCTGTGTTCTCAAGTTCTTATGTTATTATGTTATTTCTTGCATTATGATGCTCTATTTATTTTGTCTTCAAGATCAATATGCTTCACTCATATGGAGATGATTCCTTCTTTTAATGCTATGGCTTTTTGTTTCCCTTCTTCCAGGTTTTCTTTCCCTTCCATGTACTTGCATTCCCAAACAGTTGTCATCTTTTGTTTCTTTGGGGAGACTTGCCATGATGGATTCAAGCTTTTCTATTGTGCAAATTATTTATGCTATGCAGACTACCAATTCTGCTTGTGCAGTGAAAAGAGAGCAGTAGGTCTAGGGTCACAGAGATTCAGGAGTTCACATCCGGCCTCAGACACTTGAGAGTTGATCAGCCTTGGACAAGACATTTAGCCTGTCCTCCCCAGTGTCCGCAACTGTAAAGTGGAAATAACAGTTCCTAGCTCCCAGGATTTTTGTGAGGATCAAATGAGATAATTTTTATAAAGTGTTTAGCACAGCATTTGGCACACAGTAGGTGCTTGTTCCCTTTCTTCCTTTCTGAATTCTCAGGCTGAGCTCTGAGGCATCACAGATCACTACAGCTGATGTCCTGATCCTTGCCACTGTCAGACTGTACAAATTTCTGCTATTTGGGTCTCTTCAACCCTGCAGTGGGGAGATTGGAGGAGTTAGCTTATGAGTAGTGGGTAAGAGAGTGGGGAGGTTAGAAGAATGAGTCTTCTCTGCTGTTAGCTCATTAAGTTGTGTCCTAGACTGTGGAGACAGGTGACACTGCTTTGCCTCTGGCACACAATTCCTATTTTGGAAAGGTTTGAGAGGTGGTAAGGATCCAAGAAAATATCTAGCCTGCATCTTGCTGTTCACCTCATCTCAAGTCTTATTTCTACAGTAAATGGGATGACACAGGCTACTACCGCTTATCTTAATTTGTTGTTTACATTTCTACCTGTCAGGCCTGCTGACATGGATAAAAACATTATCAGCAACAGCATCTTTGCATCTTGTGACCAAAGGGTCAAGCAAGAGTCC
This sequence comes from Notamacropus eugenii, assembly GCF_028372415.1. NCBI lineage: Eukaryota > Metazoa > Chordata > Mammalia > Diprotodontia > Macropodidae > Notamacropus > Notamacropus eugenii. The sequence continues at coordinate 330,404,386 of NC_092877.1, forward strand.
AGCTGTCCTGTTTTTCATTCTTCCATATTTTCTTAACCAGTTTCAGTTGATCTCTTTTCATCTCAGTTTAATATCTGACCAAGGTTGTATTATACACATTTTTCTTTTAACCTAGCTAGGTTTTTTTTTGAGTCAAAATAACAGAGTACAGCACCTAATATCCTCTATACACATCATATAAATTAATCACTAGTTTCGTTCCAAGTTCAGCCTGAATGGTATCTCCTACATGAGGCCTTTTCTGATGATACCGAACTGTTAATGCGTCACTTCTAAAATTACCTAATATTTATTTTGTCCATACATATATGTGCACATGTTGTTTCTGATAAAATGTAAGCTCCTCGAGGGCGAAACCCATTTCATTGGTCTTTGTATCCCCAGCATCTAACACAATATCTGATACACAGAAGTTGTTTGTTGATAAACTGAGGTAACATTCACAATTCTCTTAGGCTGAGTAGCCTAAGAGTAGCCATGTGAAGTAGGCCTGTTTCTGTCATCTATTCAGTTTAATATATTGTATATACAATATGGCTATACAGTCCATAAGTTATGACTCAATCAATTTACTAAAATATAGCTAAACTTGAAATATGCCTTAATAAAAATAATGGCTGACATTTATATAGCAGTTTAGCTTTTACAAAATGCTTGACATACATCCTCTCAAATGATCTTAATAACAAGCCTGAGAAGTAAGTTATTATCATCATGTCCATTTTATTGAGAAAACCAAGGCTCAGAATGATTAAGGGTCAAAGGCCCTAGTTGGTGTCAGAGGTGGAATTTGAACTCATGTCTTCCTGACTCTCAGTTTGGCACTCTATTCACTACACTAGGACACCTAAGACATAGACAGATGCAAGGTTAAGTCTTTTAGAAAACATTTAAAGTAACTATTACTGCTATTGATACAGGCACATAGTATCACTTTACTAGATAATCCAGGGCCTAGGTGGCACAGTGGAAAGAGTGCTGGGCCTGGAGTAGAAGACCTGAGTTCAGACACTTCTTAGCTGTGTGATCCTGGGCAAGTCACTTAACCCTATTTGGCTCAGTTTCCTCATTTGTAAAATGAGATGGAGAAGGAAATGGCAAACCACTGCAGTATGTTTGTCAAGAAAACCCGAAATGGGATCACGAGATATCGAACACGACTGAAAAACAACTGAACAATAAAACTGGACAATCCAAATGTTATTCATGTTTTACATTTTAATACAGGTATATGACAAAACCACAATTTAAGAAAAGAAAGACAACAACAGCTACAATGATGACATAACTAAGGACGAAATAAAACGATGTTTAGTCCTTTTAACCAGTTTTTCTGAGGTGCTATCTTGGGCTCCTCTTCTCTCACTCTACCCTCTTTCTTGATGATCTCATTAGCTCTCATGGGTTCATCTATTTTCTCTATGCTCTCAAATTTATATATCAAACCCTCATCTCCACCCAGCTGTTCCAATGTCATCTCCAATTCAACATTTCCAAAACAGAATTCATCTTTCCCCCTTTCACCCATCTCCTGACTAAGCTCTCTTTTATAAAGGGACTACTACTGTTCTTCAAATTACCCTGGCTGGAATTTTCAGTTACCTCTAACCCTTTAGTCTCCTTCACTACCATCCCATATCCAAACAACTTCCAAGTCCTTTCAATTCCACATCTAAATCCCCTTCTCTTTATTCATATCATAAATGTCCTTATACCCTCTCAACTTCTCTGATGGGCTGAGCTGTGTCTAGCTGTCCTTCACTATCTATTTCCAACCTACCCTTGTCCAAACTGATTACCCCCAACACACACACTATATTCTAGCCAATGTCCTTCACTATCTATTTCCAACCTACCCTTGTCCAAACTGATTACCCCCAACACACACTATATTCTAGCCAAATTGTCTATTTGCTACTCCCCCAACACAACATTCCATCTCAGATCTCCTGGTTTTTGCAGTCTGACATGCCTAGGATGCTCTACATCTCTACCCCAACCTCGTGTAAGCCCCCTAGCTCCCTTGAAGTGCCATCTCCGAGGGTAAGCCTTTACGGACTCCCCCAGCTGTTGGTATACTTCCTGGAAAAAAATTTATTTGTATTTACTTATCCTTTACTCATTTGTGCTCAAGTTGTTCCTCTCCTACAAAGTAAGTTCCTTCCTAGAACTATGCACAGTGCCTGAGCACAAAGGGATCTTTAACAAATACTTGTCGAATGCAATGACCAACCAGGACTCCAGAGGGTATTCAATTCACCTCCTCAAAGACAGGTTGATGGATTCAAAGAGCAGAATGAGAAATATATTTTTAGACATGGACAATGTGGGAATTGGTTTTGCTTAATGATGCATATTTATTATGTGAGTTTTATTTTTATTTCAGTTGGGGAAAGGAGATTACAATGGAAGAAAAGAGGGGTAGAAGGCAACAATGTAAAAGTGAGTCACTGAAGCATTTAAAAATGCAGATAAGAACAGAAGACGACCACAAAGAGAGAAAATGACAGCTTTGAAAGTTACATGTTGCAATTAGTATATACTTAAAAGTAAAAACAAGTTGTATGTAATAATTCCCTTATTCTATTCTACTTTGAATAAAAAATGCTAATCTTATTTTAGTGTCTATTAAAACTCAAAACACTTGAAGTGAATTTCTGTTTAATTTCTTATTATTCAATCCTAAATACTGCCAGCATTATCTAAGCACAAAATACAAGCCTAAGCAAAAAAGCCCTTTTTCTAAGTTTGTTGTCTGACACACACATCTTCCCAGAAATGGTTTCAGAGAAAAGACTCTGAAAACTCTTATCCCTACTTCTAAACTTCAGGCTGAAATAAGTTTCAAAAAATATAGTATCAAAAATGTGTTAAATAGAGGTGATAATGTTTTAAAGAAATTGAAAGTAATATTTGTTGATGTGGATGATTCGGCCATAAACAACTGCATGAATAATCTAGAACTGATCTACATTCTTCAAATCATGCTTCTCAACTTAAAAAAGTTACATACATATAGACTCAAAAAATGAATGAACTTGTCACTTTTCAAAAATGTCAAACATATTCTAAGATCTTAGTATTTAAAATGACACTTAAAGGATTTAAAGTAATACCCCAAGTATTTAAGATGATACCCGCATCAGAAATTTGCTTGGAACCCACACTTCCAAAACTTAATATTAATTCTTACTGCTTTTGCTGCTGACAAAATTGAACTGATATGATCAGCTAGTGTTCTACAAAACCAATACCAACCAAGGACATGTATCTTTATGAGGGAAAAAAATTTCAAATGCAAGTTATAAAACTCGTATTAATGAAAGAACCTTTTGAATTTTCAAGGGTACCAAATGTAAATGCTTTTTTCTAATCTAAATTACATCACTATCATCAGTCCTATTTATTATAGTTTTGGTAATAAGAAACCACTTTCCATTTATTAAGGCAGCAGAGATTTTTATCTGTGTATCTCACTTCTTGATTGTTTTTAAGTTCATATTTGAGGGCTTTAAGAATTCTGGCTGCAAAGGAAAAATCTACAGGCGTCCAGAAAGCCCTATTAAAAAATAGATACAAATTAAATGGCTACAATAACATAATACTACCTGCATGATACTGACTAAGCAATTATAACCTATTTGGGCCAACTTCCTCATCTGTAAAATGAGGGGCTCGATCTAGATAATTTCCTTCTAACAAATTTGTTTGCTCCTAACATCAATAGAGAAAATTGAAGAAGAATTTACTGAGTCTGTGAGACTTACGGGATTTGTTTTAAAATAGAAACAGTAGTCCTAAATCAGAGAAAAGGTTGCTACCTAAGTAAAGACATTAAGACCAAAATCTGGTTCCAGGCATAAGATCATGTAATACATAGCAAAAACTTAATTGTTTTGGCTGCAAAAGAATCTACAAAGCCTAAAGTTTCTTAGGCAAATGTCAAAACACTTTAGAAATGTCCACTATTTCATAATTATGAAATACAAGATACACATCCACAAAAATGTGTACTATACATGTCTCTTTTAAGATAACAGTTGTCTTAAAAACAGCACACCAACTTCGAAGAGAATCTAGGACAAATAACAGAAACAATCTGCATTTTGCTTTCCAACATAAGGTTTTGCTTTGCTATTTGGGAACATCACTGATTCTGATCTTATAGTATTTTAACACTGATAAATAACACTAAGTTCCTTTTCCATGGGAGTGGGAAGGTAAACTAGATGATCTCAAAGGTCCCTTCAAGTTATAAATTCTACAATTAATTCTACTATTTTCTTTAGCTGACACAGGATTTAGATACAACACATAACAGTAGAAAGTACACTGGATTTGGAATCAAAGACTCTAGATTCAAATCCCAGCTTTGTCATTTTCTCCCTATGTGACCTTGGGCAATTCACTGGTCCTAAGTTTTCTTATCTGTATAACGAGGGAGCTGGAATGGATGACCTCTAAGGTTCTTTCCACCTTTAAAATTATGACATGATCTATTATTTCCAGATTAGAGGCAGCCTGGTAAGAAGAAAAGAATACAAGGTTTGAAATCAGAAGAGTGAAGATCCTAGCAGCAATTTAAGCCATGCGACCTTGAGCAAGCAGGTTGTTTCATCTTTCAAGGCAACAGTTTCCTCATCTGTAAAAGGGAATGGATCTGAAGATCATCCTTCTTCTCTAAACCTCTATCAGACTCTAACTGAGAGACCAGCAAAAATGATAAATGGTACAGGAAATGATTTGAAAAGAGATCAGATTATGACTATAAGACTAAAGTTTATAGAAGGAGAAAAAACCCCAGAAACTAAGCTATTAACTTTTTCAGGGAGAGGAAGAACACAGGATTGAAGTACTTGGAAGGTTCAGTGATATTTTGGGAGACCTCAAAGACCCTGAAAAAAGGAAAGGGAATTCAAGTTTACATATTGATAACATCTGATTCATTTTCCATGGGAAAGGGGGTAGACAAGATACATAACCTTTGAGGTCCCTCCCAGCTCTGAATTCTCTGATAAAGCTCCGTGGAAAAGATGGTCCAATCTATAGATCTCTAAAACAGTTACCACTGGGGAATTACAGTTGTTGAGAAAAAGGTGAACGCAGGAATTAAATTTAAAAGCATAGGAAAGGATAGGGGGGAACAAAGCGAAAGCTTCAGTTTGGATAAATGCCTCCGACTGGTGGTCAGCACGAGAAATGGGACGCTCCACGATTCTCGGGTGGGGAAGTGCCTCTGGAGGAGCTACAAGATCTTGAGCTGGGGTCCTTCACCCCAGAAGGCATCGAAAAGCCAGCAAAGTCGCTCTCCTGCCGGGGGTGCCCCCCACAAATGGGAGGGTGTCCCGGTCCAGCTCTCGGCCCCCGCGTAAGCACCAACACGTAGGTTCCTGCGTCCCGCTCCGGGGACGGAAGGGACAGCGCGCGTGGAAATAAAAGAGGGGAAGCCTCTCGAGAGGGGCACGTGGGGGGTTCCCCAGTCATGAGGGAGGGGTGAGAGCCAGGGGCTCACTTCCTCGGACCCCGCCCCACCCACCCACGGCAACCCCACAGCGCTGCCGCGACCACGCGAGGACCGAGCGCTGGGGGGAAGGGGGACGTTACCTGCCGGCGTAGCCGTGGAGAAGGCGGCCTGAGGGGCTCGCGTCCGGCCCACGACGCGAAGGGGGCGAGGGAGCTACCCCGAGCCGCTGCCGCAGCAGCTCCTCGGCTGGACTGGGGCCGCCGGCGGTCTGCGGACTCATTCCCGGGGGTCCGGGGGCGAAGGCGCCGGGGCTCGAGAGCCCGCGAGACCGGCCGGCCGTGCGCACGCAGCCTCCAGCAGCCTCGTGCCCGCCCGCGCGCGCGTGCGCCCCGCCACCCGTGCGCGGCCCTGCTCCCCCTCCCACCCCGGGCTCTCGTCGCCCCCCTTCGCCGAGCGTCGGGAACAGCTGCCGCGCCCCAAGCCCGGCTCAGGCCCACCTGCTCCTCTCACCTCGCGGGCGGTCGGCCCCGGGGCCCGGATCAACTCTCCTCTCTCTTCCCCCGCGCGAGCTTTGGCGGGGGCTGGGTACTGCGCGCTCCGGTTGGACACCGGGCCGCGTGACGTCAGGCGCTGCTGCCCGCCGATTGGTCTGGCTGGCGATGCGTGCGGGGTGTAAACAAACCCCGCCCCCTGGCTTCCCAATGAGGGCGGGGAAAGGTGGGGTGGGCAGGGGGGCGGGGCCGAACGTCCCGCCCGAGCCCAAGCCACGAGGTGACAGCGGGAGGGGGAGGAGCCCGTGGCAGGGGTGGGGAGGGGTGGGGAAGGAGGGAAAAAGCGCTCTGGGGGTGGGGCTTGCATCAAACCCCGCCCATGGGGAGTGGCCGAAAGGAGCGTGGCCTGTGGCTAGCCCGGCCTCCAGATTTTCTGCAGGAAATTCCAGCCCCTTCCAAGGAAAGGGCCGGAGGCGCAACAGATGGCTCCGGGCCTGGAGTCGGAAAGACTAGTTCAAATCCCGCACATGTAACCCTTGAGTGCTTGCAAAGTGCCTTACAAATAACATCTCCTGTGATCCTCGCAGCCATCCAGGGAAGGATGCTCTTATTATGAATTATTATTCCTATTGACAGATGGAGAAACTGAGGCAGGCTTGGACATCCTGAGGCCGGGGTCTATCCTCTGCTGAAACCCCCAGCGGCCAGAAAGCACGTGTTGAAAGTCTGCTTACGTGCTAAGTGCTGGGGATGCACAGAAAGGTGGAAACCATGGTCCTGCCCTCAGTGAGCTCACTTTCTGATGGCAGGGTGAGTCCGCAAGGAATTATACATCCAAGACCTAGTTCTTCCTTCCCACCAAACTTCCCTATCTGAGCAGGTAAAACTTTCATTCCCAAAGAGGACCATGACATCAGGAAGATGTTGCCATGACTTGTAAGTGAATTGGATTTAAGAGATAGATCAGAATAGGCTAGAGATGGCCCAGCATACAATAGGAGACCTCCACCTTTCTTAACTTCTCTCAAATCATACCAATCCATTCACACCCCTGGGAGCCTGGAATGAGGCACCTACATAAAACCAATCCAAATAAGGAACCCCAGAGACAGGATTCAATTGTTGTTGAAAGGAAGTAAGTAAATCAGACTGGGTGAAGCAGTGATGAATGGACTTTGGATTTTTCCTCATACCAAGAAAGGGCATGAGGACAACATCAGGAGTAACTGAATCAGATTTTTAAGACCTCAGAAGCCAGGCAGACCAAGTTCCCACCGATGAATTCCCTCTATATAACAGTCCCCATGGGAGGTCCTTTAGTCCCCAGGAATGGATAACTCAGACACTGCAAGAGACTGGCCATTCCATTTTCATCAGCTCTAAGCATAACAAACGTGTTCCTTCTGTTGAGCTGAAATCAACCTCTCTGTAAATTCCTAGGTCTACCCTCCAGGGCAAGTTAATTCCTGGTTCTCAACCTTTCAGATGTTAGAAAACTGATCACATCTATCATATTTTCTTTTCTTCAGATTAAACACCACCTTCAAACAAACCTTCAGTCTGTTCTTTGTTTTTGTTTTAGTAAGATTTGCTTTTGAGTTTTTTGAGTTTGCCTCACTATCCTGGTTACCCTCTCGACTCTAGTTTATCAATATGTCTCTTAAAACATAGGTCTCAGAGCTAAGCATTCTTTCAGAAGAGAAATAAACAGGTAAAGTCAAGGGAGTTGAAAGCTAAATAATGGCAAATTAATGTCACCTTGAATAATTTTTAAATACACAAATCCTAAAGCAATCATTGCTTCATTAACAAAAACTAGAACATTTATAAGCCAATTCAATACAAGTATTTTTAATGTCCCTATGTGAAAGACACTATGCAAAATGATGGAGATGCAGAATATATACCCCTGGACCTCCACCCCACCTCCAGGACACACACTCTACTGAGAGAGTACTGTTGTTTCCTCTACTGGGAGAATACAACATGTACACAAGTAATTCAAGGAGGAAGAGACCCCTAATCACTGGATGAGGATAGGCTCACTTCACAGAGAAGATGGCAAGAAAATAAGGCTTCTGAGGGGTATGGATAAGGAGTGAACTGCAAATATGAGTGGCGGCTTGTGTGGATACATGAAGGCAGATGATAGAATGTTGCATCTGAAGAGCAGCTAATAGGCTAGTTCAGCTGGATCCTATATTACATAAAACAAGAAGGAGAATAATGTGAAATGAGGCTGTAGGACTGGAACCAAATTGTTGAGAACCTCAAATGCCAGGCAGAGGAGTTTGCATTCTGTACCAAAGGTCATAGGGAGCTACTGAAAGGTTTTGAGCAAAGGAATGACATGGCCATACTGGTACCTTTGGAAGATTATTTTGGAATCCTTGTGGAGAGTGGATTGAAGATGGGAGACTGGAAGTACAGAAACTAATTAGGAGGCTAACAATTTAACAATTGTGTAGGTGAAGTATGACAAAAGTTTGAACAAGACTATTGATACTTTGGAGAAAAAAAGAATAGAAGAGATATGGAAGTCAGATCCACAGGATTTGATGAGGATTTAGAAATGAGGGCTGATAACTGAGATTATAACCCAGATAATTGGGAGTCCAATGGTGTCTTCAAATGAAAAGGGGAAATGAGTGTGGGAGAAGAGAAGGCAGGCTTAGAGAAGATAATGATTACTGTTTAAGATTGTGCCTCAATTTCATTCAAAATCTGCTAAAGCCAATATTCTTTTGAGCAAAATAACTTGTAAAAAAAACTAACTTAAATATCTTTCATATAACTTACTCAGACACAATGTAAAATAAAAGGAACAGTGGAATGTAACAAAATTTCCATCTACTGTGTATCAGTGATGTGATCTGCCTATGAATTTCCATGACCTAAGCAGAGTAAACCATAAAAACCTGTAGTTGCTAGTTCCACAGAAAGTCAGTTCCTTCCAGGATAAAGGACAACTTACTAATGTAGTTTTTAAAAAAAAGACCCTGAAAACCTTTCAGGAAAAAGTAACTTGTGGAAGTTTTTCTGGGGGGAGGGGAAAGGAAAATTAATATAACATTTAAAAATTCCTAAATAGGTACCTAGTGCCAATTTTGGTCCAGTGATGGTAAAATTAGCTTCACAATTAATGAAAAAGGATTTTTTCCCTTTTGCCTTAATAGCCATTGCTCTCTTTTCCTCCTCATTGCTTTAATCAGTAATTATATAATGGGACAAGAAAAGAGAGATTTTTTTATGTCATTATCATCACTCAGATTTACACAGTACAATATGGCTTACTTATTACATTCTTCACAACCTGTTGAGGCAAGTGGTACAAATATTTTCATTTGCAGATGAGGAATGAGGCTGAGAGGAAATGATTTACTCAAATTCACATGGCCACTAATAAAAATTTATGCTTTCTCAGACCAAAATCCGTACTTTGTCCATTCCACCATGATTCTAGAGATGAGAACTTCAGTGTTTATTTTATATTATCCATGCCTAACCAAATCTACTTAAAATTAATCAGATAGGTATCAATAATGTTATTGTTGTTATTCAGTCATTTTCAGTTGTATCCAACTCTCTGTGACCCCATTTGGAGTTTTTCTTGGCAAAGATACTGGAGTGGTTTGCCATTTCCTTCCCCAGCTCATTTCACAAATGAAGAAACTAAGACAAATAGGGTGAAGTGACTTGCCCAGGGTCACATAGCCACATGTCTGAGGCCAGATTTGAACTCAGGAAGATGAATCAGCCTGACTCCAGGCCTGATGCTCTATGAATCATGGTACCATCTAGCTACATCAATAATGCCTACACTTCATAAAGTGTACTACCTATAAAGTATAAAATATACTTTAATAATATATGCTTAATAAAGTATACATGTATACTAATATATTCTACTAGTCAGCTCATATGTGTCCTGGCCCAGGGCTTTTTTATGAGAACAAAAATGTTTCTTCACTTCCTTTTTGTTTTCTAAGTCCCAGACCCACATTACCAACTAATTACTGGACATTTCAAACAGTGTATTCCATGGACATCTCAAACTTAACATATTGCAAGCAGAATTCTGCTGGGATTCCCCTCCACAGTTCACTAACTCTCACCATCATTGATGGATGACTAAATCAGCACTATCTACATGAAATGTTTCCTGATCCCCACAGGTGCTCAGGCACTCCCTCACAAAACTACCTTATACTTCAAGTATTCAGTGTGTTATGTATATGCTTAGAAACCACCATGTTATGTATTTATTTAGAAACAGCCATGTCATCTCTCTCATTAGAATTCAAGTGCTTTCAGAGTAGGAAAAGTTCAAGTGTGCCTTTCTATTCCCAGCTCTTAGCACAGTGCCTGGTGCACAATATATATTGCCCTACATGTAGGTCCTTTTCCCTTTTATTTTTTAACTCTTTTTGGATACAGACCCAGTTGTGGCACTGCTAAGTCAAAAGGTATGCATGGTTTTATAGCCCTTTGGGCATAGTTCCAAATTGCTCTCCAGAATGGTTGAATCCACTCACAACTCCACCAAGGGTGCATTAATGTGTCATTTTTTCCTCCAGATCCCCTCCAAAATTTGTCCTTCTCCTTTACTTTCCTATTAGCCAGTCTAATAGGTATGAGGTAGTACTTCAGAATTGTTTCAATTTGCATTCCTCCAATCAATAGAAATTTAGAGCACCTTCTCATAATAGCTCTGATTACTTCATCTGAAAATTGTTCATATCTCTTGATCATTTATCGATTGGAGAATAGCTCCTATTTTTATAAATTAGATTCAGTTCTTTATATATTTGAGAAATGAGGCCTTTATCAGAGAAACTTCAAAATTTTTTCACAGTTATTTTTTCACAGTTATGATTGCTAAATGTATTTCCCTCCATCCTAGTTCCTCTGTTGCTCTGGTCTTTTTATCAAGAAGGCTTGAAAGTCCTCTATTTCAGTGAGTAGCTATTTTTTTCCCCTGAAGGATCATACTCAGTTTTGCTGGTGGTTGATTCTTGGTTGTAATACTAACTCCTTTGCCTCTGTAATATCATATTCCAAACCCTCTAATGCTTTAATGTAGAAGCTGGTAAATCTTGTGTTATTTTGACTGTGGCTCCACGACATTTGAACTGTTTCTTTTCTGACTGAATTTGACTATAATATTCCTGGGAGTTTTCATTTTGGGATCTCTTTCAGGAGGTGATTGGTGGATTCTTTCAATTTCTATTTTACCTGCTGGTTCTAGAATGTCAGGGCAGTTTTCCTTGATAAATTTTTGAAAAATGATGTCTAGACTCTTTTTTTGATCATGGCTTTTAGGTAATCCAATAATTTTAAAACTATGTCTCCTGGATCTATTTCCAGGTCAATTGTTTTTCCAATGAGATATTTTACATTGTCTTCTATTTTTTCATTCTTTTGGTTTTGTTTTATTGCTTCCTCATTTCCCATAAAGTAATTAGCTTCTGTTACCTCAATTCTACTTTTTAAGGAGTTTTTTTTTCGTCAGTGAATTTTTGTGCCTCTTTTTCCATTTGGTCAATTCTGCTTTTTAAGGCATTCTTCTCATTGGCCTTTTGTGCCTCTTTTACCAACCTTTGACCGACTCTGTTTTATAAGGTATTATTTTCTGCAATATTTTTTGTCTTTTTTTACCAAGCTGTTGGCTCTTTTCTTCATGATTTTCTTGCATCACTCTCATTTCTCAATTTTTCTTCTACCTCTCTTACTTGATTTTCAAAATCCTTTTTGAGTTTTTCCATGGCCTGAGACCAATTTATATTTTTCTTGGAGCTTTAGATATTGGAGATTTGACTTTGTTATCTTTTGAGTGTGTGTATGTTTTGATCTTCCTTGTCACCATAGTAACATTCTAAGGTCAGAATTTTTTGGGGGTGTTGTTGGCGCATTGCTATGATTGCTAAATTGCTATGTGTATTCATTGTGGCATCAGCATTTGGTGGGAAAGAAATCAAGCCTTGAATATAAAGCTTAGAGTCCCCCTTTTCCTGTTAAAGAAATAGTGCTCAGAAATTTTGCTTGAACTTGAAAACCATATCCTCTAGATTAATAATGTTAAAGGGAATACATATGTGTGTATACATATATATATACACACATATGTATGTGTGTATGTATATATATATATGTATATGTATATGTATATATAAAATTCTAGCTTTGAATCCCCGCTCTCTGAGGAGAGCAGAACAGTTAAGCTTCTGGCTTCAATCTCTTGCTTCTCCTTCTGGTAGGAAATCAATTTTTCCTTGGAGAGGGATTGTGGAAGAACAGGCTAGAGATTTCCATTCTACCTCCCTTAAAGCCACACTATGATACCCCCTTGTTGTTTGTAGGGGATAGCCTTTGCTATACTACATATAGCTTATTTGTATTCAGTTGCTTGGTTTTTTTTCTGTTAGAGTTTGGACTCAAGAGCAGGCACAGACTTTTACCATTTTTTAATTTTTATTTATTGATTTATGGGTATCCCTAGCACTTAGCACTGTGTCTGGCACATAACAGCCACTTAACAAATGTTTATTGGCTCATTGACTGATTAGACCAGCCAACAGGGAAAGAGTTGTTCACAGAGAGGGAAGACTGGAAAGAAAGAACCTGCTTGGCATTGATTAGGCTGTAGGAAGTGGAGGAGCACATAAAATAGTCAAACAGCAGCCCTTGCAAAGAAAGCACTTGCAAATGTTCCAAGGGGGCTGGAATACTGGATCAGTTATAATCATTCTATGACTCTTTATTGCCCGTCATTCTCTTTTATCTGTGAGAATAAAATTATGCACTCCATCTTTGATATATGTTTGTCCTTTGGGTATCTTTTTTACTTTTCTCTTCCTTGCTGGGGAGGACCCTCTTAGCATAGAACCTAAAACAGAATTGTTCCTCAGGAAACTGAGGTGAGGGTGGAATTGGAGGCTTAGGGGGGCATTTCCCCTATTGAGGAGACATACCACCTCAGAGCGATATCCTCAAACCTTGAGGACTGGCAAAGGTTACCAGTCCCTGTGGCTTCAGCTTAGCTAACTCTTGTCCTTCACCTAGGTCCTTTGCGCTTACGAGGACCCATCAAAAAGATATTCCACTTGGTACTTGCCTCATTGGGTGACCCAGGTTTTAGGATCTACCGGAGAGAAGATAGCATTTTTAGACTTCAGTTATTCTATTTTCTGGTTTGTTTCCTTCCAATCAGATCAAGTTGGTTTCTTTGTATATTTTTTGCTTGTTTATATATTTCTGTACCAATATCTGTCTTATGAAGAAAGAAAATTGCAGCTGAGAAGTATGGATTTTGCATCCCTAAATACCGGTGCCTAGTTTATAATGCTTATTTTTTTTTCTTTTAAACAGAACCAAACTGTTTGCCTTACTATAAGATCTTCATGTCCATAGGATAAAGTTTGCTTCCTGGCCTTAAAATCCCAAGTAATCAACCCCCAAAGCTTAATCTCATTTGAGAGTCTACCACATATTCAGGGATTACCTGACTCTTGTTTCCTTCATTCTGAACTGAGCCCAGTTGTAGTATTATTAAGTGAATTTGGAATTTGGATTGTTTTTGTAGTGGAAGGGATCCATTGAGGAAATTTGGTGTGCCTTTTGGCATAGGAACCCAGAGAAAATTTTCCCCAGACCATAAAAGGGAAAATATTTGGGAGCAATTTCTCTCCACTTGTGTAGGTTTTAACAAAATGTATGCCACAGTGAATGTGGCACTAGGAAAGCAAGTAAAAGGACGGATAATACTTAGGTCTTCCTAGGGCTGAAAAAATAGCTTTCAATAGAATGGGGACCTATACAGTGAATTCAAAACACACCTCAGCAGAGCTGCGGAGATCAAATTTTTAATAGGGGTGGGGTGGGATGGGGGAGAAAGAACGTACTGGGGCTCAAATAGAACATGAACATTTTGTCTATCTGCCAGCAATTCAAGATGTGGATCTTTGGGGAGCCAGTTTCTGGCCATGCGTGATGGATTGTGTCATGATGAAAACACTCATGGCTAGCTAAGGAGCTCCAAGGACTAATGTGACTTAGTAGACTGACCTGGCACTATGTGCAAACAAAATAATCCAAGTGTAGGTTGTTTCTTGACCTCTTCCGCAGTAGGGAGCAAGACAAGAACCAGTGTGGACTGCTCACTGGGGAAACTCCTCCCCCACCTGACCACCACGCATCTGTGAATGCACGCAGTCTTGTTTCTTTTGTGCTTATTTTTATCCCAACAATGGAAAATACAAGTGATGAATGAGAACTGGAGATCCATCAAAGCCACCCGAGGTCCCAGTAACTAAAGTCCTAGAGCCAGTGACAGCAGGAGCCAAGCCCAGAAAGGACCTCACACAGCAGCAGATTGACCTGACAGTCAAGCCGTCTTGTCTTATAAGGCATCTCATTCTTTATGTCTCAGATGGAAAAAGTGTGAGACTAGAGTTCAAGATCCTATTCCCAGGCTCCTCCTTTCCATGCTAAAAAGACTCCTCCCCACAAACCATGGAGATACAGCTCATGTCATACATTAGCAAACAGATCAACTCTTCACGCTGCAACTTCTTAATAATTTTTATTTTTTTTCTTAAGTACAATCTTTGGAGATGATGATTTAAAAAGAACTAAGCTGGTACCATCATTATTATTTGTAAAATGTCATCCAGTTATTTGTTTTTCTAAATATTTAAAAATACAGTACATTCATTTTCCCAGAAATGATATTCATATTTTTTCACAATGAACCTTCTTCTCTAGGAAGTTCCCTTATGCAAGGATGTAGAATATAGATGAAGGCTGAACAGGTCTGAAAGCGGTTATCTAGTGATTAGCCTGTGACTGCCTCTTATCAGAGTTAGTCTTTTCTGGGCTCAGTTAATAATACAGTTCTTGCTAAGTTTTCCATCATACCTCCCAGTCCATTTAGTCATTTTCACAGTTCTCCTTTTAAGATCATGGATAACTGGGAGTAGCTTGATGAGGCCGAAGTTTCACAGTTTAGGAAGGATCTCAAAAAGTGAATGAACCTAGAGAGTGGGAAGATAGGACCTAGACAAGGCATCTTTTTGCCTGAGCTCATGTTCCCCAGAGTTTTAGCCTTAACTCTAACAATTATAAAATCAACTTATCACAAAATAAGTACTATGAGCCACAGGGAAAGGATTTTTCTGGAATATAAAATGCTTACTTGACTTTCTTACCCCTAAGCTAGCCCTTAGGGAAATAGGAAGTGAATGAGAACCCATATGAAATCTAAGAAAAAATTTCCAGCAAGACACTTAGGCCTCCTAGAGATTTAATGTACAGATGTTAACGTACAGCTATGTATGAAGATCTTAATGACAATTTAGCATTAATGAGGCTGCTAAACTTTTGAAAGAAGAATGATAGAATGATATAGAACAGGCTCATATATCCCAACTGAAATCTATATTATACCACCTTGCATAAATATGAAATTTTCAAATAAATTTTCTACCAAATCACTTTGAATCATAGCAAGTCATATTATTCCAAAATAAAAGTTTTTAGAAATATTAAGACATCTGTGTAAAAAACTCTATTCAGTACTTAAAACATTTTTCAACAATGATATTGCTATATGGCTAATCACAGATCAATAGGACACTAGTGAATACAGAACAGTCTAGAGGCCCCTTTCCGCCTCTCCCTCATATCTGTCAGTATGCACTTGGAAGTTACCTATTGATATCCTAATCAGTTACATTATTTCAACCGCCTAATGGAATGACTACTTTAGAGTCACTAAATGGAAAAGGTAAAAATTACAAGAAACGACTGAGTACTTGAGTACGTCATTTCTCTCCCCCAAAGTCACAGGGTAAGCAGAGCTGCTAGACATAATTAAGGAGGGAAAGATTATGGCATAGGGAAACCTGAGGTTTTTTACTGAGTTTCCAATTTCTGTTCTTTGCAATTATGGTTCTTTCCCTGCTTCCAAGGGCACTTCTGCCACACTTGCTCATGACAGTGGGCTATGCTGATGTGCTGCCTGTACCCCTCAAAATGAGGGCAATTCTGGAGACCTCTTCTACAACCCTATGGGCAGATGGCTGGGATGGCTATGTGCCTGAGCTATTCCTGCGGTCCATTCTGGGCTCAAATTGGTACTGAAGGTTCAGGAATGGATCCTGGGGCTTTTCATTCTTTTTGAGAATGTCAATGAAAATTCCCAAACAGATTCAGAATCCACTGTTGTTCCTGACTGGTGGGGGAATTTGGACCCAGAGTAGACCCAGAGTTCCTCCACACAGTCTGAGATGTTTCAGAAATATTATATTTATATTTAGAAATCAATATAAGGTCTAAATACCTCAAGGTACCTCCTTTTTCCTCTTCATGATACCAAGAATACTGAAATTCTTGCTAGGATATGGATGGAGAGGTACCTTACCACTGCTACTTTTAATTAAATAAGACTGATATTGGGACATGTAGGGAACCTTTTCTTAAGAGCTCATTCCTGAAGCACAAGTATGTTTGACATTCCGAGGACTCCTTCATTTAGTATTCATCTGTAATAAATATAAAACTTGCGGAAAAACTGTTGCTTTTCCTTAGAAATATCCCACAAAACTATCTAAATATATGCCTGCATTTATATATACATATATTTACTAACATGAATTTAAAAAGATAAAATTTTGAATAAATCACTTTCTCTCATAAAAAGGAAATTTCCAGATAGGGTTTTAAAATAAAAAATGGGGATTCTAGATGCTTACGCTCTTAAGACTATTTACAACTGTTTCTCTCAATCTGATGTATTTACTGTAACAAACATCACTTGCTATCTGCTAGCAGTTTTACGTACAAAAAAGAGAAGGGAAACATAAATGTTAGAAGTCCAAAGTAGAGATGAAATTTCACTCCTTCAACCAACATTAGCTAAGCACCTACTATGTGCAAGGCACTGCGGGTGATACAGAGGAAAAGGTCATAATCCCTGCCCTCAAGGAGCTTACAATATAGGGGGTTGTATGGAGGACAAATAGAGAGGATTTATTAAAAGTGGTCTTTGCCCAGAGACAGGAAGGCATCTTTAAATCTTTAGATGAGTGTACATGAGATATTTCAAAAGTACAAATCCTAGCAAAGCAATGAGTCAGATAAATATATTTTGGTTCTGTCCTAACACTGCCAAGCATCTCCCAGATCTGCATCAAAACTGTGACCTTTCTACACAAGAGGAAAGTAACGACAATCGCTGATGGATCAGAATCTTCTTTACGTTAAAAGCAGGCCTGTTTTCCTTGAATGGCTAGGACCTTTCTTATTAACAATATCCCAAGGGATGATGGCCTGTGAGAAAGATGCAAGAACAAATGTGGTCACTTTTCTGATTTCAACAAAATCTGACCACCTGTCTAGCACACTGTCACTTCGAGACCCAAAAGAACGAACACAAGACTTGTTTCTAGTCTTGAATAGGAAAAAAAATAAGCATGATTACTTGGACAGGTCCTGAATTCCCATGAAATCCAATTATACATAATAAATAATGCATATTCTTTAATTTGTGGGAATACAGTAGGAGAGAGAGATAAACAGACAGAGAGGAATAGAAAAGATTGAAGTAAAATTAAAATTTTAGGCATTAGTGATACTGCAGTTCAAGACTTGGTGTGCAGACAACTAAAGCACACCCATCAAATGTCAAGTCTCTAAGAAAGGATAACAGTGGCTTCTCTGGGATCGATTCAGTTTTGTTTGGTCACAAACAGTTCAGATCCCACAGAAAGTTATCTTTGGTCTAAGACTACTAGAAACAAGAGAAAAAAGGAAGAAACAGAGAAGCCAGGGAGACTATTATACTGAACGATTTCTACATAAGAAGACCAAAGCTTCAGTAGACAGCCCAAGTGTTTGAGACAACAAAACTCTAACAAGACAAAAATCTAGAACTGACATTACAGCTTAATGTAATGGAACTTGAGGAGTAGGAATGATGCATGTTTTTCTATTTTGTTGTTAGAAATTTTTCTCCAAAGACATGAGTTGTCCATTTTTGGTGAAGATACAAAATTAAAATAACTTGGTACTTCCTTAAATTACATTACTACTTGACAGTTTCCCCTTCACATTGAAGTGCTATGGTTTGAAAGAAGAAACACACACAACTAGCAAAACAAACAAGCAAAAGTCAATATTAAAGGGGCAAGTCCTGGCGAAGGGGAAATGAAGGTGGTGATGATGATATTGACGAGGGCCAAACATCAGTCACAGGCACATAACATTCTACACTGTGAAAGCTAAAGTGGTGCTCAAATGATTGGGAGTGGGGGCAACCTAGGTTCTACCTCTACCCTCTTCTCTCCAAAACCTTTACCAAGCTGAGGATCAAAAAAAAAAAAGTTTTCTTTGTTCTTCTCCTAGAAGAAGATGGAACTGAGAAGGGTATCCAGGGCATCAGTCACTCAGCGGATTCATTCTTGCCATCCTCTGGCCAGACAGGTAGGTTACCAGAAGGCACACATGCAAGGATAAAATACTATAAGGAAATTTTGAGAGATCTAACCTAACTACCAGAACAGGTCAATAAAGTAGAGATGTCATCATCTTGATCTTATTAAGAACCATTTTGTTTTTTTCATACTGAACACCAACAACTCACAGATATTTTAGAACAAAATGTGTTAGGACATTAATGCAAGGCAACAAAATACTTGGTAAGATCACAGGGCAAGAGGAAGAAAACAGTAACAGTAAACTGTATGTTTTCAAAACTGAGATTGTGATCGATTCTGTGATGACAGCCAAAAGCTGTCACAACATTGTTTCCCTATTTACCTAAATCAGTTTAAGTGAGCAGGTAATATGATGGAAGGAGAGAAAGAAATTTTTGTTCCTTAGCAAACACTATTATTTTTATCAATCAAAAAACCAGTATTTTTTCAAATACTACAAATGTCCAATTGTGAAATATTTGTTAATAAATCTGCAAAGAAACAATGTTTCTGTATCACAGGAAAGCAAAAATTAAGGCAGTTAGAAAATGACAATGCACTA
This sequence comes from Notamacropus eugenii, assembly GCF_028372415.1. Classification (NCBI taxonomy): domain Eukaryota; kingdom Metazoa; phylum Chordata; class Mammalia; order Diprotodontia; family Macropodidae; genus Notamacropus; species Notamacropus eugenii. The sequence goes on from NC_092877.1 coordinate 330,423,376, forward strand.
ACCAATAAAGAAACTTAGTCTAAAAAGCAAATATTGATAAACAGCTGACATCTGGACAGAACACTGAACAACTGTAGCTTTAAATTTAAATAATCTTAATGTTGCTTTAGCATTGCTACAATATTTTGGCAGTCATCTTTTTATTTAGTACATGGATTATAAATAAATCTAATGAATTCAAGGCAAAAAATGACATAATTTTTGAATGAAACATTGAATGACATTCACCAAAAATTGTTGGTAACAAATCACAATGTTCAGTTGTAACACTGATCTACAATATGTATATTTTTTTTAAAGATGAGGACCCAACGTAAGACAGAAGAACTTTGGAGCAGCCAAAGCACAACTGGACGTGGTGGACACACTCTCCTTGGAAAGCCACTATGAAACACAGAACCATGAAAGGTGTGTTGATGAGGTACTGTTGTCTTAGCAAGTTTAAGGATTGGGTAAAAATTATGATAAAAAGGTTTCCCCCCCAAAAAGCGGTAGAATGTTTTGTCTTCTCCCATCTGCTGTTACATCTTGCTGTACCAGTTCATGGAACGCTTTACGGCCTTGGCCCAATTTTCCATAGTAGGTTCATATTCTTTGCATTTCCTCTGTGGCTCAAAAACTCTTTCACTTTCCCTCAGCCTCTGTAACTCCTCTTTGTCTGTCCAAAACCCTAGGAATAAGAAAATATAGTCTCAGATCTGATAGTAAATCCTGCCTGGAGCCATAAGATTGAACACAAAGACTAGAACAGGTGAGAAGGTACCTCCTGGACAATTTTTATTACAAATTCAAGAGACTGTCAACATCAGAGCAGGGAAGTGCAGGTTTGTGTGGTGGAACATTTACTTGCATACTAACTTCAGAGTGGTCACTGCTTCCAATGACATCTATCATAAGCCCTCTAAGTTTTAGGAGACAGACTTGGTAAATTGTGACATTATTGGAGGGACAATGAGAGGACAAGCACATCAGAGCACTATTGGTGGAGTTGTGAACTGGTTCAGCTGTTCTGGAAAGCAATTACTTCTACCTCGAAAGTCTCTAAAACTGTGAATATCCTTTGACTCATCAATACTACTGCTGGCATATAAACCTAAGAGGTCAAAGACAGAGGAAAAAGGATATTTAGATAATTCCATAAACATAAACATATGTATATATCTAGGCAAATATATATGTATGTATACATACACATACTATATATGAGTGTGTGTGTATCTATCTGTCAAGGAGATGGGAAAGAAGTGCAGACCACAAGTGGTGACGACTTTAGTGATGGGTGAGCAGGAGCAAAATGTAAACCTCATCTAGCCCTCCAATTCTGTGCCGTATGACGATAAATCCTGCATGAGGAAACACTTTAGAAGAAAGAGCTAATCATACATACCAACTGCAAGACCAGCCAGAGAGGCAGCTCCTAAACAAGACATATCTATCTGGGCAGGTCTGTCTATCTTCTCATTAATCAGGTCAGAAGTCATCTGCATAACAAAACTATTTTTGCAGACCCCTCCATCTGCCCTACGAGAAGAACGATATACAAAAGATGTGTCAGTAATAAACCCATCACTTAGTGTTTCTTTAAATCAAAGCTATACCCCAAAGGAGTTCTGGCACTCTTGAATTTATCAAGATCATCTAAACCAGCAGCCTCAAAGCCACATACGGCCTTCCAGGTCCTTGGGTAAAGCCTTCTGACTGAGTCCAAACTTTGCAGAACAAGTCCTTTTATTAAGAGGATCATGAATTGTGGATTCAGTCAAAAGGCTGCATTTGAGGACCTAGAGGGCCATATGTGGCCTGATCTAAACCATTCCTCACTAAGGTCTTCCTCATTACAGCTTGAAAGGCCTCAGTCTCTTGAGGTGGTTCCTATGGAGTTGGAAAGGATGGGGTGGGAATAGAAGGTATAGAGGGAGGGGAAGTTGACATCACATGAATTGATTTTTCCAGTCACTCAACTAAGATATGGGAGGGGACCTAAATCTCTATTAGCAGAGGAAGTTGAAGAAATTCAAGGAATTGAAACAAAATTTTATTATGCTTTGCCTTGGAAGTACAGTTTTGGTAAAAAGAGATTACTAACATTTGGGGGAACATGGATGAGTCTTTTCCTCATGGGAATAATGACAGCCCTGCTCTAGACTTCCAGCTCTAAAGAGCAATACTCCATTTGTGATTTACTGAACAAGTCCCCTGCACCAACTTCCACCAGCTATCCCATTTAAGGTGGCTACTGAAGAAGGTGCAAGGATCAGCTCAGATAGGAAAGATGGTGAGGAGAAAAAAAAGAATTTTTTACTAGTTCAGAATTCAGACATGAAATCCCCTGATTTCAAATCTAACTATGGTCTATTTGGACATTCTGACAAAGGGCTTGAGGAACTGATGCTGTCCTTAGAGTGAGAGGCAAACAAACTGCTAATCATGCCAAGACCCTTAACGTACATTCCATTCAGAAGACATCTAAGGTTGTGTTTTCCTCTAGAATCCTAATGCCTACGGTCCAAGAGAAGTTAAATTTAGATCTTCTGAAACCTATTAGCACTTCCTCTAGCTCATGCTAAAGGGTTGTCTCTAGAAGATGTTGGCAATTATTTTCCCATTAATCCTAAGGAACAACATTTAAGAAGGTTTGTTCTTTGAGGAATTAGGTCAAAAAGAATTTTAAACTTTAGATGCTGAAATGTGTGAGATTAGGTAATTTAAGATGAATTCTTGTTCATTTCAGTTTTATAGTCTTAGTCAAGAGAGATTCTATCATGTTGAAAGTAAAGTCTACATACCGAATCGTGGTAACAGGAATGTCAATCTCCTTTTGCATCATCTCATACAATTGTTTATTTCTATTTAAAAAGAAGATAGTTATTTAGACAAAGTGCCAATCATGATTATAATATGCAGTTCCTTCAAAATGAAAAAAAAATGCACAGTTACATGCAGATGATACTCTTTCATAGGACAGGGATAGGGATGGGACCTGTGATACAGGGCACTCACTCCCAGGTAAAAAAACTTCCTCTCTCAATGCAGGCTGGCACCTTTTCTGCAACTGTATCTTAGAGAGTTGCCTAGAGAAGTGGTGCCAAACTCCAATAACAGGGCCACTAGACTATACGTTAGGAAATGTTTAACAAAATAACTAACAATATAATGGAGCATAGACGATGCTAATATGTAGTTTTCTTAGACAAAATGTGGCCACCAGGATCCTTATGTATGGTTTAGTGGTCTCTATTAGTTTTCTTCTGATGACAGTCAAAAATATAGAAACTGGACCTAGGATTTCACTAGTTTTAGGGAAATCCCTGGTGAGGCAACTCCCTCTACCAAGGCAAGTCAGAACCCTTTCCGCAGTCTTAGAGTTACCTGGAGCACTGAGACCTAGTGTCACACAGCCAGGATGGAGCAGAGGCCAGACTTGAAACTAGGTCTTCTTTGCCTGGAGGATGGCTCTCTGCCACACTACAGCACACCACCTACTGCTCAAATTCTTAACATTTAATATAAGACCATTGTCTCATATTATGGCAAAATAGTTATAAAAAAGCCCCCCCATAAAAAGTCTTTTGAAAATCTGAACTCTTAAAAATTAAATCATATTTTAAATACAGTATTCTTCATTAGAGTTTCAGTAGGGAAAAACTCTGCTATCCTCCACCAAAAGAAATGCCAACTTGGAACCTTCAGAGTCTCTTCTATAAATCATGGAATTGTAAAAAGCATTTGCAAATGCTCCAAGTTATGATTTCATTCATATTAATACTATCTATTAGTAACTGAAAATCAGAACACACACAGGACAAGATGTACATGCTAAGGGAACACTTCAATGGAAATCACCGAATCAACTTAAGGATGAAGTATTTGTTTGCTTTTCAGAACAGCAGCAGAGGGGGCAGGCCAGCACCCCCTCTGCAACATGCAGGCCTTGAAGCAGGGATCTCCAGACTGAGATAAGCCCCTTACACTCTAGGCCATGCTGTCTCTTTCAAAGAATAAGTACTCAGGGAATATACTGTTTGACTTCCAATTGAGAATTACAGAGATTTTCCAAAATGGAAAGTGTGGACTAAACAAGTTTTTTTTTTTTAATACCTGAAAGCTATTGACTCCAGTATGGCTCGTACAAGGTGATACTTATTGGTGGAAGACTTTAGACCCATAAAAGAGGCACATGCACAGGGGTCATTTAATGGAATCTACAAAGGAAAACCACACACATTATTAATTTATATATGTAAACATTTGGAAAAGATTTCAAAGAATACATGACAATAATACCCATGACAAAGAAGATACTATGAGAAGAAAAAAATGACAATTTGAATTATGACATAAGGCACTGAAAAGGTGAGTGATTTGTCCAAGGTGACACACTCAATATGTGACAGAGGCCCAGCTCCCTAATCAACCCACCACTCTGACTATCATGAAGTAAAATAATACTGTAAAACAAGGGATGGAATAAATCCTATCCATATAAAAGAACTAATTTCCTTTAGGGGAATAAAAATGCTCAAATATTTTCTTAGTAAGTTAGTTATTCTCTCTTCTAGTGAATTATATATGGGGCTCGAATGGCCCAGAATGAGTTTGTACCCAAAAGCTATGAGTAATTCACTTCTCTGGAATAATTTACTAGCCCATTTGGAGGAAGGAAGATACTAAATGTGTAAAACTTTCTAAGAGGTAAAATTCTTGGCTTTATGTTTCTCTTAGGTGTGAAAAATCATAGCTAACATAGATACTTAATGTTTTAACAATATTTAATATTTTATTTTCTCCAGTTATGTGTAAAAACAATTTTTAACATTCGTTTTTAAAACTTTGAATTCCAAATTCTCTCCCTTCCTCCCCCTCATTACGAAGGCAAGCAACTTCACAAAGGCTATACACGTGTAGTTATGCAAAACATAGCCGTAACAGTCGTGTTGTGAAAGAAAACACAGACAAAAAAAACCCCCAAGAAAAATAATGTAAAATAAGTATGCATCAGTCTGCATTCAGACACCATCAGTTCTTTCTCTGGGGATGGAGATCATTTTCCATCATAAGTCCTTCAGAGCCGTTTTGGATCACGGCATTGCTGACAATAGCTAAGTCATTCACAGCTGATCTGGATGCTTAATTTTTTTTAGAGGGGGGAAGGCAAGGCAATTGGGATTAAGTGACTTGCCCAAGGTCACATGGCTAATAAGTGTCAAGTGTCTGAGGCTGGTTTGAACTCAGGTGCTCCCAACTCCAGGGCCAGGGCTCTATTCACTGCACCACTTAGCTGCTTAATTTTTTTTTAAAAAGATGCACAGTAAGATTATTTCTCATGATCTCAGTGTAATCTTTCTCAGTTTGGTAAATTTGGAATGCAGGTTCTAAACGAGGAAGAATGAATGTTAGACTTGAAGTCAAGAAGGCACGGGTTCAAATCTGGTCTCAGACCCTTAGGGGCTGGGTGAGCACAAGGGAGGCACAGCTTCTCTGAGCCTCAGTTAATTCCTCAGTAAGACAAAGAGAATAGCCACAGAATCTCCCTCCCCAGGTTGTTGTAAGACTCCAGTGAAAGAATATGTGTGAATTAAAAAGGTTTTGCACAAACAAAGCCAATGCAACCAAGATTAGGAGGGAAGCAGAAAGCTGAGAAATAATTTTAACAGCCAGTGTCTCAGATAAAGACTTCATTTCTATAATATATAGAGAAGTGAGTCAAATTTATAAGAATACAAGTCATTCACCAATTGATATATGGTCAAAGAATACGAACAGGCAGTTTTCAGAGGAAGAATTAAAGCTGTCTACGGTCATATAAAAACGCTCTGAATCACTATTGATTAGAGAGGTGTAAATTAAAATAACTCTGAGGTACCACATCACATCTCAGATTGGCTAACATGACAAAACAGGAAAATGACAAATGTTGGAGAAGATGTGGGAAAATTGGGATACTAATGCATTGTTGGTGGAGTTGTGAACTGATCCAACAGTTCTGGAGAGCAATTTGGAACTATACCCAAAGGGCTATCAAACTGCATACCCTTTAATCCAGCAATATAGCTACTAGGTCTATATCCCAAAGAGATAATAAAAAAGGTAAAGGACCCACATGTACAAAACTATTTACAGCAGCTCTGTTTGTGGTTTCCAAGAACTGGAAATTGAGAGGATGCCCATCAGCTGGGGAATGGCTGAACAAGTTGCAGTATATGAATGTAATGGAATACTATTGTTCCATAAGAAATGATGAGCAGGCAGATTTCAGAAAAACCTGGAAAGACGTGAATGAACTGATGCTGAGTGAAGTGAGCAGAACCAGGAGAACATTGTACACAGTAACAGCAACTCGGAGTGATGACCAACTTTGATAGACTTAGCTCTTTTCAGCAATGCAACGATCTAAGACAATTCTAATACTAAAAATGGAAGATGCCATCCACATCTGAATGCGGATTGAAGCACACTGTTTTGTCTCTTTTTAAATTTTTTTCTTTCTTGTGAATTTTGTCTTTGGTTCTGATTCTTCTTTACAGTAGAACTAATATAGAAATAGGTTTAATATTACTGTACATGTATAGCTTATATCAGATTACATGCTGTTTTGGGGAGGAGAGATGGAGGTGGAAAAATTTAAAATTCAAAAATCTTACAAAAGTGAATGTTGAAAACTAAAAATAAATGAATGGAAAAATATATGTATGTATGTTATATAATATATGTATATGAAATAAGAAGAAAATAATATGTGTGAGTGGCTTGGTGAAATCTAGAGCCCCCTATGTGTGAGCTTTGATTCCCTTGGTTGGTAAAGCCAGGTCAAGTGATACATGGCCTAGGAAGTGAAGAGTCAGGAGATCTCAGTGCTTGTCCTTATTATACCACTTCCTACAGTCATTCAACCCTCCTGAGCATCAGCTTTCTACTCTTTAAAATGAGGGTAAGCACATTTGCCCTGTTGACTTCACAGAGTTCTCAGAAAACTATAAAATGATATATAAAAGTACTAAAAGGCAAATAGGCTCCTAAGATAATCAACGTAGTTCTAGAGTTCAAAGCAAAAACAAGTTTTTCTTATTTAAGATGGTCATTTTTTAAAAAAATCCTATTGATTTGAGTTATCATTTTAAGGAAGAAGAAAGCATATACTTCGTAAAGACATAGCTTGCCATTAATAAATAAATTTTCACTTATGTATCACTAAAGTTTATTATTTTTCTGAGTTCAACAAAATTGTTTTTCTAAACAGCTTTATTTAAAAGGATTACTGGCATGGTACTTGTACTTGGGACGTATTATTTGGACTCTTGAGCCTCTCAAGACCTTGATTACTATTTGTCAGCTTTTAAACACAGCTTGATTGGGTGTGATCATTTCCTGCATAAAAATAAAGCACATTGCTATAGGATACAGTCTTCTGCTTTGGGACTTCAGGAGGAGTCTAAAAGTGTCTAAAAGTGGAGGACCAAGGACACAATGACACTGTCAGAGAAGACAAAAAACAGGAGGCCTTGAAATGAAGTCATTATGCAGTTCACTGTGCCTTTCTCAACAAGAGTATGAGATATAGGGAGCTAACTACTTCTTACATCTCCTGGATGAAATCTAACCACTTTTTTGAAATTTTAATGAAATAAGTATTCTTCACTTTTTCCCTTAAGTTGGATGAAATTTAGCAGCTGATATACTTCACTCTAAAAAGGACATACTCTTTTCAGAGGGGAGTGAAATGATTCCAACACACAGTTTATAAATCTTGCCTGCAGGGATCCTCAGGTGTGGTTTGAGGGTGTGATCCACTGGGTTAGAGCACTGGGAAGATCCTTCAAGGGTACACTGTATTTTCCCTAAGGTAAGGAAATGGATACCTTTGGCAAACCAATCCTAGGCCAAAGGTTGAAAAGAAAAAAGTTCTGTTTTAGTCCATTGCTAAATCTTGGATTTGAATTGGTTATGCTTTAAGTTAAACCCTTCCCAACTCTGAAAAGTCTGTTCAGTATTAGGACAGCACTTGAGACCAATAAGGCCCATCTGAAAGGATTTCTATTTAATCCTAGGGAGTTTCTTGAGGACTAGGGTATGGCTTCTCAGCTTTAGAATCCAGTATTAGCTCAAATGACCCTATTTTCCCATGGTGTACTGCACATTGTCCTCTGGTCCAAGTCAAGAGAATCTAGAGATAGGCTGGTAGGTGAGTATGGACAAAGTTGTCACTGGTTGAATTTTTTTCCATTTACCTGCAATCCACTGAAAGATGGAACAAAACAAACTCCTTCAGAATCTGGCAAGCTTTTAGCCATTTTTTCAGTCTCTTCAGCATCTGTGAAAAGATCTGCAAAATATTTTGGGTTACAGAGAAGAAGAAAAACAAATGAACAGATAATTATATAGAACAACCCTAAGATTTATCAGCACCAGAACATATGGGATGACCATATAGTAACATGACTGCTCAAGACCTGTAGTAGACATCTCCAGGCATTGCTCTGAGTACATTTTGCCTCTAATGTTGAGGGGACTTAATTCTAACATTGATGGTGTTTTAATCCAGTTAAATTCAAGAATTATGCACAATGCCCTAGGTATACAAAGACAGAATGAAAAGTAATCTTTGGCCTAAAAGGGCTTGCATTCTATTGCTTGATATAGATGGATCTGGGACAGGCTTTTAAGTTTAATCTGCATTTTGTCCATCACTTACTTAAGCCTAAACAATCAACAAACCAATAAATCAAACTGATTTATAGCATTTGCCAACTTCTGTAGTATAAATGCTCAGAAATGAAAATTGTACCATTTGGCTCTCAAGAGCCCTGTATAAGCTGGCTGTAGCACATCCCTGGATACCAGGATACAAATAAATAAATTTTCAAATGAAATGGTGATTTTATTAATGTGACTTTTCCTTCCAACAGTGCAGATCTCAACCTATGAGTTGACTCATAGGTCAACTATGACTGCTTATCACATGATAATTTTTTCACTCACAAAACAATTTTTTTAGAAGTAAAAAGATGATTAAATAGAGCTAATTTGAAGAGGAAGAGAGTGAATCCTGGTGTCCCTGCTGAAGCCTTCTCCCCTCTCCAATCCATCCTCCCCACAGCTGCCAAAGGGAACATCCAAAAGCTCAGGTCTCACCATGCCCCCCCCCCTTCTGCATAACTGCAGTGGCCCTCAGGCCTCTCCTATTCGGCATTTAAAGCTTTTCACGAACTGACTCACTTTCCAGCCTTATTCTCTCCTGTTCTCTCCTTCATACAGCCATTCTATGGTTCAGCCAGAGTAGTCGTTTTGTCCATCACACAGTGTCCTGTCTCTGTTCCATTGTAGAGTGGTTCCCCCTTACCCAGAATGCACTCCCTCCTCACCTCTGCCTCACAGAATCCTCTGTTTGCCCTGAAACTCAATTCAAACATCACTTTCTATACAAAGCCATTTCTGATCACTCAGATACTATTTAATTTTTAAAAGAACTAGAGAGCCCTTGAAGTCCCTTTTATTTGGAGAGTCTGGGATTCTGATTCTAAAGTCCCTGTTGGACCTGGATACTAGAAAGGACATATCTAGTGCTCTAGTGACCCAGAGAGGTGTTTAAGCTTGGAGTATAAGCTTATCCTATCAGCACGGATCTGACAGAAAAAAATAAAAAAAAGATTTTAAATGCATAGAACAGAAGGAAGCACGTATAATCAGGGCAGTTTAGAAAGTTACGGGTAGAATGTGTTATATACTTTTTAAAACAACAAGCAACATAAATGAAGATTCATGGTTTCATATAGAAACTTCTTTTATATTCTCTGGGGTGAACTGGTAGGCTTTTTTTGGTATTTAAGCTCTGGATTAAGGGGAGGAAGAAGTGAGGAGACATAGGAAGGTGAGAAAATATGTTTTTGTTAAATTTTAGAAATTAAATGAAAACAATGTAAGTAGCTAGTTAAATTTTTAAAAATGATGAACTGATCTATTGCTAATTCATGTCTGGATTTCACCTAAGGATTTATCTGGGCTTTAAAAGGCATAACAGAAATATAGGATGAGAGAGTGACACACAGCCCCAGACTGGATTCCTGGGAAGGGAAATATGCACTTCTACAAATGAACCACATGGCCCCAGGGAGCCAGTAGATGAAAGCAGCAAGAGATTTATGGGCCAAGATGGAAGCTATGGACAAATTAGCTAGCAGTAATGGAGTGTTAATGGTGGAACAGTCAGGAGCCTTCCTGGACCAGGTCTCCTCCATTTAGGGAACAGAATTCTATCCAATCCTAGCACTAAACACTGACTGTGAACCATGGATATATAAGAGAAGCAGGAGCTAGGAATGGACTTCTGCTGCAGCTGAGGGAAGAGCATATTGGGTCCCCCTATTGATTGATATGTGAGGCACATGGACTGGTCAGGTCCTAAAGGAAGGAAAGATAAAGGCAGGATCCAGAAGGTGACTCCTGAGGAACCCTGGAAGTAATTTTCTCATTTCACAGGGAGAACCCAAGACTACATGGGTGTCAGGAGGAAATGGGACTCTTTTGTGTAGGTGAAATCTCTGACTCTTTAGTTATCCCAAGAGTTTTTTCCTTTTTGGAGGAACAATGTTTAAGGTAGTACTACATATGTCTAGAGGACTGCATATGTCTCTGGAGAGGAAGGACTAATGAGAATAAGAAAGAATTATCTTGGTAGTTTATGTGAGAAGTTTCCAAGGTGAAATACAAGTAGGTGTGAAACTGTTAAAAGGATTGGATCCACAAAATAAACAAGAGAGACAGACAGACAGATATGCATGGAGACAAATGGGCAGACAGATCTTTTATTAAGCAATTACTAAGTGCCAAGCAATGTGCTCAGCACTGGGGATACAAATGGCAGTAGAAAGAAAGGGTACCCTTGTGCTAGTACAAGACATAGGAGCAGACTTTGGCAACTCCGTTGCCTGTGTCCACTTCTGGGTCACAGTTGAAGGGCAGAGAGGAGCATTTTTGCTTCAGAGACCCTGAGGAACTAGAACTAAAAACAGCAGTGTGAAAAAGCCTGAAGTTTGAGACAGATATGGTCACACACACACACACACACACACACACACACACACACAAAATCAGGCACAGAACTAAACATTAACATAAAGTTCCAAATGAAAGAACCTGACCAGCTATTGTGGGGACAAGGAAGACCAAGATACAAACTCAGAAGAAGACAACGAATTCAAAACAAGCAAAGCCTCAAAGAAATGTGAACTGGACGCAAGCCCAACGAGATTTCTGGAAGACCTAAAAAATTATTTTCAAATCAAGTAAGAGTGGTAGAAGAAAAATTAGGCAAAGAAATGAAAGCAAAGGAAGAAATTTATGAAAAGACACTTAATAACTTGGTAAGAGGTGCAAAAAATACTGAAGAAAATAACTCCTTAAAAAGCAGAATTGGACAAACATAGAAAAAGTAGTACTGAAGAAAACAGTACCTTAAAACACAGAATTGGGCAAGTGGAAGCTAATGATGCCATGCCACATCACGAAAAAATAAAACAAAGTCAAAAGAAGGAAAAAAAGAAGAAAATGTGAAGTATCTCATTGGATAAACATTTGGCCTGGAAAATGGATTAAGGAGAGAAAATTGATGAATTACTGAATTACCTGAAAGCCATAATCAAAGAAATAACCTAGGGATCATATTTCAATAAATTAACAAGGAAAGCTGCCCTGATATCCTAGAACCAGAGGGTAAAATAGAAATTGAAAGAATATACCAATCACCACCTGAAAAAGATTCCAAAATGAGAACTCTCAGGAATATTATAGGCAAATATCAGAGCTCCCAGATCAAAGAAAAAATACTTCAGGCAACCAGAAAGCAACCATTCAAATATCCTGGAGTCATTGTCAGGATCACATAAGATCTAGCAGCTACCACATTAAAGGAAAAGAAAGTTTGGAATATGATATTCCAGAAGGCAAAAGAGCTAAGATTGCCACTAAGAATAACCTTCCAAGCAAAACTGGACATAATCCTTCAAGGGAAAAAATGGCTATTTTATGAAATAGAGGACTTTCTTGATTTCTATTCCAGAGTGGAATAGAAAATTTGACTTTCAAATACAAGACTCAAGACATTAAAAGAAATAAAAAAGTAAATATGAAAGAGAAATCTAAGGGACTCAATAAGATTAAATTGTTTAAGTTTCTATTTGAGAAGATGACACATGTATCTTCTAAGAACTTTATCATTATTAGAGTAATTAGAAGAATTTTATATAGAGAGAAGATATGGGAATGAGTCAATTAGGTTGGAATTGTATAAAAAACTGATAAGGATAAAAAGGGATGCCTTGGGAGGGAGAGAAAAGGAAGGGCAAGAATGGGGAAAATTATCTCACATAAAAGAAGTCCACAAGGAAGAGCTTTTATGGTGGAGGGGAAAATGCAGGGGATGGGAGTCTGACCATGTTTGAACCTTCCAAACACCTAAATTGGTTCATAAAGGGATGATATATATGCATACTCAATTAATAGAAACCTATTTTGCCAAACAGGGAGGCAAGGGGAAAAGGGGATAAGAAAAACGTAGGGATGATAAAAGGAAGGGCAGATAGAAGAAGGTAATGGTCAGAAGTAAAATAGACTTTATAGGAGAGACAGGACAAAAAGAGAGAGAGAAGGCTAAAAGAAGTAAATAGGATGGAGGGAAATGCACAGATAGTAATTATAACTGTGAATATGAATGGGATCAATTCACTCATAAAACAGAAGAGAATAACAGAATGGATTAGAAACCAGAATGGAACAATGTGCTACTTACAAGAAACACACTTGAAACAGAGAAACACAGAGTTAAAATAAGGAGCTGGGATAGAATCTACTGTGCTTCAGCTGAAGAAAAAGGACAGGAGTAGCAATTATGATCTCAGACAAAACAAAAGCAAAAATAGATCCGATTAAAAGAGATAAGCAGGGAAACTATATCTTGCTAAAAAGAACTATAGACAATAAAATAATATCAATACTAAACATGTATGCACCAAATAGCATAGCATCCAAATTCTTAAAGGGAAAGTTAAGTGAATTTCAGGTAGAAATAGATGGTAAAACTATACTAGTAAAAGACCTCCATTTTCCCCTCTCAGAGCTGGATAAATCTAACTGTAAAGTAAAGAAGAAAGAAGATAAGGAGATGAATAGAATCTTAGAAAAGTTAGATATGATAGACCTCTGGAGAAAACTTAATGGGAACAGAATGGAGTATACCTTTTCCTCAGCTGAACATAGTATCTTTACCAGAACTGACCATGTACAAGGGCACAAGAACTTTACAACCAAATGCAGAAAAGCAGAAATATTAAATACACCCTTTCAGACCATAATGCAATTAAAAATTATATTTGTTAAATGACTGTGGAAGTACAGATTAAAAGCTAATTGATTTTTAAAAACTAATAGATTAAAAAGCTAAATTAATAAGCTAATCTTAAAGAATGAATAGGTCAAAGAATAAATCAAAGAAACAATCAATAATTTCACTGAAGAAAACAACGAGACAACATTCTAAAATTTGTGGGATGAAGTCTAAGAAGTACTTAGGAGAAAATTTATAACCCTAAATGCCTACGTCAATAAGAGAAAGAGCAAATCAATGAATTGTGCGTTCAGCTAAAAAAAACTAGAAAAATAACAAATTAAAATCCTCAATTAAACACCAAAGTGGAAATCCTGAAAATCAAAGGAGAGATTAATAAAATGTGTAAGTAAAAAAATCACTGACCTGATGAACAAAACTAGGAGCTGGTTTTAAGGAAAAAAACAATATAATAGGTAGACCATTGGTTAATTTGTTAAAAAATATGAATGAAAAAACCAAATTACTAGTATCAAAAATGAAAAGGGTGAATGAATCACCAATAAAGAATAAATGAAATCAATTATTAGAAACTATTTTACCCAACTATATGCCAGTATATAATCTAAGTGAAACAGATGAATATTTACAAAAATATAAACTGTCCAGATTAACAGAAAAGGAAAATGGCAAATGTTGGAGGGATATCTAAAAAGCGAGACACTAATGCACTGCTGATGGAGTTGTGAACTGGTCCAACCATTCTGGAAAACAATTTGGAACTATGCACAAAAGGTTATAAAACTGTCCACACCCTTTGACCCAGGAATACCGTTCCTAGGTCTGTATCCCAAAGAAATCAAAGAAAAGGGAAAAGGACCCATCTGTTCAATAATATTTATTGCAGCTCTTTTTGTAGTGACAAAGAATTGGAAATCAAGGGGATGCCCATCAATAGGGTAATGGCTAAACAAGTTGTACATGATTGTGCTGTAAGAAATGATAAGCAACATGGTTTCACAAAAACCTGAGATTTAGATGAACTCAGCGAGCAGACTAGAAGAAAACTGTACCCAGTAACAGTAATAATGTAAGGATGATCAGCTGTGAAAGACTTAGCTAGTTGGATGAAGACAAAGATCTAAGGTAATTCCCATTGTCTTCCAGTCATAATTACAACAAAAAATACTATCCACTTTCAGAGAAAGAACTGAAGAACTTTGAATGCACATTGAAACATGCTTTTAAAATTTTTTCTTTATTTTTACTGTTTTATTTTATTTGTGTTTTCTTTTGCAATATGGCTAATACGGAAATATGTGGTGCATGACCTCATCTGTATAAACAAAATCAAAATGCTTTCTGTCTCAAAGTGAGGGGAGGTGCAAGAAGGAAGGAGAGAATTTAGAACTCAAAATTTTAAAAATGATTTCTAAAATTTTGTTTACATGTAATTGGGAATTATTTAACAAAATAAATAAAAAATAAGTTAAAACAAAAAACAAACAGATCTAGAAAATGCACCAAACTAACATCTGATTGAGAAATCCAAGGAAAAACAAAACAGCGAGGTAGGTAGGAACTCTTAAGTACAAGCTTATTTCTCTCTGGTTTTAACTTTCAAATAATCATTTTTGCTCTATTCTTTCAAATTCCAAAAGATTTCTACCAAGAACTCTTATTCGAAGTTCTTATGCAAAAACATCAGTCGTTACCCTGTCCGATTCCTATCAAAAGAGTAACTGGTACTAACATTCAAAAGCTTAAATGGAGCATATTTTAGGATCAGTTTGAAGTTTTACTCACTCAAGTTTTGGGCCCATTTTATGGCAGTACCAGTGTCTGCTGCATTGCCTTCAGCCAAGCATACAACTTCTGGACCAATCTTCCAACCAATTAATGGATAGAAACCTTATAAATAAAAATAGGTGCAAGTTATACAATATCTAATGCATAATTCCGTTTCAGATTTAAAATGGGATAATTCAGTCATCTTAACGACTTCTACATATTTGCCACTTTCCAAACATATGCTGTGCTAAGTAAAATCCAAAGCTATTTTGAGACATTTCCTAGAGAAATTAGTCTTCAATTTGATTCAGTCAAAATCAAGTGCCTACCATATGTGTATGTGTATGTGTGTGTGTGCGTGCGTGTGTGTGTGTGTGTGTGTGTGTGTGTGAGAGAGAGAGAGAGAGAGAGAGAGAGAGAGAGAGAGAGAGAGAGAGAGAGAGAGGCAGCTAAGGAATGATGGAGCACATGAATGGAGAGGATTGTAGTAGGATAAAGTGAAGACTGAGTCCATTCCAGGCATGTGGGTTTGTGTAGTAAAGGCACCAAGGCAGGAGACAGAGAATACCAAGTTTGGGAAATAGCAACTTTGTCTGGAACTGATATCGTGTGAAGAGGAATGATGTGAAACAAGTTCAGAAAGTTAAGGTGAAGCCAGACTCTAGAAGGGCTTTAAATGTTGGGCTGAAGAAGTGTGGGAAAGACTGAAGATTTGAGCCAAGATGTGACATGGTTGTATTTATGTTTAAGTCAGAAGGCACCTAGAGGACAAATTGGAGAAGGGAAGAGGCAGGAGTCAAGAAAATGAAGTAGAAGTCCATTATAACACAGCAAGTGAAAAGTAATGGGTATGTGGATGAAGGTGGTAGTTGGGTGAATGGAGAGAAAAGAATGAACATGGAAAATTTTGTGCAGGTAGAAGTGATAAGACCTGGCAATGTAAATGAAGATGGTGGGTAAGGGAGAGGAAGGAATCAAGGAGAGCACCACAGTTATGAACCCAGATGACTAGATTATGTCCTCCAAAGGAACAGGAACATTTGGAGAAGATGAAAGTTTGGGAGTCACTAAAAGATATTAAACCTAATTCTAACTTTGGTGGTTTATCAATGAGTACTCCAAATCCCCCAATGAATCACTAGAACATGAAATGTATTTTTATCTATCCTGTATATACTGTTTGTACATAGCTATTTGCACGTTGTCTTCCCCCATTAGACTGTGAGCTCCTTGAAAGCAGGGACAGTTTTTGCCTTTTTGTATCATCTGTGCTTGGCACAGGGATTGGCACAGTAAGCGCTAGTTGGTTTGACTTAAGGTACAGTCAGATGTCCAAATCAGAGCTTCCGGTGTTATTTAAATATTATTTAGAAAGTTGACCATAGTGTCCCATATTTTCTGAACAGATATGAATTAGATAACAGTTTATAGAGATATACATAAACATATATAATATCATAATATCTCAATACATATTATAATCTTTTCTTGTTAGAAGGTAAAGAAAATAACATAAGACAGTAGAGGGAAATGGGAGTTGGTTAGCTTCAGTACCAGTAACTCAACTTCAACAGAGAAGATATCCAGTTACTGTGTTATGAAAAGCCAACCGAAGACATCACTACAATCTCATAGCAAGTATCATGAAAGAGGTGCTGAAGTGTTCTTAAGAGATGTGGTTTTATTCATCATAAACAGTAGAAAAGAGTTTGGCCATTTACCTCCAACAGTCTGTTGAAGGTTGGTTCCAGTATTAATATCCAAAAAAGTCCCTGTGCCCATAGTAAACTTCACGTCTCCTCTCTGAAAGCAGCATTCCCCAAACATGGCGGCCTGTTGGTCAGCTACCTGTATCAATTACCAAGAGATGAACATCTGCGGACCCATTCAGTTTCAAGGTTATATGCAGATATTTTATTTTTTTAATCTATTCAAAAAATAAACAAAGTACGATTCACTCTGGGGCTGGAAATCTATTCAGTTGATTCTTTAATATTGTTATATATATGGGCCCTTTCCACTAACGGGAAAGACCTTAAAAATACATATGTATGTGCTCTAAGAGTCTCTTATTAGAAACCTGATCCATGCCTCCATACATCAAATAAAAAAAAAAAAATCTCATGCCTTAACACCTGGTCACAGAGGCTACGTAGGTGCCCTTGACCACTGCACAGGCTTGCAGTTTCACTTCAGGAATTCGACCATTCCAAAGAACTGTAATGTGGACCTGCTGCCACCAGGTGGTGTTAGGAGCTTTACTGGTTTAGTCTAAACCACCAGGGCTAATTGCTAAGGATGGTTTACACTAGATACAAGGGAGAAATAGGAATTTCAAGACTAAAAACAATTAATAATCCTAGACTGTTAATTTTAAAAGTTTAAGGTTTCCTTCTTATCAGTCTCTGTTTACAACCCTACTTTTACCTCGCCTTAATTAGCATCTTTCTAAATCACCCTGAATTCCTCTATAAAACAAAACCAGGCCAAACAAGAAATAAAAGCAAACCATGCTGCATATTGTTTTTCTTTATCCATCAAGCTCTTGGGATCAAACTGGAGAGAGTGGTTTGGGGTAGTTATGCTTTCTTCCAGTCACTATCATAACTGTTTGGCTAATGAGAGTCACATAAATGTCCTCATTTGCATTTTGCTCAGCTAACAGACCCACATTCCTTCCTTTACCTGAGATTCCTCTTTCCCACCTAGAAGGAGGAGGTAATAACAACGCACACAGTAACTCCCTCATGATTATTGTTCCCTTTTACGGTATAGAGTGAATTGTTCAGTAGTTTTTCGGTCCTGTCCAACTCTTTGTGACCCCATTTGGGCTTTCTTGGCAAAGATCCTGGAGTGCTTTGTCATTTCCTTCTCCGGCTCATTTTACAAATGAGGAAACTGAAGCAAACAGGGTTAAATAACCTGTCCAGGGTCACACAGCTATTAAGTGCCTGAGGCCAGATTTGAACTCAGGAAGATGATTCCAGGCTCACTGCTCTATCTTCTGTGCCACCTAGCTGCCCTAACTTTGTACAGAAGTATGGTTTATAAAGCATTTTCACATTTAATTTGAGCTTTGTAACAACCTAAGACTGTATAGGAATTAGTATTTCCATTTTTACAGAAGAGGAAAATGAGGTTCAGAGAGGTAGTAGCTTGCCCAAGGTGTCATGTAGAGTGAGTCAGAGAGCCAGGATTTGAACCTAGCTGTTGTGACTCCAAGCGGTGGTTTCCCTAGTAGGTTACAGCAGCTATCTAAAGAAAAAAGAAACCTTTCCTCTAGCAGCAGCTGCTGGTCATGTTAAACAATGACCTTCAGCTAAGACAGTATCGAGGAAAAACTTTAATTCAAACAGAAAACATCAAATACTGGGTCTCTCAAAAGCAAATAAATAAAAGGACCATCTCCCTATTGAAAAATCCCCTTCTCAACAAAATTTAAGCAAGCTTTTCTAAACACAGCCGTGAAAACAGATTACAAAAAACTCCACGGTGGTGGCAAGCCAGAGGCCCTTGTGCAAAGTGTCTGGACCGTCCTTTCTGAGAGGATCTAGGGCCCTTTGTCAGTCAGTCAGGCCTGCTGTTTCTGGCAATTCCTAAAAATCAACTTACTTTAGACCACAAAGGGGAGCTCTTAAGTTCTCTACTCACCAAGGCCACAATTGGTATGGACACTCCAAATATTTCTTTATCCACTGATCCAAAGTTGTAACTTTAAGTAAAATGAGTTTTTAAATTAGTCATTTAAGCCTTGAAAAACAGGAATTTTAGATTTTAACAACCAAGTATAGCTTAGATCTAAATGTCAGGCAATTAGTAGCACAAAGGTCTATTAAATTATGAATAAAAATCACTTTTAGGTATAATTAAGAAAAATATTTTAGTATGTAGTATATATATTTACAAATCAAAAAGAAAATCCTATAGTATTTAAGATTCATATAAACGATCCCCCCCTTCTAAGAAAATAAAGTGAATTAAAAGGTTTTTTTTTTTTAGTTCTTCTATGTGAGGTACATTATTACCTTGTATCTTTCACAGGAGGCAGGAGAGAGATTGGTATTGAAAGCAGGGAAGTCAGGAACCCGCTCCAACACATCTGAACACAAAAATACTTCCTAAGAATCAGAGCTGATTTGTTCACAGTTTAGCTCTCTTTTACTTTAATTTTTACATTTTTTTCACAAGACCTTCATTTTCAAACATATCCCTCCCCATTCCCCACATGATTTAGCCATCTTTTTAAAAGATTATTTTAAAGGGGTGGGGGGAGAGAAAGCAGTTCAGCAAAACTAATCAGTAGTTCTGATGGAATGCATATTTCACACCCACAGTCTCCTAGATCTGCACAGAGGAAATGAAGGTGCATTTTCTCAACACTCTTTCAGGGCCAATCTTGACAATTTATTATAAATAGTTTTTAAAGAACACGGAAAATTTCTACCTGATAGGGGTCAAAAATTCCAGTTGTGCTAGCATTTGAAAAGTCCGTCGCATATGCAGAACCTGCATTGAAGGTGAAATAAGATATTTAGCTTTAGGTTTCACAAAAAGTATAAGAGGACGAGTCAATAATGTGTTGAGTTGCATCCATGGGATGCAAAGCCTCAGAGGCAGCTCCCTATTTCAAATGCTCAGACCGGCTCTACTTGCTTATTCCTGACTTATCCTGAGGCTCTGGGGAGAGGGTCGGGATAGAGCAGGAGACAGCCGATACTACCACCATGCTCCTTCATGCATGTCTGCGTTTCGTTTCACTCACTTGAGTCATCACTTAGTCACATTAGCCCTACCTTTTGTGAGCTTATACAGCAGCCAAGTATCCATGGTTCCGAAGCAGCAATTCTCTTCTGCAGCTGCTTTTTGCACCTACAAAGCCCCAAGTGCAGAATTACACTTAGATTAGACTTAGATGATGATGATTATTAATTAGATTATTATTACTATTACATTTAGATTACAGGTTTTAATGTGCTAGTCTATACCAAAGAGGAAAAAATATTGCCAAACTCTTCTAAAATGTTTTTAATACTGTACTTTTCCCCCAGTTGCATGCAAAAACAATTTTTGACACTCATTTTTATAACTTTGAGTTCCAAATTCTCTTCCTTCCTCCCTCCCCACTTTCCTTCGTGGAGGAGGCAAGCAATTCAATATAGGTTATACATGTGCAGCCATACAAGACATTTCCATAATAGTCATTTGTGAAAGAAAACACAGACCCCCCCCCAAAAAAAACAAACACTCAAGAAAAATAAATTTTAAAAAACATGTTTCAGTCTTTATTCAGACATCATCAGTTCTTTCTCTGGGGATGGAAAGCCTTTTTCATAAGCCTTTCAGAGTTGTCCTGGATCACTGCGTTGCTGAGAATAGCTAAGTCATTCACAGTTGATCGGTGCACAGTATGGCTGTTACTTTGTCCACAGGACATTTCGCTTTGCATCACAGCTCATGGGAGTCTTCCCAAGTTTTTTGAGAACATCCTGCTCATCATTTCCTACAGTTCAATCATTTTCCATCATTATCACCACAATTCATTCAGCCAGTCCCTCAGCTTCTGATTCTTTGCACCAGAAAAGAGCTGCTGTAAATATTTTTATACATATATGTCCTTTTCCTTTTCTTATATCTCTTTTGGGATATAGATCTAGTAGTGATAGATGATTGGTCAAAGGGTATGTATGGCTTTATAGGCTTTTGGGTACAGTTTCAAATTGCTCTCCAGAATGTATTGGATCAGTTCACAATTCCACCAAAACTGCATTAATGTCTCATCTAAAACATGTTTTAAGAGTTGTTTGTTAATGTGATTGTCAGAACATTAATAACTAAAATGATAGAAATGATCTGCAAATAAGTTAAAGACTAATTATGTTTTGTAATAATAAAATGTTAACAAAACTGAATCAGACAAATGATCTATTCCTATCTGAATATGAATTTTTCAGAAAGAAGATGCCATCCAAACGCAAAATAGCAACAACTTCAAATTGACAAATGACCATGAATCTTTAACATCTACTAGGTACCATGGGGAGGATACAAGAGTTCACAACTTTTTTGTTCTCCAGGAGTTTATCTTGAGGAGGTAAGATCCAAACACAGGAAACAAGACAGAAATAGAATTAAGGGTAAAATATAGGATGAAGGCAATGAACCCTAGAGAACACCAGAAAGGGATCAGTGAACAAAAGCAGACAGGGAAGGTTTTATGGAAGACGTTTGCAGGAATGCAAGAAATCTGGGCAGGTGGGGAGGAGCAGAGGAGGCATTTCTAGGCTGGGAAGGGCAGCAAAAGGCATGGAACTCTCTTTTCTGTGAAACTTGCGGCATAACTCTCCTCCTGAGTACAAATTACAAATGGATTTGTTTGTACAAAAACCTCTTAGATTTCCTTTGGTTTGGCTTACCTACATGTAGTGGAAGCTCTAGCATTCATATCAAGCTCAGACTGATATATTTCTGACACTATATTTGCACAAAACAGTACAGGATTGTGACAACTGCAAATAGACTCTGCTTGAGAAGATCTAAGTTATAAATGACTCATAAATATGAATGACCTCCAGTCACTTCCCCCAAAATATCTCTGGTCACCTTTCTAAAGGAACTCGATTTGCCAAAAGATACCCTCAAAAGACTCTCTATAACTCTCCTTTGAAAACTTCAGCTCCCTTGGCATGTCTAAAGCACCTTCTCTGCCCAGGCCTTTGACTTTCATCTATCAGATCCAAAGGCAAGGATGGCTGCAGGAACCAATAAGTCCAAGGTCTCTGTATCACCTGTCTCAACCACACTTTTAAAACCTTGGATGTCCTCTTAAGCAAGCCCTATTGCTATCCTGAAATGCTGCAAGAGCCAGTGAGACTCCAAACAAAATGACCTTGGGAGCTGGGTCAATAGTAGGGAAGGGAAAAGTAAATTCACATAGTAGGTGAATATGTGAGTTTTTGAAAGGAAAAGGGTATACATCCTTCTCACTGGTACTATGCTGGAGAGGAGGAGAAATAGCCGGCTCTATACATTTATACCTGAAATGTATTATCTCAATAGGAAAATCAAAAAAGGAATATACGGGCCTACTGTCTGATTCAAACTATAATTGTTATGTTATGGATTAAAGGAGCTTTTGTGAGCTAACCTAGAAACCCAATTACCCTTTGGTGGTAGAAGGGAATAGTATTTATTGGGATGCCCAACATGTACACTATACTAATCTCACCCTCTGAAACAAGAGCTTTTAACCAAGGGCCCATAAACTTCGTGTTTTTGTTTTATAAGATTTTTTTTTACTATTTTGATAACTATATTTTAATATAAGTGGTTTTCTTGGTAATCCTATGTATTTTATGCATTTAAAAGCATTATTCTGAGGAGTCTGTGGGCTTTACCAGCTTGCCCAATGGGCTCATGGCACAAAATAAGATGAAGGATCCCTGTCTGGGAACCTTGACAGGCTCAGAAGGAGCTTCATGGATGCCTCCTGGTCATTGTTTGGACCCTGGCTGGCTCAAAGTGAACGTAAATAGCAATTGTTTCTGTTTCAACCACAGACCCTCCTGATCTTCCCCTCCAAGATTGATTTTTTCCTTTTAACTAGGTCACAGAAACCACTCTCTGCCTCATTTCTTACCTAGCTTTAATCACTGACTGGATGTTGCCTCAGACAAAGTGAGGCCTGGGAAAGACCTTAGCTTAAAAAGGCCAAGGTCTCCCACTGCATCCTGGGCCATCTCTAGTCGTTCTGATCTGTATCTCACCACTGGACCCAGATAACTCCAGAGGATAAAGTGAGGCTGGTGACCGTGCACAGCACCCACTCACTTCAACCCAATTCACTTGCAAGTCACGGCATCACCTCCCTGATGTCAGGGTCCTCTTCAGGAATGAAAGGATACAGAGCAGCAGCATCGACGAGATGAGCCCAGAAGTCACTGTGCTTTAGCCTGGGCAGATACATCACTGCTACACAACCCCATGCCTCCCCCCATCCTCCTTGCTCACCAGATGTATTTCTGGAGAGAAATGAGGGAGATTCCATAAAGCCAAGCCAAGGTATGCTTGTTTAGCATGCTTCCCACATTTGGTTAAGTAGACTTTTCTTTAAGTGTTACATAATCTCATGTGGTTCCAGTCTCAAAACCTGAATATCACATTAGCCTAGGTCTAACCAAACACCTTCAGAACGTTTCTTTCAAAAACTGTATTCTGAATTAAAAACAACTAAATTCCTAGAGACCTTTAAGAATGCAAACTTTTCTGCAAATTACCTATAATCTATATTATTTAGGGAAAATATTGTTGGCAGGATTCCTTTAACTAATATGGAATTCTAGCATCATTTTTCTTCTCCAACAGTTTTCCTTTCTGATTTCTTTCTGGAAGTAGGAAGGGGAGACAACAGAAAACAGCAGTTTTCTGTACAGATACGTTGATGCTTTATTGCCATGTGTTGATCTGTATTGAATGTCTATTAAAATGATTTTTTTCAAATATAAAAATTAAACCTTTGTTAAAGCACATTTAAAACTCTCAATAACTGGTCATATCCAATTGCCAAAGAGCATTAATATTGCATCTGTGACTTAAATCAAAGGGATCCTAATTTATATTTTGTACAATATATTCTTAAAGATGATTGCTAGAAGACAGCATTTCACCTCATGTAATTCTATCTCTAAATAACTAGGACTAGAAGATTAAATTTCCTATTCACAGTACTTACCTATAACATTAATTTGGCAATTGATCAAATACTGACTTGTTATAATGACTGTATCATGATCATGTAGTTTAAAACTTATTTAAAACTTTCCTTCTGTTTACGACTTATTTCCTGAAATAGCACTGTGAAATTCCTGAGGGCTCTGATACGCAAACACACACACACTCACATGCACACAGAAACACATGCATGGATGCACACACACATCACAGATATATAAATTTCCTACAGGATTCAATACAACAACTTGTAAGTAGTCTAACAGTTTGAACAAAAGCCCCCTCCCCATCTATAATCTCTTTTGAAAGACTACAGACATTCACATAAAATAGCGATACACTCAAAAGTGAAAACACTAATTACAGGCTGCACTCAAAGAGTCAGTCCATCAGGAAAGAATAAAAGGATTGCCAGAAAGCAGGGCATGATCAGTTGAGATTAGAGAACATCCACTGGCATGAGAACATGAATCAGTCAGCATGATTTCATGTCCTCCTTGAGCAGTGCTCAGTGATTCTGGGGGAGAAGTAGAAAAACAGGACTGGGGGTGTGTACCATTTCTGAAGAACAGAAAACAAACAGAAGGAAAACGCGATAAAAGATTAAACACTGGAGGACAATAAACAGTCAAACAGGTTCGCCACAATATGAAGACTGTGAAAGGAGGAAAGTGAGGCCAGAACAGGGTGACAGAGTGAGAGAGATGGTAAAGATTAAGGACCAGGGGTGACAGTAAAGTGGACAATCAGGTTTGGGAGAAGGAAGGTCAAGTGACAAGTGAAAGGACAGGAGGTTACAAATGGAGAAATCAACTTTAAAAAAGAACTTGGAGATGATGGTGGGTGGCTGAGGCACAGAGAGACAAAGATCACAGGAGTGGTGAAAGCCAACAAGAACCATGAGAAAATTTACTTCGTGCCAAGAACATCTTGAACATTTCTCTGCACACCTGACCAGCATGTAAGGAGGCACAGACTATATCTTGTCTTTGATCTTTATTGCTGATGTAGGATTGGGATCTGAGTCTCAAAAATGCTCAAAAATGGAACCCAAAACGGAGGTCCCCCATCTTCTGTTCCAACTCAACGGTGAAAGCATCGGTTTTACCTAGATAGCTGAATTAACACATTTATACCTTGAAAAGTTTCTTCCCCAAAGTCATCTTGCCCCTCCCCGTCACCACATTCTGTTCTTACCTCAATCACATTCTGTAAAACCCAGGCCAATCTCAAACACACTTGCTGAGTTGTAAAAGTGAATAAACTGGCGCCTAAAAGTCGTTTACTTCGAGTAAAAAAGTGAAGTACTTTGCAGGAATTCTGTATTAGCTGTTTAACAAAAAGAGTACATTTTAAAAGTAGGTATTTAGCTTTCTTTTTAGAAGATTAAGCTAATTCTATGAGGAAGTGCCAAATACAATTTCTTTAAACTATTCAGAAGCATGGTTTAATCTCCATCTTAGGTACTGAACAGACTTTTTAAAAAAATCACCACAATAAAGGGAAATGAGCATGAGCAGAAAGCTGAAATGCTTCACTGCCTACTTCAGCCATGTTTATTGTGGCCAGGGATCCTAGGACAAATGCCAGGGCTCTGAAGTGGCCAGAATATTTCTGACTGAAATAGAAAGGTGTCATGTTTATTGCATCAAGTAGGCCAACTCCAGATAGTGAACTTTGTCCTGGAGCCCCAGATAACTGTAGGCCCATTAGCAACACTGGGACATTTAGTACCCTAGTGGGGTTTAAAAAGTATGATTACAAATGGAGCTGCTTACTAGTCTCATGTTGGAGATTAGGAGCAGGGACAAGGACAGGATCTTTAAAAGGAAGAATTTAAATATAGTAGGGATGCGTCCATCAGCCAAAATCTAAAGAGGATGGTATAGTCAGACTATGATTTCACTGTCATAGGAATTTCCCTGATGAGGAACTCTCTCTATCAATGGTGGTTAGCATATCAGAAATTTATAATCTCCGAGAGTTGCCTAAAGCACCAAGATTTCAAGTGATTTATCTAGAACTACACAGTTGATCTGTGATGAGAAACAGCACTTGAACCTAAGGCTTCATGGCATAAAGGTCAGCTCACTTTCCACTCTGCTGAAGAATAACATTTTAAATATTTTCATTTTACTTATACTCCCACATCTTGGCTTCCAATCAAATCTATGACTTGAAACTTTGAGAATGTTATAAAACCAAAAATGCTTTTAAAAGAAAGAAATTAGTTTCCTAAACTTTTTTCCTCAGTTCAAAACACTGGAATACATGTGGAACAAAGTTAAGTTAATACTCATCTGGGATGAAGGTGTCTGCTTACAGACTAGGAAGTAAAATAATTCTGAATCTTCTACATTTCACTCTTAGATAAATTATATTCCAGATTTATCTGAATATCAAGAAGGAAAAGAGTATCTTCTTACAGCTTTAGGCTTGCTTCTCAATAGCCTGATTCTTTTTTTTAAAAGCCCAGAACAGGATTTATGTAAAACTTAAGACAGAAGTTGGAGATTTATAAGGAAAAAAAAATCAGTCCTGTCAACTCAGATGTCCATATGAAAGAGAATTCATAACATGTCAAACACATAATGGAGCTAAAAGCTAATGGAGCTATTTATTACATCGTGAAAATAGATACTACTGCTGCTTGAACTGATATAAGACACTAAACAAAGCTGTTTTCTCCACCCTTTCTCCTTGCTCTCTCTTTGGCTGTCAGGCTCACACTTTCCCAGAAAATGAAGAGGTTATGAACAACAGAACCTGAAATGCTATTCCTTCCATCTTTTCCCTCACCAATAAAAAGAATCATAGAATCTCCAAAGGAAGAATTTAAATACAGGAGATGTGCGCTCAGTCAAAATCTCTAAGTCACAAAGAAGTTGGTAGCAAACTTTGCCAAGAGTCAGGAAAAAGCACGGCAGAAAACCTTCATGTTGTTGATTAAGTCAAGAGTACCACTATCAGAGCTCAAAAACCTCAGGGGACAGCTAGACCACCTCCCTATTGCCATAAGCAGCCTCCCCTCCCCTTATATGGTAAGATTCATCTAACGCCGGCTTAAATACCGCCAATGATGACTAGAAACAAACTATACCCCACTATTGTTTTCTGGCAGTGGAGGTTTTTATCCACAAGCAGTAGAAAGTTCTGTTCGCATAGCAAGGTTATAGACACTGTGGCACAGTCTAATCAAATGACGTGTACCCACAGAAGCAACAAGGAATTTAACCAACCAACAAAACCACACGGAAGCAAAAAAGAGATGAGTACTCTAAAAATAACTGAAGAACACCTTGGAAGTTGGGAAGGAATCTTTAGGAAGAGGAGAAAAGAAATGAACGCAAGGCAAAAGACCACCAGGAAGAAAACCGAAACTTATGTGTACCAATATCCAGCCATCTGTCAGATAATAAAGAGCCAGAGAAATTCTACAAAAAAAAATTCTACAAGATTTTCCAAACCAAGTCAACCCATATGATATTCAATAACATCAATGAGAAGGAGGGTCCAGGGTAGGACAGTGGAAAACATTGGCAAACATGATTCAGGACTAAGATATGACAAAGGTCAGGCATCTCCTGGCAGCATGTCATTAATATTTTCTTCAAAGAGAGAGTCGGAATTGCATTTATTAGTGCTTACTCGGTACCAGTAATCCTGCTAAGTGCTGGGACACAAGAAGAGAAAAGCAAAAATAGTCCCTGCTCTCAAGAGGTTTACATTTGAATTAGAAGGTACTGAACATAGTGAGTACTGACCCACGTCATGAAGAAATGAAATCGGCACATCTTTAACAGACAAAAATGAAAATGTATGGATGAGGAAATCATTTTCAAAGCACCTGTCTGAGTAGTCAGACCACAGACTAGTTTGAGAAAATGGTCAAAACAACATCAGATTAGAAGAAGAAATATGAGAGACATTGTGTGTAATAGCAACAGTTCAAATCTGAACTATTCAAGCAAGCTACTGATGCCAAAATGGGAAAATATAAAGGAAAAAACATAGATTCTAATGATCACAATCTTTTGCTGAAGTCTGAGTGATAGCAAGAAGTTGCTAGAACAGGACTAAAAGAATCCCGAAACTGCCTCAGTTGGCAAATACTTGGTTTCTTTAGGAAGTAGAGAGACAGGGCACCCAAAGGTCACACTGGTTTAAATACAAATTCACTGGAAAAACAATAAGGAGAAGGGTAGTGAAAGGTTAAGGGGCATACTACCTCACAAAATAGCAAAGCCGCAGACAGCTTTATAACAGGCAGATGGTGTCTAAGCCAGATTGTTCCAAAAGGGAGAGACGGGGACTCACAGGATCAACGATGTAGAGTAAGAAGAGAACTCAGAAATCATCTAATCCACCTTCACACCAATTTTACAGATGAAATGGGACAAGATTGGCAGGGTTTCCCTGATGGTGTTTTCATCACTGTAGACAGTGGAGTCACTACATTCAAATGAACAACTCAGTCCCTGGGCTACACGAGGTAGTAGAAAAGACACTGAATGAGAGAGTCAAGAAGAAAGTCTGAACCAGATCAGATTCACAATGGAGAAATCTACAAGAGAGGCAAGAATCTTGAAAATACTGGGGGGGATATTCTTATCAAACACACAGATGAAACCAAGCTGGGAGGGATAGCTAAGAAAAGAGATCCAAACGGATCTTAACAGCCCAGGGCACTAAGCTCAATCTAATGAAATGAAATCCAAAAGGGATAAATGTAAAGTCTCAGACAAGTGGATGGGAGGGGCAGGGTTAGACAGCTGCTCTGCAGAAAGACCTCTGGCTTAGAGAGGATTTCAAGCTCAACATAATGTACTGAGGATGATACAGGAGCCAGAAAAGCTAATGTGATCTTGATCCACACTGGGAACAGCTCCTAGGAACAGGGAAGGGAAAATCTAGACTGCAGCCTCACCTTTAATACCTTATCTGGAATACTCTGTTCACTTCCAAGTACTGAAATCGAAGAAGGACATTGGTAGGATGGAGAAGGGCTTGGGGAAGAGCCTGGATGGCTGAGGAAGAGGAACCTCAGCGAACCCAACAGCTCTGGTCAAGTCTATGAAGGGCTATGGTAGGGAGAAAGGCTTAGATTTGTCCTTAAGTGCATTTCAGTGTGGATTCAGGTTAAGTAGGGTTGAATTACATGACTGCTGAGGTCCAGTCCAACCCTTGAATTCTCTGATAGTGGTCCTACGCCCGGGATGCTCTCCTTCCTCATTCTCCTCAGTGAGCTTCCCTGTCTTCCTGCAAGACTAAGCTCCAGTCCCCTCTTATAAAGAAGGCCTTTCTTTATCCCCGTCTCTTTGGCATGTACCTCTCCCATTACATCGTGACCTCTTCAAGGGTGGAGACTCTTTCTGCCATTCTTTGTAGTCTCAGCACTTAGCACAGGGCCAGGCACATAGTGAGCACTTAATAAAACGCTTGTTGGCTAACCAACTATGAAAGCGTATCGTGCTGTCAAGGATCCCAAGCTGCGCTGATATAAACCCCTTTTCTGGCTCCCAATATTCTCTTAGCTACAGTATTCTCACAGCTAAACAGCTGTGGATGGGTACCATCACCAGCTAGAGAACCTGCGGGTGACCCAAAGGAAAACAAAGAGCAGCTCAGTGGGTCTAAATAGGCTGTAGCAGGTGAACTGCTATAATCTGCCTGCAAAAACACCTAAGAGATGTCTCTGTGAAATGTGTGATCAGTAAAGGAGATGGACCAGGAACAGGAAAAACCAGGACTAGAGAACCAATGAGTGTGTTGTACCAGTGAGAGGAGTCCTTCAGCACTCTGATTAGATTCTCTTTGGAAGATGGGTGAGAAGTCCTGGAGAACTTGTGAAGAAGGCACCGAGAGGTTTTAACCTAGACTGCTGAACTGTGGGAAGATCACGAGTCTACCAAAATTACATCTTTATTTTCACCAATCTTTGGTTTCCTTTAGAATCCCATGTGTTTGATTTTATGTATTTAAAAATGTTATTCTGGAGTCTATAGGCTTCCCCAAACTGCTGCCAAAGGGGGCCCATGGCACACAAAAGCTCAAGAAGCCGAGTTACTGCACTACAGCTGTGTTGTAATGATTACAGCTGACATACTTTAAAATGTGTCAGCCTTTCCCTAGGTTTTCACAGTACTGGTGAATAAGTAATGCGCTAACTGCATCTACACTGAAAGGAGCTGAATTCTACCAGAAAAGGAATGGATTACCTTCAGCAGAAAAGAGTTATTCCAGGATTTCACAAGCTCCGTAGCTCTCAGGTCTTGCCAACTTATGAAGTTGTGAAAATGATTTCCTGTTTTCCTAAGAAACAAAATAGCATTTTAAGAGTCGTTGCAAAATCAAATACATCCTGTCAGAAACCACACAAACGGTGAACTGCAAAAGAAAAACAATGTCCAGCTTCAGAACGTAAAAGGAATTTCAATGTCCATGTCAGAGTCAGTTAAATAACTAGACTGGATATTGCTGTGCAATAAATTTTTTTTTTTTTTTTTGATGAAGGAATTTCTTTTTTTTTTTTTTTTTATTTTTATTAATTTTTTTATTTTTTTAATGTTTAACAATCACTGCCATACAATTGCGATTTTATCCCTCCCCACCCACCCCCCACTACCTCCCTCCCTCCCCACGACTGCATACAATTCTGTATAGATTCTACATATATTTTCCTATTGAGTATATTTTCACTATAGTCATGCTGTGTAGTCAGACTAAGATAAATGAAAGAATCCGTATAACAAATCAGAACATGATACACAAACAGATACACATACACAAACATGATCTGCTACATTATGTGAGTGACTTCCATATTTCTCTCTCTGAGTGTGGAAGGCATTTTGCCTTGAGGTCCACCATTGGGATTTTTTTTTTTTTCAGAAGTTCTTGTGTTATTACAAAAATCTAAGTCTACCAGAAAAAACTCTCACACACTGTGGTTGTTGCTGTGCATAAAGTTCTCCTGGTTCTGCTCCTTTCACTCAGCATCAGGTCATATAAGTCCTTCCAGGCCTCTCTGAAGTCTTCTTGTTCATCATTTCTTATGGCACAATAGTACTCCATTACGTTCATATACCATAATTTATTCAGCCATTCCCCAATTGATGGACATCCCCTTGACTTCCAGTTTTTGGCAACTACATAGAGTGCT
Source organism: Notamacropus eugenii (assembly GCF_028372415.1). Taxonomy (NCBI): domain Eukaryota; kingdom Metazoa; phylum Chordata; class Mammalia; order Diprotodontia; family Macropodidae; genus Notamacropus; species Notamacropus eugenii. The sequence goes on from NC_092877.1 coordinate 330,454,371, forward strand.
GCTATAAATATTTTTGTACATGTGGGACCCTTTCCCATTTTTATGATCTCTTGGGGATATAGTCCTAGTAGTGATATTGCTGGGTCAAAGGGTATGCACATTTTTGTAGCCCTTTGGGCATAGTTCCAAATTGCTCTCCAGAATGGTTGGATGCGCTCACAGCTCCACCAACAATGAATTAGTGTTCCAACTCTCCCACATCCTCTCCAGCATTTATCATTTTCTTGTTCTGTCATGTTTGCCAATCTTATAGGTGTGATGTGGTACCTCAGAGTTGTTTTGATTTGCATCTCTCTAACCAACAGTGATTTAGAGCATTTTTTCATATGATTATAGATAGCTTTAATTTCTTCCTCTGAAAATTGCCTGTTCATATCCTTTGACCATTTATCAATTGGGGAGCAATAAATTTTTATAACCCATCAGGATCCAATAAAATTTCAACAAACTATACAAACTCATTCCTTTATTACTTTATTTTGAACCGCTATAAAACAGATGGACTCCTCTTCAAGGTTGGCTTTGTACCTCTTTAAAAGCCAAGAGAATAAAAATGTTCCCTTTCTTCATAGTGTTCCTGACTTTATGCATATTAAGCAGACTGGAACTCTGTGACCCAGTGTTTGAAGGACAGAGGCAAACCCTTCCTGTGGACACTCCTGTGCTTTCTGCCTTGCACAGCTGCAATCTGGTATGGGGGCGGGGACAGAAGTTCACATCCATACTTAGGTGTTGGGCAGCCACTGTATCTGAAATTATTTTGATTTCTACAATGGCTATGCTATATTGCTGAATACTCTCAGGACTCTGCTCATACCTCATACAAGCATTCTCCACCAGGCCTTAGCCAGAGCCATAAGAATGTGGCATTCAGTGAAATCTTGCTGTATGGTAATGATTATTTCTAGAGGAATGATAGAAATTTTCCTTTCCATATCTTCTGTATATACTTATTAATATACGTGTTGCCGCCAAGAGGACAGGAACAGTTGCATTTGCCTTCGTATTCTCAGGAGAGCGCCTGGCACATCATAGGTATTTAACAAATGTCTGACTAATTATACATTGTATTTGCCTGAATGATGTCATCATGAAAATTTGCTTATTAAATTGTAAAATTATGTTTGTTGGGGCAGGCCTGTATGAACTATAATGATATTTTATTAATTATGATTCATGTGCTGATAGCTTTAGAGTTGGAACCATGGCTTGGAGGTCATTTAATCTTCCACCCTAGATTGGAAGGACCATGAGGACAAGGATGCTCTCAAACAAGACCATAGTAGAGAAATAACAAAACAAACAACTAAAGATTGTTCAGAAACCAGCCTAGAACTACGAAATAGCCCCTCATTCTAGAGTGTATCTTTTTTTTGTGCTTTCTCCCATGCTTTTTATTTTACTCTATAATTATTTTTAAATCACTTCTTTTTAGTTTTCAACATTCATTTAGAGTATATCTTTACTAATCAAATTAACCATACTAAATAAGTTTTTAGTCTTCAAAGTAATCAGGCTAAAAAGTTCCAGAATTGGAAGGTTTGGGGAGGTGGAGGTGACGTGGACCTATGATTTTACTGGCTCAGGAAACTTCAAAAACTTTCACTGCTAATGCATACATGTCGCTACTTGGCACCTAGTAAATCAAGCATTTATTAAGCACCTCCTCTGGGTCAGGAATTCTATTATGTACTGGGGATAGAAATGGAAACCCTGAAACCGACCCTCATAAAGCTGCCTGGGGGATGTAGTCGGAGGAACAGAACTCCCTTGCTTGTCATTACCATGAGACGCAGCTGACTACGGTTCTGAGTCATGAACTTTTCTACAGTGTCCAGCTCTTTTCAGCATCTCTGACCAAAAATGAGCTCAAAGCACTTTCTGCTAGTCTGAGACCCCTGTCTCTGGCCCACCTGGCCCTTCTGCAGGAGTTGCCCAGCATCAGCTGAGCACTGCTTGGCCGCAAGGTTTCAGCTGGGACCACATCTGAGGGATGGCATAACTCAGAAGTGGGTTCTGGTTTTCACAGATCTTACGTCAGCAATTCCAAAATTAATTTGGCCATGGAACATTTTGGAGCTTGAAATATGTTGATGGAACTCACAGATGCTGACCTAAGGGCTCTAGGGGTAAGGAATACTTCAGGATAAAAGAGGAAATTGTGGGGCAAAAAAGAAGAAATTAAATGTTTTTCCTAATACCTGAATTCCACAGGTACTTTTAATATATGCATAATTTCAGAGTTAACATTTTAGTGGAAAAAAACTTTATTAGAACAACAAAGTTTCAGGGTTTAATAGATGAGTTTGGAAAATGCTGCTTTAAATGTTCTAAAACTGAAAGGCCATGTGAGTATTTTAGTTTCAAGAACCAAAAAGTGGCAACAGAATTCTAAGAGAAGAGCAAGGAGATATTAAAAAAAAAAAAAAAAAGCAAATGAAAAGACCACCAGGCAGACAGCTCAGTGTAATGAGAGCCATGCAACCAGCCCACAAGAGGGACCCAAAGTCAAATCCCAGATCCAATAGTTCCTAGTTACTGGAGTAGGGGAGTTCCTCAACCTTTATGAGTCTGTAATGTTGATAACCACCTTTGTGTTACCCACAGGATTACAGGGAGCTGAGTGCTTTATAAACCTGAAAGCATTAGGTAATTGTGAGCTGTTACAACATTATCAACCATTTGTTTTGGTAATCAGTATTTATAACTAACTACATGTTGATCAAAAACTAATAGAGAGGAACCTCACCTTTTTTTTTCTGTGCAGTATGGTGTGTCATATGACACAATCTTTATTTTCTAAAAATATGACCTTCCTTTCAACAAGTAATAACTAAATCAAGTATATATCACTTTTAGTTTTCAAAATTTATCTTGCGTTACTAACCTATTGTATCCCTGTAATCCTAGGAATAAGTTTCTTAAGATTTAAAAGTTCAATGAAGCTGAATGTGGACTGAAGATGAATGATGTAGTACTACCAAGGTGATTTAGACGTCTGTCCCAAGCCCAAGCCCTCACACAACTCTTCTGAGGAATAAGGGTGAGAGAACCTATCATGGTAGGTTTGTTGTTTGTTTGGATAAAATCTAGGATTTTCAGGGTACAGAGACCTCCCCCTTTCAGTGTAGAGTGTTAGAGAGAAGCCACTGAAGAGGTTAAATGACTGGTCCAGGGTCTCAGCCAGTACTGTCCAAGGTAGGGGAAGGAGGCTCTCCATGCACGCCACCATCATACCCCCCTCAGTGATGGTAGCTAACAGAGTTAAAAAGAGGAAGAAAAAGTCTGACTAGGTAAGGGTATGTGTAGGACCTCTTTATGCACTTATCTTAGTCTCACTAATCTTACACCCCCCCCCCCACTAGTAAGCCCCAAGGGCATGTATCTCCATAGTTTTAACAGCTCCTAAGATTTTCAATGCAGTATAACTGTGATGGATCTAATTAATCTTCTTGAGGACAAGGACTTGTTTTGATCTTCATTCCCTACCAAACCAGCACATTATAGATAGCAGATATTAAAATGGTAATATGAAGAAGTAATACCACGGTTCCATAATTTGTTACTTTTTTGGCATGGTGTATGTTTTCACAGGTTCATTGGCTTAGAGCTAGGACATTAACAGTCATCTAATCTAATTGTCTTGTTTTATAAAATGGAGAAACTGAGGCTCAGAGCAATTTAAAAAATTACAAATCAATTGCCTAAAGGCAGAGTAAACAGCAGGGTTGCGATTCCAACCTGAGTCCTCTGACTCCAAATCTAGTGCTCTTTCCACTGAACCGAAAGGAAAATCAAGGAGAAAACAATCGAATTTTCTGGGTGTATGTTAATTTAAGTTAATGAGATTTAATAATTCTGTTAATCAGAACAAATTAAGAGTTTAAGTTACGACCACTGTCTTTTGAGATGTACTTTTTAGTAACTAAAGAATACATGTGAAGCCTATTTTAATAAAAGAGAAAACACCAATTCTTTCCAAAGCCAAGAAATACAGCATTTTCTTCATATGGTCAAAACTCACCCAAGGAGTTTAAAGTTTCATTCAGCATTAAGCATATTAGCTTTAATCAAGAATCAAACAACAACAGTGCTTTTAGGACACAATGGACTCACTTGTTCCATGTAATGAAAGTTGCTCTCTGTGTCGCAATTCCAAGGCCAACAATCTGACGCATTTGTATTCCTGCAACTAAAAGTAAAAATACAGAGGAATCAGTTTAGAAGCTGAGGAAACTTTCCTTTATGATATTATAATGTGAGCTTTAAGAAAAATATGTAAGACAGAAACATTTTTACCAAAGCAGTTAATCTGAAAAAAATTAAGCATTCCTCTTGTAAGCTGGATAGTGATTCTTATAAAAGGGATGAAAAATGCAGAAAAGAGCTAGATTTTAAAACCAGATACAATGACCTGTTTATCTGAGGTCTGAAAAATGAGAAAAAAAAAGTGAACAAAGACTAACCAGCTAAACATTTTCTTCTTACTTCTAGAGAAAAGTTGCGAGAATTTCCTTTCTGAATCTAAATGAATGCCAATCTTCCATAGTAGAAGTGTGAGAAAATCAAACGAAATCTTCAGGAAAATGAATATGATATCCTCCCATGCTAAGAATACTTAGATGAAATTTCAAATTCTGCTGAGATCTATTTTTCACATAATTTGATGCAGAGTAAGACAAATTATTTCTTCCTCATTCAAATTTTCCATAATATTAAAATTTACATATGAAGAGATATAAAACAACTGAATCAGAAATCTTTACTACCAGACTGGGATAAAGACTACCCCTGTGATCTCAGTGGCAAAAGAAGTTCTTGGATAAGGGAGGGGAAAAGTATCTTTTCTATAAATTGGTCTTTATTGTTGCTCAGTCATTTTGCTCCTGTTTGACTCTTGCTGGCCTCATTTGGGTTTTTCTTGGCAAAGATACTGGAGTGGTTTGCCATTTCCTGCTTGGTAAACTGGTCTTCAGAGAATAGCTCAGAACCCTGAGAGAGGTACACTGACCTGTCCCCTATATGCCACACAGGCAGAACATAGCCGAGGCTGTACAATGGAATCCTGATTATCCTGGCTCCAAGGCCAGTTCTCTACTCACTGAGCCATACTGCCTCTACAAAACATGGCTTAGAATACTGTCTACATAATATTTTGCCTAAGAGGTAATATGAAAAACGTACTTGAGTGCTAAAAAATATTTTTGCTTTCTAACCAAAAATACCTTCTTTTTGGCTTAAGCCAGTGTGTGGCCCAGAACAATCTGGATAACCCGATTAGAATGTTGCCTGAGTATCCATGAGGATACTACTCTCTCTTCAACTTTTCTAGTTCCCACAGTATCTTCTGCAGAGTTTGTATTCAACGGATATTTATTAATTGATTATCAAAAAATAAGTTGCAAAAGACTGAAGCTCAGAAAAGCTGAAAAGGCAGGTGATGGTCCAGAGCACCAAATTCTTTCTCCTTCTTGACATAGTTTAGGTTGTGGTACTTTTTCCAAAGAGCCAACCTATAAAACTCCCTGGTTATCCTGAGGTATGGTGGGTAATACTACCAGAGTGCTTACCATTTAGAAAAGTACAGACTGCTACAGAAGCCTAGGGGGATCCTATTATTATAGTCACTTATTACCACCACCAAATGGGCTAAAGTTTCTGGGTTTTTGTAAGTCTAATTACCTTGTACAGCTTCTTTTATTACAGCAATAAATTGACTCCAAAGAACTTCAGGATCTATTTCAACCCAGCCATTTTGAGGATAAATCACTTCTACCTAGTTATGAAAGGACAATTTAAGCAAAAATAGCATTAAGTTTAAATGGTAACAACCATTTTAAGGGCCTGTTTAAAAATCCTATCATCCACCAATGATTTTTTTAAAACAATGATTTTATAAGATTGATTTACATTCAATTTTTTTTTACAAAAAACTTAAAGGAATCTACATAAAAATAATTCAGAATAGTACCATTCCAAGAGAATGCCATGAAACAGATATGACAGCTAATGACAATGTCCTGCAAAGCCTTTTTCAAATGTCACTCAATTCCTACTCTCATTATTAATGGTATTCGGTGGGCACTAGGTTACTGATGTTAAGCCAATGAAATACAAAAGCTTGGTGGATCCTCTTTCACAACAAAAAGACATCACATGCGGACCCAGGAGCAGGTTGTCACCCCAGAACCAATCCTGCTAAGTTTGGAGGTGATCATCACAAGAGGGTTGGTCGCCAAGCGATGCATTTTGGAGCTAGAGATTCTCATAAAACCTCACGTAAAGGCTTGGAATGCATCTCAGTTTTCATTGTGGGGGCATGCACACAGTGTTAAAAGTGTTGTGACTGATATCCAGCATATTTTAATGCTAGTACTCCTAATCTGCAGTATCAGCGTCAACACTTAGCTTCTGAAGAAATGCTGTATATGTCAGAGAAATCCAGAAATCATGCCTCAATATTACCAACTAGACAAATTTTCCAGTTAAGGATGAACAATTGGAGAAAAAGTCACACTACTAAGTGGGGAATATCACATAAGCATCACTGACACGTTTATCCAGTGGTGTCGTAAGCTGTTGCAGAATGTTGTTGCCCCTCTGTAGTATTTGTTTCTAAATGGAGAGATGAAGAAATAACAGGAAAGCTTATCTTTCTTTTTTGATATATGGATTGAAAAGAAAGAGAAAGGTGATGAATGCATAAGTGGTAAAACCCAACATGTGAAGTTTCTTCATGTATCCATTTCATCTTTTCCCCATATCAATTCTTATCCTCCGGTAATTGCCATCATCAGAATTCCCCATTCCTTTATTTGCAGGCTTATGGACAAAGCCATGAAACTTAACTCTTTGCTATAAGAGGGTTAGGTGCGTATGGTGAATCAGAGAAGTATGGAGAGAAATGATTGGGCCATGAAAACAGAACAGCATCGTGCCAATGAGAATTTTCACTTCAACTTCTGATTCTTCCACTACAGACCAATGGCCTCTCAGCTCAGCCGAGCCTCAGCCTCATGACTGCTGGGTAGTCGTTCTACTATCATACACTGCTCCTCCCCAGCTCATTCTCCCCAGAGATCATTCTATTCCTTTTTCTTTCCTCAAGACCTCTTAACCATACTCACAAAATGGGAGGCCCCTCAACTCCCTTCCTTCTTTCTGGAAAACTTCTCGCCATCCTCACTCTTCTACTCTTCCATTCCTCCAGGCACAGAGGAAGGAACAGATGTACTCATTGAGTATTCCTACCTAGTCCTTGAGCCACCTCCAGAATTCTGAAGATCCGTGAAAGAGGGAATGATTTGCTGGGGCAATCCAGCCTCTCCACTATCTTCCATCATATGCCTACAAATGGTGCCTCCCAATTCTTAAAATAAACAAATTTAAAATTCTTCTTTTGTCCTCTTAACTCTATTCTCTCCTGCCTGTCACTGTCAAATTCTGGAAAAAAGTTACCTGTATCAGATGCCTCTTTACTACCCACGTACTCTCTCCCTAACCTCTTGCAATTTGCCTTCTTCCCTATGGCTCTACTAAAACTGCCCCCTCAAAGGTCACCAGTGTTCTCCTGACTGTCAAATACACTGGACCATTTTCAATCATTATTCCACTTTACTTCTCTGCAGTACCGAATACCATGAACCTGTCTCCAGCGAGGCAACTCCATTGTCTTTGTTCTTCAAAATCTTCAACCACTCCTTCTGTTTGATTTGCAGGCTCATTTTCTCCCAAACCACTCGAGAACATTACTCAAAAGTTATGTCTTGGGCCCTCTTTTCTTCTCAAACTCTCTACCTTTGTACTACAAATTTACTCCCATAGCTTGAACTATATACCTCTCCATAAAGGATAGTAAAGTCTGTGTTTTTAGCACTAACTTATTTTTCAGTCTCTAGACCAGCCCATCTAAAACCTTCTAGTCTCAAGGTTTTCTACACATTAAAAAAACTGAAGACCTCAAAAAACTGTTGCTTACATAGGTTATATCTAATGACAGGTATGTTAGAAATTAAAACTATTAAAAATTAAAACTGATAAAAGATTAAATATTTAGCCATTCACTGAAAAATAATAGTAATAAACTCATGGCATGTTAAATAACATATTTTATGAAAAATAACATACCTTCCAAAATAAAAAACGAGGAGTGGTCCTGTTTTATATATCTTTAATATCCAGCTCAACAGAAAAGAGCTGTATTTTCATATCTGCTTCTATAGTCAAACTTTTGCTAATATATTGCTTTGGTTTGAGTACATAAAGAAAATCTAGCCTTACACAGATATGCAGCTGATAAAGGACAAATTATTTGAAAAGGCAAATAATATCTTAGTATTATTATGAAAATAGTTTTGACCTCTCAGATGAATTCAAAGGAAGAGGTACTTGGGGCTCAAAATGGACTTTTTAGAAATAAGATCCTAAACAAAACAGATAATTGAGATAATTTTGCCAGATGACTTAAATGAACAGAAAAAGCAGGGATATAGGTATTTTAAAATGTCTGGCAAGCACTCCAATCTGCCCTACTCACTCAGAAACCAAAAGATTTCCATTAACCTGGCTATTTCCTAACATACAATATTTCCATCCCAACTATACAACAGAATTCCATGAGTACTCTTAAGAGATTTCAAAACTGGTCTCTCTACTTCAACTTTCTTCCTCTTTCAATCAATCCTACATATCCCAGCCATATTAATTTTATAAATTCAAAACTACTTTAAAACTGTTACTGTCTCCCCATTATCTACAAAATAAAGTCAGACTCCTCAGCCTGGTATTCAAGGCTCCCCATTATTTCATGGCCATTTAAATTTCTACATCTGTCTTTCAGTACTTCCCTTCAAGTATCTTGTCTTCAGTAAAAGAGGACTACTTCATAGAAGCTCCTATTTATGGAGTAGTTTTTCAGAATGTTTTACACACCTGATCTTATCAGATCTTTTGTTTATGCTGGACCTTCTAACTGACATCAGTCACATTCCTACCTCTCCTTCAAGATCCGACTCATGTACCACCACCTAGAAAGCCTTCCCTCAAATGACCAGCCACGAATCTTTTTCCTCCTCTGAGCTCCCATAATGCTTTGTCTCATTCACTTACTATATTTTGCTTTGTATCATTTCTGTGTACATATCTTGTTTCTTATGCTAGACTGTCAGAACCTCAAAAGCAGGAACTATATCTTAGACCTCTTTATAGCCCCCACGGTATTCTACTTACACAAGGCATCCCAAAAGTCTTAACAAATTTTAATAACTTCAAAAGTATAAACACTACACACTTACAAAAAAAGTCTGAAATTTGAATGATGTAAATATTGGTATACTTCTTATCAAAATTCAACATCACCATCTTATGCTATCAACATGAGTAGATTTTCTAATTTTATAAAAACTTTCATTAGTTGCTGCTCAATGACTAAACAGATTGCATTTATAATCTTAGCCTTAAGATTACCCAAAGAAGATTTTGATACGTATAGAGCAGTTTTTATGTGACACCCTCCCAAAGGTGGTCAACCAAGAGGACCTCCTCTACTGATCCATGGTCTGAGATAGTGTCATCCAGAAAAGAAAGAACAAATAATTATACTTTCAAATGTTATTTTCCCTTAAGCTTGTAGTGTTTCTACTTCTGAAGTTATTAAAGCTTAAAACAGCACTAAGGTGGAATAATTAAAACACAAACTCTTAACAATAATTTTTACCCTGAGATAACAACAGAATGTGGTCCACTGCATGCAAATGATTAATTCAAAGAAAGGTGTAGGTAACACAAATATAGTCACATTTTACTGCGTGAGTGTTTTTTAAATCAGATGCTACAATGCCTTTTTCTTGATGTATCAGTGTGTGGGGGATTGGAAATGTCACTCTGTTGTACAACTGCCCATCAAATGAGACTGGGTGAATCCATAACACATTTGCTGTGGTTTGCCATGAAATGCTATTCCACTTGGAAAAATAATAAGCTTTCTGTTTTTGGAAACTAAAATAGCACATCAACTATCTGTACCACTTCTAGAATAAATACAGCCCTATCACCCAATAATTTGAAGTGCTTAGAAAGCCAAGTAGAAATGGCGCTGCTAGGTGCCACAGTGGACAGAGTACTGGCCCTAGAGTCAGGAGGACCTGAATTCAAATCAGGCCGCAGATATTGGACATTTACTAGCTGTATGACCCTGGGCAAATCACTTCATCCCAACTGCCTTGCCAAAAAAAAAACCAAAACAACAACGCACAAACAAAACAAAAAAGAAATAGAAAAAATAAAAAAATTAGGCAAATCACCAGGATAACAGGCTATTTCTGCTTTGTTACCTGAAATAAGTCACTGCCTCAAGAGACGATGGCTTTAGAATTAAGCAAAAGGTGTATAGTGTAAATATGATTGAGCTTAACATTTACAAACTAATTTTAATCAAGAAATAAATGCTGCTCTATTTTTTCATGTGGGGAAAATGAAGGTGAGATATCTTTTTATTATTTAAAGAAAAAATCTGCTGTTATTTTTAGAAAGTCCAGCAAAAGGGTATTTTAAGTTTCCAGTAAACACCCTAATTCCAAATGTAGTATTAGAATTAAGAATTCTGGTCATGAAAAAATTCCAACTATATGTTTTTAATTTCAGCAGAATACTGAACCCACTTGACCGCCAAAAACAGCATTTTCTAATAACAGGGATGAACACGGATTTTTTAAATGAATTTATTTTTGGTTTTCAACATTTGCTTACGATTTTGAGTTCCTCAGGACAGCATGAAATCTGACATAGGCTATACATTTATGATCATATTAAACATATCCACATTAGTCACATTGTAAAGAAGGACCAGAACCACGAGAAAAAAACCACAAAAACCAACCACAAAAAAGGGAAAATAGCTTGCTTCAATCTGCATTCAGACTCCATAGTTCTGTCTCTGGACGTGGGCAGCACTTTGGAGTTGTCTTAGATCATTGCATGGCTCAGAAGAGGTAAGTCGATCATGGAGCAATGCTGTGTACCATGTACAGAACTCCTGACTGTGCTCACTTCATTCAGAATCAGTTCATGCAAGTCTTTCCAGTGAATAAGAATATATTAAAAAACACCCACTATGTCCTTGGCACTGAAGATAAAAGACACTTGAATTCTTTTGGGAAAAGGAAACATGTAGAGATAAACACACAAGAAAAATAAGGATAAAGCACTAGCACCTGGCATGATCAGGAACGCCAGGTGACAGATTGTGTTAGGAACTGCTTGAGTTAAGTTTTGAGGCAAAGTGAATTCCAAAAAGGGGAAAGGCACAGAGAGTACATCAGGAACTCGACCAACAGCCAGCCCAAAAGGCCAGAGCCAGGCAATGAAGCATTAAGGAGGCTAGTTTGACTGGATTGCAGAGTGTGTGAAAGGGCTGCAAAGGTAGATAGGCCATCTTGTAAAGAGTTCTAAATGTTAAACAGGGGAGCTTGTCCTTGATCCTAGAGGCAAGTCAGTGCCACGGGCACTGACTGATTAGAGGAGTAATATGGGAAGGCTCAAGCCTGGAGTTTCCAAGCTGGAAGTCCCCTAAGGCCGATCACTCCAATCTGTAACTGAAAAAGGATCCCTTCTATATTAGAGTTGGAATAAGAAATTTTTTCAGGGGCAGAGCCAAGATGGTGGACTAGAAAGACACACTTACTCAGGGTCCTCCCCACAGCCCATAAAATACCTGTAGAGAGGGACTCTCAACAAATTTTGGAGTAGCAGAAGTGGAGAACAACTGAGTAGAGGAGATTTCCAGCCCACAGTGTGTGCTGGACACGGAGCCAGGAGGAGGACACCTTGGGGGCGGAATCTCCAGTCACAGTAGCAGGGCCTCAGATCCCTCGGCCCACAGGCCCCAAAGGTTAGTGACAGGGTTTAATCAGCAGGCCAGGAAGGGAGAAGGGCTTTTCCATAGCTCCTGCAGCAGGCAGCGGCCACAGAGCCTGCACAGCAGCCCGTAGGGAAGCTCCATTGTTGGAGCGTAAAAACCCCTGGGGGCATTGAAGAGCTTAGTCTTACCTCAGCCCTGGGTGGAGGCCCTGGGAAAGCTGGTTTTTGTCTCACACTGAATGCTGGCCCTGCCCATCCAGCTTATCTGAAAATCAGCCCCCAGTGCTGACTTGGGAACAGGAGGCCAGGTGGCTGTGGAGAGGTATCTGCTAAGATTCTGGGCACAAAAATCCCTCTCTGCATCCAGACCAGTGCACTCTTCATTGTGCCACCTTGGAGGAACTGAGATCTCACAGGTTCCCTGAGTATACCCTACTCTTGACAAAGGACCCAAAAGTCAAGTAACTGGTTGGGAAAATGCCCAAAAAAGGGAAAAAAAGTAAGACCATAGAAGGCTGCTTTCTTGGTGAACAGATATCTCCTCCCATCCTTTCAGATGAGGAAGAACAATGCTTACTATCAGGGAAAGATATAAACATCAAGGCTTCTGTATCCCAAACACCCAAAATAAATATTCAGTGGGCTCAGGCCATGGAAGAGCTCAAAAAGGATTTTGAAAATCAAGTTAGAGAGGTGGAGGAAAAACTAGGAAGAGAAATGAAAGAGATGCAAGAAAAGCATGAAAAGCAGATCAATACCTTGCTAAAGGAGACCCAAAAAAATGCTGAAGAAAATAACACCTTTAAAAATAGGCTAACTCAATTGGCAAAAGAGGTTCAAAAAGCCAATGAGGTGAGGAATGCTTTAAAAAGCAGAGTTAGCCAAATGGAAAAGGAGGTCCAAAAGCTCAATGAAGAAAATAGTTCTTTCAAAACTGGAATGGAACAGATGGAGGCTAATGACTGTATGAGAAACCAAGAAATCACAAAACAAAACCAAAAGAATGAAAAAATAGAAGATAATATGAAATATCTCATTGGAAAAATAACTGACCTGGAAAATAGATCCAGGAGAGACAATTTTAAAATTATGGGACTACCTGAAAGCCATGATCAAAAAAAGAGCCTAGACATCATCTTTCATGAAATTATCAAGGAAAACTGCCCTGAGATTCTAGAACCAGAGGGCAAAGTAAATATTGAAAGAATCCACTGATCACCACTGGAAAGAGATCCAAAAAGAGAAACTCCTAGGAACATTGTGGCCAAATTCCAGAGTTCCCTGGTCAAGGAGAAAATATTTCAAGCAGCTAGAAAGAAACAATTTGAGTATTGTGGAAATACAATCAGGATAACACAAGATCCAGCAGCTTCTACATTAAGGGATCAAAGGGCCTGGAATATGATATTCCAGAAGTCAAAGGAACTAGGACTAAAACCAAGAATCACCTACCCAGCAAAACTGAATATAATACTTCAGGCGAAAAAAATGGTCTTTCAGTGAAATAGAGGACTTTCAAGCATTCTTGATGAAAAGACCAGAGCTGAAAAGAAAATCTGACCTTCAAACACAAGAATGAAGAGAAGCATGAAAAGGTAAACAGCAAAGAGAAGTCATAAGGGACTTACTAAAGTTGAACTGTTTACATTCCTACATGGAAAGACAATATTTGTAACTCTTGAAACTTTTCAGTATCTGGGTACTTGGTGGGATTATACATACACACACACACACACACACACACACACACACACAGCACAGAGTGAGTTGAATAGGACGGGATCATACCTTAAAAAAATGAAATTAAGCAGTGAGAGAACTATATTGGGAGGAGAAAGGGAGAAATGGAATGGGGCAAATTATCCCTCACAAAAGAGGCAAGCAAAAGACCTCAGTGGAGGGAAAAAGAGGGGAGGTGAGAGAAAAACATGAAGCTTACTCTCATCACATTCGACTAAAGGAAGGAATAAAATGCATAATCATTTTGGTATGAAAAGCTATCTTACAATACAGGAAAGTGGGGGAGAAGGAGATAGGAGGGGTGGGGGGGATGATGGAGGGAAGGGCAATGGGAGGAGGGAGCAATTTGAGGTCAACACTCTTGGGGAGGGACAGGATCCAAAGAGAGAACAGAAGCAATGGGGGGCAGGATAGGATGGAGGGCAATATAGTTAGTCTTACACAACATGACTATTATGGAAGTCAATTGCAAAACTACAGAGATATGGCCTATATTGAATTGCTTGCTTCCCAAAGGGAATGGGTGGGGAGGGAGGGATGAAGAGAAGTTGGAAGTCAAAGTTTTAGGAACAACCGTCAAGTATTGTTCTTACTACTAGGAAATAAGAAATACAGGTAATGGGGTATAGAAAGTTATCTGGCCCTACAGGACAAAAGACAAGATGGGGACAAGGGAAGGGAGGGATGATAGAAGAGAGGGCAGATTAGTGACAGGGGCAATTAGAATGCTCAGCGGGGAGGGGGAGGGAAGAAAATTTGGAACCCAAAATTTTGTGAAAATGAATGTTAAAAGTTAAATTAATAAATTAAAAAAAAATTCCCCCCCCCCAAAAAATAAGAAAATTTTTCACCTAAAGACAGTTTGAGGGAAGGAAATGGGGATGCAGGATACAGTGACATTCACCCCTGGAGAGGAAGGCCCAACCTTTGTGTCTGAGGGACACCACAGGAGCACAGGAGATGGGATGGGGGCTGTGATATGAACCGCAGAGCAAGGAATAAGATAATGATCCCCAAGAAAATGTAGCAAACCCTACTTTACATCAATGCCTTCTTCCTTTCTCCTTTAGTCATAACAAATTCTCTTATAACTTGTAGATAGTTCTAACTGCAAGGAGATGTTTCCTTACATCAATCCTATATTTGCCCTTCTGCAGTTGCCCCCAATTTCACTTTCTACACTCTTGAGGTCCAAAGTGATAAGCCTCTTCCACAGGACCTCCCTTCCCTTCCCTTCCCCATGCTTTCCCTCAAGGCAAAATATCCTCATTTCTTCAACCAATCCTCATACAACATGAACTTGGGCTCCTATATCAACTGGCTGGCCTCCTCTGCATATAATCCAGTATCTCAACATCCATCCTCCAATATCCGGCCAGAACAGTGATGATTTTCACCTGAAAAGGTAAAACACCAAGTTCCAAGTCTGATCTAATAGCTATCTAAATAAACTTTGAGCTCATAACATACTTTCTGAAAAACTGTTACTCAGTTGGTTGACATTTATTGAACATCAGAATTGGTGTAGATGCCCTCTCCCCTACCTACAGATATAAAAAAACAAGGCCCAAGGACCCCAGCTTCTGGGATAAGAACTCATTGTTTGACAAAAATTGCTGGGAAAACTGGATAACAGTGTGGCGGAAATTAGGCATAGACCCATACCTGACACCGTACACAAGAATAAAGTCCAAATGGGTACATGATTTAGGTATAAAGATTGATACCATGAATAAACTGGAGAAGCAAGGAATAGTGTATTTATCAGATCTATGGAGAAGGGAAGAATTCTTTACTAAAGGAGAGATAGAAAGCATTATGAAATGCAAAATGGATAACTTTGATTACATTAAACTGAGAAGTTTTTGCACAACCAAACCCAATGCAACCAAAATCGAGAGGGATGTAGTAAATTGGGAAAGAATTTTTACAGCTAAGCTCAGGGATAAAGGCCTCATTTCTAGAATATATAGAGAACTGACCCAAATGTATAATCATACAAGTCATTCCCCAATTGATAAATGGTCAAAGGATATGAACAGGCAATTTTCAGAGGAAGAAATTAAAGCTATCTATAATCATATGAAAAAATGCTCTAAATCACTATTGATTAGAGAGATGCAAATCAAAACAACTCTGAGGTACCACATCACACCTATAAGATTGGCAAACATGACAGAACAAGAAAAGGATAAATGCTGGAGAGGATGTGGGAGAGTTGGAACACTAATTCATTGTTGGTGGAGCTGCGAGGGCATCCAACCATTCTGGAGAGTAATTTGGAACTATGCCCAAAGGGCTACAAAAATGTGCATACCCTTTGACCCAGCAATATCGCTACTAGGACTATATCCCCAAGAGATCATAAAAATGGGAAAGGGTCCCACATGTACAAAAATATTTATAGCAGCACTCTATGTAGTTGCCAAAAACTGGAAGTCAAGGGGATGTCCATCAATTGGGGAATGGCTGAATAAATTATGGTATATGAATGTAATGGAGTACTATTGTGCCATAAGACATGATGAAAAAGAAGACTTCAGAGAGGCCTGGAAGGACTTATATGACCTGATGCTGAGTGAAAGGAGCAGAACCAGGAGAACTTTGTGCACAGCAACGACCACAGTGTGTGAGAGTTTTTTCTGGTAGACTTGGAATTTTGTAATAACGCAAAAACTTCTTATAAAAAAAAAAAAATCCCAAAGGTGGTTCTCAAGGCAAAATGCCTTCCACACTCAGAGAAAGAAATATGGAAGTCACTCACAAAATGTAGCAGATCATGTTTGTGTATGTGTATGTGTTTGTGTATCATGTTCTGATTTGTTATACGATTTCTTTCATTTATTTTAGTCTGACTACATAGCATGACTATAGTGAAAATATACTCAGTAGGAAAGGATATGTAGAACCTATACAGAATTGTATGCAGTTGTGGGGAGGGAGGGGGGGAGTGGGGGGTAGGTGTGGGGGGGATAAAATCTCAATTGTATGGCAGTGATTGTTAAACATTAAAAAATAAAAAAAAAGAAAAAAATATAAAAATAAAAAAAAACAAGGCTTTCCCATCCTCAGGGAGTGTATAGTCCAATTAGCATAAGATAGCAGAGATATGAAATATGGATCAGGAAGTTCACTAAATGTATTTGTATGCCTATACAATATACAACATTCACTTATAACTTCCTCTTGAAATTTTCATTTTAAATTGATCAGATTTTTGACTTCTAATTTGCCATTACCATTTTTTCCAGAGATACATAATCCCATTTCCTAAAAAAAAAAAAAAAATAGTTCACAAAGAATTATATAATAACTTTGTTATTTTCCGTTTCTAAGAATTCTTTCTTTTTCTATTTTATTAGCCAAGGATTTTCAGTTCCTAATTAAATGCTTGTACAGAAAATTATAACAGGAAGCTTTTCCATGTATACAATGTGTGTCTACTTGTGGGAATGGGACTCAGCAACAGTCCTGGGCTGACTATCTCTGTTTTCTCCCAAGTGCTTCTTCACCCTTTGTCTTCATTAAGATCTCCCTTCTCGAGGTGCGAGAAAAACATGAAGTTTACTCTCATCACGTTCCACTAAAGGAAGGAATAAAATGCACACTCATTTTGGTATGAAAATCTATCTTACAATACAGGAAAGTGGGGGATAAGGGGATAAGCAGGGTGGGGGGATGATAGAAGGGAGGGCATGGGGAGGAAGGAGCAATTTGAGGTTGACACTCATGGGGAGGGACAGGATCAAAAGAGAATAGAAGTAATGGGGGACAGGATAGGATGGAGGGAAATATAGTTAGTCTTATACAACACAACTATTATGGAAGTCATTTGCAAAACTACACAGATTTGGCCTATATTGAATTGCTTGCCTTCCAAAGGGAAGGGGTGGGGAGGGAGGGAGGTAAAGAAGTTGGAACTCAAAGTTTTAGGAACAACTGTCGAGTAATGTTCTTGCCACTAGGAAATAAGAAATACAGGTAAAGGGGTATAGAAAGTTATCTGGCCCTACAGGACAAAAGAGAAGATGGAGACAAGGACAGAGAGGGATGATAGAAGAGAGAGCAGATTGGTCATAGGGGCAATTAGAATGCTTGGTGTTTGGGGGGGGAGGGGACAAAAGGGGAGAAAATTTGGAACCCAAAATTTTGTTAAAATGAATGTTAAAAGTCAAATAAATAAATAAATTTAAAAACAAAAAAAAGCTCTCCCTTCTATCTCACAGCACCTGCTCTCACCGTTACTCTTACTGTACCTTCACTCTTTTCTCTCCAGCCTCCACCCAATAACTCACTATTGACCTCTGCCCTTGATTTCCTACCACTTTGTCCTATTGTTGGTCCTCTCTTTCCAAATTTCCACCCTAGACTATTTCCAACATTTGCTCACTAGTCATGGATAAAACCTGAAGAAATCTCACAAACATGCTGACTGGGAGATGACAAACTCATGTCACCTTCAGCTGGGCCTTTGCTGAAGCAAGGTACTGAAGTCTTCTTCTTCCTAACCAACTCTCTCTCATCTCCCTGCAGTCTATTCCAAACCTTCTCCTTCCCTCCTGAAGGCTTGTACTCTCTCCTTAGTTCCCCTCTCAGAGGAGGCCTCTGCCTCATTGATTGTTCTCGTTTTTCAGTCTCACTGAACTCTCTGTGGCCCCATTTAGGGTTTTCTTGGCAAAGACACTGGAGTGGTTTGCCATTTCCTTCTCCAGCTCATTTAACAGATAAGGAAATGGAGATAAACAGGGTAGGGTTAAGTGACTTGTCCAAGGTCACACAGTTAATGTCTGAGGCCTGATTTGAATTCAGGAAGATGAGTCTTCCTGACTCCAGGCCTACATCCTATCCACTGAGCCACCCAGCTGTTCCCTTTGCCTCCTACTTTACTGCACAAATTGAGGCTATTAAACCTGAGTGGGAAGATCTTCTCTCCAGTTTTCTTCATTTCAAAACCCCTTGACATCAGCTCTCACTCTCCGGTCTCTGACTGTGAGTTGGCTCTTTTCCTTGCCAAGGGCAATACCTCTATATGTCAATCAACTGATTAATCAATCAACATTTATTCAATTCTTACTATGTGCCAGGAACTGTGCTAAATTCTGGGGATATAAAAGGAAGCAAAAAGCAGTCCCTGCTCTCCAGGAACTCATAATCTGATGGGGGAGAAAACATGCAAACAAATCTATACTAACAAATCCTATACAGGCGAAATCAGAAATAATTAACAGAGAAGTGGCACTATAACAAGAAGGGTTGGAAATACAGGGGTATTAGAGTCTGTCTTCTCCAGAAGATTTCAGACTCAACCATCTCAAATCTTCAATCCTTTCTTATCAACGGGTTCCTTCCCTGTTTTCAAATATGCCCATGTCTCTCCTATTCTTAAAAAAAACATCACTAGGCTGTACCATCCCCTCAAGCTATCACTCTACCTCTCTCTTCCCTTTCTTAGACAAACTCCTTGAAAGAGCTGTCTACAAGTCATTTTTGCATGTATTTATTAACCTTGTATTGGTGCTGTATGTATTTTTCTAAGTCCCTGGTGTCTCCCTCATTAGAATGTAAACTCACTGTGAGTCAAGGTCACTTTGTGCTTTGTATTTCTATCCCCAACCTACGCACTTTAATAAAGACTTGGTGGCTGATACAAAGTAGTTAATGGCACTGAGGGTGTCTTCTTGGATTTGGAGTTGAAGTATCTACAAGCTCGGGAATCATAGTCTCGTAAAGTGGGGTGCTTCGTGTAAGCTCAGAAGAAACGTTGAAGGCAATGTTTTATTTACGTGGTCCCTGACAGAACCAGATCAAAGGCAATTCCTGGAGGCCACATTTGACACCAACAAAAGAGATGGAAAAGTGCCAAGAGATAAAAAGGATAAGGGGAGCAGGGACTAAAGAAGGACAGAAGGAACAGTTCTTTCTAGCCTCTCCCAAAGCTAGACAATGGGAAACCCTACACTCCTTGGCGTGCTTTCATTTAACCCTTTATCATGCCCTGAGGGTGACAAAACTGATCTCTCTGATGGTAGAATAATAACGTTCATTCAGTCGGAATCACCAGCTCCCACATACAGAACTCACTGTTGCTCTTAGTGGCTTAGTGCAATCTGTGCTGGGAACCACAAGGACCGCTTTTCTATATCTGGAAAATATTTTTCTTGACTTTCTTCTCAGAATAAGACAGAGATGGAATCAGACCGCAGACCTGACCTCTGCCCGGCCAAAAGTAGTTCACCCCATTTCTTTCTCGGGGATTGATAATCTAACCATTATTACCTTCGCTGCCTTGTGACTCCGATCTGAATCCCTTCTATTTCAAGTTGTAAAACAACCTGGCCAAAGGTCCCTTTCCCTGCCACAACTCCCTGCTCCCTTCTACCCAATCACGCTAGTCCTGGTCCCTATGCCCCAGCCCCTATTCTCTCACGGTATCCTCTAGAACCTTATTCTGTTGTTAACAAACTGCTCTTAATGTTAGGTCTGTGAGTTCCTCCCCATTTCTTTATGTGCTGTTTGTATTTACCTATAGATGTACATGTCCATCAATTAAATGTAAGTTCTGCGATGGCTGGGGCTGTTTCATTTTGGTTTTGTACCTTCAGTGCCTAGTACAGTGTCAAACACAGAGTAAGCACTAATAAATGTGTGATGAATTGAATACAAGTGGAAGCTAATGACTTTATGACTCATCAAGAAACAAATAAAATCAAAAGGAAGGAAAAACTAGAAGAAAAATGTGAAATATCTTATTGGAAAAACAACTGACTTGGAAAATAGATCCAGTAGAAATAATTTAAGAATTTTTGGACTCCCTGAAAGTCATGATCAAAAAAAGAGCCTAGACATCATCTTTCAAGAAATTACAAAGGAAAACTGCCCTGATATTCTAGAACCAGAGGGTAAAATAGAAATGGAAGAATCCATCAATCACCTCCTGAAAGAGATCCCAAAATAAAAACCCCCAGGAATATTACAGCCAAATTCCAGATGAAGGAGAAAATACTGCAAGCAGCCAAAAAGAAACAATTCAAATGTCATGGAGCCAGAGTCAAGATGACATAATATTTAGCAGTTTCTACATTAAAAGGATCTGAAGGCTTAGAGTATGATACTCTGGAGAGCAAAAGAGCTAAGAGTATAACCAAGAATCATCTACCCAACAAAAATGAAGAACTGACTCAAATGTATAATCATACAAGTCATTCCTTAATTGATAAATGGTCAAAGGATATGAACAGGCAATTTTCAGAGGAAGAAATTAAAGCTATCTATAATCATATGAAAAAATGCTCTAAATCACTATTGATTAGAGAGATGCAAATCAAAACAACTCTGAGGTACCACATCACACCTATAAGATTGGCAAACATGACAGAACAAGAAAAGGATAAATGCTGGAGAGGATGTGGGAGAGTTGGAACACTAATTCATTGTTGGTGGAGCTGCGAGGGCATCCAACCATTCTGGAGAGTAATTTGGAACTATGCCCAAAGGGCTACAAAAATGTGCATACCCTTTGACCCAGCAATATCGCTACTAGGACTATATCCCCAAGAGATCATAAAAATGGGAAAGGGTCCCACATGTACAAAAATATTTATAGCAGCACTCTATGTAGTTGCCAAAAACTGGAAGTCAAGGGGATGTCCATCAATTGGGGAATGGCTGAATAAATTATGGTATATGAATGTAATGGAGTACTATTGTGCCATAAGACATGATGAAAAAGAAGACTTCAGAGAGGCCTGGAAGGACTTATATGACCTGATGCTGAGTGAAAGGAGCAGAACCAGGAGAACTTTGTGCACAGCAACGACCACAGTGTGTGAGAGTTTTTTCTGGTAGACTTGGAATTTTGTAATAACGCAAAAACTTCTTATAAAAAAAAAAAAATCCCAAAGGTGGTTCTCAAGGCAAAATGCCTTCCACACTCAGAGAAAGAAATATGGAAGTCATTCGCAAAATGTAGCAGATCATGTTTGTGTGTGTGTATGTGTTTGTGTATCATGTTTTGATTTGTTATATGATTTCTTTCATTTATTTTAGTCTGACTACATAGCATGACTATAGTGAAAATATACTCAGTAGGAAAGGATATGTAGAACCTATACAGAATTGTATGCAGTTGTGGGGAGGGAGGGGGGGAGTGGGGGGTAGGTGTGGGGGGGATAAAATCTCAATTGTATGGCAGTGATTGTTAAACATTAAAAAATAAAAAAATAAAAAAAAAATTTAAAAAAATGAATAAAATCCTTCAGGGGAAAAATGAATATTTAATGAAATAGAGGATTTTCAAGCATTCTTGATGAAAAGACCAGAGCTGAACAGAAAAACTGACTTTCAAAAACAAGATTCAAAAGAAGCATAAAAAGGTAAACAGGAAAGAGCAATCATTAGGGCTTTGAGAAGGTTAAACTATTCGTGTTCCTACACGGGAAAATGATAGTTATAACTCCTAAGGACTTTCTCATTATTAGGGCAGTTATAAGGAGTATAGACAGAAAGCAGAGGTGTGAATTGCATGTTTATCTAAAAAATTTAAACTAAGGGATGAGAAAGAAGAATGCACTAGGTGAAGGGGAAAGGGAGAGGTAGAATGGGATAAATTATCTAACATACAAGAGTCCTTTTACAGTGGAGGGGAAAATGAGGTAAGTGGGGATAGGAGCACATGAACTTTACTCTCGTTGGAACTGGCTCAAAGAGGGAATAATATACACACTCAGCTGGCTGTATCTTACCATACAGAAAGTAGGAAGGGAAAGGATAAGAGAAAGGGGGAGGGAGTTCATAGCAGGGAGGGCAGTTTGGGAGAGCAAATTCAGAAGTAAAACACTTTTGAGAATGGACAGGATAAAAGGAGAGAAAGAATAGGATATGGGGGAAACGAAGATGGAGGGAAACACATAGTTGGTAATGATTATTGCAAAAAAATATTTTTTACAGTGAGTTTCTCTGATAAAGACTTCATTCTTCAACATATAGAAAACTGAGTCAAGTTTATAGAAATAAGAGCCATTCCTCAACTGATAAATAGTTCAAGGATATGAACATGCAGTTTTCAGACAAAGTAAGCAAAGCTATCTACAATGATAAAAATACTCTAAATCACTATTGATGACAGATATGAAAATTAAAACAACTCTCAGTTACTACCTCACACCTGTCAGATGAGCTAATATGACAGAAAAGGAAAATGACAAATGCTGGAGGGATGTGGGAAAATGAAAACACTTATGTACTATTGCTGAAGTTGTATACTGATTCAACCACTTGAACAATTTGGAACTATGCTCAAAGGGCCAGAAAATCATGCATACCCTTTGATGAAGCAATATTACCACTAGGTCTGTATCTCAAAAAGATAAAAACAAAAAGGAAAAGGACCTCTGTGCACAAAAATATTTATAGCAGCTTTCTAGGTGGTGGCAAAGAACTGGAAACTGAGGGGATGTCCATCGTTTGGGAAATGGCTGAACAAGTTGTTTGTGAGTGTGATGGAATACTATTGTGCTTTAAGAAATGATGAGTAGGATGCTCTCAGAAAAACATGAGCAGAACCAGGAGAACACTGTACACAGTAACAGCAATACTGTATGATGATCTTCTGCTATAAGTAACTTAGCCATTCGCAGCAATACAATGATGCAAGACAATTCTGTAGGATATATGATAAAAGGTGCTATTCATCTCCAAACAACTGGTACAGCCTGAATGCAGAACAAAGATACTTCTACTTTATTTTTCTGGGGGCTTTTTTGTCTGTGTTTTCTTTCACAAAATAATTTACATGAAAATGTGTTTTGCATGACTACACATTATAACCAGTTTCAAAGTGCTTGTCTTCTCAATGGGGGTGAAGGGGGTAGGGAGAGAATTTGGAATTCAAAATTTGGAAAAAACCAGAATGCTAAAATCATTTTTACATGTTAATTGGGGAAAAAATGAAATATTAAGTAAGATTTTAACAAAAGGAAAAAAAAAACAAAGGGAATCTGGCTCCTTCATATGTAGAGATGAGCACATAAATGAACTGTAACAATCCAGCAGTCAGCAAGTATTAATCAAATGCCTGCTCTACGGCTCTGAGCCAGGCACTGGGCCAGCGGGCCATTTGTTTTGCGTTGCTTTCCCAAATGTGGCCACCAGTTACCCAGTTGGCCTCACTAGTGCTTCATTCTCCTCTCATATGACCAACAGAACGCACAGCTGTTGGGCAGGGTGAGAGGCCCAGGATGCATTTCTCTGTACATAACTAATTGTCCTTTCTTCTCCCCTCTTACTGGGATTAAACTCCAAATGGAACCTTAATAAAAAATGTATTCTAACTTGTTCTTCCATAGGGAAGGGAAGAAAAAAGCTGAGGACTCCAATGCTAAACCTACTCAGTTAACTGATTCAGGATAGTTGGTATCATAACATGTTAATTACAAGGTAATTTTCAATTACTAGTTCATGAAGCAGCTATATTTGATTTCATAAAATAAAATCTTCCCCCCACTACTTAAACAGTTACTCAATGACTTAAGGGATTTTTAGATTATCTTAGTAACAAGTAAACACCTTTTTGATACTAAGGTACTTTATTACTAAGTTAATATTTACTATAAACTAATTTTGAAGCCAAATTTAGCCGTTGCACTTGAATAGTAAGAAAACTTTTTTTTTTTGAGAAGGAATCAACAAAACTTGCGCGGCAAAATCAAATTCTTGATAATATTCAGAACAAAAAAGTTTTGATGATTAGACACTATTATGGAACTTGGCTGGGTCTTTAAAATCCAGGAACCCTACACAAGGAAAGAGCTTCATGGTTCTCTGTCGACAAGCGGAACTAAATTTAACATATGTGTTTTTGGGGGCAGGTCAAGATTCTTAAATCTCACTTAACTGATGTACCATCTTTAGAACTTTTTGTCACAAGAAAAGAAATAAACAAGCATGTATTTTAATTCTCAAAAAGCGTTTAATAGCATCAAGAAGCAATGAAATATTTAGAAGAATGCCAAAATAATTAGTCTTGGGAGTAAAAGTAAAATACAAGAGCAATTTATAAAAAAAAAAATACCATCTTGGCATGCTGTCAGTAAAAAGAGGTAGTCAGTTACTTACTACTATCAGTTATGAAAAGCAAATACTTTCAGGAAATCTGGAAAGCTAAAAAAGGGGTCATAAGTCAAATATTAAAGGAGACTCACTGGTCCCAAAGAAAGATGAAATCGTAGCAGAGATACCTAGCCTTCAGTCTGCGGAAACTTCTAACCACTATGGATAGCAAACAGAAGACTGCTTGAGAAATTCACATGATCAGGACACAGGGGTCTGCTTGGGAAGCAGCACTGAAAGGGGACAGCAGTGTTTTAAAAATGTCATCTGTAAAACTTAAGAAAAAAGGCAGATATTAGGACTGAAGAAACAGAAATGGCACCCTAGTCTGAAAAAACCCTAACACCCGAGAAGCCGGTCAACCGGAGAAACAAAGCTGTGCGCAGCGCTCCGCAGGCTGAGAGCACTTGCACAGAGAAGGTGAGAAGGGGAATCTGACACAGACAAATCTGACACAGAATCTGTCACTGGGTTTGCATCCACCACACAGCCTGCTCTTTCCGGCCGGACTGACCCTGATAAAAACGTCTTCTACTCTTCTCCACAAAGACATCGGCAGAGAAATGGGGAACAGGCTTAAAGCCTCCGAATAATGTAAACAGAGGCCGTGAAATCAAGAGGAACAGCCAGGAAATAGGAGGGTGCTGCAGAGGAGAGAACGCGGAAGGACCTAGCTCAAATGCTGAATTTAGCTACGCTGGGCCTCAGTTTCCCCATCTGTACGGAGGAGGGGCGGGTCTGCCCGGCCGCTCAGGTCCCCCCGGGTGGCTCTAGGCACGGTCCCGTCCTCACTAGTCTGGCCTCAGTTTCCCCATCTGTACGGAGGAGGGGCGGGTCTGCCCGGCCGCTCAGGTCCCCCCGGGTGGCTCTAGGCACGGTCCCGTCCTCACTAGTCTGGCCTCAGTTTCCCCATGTGTACGGAGGAGGGGCGGGTCTGCCCGGCCGCTCAGGTCCCCCCGGGTGGCTCTAGGCACGGTCCCGTCCTCACTAGTCTGGCCTCAGTTTCCCCATGTGTACGGAGGAGGGGCGGGTCTGCCCGGCCGCTCAGGTCCCCCCGGGTGGCTCTAGGCACGGTCCCGTCCTCACTAGTCTGGCCTCAGTTTCCCCATGTGTACGGAGGAGGGGCGGGTCTGCCCCGCCGCTCAGGTCCCCCCGGGTGGCTCTAGGCACGGTCCCGTCCTCACGGTCTGGCCTCAGTTTCCCCATGTGTACGGAGGAGGGGAGGGTCTGCCCGGCCGCTCAGGTCCCCCCGGGTGGCTGGGGCTGCTCTGGGTCCTCTTCCCCACCTGTCAGGGGGAGGCTGCCTGGTTTGCTCCCGGCCCCGCGCCCCCTTCGCCCAGGGGGCCGCCCCCCTCGGGGCCCCGTGCCGGTCACCTTCTGGCTGCTGGATCCGCGGATCCGAGTGGCCTGGTCATAGACGTGGCAGCGGATCACGCTGCTGCCCAGGTCCAGCCCCAGCACGTAGCCGGGAGGGTCCGGCGGGTCGGGCGGCCCGCGGCCTTGAGTCGGCCGAGTCCTCGCCTCCTCTGGCTTCTTGTGGGCCTCGGCCTCGGCCTCGGCCTCAGTCTCTGCGGCGGCGGGGGGCGGCACCGACATAGCGGGGCCGGAACCAGCAGGGCGGCTGCGCTGCCAACCGCTCCCAACCGCCGCTGGCGCCGCCGCAGCCAGCCTTAGCCCAGCTCCTAGACGGGCGAGGCGGGGCGGGGGCGGGGCCAGGGCTATGGCCCGTGCCTGACGTCACGGCCCTCCGACCAATCGAGTCGCAGGGGCGGCTCCCGCCCCCTGCCGGCGCATCCCCTCCCTGGCCCCCGGAGCCGCCGACGGGGACCGCGTGGAGTCACAGCGCGGGCTGTCAGCCCGACCCCGGCGATAGGCCGCGGCGTCCCGCCTCCGCGCCCCACGAACCCTGACCAAGCGCCTGTACGTTACACGTGTGACCCCCGACATAGGAGCAGGGAGGCTCCCCGTGCGGCCTCCGGGGAAACGGAGGCGGGCTGCGAGGCGGGCGCCCGGGCCCAGCCCTGCCCCGCGGCGGTCAGGCCAGTGACCGCCGCGCTTATCTCGGCTTGTGGACGCGCCGACACCCGAGGGCGTGATTTCTTGGGCTTTTGCCGGTCTTGAATTGAGAAAGCCTTGGGAAAGCAGACCTGTAACCCCACCCACGCGCTGCCGGTTGTTAAACTTTTACTACCGCGCCCCTGCAGCGCTACCAACCCCGGGACGCACTATTGCACCGCCTACCTACTGCCCCGGGCTGGGCTGGGGGACTGGCCACTTGAGGATAATATGCAAATATACACAATATACTTAATATTATATGCAGTACGTATGATGTAACATGCTATGTATTATAAAAATACCATTCTATGTCTCTATATGACAATTATCATACATACGTCATGATCATTAGTAGGGATTCACCTCCGTTTTCTCCTGTGACCTCTCAGAAAGCCTGGCTGCCGTCCCCTAAGCATCCCTGCACGGGGCTGGACGCCTCTCCTAGTCATCTCAAACTCTACACACCCAAAACAGAGCTCCTCGCCTCTCCTCCCTGGTCCCAGGCCACTCCGAGGGGCTTACAGGGAAGGTATGCAGCAACTATTTCTGTTTGGGTCAGAAAACCCTCCCGTCTTCCTCTCCCTGATTGATGGGGTTTTTTTGAACTAGGTAAAGAGACCATTCTCTGCCTCATTCTTACCTAGCCAGGGGCAGCTAGGTGGTGCAGTGGACAGAGCACCAGGGCAGGAGTCAGGAGGACCTGAGTTCAAATCTCACCTCAGACACTTGACACTCACTAGCTGTGTGACCTTGGGCAAGTCACCTAACTCCAGTTGCCTCATCTTGGGTCATCTCCAGGCATCCTGATGAATATCTGGTCACTGGATTCAGATGGCTGTGGGGGAGAGGTGAAGCTGGTGACCTGCACAGCCCTCCCTCACTCAAAGTCAAGTGCAAGTCATGTCATCCTTTCTCTGACTTCATGGTCTTCTTCGGCAAGGAAGGAGGAAACACACATACCTAGCCAATCATTTATAGGGTATTGCCTCAATCATACTGGGACTTGTTAAAGACCTTTGCTTAAAAAGGCTAAGGTCTCCTTCTGCATCCAGAACCATGTCCAGTCGTCCTGATCTGTAGCTCACCACTGGACCCAGAGGACTCTGGAGGAGAGAGTGAGGCTGGTGACAGCACAACCCTGCTCCACTTACATCCAGTTCCCTTACATGTCATGGCATCCCCTTCCTGGTATCATGGTCCTCTGAGAAAAAAAAGACAAACAACAGTGGCTGTGGAAGTTGCCACCATTCTCCCAGGTATCATGCTGGATTCCTACTTAACTTAATTCCTTTGCTAAACCTTATCATTTTTGCCATCACATCTCAAAAACATCATTGTTTTTCCTCACACAGCCAATGTCGTAATTCAGTTCCTCCTCACCTCTCACTTAGACTTCTGACCTCCTAACTAGTTTCCTCTTTTGCTCTGGCTTTCTCACCCTAGAAGATAAATTCCCTTCCTCTTACGGGTCAGTTCAGTCTGGAATCCCACCTACCCACCACTCCTGGGCCAAAGCCAGCCAGGTGTACTCCTTTCCTTTCTGGGCTCTGAGACTTCTGATTCTCTTGACTTTTTCCTCCTTTTGGACCTCCCCCAGAGAAGTACCTTCCTTTCAACTTCCAGGTTGTTTTCTCCAATTAAAATGTGAGCCTCTTGAAGGTAGGGACTGTCTTTTTGTTTCTAGTTGTATTCTCAGCATTTAGCAAAGTGCCTGGAACAGGGTGCTTAATAACTGCCAAAGTGCTTTTCCTAAAGTACGGGCCATCCTTGTCATCCAACCTTATTCAATAAACTCTAGTAGGTTCCTATTATCACCAGGGTCAAATGCCTATTTGGACATCTAAAAATCTTCATATTTTCCAGGAGACCATATTCATTATTCCCTCTGTATAGTCTTCTGTCCTCTTACTACCCATTCATCTATTTTTGCTTAAATTTTTCCTTTTTTATAACTGCTCAATGTTGAGGGCCAGGGTGGAGTGGGGTTGACAAGATCAAGATAGACCTTGGGGAAACTGTTCTTAGAGACTGTATTCATTATGATCCAGAATGGCTCTCCATGCCCCCCAGATGTTGCTGTCTCCCTGAGACAAACAATTATAACTACTGTTTGTGAATTTCTCTCTATTTTATTTTTATTCATTATCTTCTTTCCTAGCCTCTCTTTTTTTACCCTATCCCTATTACTTTATCTTCTTTCTCCCCTCCCACTCCTCACTTCACTCACCCCTCCAAGAGTTCCTCCCATTTCCTCGCCTACCCCCCAATCTCAATCCACACAACCCTCCTTTCCCACTCTGCCCCCCAGTTTTCTCATCTTTCTACATGTTCAGAAGTCTTCTACACTCTTCCAGAAGTACATGTGGTTTCCTCTTTGACTCCGATGAGAGTAAGTTTCCAACACTGCCAACCTTCCACCCTGACCTGCTTCCTCTGTGCTATTGTGACGGCATAGCTTACCGAGAGGAGCAAGTCTTATGCCTGACCAGCAGGCTGCTTGTCCTCCTGTGGAGCTCGCAAGTAAAAGAATGAGGCGGGAGAGTGGGTCATGAAGCAACTCCGATTTATTCAAGCAAGCACTCTGATTATACAGTCTTTGCCAGCTAGCCCAGCGAACCATGGTAACACACACAAACAAACCCAAAGCTATAGTAATGAACACAAGGTGGAACTATAGTGACAAAAACAAACCAGGGGTGGGGCCTTCCCTTCCAGCACCATCTTGTTCACCCTTCCCTGCACCGGACTCAGTTTGCCTGATGTCCGTCAGTGTGGCGTCCCAGATGGCGTGGTGGTCAGTGCCCCTTACACTTCTGTATTAGTTCTTTCTTTCATGTCCTGTTTTTATAATAAAATTGTTCCCTTTTATCTTTTCCTACCCAATTTTATTTTTTTAGAATTACCCCATCATACCTAACTCAGCCCCAACCTTTCTTTCAAACTACCTTAGTAATGACGACAGTTTTAAGAATACTAACATTTTCATATATATAATAAGTAAACAGTTTGACTTTAATAAGTGTTTTATAATTAATTAGTCTTTAATGCTTTCCTTCTATTTCTTCTGGATCTTTTCTATCAAATTTTCCATTGAGTTCTAGTCTTTTTATTACAAATACCTGAAAGTCTTTCAGTTCATCAAATATCCATTTTTTTCATTCAGGATTATAATCCACTTTCCTAGTTAAATTATTCTTGGACACAATCCCAGCTCTTTTGCTCGTTGAATCAGAATCTTCCAAAACTTATGGTACATTTAGCATCAAAGCTGCTAGGTCTTGTGAAATCCTGACTCTATTTCCTCACTATTTAAATGGATTTTGGTTTTTTTGTTGCCTGTAATATTTTCTTCTTAACTTTAAACTTGGCTATGACATAATTTCTATCATTTTCCTTCTGGGATTGCTTTCAGGTGATGAATGGCAGATTGTTTTCTATTTCTACTTTATCCAGGATAAATAGGAAATAATTAACAGAAGAAAGACACAAGAATTAGGAGGGATTGGGGAAGGGTTCATGTAGAAGGTGGGATTTTAGTTGGGATTTAAGGAAGCCAGAGAGATAGTACTGTGTCACCTCTGCGTCTTAATTTTCCTGGCTTCCTTTAAGATTTAGCTCAAATCCCTCCTGTAAGCAACCTTTCCTGGTTCTCCCTCCCCCCCACAGCTGCTAATGCCTTCCCCTTTTGAATTACTTTCCATCTGCTCTGTACATACCTTGTATTATGTAGTTATTGACATATTTTCTTGCCCATAAGAATGTACCCTCTTTGAGACCATGGACTGTATTTTGTTGGGGTTTTTTTGTATCCTCAGTATTTAGCACAGTCATGTACCCAGCACATAGTCAGTGCTAATATAAGTATTTACTGACTGACTCACCAAGTGATGATCTGTGGGACTTCAGTGCTGACAAAAATCACAAATCTTTCACTACAATAAATGCCAATAAGAGATATGAACAGAAAGATCAGAGAAGATAAATATGTAAGTAAATAAGTTTAAAGGGAACCAAGCTAGGAGGTGAAGTCTTCCTGGGTTGGAGGTTTGTTTGGGGAATAGGATCATGGAATCTCATCTCCCTCTTAGGTATGTCAATATCAGGAAATCATTCTACTCCAAGTAGGTATCAAGACCTGTATCAGAACTGTATCGGTCCTTAGGCACCTTCTACCCTCTGCTGTTAAGACAACTCAAGTCAGGAACATTGAGGCTTAAGGTATTCTAGTATGTAATAAAATTCATAGTTCCATTCTACAGAACAAAAAAATATCTAGAACAAAGTTCATAAGCAGACAGTGTTCTTTTTAAATAGATTTTTAAAATTAGTATCTTTTGTTTTATGTAACCTAGGTTTCCTAATGAACCATTCTTTATAATAATGAATTTTAAAGAAAGAAGAAAAAGCAAAATCCAAAAAGCTAGTCAGTTCATCATAGGTTTTGGTAGCTTACAGACAGAGCAAGAGGAAATGAAAGGAAGAAATTTAGTAAAATCTGCTCTTATACTTTATAAAAGGAGAAGAACTCTTAAAATTATCATTATAGCTTTCACGATATGATAAAACTTGAATGAGGCCTTGAAGTATAGCAAGGTATAACCCATGTTGGATTCAGAAGCAAAGGGAAAGTAAATGTGAAGTGTAGGCTCTTTCCCTTCCTTCTTATTGGATAAATGGTCATCCAGCCTTTGCCTAAAGACCTCCAGCAGAATCCACTATCCTCTAAGCTGGCCCATTCTACTTTAGGGTAGCTCTAATTGTTAGGAAGCTTTACTTTATAGGAATCCTAAATTGCCTCTTTCCATGTCCCCACATCTAATTCTGACCTCTTAGAGTCCAACGGAACAGAGCAAATCCTATTTCCAAAGGACAGCTTGAAGATAGTTAAGCATCTGAAGTCCCCTGCTGAGTCTTGTCTGTTCCAGCCTAAGTCTCCACAGTTCTTTCAGTATATCTTCATATGGCACGATATCTTAAGTCCTTCCTATCTGGTCATCTTTCTTTCCACACTAATAAGCTGGATAAATATACTGCCTGTTGTTTTTCTAATATTTGACCTTCTAGGTAGTCCTATTTTTAAAAGTAAATTATGCACTGGCCCTGGAATCAGGAGGAAACTGAGTTCAAATCTGGCCCCAGATGCTTAGTAGGTATGCAGCCCTAGGCAAGTAACTTAATTCTGATTGCCTCAAAAAAAAAAGTATTAAGATGAATAAAGATTTTAAAAAGTGAATTTCTTTTTGTACATGCATCCAGGGATTTCGATGCATTCAGGAAATTTTTCTAGGCCCTTGAATCCTTTGAGAACTTTTATTTGACAAGAGAATAAGTATTTTTCTCTCTATACAAAAATAAGTATGGTGTTCCAGAAAGGACAGACTACAGGATTTGGAGGCATAGAAGTTGGATTTGAAGCCATCTTTCAAACTTCCTATCTTTGTGACCTTGGGCAGAATATTTGGATCTGTTTTTTCGTCTGTAAAGTGAGGTGGATAAACTGGATAATATTCAATATCTTTCTAGCTCTAAATATGTGGCCCCTCCTCTTCCGTACTATACAAAGTCCTGGACTTGTAGGTAGAGGAGACCACTGACCATTGATCTGATTTCAGGACAGAAGGTTCCCAGGTTTCACACCCTTCCTCTGCCAGCAGAGGAACTTGAACTAGAACTTCATTTCTTCAGTCAATTCACTCTGGAGCTCTTAGACTGGATAACAACTCCCCACCCACCTAGCAAAGAGTGAATGTAATTACTAAATAGTAATTGTTTCTCTTTTACCCAGGAACCCTGAGGGTCTTCCCCTTCCAGTTTGACTTTTTTTTTTTTTTTTATTAAAGGGTCCATCCCTTGAGTGACTACTTGAAGAAGCTTGTTCTTTGAATGGGTGTATCTCACTCAAAGTGAGAATGCGATAAGACTTTAGCCTGAAAGGGTCAGAGTCTCACATTACATCCTGGGCCATCTCCAGTTGTCCTGATAAATAGCAGGCCACTGGACCTAGGTGGCTCAGGGGAAGAAGGTGAGGTTGGTGACCTTGCACAGACCTCCCTCACTCAAATCAAAGTCAACTGCAAGTCATGTCATCATCTGGATATCATAGTCTTCTTCAAGAATGAAGGACAAACACAACAATTTTAGTAATCACTAGGATCTGAATATAGCTTGGGGACCTGGGTCTTGGCTCTTGTACTTTGTGACCCTGGATGAATCATTTAATTGCTGGGCACATTTAACCTTAAAGTAGGAGTGATATATGTTCTACCTGCTTCATAGGACTATGCTGCTGTGAGGTCCAAAAAAGATAATGATCATCAAAGGCTCTGAAAATCATAAAATGCTATATAGATGTCAGCTAAATGATTCAGTGGAAAGTGAGGGACCTGGAACCAGGAAGACTTGAATTTGAATCCTGCCTCTGATAGAACTCTTGTGAAGCCACGAGGACCAGGAGCTTTTTCTTTGTATAGTTAGATTTATTTGCTTTTTATTTCGGATCTCTATCTGATCTTCTGATAGGTTAGGTTGTTTTTTTATATTTTTGAAGGTATTCCTCTACTTCTTTTGTGTTCTCATTTTGTTAGCAAGAAACTGCATAATATGTTCTAATCCTTTTTATTTCATCTACTTTTGCTGCAATTTCCCCTTGCTCATTGTTATTTTATGTAGCAGATAGCCTGTGTCCCCCCATGGCTCGGTGATGTGATGAAGAAGAAAGACATGGGAGGCAGGAGAAGAAAGACCAACTCCATTCATTGAGCTGAGGGTCAGGGTATTTATAGACAGAAAATGCAAGCCTATGTGACATTCTGCTTGTCTCCTGCCCTAGTGATTTAATCAGTCTTATCTTAAAGACTGAGTCTAGAGGGCATCTATTTTACATATCCCTTGTTTTCTGTAATTCTCTTGTTTGTCTCAGGGAGACAGCAACATCTGGGGGGCATGGAGAGCCATTCTGGATCATAATGAGCACAGTCTCAAAGAACAGTTTCCCCAAAAGTCTATCCTGATCTTGTCAACCCTACTCCACCCTGGCCCTCAACATTGAGCAGTTATAAAAAAGGAAAAATTTAAGCAAAAATAGATGAATGGGTAGTAAGAGGACAGAAGACTATACAGAGGGAATAATGAATATGGTCTCCTGGAAAATATGAAGATTTTTAGATGTCCAAATAGGCATTTGATTTATTGAATAAGGTTGGATGACAAGGATGGCCCGTACTTTAGGAAAAGCACTTTGGCAGTTATTAAGCACCCTGTTCCAGGCACTTTGCTAAATGCTGAGAATACAACTAGAAACAAAAAGACAGTCCCTACCTTCAAGAGGCTCACATTTTAATTGGAGAAAACAACCTGGAAGTTGAAAGGAAGGTACTTCTCTGGGGGAGGTCCAAGAGGAGGAAAAAGTCAAGAGAATCAGAATTCAGCATTTTATGAAGAGGAAAACACAAATTACCAAGTTAAAAAAGCAGTCTGGCAGAAATTAGATTTAGACTAACATCTTACACCATATTCCACAATACATTCTAAACAGATATGTAATCTTAATATTAAAGATCATACTATTAAAAAATTAGACAAGAAACCTCCTATACCTCTCACATCTTTGTGTATTTGTGTATGTACGCATTATATGTGTATATATGTATATATAAAACCTAATAGCCATTTCCCAATAAACAAGTGGCCAAAGGATATAAACCAAAAGTTCTCAAAAGAAATGCAAACTGTAACAACCATATGAAAGAATGCTCCATAATAAGAGAAATGCAAAGCAGAACAATTCTTAAGTTTCATTTCACATCCTGCAAATTTGTAAAAATGACAAAATTTGGCAGTATTCAATGTTGGAAAGTTTATTGAATGATAGGCATATAAATATATTGTTGGTAGAGCTGTCAAGTGATACAATCATTTCTGAGCAATTTGGAATTATGCAATAAAGCAACTTAAATGTTTAAATCTTTTGAATCAGAAACTTGATTACTGAGGTTATACCTCAAGGATCCCATTGATGAGAAGGAAGCCAATATGCTCCAAAATATTTATATTTTGCACTTTTTGGGATAGCTAAGAATTGAAAACAAAGTAGATATTCATCAACTGGACAATGGCCAAACAAATTGTTATGCATGAATATAATGGAATATTACTGTCCTGTGAGATATGTGTGATGAATAGAGACAAGCATGGAAATATCTATATGAACTCATGTAGAATGAAGTAAGCTGATCCAAGAAAACACTATAAATGGTAACTACAAGAATGTAAATGGAGAAAACAATGAATGACAATCCAAACCAAAAAGTAAACGTAACAAAATCATACGATTAAGCATGACTCATGAAGAGATGAGGACAGCTTCAACCCTCCCACTTTTTGGAGGTGGGAGGTTAAAGGTGTTCCATATTGCACATGTTTTTGGACTTTTGCCAATTTTATTGTTCAGTAATGCTGATTTTTTTCCTCTCTAAAAATACTATTTGTTATATGCGGTGGCTTTTTGGAAAGGGGGAGGAGAAGGGATACTTGAGATAATTATGATAATGTAGGAAATAGAAGACAGCAATAAAAATTTATTTTCAAAATAAATATTTGTTATGATTTTCCTTGTTGCATTTGAAAAGGCATTGACAAGCAACTCACCTGGACCAGAAGAGAAGAACTTTTTCACTCTAACTAGATTCTTACTTGAACTTTAACGCCTTAAACAAAATGCAGAAGTCATCAAATGTGGTAGAATGGTATTCAGTAACTCTAAGGACACTAGCTTCTGGGGTAAGGACTCTGTTTTTGACAAAAACTCTTGGGAAAGGTGCAACTGGGTCAGCGAGAAATTAAGTTTCGATCTACATCTTATGCTATGTACTACAATAAATTTCAGATATGTATATGAACTAGGTGATAAGTGACAGCATAAAAAAGTTAGAAACATCTTTCAGAACTATGGCTCATGGGAAGATTCTGACCTAAGCAAGGGATAGTAATGTCCCTAAAATAAGACATGGGCAATTTGAATTATATAATGTTGAAAAGCTTCTGCAAGAGAAAATTAAATGCTATTAGAATCAAAAGGGAAATGATTAGGGGAAAAAATCTTTACCTCAGATTGCCCTTACAAAGGTCCAGTATCCAAGGTCTACAAAGAACTGATACAAGCGTGTAAAACCAAGAGACATTCCCTGACAGATAAGCAGTCAAGGATAGGAACAGACAGTTCCCCAATGAAGAAATGTAAGTTATCAACAACCATATGAAAAAATGTTCCAAATCACTAATAATTAGAGAAATACAAACTGAAATAACACTGAGGTCCTATTTCATATCTACATAAGGCTGGCAAAGAAGACAAAAGAGGAAAACAATTATTGGATGGCAAGAGAACTAGGCCACCATTGATAGAGTTGTGACTTGGTTCAAATGTTCTGGAAAACAATTTGGGACTGTTTCCCAAAGGTCACTCAACTAGATATATCCTGTGACTCCATGAGAGTACTATTAGAGAGATATTGTTGACCTGAAAACTTACCAAGAAAAGGCAACATGGCTAAATGCATACATTTTATGATTTAATTAATTAATCAATTCCCTATTAAAGAAAACAGTAACATAATGCATTATGGAGCCAGAAATGTTCTGGCTACCCAGTGCAGAAATCTTCTGGCTTATGTACATTCTGCCGTGAGAAAGGAACTCTCCTAGTTGAACAAATCATAAATTTAGTAAGACAAGACAATTAACAAAGTAATGTTGGTCAGGCCTTGGGATTCCAGCTGGGTAAGCATATGTCTCGGTGATAAGGAAAGAAACCCCACCACTAGTAAGTGGTAGGCTTCCTCCCTTAAACAGATAATTGACATAGGAAAGCGTAAACAATGTTCAATAGAAATTATGATCTAAGATGTCTATATTTTCTTTATCATTAATATGCCATAACATAGTATATGTCTATAGATCAAAGGAAAGTCCCATTATTCATAACATAGTATGTGTCTATAGATAATAAGATTCATCAAAGGAAAGTCTCATTATCCATCAAAGGAAAGTCTTATTATTCAAGATATAGTGTCTTAGGTTAAAGGTCTCCTTAAGGAGTGTGGAGTCGGCCTTGGCTGGCTTTTGCTGACATAGGAAGAGGCACTCTCTGAGTTTACTTCAGAGAGAACAAAGAGATTATTCTAAAATTTTATATTAAACATTATCAATATGTACCCCCAAGAAGATCAAGGACAGGAAAGAGGAATCACACGTACAAGAATATTTTTAGCAGCACTTTTTGTTGTAGCCGAGAGCTAGAAACTAAAAGAAATGGCTGAAATTGTGGCATATGGTCATAAGGGAATTTCCACACACACACACCCCATGAAAGTGAAGACTATGATGGATTTAGAGAAAAACTTGGGAGTACATGTATGAATTGCTGTACAATGAAATGAGTAAAACTAAGACAACAATTTACATTAGGATCATAATAAAAATGTAAGGGGAAACAATGCTGAAGGACCTTTTACCTCTGACCAAAGTATCAATCACAACTTCCAAAAACTGATTATGACCCTTACCTTTCACCTCTTGGCAAAGGGAGAGAGGAAGGAAAAACATTTAAAATTATTTAATATTTTATTTTCCCCCATTTGCACATAAGAATAATTTTTAGCATTCATTTTTTAAAACGTTGAGTTCCAAATTTCCCTTTCTTCCCTTCCCGCATCATTAAAAAGGCAAATCATAGGTTGTACATGTGCAGTCATGCAAAAATATTTCCATATTAGTCATGTTGTAAAAGAAAACACAAACAAAAAACCCCAAGAAAAATACGGTTAAAAAATATATGCTTCAGTCTGTATTTAGACTCCATTAGTTCTTCCTCTGAAGATGGAAAACGTTTTCTGTCCTAGGTTCTTGTTTAGGCCTTTGTATTGCTGAGAAGAGATGTCATTCAAAGTTTATCATCCTACAATATTGCTTTTATTATGTACATTCTTCTCTTGGCTCTGCTCACTTTATTTTGCATCAGTTCATGGTGAATCTTTCCAGGTTTTTCTGAGAGCATTTTGCTCAATATTTTTTTATAGTAGAATAATATTCCATCACAATCACATACCACAATCTGTTCAGCCATTCTCCAGTTAATGGACATTTCCTCAATAGAAAAAAACATTTATTAAGAGTGGATGAAGTACTGGCAATGCAGTCAGGAAGATTCATTTCCCTGTATTCAAATCTGGCCTCACACACTTACTAGCTGTATGACCCTATTAAGGAATTTAGAGATTAATCATTTTAAGATTGGCAGGGGAGAACTCCTGGAACTTTGGCTAATTCTAGAAACTCCCTCTCTTCTTTTTATCCTATTTCATAAGGTACTTAGCCAAAGCTTAACTTATGTTGAAATATTTTAGTGAGTTCTGGGGTACCACTCTATAAAATTTGTTTTAAGAAAAACAGGAATTCAATTCTGTAAAAATGTCATGGGGTAAAACTCAACCCTGTTTGCCTCAGTTTCTCATCTGTAAAATGAACCAGAGAAGGAAATAACAAACCACTCTAATATCTTCTCCAAGAAAACACCAAATGGGGTCATGGAGAGTCAGACATGCCTGAGAAAATGACCGAACAACAACCGCAGTATGTATCAGGCACTATAAATAATAATATTATTTACCAATTTATGTACATTCTGTTCTCATCGGAGCCTTCATTTTGTGAAGGGGACCAGGCTAACCTGCCTTCATTCTCCTCCCAGCCTTGTTCCTGACTTTCTGACTTCAAATCATGTTCCTAGTGGGGAATACTTTTTCATTCCCCTCCTCCTGACTTTCAGTTCCCTTTCCTGAGTTGAGTTCTCTCATTAGAATGTAAGTTCCTTGTAGGTAGGGGTTGTCTTTCTTTTGGTTTGTATTTGTATCACCAGCGCTTAGCACAGTTCCTGGCGCATGTTCATTGTTTTTCCTTCTACCCTTTCCTCCGTTCCTCTATTACTCCACACTCTCTCTCCTTGACCCATCATGGATGCAGCATTACTTTTCTTTCAAGAGTGTCTCAGGAATACTTGCAGCAGTGACGAGTTTCGATCAGTTAAGCTTCAAAAGAGTCCAGGGTTTTTAAAGGGAAAACGCATCAAATGCCCCCTATTCACAACAGAAGAAACTGTTTTGATGTAGCCTGCATATATAATGGTTCCCAAAGGGAAAATCTCCCTGCAGTAAAGGTTTCGCTGACCCTGAAGTTTAGTCTGTGATGCTGTTTATGATCGCATTTTACTGAAGTCTCCTGAGTGTTGTCTGTTAAGATGAACGGTTATCCTTCATCCGGCACGATGACACCTTGTTTCTTCTGCTTCATCACTTACATATTGTTCTACACTTAGTTGCCCTTTGTTTACACTTGTGTCACAACTAATGGATTCCTGTCAATAGAAAGAGAAGCAATCAGTTATTGACTCAGGTCTAATAATGTAGAAGTCATGCTTCCTATGGACACAAAAGCAATACAGGGAAATGCTGAAAACGTTTACGTAGACAACACAGCCCACTCTTTACAGCATTGAAGACCTTGAATTTAATTAATGAACAGGATGTTTGCTGGGGTTGATTTAATAAGACATTTTTTCAAAATACGCTAAATATCAAACAAAGCCCTGTTCCTACATTTAACATTCAGATTATTTTTGTTCCTTTTTTTTTTTGAATGATAGAAAACTTTTCTATTCTTTCACTTTAGCTCTGAGACTTCTTTCTAGCAGTGGCTGAGAACAGTAATTTATTGGTAATTATGAACAATTGGGTCACAAATGCTCAGAAAAATCTTTGTCTTATTTCGTGTTTAGTATTGTTTGTAGATTCTTCTACCTTGAAAGATTTCTAAAGGGGAAATGCAGCCAGCTAAAGACTTCCGTAAAAAGCTTCAACAAAAGAGTCTAAAATGCGGGGGAAGATTAATGAAGTTTCATAGTCTTATACCTAAAATGTTCTCTCTATCTGTAACCTGTAATCTGATGCCGAATTCTCTGCCCCAGTAAGCAGGAACTAACTCCCACTTTAGGTTTTCAGCAGGAGAGTAGATTTTAAAAAAAAACCAAACCAACAACTTTGCAAGATACTTTCTATTTATTTCTGCTTGCAAGTTTGGGGTTACAGAGATGATAATCAAAGAAAGGAAATTTTTTTTTTTGGTTTGTAGAAATTTGTGGCATTATATAGAGACTGAATTTATAACTAACTTTTTTTATAACCTTTACTGTAAATTTCCAAAGTATGGTAACTATTAAAAACATTTTAGTAGATTTTGAAGGTCTAGAAATTAAGGAGATTGGAAATAAATCATTAAGGAGTTTAGAGATTAATCATTTTAAGATTTTCAGGGGAGAACTCCTGGAACTTTAACTAATTCTACAAACTCACTCCTTTCTTTTTGTCTTATTTGATAAGGCACTTAGCCAAGGTTTAACATATGTTGAAATATTTTAGTGAATTCTGGGGTACCACTCTATAAAATTTGTTATAAGGAAAAACAGGAATTCAATTCTGCAAAAATTTCATGGGGTAAACAACACTTAAATTACTTTTTTTTCCTGAAACTTGATACATCCTTTTGTTTTAGTGTAATGTAGGAAGGCAACTAGTTTTAGAGTAAGCCCAGAGTGAAGAAAAAAAATAGGTATGTGATTTATATTTTAAAGTTATGTGGAACTTAATAGCTACTTCATACTAATCTCTTCTTGACCATAAAAAAGCTTCTTTAAATCAGGGAGCAATTTAAAAATGAGTAAAATTTAATTAAGTGTTAAGTTCCCAAAGACCTCATGCCTGCATGAGATCTTTCTTCCCAGCGCGAATGAACGAGGCGGGAGCAAGGATGGTCAGCACTCCGTTTATTCTCAGCTAGATCAGAGTATATATAGGCATTCTTCTACTTCCTTTCATACAAGAGGTTTGTAAATACTGGGTGCTGAGCTTACGTGCTTGGCTGTTGTTCTTGCTCAAGATAATTGTGAAGGTTGGTTATTGCATAAGGGTGGTCCATCATGTAAGTCAGGCAAGGACATGTCATCTCAGGAGATTTCTCCCAAGGGCATCATGACCCTGATAACCCAAGAGTTCTAGATCCCTTACACTTAAGGAGTGGAAAGGGTGATTTAAACCAAAGATGGGTTTATGAGGAGGGACTGCCTACCCCACCCCCACCATTGACCGAACCCAGACCCTGTTCTAGATAATTCAAACAGATATTACAATGACAGGAGGGGAGGAGGTGATCAGGAACTAGGAATATCTTTTGGAAAGACTGAAGTAGAGCTTACAAAGCCTTATCTGACAGAATTAATTGTTTATGTAAGTTAGAAGCAAGGCCACTAAAGAAAATTAGAAATTGTGCATTTGCAAGTTCTTAGAAACCCAGAAAAGTCACAACTGCAATTAATAGAGGCTGTTTAAAAATTTTTTTCTTAAATTACAAAAAAGAACCATAATGAGTGAAGATTAGTTATTTAGATAATTTGGAATATGATTAGGAAATACAGTACTCTGCCCCTAAAAGGCCATTCTGGGGGGTATATTCGCTAGTGTTTAGAATCTCACGAGCTCCAAAGCAAGGGGATGGGACTTTGAGGCTTCCAGGTGGAATCTCTCACTATCTTTCACCTGAGGGTAAAACTGAAAAGGCTTGGAT
This sequence comes from Notamacropus eugenii, assembly GCF_028372415.1. Lineage (NCBI taxonomy): Eukaryota > Metazoa > Chordata > Mammalia > Diprotodontia > Macropodidae > Notamacropus > Notamacropus eugenii. The sequence goes on from NC_092877.1 coordinate 330,495,801, forward strand.
GCTAGGTTATGAATACAAAAGTAGTTTATTTGGCTATTTAGGTGATCTTTTTTGAAAGAAATTAAAAAGAATATTATGCAAAGGTGAAAATGCTACCAGGAACCTTTTAAGATGAGCTAATTGTTAACTCAGGGCTCTAAATTTTAAAGCCCTATTAACTCTGGGAAATTGAGATTTCTCGGTAAAAGTACAGTAAAAATACAGTAAAAATGTAAAAATACATTTCTCAGTAAAAATACAGATTTAATTTGAATGAATTTTGTTCTGGGACTAGGATAATTGTGGTAAATTAGAACCTAATACAAACTGCATTTGCTATATGGTATTAAGAAATTTATTAGCTGTGAGACTATAAGCAAGTAATTTTATCTCTGTTGATAAATGGTCAAAGGATATGAAAAGGCAGTTTTCAGAAGAAAAAAACCTAAGCTATCAATAGTCACATGGAAAAAATGCTCTAAATCACAACTAACTAGAAAAATGCAAATTAAAATAACTCTAGGATACTGCCTTACACTTATCAGATTGGCTAACATGACAGAAAAAGAAAAAAGACAAATGCTGGAGGGAATATGGAAAAATTGAGACACCAAGGCACTGCTGGTGGAGTTGTGAATTGGTCCAACCATTCTGGAGAACAATTTGGAACTGTGCTCAAGGGCTGTAAAACTGAGAATATCCAACAATATCACTACTAGATGTGTATCCCAAAGAAATCAAAGAAAAGGGAAAAGGATCTATTTTTATAAAAATTTTTATAATAGCTCTTTTTGTGGTGACAAAGAACTGGAAATAAAGGTGCTGCCACATGGAATAGGTTCTATCATAGTAGCAATCCCAACAAATCACTCTCTTTGGTTTATTATGCCTACTCCCACTCCTCTAGTTACTCTGAGAAATATCAAAGCATAGTTTGAGTCCAGATTACCATAAAGGTGAGTCACAGGGTCCCCAGCTCCCCTACAAGCACTGGAGGGAGTAATTCAAATATTAGATACAGGATAGCTTCCTGTACTTCCTCACAGAAAATGGAAACAGCCACATTATCACATAAGCACGAAAGACACCTAAAAGTCTGACAGTAGACCATGAGGGAACTAGGTGGGACTATTTGCTTGAACATTGTATATTATATTGGACTTTTTCAATGTGGTGGTTAGTTTTACCACACTGTTTTCCCCACACCCCTTTTATATTCTTTTTTTGTTGTTTTTTTTTTTTGGAATGGCCCTTCTAGCTATCAAGTTTGCCTGTTGAAATCCTTTCTATCTTTTAAGATCTATTTGGGTTGTATGGTCTGTTGAACATATTGTCTCTCCCTTGTAAAAACTGAAATCCTTACAGGCAGGGGCTGGTGTTTTTTTATCTTGTCCAGCACAGTACCTCCCATTTAATAAACATTTATGTTTCTTGCATGATGAAATTAATCAATGAATGAAAAACATTCAACTGAATGAAAAACTTCCCTGACCCCTCTGATTAGAAATGATTCTGGGCTCCTCAGTCCTCAAATCGTACTTTTGGTTTAATGTTTCTCTTAAACCCAAAAGCTTTTTCTTAGACCTCATTCTTCCCTGATCTTTCTGCAGCATTTGATCTCGGTGATCAGCCCCACTTCCTTTGGCTTCTGTGACACTGCTTTTTTCTGATTCTTCTCCTTGTCTGTTTTTCTCTCTTCTATCTCCTCCTCCTCCTCTTTCTCCCCTTTTGTAAATGTAACTTGTCTCCAAGGCTCTATACTGTCTTCTTTTCCCTCTCCACTCTCCATGGGTGATGTTATATGCTCCCATGGGTTTAATTATCACATTTATTTTGATTCCTCCCAAATCTATACAGTCAGCTTTCATCTTTGAACTTAACTCTTCCCCTGAGTCTACAACTACCTGCTAAACGTCTCCACTTGCTGGAATCTCTAACAACATGTCTGAAATTGATTTCCTACTTCCTGACCTGACCCGCCCCTCCTGTAAATGTCCCTATTTCTGTGGATGGCATCACCATACTCTCAGTCACCCAGACTTGAAATTTCAGAATTATATTATTCAGTTCAACACTCGTTCATCATTTACTGCATGCATTGCAGAGAGTGGGTTAGCTTGGAACAGCAACAAAATGAAACAGTCTCAAGGAACTTACATTCTTGTGAAAGGATACAAAGGGTACATAGATAAATCTAGAACAAGGAAATCTGAGGAAGGAGAGAGCGCTAGCAATTAGATGATCCCAAAGAATGTAGCACCTCACTTGACTCTTGAAGGTACGTTGTCAGCTTTTGGATGGTAGGGATTGTCATTTTTTTATCTTTGTAGTACCATTATCTGGCACAGTGGTCACTTTAATGAAAGAATGAAAAATTTTAGAAGGGAGAGACTCATGTAGTATCAGTAACTGAATCAGAAACAACCCAAGAAATTCCTAAAGAAATGATTAAGTAGGAGTATGAGATAAGGAGCTAGTGCATGGCATTCATGGTAATTGGTACAAATGCACAGAAGTGGGAGATGTGATGTCAAGTAGGATAGCTAATAGTCTAATCCAGAGTGCTTGGAACAAAGAGTATGGGAAGATTGGAGAGGATCTTAAATGCCATAAAGGGTTTGTGTTTTATCCTACAGCTAATTTAATTGATTAGCTTTAAAAAACCCACTTTATTTAGCCCCACTTTGTTCCAGGGACTAGGATTAATATTAGAGTTAAGTAGGAACACTCACTATAGCACTTTGAACAAATGCTCTTTGTGTGAGTTCTAGGAGTCTTGAAAGGAAGAGACTTAATCAATTTCCCTTTATTTCAGTTTAAAAATTTGGTAACAAAGGAGTGATCATGTGGTAACTCAGGATCCTCATCAGGAAAGGGAAACTGTGTTAGACTTAAAGAAACCATAGATAATGAACCAAAATCAATATTAAATGTACATGTACCAACTGACAAAGCATCTAAACTAATAAAGGAAAAATTTATTGAATTGCAAAAGGATATACACAATAACACAATAATTATAGGAGACTTTAATATTCCTCTCTCACAGCTGGACTGATAGTGTGTTGATGACGTTCAGTGATCACTAAGACCTTTGATACTTTTTCAGTTAAATTACTCTTTAGCAAATTTTCTCTAACTTGTATTTCTGAAGTTGATTTTCTTAACCTAAGATTAGGATTTAGTAGATTTGGTTCTATGTTCTAGAGTCTAGATCTTGACTCTAGGAAAGGCAAAGGAAAAGGAAGAAACATTTATATAGTATTATGTGACAAGCACAATGCTAAGCACTTTACAAATATTATCTTAGTTGGTAATATCATCCAATGTGTTTGCTATGTCTGTCAGTTTTGTGTCATGTACAAATTTGTTTAACCTACCATATATATATCTTTAGCTAAATCACTGATAGAAGTGTTACACAGCACAGGGATAAGTACAGATCCCTGGGTCACTCCATTGGGGATTTTCTAATTTGTCCTTGAACCACAGTGCTACGCCTGGAGTCAGGAAGATGTGAGTTCAAACCTGGCATCGGTCACTAGCTATGTGACCTTGAGAAAGCCAGTTAACCTCTGTTTATTTCAATTTCCTCATCTGTCAAATGGGGATAATAAAAGCACCTACCTCCTAGAGTTTTTGTGAGGTTTAAATGAGATAATAATTGTAAAGCACATACCATAGTGCCTGGTACATGATGAATGGTACATAAAACTTATCAGTTAAGAGGAGTAGCTGTAGTAGTAGTAAAAGGAATAGGAGTAGTACTAGCACTAGTACTAGATAACTCAACATATATAATCGACATTTGTATTCTCCCACTGGTCAACTGAGGAGTCAGGCAGTATTCATCAGCTGCTTTCTGGAATCATTATCAATTATTATATTTAATAATGCAGTGATTTTTTTTGAGCTTGAATTGTGTGTAATTCCATTTCCTGCTAATGCATGCCTCCTCTTGGTTGTTTCCATTGCTTTTTGAGATTTTATATGCTCCTTATGGAAAATCTTTGCACTAATTTCACACTGACACATTTTTATATCTTTTAATTTTTACTTAACTTTCTCACCTGATTTTCTACTTTCTTCAAGCCATTTTCATTTAATCTTGTGATTTTCTTAACATGACTAATTCTTGCTTAATTTCTTTTGCACATACTATTTATCTACTCTTGAGATATCTTTTGTAGTTGCTTTTACCACCTCTGATGTTTCCGGCATTTTGCTGATCTAGTTATTCTACAACATTTTAAAATTCTGCCTACAATAGAACCTCAAGCTCTAGGTTTATATGGATTAGACATGTAAATCCCAATTTACTCACCCACCCATGTGGAAAAATGAGTCAAAGGGTGATTCATTAGAATGGGATTTATGCATCCACTCCATGTATGCAGAATTTACCCTGGGATCCTCAGAATTAGGTTTCTTTTCTCCCTGACCCAAGGTCTTCTCTGGGAATATCAGAGTTATTTGGTTTTGGAAATATCAGAACATAGACCTTATCTAGTTCTCTACAGTGGTGATTAAAAGGGACCTTGAGTTCCCATGAAAACACTAACTGTAAAGTCAACAACCATTTGTTAGATATCTGCTCTGTGTCAAGAATTGTGTCCTGGACAATTTTAATTTCACCTTATGCAAAGAATGAAAAAACAAAATAGACTCCAAACCCATAAAGGGTCTAGAGGAGAATATAAAAGTTCAAATAACATTTTTTTCTTTCTGATGAGTCTTATGTTTCCCCTGGGTACTTCTTCACTCCTCCAATCAGTAATCATCAACAAGTTGTGTTAAGCTTATTATGTGCCAGACATTATGTACCAAGCGCCAAAGATAAAAAAGGACATAAATATGGCATCTGATCTCAAGGGGTTCACATTCTAATGGGGAAGATAACTTAAGACAACTACGTACATACAGATATATTCAATCTAAAAGGGAGGTAATCTCAGAGGGAAGGTACATGGGAGTGAGCATGGGGATAAAAAAGACCTTTTGAAAAAGGTGGAATTTTAGCTGAGACTTGAAGAAAGATAGAGAAGATGGAAGATGGAAGAGGTGAGGAGGGAGAGCATTCTAGGCATGAGGGACAACCAGTGAAAATGACCAGATTTGGGAAGTGGAATGTCAATGACCAGGGTCATTGTACTGTGAAGGGCTTTAAATTGCAAGCACAGGATTTTCTGTTTGATCCTGGAAGTAATAGGGAGACGTTGGAGTATAGCGTGTGGGGGTGTGTGTGTGATACAGTTTCAGACTTACAGTACCTCTCAGTGGTTAATAGTCCTTTCAGATAAGGAAACTTTCTCTATCAAAGCAAATCAGCCCTTACTTTTTCAACTTAAGGTCTTGGAGAATCTTAGAGACATTAAGAAACTTGTACAGTATCACAGAGTCAACATGTCAGAGACTACCTTTGAACTTTGGTCTGGTTGACTCAAGGGTAAGTAACCCTTTACATAACATTATACACCTTCCCTTCTTGAAGCTGATCCACTGAGCGTCTTCCTGGTGAGTCTCTCCCCTCCCAAAGAAAGATACAGAGTCCTCCAGATTTATATTGTTCTCTCTAAGGTATAAGGTTTGGCTAAAAGGGAATTTTCTGCTTGAGTTTGCTAAAGAGTCTTCTTTATCACCTTCTGATAACCACCTTCCACATAATTTCCCTAGGTGCTCGTGTAGGTCTTCAGACATATAGTGATACTCTAAAATTTGGGGGATTCTCTTTGAAAAATAATTTGGGATTTTCTAGGGAATCAAGATTCATTATTTCCTGTCAGGTGTGTACATTCCACCCCACATGACTCATGTTAGCAGTGGAGGGTAAGTTTGTTCCTCCACATCATGGCTTGATACTTTTCTATTTCTCCAGCTCCAGGATCACATGATTGCTCTACTTCTCTTCAAAATGCAGGGTCCAGGAACTTGAGATTACCTAGAAAATTCTTCCTCCTCTCTCTAGAAATCTAGTTCTAGAAATCCTTGCCACTCCATTACCACCACTGGCTGCTGTCATCTCTTAGGCCATGTTGCTTTCTTCTCCCCAGAATCACATGTTCCAGAAACTCCTTAGTTGCTCTGACATTCTCTCTTTATGGTTACCATTTTTGGAGTTGAAGAGCTTCCTGGAATATTATGTAGGCAATAACTTTTTGAAGACATCGTTTTGGTTAATTTTTTTAAGTTGAATCTCTAGAGATCTTTTGGTAAACCGTCATATCAACAGCAAAAGTGATCATTTTGTTACTTCTTTGCTTATGCTTTTACCACCAAATTCTTTTTCAGATCTTATGACTATAGCTAGCATTTCTAGAACCATATTAAATAATAGTGATGACCATAGACATCCTTGCTGTACCTTGATCTTGTTGGAAAGGCATCTAGTATTTCTCAATTACGCCAAATACTTGGGTGTTAACCTATCTAGATAAAGGAGCCCTTTGTAAGAAAAGTTACAAAACCAAAAACAAAATAAGCAACCAACAATAAAGTGATTTTGAAGGAAATAAAGTTTCCAACTTCCAGGACTAATTCTCCTGAGTCCAGAGATTTCACTCTTCCCTGGTGTTAGGGGTCAGTATCTCTGCTTCCTGCTTTGGTCGCTGTCTCCCTTTAGACCGTGTGTTTTGATTTATTTACAGTACTGCCTACTGTATGCAAAGAACTGTCCTAGGATCTGTTGATAGAAACAAAAGAAACAATCTCAGCACTCAAGGAATTTATCTTCCTAGTGGGATTGGGAGTGGAACGGGTAGGATACAAATGTACATGGATAAGTAAACACAAAGTGTTACAAAGTAATTTCCAGAAGGATAACTGACAAGGGGGTGGGGGAAGATGAGGAAGGACCTTGTATGAAACAGAATCTGCTTTCCCCACTCCAGAAGCTAAAGATTCTAAGTGGGCAGAGCTGAAGGGAAGTGTCTTCAATACATGGAGGGACAGCCTGTGCAGAGGCATGTGGGTGAGAGATGGAATGTTGTATACAGAAAACAGCTCATCTGATTAGTATGGGGAGCACCAGAAGTGGAATATGAAATAAGACCAAGAAAGTTAGTTAGGAGCCAGGCTGTAGAGAGATTCCAAAGCCAAACAAAGGCTTTTATTTTAGAAGTTACAGGTAGATATAGAATTTTTTTGAGTGAAAGGGGTAGATCTGTGTTTTTAGATTCTTAGTTTAATATGGAAAAGTCCCACGAAGAGACTATATGGAAGGTATGCAATCTTAGTAGGAAAAGTGTAATAGCAAGGATCCCAGAATACACAGCAGGGACTGCTGTACAGGTTCTTAGATCTGCTTTTCTAAAAGGAAGCAACTTTTGAGAGGTCAACAATCACTTTAGTCAAACACATGTACCTTTCAAATATCTGTTTCTGACATGTTGACTCTATGATGCTGTACAAGTTTCTTAATGTGTCTAAGATTCTCCAAGAGCTTAAGTTGAAAAAACAAGGGCTGATTTGCTTTGGTAGAGAAATTTTCCTTACCTGAAAGGATTATCAACCACTGAGAGGCACTGTAGGTCTGAAATCGTATCACCCCTCCCACTATACTCCAGTGTCTCCCTATTACTTCCAGGATCAAACAGAAAATCCTGTGCTTATGATTTAAAGCCCTTCACAATACTTAATATACACAGAAAATACAAGCAGAGAAATAAAGATCAACAGAAAGGGCTTCCAACTGTCTGACCATAAGCAATACATACATCACAGATCAACAGACAGATCCAGCTGTCTGACTATTACATGTATGACCATACATACATAGTTACCAGAGAAAGAAGCACCAACATCTGGGTTTTCAAAGCTGGGTGGCTCCTTAGCAGCTGCCTAGAGTCTTGTCCGGTCAAACAAACACTTCCAATGAGTAAGCCCCAAAGTAAAACCTAACGTGGGAATATTTATACACTTTTCAGAGCCAAAGGACACAATCCTCTGACCCAATGCCTCAATAGAAATTATTTGAGGCCCATTAATGGGCAGAGAAGATCTTTAACTCTTCCCCCCACCCACCATTAACCTTACATTAACATTACAACAAGTGATCATGGATTAAAGTATCAATTAAAAAAAGATTTCACCAGTTTGTGGTTCTCTGGGAGTCTTTTTGGTCAGATAGTTAATTGTAGTACTGTAAAAAAGCTCCAAGTTTCCCATAGCCTTAAAACATATGTATTTTTTAAAAGAAGAAATATGATATATTAGAATATTAGATTAGATAGATTAGATTTGAATTAAAATCCTGATTCTGACACAAACTGGCTGAGTCAATTAATTGCTTGATTAGCTAGCGTTGGACAACTAAGCCCGAGTAACACCTCCTATGTGACTAGCACTGCTTCCAGTTTGACCTTGCAGTTATCTTCCGGGTGAGCAAACTCTATGGAGGAAGCCAGCCCAGCTGAAGCATCAAGGCATCCCAAGGGAGAGACAGTAGGTAACAGAGGCCATGCAGATCAAACCATCACCATCACCTCAACCACAACTTCCCCTTGGGTCTGGGTGGGGATTGCCTAGAGCCCTGGGCACAAAAGCTCTGGAAATAGTGAGGATCCTCAGATCACTGATCTAGCTTCTAGCTTGGTTCTTGAAGCCAGAGGAGGAGCGATGCTTGTGGAAGTATGACCCTTCACATCTGCTGCACCACCTACCTGATCAGTAACTTTGACTCAGAAAAGACAGTTCTTACCTCTAAAGTTGTTGGCACTATCAAATTGTTCAATATCAGAAATAGATAAAAGCTTTATCATTGTGTATGTTCATCATTCGTTGCCAAAGATCATGCCATCAGAGAAATGACATGACTTGCACTTGACTTTGTTTTGAGTGAGGGAGGGCTGCACAGGTCACCAGCCTCACTTCCCCTCCAGAGTCATCTGAATCCAGTGACCAGATATTCATCAGGATGACTGGAGATGACCCAGCATGAGGCAGTTGGGGTTAATTGACTTGCCCAAGGTCATGCAGCTAGTGAGTGTTAAGTGTCTGAAGTGAGATTTGAACTCAGGTCCTCCTGACTCCTGCACTGGTGCTGTATCCACTGCACCACCTAGCTGCCCCAAAAGCTTTATCGTTGAAAATGACACTAAAGAAGGTGTGTTATCATCTGATTTATTGATGAACCCTAAGACCTCCTGGGGCTTTCCATCTGACTTGCCATTGAGACCTCCTATTCATATCTTCTCTCAGTAAATGTGAGTTCCTTGAGAAGAGGGACTATCTTATTTTTCTATTTGTATCCTCAGTGCTGTGGGAAACAAAGGAAGTCGTTCTGTTTCCTCAGGGTCAGAACTCCTCTCAGCTTTAAGGGGTAGCAGTTAATCAGAGTTGTGACCTAGAATGGTCAGATGAAAGGTCAGAAACTTGTGCGCAGGCTTGACAAGCTGTTTGAGGGAAAACCTATCAGAGAGGAGAACATGAAGTCACATGGCCAATAGATGGTGTTGGTGGGAAAGTCAGACCTGGAAAGATGCTTTAAAGGAGCTTGCATTGGTCTGAACAAATTGTAGTTTTCCTGTAGCCTTCCATTCAGTCACAGTGCTTAGCAAAATGCCTTGCACATAGTAAACACTTTATAGATGCCCTACGTAACTCTTAAGGACAGTAAATTATAATTGGATTGTCAAAATTGTAGATTCAGGCCAAAGCAATACTACTACTAATAATGGGGAATAGGGATGGGTGGAAGGCAGAGGTGTTTGAGATTTGAGGAAAGAAAAGAAAGTTTTAAAAAGATGTGGGGGGGTAATAAGGAATTAGTGAGGGAGGAATCAGCTATGGTGAGGAGCCAGTTGAAGTTGGAGAACATGAATATATAATGTACACATACAGTCAGGATGGTTGTGAGACTGAGTTTCGCTCCATTCATCGGCAGGTGAGTAGGAATGAAGAGGTGGATGGTGGGAGTAATTAAAGACTAAAATTTGGGAAGGAATGAGTGGCAATAGGAGAAGAGGAAAGGCTGATCGACAGTGTCAAATGCTAGAAAGAGATCAAGTAGGATGAGGTTTGAGTAAAGGCCCTTGGATTTGGCAGTTAAGAGGTCTTTGGTAACCCTGAGGACAGAAGTATCAAGCAAGTGGTGGAGTGAGAAGGTGGATGTTGAGAGGTGGGGAAATGGAACCCATGAAAAGGAAAAGACATACAGGCTGATAACTTTGGTGCTTGGCAGGATAAATTGCTTATTTACTTTTTCGGTTTATCCTCCTTACAGATAATGCTTGCTTTTGGTTTTAGGTAAATTCTGCTTGTTATTTTAAGAAAAGTTTCCTTATTTCCTATGTTTTCTAGTGTTTTTAATAGGAACAGGTGTTGTATTTTGTCAAAGGATTTTCTATATCTATTGATACAATCATATGATTTTACTGCTTTTGTTATTAATATGATCTATTATACTTAGAGTTTTCCTAACATTGAACCAGCCTTGTATTCCTGGTATAAATCCCACTTGATCATAGTGTATGATCTTTGTGATATAATTGCTGTAATCTCCTTGCTAATATTTTATTTCAATTTTTTTTTGCATTGATATTCATTAAGGAAATTGGTCTGTACAAGGGTGGGGAAATGATTTGTTCTGTGAAGTTTGGATTCACTTAAAGGGCTGCACTTGAGGACCTAGAGGGCCACATGTAGCCTCAAGGCTGCAGGTTCCCCACCCCTGGATAGTTTTCTTTCTGTTTTTGCTCTCCCAGTTTAGGTATCCAAACCACGTTTGTGTCATAAAAGGAATTTGATAGGATTCCTTCTTTCTGTATTTTTTTCAAATAGTTTATATGACATTGGAGTTTTTTTTTTTAAACATTTGGTAGAATTTACTTGCAAATCCATCTGGTCCTGGGGATTTTTCTTTAGGGAACTCATTGATAGCTTGTTCAATTTCTTTTTCAAAGATAATTTAAGCATTTTATTTCCTCTTCTGTTAACTTGGACAGTTTATATTTTTGTAAATATTCATCCATTTGACTTAGATTGTCTGGTTTACTGGCATACAATTGGGAAAAGTAGCTGTTAACAATTGCTTTAGTTTTATCTTAATTGGTGGCACATTCATCCTTTTAATCTTTGATACTGGTAATTTCTTTCTTTCTTTTTTGGAATCAAATTAACCAGTGATTTATTTTACTGCTTTCTCCCCATAAAACCAGCTCCTAGTTTTATTTATTAGTTCTTTTTTTAAACTTTCTGTTTTATTAATCTCTCCTTTGATTTTCAGGATTTCTGTTTTGGTGTTTAGTTGGTGGTTTTTAATTTGTTCTTTTTTCTAGTTTTTAAAAAGTTTTATGCCCAATTAATTGATCTGCTATTTCTTTCTTTTATTGATGTATACATTTTGATATACATTTTCCATGATGGTTTTTAAAGTATAGCAACTGGATGCACCCCTCTCTATGTATATGGAGGCTTGAGGCAAACGACCCCAGGATCCAACTTATTCTGTGGGTCTACATCAATTGAAAAACAGTAGCTCACACTGATGTTGTTTCCTCTCCATTGATGTTTGTTTCTAAATTGTCAGAGGATGCAATTAATTTAAAGCACAGGCACTTAATGAAACAGCATAGTAATTAGAGTAGTAACAAAACATAAATCTGGGGCACATTCTCCCATAAATGCAGAATGGTCATGTCCAGGGAACATTAAGGTCAGAGACATCCACATTCGCAATCTAGGCTGCCAGGAAGCATGCGAGGGAGTCTATGTGCCAAGGAACATGTGGAGTCATGGCAAATAAGTGGAGGGAGCCCTCATAGTCCTGATATTGCTAGGTTGCCTTTGTTTCCTGGGGTTATCATCACCTAGCTCCTGGTGAGTCTGTTTCTTGCTATTTTGTGGCCAACAGTCTTAGCCAGGGAAGTTCTGCTGGGTGCATGGGCATCACATGTAGTGTCTTCTAAGTGTTGCTTCCAGGGGCCACTATCAGGTATGTGAATGTGGAGCCTCTTCTATCTTCTGTGCTATCTCTTCTATCTAAGAAGGACTTCCATTCCATTTTTAGCTCAGAACTCAAAGGCTTAAATTTTAGCTCTTAAGCTTTAGCCTTTTTAGGGAAACAGGTTCTTCACATACTGAGAATCACGCAAGAGAAAAATACTTAGCGGCTTCCTCTCCATAAGGAGAGCTTATTTATTATCAGATGTTTGGTTAAGGTAGGCTTTTCCTCTCCAGAAGGAATGTCTTCAGAGACCAACCACCTTTGGAACACAAAATACCCAGCTAGGTAACAAAGTAGCTCCTGAAGGCATTAAGCCTATCCTTTAATCTTTCCCTTTCTACTAAGTAGGAGGTAAGGTCTCTAGCCCAAGCCCCTCTCTGACTTGGGATTAGGAGGTCTTTATAACTCCTAAATAGTTCCTTCTCTCTGGGCTTACAGGGGATCTCAGCAGGTTCACTTACCTATCCAACTTCTCCTTCTCAATCTCCACCAGGAGATAAGTAAAATAAGGGAGAGAGAAAGAGAGGGAGGGAGGGAGGGAGGGAGGGAGAGAGAGAGAGAGAGAGAGAGAGAGAGAGAGAGAGAGAGAGAGAGAGAGAGAGAGAGAGAAATCCAGAATGATCCCTAGGTTGTGAACTTGTGGGACTGGGAGGATGTTTTCTTCAACAATAATACAGAAGTTGGTGGAGCAGTGGTTCTGGACATCTTGAGTTTAAGGTGTTAAGCAGACATCCAATCTAAGATGTCTGAAAAGCAGCTGTAGATGTGAACCTGGGGTTTAGCACAGAGTTTGTGGCAGGATAAGTAGAGTTGAGAATTAGCTGCATAGAGCTCATAATTAAATTCATGGGAGTTAATGGGACCAGTAAGTGAAGCCATATAGAGGAAAAAGAGAAAAAGCAAGAGAGAACTGTGGGTTACCTATGTCAGATGGTGCAATTTGGATGAGAATCCAGCAAAGGAGATTGAGAAGGAGAAGTTGGATAGGTAGGTGAACCTGCTGAGATCCCCTGTAAGCCCAGAGAGAAGAGAATATCAAGGAGGAGAGGGTGGTCAATAGTACTGAAGGCTCCAGAAAGGTTGAGAAAATGAAGATTAATTAAAAGTCTCTGGATATGGCAACTAAGAGATAATGGGTAACTTTGGAGAGCAGTGATAAGCAATGATACAGCTCCAAGCCTCAGTGTAAGGGGTTAAGAAGAGAGTCACAGGAGAGTGAAGGTACCTACTGGAAATGGCCTTTTCAAGGAGTTTAGTCAGAAAGGGTGTAAGAGATATAGGACAATAGCGGGTATGGAAGGGTCAGGTGAGGGCTTTTTTAGGATGGGGGAAACAATATGTTTATAGGTGGTAGAGAATAAGTCATAGGTAGAGAGATGGAAAATAAATGATATAGGGAGGGAATTGTAGGAAAATATGAGAATAAGTCAGGAAACCACCTAGTTCTTCAAAATTCTCCCACAAAAACAAAACAAAACAAACCAACAAACTTAAAATAATGCCTCAAAGTGAATGTTAGAGCCACAGAATCAAAAGTTGGGATAAAGTCATTGTTCAGTCTAACAGTACTTGGGAGGATGTTAGAAGAGATCTGACCTTCTGGGGTGGCAGTCTGTCCTGACAGAAATGCACATACCTCTGAGTCAAGAAACGGACCTAGGTCAGGCCTTAAGTTCACCCCACAATGAGGGGGTTGGGCAGCTGATCAGGGGAAGATTGGCATGCTGACTAAACAAAATTCCAGGCTGTATTTGTGTGCAAGAAGGCACATGCTGGTGAGTATGGTTGCAAAGAATAGGGGTCCTACTGGTTGTGGTCACTGGCAGGAGAGTTGAGTCCCTTGTTTTAATTCTGTGGCAGAGGGGCAAATGGACACAGTTGCTTGAGGGACTGGAGGGACTCAGAGTGTTTTGTGGTGGCAGTGGTTCTGGGGCTCTGATCAAAACCAGGGGAGGTCTATAAGTGACCTCAGGTACTCATCTGTCATTAGAAAAACAACTGACATGGAAAACAGACCGAGGAGAAATAATATGAGAAATGTTGGACTAACTGAAAGTTGTGACAAAAATTCTAGACACTATACTTCAAGAATATTAAGGAAAATGCCCTAAAGTTAGAGCATAAAATAGAAATTGAAACAATTCACCAATCACTGCCTGAGATTCCAAAATGGAATCTCACAGGAACATTATATCTAAGTTTCAAAGCTCCCAAGACAAGGAGAAACAACTGGGAAGAAATAATTTAAATGTTGTGGAGCTATAGTCAGGATAACACAAGATTTAGAAGCTTTTACACTAAAAGACCAAAGGGCATGAAATATAATATTCCAAAGAGCAGAGGAGCTGGAATAAATGGATAGATTTATCCAGCAAAACTGAGTGTAATACTGCAAGGAAAAAGAAAGGTTATTTAACGAACTAAAGGACTTTCAGAGATTCTTGAGGAAAAGACCAAAATTGAACAGACAATTTTACTTACAAGAATGAGGAGAAACATAAGAAGGTAAACATGAAAGATTATTTATAAGGGATTTAATAAGCTTAAACTGTTTAATTCTTACATGGGAAAAATGGTATTTGTAACTCTTAAGAATGTACCATTACTAGGGTAGTTCAAAAGATTATACATAGATTGAAGGTTTGGGACTGAATTGATTATGATGGGATGATCCTAAAAAATAAAATTGCCTAGGGAGAGGTAAAATGGAGCAAATTATCTCATACAAAAGAGCCATGAATTGAAGAACGGTTACAGTGGAGAGGAGAATAGGATGAAGGGCAAGTAGTGGAAGCCTTATTTGCATCAGAAATGGGTTAAAGAAGAAATAACATCACATTTAATAGGCTGTTCTTAATTTGTTTCTTAATTTTCAGAGAAATAGCAGAGCAAGGCGATAGGATAACAAGGACCATATCTTAGAAGGGTATGCAGAGTAGGGAGGCTGTAGTCAGAAATAAGTTAAATTTCTGAGGAGAGGTAATGTTAAAAGAGTGTGAAAGATAAGCAGAGTGGAAAAATAGGAAAGAGGGAAATACACAACTGTAATTATAAGTTTGAATGTGAATGGGATGAACTCACCCATAAAATGGAAATGGATAGAATGGATCAAAAACCAGAATTCAACAATATGTTGTTTACAAGAAACATTTAAATAAGAAAAACATTTTAAAATGAGAGATACACACAGAGTAAAAGTTAAGAATTGGAGCAGAATTTATTATGCTTCAGCCTACCTAAAATAAAATTTTAAAATTTTAGCCATCATGATCTCAGACAGTTAAAATGCAAAGAGATTTAATTAAAAGAGATAAGCAAAGAAACTACATTATGTTAAAGGATATCATAGATAATGAAGTAATATCAATATTAAACATATGTGCACAAATGTTAGAGAATGCAAGTTTTTAAATGAAAAGGTACATTAATTATAGGTGGAAATAGATAGCAAAACTATAATCATGGGGGATTTCAACCTTTCCCTCTCAGAACTAGATAAATATAACAAAAAAAAAAATAAACAAGAAAGAAGTCAAGGAGATGAACAGAAGCTTAGATTAGCTAGATATGATAGGCATCTGGAGAGAACTGAATGGAAATAAAGTAAGAATCACTGGTACATGGAACCTTTACAAAAATTGACCACATATTAGGACACAGAAATTTTATAGTTAAATGTAGAAAAGCAGAAACATTAAATGCATCTTTTCCAGGTCATAATGCAATAAAAATTACATTTAATACTATGGAAACACATTAAAAACTGATTGGGAGACTAAATAACCAATCTTAGAGAATGAGTAGGTTAAAGAATAAGTTGTAGAAACAAATAATTTTATTAAAGAGAATGATAATAATGAGACAATATCTTATTATTGGGATGTAGCAAAAGGAATGATTGGAGGTAAAATTATATCTCTAGATGCTTATATCAACAAAACAGAGAAATAGCAGATCAATGAATTGTGTATACAAATAAAAAAATTAGAAAAAGAACAAATAAAAATCTTGAATTAAATACCAAATTGGAAATCCTAAAAATTAAAGATGAAATTAATAAAATTGAAGGTAAGAAAACCATTGAATTAATAAATAAAACAAGAAGTTTTTTTGTTGGTTTTATGAAAAAAATAGATAAACCATTGATTAATATGATTAAAAAAGAGAGAAGAAAACCAAATCACTAGTATCGAAAATGAAAAGGGCAAATATACCACTAATAAGATGAAACTAAAGCAATTATTAGGAGTTATTTTGCCCAATTACATGTCAAGAAATTTAACAATTGAAGTGAAATGTAAGAATGCTTACAAAAACATAAATTGCCCAGATTAACAGAAGAGGAAATTGAATATCTAAATAGATCTATTTTAGAAAAAGAAATTTAACTGGCTTTCTAAGTTTGATTCCTAAACTGAATGAGCTTCTTAAGGAAAGAAAGCATCAGGACCAGATAAATTTACAAGTGAATTCTACAAAATATTTAAAGATCAACTAATTACAATATTAAATAAATTATTTGGAGTAATAGGCAAAGAAGGAGTCCTACCAAACTCCTTTTATGGTGCTGATACCTAAACCAGGAAGAGCAAAAACAGAGAAAGAAAATTATAAACCAATTTCACTAATGAATATTGATGTAAAAATCCTAAATCAAAAATTATATATTATGACCAAATGGGATTTATACCAGGAATGCAGGGCTAGTTTAATATAAGGAAAACTATTAACATAATTTATTATTTCAATAACAATAGTAACAAGAATCACATGATTATATCAATAGATGCAGTAAGTGCCTTCGACAAAATACAACACTTATTTCTATTAAAAACACTTGAAAGCATAAGTATAAGTGAATTTTTCCTTAAAATGATAAGAAGCTTCTACCTAAAACCATCAGCAAGCATTATTTGTAATGGGGATAAACTAGAAGCTTTTGCAATAAGATTGAGTGAAACAAGAATTCCTCTTAGCGCCAATATTATTTACTATTATACTACAAATGCTAGCAATTAGCAATAAGAGAAGAAAAACAGAAGAAATCAGAATAAGTGATGAAGTAATAAAACTATCTCTTTTTGTAGATGATATGATGGAATACTTGGAAAAATCTTAGAGATTCAACTAAAAAGGTAGTTAAAATAATTTTAGTAAAGTAGCAGGATATAAAATAAACCCAAATAAATCATCAGCATTCTATACATCATCAACAAAGTCCTGCACAAAGAGATAACAAGAGATAGTTCATTTAAAATAACCATAGATAATATAAAATACTTAGAAGCATATTTGCCAAAACCAACTCAGGAACTATATGATGTGATTATAAAATACTTTTTATACAAATAAATTCAGATTAAAATAATTGGAGAAATATTAATTACTCATAGGGGGGCTGAGCCAATACATCAAGTGATAATTCTACCTAAATTAATCTATTTATTTAGTGCCA
Organism: Notamacropus eugenii; assembly: GCF_028372415.1. Classification (NCBI taxonomy): domain Eukaryota; kingdom Metazoa; phylum Chordata; class Mammalia; order Diprotodontia; family Macropodidae; genus Notamacropus; species Notamacropus eugenii. The sequence continues at coordinate 330,513,176 of NC_092877.1, forward strand.
TCCCAAATGAATTACCAAAAATTGTTTTATTGAGGTAGACAAAATAACAACAATTCATTTGGAGAACAAAAGATCAAGATTGTCAAAGAAATTAATGAAAAAAAGTGAAGTAAGGAAGTTTGACAGTGCAAGATCTTGAACTGTGTTATAAGGTGGTAATTATCAAAACTATCTGGTACTGGCTGAGAAACAGAGATCAGTGAAATAGACATTACAATACAATACACATTAGTAAATGATTATGGTAACCTTGTGTTTGATAAATGTAAAGATTCAAGCTTTCAGGATAAGAATTCAGTGTTTGGTAAATATTCTTTGGAAAACTGGAAAGCAGTCTGGCAGAAACTAGATATAGACCAATATCTTACACCATTTACCAAGATAAGATCAAAATGGATACATGATCTAGATATACAGGGAGACATTACAAGTAAATTAGAAGAACATGTAACACATTATTGATCAGATTTATGGGTAGGACAAGAATTTATGAATAAATAAGAGAGAACACTGTGAGATATAAAATGGATAATTTTGATTACTTTAAGAAAAGTTTTTGTACAAATAAAACCAATGCAGCCAAGATTAGAAGGAAAGCATTAAATTGGGAAAATATTTTTTATAGAAGAAACCTTCTCAGATAAAGGTTTCATATCTCAAATATATAGTTTTGTCAAACTTATAGGAATATGAGTCATTCCCCAACTGATAAATGCTCAGTGAGGTAAGATAAGTGATTCAAATGAAATGAGAGACAGAGTAATTTCTGGATAATTAATAATTGATTTATTAATTAGGCTAGCTGATAATCAACAAACTGATGGTCACTGGTTTCTCAGTAGCCAAACCATGGTGATCGCCAAATGCTTAAATACCTTTGGAAAAGGAGGTGCCCCAACAGGTGAAAATCAACTCTGATTGATGAACAATTAATGAAAGGGTAGACATAGTAATGAGGAGATGGGCTAGAAGTCTTCAGCTCCTCCTGCTGAAAAAGTGGCTTGATCTTGAGACCCTGGTGCCTCCAGCAATCTGGATAAAGGAATCAATTCTACCCAGACCACTCTGGTTGGTTTTTTTCCTTCATAAGTTGGGTTATTCTAACCTTCAGTGGAGGGGTACAATGACATGGGTTTACTTCCTAAGGGCAAGAATTCACCTAGATTACACTCTGAAACAGAAATAAGGTCTTCTTCCTGCCTAAGATTCCAGAGCATGTACCCAGAGCATTTAGGCAATTTCATCTGACTGGCTTACAGGGACTGGTCCCTGAATAAGGAAATAAAGGGGAAAACTTTAATCCTAATTTAATAGTTGGTTATTAATGGAAAATAATTTCTTTCAATATGAACAGGTATTTTGGGGCAAGAAATCAAAGATATATATATATATATATATATATATATACAGATAAAAATGCTCTAAATCATTATTAGAGAAATGTACATTAAAACAACTTTGAGATACCGTCTTACACTCATCAAATTGGCTAGAATGACAGAAGGGGAAAATGACAAATGTTGGAGGGGATATGAAAAATTTGGACACTAATACACTGTCGGTGGAACTGTGAACTGTAAACTGTAAACTGATCCAATCATTTTGGAGAGGAATCTGAAATAATACCCTAAGAGTTCTCTTTGACCCAGCAATACAGCTATTAGATCTGTTTCCCAAGGTGATTAGGGAAAAAGAAAAAGAATCTCTATGTTCTAAAATATTTATAGAAAGGAACTGGAAATTGAAGGGATGTCCATCAATTGGGAAATGGCTGAATAAATTGTGGTACATGATTGTGATGGACATACTGTGCCATAAGAAATTATAAGCAGGTTGATTTTAGGAAAATATGAAAAGATTTGAATGAAATAATGGAGTGAAATGAGCTGAACCAAAAAAATGTTGCATACAGTAATAGCGATATTGTTCCAAGAGTAAATGTGAATGAATAAGCTATTCTCAGTTACACGAATACTCAAATCAAGTACAAAGGACCTATGAGGAATATCCACCTCCAGAGAAAGAACTGATATAGAACGATGGATTGTCTAGTTTCATATGTACATGTGTGAAATGTTGGCCTTCTCTAGTGTGGGGTTGGGAGCGAAGGTGGGAGACAGCTGGAACCCAGATGTAACAAAAAAAAAAAAAAAAGAAAATAACTGATAGAGTAAGGATGACAGAGTGGGGACAGGTTGAAGAGTAAGGCCACCTCATCATGTGAGACAGGGATAAAGGAGATAGTAGCATAAGTCATGTATGAGTGAGATGAGAAAGAGAAAGATCACATGGCATATGGCCTCAATTTTTTTCTGTAAAATATGAAGCAAATTTCTTAGCTGTGAGTGTGGGGAGATGGAGAGCCATGGAGGTTTGAGGAGGGCTGAAAAAGTTTGAGAATTACTTGGGAGAGTATAATAGTGAGCCTAGCAGGGATAAGGGCCCAGTAGAGGTTGTGTAACATAAAGTTGTGGTGGATTGTCAGAATGGTTGTATAGCTTCTCTTCATCTCTGTTCAGCAGCACACGTGTAGGAGCAAAGATGAGAGTGATCCAAGGCTGAGGTTTATCAGGACACAATTGGTGAAATAAGTGGGCTACAGATTCAAGAGAAGACAGGTAAAGTTGAATTGATTCACAAGGAATCAAGGTGGGGAAGAGGAGAGAGTGGCTAGTACAAGACAGATGGCCAGGGTGAGAACTGAGGGTCAAAAGATTGGAGGTTACAGAGTAGACAAAGAATAGGTTTTGGTAAGGTAAGGCAAAGAAATGAAAAGTCAATTGATTATGGTGAGATAAGAGATCTCAGAATTCTTGGAGGCCATAGCAAGATCAAGATTATAACCATCTTTGCATGTGGCTGAAGGGGGGTGGATGAATAGGTCATGGGAAATGAGAGATAAGGAGTTGAATGGTTCAAGTATCTTGAGAAGAGTCAATGCTACTTTGAAGTCCCTCTCACTATGACGGCAGGAATTGGAGAGGAAGAAAAAATTAAGCCATGTACCAAACTCACTGTGCAGATCTGAGAGTCTGGAACTACCAGGATTTTGATACAGATAAATAGTATGAACCTCAAAGTAGAAAATGTTCCCAAATAATGGAAGTAGGAGGAGAATCTGGACATGGCAATGAGGAGGATGGAGTAATTCAACTTCCCCACCTTGGCTACTGAACCATGGGGAATGAAAGTTCAGCCAGTACTGGAAAGAATGGTCAGGGAGGGTGAGTATTGACTGGAAGCCAGGTTTCATTAATTGATAACTAGAAGATGAAGAAATGGAAGAGGAAAAAATTTAGGATGAAGGAAAGTTTATGGCCTATGGACCAGACATTCCACAGTTTATGATGGAAGGGGTAGGTGGTGATGTTTAGTTGAAGTTTTGGGATGGGGATAAGAAATCTGGTGGCATAGATGATGAATGAGCTTTTCATGAGGACCTACAGGGGTTCAAGATCACTGGGATATGTAGGTTAGAACAGCCATAATTAAGAGGAAGACCCCATTCTTTTCAAAAGAGACCATACTGGACGCAAGTGAAGTACGATATAGAAAGGCACATGGTCAGATGGTCATATGGAAGGTCCTTGTCTCTGAAGGCCCGAGGTCCAAGGGAAGGTTGCTCCTCTTTGCACCAGAGATTCTCCATATCTAGTTTAGGGAGATTGAGCTAGCTGCAGGAGGTGTAAGTCTTTGTTTTGAGGTTGATAGAAAAAGCCTGGTTAGCTAGGCCCCTTGCCAGGGGAAATGCCGAGCAGCAAAGCAGGCAGAGGAAAGTTTAGGCCCCTTTTCAGCTGAGGAGGGAGACATCATGGACCCCTCTGGTGAAAACTCTGGGCCCCTGTCAGTATAATACAAATATGCAAAGAATATAATAAATAATACAAAGGAGACCAATTATGTTGAAAGTGACCATTATCTTTTTTACAAGTTTAGGGCTGGAGGGGTGGAGCCAAGACAGCAGAGTAGAAGGACTCAAAATTTTGTGGAAACGAATGTTGAAAACTAAAAATAAAAAAATAAGCATTAAAAAAGTTTAGGGTTGCACCAGCTGTGTTCTCCCTCTTCACCACACCTCCACATACATGCTTATCTGTATATATATATATAGTATCCCCCTTGGTAGAATGTAAGCTCTTTCAGGGTCTGGCTCTTCTGTCTTCGTATCCTCTGCACCTAGAGGGTGCCTTGCAAATCCTAAGAGATAAAATGTGTTGTATCATATCATGTCACATATCGTATCATTCACTGCATTGTATTTACTGGTCTCCAGAGGTAGAACCCGGAGGAATGGGTAAGTTTCAGAGAGCCAGTCTTTGGCTTGATTTAAGGAAATAACAATAATTCAAATGACTGTCAAATGCAAATGCTTCTGAAGGTAGTTGGTTCCCCCTCCCTGGTGTGTGTGCAAACACTGGATGATCATTGGATGGGGGATCGAACAATTAGTTCAGTTCAGTTTAACAAAGTGCTTTCATTCGAGGCAAAGTTGAGTGTCAGCCAAAAGGTTTTCTCAGCCTCTTCTTGAAATGCTCCAGTGACCTTATTTAGACCGAGGAAACACTAAGTGACGTGCTCAAGGTCACGTGGTGATAGGCGCTAGGCTACACTTTTCCCAACTGGTGCCTTCAGGTATGATATGGAAATGACACTAGGTTCTCAAGTTATTCCAGTGGAGAATAAGGTTAAATGTTGTAAAACTGAGACACTTAAATATGAGTGATGGAAAAAGAAATCTTTGAAAAGTTTTTAATGATATGAATCCAAACATACAATAAGAAACATCATCTAGAATGATTATCAATTGTTTAATTACAGATGTATACAGCATTTAAATCTTATGGCTGGTTCTTTTATTCCTCCAATGTATCATATACTTTAAAATACTTTTTGCAGAGTCTTTTAGACAAACTACATACGTAAATGCACAACTTAACACTAAACACAAAAATACACTCTAGATCTACTCAAATACAAGTTTAAGACACTTTGCTTGGCAGATAAACAATGACAGGTATTTAAAAAATCATAAACTACAAAATGAGCACAGAAAGGTTTTTCCTTTGGAATTCTTAATAAAATACTGCTCTGTATAAGTTGTAATGAAAAAATTCCAGTACGTACAAAATATTTATACCTATGAGGATAAAGAAATACTTCAAGATATATCTGGAAAACAACTTAATTACACCGTTTAAAACAAATAAAAAGTTGAAGTCATGGATGATGTAGCACAGATCCATTATTCATATATTAGAACATATAAAAACTAAAAGAAACAATTGGGCATCAGGTAGAAGACACTGTATGCAACCTGTGAATAAAAAGAAAAATGAACTGTAAGGTATGAAGAAGGGATGAATGAAACCCATAGCAAACTATGGTACAAGTTCTCATCGGTTTGATTCTGCATGAGAATCTGGCTTCAGATGATGAAACAGAAGCTTAATTTACTGGCCCTGGTCATTCAGGGAGGATTCAGAGCGGGAAGGGACTTTACAGATTATCTATTCCAATCCCCTCATTTGCCCAGGCAGTGACTTGTTCAGGGTCACACAGGGACTAAGTAAAAGAGCTTGGATTTGAATCTGTCTTCTGCCCCCAAATCTAGTGCTCGCTCTGCTGCCCCAGATTTGTCTCCTCCATCTTACAGCAAATGATGCTAAGCCCTGTGAGCTGGGGGTATGGTACTGCTGAAATACTCTGGTTTGGAAAGGGGCTTACTATAAAGATTTCTCTCCTGCCAATGGGAGAGTTAGCGCCCTTCACAAACTGAACTTCCGATGGCTGAATGCTTTGATACAGCCATGTACTTTATTACCTCTTCAGTTCCCATTCTAAGTGTTGGACGTAATTAAAATGGTTTACCTCCAAATTTTATCCCACTATTATTCTAAGAAACAAAAAATGATTAAAAAGCTACATATTACACAAAGATATGATCTAATTTTCAGTATTGAATCCTGTTTCCTCTACACTAAATTTTTTTTTCCTTCTTAAAGAGCAGTATTATAAAAACCTTTTTTTATTTTAGTAGCCCTACACAATGTAAACAAATTCTATCTTTTGTTATAAAACCATCTGGCTGTTCAGGGAGTCTTTGTGGGGGACCTGATAACTGTGATATGTGTATCTTGTTTCTGGGGTTCAAAGTCTCTGTCTTTAATTAGGAGAGGCACCTTCTAAATAAAAGTCGAGCTGCCAAAGTTCGATCACTAAAGAGAACAAAAATATATCAGCAGCACTAAAGATTCAAATGTTGCTCTCCAAGGCCAGTGAACTGGGACTGGTTTCTTTCTTAGTGAAATGTATTTTCATATGTACCCAGGGTCCTCCCACCTCCACCAAAAAAAAAAAAAAATAAAGGTGGAGTGGAAGTACATTTTGACTGATCAGCAATTTAAAAACACTGAGAACTACAATAGTTTTTAATGAAATGATTTTCCAAATAACCTTTAGAGACAAGGTTATTTTGAACAGGCTAGAACAGTACTGGTCAAGAAAGCAGTGCTCTCCTACATTTTATTTTGATATTCAACACTAGCTTTCTCCCCTTCATACATAGTCCTAATCAGGTATAGAAAGTTCTCAGAACCAAAATGAAAACCATCTTAACATCAAAACATCAACATTTTCACTAGCCGTCCAAAAAACAAATCAACAAAAAGCATTTCCAATCATAATTACTTGGATACCTTTTGTTTACAAGCAAGTTCCAAGATGGAACTAAGGTTTATTTATAGACGAATTAAAATCCTCAATTCATCCATCGTGAGATGCCTAAGTATGTAATGTCTGGATTATTTAATCTATAAAAATAATGATAGATTACAAGTAATTTGGAAAAACATGACAAGTATCCTTGAATGTAGAGATGAATGAATCTGTTAAATCTGGTCAACAAATTAATACATTTTGTTAACCAAGTATGTACCTAACTAGCACTTAAATAAAGAGTTAAGGGGCACTTAAGTATTTTTTCTGAAACACCTAGAGATAAACCACTTTGGGTTTAGCTCTTCTAACACCTAATACATTTTAAGAGTCTAACCACCAAGAAGAGTCTGACCCCTGTAGAAAGGGGGCAGCAAGGTAAACAGCTGTATTAGCCTCCTGGGGGACTAATTTGACCTTGCCTTGGATGAAAGGGTTAACCAGAGAATGTAAGCTCTCAGGCCCCAAATCTCGGTCCTAGGAGAAATTCTTAAGACAACACCAGGCTCATGACCATAAGTGGACACAAAGTCCCTTAACTGAACTAGATGGAGGTGGATAAGCAATCTCAGGGCCTTTAAATCTCCATTTCTAAGGCAAAGTAAGCACCATACTAGCCTCCTGAAGACAGTAGGGGAAAGATGTCCGTTTGCTTTGTGTATTTAATTCGATTTCACCTCTGCAGCCTCATACATACAAGCACTTGGAAAAGATCTTCGAGAAAATAATGAAAGCCCTACAGGAGTTCATCACTGCTGACTCATCACTAGGTGGCAACTGTCTCTCTGAATCAAATCAATCATCTGCTTGGCATAATGCCAGGGCAATTCTGCTCTTCTAAGGTGACATAAAATTTTCAGCAAGCTTCATCAGGATTGATAAAGAATTTAAGACGGTACTAAAAAAACAACCAACTCTTCTTGCAGTTTTGGAAGTTCTTTATGTCCTAAAAGAAGTCTTATCAACATTAATGAGTTAAAATGATTTGTTTGTTAAGTTGACACAGCTGCCAGAGATGAAGATCTTAATATACCACAAATGTAAGTTTTTAGTATTAACATCACTGTTTCTATTAGATTTGTTTTCTCTTGGGTTCCAAAACAGGAGTCAAACATTTCCTATTCCTAAAAAGTGCCCCCTATGTATCTGACAGTCAAGAATTACTGTTGGCTATAGAGCAGTGGCAAGGATATAGGGAGTTTGTAAAAGCACGAAAACAACATTGTGAATTACTAGACTCATTAGACACTGTTCACTGTAACCACAATATACAAAGACTTTCTGAAGAGTAAAAAATAAGGAGTTGGTATTTGAAGAACCTAGAAAATGAATACAGAAGCTGGTGAATAGCTGAAAACAGTAACATATCAATTATGACCATCTCCTTGTGCTAAAGGCACTACTGCTGTGTTAATATCACCTTATATAGCTTGCTAGAGGAGCATTGGAATTGGCAGACAGAGGAAAATATTAAATTAACAAATGAATCTTGAAATAAAATCTGCCTTAAGACCTATAGCAGAACACAAGATCAATGAAGTTGGGTGCAAGATTAAAAAGCAATAGCACATTCAACATGTGCTCCTTTTCTTTCTTTTCTTTTTTTTTTAAAATAAAGCATATGACAATGCCCACTCCTTAAAAAAAACAAATAACAAAGACTAGATTCTTATGTATACAAATTTTGTCTCAGTGACACTGAATTTTTAATAAATTTTAAAATAGTTTCATAGTCACACACCAAATATATATACACTCTCATACATGAATATAAATATAAGAAACATGCAAAGAAAATACAATGCCAGCCGGCCACTAACGCAGCTCCAAGAAAGGGTGTAAAAATGTGGAGCTGACATGAAACGTCTGCCATGGAGATGATACACAAAATAGAAGAGTGACTGATGTTTGCTTCAATAGAAGCACACACCCTGGAATTTAAAGTATATTAAAGATTTCTTTAGTCCCCTAGGCAGCACTGTGTTTGGATGAGAGGCAGGTTCATATGGTGGGAAAGCAGCAGCTGGAAAATCATACAGAAGAATTATACTGACATGATTCATGATTTGCATTATAGTCCAACAGTCTATTCATTTGTAGTAATTGAATCCTGTGGATACTTAAATTAAACTATTATTAATAATGCTGGTTCAAGAGCAACCCAAGTATTTTTTAATTACTCAAATATAATTTGCAATTGTTAAATTTCTACACCTTTAGAGAGCTCAAAGTTCTGGTTGGTATTTGAAAGCAGCTTTGGTATAAAATTTGGATAGGAAGCAAGTCTGGCAGTAGCAGCCCCATCAGGTTTGTTTTCTTGTAGGCTCAAAGGACCTACAGAGTCACAGAACACAAATCAAGATGCAGAGAAGAGCCACTCCTCTCTTCCCCGTCCATTTGATTAAACTGGTAAAAAATAAACTTCAGATCAATAAGTGCTGTGTGAGGCCCTGTTTCGGCTCTACCGCTATCCGCGGCCTCAAATCCGGATTAGAAAATGTTATTATTGCTCACACGATCTCCCAGTCGTGGTGCTAAGATGCTCCTGGAGTCCCAGGCACAGCAGAGGGAGGGAGGGAGCGGCTCATTTTTGAGCTCGCTTCTTCAGTGCCTTTCACAACACACAGTTTTGTATATATACTTTTAACAGTCTGAAAAGAGCTTAACAAGTAAAAGATCTGCGGTTTTTCAATACTACAAACTTTTTTTTTTTATAAATAGTGCATTTTTTTTTAATAGGACATATATGATCCTTACTAAAAAAAGTTTGGGGAGATTTTAAAAGAAACATTAATTTAATCCTAAATACCATATTTATTCTGATGGTTTAGAAACACCAAAGTTGACTGCCAGTTTCCTTAGTTTTCGTCTTGAAGAACCTGGTGTTGATTTACCACGAGGAGAACCGGAGCCTGAAGAGGCTACTCTGTCTTGAAAAGTAACTGTAGTTGGAGGACCTTGAGGTGACTTTAAAGATGAAGAACTCTCCTGGGAAGGGAACTGGGCACCTTGTGGAAGCCCTGGGGCCTCTGCTTGAAGAGAAGTGGCTTGAGAAAGACCACCTTGGGCTCCCTTACACTCAATGTTCCTTCTGCTTGCAGCTCTTTTCTTTGTAACCTTTAAAGAAGACACATTTCATTAATTCAGATTTTTTTTTCCTAATGAAACCACTTATATCAAGCACTCCTGCTGTAGGAATCACCTATCCTAATTTACCAAATACCCACAATTAGGTAGGTATTAGTTCTATGGAACACAAATTATTATGATTTTTAGCACCTTCTCTCAAACAGAGAGACTGAAGAGAGCCACTTGGGGCTCTGAGGGTTAAGTAACTAGTCCACAGTCATACTGGGGAAGACCTTGAACTGGATCCTCCACGTCCAGAGGCCAGCTCTCTCATTACTTGGCCATGCTAGCTTGTAAGAATGCAAATTATTATTTCATAATTCCCTCCAATTCAAAGACTAGCTCTAGAGATGATTTTAAAATCAACCTGCCACCAAACAAGGGGGACACGGCTGCTGCAGGACAGGTGCTAATTAGGGGAGTACTTGAGTCTGAGGTTCTATGTGACATAGAGGTTGAGTTGGATACTAAAAGGAGGCCTCACAAGTCGGGGTGCTCTTAGGACACTCAGGGAGGGGACTTGGCCTATGGTAGGGAGTGAGGGGGATGCTGATGCACTTTCAGCCTGAGTAAGACTGGAAGACTCAGACACACACGCACAAATGAATTAATCAACCAATACATACATACGGACACAAAATAAACCTGTACTTGAAATGGAAAGTACTTTTTTCAGACCTTACCTGAAGAGGTATGAACTGATTGTGAGGCGCAACTGGCACTGGTCCTGTGAGAGGCATGTTTGTGGGGTACGGAGCATGGTGGTGATAAGGCTTCCCAGGAATCGGCATTGGCGATCCCCATGGCACTGAGCCAAAGATGTGAGGGGACGGAGGCATTATATTAGCTGTAAAGAAAAGCACAGAAAATGTGACACTTGTGAATGGAGATTTAAGGTCAAAATTCTCAAGAATCAAGGATCTCCCCAACCCTTTTCTGGCTTTCTTTGTCTCCCTTGTGAAAAAGCCTGCATTAAATCTGCAATTAGCTGTTCCAGCTTAAGACATTCTCCTCCTGGAGCCACTCCAGTGACAGTGAACTGGCCACAGAAGTCAATTTATCATGAATAGTTTTTAAATACAAAGTATTCATTTAGCTTCATGTACTGATATAGATGTCTTTAGGGATATTTGGATTGTTATCAAAAGTAATAGAAGGGCCATTATTGTCCCTAGGGCAAAAGCCTGGGCACAAAGAGCAATCTTAAGGATCTCACCTGCCCCAAAGGCTAAGCTGCTTCCATAGTGATCCCAGCCTATAAAAAACCAAGAAAGCTCAAGTCTTGAAATCAGATCACTTTCATATTAACATGTAAATTACTTTTACCTTCCTCAAATATTAGAAATTAGATAGCTTAAAATTTGTTTGGAATACATGTTCATGAACATCTAATTAAAAAAACATTAAGAGACATTAAATAATGAGAATCTAGTCATCAGCACAGTGTCATTTACAGAAGGCATGCAACCAAGTTCACCCAAAGAGTGTTTCTGGGTAGAAAAAAAGGCTTTAAAAATACAGCTTGTTCAAGATTCCAGGAATTTGGAAATTTTAAGATTAATAGAGGAATTTTACTTAGCATTTTATTAAAACACAACTTCGTAATAAATATGATAACCTTTATGCTAAGTGCACATATTCCAATTCAATGAAAGTAGGTAGAAGTTTTTAAATGTAAACATATTGAAAATCTAGAAAACTAGTCCTTGATGCTATCTACAAATTAACTTGGCTGATGGCAGCTGTAAGTTTAAAATATATGCTATGTTACTGTGATCCAGCATGCAGGTCAACCAGCTTTACTTAATTTTCTAAATATATGGTTTTCAAGTAAAAGATGCTCCCCAGTCTTGTCAAATCTAAAGCATGTTCATAGAAAAATACAAATCTACAAAATATTATCAAAACATTCATTCAATATTTGTTTTTTTATCTTGTTATTTTAGCAGTATTTCAATTACAGCCTCAAAATTCTTTGGAAGATTTAAACAATTAATAGGGATAAAAAGTTTAGAAATATCATGCTGTAAAATATAATTATTCATTAAAGCCAGGGACAGCTATTATTTTTCATAGGTTCTTAAACTATCTTAAAGTGAAAGTTTTAGGAAGAATTTTGGGTTCCTACAAATGTCTGATTAAATTATTTAAAAGCTGAACATGCACTTTATCCATTTTATACTTTGGAAGTGAATAGTCAAATAAGTTTCTGTAAGTACACTTTGTACTTAGTATGCATATTAAAAGATCTATAAAATTTTATATAAAAATATTATCCAAAGGATATTCTACATAAAAAATAGCTTCCAGATTTGAAAAAGAAAATTAAGTGCTAAAAAATTTCAGCCTAAATGGATAGTTTCTATTTTAATGGGAAAACAGTTAATTCATAAAATCTTAAATGTCTAATTATTTTGTGTGGTAAGTATACATATGATTATCCCAAATTAGAACCTTGTAAACAGTTCCAAAAACCAAAACTCCTTTTAAAAATATTTAGAAAAATTTCATATTTTACCAGTAGGTTGGGCAAATACTGGAGGAATGGCTCCGGTGGGTACAGCATGTGGATAATTTGGAAACATTGGTGGAGGCAAAGGAAAATTCATTCCTACAGTGCTCTATGAAAATATAAAAAAGATTATAAGAAAATGTAACTATGTTGTAAACAAAGTAATAAAAAATTAAAATAATAGCAAAGAATTAATATTACCAGGTGTTGTAAAGCAAAAAAAGCAGCTTTCTCCTTGGCTTCAGTTTCAGATGGGCATTGTGGTCCATGGATCAGTAAGCCATTAGATAATTTTACTTGACAAATTGTCATTGTCTATGAAACATAAAATATATACCCATAAGACTACGTCAGCAACTAACAATAATAGAGGGACTCCTCTAAATGAAGAAATTTCCTGCAAATTATATATTTTTGGAAGTAGAAGTTAAAAAGTCAATGGTAAACAGCGATGGTTTCCATAAACAGTTGGACAAAAGATATTTAGTAGCAAGTCTAGCAAAAATTTTGGAACTATTCTCTCAATAACAAAATCAAACAAGGAGATGGATGTTCGGATAAAGGACAGAATAAGAACATGAAGGATTTCAGTGGTCATCTAATACAATGCACTCATCTTCCATATGAGGATGGAGACTCAGAGAGGGCAAGTGACTTGTCCAGAGTCATGAAGGAAGTTATTTATAGAGCCAGGATTTGAGCTTAAGTTAGTCCATCACTCTAACGTTCAAGCCCTTTCTACGGCTCTACATTGCCTGTCCTTGCACAGGGAAGCCCTTTGGAAGGAATCATCAAAAATTGTCCAGCTGCCTATGTAGAGCAGCCTGGAAACACTTGAGCAGAATGCACTGTAACCAAAATTGATAAAGGTGTCAAAGAAACACATTTTAATTTACCAATATAATTTTCCCTTACTGTTGACTAGGCTTTTGCTCTACTGATTTTGGGCATGAACTGGAGACCAAGATATATTATGCTGACATTTAAAATCCTATTGATATTTTCCATAGAATGGAGTTCAATAATTCAGTTAGGAAGAGAAAACCAGCCCTCTGGTTGCTAGGATGCGTTGCCTCCAATATGTTGGTAACAATCTAAACAGTTCAAGGTTGCTCAAAATTCCCTTCTCATCCATGAAAGTTTCCTTGATTAACTCTACCATCTCAAATTCTCATTCACTCAGTGTCCTTCAGCATTCACTATGTATGATCAATTTTAGAAAGCAATGAATGTAATCTGAGATTTGTATTTAATGAGATGTGATGGTTCTTTTGTTTGAATATAAGATGTGGTACTCTGGGAATATAAAAAGGTTAAAACACTTGGGATAGCTGGAATAAAGCAAAAATAAAGAATAAGGTCTACTATCCTTTTTGGAATGACAAAATAAGCTTGTGGTCTTCTTTTCCACTGGCATTTTAGTACTCATATACAAATTCTTAAAAGCAGTGTAGTAGTCTAGTTTGATAGGGGATAACACCAGTGATGCTTTCGTGTGTGTGTGTGTGTGTGTGTGTGACGCCAACATTTAAGTAGCAGAAACAATGAGAATAAACAAATTATACAATTTATAAAATGCAGCTGTGAGGGGTGCTTACTTTCACATCTGACTTTTGGCACTTACATTTTGAACATTTAGCTGTTTTAAAAAATGATGATGAAGTGAAGAGGAACATACATTTGTACTATTTGTGCTAGAAATCCTGGGACAGAATTCAAGATGGGATTAAATAAGGACTAAAAAGGAAGCAGGCCTAGCTAATAATGACAGGCAAGATTATTCTGTCTGCAGAATCTGTCAGGACACCATTACTGAAATTTCTCTTCACAGTATGTTTTAGGCCTTGAACAAGAAACATGATTTCTTTATAATTACCCCTTGTGCAAAAACTGGGTCTGCTGATGTAGAAAATAAACAAAGTAGGAAGCTTTTAACCTACTATTTAGGCAAAAGAATAGCCCGCAATGCAGTGAATAAGAAACCTCATAAGAAGTGGAGGAAATGTTCTACAAAGCCAGGCAGGAACACAGAGAAGGGATCATAGATGTCAGGTCAAAAGAACGAAGACCCGACCAAGAACAAAGCACGTGGGCAAATACCTGCCATGAGAAAGCAGGAACATCCCCTTGTGATACAATCCCTGGATTCCCCTTTTTAAAAGCCATGTGCTCTGATCTTTACTCTCTTGGGTGCATGTGCACATGAGGGTAAATAGAGATGAGATTTACTAATAAGACCTTGGTGCTCAGGATTAAATATTTTTCAATCTTCTTATAGTCTAAGGGGAAGGAAGGAAGATGTAACTTGAGGGATAAAGGAAATACTATAAACCTTTATCCAACACAGCCAAACCTCAGTAAGTCGAGGTAAAACGGAAGGGATGTTGAAGGGCCAAGAATGGTGCCTGCAGATGCAATTCACTGAAGGGTCATTTTTAGGCTTTGGCCTGGTGGGAACCTCATTAAGATCACAAAGTATCTTGGGGAGGAATATCTATCCTGCCCTATGTAGAGTGAATTCAAAGTACCCAGCTCTCAAGAAATTATGTTATTATTCAAGCAGGGAAAAAAATGTTGAGTGCTCTAGGTACTATCCTTACTAAATCCAACAAATGGTTCAGGTCCATCATGTAATACTCCCATTTCAACTTTGACTTTTAGTTTCAAGGCACAAAGTATTTCTCTTACTTAAAGACTGAAGATTTAAAAAATCATATTTCTGGAAATGGTAGCAAAGGCCCAACAATATCTATGTTTTTACTACGTCTGGCTGCTGCTCATAAACTCCCTCTTTGAGTCTCATGTTATTTTCTCTAGAAAAGCTTTGTTCCCCTCTAAAATTCCATTAAGCTGTGATAATGATAAAGTAATACTTTACCTGTGGTGTTCTGAGAAAGGTGAAATCTGGTTGTGGCATTCCAACAAGAGAACAAAGTCGAGAAAGCTCTGATACTGGTGTGGACAAAGGAGGCTGCTGGCTGAGGACAGGTCGGCCTAAATTGTCTATTGCTTGAGCGCTATGGCAGTCTGGATTATGAGGCTTATTCATACAAGCAGCTACCAAAAGAAATAAAAATTTACATTTAATAAGACGACACACAAAACACGCAGTGAGACCTGCTCGATTAAGGCTTATATTGCTACGCGAGGGTTTTTGATCAGGGAAGAGTTAATGGTTACAAGACAAAAAACAAAACAACTCACTCTAAATGAAGCATAAGACTTCCATCCAGCCGGCAGGATGCCTGGAACATCAAAGTAGCTGATAAATGTTTATTGATTGCCTGGTTCAACATCACCTCCAAATACTTGCTTTGGAAATGAAGAACTGCTATATAAAAATGTGTAATTTTTGGCAGCAATTCCTTGCTGTAGGAACAGTCTCTGTACCAAGTATCAAAGCATATAGCAACCCATTTGATTTAAATGAATCTTAGGGAGTTGCTTTATGCACAGAATTAAGTGGCAGGGCAGGATGACACATGTAGAATGTGTTAGACTTGTTTGTTAATGACCAATTCCTTCCTGAATTTACCCTTCTTTCTTTTCCTTCTTCCTGTTTCTATTTCCCTGTTGACTTGAAGGTATTTCTACACTAAACTGTGTGTTTCTGCCCTCTTTTTTACCAACTTAAATGAAAGTGAAGGTGAAAGTTGATGAATGATCCTCCTGTTTTCCCCATATTTGCACGAAGTTCAACTTACATAACCCACTCATGTGTCTTAATAAGTTGTCCCATCTTTTCTCCCACTTTTATAAAAATGAACATTTGGAAGACTTTTACACACTGATGAAGAATGAAATGAGCAGTACCAGGAGGACAATTTATACAATAGCAACACAGTAATTACCGAAACCTGTAACAAACGTGAGGATTGACAAGAACAAGGACCATTCACAACCGAGGAGGACTGATGATGAAACATTATGGAAAGGTGACAGACTTAAGTGTATAATGAGACATATTGTAAATATGTATATGTTTACACACACACACTGAGGAAATTTTTTTTGCTTGTCTACGCACACTGTTATAAGAGGTTGTTTTTCTTTCTTTTTTCAATAGGGTGAAGGACAGAAAGGAAAAAACAAATTATTAATTTAGAAAAGTAGATAGGTGGGAAGGGGCTATAGATGTTAAACACTGAAGCATTTTTACATGAGATCACTGCATTATTTAATTATTTTTCATTTTCTTACAAGAGATCTCTCACAAAGTAGAAACAACAGGTAAATGTCATGTAAAAACAAAACAAAAGAGTGTTAGAAATAAGATTTGAACTTGGGTCTTTCATAAAAAAGTATTTATTAGAAGCTTGCCATGGACATAACACTGTGGTAACTGTTGGGAATACAAGTACTAAAGTGAAGGCACTTCCTGCTCTCAAAGAGCTCACATATTGGGGGGGGGGGGGGGGGAGAGTTGGCGGCTGGGGAATGATATTTTGGTTTGCTAAAATTGCAGAGGTGATGGATGAGTGGAGTCCCTGGGGACTAGAGTGATCCACTCTTTTTTAGGAATAATGACAGAGAGGATCTAATGGTTGCTTCTGAAAAGTAGGGTGGGCTGGGATACTAGTTCACTCCCAGGGGGAGCTCTAGGCATGAAAGACTGAAGTTCTCCAAGATCTGTGTTTCTGGGGGCCAGGTGGCCAGGGAGTGAAAATGTCAAGGCTGATAGGGTTCAGCTGTTTTCTGGTCACTGGATAAGGATATCTGCCAATTAGAATATACCAACAGTAAAATTCAATGGTTTACAAACTCCAAGCTGTTTCTATTATTGTAGGTTAATTTTTCTCTCTCAAAACAGATGACTAGTTACTGATTTGGAAGTTCTTCCAATGATTCAGATTGCAACCCACACCTGCCAGCTCCTCCTGTGTGCCACAGGGCTCCTGGCTAGGTGCTTGTGGAGCCTGCTTGCTGTGCACCTGCCAGTGTTTGACTTTGGTACATGACCAGTCCATTTCCTCTATCATGTTTCCTTGATGCCATCTTTAAACTTTTGTTTTTCTTAGTTCCTCATGTTACATGTTGTAGTTTACTCACCCCTATCATGTGCCTTTCCATTGTCAAAGGTGTGACATTAATTTTAAATTCTTCAGAGGTTTTTGGATTCAACATCTACTGATGTATAGTAGCACTACTAGAATGTTGGTGTTAAGAAGGACTTTGTTTCTGGGGAAAGCTTGGGGGCTTTAAAGGAACTTGGCAATCTCCTGAAGGGTAATCCAGTCTGCTCCCTTCCTCTTGTTCAGCTCTGGGTCCATCTCACCGTCCATTGGCATTATCTCTGTTAGATATATCTAATGATAGGAGGCTATCCATCCAAATGCACATCTGAAAGTGTAAGCAAGGTGGATTTTTGTTATTATTTCTTGGAGTCCAGTTTCCAGGATCTGTGGCCATAACAATCTCTTGTTCCAGGTATTTTATACCACTGTACTCAGGTGCTGAGTGCCTGCTACGCACGTGAGCTCTCATGCCTCTCTACACTGAGCCAATCAGGTGTTGAGTAAAACTGTATATAGAGAGAGCTTTCAAGGAAACGAATGTTGAGCACTGAGATGAGCAGCAGTGGTGGTGGCAGCGGCAGCAGCAGCAGGAACTCACCAAGCAGAGAGGAGACCTCTGAGAGTGGAGAGGAGACTTCTCATAGATCAAGAGTGACCCTATGCTAGCAGCCTCCCTGCAGGCAGGATCTGTGCAGATTAAAGGAAAGTATGGGGTCTAATGAGACTGGGAGAGTTGTCTGTTGTTTCCTAGTTGTTGCATTATCTTTCCTGCAGCTAAAGCTCCTATAGATAACAAAGGAGAGAGGGGAGAGTTGCTTTTGGCCGAAGGAAGAGCTTGAATGGAGGAACTCTGCCCCAAAGTGTGCCTGAGGGGTGGGGGCCCTGGAAGCCCCTCAGGACTTGGATGCCTTAGCTCATTCAAGCATGCGTGCAGTGTGGAAAGGACACACCCTTAAGAAGATTTTTAGGATTTGGAGGGGTTGTAACCTACTGTGACCTAGGGGTGGAGTGTGTTGGGTTCTCTGCTACCCCTGGAGATGTACTGTATTAAGGAAGACCCTGGCCTGGGATCCCCTGATTGTATAAACAAGTATTTTGGGATGTACTGAATAACATGTTTTGTTTAAGGCCATGTGGCCACCCTGGCAATAAGTAGTTATGAATTGTGAATGCTTTAGTTTCTTGAATAAGATTTACTTTTGAACAGAGTGTGATTTCAACCCTTAAAATATATGTGTGCGTGTGCATGTGTGTGTGTGTGTTCTGGAATTTGATGCAATTAGCACAATGTCATCCACAAAAAGTGGTACTTGGGAGCTTACCCTGTTCTCAGAAAAATCCTCTTACACTTAGATTCTGAGCTATATTCCTGTCATGGGGGGGAACACTTTGACATGCATATACATGTGCTTGCTTAAGGCCTTCCTTAGTGTTCATGGTTAGAGGGTCATTCGACATAGGTATTTCCGCTTCAAGGAATCCTAAAGGATTGCAACGTACAGAAGATCTTATTGAAAAATGAGACTGTAAGGTGTTTTCTTGTACTGAATCAAATAGTTTATCATAAAAAAAATCACTAAGTACAACAGAATCTCTCATTCTCTGCATCTTTTAGTCAATTATTAAAAGATGATGATGTAGTCCATTGTTGAAATCTTATGAAAATCTGCTTGTTTTCTGCGAATATTTTCTGTTGTAAAGGTTGTACCTGAAGTCCTTTAGCATGACAGAACCTGCTACATTTTACACTCTTTAGAGAACCCAAGGTCACCTTCATACCATGAGGAGGAATTTGAGTGTGACTTTACAGAGGATAATAATTTTGAAAATTTTCAGTACATGTGTCCGGTAAACAACAAACGTATCTTGAGTGCCTGAAGGCTATTCAACTTTGTTCCAGGGACATCCGCATGATGCACTTGGTTCTAAGCAGATCTATGGCTTAGTCACAGCTTTTATGAAAAAGTTTAAAAAATTTTATATTGAATATAGTTGTTGTTTTACATGCCAAAAACACTTTTTCAAACATATATTAGAAAATAATTCATTTGTTTCTGACATTGGGAACACTTTCATTCTACCCAGAAATGTGTTTTCCCCTCATTCTTTATGACTTTTCAGTGGTTCACACCACCATGTAAAGCAAATAAATGCTCTCAGAACCATCCCCACGTTATAAGATGAGATACATCAAATCAGTTTGGCAATTAAAAATACAATGGAATTTCCTTTATCATACAGGTCTTAGGGAATAAAAACAGTATCTTCTGGGATGTCATTAATTGGTTCTAGGAAAATCAATCACTAATAATGTTATGAAGGCAGGGAGGGCTGTGTCTTGGGAAGTTGATTGAATGCTAAGCAAAATTTTGAAACCTGAGTTTTGCTATGATGCATTAATGATACAACTAACTACAAAACAATATCATTAAGTAATGCAACTGCACCCAGATTCAGTTAATAACAAACTGTGTTATAATTTCAGTCTTTGTAAAACATATCAGAATAGTGAATTCCTAATAACTGGATTACACATATTTCTACCCGAGGTCTTTTTAAGGTTAAATGTAATTGGAAAAAGAAATCTGTGGTTTTAGTAGGAATCAAATATTTCAGAAGAAGCGATTTTAAACCAAGGATAACAGAATTAATGACATTCTTTAGGTTTAATATCTGTGGATATGAAGTGTGTATATGACTGTCTACTGGTACATATTTATTACATACTATAACCAATAACATATACCAAAAGCATATTAAGTAAACAATATATTATAAATTCTATAGTCTGATCTTAGGACAATTATACATGATTAAAAAAAATGACTGGACTTTTATAATTATTTTAGGTGATTAGTACAGGAACTATACATTCTACATACCTAACTTCTTGGTTTGCCTAGGCTGTGAAGAAGATCCAAAGACCTCTTTCCTATTAGAAGAGGCATAAGTTTCATTAACTAACTGTTTTACTTCATTCTTGTGGTCCGCAGGGTCAGAGCCATCAATTTTCAGAATTTCTTTAAGCATCTGTGTTCCCTTCTTTAAGAAAATACAACAAAAATTAGTATTATCCTATTTTTGAGAATTACATTATTTTTCTTTTAATGAGAACATTTCATGGTGAAAAACAGTTATGCTCCTTTCCAATCCCTGATTGGAAATGGGCAGCAGCAATGGAAAGATAGGTATGGTGCCAAGGTAGAAAGGGGTAGTTTCAGTTCCTTGGCATAGCTTTGTTTTGCCCAAAACGCCACACTTAACGAGTAGAACATAAGTGTGTATGACATAGAGGGCATTGTCTAACAAGAAGTTAGATGTTCCCTTTTTATAAGAAAAGCAAACCTTTATTTGCATGCCAACAGGTTTGGTTTGGTTTTTTGCTCTAGAACTGGGACTTCATTAGGATAGTGTACTTTCAGGGAGGAAACTTCTTTGATCAAAGCGCATCGATGACTGTCCTGTCACATTTCACCTCAAACAGTGACCTAGGGCACTGATAAAAGACTTAAGTCATCAGCTAGTATTGGAGCAGAGGCTTGGTTTGAACCCAGATTAGAAATTAGCAACACTAGAGAAATGGCAGAAAAATAAAAAGGAAACATTTTTAAGAAAACTAACCATAGCAAATGACTGTGGTGACAAATGTTCTTCACTTGTTGTTGGCTCCTCACCGTACTGTACTTCATTCTCCTTGGAGATTTTCAAGGACATTAAGAAATTTTCAATTCCAGCGTCAGTCTAAGAGAACAAATATGATTTTAACATGCAGACAAAAACTACAGTAATCTATAAGAGTCTACCAGTTAATATTCAATTACAGGCATTTATTTTTATCCAGTCATAATCTCAGTACTTATGATTTTGAGGAAAGAAATCAGAAATCTTTCTCTTACCTTCCCAACTGTATTTGGATCCTCAGGTATAGCCTTTTGTACTTCTGAAGCACTGGGACTTTCATTTCTCTTCAAAAGTTTAACATTACATTTGGGGGTTCCTCCAAAAGTCTGTAGAAGAGCAAATATAAACCTGACCTATTGACCTCTTTCTTCCAAGAAAATCTAAGTACAGCTTTAAAGGACTGTCCATGTTAGTGAGTTAGGCTTGACTTATAGGGCATGTTTCCTCCTGGCACTGTTCCATCTGGCCACACCCACACATACCCCCCCCCCCCCTTAAAATGTAAATTTCCTTTAAGGGATTATTTCATTCATGACACTAATATCCCCAGTACTTAGCACAATGCCCAATACAGAGCAGACTCTTAATAAGTATTTATTGATTTGAAAACAGGAGAATAAATAAGTATAAAAAGATTCTAAGTTCAAAACTTGTCTATATTTACCTCTAAATCTTCACCCTGCTATAGCCCTCTCCCCTCTCTGACTGGTGACCTAAATCCCCAGGGAACCTCCAGATGATGCCTTCCTCCTTCAGAGTGCCTCCATTCTAGTATATATCTATTCTGTATGTTTCCCTTAGAATGTATGCTCCTGGAGGCCAGGAGTTTACTTTGTCTTTCTTTGCATCCCTTGCCCTTAGCACAGTGCTTGGCACATAGATGAGAGCTTAATAATAAATATCTGGACTGACGGACAACTTCTCAGTCTTCTGCAGGGCCTTGGATATGAAAATAAAAAAAGGCTACAGAACTCAAAAGCCAAGAGGATTTATGCAGAAAGTTGATTAGCTATTAGCGTATAAAAAACAAAAACCAAAGTTTAATTTACCTGTTTATTTGCTGTCTTTTGTGACTGACATTCATTCTTGGAAATTTTGCAAATTTCTTTGTCTAGAAATAGAAACCGATGTTTGATTAAATGATAGAAAAAGAAGCCTCAGCCTTGTTCATCTGGGAAAAACACCTTAGAGCTGGATGGGGATGGAGATGAAGCTGGCTGAGCTAGAAAGCAATGTAAGCTGTAGATAAAACATGTGCTGGCGAGGAGAAAAGAAGTTGCAGAAGGGTCAGGGAAAGCAGGAAGGACCGAAGGAAGGCATGCAGCACGCAATCACAGGACCACAAGGGTCAGCCCAGCAGAATGCCCAGGGGAGGAGAGTCTCAGTCCACAAAGAGGCTCAAGTCTAGAGAAAGGCACAACTTAGGAAACCAAGAGAAAAAAAAAGCCAGAGGAGCAATGACCAGTGGAAGATGGTAAGAGTAAGGATCCCATCATACACTGGTATGGTCCTTGCTCATTTTCAAACATGTTGGGCAACTGTCGATGTCTCCCTGGATGCACAGCAGCCTTGGGGGCAGCTGGTACAGACTTTCCTACAGAGGAGGAAACGGAGCCTACAAGATGAGAGGGAACTTGCCAAGGGTCATAAGATCAAGTGGGGTAGAACATTGGGGACCCTAATTAGTAGTATCCCAGACCAAAAACCAGAATTATTTTATTTATATTAAAAACATAATTAACAAGAGAACATAAAGAATGCCTTTTCAGTCAAATGTAAAATCCTTTTAGAGTGCTCTTTCACCCCTCGCTGCTCTCATTATCAAGGGTGTGTGTGTGTGTGTGTGTGTGTGTGTGTGTGTGTGTGTGTGTGTGTGTGTGTGTGTGTGTGTGTGTGTGTGTGTGTGTGTGTGTGTGTGTCTGTCTGTCTGTCTGTCTGTCTGTCTGTGTCTGTGTCTCTGTGTGTGTGTGTGTGTGTGTGTGTGTGTGTGTGTGTTATGCCAGGGTCTGTGTCTTCATCTAAATGTTACACTGAGTGCCTTGTGCATAGTGCTCAGTTAGTGAAGAGTCTGTCAGCTGCTTTTAGAAAACTTAAAATGACCCCTTTTTCATGAACCCATACACAAACAGGTGAAAAACGATACAGTTATTGGTACAGAGAATCACCTAATTCTTACTCTCTGGCAGTGAAGTGGCACAGTAGATACAGCACTGAGCCTGGAGTCAGGAAGACCTCAGTTCAAGTCTGGCCTTCAACACTTACTATGACCCTGGGAAACTTAATTTCTGTTGCCTCAGTTTCCTCATCTGTGGTGAGGATAAAGTGAGATATTTGTAAAGTGCTCTGCAAATCTTAAAGCAGTATGTCAATACTAGCTATTATTTGTATTAAAAACAGATAAAATGAACGCCTATTCATTTTTCTAGAAATATCAAAATGGAAACTTAAAAAAAATACATTTCTAAAGTAACAGATTTTTAAGATATTCTATAACATGAAATGTTTGGGAGCACTTTCATAAAAGAAAAGGTGTAAAAAAGGTGAGCCATTATTACTGTCTGAGAATTAATCAAGTATTACTATCAGGAACAAAAAGGGTACAGAGATTAGCAGTCATCTGCCACATTCTGAAACAATTGACATGCCTGAACTTTCACAAGAACAGCACTGAGAGCTTGGAAATAAAACAGTGCTTAAAGAAGGAAGCATACTACAGCTCTTAACTGGACTTACATTTTCTGTACTGGTCACATTTTCTTTGCTGACTCTTAACGCTGATGTCACTGAAGCCAGGTTTAGGTGACTGAGTGGTGGGAGCTGCTCTGTTTATTTCTTGAGGTAGAACCAAACCCTGAAAGTTGAAATTCCCATAAATTAGCTAACAAGATACTTTAATAACAATACCACCATTTAACTTAACTATAAATCAGATAACTTAAGAGTTTTAAAATGCTCAACTGAGACTTCCTCTTAACAAGGAAAAAGGATTAAATGAAACTGACAAAAATGACTGTGTCAGACAGGGTCTAAAATATTTTACATCCAACGTTAACCACATTTCTTTATGGAGAGAAGGAACTTGTGTTTCATCATTAGGTTTCAAGGATTGAGACTGGTCAAGAAAAATTACCCTTTACGTTACTGTCATCACTGTTCTGGCTCAGCTTACTTTACTCTTGTGTCAATTCACATAAAAGTTTTTCAATGTTTCTGAATTTTTTTTTTTGATTCTTATAGAAGATGCAAAAAACAAACTCCTTCCCTCCCCCAACCAAGCCACCAGCACCTTCCTCCCAAGGCTGTTTTACACATATTTAGATTGCTTCTGCAGCTACGATCGAAGCTCCTAGAGTGTGGAGAGTGCTTCATCTTTGTCTCTGGATTCCCAGGACCTAGGACAGTAACTGGAGCACAGCAGGAGCAGAATAAATGCTTGCTGATTGTGTACTTAATTTTTCCCAATCATAGATCAGAAATAGGCACCTTATTGTGGAAAATTTTTTTCTATTGGGATATATGCCCAATAGTGGGATTACTCAATTAAAGGGTACGAACAGCTCAATTACTTTCCTTAATTCCAAATTTTTTTTTCCAGAATTAGACCAACTGGATAGATCCATAGCTTCAACCGTAGCTATGATATATCAGTGTGTCCATCTTCCCACGGCTCCTCCACAGATCTATCCCCAAGGGCTATCCCTGCAATTCCCAGGGCAGAATCCTAGGTCCCTACTTATACCTCTGAGATGATTATCTCAGGTTCAAGGTACTTTTTGAATCACAAATTCCCACTGATGTACCCTTTCCATAGCCACTCAGAGGATAAAATTATTAAATTATAAGGGCACTTAATGAAATAGAATAGCAAGAAGATTTACAATGGAACATTCTCTCCTTACTCTCCACCTCCCCCCAAGAAAAATAAAAATACAAAAGTAAAACTCAGGAAGCACTTTCCCACAAACATACATATCACCAAGAGTAACAAGTAGACAGAGAGTGTGCATGTTAAGATCAGCTGATTTAAACATAGCACTTCTGGTGGTAAAGGGAGTGCTATTCCTTTTGTAGGTTTTGTTCTGTTTTTGTTGCCATTTCTTGTACTTTTCTGAGATTCTAATTATAGCTACTATGATGTTTTACTTTTCAGGAGTTTTATTCTAAGACTCTCTTACCTCATAGTATCTCTTCATTGTATTATGAATCTTCTTGGCCATTTCCTCAATCTCTTGGCTTTTTTTGAGGGGCTTAACTCCTAAACTTGTCTTGGAATCAAGGACTTTGAGAGTAGGAAGGAACTTTAGCACCCATTT
Source organism: Notamacropus eugenii (assembly GCF_028372415.1). NCBI lineage: Eukaryota > Metazoa > Chordata > Mammalia > Diprotodontia > Macropodidae > Notamacropus > Notamacropus eugenii. Next base: position 330,538,540 of record NC_092877.1, read on the forward strand.
CGTCCAACCCAAGTATTAAAGGAATCCCCATTACATCATACTGTTTAGTGATGAATGACTGACCAAAACCACCTACTAAAGTATGGAATGGTTATTTATGATCAATCATTTATCTTTTAAAAAAACAATAAAACTCATCTTTCTGTCCTGTCCTATTATACTTGCTCAAGTACTCAGCTGTATATCACTGCAACTACTCAAGAAAAAATCTATTTCCCTAAACTTTCCTTCAAGATCTCCTTATTGCTCTAAAGCAGACTGTTCTGTGAAGTTTGGATTCAGTAAAAGGGCAGCACTTAAGGATCTAGAGGACCACATGTGGTCTCAAGGCTGCGCATTCCTCACCCTTGCTCTAGAGCATTAAGAGTTTACAAAGGCAAAGCAAAGGTTTTTTATACATAGATGGATTCACCAGTCTGTATAAATACATTTGCTAAGATACACAATACTGAACATAAGGCAATAGAAATGTATGTTTATAAATTAAGGAATACTGCTGTACTACTTATATTAAATGCTAAAAGTCATAACAATTTCAAGTAAGTGATGCTGAAATAATTAAGGCTGAAGCTGGATTAAAAAAGTTATTTTTTCTTTTCTGTTCAAGAAACATGTCTTAACAATTCCACAACTAGGTCTGTATCCTAAAGAGATAAAAAAAAAACAACAACAAAAAGAAAAAGGACCTGTAAGTACAAAAATATTTATACCACCCCTTTCAATGGTAGTAAAGAATTGGAAACTGAAGGGATGCCCATCAATTGGGGAACTGCTAAACAAGCTGGGGTATATGATTGTAATGGAATATTATTGTGCTATAAGAAGTGACAACCTGGGGGGTAGAGCCAAGATGGCAGAGTAGAAGGATGCACCTCTAGAAACTCTTCTCCCACAGCCCACAAAATACCTGTAAAAAATGACTCTAAACAAATTCTAGAGCAGCAGAAGCCACAAAATGATAGACTGAAAGAGATTTTCAGCTCAAGGTAGCCTGGAAGGCTGACAGAAAAGGTCTATCATACCAGGCACAGAGAGGAGCATAGCCCAGCCTTGGCCTTGTAACAGCAAGGACAGGACTGGAGCAGGCTGCAAGGCCCCACCAGCAGCAGCTGCAGGTCCCCGATTCCTCAACCCACAAATGCCAAAGGCAGCTTCAAAGGTCAGTGAGAAAGCTCTTTCACCTGGGTTAGAATGGAATGCAGAGGTCTAGCGCTGGCTCCAGGCAGCAGTAGCTTCCATTGTTGGAGCCCTGGCCTAGAGACCCTGGAGAATTTAGCAGCTGATCTGGATCTCAGCCCTGAGTGGTGGCCCTGGGGTAAGGAGGAGAGCTGGCAGTGGAGCTGGAGGAGGCTTTGGAGAGGGAATTCTACTCGCAGAAAAGAGTCCTTGTAGTTGCTCCCAGACCAGAGCGCAGGCCAGGAGAGGAATAAACTCCTCCATGATGGTGCCACCTTGGAGGAACTGAGAACTTACAAGTCCCCAGAGTATACCCTCCTCTTGACAAAGAACTCAAAAGTCAAGTAACTGGCTGGGAAAATGCCCAAAAAAGAGAAAAAAAAAATAAGACTGTAGAAGATTACTTTCTTGGTAAACGGGTATCTTCTCCCATCCTTTTGGATGAGGAAGAACAATGTTTACCATCAGGGGAAGACATAAAAGTCAAGGCTTCTGCATCTAAAACCTCCAAAATAAATATGTGATGGTCCCAGGCCATGGAAGAGCTCAAAAAGGGTTTTGAAAATCAAGTAAGAGAGGTGGAGGAAAAACTGGGAAGAGAAATGAGAGCGATGCAAGAAAATCACGAAAAGCAAGTCAACAGCTTGCTACAGGAGATCCAAAAAAATGCTGAAGAAATTAACACCTTTAAAAATAGACTAACTCAAATGGCAAAAGAGGCCCAAAAAAGCCAATAAGGAGAAGAATGCTTTAAAAAGCAGAATTAGTCAGATGGAAAAGGAGGTTCAAAAGCTCACTGAAGAAAATTTTTTAAAAATGAGAATTGAGCAGAGGGAAGCTAATGACTTTATGAGAAACCAAGATATTACAAAACAAAACTAAAAGAATAAAAAAAATAGAAGACAATGTGAAATATCTAACTGGAAAAACAACTGACCTGGAAAATAGATCCAGGAGACCCAATTTAAGAATTATGGGACTACCTGAAAGCCAGGATCAAAAAAAGAGCCTAGACATCATCTTTCACGAAATTATCAAGGAAAACTGCCCGGATATTCTGGAACCAGACGGTAAAATAAATATTGAAAGAATTCATCGATCACCTCCTGAAAGAGATCTGAAAAGAAAAACTCCTAGGAATATTGTAGCCAAATTCCAGAGTTCTAAGGAGAAAATATTGCAAGCAGCCAGAAAGAAACGATTTGAGTATTGTGGAAATACAATCAGGATAATACAGGATCTGGCAGCTTCTACATTAAGGGATTGAAGGGCTTGGAATATGATATTCCAGAAGTCAAAGAAACTAAGATTAAAACCAAGAATCACCTACCCAGCAAAACTGAGTATAATACTTCAAGAGAAAAAATGGTCATTCAATGAAATAGAGGACTTTCAAGCATTCCTGATGAAAAGACCAGAGGTGAATAGAAAATTTGACTTTCAAACACAAGAATCAAGAGAAGCATGAAAAGGTAAACAGGCAAGTGAAATCATAAGGGACTTACTAAAGTTGAACTGTTTACATTCTTACATGGAAAGATAATATTTGTAACTCTTGAAATTTTTCTCAGTATTTGCGTAGTTGGAGGGATTACACACACACACACACACAGACGGAAGGCACAGAGTGAGATGAATAGGAAGGGATGATACCTAAAAAAGTAAAATTAAGGGGTGAAAGAGGAATATATTGGGAGGAGAAAGGGAGAAATGGAATGGGGCAAATTATCTCTCATAAAAAAGGCAAGAAAAAGCTTTTTCAGTGGAGGGGAAAAGGGGGAAGGTGAGAGGGAAAAAGTGAAGCTCACTCTCTTCACATTCAGCTTAAGGAGGAAATAACATCACACTCAATTTGGTATGAAAATCTATCTTACACTACAGGAAAGCAGGGGAGAAGGGGAGAAGTGGGGTGTGAGAGAGATGATAGAAGGGAGGAAGGGGGTAATTAGAAGTAAACACTTTTGAGGAGGGACAAGGTCAAAAGAGAGAACAGAATAAATGGGGGGCAGGATAGGATGGAGGGAAATATAGTTAGTCTTTCACAACATGACTATTATGGAAGTCTTTTGCAAAACTACACATATATAGCCTATGTTGAACTGATTGCCTTCTCAGTGGGGATGGGTGGGGAGGGAGGAAGGGAGAGAAGTTTTAGGAACAAATGTTGAGAATTGTTTTTGTGTCTACCTGGGAAATAAGAAATACAAGTAATGGGGTAAAGAAATCTATCTTGCCCTACAAGAAAAGTGAGAAGATAGGGATAAGAGAAGGGAGGGGTGTGATAGAAGGGAGGGTGGATTGGGGGAAGGGGTAAACAGAATGCAAAGCATTATGGGGAGAAAGGAGGAGAGAAAACTTGAAACTCAAAATCTTATGGAAATGAATGCTGAAAGCTAAAAATAAATAAATTGAAAAAAAAAAAGAAATGACAAGCTGGATGATTTCAGAAAAACCTGGAAAGACTTACATAAACTGATGCAAAATAAAGCAGCCAGAACCAGGACATTGTACACAGTAACAGCAATAGTATACGATGGAGAATTGTGAATGACTTAAGCATTCTCAGAAATACAATGATGCAAGAGAATCTCAAAGTGTAAATGATATGATCCACTTCCAGAGAAGAACTGATACTGTCTGAATACAGACTGAAACATGTTATTTTTCACTTTCTTTCATTCTTTTTTCTTATTTGAGTCTTCTTGTACAAAATGACTAACATGGAAATGTTTTACATGACTGCACATATATCTGACTGCTTATGTCTCAGGGAGGGGAAGGGGACTAAAAGAGGGAAAGACAGAATTTAGAACTCAAAACTAAAAAAAAAAGTTAAAAAATTGTTTTAATATGTAATTGGTGAACATTAAAATGTCTTAAATCTGTACGTTAAAGATCAAAGGAGTAATTTTTTTCTAAGAAGATATCATTTGTAATTATATATTAATGTTACAAAATTATAACAATAATAATCTATATAGCATTTATCAAAATGGTAGTACTTTTTCAAAAACATTTTTTCTTTGGGTTTCCATTAATTTTTTTTCATACAGTATTAGTTGCCTACTAACCTTCTCCTGTGAATTCTGCTGAAAATGTTGAGGTTTCCCTGATCCTTGTAATGACTGCCAAATACTGCAAAATTCATCATCATCTTTAGTAGGTACCTGACAAAGGCACAACATAAAATATTTAAGGAAACAAAATATAATTATAAGCATAACATAGGGTAATAAGAAAAATTTTTAAAATAGCCACCATTTGTTTATTCAGTTTTCTAGAATCTGTTCTTCATCAACAATAGACCATTAATTTGTAAACTGGCTATCTAAATAACTTTCATTAGCTGTATCTTTCAGAGTTTTTTTTTCCCCTTTGAAATAAAGTGTAGTGGTTCCTGAAATTATGTTTCTAGAATAAGCTCTATTTATGAAAGCCAGCTAAGGTTGTAGGTATAGAAAAGTGATCTTTTGGTAATAGATAAAAGTACTAGAATTGGAGCAAGAAGACCTGGGTTCAAATTCCGTTTCAGACACAACTAGCTGTGTGATATGGGGCAAATCACAACAGCACCTACCTTGCAAGGCTGCTGAGAGGACTAAATTAAAATGTCTGTAAACCTTCAAACACTACATGAACACTAGCTCCTATTATCATACACAATTGGTCTAAGATTTTACACTAAGCATTAAAAATCCCATTCCCAAATAGATAGGCATCCCCTAGACTTCCAAATTGGCTTTCTTGCTGTTTGATACACAAGACATTCCATCTTCATGTCTTTTTCCTCATACTATTTTGCTTGTGATCTCATCAGCTTCTATGGTTTCAATGATCATCTCTATGAAGATGAGTCTCAGATCCATTTCTCTAACTCTAACCACTCTCCTGACCTCCAGTCTTGCTTCTCGAACTACCTAAGGGACCTCCCAAACTGGATGTCCTACAAACGTCTTAAAATTCAGCATGTCCTTAACTGAACTCATAATCTTTCCCTCCAGCCTCTCCCCCTATTTCCAAACTTGCCAATTACTATCCAAGGCACACCATCCTCCCCGTATTCCATATTTACAACTTTGGTGTCAATCTTGACAACTCATTCTCTCTCATCTCCTATATCCAATCTGCTGCCAAGTCCCATAGACTTTACCTTTACAACACTTTTTGTATATGCTCCCTTCTCTCCTGAGACATTGCCATTACCCTACTGGAAGACTTCATCACCTCATGAAACAGACTTCTGATTGGGCCTCCTTTTCTCTCCTAACCCCAGAACATCTTCCATTCAGCAATCCAAATGACCTTTCTAAAGCACAGGTTTGATGATGTCACCCCTTGTCCTCAACCCCCAACTCAAACTCCAGTCACTTCCTGTCACTGCAGGATCAGATAGAAACTCCTGTTTGTCTTTTAAAATCTTTCATAATTTGGCTCCTTGTTGTCTTTCCAATCTTCCTAAAATTTACTTCCTCCCAAGCATGATCCAGTGAAATTGGCTTCCTTCCTATTACTTTCACAAGATATTCCATCTTCCAACAGCATTTTCACTGGCTTTTCCTCAGACCTTGAAAACCACCCTGGCTTCCTTCAAATCCCACCTAAAATTCCATTTTCTACAAAAGGTCTTTCCTGGTCCCATTTAATGCTAGTGCCTTCCCTCTGAGATTACATCAAATTTATTCTGTATATACCCTATTTTACATAGTTGTTTGCATGTTGTCTCCCTTGTTAAATGGTGAGGTCCTTGAGGACAGAGTCTATTTTTGACTCTTTCTGTATTTCGTATTTTGTATTTGATTTGTATTTGATTTGTATTGATTTTTTGTATTTCTTTGTATCCTTATGACTTAAGCTTGGTGCTTGACATATTGTTAAGTGCTAAATAAATATTTGTTGACTTATATTTATTACCTATGTATATATTTGCACATGTACACACCATATCCCTTGCTTGAGGGTAACTGTGGTTTAATTTTTTTGTTTGTATCTCAGTTGCCTAGGACAGTGCACAACATGTTCTAGGCATTTCAAATACGCTTAATTTAACATTCTTTATAAACGGGTTTTTCTTATATCTCATTAAAATTAATAATGACTAATAATAACACACTGTATTTCTACAGTACTTGACAGTGGTCAAAGCATTTCTCAATAGCTCTACATCACTATCCTATAAAGTAGGGGGCTGAACCCGTCAGGATGGCTTGTGACATTTCTAGATGCCTGTGTATTCCTAATGATGAAAAGGAGGACCACCACGTCTTCCAAACTGTCTTTCCACTGCCTCCCCAAGCTACTCCAGGACTTGCCATGAGTTCTGCTGTTTTGTCCTGTGGTCCTGGAGCACTGCTGTCTAAATTTCCCATGTAGCCAAAGGACCTGTGGGCCCTGCCATCGTTCCTCCTGCACTGTCAGTACTTTTGGATCTTCCCATCTTCGAGATCGAACTCCTTGAAAGCAGGACTGTCTTGACTTTTCTATTTGAATTTCTAGTGGTTGGCACATAGGAACTTAATAAATGCTTTTAAAATTATTCATTCACTCATTACTGTTCCCATTTTAGAAATGAGGCAACTCATGCTCAGTTATGATAAGTGATCTGCAAAGGTCAGGTGTGGCTATTAAGTAAAGGAGTCAGGACTGGCTCAGGACTGGTTCTTTGTAGTCTTAATTCAGTGATGCTGCTGTTACATCAATAGGCAAGACATTATCTGTAAGAATTAAAAGTGATACTACTGACTTACTGCTGGTAAGGAATTAAGTTCTGAGAGGTTTTTCCAGCAATGGTAAAGAATTTGTGCTGGTACATACATACTTCTTTATTTAGTGCTTTGCCTTTCTGACCAATTGCATTCATTTGAATATTACTTATGTTATTATTGTTGCGGTCTGGTGCTACAGAGGAGAGACAAAAGCTAAGGGTCCCACCTGGGAAAATACAATTAGACACACAGAACTACAAAATTTAAAATATCTCCCATGAATTTCAAAATGGGAATGGAAAAATGGCTAATATTGAATGACATGCAGCTCTGCTCCCCTTTGGTAGTAGAGAGACAAATTTTAATCACCTGCAGAAGTTTGTAAGAGGTTCTAATGTTCCCTAGGGTGGACAAGCAACATACATGAAAAGGTGGGAAGAACTGATAATGACATTTTTAAATGTGTGCCATTGTGTGCAGCTTTGTATACCCTGAAGAAATGGCTCTATACTTTTTCTAAATAACATTATAGCAAAACAAAAGACAAAGGGATAAAATTTATGGAAATCTAAACTTGTTTCTAGAGTAAATGATTTTGTCCTTTAACACTGGAATTCTATAAATTAAGTGAGAATACCACCAATGTTACTATACTACTCACCAATCTTCCATTAATTTAAGTAAAAACACTCCTTAAGTCATATTTTCACCTTGAGAAGAACTAAATCAAATCTTTCTAAAATAAATGCAGTTTGTGCTTGTGTTCTTTCATCTTTTAACATAATTGGAGAGAAGAAGTAGATCCGGTATTATAGTCAGAAAATTTTGGACTGATTTGAAAAACAAAACAAAATATTAATAGAGCACAACTGAAGATAGGTATGTATATGTCTTACTTGAGAAGGAGTTAAAAGTGATCGAGAATTGTTGGGGCCTACATGGGCTTTCTGAGAAGCTGCAGCAAAAGAACCAGTTGAACTTGAAGTGCATGGATTCACAGCAGGCTGTGGTTTCACTATGGCTGTCAATTTCTGATTTCCAGTCTCTGAGCGATTACCATGAGAAAGGTTAATTAAGGCACTTGTTGGCAGTCGATAACCTCTTGCAGGTGAGCACCTAAAATTAGAGAACAAGCTTAAAAAGGAATCAGAAAGAAACAACATGTAAGATTTATCTAAATTAAAAAAATCATTTTAGGCAATCTAGTGTAGTTCTGGCTAGGCTACATTTCTCCATACTTTTCCCTAGAATATGAGAGATTTTGTCAAATATTTTGCTAAAATCTAGGTAAACTGTATCTGTAGCATTCCCTGGCTCTAATAGCCTAGTAATCCTGAAGAAACTGGAAATGACTTTATTTTGGCACACATGACTCGTTCTTCATGAAACTGCACTGGCTTTCTCTGATCACTGTTTCTTTTTCAAAGATTTTCACTATCCCTTTACATATATTAACACATGTTCAAGAATTTTGGTAGGAATCTTAGTCAAGTTCACTGTCACATATTACATGGATTTTGCTCTCCTAAAAAATCAAGAAAGCTGCCAATCTGGCAGTGGTTTAGTCTTTACATGACCATTTCTTTCAGTTTTGTAAGATGTTGACTATCTAGGCATGGTAATTTTGAAGGCATCATCAAAGAGAATATGACATTCTATCACTCTCCTTTATCTTAGTAACTGTGACTTTCTTAGTGTACAGATTAAAACTGAATTTCTTTTTTTGGTCTACTATCCTGTGTATTATTGAGTCATTAAGCTTTCATACATTAAAACCTTCAGATCATTTTTATACAAACTGCTAATTATCCATTCTTGCCCAACCTTTCAAAAATGATTTTATGAATACAAATTTAGGACTTAATATTTATCTATAATACATTTTATTTTCTTAGTTTAGTCATCATGCAATTCTGGTAAGATAGTCTCATATCCTGATTCTATTGGTGGATGTAGTAGCCATTCCCCTTCCTTGAATGCTCTGCCAAGGTTTACACTGTATGCAAATTTGCTAAGTTTGGCTCTCTTTCTTCATGTAAGTCAAATTTTCTTTGGGATATCACTTTTCTTTTTTTAGGTGGTAAGAGTAAAATACTACTTATCTTGCTATTGTATTCAGAAGAGTTAGTTAAAATTCTGTTATAATTACAGACAGAATTTACATTTGGGAACTGACCAAATTTACATTTGGGAACCAACTTGTAATTTTGTATCTAACTTCATGAAATTTCCAGATAGAATACATAATACTACACTTAAAGGCAAAATGATTTTATAGTTTGCCTTTTAGACCCTACAAATATCCAAAAGAACAAGGATGGTGATGCTACTTGGGGTAGATGGGATAATAATGGATTCAATTTGTTCAAACAATTAAATTTGGTTCAGTAAACACTTATCAAATATTTTATATATGAAAAATATTATGGTAGATGCTTCTGGAGCTTAAAAGGCAAAAATGAAACAATCTATACGCAGAGATGTTTTATTCCAATGGCAAAGGGAGGACTATAGCTACATCTACACAAAGACACACACACATGTGCGCAACTGAAGGAAGGAACACAAACAATTGGAAAACCTGTGCTGAAGCCTAAACAAAAACAGGATTCTAAGAAGCAGAGGTATGAAAGGAATGTACTGCGGGCACAATAAACAAGATAAATAAAGGAACAGAGCTGAGAGACAGAATGCCAACTCAACACTGACTGACATACAGAATGCACTAAGGAGATGAAGTCAGTCCAGAAAGGTAGACTGACCCAATTGGGAATGATTTTAAGTGTCAGGTTGGCAAGTTTGAAATCTTGGAGGTCATAAGAAGTCACTAATGATTTTTGAGTTAAATGGTCATACCTGTGCCAAATTTTTTTTGGCAATTGTGACGAGGGCAAATTATGGAAAGAAGAATCTAGAAGTAGAGAGATGGATTACAAATCCAGGTGTGAGGTGATGACAACCTGAATGAGGTTAGTGGCTGAGTGGGAGCAGTTCTGACGGATGCCAGAGAGGTAGTGGAGGTAGAATTGACAAGGCTTGCGTGACAGAAGATTGATATGGTCTGCTGGTCTCTTCAGCCTGTTACAGACTTTAGCCTCTTAGTAAACTATATGGCACAAGTAAATGGATGGAGGAATAGGCAAGGAAGGGGTAGAGGAAATGGAAACAATGACTTCAGCAAGTGTCCTCGCTTATCTCCTAAAACCAAAATTTAACTTCCTTCTTGAAATCTATATACATTCAGAGGAGTGAAGAGGAGGACTAGATCTCCCATGCAAGAAACTAGGCCTAACACCAGGGGAATCTTCTTACCTGTGTACAAAATAAGGAGACATGCTCCAGCTGGCATCACCTAAACATCACGAGGAAGCCTTGCCTATCTTTTCAGGGAGAAGTTATTGAACATAATGCTGAATGAGAGATTAGGGTGTTATTGGGACAGACCATTTGAGTGGCAGCAGGAAAAACCTCCTTCCATGAAAACCCAGGTAGGAAGCCTTAACCTGGGATCCTCTAAAATGGCATACACAACAAATACAGTATTTCTGGGCAAGTAGGCGGCTCAGTGGATACGACACTGGACCTGGAGTAAGGAAGACGAGTTCAAATCTAAATTCAGAAACTTACTAGCCATGTCACTTAACCTGTTTGTCTCAGTTATTGTGAGGATGAAATGACATAATATTTGTAAAGTGCTTAGAATGAAGTGTTTATTTATTATATCTTAGCTAAAAATGTTAACTATTATTATTTGGAAATGGCCAAGTCTGGGGGAGGTACAATTTTAGGGAACAAAGATAATAACTTTATTTTTTAACCTACTAAATTTAAAATCCAATTGTACATTCAGGAGGAAATGTTCAGTAGGAAGCTGATAATATTGAAGTGGAACTCAGGAAAAGACTAGGATTGTATATTAAGATGGGGGAGTTACCATTGTAATGACAACTGAATCCATGGGAGCTGGTGGAATCATCAAGAAATAAGGTATAGAGAAAAAAAGGAGAGTATCCAGGAGAAAATTGTTTTAAGGATGAGGGAGACACAGGCATAGTGAGGAAGCCAATAGACTGAAGATAGAAGAGAGAGATTAATGGGAATGAGGAAGTTCCTAAAAGACATCAGAGAGCATGGGATGAATGGTATAAAGTGACAAAAATTTGCTTTGATAAAGAGAAGAGCCGCCTCTTCCTCAGGGACTGGAACAAAGGAGAAATAAATGAGTGATGATATAAAGGAGTTTTGAAGTGGGGGAGGAGGAACCCACAGTGGCTGGCCACCCCTGGAAGCAATGAAAGAGTAATGGGAGGCGCTGCAGTGAACAGGTTTCAAACAGCTTCCAGGTGGGCCCTGATCATTAGGGGAGGATCACCGTGCGGCAGCAAGTGCCCAGCTGCCAAGACTTGGTTAACATTTGTAACAGACTTCTTTCAGCAGTATTCAGCACCTTATGAGTAAAATAAGACAAGGCAGGTCACTGGTGGAATGAAGTGATCTGGATAGAAAGCAAAGGGATCAGGGTAGGGGGTAGTGAATAGTTGACCTTTTCAATCATAGTTTTACCTGTGAAGGGATGGGAAGGGAAGTCAGAATAAAGGGATGAACTGGCAGGACATGTAGATGTGAAAGGACTAGAGATCATTAGTAGGATGAAGAATACATTACAGAGAGGCAAATTCGGGACTGATGAAAAGTTTCCCAACAATGAGAGTTATCCAAAGGTGGAACAGATTGCTTTGGCAAATAATAGCTTCTCTCTTACTGGAGAACTTTAAACAAATTCTGAACGACCCTTTATCAAGTATGTTGTAAAAGGGTTTCCTGTTCATTACTAGCGCATGTTGGATTAAAGGACTCTGGGATTCCTTATCAATCCTTGAGATTCTGTGACTCAGTTGTCAAATCTGCTACTCACACTCAAACAGGAGTGGAATCATCGCATACGCCAAAGGCGTAGTACTTCTGAATGGGTACTCGCTCACAGATGGAAGGATTCCTTCTTGTCAAAAAAGGATTACATTCCTGGGGCTATGAAGTCTGAGTGGGTGTTTTCTCAATTTGTGGGGGAGATATTTTCAGAAGTGTGCTTGTGAGTGAAATAGTGCAAGAAAGGCTCACACTCCTTTACTTTCTGGAAAAACTCTGTTCCTGGTGGCCAGGTTCCTTTCCCCATGTTTCCCCATTTGTTTCTTTCTTCCTAGGCCAACGTTCCCCTCAAAAGAGCATCCTCTCTCTTCTGTTCAGAGGCCAATGGGGATGGCTGGCCTACGTCTGAGAATATATATTTGAGCTCGCCTGTGGCTAGGATGGAAAGGGGAGAACACCTTGGAGATGAAAGAAGAGTAAGTCTCACGTGACTTAATTAGTCTAATCTTTAGTCAAATCAATCCTCTTTTATCTTCTTAAGTGTTTTAACCAATTTAGACTGGCATTCTAGTTCCTTTCCATTTCCCATACCCAAATATGAAGGAGTGAAAGGAGTATCCCACAAGGGTTTTCATCTATATATGTATTCCACAGCCCAAAGTCATGAGGATGCTTCCCCAAAGTCACAGGATCTAAAACAGGGTATTAAAGGGGCAGTAATAAGGGGTAACAAGTTCCTCAGAAATCAGCAGTCTTAGATGAGCTTCCATCCAGGAGCTGATTCTTTCTGCTAGAATGATTTGCTCTAGCAACAATGATAAAGGGACCAGAATGAGATCTAACCCTGGGAACCTAGCTATCTCTGTTAATGATTTTTTTTTAGACTAGGATGACAGCCTTCAAAAAAGGAAATGGTTTTTAGCTGATGAGAATGGGCCAAAGCTGCTTCTATCATGTACCTATTAATTAATCAACAAGCATTTTATGAAATATTTGTGTGTACCAGGGAGTGTTAGGTACTAGGGATACAAATAAATACAGAGTATGAAACTCAAGGAGTCTATAGTCTATTAAGAGACAACATACACATCTCTAAGTATATACAGAATAAATATAAATGGATGCTTTAAAAAATAAATATAAGATAATTAATGTGGGGAAGGTAGAGGGGAAAAGGCAGTAGCAAGACCAGAAAAAGCTTCATGTATTCATACTCTCTTGATTCCAAGAGCATGCCTATGTGTCTAGTCATAAAGGAAAGCTTCTAAAGTGAATCACCCCTAGATCAGAAATAAAAATTTTAAAGCTGCATATATAGGCTTCCAATGGCCATTTGGGCATGGCTAAAAACCATATGGAACAGGAAACTGGGGGATGACCAATGGTGGACAAGAAACTGCTGACCATATTGCAGAGAAAAAAGAATTAGGAAGCATAAGTGATGTAAAACACCATAATATTGGCAGTCATCCCCTACAGTAAACACGTGTGATTGCAATTGAGAATCATGATTTTTAAGTGAGGAAATAAGGAAGCACAACTAATGGGATTGTGGGGAAAAAATCCCAATTTCAATACTAAGGTTTCTCATTAATCAAAAGAAAGAACTCAAAGAAATACTTTTCAGTTTTTCTTGTAACATTACAAAGCTCATTTAAAATAAAAAGCAGAAATGAATTTAAATTTAGGTGATACTCATATAACGGAAGCATCATCATTAGGAAAGACAAACCTTATCCTTAAACCTCCATGAAATTCTTCATCAAATAATACTTCAAAAAGCACATCTGCTTCTCTGCTGGCTGTAGAAAAGAGAATCAGCAAAAGGAAAAGTCACTTGATATAATATTGACTAACACTCTTTCACATATTCTTCTGAGATATATTATCACAAGAAACCCTTACATTTTTTATTTTATTCATTAAATGGCTTAAGGTTCAAGGATTTAAATAATTTTAACCAGAAAAAAATGGTTACAGACTGAGACTATGCTCTGAAGAATATTAACTGTATGCTGTAATATCAGTTTTTTCTTATTTGAGAGTTTTCAGAAGTCAAGCAAACACGTTTTTCTTCTAGAAAGCTAAAGATCTAGTTTTTGCTTGGCAATCAACACAATAGGAATCACTTGCATATAGATTATATACATTATCTGACTTATTTTAAACCAATACTAAGCTCAGTTTCCTTGTTGTCTGCTTTGAAAGTCCATTGGCAAACATTCTCCTACTTTTACGGGGGGACGATGATTTCATTTTTCCATAAAAATCAAGAGCCCCTAATGAAAGCAGAGGAATATTTCACTTGTCTCTTAAAATAGTTTTCAGACTGATTAAGTGAAAAACTAAGATGAGGACAATTTTCTCTGATCTCATGAAAACTTATTCATACCTGCTAGAGGTCTTGTATAATTTTAATGTGGTAAATAGAAACCTCCAATTTCTCAGCAGCCCTTTCTCAACTTCCCCTTCTTTTAACCACTCCCCAGATGACTAGGCAAGATAAAAAAGGAGGAGAATTTTTTCAGAAAAGGATAAGCTGAAAATATTAATTAACTTTTAAAAAAGATGATTTTTCCACTTATCAGAATGAAAGTCATTCCAACCTACTTTGCAATGAAAAAACCAAACATGTTTGTTTCCAAGATAACTATAGTTTAAACAAATAACTGGCATCAAAATGAAAATATTACCTCCTTTAATTCCTATAATGGTGCCACGGAGACCCACAGGAACTGAAAAGTTCTCTCTCACATTTACAACACGGTCAAAAAGACGAAATTCTGCATCCCGATCAGGAATAATCCCCTGCTGTTGCTCTAAAGGCTAAGAAGAAAAAATTATTCTAGTATTTCTAAAAATCTCCTGTCCCCAAATACGAAAGACTAGGACATTGCGGAAAAAAGTTAAAGAAGCTGGATTTGCTACATTTTGCTATAAACATCACTTACTCTGTACAGTAAATGGGGTTTCACTGTCACTCGTACCTTCTTATTACTCTTCCTTTGCTAAAGAAATAGAAAAAGACATGCTTAGAAATTCAATAAACAAAGGATACATTCACTTGTAAATACTGTTATCAAGAAGGAAAAGCCTCTAAAATCAAGCAACTCTTTCACAAAGTGAAATGATTCAATTTTGGGGTGTGGGAAGAACATGAGTGAAAGACTGAATTATGATCACCTAAAATAATGACTTTTTATAAAATCTAAAATGGCACCAACCGATCAAAAGATTTTTTGTTGTCAATTAGATTCAACAACCACTTATTAAACTTCCCCTACGTGCAAAGCATTGTGCAAGATCCCAGCAACACCGAGACCAAAAAATCAGTCCCTCCCATCAAGAAGCTTCTATTCTGCTTTGGGATACAACATGTAAATAAGTATCCAACAAGTATTTCTAAAAAATCTACAATGTACCAGGTGCTGTGCTGGGTTTAGAACGTAAGTAGAAAGAATGAAACAACTACTTGCAATGAGTTTACATGCTAAACAGGGAGATAAAAAATACATGCAACGTAAAGTTTAACAAGTACATATGTAAGCATACGCAAACACCTACACACAAAATAATGAAAAATAAAGCAACTTGGGAGGGAGGACATTAGCAGTTAAGGAAATCGGGAAAGGCTTCTTGTAAAACATAGTGCCTGGGAGGCTCCTGAAAAGAAAATACAATTCTATTACATGCAGTTAAGGAAGGAGGGGATTGGGATTCTAGGCATATAGGATGGAGTCAGAAGACGGAGCACTGTGTGAGAGGCACGGAAAAGGGCAGCTTGCAGTGAAGGATGCAGGAAAGAAGTCATGTTCAATGAGAACAGAAAGATAAATAGATGCAAAGTAACACGGGGAACCAGAAAGCCCTAGAACTAGAGGGATTAGAAAAGGGTTCCTAAGCACTTTGAAGGCTGAGGTGAGAGGGGAGGCCAACTGACATATAAAACTATGACAATGCAATGCTATGTTTGAGGAATACTCCAATTTGGTTAGAACACATGGGAGGAGGAAGAATGCCAACTACATATGGAAAGGTCAGCTAGAATGTAAAGGGCCTGAAATGTCCAATATCATAACCCTCCCATACACCTGTGGGTTTTTCTTATTTAAATGTTTCACTTTTTTCTTTGTATACTCTCCTAAAAGCAAGGTACTAAACATTCTTAAGCAGGGGAATGATATGATTAAGCTTGTGTTTTAGGAAGATAATTAGTTTGGCAGTTAGTTATATGGAGGATGGATTGAAGAAAGAAGAGACTAGAAGCAGGGAAACCAATTAGAAGTCTACAACAATAATCCAAGCAAAAGAAGATAAAGACCTCGGATGAAGGGGACAGAATGGGAGAGATGTTGGGGAGGTAGAGGCGATCTGTCTTGGTAATGTGAAAAAGAGGCGGGGTCAAGAATGTTCTTGCAGTTGTAAAATTGTGGGACTCAAGGGATAGTGATATTCTCAACAGAAATGGAAATTTTGAGGAAGGATGAGTTCGGAGGGGTAGGTAATGAATTACATTTTTAACATACTAATCTTAGATGCTGAGAGTACACTCAGGTGTATAGTTAGTAACTTAGGATTTATTAAGTGCCTACTATACATTAAGGGCTAGAAATACAACTAAAGGTAAAATAAGGTAGTCCCTGCTCTCAAGGAGTTCAGAGTCTAATGGGGAAAACAATATGCAAACAACTATATATAGGGATCAATTGGGGGTGGTCTCAGAAGGAAGGCACTAAAATTAAGGATGGGGAAAAGCTTCTTACAGAAAGTATGACTGCAGGTGAGACTTGAAGGACACCAAGGAAGATAGGAAGTGGAGATGAGGAAGGAGTTCTAGGTCTGAGATAACCAGGGAAAGCTCTTGAGAGTTGGGAGATGGAATGTTATATGAGGAACTGCAAGAAGGTCAATGGCAATGGACTGCAGAGATCATGAAAGGGAACAAGGTGTTAGAAGTCTGGAAAGGTAGGGAGGAACCAGGTTATAAGGGGCTTTATAAACCAAATAATTTTGTATTTGATCCTGGAGGTAACTGGGAGCCACTGGAGTTTACTGGCAGATCAGTGTAAAAAGCTGAATGGAGGATGGGCTGGAGGGAGAGATTCTGAGTCATCTACAGAAAGCTGGTAATTGTTCCCAGGGATCTTGATGAGATCATCAAGAGTGATGTTATTGAGAGACATAAGAGAGACCAAGGCAGAGACTTGAAGGTCAACAGTTAGAGTGATGGAAGAGGAGTAATGACCTACCAAAGGAGAGTCAGACGGTCAAACAGTTAGGAGAAACAGGAGACAACAGTACAATTAAAAACCAACGAATGATGTCATCTGGAGAGGGGGAAAGGTGCTACACAGGGTTGAAAACTGTGAAGAGGATGACGAATGTAAAAAAGCTGTTGGATTTAGCAATCAGGAGGTAATTGGTAACCTTGAAAGAACTGTTTTAGTGAGTGTTGAGGTTAGCAGCCAGATTTTAAGGGACTGAGGAGTGGAAAGTAAGGATGCAGAGACAATGACAGAGTTGAGAGAACAGAAGTGGGACAAATGAAAGGAGTTTCCTCTAGGCAGCTGAGAATTTGGAATCACAGAGATGAAGAGAAGAAAAGAGAGAGCTCTGCTAGCCATAGGATGGAGAAGGCTACTTGATGGAGCTCCTATCCTCAAGCATTCTCTGGTGATCGGAGGTATGCTCGTACGCTTTCTCTCAATAATTGACATTTACACAGAGCATTAAAGTTTGCAAAGTGCTTTACAAAGGTCATCTCAATTGTTCTCAAACAGCAAGGGAAGAAGGGAGATGAGGTCAGGTATTTGGGATAACAAAAATACCTTGTAACCAAGTTCCCAGGGGTCTGACAACTAAAATTCAGTGAGAGTCCCTTTATCTCATCTTAAGATAGAAGATGATGCACAATCAGATGATACCTTCCACATGGAATAACTTTGGAATTAGTTCCTGAAATTCTTAAGAATAGAAAACCTGGGTCTTATAACTGTCAGAGAAAATATTGGGGATGTAACTTGAAATCCAATATAAGAGCTGATTTTAAAAGTAATTCTTCCTGAAAACAAGTTCAGTAATTCCTCCTCCCTATCTGATGACATTTAGAATACAGCTGAACACCTGAAAGGTGACAAAAGCTTCTCTGTACTCCAAATATGTGTCACAAAGTTAGTCAATAAATATTTATTAAGCATTATGACCGAGCTGAGCACTGGGGATATGACAAAAGGCAAAAGATGATCTCTGCTCTCGAGGACCTTAGTGTTTGCTAGGTGACAAGAGGCAGGTATTCTGAACACGACAGGAACTGACAGCAGAGGGACACGTAAGAAGTATAAA
This sequence comes from Notamacropus eugenii, assembly GCF_028372415.1. Classification (NCBI taxonomy): domain Eukaryota; kingdom Metazoa; phylum Chordata; class Mammalia; order Diprotodontia; family Macropodidae; genus Notamacropus; species Notamacropus eugenii. The sequence goes on from NC_092877.1 coordinate 330,556,626, forward strand.
AAGACATTTAGTACATGGGGAATTGGAGCTGTCCTACATCCAGAGGCTCTGAGGACATCCCTACTTTAAAGCACAATACCATAAATTATATTCTTGGAGATAAACCTTACTGCCAAGAAAAGGATTAACTTTACAAAAAGCAGAAGTATAATTTTAGAAAGGTTTATATCTTTACTAAAGTATTTTGTAAATTTTCAGCTCTGCTTCTGAGAATCCCTAGTTTCCAAGTTGGCTCAAGTGCCACTTTAAACATGAAATTTTTTCGGATAGATCCAGCTCAGGTCTCTCTTCTAAGATTCAGTTCTATTTTCACCAACTGCCTACTAGGCATTTTAAAGTGGACTGTCAAAGTCATCTCAAACTAAAAATGTTCAAAACAAAATTGATTTCTCCCCCTTACCCATATCATATTCTTCCTGAATTTCCCTATTTCTGTCAAGTAGACCACCATCTGTCCAATTACTCAAGTTTCTCACTCTCAACTCTTCATTTTCAATTACCCCACATATTGAAACAGTTGCCAAATTTTGCTGCTCTTTTCACATCTTGTGTATTTATTCCCTTTCTTTACTCATCGAGCCAGCACTCTATTTCAGGCCCTCATCATGCCTGAACTATTCCCCCTAATCTGAACTGTTAACTCTGGGACCAAATATAAACTCCCGCTTGGCCTTTAAAGCTCTTCATGACCTGGCTCCAACCTAACTTTGAGATTTACTACACTTTATCTCTCTCACAAACTTTATGGTCTTTAAAGTCTAAAAAGACTTTATTAAGGCTCCTCGCACATGGCACCTCTTCCATCTTGTACCTTTTCACAGGTTGTCACACACATCTGGAATGCACTCCCTTTCTCACCTCTGCCTCTTAGAACCTATCATTTCCTTTGATATTTATTTAGCTAAAACAACAACTTCAGCACGATGCCTTTTTTGCTAGTGCCTACTCCCTGAAAAGAATGGAAGGTCCTTAAAGACAAGCATGGTTTCATTTTTGTCTTTTTATCCTCTATATGTAGCACAGTGCCTAGCACCATAATAGGGACTAAATAAAAGTTTAGAGATTGATAAAAGGGGTAAAAGGTACCTTTAGAATTTTCTGATCATGCTGGATGGATACTGTTCTAGAAAAGTGCTTAAAAGAAAGAAACACACATTCTACTTTAAAGTTATTTGAAAAAGTAAACACTTAGTGGCATTTGAGCCTGATATCTTTGCTACAGTTGTGGTTACTTAACTTGTATTCACAACTCTTAGGGATTCTGCCTGTCTTCCTGGGGTCAGTGGGATGAGTCAACACGTCTAAAACCGAACTTAGAAACGTGAACTAATGCCTCTTTTCCAACTTTCCTATGTAATACAAGCTTCTCATTTAACATGAACCTTTATGTAATATAGAATACAGGCTTCTTGGGGACAGGGACTCATTTAATCCTTGTTTCCCCAGAGACTGGCAGAATACATGGCACATATTAAAGATCTAACAAATGCCTGCTGAGTATCTTCACTTGTGATTCTTTCTCTTCCCTCACCTCACACATCCAGGCAGGCACCAAATCCTAACTGTTTCTATCTCTGAAAGGTCTCTTTTTTTTTCTGGCCTCTCAAATCCTATCTAACCATCCTACTAGTTTACGGCCCTTCTCTCTTCTTCCTCTAACTTCTGGTAACTTCCTCCACCCTGCTGTCCTGGCAGTCCTCTTGATGGACACTGTTACCACATCATTCTTCTCCTCCAAGCACTCTAATGTCTCTACACAGCTTAAGGGAGAAAGTATAAACTGCTTCTGGCAGTCAGCCTGCCTGTATCTTATGTATTACTGCTCTACACTTCCTTAAATTGGAGCATTTTCCAATTCCTGTTCTTACGCTGCCTTTTCCCATCGTGGCCATTATTCCTGTTGCTTTCCCATTACTGAAATGGAATTTCTATTCCTGTCCGCACAGCTCTGTACTGATGTCCTTCCCTTCAGACCCAATGACTTTCTCGAGGAAGCTTTCACTGATAATCCCAAGTGAAAAGAATCTGTCCTTCACAATGACCTCCTGCTCTCTTATTTGTATCCTTATGCTGTCCTGATTGCAAGTTCCTTGAAGGCAGTACCTATGCTTCATCTACCTTTGTACCCCAACTTCCAGACAGTATATTACAAATGGTCGGAAACTAATAAATGTAGTCAAGTCAAACTTACCCGCAGTTCCTATGAACACAGAATAGTGTTATCAAAGAAAATGCTATAATTGAATGTTAGAAAAATGTAATATTATATTAATTTCATCAAAATAAAACAACATATATTCTGGGAGTTGAGTCAGAAAACAATGAGAAGTGTTTCTCCAAAAATTCTATAAAAAAGCAAAGATTTCTTGAATCTGCTAATGTCTTCTTCTTGCAACTTGCTGCTATGTTATCATTCAAAATGGCTAGAGGCAGTGAAGACTTTAATTTCTTTTCAAACTAAGAGTCTGATCTTACTGTTTTCCATATATTAAGATTTTTTTTGGAAAATGAGCAACATGCTGATTTAGACAAGATGGTTATCAACTCAGATGATAACTTCTCTTATATACAAGTATTTAGCAAATATTCTTTGATGATAAATATGTAAAGAAAATAAACTTACATAAGACTATAATGAAGTATATATTATACTGAGCAGACACAGATACATGGCTAAAAGGCAAAATAGGATTTCAGGTTACTGAAGTGTTGAAATACAGTATACATCATCAAATTCATTGCCTTTTATATATATCCACTTTACATTTATTCAGACTATTATACTTATTTATCTAAGAAATGCATTTTAAATTCATAATAGAGGCAGTTGGAACTTTGTAGCAACCCATGTAAAAATAATTATAAAATTATTTAAGAAGTAACAAATATAAAATAATGAGGTGATAACATGAATTTTGGCTATAATCACCTTGGATCCTTTTGGCTCTCAACTGACAAGCATTTAAGTGCACTATGTGTCAGGCAATATACTAATAAGTACTTATAATAAAAAGAAAAATCATCAACAGTCATTAAGCAGCTCATATTCTAATGGAGGAGGCAGCATATATACAAATTTATAATAACACTCTGTGCACATAGTATAAGTTCAATGAATACTTGTTGAGTATTTCATTAAAACCAAGAAATCTGCATTTCTAATACAATCCTTCTTACATTCTTACCTGTCCACTGCTTTATTACAGAAAAACTTACGTGGGCATTACTGACAAAAATTTTGCCTGTTTCTAAACATTATCTACATCATGCTTTGTATTTGGAATGCTAAACGCTCATTTGAGATATAACTGGATTAATATATACTTAGAAAATTTAATTAGTTCTTGTTTAATCAAGATTAAAATGAAAAACAAAAAAGACATAAATTAACAATCTTATAATCTAGGTTGGATAAGACATTGATTTTGGTCAAAGGCCATTGCAAGATTCACAGAACAGAATAAACAGGAATATCTAAAATAAGACCAAAATTAGTAAAATAACTAAGTTTCTAAGTGTAAGAATGGGTAACATCTTAGAAGTGATTTCATGAAAATATATCAAGAATTTATGGACTTTTTAGGAAGTGCAGTGGGAATTCAGATCTGTGAATTAATTTGCGTAGGAACTTTTGAATAAAGAAAGAAGGCAGATACTTGTATTTAACTTAGTGTTCAAAAAACTGCCTGCATGCAATAAAAGACTGAGTGTCAGCCCAGCAATTACGCATCTATTATATGTCAGGGGCAGGATCTGAACAATGGTCTGTTCGACTCATGGGAGAGATCTCTGCCTTGTACTATCTCTCATATAATCTGGAAGTTTTAGTATGTCTAAAAAGTTTATTCTAAAACCAATGTCTTGTTTAACTTTGTTCTCTAATAACTATTCATACTGAATAAGATCACCTTTGGCTTTCCAAATAATTCAGAGCTCTCCAGCCTCATTGATCTTACTGTAATCATGATATATATATTTTAAAATAAAATAAAAGAAAATAATTATACATCTAGCCCTTGCGTTTGCTGTAAATGATAAATCAAAGTCCTTAGAATTCTTTATACTACACTGTGGAAAGATTGTGATATTACCCAAATCCTAGGATTACTCGGTACCAACCTTTGTCTATTTGGCAGTAATACAAAATAAGTCACTTGCAAAATTTTGCAAATTGTCCTGTTGTATTTCATTTACTCAATCCCATTTATTGAAAATGAGTACCTTGCACTTCTCTACTTCTTCTTCAATCTTCTCCACAATCGCTGCATCCAGAATTTGTAAATCACAAGACGAGCGAGACAAAGCACTGACAGGATGCGCCTTTAGCCACATAACAATTTCTTGAACTTTCTCAGCACTACATTAAAAAAAAATTCATTATTTTTTTCCAGAGAAAAAATGCTCTGAGGGGTTACATATATCATTGCAAATTACAACAGTCTCCAGGTTTATGATCTTAAAAGTTAATCATTTAAGTTTATTCTGGAGACAGAGATGCAGTATAAATTTGAAAATGTTATGTCCTAAAACCAAAATCAACGTAACAGAAATCATATCTTAAAAACATTAATTGAACATATGACATGAAAAAGTTCCCATTAGCATTATGATTAAAACACAATTTATTTTACTTGAAAAATGAAGATTTTATAATTAGTTTTGTTAATAAATGGGACTACTGACTTGAACTGCTGTGTCACTAAAATGACACAAAAATTACGTACCCATTCTCATTTTCCCCAGGCCAAATGTCATCTTCATAGAACACATCTTCTTGGCTGTTCTTAGATACATAACTAAAGAGTTCTGGTACCCTACCAACAACAACAAAATGCATTTTAATTATAGTGCTTCTCCATACCATTTGTTCCCAAGTGCCACAGACGACTGCTTACTCTAGCTAGGGAATTTATAGAGAGATTTAAAAGACTTGAGAGCCAGAAACTGTAACCATTTGTTCAGAAAAACCTCTGCAGGTAGGCTGGTCAAAGAATAAGGCTAATAAAATTAAAAAAAAAAAACTTGTGATATTTTAGCGTTCTTTATTCACTATAATGTGCAAGTGTGAATAAATGGGAGAAAAAAAGGTTTTAAGAGTTTGTTATCTTTAAAAGCAAGTTGAGAGATCATATTACCATAATTCTTAGAGTGATGATTATGACTTTAGCTCACACATGTTTAAATCCAAGTCTAATTTATACTTATCACTAACAGAAAATTTACCTTTCTAGAAATAACTTTATATGATTGGATATGTAAGAAAGAAAAGAATAAATATGAAATTTGATATCCCAGTGAAAAAAATATACACACATATATTTAAAACGTTAGTAAAAAAATTTAAAATCTTCTAGCACTTGAAAACTTGAAAAACTTATTTTGAAAGTTAGTTGCTGAAAATAATATGTTCTGATAATATTATGCGGGGAAACATCTAACATATGAAATAAATTTTTAGTATATTGCAAACTAAGAAAATACAGTAGCAAGAATCCTCATCCCATTCCTTCCTTTACCCTCTCAAATGGTTACAAAATGCAAAAAAACCAATTAGCAATATTTATTATGAGACTCTTATGTGTAGAATTCTGGGATGATTAAATCATTTAGTTTATCAGTATAATTTAAATGGCCAGGAAACGAAAACTTTAAAATCTCATATGAAAATTAACATGCTGAGTTTAGTAAATAGGTAGCCACTTTACAATTTCTCAGGTATTTGAAAATATTAAAATACTTCTTAGCCAACACTAAATTAATTGTGTTCATAAAAATATATTAACAGTTGATATTTATTTAGTACTCTGAAGTTTGAAAAACAATGTGTATCATCTCACTTAATCCTTATAATAGCTCTTAAATACTACAGTTACTATTAGATTCAATTTACAGATGAGGAAATTGAGGCTCAGAAGGGCTAGGTGACGTAGCTATTTAGTTCTAGAAATGGGATTTGAACCCAAGACTCCAAGTCCAACACTCCTCCCACCACATCACATAGGAGGTGATATACAGAGTATTAATATGGTAAAAAAACAGTTAATTGGGAGATTTGGGTCTCTTCAACTAACTAAATATATAACTGAACAAGTCATAATGTCTTGGCTACAGTTTTCTCATTTTTTGGACATTTCAAAGGTCCTTTCCAATAAATAAATAAAATTAAAATTTTATAATCCTTTATGGTCCTAGAAGACCTTAGTTAGTATTTATAAAAATCAGGATAACTCATATAAGACTGAAAAAACTCACTGTAAAAATATGACAATTTTAAAAAAAGATTACAATTAAATTCCACATTCTGATTTTTTTTTACATGAGATTTTTATCTGGCTAAAGCAAAGCTCTGGTTTGGAAACTCTTACCATCAAGAATAGTACAACTTTCAAGATATAGTCATAGAATCGATAGCTCAGTAATTTGAAGTACTTTATTTCTCATTTTTTCTTTAATATTAATTATGGTCAGCATTCACTCTATTTTGTCATATTAAGTGATGTGGCCATCTGTGATGGGGGCACTACTAAGGAAAATCAAGTTATGTTTTAAATGCTTATATTTCATTTAAAACCAAAGAACTGAAATCAGTTTGACAAAATGAATTAATGCCACTAAATGCTAAGATTGTGGGGAGGAATAGGAAGAGGAGCTCATGACATGAGCCATTACCTTTCGAGGTACTCTGCCAGGAGCTGCTCCACAGCACAAGAATACAGCCATTCATTGCTAACTTTCTTGGTGTAGCCAGGAACCTCTTCATTCTTCTTATTAAACTTCAAGTTCAATCCCACATTGGCTTTGTGGTCTCCATGGGGACTATTTAAAAGCAAACAAAAATGGATCATTAATTTTGATCATGTAACAAATTAAAATTGTTTCCCAATCGCAGAAAAGTTTGACTTTGATTCTATATTTTACTTATTGTGGCTATTTTTTTGTGGCAAACAACAGTTCAAAGTAGAAGAAAAACTCCAAAAGCTAAACCAAGAAAAATACAGATAAATCACATACTTCATTAAAGAAGAAAAAAAATTCAACAAGAGGCAAGGAATTGAATTTTATTAGAATTTTAATTAAATTTTATTTTTTCATTCAACAAAAATCTACCTTCTCTTCTACCTCCCCACTTCCCCCCAAAAGTCCTGTTACAAACATACAATCAGGCAGAATATTTCCAAATTGGCCATGTCTATAAAAAAAGATCCCAATCTGCACTCTGAATTCATCACCTCTCTATTAAGAGGTGGGTAGGATGTTTCATTGTTTAAGTCCTCTGGAATTTTGGTAGGTCATTGTGCTGATCAGTTTCTGAATTCTTCCAAATTGCAACACTGTTGTTACTGTATACTTTGTTCTAAAGTTCCGCTCACTTCACTCTGTACCAGTTCATGCAAGTCACTCCAGGTTTCTCTGCAAATATCCCTGACATAATTTCTTACAGCATTCCATCAGATTTATACACTCTAACTTGTTCTTTTTCATAGGCAATTTATAAGCACCCACAGTTCCAATTCTTTGTCACCACAAAAAGAGCTGCTATAAATATTTATAGCTTTAATTGTTTTGCTTAGGACTAATTCCTCTCCTTAACATCCTCCCTCTTCCTTTTCCTTTCTGTTTCCTTGTTGAGTGAAATGTACTTCTGCACTCAAGTGTTTTGTGTGTGTGTGTGTGTGTGTGTGTTTTCATGTTCTTCCCTCCTTTGGCTATTTGGAATGAGAATGAGGTTCAAATGTCAGTCTTTCCTCTCACCCCTTCTCTTTGTTTGTGTAGACTTCTTGTGCACCTGGATTATGGAAGATGATTTTCCTCATCCTTCCTCTCTCCCCCAACCAGTCTATCATATTCCAAGGTCTCTATGTGTTTAAAGTGATAACTGCTAAATCCTATACGATCCTGAAGTAGTTTCTTGGAACTTGAATTTTTCCTTTCAGGTTGCTTGCTGGAAGCTCTGGATTTTGTTTATAATGTTCACTTTTGATTTCTTTCAAAAAGTGACCAGCAGATTCTTTCTGATCATCTTTGCCCTCTAGTTCTAAGAGATCTGTGCAGTTTTTTAAAAAAAAGATTTCTTGAAATATAAGGAGGTAAATTTTTTTTACTTCTTGTGTCGAGCTGTTAATTCCCTTCTAGTTTTTTCTTCCATGGCTCTCATTTCTCTTCCAGTTCTTCCCCTAGGGCTCTCATTTAATTTATAATAATATTTTAAATCCTTCTAAAAACTCTTGCTTCATCTTTTATAGGAATTCTAGGCAAACTTGTACCCGTCTCGTTTTTCTTTGAGACTCTGCTTCTAGATGTTTTAGAGTTATTTTCTCCTGGGTATGTATTGCGTATCTGTCACCTTATGTTTTTTGTGGTGAGATTCTTTTTGTTTGTTTGTTCATTCTTCTAGTCTACATCTTGATTTCAGACTTTATATTAGGACCACTATCTGTGAATTTATGTCTGTTGAGCTTGTGTCTTCTAGAGTCTTGCTTCTGTTTTCTTGGGGAAATTAAGTGTTATATTATTCTAGGATCTCAAGGAGAGCCAAGGTTGCACCTCTGAAATTTTTCAGGGCTCCCAAAGTAATCCAATCCATGAAAAATCTGCCCTCTTTGTCCAAGCTCTGCAATCTTGTGACCTACAATGGGTTCTGAGCAACACACTTACCTATGCTGAGGTTCCAGTAGAGTGTTTCTGGACTCAGCTGCTATCAGGCAGTTGGAAATCTCTGTTGGTTATAGGGACAAAACTGTATTCTCTCCTTTTGTCTGGCTAGTCTGCAGGGTAGAAATAAAGATTCCTGTTCCATTCCTGGGGAGCTCTCCGATTGCTGCAAGCTCCTTGCTTAGTACACAGCTAAGGGACACGACCATATTTCATGATGGAACACCACTTCAGATGCAGGTCCTGTCCTCAGACTGCCCTAGATCTTTTCTGAATAGTGAGTAACATAGCTGACAGTTGGTATCACTTCCTGCACCCTTTGCAAGATAAGGCTCATCTCCCCCTTTGTGCTAAATCCAGGACCTCTTCTAGCTCTCACGTATGGCCTCTCCCTGACTGGAATGTTGTGTCCCTGTTCTTAGCTAGGCACTCGTCTCATCCCACTCCGCACCCCTACTCCTGTCCCAGTGTCCACACACCTCTCTATCTCCTATTGCCAATCTGAGACAGAAAAAATATTCCTTGTGATTCTTTCCCTTGGATTTTCTAATCAGAACTCAGTCTGCTGCATTTTCTGTATCTCTGTGTGTGTGTGTGTGTGTGTGTGTGTGTGTGTGTGTGTGGTGTGTATGTGTATGTAGCTTGACTGTACTCAACTGAAGTTCTTCATTTGGGCTCCACCTTTCAAATCACATTTTTAGAACTTACAGACATTCTGATACCTTTTTTCAAGGTTCAATTAGTTACCTATTCCAGTTAAGAATTATTTTTTTTGGACAAGGCATTTCATAAAAGTTGAATTAGATGAAAAATCAGTAATCAGAGGAATTTATGTAAAAGGCTGAGTTAAGAAAAATTACAATTATATTTTATATCAGTATTGAAACATTAAATATTTCATTTTCTTTCCATCTTATAGTATTAATTATTTTCTAAAAACTTACTTTCTCCTAGATCCTCTTCCAATAAAAATACTTCCTGTAAACCTTGAAACAAGGTATCCACTCACTCCAAGACGACTGGCCAAAACATATCCAGGATTGTATTTTATAGAATATTTCTTTAAATATAAAAACAAAAAAAATCATTATGGTGCAGAGCAGAAACATAGAAGTGCTTTAAGGTAAAGGGTGTGAATCTATCACTATACCTTTGAGTTATATCAATGTAAGGGTTCTTAAATGTAGCTGAGCTATTTAGAAAAAAAAATTTGTATGGAGAGTTTTTGTTTTTTACCTTTCATTAAATACTATGTTCTCAAGAATCAAAAGGAAACATGAAAACCTCTCTTTATATATACAAGGAAATGGAATTAAATCTTGTTTATGCTAGGGAAGATACAATGCAGATAGTCTTATCAAAAAAAAATACTACCAGTCTACAAAATTTTTCACTAGGCAAAAAACTGTATCAATTAGTTCTGTTACAAATGGAACCTACTCCCTGACATCAATGATAACAACAATAATAACTTTAAATCATGCTGTAGTTTGCAAAGAGCTTTTATCATAACAGCTCTGGGAGGAAGGAAGTGCAAGTATTACGTCCCCATTTTACAGATAATGAAACTGGGGTTCAGAATGAGCTCATTTACTGATGAAAATGACATACTTTATCAGAAACTTCATTATCAGAGATAGTGATAAAATAGGAACCACAGAGATTTGTTTTAAGGTATATGGAGATTACATTATGATCAACACTCACTAAAACAATCACAAATGACCTATAAAATACATATTTGTGAGTCTCAGGGCAAAGGAAGGGAGAGGTGGTCTAGAGGAAGTAGAAGAGAGGATAAGGCTGTGTTCAGACAGAAAAGGGAATGAATGGTATCAATAATGGATAAGAGCCATACTCTCTGATGCTACCACCAGGACTGCGGATAAAGAAAATAAGGTCATGGTCACCATCATCAGGAAAAGAGGAGACAGATTATGACCTCATGTAATGATACCCAACACAGACAGCTGTCAAAGCATTAAGTCTGGGGGAGAGTAAGGGAGTAGATAACAGGGAAAAGAGAATCTCTCTGTTTATCAGTCAACACTTTTCTCCCTTGCATGACAGGAACCCAATAAAAGTCCAGAAGGAAGAAAGAAGGAAGAGATTAGAACATTTAATCCTATGGGAAGAAGGGTCCATAAAAGGGGTGCTAAGAAAGAAGAAACTTCAGAGCATAAAATTCTGTCCACAGTTAGACTTGTTTATCTCCAATAGGCAGCAGCTCTACTGAAAACTGTTTTTTATCCTATATGGTTTAAAATACAGGTAACTGTGCTTTGCATGATTTATGAAGTTTGATCTTTGAACCCGGACAATTTCTTCCTGGAGAATTTGTTAGCTATAACAACTCTGCACAAGTCTGAACTAACCTTCACTGAAGGTTTGCATGGGCTTCTGAAAGATAAGTACTAAACATACTGTAAGTATATTCTTTTTAAAACCACTTTAATTTTAGGCATTAGAGGTCTCAATCATCAGCAATGAAAGTCATGAGATGGAAATGTTTTATATTTCTAGTATAAAAAATCTATGTTATTACACAGAATAGTTCATTTGTTAGAGAAAGCTGCATTAAGACATTTTAACTTCTTTAATATCTCATGAACTAAGAGATTCTGACAGAGTATTTGTTTAGACAAGGTGAATGGCTATACTCACATGCTGGTTCTGTATTAAGGCATCAAGATGAGGTTCACATGGAATGTTGAAAACCACACGAATTCTACCTTCTGAGATTACATCCCCTGAATCCTGAACCTTTGGGGAAAAAATAAAAGTTTAAGAACTTTTATATTTTATTTCATGCCTAAATTAAAATATAAGCTATATAATTCTATATAAAAAGCTATATAAAAATATGAAAAGAGAATGGAAATCAGTAATGAATAACAAGAACTAACTTCTCCTGTACAGCCATAGTAAGGAGTCCCCAGCATAAAGACTATACTTCTAGGTGGAAATAGGTCATCCAACGTTTTGATGTTAGAGAAATGTGTCTCAAAAGCACTGATATCCTAAAAACAAAAATAGAAAAAAATACAAAAATCAGTATGAGTAAAATTTTCTAAAGAATTTTGGATTTCTGTTGTGGGTTTGTAACTGTATGGAAAGAAAATTTTACCCAAGATTATTTTCTATGAATCACACAATTAGATACTGTAAAAGGAAAGAGGCATCATGTGTCTTTTAAAGTCCATTGTTGAATATTCAGAGAGTAACTATATCTTAAGGTTACTGCTAAAAAAGGTAATTTTATGTTTACTAATTTATTTAGGCTTATTTTATTTATTTTGGGGGAGAAAAATATATTAATAGCATGCAAATCCTTAAAAAAATTAATGCATAGTTGCAAAGAGTGTTTTTACATTCTGGAAACATCTGGCTACCACAGGCTAAATTCCGTTTTACCATCCTATCTAGAATGTCAGCAATTCAGGAAATGTCACATTTGTAATTATAAATCATGAAGATGATTTTCCATTTTAATACCTTAGAAAAGCTAAGAGGATTTATCTTTTTCTTTATGTAGTATGTAATACTAGGCATCAAGAGGAGATTGAAGCCTAAAAGGAGCCTTACCTTGACAACAGTTTGATAAACAAAAGGAAGAACTTGTTTTGACCACTGTTTCTCCAGATGAACCTCACCATTTTGATTTAATTGATATTTATGACCGGTAAGTAACTGAGCATACACAACAACAGAAGTTTCATTTATTATTATTCCTTTTCTTCTCTGGTAGCTAAAAGGGGGAATACAAGGGAGAAACTTACATACGTAAATAAGTAGGGAATAGAACCCAGTCCCTGTCCAAAACTGTTTTAACTGGATTAATAATTAAATGCCCAGAAAACCTTTAAAAAGTATGTGAATAATTCTGGATATACGTTTCAGGTTTTATGTATTGTTGATGTTCTTCTGCTGTTACCTGATCCTACTCAGAAGTATTTATAGCATATTATGAGAGTATGTAAGAATTACACAGAATGCTTACAGATAAAAGAGAAAAAGCTAAAATAAATTTATAGATATATTCTTATAATTATTCTCTTAAGATACCTATATGTAGAAAAAGGCAGCAGTAGAATAAAACTAGTAATAGTGAAAAAAATTACTTATAGATATTCTGCTTTTAAAACTGTGTAACATTTAATTTGAACATATTTTATATTTTTAAAAATGTACTACAAATTACAGATCTAAATTTACCCAATACTTAATTTAGACATTGACTCCTTTGTAAAAAACAATTTCCAGAAGCATAATACTTGATGATATACTATGCTACTGTCTAATGCAAAATTAAAATTGTACCTGAAAGAAGGGAAAAAAAATCAAGACCAATAATTCTAATACAGATATGTGGATTTACTAAAATATATTTGAAAATATAATCTCTTCCTCTGTATCTTGATGACCAATTCTATTCAATGTAAAGCAACAAACACTTGGCATCTAAGTGTCTACTATGGTCAAGGCACTGTATGTAGTAGGAACTGGGGATATAAAGGAAAAATGAAACACCCCTATCCTATAACATGTATACAGACAAGCGAATGTGAGGCAATTTGAAAAGGTTAAGAATATTAACAATTGGGGGAAAAGGAAAGATTCAACATAGGAAGTAACCTTTGAGTAGAAAGCTTTGGAGAATTCTAAGCATAGTGAGAGAAGAGAATATACTATAGGGAAGAGGGCACAAGGCTATGTGAAGGCATGGAGATAAAAGATAGAATGCAAAATTCAGGGGACAGCAAACATTTCATTTTGGCTGGAATTCAGAGTGCATCAAAAGAAGGAACGTGAGATAAGTCTGAAAAGCTGAGTTAGAGCCAGACTTTGGAGAAGCAACAGACAGTCTATGCTTTGAGAAAATTATTTTGGTGGCTAAATGGAGAGGAGGCTAGAGAAGACAGAGGAATGAAGCAGGGAAATTAGGAGGAAAAGAGGTGACAGACTAAATTAGGATGGTGGCACTGTAAATAAAAATAAGAAGGATGTTGTGAGACTAGAATCAAAACCTGGAAAACAATTAGTCTGGAGATGAGGAAGGGTGAAAAGTGAAAGAGGACTCTGACACTGAGAACTTGGGGAACTGGAAAGAGAGTGATTCCCTCAAGAGAAAAAGTAAAGTCTAGATAACAGACAGACATGATAAATAGGAAATACTGATGATGTATGCAGGTGAAGATTAGCTAGTAGGAAGTTGGCAATAAAGGAATGGAGATCAGTAGGTCAGGATGAGATATATAAATATTGTAATTATTTGAACAGAGGTAACTGAATCCATGGGATGAAATCATTAGAGAGAGAAATTAGAAAAAGACCCATGTGGGAGAGTCACATTTAAGGCTTGACTGATGATGATTCTACAAAGGCAACAGAAAGAAAGGCTAGGAGTTAACAATGTTACAAAAGCCAATGCAGTAATCTAGCAGGAAAAGGTAATTGATAGTATAAAACGTTACTAAGAGTCTAAGTAAGAAAAGACCACTGTATCTAGCAGGTAGAAAGACTGTTGATAACTTTGGAGATTGCAGTTTTAGCAGAGTGATACAATAAAGAAGCCAAGCTACGTAGCGTTTAGAAATGAGTGGAAGGGAAGAAAGTAAAGGCGAATATAAATTTTTTTTTCCTAGGAGTTTGGCTATGAAATGGAAAAGGAAAAACTGGATGATAGCTTGAGGGGATGGCTAGGTTCTGTGAAGGTTTTTTCAGAATGGTGAAGATCTGGGCATGCTTGTAAGGTGGAAGTTAAGAGTCAACATGCCAGAGACCAGAAAAATTAATTTTAGTATAGAGAAGTAAGAGAAAGTGACCAGGTTATCACAGATTGCTGGGGGAAATAACAAAGGTCAAGGGCCTTTCAGAATTCTCTAGCCAGCATAGCTATTGCTATCAGCATAGAATAGAGTGGCTGCTAGGATAAGTTTAAAACAGTTTTCTTACCACAATATTTCTCAATCCCTTTTCCATTTGAGGAAGTGGAGCACTGGAGAGATTCACCTAAACCAGGGGGGGGTTCAATAAGTCTTAAAAACTACAAGGGATTTCTGGTCACAGATTAGGTAACAGTTGAAGTGAGAAACTCAGGCAAGACTGTGGAAGACAAGGCAGTTAAAAGGAGTTCAGCTCAAAGAAGAGTTCAGAAGAAAAAAATCAGTTAACGGAAGAGTTCTAAGAAGAGTTCAAAGGGCAGATCTGATCTTAGGTGAGGCCCCGAGAGCTTTGGAGCAGCTTAGCTGAGCAGAAGAGCTTCCTAGCCATTTGTTAAGAGAGCTCCATAGCTGCTGGCTGAGGATGCTGAATGAGAGCTATCACTTTTCCAGAAGGCTAAATAATCACAGCACAGAGGTCAGAGGCTCTAAAAGAAAACTCTGGGAACAGACTGAAAAAGTTGTGGTCTTCTACAGTACAGGATCCTAAGTGGTGGTAGAGGTAGTTAAAGAGCTGTATGTAACCAAAGCACTGCCAGAGGATGTTGCCTGAGGGTAGTGGGCCCTGAAAGAGCTAAAGATCATCACTATCAGGAACCACGGAATGTAGCTCCAGGATGGAAAGGGCAGAAGGCAACGGAGAGCAGCAAGTCCTAGCAGAGAAGAACACAATGGCATCAGTAGGAATTACAGGGAATTTGGCAGCACTCAAGGTGTGAGCTGCCCCTCGATGTGGCTACTCTGGTTACAGCATCTCCTCATGTGGATGCTCCACACATAATTTCATCTGCACTAAGTGTGCACATAGTTTTTGAAGAATGATTGGTAAAACATAAAACATTACTGGAGGCTTGTGGGCTATGGTTTGGAGAGGGTTCTGTTTCACAAAATACTTAGAACCTGGAGTAGTTACCTGGGGACCCAAAATGGAGTAGGGGGGGTATGGTCTACAAGCTGCATTAATTGCATAGCCAAAATGTTTAGAAACATTCTTACTGTACATACAAAAATATGTTGATTCAAACTTCTAAAAATATTTCAACGGAGACAACACTAAAAGAACAAGGTTTCAGGTAAAAAGAAAACCAAATCCAAGAGAAATGATGATTAGACTAGAAAAATAGGTATGAGAAAATTCCTTCTCTTAATTTATAGTGTGCAAAGTTTAGAAATATTAGTGTATTTTGAGAAGTTACTATAAGCAGAAGATAAATGACCTCAAAATGTTAGAAACCAAGTTTTTTCATGTGTGGCACTTTAGGAAAAACGAAATAATATGTAGTTACCAATAGTAGCTCATTCATAATTACATTCCAGATAATTCTTTGTTCTTTTTCTGAGGAAGTAATATCCTAATTGTTCAGTAATCAGCATAATTATTAATGAATAAATTGGTGAAAATGGTAAAATAATGGTCTGTAATATTAAAATATAAATTTTTAATGCTTACGATTCTGAAATTGCTTGCACTTCCTTCACCCAGTTAGATTGTTCTTTATCACCAACATGAACCACTTTAGTTGGTGGGGCAGTTTTTCCCAAGTAAAGCTTCTGAGTTCCTTGAGTTTCTTCCAAGTAAAACCTTCAAAATCAAAACAATGAAACAGATCTGACAAAACTAGTTTAAGAAGGAACCCTTAAGATAAATTAACTGCACTTCTCAGATACCAGTAAGACCATATGATGTGAAGAACACAACCCTGGGAATTTTTATTTACCTGGGAAGCCCTGGTTATGATTCCACTAAACTAAGTGAATGAGAGAAATCTTTAAAAAAATCAAAATTGGCAAAGTTTGTATTTAACACTTTCTCAAATGCTCTAAAGTGTATATAAATAGTCTCATAAGAAAGAGGCATATCCTTGAGCTGAAAGATAAATAAGAGTTAAGGGAAAGATGACCTAATTTAATGAATTGATTGAAAGCTCAATTTAAAAGAAAAATAGTGAAAATTTTATTTACACCAAGACCAAGATTCCTTAAAAAAGGGTATTTAATCAATTACACAGACTGGCCAGTGCAGGCACATTAGTTTCTTTAGGAGTCACTCCTATTCCCTTTCACCTGGATCATCTGCGAATTTATAGGCAGAATTTCCTTTTTTGAATATAACTTCATCTGTCTTTCCATCAATAAGCATGTATTAAGTACATACTAGGCACAAGGAACAAAAAGATAAAAATTAAATATCAATTGTTCTCAAGAAACCAGAGAATTGTCCACCAGAGAAGGTGACAGGCAGAATGACTTCTTTATGATGATCTGGTCAGAGCAGATATGACAGGAGACAGAACAGAGCTCTCTCTTCTCTGGTTTTCTTAAAATTTGTTTTTCTGTTTCTTGCGGTAAGAGTTTACGTTCTTTAGTTGGTCATCTTCTTCTAGGAATCTTATGATTCTTAAGAACCCTCTTCATATCCTCTCAAGGTTAGTTGCTTTTTCTCATAAAGAATGAATGTATTCTTTTAATGTTGCCTTCTGCTGCTCCTCTGCAAAATTTTCTTCCACCTAAATATATGTGTTCCAAATATATCATCTTCTCTTTCTGAGTCTTCTTTGGAGTGTTTACTATGATCTGTATTCTGTTGCTGGATTTTTAAAATTCTGCATTGAGAGCTTTGATTTCCAACCCTAATTTCATTCCTAATTTTAAAAGTTTTCTCTACTGAATAATTTTGGATTTTTCTTCCTGATGTTCCATGATCAGTGGGAGAAGTTCCCAAAATTCTGTTCTAGATCAGAGAATTCTGGATTAACTTACTTTTTTTGGTGTCTTGAATTTTTATTTACTCTTTCTTCAGTTTTTATATGAGTTTCTCTAATGGTTGTTGCATCTACATTTTACCTTTGACCTTCGGGCATTTCAATCATTCTTCTTAAGGTGTCCTGCATTCTCTGTCCCTTCTCACTTTCACTTCCTTATGAATGACATTTGGCTACTTCCTTAATTGAATCCCCTTCTGGTCACAGCTCTGCATGTTCCCCTTCTCTACCCCCCTTTCTTTTGTGTAACCAGGCAGAATCAAAGTCCCCTGTTACATGTGGGAATGGAGAGTGAGGGCGAATGGGTGGAAAACAATCAAGTCAAATCACTGCCATTGGGAAATTGGTTGAAAAGCTATTTATTACACCCTTCAAACATCACAGAAAGTGTTACATATGAACTGCACTAGTTTTAAAATTTTAAAATGTCTTTCTTATTCATGTTTTTAAAAGAATCATAAGTGGGCTTGGGCAGGGTTTCCCATCCACACAGTGCATTTTACTCTTCATGGACAACCCTAAAGCACAAGCCTATGAAATTCCTCACATTCACTGGATCTAGTATGCAGAGCTATTCGGGGAGCAAGGTAGAAACAAAGGGGAGATCCAGACACTGAAGAAGAACCCTAAATACCAATGGCAATTCATGAAGTTTTAGTAATCATTTAATGCTTATTAGTTGACTATGCTCTTACCAGTCTTCTCCCCTGGAGAATTCAAGGCAATCAGATAGCAGAGTAAATAGTGAACTGGATTTGGAGTCAGGAAGACCTGAATTGAAGTCCTACCTCTGTCCCTTAATTAGCTGTGTGACCCTGGGCAAGTCACTGAACAGCTTATCTTATTTTCCTTTGTAAAATAATGAATAATGGCACCTACTGTGGCTCACAGGGAAGTCCCAAGGACCAAATGAGATAACAAATGTAAAGTGCTTTGAAAACTTAGAATAATGCTTAAATGCTAGTAATCATTACTATTCAATTTTAGCTATTCTATATGTGTACAATAATTCCTTTTTAAAAAAAGGTTCTGGGTTCTGCAAAAAATAATTACTCTGCCATCATACAATACACATGATCTCTTCAAAATGTGCTCTCCTAACTAACATGATGAATTTATTAGTTATTTTGTAAAAAGTTGTACATGGTGGAAATTTGCAGTTTCGCTTGAAGTCCTCTTTTTCTGTTCTATGGGCATAATTGTGTTTGTATTTGCTGGCATTGAGAATGACAAAAAGGGAAAACAGGCTTTTCTAAATTATGTACATACAATATTTAATTCTGTTAGCGTATAAAGTTCTATAAGCATGCAAAATGCTGACATCTAAATCATGCTTCTGAATTAACTTCTGCTTCCTACATCAAATTTCAAGGTTTCTTCCCCATTCAAATAGGATTAAACACGACTCTCTTAACTGACACCTTTATAAAGTTGTGTCCACCGCAGAACGTTTAAACTTGGAGAAAAATATTAGTAGAGAAGAAAATACTGACCTCTAAGGGAAAGATAAGTGAATGGACATGCAAAACACAATTAAGGAAGTTAATTTTTATTACGTTTTACTTACTTAGTTTCTCCATCTGATACTGCTACAACCCTAGCTTCTTCAAGGTGAGGCCAGTTAACAAAGACAGACTTTCCAAGTACCAATGAGGCAACATTTTCTATTTGCTTAAAATAAAAAGCAATAATTTTTATTTTAGCTGTTTCATCAGAAGCAAAATTTTTTAGCACTAAATTTTCTGTGACAAAAATTAAACTATGAAAAATTGAAACTTTAACAAATAATCAATATAGCAAGATCTGTGATTTTATTGATGAGGCTACTTCCAATGCAGACTGTAGCCTCTCTACCGCTTAGCTCACAGTCTCATGAGTTGCTGTGGCCCACTAAAATCATGATATGGTAGCCAACCTTCATGTTTATTGGTTCCTCCACACTTAGCAAGGCTAGTCCTCAGTTGACACAGATAACAGCAGTCTGCAGTTGAGCTGGGATTTGGAGCTTTTACTGCCTGGGAAGACCCGCCTGAGCTTGCACTCTGAGGGCAAGGTTTTAAGAATACAGAATAACCTCCATGCCGTGATGAGCAACAGAGCAAGATTGTAATAGAGCAAAAGTAATTACAATAAATGCAAAATAAAATGGCACAATACTTATTTAATTCTCTTGAGGCTTAAAGATAATATATTATCCTCTTTTACATTCTGTTTTCAACTTAATTTTTTGAAATGTCCCATTTTTCCCCATAATACCCATTTGTGCCAACATTTTGGTTCTTTAACAGCCACTCTACCCACACCCCTCTTAGTAGTTTTGCTTTCCTGAATTCAACCTTATTACTTGCCTTTTCCTTCTCTGCACTTTTTCCCCAGGTTTGTTGTTCTGCAGTTTTACTTTCTCTTGCTCAGTTTGTTCCTGGTTGTTTGCCCTTCACTTTACTCCCTCCAAGCTAGTGCTGGCCAGTGAAGAGCACTTTGGCTACTCCCTTCTCCCTCCTCTCCAAGTCTATCTCTGCCTCTGTCAATGGTCTTCTCATCAGGAGAGAGCTGCTGTGACCAGTTCAAAGTACTTTTCTGTTGTGTGGTGAGCAGAGATACCAGGCAGGTGGCCTGTGGTTCCTGCTTCTCACTTTAAGCGGTTAGCAAGGACTGCCTTTAATCCTGAATGAAAATACTTGCTATGTACCAGGTGGGGAAAAGTAAGTTTCAATACAGCCAAGCTGAACAGTGTTGGTCTACAGGTATATATGCCACTGCCTACATATATCAGTCAATGACAACAAATCTTAAAATTTAGAACCTGAGAGTTCTGATCTCATTATGACTCTAAGAATAAGTTCATTCCCTATATTATATTGCTTTAAATGAAGATTCTATTAAAGCTAAAGTGTTTCATAATTCAGTTTATTTATTATGTCTTCTGAATTATGACTCGATAGCTTTACAATAAGAACAAAATTACAAACAGGCATTCCAAATTAGTATTTTCCCCCATTTAATACTCTGAACCATTATTAATAACAACTATTCCTACTTGAACTACATGAATCGACTACTTTTAGAAATGTATGTTAGTATTACAAATCATCGAGATACTAAAAATAATATGAAACCATTCAATGGAAATATACATAAATGAAGTGTTACATTGAGCCAAGCTAAGACGGGTGTGTGTGTCTGTGTGTGTGTGTGTGTGTGTGTGTGTGTGTCTGTGTGTGTGTGTCTGTGTGTGTGTGTGTGTGTCTGTCTGTGTGTGTCCCCACTGCTAAATCCATTTTCAAGTTTTTGAGAAACAGCTGTTTCTTCTTTTCAAGGCTGATGCCTGTCTTAGTTATTATCTAGGAATACTGAGTTCTTACTGATCTTGCTTTCACACATATTTCTTCCCTTTCAAGTATCTTCAACATCTCCTACTGATTTTTCCTTTGGTTTCACACATACTGAGATCTCTCCTGTCCTGAATAACACTTTGACTTACCCTTTAAAATTTCATGCAATTTCATGTGGTGTAGTAGAAAGAGCATTGAGCCTGGAGTCAGGAAGACCCAAAATCAAATCTGGCCTCAGACACTTACTAGCTGTGTGACACTGGGCAAGTCACTCAATCTCTTTATATTTCAGTTTCCTCGTCTGTAAAACGGGGAGAACAGGACCTACCTCTCAGAGTTGTGAAGATACAATGGAATCTTTTTAAGGTGCTTTGCACACCTTCAAGCACTATATAAATGTCACTATTGTTACCTCCCCCAGCCTTCTGAGGCCCTCACCTTCTAGTTTCTGTCTCCACCACACGACTAACGGGTACGTTCACAATGTTCCCCAAACTCAACAGTCCTTTCTCAGTCCTCTTCCTCATGGAGCTCTCTGCAGGATCTGATAGCAACGAACACCCTTTTCTTCTTGGAAGGTCTTCCTACTTCTCTCGCCATTCAGTCTCCTGTTCTAGGTTCTCTTCCTCCTTTTGCTCTGAATTGTCCACTTCCCAAGACTCCACTGACCTTTCTCGAGACTTTTTTGACATGTCAAGCCAATTCGCTGCTATGGATTCACCTATCATCGCTATTTCAATATTTCTCAAATGTCCAGTTCCAACCTTTTCCTTGAATCTCATTTCTCTACACAGCTAACTATCTTTAGGAATCTCTGTTCAGAAATAACCACGATTATGGGTATCTCAACTTCTCACCATCCCGTTACAAACTAACTTCCTGATTCCCTTTAATGGAAACCATCTTCCTAGGCTATCAATGCTTTAGACCCTGGTGTCATATTTGACTGTGTCCCATTAGTCAGTCATACTGCTTCTTCCTTTGTCATTTCTTCATCAGTAGTTTCCTTTCCAGAGTTTCCTTTCCTGTCTCACCACTATTATTGTATTATAGGCATCCCTATTGGAAGCCACTCCTGAACACATCATACTGGTAAGCCTCTGTACTGCCCAATTCATCCAATTTATGAGCACAACATTACTTAAAAAAACAAAAATCAAACCTATTCCAAATGCTAGCTGAAATTTCACAATGCTAAAAAAAACCCTTCTATTACTTTTCCAAAGTCCAAATTCTTCAGAAGGCATTCAAGGCCTTCCATGATTTGGCTCCATCACAACTCTCTTCTTTCACCTTATCTCTTACTGCTGTCCATCCACCATAAACCCTCTGGCTCCAGTCTCACTGGTTATATCACTTTTCCCATTTCAGATTTCAGGAAAATGACCATGCTGCTCCTCAACCCCAGCATGTCCCTGCTTCCCTTTCCCCTTCTTCCCTGACCCTCGTTCCATTCTTCAGAGACCAAATCAAATCTCATTTTCTCCAGGAATACTTTTCAAGGACTAGAGTCTACACTGACTTTGAATTCCTATAAAACAATGAGTCTATTCCCCTCATTTTGATGCCTATAACCATATATGCCATTGTTACCTATTTGACTTGTCTTCCCAAATAGGTAAGTACTGTTTTTTAAAAAAAAACTCTTCATCTGCTAACATAATGCTACACACAATAACTGCTGAATGAATGACATACTTACAAGTTCATCCGAGTCATCATCAACTAGGATTTCTAACATCATATTCTCTCCACGGCTGCTTTGTTGGAATACTTGTACCCCACTTTTCTTCAGAAAAAACTTTAAAAAAAACCCAAGAATTTAATTCTGTAGCCATTATAGTTTCATAGTAAATAGCAGATATGTAACAATTTTATAAATAATAACAATTTGAAGCTAAATTACTGACCTTGTGTTTGATGTGCTTTAAAGTAGGAAATCCACAGAAATACAGTGCCTTCTGGTCAACTTGAGTTATTTTATTGTGACTAATATCTACATGCCAAGCATCTAAAGATATTATTTTATACCTAAAAAATGAACAGAGTCTTTAGACTGAGGGATAATTATAAGCTTATAAACAACAGCAATCTTTCTACCTTTCTTGATTTTTAAAGATTTGCTTTTAAGGTAGAGAATGATAAATCTCTGCCCTCCTTCCCTCTGTTTTCCCTCAATGCTTTGTTGTTTAACTGCTTTAACTGAGGCAGCTAGGAACTATTCAGCAGGCCACACTATCTGAAAGTGTCTTTCTCTCCTTCGGAATCTGTAACTCCCTCCACCTCCTATCCCCACTCTATCCCTGATGATCAGCAGTGTTTCAGAGAAATCATTTAGAAGGCTGGTATGTGGTTACTGGAGTGGGGAATAGGGGAAGGATGCAGGTAAAGAGAAACCTTCTAGGGAGAATGTACAAAAATTGGGCAAAGGGTGGCTGTGTCAACTAGTAATCTGAGACCTATGTTTACTACCAGAAAAAAAGAGAGAGATAGCTTACTGCAGTCCAGTAACAGTCTAGCTCCTAAGGTCAGAGATTTAGACCTGGAAGAAACCACTTGGTTGAACCCATTCATTGCCAAAGGAGGAAATTTATGCCCACAGGCTAAGTAACTTGGCCAAGGTAACAGACTGAACAGATGAAGTCAACGAGATTTGAACCCAGATCCTCTAAACCCAAAGCCAGAATTGTTTCTACTGCCCCTTTTCCTCCCAGAGCAATTAAATTGTACTGGGACTGAATCAGAGCCACCCCAGAGCAGGTAAGAATTCTACCACTCACTGACTATGGCCATATGTGGCCTGTGGACTCTCAATGGGAATGGGTTTCTACCATAAGGTATTCACTTATTTATTCTCAAAAGGGCTGCACTGCAAGGTCTTTCTTTCTCCCACTTCAGACTATCAGTTTCTTACCTGGTGCGGCACTTCTCCAGGGTCGGGAACTTCTCAGGCCAAGGGGAGGGATACTTAAACTCAGCATCCTGGTCAAACCAGTACATCAGGCACTCACTGTGCCTATTCCTTTTCTTTTCCTCTTCTCTCAAATACTTATTGCAAGCCTCCATGGCTTGCAGTAATCGGGTCTTAAAAAAAATTATAGAGAGTTAAGTTTGCCCCCCAAAAATCCTCAATCAGAAAAAGTGCCTTCTGTGTAATGGAAACATTCTCTATATGGGAACTTTTGGAACACCCTGTATAGAACACACACTTCTGATAAAGAAAATCATCAATGCCAAAACTGTTTTTTTTTTTCCCAGATTTACACCAAAAAATGAGGGATGAATTTCTATTCTTGAAGCCCAGAATACTACTGCTACTGCCACCCACTGAAGCTAATACTCCTGTAGGAGGAGGAGAAGAAAGTCAAAATTCAGAAACTACATATTTAACATAGAGAATTATTTTCAGGTCATATATTATACAATAACCAAATCAACAGCATTACATTGGTTAGCATTAACTTGAGTAAACTGTACTAACTGGAAAACATATTGCAGACAGAAACATTAATAATTTTTTGGAAAACAAAATTACAAAACAACTATCAATAGGCACATGCTTTGAATTGTTTTAAATCCAATCTATTCCATTTGGATACTTTTAGAACTATATTTCTGCCTGTATCCCTGAATTATAATGGGAAAAATATAATCAATTTAAAATAAAATACAAGTGCCACTGAAGAGTACAGGTCTACCCTGTGACTTTTGGGGCAAACATCAAGCAAATGAAAATGTGCAAAGAACAACCCTGAAAGCAGGGAGAGAGAGACGCTGAGCAGACTGTACTAGCTCCAGCTAGAGGTGATGCTGAGGGCAGAACCATTAGAAGACGTTATACTCCATACAGATGGTAGAAAAATGGAAAACAGTTCCCCTCTACACAGACTTGAATGTGTGAAGACAGTCAAATTTTACTAATAAGTTGTATCATGCATAGAATAAGAACTATCAAGAACACAACAATCAATTCCTAAATTCTGTAAGACAAGCAATTATTTTGGAACTGAATCTGTGATTCCATCAGTTTAAGGGAACCCAAAGGGAACATCCTATGACTGGCAGGCCGGCCTGGTGCCCGGGGCCGTTGAGGCCAGAGTCAACTCTCTCTCAAGGGCATCATTCTGTCTGTTAGGTAGAAACTGTTTCAGAAAAAATTCATAGACAGACATTTCTGTACTTACTTCATCGATAAACGGGATTAAAACGACAGCTTCCCATTCTTGTTGTTTTCCATTTAGATCAGTTTTAAAATCGGGGGGATAATATTCTATAATTGGAGATTCTTCACTAGTCATCAAATGCTGTGAACGCAGAAAGTAACAAAGGAAAACTGTTTCTGTGTAAGTATTATCGCCGCTATAATGAGTATATTTCCTTAGAGTGGATGATATTATAATTTAAAAGTTATTTATATTCTGAAAACACAGACGAAATTTATACTTTCTAGTACTAAAGACTGTCCAAAAATGAAGCAACAGAGAGCTATATGCCCTGAGAGAAGCACAGAGGGAACACTGTTTGTGCCTTTTCTATGACAAAATGATCTTTATTCTTATATCCTACTGTTTTAACTTTTCTTTTAATCCTGGAGATTGTCATAAAAA
Organism: Notamacropus eugenii; assembly: GCF_028372415.1. Classification (NCBI taxonomy): domain Eukaryota; kingdom Metazoa; phylum Chordata; class Mammalia; order Diprotodontia; family Macropodidae; genus Notamacropus; species Notamacropus eugenii. The sequence goes on from NC_092877.1 coordinate 330,581,921, forward strand.
TTCTCTCTCAGATTTTCTACTCAACCCCCACCCTGCCCCTCTCCTGTGAATGGCGTATCTGAGATTTTCTTCCATTTATTTTGTATATATCTTTTATGTACCTAGTCTCTCCTCCAATAGAAGGGGAGCTCCTTGAGTCAAAGGATCATGTTTCTGTTTCTGTTTTTTTGTATCCTTGCTGACTATGTGAGTAAAATAATCCCCTACTTCACTGTTTCAACCCACAGTCATTTTCAAGTCCTGACTAAAAACTATTTAATCAGTGAAGTACTTAAATGATTCTTTCTCTGTCTCTTACACAAGTTTCCAAAATTAAAAACTGAAATATAAAATCCATTCCTCACACAATTACTAACACTACTTCTTCTATTACCTAAAAGCACATTCTAAATATATGTTTCACTGTCACTGATACCATGAAGAGAGGTAGAAAGTCTGTCACTCCCCTATACTGTACTGGCTCCCTACTGCCTCTAGGATCACATATGCCATTCTCTTTTTGGTTTTTAAAGCCTTTCATAGCCTGGAGTCGTTCCCACCTTCCTAGTGTTGTTTCATACTATACAGCCCCTCACTGCTTTGCACACTCAGACCCAGTGGTCGTGGCCTCCTTGGTGGTCTTCACATAGACCACTCTCTCCAGACTCTGCACATCTGCATGGCTCCCCCCATTCTTGCACTGCCCTCCTCTCCTCATCTCTTGTCTCCTGGCTTTCTTCAAGTCTCAGCTCAAGTTTCACCTTCTCCAAGAAAGCTTTCCCAGTCCTTCTTATTTGCAGTGGCTTGCTCTGAGATCCTCTCCATTTTACTCCCCACACAGATCTTGTTTGTATACAGCTGTTTGCACAAAGTGATCTTTCAGCTCTTTGGGAACAGAGACTGTTATCAGCCCTTCTTTGTATCCCCAGAATTTACTGCAGTGCCTGGCACACAGAAGACACTTAATAAATGCTTGCTAATCACCAGATGTGGTCATTAAGACTGCATTAATAATTTTGAAGGGAGCAGTTTATTTTGAGAGATGTCAGAAGCCATATTCAAAATGGCTGAGGAGTGAAAGACAGTTTAAGGTGTAGGCAGTGAGAGTAAATAATTTGGCTAATAAAGAAATATAGAATAATAGCTTGAAGGTAGGAGGGTCTAGTGAAGGTTTTTAAGGATGACAATGAACAAAAATAGGACAAGACAGCAAGTCAGGTAAAAGTAGATGAGCTAGTTCACTACAGAGTCAAGAGAGGAGGGGAAAGAAGTTAAGTAAAAGTATATATAATGTTCTAAGAAAGCATGAATGAATGGAGGAATGGATGTCTAGAAGAGGACAAATAATGGGTCTAAGAGGGACAAGGCTTAAAGAGAGGTCAAATTTTCTAGAAACATAAAATACGTATGTGGGAGGCTTGCAGAGGCCAGAGGCAAGGCAAGAGCTGGACTAAGGTTTGGGAAAGTAGAAGAGAAAAAGGAGGGGAATCCTGAAGAACGTGGGAGCCTAACATCACATTAGTGGTAGAGTTTGGGGGCCAGTGCAACATGAGGCCACTGACAAGTGTTTGTTTCATGCCAGTAAGGAAGACTTCCTGTGGGAAAGAGAAGTCAATCCGTTCGAACCAATCCTTTCTCCAGTTTCCCTAAAAGGATTAAATTCCATATCTCTGCAGACCTAGTTCAGTAGATTTGTATAATTTTAGTCTCTCAACTCTAGCCATTCTTTACAAATATCCCTATATGATTACTCGTTCTTGAAATTCCTTTTAATTAGTCAAAAAAATTCATTCTATTTTTTAAAATAGAAAACAAGGATAAAATAAAGATATACAGTTGGTGCTATCACAACAGTAAACTACTTTTGATCAAAGCATAATCAAATGAGTACAAACAATAAAAATTACATTAAATAATTCCCCTATTTTGATAAGGAAGCAGGAAGATGGGATATCTGACAAAGAATCATACTGACAGTGTGAAACTGAGGGGCTTGGAGATTCAGAACAGGAAAGGACCTGAGTAGAAGAAACTGAGGACACAGGATTAAGTGACTTGGCCAAGGTCATAAAAGAACAATTAACTTAGCTGGGGTTGATGACTAGGGCCTTGGATCCTCCCTACATAACGGTGGGAAAGATGCTGGATACTCAGAGAGGAAGACTGAAAGAGAAAGAAGGAACCAGCAGGTTGGAACAAAAATTAACGAAGGCTCTGTCCATATGCAAATTGGACACAGAACAATGAAGTTTGCATAGGGGAGTATTTTAGTTTGGAATGCTATCAGAAGTCCTTTCCTACAGTAACTCTCACTTTCCTTCCGTGGGGATAATCAGGATCTTGCTATCATGAAAGAGCACTGGATAGGAATTAGAAGGATTCATGGGTTCAGTTCCAGCTCTGCCACTTTCTGAGCATGTGCAAGATCAAAGGACACCAGAGCTTTCACTTTGTCCAACCACCTCATTTAGATGAAGTGGAAACAGGAAAGTTAAGAAATATGCTCAAAGTCACAAAGGTAATAAGTAGCAAGAAAAGAACCAGTGGTCTGCCCATTATATTACACCTTCTTTATCTCCAAGTTTCCACATACTCTTGTGAAATATGGAGTCAGCAACATTTCTGACCTGAGATCTACATTAGGGGGAGGAGAACCCATACCTATAAAATCCTATCTTTTTGAAACACTGAATTATTATTACTATGATTAGTATTTAAACCTAAACCAAAAGCATTTAACACAATTACGTCTGTATAAAAAGTAAAACACTCATTTATGAGTTTTAAGCAACCACATTTCTAGCTTTATGGTAAATTAACTAAATTTTGAAAGAATCATATGATGGATAAAATATCTTTAACTCTATATCCCACCTGGTAGCACCCTGGAAGCAAATCCTTGCTGGCTGCTGGCAGTACAGCGAGAAGCTGTTCAAATGGCATGAAAGGCTTTCCTAATTCAAAATGAATTTTTAGTTCACCAATGTTACGAATATCTGACAGATAAGGTGCATAATGGTAAGGGTAATACCTACAAAACAAAAATTATATGCTTAATCAAAAACCTTAAGAGACTGCATCAAGATAACTCAATTTATTTTTAATAATAACGTAGGTAGAATGCAAATAATAATAAAAGACCTGGGGATCAGATACTAAGGGGGGGGCGGGTGTGTGTGTGTGTGTGTGTGTGTGTGTGTGTGTGTGCGTGTGCATAATGGTAAGGGTAATACCTACAAAACAAAAATTATATGCTTAACCAAAAACCTTAAGAGACTGCATCAAGATAACTCAATTTATTTTTAATAATAACGTAGGTAGAATGCAAATAATAATAAAAGACCTGGGGATCAGATACTAAGGGGGGGGCGGGTGTGTGTGTGTGTGTGTGTGTGTGTGTGTGTGTGTGTGTGTGTGTGTGTGTGTGTGTGCGTGTTCATCCTTCCTTGCCAAAGAAGACCATGCCATCAGAGAAATAATGACATGACTTGCACTTGACTTTGTTTTGAGTGAGGGAGGGCTGTGCAGGTCATCAGCCTCACTTTCTCCAGAGCCATCTGAATCCATTGACCAGATATTCATATTCATTAGGATGACTGGAGATGACCCAGGATGAGGCAGTTGGGGTTAAGTGACTTGCCTAAGGTCACACAGCTAGTGAGTGTCAAGTGTCTGAGGTGAGATTTGAACTCAAGTCCTCCTGACTCCTGCACTGGTGCTCTATCCACTGCACCACCTAGCTGCCCAGATACTAAGGTTACATAAATTGTCAAGAATAGGAAAAAGTAGTTTTATCTTATGAGAAAGGACAAATTAAAGATTTCCTTTGCAGTATGGATTTTGCAGAGGCCCTGGGAGGAGCAAACAAAAGAATCAGGCCAATCAGTTCCATATAAATGTATTTTTACAAAACATCCAAATTAAATACCAGTTTTAAGTAATTTCAAATTAATTTAATTTTGATTTTTTGGGGAAGTGTTTTGAATAAAATAAGAGAAATAATATTCTCTACTTCTGGACTTTTGTAGATAGTTTAGGTATTTTAGCACGTTTCCACCTGAAAGAAATGATTATTTCTCTCTTAATAACCAGTTTCTATTGTGGAGATCCAGCATTTTTCCCTTCTTCTTTCCTCATTCTCTACTAGGTCAGATCAGCTGGGGGCATGGGGGACAGCGACTATTGAGAGCGACACAATCACAGTAACATGCCCCCAGCCCTTCATTTGACTAGGCCAACCTCTCATTATGATATTAATCCTTCTCATTAATTTTTAGCCAATCAGAGCTGACCGCCACCTGTTAGAAACATCTCCTTTTTCAAGGGCATATGAGTATCAATGATCTGTCATGATCTGTCTTTGGTGAACCAAACGACCATCCTTTTATGAATTATTCACTAGCCGTAATTAATAAAATGGTTAATTACCCAGAAATTACATCTCTCAAACTTTTTATAAGTCAGATACCCCTCTGGCCTGGATGGGAAGGGTGAAGGAATAAATAACGAAATAGCTGAACATCAGTAATTCATCCCTCCTCCAACTCAAATGACAAGTCATAGACAATTTAGATACTTGGTGTTAAGAGTAAAAATTACATGGACAGAAATCAGAGATTATTCATGCAAATAACCCATTGCAAATAGGACAAGATACTCTACGCTATGAGCCATCTCCCAAAACTAGAAATACCTCAGTTACACAAAACTCTCTGAAATAATTTCCATAATTAACAAAATTTTACCTGTTTTTCAACTAAACTTGACAATATTTATTTCATTTGAAAAGTTACCATAAATGAAAGCAGTATAGAAAAGAAAACTCCAAATGATAATATAGTATATCACAGTAATTACCAAAAGATAACACAACATAAAATTTAAGTCATCATGACATTTTAAGCCAGAAGGGGTCATTAGAGATCTATAACCATTTCATTATCTGGATGAGGCAGGGGTCTTACCAACTCCAGGACTGAACTCCATGATAGTAGTAGTGCAGAATCCATTGTATTGCCTGTACGTAACATTCAGCTTGGTCAGCCAGAAAGTCACTGGAAATGGAAAAGAGTCACATGGACATATTTCCCTTTCTCAAAGCCTGCACAGTTTCTAGGCTGCCTCCAAAGCTGGAACTTGCAGAGAGCTTTCCTGAATGTGCCAGGATGGGCCACCTTCATCCTCTGACCTGACACAAAGCTTTGTGTGACATACTCTGAGGCTCTCATGCCCAGTTACATCTGCATTGGTATCTTATGGCCACCCTGGACCACACACATATAACTCACATTTTTACAGCACTTTAAAATAGATGGAATTCTTTTATAAATTTATTAAATTATTTTATTTGTTTTCAGTTTCCTACAATCGCTTCCATATATCTTAGATTTTTTCTCCCTCTCTCCCCCTCCTTCCTCACTCCCTCCTCAAGATGGCATGCAATCTTATATAGGTTCTACACATACATTCCTATTAAATACATTTTCACCTTAGTCAAGTATCCTTTTTTTTGTAAAACAAAAAGTCTGCGGTAAATGGTATTTGCAAATCTTATTCACAGTTTAATAGTAACAGCTAGCATTTATACTGTGCTCTTTGAAGTCTTGCAAAGCATTTTATACCCATTACCTCACTTAAGCTCAGAGAGGAAACCTGGCCAGTGTCCTGCATCTAGAGGGGCTGGAGCTAGGCAACTATGTCAGGTCTTTGGATTCTAGACCCAGCACTCTGCCCACTCTACTGGGTCGCTCCATGAGGTCAGGGAACGGGCTTATTGATTGAAACTCTGTACCTTGCCCAGCACTTAGAACAATATTCTGCACACGTGATACTACCAGGGAAACTATGAGAGGGGCTTACTCTGAAACGATTTCTACCCCCATCTTTGTCATGTAATATGTTCTCTTGTACTGTCTGAATTCTGTTTCAAAAAGGTCATCATCTTCAGGTTCGTCTTCTACGACACCTGAAACAAAGCCAAGAGAATGAGGATATAGAGGCTCAAAAATTAGTTATAAGGTTCTCCCCCTCCCTAATATTATGAAATTATCTACTTTGGATGCCGATGCAAAAAGGTAGGAGACGTGTTCTGCAGAAATGGAGGATAAATACAAGGGAGAATTTTTTGCTCACTCTTTGAAGCCACCATTTCTTCAGTTTTGTCTAAAGCAGCCAAACACATGGAGTTTTCCTGGTCCTAAAACATAAAAAACTACATAAAACCAATGGAAATGTTTATTTCAAGAAGAACAAGAAAGTTAAAAATATTTCAAATACTTAAATGACATTTGAAAGCCACATATTTTGTATTAGTATAAAATGAACTGGTTTTTTCCCCCATAATCAATACTTAAATTGCACAAATGCTCCGTAGCACACAATCAATAACCAGGGAGACTACACAGATAACTGGGTTTTTCAGAAACAAGGCTTTCCACTATCTCTAATTTTCTACCTTTCTTCTTTCCTGTCATTTCACATCCTTAATGGTGATGCTGTCTTTGTTCCCTAATATTTTGCCTTCAGAATTTAAAAACAAATAAAAATCCAATCCAGAAGAGTAGATCTTTCCTTCAATAGCTATTTCTATACTAGAAAAGTAAAATGTATGATTAGCATAAATGATCAATTCTGCAAAAAAAAAGCAACAAACTTGCAAAATAATGCTATCTTTGAAACTCGATAAATACAGAAAGAATTACACATGTCACTGGTTGATAAGGAACATTCTGATCAGGCACACAAAGAAACTTTGTGAAGCCTGGCATGACCTTACTATGTGGCTTTTGCTCCATCCTCAAAATCCTTATTGATTAAACTTTCTGATGTTCTTCACTGCTCACAGCTAGTCTGTTTTATGATAATGATGATGATAATGATAGCTAGAATTTACACAGTGCTTGCTATTAGAGGCAACGTGCTAACCGCTTTACCAAGATGACATATTTTCTACTCCACTTTATCAACCTCAAGTTCAATGATACAAGTGCAGAGGAAGGGGCAATGAACCTGAGGGTTAATATCCCGGGTCTCAGGGGCCTCACTGACTACTGTGAAAGCGACAAAAGGTAAAGAATTGGACAGAAAATAGATGTGAGACCGAATAAATAAGGGCAGACTAAGAGCACATCGCTCCCAGGGACAAGCTATCTGAAAAGTCAAGTTTTACTATGATACAGTTTATCATGGCAGAACAGTAAAGTATCTGAGGATACAACTGACTTTTACCTTGTTTAGTAACTTGTACAGACTCTGTTACCAGGAAGTGACTGATTAATCTGATAATGTCACTGTAGCTGTGGTTACTTATTGGTCTAAGACAAAACTTTAAAAAAGACCTCAAAATAAAAGGTCTTTAAAAATATTCTGTGTTGATACATTTTTACAAATGGAAGTAAGAAACTTTATGAGTACTATGCTTCTGAATAAAAATAATTGTTTCATAAATGTAACATTTGCTTATAACAAAGTACATGACATACAAAAAATGAGATACAATTACAAATCCTGTTATTAAGTAGTTGGTCACTTTAAAAAACCAGCAAACCCTGGATTACTGTTAATACAATCCTTCTCTGTGGATATTTGTAATATTAGGTGACTAATAAAAACCTGTTCTCTATCTCTTTTGTTGATCACTAATTCTCTGAATTCTTCCTACCTCCTTCTTACCTTCTACCTTTCCCACTCAACTCTTTTTTTCTATTGTCCTTTCTTACTCTCTGATGTGTTTGCTGCATATCTACTCTCCCCAAAATCATCATGGCTACCTTTTCTCCTTCTAACAGTTATGTGATCTCTCCTCCATTTCCACTTTCTCTGCTGCCACCTGTGCCTGTAGCCTTTTATTCTCTGCTTAAGAGAGTCTTAAGAGACTCTCTGTGAAGTCTGGTGAAGAGAATGGAGGATTCAGCTGGAGAGCTACAATGAATGTCATCGTTCAGGATAAGCCACATGTACTGCACTGAGAGTTGCGTGTTCTAGGGAAACTAAGGTGTTTCAAGTAACACAAGATCTACAATGTGCTCTATAAACCCCGAAGTGCTATACAAATGCTAGCAAGGTAGAGTGAGATTGAGGCACCCACAGAGATAAAAAAGAGGGTGGGAAGAAAAGCTGAAGTCAATTAGGGACAAGGCAGTAAACAGATTAAAAAGAGAACTCTATCAATAAATTTCATTAGGACCTACTTCCCACCCAATGACCATAGGTATAACAGAGCTCTATATAACAAAGACCCAAAGTTTCGTGTATAATTTTGTTCTATCACGTTCACCGATGAGATGGCATTGAAGTTTGTTTTGTTTTGCATTTAAGTTTAGAATAAAAATAAGAATTGATGTAAAGGACCACACATCTTGCTTTAAAGACAGAATTTTTAAAAAATAACAAGACTAGTCACTAAAGATGCCCTAAGTACAAGGTATAGGATGAGCACACCCTGCCCACAAGGGGCTTATATTCTACTGGAGTCAGTGAGGAGGAGATCCATGTACACAAAGAAGAGGGACACAAGGTGAGGAATGAGAGAGAGTGAAGACAAGAAGAGATCAATATTTAACTATCAGCTGCTCATGGTGAGGGTCAGAGAAGGCTAATTTGATCATTATCTGGGCTCAGAAATCTAGAAAATTTGAGATGAATAAAGGAATATGATCTGGGGTTCAGAGGAAAGAGGAACAAGCTCCGTAAGTTAGCTCAAAACACTTAGAGGGGGATAAAATGCCTTTCAGAAGACCGGAAAGGATATAAAAAAGGCAAAAGATTTAAAAGGAAAAAAAAGACACACACATACATGCAGTCTACAAATGGGAAGAAATATAAAGAATGAACTAAGGAAACCCTAATACTATGGAAAAGAAAATAAGAATGAGTTTTATAATTGTAATTAAAAATTGAAAAAAAAATGACTAGCCTTTAGTTTCTTTTGTTTGTAGGTCTTTGCTTCCTCTGCTGCAATACCTGCTGCTTCATTGAGGTATTTGTTGCCAACTTTGCTTTCAAACCATTTCAAGTCAACGAAAACTTCACTGAAGTGTTCACGATCAAACTGTACAAAAACATTTTAGTTTAACTTAAAATAACTGTAGTAAGGGGAGACTTCTGATGTGCAAAGCTGCATACACTGATAGATGCAGCCACTTTATCAGTTGGACTTGGCTAAGTTTTCTTTGTTACAAGACATAATTTAATTGAGAGGGTATATGGAGAAATAACTTGAGGAAAAATAGTCATATTATGAGTCACTGGTACTATTTAGAGCTGTTATAGCATACCTTATTATTGCAATTATTTGTTATTCAACTAAAGAGGATTCCTTTGCTTATTTAATATACAAATTTTTAAATTACTTACATCAGACAATTTTATAAGATATTTCTCAAACCGAGGTAAGTTGAGATGGCCATTTTCATTAATGTAACCTGCAGAAGACAAAAAAAAAATTCATTCTAACATCCAAAGATATTTGTAATGTAAAAAAAATTTCTAAAAAATTATATATGTAATGAATAATGAATGGATCAAGGTTGGTATAGTGGAAAAAACACTGAATTTGGAAAAAGAAGTCTTCCTTCACATACTACTATCTGTGTGAAGCTGGGCATATCACTTTACCATTTTGTGTCACAGTTTCATTTTTTTCTTTTCATTCTGTCTTTGTTTTGCCAGGGCCTAACACAATGCTTGGCACAAGGCATATGCTTAATATGTACAGACTGATACGTAAATTATAATTCAAAATGACTGACTTTTAAGGTCCCTTCTAGCTCCAAAATTCTAGACACCCTAAGGCATATAACGACATTCTACTAATTAGCATTATAATGAAAATACCCAATTCAGACCTATAGCCCTAGTTTCTATGTACACATACAGTAGTGTAATGTTAAACAAAATAAATGATAGGGGTAGTTAGGTGGTGCACTGGATAGAGCACTGGTCTTGTAGTCAGGAGGACATGAGTTCAAATCTGGCCTCAGACACTTACTGACTATGTGACCCTGGGTAAGTCACTTAACCCTAATTGTCTCTCCCCTCACCAAAAAAAAAAAAAAATGAGTAAGAAAAATAGAATACAGGTCTACACAACCATAAAATTACTCATAATCCATCTATGTAAGCAATAACAGTGTTAGGGTAAAACTAATTAAATACAAAACATTTAATTATTAAAACTTTATTTTACTATGGCTGGCTACTTTGTCTTGGAAGAACCCAAATCTCTGTTTGATCTACCCTTTTCCCTTTACTGACTCTTGGTTTGCAATGTTCCATCTCCCTTCCTGTCAGTCACTTTTCTTTTCTGTAAAACCTACTGATCCACAATAATTTTGGTTCCAAGTCATCGAAACAGTCAGGATTTTTTTTTAACCTTTTAAAACTTATGATTACTATTATCGTTGTGAAGCTAGCAATTTGTCAGTCTTCTTAATACATGCTTCACCAACTTAAAGGGTTAATGTCAAGAATTACAGTAATTATTAAGGAGGCTATTTAACTTTACCTTCACTATTCACAAGGTAGTTGTGGGCTTAAACAGTGTGCTGTGGAATCTGGAAACTCAAGATTTATTACCCTGACCCACAAGGAACCCACCTTCTTTCCAGAGCAGTCATTTGTATAGCTACCTAATAAACTAAGTGCTATTTTTAGTGTGTATGGATGCTAAATTAGTTTCAGTGTAATTGTTAAAGATTTCTTACCACCAAGTTCTGGCAAGACAGTCATATATGTTCTATAAAGAAGAGGCAGTGCATCATGATTGATATGCAAATGAGGTAGATGAGGAATAAAATCATTGCCAACAAGAAATCCCATTAATATCCAATCGTCTATTATCCTTTCAATGTCATATTTAAAGGAAATCTCGTCCTATTGTAAAATGGAGAAAAAAATAAATGCCATGAAAAATTCTACACATAAGCTTTTTTTTTTTTGCACCTGGTTAGTGTGATACTTACCTTTAATGCTGAAAACTCATAGTCAATATATTCTCTCATTAAAGACAAGTGTAGGAGGTGAAATGTAGTTTCTTCTGGTGCACATACCCTGAAAATTAGACAGATTAAAATAGCTACTTAAATTTTTAAGGTCCGAATATCAAAACAGAAACTGAATATCAAAATTACTTATCAAGAAGATAGTAAAAAATTTATTAAAATTTTATAGTCAATACAATGATAGTATGCTATTATAGATAAAAGCAGATTATATTTTATAATACAGAAAAATTAGAATGAAGTTCAAAATATTATTAGACACTTGTGTCCAATAGCAGAAAAGCCTCAAAATATAGGAACACTTCTAACTTGAGAAAATCACATTATTAAAAAATGATGCTTCAATACTTAATTTAGAACAGAAACATTTTAAGGGCCCAAGATCTCTAATTGGAATATGACTCAGTTAAGGTTGTCAACTAGCAAAGAAAGGAGGAAAAAAAGAAAAAAAAAAGTAGAAAAAAATGCACCCTAGAGTGCAGTATCAGGGTTGTAACAGACAGAGAACAGTTCAGTTCCTCTTCTTACCTCCCTCTACTCTGAAATGCAAGCTGTAACAGTTTAACCAAGTAAGGTGAAGAATTAGCGGCAGCTGGGTAGCAGAGCACATTAGTGTGGAAAGCTCATTTGCCTGAGTTTAAGTCTATCCTCAGACTAACTGTATGACCCTGGGCAAGTCACTTAACCTCATTTGCCTCAGTTTCCTCATCTGTAAAATGAGCTGGAGAAGGAAATGGCAAACCACTTCAGTATCCTTGCCAAGAAAACATCAAAAAGGGATCAGGAAGGGTCAAACACAACTGAAAGGACTTGACAAATGATGAAGGAAAGAGAGAAAATTAAAGCAGCTTTCCACATTATGGGTTGGTGACCATCAGAAGTCCCTGAAGCCAAGGAAGAGGTCAGTTCTCTATTAATAAACAAACAAACAAAAAAAATCTGTCAACCACTGATGGTGTTAAAAACAAGAGGGACATAGCAACTATATGCCATACAAGGAAGCCTCATTAAAGGCGCTCCAACGATGGATAATTTATGATTATTTGAAAAAGCAGGGCAGAAGGGTCATTATCTTCGCATCTGAGTAAGTTCCCAAGAATTGGAGGAGCTATACAAAGGCTATGGGAGATGGAGTCTCTAACATCAAAGAACTTATGATCTTACTGGGAAGAAAAAAACTACTGGATATGAAACAAGTGTAGAGTGGTGTAATATGGCACACCTAAGCTTTGCTGCTGTGATTGCTCTGTCTTTTTTGAGTTGTGTCTCACTCTTCATGACCTCGTTTGGGGTTTTCTTAGCAAAGATACCCGAGTAGTTTGCAATTTCCTTCTCCAGCTAGTTTTACAGATGAGGAAACTGAGGCAAACCAAGCTAAGTGACTTGCCCAGGGTCACATGGCTACTAAGTGTCTGAGGTGACATTTCAATTTAGGAAGAAGAGTCTTCCTGACTCTAGGTCCAGCACTCTAGCCACTGTGCTACCTAACTGCTGCTTTTAAGCTGCGAAAGCTTAAAAGTACATCAAGACTTCTGGATGTATGTAGTGAATGTTTATTGGGGAGAGCAATGGTTCTGGTAGAATGGGAATCAGTAAGGGAAATAATAAGCCTTATTTTTCTTTTACTCTCTCAATAAATTAAATGATGACAAACTATGCTCAAACAATCCTGTCTCATGTTTCCCTAGCACATACTTTCCTAAGGCATGATTTACCTTTGTGTTTTTTTGCCACCAAATCGGACCTCCTCCCTTAAAAGAGAGAAATGTGACTCATGACTTGTTAATCCAAGCATAATCTGTTGAAAAAGGATTTAAGAGAAGTTTCTATTCAACACTTTACAATATCAGATTCACTTTTTTTACTATGAATATTTATTTAAAAAACATTTATGTACATATATTTTTTAAAATATGCTTACTATTTATTAATGCATAAAGTATTGTGAAGTGGGATTCTTATAGCTAGAGACTAAAACAGGTTTCCTTTTGTAGAATGTGATGGCTATGAACAGGGATAAACTGAAATTTTAATTTATGTGATTCATTTATCATTTATGTGATTAAGACAGCAGTGTTTGCATGAGACTCAGAGAAGTAAAGAAGATTCCGTTTCTGCCCCCTCACCCTGAGGGACTTTCACATCGTTCACTGCCTATGGCAACAGAATAGAAAAAAGGGTAAAGGAGCCATCAAGGATTCAGACAAGAAGAATAAAAATGAGAAAAAGATATGCTACGCAATTAAACAAGGTATCCAAAATGGAAAAGGGAAACAAAACTGACAGATTACAATTTTGCACAGAAATCCAACCAATGCAAATCAACTGCTGTAATGAAGAGACCCAAAAGACCCTAAAAATGGATGCATTTTGCAAGTGAAGGGATGGCAGCAAAGGGCAACACTGGCTTAGGTTATAAATTCATTTATGAAAACTTAAAGAGAAGAAAGGTGGGAAATTATGAGTATCACGTCATAAAACAGGAAGAAGCAATGAGACAGGGAAAGAAAAAAAAGAAAGCTTTGTCAGAAACCCTGCTAAGCAGTTATCTTGATGTAGTTTAATGAAAAAAACTGGAACGACAGTAAGCAGATGAAAAATGGAAAATCTCGCTAAGTATTTTTATAATAAACTCTTTTTGCCATTATGGACAGTAAAGCCATCATATCTGAACTTTAATGTAACAGTCCTGAACATGCTTCTTAAAGGATTACAAATGGCATTAAGAAAACAAAGATGGGAAAAGTAGGATGACTAAATTAAGGATGTCTACTTGGAGGTCACAATTTTGAAGGCAATGAAAATAGGGAGAAGTGTCTGAATGAAGAGGGAGATACCAAAGGAAGAGTGGGGAGAATTGAACCTTATTATTACCTCCCAAAAGTGAGAGTACAGCTACATTTAATTGCTAACCTACCTATCTTTGTAAAACTTATGAAAATAAACTAAACGGGTTTCAAAACCATCCACAATAAGAACACTGTAAAGGAACATCACTTGATTTTGCAATAGATATTTCACAGCAAATCACAACTTTACTCTACCACAACTGACTGAAGGAGATAGAATTTACAGTATGCTACTGTACTTTTTATTAGCCTTAAAAAATATTCAATTCTGTAGAGCAAAGTATCATTCTTCCAGAAGGTGCCTCCCACGCACAAGCCAACATTAAATAAGATACTTTAAAAACTTTAAAAAACATAGCAGAGACAACCTCATTCAATGATACTCTGATCTTTCACACCTAGAGAAGTATGAAATAGGGCAATATATGTTCTCTAGACATGCTCATCACCCTCACAGAGGGTGCAATGACCAATTTGAAGAGAGATTTCCCATAGAAGGTGATGCTATATGTAGATGACATTGCTGAATTGCATCAAGTACTGAAACAATGCAAAACCTCCTATATCAGAGCCATAATCAATCAAAAGAAATTGGCCTGATTATCCGCATAGGAAAATAACACAAGAGGAAGAATTCCTAATGACCAGATTATGAGCTATATAGCTGAATATAAAACCTATAAAGTTCTTCTATCAGTATATTGTATATAAACACACACACACTGTAAATGGACAATGAACAAAATTTAATAGAGGAAGAGGGAACTGGACTGCCTTCTTTCAAAGATTCTCAAGCTGTTTTCTAAAGCAAAGGTCTGTTTTCTGGGGGAAGGGAAGGGAGGTGGGGACAGCAGGAGTATATTTTTAACAGCTATATTTCTCTAGTAATGTTGTATGATTTTGAGTCATGGTCTGTGATAGTCTCCAAAGAAGTAAACTGAGCATCACTAATACCATGAGATGAAGTTGCAACACACAATAAAAAAGGAGTTATGCAGAAGTGGTATAAAGAATGTTAGTAAAGCCACGTATGAAGGAATAAAATGGAAAACCAATTAAGCTCTTACTATGTATCAGACTGAAAATACAAATATGAAAGTGAAAAAGTCCCTGCTCTCCAAAAGAAAAAAAAACAGTCATTCATGTGGTAAGACTGAAGGCTACTTGATGGAGAGTTTGTGTGTTTCACTGCCTTTCATGTAAGGTCAGAAGAACATGAGGAACAAGAAACAATGAATGAGCTATGAACTGCATTGTTGTAATACTTACATTAAAAAGGCCACAGATCTACCGGGCTACATGCAAGAAACATTGTTATATGTTAGGGATACAAAGACTGAATTAAAACTTGTCTCAGACCCTTGAGCTGACATTCTAAGGTCAGACACTATAGATTCTTGTGACCAACTCTATTCCTCCTTTAACTAAGAAAAACTCAACTACTTTTCCCAGTGTTTTTTAGTGATTCCTTCTCATTTCTGGAGCTACAATCTTCAGTGAGATCTCATCTATAAGCACTACCAAATTTATGTATAAAGCTTCTATTAATCACTTATACTACTGAAATCATGAGGATAGTAGTAAATTTCAGTATCACAAATATACTTACCAAGTCAGCATCTAAACCATAAAGACAATGTCTGATGTTTGGATCATGATCTGGCTTTCCTTTCTCAGATCGGATAAATTCCATGATTTTGTGCTCTCCTTCTCCTGGAGTCTGAATATAAAGCCAAAAAAAGGGGTAATATGCTGTATTTTAGAAAATGACATTCAGAAAAATGCTTCAGTCAAAAGACAAAATAACCTCATGGCCTGATAAGTAGATAGTAACTCCTTGCCATGACTTGTCTGAGGAAATCTTCATATTTACAAAATACTTCAGATGCTCATGTAATCTGGCCATGAATTCAGTCCCTGTAAAAACAAAACAAAGCAAAACTTATCTAATGCCATTAAGGACAGAGAGCCCATTACCAGCAGCAACAAAAAATAAGGCCTGTGTTCATAATCTCTAAGTGGCAAGATACAAAATATATTTCTTGTGGTACCTGAAATGGCAAGCATAAGATTACAACGAGCAGCAGGGTCTTATACACACAGACACACACACACAGATGATGGTATATTTTTTCCTGGTAAACAGGCTAACAGTTTAGTATAACCTCTGCTAGGTAAACAGTCTATGTCTTTATATCACTGAGATAAAGTACCCTAAAACCGAGTCACTGTCAAACAGGAAAGGCAAAAGATCTGTCTTTGTCATGACCACAGGGTGGTAGGGCTCTTTTGGGACAACAGAATGTAATTTTACTAATCACCCCTCCATACCCTGTCCTTCCTTATAAGATTTCATTTTAAGAAATATAACTTTAAGAGTTGTTAAGAATCACTCCCACTATTGCTGCCATTGCTACTGTCTGTAGGGTTGTTCCAGAGAGAGTAGAGGAAGGGGAACACTGGATCATATAGAACAGAGAGAAATGTTTATTCCCCCGTGGAACAGTGGATTTAGTCATTCAGGAATTTAAAACTAATAATAGGAAACTGATTCATCTAATAATTCTCTGAGATACAACTGGGAAAACACAACAAACTGAACACTGTGTCCAGGATAAAACAACCGAAGAATGAAATATCTTTTTGAAATACTTGTCAATGAACATTTTAAACGTTTCTCAAAATTTTTTTTCTAAATATATTTACCTGGTGTAATACAGTTGGAGTCAAATCTCGCTTCTGCAGGAAGAATTTCTCCCTTTTCTAATGCTTTTTTGATTTTGTCCTCTGCCTCCTTTGCTGCCCTTAAAAGTTAAAGGGGAGGGGGGGAAAAGTGTTTTAAATATCCTGAAAAATGAAAATAATGGGCACTATAAAAGTTAATTTTTTCAGACTTAAGATTTTTAGAAAATTTCCTTCCCAGAACACCGACTCCTCTACACTTTCATTCTGCAATTGTGATATTTTAAAGTTTAAAACTTTTATCTCTTGAAAAATGTTGTGAACAAAAAATATTTGAGATAATTTATAAGATTTTATACTTTGGATGGGACACACGTAAATAATTGAATACCTCATGAAACGACTATTAAATTCTATTGAATTGTAACACTGTAAACAACCTATTCACTCCACAGCATCAAGAACTCCAGAAAATAGCATTAGAGGCTCTTCAAAGCTTTTTTTTTTTAGCTTTAGTAGATTAAAACTGCACTAGGGCTTTTGGAACACCCAAAATATATCTACATGTCAGAAGATAAAATGTCTATATTGAGGTATATTATATATATATTAGAAGCTTATATATTAGAAGAGCTTTGATAAAATTCTAAAAATCACAAAATATAATTACAGAATTTTCTTTTGTCCACCATTTCCTTTCAAAAATGCTTCAAAATAAAAAAATCAAATAACATTAATTACCTGTTACCAAGATGATTTCATTTCTTTGCTGAAACATTAAAACAATATGAACCTAGAAGACCTTTTAGAGAACTGTCCAGGACTAACGCTGCCCTGTCCCATAGCTGTACTCCTCTGAGTGCTTGGACCATAATTCTATGCGATAAAGGACATTTACTTAACTAGTCTCACTAGGCTTCAAATGAAGACTATGGCCACAATATTTTTACTAAATGTTGTGATTTTTCTGTGTGCTGAACCTTACCAACTCTTAATTTATAGCATGATGTTCTTGCTAATATAACTGTGCAAACTATAGAAGGAAACTTAAAAGGATCTCAGAGTCATCACTTTTCAAATTTCCACTCCTATTAAGATAAAACTATATATCCAAATATGAGCAGTATTACTAAAGAGTCTCTCAATTTACAAAAGGATTCACTTCAGGATGTCTTTATATATAACAGTCACCTAAGTACTGGTTTACATATTTTAAATGTATTTGACAGGGGTTACAGACAGCAGAAAAATCCCTCAAGTATTAAGAAAATCCTGCTATGAATTAAGATCCTCTTCTGCTAAATCTATCACAAACTATCTCTGAAATAGCGTAATTCAATGGGAAAATATAATTAGATTTTTAAAAACACCATCTGTCGGTATCATTTTTGAGAACGCCTCTAGAGGACAGAGAGCAAATACCATGTAGAAGAATATGGTGTAAAAGACAATAATCTCTAAGGGCTAGGCACTTAATTTTGCTGAGCCTCAGGTGACTTGCCAGGCTACGAGTTCTAGAAGCGTTGTGATACGGCTCAATGGAAGAAGTTTCCACACTAACAAATTCCTGGATCCTTGAGGTGTTGATGCATCAAATGCTTCAAGTTGTAAACACCTAACCGTTATGCACTTAAAATGGTCAAAATTATACTGCTATGATTCAGCAACTCCTCAATGTGTGACCTATTGACTATTAAATAAAAAATAAACATTTTTTTGCTTTATATAACATAAATTCCTGATCTTAATTTCCTATAAGCTATAATGACCATCTGTTTAAAAATTAGCTAAATGAAATATATTTTAATGAAAGGAAATAGTGATTTCAAAGCCCTATCACAGCTTCACTAAGAACAGTTCATGCCTACACTAACATTATTTCCTTTTTTATAGTTACTAAGCTGGTATAATAGAGAAACACTATAGCTCTAGTTACTTAAGATTGGAGTCAAGTACTTCCTACTATTCTTGTGGAGAAATGGATCATGAGATCACAGATCTAGCCCTGGAAAGGACTCAGAAGCATGTGGTCCAATTCCCTTTTTTTCCAATACAGATGAGGAAACAGAGCCTCAGAGAGATTGTGAAAGGTCACTCATGGAATAAGTGGGAAAAAGATCCAACTCCAGAGTGAGAGCCCTTTCCACTGTGCCAAGAAAGAGAAGTTGTTAAAAGTTCAGTGCCAGGCCTTGTGCTATTTACTTTTCTTACTGATGATTTGAATAAAGACCCTGAATCTAATTCACTTGAGGATCTGTTGAAGAATCAGAGGAAATATCCTGGAGAAGAAAAGGGAAGACTTGACAGTTGTTCTCAAGTATTCGAAGGGCTATGATGTGGAAGAGGAAGTAGATTCTGTTTATTAAGTATCAGCAGGCCCAGCTACACGCAAATTGGCTACAACTTTCAAAGTGGCAAATTTAAGTCTGATGTCAGGAGAAACATCCTAAAAGATATGTATGAAAGTGAAATTGGTTGTTTGGAGAGACTGTGAACTCCTTCTAATTGGAGGTCTTCAAACAGAGTGCGGATGAACAGCTGTCAGGTATGTTATAATGTAGATTTCTGTATGGGTTGGACTAAGAGGTCAGTAATGTCCTTTCCAACTCTAGCTTTTTGAAATTTTTATAAAATTCTAGCTTTATGTTGAAAAAAATATCAATAATAGCAATCTAAATTATTACAAGTAAGCAAAACATTATTAACCTAAGACAATACTTCTAAACAAAAGTTTAAAATGTTCACTTTACCGAAAACGTCTCCCACGTTGCTGGTTCATTTTTGCCCTTGGAGCCACACCATCAACTGCCATAAAGAAAACTTTTCTGGGCTTAATAATACGAAACAATACCTCCAAGTAGTGAAAAATATCAGCAAAAATTTTATCATCGGAAATTCTGAAATGAACGTCATCATCATTAGGGTGTGAACACTGATGTATGATCCCATTCATGTCCAGGTACAAGTTGTCAAATTCAGGAATCTAAAAACAAAGGAGAAAAATTAATTTTAAAAAGATACCTTTTAATGAAAATCAGCCAAGGTTTCATTTGCAAGGGAGAAAATGACATCACTCATCAAGCAAAGTGAGAATGCTAATTCTAGCAAAATCAAGTACAATTGACCAAATAAGAGAATGATAATGTGGAGATGCCAGAACCCACATAGTATGAGCACTCAAGAATGATGTCTTCAGAGGTAATTCAGAATCTGTTTTACTTAAGAAAAGGTCTTCAACTTCTCAAAGCTATGTTTCCTCAATTAAATAAGTAGTGTGTGTAAATCAAATCAAAAGGACACTAAAAGGAAAGGAAGACCAAATGAAAATTTGTCTACATGTAGCCACCAAGTCAAATACCATGTGGCAGAGTTGCAATGTAGGTAAGGCCATTAGGAGAAACAGGGGACCCACAAGAAAGAAGAACTCAGTCCAAACTTGGAAAAGAAATTTCAGTTCAACTCAATAAGCATTTATTAAATAGGTACTATGTGTTGGACAGTCTGCTAGATGCTGGGGATACAAAGACAAGAATGAAGTAGTTCCTGCCCTCCAGAAGCTTACATTATACTTAAGAGAAAAGGAGGGAAAACAACACATCCAATAGAAAGTAAATATAAATTACAAACAAGGTTAAGTATCATTTCAGGTGGGAGGGGGATTAACAACTATGGGAATCTGGAAAGGCCTCTTGAAGGAAATGGTGCTTAAGTTGAGCTTTGAAGGGAGCTAGAGAAGTTTCAAGGGGTGAGGAGAGAGGGCGGGGTGAGGAGAGAGGGCAACCTAAGCAGAGGAAGAGCCTATAGAAACACAGAGATACAATGCCTACATTAGCTAGAATACAGTGTGTGTGAATGTCAAGTCATCAAGCCCTTTTAAGCACTACTATGTGTGAAACAAAAATAGTCCCTGCTCTCCCAGAGATCATATTCTTGTTAGGGAGGCAATTTGCAAATGACTGTAAAAACAAGACATCTGCAGGATAGACTGGAGAAACTCTCCAAGGAAAGGCTCTCATTGAGGGAGATGGGAAGGCTTCTTAAAGAACGTGGGATTTTACTTGAAGCCTGGGAAGGTGGGAGGCAGACCTGAGGAGGGAGAGTATTCCATGGCAGGGGCAACAGCCAAGGAAAATGCAGGAAGGTGAAAGAGAAAGTAGGTGTGTTGATCTACAGTGGTGGCTGTGTGAAAAGAGAGAGGAGGACAGATGAAAAGAGAGATGATATGGAGGTAAAATTGGCAAGATTTGTCAACGAACTGAATTATGAGGACTAAGGTAAAGTGAAGTTGTAAACCTGGGCAACTGGAAGTCAGGAAGAAGAAATGATTTAGAGATAAAGAACATTCTGAGTTCAGTTTTGGACATAACAAGTTCGAGATACATATAGGATACCTAGGTGGGGCTGTAAGTTTGGAGCTCAGGAATGATTAAGCATTTATTAAGTTCTATGTGGGTACATACCCCCACATAAAGGGTAGGACATGGATGATGCTCCAGAAAAAGGGACGGAAAAAGATTACTCAGTCATGATTAAATCCACACACACAAAAATAATAGAGCATCTAGGCTGAAGGAGTTGTCAATAGTGTCAAAGGCTGCAGACAGGCTGAGAAGCATGAGAGAGAGAAAGGCCACTAGATTCAGCAATAATGAGATCATAGGTGACCTTAGTGAGAGTAGCTTCAGTTAAAATGAAGAAGGAA
The DNA here is from genome assembly GCF_028372415.1 of Notamacropus eugenii. NCBI lineage: Eukaryota > Metazoa > Chordata > Mammalia > Diprotodontia > Macropodidae > Notamacropus > Notamacropus eugenii. Next base: position 330,603,133 of record NC_092877.1, read on the forward strand.
TCTAGATTTACGAGGGTAGAAAAGTGAGTCCGAATTAAGAAAGAGTCTTTAAAAAAATTTTTTTTAATCTTTTAGAAGTTGGCTGTCAAAGGAAGAAGAAATAAGATGATATCTTGGGACAGGAGTTGGTGGGATGAAGTGAAGGGCTTTTTTTTCCAAATGATGTGGAAAATCTGGGCATATTTGTAGGGAGGAAATTAATGGATAAGGAGAGATTTGGAAGCTCTTGAAATGAGATTCCAAATGAAGGGCTAAGCTTCCAGAGCAGGTGAGAATTGATAGTAGGAACAAGGTACAAACTGAAGGGTTAGCCTTGCAAAGAAAAGGGCCATCTCTTCCTTAACTGAGGGGAAGAGGAAGTTTATGTCAGATGGCTTCAATTTTTTCAGTGAAGTACGTTGGGAGTTCCCTTACTGACTCCCCTCAGCCTTCAAATCTCAGCCAAGGGCCATCTTCTACAAGAGGCTCTTCCTGCTTCTACCAATTGCTAGAATTCTCCTCTTTAAAGTTACTTGTCTATGTGTTTTCTATATACCTGACATGTTGTTTCCATCATTAGAAATATTAGCTGCTGGAGGGCCAGGACAGCTAATTCCTTTTTAGTCTTGGAATGGTGCCTGGCAATTAAGAGGTGATGCTTAACGGATTGATGTCCCATCAAGATAAGTTGAAGGAACTGGGAATATTTTGCCTGGAAAAAGGAAAACTAAAGGAGGGAGAGTGTGATAACTGTCTTTAAATACAATGGCCATGGATTGTTCTAATAAGGCAGTACTATGGAGAATTTTTTTTTTAAAAGGAAAAGGAATAAGTATTTATATGGCATGCCAGGCACTGTGCTAAGTACTTTTTTTTTTTTAACAAATATTATCTCATTTGATCCTCACAATAAACTTGCAAGGTAGGTACTGTAATTTTGCTCATCTTAGAGTTGAGAAGACAGGCAAATGGAGATTAAGTGACTTGCCCAAGGTCTTACAGCTACTAAGTATTTAAGGCCAAATTTGAACTCTTGTCCTCTGGAATCTAGGCCCAGCATTCTATCCACTGTTCCACCAACAGCCTCCATTTTTTTTTTTTTTTTGGAAAGTGTTCCTAAGAATTAAAGCTTTTCAAAAATGAAATGGCCTGCCATGGGATGTAGTGAGTTATTCCTCACAAAAAGCTTTCAAACAAAAGCTGGTCTGCAGCTCCTCCTTGCTTTTCTGATGGACTACTGCAATAAGTCTGTTTGTTTTCCATTCCTGGTACTCCTCTGCTTAATAAACTTCAGTGATTCTCTGTTGCTGATGGGGTACAAGCCTAAGTCAAAATCTTTTCCCCTTTGTATTGGGAGGGCTTTTGTCCCGTTAGTCTGAAAGGCCCCCTGGAAAGTCTGGTCTTTGGGGGGGGCTCCTTGGATTCCCCTTCCATTTCTCCCAGGCCAGATACTCCATATCTTCTATTTAGCATTCTTTTGGTATTCCTCCCTTTGATCCTATTACCAGACACTCCCATCAGGATCCTCCCTGGGTTTGATCTATGGAGACCCTCCCTGGGACCCCAGACTACCTGGCAACACCTGCTTCTGGACCAGGCCCTCCATTGTCTGATATCTCCTGATTGCCTCCAACCCTTGACCAGTCAAGTCACCTTCTCCTTGGACTTCTCCTCAAGACCCTCCCTAAACCCCTCCTCCCATTACCCTAGACTACCAGACCACCCCCAGATCTCTCCTACAGTCATTTGTGTATTTCAAGTCCATTGTGCCTCCATGAAAGCGCTCAGATTCAATCCAGCTCAGACTCTGTCTAGTTGGGATTCTATCTTGTGAAGACAAGCATTACAAATGCTTAGACTCCTTAAAAGCCAACCCAAGGTGGCGAATCTTTAATAAACTTTGTTTTCTTTGGCTTTAAGAAGGCTTGAGTCGAATTCATTTGAGCAGGACCCGGTGTGTAGGTATTTTGGGGTCCCCAGCACCCCAAAACCTCATCATTGCCTCTAGGATAAAATACAAATTCCTATTTGGCCTTCAAAGTCCTTCTCACTCTTGGGTTCAGTTTTCCTGCCCAGCCCTGCCTTCCATTGTATGGCTAGTTTGGCCTGCTCACTGCTGCTCATAGTACTCCATCTCCTTTCTGCCTCTGGGCTAAAGCACAGGCTAGAACGATGGAGTACTCTCCCTCTTTTCTTCTGTCTCTTAGAAATTCCCTTTACCTTTAAAGCTCAGTTCAAGAGACAAAATAGTGTAGATTTGGGAGTTAGGAAGACCTTGGTTCAAATGTCACTTTAGATACTACATCATTTTCAATCCTGGGCAACTCCATTATCTTTCTGGGTTTCAGTTCAGTCACCCATAGAATAAGGAGGTTCAACTCAGTGAACTCCCAACTCTGAATATATGATCCCACATTTGACATGAAGCCTTTTCAGATTTCGCTAGCTAGTAGAACCTTCCCTCTCCCCCACCAAAAGACCTAAACTCAAGTTCCACCTCTTACTTCTGACTGTGTGACTCTGGTCAAGATATTTAACCTCTAAGTACTCTGGGCAACTCTTTAAGACTAGAAATTGTAGAGAAGGTGCCAACATACACTGACAGAGTTTCATCTTCCAGAAGCTCTCTCAATCAATGAAATCACAACTCCAGTTCTCCCAGTGTATATTGTTTATGTTAACAAATTGTCTTTACCCTCAATGTGTAAAAAAGGGACTGTTTCATTTTCATCTTTGAATGCTCTCCCGTATACTTCTTAGATGATCTCATTGGTTTCCATGGTACCATTTTTATGCTCATGATTTTGTGTATTTCACCTCTCAAATAGGACCTCTTTTCTTCTCTGACACTGTCACCACTATAGTGCAGGCCCTCATCACTTCACACCTGTATTACTGCAATAATCTGCTAGTGGGTTTGCCTGCCTCAAGTCTCTCCCCATTCAATCCATCCTCCATTTGGCCACTAAAATGATCTTTTTAAAAAATTCATTTATTTTTAGTTTTCAACATTCATTTCCATAAGATTTTGAGTTCCAAATTTTCTTCCCATCCCTCCCCTCCCCTGACCCCAAGACATATATATCTGACACAGGCTCTACTAATACATTCATATTAAGCATTTTCATATTAGTCATGTTTTAAAGAAGAATTAGAACCAATGGAAGGAACCACAAGAAAGAAGAAACAAAAAAAGAGAGCAAATAGTATGCTTTGATCTGCATTCAGACTCCATAGTTCTTTTTCTGGATGTGGATAGCATTTTCCATCATAAGTTAAAGTGATTTTCTTATGACAAAGGTCCTACCATGTCACTCCCTACTCAATAAACTTCAGTGGCTCCTTACTGCCCTCCAGGATCAAATATACAAAATCCTCTGTATGTAATGTTCATAACCTAGCCCCTTCCTACCTTTCCACTCTTCTTACATCTTAATGCTTAATACATTCAGTGGTGTTGAATGTCCAGCTAACAACAACACACTGCATGTATTGGCTCCAGGCATTTTCTCTGGCTGTCCCCATGTCTGAAACACAATGCCTCCTCCACCATGAGGTGTCAACTAACCTACCTGGTTTTCTTTTAAGTTTTCAACTAAAATTCCACCTTCTACAGGAAGCATTCCCCAACCCCTTTAAATTCCAGTGCCTTCCCTCTTAATTATCTACTAGATCCTTGAAGGCAGGGACTGTCTTTTGCCTATTTTTTTCCCTAGTACTTAGGTGTTTAATAAATGTTCACTGACTGATAGAACAGTGTGTGGAATATAATTAGCCCTAAATAAATGCTTATTGCTGACTGATCACTCGTTGGAAAGAGTATCCTGATTCACATATGGGTTGGATTAGTGGACTTCAATAGTACCTTCTAATTCTGAGATTCTAAGATCTATAACATTCAGCAGGCAACTATATAATCAAAACATCTTGCAAATATTAAAAAAATTTATTATCTTATTACCCAAAAGCCTCCCTACATGGTCCTTTACTCATATGTGTGTTTGCTTTTAGGACTTCCATGGATCTTGTTAATAGTGCCTAGTTTTTCCCTACTTAAATGTTCTTGGAAAAGCAAAGTGAAAATTGAGTGACCACTGAATGAACATACAATGATACCACACACACACACACACAGACACACACACACAGAAATAAAATACACCCAGTCAATTATTTTGGTCTTAGTTGACCTATCCATACAGAAGCAACTGTATTCTAGCAGAGGTAAAGAAGAGGAATGCAACCGCAAAGATTGGTAACACCTACCAAAATGTACATTAAGGAAATTCTCCACTAGTTTAGGGGCTAACAATTCCACACAAAGACTATTTAATGAAGAACTGACAAGTAGCAGATTGTTGGTGATCCTGAGACTGGCCATTTATAGCTCAGCAGAGGCAGATTCCAAGGACGTTAGCCGATGTGGCAGGGAGAACAAAAAGCAATCTTACTCATCACTGACCTTTTTTGTTCCTCTCTGGCAGTTCAATGTCTCAGCTGAACACCCAGAATGCATCTTGCGTACATGTTCCTTTGGCTTAGGAGGCTCTGAATCTTTTATTACTTGATTAAGGGCCTACTATTTGTCAGACATTGTTATCAGGCACAGGGAGACAAAAACAAAAGAAAAGCCCTGGGCCTAAAGGAGCTTCCATTCTGTTCTTCATACCAGGTACGCCACCTCTCAACTTTGGAACTGGCTCTCTCCCCTTTGCCTCATAGAACCTGCCTCTGCAACTCATGCATCACCTTCTACGTGCAAATTTGCCTGATCCCCACAATGTGAATGCCCCCCTCCCCCTTCCTGCTTTGTAGTTATTCTCTTTCTATTTACTAAGAGGCAGCTTGAAATAGTGGATAAAGAGCTGGTCTCAGAGTCAGAAAACTATGGATTCAAGTCATATCTGTGATACATGCTGGCCTTAGGAGCTAGGCCAGTCACTCAACACCCTAAGCAATTCTCTAAAGCTACAGAGCAGGTATAAAATGGTGGAGTAAATTCCCACACAGGAGGAATTACATAATTCCAATGAAATAGATCTGGTCTGATCCCCAAAATTTACTGATCAATGTACTTCCTTCATTTATTGTCTCCCTCGACTAAGCCTGGATTCCTTGGAAGTGGGGACTGTTTCATTCTCTGTGTACCTATCTGTAGCATATTGCCCTATCTCCAGCATGTCGCAATGTGCCTAAGCTTAAGAGGAAGCACTTCATGCTGGCTGATGGTTTGGTTCCAAGGTGAGCAAACAGTAAATACACAGGAAAATGAATATAAAGAAAACACAAAGTAACAGAGGGGCGCGGGGAGGAGGAATGGGGGCCCTAAGCACACCAGGATGGGAGAAGTGGCAGCAGAAAAGCCTTGGGCAGGAGGAGGCTTTGAGTTAGCCTTGTTCAGTATTACACGGGGTCTGAGGCCACATTTGAACTCCGGAAGATGAAACTTCCTGACTTCAGGCATGGAGCTCTATCCATTTTGGAGAAAAGCTGGGATTGGAAGAAGTACAAGTGACCACCCCAGGCACATGGCATGTAGGGAACAGCAGGAGACTCTTCCTGTTCCGGTGCATTTTCTCCCTGGAGCATATGCTTCTCCTTTCAGCCTGCTGAAATCCTTCTCTTTCTTCAAGAGCCTGCTCAGAAGCCATCTTCCCAAAGTCTTCCCTCATCCCTAACTTTCCTTCTCCCTCTCTCCTCCAAGATGGGGGTGCTGGGGTACTGGAGAGAGGGTGGAAAGCAGAACCAGAAATTTGACTACAGAAGAGAAAAGTGAATGAAAATGACTGGACAAGAAGTCTTGACAGGACTTTGGGGGAGTGACTGAAAAATGTGATAGGTAACAAAATTATTTCAATACAGTTACGAAATAAGGTTAGTTGGTTGTATTGACATTTCATGTTAAGTTTTTAATGAAACTTTAAAAAACAGTACACATATAGTGTATTAGTCCATAAGCTCTACCAAGATAGGGACCATATCTTATTTAAACTTTCTATTTCTGGCTGAGCTTAGAATAAGAGTGAGCATACAGTAGGCACTTGATAAATGTTTGCTGAATTGAATTGTCCTTCCTTGTCACATTCGTGTGTGTGTGTGTGTGCGCGCGCCATATTCTCCCAATTAGATTGAAGGGCTTCTAGAGAACAGGGACAGCATTATTTCCCCCATCCTATTTTTGTACCTAGCATGTACATAGTGAGTGCTTAATAAATGTTGAATCTGATTCAGGTGACAAGCTACTGCCAGAAATGCAATCTCTATTTTAGCATTCAGAGGAAAAATTACCATCATCACCACTACAACAAAAAACCCGGAAAATCTTATTGAAGGACTCTAGAACATCAAACTCACTATGCCCCAAAATGAATTCTTTTGTCTTTCCACACAAACCAACTCACAGATTTCTGTGAGGAGTATCACCAGTTTTTCAGTCACCATACTTTTCCAGCTCAGTCATTCCCTCCTTCCCCAAATTCAATCACTTTCCAAGTCTTGTTTGATTCAATCACCATCACTTCTTAGTATCCTTTCCCTTTTCTCCTCTCACATAATCTCCACTAAAGTTTAGGTCCATATTTTTTTCCCTTTGCTAGTTTACCTTCCCTTAAGTTAAGGTTTGACCACCAAAGGCAGGATGACATGGTTGATAGAGACCTGGTCTGGAGGTCTGGAAGCCCTGGGTTCAAGTCTGGTCTCTGACACAGGCTCTCTTACTGAGGATAGGTTATGTAGTCTCTGTGTCTCAATAAATTGTGGAGCAGTTTCAGTTTTGCATTGGTAGGAGTTTCCTCATTGCTAATTGACCTATGTCAAAGAAATCGAAACCCTCCAAAAAACAAACAAAAATAAACCCCACAGGTCTATGTCACTTTCTTCCTCAAAACGCTTCAGCCCCTCTCTGCTGTGTACAGTACAAACTCTCCTGCCTGGCATTTAAAGTTCTTCACATCTGGTTCCAATCAAACTCCCTAGACTGATTTCTTATCATTCATCTTTCACACTTATGTCCCAGTTAAACAGGCTGATTTGTTTCCCTACACATTCCCTGCCATTTCCTGACTCAGTGCCTGGTTACCTTGCACAAAATACTTTCCCTGACCATCTCTGTTAGAATTCCTGTATTTCTTCAAGAAGGAGGTCTCGATCCTTGTCAAATGATCTCTTCCTCCACCAAATTACTTTGTATTTACTTTTAACATTCTATAGTTACTTATCTGTGTATATATTACGTCTTCCAAAAGAACATAAGGTCCTTGAGAAAGGGATTACTTCATTTTATCTTTTATTCCCAGTGCCTGAAACAGTGTCAGAAACGTAGAAAAAGTGCTCAATAAATGCTTGTTGAATTGAACTTACTTTTAGCAAGCTACTTACCCACCGCTAAACATCATTTCCCTCATATGAAACCTGAGGGGTTGGACTAGATCTTAATATGTCCCTTCTAGGGATAACATTCTATGATTCTACCTGAAGATCCTGGCTCTGGGATTTTTAGTTCACCGCTTTATTAATCCTTCACTTGCTTAATGATCTCAGAAACGGAAGCACTTCTTTCACTAATGCAGGTCTCTTTCGTAACTTCTTATGCTGTGAGATTCTCATGCACATCCTTTTGTAAATCCTTAACAGATGTTTTGTCATTTCATGGATATGAGTGTAACTCCTGGGCTGCTACATGACTGGTGACATTCCTTTACTCATCATATCTGTCCTTGAAGATATCTTTTCTGCCATTACTTCTGCATAGTCACATTGGTAATAGGCTTTATAACACCTACTACATTGAATAACCTAGATAGAAATTATTGCAATATTATTCAATGTGTTGAAACCTATATATAATGTATTCCTAGAAACAATGACATGAGTGTTGAGAAGGAAGTTATGATTTTAATATTAATTGAGATGTGTAATGAATACACTAATTACTTAGTTTTCTCAAGAGGCGCTTCTCTGGCTTGGGAGTCAGAGCTCACAATTCAGCTTGAACTGATCAATCAAACCTTTGACAATGCTCACAATCACCAGGTCTTAAGTGAATCGAATTAAGACTTGTAGAACCTGTTCCCTCCCTAGGGGAAGTGATCATGACCCCAAAAGACTTGACTCTAGAATTGTTGTATCAAAGGATTTCTTGTGGGAAACCATTAAAGGACTGTTTGTGATCCACCTTCCCCCCCCTTTCCCCACCTGTGATGTATATAACCTGTGCTTTTACTTCAGTTTAGAGAATATTTGTCACTTGGAAATTAATTAATTAAACTACTACTTGATTGCTGGCATGCCTGTCTCTAGGCAGCTCTAAGCATTTGGAGACTGAGTCAGTAAAAATCCGTTAACAGTGTGCTTTAAAGACATAATAGGCTTCAGAGGTATAAACAACTTTGGAAACCAGAGAGCTCAACCTCTTCATTTTACTAATGAAGAAACAGTCAACAATTCAGAAATTCAGCAATTAAATGGGGAAATCTGATGGAAACAAAGACCACTAGCTGAGAAGTCAGAAGAGAGAGGTTTAAGTTTTATTTTTCGTCTCCCTCACCCCCAAATATACCCATCCAATAGTAGGGTACCGGTTAAATTAGACTACATGGTCTCTGAGGTCCCTTCAAACTTAAAATTCTCCGTAGAACCTCCTCTTAAAAATGGTAAACAAAACCATTCACTGTATCAATTGTAGCTGACACCACAAGTAACTTTCTATGCTAGCAGTACACCATTTCTTAACAGAAAAAGAAGTGTGTTTTAACTCCAGCATCTGGAACTTATACAGACGATTATATTTGACCGAAATTATATAAGCCTTTATTGTAGTCTTTGTTTATGTCATCGTGGTGTGAATATCCTTTCAGTTCTGCTTCCTTTGCTCTGCATCTGTTCATATGAGACTTCCCATGTCTCTGAATTCTTCATGTTATTGCACTATGGTGCTATCATATTCTATTTATATATCACAATTTGTTTAGTTATTCCCCAATCAACAGGCAACTGCAGACTACTATAATCAAGTCCTAATTGGCCTCCCTGCTGTTCTCCTCTCTCCAATTTAGCCCCCACACAGCTGTCTGGTTTTTAAAGCCCCGCGCAGGCTGGCCCTCCCCCGGCCGGCCCCCGCGCAGGCTGGCCCTCCCCCGGCCGGCCGTCCGCGCCCCGCGCAGCCTGGCCCTCCCCCGGCCGGCCCTCCGCGCCCCGCGCAGGCCGGCCCTCCGAGCCCCCGCGCAGGCCGGCCCTCCCCCGGCCGGCCCTCCGAGCCCCCGCGCAGGCCGGCCCTCCCCCGGCCGGCCGTCCGCGCCCCGCGCAGGCTGGCCCTCCCCCGGCCGTCCGAGCCCCCGCGCAGCCTGGCCCTCCCCCGGCCGGCCCCCGCGCAGGCTGGCCCTCCCCCGGCCGGCCGTCCGCGCCCCGCGCAGCCTGGCCCTCCCCCGGCCGGCCCTCCGCGCCCCGCGCAGGCCGGCCCTCCGCTCCCTCTCCACTCCCGCGGCGTACTCCACGACGCAGCGCTACCGGCCTCCCCGCTGTTCCCGGAGCGAGCTGCCTTCCACCTCTCCGCGGCTCCTTTTCACTAGCTTTCCCCCTTGCCTGGAATGCTGTCCTCCCCGGCTTCCCTCAGGCTCCACCATATTACGCAAGAAGTCTTCCCCAAGCCCTAGGATGTGCCGGCGCCGGCCCGCACTCGATCCCGTGTATTCCCCGTGTATTCCCCGTGCACGGCGGCTGGCGGGCGGTCTCCCCAGCAGAATGGGGATTCCTGGAGGGACTGGCCCGGTTTCGCCTCTCTAGCGTCGTGCGTAATTTACACGTCGACCTGACTCCGGTCAGTGGAGTCTGCTCGCGCCGTTCCCCCGGCTCCACAGACTCCGGGGCTCCCCTATACCTCCCGGGGCCCGGGCACCATCCCTCGTTTCCACCTGTCGCACCCACCGTGGCACAGCCCGGCCCACCAGCAGCGCCTGCCGCCTGACCCTCCCCATCCCTCCGGCGGGCGCTACTTTTCTCCAAATTCGGCTGCAGGGGCCCTTCCCCACCAAGAGTCCCCGAGGCTCTGGGATGCCAATGTCCTTCCCCCACTCTCCGGTCTTCTGGGCACAGCCGCCCCCCCCCCCCCCCTCCGAGAACGGAAGCTCCTCGGGGGCAGGAACGACTCGGCCGCCCCGGAGCCCCCCACGGGCCTGCCCCGGCTCTTTAACAGACGCTCGGCGCCTGACGCAACCCGACGGGTCCATTAGGAAGACTAAAGACTCCGCCCCTCTCCCACTTCCTGAAGACAAGGCTCTGGGAAGCGGGTACGAAGGGCTCCTGGTGGCCCCCTCCCCCGGCCCTTCCCTCGGACGCGACGAGTCGGACTTTTGCCCCCTAACCCTAACCCCCGCACGCCCCGACGGGGCCCCGAGCAGGACACCCTCGGGGCCGAGCCCTCCGCGGCCCGGGCCAAAGTCCGGCAGCTCCAAAGTCAAACGGAAACAAAGGGGCCCGGACCCCGACGGCGCGATCGGCGCCGCCCGTCAAAGCCCCCCCGCTCCGCCCCCCCCAGGCCGGGCGCGGGCTGAGGGGGAGCCGCCGCCCCCACACACACCTGATGCTCCTTCACCACCTCGCTGAGGCAGGGATAGCGCTCTGAGATCCAGCGGTAAAACTTAGGGACTCCCATGTCGACCGTCACCGACCCTGCCAGCAGCCGCCGCCAAACCGAAACCAAACCCCCCGCCCGGGCCTCGGCCGCCGCCTCCGCCGTCGCGCCGCCGATGACAACACAGGCCCCGCCCTCCCAGACCATAGAGAACGCCGCGCCGCCGCCCGCCGGGAGCCTAGAGAGGCCGTGTCCGCGCCCCTCCCCCCCGCCTCGCGCCCGAGCCTCTGCGGGCGGCCCCCCGGCCCGGGCAGAGGCGGAGACTGGCTGAGGGCCAAGCCCTAAAAGGACGGGGACTCGTGGGGGCTAAGAGCCCTTGAGGGCGGGGCTTCCTAAAGGCGGCGATGGGGGCGCGCACGGGTGAAGTCTCGTGCCCCGCCAAGGCTGGCCCCAAGGGCGGCAGGCGCCGGTGCCCCCCCCACCCCATCTCGGGCCAGCTGTCTTCCCGATGACACGCACTTGGGGCCCCGGGCATGGAGGCATCAATGGGCATAACTCGGGGCACGTGCCCCATCCACCACGGTGCCAGCAGGCGCGCAGTTCTGAAAAGATTCCCGTTTGGGCTGAACGTAAACCACGTGGCTCACTCCAGATCGGGGGCTTCTTTGGTAATTTCACTTTTCCGTTGCTTGTGAATCATGCTAAACACTGGAAAAAAGTGACTTAAAGATACACGAAGACCATCGAGTGAGGTTTGTAAGAGGCTGCTAGAGGAACGCGTGCCAGTGCTGCCCGCCGCTCCATCTTCGACTTGAATTTTCCGTGGGGAACATCTCTCAGAACCTTGTTCACACAGGTCCGCAAATACCCACTGTTCCTTACTTGCCATGGGCATGCCACACAAACCACGACGCACTCAAGAACTGTCGCGTATGCCAGTCCCAAACCCACGGTTATCACACGGTGGTTCTACTGAATATGGAAGTCTGGGACAGACCTGAAACATGCCCAATGTATTCACGCCAAGGTTAGACTCGAAATACTGTTACAGTATCATTTTAGACAGATGCCTTCCCCCCTTGTGTATATACAGGGATAATGCTATTTACGTGGTTACAATACATATTTTTCTAAAAAAATTTACATCTGAACGTGTAGTTTTATTTTTGTAGTCCTTTAACAACTGAAATAACATTTTCTGAGAAGAAAGTATAGCAAGTGATCTAGAACAGTAATGAATGCAGGTGGCAATCCGGAACTGAATCACTGTAATAACACCACCTTGGAGTCCAAGCAGAAGGTGTTAACTCGTAACCACAGCTCCATTTCATAAATACGGAGTCCAACCAAGATACATCTGGCACAGCAGGTTTTCGTCAGTTGCTTCTTGAATGAGGTGGTGCACGTGTCCTTCAATGGACAAAGGCAGCCCGGTTACTCTGTTCCTAGCTTTGATTACACCTCGAAGGCGCTGCTCGATGTCATGGACATGAGTCTTGGCCTAGAAATGAGAAAACAGAAATAATGTCTACACGTTAAGGTATGGATGACTATATTTTTTAATTCCTCAAATCTATTCCTCAGCTTCTTTGCTTTGTTTTAACCATTTTTGGTCATATCAGAGACCAACACTTTTTCTGGAATGTAGACAAGAAAGGAAAAAAGAGGAAGATACATTTCAGAAGTTTAGGGTTTGGGCATGGATTCGGACTCAGTCAGTAAACATTCATTAAGCACCTAGCTGTGTACAGAACTATGTTGTAACCACTGGAGATAGGAAGAAAAGGTAAAGGGCAGTCCTTGGCTTCAAGGAGCTCACAGTAGAATGATAGGCAACATGACTTGCAAACAACTGTGTACAAATAAGCCACATGGATGGAGGACATGTTAGAAAGAAGTAGAAAGAAGACACCGGAATTAAGAGGGATTGGGAAAGGCTTTTTGTAGAAGGTAAGATTTTGGCTGAGACTTTGAAGGAAGTCAGAAGATGAAGATGAATAGGGAGAGGATGCCGCGCATGGGGGACAAGACAAAAAATGCCCAGAGCCAAGTGATGGACTTCTGTGTCTTCTGTGAGGAACAGAAAAGAAACAGTGTCACTGAATGAAGTGGGGGGGTGGGGGTGGGGCAGATTATGAAGGGCCAAACAGGACTTTTTTTGATCCCAAAAGTAATGGATGGGAAGTGAGCAAGGGTGGGGGAGATGACATGGTCCACTTTGCACTTTAGGAAGATAACTGTCAGCTGAGTGGAGGATAAAAGGGAATGGGGAGAGACTTGAAGCAGGCAGACCCACCATCCAACTATTGCAATAGTATAATAATAAGGTGGGGAAGGTCTGTACCAGGGTGGTGGAAGGGTCAAAGAAAACGAGGCACAAGAGATTGGAGGATGACACCTACATTTTAAACCTCAGTGACTAAAAAGACAGCACTGCCCTCAACAATAATAAGGAAGTTAGGAAAGAAGTGGACTTAGAGGGAAGATAGTAAATTAAAATTTTGGACATGTTTAGTTTAAGATGTCTACAGGACAGATATCCAGCTTATGATGTCAAATAGGCCGTTGGAAATGCAAGACTGCAGGTCACACCAAAACGGTCAGAGCTACATAAATAGATTGTGAGTCTTCAGCATAGAATAGATAACTGAATCTGGGAGCTTTAATTTCTACCTCATGTATCCAACTCTGATTTAATGCTACTTTCTAGACTGTTTGGGGAGATGTGAAAAACTACAGATTGGGACGTGCATGAACTCCCCACACTTCCAAAAGCCCATTCATTAAATAAGATGTTCAAGATAACTTTCTAAGAAATAAGGGATGGTGGCAGTTCGGTGAAGGAATGAAGAACCTGTTTATTGAGAGACAAATGGTGCTTTGACAAAACTTTCATTCAACAATTATTAAATGCCTCCCTGTGACCAGTATATCATACTGTCTTATATAAAGCTTGAGTGTATACGAAGCTTTAACTCTGGGGATTTCGATTCTTCTTGTGACAAGTTAACATGAAAAGAAGGTACAGAGAACCCTGGCACATAAAGAGGGTGGAGGGTTTCAGAAGAGATGGAGGTTCCAGACAAGAAGACTCATGTTCGCTGTGACAACAGTGCTATCTGTGGAACTTTCTTTCCAGCCCAGAGATCTGACTTTAAAAGTCAGGTGACTTTAACTTTGGATTTTGAGTCTTAAAAGGCTACAGCAACCCAATGAAGTGGACATTTTCCTAGACTATTAAAACATCAAGTCCTATCTGTCCTTCATATTATCATCTTATAGAAATTAATTTTGTTTTCCATTGTGCTAAATATACAGTTTTAAAGAATTCTTTCATGTTTAAAACTCAGTTAAAAATTTAAGTGGAAACTTCATTATATCCTTTCAGTCACCATTTATTAGGTGCTAATGTGAGGATATGAATACAAAAATGAAAGTCTTTGCCATAAAATAATTTACATTCTACTCAGGAGATAACATGTATACCGATAAGTAATAAAAGGCACTTTGAGGAAGAAAAGAGTACTAACAACTGGGGGATATGAGACAAAGCTTTGTGTGGAACATGGCACCTGGGTTAAACTTTCAAGTAATGGAGATTTTAGGAAGGAGAGCATCCTGGGCAGGAGAGAGAGCCTGTCTGTAGGCATGGAGACCAAAGATGAAATAACAAGTTTGTGGAGCAACTAGTAGGCATGTTTGACAAGGAGGTAGAGGGCATGAAGGGGAATGATATACGCTAAGTTTGGAAGGGTAGGTTACACTTTGAGTGTGGAAAGCTTTAAATGGTAGGTAGGCTAAAGAGTTTGTATATTATCCTATGAGCAGGGAAGTGACATGGTCAGAAGAAATATCAACTTGGAAGTTATGAAACTGTACTCTTTGGTCTACTATTAAGCATATACCCCGAGGAAGTCAAAGACTTCAAAAGAAAGGACCTAAATGTATGCGAGTATTTATAGTAACATTTTTTTTGCTTGTTTTAGAAATAAGACACCCATCAGTGAAGGAACAGAGGAGGAAACTGGTATAAACGTGCAATAGAATATTGCTGCACTTTATGAAATGACAAATGACTGATTGAGAGAAATCTGGGAAGACTTGTATGAAATGATAAAGAATATAAAGTTCTGAAGGGGATAAACAAAAATTTTGCTACTGCTTTGTTAATTTTATTATACAAACATTTTGCATTATGTAAAAGCTCATAATTTCATATATAGTCTTTTTGTTTTTCTTTGTATATTGAAATGTTTGATGATTGTTAAATTTGTAATTTGAAATGTCAATTTGTTAGTGATTGTTAAATTCATAATCTGAAATGTTAATCTGGGAACCACATGGAGGATGTATTGAAATGAGGAGGCACTAGAAGTAGGGAGAACAGATAGGAAGCAGTGACAAACTGACCCAGGGTCATGGCCATATGGAATCTAATTTGCATATTCTTTTCAACTTTCCATGAGCTTGGGAAATTTTTGGTCAAGTTTTTCATTCATCATTTTAAACAACTATGAGCTGTCTAGTTTAATTTGTGTCTGCAACTTTTTTGGCTACATAAATGCTAATGATATAATCAGCAATCATGACAGAAGTCAGTATATGCAGCATTCACAAACTTAACAATACCAAAGAACAGAATAGTGGCTTCTCCCATTTATACGGTGCTCTGAGGTTTGCAATATGCTCTTGTCACAATCCCTACGTGAGGAATGTAATGCCGTGTTATCCCAGATTAAGAAAACTGTTAGCAGAAGGTACAGTGGAGAGAGTGCTGGAATAACAAGAGGAAATCAAAGCCGTGTGCCTCTGGACAAGTCATTTCATCTTTGCCTCAGTTTTCTTACCTGCAAAACAGGAGTAATCAGCACCTACTTTGTACAGGGGTGCTGCGAGAACAAAATGAGAGTGTCTGGGAGGTGCTTGCAAACCTTGAATGCTAAAGAGATGCTAGTCATCATTATTATGATATTACTGTAAAAATGAAGACTGAAGCACACGTTAAGTGGCTTGCTGAGGGTAGTTAAGGTGTTCTAGGTGAGACTTTAACTGAGGTTATGTGACTTTGATAAGGTAATCAAGTTAAAATGTACTTATAGTTCATGATTACTGAAGCCTATAAGGGAGGTAGTCTGGTATAGGGGAAAGAATGCTGAACTAGCAGCCAGACTACCTGAGTTCAAGTACTCCTTTTTCACCTAGTACCTTTGTGACCCTGGGGGAAGTATTATAACTGTTCAGATCCTCAGTTTCTTCATTAGTAAAAAGTGTATACACAGCAAAGTGGCATAGTGGATAGAATGCTTAGTTAGGCTGGAGTCAGGAAGACTTGATGGGGTGCTTGGATGCCTGTGCTTAGATCCCAATTCTAAAATCACATTTCTCTTAAAAAATCCTATTTCTCCCTAGCCTCAAAACTATCCCAGTCAGTTTCTCCCCAGCCCAAGGACACAGCCTGCCCCAGCAACAACTGTTATCTCCTTGCTATAGCAGCCAGCTGCACCTACAGAACTTATTAGTCTGAACCAGCTGTGTACTGGCTGAGCTGGCTGTGCACTGGGTCATAATGACATTTACTTTTACTACCCACTGACCAATCATATGTATCCTAGACATAGCCATACGTATACTCTCTTACATTTATCTTGTCTAACAAGACGTTGATGAGAATACCCTGTAATTTCTTGGTCATCCCTGACCATTAGTTAACTTAGTTTCCTTTCAGGCCTAAAACTACACCTCCAGGTAGCCCCTGCCTTGGGCTATTTCCCAATGAATTCTGGGTAAAATACCTGTGCAGCAGATACCAAAAGTGCATGTTCCTTTAAGAACTAACCACTCCTTAGCCACTCCCTAATCCCACCCTGAATCACCCACTTAGTATATCTGGCCTATTGAATATCCTATTACCTGTACCCCTCTAAAGTTGCAGGTTCCCTAAGAACTCTTGCCCGCTGAAAAGCATAATTAATTACCTTGACCTCAACAATGCTTGAGTCCGTGAATTCTTCTCCAGGCAGCGCACAGCAGAGAATTCCAGTTCTGGAGTTCCTGTAAACCCCCCTTCCCCCTCCAGCCCTCATCAGACTCATCTTCCTGAGTTCAAATCTGGCCTTAGAAACTTACTAGCTGTGTGACCCTGGGCAAGTCACTTAACCCTGTTTGCCTCAGCTCCTCACCTGTACAATGGAATGGAGAAGGAAAAGGCAAATCACTCTAGTATCTTTGCCAAGAAAATCCCAAATGGGGTCATGAAGAGTTGGACATACAGGAAATGACTAAACAATGACAACAAAAATTCATTTCCTATCTCATAGAGCTGTGAGGATCAAATGAAATGATACAAGTGAAAGCATTTTGTAAAGTGTAATGTGTTATGTACATACAAAAGATTATCAATCTCCATAAGTTATATCTTCTAACCTTTTCGTTGACAACTTCCCCTGTTTCATTCAGTTGTGCTTTTGAACTCCCTTTTACTGGTTTACTCCACTCCACAAGAGGATCATGAATAAAAGTCTTTAAGACGCTAAAAACAAAAACAAATATTCTTAGTAGCATAGACAAAATATAAATTCTATCAATCACAAAGACACAGAAACAGATAATTTGAACATTATTCAACAGATTTCTAGGTAATACTAATTTCAAAGTGATTATCAGGAGCCAATTATAACATCAGTACAAGCAGACACACTGTAATCTTTCCAGTAAAGAAATGAGTGTTTTTTAGGAAAGGAGAAACTTAGAATGCCCAACAGAACAAGGTCAGAAAAACCCAGAGGAAAAAGTATGGAGAAGTCAGGTAAAAATTAGAGTAAAAGTTTTCAGCAAGACCAGCCACTTCTCTACCTCTTTGCCAGTAGCCTTTCCACCTGGAAATCCTGAGACCTTGGGGCCTGCCCTCCCTAGTTCAGAATGACATTTCAGGAGGGAATTCAGTTCTCTCCCAGCTTGACTTACTCCCCACACTTCACCTCCCCACCAAAATCCTTATACCTTCAAATCCCTGCTTTCTAGCTTCCCTTTATGACTTGTCTTCCCTCATTAAAAGTTCCTACCTTGAAGGTAGGAACAGTCTCATTTGGTTATACTTTTATCTCGTATGCTTAGCACAGTACCTGGCACATAGGAAGTCCTTAATAAATGCTCTATCTTATTGATAACTCAAAAACATTTTTTAAAATGCCAAATAAAGTAGATCAGTAACTAAGAGAGAATAACAAAAAGGAACTCTCATAAGTAACTGTGATGGGGAAAAAACTTGCCAAGGGGGCACCCTGTCAGCCACAGTTTCTCTGACTCTTCACCCTTAGCTGAGAGTTAAAGTTGAGCTGAGGGTGTGAGACTCCTTGCTGCAGGGTGGAGGCTTCATCTGGCAATAAGATGCCTCTGAATGTGATGATTACCACCTTTGGGCTCAATATGGGTGTGGCTCCAGCAGGTGTGAAAGGCTTAGAAGTTTTGTAGTCTTTTGTAAACTAGCCTTAGAGGAGTCTGTGGCTTGGTGGTAATTCAATCTGAACACGACAATCCTGAACAAGAGAAAGTTTAGAAGTTAAGATTCTGCTGTGGGCAATGGAGGAGAGAAAGAAGCAAAAAAAGAAAATGTTAAAGCAGGGAGACTAAGGAAATGAGCAAACAGGAAAACTACTAACATACTGAAGGAATCCCAGGATAACCCTGCAACAACTACAAGTAGAAACCTAGAAAATAAAAATAACAGAATTTCATTTTGTAAAAATTTTATTCAACAACAACAAAAAAATTACCTACATCAGTTCTGAGAGTGGTTGGAAGCCCTCCTATGAGGATGAAGAAAGATAGATATGAAATTAGAGCTCCTGCTAAGGATAATAAAGAGCTTGGGACAAAAGCTATAAATACCCTAACCACATGAACAACTTGGAAAAAGAATGGAGGAAACACAAGTAAAAATTAAAAGTGATAGAAGAAATACCTGACCCAAGTCAAAAGACAGGAAAAAAAAACTGGAAGATGGGATGTATGATGAAATATTAGTGATCTGGGACACAAGCCATGAAACAATAAGAATTATCAGACCCTCAGAAAAAAATAACGAAACAAAAGACCTGGATACAACATTTCAAGAATTCAGAAAAGAATTGGCCAGAATTTCTAGAACACTCTTGAGTGCAAGGTGAAAACAGAATCCAAACATCATTTCCCGAAGAAACTTTCAATTCTACACACACTGAAATGTGACTGTAAAACTCCAGAGTTTCCAGGTCAAAGAAAAAAAACTGCAAGAGAATAGGAAAAGACAGATAATACAGCACAAAACAGCAATCAGAATCACAGAGGACTACACATTTAATAGGAGAAACAAAGACCAGAATGGTAAGTCAAATGAAAAAGGAAGGAACACTTTAATCTGCCAAGCTGAATATTATCTTATAGGAAACAGCAGATTTTTAACAATTTGATACTTTCTGCAAACATTTCTGCCTGAAAACCAGAGCTGGATCAGTATTTGAAATCCAAGTATAGCAGATAAAAGAAAGTCAGAAAAGTAGGCAAGTTTGAAAAACCTGAATATGCTTACATCCTGAAAGAGACTTTTGTCTCCTAAATCCCACTGTCTCTTAAAGGCCAATGAAGAAACAATGTAAAATAAGCTCAGTTATTAGGAGTTCAAAAAAGAAACTAAGACAAGAATGCAAAGGAAGAGGGAGCAACTTACTACCCTCATTCCTTGGCTGACACAGGGGAAGACTATTCAGGTATGGTGGTGGGAAATCAGGAATTTGGAATCTCATGAATTTCATTCTTAATTGAGCCAGGCAAGGAAAGGCTGAGGGTGGGATAGGGAAGAGACTAATTGGTTAGGACAGAGGAAAGGAGTTTCAGAGGAAAGGCAGAGCTGGAGAAGGAAGTCATTAATGTAGATTTGTTTTGAATGACTATGCTAATTTGTGGCAAAGGAGGGATTTTTTTTTAATTGTAGGGATTGAGAAGGATTAATGATGTATGTATATAAACACATACACATATATATCTATGTAATAGAGATGTGATTTCATATGTAGCCCCTTTCCTGTTCTTTCTGTATGGAGATGTTTATGTTTATTAGTGTCTGTCACATTCAGATTAACAAAAAAAATTATTAAGGCAAAAAACTGATCGGAGCAGATTTTATTATGCCCCAACTGAATACAAAGAAGCAAAGATGGCAATCATAAATTCAAACAAAGTAATAGTGAAATTGGACAGTTAAACAGGGTAAACTCTACAGTGTTCAAAAGTATCCCAGATAATGAAATTATTTACATTATATTGTAAATATAATGTATGTATGTACCAAATGGTATAATTTTTAAGTATTTAAAGGAAATGCTAACCAAACTAAAGGAACTCCAATAAAACAGTAATTGGTAAGTACTTCAACAATGCCTCTGTCAATTTTAAGAAAAAACATCACCAGGTATGGTGGAACAAAGCTAATTTCTGCTGCCACTGAAAGATCACTTGAGTTTGAGAGATTTCAGTAGGCTAAGCTGAGTGTGTGAACCAATAAGCACCAATAGGCTGCCTAAGGAGAATGAATTAGTCCAGGTTAGAAACAGAGCAGGTCAAAGTTACCATGATGATCAGGTCTACGAGTGGCTACCACACTTTCAGGCTGAATAAGAGAGGGCCCAGTCTAATTAAAATAAAATGAAATAAAACAAAAATCTAATGAACGTGAACAATATAATTATTTGAACAGACTATTTAAAACATATTGAAAATTTTAAGGAATATGTGTTTATGTGTACATATATATATACACACAAACATATACATATATACATATATATGTGTATGTGTGTGTATGTATATATATCTATATACACACACATTTCTTTGTATTTCAGAATTACGGCTCTTATCTAAAAACTGGTCATGTACAAGAGCATAAAGGATTCATCTATAAAAGCAGAAATGCAGCAAAATTAAACATCCTCTATAGATCACAACATAATAAAAATTATAATCAGTAAGAAAAATATGAAGGATTCAGACTTGCTGAATGAACAAAGAAAAGAAATTATATATAAGATAAATGATTAAATTAAGGAACAATCATGAAGAATGGATTGAAGTGTGACGTAAGGCAAAGAGAAGGCTAAGCTGAAGGCTGCAGGGAGATGGACAGAGTGTGCCTTAAGGGTAGCAACCATTCATTTTTGTCTTTATCACCACTGTCTAATATAGAAAGCCAAAGTTCAGTAACAGTAGGTGCTAAGTGTTTATAGAATTAAATATAACCTGCCCCCTCCCATTTTAGAGATGAAGGAACTAAGCCACAAGGAGGTTAAGTTACTTAGGTTACACACTGAACCCATGGCAGACTGCAGACTGAAACCCAAGCCTCTTTAGTACCAGTATCACGTCATTTTGACCAAATTCCATTAAATCTCAATGGAAAATATGGTATGTCTTAATTTAAAGGGCTAGCAAGAGGTCTTGCCTCTTCCTTATGGAAACACTTTAATTCTTGTAACTAATTAAATCAACATTTTCTCCATTTATGTAGTTTACAGACAAACTTCAATAAACAATTTTTATTCTATTCTAAAAATCTGATTTTAAAAATTATGCATTTCTACAAGGATTGGCTGGGAATATTTGTATACCATCAGGAGATCCTGAAGAAACTCAAACAAATCTGGCCCTGAAAGGTTAAGAGATATGCTGAAGCCAAAATAGCTTTACTCGCTAGCTATGTACCTGACTTTCCTCTTTTCTCCTTAATAATACTGTTCACCTTCCTTAACTATACTTCCCAACTCCTCTTCACCTACCTAAATCATATTTATTCTTTAAAATCTCATTTCCCTGTGAAGTCTTCTAACATGACCTTTCTCTTAAGAATGTAAGGATTCTATGCACTGGATCCAGGGGCTTTGACAGATGGAAGAATTACATGGTTGGTTAGCACTAAGATTTTTTGATATGGCTTCTTGTAATTCTTAACCAAATTTCAGACTGTAAATTGTTAATATTGTGACCACAAATCAAAAATATGAAATTCCTAATTATAAGATGACAGTTAAAGGGCAAGAGAAACAAAGAATAGAAGAAAAGGTAAAGACAGAGGATAGAAGGTCAACAACTAAAGGGTAATTATGTATTACAAATTATTAATATTAATAATTTGGCAATCCTTGGGCAAACTATGCAAATGGCAGATTTCATCATCTTCAGGAAAAATTTCTCCTTAGTAATCAGAAGTTCCTTCTTAATTCTTTCATAGTACATTCCTTTTCTTCATACTCTACACCCAACTAACAAGTTACTAATACATAAAAGTACATTCTTTAAACCCAAATTAAACCAAGTCTGATAACTGCTTGATACTTACCATGAAGAAACAATATGTTTAAATATACTTACTTTAAAAAACCCATAATATTTGTCATGACACATGACTATTTTCTAATGAAAAACTCTCAACTTAAAAATAACTAAGATTTTTTTTAAACCTTGTACTAAAAATGATACTTAAGTATAACCATGAAAAGAAAATCGAAGTTCTTTTTGCAGTGGCAAAGAGTTGGGAGCTAAGGGGGTGCTCAGCGATTAGGAAATCACTGAACAAATTATAGGCTGTGAATATAATGGAATACTGCTGTGTTGTAAGGAATAATGAAGGGGACAGTTTCAGAGGAACCTGGGAATACTTGTAGGAACTGATGAGAAGAGAAACAAGCAGAATCAGGAGAACAATTTATATAATGTTATTGTATACAACACTGTAGGACTCAAGATGAAACATTTCTTCCTGACAGAAGAGATGGACTCAGGGTAGAGATTAAAATTTATTTCTTCACATGGCCAATGCAGGAATTTGTTTGGCTTTGATGATGCATGTTTGATTACGAGGGTTTTGTTTTTCTCTTCTTCTCAATGATGGTTGGTGAGTAGGAGAGAGAAAAAATACTTTTAATAACTGAAAAAAATTAATTTTTTAAAAAAAGAAACCAGCCCTTTTTAGAATGTTTTCTTCTGTTATGTAAATAATGACAATGCCTTGAATAATGCTTAACAGGAACCTAATAAATATGGGATGATCTGATCATCAGAAAAAAAAAGGATGTTTTATTTGTTAACATTTTATTTATCCTGAACACGATAAGCTCCCCTGCATTGTATTTCCAGCAACACAACAGTATCCAGAGTTCTTTCTGAAGCTGAAGAAATTCTATCTAGAGAGTGCATATCTTTCATTTCAGATTTGAGTTTTATAGTTAATATAACTTAACTTTATGGATAATTTGTCAGTTATGAATTAATTTAGGTCTTCTTTAAGGAAAATTATATACCAAGTCACACATAAAACTCCCAAATTTAGAGGATGGAATGATGATGGAATGACAGGAAATATAAGAATCCAATTTCTCTCTTTTTCCTAGAATCTGTTTTTAGTTTCCAGTGCCATGCAATACCTAGTTTATTTTCAGAATGGCAAAAGCTTTGAAATTTCTGTTAGAGTAGTAATTTCTATGACCCCAAGCCTTTTTTGCTTACAATAGAGATGCAAAAAGTTGCTAATACTACTGAATATATTAGTCATGAAAGAAATTAAAAGAGGAGTGAGAATAGTGCCATTTCATTATATATGTATATTCTGCACAATGCCACAAAAAGAGAGGGATTCTCTCCTCCAACAGAGACTAATTTAATATGCAACTGACCAAGAGGGAAGAGTCGCCTAAATTCATTCTTTACTAGTTACCTCATTAAAGGTTCTCTTTGATCACGCATCAGTCTCATTGTTACTTCACACGCTCTTCGAAAAAGACCTTCTGTTCCCATTGGACCCATTCCATTGACCATGTTATGAGTGAGGCGAAATGGAACAATCTCCGGAACTTCAAAAGTTTCTCCCTTAACAAGCATAATTTAAAAAGAGACATAAACTTAGGATTGTGCCATATGCATAGAATTTATCATCTGCTTTATTTAATTGGAATAGTAACAATAAAATGTCTAAATGATTTATGCTAACATGCTAGGAATTAACAGACCAAAAAGACCCCTCATGAAATGTAACCACTGGAAATCAATTTTGTAAATTTTTGTAGTTGTTGTTCAGTCATGTTCCATTGTGTCTGACTCTTTATGAACCATTTCAGTTTTCTGGGCAAAGATACTAGAGTGGTTTGCCATTTCCTTCTTCAGATCATTTTACAGATGAGGAAACTGAGGCAAATAGGATTAAGTGATTTGTCCAGGATCACATAGCTTTTAAGTGTCTAAGGTTCGATTTGAACTCAGGAAGATGAATCTTCCTGACTCCACACCCAGCACTTTATCCACTGTGCCACCTAGCTGTCCTTTCTAAGTATAGTGGAGACCTATTATAATGCTAACCAGAGAAACCTTTTTACACAACAGTTTTAGAGCCAGGACTGGCCTAAGAAGTACTTTTGATATTTGCAAGCAACTTTGAATCTAAAATACTGTAACTTATCTCCAATTCAATTTTACAGTAAATGTTACTAAAAAAACTTCCCATGTATATAAATTTTATACTCCACCTAGAAAAGAATTTTAACTTTCTGACTGAAGGAGTTGATCAAACTGCTTATATTTCCTGTCTTGTAGAAACCCTGGCAAACATTCCCCCTACACATACGTCACAAAATTAGAAGAGAAATCAGAAACCATTAATTCCAATCCATACCTGATGAAGAACCCTCTACGATATAATCTAGCAAATAGTCACATAGACCAGCCTGCCATCACACTCTTGAGTGTGACCCAAACGAGATTAAAACATAATTGGGAAATATTTAACAAATCAATGAATTAATTTAAAAAAGGACTATATAAACATGGTTTTTCTAAATAAACATGATCCATAGGGATCTTTATGTATGATTTAATGACTCTTGTTTCTATTTGACTTTGACACCACAGCTCTACACTGTGCTTGAAGACATCTTGTGAGGACTATACCTCTTAAGGTAATTCACTCCACTTTTGAAAAGCCATATTAGAAAGTTTTTCCAATATTAAGCCTTATAATTTGTTTATTTGCAATTTCCACCCCTTGTACCTAGTTCTGCCACTTGCAGCCAAATCAAACAAGTCAGATTCCTGTTTCAAGGGATAGCCTTCAAATAGCTGAAGATAGCTGTCATGCCTGCCCCAGGTGTGTCTTCAGGATATAGCTCCCTATCTCCTTCAACTGGTCCTCATATAGCCTGATCTGAAAAACCTCCCTAAGATGTCCTTTGCCCTGAGATTTTCATATTTTTTCATCCTTTCCTCCCCTGATTTTCTATCCGTTTCCTCTTGTGCTGGCAACCTGTTACCAACTAACAACAGGTCTACTACCATTCTTGGTTCCTTGGTAGCTGAAGGAAGTTGTCTCTGGTACCAAGGAGAAATTGCTAGACAGCATGTTATATAGTGGAAAGAGACTTTTATCTCAGCTCTGATACTAACTTTGTGACCCTTAAATCTCACAGGCCTCCATTTCTTGATCTGTAAAACAGGCATAATACTGCCTTTTCTGGCCAAACAAGTCTGTTGTAGGGAAAACACTGTAAACCCTAAGGTGAACTCAGTTTGCTTTTCCTGTCTACAATACAAAAAGAGCTTTGGACTCTCCTACCCCAAATACTATCCATTAAGAGAGGTGTGAACTCTATGATAGTCAAGAAATTCCCTGTCACACCTGCACTTATATATGCTATTGATAACTAGACTAGAATTAGTAAGGGTCAATTACAGAAACCAACTTGGAGGAAATCTTTGAAGTGACTAAAGTAAGTCATATCATTTACCTTATTAAATAGACAGTTGAAATCCACATGTATACATTCACCAGTCAAAGAATCAAAAAGAATGTTTTCACCATGACGGTCTCCGAGACCCAGTATGTAACCAACCATAGACATTACCGCTGTGGAACGGCAATATGCTGATCGACTACTGTACCTGGATGGAACAAAACACAATGAATGTGGCTGCTGTTTGCTGCATTAATGGAGCTGTGAATATAAGCATCTGGCTAAAACAGGTAACCAACTGACCATGAAGTTGGATCAGGGAATGTCCTCAGAAACCACTCATGGAAAATAGAAGGGTGCCGTGGTAGCAAAAATTCTTGGAACACTTTCAATTTTTCAGATAAAGCAGCTGTCTTGGGCAGCATGCACTGGCGAAGCTCCTTTCCTGTCATGTATACTCCTACAGGGCACAAATTTTGTTCAGTCGTGTTAACCAAATATGAAAAGGAACAAAATTTTCTATTAAAATATGAGACAAAAAAATGTTTCACATCAACACTGTCTGAAAACAACTAAGAGATGAACATCAATAAAATACATAGATAACTGGAGAAGATTTCCGTTATAATCAAGGTAAAAAAAAAATTGCTGTTCAATACAACCCTCCCCCAAAAATACAAGACTGTATCTTCATTTACTAATTAGTCCAAGTCTAATCCCTGAACTATGAAAGTCAACATCAGGTGAAAAAGGAATAGCATCCTCTTGTGATTATCAACATGTGATAAAAATTAGGGAACCCATTTTGCTGTAGAATTGCTTTGAACAATCCATTCTAGTTCAGAGACAGCCCCAGAGGTCCAAAAGATGGGCCCTTTTGCAAATCCCACAGGAAACTGCATCAACTGTAGGAGAGAAACAATTTTCTAAATTCAAAGCTGTTCTGACCAGTAACTGAAAGACCCAGGGTGGAATGGGTTCCTATGAGACACTCTAACTTGAGGCAGGCCTAGAGCTTCCGAAATAGTGTCAGGATAGAGACCATATTAGATTGATGTATTCTATAATTCAATGAGTCCCACTAAGTTTACTTCAGGATGCAAGACATGGAGAACAACTCAGTACAAGCAAAAAAAAAAATATAGTGCAATGTGTTAGCTGAAATTATATACCTATGTTATAAATTAAGAACAAAGAATGTCTTTCAGTACCTTTTTCTTTATATAGTTTAGTAAGAATAAGTCTCAAGCCGGCGGTGTTGTTAACCCATTCAATGATACCACATTCATCATTTAGGGGAATAACTGCATATGTTCGGATATGAAGCTCTCTTCTGCGAGACTCTGCATCTTTTCTTAAGCACTATATATTTTTTCAAAACGGCAAGCAAACAATATCAAAACAGAATAAAAAGCTATAAATTTCAAGATGTTTCAATATATCCAACTGCTACTCTTTTCCTAATAAGAATAATATAGGTTAGCTTACAATCCCTTCAAAATGGTACAGAAGAAAATTATGCTTCTTTAACAAGAAAAAATCATGGTTACTTTATTTCTTAGTGTAACACTAACACAGAAATGTTTAATTCTTTGGAATGAAAACTGCCATCTAATTTTTGTGAGTATAAAACTATTACCAAAAATGGAAGGGGAAGAAATACATGACACCAATAATTGACTATGTTTTTGTCTTAGTTATTCATACTATATTTCTACCACTTAAATATTCTAGCTTCATATGAAAACATCTTCCAACCGAATTGAAAGCTATACAAGTCTTACCTAATTCATGGTTATAACACTCCTAAAAGGGTGGCAGGAATAGTTTTCCCTCTAATTTTATAACTGAAAGGAGTAAACACTGAGATAATAAGTACAGCTCCCTCACATGCCACCTGCTCAATTTCAAAAGAGCTGTTTAGTAATTTTATTTTTCAGGGTTAATCAGAAAACTCTATTTCACACCTATTAGGTTAAGTAGTTACTGGCAAAATGAATGACACTACATTGAGACCTCATTAAACCACTGTTTACTCTAACAGTATATTTAAATTCGTATGTTTAATACACCAATATTTCACATATAAGGCATATTTAAATACGACCCTAAAATTCTTTTAATTACTGAAATATCAAAAGAACTTTGGCATAAGGCAATTTGGCTTAGAAGATAGTCCTATGGTATGGGTTCGCTAGATCAGATTACAATAAAATACCAGAGTTTTGTAAATAGACCACCTTAATACACCTCCAAGTTTATTTTTCTTTCCTAATGATGACAGAGGCAAAGTCCAGAAGAAAAACTGGGACAAATTTAACTAGAGGCCAGGAAAAGACTCAGAAATATCAAGTACCTAAAATCAACAAATAACTACTGAAAAGATCTGTAATTAAGGTACTTGCCATTCTGGTAAAGAAAAAGTAAACTCCTTTGAAATACTGGCTTTAAAAACATTGATTTTGATTTTTCTGTTACTTTTGATTCAGCCAGATATAAACATAATTTGTTGAATTATTTTGTCAATTTCATGATACTATTATTTTGGGCCCGTTAATTTTACTTTATTTGAAACAAGTTCAGGAGCAGCTAGGTGGCATAGTCAGCCACTGGCCCTGGAGTTGGGAGGACCTGAGTTTAAATCTGGCCTCAGACACTTGACACTTACTAGCCATGTGATCTTGTACAAGTCACTTAATGACAATTGCCTCGCCTTCCCCCTCCAAAACAACAACAAAACAAGTTCAATGAACTAGATGAGAGAAAACATGAAGCTCATATCAGACAAGTAAAAAGAGTACTTATTTCACTGCAAAGCTCTGGAAATACTTACCCAAGGAAATAAATGATATTTAGTGCTCAGCAATGCCTGGATTCACAGAAACCTAAATAATGTTACTAAAGGGGTAACTTTGCATTATCTCTTTAAGACAGCTAATTAATCAAGCCTCATGTCACATATGGGGGAGATGGATTTTCAAATCAAATAACCACTACATTGAATATTCTATGAAAATTAATTTTCTTTTTTTGCACTATGGCTAATATGGAAATGCTCTGTATGATTTCACATGTGTAACTGATATCACATTGCTTGCCTTCTCAATGGGTGAGAGAAAATTTGGAATTAAAAAAGTTAAGTGAAAAATAAATTTTACACACACACACGCACACACCATTTTTTTTTGGTGGGGGGGGGGGAAGGAAAACTTGGTATACAAATACTAAAATAAAAGTAAATTATTTCCAAACCTTATTAATCAAGGAATTAAACTCCATAAGTCTACAGTCTTTTCTTAGGTCATCTTTTGGCTTACACATCATGATATAGAATTTTCCATCTGATCCTTTTAAAGATATCTTTTTTGGTTTCTGAAGAGAAGGAAGAATTTCTACCTGAAAGATAACCATTTGAGCATTTGAAATTCAATGGTAAAAATGTAACATATTGAGGGTATTAGTCATAACTGCAGAGTTAAAATAATGAAACAACTGACATGGTTTATAAATTTGCTATTTTACCAATTTTGTTCAAGGCTTGACAGTTTCCCAGTGATGTAGCTCACAGTTCTTAAGAGCACCGAGGCTTACAAAAGGCTTTCCTCTCAACAATTCTGGCAGGTATGAATTCTAAGATCTGAAGTCAGACCTTTTGATAACAGTCCTTTACCCACCACATGACCTTATTTCCTTAGGAGTGGCAGTAGCAGTATTTGGATCAACAGAAAAACTATAAGGTGTGATATAGGGCAGTGATAAAGGTACCAGACTATTTATGTCCAAACTGAGTTATCACACTCAGGAGGCTACAGAAAATGATCCAATGATGAAACATTGCGCAAACTGTTTTGGGAGCTCTTCTTTTGGAATTGTCCTATAGGAACATTATTCTGAATGACTGGAATAATAACAAAAGGAGACAAAAGTAATTTCTGAGACAAGTATGATGAATGAGGTAAATGCTCAAGCCAAGTAAACTCAGGCATGGTTAAAAATGAGACATAAATAAATAAGCCTGATTTTCTTCTGCAGCTTATCAATTGGCTGTGAAGGAAAATTCCAAAAGTATTTTGAGCAAAGGTAGCAGAGTAAGTAAGGTTTTGGTGTCAAAAGGTGATTGTACTTTGAGAACAGTCATTTAAATATATTCACATGTTTGTTTAATACACTCATATTTTATTCTCCCACACCAGGGGCAGTGTGGCAGCTTCCTGGGGTCTGATTCAGCCCTTCAACTTACCACACATCTGCTGAGGGGAGTTCTGAGCCTCAGTTTCTTCATTTGTAAAATGAAGGACCTTCCCCAAGGACTATATGACACAATGTAAGTGACCTGTCACCATCAGTAATTTTTGGAAATAAGACTTGCCTAGTTTTATTCTTATTCCCTCTTCCCCCATTTCCTACCATCGAGCATCTTGTGTTTTTTTCCTCACTTACATTTTCTCCTTTGGGACAGCAAGGACTGTTAGTAAAAAATTTTAATAATTTTAAGAAAAACATACTAGGTTTCATTTTAGTAGCATTTTATAATCTGGATACAAAATGCTTTTAAAGTTAAAGTTCAATTATCTGAAGAAGCGATCAAGTACTGCTTAACAACACTGAATTTTCACAGGGAATGAATACATTTTGACATTGCAGTTATGACGTTTTCCGAAAAAAATGAACACTCATGTAGTGATGAAGAAAAGCAACAAAAACATGTGGAAATGAATGATATAGTCACATAACACCCAATCTTACCATATCATCAAAGCCTGAAATATAGGCCCAGTGTCCAGGAAATGGGTCATGGTTTACATGAGTGCCAGGAGTTGATGGAAGAGTTGGTATCATTACAGATTGTAAAGGAATGAGTATTTCACTAAATGTTGGTTCTTCTACCAGCTTTTTAAGGGTTTTGAAATGAACATTCATGCTTAAAGTAGAACTACTACCACCTCCATCAACCTAGAAAATAAAGACAGTACATTTTTTTACCTCACAGTTCTCAGATGTTTTTTAACCAAAAATCCTAACCAAGCTTTGCCACCACAGTTTCTCAATCATTTTTCCCTACCAGCAAAGCCTTCAATTAAAGTCAGTAAACATTTATTAAGTGCCTGTTACATGTGAAATACTGTAATGATGATAAAATAATATCACAATTAAAATATTCTACTTAAGCTCAAAGTTCTATCAAGGACTTTAAAAAATTGGTCACAAAAATCCTAATGATATAGATAGACGTTAGATATTAGGACTTCAATATGAAGATGAGAAAAGCTATAGTACCAAGCGATTAATAACTGGGCAAGAATTACTTTCCCATTTGACCACAGAAAAAGGATCAGGAAAAAAGTAGCTTCTAAAAAATTATTCGGCAAAATAACAACAAACTCCAGGGAAATATTTGGGCATCTTCAAGGTCAGTTCTGTGCATCAAAGTAAAAGGATAAATGCTAGACAACTTAAACGTTCACTTTGGAAAAGAAACCTGTTATTAAGTTTGGCTATGCCTATATTGATGGTACTGAAAAAGAGCGATTGCTCAAAACTCAGAGATCAATATGAAATAAATCTTTTGACTGATGAACCTACTAACCCTAGGTTAGGATGAACTAAGACTAGGTTTAGTAGGATGAACCTACTAACAGTACTAATCTATTCATACAGCTATTGGTAAGGAATAAATTAAGAATAACTTAAATATTTAAATAAATAAGAATTCATAAGAATAAATTCTTTCTCATTTGATTCAATGCTTGTAATTCAGTGGTTTAAAAGTATACAACAGAACAAGGAAAAAAACCAAGTGACCTCAGAATCTTCTAAGTACACCTTTAACCCCTGAATAATTGAGTTATTGGATTGTCTTTACATAAATAACCTGGTATAATAAAAAGCCACTGACGTTTGAGTTGCTACCAAATTACCATACGTATCAGATATCAGAAACCTGCATACCAGTCAAATGGCAGTAGATACCTCACAAATGAAGCAACATTTTCAAAAGTTTTTTCCTACTATAAAAATGGCCCAGTTTTTCTTAGGATTGTTATTGTTTTTAATATAATATAATTCTATAGCAACCCTTATTATTATATAGAGATCAATGTTCTTTAAATATATTAAAGGTTTAGAAATGAAAAGATGAGTCAGAAGTAGGAGAGACAAACTTTAAAAATCTAAAAATATTTTATGAATAAATATTTAAATAGGTTTTTTAAAAAAAATCCCATACTTAAGGATGGTCCTGATAATAAAAGCTCATTGAACGTTAATAATGCAGAGCTAATTCAGGAGAAGTATACAGTAAAGTAGCTGTTATGAGAGATAAAATAATTCAAATCATGACACCAAAAATTCTCTACAAATACTACCCTGTGGTTAATCTGTAAATAAAATAAGACTTTTTACTGTACCGATCTATTGCACAATTCTAGAAGTTTATCTGTTAGGCGAGTTGCATCACCGATGAACTTTCCTAAAGATTTCTTCATTTGAATAGCTTTATTTAAAATTTCCTTGCATCTGTTTACACGCATGGGATAAGAGGACTGGAAGAAAAAAATATACTTATCAAATTCAATTTACATATTTACTTCTAAAATAAAACTATTCCTGAAACTCTGAAGTATAATATAAATCAAGTGCAAAGGAAATGAATTTTCATTAATAATTCACAACTGAGTCATACACAAATGAGTTAAGGAGCTCACATTTCAGATGACATATAATAAGAACATTAACAAAATATATTGTCATTTGTCATAGTGTCAAATTGTTTGACTGTAGACAAAACCTGTGTCTATTATCTAAACCTTATTAATGTATTAATTACCTCAATTTCCATGGAAATTGTCTATAAAGTACTAAAATGTTAAACTGTGGTGCTTTAAAAAACCCTCACACATGTCCATTTTCACATGTTTTAGTGGGTAAGAAAGGTTTGGATTTGTGATTTCATTGGCATAGCGAATTCCAAGTGTCAAAACTTCCTTCAGTACTGCAGAACAAGCTCCTGTGTAATCAAGTCTTGGACAGCAGCCTGGGGCACAGAATAAACGACAGAGGCAGGCCTTGAATCCCAAGTTTGCCTGAATGCAAAACCAGCTCCTTAGCTGTCTTGCCATGCTGCCTCTATTTTGCTTTACAATACTCCAAAAGAGGGAAAGAACTTGGGAATTTTTTAAATTTACATATTAGTATTAAACTGCTAGTGATAATTAACATGATACAACTACTTGTAGCTTATTTTTTAACTTTATAAACACAAGTGCCCATAGTTCTTAAGTTACCTTCGACACGGCGGTCATCATCCACATTGCTTGCTGGGGGTAGGTTAGAAACACTTTGACAATAATTTCCATCAAAACAACAAAGACCTCATCATGAGAATGACAGATTCGAGAGATCAGCTGGGAAAAAGCCGTTAGGAACTGGTAGGGTGCCAAATAATTTGTGTGCTCTGTGATCACCTTGTTTATTTTGGCCAAATCAGTTCTCATTTGTAAACGATCAGAACGAGCAGCTAAAAGAAACACGACAGTAAATCAGTCTTACAGAAGTATACTTTTCTTTTAAAGTTTCAGAGCTTAAAAAAAAATCTTTCCCAAACCTTCACTTCTGAACCTGTTATAATCATATGCAAAGTCTATGTGTCTGCCTATTTCTGTACATGAAGGTATTCTCTGGCCATATACTGAAGTTTGGAGACCCATTTAAGGCTATCAGCTGTAATCTGAAATAAACAAGATAAACTACTCTACATATGGAAACTCCTTCGAGCCGCTGTCATTGACATTGAAAGAGTCAGAATTTTAGAACTCTCATCAAATATAATCGCTTTGCCGGGTTAAATGGGAATTGAAGTCTAGACAAAGTATTATCTCAAGCCACGAAATTCTTTAGAGGCAAAGTTGTCAAAGCTAAGTTTATTTTTTGCATAGTCTACTTAGCTCGAATTATGGGTAACCAGACATTTCCACTACCCTGAGCCCCATTAAAAAATGCACTAAATCTTCAGTTAGTATGAATTATCCTAAATTCATCTCTGGATTAGGCAAGCCTCATTTGCCCAGATATAGGAAGGCACACTTATCCAGGTAAGGGTGTGTTTTCACTTAGGGGCTCCAAGACATATTATATGATAAATATTCCTAGGAATCAAACTGTATTTATTTAATTTGCCATTAATCTAATTAGTCTCTACACAAAACTTTCACAACTTAATAGATTATTAGTATAAATTTGATTTTACAAAAAAAATTTTCTTTTAAAATTATTTGTCATATTGTAGAAAAAGTTATACCTTTTTCCCATTCGTATGCTTTAGCACCATAATCAAGCCACAGCGATAACATCCTAGGCATTGATTGATATATGAATTGGTTACCATATTGCAGAGACCTGTAATCACACAGTCAAAAAGTATTAGTACATCATTCTTTTTACATTATAAGGTTTGAAATCTAGAGTACATATAGAATTCTGAAAAATCAATTAATAAGCATTTATTAAACTTTTACTAAGAGAACTTAGTAAGGTTCTTACATTGTGCCAAGCATTAGGGGTACAAAGAAGAAGCAAAAAAAGTTCCTGCTCTTAGGGAGCTTATACTCTAAAGAAACAACATGTAAGATGCCTAAAAAATAGATTGCAGCTGAGGGGGTTCAGAAAGTCTTCCTGCAGAAGGTAGTATTTGAACTAAGTTTTTAAAAAAAAGTCTTGAAGTTATCTGATTTGGACCTCTACCTATCCAGTGCCAAAGTTCTACCTTGCGATGGATGGCCTTTGGCTGAAGTCAACTAAGTTTTTAGTTAGACCATGCTCTGTATAATCTTTCTCAATCTTTCTCATCCAGTCTTTCCTTTCTATTCCACTGACATAAGTCTAGTCTGGACTCTTACTATCTCATTCCTGGTATGGTAGAAGCAATATTCCAACTCTTTCCCCCATGAAAGTTAATCTAGTTTTTCCCTGAAAGGTAATTAAAATGTTTCCTGGGGTTGACTGGCCCAGGCCTCCCTTAAAGTAGCTTCCTGAGAGTTTCTCGAGATTCTGACCTAGCTTCCTGGTCATCTAAGAGCATGAGAAGGCCCACCTATGTGTAGCTGGTGCCTTGGACAGACAAGCATTTACATTTTCCTTTAGATTATGATGAGTCATCACATCCTGCCCAGGTACTAACCAGATGGGTTTCTATATGGAATGAGATTCTTCTCCTCAAGCTAAGCACAGGAGTACCCTGGTTAAATATCCTACTTATGCTATGGCTAAGTAAACTTCCTTTTGTTAACTACTGAATGACCTATGAGCCATTTTTGGTTCTAATGCTGATCAAGAAGTAAGGAGGTACCAGCCTGTGTCAGGTCAAGCCTGTCCTTTAGGCCTAGAGAATCACTGACGCGACTTTCTAGGGGACCCAATGGCCTCCAATCTCTTCTCTTCCTGGCCCTGTCAAATGACACTAGACTATTTTTCTGAAATAGTGATTTCATCAAGTTGCTCAGTTTCTAAAAATCTTCAATAGCTCCTCTCTGCCTACACAGAAAAGCTCAAACTCTTCAGTCTTCTGCTTGAAGCCTTCTGCAATCTGACCTTTAACTACCAGTTAACTTAATTTTCCACTAACCATCCCCCTTTCCCATCATGAATCACACGTTCCAAGGAGATTGGAGGTCTTTTTGTGTTATAGACCTTTCTTGTAGCTGGCTAAAGCCTGTGGATCCCTTCCAAATTGAAGGAAATGCTAGAGATTAGTAAAAACAAAAGTATAATTTTGTTCTGATCCAAGTTCAGAGAACCTCCTTGCCTTCTGATATCTCTATATAGGAACTTTGGGGAGTAAGGAGTAGTTTGTAGAACCAAGAGATAGACCTGTGATTTAACCAGAGGTTCCCAAAGTAGACGTTCCTGCCCAGTGGGAGGTGCTGGAACGATCTGGGGGGGGGAGTAGTAGTAGCCTCATATGCAACTGGGGGATATTGAATAAAAATAAGGGGACAGTGGAAGAATAAGGAAAGAACAGAAGAAAATTTTGAAAAACCATTCATACATGTTTCATCTGTTGTACAGCAGAGTTAAAGTCGCAGTGATTACATTATTTTCCAAATAAACACATAAAATGCAAGTTATAACTGAACAGTGGTCAAGTCTGCTGATAAGTCCTAACAAGCAAGTATGGGCAGGTGAATGTGTCAGCATTGTTGGGAAGTCCAGCAGGCATTGGCAAGAATATGTGTGTATAAGACTTGTTTACAATATGATACTATACAGTTTCAAGATGCAACACTGCATCATCAAAATTTCAATGCAGGAAAAAACCCACAAATTTACAATAAATTATTAAAGATATATCATTAAAAAAAATATGTATTTTTTGAAATGAGACAAATTAAAAAACCACAACCTTTAAAGGTTAAAGATTTCTGTTGGGGGGGCATTGAGTAATTTTTATTCTGAAAAGGGGGTGGCAGGTCAAATAAGTTTGGGAACCTCTGAGCTACACCAGTATCCTCACTTTCTTCCAAATACAGCACATTAACTACTGCCTCTGTACATCTGTATCTATAAGAGTTCTGGAATTTTCTCCTTGCAACATTTTGGATATAAAACTGTCTAAAATGTGTCAAACATTTTCATGCCTTTAAACAATGAAAGCAAGATATTACTGCACCTTTTACAAAATCTTTCACAGCACCTAGAAGAATGGCAAAAGGTACTCAACAGAAAAAAAAGGCATATAAAATATAAATTGATATCCAAGATGACACTTTCTAAGACATAAAGCTCAAGTTCAGGCCATTAATTACAGCAGGATAAAACAATCAACAAATACATTTATTTTTCTTCTGTTTACACTTCAATTCTGCAGCAGAGGTATATAAAGATTTCTGCCTCAACTACAAGCTGGATTCATTAATGTCTGAATTTTGTATTAGGAACCTAGTGAAGCCTGGTCAAGACTCTGAAAGGTTAAAACCTCTGATCCAAGTATACTATTTTATTAAAATAATTCTTGCTAATATTGTTGATAAAAGCCAACTGAATAAATTACCCTGATCAATCTTTGTAAGTAAGAATTTAATGTAAGCAGACAGAAGTAGGCAAGGATTATATAAACAAGTTTCAACTTACAAATGAGTTTGGTATTTAAAAGTCCATTTGTTGATTGTTTAGAATTAAAAATGCATTTTCTTATAAAAACATCTTTTCACTAATTTCTCCAAATTAAAAATGTTCAGGTTCAGTGACTAATTAGTGAGAAAAATCTCAGAAGTCTAGAAGGAAATATAGTCATCTGCTTTTATTAACTGCAAATGTTCTATTTCTGCCAAATCCATGGCAGCTCTGCCATTTCATTCAATTTCTAATAAATATAATTTGGTCAGCAGTATGGGAAACAAGTAGCCTTTATTAAAGATGTTGCATTAAAGATATCATTGCAGATATTTTCAAAAATTTTCAGATTTCAAATGAGATATCTAAAAATTTTCAATTTAAATATCCAGTTAACAAATTATATCATAGGTAAAGGAAGAAATAGAACCATTAAAATCCTAAATGCAACAGTTTGCTATGTGAGTATATATATATAAGCCAGTCAGCTCTGCATATTCATCAAGCAACAATATTACATCTTAAATTTTACCTTCCAAAGTGAAGAACAATATATCTTATCAAGTCTCCCTGCTTCTCCATTTTGTTGTCAGTGACCATGGGCATCAATTTGTCATAGTATTTGGCTAGATAAAAGTGTCCATCTTCCCATTCTGGCAAGAATAAGGTTACATCCTGAAAATGATAAATTGGGAAACTTACCTTAGGAAATACTTAGAATATGTGATTGGAAATTCGAATGAGAAGTCTTCCTACAGAAATCTCTAAATAAAACTTTATAGTTTCTCCATAATTTTTCATAACAACCTTGTGTGGTAGGTAATAACACTGGAAAAACTTACTTAAAACACAAATCTTAGTCATGTAACTAACAAGATGAAAGACTAGGCATTTTCTCAAGTTCTCACAAACTCCCCAAAAGAGGAAACTGGGTGTAAGACCAAGAGATCACAGAGTCCAACAAGGTAAGAACTTGATGAATTAGGCAGAGAAGCCTAATGATGCTCATTCCCACACTGGGCAGGAAGACAGACACAACATGTTTTGCCAGCGTGTGCTCTGGGATCCATTCAGCAATTTGTGTGTTGCTAAGTCAGAAACTCCACCCCTGTCTTCACCTTGTGGCAAAGGGCATCAACAAGTAGCAGACCTCAGCTATGCCCACTCCCTTGCCAAGGAGAAGGAAGTATAGGGAAGAAGAAGAGAATTCTGTTTGGGGTAGCAATGTACTGTAGCAAGGCTGAGCCGGAAAACTAAAGAACAGAGGGAAATGCTCACAAGTGCGTGGAGGAAAGGGACTGACACCCAAAGAGGCAGAAGAACCTGTGGACTTCCAAAAGCACGTGGAATCACAGCATAATGTTCCCAAATGGTTCAAGAGAGAAACAGGAATCTTGAAAATAGAGGCTAAGAGATAATGAACGGTAGAGATTATGGCCTACACAGTAGAAATAATTAGCAGAATAGAAAAACTTAAATCCAGGGTGGCAAGAAATGAAAGACAGAACAATTGATTTATAATCCAAAAATACTGGCAAAGGACAATCTGGAAGAAAAAAGTAAAAGGCAGTAATGTTAAAAGAATATGTGATCTCTATAAAAAAGCAAATCATTGATCTTGAAGATCACAAGATATGTTGAAACAATTTAAGTATTACAGGTCACCCAAAAGAACATGAACGTCATAATGCAAGAAATGCAAAACTGTCCAGAATTTTTTAATACAGAAAACAAAATGACAATCAAAAAAACCTCACAGATTACTCCAGAAAAACAAACTTTAACTGCCCCACAGGGTATTTCTCCTACCATTATGTTTCTACATCATTGAGCACACAGGAAGTCTTCAGTAAAAAGAGGTAGCAGCCAGGTGGCTCAGTGAATAGACATGGCCCTGGAATCAGCAAGAACTGCTTTCAAATGCAGCTTCAGACAGGAACTATGTGGCGCTGGGCAAGTTACTGAAACCTGATTGCCTCAGTTTCCTCACATAACAACAGCACTTACTTCCCATGGTTGTTTCGAGGATCAAATAAGATATTGTTTGCAGAATGCATAGTACAATGTCTGCACTTAACAGATGCATTTTAATTTCTTTTCATGTTGTACACAAACTCTCTTTTAAGCTACTCAAACAGAGCTCTCAATAAATATTTCAATAATCATCTTATTATTAAAAAAACTGGTTAAAAAAACTTCATGAAAGCATTTTTCAACATATATTGGGATACAAATGATCAATAATGTTGATGTTTATCCATAATTTTAGTGAATGTCCCTTTCTCATTCTGGAGAGTTCTGAAAATTTTGAGACCATTCAACTGTCCAAATATATATTCTGGTTTTAGTTTAGTATGCTGCTCAAGTTTAAATATTTATCAGTTGCGATCATAATACCAAGATGAATCCTAACTACAAATCTTAAAATACGTAAAATATAAAATAGGAATTGTAATCTATTATCTGCTCTTGATTATTCATGTTAAAATTGTAATTTCTGTTCTCTGAGTAAAGAATTCAACTTACCTTATATTTTTTCATAATTGAGTTGCTTTCAGAGTTGGCTGTTTCTTCCATAAACCGACCCACAAGTAGCATAGCTCGACCATGGATCAACTTATTCTTGCTGTCAGTCGGAGCTTCATTCTCAGGAAAACATAACTCAACCCCTTTCTGAAGAACAATTAATGCCTGGTGAACATCACCCTAAAAAAAAGATTAAAATGTAGAGATTTAACATTCTTGTCTGTAACAGTAAAATACAGTCTAAACTGTTTGAGTTAATATTGTGAATCTACAAGGTTATGAGCCTACTTAATGTCTACTACCATTTGCTCTTCTGACTTGATTCCCACTTAGAGTATTGAGGCAAGTAAAATTCTGTTTCTAAAATAATAAACTCCTAAGGGCACAAGAATTAGAATATTATGTAAAATCCCACAGTAGTACCATGAAACATGCAAAATGATTTTTATCAGCTAGTGATTTATGCTAAAGATTGATTTTTTGTTCCTTGATGGGAGAGATCACTATTTCCTCTTTTAAATATTTATTTAACGTTTAATATTTCTTCTCTTCATCAATAATCCTGTTTTTGAGAG
This sequence comes from Notamacropus eugenii, assembly GCF_028372415.1. Classification (NCBI taxonomy): domain Eukaryota; kingdom Metazoa; phylum Chordata; class Mammalia; order Diprotodontia; family Macropodidae; genus Notamacropus; species Notamacropus eugenii. The sequence goes on from NC_092877.1 coordinate 330,642,633, forward strand.
GATTACAAGCATCCACAATTGGTAAATATTGCAGCCTCAACATAGTATGTAATATAGGTCATATTTCCTTCATAATTCCTTACTAATGGTGAGTACTTGGAAGTATGTAGCCTGGGAATTAAGATCTGTTTGTTACACCAGCCCTCATGATAGTTCCTCCTTCATTATTTATACACCTGATTTGAGAACCAAAGGGTGTTTCAGTCTCTATGACCAGAGGTACTGCATGGCTTCAGAAGTAAGGTTTTACTTCAGAGTATCTTTTTTCAGATGCAAGAAAATAGTAAGTAAACTGAGAAATGTCCCTAGGAAGTTAGTCTCATCCTGGGAGAGACTGTGGGACAGCTAAGGGAGAGAGAAATTCTCAGCTACGATGTAAGGAGATGAGAACTGAGCTTGGAATCAGGGTGTCAATATGAGCCCTCAGAGAAAGATGGATGATCTCCCAACCTAAGGCCAGGAGTTAGGAGGAGAAATGGATGTGTTTGCAATCCCCTCACTCCCCCTGTCCTCATAGCTTAAACTCTAGGAAACAAGGAATGGTTAAAAATAATTGGGTGCCAACTACATTGAAAGAATCCACAGATCACCTCCTGAAAGAGACCCAAAAAGAGAAACTCCTAGTAATATTGTAGCCAAATTCTAGAGTTCCCAGGTCAAGGATAAAATATTACAAAGCACCCAGAAAGAAACAATTCAAGTATTGTAGAAATCCAATCAGGATAACACAGGATTTAGCAACTTCTACACTAAGGGATCGAAGGGCTTGGAATATGATATTCCAGAGGTCAAAGGAGGTAGGATTAAAAACAAGAGTCACTTACCCAGCAAAACTGAGCATAATACATCAGGGGAAAAAAATGGAATTTCAATGAAATAGAGGACTTCCAAGCATTCTTGCTGAAAAGACCAGAGCTGAATAGAAAATTCAACTTTCAAATACAAGAATCAAGAGAAACATGAAAAGGTAAACAGGAAAGAGAAGCCTAAAGGAACTCAATAAAGTTGAATTGTTTACATTCCTACATGGAAAGATGTTATTTGGTCATGAGAACTTTTTCAGTATTAGGGTAGCTAGAGAGAATATATATGTGTAGGTGTGTACGAGTATGTATGTATATGTATATTATATATGTGTAGGTATGTATATGTACATGGGTATATGAGTATATACATATGTATATGTATGTGTGTATATACATATGTACACACATAGAGGGCACAGGGGGAGCTGAATATGAAGGAAGAATACTTAAAAAAAAAATTTACTGTTGAATGGAATGTACTAGGAATAAGAGAAAGGGAGAGGTAGAATGTAGCAAATGACCTCACATAAAAGAGGGAAGAAACAGCTTTTACAATGGAGGGGAAGAGGGGGGAGATGAAAGGAAATAATTGAGCCTTACTCTCATGGGATTTGGTTTAAGGAGAGAATAACACACACTCAGTGGGATATGGAAACCTATTTACCCTGCAGGAAGGCAAGGGGAAAGGCGATAGGAGCAGGAAGATAATAGAAGGGACAGCAAACAGGGGAAAGGATAATGAGAAGGAAACACTATTGTAGGAGGACAGGTCAAGGGAGAGGATGGAATAAATGAAGAAATGTGATTAGTCTTTTATAACATAACTATTATGGAAGTGCTTTGCATTGTTACACATGTATGACCTATGTAGAATTGCTTGTTTTCTCAATGAGGGTGGATGTGGAGGGAGGGAGAGAATATGAAACTCAAAGCTTTAAGAATGAATGTTAAAAATTGCTTTAGCATGCAACTAGAAATTAAATTATACAGGCAATGGAGTATAGAAATCTATTTTGCCCTACAGGAAAATAGAGGGGAAGGGGGATGGAAGAAGAGTGGGTAACAGAAGGGAGGACAGACTGGAGGAAGGGGTAGATTGAGGTGCATGCTATCCTGGGGTTGGGGATGGGGAAAGATGGGGAGAAAATTTTGGATTCAAATTTTTGTGGAAGTGAATGTTAAGAACTGAAAATAAATAAATTACGTATTTAAAAAAAAAAAAAAAGAGTAAAGGGTATGTCAATATTGCTTTTGTACAAGACTAGGAAGGCACCCAGGGGCTTCCAAAAGACAAAGAAGCCAGGGACCTGGACCATAATAGCACCAAGAGTCCTTGGTTTCATACAGGATATGGTAGCTAAATGAGGAAGAAGGCTGAAACAGGCTTAGGCATCATCTCTGCCACTAAGCAGGAATGGAGTATTATTTCCAAACCCGTCAGTTCTTATTCCTCATGAGAGGATAGCAGGCAGAGTGAAGCACAGTTAAGACACACAATATATTGGTCATACATTGGTAATACAGTCTTCTTTATTACCTTGGACCACAGCCACTTTGCTCTTTCCACATATAATTCAGCAAGTCGTGATTCTCCTGCATTAAGGAGAGAATTGTAGGCTGTCTGGTGATGGCCAGCCTTTCGGGCAACTCTGGCACTCTGCAGCCAGCATTCTCCAACCATTTCACTGTAGTCTGGTCTAGAGTAATAGTTCAAAGTGCATATGAATAGCTGAAGTGAAATATCTGACCTCAACATTCAATTCAATTCAACACCCATTTATATGAAAAGTACTAAGATACAAACTAAGGAAACAAAGACAAAAATTAAAAACAGTCCCACATACAAGAAGGATGCATAATTTTCCTTCAAAGGAATCTAATAAATATTTCTTTTAAATGCTTACTTATAACTTTAAAAAATATTTACCTTTCATATGTTCTAGGCCCATGAAAATTGATCATAATGAATTGATCTGTATATAAAGGTATAAAAAAACCTTTAAACACAGACATGAACGAATGAACTAGGTTAGAAGCAGTAAAAATAATAACAGCTCTTCACATTTCCTTCTGTGTCCCAATTTGCAAAGTTGTTTTTGGGTTATAATTCTGTGAAACAGATATTGCTAACCTTATTATTCTAGTTTTCAAAAGAAAATCGAGGCTCTGATGAACTTCCTCTTAGTTGTACAGTTAATAAATATAAGCTTCAGGTATGTCGATCTCACATCTCATGTTCCTTCTACTAATCCATGTTGTATCATGGATTAGTATCATGACAGAAGTGTACTTTTGATAACACAAAAGTACTCACTGACTCAGACAACAACCTAGGATACTTAAATATCCCCAAATAAAACTTACAAATAAAACACTGAATTCCCAAATTCAACATGAAGAAAAGAAAGCACAAAGTGCACCTTTTTTGGAGACTCAGTAACGCTCGGCGGAGTGCCAGGATGGGCTCTTTGGCTCGGTAGGAATTCTGGGTCATTTCTAGACGAGCGAACCAGTTGAGGGAGTCTTCTTGACTACTTTCCCCTGTAGACTGCTGAAACAAAGGTCTGATACTATGTTCCAATTCACAGAGCATATGCAACCTAAGGGGAGAAGAGGAATTGATTCAAATTGAAAACTCATCATTTGGTCAAATGAATCAAACCAATCATGAAGAATCAAATGAATGCTGAATTCAACGATTCAAATGTGCAGGGCTAGGAGCTACAGAACTAGTCTCAGAGTCAAGGAGAACTGGGTTCAAATCCTGCCTCAGACACATCTGGGTTGGCTGACCCCTGAGCAGGTCACTGAACCTCTCCAGGTTCTGCGCCAGAGGAGTCAAATGCATGGCCTCCAATACTCCCAAGTGTAGTAAGAATCAGATGAAAAGTGTAATTGGGAAATATGTAACAAAATAAATAAAAATAAAATAAAACACATATACCACACTTAAAACTAAGTTAATATGTGGCCCACAGGGATCATTAAGCACTGATCAGTGTCTTTGATTTCTATTTGAATTTGATGCCACTGCTCTAGACAACTAAAACTTTAAATTCCAGAGAAGACGCTGACCAGCAGAGACAGAAAGATCTTCTTCAACCAATTAAGTTACATGTATAGTCCCTGTTCTTATTTATTCTTGATATGTAAGTGGTAAAATTTTAACACTAAAAACTGCAGAAAACATTAATTTACCAAGCTAGTTCTCTGCTATTCACAATTTTTAAAATTAACTACAATTTAGAAAAAAGAAAGACTTCAGCATACAAGCAACAGTATTAAAAAACAAAAGACTTTTGCATATACATGCAAAATGTCTGGTTTCATGATTGATATGACTATTTGTGGTTATTACTTTGAATTTTCTTTCTAATTGACGTAGTGGGTGTTTTCTATAAGCCCTTGTAACCAACCACATAAATTTAAGCATAAATAGCAAAATCTGTGGAGTACAGACATTGGCAGCGGCATACATACTTATTAACTTAAGTTCTGCCACCCTGGCCTCACTGGCACAAAATCTAACAAAGGGAGCTAACAAAAAATACTGTATCATGCACATATGCAGCTGTCCATATACATATATATATATCAGATTAGTAAATAAAAAAAATCATTAAAATAGCATTTTTCTCCTAAGCAACCCAAAAACTAAAAAAAAATTTTTTTTGTCATTTTTCCCCTCAGGTATAAACAAATACATTAGAATTTATTTTCTGATTGGATATTATTTCTCTGGGAAATAAATGGGAAATAATCAGGTCATACTACAATAGCACCAATAAAATATTTGATGTCCTTTTCCATTAAACGCCTGAGAAATTGTTTCATTATAGGTAACTAAAATTCTTAAAACTGAATCACAATGATATAAATACTACATTACTGAATTAGATGGAACCCAGATTTATTTTGTTGTCTTAAAAAAATCTGTCAATAGACAGTAAGTAAGGTTCTATTCTAATGCATCATTATGAAGTGGAAATAAACCTGGGTTCTCAAAAGGCTATTTGTTCTAGTCAAGTACAAGCAATCATGTCCATCAACCTGAATAGGTTTCAAAGAATGGGTCACTCACACAATGTATTTCTGCAAACAGCATAAGTAAGAAAAAAGTATATTAATAAAGGGCTGGCCAACAGGGGATGACTCCTTTTGGCTACAGCAACTTGTTTTCTTATCTACTAAAATGTGGAAGAAGTACAATTTAAATCAAGTAGGAAAACCCGCAAAGATGAAGTTATAGACCTGCAAAATACTACTGGCATTAAAAACAATTCCTTAAGTGCATCTGAGATTAAAAATGGTTGGCCAGAAAGGTGTTTTCTTTTTAGTAAATACTAGTGATTTCAAGGTAGAAACAAACAATTCAAATTCAATTTAACCAGATATGATACATTATCAACATTTGCTATGAATGGAATAAGTTGTAGACTTGTCAGGTAAGATTTTAAAATAAATTTATAAAAATATCAGATCTGGGGAAACCAAAAAAGCACCTAACAATATATTCATATCCTCGCTGGTAGGAGCCTCTTTCAAAACTTGCTGCTGAAAGAGGTACAATTTGTTCTGATCTGACTAGTTTCAACGTCTCATAGAAAGTTGTTGTGTCCCTTTTTTTGGCTGATAACAACAGCTGTCCCAGTCTCACACTCCATGTTGTTGATTTCCCATCTGAAAAATAAAGAATCAAATAATTTCGTATCAGGTTACAACAGTTAGTATACAATTACCTGCCTCATTTGGCAAAATGTTTACTAAGAATCCTCAGTTCAATTCATCTAAAGTTGTTTTTAAAATGAGTACTTGATTCTACTTTAAAGTATCTAAACAGAAAAAGGACAGTAGCACAGAGGGAAAGACGAATCATGAACACTGGCTGGCTACGTGTATTAAAACTGCTTGTATTTCAGCCTGTTTTTACCTGCTGCCAAATAGTTTTCTACTAAATCCCACTGTGACAGTTTCCAAGCTGCCTCCACTCTGTATGTGTTTAATTCATCTGTCCACTCAGACCTATTAGGAAAAAAACCTCAATCAGTCATTCTATTTAAGTTCTAAGTAGAGATTTTGAAAAGATTCAAGAACAAAGTGTTTTGCTACACAATGTCCAGAAATAATTCAGTTAAGTTCTAAATTTTCCTTTAGTCTTAAGCAACTTCTCCCCCCAGTGGTTGTTTCTGTAATTCTATTAGTCTACGCTCTAAGAACACATTCTAGTTCTAGGAACATACAGTAAATTGTCATTATGATTAGTGAGTTGTTTGCTTTAAATAAAAAGACAAAATCAATTACTGATAAATCAATAAACATTTATTAAATACCTACTAATATTTTCTAGCCACTGTCCTAAGCATTGGGGATACAAATAAGAAAGTGATACAGTACCTATCATGCAGACAGGTAAAAGGATACATGTTAACTGGTAGTAGTAAAATTAGGAAGATTTTTTTGGAAAAGAAGCAACAACTTGAAATTGAAGACAGATTACAAAAAGAGTAAAGTCAGTATCAGATTCAAAGCAGGAAGAAGCACAGGTATAAAGTAAGGCCTTAGACTGTGAACAGCCAGTGAGGCTTTACCAAGGCATATATAAAAGAGAACAGGAACAAAGTAAAGTAGCTAGTTAACTTAGCTTTTTCTATTAAAAAATTATTAAAGTAATAGCACATATATCCATTTATCTCTTCAAATGTCTAAATATAAATACAATAGCAAGGTTTAAAGAAATGTAATGCTATATACAAAATAAGTATTTTTAACCAATGAAATTCCCTTTTCTCACTTTCAGAAACAAAGTGAGTCCTTGTGGTTATATAAAAAGGTACTACCAATAGCTTTATTTACTTTATGTGCAACTTATTAAAAAAAAAGAATTTGTTTCCTATGAACTAAAAATTAGTTCATGTTTACTACTTCCCTGTCTCTTTTTGGAAGGGGAAACAAGTTTTCTGGAGATAATGGCTCTATTATACATTGCTTGGCATTTGCGATGGAGAGCCATTATGCAGACTAACTGTACATGCGTCTGTAACACAGAGACATTTACTGTCTAACTTTTTCTCACTCAAGAGGTTACTCTGGAAACCCTACTCTGATACCATTCATGCTTGTTTGTGTTACTACAAGAACTGCTACTCAGCCTGCTTTTTCAAAGTGATTTGCCCTTTGAATTGTACTTTCTAAAGAAAGAAATTAACTGGCTCTATAGTAGTTTCTTTAATATCTTCTTCTGACAATATGCTAGAAACTAGGTCCGGCGCTTTATTTATCACCAGCGCTTTTTAAGTGATACGCTTTAAATGCGAAATGCTTTTGGAAATTTGTTACCAGAAGGTTTAAATGGCATGATACAAAGATCACTGGACTTCTAGGATCAAGTCATAAAACTCAACCTCTTTAAGCCTTAGTTGCCCCATCTACAAAATGGGATTCGTAACTTTTAAGTGAATATTCTTACAGGGTAACTGTGAGCAAAGTGTTCTCTAAACTGTATCAAACAAATATATCTAAGATATTTTTATTAATTTATAGGACAAAGATCTAATTAATGATGACAATGGTTGCCACCTAGAGGGGAGGTCTTTCCAAATGAACTACAGATAATTTAGGTATTAGACTAAAAAGCACCAAAAGACTAATAAGAGTTCTGCATACAGCAGTCATTCCCTCAAAAGGCAATTTCAAAAACAGCATGTAGCTCCTAAAACAAGAGGTTAAATCAGAAGCTAGGTTGTGAGGACCGAATAAGATAACGTGTATAAAGTAGTTTGCTAACCTTCAAACACCAAGTAAATGTAAATTATTATTATTATTGTCATGAAATAGAATAACATGTCTTTTTTGGAGCAATGCTGCACTGATGATCATAAGCCCTACGTGTTTCATGAGTTTAGAAGATAGTTCATTAAAGAAGACAACTAAGGAAAATTATTTCTTTAAAAATATTACCTGTTAGCATGCACGCCATTCACCTGAGTGATTACGGTGGATAACTGACCAAGACCTAACATGGACTTCACTACACCATGATAATGAACGATCTATAAATTGAAAAATATTAAAAATATCAATGCAACCATAGTTACATCAAGTGAACAAAACTGAAAAACATTTAAAATGTCAATGCGATTATAGTTATAACCAAGTGAACACAGAACTGCTTAAATGATAACGTAATTAAAAATATCATCCACCATTCTATGACTGTTATTATTTGTTTAACAACTGGTTGGTTTAGCAAGATAATCAAGTAATCAATCAATAAGCACTTATGAAGTGCAAACTATGTGTCAGGCATTGTGCTAAAAAGAAGGATACAGACACCAAAACTAGGGAGAGACAAATACATCTGGGAATCATCTTCATAGAGATGAGATTATCATTTAACCCATGAAAGGTGATGAGATCATCCAGTGAGAGAGTATAAAGAGAAAGGAGAAGAAGGCCTAAGACAGAGTCCTTGGAAGCAACCCATATTTAGTGGATGTGGCATCTCTTAGAGAGGAGATTGAGAAAAAAATGGTCAGCCAGAAAGAGAACCAAAATTGAGCAGGATGATCAATAGTAACAAATGCTGCAAAAGTCAAGAGAATGAGGATCAAGATAAGCCCACTGGATTTAGCAATTAAGAGATTATTGGTTAACTTCGGAGAAAGAAATTTAAGTTAACTAATGAGGATGGTGAGCAAGATAACAGAAAATTTAGGAGAGAATGTAGGAAGTATAAGCAAATATACTCAGTTATAATAAGCACAGACACTTTTTTTAAAAGGAGTTTAGAGGAGAATGGGAGGAGAGTTATGATCACAACTACCCCACCTCTACATGCTGAGGTACTCTGGTCCATCTAGAAATCCTCCAAATACGTCTATCCCAGAGAATATGTGTTTGTGTGTGTGTGTTTGTTGACACATACAATACATATGTGTATAATTGTATGCATGTACATATTTACATATACTCAGAAATGTATATAATGACATATGACTTTAAAAGTCAAAGTCTTAAAAGCCAAACATTAAAATTTTGATATAGAGACCACAGTTTTCAAAGTACTTTTATGTATATCATGTTATTTGATCCTCATAACAACCCAATTTGGTAATCACCATAGAAATAAATAAATAAAAAGATATAGATACCTATGAATCCGTATGGTAATGTCGCAAAACTCCTTCTGGCCAATTATATAAATAAGGAAACTGAGATTCCCTGATTAGCCATGAACTGGAATTATAACCCTATACTCCCAAACTCCTAATTCAATGTTCTTACCACTACATTCCTCTACAACTTTTATCTCACCTGGTCAGGTTCTAGTTGAATGGCCCTATCATAACAGGCTGTGGCGTCCCGCAGTAAACCAATGCTTTCATGTTCAAGGATCTGCTCTTTCAGAGATGGTTCTGCTTTCCGAATTGCACTTACTCCAGCCACTCCATCTGGTTCATGCATTGCAGCATATAATTTCTATGTTCAAACATTTAAAAAATATCACAATTATAAAATGCAAAGAAAAGGGTCAATTAAGAATTTTTTTCCTCAATTAAAAAAGATACTGAAAGTAAAATTACTGTTCACAAGTAACATTTTGGCATTCTTTCTTATCTGGTCATGGCCAAAACACTGTATTAATAATGTACATTCAGAGATGCTCATCTATAGCAAAATAAATGATGTTCATAAAAAATGAATTTGAGTAACTACAACATCCTGAAGTCCTTTCTGAATCAGATAAGTATGAAATTATATTAAGTTAATTTTTCCATCGTTTTTGGAATTGTTAAAAATATTCATCATGACTGTTAGTATCTCAATATTTTATTATCAAACCTGTAGAAATCCAAGATGCTCTTGAATATTTTGTTTTTTTTCTGTAATGAATGATTCAAAGTGCATCACCGCTCTTGTGTATGCTTTAGATCGAAAGGAAGCTACTGCTAGTGTGTCCTGAGGTATAAGATCAAGAAAACGTGCCACGCTTTGATAGTTTTCATGGTCCACAGTAGACACTATGTTAAAAAAAAGACAATGCAGTAATTAAAAACTGACAAGAGACAATGAATAAATTTATGTGTAAGTCACCAAAGTTCAGTCTATCTTCTTAAATTAATCTACATACTTTATGTGCATATAATTGTTATAGAGATGCCTACAGGGCAATATTCTGGAGAAAATGAAAAGACTATCACACTAGGAATCTGAAAAATTGGACTAGTTTTGTGACCATATGCAAATCACTTTTCCTCTCTAAGTCTCAATTTCTTCCTCTATAAAGTATTTTGTGCTCAACTCCAATCTTTAAGTGGGAAGGCACCATGTCTGTATTTCCCTTAGCACTAACAGGCATACAATAAGCATTTTTAAATCTCTGATGAACTGGCAGAATTTTCACTTGATCTGCCAAGTGTACTTCACCGGGTCACTGAGAAGCATCCAATGAGATAATAAATTCACAAATTTCTAGCTGGAAGGTCTCAAAAGGCATCAAATCTAACCCTCCTCATTCTACAGATAAGGAAATTAAGGCACTAGGGAATTAAGTGACTTGATCAAAGTCACATAGTAGTAAGAATTTGAACTCAAGTCCTCAGACTCCAACGTCATTTCTCTTCCTACTATACCACACTGCTACCCAGATCACCTATGTGAAAATAGATTTAAAACTACAGAGTTATACAAATACAAAGTGTTACTCACAAAAAAGCACACATCTCTGGGCTTGAAACATAAAACCTGGCTAATAATATTGGCAAATAAAAGAATAATGGGAATGTGCTTCATTTCTAAATATCATTTCCTATTATATTATCACCCATAAAAGAAAGGCTAGTTACATTTTCATAGGAGGTGAGGAAGGCAACTTGGGGTCAAATCACAATGACCTGCTATTCTATCTGCTCCCTGCAGAAATGTTGATGGTGTTTTGAAACACCAACCACCATCAATGATTAATACGACTAGGATACAATTCTTCTCACCCATGTCCCTAGGTAATAGCTGGCAAGGTTACAGATGTTGCTTTGGGATTCTGATAGAGATTTTTAAAAGAGTAACGCAGAGAAAACTAGTATTTATAGGTAGTACAAGAAAAAGAGTACTCAGATAAAAATGCTTCAAAGTCTTTAAGTTGCTTTGTACTATATCAGGCAGTAATGCAAGCATACAAAAGAAAGACAAAATACAGCCCGTACTTAAAATTTGGAATCGCAAAAGTTATAATCTAGGGGGAGATAAACGTACTTCAAAATATTTTTAAAAATTATGCAACAAATCAATCCATTAGAAATAATATAGATATAAATTATATTAGGGTTCTGTTAGTAAAGCAAAGGTATCATCAGACTAGGTGAGAAGTAACTGAGAAAGATATGCTAAAAGAGAATATTTGAAAATGTTTCAGTGACTGAGAAATATGGACACAGTACACGGTGACTCATATGATCTGCGATTCATCACTGTGGGTATTCCCTCCAATGGTACAGATTACAAATGTCCTATGTAACACATCCACGGCCTCCAGTAAATTCACTGTAGAAGCTGCCAACTGTGTGATGACCTTACTGGGGTTCTTCTGACATCTCAGGGATGCGAGTAGAAGAGGGACATTACCAAGGAGTTACTCCTTGTTTTGATCATGAAAGAATTTCTCTATTTTTGTTCATATGCTTCTTTATTGATACCTTTTATACCACTTCTTTGTCAATTTTTGTCTGAATGTATCACAACCTTCTCACACCCAACATGCCCTCTGAGTGAGCTTTAATTCAATTTCTCAGAGAACTGAAGCCATACAAATCACCAGAAGAATCTCTGTATTATTAAAAAGATGGGCCTTAATTCAGGGAGAAGCTTGGGATCATTTAAAGAACTCTGAAATTTCCCAAAAGCAAAGCAACCCACATTTCTTCCCTTGCCCATTTAATTCACTGTCCATGTTCAGTGCCTCTGTTTGTGTGTGTAATTATTCATTAAACACACACATAAGCTCTAAAGGTTGTCCATCCAGTAGTGTATTCTCATCTGGATAGTTTTGTTATTATTGAGTCATTTTACTTCTGTCCAACTCTTTGTGAGCCCTTCTCGGGGGGTTTTCTTGGCAAAGATACTGGATTGATTTACCATTTCCTTCTCCAGCTCATTTTATAGATGAGGAAAGTGACACAAACAAGGTGTCCAGGATCGTAAGTGTCTGAGGCCATATTTACACTCAGGAAGACGAGTCTTCCTGACTTCAGGTCCAGCTGGTGGTGGGGGTTGGAGGGGTGTAGCTCTTTCTATTGTGAAACCTAACTACCCAATCTGGACAATAATCATTCTTTTGATCTATGTGAAAGGCCAAACTATTTAGAATCTCTTTTTCTCATTTGCTTTCCAGAAATGTTTTGGGGTCTTAATGCAATCAACAAAAAGTCACCTATAAACAGGAAGTTCTAAAAGGCTTAACTATTAAAAAAAAGGTTTAGCTATCTCTAAAATAATCTTACTTGGATTTTTCTCTGATCTGCTCTACTGTACTGGTGAATGCCTTTGCTGAATAAATGTCTTTCATGTTTTACTTGAAATATTAATAACCAGAGACTGACCAAATGAGGTTATTGTTATCTTTCAAGGAATCTTGAAAAATTCCAACCAAAAATAAACACATTTAGATTTTGTATTCTCTACAGCTAATAATCAATTAAATAAATATGAAGATGAGATCTACTATAAAATATTGCTTACAAAAGCTTCCTGTTCCCTTACAATACCTCCACTAAGATATCTTTCATTTGTGTTTAGATAATCTCATAAAAAGTTTGATATTAAAAGGAAAGTAGGAATGTGGGTGGATAGTCATTGATGCTCCAGGTCACCATTTTTGGTAGTCGTAAGGTCTGAGATCTCTTCCAAACCTTTGGTAGCTTCCTCTCCTTTAGAAATGTTAAGAATCTATCTTTTCATAGCCTCAAAATCTCATCACTTTAACCACACAAGCTACATGTAGCCTGGTCTAGGGCAGCTGCTTTTCTTACCTGTGTTTCCAATGCCGTTCATGTCCACTATATAGCAACATCTGGGTCAGTGAACTTAGAGTGCAAATGAGGAAACTTCATTATCTCTGACAGTAAAGAGGCTCTGTTATGAAAACCTGCCCAGTACTTTTCCATTTTTATCCGTTTTCCATTATTCTTTCAATTTCATTTTGCCTACCTCTGGAATGATTCTGCTTAGTTTGATGGCTTGCTAAGCTTTCCTTAAAATGGTCTCTAATCTTTGGTACTTATTGCTTATTGTTGTTATTATTGCTTATAATCCTCCACCAACTTTCTCTAAAGTTTTTAAAAAAATATTATAAAAATCAGTGTTGCCATTGGCTAACAGTTTCTCACCCTGGCATGTGAGAGAAGTGTTTGCTGAATAAAGTGGTTTTTAGGTTCCTTTGGTCCCCTCATCACAGCAATTGATTTATGATGGTTAAGTTTTTATATGAAACTGTTTCAATAACTGTTGATGTCTCTTCTTTCAACCTTTTCCCATTTTAGAAAATAGAAAATAGTAAATAGAAAATAATATTTGAGCAAATAAGTGATTAAAAAAATCATATTTGAGGAAAGTTCTTTTGGCTGCTCTCTGCAGGAAGAATAGGGACAGCAGATAAAAAAGTAAAGAACATCAGAACAATTAAACAGGCAAACTGAAATCACCACTCACCCTTTGGTTCTCCTTTCTCTTTGTTTGATTTGCTAGACTGAATTTCTGCAGCATTAAGTACTTGAAATGTGTGCCTAGCCCACTGTGTGAGATGATCGATCATGGAAAACACAGTCTGCGTGCTTAGCTGACTCAAATCCGATGCGCTATCTTGTAGTCTTACACTGTTCTGATCGTCATGCTTTAGAACTGCCATAATCTCTGCATACACCTGCAAAGAAAACATGTTACAGATCAATTCAGACTTCTAATACGAGCAAGACAGTGTACCAGGTGCTCAAAGAACAAAAACGAAAAAGACCACAGCTGATGATCTAAAGGAGCTTACAATCCAGAGGAGGAATACTGTATGCCCCTAAATAACATACCTGGGGCTTACTATGATAAAAGTAAGGATCCAAACAAAGTGGTCTAAGAAAATTTAAGTAGTAGTAAAAAAAACCAATTTCAGCTGGGACGATAAAGGAAGGATGCATAGAGGCAGTGGTACCTAAGATGAGTAATGAAAAAATAATAAAGAATTCAATAGACAGGTGAAGAGGGTGTATTTTTTTGGTTATGATAATATCTTGCCTAAATACACAGAGCCCAAAAGAGGATGAGATCAGTAAACCTCTATAGTTCACTTTATATTAAACACAGAGGGCATGAAGGGAAGGAATTTGAATTGTGTATTAAAAAGTACCAAGAGTTACATTGTGAAACACTTTAAGTCCCAGGGTAAGGAGTTTTTATTTTATTTTGTATACCTACGGTCCCTAAATATCTCTGCTGACACACCTTTGTCAGTAAAAAGTTTTTGGGCACACACAGTAATATCAGTCACTCAACAAGTATTTGTTACTAACGTGTATATGCACGCAAACACAAATATGAGAATCTAAAGAATTAAGTTGAGAGTCACTCAAAGGTCAATTAGCCTACCACATACTACCAACGTAAAACTGTGCCAAGAGAAGTGATAAAAGAAATATCAGCAGAGACATTTATGACCTTAAGAGAAGACAGTTCAGTCCCAAATCAGGGGTTTGTCATGATCAATGAAAACCCCATGTGCTCCAGTGGTATCAATTCAGTGTTGAGAAAACTAGAGAAAACTCCTCCGCACTTCAGGTGAACCCTTAAGGGACAACATGGACAAGAGTCACACAGGTGGATTCATCCAAGAATCAAACAAAATTCTCCAATGATGCCACACTCTATGGCTATGATTTATAAAATATCTCCATCTAGGATGTGGAAAAATAGGCAAATTAATACACTGTTGGTGGAGCCTGAACTAATCTAACTATTCTGGAAAACAATTTGGAACTATCCCCCAAAAGCTAACTGTGCATATCCTTTGACCAGCACAGCTACAAGGCCTCTACCCTACAAAAATCAAAGAAAAAGGCAAAGGAGCCATATGTATAAAAATATTTATAGAAGTTCTTTTCTTTGCAGACAAAGAATTGAAAACTGAGGGGTTGCCCAAGAAATGGCGAATGGCTAAACAAATTATGATATATGAATGAGGGAATACTATTATGCTTATAAGAAATGATGAAGGGGATGGTTTCAGAAAAACCTGGGAAGATTTGTACGAATTGGTACAAAGTTAAGTGAGAAGAACCAAAGAACAATTTATATCACACAGTAACAATATAGTAAAGATAATCAACTGTGAAAGACTTAATAACTCTGACCATCACAATGCTCCACCACAGTTCCTACGGAATCATGATGAAAAATGCAATCCACATCCAGAATAAAAGCACTTTTTTCTCTTTCTTTTTTTTGGGGGGGAAAGAGGGTAGGGGTCTCTTGTGGTAATTTGTTTTGTATGACTTTGTATTTGTAATGAGTTTTGTATTTCTTGACTTCTCAATGGGTAGGGCAAGAGGTGGGAGGAGAGAATCTGGTGCTGAAAATAAAATAAAATTGAATGTAAAACACCTAATAACTAAAATAAAATAAAGCATTCCCATAAAGAAAAAATAAAAATTACAGGTAATCCAAAGGAAAATAGAAAGCCCAATGGTGGATATAAATTAGCGGCAATGTATTACCAATAATGACTCCTTAGGGAATATAGACACAAATGACATGTATATGACGTTTAAAATTAATTATTAAAGTTTACACAGCAAAAATGAGAAATAACAGGTGCACAGCTCTAGTACTACATTAGAACATGAAAATATAAGGAGAAAAAAAACCAGAAAAAAGTACCTAGCATTCTGAGTGCATCCCCTATGGAGCACATAGGAACTACACAGGATGAAAAAGATTTTTAAAAAATCCACAACACCACACAGAATGAAACAAAGAATGAAGGAAATGAAGCAAAGAAGGGCTACAATAAATGAAAGGTTTACCAATACAAATTAGGTCCTAGAACTAACAAAATAAGTGTTCATATACGTGTTGTATATTCTAAATGAATTATTATTCAATCTATGACTAAAAATTACAGAGGACCTTACAAAAGATGGAAGAAAAACCATCTTCAAAATTTATACTGGATGAAATGCAAATAAATAAATTTGGAGTGCTTTGTGTTACAAGTCTAAGAAAGAATATTTCAATTTGTTATTACGCCTCCTGAGCTGATGAATTCTAAATATATGAAAAATGATAAGGGCCAAATGAGATTTTAATGGTATAAATTTGTTTCATACCTCCACTGGCCCCACCTGATTACCTCCAAAAATGTTATCAATGTAAACCATGGGAGGCCCTTTCTTTTTATGGGTCTACAAGAAATATAATAACTCTTCAGGAATTAATAAAACCTAAGTCAATGATATTTGACAGAAATATCTTTACTCAACGTATACAAAGCAAAATTTTAAGAGACTGACAAATACATTGTTAATAGCCTGTCTATATTACTTAGAAATATCAAATACTGAGTACTTCAAATTTTATTAGCAGGTGGTATAAATTAAGATTCAAATAACAAATGCCTTTTTCATTAGAAAAAGGTGTCCAAAAAGCTAAAATGGATTCAGAGCTTTAATAAATAAACAATATCTTAAATCAACTGTTAACTATTCTATTTGGTAGCAAGAAGTCCACCTTTTAGCTATAAAAACCTTGGGAAGCCGACATTTACAAAGATAAAGCATTTCCAGTTTCTGTTTTTCTACCACTTTGTATTAGTTCATTGGACCTTCCTACTATTCTCTGGAAATGTCTCTATTTGTCCAAATGTCTCCAAACGACAACCATTAATATTTATTTAGTAGTCTAAGTTTTACAAATTGCTTTTTTCACAGCAATCTTAAGAGGCAAATTATACATACACTATCATTCCCACTTTATACATGACGATGAGGCTCAGCGAGGTTGAATGAGCAGGGAAACCTTTCCCCCCTTTTTATCATCTGAACAACTATCTACAACGTAAGTGCTCAAACAACCTCCAGACAGCTGAACGAGTACTTATTATGTACCCAGAATTGTACTAGATGCTGTGGAAAATACATGGTGTGGAACCTTCGTGAATGAGGTAAAAGGCTAGCAGACAAGAAAATGAAACAAAATATAATCCATACTCATCTATATGACACTGACTAGAAATGACAGAGAGAGAAGAGATGCTCACAAGGCAGAGAAATCAGGGAAGTTTTCACTGAGGAGGCTGACCACTGAACTGGGGCCTTAAAGACATAGAAAAGATTTCAATTTAGAGGAAAACCAAGCAAAGCAACAGAGGCAAGAAGGGTCATCGTGTATGTGGGGGAGACAATAAGGCTGGCCTGACTGAAGTTGAACACGTACTATTCAATAGTAGAAAAGAAAGCTGTCAGGGTGACTTCATATCCAATTCAGCATGAAAAGAGGAAAAAGATTTCTCTGCAGGGATGGTAACATAACATATCCAGAGATTTAAGAAAAACAGTCTAATAGGAAAGGAGGCTTTTTATTATTTGAGAGGAGAAAGAACAGAGGAAGGGAGACAAATTCTTGCAATAAAACGGGGAAAATGAACAGAACTAGGATGGGATTGAGTATAGTAAGTAAAAGAACTTGAAACACTGATTATAGAGAATGAAAAATTTATTAAAAATCAAAGGTACCACTTCAAAGGTGGGGTCCATGGATGCGGAACACATGACATATATAACATATAATAACCAGACTCTTTGATGTTAATTTGTTTTGCGAATTTTTTTCTCTTCCAATATTTTAATTCTTTTTCATAAGGAATGATTCTCTGGGAGGGACAAAGAAGATGGAAAGAAATATGGAGAAATGTAGGTGATGTAAAAGCAAAAGAGCAACAAAAATCTTTCTAAAAAAATAAAGTATAATACCATGATTTCTGTAATAGGATCCTATTTAAAAAGGCAGTATGCCTCACAAAAAGGAACTTGGAATAGGGAAATCATTTTTGGGGAGAAGGAAGATTAATTCAATTTTGGATATATGATACAGGTGACTTTTAAGACAGATAAGTGGCAAATGTTAAAACAAGGTTTCATCTTTACATAAGATTAATCAGTAAAAGGAAAATTTGCTTTAAAAAGAACTTTATACAGAGCTGTGATGGTTGCTGAGTGCTTTTCTCATAGCTGGGTGAGGGAGATATTTGAGTCTTTTTATTGCCATTTAGAAAATAAGGAAATTCTGGCCCCTGAGTTGAAGTAATTTGTCTATTTTCACACAGCTACCATCTGCGTAAAGGAGTCAGAATCTGAACCCAATTCTTGTGACCTAAAGTCAAGAATTCTCCATTACACCATACTTCCTCCTTGAAAACAGGTCAATGAAGACATCACTTTCTTTTTTACATTTTATTAAAAAGTTTTAAAATAACTTTTGCTTTTATAATACTTTTTAAATACATCCCTCACCTCTTCATTTAGCAATCCTTTGTAATGGAAAAGAAGAAAAACAACCCAATTCAACAAAGGTAAATCAATCAAGTCTAACAGTATTTGAATTTATGCAAATATTTTTTTAAAAATATACACCAAACCTGGTGTCAGATCTATTCTGTTTTTAAAACTACATGCTACCCAATTACAGGCACAGCTCTGGATAATCACCTACATTTATTTCTATTTTACTTCTCTTCAATATGAACTGTATTAGGCACATTCAAAAAACAAACTAAAATGAAGTCTCTCACCTCTTGTTGGTCTTCTTGAGTACACCCCAGCAGAGCATAGACAAGAATGTGTGGAAGAAGATAGATGGTGACCTTGAAGTCATGTTTCATCATAATGCCACAGCAGTTAAACACTTTACTAGCAAGGTCATGCCGCACCTGTAACCCCCCAGATAATCAAGATTTTAGTGTGCATATTACTTTAAAAAATCTGAAGACATAGGGGAAAATTTATGGACAAATGCATAATAAAAAAATACAGGATCTCAACTCCCCCTCCAGACCCATTCTACCTCCTCCCTAGTAGCCTTGCCTACTTCAAGATGTCTTCACCTGGGGACTACTCTCCTGAATGGAGGGTCCATGGCCAGGATCATTATTTCATGAATGACCTCTAACATACTCATACACTCTCAGTTCAAGCGTCCAGTTCAAGATCAGATTGTACCAACAGCCGAATCCTTCTTTCCTTCTTCTATATCTCCTCCTTTTAAAGTCTCCTCCCCTTTATATTGTCTTACTCTATTAAACTATAGATGGACAGTAAGATAGTGCAGTGGACAGAGTTCTGGACCATAGACAGGAAGACTTATCTTCCTGAGTGCAAATCTGGCCTTAGACACTTTATAGCTGTATGACCCTGGGCAAGTCACTTAATCTTGTTTGCCTTAGTTTCCTCATCTGTAAAATGAGCTGGAGAAGCAAATCACTCCAGTATCTTTGTCAGGAAAACTCCCCGCAAAAAAAGGGGATGCGAAGAGGTGGACACGATTGAGAAACGATTACACAAAATGCTTATTCATTCACGAGATAGAAATAATTATTTTTATTCTATCCTCTATACCAAAGTATTATTTCTTTAATTAATAGCAGTGATGGAGATGGTTCTAATTGTTACTGTTTACATAGCACCTTACAAATACTATGGACATCATCTCATTTGATCTCATTTACAGTTTAGTAAGGCAAGAATATACTATGCCCATTTTAAAGGTTAGGCAGTTGAGGTAAAGAGAGTAAGTGACTTGCCCTAGGAACCACAAGTCCCAGGAAGGATTCAAAGCCAGGCCCTTCCTGGCTCCATTTAAAGCCTGCTTTCCACAACATTATGTTGCTTTCCAGTGACATTTAGCTATATCTTGATTATCCAAACCAATGGGTATGAACAGTGATGTAAACCATGAGCTAAGCTACTCCATTACTATCTTGAATCATCCCCCTTGGCTTATTCCATGTTCAATATAAACTATGTATGCTTGTTTTTTGAATACACTATTTTATAGCTATTTTGTCTTTGTAATTATTTTTTGCTGACGCTAATATTAAAATTAGTGTATTCCATGAGCACTTGGATAAAGTGAATAAAACGTGCTGTAAGAGAGGGACTTTTTGTCTGGGATTAAAATCTGCCACAAATAACACACAAGGACATGCAAATGATGGAGAATTGATGTCAAAATCAAATTCCTTCTAAGTAAAAAAAAAAAATCTTTTATCTAATTACACTATTTTCATGTTAAATTCTGGAATTAAAAATTTTTCTGCATATAAAATTATTATTAAGATTCCAGAACAAAATGGAGCTAATTTAATTACATAAACTTGTACATTAGTTAATATTTTCAGTATTTTAAATGATCAAATTTAATGATCAAATTCAGAACTATTAAATGATCAAATTTAAAATTAACATTTTTAAAATCTTGTAATATAATTTAATGTTTTTCCCCAATACTTTTTTTTTGTTTGTATTTCCCAACAATTTTCCTCTAAGATTGGTTTCTTTCTTAAGTTACTATTTCTGGCTTATGTTTGTATTGATCAATTAGAAAGGAGGTTCTTTAATCAATCAAGTGACTGGAAAGTTTATCTGCAGAACATACTTTAACAAAATGAAGCACAAGTCATGAGACATACTTTGGTTCTTTGATTTATCTTTAAAGGGAATTATTTCTATAACATAATGTCAAAGTGAAATCTGAACTAGTTATTGTACAAGTTAAGCTATATCACACTACTCAGACATTTACTCTCCCAACATCCTCCCACTCCAATTACCACATCCATCAGTTGTGTTGGTGCTGATTTGAATCTGGGGAACCAACAATCACTTCAGTTTCTCTAGGTTGTCTTTAATTCTAACAGCATACCTCATTTGTATTCCTTTTAAATCTAACAAAACTACTAGCAATCCTGATTTCAAAGCTGAGTACTAACAAGAGCATTTATTGCTTTAAAGGGGGACAACTGACGTTTCAGATTGGAAGACCACAAGAGGTGCTTATCCAATGGAAATTAATTTTCTCAAAGGGAACTGACAATGAAACTAAGAATGATTTTGTATAAGATTTTTGCATGTCAAATATATAAATTGTTCCCTACAACAATAGTAACAGGTCTGTAAACAGCTGATATAGATTTATAGTTTATAAAAAAATTTAAATGTTTTTTTAAATCTGCCAAACAAAAATAAACCTTTAGAATTATGGGGTTATCTAGTAATATAAGGCTTAATAAGATTATCTATACAGTTTAAGGATTAGTAGTCCTAACACAATTCAAAATACATTCAAGTCCATCTGTAATCAGTAAAGATCACACCTTGCCCTCAAGACTACCTACAATCAGTCTGCTGATCCAAATATGAGAGGATTGGGTCAATATTAAAAAGTGCAAATTCAGGGTGCAGTTTTGCGATTTTGTACTTCTGATGTAGAATTACAAGACAATACCCTGAACTGACACTTTGAATACTGATCCACCCAGTCAAGGAAGGGATGTTTCAACTGACATGCAGCATGCCCACATACAATCCATTTCAACTTTTGATCATCTGGCTAATAAGAATACTTATTTGCTGTGTATTCAGTTAGGTGCACTGATTCCTGCCAGGTCAGATCTCCATACTTTATCTCAGAATGCTTCTATTTCTATTGTTTCCATATTTTATTTCTGTGGTCAATTACTTACATTTTTGTGCTAAAATCTCCACTCAATTACAGACAATGTCAACACAGGAGGCTTTGTTTAGAAAGCATAATCCTACATTAAGACATGTCTTAAACTGAGCTTCTAGTCTCCTGAAACTCAGGTTCTTGCTCCTTTTAAATGGCTATGTTTCCCTGAATAAATTGAATGAATGAATAACAGAGCTGCAAGAAACTGAAAGGTAATAGTAACTCTGACCTCGAAACATTAATTCTCTAACAGAATCTTATCCATTTTCTTCAGGTCAGAAATTCTGAACTTGTATTGCTTTATTAGATTGCATCAGTCACTAGAGACATTTTTCTTGTCTTCTGTTGATTTCTCAGCCAGACAGAAGAAATTTAATCCCATGCGTAAAAGACATTCGATCTTTACCTTCATTTTGGACAGAAATCTGTTCACTAAATTCACAAGTGGTTAGAGAAAAAAATCTCCATGTAAAAAGTAAAATCAAACCAATGTTCCTCCTAAAATGTGATACTCAAAACTAAAAATAACACATCAGGTGTAACCAGACCATGTTCCTCTAGCCCTGGATACAATGTCTAAAATTGCATTAACTGTTTTGGCCGCCATATCATATTTCTGACCAACACTCAATTGTAGTACACTAAAACTCCAGATTTTCAAAGAGACTGCTATTTAGTCATACCTTCTCCTTTCTATGCCTGGGAGGTTGATTTTTTGAGCTACTCTGTAAAATTTCACCTTCTCAGTTTAACCCAATATTCTAACCTACATACTGACTCTACTGTCCAATGTGCTCACCAAACCCTGTAGTTCTGTATCATCTCTAAGTCTGCGAAGCATGCCATATGTACCTTTATTTAAACTACTCAACAATCAAATCTGGGCCAGGTGATAAACTTTGCAAGGCCAGCAAGATGCTTCTCTTAACAATTTCTATTTAACTTGGGTTTTCAATTCCTAGTAGCCATTTTTGTTTTGACCTTTCCACTTCAAAAATGGTTTTTCATGGCAAAGAAAACAGAACCAAAATAAGAATTGAGCAGCTACACCTTTTTTCCCATCCATGTAAGCAGTGTTATCCTATCTGTGATCCTTCCTTTTCTCTCAGTCAATAAACATTTATTAAGCACCTGCTAGATGCTACACTAGGGATACCAAGAAAGGCAAAAAAGACAGTCCCTGCCATGAGGAGCTCACGGTATAATAGGGGAGAACAACCAAGTACAAACAAGATATATTTATAAAGGATAAATAGTAAATAACAGAGTCAAGGCACTAGGATTAAGAGGGAGCAGGAAATGATTCCAGTAGAAGGTAGGATTTTAGCTGGGACATGGAGGAAGCCAGAAAGCAGAGATGAGAAGAGAGAACGTCAGACACAGAAGACTGAGAGAGAAAATGCCCAGAGTCAGGAGGAATATCAAGGATGCCAGCATCATTGAATGGAAGGGCATGTGTGGGAGGAGGCAGGATAAAGGTGATGAAGACCTGCATCAGGATGGTGGCAGTGTCAGAGGATGTGGTAAAGGTGGAATCAACAGGCCTTAACAACAGACTCGATATGCTCCCCCCCCCCCCCCCCAAAATCCAAGCACTTTTTTTCCCTTAGAATTCCTTACCAGCCTTGGTAATTTCCTTAAATTTAGCACTCCTGACACTTTTTACAGACCATGCCATGTGACAGAACACAAAAGAACTGCTACAGAAAATAACTGGCCTAATTTTAGCTGGTCTGCATACTAGGAAACACTACAAAGCCCCTTTCTCTTCTTCCTCTATGCTCTTTTGATTGGTGATCTCATTGGGTCCTGGGGATTCAATTATCTCTGTGCAAATGTTTTTTGGGTCTATTTATCTAGTCCTAACTTCTCCCCAGACCTCCAATCTTGAATTTCCAAACGCCTAAAATATTCCATAGATTAGCTGAAATTCATCATGTCCAAAACTGAACTCATTTTCTTTCCCCTAAAAATTTCACCTCTTCCTAACTTTCCTATGACTCTTGAGGGCACCATCATCACCTCATTCACCCAAGCTTGAAATTTAGGCATCATCCTTGACTCCTCAGTCTCCCTTCTGCACTGCCTTTGCCAGTCCCCTCCCCTGTGTAATTTGTTGTCAAGTCCTATCAGTCAAGGACCACCATGGTGAAGGCCTCATGCCTGGACTCCTGTAAAAGCAATAAGGGTTGGTATCCCTAGTTCAAGTGCAACTCAAGCTGTCCAACTGATTTTTCCAGATCACAAGTCTGACTGTGATACTCTTCCTATACCCAGGACCCCCATCTCCCTTTAGCAAACTCTAGCGGCTCCCTTCTGCCAAAAGCCTTACCCAATGTCCCTTAATGTGAATGCCTTCTTCACTCTGAGATTAGCCTTACTATATCTTATATGTATACAGTGGTTTCCTTGTTGTCTTCCTCATTAGACTATGAGTTCCTGGATAGCATGGGTTTTATGTTGAATTTGTTTTGGGTTTCTTTTTTGCCTTTTCCATGTGTCCCCAGCAAATAGTTGCTGTCACATAGTGGCTGTCAAATGAGTCTGCCTATGAATCTCCAAATCAGTTTGTCTGAGAGCAATACTTTGTGCATTTTTGTATAAACATGCAAGCTGTTGGTTGGATTTTATTGTTGGTTTCTTCCTTGGATTTTCTTATTCTACTGAAGTTCTGAAGACTTCCTCTGTAGACTAAACTTCTTGCTTCATGGTAGCTACCTGTTACAGTCCTGAGTTTGCTGGAATTAAGTAGTTGACTTTTTCTCCCTTACTCCTTATTTTTCAATTGAAGGTTGTCCTTTGACTAGATGTGGAAGACTGCAGGCATATATCTTTAGGGACCCTTGTCAGGTATATACCATTGTTGACAAGGAGACTGTCATTCCTATAGCTTAAAAATAAATAAAAACCCTTTCTCAGTTGTTCTCTAATTAAGCCAGATGCTCCTTTTCTAAAGCCTATGCCTTTGACCAGTCACAGAGATGAAAATATCACTTATACTCCTAAAGTCTTCAGTTTCTTGACTAAGACTTCATAATCCTTAGCAGTGCTTTCTAATTCTTCCTTATAGTATCATTTATGCCTACCTGAATCACCAGGAATCAAGAGTCACCTGATTTGACAAGTCTTACTTAGGAATTTTTATTACTTCTATATCCAGTTACTAAATAGTAAACACTGGGAAAAAATTGTCAAAGATTTGTCTCTACTATTATCAAGACTGACATCAACAAATGCTAGTGAGCAGTGGACCCTGAACAAGGCATTAAGACTAATTCTACCTACAAATTGTGATATCATTTTATAACAAGCAAAAAAAAATTATTACCTTTGTTATAAGATAACCTGCCCAAGATGCTGACCATTCTGCAAAGTTGTTGCCTAGTTTACTTAAGTAAATTGGCTTCTTTACTGTTGACCAGTCTGTGGCCTTCTGAGAACTCTTATACCTATAAATTTGAAATGTAATTTAGTACAAGTCAAATTAAACATGTTCAGAATTTAAGATGAGATACTATAAAATTGGCAAAAATAGTATTATAAGAAAATTGTACCAGTCAGTTTTTTCCAGTTTCAACAAAAATTACATTTAGATTCTGAATACTGGGTAATCTTCCTACATCTACTTTTTAAAACAATCTTTAAAAAAAGAAAATCTAATAATCCAACTCTAGGACTAGATCTAATAATGCTATGTGACCTTGGTTTGACTTAAATGTACATTTCTAAAAAATTAAGATTAGGATTATAAAAGAATGGACTTTTCCAGGGAGAGAAAAATCTGGTACACATGATTAAGCAAGAATTGAAAAATTAGCCCTAAGACATGCAATTAACTCCCATTTATTGAGAATCTAAGCAACAAGAATTCAATTGTCATTTGTTCTTCATAACTTAAATTATAAGATACATATCATAGATAGTATATGTTGTATATACTGCCAATAGCAACTGATTAAATTAATAAAAAGTATGAGTAAAATTAACTTTCCCCCCAATCATTTACTGAGGAGGTCAGAGTTTTTTCTCTTCTAGTGATATTCCTAGTTTACACAATGACAAGGAGAAACAGATAAGTAGAGATATCAGGTCCATCAGTGGTGAGAGTCTGATGTTTAAATGTGGCTTCTCAATGTTTAATACTTCTACCACAATCTTATTTTCACCTGATCTTTAATTTTCTGATATCGTTCATTTCAGAGAAATATCTGAATGGAAACTGTACTTCTTTGAGCCAGTATGCACAAGATTAAATGAGGTAATTTGGAATGGCTTGTGAATTTAGTTGCAGTTCATAATTTGGTGTTCTTTCCAGTGTGTAAAGTGAACATCTAAATAGCAATGAAACTTTATCCCACAGGAGAAGCCAACCAGCTGCTTCCATTTACAGTTCTGATGATCTGCCACCCTGCTGCGTAACAGTTTGCATGTCTGCTAGTCAATCTGTATCGACAATATATACCTGGTCAACACAAAATAAATTTTTGTACAAATTTTAAAAAGAAACATTCAATAAGCAACTGGTGACATGGGGTAAAAGCTCAGGGGAGATGCAAGGGATGAATTTAGAATCCTGGAAGCTATATGCAATGAGAAGATAATGGAACCCATGAGAGCTAATGAGGTCATCATGAAAAGTAAAGAGGGAAAAGGGCACAGACTAGAGCTTTGAGAAACACACACAGCTGTGGGTCATGATATAAATGATAAAGCAGCAAAGGAAACTAAAGAGGAGCATTCAGAAGGGTAGAAGAACAAGGACAGAAGAGTGTCATGAAAGTCAGAATAGAGATAGGATCTAAGGACAAAGGTGGTCCATGGTATGAAGTGCACAAGACAGTCTGAGAAAGATGAGGACTGTAAAACAACAAACTGGGATATCACCGGCACCTTTGCAAAAAGAAGTTTCAGTTGTGAGAAGCCACAATGCCGAGCACTGAGGAGGGAGAGAAGAGAAAGTAGAAGCAATAATTATGGATGGAAAACAAATGAAGCACTATAGTTTGAAGGGAGGGGAGAATCTAGTGAAGGTTCATTTGAAGTTAGTAGGGAAGGACCCAGCTGATGTGGAAAGACAAAAGATTTAAGGGGATGAGTGTCCAATCTGCTAGAGGAGATGGGAGAAAGGGGACACTAAGAGGGGTTGGCTTAAACGAGAGCTCATATCAAACAGCATCAATTGTCTCAGTAATATAAAAGGCAAGGTCCTTTTGGGAAAGGAAGGTGTGAGAGCCTTGAGGAGAAAAGAGGAGGTTCAGAAAAGCATTTGTAGGGACTAAGAGAAGGAATCAATTAACGAGGAACAAAAGCATAGTTAATGTAAATGTCTAATGTACATAGTGTGCACAGCTGCATAACTTCCTTCAGTTCCAATCAGCAGCAGATGAGTAGAAATGGACAATGAATCTGACAGAAGTAATGAAGGGCTGCAATACAAAGGTAGGGGGTCTGAGAATAACGGAAAGTATGGAGTTGTATTGGCTAACTATCAAACATGACTAATTGGTTGAGACTGGAAAGAAGGTAAATTAAACTAGAGCAGGGATAATGGCCTGAAAAAGGACTATGGGGGTAGAAATGTCTCAGACCTAATCTTCATTTTCCTCTCTATAACACCAATCTCAAAATCCTCTCCTAGAGAGGCTATAGAAAGTATGACTTTATCTTTCAGAAAAGAGATGCTAAGAGTTAGAATTGAAATTATCATTCCATGAAGTGATTTCCCCTATGAAGTAAGGATGAACTTCTATTTTTACCTTGATTGAGATCTGTAGGATAAACTACACAGAAGATAGGCAGCTAGGTGGCCCACTGGATAGAGCACTGGGCTTAGAATCAAGAAGACTCATCTTTATGAGTTCAAATCCAACCTCAAACACTTACTAGATGTGTGATCCTGGGCAAGTAATTTAACCCTGTTGGCCTCAGTTTCCTTATTTGTGAAATGAACTGGAGAAGGAAATGGCAAACCACTCCAGTATCTTTTCCAAAAAAACCCCAAAATGGGGCCACGGAGAAATAGACGCAACTGAAATGAACAAGATAGAGCAAAGGTTAGGAGAAACGACTTTTTTGGTGAGAATTGTCTTAACTGTTATTTTATGAAGAAAAATTTTAAAGACAATTTTATAAGAAGTGAATCTGGAGAGAGATTATTAATATCAATAGATGGAGAGAAGCTAAGAAAACAGAATGAGAGGTCTTAATTGATGTAACCTTTATTTTTTGAAGAAAATAAAGAGAATTGTTACAAAGAGATTTCATTTGTTATGCTGAATGAACAAAACCAGCGTGTGAATGTGTTCTCAGAAGTGAAGTTGTTTGTTGTCACAGTTGGGTTTGAGGCAACACTAGTTGTGATTGCTCATCACTAAAAAACTGTGTGTCTTTGTTTTGTTATTAATTTCACCTTCAGATAAATTGTGTATTTAGTAACCTGAAAGTGAATCTCAAAAGCCTAAAGAGTTTACTACATAGACATATAGAATTTTACCATATAGAAAGAAATGAATAACTATTATTAGAAAGAAATGAATAACTATTATTAGGAGTTTTTTCTGGTTATTAAATAAATACTATTTGACTAACTGGTGCGTATTCTGAGCTTAGTTAATTGGAAGAAATGATGAAATCTTATTAATGAGGAAATATATAAATATACTCTCTGGATAAGATTAAATGTGGTAATGAGTAACCCATGCTACTTCTGTATCCTCTGGATACCAGACCAGTCTCCTATTCTGATTCTGTCCCAAATTTCTGTCAGAACATGAGGGCACTTGTAGAGCAAAGGCAGCCTCCATCTGGAATGAAGTGGTAGCCAATATACTTCTGACATATCCTCACTGCTTTGACAGAGGAATTCTTTGAAGAAGCCTCTCTCACAAATTATGCTGTCATGTGCAACTACTGCCAGGGACCTCAGTCAACATCAAATTAAAGCAGGGAAACAGAGAGAAAAGAAATGTAAGTTGAGGGCTTCATTTAGTAAAAACCTCATTAAAATTCATTAAGCATCCGTATGTTCCTTATGCTATAGGTAGAGGACAACATGGCAGTACAACACATGTATTCAATTCAACACAACATTTATTAAGTAATATCTTATTTGACACAAGTGCTTTGTGCTTGCATTGGAGCAGGCACAAAGACAAGAACAAAACTCCCTTCCAAGAAGGAGCTTATATTCTACAGGAAGAATACAAAATGGACACAAATAAGAGTCTTTTAAAGACACTTGAGAAGGCAATTGGGAGGAAGCAGTTCAAGGTTTCAAGATTCATATTAATTTAACACAATTTTCAATACCATAACACCAAATCCCCAAATGATATTGCAAAGCCTTCTGAACAGAAAAGGTACTAGGTAACCTCTTAAAATGATAATAGATCAACTATACAGACTACTGAGGAACTATATTCTTTGGCAAATACATAAAAATTCCTGTAAATAGTCATTTTTAAACTTTTTGTCTTCTAAGCACTCTTCCATACTAATAATCAAATTCTTTAGAGAGCTGGATCTGATATCTGAAGATCTGAGTGCAAATTCTGACTATCACCACCTGGGCAGCCTCAATCAATTATCTAACATCTTTGGGCCTCTCAGTCTTCTGATGGTTAGTTTCCTCTTCTATAAAATGAGAGGATTCAACTAAATAATTTCTACAATTTCTATCTAACATTAAATCCTATGATCCTAAAATAAAGTCAAATGTATTTTAAGGGGAAGAATGAATTAACAGTGCATAAAACTTGGATCGTAGCAAAAATGGAGGAAAAAAATTCTGCTAATTACAAGATAAACTTATTATTAAAAAGGTTTTATTTAGTCTCTGATCCCCTATGTAATTTATAACCAGTGTAAGCTTTAACACATGCAAAATGTAAGGTAAATTCTTTCGTATTAACAGTGTTTTAACAAATGTAAAGGACTGTCTTTGTAGATTTACTCAATTTTTCTTCATAATAAAGCCTCCCAGAATTTAGTTTAAGGAACAGAAAACTATTATTTTTATATCAATATTATGAATAAGGGAAATATTGCACAGACATTAAATATTTTTAAAGACATTTATTTTTGAATACTTCTACAAAAGTAAAAAGTTAATTTTTCTAAAACTCAAGACAAAATGTTCCCAAAAGTAGTTTTAGTATAGCCAAACTGTCCTAAGCCTTGTTTTCTCTCTATATATACCTTCTTTGGGTAAACACAGCTCCCACTGGTTTAATTTTCAACTCTGCAGATAACTCAAAGATCTATATATTGAACCCTAATCTCTTTTCAAGAGTTCTAGTTTCAGGGGGAGGAACCAAGATGGCAGAGTAGAAAGATACACATATGCTAACTCTGAACCCACAGCCCATAAAATATCTGTGGAGAGGAACTCCCAACAAATTCTGGAGCAGCGGAGGCCATGGAGCAACGGAGTGGAGGACATTTCTGTTCCAGAGAGCCCTGAAAAACAGACGCCAAGGGTCCGTTGCGCACTGGACCTGGGTGGGGCCCAGCCCTGCCTTGGCCGGGCAGCACTGAGAGGAGCAGATCCAAGCAGCACCAAGAGGAGTGGATCCGAGCAGCACCGAGAGAAGCGGATCCGAGCAGCACCGAGAGAAGCGGATCCGAGCAACACTGAGAGAAGCAGATCCGAGCAGGCTTCTGGGACAGAATCTCCAGTGGCCGCGCAGGTCCCTCCACCCACAGGTGCCCAGGGTGAGTGAGAGAGTCTCTTTGGCCCACCAGGAGGGGAGTGGGGTGTCTCCATGGCTCGGGCCCCCTTGGGAGGCAGCTGCGGAGGTGGCAGCAGATGGGGGGGTCCCCAAGCAGGCAGGAGCCTGGATTCATTGTTGAAGGTCTCTGCATAAACCCCCTGAGGGAAATGAACCCTGGGTCACGGCCCTGCCACCACCTGAGCACCTGAACTTAATCTCACACTGAATATTAGCCCTGCCCCTGCCCAAAGCCCTGAGGCTGGGAAGCAGCATTTGAATCTCAGACCCCAAGTGCTGGCTGGGCAGATCTGGAGGTGAGGTGGGTGTGGACAGGACACTCAGAAGTCAAGTCAGTGGCTGGGAAAATGCCCAGAAAAGGGAAAAAAAATAAGACCATAAAAGGTTACTTTCTTGGTGAACAGATATCTCCTCCCTTCCTTTCAGATGAGGAAGAACAAGGCTTACCATCAGGGAAAGACACAGAAGTCAAGGCTTCTGTATCCCAAACATCCAGAATAAATATTCAGTGGGCTCAGGCCATGGAAGAGCTCAAAACGGATTTTGAAAATCAAGTTAGAGAGGTGGAGGAAAAACTGGGAAGAGAAATGAGAGAGATGCAAGAAAAGCATGAAAAGCAGGTCAACACCTTGCTAAAGGAGACCCAAAAAATGCTGAAGAAAATAACACCTTGAAAAATAGGCTAACTCAGTTGGCAAAAGAGATTCAAAAAGCCAGTGAGGAGAAGAATGCTTTCAAAAGCAGAATTAGCCAAATGGAAAAGGAGGTTCAAAAGCTCACTGAAGAAAATAGTTCTTTCAAAATTAGAATGGCACAGATGGAGGCTAATGACTTTATGAGAAACCAAGAAATCACAAAACAAAACCAAAAGAATGAAAAAATGGAAGATAATGTGAAATATCTCACTGGAAAAACAACTGACCTGGAAAATAGATCCAGGAGAGACAATTTAAAAATTATGGGACTACCTGAAAGCCATGATCAAAAAAAGAGCCTACACATCATCTTTCATGAAATTATCAAAGAAAATTGCCCTGAGATTCTAGAACCAGAGGGCAAAATAAGTATTCAAGGAATCTACAGATCACCGCCTGAAAGAGATCCAAAAAGAGAAACTCCTAGGAACATTGTGGCCAAATTCCAGAGTTCCCTGGTCAAGGAGAAAATATTGCAAGCAGCTAGAAAGAAACAATTCAAGTATTGTGGAAATACAATCAGGATAACACAAGATCTAGCAGCTTCTACATTAAGGGATCGAAGGGTGTGGAATCTGATATTCCAGAAGTCAAAGGAACTAGGACTAAAACCAAGAATCACCTACCCAGCAAAACTGAGTATAATACTTCAGGGGAAAAAATGGTCTTTCAATGAAATCGAGGACTTTCAAGCATTCTTGATGAAAAGAAAATTTGACCTTCAAACACAAGAATGAAGAGAATCATGAAAAGGTAAACAGCAAAGAGAAGTCATAAGGGACTTACTAAAGTTGAACTGTTTACATTTCTACATGGAAAGACAATATTTGGAACTGTTGAAACTTTTCAGTATCTGGGTAGTTGGTGGGATTACACATACACGCACACACACGCACACACAGAGACAAAGAGCACAGAGTGAATTGAATAGGATGGGATCATATCTTAAAAAATGAAATTAAGGGGTGAAAGAAATATATTGGGAGGAGAAAGGGAGAAATGGAATGGGGCAAATTATCTCTCATAAAAGAGGCAAGCAAAAGACTTTTTAAGTGGAGGGAAAAAGAGGGGAGGCGAGAAAAAAACATGAAGTTTACTCTCATCACATTCCACTAAAGGAAGGAATAAAATGCACACTCATTCTGGTATGAAAACCTATCTTACAATACAGGAAAATTGGGGGAGAAGGGGATAAGCAGGGTGAGAGGGATGATGGAAGGGAGGGCAATGAGAGGAGGGAACAATTTGAAGTCAACACTTGGGGAGGGACAGGATCCAAAGAGAGAATAGAAGCAATGGGGGGCAGGATAGGATGGAGGGAAATATAGTTAGTCTTACACAACACGACTATTATGGAAGTCATTTGCAAAACTACACAGATATGGCCTATATTGAATTGCTTGCCTTCCCAAAGGGAATGGGTGGGGAGGGAGGGAGCTAAAGAAGTTGGAACTCAAAGTTTTAGGAACAACTGTCGAGTAATGTTCTTGCCACTAGGAAATAAGAAATACAAGTAAAGGGGTACAGAAAGTTATCTGGCCCTACAGGACAAAAGAGAAGATGGGGACAAGGGAAGGGAGGGATGATAGAAGAGAGGGCAGATTAGTGATAGGGGCAATCAGAATGCTTGGTGTTTTGGGGTGGGGGGAGGGGACAAATGGGGAGAAAATTTGGAACCCAAAGTTTTGTGAAAATGAATGTTAAAAGTTAAATAAAGTAAAAAAAAAAAAAAGAGTTCTAGTTTCATACCATTAACTGCCTATTCGATATTTCAAAATAGATGTGCCAAAGACAGCAAAGTATCCAAAACAGAAAGTATCTTTAAATCCACCCTTCTATTGAACTTCCCTTTTTCTGCTGAGAATGACGTCTTCCTTCCAGTCTACTAGGTGTGCAATCTTGGCATTTTTCCTCAGCTCTTCACTTTTTCTTACCCCAATACAGAAATTAGTTGCCAAATATTATTTCTACTTTCACAATATTTTTCACATATATTCTCTTTCTTTTCACATGGCCATCACCTAATTCAGGTCATAATCATCTCTTGCCTGGACTACTGCCACAGCCAACTAATTGGTCTTTCTACATGTCTTTTCTTTCTCCAATTCATCCACCACACAGTGCCAAAGTGATTTTCCTACCTACTCAAATAAACTCCAGTGGATCCCTACTGCCTTGACTCTGCAATCAAATGTAAGCTAATTTATTTGATATTTGAAGCTTTTCACAATCTGGTTCCAAATTAATTTTCCAATCTTATTATTCATTACTCCTCCTCTTCACTCACTCTATGGTCCAGTTGAGCTAGCTCTCTTGCTGTTCCTCAAACGCAAAACTTTAACTTTAGGCCCTGGCACTGGTTATTCAGAATGCCTGGAGTGTGTTCCTCCTGTTCTATCCTCTCTCTCTTAGAATCTTTTGATTCTCTATAACTCCACCATCTACATGAAGCCTTTCCTGATTGCACCAGATTACAGTGATATCTTCTCATAATTAGCTTGCACTTATTTTTATATATTGTGTGTGTGAAAGAATATATATATGTTTACAATGCGCGTACACACACACACACACACACACACACACACACACACACGTTTTCTTCCTTGAAAGAATATAAATTCCTTGAAGAAAAAGACTATTTCATTCTTGTCTTTGTACTTACTTTGCACTTAATAAAGTCTACTGATTCATTATCAAGTTACCTTGTATTTAGATGTGGCTCCAAAATTTCCCGAACATGTTCAGGGAATCTCCTCCAGAGTCGGTGGCCTGGACCATCAGTCTCCATTTCTCTGCATTCATAAATGGAAAGCAACTCCTACCAATATACAAGGGAATCGCTGAATCTCTTTTCATCTTTAAAGCTCCATATAACAGACTATGCACAACAATAATGGATTTTAAACCTGATTATTTTTTATATTTAGAGATGTAATACTGCAAAACTCTGCAGCATCAAAGTGTTGCCTAATATCACCTCTTGATAAGGATAAGACTAACAGCAAAGTGGTGAAAAGTCTATAGCGATCACTACTTCACATTTATTTTATTTATTATATCCCTTAGAACTAGGGATTTTAAAAAATGTGAAAAAACAAACTCAAATCCCAATGTGTACCCCAAATAGAAAATACAGTGAAATACGAAATACTGAATCAAAGGTTCTAAAAAATGAAACCAAAGTCCAAAGATAAAAAGGGCCACTGATTTTGAAAAATCCAGTAGTTTTTAGTGTGTAAAACAGGAATAGAGCACCAGACCCGAAATCTTAGAATCTGTGTCTGTGACCTAGATCATATACTTACAAGCTGTATAACATTGGGCAAGTCACTATCTTTCTGAGTCTCAGTTTCTTAATAAGGTTTGTAACTAACATTTTATAAGGCTGTAATTAGGAAAGCACTTTAAATAACCATAAAACATAATATAAATATTAGTTATAAAAGAGATTTTTATTTCCCTAGTGCTACTCATCAAAAGATCATTTTATTTGCATTATCTTTTTGATATTTTCCCAAGTTTTAAGAAAATATATTGCTCTGGTGAAACATTAATTTTGCTAATTATTTTACAATGATTATGAATTATGTAAAAGTAAAATGTTACATAGTTGTGTTCCACAATTAGGTAACTATACAGTCAACTGACAAATATCCAAATAAAGCAAGGATGATAGATGTATGAGATAATAAAAAAGTGTATAGTGTTTGTATTTATATTGGAAAAAGATGCATCTAAAGGTAAAGAATTTCACTTACAAAACAACAAAAACACACTAAAAATGGTTAATTCTTAAGTCAATAAACTGTTTAATTTGCCCAATCCTACTCAAATCACTCTAGTGAAATACTTCATTCTGTGAAAATACTTAGCACTAATCAATTAAAACTTTGCTCAAATGTTCTTCTGAATGGGAATAAAAGTAAACATTGATATTACAGAGTACTTCTCCAATGCAATACAATTTAAAGTAAATGTAGAAGATTAGTCATCAGTGGCTGCTCGGCTTTGGAAGAGAGTGTTTCTGTATTAAGTCTGTGTCCTAAAGGAAAAAACCAAAAAGGAAAAAGACTTATATCTACAAAAAATATTTATAGCAGCTCTTTTAGCGGTGGTAAAGAACTGAGGGGGTATCCATCAACTGAATGAATGGCTAAAGAGGTTGCTGTATATGATTGTGATGGAATACTATTGCACTAAAGGAAATGACGAGCAGGATGCTCTCAGAAAAACCTGGATCTATAAGAACTCACGCAAAGTGAAACAAGCAGAACCAGGAGAACACTCTATCCAGTAACAGCCATATTATATGATGATCAAGTATGAATGACTTGGATATTCTCAGCAAAGACAATTCAGAAGGACTTATGCTGAAAAATGCTATCCATCTCCAGAGAAAGAAATGATAGAAGTCTGAATACAGATTGAAGCACACTTTTTCTTTGCTTTCTTTATTTTTTGGGGGGTATTTTTTGTTTTTGTTTTCTTTCACAATGTGACTAACATGGAAGTATATTTTGCATGACTGGACATGTAGAACCTATATCTAATTGCTTGCCTTCTAAATGAGGGGAGGTAGGAAGGATAAAAGAATATGGAACTCAAAAATTTTTAAAAACTAGTATTAAAAATTGTTTTTATGTGTACTTAGGAAAAAAAATATTTTTTTAAACAAAATCAGAGTTCCCTATACCAGTGAAATCTCAAATTTAAAGATGTACATAAACCAAGTAAATAAATAGGTGCTATAAAAAAAAAATGGTTATCAAAGTAAGTCAGCATTCTAAGTGTTATTAGTATGGTGAAAATGAGATTTGCTTAAATTGTTCACAGTGCAAACAATTTATAATTCATCCTCAGATAATCAAGGTTCCAGCTATAAAATCCAAATGAGGAAGAACAATTTATGTTATCTAGGGACTTTAAGAATTTTCCCAGAAACAATTTATATTCTGAAAGAGACTCCTATAAAGGTAAGAATAAAATGTCAAATGAAATAAGATATTAAAAAAAGATAATGTATGATATATGGCCAAAGTTTTAGTCAAATATATATTTTATATCATGTTTAATGAAAATACAAAAAAAAATTTCAATTCAAGGATCACATATGTGAATGCACATTACCACATATCCATGCATTAATAGACAGTTAATGGTGGCTATGAACAAAAAAAACTCTCTGTTGATGAGCCAACTAAATTTAGCTAGGCTAGACTTACACACAAACACACAGACCATTACATGGCCCATACTCAACGCCTTTTCAATTTGGTAAGACCTACCAGAGTTTGTGCTCCACTGACATGGCCTTTGAAAACCTAAGCCACTGGGGTGACATTGGAATAGATGAAGAAAATTGCTAACTTAAAACATTTTAATGAAAAACATGATAGTTAACAAAATACTAATTTTTTAAATCCTTAAAATGCAAGTTTATGCAAATGATGAAGAGTAAATTTTATGAGCTGTTGAACCAAAAAAAAAAGCATAATGGTAAAGGTCAAAAAATATGTTGTAATCATGGAATGATGCTGAACAATTTAAGCCACAGCATCTATACTGCAAATCTGAGAACTGAAATCAGGAATTAGTGCCCAGCAGGAAGTATTACCTAGAAATAATACATAAAAAAACACTGGTTTATTCAAGAGCTACAAGAATAGAAAATAATACCTTTTTCCAACTCTGTAAATAGACTTTACAGCTTTCTTACGGAAAACCAAAATCGTGAATCTAGCAATGAACAAGTATGTTCTTACTTGAATGGCATAGGCAGCTGAATCCTGAGCACGGACATTATCAGCATATGCAAGGAATGCTCTGGTTAGTTCCATCAATAATCCATATGCAAAATTTGAATCCTCCACTCCAGTCTCATTAACAAGGAAAAAAAAGTTTAAAAGTCAACTGACAGGAAAATTCCTTAAACTTTAATTTTACTGCCCTATAATTTGGCTTCAAATTAGACTTAATTAAAAAAAAAATGGGATCCTAAGGTACTTTGGAAGGAATGAATTATTAAGTTTGCTGAATATAAATCAAAGTCCAAGGCTCTTTTGAACAACTTCTGCAGTATACTGCGATAAGCTCAAATCCTACAATATAAACATTCCAACATTTGGTCTCATTCTCTTAGGTTATATAAACTGTTTAAAAAGAACTAAATTTTAATATAGTTAGTAATGCATATAGAGACAAATATTCATTAGAAATATATAAAAAGGGATA
Source organism: Notamacropus eugenii (assembly GCF_028372415.1). Lineage (NCBI taxonomy): Eukaryota > Metazoa > Chordata > Mammalia > Diprotodontia > Macropodidae > Notamacropus > Notamacropus eugenii. The sequence goes on from NC_092877.1 coordinate 330,679,854, forward strand.
GCTAGGTAGTCAAATAGGTAGAGTGTCAGGCCTAAGATCAAATTTGGTTTCAGACATTTACTAGCTGGGGGACTCTGGGCAAGTCACTCAACCCTGTTTGCCTCAGTTTCCTCATCGGTAAAATGAGCAAACCACTCCAGTATCTTTGCTAAGAAAACCCCGAAGAGTTGGGCATGACCGAATGACTCAACAAATAATATTCAAAAAAAATTCACAACTTTATGGTGATTGACAGAAGACCACTGAAATAGTATTATAGGAAAAGTGTGGGGTATATATATGGTTGCCTATTTGGTATAGAGTAAGTAATGTCCAGGTTAGGTGTAAATTGGACATTTCTGCGTAATATCTAATATGGAAGTTCTAAGTGAATTGGGAATTATTCTAAAAAATTCCCAATTACTGCTACTTACCACAAATGTAACATCCTTTCCTTGAGTTTCACCTGTTGAGAAGTCCAGACGACCAGGATCTATTGCACCTAATTCCCCTAAACATTCTCCACAAAGTAATCGAGCCTGGGAATTTGCATCTTGGCAACCTTTCAAAAGTACTGTCACCAGTTTTGAGATAACAGGCTCTACTGTTTCACTATCTGTGGCATATTTTATTACTTTAACCTAAGTAGAAAAGAAAATTCTTTTTAAATCATATAAAACCTAAGTTCAGAAGACTTGTAAACCCCTCTCGTTACAGAAGATTTTGAATATATGAATGGATATATCAAGCAATAAGCAAGCACATACTAAGAGCCTAAGATGTTTGAGGTACCAAGCTGGGGATACAAATACAAAGAGTAAAACCACTCTCAAGCACCTTAAATGTGAATAAGAGAGAAAACCAGTGAGATAAATTGAATCAGTATGAAGAGGATAAGTAAAAGTAAGTACCATATAGCTAAATACAAGCTGTATAAGGAGAGAGGTATGAGGAAAAGCTTCATGTAGAAGACAGCCAGGTGGCACAGGGGAGAGAGCACCAGGCCTAGGGTCCAGAAGAACTGAGTTGAACTTGAGGCTCAGACACTTACTAGCTCTGTGACCCTGGGCAATTCACGGAGCACCCACCTGTAAGGATCTTGGGAGGACTAAATGAGATAAGAGTTGCAAAGCACTTAACTTAGCACAGTGCCTGGCATCTAGTAGGTGTTATACTTATTCCCATCCCTCCTTTTCTAGAAGGTGGTATTAGAGGAGCATCTTGAAAGATACACACAAAGAATAAACAATGCAAAAGATCTTTAAATTACCCCTACAAGCTTTCAGAGGACACGACTACAATAAGATGGCAGATCAGGACAGGATTACACTGTACACCATAAGATTTAGACCGAGAAGAGACAGTAGAGATCACGTTGTTCAATGCTTTTATTTTACAGATCTAGAAAAGGAGACTCAGAGGATTTAAGTTACTTCAAGTCAATAAACACTTATTAAGTTCCTTGCCCAAGAGCATATAAGTGGCAAGTAAAAAATGGAGGATTTCACCTCAGTTATTCTGATTCTTTCTTTTCTAGGTGGCTATTTCTTACTTACCACTTTACATATTTTAGCCTACTTTTATTTTAGCACCTTTTCCCCCCATGAATCCATAATCTGTTTCTCATTCATTGTCAGATGAAGCAATAAATGAGATTAAAGAGCATTTTAAGGATTATGTACAAGAACTTAGTAGACAAAGTACAAAAGTGGTAAAGTATTCTGAATAAAATGAAGGCAAGTAATGAAACCAAGATGAACAGGATAAAAGACATGAAGAGAATCAAACAGGTCAGAAGGGGTATGCTGTAGAGGGAACAAGACAGGCATTACTGTTCAAATGTATTCTAATCCAGACTTTGCTACTTACCACCTGTGTGATCTTGAGCAACATGCTTAACCTTATTTTCTTCTTTTGTAAAATGAATTGGTAGAACTATATGACCTCTAAGGTCAATCTATCAATCAACAAGCATTTATTAAGCATCTGTGTGACAGACATTGTGCTGCTAGACACTATCGATACAAAGATAAAAAGGAAACAATTCCTATCCTCAAGGAACTTCCTTTGTCCAGAGAAATACCATGTATACATATAAATAAATACAAAGTACTGGCAGGGAGGCCCCTGAGAGAATAATGAAAGAAGTTCAGTTCTGAAGGAAGAAGCGCAATCTAGAACAGAGAGAGTCAGTGCAAAGGCCTAGAGAGAGAACTGGAAATGTAACGTAGGAAAAGCAGGTAGGGCACTCTGGCTGTAAGGTACGGTACATAAAGGGGAGAAGTACAGAAAAAGATTGGATGCCTGGGCTAGTCTGTGAAGGACCTTAAAAGCCAAACAGAGGAGACTATGTTTGATGCTAAGGACCACAGAGAGCCACTGGAACTCTTTAAGCAGGGATTTGGCAGTTGTATAAAGGATCCTCTGAATCTTAAGACACCATGAGAAAGACAGGAGGCTGGAGTAAATCTGGTGGACTTGCTAAAAACTTTTTTGTATCTCTTCACAATAAGGAATACCAGTTAGTCTTGAAAACAAAATCGTTCAGCTTGGCAAATATTCGACGTAAGCCACGTCCCCTGAACTTTCATGATCATGTCATCCCGGGTCATTTTTCTTCATGCTGTTAGTAGCCAAAGTATAAGATGTGAAGACAATCAAGAATAAGCAGCTCAACATTCCCTACTAAAATTAAATGTTAACAACCATTCATTTACAGATCAAGGCATACATTCAAAACCTTAAAAAGCATCATCTTTAAGACTGAATCTTAAGGAGGCACTGATGCCTGAAAAGTGAAATATGAGTGATGACTAATATGAGAGAATATATGGGAATGTATTATTCCCTTGTCTATTGCCATATAAATGCTAATACTAACTATGAAGGAATTAGGAAATGAATGTTAGCTAGAAAAAAGAGGATGCAGTTCACAACCTAAATCACCAATTCTTCCACACACTCTAGACAAGTGAACAAAGAATTCAGAAACACATATTCAACTAACTGAAAACTTCTTAAGACAAGGGACTATTTTTGCCTTTTTTTTTTACATCTTCATAGCTTAGCACAGCGTCCAGCATATAGTAGAAGCTTTATAAATACAAGCTGACCGTCAAAGGGCTTTTGCTTTTAATTTATTTGGTCTGCAATAGCGTACTTCTAAGTTGTCTAAATTATGCTAAAGTAAAACTGTTTTTTATGCCTCTTCATCTAAAGTGGAAGTCACATGGATCTCACCACCTCAGAAGTACAGTAGGAGCAAAAGTAAGGGTTGTGTTGGCTTGTGGAACCTTTTAAATGAACTACTATGCCTTTCATACTACTTGGAAAGCTTGCCTTATAAAGCCTAACTTAAATGCAAGATGAGTAAAGTATGAAAAGAAGAAAAAGAGGCCGGAATCATCAGTAACATCTGACATCTATGTGTATGTGCGTGAGTGCGCATGTGTTGTCACACATGCATGCAAGCATGCACATGTGTGCTTTGGAGTATTTGAGCATCCATGCTTTCCCAAGGTAGGAAAACATCGCATTGGAAATGTTCTATGAACAGTGACATGCAAGAAGGGACCAAGGAAGGGAGATTAAGTATATAATGAGATATGTTTGAGAACCACTCATTTATAAATACACCTTGAGAAAGCAGATGATATTTCTCCCAAGGAAAAGAATAGAAAGTTAATGACCGGTTATTTGAAGGCTACCAACAGGAAGAGAGAGAAACAAAGGGGAGGAAGCTAGAAAAAAAGCCCTAAGAGAGATATTAGAAAGGCAGACTAGAAAATTCAGATGAAAAAGCAAAGCAAAGCAAAGTTGCTCAATCCCATAATGTAATACATGGTTTGTTAGTTTTGCTTTGAATATAAATGATTGTACTGATTGCACTAATTTTTTTCTGCACTACTGCTGACAGAGTTATACTGATCTACCTCATCCATATTCTACTGACTAGTCTCCAAGGGGATTAAAAGCATATGTTTCCAATACTGCTGGCCAATTAAATCTGCCTTATGTGGTTAAGGAAGAAAATGAATTTGCCTGTTCACTTGAAAATTAAATTTATGAATAAGTTCACTAGTGTCATGTTCTAATCAACTAAGTCAGATATTAAAAATTAAAAAATAATACATCTAACAATTACAAAAACAATAATTTTGTATGACAGAACTTTGTTAAAATAAAAAAAAGCGTTTAAAAGAATAACACAAATCACTACATAAAATACACAGCTAAACTAAGCTGTATTCAAGTTAGATTTCATAACTTCCAAAAAGTGCTACTCTAGCAGTCACATCATGAAAAACATTTTCAAAACAGTATTTAGCACAGAGGATCATCTTTTGAATTCCCTGTTTGGTCAGATATAGTAAAGTAGGAAACAGAAGCAAACGGAAAACAGATTAATGGAAAAGATGGACAAACAGAATGGAAAGAGAGACACTTTCACAATAAATTTCCTAATAATAATCAGTCATTAACAGAATTACAAATCTGGTCTATTTGGAGGATGCAAATAAAACTTTCAAAAAAATGTTCAGTTTTCATAATAATTAACTGGCATACCTGATTTTTATACAGAGTTTCCTTTAAGCTGGTGAGAGCATGGATACGGACATCTGCATTCTCATGTTGAATTGCTTTCATGGATTGCTGTAGAGTTGTCTGTAGGTCAGTGCTCTCAGAGGTCTCCTAAACAGACAATACAAATATGTGGCTTAAAAATCACTTCAAGGACAAATTTTAGGGTCTTACTGAACTTGAAACTAGATCCCAAATAAGAGCATTCTTAAAAAAAAACAAAAACAAAAACAACCACCTAGAATATTGCAATCCAAAAAAGAAGGACTTCAGCATTTCAGAGCTGGAGGAAAACATGATTTTGAGAAAGAAATGTTATTATTTGAAATACCAACATTTTCACAGAGGACATTCAAGTTCTTCTTTAATCCAACTGTCCAGGTAGCTGCTGCAACATCATTAATTACAGTGTAGAGTGAGAATTAAGTTGGTCAATAGGAATTCATTAAGTGCTTACATATGCTAGGAACTGGGAGAGTAAAGGGACACCTCCCTCCAGGTCAGGGACTCTTCACATTTGGTGTGGGAAGGAGGACCTGGACAGTCAGTCTGATGAAATTTTTCTCAGGACAATGTTTTTAAATATATAAAATAAAATATACAAGATGACAAAGAAAACTGATTACACTGAGATATAGCTATCAAATTATTTTAAATTATTTAACATAATTTAATACAATATAAATTATTTTAAAAATAAGTTCAGACCCTAGATTAAGAAGCCCTGCTCTAGGTCTGTAGTTGTTCACTGTTCATTTTCAAAGAGGACCAATGATGTTACAGGGTAATGATATCTTCATCCAAAATGCTTGAATTGGATTTCATTGAGGCAAAGTTGCATAAAGTCATCAGACTTGCTCGCACTATGAGTCACTGAAGTCCAGTGGCAAGACAGAAGTCAGGATAACTGGCAAAGGCCCAGGAAGCAGTAGGTGACCTTAGCATCTCTGAGGTCTAACCAAGCTCATGGCCATTGGAACAAACTGTTCTCATTTGCCCATTACACCAGAGAAAGTCTTCACAAGCTTGGGGTAGACATCTTCCTACTTCACTGATGGTCTGAGGCTTCTGGGTTACCTCAACCTGGTTTAGCCATCCGCTGAGAGAATTTTACTGAGATGTGGCTGCTGTGCATGATACAGCATCCAGGAGCTACAGGTGAGATCGGGGTGACAAGTGGACACCAAAGGCAGATAAGCAGCTCCAAAAAGGGCTCAGCAAGTTCTCACATCAGAGGTCATGGTTGTCCCAGAACACTACATACGCCCTGTTCTAGGTAATGACTAAGAGAATAATATTCCACTCATGGGATTTTATCACAGTCTTTTGAAAAGAAATCAGCCTTATTAAGATAAGACATCAAATAAGCAAAAGATTAATGTTCTTCTGATCTCCCAAAGCCCACACCAAAAGTTCTTAAATTATGAACAGTAACAGTATAGTAGAAAGAGCATTAGACTTGAGTCAAAACAACCAGGTCCTGCCTCTTCCACTGATGAACTGGATGACCTTGGACAAATGAATCACATCCCAGGGTTTTAGTTTCCTTCTCAGTTAAATGAGGATAATAATACTTATTCTTGTCACTTTCTAGTTTTGTTAAGAAGAAGTAGAAAGCAGTGCAAAGAGGAAATGGTAAAATACCACTGAAATTGGACCTACCATTATCATTATCATTATTATTATTAAATAGAAACTGAAATGAAATGAAAAGTTTGTACCTTAAGGAGCAAACTTCACTAATCTTCTCTTGGGGAGGAAACATAAAATAAGATGGCCAAGATCCAAAGTAGGTCTGCATGAATTAATTTACATATATTTTTAAATGTGTGGTTCTTCTGAACATGAATTCTGGATGTGAATAAAAAGCTTCCAGTGATGGGAGCATACTGCAATCAAACTATATATAGAAGTGTTCCTGGCAGCTACTTGTAGTTGGATGGTATTTATGGGGCACTGCTCCACCAAATCTTCCAAAACTGGGCAAAACAATGACAATAGTGAGACAACATACCAAAACTTATGGGACACTGCAAAAGCAGTTATTAGGGGAAGTTTTATATCTTTGAATGCTTACATAAATAAAATAGAGAAAGAGGAGATCAATGACTTAGGCTTGCAGTTGAAAAAGCTAGAAAAAGAACAAATTGAAAATCCCCAAGTAAATACCAAATTAGAAATACTGAAAACCAAAGGAGAGATTAATAAAATTGAAATAAAGAAAACTATTGAATTAATAAATAAAACCAATAGTTGGTTTTATGAAAAAACTAATAAAATTGATAAACCTTTGGTTAATCTGATCAAAAAAAAGAAAGAAGAAAACCAAATTACTAACATTAAAAATGAAAGGGGTGAACTCACCTCCAATGAGGAGGAAATTAAAACAATAATTAGAAACTACTTTGCCCAACTTTATGCCCACAAATTCGACAATCTAAATGAGATGGATGAATATTTTAAAAAATACAAATTGCCCAGATTAACAGAAGAGGAAGTTGAATACTTAAACAACCCCATCTCAGAAAAAGAAATTGAACAAGCCATCAATGAACTCCCTAGGAAAAAATCTCCAGGGCCAGATGGATTCACAAGTGAATTCTATCAAACATTTAAAGAACAGTTAATTCCAATACTACATACACTATTCTTGAAAATTGGGGAAGAAGGAGTCCTCCCAAATTCTTTCTATGATACAAATATGGTTTTGATACCCAAACCAGGAAGAGACAAAACAGAGAAAGAAAATTATAGACCAAAAAACTGGGCAAAACTGACTACTTCGATAACCCTGGTGTTTCCAAAGCTAAGTCACTCCACAAATATCAACACTCAGTACTTGTGACAGACCTTATTCACATACTTAAGGTTAAGAACTCAGTGTTCAAAACCAAGTAAGGATATCACACCTGACCATAAACATAAAAACCAAGATAATGATAAAGTTAAAATCCAAGCTTTTAAAAAAATTAAACATTCTGATTACAGCCTTTTTCAAAAATATAATTTCAAATATACAATGTTAAAAAAACCAAGAAAGAAAAGAGAATACTTTGGCTTTGACATACAGGTAGACTGGAAGAATTTGACCTTCAAAACATCAAACATGAAATAAATCACTAAGCTTTCCATTGTGTTTCATCTACTTTTTCCAAAGGGAAGCACATGTCCAATGATGGTATAGGTGAGTGCTATCATAGCCACCCCTGAAGGTCTAACTGTGCTGTGATTTTTAACTTAGTTTGTCTTAAATGGAGACTGCTATTCACACCCACTACTCTTGGTGGGACTGAACTATGGGCTAGTATGTTTCCTACCAGGAAGCTGGTTAGTAAAGAGGATAGAATATTGGCCCTGGAATCAGAAGGTGTGAGTCTGAATCCTGCCTCAGATACTTGCAAGCTATATAACCTTGAGCAAGTCACTTAATTTGTCCTCTCAGTTTTCTCAACTGTAAAATTAGGATAATAACTGCACCTACTTCCCAGGATTGTTGTGAGAAGCAAATGAGATAATATTCCCTAAAGCATTAAACCCAACCACCTAGATCAGGCATCTTCTGTTTGTCTAAGGAGTCTGAGCCTGAATGAAGGTGATCAGGATTATAGCTTATGGCCTCAGCAAAAATGGATGTGTATATATTATAAAAATGAACATCATCAGTAAGAGTTTTCATGTCAGTATTTCCAAAAATGCAATTATCTTAAAACTCTAATTTGGCTGGAATCATCCAAAACTCCTCCATTACATTCTCTCTACATATGGAACTCTTTCCAACATAAGGTTCCAGAATTGTAAGGTTGAAGAGTCATCCAGTCCAATTGCTATGTGAAGCATAATACAAATCTTTCACACCAACATGAAATAAGAAGTTTGTGGCAACAGTTCACATTCAGTATTTTAGGTGCATGATGAACCAAGAGATCCTATCTGTGTGCCTGAGAAATGAGGGCCTTAGAGACCACAAACAAGGTAGATGGTAAAGTAAAGAAACCCTTCTGTCCACACACTTTAATCCTCTACTGCTGATTCTATTTTCAACTGGTGAATCCCATAATGATAGCCATCTGGTTCTCAGGTGGTTACCAACTTTTGTTTGATTTATAACTAGATTCCATATTTTCAAAAGAAATTATTTAAGTGTTATAAAATATTAAATCATAGCCTGATGCAATCTTGTACAGTGCATGTCACTACAATTCAGTCTTAAAAGAAAGCTTTCTATACAAGTACTGGCATATTAAAGTATACTCCTTCTGCCTATAAAGAGCTTATCATACCATAAGGGTTTAATAAATCTTTGTTGAGCAGAAATAAAAACTGAATTCTTCTACAATTCAGTTTTTCCTAAATTTCCTAGAATTTAACAACTTAAAAATCTTTATGGGTGCAAATGTATCACCAGTCTATTAAGTTTTGTACTTTATTTCTTTACAATGAGACTCATCTTCAATCAAATTGCTTGTTACTCTCTCCATTTCAGGTCTAATCTATTCTTATTACTCTTCACCACACAGATGAAATAACCAAGAGTCTTTCTCATTCACTAGGCTATCTAGAAGTGAAAGCAAACGTTTCTGCCAGCTATGCCTTATGGAATACTGATTTGATTTGCACCTTATCCATTGGTGATGCCTCAAGGTATTCACGTATAACTTGAACAAATCAAACTCAAGGATATATCTGTTTCAGACTCAGGAGAATCTCAACCATTATCACTGGTCTTTTTCTTCTTTTTATTTCTTGTGTTCTGGATAAAATATTTGTGAAAATCACACATAAACATACATTAAATTCTTGTCAACGTCCAGCTTGAGTTTTCTTTGAGATGTTCTTTTCATTCCTCTTGCTGAAGAAATTATTTTCAGCAGGTCAGATCCTCTGATATTCCATCAGCAATGGTCATAGTGCATGATCAGGCATGGAAATTTGAGGGCTGGGGTCTTATGGTATTGGCTCTTCCTGGCTGTGGTCCTCCATGATGAAGTCATTCAGAGCCTCAAACCAGTCTTCCCCAAAGAGCTGGTCCCATAGGCTGGCCTACTACTGCCTGTGACCTTGAACCCATGGAGAAAATTTGATTCATTCTCCCTTAAAATTCTATTTACTCAAACTGTGACTTAAGAATAAGTACTAATTCTCTATAATACCATGCCTGAACTTCCTTAATACCAACCTACTCCTCATCCCTTTGCAATCTAGTAGCCATTTGCTCCACTAGTCTACAGAAGCCACTCTGTCAATGGTCCAATCCAATGGCCTTTTCTCACTTACTATCCTTCTTGAACTCTATGCAGAACGTGATCATGTTGACAATACTACTTTTTAACATTCTCTTCTCTCATCTTCTATTTGTTCTTTCCTCTGTGATTACTATTTTTCAATCTTTTCTTTCCCCATCCTCCCAAACCATTTTAGGAGGATACTCTCAAAGACTCTATTGGATTGGACTTTCCTTGGTGATTCTGCCCACTCCTGATCCCATAATTTCAACTATCATCTTTAGGCAAATGATCCCTATATCTCTTCTAAACTTTAGAGCTCCATCTCCACCTTGATATCCCAGAAATTTAACCTCAAAACTCAGATTATCCCAAAACAACTCATCCCTTCAAATCCTACTCCTTCAGATTAACCTATTTTTAGTCAGTGGCACCAACATTCACCTAGTCAACCATTATCACAACCTGCTTCCTTTTCCAACACTCCCCAAATCCAAGTTAGCAAGTCCTATCACATTACAGAAATCTCAGAGCTAGAAGGATATTTGTGCTTAGAAGCTATTTTCCATGAACTCACTATATGAAATATACAATGAAACTTTTTAAGGCAGTAGGATCTTTGTGATAATTTAAATCTCAGAACTGAAAGGGAGAACTGAATGCCCTCAGAACTTGGAGGGCATTTTGTCCAACCCATACCTGCACAAGAATAAACAGACATCCAGATTTCAAAGATGACCTCTGGAGAGGAAGAACTGATTATTTTTTTAAGGTAGCCCATTTACTTTTTAAAGACTTCTAATGTTAAGCAATTTTTCCTTAAACCAAGCCTAAATATGCATCTTTAGAATTTTAGTTCCATGGTGAGGCCTAACAAAGTAAATCCAATCACTCATATATATCCTTTCCATATTTGAATTCATCTATAAGGTACTCCATATATCCAAAAAAATCTCCTCCAGGATAAATATCCCCAGTTCCTTTTACCTCTCCTCATACAATATGAATCTGAAGTCACTGGTGATTTTGTTCATCATCCATTGGAAATTCTCCAGCTTACAACTGTTTCTACTAAAATATGGTACACAGACTTCCTCCCTAGATAGCTGTCTGAATTGGAAGCAACCTCCCTAGCTGCCAAATACTTAATCCAATAAAACCCTGAGCTTCATATCAGTTGTTTTTGTTGGACTAGTTTGGCATCCTTCCTTCTCCACTTCATAATGGTCTGAGTAATAATTAAGAAATTTCAATGAGAGGGGGCAGAGCCAAGATGACAGAGTAAAAACAGGGACTTGCTAGAGTTCTCCCCCCAAACCCAGTCAAATACCTGTAAAAAATTACTCTAAACCAATTCTGGAGCTGCAGAACCCAGAGAATGATAGAGGGAAGCAAATCTCCAGAGCAAGACAGCCTGGAAGGTCAACGGGAAGAGTTTATCACCCTGGGGTGGGAGCAGAGCACAGTTCAGCATGGGTCACGGCAGCACAGGGACCTGAGCAGGCCTAGTGGGTAGGGCTGGAGTACTGAATCACTAGCACCTGTGGTAGTTTCCAGACTTCTCAACCCCAAAACATCAAGGACAAATTGGAAGGTCAGTGGAAAAAACCTGTCTGACCTGTTCTAGCCCCATCCCCAGGATAGTAGAGGAGAAAGAGGAGCCTGTGGTACCCCCAGCAGCAGCAGGGGCAGTTGCAGCCACTGTTTCTGGAGCTTTAGGCCCACAGATTGTGGGGGAATCTAGCAGCTGACAGTGTACCCCCACACTCCCACTGGAAGCTGAGAACTACCTTGACAAAGAGCTCAAAAGTCAAGCAATTGGCTGGGGAAATGAGCAAAAACAGGAAAAAAAATCAGATTATAGAATCTTACTTTGGTGACAAGGAAGTTCAAACATACAACCAGAAGGACACAACAAAGTCAGAGCTCCTATATGCAAAGCTTCCAAGAAAAATATGAATTGGTCTCAGGTCATGGAAAAGCTCAAAAAGGATTTTGAAAATCAAGTAAGAGTAGTAGAGCAAAAATTGGGAAGAGAAATGAGAGTGATGCAAGAAAATCATGAAAAACGAGTCAACTGCAGGCTAAAGGGGACCTAAAAAAATGCTGAATAATACCTTTAAATATAGATTAACTCAAATAGCGAAAGGAAGCCAAGGAGGAGAAGAAAGCCTTAAAAAGCAGAACTGACCAAATGGAAAAGGAGATCCAAAAGCTCACTGAAGAAAATAATTCCTTAAAAATTAGAATGGAGCAGATGGAAGCTAATGATGTTATGAAAAATCAAGAAATTATAAAACAAAACCAAAAGAATGAAAAAATAGCAGATAATGTAAAATATCTTAATGAAAAAATAACTGACCTGGAAATTAGATTCAGAAGAGACAATTTAAAAATTATTGGATTACCTGAAAGCCACACTCAAAAAAAAGAGCCGAGACATCATCTTTCAAGAAATTATCAAGGAAAACTGCCCTGATATTCTAGAACCAGATATTAGATAGATATTGAAAGAATCCACCAACTGCCTCCTGAAAGAGATCCCAAAAGGAAAACTAGGAATATTGTAGACAAATTCCAGAGCTCTCAGGTCCAAGACAAAACACTGTAAGCAGCCAGGAAGAAACAACAAGTATTGTGGAAACACAATCAGGACAACACAACATCTAGCAGCTTCTACATTAAGGGATCAGAGGGTTTGGAATAATATTCTGGAGGTCCAAAGGAGCTAGGATTAAAACCAAGAATCATCTACCCAGCAAAACTGAGTATAATACTTCTGGGGAAAAAATGGTCATTAAATGAAACAGAGGACTTTCAAGCATTCTTGATGAAAAAACCAGATAGAACATTTGACTTTCAAATACAAGAATCAAGAGAAGCACGAAAATGTAAACAGGAAAGAGAAATCATAAGGGACTTACTAACGTTGAACTGTTTACATTTCCACATGGAACGATAAAATTTGTAACTCCTGAGACTTTTCTCAGTATGAGGGTAGTTGGAGGGATTATATATATAGACAGAGGACACAGGGTGAGTTGAATATGAAGGGATGATATATAAAAAATAAAATTAAGGGGTGAGAGAGGAATATATTGGGAGAAGGAGAAAGGGAGAAATAGAATGGGGTAAATTATGTCTCACATTAAAAAGGCAAGAAAAAGCTTTTTCAATGAAGGGCAAGGCGGGGAGGTAAGAGGAAAAGAATGAACCTCACTCTCACCAGATCTGGCTTAAGGCAGGAACAACATGCATACTCAATTTGGTATGAAAATCCATCTTACACTACAGGAAAGTAGGGAGGAAGGGGATAAGTGGGGGATGGGAAGATGACAGAAGGGAGGGCAAATGGAAAGAAGAGATAATCAGATGTAAACACATTTGAGGAGGGACAAGATCAAGAGAGAATAGAATAAATAGGGTAGAGGGAAATACAGTTAGTCTTTCACAACATGACTGCTATGGAAGTTTTTGCATGGCTACACATGTATAACCTATATCAAATTGCTCCCTTGGGTGGTGAAGGAGGAAGGGAGACAAGTTGGAACTCAATAGTTTTAAAAATGAATGTTAAAAATTGTTTTTACATGCAACTTGGAAATAAGACATACAGGCTGGGGTATAGAAATTTATCTTGCCCTACAAGAAAATAGAAGTGAAGAAGATAAGAGTAGGGAGGGGTGTGACAGAAGGGAGGGCAGATTTGGGGAAGGGGTAATGAGAATGCACGCTGTCTTGGGTAGGTGGAGGGGAGAGATGGAGAGTAAATTTGGAACTCAGAATCTTGTGGAAGTGAAGGTTGAAAACTAAAAATGAATTAACAAAAAAATGGGAAAAAAAGAGATTCAGTGATAAACTACAGACTGCATTAGATTTTGTGGCTATTATACTATACTACATACTCATACTGAGGTTTAGAGTCCACTAAAACTCCTACATTTTTTTTCAAAAATATTATTGTATAAAGGGTTTTCAAATGATGCAACAGAAAGAACATTGGTTTCTAAGTTAGAATACTTGAGTTCACCTCCTTTAAACCCAAATCTAACAATTTTTCCGTATGTATATAAGATATGAACTTAAAGAGAAAATATCACATATAGTTACAAATTTACTTCTAATAATAGACTTAAAATATCAACTAAAATTTAAAATAGTTTTGTACTTTCCTAAAAATGGAAGACAAATACCTTCCTGTATTCCTGAAGGGTTGTTTTTATCTTTTCCAGTTCTGGATGATCAGGTAGAAAATATATTTCATGTAGGAAGTCTTGTACAGCATCCCTAAAAGTTTATTAGAAGAAAATGAATGATTCACAAACAGTTAAAACACTACACTTTAAGTTTTGGATGCTTTAGTACTTAATCAACTTAAAAAAATTATTTGTTTCACTAACTCAGACTGGCATTAAACCTGCTAAACCTAAATTAGTGAGGTTTTCTTACATTTAGTTTTGGCTGAACATTTGTTAAAATCACTCAAATGTGCTATTTTCTCCCTTCCCATTTTGGTTGCTTAGATGAATATGAAATTTAAATTAAGAATAAGTTATAACTATCTACTTAGAATTTTGGTTAAAAAATGTCTTTTATAATTGAGATACAGGGCAACAAGAAAATATTTTCTGGTGTAAATGGAAAAAAATGTGTTTTTTTTAAAAAACATAGACCATACTCTTACTCCTTACATTATTGACTCAGGTCTCTAAAAAATCACTGAAAACCCAGGGACGTAAACACAATGCAAATTTTAATCAAACTTTAAATATCCCAATTTATAATGAATAGATAGTAATAGTAGATAGATAGCAAAAATTTGTGATAAACATGTCAAAGCATGTTTGAACCATCAAATGTTGGACCTCTTATACTTCAATTATTCTGTTAGATATAAAAGAAAACATCTACGTACTTATTTATTAATTCAAATATTTAAAAGTCAGCACGTACAGCACATGGTTAGGTAATGTGCCTGATTTTGAGCATTATAAAATAAGGTGGTCCTTGTCCATAAAACTAACAAGAAAAAAATAGAAATCGCCTAAAATTTACATTCTAAGGCAATATTTGTGATATTGCCACAGAAGTGATACAAATTAAGTACTATGGCAAGACTGACTTGGAAGAGATCATTTTCAACTAATAGGATCAAACAAGGCTGCATAAAGAAGGTATATCCAGGAAATACCACTTGAAGGACACAGGACTCTAACAGGCAAAGACAGGTGTGAGGGGAGGAGTCATTCCAGGCAGATGGACTGTCAAGGATGAAGGGATAGAAACAAGAAAGTTCAATACTGTTTTGAACAGACTAGACTGGCTGGAAAGCAAGATTACTATAAAGGAGTAGTGGAATAAGACTGAAAAGGTAAACTGGCACCAGAATACGGAAAGTCTTCAATACCAGACCAAAGTCTCTGAATTTTATGAGGTTACAATGGTGTGTAACTGAACTAGACGTTTTTTTATTTTAAATGGACACTTTTCGCTTTTACACAACATGTACTTCCAAAGAAACCTCCTGAAGAAGTCCATTTTCCTAGAGTGGAGTATCAACCATTAGCAGAAAGGAGAGACACTGAAGAGATAGAACAAGCAGAGGTGGCTATGTGCAGGATCAGGGGGTAGGGACAGAAGCTGAAAGGCTATTATAAATGTCTAGGTGTTAGGGAGTAATGCTCAGGATAGAGTTGGTGTTTCTCTAAGTGCGTAAACATATTCTCACATACATCCAATTTTGTTTTTACCCCTTTTCAATAAGACTGACAAAGACAAACCAGCTTATTCTCAGTTTTACTAGGAAAAAAATATTCTATTATTTTGTTGCAATTCAAAAAAACTGAATTATCAGCAGTTGAGCACACTGAGAATTAAAATCAAAGTAATATTTTTTATTGGTAATAAGTCAACAAGTATTTATCATCTGCTTACTATTTACTAAGCACTGGGCTAAGTACGGGAATAAAATGCAAGTAAACATAAAAATAAAGAACTTTTAAATATGGTCCCATATAACCAATCTTCATTACAAAACCTGAAGTTGCAAAATGAAAAACCTCCCATCCTCAAAATCATTAACTAAGTTATGGTGAAAGTACCTGTTATCAACTATGAGGAAGTGAAAGACAGCAGAAGTTTCCTTTGGCTGGATAGGTATAAGAGGTAGCAAAGCTACTATCACATGACTGAGGAGGGAGCCTAGGTAAGCGTGATCCAAGCAACGAACAAAGCAGTCCCAAGCTCTACGTAAGAAAGAAACAAAAGGTTAACTCTTTGTTTTGCTTTTTGTGATAAAATAAGTTTTTTAAACTCCATACTTTGGGCATTTCAAGTTTAGAGAGCTCTGTTCCTCAAAGCTACAAGCATCCATACTGGCACTGTTGGGAAATGCAACAAGAGCATAAATTTAGAAAACCTGTTCATTTACCTGCAACATAGTTCTGGAAAGTCATCCTTAAATCGGAGTCCAGTTCTCAAAGTGGTCATCATCTTTACTCTCACAGAACTGATATGCTTGGGTCCCATCAGCTTCATTAATGACATCAAACTGTTCAAGGCCTGAAGAGAAGCAAATATATTCTTTTATATGAAGATTATAAACATGTTGGCAGGAACATCAGGGTAAAAACTCCTCATCCAAATTCCACGGCAGCATTCATTCTCTCAAAATAAATTCTCAGATAACATCACCATAACAAATGAATAATCAATCAATAAATGTTTATTAAGTACTTACTATGTGCCAGGCATTGTGCTAAGTGCTGGATAACCACTCATTTGGCTTATTCCAGCATTACCATTTGCTGCATTTCAGACTTTAACCAACCCTTTTAGCTTCCATGGCAGTGAACTCTTTGGCACTTTCTACTCCCTGTTGACCATTATTTTTTCATCTTCTTCAGGACTCTTTTCTTCTTTATGGTCCTATTCCTAGGCCTCTTCTTTTCTTTCCCCAAAGGGGGTCTCACCTATTTCCTAGGGCTTCATTAATTACTTCTACATAGATGACTGTCAAATTGATAACTATTTTCAATTATCTCTTAGGTTACTTTACTTGGCTATACTACTGGAACTTCAAAACCAATGTGTCCAAAATAAATCTCACTATTTATCCTCTTCCTTATCTCCCCAGTTCTATTCATAACATCATCTGACCAAGCTCTAAGTGCTCCACAGCATCTGCTTCAGCCACCTTCATAGCCACTGAAACAAACTGTTCTCATCTGCCCATTCCGCTGGAGGAAGTCTTCACATCCTTGGGGTAGACACCCCCTAAATGATGGTTTGAGGTCTACTGGCTACCCTCCATCTGGTTCAGCCTGTCTGCCAAGAGGGTTTTACCACGGTGTGGCTGTTGTGCATGCTACAGTTTCTTGAAGTCACAAGGGAGAGCTGTGACAGATGGATACCAAAGGTGGATGGATGAGCAGCCCTAAAAGGCTCAGCAAGCCCTCACACCAGAGGTGCTAATCATCCTCATGGATGAATAATATATCTTTAAGAAACTTTAAGTAATTTTTAAGTAAGTAAGTAAGCAATAATATATCTTTAAGTAACTGGCAGAGATCTTTGGCTTGCAGTTTTTCTTCTAGCTCAGTTTAGCTGTATTACCAAATAACTGCACTATGTTAATTTTTTTATTTTCCCCTGGTATTTTGATTATAGTCTTTTCTAATTGTCTCACACACACACAGCCTCATTCTCATAAAGCAAAACACTTAATGATTTTTTTCCATTTCTCTATCCCATTAACTGAGAATCAGTTCAATAGAGTGAAACCAGCTCTACTGGGCTGATTTTCCATCTGTTTGGTACTTACTGTCTGTGTGACCTTGGACAGGTCACTTAATCTCTGTCCTAACACTTATCCTGCCTACACATTACTTACAGATCAATGTTCCTAAAGTATATGTAGCTTTGTTGTCATACCTTACTCAATATGTTTAAATGACTTCCCACTACTCATTGATTAAGTCCAAATTCCTTAGCCAGGCCTTCAAAACTCTCCACAATTCAGTCCCAAACTACCTTTTGAAACTCCTCTCCCAATTCTGCCTAATTTTTACTGATTCTTCAAGGTTCAGCTCATATGTCAGCTACACTGAAGTCTTCTCTGTGTCCTTCTGGGGAGAAATAATCTTTTCCTCACTTGGACATTGTATCTGGTGTCTCTTACTGAATTTCACATTATACCCAGTGCAATATTTATTTACATATATGGCTTACTTTTCATAGTTAAATGAACCTACATGAGGAAAGGGACCATGTCTTTGTATCCCATGTTGTTAGGACTCAGCAGAGTTCCCAGCACACGGTATTCACTCAATAAATATTTGCTGAATGATTTACTTCAAAATTTTTTAAAATTTCTTAATCTAAGAGGTAATTTGATCCCGATCTCTCTAGATCACAACTTCCAGTTTTTCTGAAGCTGCACCAATCTATTATTTAACTTTAGGACATTTTTTAATTCTGATACAGAAAGTTTTACATGGTCTGCATTTTTAAAAAATTAAAGTTAATTAAAATAAGCTTTAATTTGATGATTTTATGATATATCTTAAAACAGAGAAATGCCAAGATATCACAAACCCAGAGCTAATAATTAATGGTTTGAGGAATCTCTGTCCATTTAGATTTATATCCAGGGGTGTTCTCTTTAGTATAATAAGGGAAGAGGTTCCTCCTGAAATAGAGTAATAGAACACAAGACATACAACCATTGCTATACTGGATTAGACCTACAACTTATCTTGCCCCAAATGATATGACAGTAGCACCCTGGGATTTTGGTAAGGGCCACAGTTCTCTTTCCTGATATCAACTTCAAAAGGCTGTAACTTTAAAAGTAATCAGCTTCTGTTACAAGGAGTAAAATGTTATAAAAGTTTTACTTGGAAGATTCTTAAACAGGACATTCTCACTTATTTCAAATAAAATATAAGGCAGCAGTGATGCTGACAAAACAGAAGCTGTTGTGAGCTTAAATTAAAAAAAAAAACTAGTACAAAGTAGTAAGTTTTAGAGCATTTAAATTTTGGGATATTTGTAGTCTTTATGAAGAAATAAGTCTTTCTTGGACCACCAAGATTACTAAGGAAATGGGAGCAAGGGCTGAAACAAAAGCCTACATTCAAGAATTTCTACTATAATCTGAAGGGAACTGACTGCAAAGGAGGCAAGAAACACAAAAGGAAATTTTATCTCTATTTGAAATTTGACTGTAAAATGGATCATGTGGTAACCAATTATATATTATAGCAGGCATCTTGAAACTCCTTTGTGTTGAAAACATTCAGGAACAAGCCTCCAAGATACTAAAGTTATTTTTACTTATAATACCTAAAATCTTTTAAGTATCATCAGAATAAAGTGAAAAAAGTTCATAACCTCACTCCACCCCAATGAAATATTATCATTATTTTATAGGTGAGAAAATTCCAATAATTATTTCTTTTGTAAACCAATTATGACAAGGATAAGAGTTATCAATTGCAGATGGGGAACTCATTAATTTCTCACTCTTAAAACTAGATTTAAATTATATATACCTTGTAACTAGTAGTTTCTCATGTTTTTACTTCCTACATCTTCAAAAATATAATAAAATTCCCAAAGTACACTTATAAACATATCCAAGAAAGAAGCATAACACTGACCAAATATTATTTTTCCTAAGAAGAGTTTACAAAGGAACTGATGGTACAGAACATGCCAACACTATGATGCAATTTATCTTTTAAATTTTTTTCAGTTCGAAACAGGAAACATTCCATTCTGTAATTACTAGTGAATTTCCTCTTCTCAGTCTCTAAGTCCCACTATTGGTGAACATCTTGTTCCTATCTAGAAAATGCAAGGTCAAATCTTTTCTCAGTACCTTGAGCCTTCTATCAATCACTATATAGTCTATATAAAGAATGTACTTTGAAATAACCCTGTAATTGTCTTGAATTCAAAACTATTATCTTTTAAATTTTTGAACAAAAACACAGTGGTGTTACTTAGCATTCTGGCAGTTCCCTTTATTATTTCATTATTAGTTTTTATTAACAATTGCACAATACTATATAAGTTTAGGGCATTTCTGTCTCATTTTGTATATAAGAAAATTTGGGCAAGAAAACACTTTAATTACACATGCGAGGAAAAAGGTAAAAATAGAATTAATTGTTTGATTCAGTTAACCATTTGCTATCTTTTCTGCAAAAATCTTAACCGAAAAAACTATTTTCCCTCCTAGGAAACCAGCTAATACTTCTTCTAACATATCTCCAAGGTTGCACCAGTCTTTTATTTAACATAGCCCTTAGCATATTTAGCATGGTCCACAGCTATATATTTTTCTTTATCTTATAGTTTTCCTTAATCCAACTGGACCATGCACTGCCACATCATCCTTCCAGACTCTCAGGTTCACAACCTCTCTTACCTTTCATATTCAAGCTGTTGCCAACACTTGTGAATTTCAACTTTGCAACATCTCTCAAATAATGCCCCCCTATCCCCTGACACTTCAACATTCTATTGAGGCCCTTATTACCTCAAACCTGGACCATTGCTGCTGGCAAGTCAGCCTGCCCTGCCTCTCCCTGCTTCAATCTATCCCCCATTCAGCTCCCAAAGCACAGGTCTGATCATGTCAATCCCCTACTTAACAAACTCCAGGGTCTTCCTGTCACCTCCAGAAGCAAATACAAAATGCTCTGTTTGACATTCAAAGCCCTCTCCTATCTTCCCAGTCTTCTTACACTTGACCCCCCAACATGTACTCTTCAATCCAGTGACACTGGCCTCTTGGCTGTTCCACGAACAAGACACTTCACTCTATTTGGCTCTGGGCATTTTCTCTGGCTGGCCCCTATGTCTGGAATGCTTTATCTCCTCCACTCCACCTGCTGACCTCCCAGACTTCCTTTAGGTTCTGACTAAAATACTACCTTCTACAGAAAGTTTTCTTCAATCTGAATTAATTCCAGTGCCTTCTCTCTGTTAATTCTTTTATATTTGTTCTATCTGTAGCTTGCTTCATGTATATTTATTTTCATGATGTTGACTGATTTGACTATTTCATCTCTTTCCCCAAACCCTGCCACTGCCTCCTCATCGTCTTGTCTTCTAAGTGCCATACCAGTCAGCTCCATCTTCAGAACGCTCCCTTCTGCTTATCTAGAATTCAATAAATGTTTACTGAAGACTTACAGGCACCGTACTGAGCACGGGGGCATGACAAAAGGCAAAACACAATGTCCCTGACCTCACAACTTAATAAGGAAGACCAAATAAATGTTAATAGATATATACAAGATACCTACAGAGTAGATGTAAGGTCTCTACTCTACATTATTCTTTAGTCAATTCCCATTTCATTCAAGGTAGACTCCTCACTGCTGCTTTCTCCCAAATCTGACTGATTCTTCCCAAATATAACCAATAACCGCTAATACTTACACAGTACTTTAAGGTTTGCAAAGTACTTTACACATATGAGCTCATTTGATTCTCACAACCCTGGGAGGTAGGTGCTACTGTTTTACAACTGAAGAAACTGAGGCATATAGAGGTTAAAGTGACCTGCCTCTGGTCATCCAGACATTAAGTGTCTGAGACTAGAACTGAACCAAGGTCTTACTGACTCCACATCCAGGGCTTTTTCCATTGCACCATCTCACTGTATGTGATATACTCAGATTCAGACTCTTACTATTACTTCTACCTTACTAAGAATGAAAAACTCAAATGACTAATCTTGTTGACTGCTAAATGGAAATTATAGATAGGACTGATATTGCATATAGAACTTCTTAAAAAAAAAAACCTTATAAAAATAGATAATGGCATATTTACAGCATTCCTTCCATTAAAAGGTCCTGGAAATAAAGAGTGTGTCTCTTCTATTTTATACATGAAACTCAGTATAATACTTCAGCAATTCAAACATTAAATGAGTACACCTACCATTTTTTTATCTTCAAGGCCAACACTGGAACTTAATAACTGCATGTTAAAAAAGGCTAATATGCCCAGGAGCTTAGGTTGTAGATAATCAGCCTAAGACCAAAATATAAAAAGCTGGCATTTAATCATCTGTACATAGAGTAAAAAGCACAAATCAACACTAATTCAATTAGCTCAACAGATTGGCTATTTGTATTCTGTTCGACTGAATCATACTGACTCTTTTACCTATTTGGTCACAATCAGTTTACTTCCCTCAATGGTAGTTGTGAAATGAGTGCTTTGGGAGAAATTTGTAAGCATATGAATCCATATCCACAAAATTTCTCTCTAAACTACTCCATGAAAAAAAATTCTTCTTTTTCATTATTTTGATGAAACAAGGGAGAAAAAGTAAGAATGTGGAATACTGAGGGCTAGCCGTACAGGGGAATCATGCTGCTGCCTGAATTGTAGTACCAAAGAACTTTCTCAAGATTAGAGATACTATTAAAAAATGACTGTCTCAAGAAGAGGACGAAATGAGTTCACTTTCCTATGTCTATATCCCTCTTCAGAAAGATACTTTAGTGAGAAGGTAGAGCAGTTTCTCCTGTCTTTCAAAAACTGAAGTATACCTATTCTGTATCACAAAGATTTGAAAGGATAATCAATTTAACATAAAAAGCACAATTATGAGAATGCCTGTTCATGTTTGTGTTTATCAATGCAAATAAACATGTCATAGATAACAGTAACTTCAGAATCTACTTACTTTAAAAATATTCATCCCTATTTCAACTTTCCAGTTCTAAAACTCTCCCTTTTACATAAACAATTGTCATGAAAAAAAAAATTAGATGGGTTTGTAATAAATAACATTCATAGTCATGTTCAAATAATCCAGGGCTTAAAAATTAAGAACCTGGTAAGAATTTAAAAGCCGTTTTCAAATTTTCATGGTTTGTATTCCTCTGGGGAAAGGATCAGGGAAGGACAGGCAGACAAGCAGAAACTTATTTTTAAAGATCATCTAACAAGTCTGCTCCAATCTGAATAAGTAAGGGACCTAAATGAGCTTTAACATTTTTGCTCAATGTAAAAAAGAAAAGATTTTAAATAATTCAGTTCATGAATTTTTCAAACAACCTAGAATATATGTTATTGTTAATACTTAATGAAGCTTTTTCTGGAAAAAGCCTATTTTGTTATTTAAACAAATTCATATTGGATGTGAAGTATGGAAAGTATAGAAACATGTGAAAACAAAATGTTCTTACCATGAGTTCTGGTGATGTAATGTCTTTTGGGCCCTGATATGGATCCTCACTGGAAGCAAATGAAGCCAGTATTGACAAACCATTGAAAACCTGTTGATAGTGTTCTCCAATGCGCAACAGTAGTTCATTATGTAAACCTTGGAAATCTTGTCTCAGCAAGCTACCCAATTCAATCTCAGTTTCATTCTAAACACAGAAATAAAATCCTGAATTGTTAACTTCTTGCAACAGAGGTTTGCTTTCATGTCAGTGATGCTGGAAAGACTCATTTTTAGGAGGCTATTAATAAACAAGGATACAAAACCAGGTGACTAGAATCATTGGTGATATATCTTAAGGAAAAGATTTTTAGAATTAGGAAGGAATTTTAATAATCCTCTCATTTTTTCCCCTTTTATAGCCTTCTTGTCTAGGGGACAGATAGTGAAGGAAAGGTGACCTTATGTTTCATAGAAATAACCTGAGCTAGATTTTAAACTTACTTAGTTTTCTGAAAAAGACTACGATATGAAAATTCAATACTCACAGAAACGTACCTCATCATGCTGTGATTACAAGAACCCAGATCCTTAGACACTACTTTAGGTTACAAAAAGCACTTCAAACAATATTCTTGGAGAAAAGACTGACTGAAAGTAATTCAACAAAATTTAACAGATGTTTATTAAGTACCTATTTTAGGCAAGGAACTGGGAATATAAAAACAATAAAGAAAGCAGTCCTGTCCAAAGAAGCTTTCTGTCTACTATACTAGCCGGATTCAACACAGATGCATAAATCCAGTTCAGAGAAGGTTTTTATAGCGCAAGTGACACCTGAGCCAAGCAAGAGGAGGGTCCTGAGGAAAGAAAGATGTACATTCCACCCATGGTAGATGGCTTATACAGATGCACAAAGAGGAGAGACTGAATACCAAGTCTGAAGAATAGTCCCAGGAGTTCCGTTTGGCAGGACTACAGACAGTGTAAAGGGGAATAATGTGAGATAAGGCTAAAAAGGTAGGTTAGAGTCAAAACATGGAGAGCCCTAAACATTGGGCTGAGGAGTTTGTGTTTTGTCTTGAAAGTTTCTGAGCAGGGAAGTGGCATATAAAGGAAACCTACACCTTGGGAAGATTACTCTAGCAACTGAGCGAAGAGGAAAGGGACTAGTAGCAGTGAGAACATTTGATATTAGAGCAATCTAGAAGAAAAGCAGTGTGTTGGAGATAGAGTGTGGGAAATAGAGGAATGACCCAGTAAGTAATAAAGTGGGGACAGATGCTAAAAACCTATGGAAATACAATAGACAAAATTTGACAAACAACTGAACAGAGGTGTGGAGAAGATGTCTAAGAGGGCTACAAGGTTAGAACCAGAAGTGATTGTGAATAGTTCTACTTGACAGAAACTGGGAAATTTTCCTCAAAGCAGGATGGGGTGGGGAGGCAGAGAAGGGAAGAGAGAATGAATTTAATTTTAAATGAGTTTGAAATACTGCTGGGGCAGCAAGGAGATATCCAGCAGGCAGGCAACACAAGACTAAAGTTCAGGATATTATCAAATCTGGGCCCTTAATCATTGTCTTCTCTGGTTGAGACTTTATCTCTTCCCACAGTAACTGCTCCAAATCTTCTCTTTTCTAAAGTCACCTGCACTCCACTACCTCTCCATTCCTTCACAGCAGATAAACTCACCTCACATTTAACTGAAAAAATTAAAACCATCTTTAAGAAGCTCCCCAGTTACACACTTCAAATCTGCATCATCCCCCATTCACTCTTCTTTGCTCCCATCTCAGAGGATGACACTTTTTCTTGTTAAAACTAATCCTTCTACTTGTGCCATTAATCCCATCACCTCCTATCTCCTCTTGGATACATGTCCCTTTTAAGCTCCCACTCTCTACAATTTCCAAATTCTCCTTACTGTTTCCTTTTCTGCTGCTTACAAACACAACCAAGTCTGCTTCATTTGATGCTACTATCTCCTTAAATCACTGTATTCAGCTCTCTTCCCTTTCACAGTCAACTCAGAAAGTGTTCTCTCTGCTCAATGGTTCCATGTTCTCCCCTCCCACTCACTTCTCAACACTTTGTAATCTGCCCTATCAACCAACTGATACTGCTCTCTCCAAGATCACCAAGGATCTCCTTATTGCTAATCCAACGGCTTTCTCAGAGCTCATCTCTGGCCTTTCTCAAGTGTTTCAAATGATGATCATGACCTCAACTTGACCTCAACTCTTAAAAGTGCAAAATACTACAAAGAGGACAAGAATGAACACTGAAAAAATGTCATTGGATTTAGCAATAAAGAGAACCTTGATGATCTTGAAGAGAGCAGTTTCAGTTGGGGAGAAGTATAAAAATCAGATTGCAAGGGTTGATAAATGGACAGATACTTTCTCCTCTCCAGGTTATCATGATACTAATCTGTCCTGATCCTTCTCAGTCTCTTTTGCAGGATCTTCACTGATGTCCTATCCCATGTTTGAGGATATACCCCAAGGCTCTGTCCTGGGCTCTCTTTCTTTCACTCCACTTTTCTCAATGATCTTATCAGCTACCAAAGATTCACCTCCTATTTCTAAGAAGGTCAGCTTTCAAAACCATATAGCCAGCTCTTATCTCTCACCTGAGCCCTAGTCCCCATCTCTAATTGCCCACAAGACATCTTCACATGGATGTTCCATAGACATTTCAAACTTAATACGTCAAGATAGAGCTCCTTATCTTTTCTCCTAAGCCCAACCTTCTTCCCAATTCCCTTACTTTTGCCAATTAGGCTACCACCATTATAGTCACCCAGGTTCACAAGTCCTACTGATTCTCCCTCCAAAACACTTTCCACCTATACTACAACCACTGTAACTCAGGCCCCCATTCTCTTTCATCTGACTTGTTCTAATTGCCTCTGAATTGGTTTCTTTGTCTCAACCTCTCCTCTTTCCAATCCAACCTCCACACAACTGGCAAACTGATGTTTCTAAAATGCTGTTCTGACCATGTTATTCCTCTGCATAAGAAGTTCCAGTGGCTCCCCATTGTCTTTAGGATAAAATAAAAACTCCTCAATTTAGCATTTAAAGCACTTCAAACTCTGGCTTCGGTCTACGTTTCCAGGCAAATTTCACATTATAGACTGAGACAAACATTTAAACAATGTATAATAACGGGTCATTCTTCTAGTGTCTACATTTTGTTTCTCTCCATCTCCTCACCCAAAAGACCTCCTCTAATACTGTTTTAATGATAACTATAAAATGTTTGACAAATATCAAATTACCTGGAGGTAATGAAGTGCACGTTCCAGTTCATCTTTGGAGCAAGAACAGACCAAGTGGGAAAAAATGTATTTGAAGTTATTTATTAATATCTCTCTACGGTTTACATTTAATTGTTTTCCTATTGTTCGAATGAGAGCAGAGGCTGCTGGACTTGCTTTGGCAGCAAGGTCAGGTAACAGGACTTGCAATGTTCTCTGAATAAAGAAATCAAAAAAATACATTTATTTAGATGGTAGAATTCCTGGATATTATATACACTAAAGTATTTTGTAATGACCAAGTTCCTATGTTAAGTTCCAGGTGAGTTTGAGGTGTTGCTGAGATGCCAGGGGAAGATGTCCAACAGGAAATGCAACACTAGAGTTCAGAATATTATCTAATCTGTGCCCTCACTGCTGCACATCAATTTTTTCATCTTTCTCTGACTCTATCTCACTCTTCATAGCAACTGTTCAAAGCCTTCTTTTCTCTCAAGTTACCTGTATACTTTAAATTTATATTAGAAATGGAAAATATATAGATAACTAGCTAAAAAGATTTTACTTTTTTTACCCAACTATTTTAGACTGTTAAAAGTTAACTTACTCACTTATGATTAAGAACAATGCTTTTACAATTTCTGATGATATTCCAAATTTTAAACTTCTCTGGTAGAGTCAAACTTAAGAACTTTTACACGGCTCTCCCTCTTTACATGGATAAAGAGTGAGGATAATTTGGTTACAGTAGAAACTGTGAAAGCATCCTAAGGACCCTCTTATTCTCTCTTTAGGCTACATATTACAAAATATATTACTTTTGTCTGAGTCCTCAGAGGTGTAATCTAAATGAGAAACTGTAAAGTCTTTCTTTAACTATCAGTTCCAAAAAAAAAAGTCTTATGCTGGAGTTCCTGATTTTATTATCAAAACTCCAACTGGTTCTTACATTCAATCAGTTAGGAAGGGCATATCACTTAGCCTCTATATGTCTCAGGTTCCCCACTGATTTATAAAATGAGGGAGTTAGACATCTATGTTTCTATCTTATTGTGGAATGTTGCCTTTTGTTTGGGAATACTATAAATTGTAATTAGAAATGGCTTAGGTTTTGAGCATTTCAATTCTTAAAATGTTACTTACTTTTTATGTGCATGTTTCTTGTCATCCTACATAAATGGCAAACTCCCTGAAGAGAAGGCCTGTGTATAACACAGTCTTCTTTGTATTTCTCACAGTGCTAAGTACTTAACATTTGCTAGATAATAACAGCGAGTCACGATGATCACGATGATGACAATACTGATTATAGCCAGCACTTATGTAGCACTTAATATGTGTCAGGCACTGTACTAGGCACTCTACAAATATTTCATTTTTTTCCAACAACCCTGGAAAGTAGGTGCTATTAGCCCATTTTGCAGTTGAGGAAACTGAGGCAGAAGTCAAGTCACTTGCCCAAGGTTACACAGCTAGTCAAGTGCCTGAATCTGAACTCAGATCTTCCTGACACCAGGCCATTACTGGAAACCACAGCACCTCCTAAATGCCTAGTCTACTAAGTGGATGAATGCTGCAGTGGAAAACCATAAGATGGTTGACCACTCAGCTTATAATCCCAGAATATGAATTTAGGTTCCTTAGTATACCTTAATTGACTAAATCAAAGTTACAAGAAAATGCTTGAAATTCAGAATGATGAGTAAGATTAAGTTTTTATGGATATATACATGTGATTAGTTTAAAAATAACAAAGTAAATCAAAACAAAAAACGAATGAGCAATAGGTAGAACAAAAACAGTCAATTAAAAATAAACCACATTTTTCAACTTACAGTAAGGAACAGATTACTATCAGTAAAGTCAAAAACATTGGAAATTTCAGATAAGATATTTCGTGTCATTTCCTGCTGGCGAGTAACATCTTGCTTTCTCATCTCAGCATTCTGACATGGAGTGTTGGGGAGTGCTGTCTTCTGGCTGGAATGGAGGGATTCCACCAAAAACTAGAACATAAACAACTTAAATATCAGTTTTTATCACTAGAAGGAAAATTTCTATCACAGAATAAAAAAAAAAACAAACCAAGGTTTAAATGCTTGAATTCTTGGATATGAATTGATTTAATAAGAAAAGCAAGCCATAACACCATAGGAAATACTAATTTTTTCCCCTCTAAAAACCACCATAAAACAAAGGCATAACTTAAGAACAAAAAATAAGGCTGTTCATATGGCAGAGAAAGTAATTAAAGGGAAAACACATTAAATTATCATGAATACGTATTTATGTACAATCTTAAACATGCAGGCATATATCTAGGTATCTTTATAGCTACTGCGTTATAAAGCAGCAATACTTTATCCCAAAATGGAATTCTACTTTTAAGGAAAACAAGCTAAGCTTACATTGTAAGCAATGTGCAGATATCACAGAGCAAGGTTGCTCCTCTATATTTAGCAAGGATACTGGCTCATACCTGGCAGATAGGTTTCTTGTACTGACTGAAAAAGGTCTGCAGTTTAACACATTTGGCTGCAGCAAGCGCTCTGATTTCTGTGTATGCTGCTCCAGAAATAGATGGTGATTTGGACAACAAACAATGCAGTAGGTGCAAGAGTGCAAAAGGTACCAAATCTCCTTTTGCCGCCCTTAAAAGATGAAAAATTTTGTTAGTGTCTCAAGTTTTATAAATGTAAAGTTCCCTCCAGATGAACCTACCTTTCCATAAAGCTTTTCTCGGAAGGCTTTTCATATATAATACAACTAGGAAAAGTTAGTGAAGTATGAATTCATCAAGATATCACCTCATATGTGGTAATGGACACATTTCCTCTTTTGGAATAAAGGCTTTTCCTTATTAGATTATGGATTTTAATACAATGAGAACACGTTTCAGTACATGTAAACCAATCTTCTTTAATTACTTCCCCCCATTAATTCAATATTAAATGTTAACTACACCTTGGTTAATGGAAAGTAATGTATAAAGAAATCACACATTTTAAAGAAGGATAAGATAAAGATGCTTAAGGACTGAGATCAGGGAATACGGGATAAGCAGTGATGTCATGGATTTGAATCATAGCTTTACCACTTATTGTGTGGCTTTGGGCAAGGCTTCAGTTTCGTCATCTGTGAGTGACGCAGTTGCACGAGGTAACCTCTAAGGATCCTTCTAGCTCTAAATCTATGATCTCACAAATCAGAAATACAACAAAGGAGAAAGAACATGGCTAACTACAAAGTTTAGTCTATAATTAGCTTGTTATGTTGGCAAAATAATATTGTTTTTGTTATGTTTACTATATGGCAAAATATAATGATTCAGAGGGAAATAAGTAACATTGCAAATGTGTAGTCAAATATACCTTCCAATATCCCCTGTTGTAAGAATCAAGGTATCCTTCAACTCATTATTTCTTGACATTTGGGCATGTGTATATGCCTCTTTCATTCTCAAGACAAAAAGCTGTTAACAAAAAAATATTCAATAACTGATTAAAGATGTTTTTTGGAACAAGATTTTTAATAATGACAATGTTAAGAAATTAAAAGCCAACCTCTTTTATAAATCCATCTTCAGAGTCCAAGGATTCCAATATATATCTGATGTTTCCACTAAAAGCCATTCTTACATCCTTGTCTGGGTCCTCCATTAAATTTAATAAAGCGCCAAGGACTACTTTTACATCTGCTTCATCTTCCCGAAAATTGAGGTGTTTACAAAGATGAGGTAGATTATCTATGAATGCTAAAGGGTAAAACATATATAACACCTAATTAACACATTTTAAAATATATAAGGAATATTATGTTCATGTTTCAATGAACAAAGTACATTACAATACAAATTTTACATTGATTTTTAGTGAAGAAAGAATGAAAAAACCTTTATAATATTCCACACTTATACTGGAATAAGAACCTTCCAAGCATAAGTTCATTATATTAGCTATTTTTCATTTGATCAGTCCAGTGTTCAATGGCTCAGTCAAAATATAAGTTACAATAAATAGTGAACAGAGCTATGCAGCAGCATCTAAGGAGCTTCAAAATCTCATATGAATATTTCAGTGTATCACATGCACTAGGACAAAACTACTTCTAATTTCTAAATTTTCAAAATTTATTCCTTTTGGTGTTGTAATGGATAGGATGCTGGGCTTGGGAGTCATCAAGACCTGAGCTCAAATCTTGCCTCAGACAGGTGGCCCTGGGCAGGTCACAAATTTTCTCAGCTTCACTTCATTTGTAAAAAGGGATAATAACACCACCTACTTCAAGGGTTTACTATGAGGATCAAAGAAGATCACTGATGTAAAGTGCTCTGAAAAGCTTAAAATTATACAAGCTATTATAATTTTGTTGGAAAATTTAATTTAGCAAATCCTTCCTACAGGTGAGCTAAAAGTGAATGACTGATAATATTCACCGACAAACTGTGACCATGAGGTTTTCTTCAGTTTAATTCAAATAAATAACCTTCAAATTCAAATAAAAAACCAATACTTTAGCCAAGTCTGACCTTCATTTTCCTCATTTATAAAATGGGGAACTTTACTGCCTACCTTACTGGATTACTGTGACAAACATCCTTTTATACTGTATGTTTTACAATGTGAGATTATTTTATTTTGAAGCAGCAGTAGTTGCACTAGTATACTAGGAAAACAGTGATGAATTTAAAGGTAATAAGCATAATGGACTGAAAAGCAGTTTTTTAGTTCTGTGAAATGTACTTTTAACCATTGCTAAAATTCTTATTCATTTGCTCTGATGTAATTTTTTTCAAGCCCCACAGGTCCAAGATGATTTCAAACTAGACAATAAAACAAACTACCACTTACCCAATTTTACTGGACTAGGCACTTTTTTTTTCAGCAAGAAAAGGATTGGCTTGCAGATAGAAGCTTTCAGTAGAGAAAACGACTGTTCACAATCAGAAGTAGCTGTGAGGTTCTTACAGAAGACACCAACATTTCCATCCTCAGAGAGAGGTTCTGTTAAAGGACTCTTCAACTCAAATGAGCCACAAAGAGTACAAATCAGCTGTCCAAGTATTGTGGCAAATTCTTTCTTGACAGCACCAAAATCATCTTTGACTTTATCTCTGTATTTAGAAAAAAAGTTATCTTTCTGAATATTCACCTATGTGACCACGTCAGGAATATTAACATATTCATTTGCATCAACACATCAAGCAGTAACAGGCTATCGTAAAAAATATATAGATTTTCAAACTCAAGTTGCCATCTCCTCTTCATTATCATCAGTAAACACTTATTAAGTACCTTAAAAATGTTAACTAAGTTACAGAATCTAAATGAATAAAACAATACATACATGAGAATCTTGGGAATTCTTTTGTAAGAATTTTTACTCCGTTGATGCAACAAGATAGAGAATCCTCTAACGCAACTAGCACGAATTATTTCATGGGAGCTTTGCATTGCCCAATAATATACTGCTGTTCTCCATTCAAGATAAATACTTCTCGGGAACAAAGTCAGAAGGTATATACACTGTGACTGTGCCTGGGGTGCTGAAAAGATGGAAGTTTACTGAAGTTTTTTATATCACTAATTATAAATACTTGTTGCAAAGACAACATTTGGTATATATTTATCTAATATAATTAAAGGCAGTATCCCAAAATTAAAATATAGTATAAACCATAAGAGAAAACTGATATTAAGGACAGTGAAGGAGACACAATTTTCTCTGCACTTACAGAAACTATCTGAAATACTCTGGCTCAGTGACAGAAGATCAGTACCAAATGTGGTCAGCTTTAAAGAAGGGTCTTCAGAATGGCTATGAATCCATGGAAGTGATAACATTCCACATAGATCCTCCAAAATCTTATCTTCAAATGGAGTTTTTACTGAAAAAACATACACAATAGGTAATTAATTTCATTTCAATCCTTACAATATATCTAAAGGTTTTTTTAAAATAAAATAAATGCATGTGCTGCATAACAACATCAAATGGATTTCTATATAAATGAATTTGAGTTGTGACAGAAAAGTCTTCTATCTAGTTTTAAGGTGGAGATAACTCTGGTTTCTCAAAGACTGAGCTACCAAGTTATGACAGGACTTTCACCACGCTAGAAACTTCAGTTTGGGCCCACTGAAAAGCATGGCTGTCATTCAAAAACATCTGAGCTAAGTTCTAAGAGGCTCCTGATTGATCAATTTTCGGACACATCAACTCCTAAAGAAAGCCAATGGAATCGGTGGTCTTTGAATTAAAAGAATCTATTTTACAAAAAAATGTTCATTGTAAGAAAAGTTAAATCAAAATATTTCACCATTAGGAATACAGGGCTAAGGAATTACTTTTAATCATTTATACGAAGGACAACATTCTGCTGAATCTTGCTGTATAGCAAGATTCAGCAGAATAAATAAACCAGAAAAACAAAGGAACGTATTTGCGCATTCTAAAGAAAGGTAAACTGTGAATGACTTTAACTATTCTCATCAATACAATAATCCAAGAAAATTCCAGAGGACATAAAATGAAAAAATGCTCTCCACCTCCAGAAAAAGATCTGATTGCACATGAATCTGAATGCATAACAAAGCACACTTTTTCTTTATTTTTTCCGGGTTTTTTTTTGGTCATGTTTCACATGGATGTATCACCTCTATCAAACTGTTTATGCTCTCAGTGGGAGGGGGAGGAGGGGAACATGGAGAGAATTTGGAACTTAAAATTTTTAAGAAAATGATAAAAACATTTTTACATGTAATTGGGGAAAAATATTAAATCATTTTAAAAAATAAAAAACTTAAAAAATAAAGACATGTGAATTTAAACTTCAGATACCACTAACTCCATAAGAAAGCTTATTATATATTGATTTCATTTTTAAAGGTTTTTCCAGTTTTTTGTTTATTTCCATAACTTACCTTGCATATAAAACAAAGCATCAAATATTTTCAGCACTCTATCAATCACTGATTCCAGATTAGGCTTCTGAACAGATTCTAATAAACATCTACATATCTTAAGCACTCTTGTAACAAAATCCAGAGACAGCCAGGTTATTTGTATATTCATTACTAAGTCTGAAGACCTCATCTTATTTTTATGGGGAGTGACTTTATAATTAAGGCTGCTGTAAATGAAAAATAAAAAGATATCAGAATAAAATCATTTGATAACGTTCAAAACCAGTATTCCAGTAAAGCCAAAAGCAATAATGAATACATATGGGGTTCAAAATTATTCTGTACCTAGCTCATTCTAATCACAATGGGAGGCCAATATAAATATGCAAATATATTAGTTATATCAAATGTAATCATTTTAAACTTGAGCTTTCTGTCCATGTTTAGGTCTTAGGCAGGCCTGTTACTCTATTTACAAAGCACAGTTAGTAGCAGTTTCATGTTTAGGGAACAAGATGAATATAGAGGGTGTAATGGGAGAAAAGTGCAGAAAGCCAATAATATGAAATAAAGCTGAGTTAGTTTGTAGCCAGACATGAGTGTTCTTCAATGTGCTACTACTGAACTACCTGCTTCTTCTACTACGGGGTTTGAAATACATGTTTCATAATAAATTTTCTTTTATACTGGGACTTGTTCCTTTCTAGCTCCTCTCATATTCTGGCACTCACTGAGACCTAGCTCCCTGCTGACAACACTACATCCTTGGCCTTTTCCAGGGCTTCATGCACTTTCACTCATATATCCTCAATCCTTGGTAGTGGCAGGGGTGTCAGGATTCCCTTTACTCCGCATTATCACTTGCAGATTTTCCCTCTACTGTCATCTCTCTAAGAACCCAACCCCTGGGTCAGTTTCTATCTACCACAAGTCCTACCCTCAAATGAGGAGACTTCAAAATGCATGATGATATTCCCTCAAAAATTCTAACCTACCAGTTCTTCAATCTACTCAATTCCTATGGCTTTCAACTCTATGCCATCTCAGCTACAGAGTTACCCTAGAATGTGCCACCATTCCAACTGTTCTACATTTATGTTCATGAACTCTGACTTTCCTTTAGCTGATCATAATCCTTCATCATTCTACCTTTCCCTCTGCTTATGATTCCTAACCCTGTCAGGATTCCTTTCTCCTCATGACCTTTATTCCTTCCATCCCTCAGTTCCTTCCATCCCTCCTACCACATACTAGGTACATTCTCCTCCTTTCCTTATCTCAACCCTTTGGTGAACCACTTAATCTCTCCACTTTTCTTTACCCTTTGTCCTATCTTGTCTTGCCAAACCCTCAACCCTAGATAATTCCACTATCCTCCTCTTTCACACCTACTCATGTGTTGCTGAAAGAAGCAGGAGAATATCATGAAGCCTTGATTACTTCCAGACTCCAACTGCTTATTAGACATCTCAAACTTACTGTACCACAAACTTAAGTCCAAAATGAACTCATTGTCTTTCTCCCTAAGCCATACTCTTTTCCTAATTTTCTTATTAAGGCTGAAGGAACTTCGTATCCTCCTAGACTCACTCCCAAATGTCATCCTTGATTCCTCACACTTTTTCACTCCCCAATGTCCAGTCTGTTGCCAAGTTCTAAATATTCTACCTTCTCAATATCTCTTGTATATGGACTATTCTGTCCCCTGACACTATCCCCACCCTGGTGCAGCCTCTTATCACTTCACACCTGCACAACTACAACAGCCTACTGTGCGGCCCTCCTCAAGTCTCTATCTATTCCAGTCCATCTTCCCATTAAAGGACAGGTCTAATTTGGTCACTCTCCTATTCAATAAATGCCAGTGGCTAATCTCTGCCTCCAGGATCATCATGAAGTTCTCTGTTTGGCCTTTGCCCACCTTTCCAGTCTTCTTATATTTTACTGCCCAATATAACATGTACACTATAATCCAGCGATTCTGAGCTTCCTGCTCTTCCTTGAACAAGACTGGCTTTCCTTCTCAACTAGAATTCCCTCCCTCCTCACCGCTACCTCTAGTTTTCTTTAAGTCTCAGCTAAAATCCCACTTTTTATAAGAAGTCATTCCTACTCCCTCTTAATGTTAGTGCTTTCTCTCTGAGATTATCTCCAGTTTATCTTGTATGTATCTTATTTGCAAATAGTTGTTTACATGGTATCTCCTATTAGGTTATGAACTCTTTGAAGGCAGACACTACTTTTTGCTTTTCTTATTATCTACAGAAGTTAGCACAATGCTTGGCAAAACATGCTTCTTGACTTAACTTGTTGACTTGATTGGATCCAAAAGAAATCTAATACATAAATTTAAATGGGCTTTCACTGTGGCAAAGCAATCCTTTTATATCATCCCACTCACCACAGAAATCATTCCAAACCTTTCGATCTCCTCTTAACCCTTCCACTGTACTCCTCCCTACAATCTCGGCTGAGAATCTTACTTCACTGGAAAAAAAATGAAGCCAGTGGCCAAGTTTCTCCTTCCCCTTCCTCCTTTCATATCACCGAGAGAGTTTTTTCACACTATTTCCTTATTCGCCCTGGGTCACATGAAGGGGTCGTCTTCACCTTGCCAAAGTCATCTTCTCTACCTGGACCTTTAACTACTATCATTACCACTCTCTCTAATCTCCAATCTCACCTATTGACCATCTAAAAACATGATCATGTCTTTGCATACTTAAACCCTATGTTCAATGTGACCAAGTCCCTAGCTATTCTACTATTTATCTTCTCCCCTCCTCAGCTTGTCTGCTTGAGGAAGTCATCCATAATAGGAATCTCCGTTTCCTTTTCTCTCACTCTTCTACACCCTCTGTAGTCTTGCTGCTGAACCTATCATTTAAATCTATTGGATTCTTCTCAATCCTCATACTTCTTGACCTCTCTGAACCATCTGACCTGTTGATCACCTTTTAATTCCTGAATACACGCTCCTCTCTAGATTTTCATAATGCTATTGCCTATTGTTTCTTCTCCTACCTGACTATTGCTCAGTCTCCCTTACTGGATCTTCATCAAAGTTATGATCATTAACTGTGTGGTTGTCCCCCCAAGGATTCCTTGGGCCCTGTTTTCTTTCTCTACATTCTCTTGATTGGTGAAAGCTGAGGTGAGAGAGGGAAGAATTAAGGATCACCCAGAGCTTTTGAACCTAAGTAATTGGGAAGATGATGACATCATGAACATAAATGAGGAAGGATGAATGGGATTAAGAGAAAGATAATAAGTAGAGTTTTAGACAGGCTGAGTTTAAGGTACAGATGTCCAATAGGCATTTGTCAGTATGGGACCTGGGTTCATGGGTAAGATTAGGGATGGATAGACTTAAGTTCAACTCAACAATCACTCATATAGAGGTAAAAATTGAACCCATGAGATTAAATACTGTAACGATAGAGAAAAAAGGACCCAGAGCAGATCTTTAAGGGGCACCCATGTTTATAGGGTAGGAGAAAGATGAACGCGAGACCAAGAAAGAGTAGTCATGCAAATAAGAGAAAAAACAAGAAAAAAAGCAGTGTTACAGAAACCAAAGGAGAATATTATATTCAGAAAGGAGAGGTCAATAGTGTCAAAAGTTGTAGGAAGGTAAAGAACAAGGGGAGGGCAGCTAGCAGGCACAGTGGACAGAGTGCCAGGCCTGGAGTCAGGACCTGAGTTCAAATCTGGCCTCAAACTCTTATTAGCTGTGTGACCCCGGGCAAGTCACTTAACCCTGTTTGCCTCAGTTTCCTCATCTGTAAAATGAGCAGGAGAAGGAAATGGCAAACCACTCCCAGTATCTTTGCCAAGAAAACCGCAAATGAGGTCATGAAGAGTTGGACGCAACTGAAATGACTGAACAACAATAAAAAACAACAAAGAACAAGGAGAATTTTAAAGAAGGTCATTCTATTTAGCAGTTAAGAGACCACTGGAAGCTTTGAAGAGCATAGTTATAGCAGAATGCTGTGGCTGGAAGCCACACTGTAAGGGACTGAGATGTAGATAGTAAGAAACTCTGCTACTAACTAGCTGTGAAACGTTAGGCAAATCATTTAACATCTCTGAGCCTCACTTTTCTCATTTGCAAAAAGGCATAGCTAATTTAGATAGTTTTAAAAGTACCTTTCAGCTGTAAAATTCAACAACATATAGTCAGTCTAGAGAGGTTTTTGTACTGCAGATAACCTCAAGGAAATGAGCAAATGAGGCCTCCTACTAAGATCTTTTAAACACAAGGTAAATTTATCAATTATGGGCCAAGACTCCCACCAAGAAGACACAAGAAGTTACCCTAAATTGTTTTTACCAGTCCAAGATTTGCTGAGAACAGTGGACGGTACACAGAGCAGTCAACTGCAAAATGACAACAATTCCTTCTAATGTCTGAATAATGGGGCTTTCCATACTATTTTGCTCAAGTAGAATGAGAAGAGATTCAGCTTTCTTGATCAGTGCATTCCACAACATGTTCTTTTCATTCATGTCCACACGATTAATTCTATAATTAATAATAATTATTTCAGAATATTTTCCTTTAAGCAGAAACCCAATTCAAAAAATTTAAACATAAAAATATAAAAAGTGTTTAATACTGAAATATATACTAAACTAGATTTACAGCAAATGGTCTATCTAGTATGTCTTAATGTTGCTTAAATGAAATAATCTCATCTGAAGTTGAATTTCATAAATTACTAGTCTGTAAGATAATATAATGGCTTTAAGTATTTTAAAAAGAAAAATTAAATAGAAACTGGGAAGACTGGTACGATCACTGTACATATCTGCATACAAATTAGTCAATTTCAACCTTACAGTAAGTATGAATGCAAAAGCATTCCTTTAACAAAGTTCAGGCAAAACAAATTGGATATATTTGTCTTATGAAAAGCAAGTATTTAACTTAAAGTGCTAATGAGGCTCTACTAATGTACTAAACACAAACACAATTACAGCCTTACTCTTCTGCCTGCACTGCTGAGTTAGAGAAACGTTTTGATGATAAACTTAGCCGCTGTCTTTTTCGTGGTATTCCATCACTACAGCTGTTCCATTCATCACTGAAAGGAGTATCTTGCTGGGTGTCACATTGAAATTGCTCAAAGATTTCCATACTTTCAAGCTTTAATGCTGCATAAAGTGAGCCCAACAAATACTGGAAAAACAAATTAAGAAAGTCTATTAGTAACCATACTTACACTGATCAAAAATATAAAAGGGAGTGGAAAAAAAGACCTCAGATATGTTACATACTTCTTAATAAAGCTAACATATTTTCAAAGGCATTAATCAGTCTTTTACTCCTCTATCAATATAGCTATTCTTTATTTTCTGTTATTTTTGTTAAAACTATATTCCCGCTCAATAACCATGCCATCTCTCTTCCTCAAAATGACATAAAGATAAATTCTAACAGGGAATTACACAATTACTTCCACAGGGAAAACCCAGCTATGTTTTAACAAAATTATCTACAGAGGAAAAAAAGGTAACGCCTGTTTAGTCATATTTTTTTTTTTTTGCTCAACTCTCTAAGCCAAACATTTTGTTTGCCATGTCTTGCATGCCATGTCTGCATAAGAAATACTTTATAAAATGCTATTCCGCTTCCAGAGCAAGCCCTGATGAACTCTGAATGCAAACTGAAGTATAATTTTCTCACTTCATTGTTTTGTTTTGCAATACAGCCAATATGGAAATATGTTTTACATGATTTCACATATGTAACTGACACTTTATTGTTTGCCTTTTCAGTGAGTAGGGAAGGAATGGAAAAGAGGGAAAGAATCTGAAA
Source organism: Notamacropus eugenii (assembly GCF_028372415.1). Classification (NCBI taxonomy): domain Eukaryota; kingdom Metazoa; phylum Chordata; class Mammalia; order Diprotodontia; family Macropodidae; genus Notamacropus; species Notamacropus eugenii. Next base: position 330,718,830 of record NC_092877.1, read on the forward strand.
CTCAAAATTAAAAAACAAAAAAAATGTTAAAAATAAATAAATAATGGCCAGGGAGGGAGAAGATATACTTTATTAATCTATTTATTTACTTAATGTTGGTACCACATCATTTTATATATTTTATATTAGCAATTTTAATCTTCTAAGAGGGCAAAATCTATGAAACTAATGACCAGTGCACTGAGCCAGCCTTTCATTAACAATATAAAAAATTAACTTACCCCACACAAACCAATTTTTATAGATTAGTCTAAGCAAACACAAGGTCTCCTTCCAAAACTGTATTTTAATTACAATTCCTCTAAAACCACAGAAAAAATACATTATGTACATGGATATAGAGGAATGAGGTATGCTGCACCAAGGAAATAATACTTAGTCATGGCTCTGCATTTGGGCTATTTCTGAAAAATAAACTTCCCTCACTAACACAATGTACACAAATGAATGATCAAAGTACATACAACAAACAAATGATAAAGGTACACATCTATCAAATAACATTCAAAATTACCCACCTCTCCTTCCACCTGAACTCCAAGTGTATTCACAAAAACCCTACAAATGCTGCTTACGTAGGTCTTCCTGATCTGGAAGGCAGATTCATACCCTGCTGGCACAAATCTAAGGAAATATTGCAGCAAGTGGCAAAAAGCAGATTTCAGCGATTCAGATTTAAGCTTCACAAGTACATCCGCTTCAAACAGGAGCCAGAGTCTCTCCAGTAACATACTCAAATACACAGGCTCCATATTTCTATGAGCCTCTGCTTCAAAAGGGAACATCAACTTCATTAACTGTGATAAGGGCTCTTCATACAGTTTTAGTTGATCTGAATCCATTTCTGTAACACTTTTTAGTAATTCAAAAAATGAATTGAAAAATGTGTTTGCTGATTGTTCTGGTAGTCCCCCAAGTTCAAAAAGCCTGGTCAAAAGACAAATTGCTAAGGCTTTAATGTTAGGACTGCCATACTTTAGCAGAGAACAGCCTATGCCCCAAAGTAAAAGTTCTTGTCTTCTAAAAAACACAATGGCAATAATGTCATTGAGAATTGTTAATAACGCAACTTCAATAAACTCCACATTTTGCATGCTCAATAACTGCAGAGGAGCAGATAGCAAATATCCCATGTGTTTGTCTAGGTTACTTAAAAATCTGTTCACTATCACTGGCCATTCTATGGTTTGTCCCATTTCACTTCTTTTGTGAAGATAAATCAAGTCCTCACAAAGACGTAATAATTCTCTTGTTAGCACCCCAAAAATTGTTGAACTCTTGCTTTTGTAGAGAAACAATAACGAGCAGATGACCTCACAAATGTTCTTGTGTAATGGATGACAGGATGGAGTCGCAGCAATTCGAAAAAGTCTTGTCATAATCCAGTGACTGAATTCTTCGAATTAAAAAAAAAGTATTAAGAACATAGACACATTATACGTATGTCACAACTACAAAATTTATTTGCCAAATGGCAATGAATGCATAATAGTTTATTAACAAGAATCTACATTTCCTATGCATAGTTAGGGATATGATTAACAAGTCAAACAAATCAGAAAAAGGTAGAGTAAAAGAAATTATTCTATAACCATATTTGAATCATAAAAGACTAAAGCATATGAATCCTAGTTCAGGTCTGAACTTTACTAACAAAATCCTAACTATTGTCTCTGATTCCAGTCTCTACCTGCTCCAATCTATCCTTCTCAAACACTATTCTGTTCAAAAAACTTCAATGGATTTCCACTGTCTAATGAATAACACATAAATCTAGTTTGACATTCAAGTTTGATATTCAAGCTTTCCTGGGATAAGAAAAAGGCATACCTGGAATACAGACTAGCTTGAGCAAAGATACGGACGGGAAAAGTCTACATTTGGGGATAGCAAATAATTTAGTTTCATTTGATAATAAATATATGAAGAGAAATAATGTAAGATAAAGCTTAAGTGATAGACAGAAGTCATGCTGTAGCACTATTTAAATTTCAACTACAGAATATCTACTTTATTCAATGAACAACAGTGCTAATGGTCTTTGAGCAAAGAAGTGACACAAATAATATCTATGCATCAGGAAGTAAAATTTTTAAGTGGGCTCTCTCAAAGGTGAGAGGCTTAGGGACAAGAAAAGAGAGCCTGAACTAGGGTTGTGGCAGTTGGGATAGATTTGAGAAGATGGACTTGAGAAATATTTGAAAAACAAAACTCATGTGACTTGACCACCCACTCAATACATAGGATGAAAGGCAATTTTCAAACAACTGACTTGCAATTGCGCCATCAGAACACAATTTATTCATAAGCTAAGTAACAGGCATAATCTAGTTGTAAAGACAAAATATCAAACAGAACTACTGGGCCCTCTTCTGGGTGCTACAGTTTAAGGACACGGATAAATGGGAGAGCATCTAGAAAAAGATGAGCAGGATGGTGAGAGGTACAGAGAACATGCCGTGTGAGTACCAGCTGAAGAAAGTGTGGCAGTGAGCAACAGTATTCAATTATGGCCTCTATTAAAGCTTAGAGCAGCACCAAGGCTTTGCAGCACTTGGCACTTGCAGAGCTCATGTGTAAGAGATTACACTTGTGCGCCTCAGAGGGCAGAATTAGGAGCAAAAGGCTGCAAAGGCAGATTAAAGCCTGATGTAAGGAAAAAAATTCCCAACAAATAAACTCAAAAGTCAAATAAGCTGCTGCTGGAGAAAGTGGGTTCCATATAACTAGAGAAATCTTTGAGCAAAGTTGTTGGTAGGTTTTAAGATTACTTTTCAAGGATGCTGTAGAGAATCCTGTTCAGTTATGGACTGAATCAGATGGTCTCTGATATTCCTTCCTACTCTGATAGTTTTTTATCTTATGTTTTTAAGTGTCAATGGAGGTTACTGGGAAGATTAAGCTCAAGTACATGAAAGCACTCTGACAAAATTAAAAAACACTGAAAGTACATGTCATACAGCTTAACCCTTCTTTTAGCCAACAAGGAGACCTACAAAGGGTAAAGAGATCAGGGAAAAAGAAACATTAAAAATCAAGCTGGACAAAGAATTAGAAATATGGGCTGAATCAGATGTTCTCTGATAATCCTTCTGAGGCGTTTTGCTCTTATGTTTTTAAGTGTCAATGAAGGTTATCAGGAAAATGAAGCTCAAGGACATGAAAGCACTCTGATAAAATTAAAAGTACTCAAAGTACATATCTTATAACTTAATCTTCATTTAGACATCAAGGGGACCAATAAAGAGTAAGAAGGGTCAGGATGAAGGAAGTATTAAAAATCAATTTGGATAAACAACTAGAAACAGGTACCTATCAATTGGGTAACAGCTAAATAAAATGTGGTTCATGAATAAAACAAGATAATACAATATACAAAATAAGAAACAATAGAATTACAGGAAGACATATAAGCTGATCCAAAGTAAAGACAATCAGGAAAACCACACATAATCACCACAACATAAACAGAAAAAAAAACAATGAAATGAAACTTGAAGTTGTATAATTAGAATGACTAAGAATTGCCAAGGAGAGGAACTGAAAAATAAATGAATGTTGGAATGAATGAATGAATGAAAGAATGGTACATTCCTCCCATTTTGTAAAGGCTGGGGTGTGGGGAGATTTGGTTATGTAACAGTGCTTTTATTATCAGACACAACTGGTAAGTTAACTGCTTTTGCTGAACTGCTTTTTCTGTCTCTTTAAAATCTTAGTTTCACTAGCAAGAATGGAAGTAGGGATATATCCAGAAACAAATGTAGTATAAATTTCTTTTTTAAAAATCAAGCTGGAGAGAACACCCTTAGTGTCATGAAGAGACGAATGAAGGAAATAACATTTTCTATTTCAACTGCCATATCAAATGATACCCATACTTTATTTTAATTGTAGCTTTGTCTGAAAAGTGAGTTCAGTGCAAGGTAAATGGAACTTAAGATTACTTCTGCTATCTATGAAAGTTACTGGGTATATTCACAATAAAAGATAAGTGATAAAGTTTTGCAGTATTCAATCAAACTAACCAAGTCTTCTGAATTTATGTCAAAATTTCACTGAATAATTATTTACAGATCTGTATGGCACATTTCAGGAGGCAGAAGAGATTCCATGAAAAAAATCATGAGACTCACCAAGACAACTATTTTCAGCCTCCTTTTGTTGATGGCTTCCACAGACATTTACAAACATAAGAGGGAAAGATTTCATGATATGCTGGATGAAATCAAGTAACATCACAGAACTTGGTTGAGAGTCAGTTTTCTTCACAAGTTCTACAGCAACTAAAAACAACAAAATATTAATTTTTAAAACAAATTCCAAAAACAGATTTTAAACTTTGTTGAGACTTAATGTGTTATAAAATCTACTTTATAGATTAAAATTAAAACTGATAAAATATTTTATTGTCTCAATCTCATTGTCAACATTTAGACAACAGACTCTGGACATTCTGTTTGATAAGATAAAGTCAAGCACCTCTGCACAAATTGAGAATCATCAGCACAGGTCTTGACCCATGACATGGACGGCTTCCAAGAAAGCTTAAAATTCAGGGAAGAGATCCTGGGGTTTTTGGAAGAGAGCTTGGGGTCTGGAAGGGGACTGCTTCTTTGTGTCCAGGGAGAAGAACTAAGAGGCATCTCCATTCTCCATGGGTAGAAGTTCTGACTCTCCCTCAAGGAGTGTGGCAGTACTGTAGCCAAGGCCTGTGGCTGAGCCAGGAACTGAAGGAAGATCTAAATGGCTCAGCCATATGCACCCAGGGGTTTGTTTGTGCAGCAGATCAACACAGTCAGCAGACATAATGCACCAGAAGACACTGGGGTCTTGCAAGGCCAAACACGTAAGTTTCTCCAGTGGCTGACTGAAAGGTGAGTTGGGTTATGGTGCAATTACAAATTCAGAACAAGGAAGCAATAAACCTAGTGGAGCTAACTGGAACAAATAAGGAATTACCTTCAAGGACAGGACCTAAGACAGTTGGTAGGGGGCCTCAGTTAAGTCATCTTCCAAAAGGGAAAGGACAAGAAGGTAAGTATATAAGAGGTACCCACCCCTCCCAGATGTCCTTGACTTCTCTGACCTGACTAGCTCCATGTGGGCCACTTCCACTTGGAGTCAAAGAACACATCTCAGGAAGCTGCACTCATCATATAGTCTTGTACCACTCTAGGCATCTCTTACACTCAGACTCAGGAATATGTCTGTCATAAAGCCAACTTTGAACCTTACATGAATCATATCTTCATGTGTATGTCTCATCCCAATTCCATGCTAGACAGTCTGTATCCTAAGTTTCTGAAGAAACGGCCTAATGGAAAATCTCTTACTATGCCATTCAAGTAATTGCTTCTGTTCCAATAAAATTGTGTCCTCTGGCAGACCACTGAAAAGTAAACACTTGGATGGAGGGCTCTGTGAGCTATAATTTTAGAAACTGAAGATGAAGTATATATGCTTAGCACAATGCCTGGCACATTGTAGGGGCTTAATAAATGCTTCTGACTGACTGATTATACTTGGGGAAGACTCAACTACCAAGAGTTGAACACAGGGACACTAACTAATAAAAACAGTTCATATCTACAGAGCACTTTAAAGTGTTACACAAAACGCTTTATTTAAAACACTTCTGTAAGATAAGCTGTACAAATATTAAGTTTTAAAACATCAAAAATGAGGCAATGAAATAACATACAATTCAAAGAAACTAATTCTAATAAATAAAAATATTATGTAGCTTACCAACATTTACATCTGTAAGTATTCTATCAATAAACTGACATAGAATTTGTCTTGGCTTCTGTACAACTGTGTTATAGTCCTCTGGTCTGGTGCTGAAATAAAGTAAAGAATTATTACATCTTGCAGAGCTTTATAATATATTACAAAACAAAGTTTTTTACACGTTTAATTTTTTATTTACCCTAAACTTACTCCTTTCAAGTTCACATCTTCATCAGACCTCTAAGTTCCACTACATTTTAAATGTGTTCCATGATCCCATGGTCTCCAAGGCCCCAAACTCTGAAATTCCCCTCTCTAACCATAATTTCTTGTCCTTTCATCTCTCCCTCTAACGTAATCATTTTAACCCTTACTTTTTTTTTTTAATTTTAAATTTATTTATTTATTTGACATTCATTTTAACAAAATTTTGGGTTACAAATTTTCTCCCCTTTTATCCCCCCCCCCCCAAACACCAAGCATTCTAATTGCCCCTATGACCAATCTGCTCTCTCTTCTATCATCCCTCTCTGCCCTTGTCTCCATCTTCTCTTCTGTCCTGTAGGGCCAGATAACTTTCTACACCCCTTTACCTGTATTTCTTATTTCCTAGTGGCAAGAACATTACTCGACACTTGTTCCTAACACTTTGAGTTCCAACTTCTTTACCTCCCTCCCTCCCCACCCCTTCCCTTTGGAAGACAAGCAATTCAATATAGGCCAAATCTGTGTAGTTTTGCAAATGACTTCCATAACAGTTGTGTTGTATAAGACTGACTATATTTCCCTCCATCCTATCCTGTCCCCCATTACTTCTATTCTCTTTTGATCCTGACCCTCCCCATGAGTGTCGACCTCAAATTGCTCCCTCCTCCTCATGCCCTCCCTTCCATCATCTCCCCCCCACCCTGCTTATTCCCTTATCCCCCACTTTCCTGTATTGTAAGATAGGTTTTTATACCAAAATGAGTGTGCATTTTATTCTTTCCTTTAGTGGAATGTGATGAGAGTAAACTTCATGTTTCTCTCTCACCTCCCCTCTTTATCCCTCCACTAATAAGTCTTTTGCTTGCCTCTTTTATGAGAGATAATTTGCCCCATTCCATTTCTCCCTTTCTCCTCCCAATATATTTCTCTCTCACTGCTTGATTTCATTTTTTAAAGATATGATCCCATCCTCTTCAATTCACTCTGTGCTCTGTCTCTATGTGTGTGTACATGTGTGCATGTGTGTGTACGTGTGTGCATGTGTGTGTGTGTAATCCCACCCAGTACCCACATACTGAAAAGTTTCAAGAGTTACAAATATTGTCTTTCCATGTAGGAATGTAAACAGTTCAACTTTAGTAAGTCCCTTATGACTTCTCTTTGCTGTTCACCTTTTCATGCTTCTCTTCATTCTTGTGTTTGAAAGTCAAATTTTCTTTTCAGCTCTGGTCTTTTCATCAAGAATGCTTGAAAGTCCTCTATTTCATTGAAAGACCAATTTTTCCCCTGAAGTATTATACTCAGTTTTGCTGGGTAGGTGATTCTTGGTTTTAGTCCTAATTCCTTTGACTTCTGGAATATCCCATTCCATGCCCTTCGATCCCTTAATGTAGAAGCTGCTAGATCTTGTGTTATCCTGATTGTATTTCCACAATACTTGAGTTGTTTCTTTCTAGCTGCTTGCAATATTTTCTCCTTGACCTGGGAATTCTGGAACTTGGCCACAATGTTCCTAGGAGTTTCTCTTTTTGGATCTCTTTCAGGTGGTGATCTGTGGATTCCTTGAATACTTATTTTGCCCTCTGGTTCTAGAATCTCAGGGCAGTTTTCCTTGATAATTTCATGAAAGATGATGTCTAGGCTCTTTTTTTGATCATGGCTTTCAGGTAGTCCCATAATTTTTAAATTGTCTCTCCTGGATCTATTTTCCAGGTCAGTTGTTTTTCCAATGAGATATTTCACATGATCTTCCATTTTTCCATTCTTTTGGTTTTGTTTTGTGATATCTTGCTTTCTCACAAAGTCCTTAGCCTCCATCTGTTCCATTCTAATTTTGAAAGAACTATTTTCTTCAGTGAGCTTTTGAATCTCCTTTTCCATTTGGCTAATTCTGCTTTTGAAAGCATTCTTCTCCTCATTGGCTTTTTGAACCTCTTTTGCCAATTGAGTTAGCCTATTTTTTAAGGTGTTATTTTCTTCAGCATTTTTTTGGGTCTCCTTTAGCAGGGTGCTGACCTGCTGTTCATGCTTTGACTGCATGTCTCTCATTTCTCTTCCCAGCTTTTCCTCCACCTCTCTAACTTGATTTTCAAAATTCTTTTTGAGCTCTTCCATGGCCTGAGCCCATTGAGTGGGCTGGGATACAGAAGCCTTGATTTCTGTGTCTATGCCTGATGGTAAGCATTGTTCTTCCTCATCAGAAAGGAAGGGAGGAAATGCCTGTTCACCAAGAAAGTAACCTTCTATAGTCTTATTCCTTTTCCCTTTTCTGGGCATTTTCCCAGCCAATGCCTTGACCTCTGAATATTCTCCTCACACCCACCTCGACTCCTGATCCTCCCAGCCAGTGCTTGGGGTCTGAGATTCAAATGCTGCTCCCCAGCCTCAGGGCTTTGGGCAGGGGCAGGGCTGCTATTCAGTGTGAGATTAAGTTCAGGTGCTCAGGTTGGGGCAGGGCCACCTCTTAGGCTCAGTTCCCTCAGGGGGTTTATGCAGGGACCTTCAACAATGGATCCAGGCTCCTGCCTGCTTGACGAGCCCTGGTCTGCCGCTGCCTCAGCTGCTGCCTCCAGAGGGGGCCTGAGTTATGGGGGCACCCCACTCCCCTCTCGACCCGCCAAAGAGACCCTCTCACCGACCCCTGTCACCTGTGGGTGGAGGGACCCGCGTGGCCGCTGGAGATCCCGTCCCTGAAGCCTGCTCGGATCTGCTTCTCTCAGTGCCGCAGGCGCGGCAGGGCTGTACTCGGCTCCCAGTCCCGGTGCCCAGTCCGCGGCGAGAGGTTTGCAGGTCCCTCTGGAACAGAAATCTCCTTTGCTCCACTGTTGTGTGGCCTCTACTGCTCCAGAATTCGCCGTAAGTTCCTTTTTACAGATGTTCTGTGGGTTGTGGGTTCGGAGCTATGTGTATGTGCATCTTTCTACTCCGCCATCTTGGCTCCGCCCCCCAAGCCTTACTTTTTTAAAAAAGGAAGTTTTATTTATTTCAAACTTCACTACAACCACTTGGTAACCATATCTAGTAACCTCTTCTATTTAAACTAATCTCAAGAATTAAAATGGCAATAATTAACTTTTTTTTTTGTTTTTCTATGTCAATTGCTCCCCACTTCCCTCTCCTACCCATTACTTATAACAAACATGTATAGGTAAGGAAAATAAGTCAAAACATTTGCCTTGTCTGGGAATGAAAGTAAAGTTCTGCACTTCTAGTCCATCATCTCTTTGCCAAGGGGTGAAAGGTATGACAAACCTACTCTTCATCCTTGCTTTAATTTCCAGGTCTTCTATCCTTTCTTCTAATCCATCACTGTTGCTCTGGCCTCTTCTTCTCTTCGCAGTCTCAACCCAATAATCTGCCAGCTCAATCATTCTCCAAGATTCTCTTCTCTTTTTATTCTATAGCCATTCAAACTTTACTAATATTAAACCATAGGTTATGCCCACTGTATGTTTCTCCTTGCTGACTCCATGCGGCTGAATACCATTAAAGGAAGTCATATAACTGAGGTTCTTAGGTATATTCCAAAATCCAATTATATGACCTTAACTAGAACCTCATGGCTATAGGGCATACAGGAACTATGATCTCATCATCCAACAAAATTGCTTGTTAACCAGTGAGAGTAGAATGCTTGGGCAAAGAATATCATAAGAAGAGTTCTGTTTTTTTGGTTTCCCAATCAGAGCATCCATTATTATAAACTCCAGAGTGATTATGATTTACTAAACATTTTCAAAAAAGGGACCCAGAGGATCATAAATGTGTTCCTAAATCTTAATGTCTTTTGGGAACATCATTATTACTACTTATAGAGAGATTATTCCAAGTTCTGGAAATTATCAGATGACTAGAGATGATGAAGAGGAAACAAAGAATTCACTTCCCATCTCTGGGACTCTGTCTCCTTATGTATTAACAATAAGGCAAACTAGATGGTGCAGTGGATAGAATGCTGGGCCTAGAGTCAAGAAAATCTGAGTTCAAATCTGCTGTCAATACTAGTTGTGTGATCCTGAGCAAGTTATTTAAACTGTCTACCTCAGTTTCCTCATCCATAAAATGGAGATAAAAATAGCACCTACCTTCCTGGGATCTTGTGAGGATAAAATGAGATCATTTTTTTAAATAAAGCACTTTGCAAATCTTAAAGCACTACATATAGTTATCACTATTTTTGTTATTATTTTGTATCCTATGCACAGTGCTTTGCACACAGTTTAAAACAAATGCTTTTTTCACTCAATGAGCATCTCAAGAGGAGCTGCAGAGAAGATGGGTGCTACACTTGTTTTGAAGTTTAACTCAATATGAGTAGTAGTAGGACCACCTTGTGGGCAAAAGATTCAAGGGTAGAAGATGGTATTTAGTTGAGATTAAACATATGGTCAAAACACTATAGGATGGAAAGCAAAACCAGGGCAATGATGATCAACTAGGAGAAAATTTAGAGGTGGGGAAATTGCAGCTCAGTATGCATTCATTTAACATAAGAAGAGGAAGGGAATAAGCATTCATGAAGCACCTACTATGTGCCAGGCACTGTCATACACTTCTACAAACATCATTTCATTTGATGCTCGCAACAGCTCTTGAGAGGTAAGTGCTACATTAACTCCATTTTACTGTTCAAGAAACTGAGGCAAGCAGAAATTACGGAAATGTCTGAGCCCTGATTTGAACTCGGGTCCTCCTAACTCCAGGCCTAATGCTCTATCCACTGCACCACCACCTGTCTCTAACAAGCATTTACTATGTGCCTACTATACAGTGAGTACACCATCACCATCTCAACCCAACACTGTGCTGTTTTTAAATCCCTTGCACTCTTGTCTTATAGCTCATCTCTGCCAAACCTCTACATACGCTCTGATCGTTCTCCCTAGACAACGAACCAAGCTGGAGATGCCTCCTGCTTGCTCACTGAGCACCTTACAAATTTATGCTCTCACCTCGAATGGGTCCTCAAAGCAGTCTTTTTATTCCTTCCTAACTGATTCACTATCTCACTCCCCAAAAAAGCTATTCCAAATCTTCCTTTCCCTCCCAGAACTTCCCAGACTTCCCTTTCTCTCTCGGATGCTCTTTACTGAGAAAAACTGAAACCATTCCTCGTTAGAATCCTCTTCTTCCAATATCTTTGTCTCATAACTCTTTGACATTATCCCCTCCTCTCTCCTTTCCCTCAGTCTCTAATAAAGAGGTGGTATTTCTCCTGGCCAAGGCCAACCTCTCTACATGTACACTTTGTCTCCTCCCCAAAGTGTCTTCTCCAGCAGACTGTATCCTCAATTACCTTTCCTTATCTACTAGTGCCTTTAAATACGCCAATCTTCCTCATCCTTAAGGAAATAAAAACAAAAAAGCTTTCACTAGACCCTACTAACCCTTCAAACTACCTGTATTTCTCCTCTCTCTGCCAGCTAAACACCTTAAAAAGCTATTTCTTCTTCCTCTGACTCATTGAACTCTTTCTAATGTGGCCTCTAACCTCATCAATCAACTCAAACTGATTTCTCAAAATTTATCATGGATTTCTTAATTGCCAAATCCGATGCTTTTTTTTCCTCTGAGTTCTAATGCAAGGTGGCAAAGTGGATAGATTTCAGGGCCTGCAGTAAAGAAGACTTATCTCCCAGACACTTCCTAGCTGGGCAACCCTAGGCAAGTCATTTACCTGTTTGCCTCAGTTTCTTCACCTGTAAAATGAGCTGAAGAAGGAAATGGCAAATCACTCCAGTATCTTTACCAAGAAAACTCCAAAAAGGATCACAGAGCACAACTGAAACAAATCAATAACAACAATCCTTCTTGGACTAATTGCTGCATTTGACACTATTGACCACCTTTCCTCTGGGATACTCTGTGTTTTCCTAAGATCCACTGCACTGTTTCTCCCCTGTAATTAATTCTTTGTTGGCAATCTACTGAAGCCATCTCATGAGACTCTCAACTGCCCTTTGGCTGACACTTAACTTCATTTCTCTTGAGACGATATGCCTGGAAGCCTTAAGAGCATCACTGGAAAAATATCCTTGTTAAAAAGATGGACCTTTGCTTCAGAAAAATGCTTGGTGATAGGATATGGGATAGGACACGGACCTGCAACTTCACTGGTACAGGAAATTCCTGGATAAACAAACTCCCTTCACCAATGCAAGTCAACACTTTCTGAGCAACTTAAGAGTCTTAGGGGAGCACTGAAAGGTTAAAGGACTTGTCCGGGGTCCCAGGGCTGGTATGAGTCAAAAATGAAATTGCAATCCAAATCTTTCTAGCTTTGAGACCACTTTCTGCCCACTACCCTATGTTATTTTTTGTCATGAACACAACGCATAATTTCTTATAAGCAATCTAACTTGTCTTCCTCTTCAATTCTGGGTCCAATTCACTGTCCACATACAGTGTCTAAGATATCTGTAGTAGTAGTAATAAATAGTAGCTGATGTGCACTGTTTAAAGGCTTGCAGTATTTTACACACTTTATTTCATTTGACCCCTGCAACAATCCTGTGAGGATGGTACCACTGGCTTTATTATCTTCATTTTACAGGTGAGAAGGGTCTGAGAGGCTAAGTGACTTTCTAAAAGTGTCTGAGGCTGGATTCTAAACAAGATCTTTCTCCAAATCCAATACAGTATTCACTACGGCCATACAGTCTTGTAATACTAATTATGTTAATGAGAGTTAAAGATCTTCCCCACCCATTAATGGACCTGCCCATTAAGGGAAGTTTGATTAGGGAAGATATGTTTCCTAGGAAAGTCCATACCTTTCGTTCATTTCTAATGAGACACTGGTTCTCAAGGGCTGTGATGCCCTCTGGCTCTGAAAAGTGTATTAATACTCTGAGGTGAGGTTTTGTTTTGCGGCTAACTCATTAGAAGTGTTTGTTTGGCCAGATGAGACTCTGGGGAGCCGCCAAGGAGCCTCCCAGCTCTGAAAACAGATGTTGGTGCTTCTCTCTCTGGTAACTATGTATGTATGATCATATGTTTGTATGTATGGATCTGTCTGTTGATCTGTAATGTATGTATTGCTTATGGTCAGACAGTTGGAAGCCCTGTCTGTTGGTCTTTATTTCTCTGTTTTTTCTTTGAAGTTCAGCATGCTGACTTTTTCCCCTGAACTAAGTGAATGATATATGTGCTTGATTAAAGTAGATTAATGACCCCTTTAAAAGTTGCTTTCCTTTTAGAAAAGCAGATCTACGAACCTGTACAGGCAGACCCTTCTGTGTATGCCAGGGTCCTTGCTGTTACGTATCTCTTTAAGGCTACTCATTTATATAAAGCTTTAAGATTTGCAAAGTATATATACATGTATGTATGCATAAATACCGATATCACATTGTATTACATATATTCTGTATCATTTTACACAGATTTATCTATAACAGGGTGTGTCAGTAAATGTTCAACAACCAGCTTGGAGAGGGGGCACACTTTAAAAGTTTAATCTTCATGAACATTATCCCCATCAGTTTCTGAAGTATTGACAATCACCAAAAATGTAAATCAAGCATTTGCTGATTTCCGAGGTACAAATGCTCACAATGAAACTTCAGTGATGGTGTCTGGGGACTGTACAAGCTGGCTCCAACAAACACGTGTGTGCGCTTGTGCATGCATGCACATGGACGGATGGAAGGATATGGAGAAAGGCAGACACAGACATAAAGACATGGATACAGAAACGGACAGACACAGATACAGACAGGCAGACAGAGTAGACAACGGTACATACGGAGAGACAGACATAGGGCCCGACAGACAGCTAAAGATGGATTCGGACATAGAGAGCTACGGCTACAGACACACTCAGATGTAGACAGGCACAAAGACAGACAGACACAAACACACAGACTAGACGCACAGGCAAGCATCGTCCGTGTGTCTGTCCGGGCATCTCGCCTGACCTTCACCATGAACCCAGAATGTAATGGCTCTTAGCCCCATTTTACAGATGAGTCGCTGGGAGGAGTCGAGCGTGACCAGAAGTCAAGCCCAGTGCGGGGCAGGGGGGGCAGGGAGGTGCCCTCCCGGGTCCCACCTCCCTTCCCAGGGTCCCCTGAGAGAAGGAGGCCGAGGGGACTCGGGAAGGGGGCGGGGACGAGACGAAGGAGAAGGGGGAGGGGAGGAAACCGCGGCTGGGCCTAAGGACCGGCAACAGCAGGAGGACGGAGGGCTGCGGGTAGGATGGGTGTGGGGAGGTCTCTTCGCCCTACCTGCCCAGCTCCCGAAGCGCCGGGATCATAGAGGCCATCTCCAAGCCCTGCTCCGCCATGCTGGAGCTGAGCGGCGCCGGGAGGCGGACGGCAAACGGCAATCAGCTCGTTCGGCGTCCCATCCGCTGCCTCAGGCGGGAACAGTGGAAGCCAGACCCACGATGCCTCGCAAGGCTCAAAACTCCTCAGTAAGCGAGGCGGCGCGCATGCGCGTATGGTTGCGCATGCGCATCCGCAGCCTTCGTTGCCCGCGGCTCGGCCCCCAGCTGGGCGGAGCTGGGAATGCCCCCGGGATCGTGCTGCCGCGGGAGGGGAAAGGCGCTTAGCCGTCGGGCTTTTGTAAGACTGAGCCAATCCGAAGCCGTGGCGCGCTTTGCGCTAGCGGGTGGCTCGCTTATTCCGAGTCCTCTCTGTGCAGCTGCCACTCGAGAGGCGTTTAACCTCTTCTGCAACTTTGGGGGATGCTTTCGTGAGGCCTGGGATTTGAATAGTGCAGGGCCGAGTCACGGCTTCCCTGGGCCGTCTTTTCGTCCGCAGTCAATAAGCATTGCTTAAGCTCCTGCTGGCTACCGGGCGCTGTTGGAAGCGCTCTAGGCGCAGCCTCCAAGTGCTTCTTTCACGTCTAACTCTCGATCTCAGTATTCTATACGAGCAGAGGCGGCTTCCCCCCTGGCCAGATTCTCCCCTTACGTGCCCTTCATTCAAAGCCAAAAAAAAAACCCGCCTTTGAATTAACCCAATGCAGAATTACCCCAAAGCGAACAATGGAAGAGAGCGCAGGAACGGGAGTGGAGGGAGCTCCTCCATCCGACTCCTGCTCCCTGAAGTGACCCGACCACGAGCGAGGCCGTCCAGTTCTTTGAGACTCCGGTGGTGAGTCTGTAAATGGGGATCGTGACACTGCAGAATGCCCCTCCCGGGGCTGTGGTGAGGATCCGATGAGATAACATAGATGTATAGATATATAGATGTAGATATATGTGTGTGTGTGTGTGTGTGTGTCAGCTATGAGCCATTTGTTTTTTAGTTTCCAATAGCTTATAAAAAATAAAAATATTTTAAATAAGGATAGAACAATGTAGTGTCTTGTCTGCTGTTATACAATAGTTTTCATTCTATCATTAAAATAGTATTACAACAAAATATTTTACAGCGAAGATCTATCAACAAAAAACAATTTAGTAGATTAAAAATATGTAAAATACTTCTGATCTCAATTTTTTAAAAATTTTAACTGAATTCATGGGTATTAACTAGTTGATCTGTGATATGTAAACAAGGGACATACAATAAATACTCATTATGTCAAATGATGGTGTTAGAACAGCAATGTTATAAGATACAGGATACATTTAGTAACTATCTGTGTTTAGGATACTGCATTAGGCACACCTTGCAATCCTGTAACAGATTAGCTGTTAAGTAACAAGTAAAAGACTGAGCCGTTCAGTGATGTAGTAACAAATCAATAACAATGAAACTCCATGCAGTTCTGCATGTTGCATGTCTCCCAACTGACAGGTGACATTTAAATCTCAATGCCCCCTAGGCATCACAAACTTAACATGCCTCAAAACTGGAACTCATTACACTGGAACTTTCCTATTTGTGTTGAGGACGCTGCTATCCTTTTAGTTACCCAGATTCCCAACCTTTGAGTCATCTTTGACTCTTTTCTCTCCCTCATCTTCATTATCCGCTCAGATGCCAAGTTTTGTCCATTTTACAACCACATCTCTCACGTTTATTCCTTTTTCTCCACTCATGCAGCCTCTAATTTAAGTCCTCCTCATCTTTCAGTGGTACAATTGCAGTAGTCTTGTAATTGTCCTCTCTGACTCCAGTCTCTTTCCCTTACAACCCATCTTCCAGTTAGCTGCCAAATGGATGTTCCTTAAAGATAGATCTAACCACACCTCTCTATCACTTCTGAGAGAGAGAGAGAGAGAGAGAGAGAGAGAGAGAGAGAGAGAGAGAGAGAAACGTTTACTAAGTGCTTCATAGGTGCCAGTCACTGTGTTAAAATTTGAAATCCTTATCCTGACAAATAGGAAATCTTGACTTAAAATGCAGTCTCAGACACTTGCTAGTTCAGTTTCCTCAAATGTAAAATAAGAATAATCATAGCAACTACATTACAAAGTCATTGTAAAAATCAAATGAGACAATATTTGTAAAGTGGTTAGCACCATGCTCAGTACATAGTGACTATAGAAATGTTTATTTCCTTCCCCCTACTTTTAGTGGCTACAACAGTCTGACTCCCACTTACCTTTCCAGTCTTATTTCATATATTCCCTTTCATGCACTCTCAGTTCCAGTTCAACTGAACTATGAACCATGTCCATGATATTCCATCTCTTGTCTCTGTCTACATATTTGCTGTATATTTCTTCTTATAAATTATTTAACTTTTCTCTTAAGTATTTAGATGTAGCTCAAGTACTGCCATGGTCAGACCATATCTGTAGTAATTTCTTCAGTTCTGGGGATTACATTTTAAGAAGGATACTTATATGTTGGAGAGTGTCCAGAGGAGAGCTCACAAATGGTGAAGGATCTTAAGTCTATGTAAGGTAGGGACTGGTTGAAGGAAGTAGCAACATTTAGACTGGAGAAGAGAAACCTTGTGGGAGGAGAGGGAGGGAATAATAGTGATCTTCAAATATTTGAAGGGTGAGTATGTGGGAAAGCAATCAGACTTACTCTGTGTGGCCCCAGAGGACTGAATTGGGAGCAATGGTAGAGGATGAAATAAAGATAAATTTAGGCTTGATGTGAAGGAAAACTTCCTAACTATCAGAGCCATCCAAAGGAAAATAGACTATTTGGAGAGGTTTGAAGTTCCCTTCCTTATTGGAGGTCTTCAAGCAGAAGCTAAATGATGACTTGTCATCTGCTGCCACTAAGGTCCCTACCTGCCCTAAAATTCTGATCCTTTGACTTCAACCTCTGTAGGGACTGGATGTGAACCATGCACTAGATATGCTCCATGTCAGTGACCAACACCTTCAGAGTAACACAAAGAGGGTCATCAAACAAAGTCTCAGTTTTTTCATCTTTCAAAGAATCTTGTATAAGTTTGACATCTGTGTAGGAGACAGCTCAAAAGGAGCCTTTCATGTAGAGCTTTGCTCTGTCAAATGCTTTTTTATTCTTAACAAAAATAAGCACAGTGAAGTCTTGTATTGTCTACACTTTCTCAATCCACTGTGTGACTATCAAGATTTGGTCTCCTATGGAATATCACTTGCAAAACCCATTTTTGTCCTCTTCCAATATCTTCATCAAAGATGTGTATGTGTACTCGTCCTTCGTTGCCGAAGAAGACCATGCCATCAGAGAAATGATGACATGACTTGCACTTGACTTTGTTTTGAGTGAGGGAGAGCGGTCATCAAAGATATTCTCAGTAAATAGACACAGGCACATTGGTTGGTAGTTACTGATGTTTTCTCAGTTGTGATTTTTTCAAAGTACTTAATATCTTCCCTTTTTCAGATATTTTGAGAATTAATCCCTCAGTGCCCTGGACATTGTGTCCTCTGTGTGTGCTTTGCCTAAGACAGATGTTCTTGTCATCTTTGTTTTCTCTAATGTCATTTTGACTTTCTCATGAAACTCCTAGAGAACCATAATGCTAGAGAGTCTATGTGGGGTGGCACTACTGTCATTGGTGGGGAATATGATTTGCTATAGGAATATTGACATCTTTTCTATTATTGGCTATCATTGTCTTCTTTTCAGTTTCATCCTTAAATTCTCTGGGAATAATTTGACTTAGTTGAATCTCTCACATTTTTTTCATAAGGCTATTCTCTCTTTGAAATTACATCTTCTTATCCTTTTTAGCCTTTCTTCTAATTTGGTGGTGATTTTCATCTTTGTTCTAATAAGTCAGCTGACTGATTGTGTGCAGGCAGCTGATTCAGGAATGACTGTGCTAGTAACCTCTTCAATTCAATAAGCAGTTAATAAGCATCTAATTTGTACCTAAACTGTGCTAGGTCCTGATAATACAAAGGCAAAAATGGAGCAAAGAGTTTACATTCTACTGAAGAGGTAATTAAATTCAAACATGAAAAATAATTTACAGAGGAACAAAACATTAACAATTGGCAGGTTCAGCCTAGATGGTGCTTTGAAGGGAGCTAAATTTGAAAGTCCTCATCATTCGACCCTACTGAATTACCAGTGACATAAATACCACATGTTCATTTGCCTCTGCTACTATTACAGATATATATATTTATTACAGAGGTGTATGGGGTGTTCAGGGAGGACTGGCACCTCTGGGATGAGGGCTGCTCACCTACCTCTGTCATCCCCTTTTTACCCAATTCTCACCTGTGACTCCAAGAAGTTGTAGCATTCACAGCATACATACCCCAGTAAAACCAGGTTGAGGTTAGCCAATAAGCCTCAAATCTGTTAGTGAGTTAGGTGGATCGCTATCCCAAGCATGTGAAGACCTCCTTTGGCAGAATGGGCAGACGAGAATGGTTTGTTCCAGTGACCATGAAGGTAGCTGAAGCAGATGCTGTGGAGTGCTTAGAGCTTGGTCAGACATCGAAGATGCCAAGGTCATCCATTGCATTTCGAGCCATCGATGGTCATCCTGACTTTTGTCTTACCTTAATGACCAGGAAATGAGTGAGGCTGATGACTTTGCCCAACCCTGCCTCATTTAAATGCAATTCACTCATGAGTCAAGACATCACCCCAGGATGTCACTGGTCTGCTTTGAAAATGAATGACAACAACAGAAATCGAATTACAGAATGTTTGAACTGGGAGACATCAGAAGTCACCAATCTAAAGATCCATTTCAGAGCTCAGGAAACTGATACGCAAAGAGGTGAAATAATTTGTCCAAAGTGACACAATAAATGAATAGAACTGGGATTAGATTCTCTCTTACAATACATTCCAAAACTAGACAAAAAAGCCTACAAAACACTATATAGAAATTATTTGTACCTTAAATCATAGAGAAAGAAAGAGGACATAGAGAGACAGAGACAGACAGACAGAAACAGAGGTGGGGGAGAGAGAAAGGGAAAGAGGGAGAGAGAGATGACAGATTTCTTGGCTGAGTGATCTCTTTGGTTGGGGACTCAGAGCAAAAAAAGCTAGAATTACAAATCCTTTGATGCAGCTTCTCAGAACAATGAAGGATCATTTATGCTGAGAAGCTCATCTAGGCAATGAATCAGTGGTAGGGTGAGAGAGGTAAATGGAGTGGGTGAAGAACCTTGCTTACTACCCCACCCTACCACTGCTATACTTATAAAAATGACTAAATACGAGAAATCTCTGATTTGCATAATAGTTCAACTTTTATTAGCCATCAGTGCTATTTCTAATGCTTTATGCTTATGCTTACTGCATGGGTAGTACTTCAATATTCTTTATCTAAGATGCTTTCTGCTGTAGGCAAAGTAACCACCTAAACAGGGGTTATTAAAATATTTTAAATCCTAACTCTGAAAAGACTGAATGGAGTTACACATCAAATTATGGAGACTATGCCACCTATGGGTAACATGGACATTTCCTGTCTCCTTTCTTAAATCTTTCATCTGGGGGCGTCCTGCTCATTTAAACATCTGTTCCCTGTTTATGAAAGTGAACACTCAAATATTCAAAAGAATCTGTGATGTCCTTGATTCATTTTCTCTTCCTATTATATAATTCTGTGTTAATATCTTTTGGGTTTTTTTGGGAAATTCTTCATGTCTTATACATTTGCAGCCTGCTCACACCTACTATGTTGCCTCTCCTTTGCCTTCTGAGTGATTATTTTTTTGGAGGAGGTTGTATTCCCTATCCCAATATTATATTGCAATACCAATAGGATGTTGGCATTAAAAAGATGGGTCTTTGCAGCCTGAGATCATTAAAAGAACTTTGCAATTTCAGCAGTTCAGCCCACTTTCATTTAGTTTTTCAATTCTGGACCCAACTCACTATATATCTGAACTATCTGTCATTTGTGTTGACTAAGCTCCGAATAAATGCTGTAATCTGGGCAATAAACATTCATCATTCTGTTGGTCTTTCCTGAGTGGATGGTTGAGTCTAACTCTTCTAAGTGGTTTTAGATCTCTTCTGGGAAGCTCTGCTTTATTCCAGGGCTTCATGTCATCTGGAAACAGATGCATCTAGAACAGTAATCTTGAACTCAAATAGTAACAGGGACCACTAAACCACACATACAGATTCCACATCTTTGTGGGGGCCACATATTGACTTAGAAAACCACATATTAATATTATCTATGTTTATTGTATTTTTATTTACCTTGTTAAATATTTCTCAGTTATATTTTAATCTGATTCAGGCCACATTTGGAAGTGTCATGGACTGCCTATGTATGATACCTCTAATCTAGAGGAACTTACTATCTGAAAGAAAAACTCTTCAACATGCTGGATAATAATAATAATTTAATAATAGTGATAATAATTCTGTTGGTTGTTCAGTCATGTCCAATTCTTTCTGACCTCATTTGAGGTTTTCTCTCCCCTGTTTGCAGGTAAGGAAACTAAAACCCATATATAGGATATATACATATATACATACACATACATATTATATATACATATACTTAGGATGCATATATAGGCAGGTAAAGTGTGGTAGTTAGTTGTTCTATTTGTTTGCATTTCACCCGCCTTTCATATCATTTTAGTTCTATTTTTTTTTCATTTTAAGCAACATTTTCCTTGTCAGAAATCATAAAGAAAATGAGCACTCAGTGGTCTCATATAGGGAATACAGAACGAGAAAGAAAGGATGCCCCTCTCTGCCTGCCCCCCCAAACCCTCAAGAGGGAAAGTTTGAAATTACTTGGTTTATTTCATTTATTTTTATTTCTTTTTTATTTCTTTTTTTATAATTAAATTTATTTATTTAACTTTTAACATTCATTTTCACAAAATTTTGGGTTACAAATTTTCTCCCCTTTTATCCCCTCCCCCCCCAAACACCAAGTATTCTAATTGCCCCTATGACCAATCTGCTCTCTCTTCTATCATCCCTCTCTGCCCTTGTCTCCATCTTCTCTTTTGTCCTGTAGGGCCAGATAGCTTTCTATACCCCTTTACCTGTATTTCTTATTTCCTAGTGGCAAGAACATTACAGTTGATCCTAACACTTTGAGTTCCAACTTCTTTACCTTCCTCCCTCTCCACCCCTTCCCTTTGGAAGGCAAGCAATTCAATATAGGCCAAATCTGTGTAGTTTTGCAAATGACTTCCATAATAGTTGTGTTGTATAGGACTAACTATATTTCCCTCCATCCTATCCTGTCCCCCATTACTTCTATTCTCTTTTGATCCTATCCCTCCCCATGAGTGTCGACCTCAAATTGCTCCCTCCTCCCCATGCCCTCCCTTCTATCATCCCCCCCACCCTGCTTGTCCCCTTATCCCCCACTTTCCTGTATTGTGAGATAGGTTTTCCTACCAAAATGAGTGTGCATTTTATTCTTTCCTTTAGTGGAATGTGATGAGAGTAGACCATGTTTTTCTCTCACCTCCTCTCTTTATCCCTCCACTAATGAGTCTTTTGCTTGCCTCTTTTATGAGAGATAATTTGCCCCATTCCATTTCTCCCTTTCTCCTCCCAATATTTCTCTCTCACTGCTTGATTTCATTTTTTTTTTAAGATATGATCCCATCCTCTTCAATTCACTCTGTGCACTCTGTCTCTATGTATGTGTGCGTGTATGCATGTGTGTGTGTGTAATCCCACCCACTACCCAGATACTGAAAAGTTTCAAGAGTTACAAATATTGTCTTTCCATGTAGGAATGTAAACAGTTCAACTTTAATAAGTCCCTTATGACTTCTCTTTGCTGTTCACCTTTTCATGCTTCTCTTCATTCTTGTGTTTTGAAAGTCAAATTTTCTTTTCAGCTCTGGTCTTTTCATCAAGAATGCTTGAAAATCCTCTATTTCATTGAAAGACCATTTTTTCCCCTGAAGTATTATACTCAGTTTTGCTGGGTAGGTGATTCTTGGTTTTAGTCCTAGTTCCTTTGACTTCTGGAATATCCTATTCCATGCCCTTCGATCCCTTAATGTAGAGGCTGCTAGATCTTGTGTTATCCTGATTGTATTTCCACAATACTTGAATTGTTTCTTTCTAGCTGCTTGCAATATTTTCTCCTTGACCTGGGAACTCTGGAATTTGGCCACAATGTTCCTAGGAGTTTCTCTTTTTGGATCTCTTTCTGCGGTGTTCTGTGGATTCCTTGAATATTTATTTTGCCCTCTGGTTCTAGAATCTCAGGGCAGTTTTCCTTGATAATTTCATGAAAGATGATGTCTAGGCTCTTTTTTTGATCATGGCTTTCAGGTAGTCCCATAATTTTTAAATTGTCTCTCCTGGATCTATTTTCCAGGTCAGTTGTTTTTCCAATGAGATATTTCACATTATCTTCCATTTTTCCATTCTTTTGGTTTTGTATTGTGATATCTTGCTTTTTCACAAAGTCCTTAGCCTCCATCTGTGCCATTCTAATTTTGAAAGAACTATTTTCTTCAGTGAGCTTTTGAATCTCCTTTTCCATCTGGCTAATTCTGCTTTTGAAAGCATTCTTCTCCTCATTGGCTTTTTGAACCTCTTTTGCCAATTGAGTTAGGCTAGTTTTCAAGGTGTTATTTTCTTCAACATTTTTTTGGGTTTCCTTTAGCAGGGAGCTGATCTGCTGTTCATGCTTTGACTTCATGTCTCTCATTTCTCTTCCCAGCTTTTCCTCAACCTCTCTAACTTGATTTTTAAAATTCTTTTTGAGCTCTTCCATGGCCTGAGCCCATTGGGTGGGCTGGGACACAGAATCCTTGAATTCTGTGTCTTTGCCTGATGGTAAGCATTGTTCTTCCTCATCAGAAAGGAAGGGAGGAAATGCCTGTTCACCAAGAAAGTAACCTTCTATAGTCTTATTTCTTTTCCCTTTTCTGGGCATTTTCCCAGCCAGTGACTTGACCTCTGAATATTCTCCTCACACCCACCTCGCCTCCTGATCCTCCCAGCCAGGGTTTGGGGTCTGAGATTCAAATGCTGCTTCTAGCCTCAGGGCTTTTGGCGGGGGCAGGGCTGCTATTCAGTATGAGATTAAGTTCAGGTGCTCAGGTTGGGGCAGGGCCACCTCTCAGGCTCAGTTCCCTCAGGGGGTTTATGCACAGACCTTCCACAATGGATTCAGGCTCCCGCCCGCTTGGGGAGCCCCTGTCTGCAGCCGCCTCTCAACTTTTACCTCCCCGGGGGGCCTGAGTTATGGGGGCACCCCACTCCCCTCTCAACCCGCCAAAGAGACTCTCTCACCCACCCCGTCACCTGTGGGTGGAGGGACTTGTGCGGCCGCTGGAGATCCCGTCCCTGAAGCCTGCTCGGATCTGTTTTTCTCAGTGCCGCGGCCGCGGCCGCAGCAGGTCTGAGCTGGGCTCCACGTCTGCAGCGTGATGGACCTTTTGCGAGAGGTTTGCAGGTCCCTCTGTGGGTGGAGGGACCCACGTGGCTGCTGGAGATCCCGTCCCTGAAGCCCGCTCGGATCTTTTCCTCTTGGTGCCGCGACCGCGGCAGGGCTGCCCTCAGCTCCCAGTCCCAGCGCCCAGTCCGCAGCGCGAAGGACCCCCCGTGAGAGGTTTGCAGGTCTCTCCGGAACAGAAATCTCCCTCGCTCCAATGTTCCGTGGCCTCTGGGTGCAGAATTCGCCGTGAGTTACTTCCCTGTAGCCGTTCTATGTGTTGTGGGTTCGGAGCTATGTGTATGTGCGTCTTTCTACTCTGCCATCTTGGCTCCGCCCCCCTATTTCATTTATTTTGATGTGGCTATGGCTTCAAGAGGATGCTTGGTTTGCAAACAGCAGAGTTTGCTCTTCCAGGTGGCAACATAGCTTTGTTTAACCCTTGCTGGTCCAAACTTGATCTACTGATGGAACTGAATACTTCTCAAGATATTAAAATTGTAGTCTTCTATGTACATACATATATATAAATATATATATAAATATATCACTCTCTCAGTTTACTTCCCAGAGCATTCACTGATTTAGAGACTTTTACTGTGTTCAAATAGTTTCTTGTACGAAGAATAAAGTAAACAGGAAATTAAACTAAATGTTTCTTAAAGAGGCATTTTCTACGAGCCATTTCCTATCCCTTGTTCTTGTTTCCCTTCCAGGTCTTAAGGTACAGAGAAGAGGAATCCAAATTACCCATGTCCACAACACGGGAACAATTAATGGATGGGGTTTATACTCCCAAACTAAGCATAAGTGACTGAAAAATGAAAGTGTGGATGATTCTACTTCTTAACTCACAAGTCAAATTAGGATTCCCAATCTCCATTTTAGCAACACGGGGGCTTTTTTTTGCATTGTTATTCTCCTCCCCGCCCAAGTTTCCATTCCTGTTTTAAGTTGGGAATCTCTCCTTGGGGCACTACTTCACCTTCTGATCAGTTCTGATCAAGTCATATTTTCACGTGGTCCCCAATAACAGGGGTCACTTCACTTTTTCTACAATCAAAAGATCAGAAGAGGGAGAACAGGATTCAGAAAAAGTATGTCTTAATATATGGCTCTGGACACTTTTTCTCTTGTCTCAAGACTTCCTACTCTAAGGTTAGGGGATGAGAGCTTCTGTGCTTCTTTCCCCATCCTTGAGTCAGGACAATTTTATTTCCCATTATGTGTCTGACAAATTCTGTTCTCTCTCTCTCCCCCTTTGTAGCAGATTTCCTATCCCTACAGAGGAGGGCAATCTACAGCCTTGTGGCCACATGTGGTCCTCTAGGTCTTCAGGTGCAGTCCTTTGACTGAATCCAAACTTCACAGAATAAATCCTTGGGGACCTTGAGGATCTAGAAGGTCACAGGTTCCCCACCCCATCATGATTTTATAGCCAGTGAAGTGGTGTAGGTCGGGATCCTAAGCGTTAGTATCTCTACCATTTCATTGGCTATAAAATCATGATAGCTTTGTAATTAGGACATAGAGATGTAGGACCTTTAGAGGGTATCTATTAAACATCTTCATTTTACAGATGTGGAAAATAAGGAATAGAGAAAGAAGGGATTTGTTCAAGAGTTTTTAGGTCCAAAATGAGTTCATTCTTCTATAGATTCCATTACAGACATTAAAAGTATGGCTTCCAACCATTTTTGAGTAGGAGGATCCCTCTTCTTTAATATCGTAAAATCTCCAAACTCTCACATGATAGTCAGTATGCTATTTGTATCCACTGATTGAGAAAATACATGAAAAAAGCTCTTAAGAATTTAGCAACACTTTTATTTTTATTCTTTTTTAACTTTTTTTTTTATCATAATCAACAAGCATGAAAATTCCACTATACAAGGGACAAAAGAAATGATATATGAAACCATTAATACATAGTTTCTTTTTTGTAAAGTATATATTAAATTTAAAACAGGAATGGTAAAATTGTCCTGATTGTAAAATACTTTATAAATGTTATTTTCTTTCTTTTATTTTTGCATTTTCTACTACTACTCACAGACAGCCTGGCATTTTACACAGAGAGCTGGCCTCAGAAACTGGAAGACCATGTTCAAATCCTGCCTTTGACCCTTACTGACTGTCTGGTGAGCCATTTAGCTCTCAGGGCCCTGAACAATTTTCTTTCTTTCTTTCTTTCTTTTTTTTAAACATTCATCTTTTAAAAAAAAATGTAGTTCCAAATTCTAGCCCCTTCTCCTTTCTGGTTTGCCTCCTATCTGTCTGGCCACTCTTCAGTCTCCTTTGGCACATTAGCCCTGTCATACTTCTCATCTGTGATCCCAAAGGTTCTGTTCTGGGTCTTCACTTCTCCCTCTACATCCCTTCTCTCAGTAGCTTCACCAGCTCTCACGGATTTAACAATCATCCTTATGCATAAGACTCCTAGATTGATATGTCCAGACTTATTATCTCTTCCTGAGTTTCAGTCCCACATCACCAGTTGTCTATTGGGCATTTCAAGAAGTATGTCCCAAAGGAGGGGTGGGGAACCTGTGGCCTTGAGGCCATCCCTCTAGGTCTTCAAGTGTGGCACTTTGAATCCAAACATCACTGAACAATAATAAATAAAATAATTTTATTTAATAATTTATATTATTATAATTTATAATAATAACAAAATAAAATAATAAATAATAAAAGGATTTGTTCTGTGGAACTTCAACTCATTCAAAGGGCTGCACCCAAGGACCTAGAAAGCCACATGTGGCTTCATAGCTGTAAACTTATGTTCTTCTCTTTCCCTTTAAACCTTCTCCTTTTCGGAAACTTACCTATTTCTATCAAAGGCGTCACCAACCTTCCCATCTCCCAGGTTTTATTATCCTTGATTATCATTATTATCCCAATGTTATTCTTGACTCCTAACTCTCTTTCACCTCATATAGACAATAAGTTGCTAACTCTTGAAACTTGTGGTTTCACAAGAGCTCTCCTATTCAGCCCCTTCTCTCTAACTGTAGGACTAACACTTTAGTTGAGGCTTTATTCTCTCTAAACCAGATTATTCCAACAGCCTACTAATTTGTCTTCTTGATTTAGATCTTTCCTTACCACAGGTCATCCTATATGTGGCTACCAAAGTCATTTTCCTCAAATACAGATCTGACCATGTAACTCCCCTACTCAACCAGCTCCTGTACCCATTCCCTACTGCCTCTAGAATATAATATAAACTCCTTTGTTTAGCTTCTAAAACCCTTCGCATTCTAGTTCCAATCTATCTTTTTAGCTTCACTGAACTTTCTCCTTCCTGCACTCTGATACAAAACTACCTTTCTTTCTTTTCCTTGTTCCCCACATTTCATCCCCTATCCCTGTGCGCTCATTGTCTCTCGTGCCTAGAATGTTCTCCCTTATGACTTCTGCTTCATAGAATCCCTCTCCTCTGTTAATATAAAGCTTATATATTATCTTCTCCATGAAGCCTTTTCAGATTCTCACAATTGCTAGTGCCATTTGTCTTAAACTACCCTGTATTTACCTACTTTGTATTGATATATTTTATTTACATGTACTTATATATATATTTCTAAATATATATTTACATATTTTATAAGCACTTAGTGTTTCTATTACTAGAATGTAAACTCATTATGGACAGGGATTCTTTCCATTTGCACTTTCAGCTTCTAGCACAGTGTCTTTCTACCACATAGTGGGCCCTTCACAGATACTTGCTGTTGAGTATTACTTGTGAGAGTTGGTTTGTTCCCTACTACTTCACTTAGAGATCTCATCATCTCCCATGGATTTAATGACCATCTCTATGCTGATGATTCTCAAATCTATCTTTCCTGACCCAAACTCTCTGATGACCTCCAATCCTACATCTTCAACTGCCTTTCAGGCATCTCAAACTGGATGTCCAGTAGTTACCTTAAACTCAATATGTCTAAAATGGAACTCTTCTTTTCCCCCTAAACTCTCCTCCTCTTCTACTTTGCCTGTTACTGTAGAGGGCAATACCATCCTCCCAATTCCTCAGCCTTTGCAACCTAGGAATCATACTGGATTCCTCACTATCTCTTAACCCCCATATCCAAGTTGTTGCCAAGGCCTGTCAGTTTGATTTTTGCATCTCAAATATGCCCCTTTCTCTCCTCTAACATTGCCATCACTCTAGTGTAGACCCTCATCACCTCATGCCTGGATTACTGCAATAGCTTATTGGTGGGTCTACCAGTCACAAGTCTCTCCCTATTCCAGTGTATCCTCCATTCATCCACTAAAGTGATTTTCTTACAGCACAGGTCCAATCATGTCACATACTGCCGCGCCCCCCCCCCCCCCCCAATAAACTCCGGTGGCTCCCTGTTGCCTCCAAGATCAAATATAAATTTATCTCCAAGATCAAGTATAAAATGCTGTATTTGGCAAAGCCCTTTATAACCTCTCCCCTTCCTACCTTTTCCATTTGCTTACACCTTACTTCCCAGTACACATTCTTCGATCCAGTAACAAACAAGACACTCCATATCTCAGATCCCAACATTTTCTCTGGCTGTCCTCCATTCCTGGAATGCTATCCCTCCTCTCCTACAACAACCTACCTCTCTGGCTTCCTTTAATTCTCAATTAACATCCTACCTTTCACTGGAAGCCTTCCCCAATACCTCTCAATTCCTGTGTCTTCTCTCTGTTAATTATATTCAGCTTGCTTTGTATATATTCGTTAGCATCTTGTCTCCTCTATTAGACTGCAAGCTCCCTGAGAATAGGAATTAGCTTGGAGCATAGGAGGTATTTAATAAATGTTTCTTTATTGATTGACCGATACTAATAACCTTATCAAGGATTCTTTTGACTCATGCATAGCTGACTTCCATAAAGATTTTAAGTTAATATGCAACATGACTAATGTGAAAATGTGTTTAATAAAAATGTATATGTAGAACCCATATAAAATTGCATGCCATCGTGGGAAGAGACAGGGGAGAAAGGGGAGAAAAATTGAAAACTTATGGAAGTGATTGTTGAAAACTGAAAACAGATAAATTAATTATTAACAAAAAAGAGTTTAATTCTATATTCTCTCAGTTGCTCTACTTAAGTATTGAAAATATTTGGGATTTCCCTTCATACCTTTGGTATCTTCCTTCAAATACTCTCACAAAAAATAAGTAGAGTTGATTAACTACTTCAAGACATTGGCCCTGTCCAAAAATGTATCTCATTCCAGACATCTGGTCCATCACTTCTCTGCCAAGAAGGAAGTAGTATATTTTTTTTTATCAGGCTTCTGAAACCATGACTGATTACTGAATTGATCAGAATTCTGTATGTAATATTTCAGAGTTGTTTTCCTTTATACCAGGCCTGTACAACATACCACCCTCAGGCCATATGTTGCACAGGACTGCTTTACGCTTTTGTGGTCATCATGTTCTTTTTCTTTTCATTTCACTTTATCTTCTTCAACAAAAAATGCTGCTACAAGCATTTTCTTTCTCTCTATCTTTGGCCTATTTGAGGATTTATGCCTACTGATAGTACTGTTGGGTCAGTGCTTATGCACAGTTTAGTGGCTTTTTGGATGTGGTTCCAAATTGCTTTCCAGAATGATTGGACCAATTCAGCTCCATCCACAGTGTTTGTCTCCTACAGCCCTCCAACAATGATCATTATCCCCTTTTGTCATCTTTGTCAATCCGATGGATGTGAAATGGAAGCTCAGTTGTTTCAGCTTACTTGTCTCGTTATCAGTGATTTGGAGCATTATTTTTTTTTTCTTTTTTTTTTTATTAATTTTTAACATTTATTTTCACACAATTTTGGGTTACAAATTTTCTCCCCTTTTATCCCCTCCCCCCCCCAAACCCGAGCTTTCTAATTGCCCCTGTGACCTATCTGCTCTCTCCTCTATCCTCCCTCCCTGCCCTTGTCTCCGTCTTCTCTTTTGTCCTGTAGGACCAGATAGCTTTCTTGACCCCTTAACCTGTATTTCTTGTTACCCAGTGGTAAGAACATTACATTTGGTCCTAACACTTTGAGTTCTAACCTCCTTAGCTCCCTCCTTCTCCACCCCTTCCCCTTGAAAGACAGGCAATTCAATATAGGCCATATCTGTTTAGTTTTGCAAATGATTTCCATACTAGTTGTGTTGTATAGGACTAATTATATTTCCCTCCATCCTATCCTGTCCCCCTTTACTTCTATTTTCTTATGGTCCTTTCCCTCCCCATGAGTGTCGACCTCGTATTGCATTCTCCTCCCCATGCCCTCTCCTCCATCCTCCCCCCCACCCTGCTTGTGCCCCTGTCCCCCACTCTCCTGTATTATGAGATAGGTTTTCCTATCAAAATGAGTGTGCATTATATTCTTTCCTTTAGTGGAATGTGATGAGAGTAGACCTCATGTTTTTCTCTTGCCTCCCCTTTTTATCCCACCACTAATAAGTCTTTTGCTTGCCTCTTTTATGAGAGATAATTTGCCCCATATAACTTCTCCCTTTCTCCTCCCAATATTTCTCTCTCACTGCTTGATTTCATTTTTTTTTAATATATGATCCCATCCTCTTCAATTCACTCTGTGCACTCTGTCTCTATGTATGTGTGCATGTGTGCATGTATGTGTGTGTGTACTCCCACCCAGTGCCCAGATACTGAAATATTTCAAGAGTTATAAATATTGTCTTTCCATGTAGGAATGTAAACAGTTCAACTTTAGTAAGTCCCTTATGATTTCTCTTTGCTGTTCGCCTTTTCATGGTTCTCTTCATTCTTGTGTTAGAAAGTCAAATTTTCTTTCCAGCTCTGGTCTTTTCATCAGGAAAATTTGAAAGTCTTCTATTTCATTGAAAGACCATTTTTTCTCCTGAAGTATTATACTCAGTTTTGCTGGGTAGGTGATTCTTGGCTTCAGTCCTAGTTCCTTTGACTTCTGGAATATCCTATTCCATTCCCTTCTATCCCTCAATGTAGAGGGTGCCAGATCTTGTGCTATCCTGATTATATTTCCACAATACTTGAATTGTTTCTTTCTAGCTGCTTGCAATATTTTCTCTTTCACCTGGGAATTCTGGAATTTGGCCACAATGCTCCTAGGAGTTTCTCTTTTTGGATCTCTTTCATGCGTTGTTCTGTGGATTCCTTGAATATTTATTTTGCCTTCTGGTTCTAGAATCTCAGGGCAGTTTTCCTTGATAATTTCATGGAAGATGATGTCTAGGCTCTTCTTTTGATCATGGTTTTCAGGTAGTCCCAGAATTTTTACATTGTCTCTCCTGATTCTATTTTCCAGGTCAGTTGTTTTTCCAATGAGATATTTCACATTATCTTCCATTTTTCGAATCTGCGCGGTATGTTCTGAGATATCTGTCTTTCTCGAAAAGTCCTTAGCGTCCATCCGTACCATTCCAGTTTTGAAAGATCTATTTTCTTCAGTGAGCTTTTGAATCTTCTTTTCCATTTGGTTAATTCTGCTTTTGAAAGCATTCTTCTCCTCATTGGCCCCTTGCACCTTCCTTGCCAGCTGAGTTAGGCTAGTTCTCAAGGTGCCAATTTCTTTAAGATTTTTTTGATTCTCCTTTAGCAGGGAGCTGATCTGCTTTTCATGCTTCTCCCTCATCCCTCTCATTTCCCTTCCCAGTGTTTCCTCCACCTCTCTAACTTGATTTTCAAAATTCCTCTTGAGCTCTTCCACGGTCCGAGCCCATTGGGTGGGCTGGGACACAGAATCCTCGATTTCTGTGTCTTTGCCTGATGGCAAGCATTGTTCCTCCCCATCAGAAAGGAAGGGAGGAAGTGTCTTTTCTCCGGTAAAGTACCCTTCAATAGTTTTATTTCTTTTCCCTTTTCTTGGCATTTTCTCCAATCAGTGGCCTGACCTCTGAATGTTCTCCTCACATCCACCTCACCTCCTGGTCCTCCCAGCCAGCGTTTGGGGACTGAGATTCAAATGCTGCTTCCCGCCTTAGGATTTTTGGCGGGGGCAGGGCTGCTATTCAGTGTGAGAATTAAGTTCAGGTGGTCAGGGGCAGGGCTGCCTCTCAGGCATAGTTCCCTCTGGGGGTTTATGCACAGACCTTCCACAATGGATCCAGGCTCCTGCCCATTTGGGGAGCCCCGTCCGCAGCCGCCTCTCAGCCCCCACCTCCCGGGGGGGCCCCGAGCCTTGGGGGCACCCCACTCCCCTCTCAACCCGCCAAAGAGACTCTCTCACCCACCCCCGTCAGTCACCTGTTGGTGGGGGGGCCCGTGCCGCCGCTGAAGATCCCGCCTCCGGAGCCCTCTCAGATTTGTGCCTCTCGGAGCCATGGCCGCCGCCGCCGCCGCAGGTCCGGGCTGGGCTCCGCGTCTGCAGCGTGACGGACCTTTTGCAAGAGGTTTGCAGGTCCCTCTGTGGGTGGGGGGACCCGCGTGGCCGCTGGAGATCCTGTCCCCGTAGCCCTCTTGGATCTCCTCCCCTCAGTGTTGCGGGCGGCAGGGCTGCACTCCGCTCCCTGGCCCAGCGCCCAGTCCACAGCGCGAAGGACCCCCCGCGAGATGTCCGCAGGTCTCTCCGGAGCAGGAATCTCCCTCGCTCCTATACTCTGTGGTCTCTGGGTGCAGAATTCGCCCTGGCTTGGTCCCCTCTAGCCGTTCTGTGGTTTGTGTGTTCGGAGCTATGTGTATGTGCGTCTTTCTACTTCGCCATCTTGGCTCCGCCCCCCGATTTGGAGCATTATTTAGTACCATGTCTAATTTTAATTTTTTAATACCAGGTCTTCTACACATTTGAAAACAGTATATATTTATGTGAGACATACTTAACCAAAAGAAAATGTTTTATTTATTTATTGCACCAAGTCAGAATGCATATTTAATAGGAACAAAATAAAGGTCAGGGGCTTTGGTCCAAAAATAGAGGCTCAGGCCCCTTGCAATAACTCCAACAGTCCTCCAGGGGGCCTCAGACCACAGTTTGGGAACAACTACACTAAAATATTGTCCCTTGTTTTAATGCCAAAATTACATAGTACCTAGCAAGCTGAAGTTGGGTTATAACAAACCAATGGACAAAAAGGATATAGTTTGCCTTGCTAGAATGTAACCAGAATGTTAAACCAACATTCTGTCTCCCATTTCTGTGCCTTGGCATGGACTGTTGCCCCTGCCTAAAATGCATTCCTTCTTCACCTCCCTCTTACAGAATTCTGAGCTTCCTTTAATGTTCCCAGGTCAAGTGACACCTGCTACAGGAGGACAATTCTGATTATCCACCTTCTCTCCTCCCCCCATATGCCACCCCCAATTGCTTTGTATGAATATTATGTTTACTTTTCTACATACATGTTTTCCCCCCTCTCAACAGAATGGAAATTTCTGGAAAGTAACAACTGTTTCATTTTTTCTTTGTATGAAGTATGGTGCCTAGAATACAATAGGCACTTAATAAATGATAACTGGATAAATGCAGGTACCGACTATGAGGTGTGTGACTATAACCAAGTCACGGAGCCTCAGTTTGCTCATCTGTAAATGAAAGACAATGATAACTTTAGTACCCATCTGACAAGGTTATTGGGAAGTTTAAATGAGGTCATGTGCAAAGCACTTTACATACTTTAAAGCACTATGTGTTCGCTGTTGTTATGATTATTACAGCAATCAAATATTTATTAAGCACTAGGTGGAGTAATGGAGCGCTGGACTTGTAACCAGAAGGACCTATGATAGAAGTTTCTTTCAGTGCCTAACTAGCTGTATGACCTTGAACACATGTCCTAATTAGGAAAGTGGGGATAATAACAGCACCTACCTCACGAAGTTGTTGAGGACCAGGTCAGAAAATATGTGCAAAGTACTTTGCAAACCTTAAAACACTATACAGATGTACTTTTTTCTATCTATCATTATTCTTCTTCTTCTGCTGCTGCTGCTACTACTACTACTACTACATGTTCAGTACTACTACATGCTTTGAGGGTGGAAGGCTGGTTGCACAGTGGAGTACTAAACTGGGAGTGAGGAAGACCCAAGTTCAAATCCTATTTCAAATATTTACTGATTTGTAATTCTGGACGTCACTTAGCCTCTCACACTCAGTTTCCTCATCTGCAAATACAAATGCTAGCTGTTAAAACTAAAAACATTGGTTTTCCTCATGGTTTCTCCAATTCGTTTTAATTCTTCTATGCAATATGACTAAAGTGAAAATGTGTTTAAGAAGAATGTATGTATAGAATCCATATAAGATTGCATGCCGTCTGGGGGGAGGGGGAGGAGAGAGGAAGGGGGAGAAAATTTAGGACTTATGGAAGTGATTGTTGAAAATTGAAAACAAATAAATTAATTAAATTTTTAAAAAACTACAAAGCATGGTCTCACTCCTTAAGGAACTTAAAGTCTACTGTATAGACAAGACCTGAGCATATATGCCCCTCAAAGACTTTTTTCATAGACAGTAATAATAGAATTTAGAGCTATATATTGTGGTGCAGATAGTTTCCGATCTGAGAGAAGGCTAAGTTAATGAGGTAAGTCCTAGCTCCAGAGGAGTAACTGAGTGCTGGCCTGACAGTTCAGTCAGGCTTAAGGTAAAATTCCTAGGAAAGGCATTAGGCTGTCTTCCACTGATTTGGTCCATGTTAGACTATATTTCACCTTTGTTCTTTTCACGCCTTCCTTCCTTCCTTCCTTCCTTCCTTCCTTCCTTCCTTCCTTCCTTCCTTCCTTCCTTCCTTCCTTCCTTCCTTTTTCTTTCTTTCCTTCCTTCCTTCCACAAAGTTGGAGAGAAAGCTATGCACGAAATGTGCTGGAGCAAACAGCAGGGAGGCATTTGGAGTCAGAGAACCTGGGTTCCAATCTTAACCCATCACCTATTTTCCGTGTGGCTCTACGCTCCCTTCACTTTTCTGGGCTTCCGTTTCCTCCTCTGGGAAATAAAGGACCTGGCTTGGGTAACTTGTGAGATGCCTTCCTGCTCTGGGTCTGTCCTACATCCACCTCCCTTTGCCCAAGGGGGAAAAAGCCTCCCCAAAGCCCTTTAATGACTTCAGCTCAGCTCCAGCAGGCCAGATCATGTCAAAGAATGTATCAGGGACCCTTTGCAACAGCAGCATCTGACCTGCGCCAAGGTGACGGTGGGAATTTACCTTTCTGATGTTAACCAGACTTTACAGATCCAATTTTCTTCCTGCAGAGGGTGCCTTTACTTTGGGGAACTTATTCAGTTGGTCTCCTGAACCTAAATCCTATTTTTGCCCCGCGTCCCTTCCTTCCTCCTTCCACCTGCTCCTCACTGTTTTCTCTGCCCTCAGGGGCACAAGGTGTCTGTCCTCTCGATCCTCTCTCTGCCTGCAGTGGCCACGAAAACCCGGAAAGGTGGAATCTGTCCATTTAAACTCCTGGGTGACTCCAGCGCTGGGCATGCTCAGTAGTGAGGGAAGGTGTTGGTTGGCAGAAGGAAGCTTCTGCCCTGCAGCAGAGAGGGCTGGAGCTGAGGTGGAGGTGGTGGAGGAGGTGGAGGAGGAGGAGGAGAGAGCAGCCGCTGGCCAGCGGAGCAGCAGCCGCCCCAAAGCGTGGGAGCCGGAGCCTGTAAGTGGGGAGGGGAATAAAGTTGGACCCAGAGCCCCCGGATGATGCCCCATGTGCCAAAGACCTGGAAAGGCTGCATCTCTCCCACTTGGGCGCGTTTGTTAGCTTCAGAGGGAGTTGATATTTTGTTTCTTGTATGAACAGTGCGTTTTCTCTAGTAGCTACCGCAGGTGCCGAAAAAAAAATACATCAGGGTGTATCAACGTTTAGCCTTTCGTCCTAGTTTACAGTAGCAGTCATGGCAATGTTTTTCAGTGTGTACACTCACAGGGTTGTGGCTACATACAAATGTTTATTTTCAGGTAAGGCTTTACACATTATTTTTTAAAAGAGGTTTAAGATCCACGTTGTTTTTACCTGGATGAAGCTGTACGTGCAGAAAAGTTTTCGTTTTAAAAAAAACCCCAAACACCCTCAAAACTTTCAATTTCTGCTGCTGCAGCTGCCTTGGGGCTCGTCTGTTTTCTTTGAATACTGCGACCTGTTTGTTTGCCTTTGGGCTTTGCTGCAGATGATCAATAGGCTGAAATGAAATCCTGTCAGTAGTTTCCCTTTCTGGGACACGGACGTTGGATGCTGCATAAGAAAATGGCTAGTTTCTGAGTTTCACTGGCAAGGAAAGAATCAAGATTCAGATCTGTTTTCAAGAAAGAGGCATGGAATTTGGAGTTTGTGGTCCTTAGAGTTTTACAGGGAACATTTGGCTACGCCTCTCCATAATAATAGCCTTTTTTTTTCTCTGACAAGAGAAATGCCCCATTTGATATCATTAGAAAGAACTGGAGCTTTGAAAGAGTTTCAGATGAATGACATATAAAGCTGCCCCTACCTGCTTCCTGCCATTCCTCCTGCCCCCATTTCACTTGTCCTGTGTTACAGGTTAAACAATACATTTAACCCTGAAAAAGCTATATTGGGTGGGTAGGGTGGTGGTAAGCAGGACTGCATTATTTCCTTCTCATCCAGTGACTCTCTGAAATTTAGGTGTTAGGCACTAACTCTCAAGGCATCACAGAGATGAATAATAATAGTTGATTTTATGTTATGTAAATTATAAAGCATTTTTACCAGTGTTCCCACATTTGATTTTCACAACAGCTTTGTGAGGTAGGTGGTACAAAATCGTTCTCATTTTACAAATGAGGACAATTGAGATTTGTAGAGAGGTTAAAGTGATATTTAGGGTCACAGAGCTAACAAGAATCAGAACTGGAATTCAAAACCAGGCTTGGTTCATCCCATTCATGCTGCCTCTTAAAATTTATAGTCATGTTGCATTTATGATTATGCATATACATACACACATTACGCCTATGGAAATAGTTAACAAATTCCAGAATACAAAATTTACATTTCAGGGTCTGAAACAATAACAGTTCATATTTCTATAGTGTTTCAGGGTTTATGAAGAACTTTCTTTATATATAAATGTTTGTTTCTCCCCTTCCCCCCACTAAATGTAGGTAGAATCCTAACATATCTGAACTCTAAGGGACCACAGAAATCTTCTAAGTCTAACCCTCTTATTTTATTGATAGAGAGACTTGAGCCTCAGAAATGTTAACTATCTTGCCCAAAGCGATGAAGCTACTTATTGGCCACCTTAGGATGAGATCACAGGTCTGCTGCCTCCTAGGCAATAGAATTATTTAGCTTCCTTTTTTCACCTGTATGAAATATTTTTATAGAGTGGCTTAAGCACAGAACAACGATGCCAGGACGTCCTTTATGTATAAACTACTTTTCTAGTGACTTAGTCATATAATCCTATCAGTGTCTTCCTTACAAATTCCTAGGTTTAGAAATGGTCTATTCATCATCAGTCATTATCCTCATCCTCCAAATCCTTTAGTAAACCTTCTCTTCCCTAGAAAGTTTTCTCTAACAAAACAAAAGTAATTTCGAATCTCTAACAGTATCACAGGTTTCCCTCATTTGAAAGAGACTATTTTTTTTCACCACCTCTTATTCAGATCTCGTAGTTCTGCCCCAAGAAGTTTTTGTGAACAGTTTAATCTAAGGATGAATGGGAATCAAGGCCTTGTAGACTGAAAGATAAGCAGGGAAGACTTCTCTGATCACTAAGCTTATCATCAGTGTATCATCATCATGATCAATTGAGCAAACATTTATTATTAATACTTTAATTAATATAATATTTATTATGAATATTACTACTGTTATTTATTATTAAGCATTTACTATGTGCTGGACACAGTGGATAGAGCACAAAATGTGGAGTCAGGAAGACCTGAGTTCAAATGAAGCCTCAGACACTTACTGGATGTAAGACTTACCCTGGGCAAGTCATTTAATCCTGTTCTCAGTTTCCTGTAAAAAAAGTTGGAGAAAGAAATGGCAAACCATTCCAGTATCTGACAAGAAAACCCCAGATAGACAGTCAGACACAATTGAAACAACTGAGCAATGAGGGCTGGGAATAGAAAAATAAGGAGGAAACAATTCTTGACCTGAAGGAGCTTACGGGTGACTCTTTCAAATGAGGAAACTTTGTGATACTGTTAGAGATCCAAAATTACTTTTGTTTTGTTAGAGAAAACTTTCTAGGGAAGAGAAGGTTTATTAAAGGATTTGGAGGATGAGGATAATGACTGATGATGAATAGACTGTTTCTAAATTCTATTAGGGGAAACAAAATTTGCTCAGACAATTAAGCATGAAATATGTACAAGGTAAATACATATTGATTTTGGGGGCCTGAGTAGAGGAGAGGTCGAATAAGGAAACTCTGTAGGTAGGTAACAACAATTGAGCTGAACTGATCCTTTTCATCCCAGTTTTGTATTCAGTGAGATCTAATGTTTATTGAATTGAAAAGTGTATTATAATATTACTGTCCTTTATTAGATGCCTCTCTGTGGTTTTTCTTTTTCTTAGGTATTTTTTTTTATCTTAGGTATTCTATCAGACAAGTTAAATACAACAGGTGTTCTCTAGAAGCCTGTGATCTCAAACTGAGAACACTGATGATGACCTTAAAAAGAACATGTAAGCAATTGAGCAAATATTGAGGAAATACATAAAGTGCTTACATTGTTTAAATGTAAAGCCTCCCTCTATTCTCTAAGTGATGAATGAATGGGAGATAAGTGAACTGGATGGTTGGACAGGGTAAAAAAAATCAGCTAAGCAAGGCTTTCTGAAGAAGGTTAGGTTTCAGAAGCTGTTAGAGTGAAGGAAAAAAGAGAAGGCTTAGTGAGAGAAGATGAGGGTTAGGTTATCCTAAGCATAAGAGGAAGTTCAAATAGCAAGGGTATAATTATGTGAAGCAATGGGAGGAGGGTTGATGGGGGCAGTAAAAGGGCAGAACAAAGGGGCCTGGCAAGCCTGGAAAGGTTTCTGCAGAGCACAACTATTGTGAATCTCCTTTCTGTCTTCTTTACTGGTTCTTCTTTCTCTCCAAAATGTTGGCATTTACTGAAGTCCTTTGGTTTTTTTCTGTTCCTCAGAGATTTCATTCTCTCCCACAACTTCAACTCTCTCCTCAAAAGTGGAAGATTATCAAAGTTAAATCTTCAGCCTTCATCTTGTCATTGAGTGACTGTTCCACATCTCTTATTATGTTGTGAACATTTCTTCTTCCACTTTGAACCCTTCCCTAATCCCCCTATTTTTAGTGCCCTCTTCCTCCTCAAATTATGGTATCTGTCTTTGTTTTAGGCTTATTATGTGTAAAGTACTATTTCAAGCACAGATATTCAAAGACAAAAGTAAAGCAGTCCATACCCTCAAGAAACTGACATTCTTTATCCCCACTTAATAGTATTTTATTTTTTCCAATTACACGTAAAGATAGTTTTTAACATTCATTTTATAAGATTTTGAGTTCCAAATTTTTTTCTCCCTCTCTCCTGCTCCTTCCTCCTCCCCAGGACAGTAAGCAATCTGACATAGGCTATACATGTACAAGCATGTTAAACATACTTCCACAGAAGAATCAGAACAAAAAGGAAAAACCACAAGAAAGAAAAAAAAGAGAAAATAGTATTGCTCTGATCTGCATTCAGACTCCATAGTTCTTTCTCTGGATACTGATAACATTTTCCACCATGAATCTTTTGGAATTGTCTTGGATCATGGTGTTGCTGAGAAGAGCTAAGCCTATCAGAGTTGGTCATTCACTGCACAGTGTTGCTCTTACTGTGGACAATGTTCTCCTGGTTCTGCTTGCTTCACTCAGCATCAGTTCGTGTAAGAATTTCCATGTTTTTCTGAAATCAACCTGCTCATCATTTCTCATAGCATAATAGTATTCCATTACATTCACATACTGCAACTTGTTTAGCCATTCTCCAGTTGATGGGCATCCCCTCAATTTCCAGTTCTTTGCCACCACAAAAAAGAGCTGCTATGAACAGTTTAGTACCTGTGTGTGCTTTCCCCTTTTTTATGATCTCTTTGGGATGCAGACCTAGTAGTGGTATTGCTGGGTCAAAAGGCATTCATAGTTCCAAATTATTCTCTGGAATGGTTGGATCAGTTCACAACTCCACCAACAACGCATCAGTGTTCCAGTTTTCCCACATCTTCTCCAACATTTATCATTTATTTTTTTGTCATATTTGTCAACCTGATAGGTGTGACATGGTACTTCAGAGTTGTTTTAATTTGCATTTCTCTAATCAATAATGCTTTAGAGTATTTTTCATATGACTGTAGATACCTTTAATTTCTTTATCTAAAAACTGCCTGTTCACAGTCTTAGATGAAGACATTAAAGGTATCTATAGTCATATTTATTTCTTTACATACACGTTATATTCCCCCCCCTCCCCATGGAATGTGAGCTCCTTGAGGGTAAGAACTGTTTCATCTGATATTTATTGTGATTATTATTTATTCATAATAGTTGACATATATTGCTTTAAAGTGGTGCATTATTATCTTGTTTAATCCTCATAGCAACCCTGTGAGATGAGTCCTAAAGGTTTTATTGTCCTCATTTTTCTTAGGTGAAAACAAAGGTCACAGGAGTTAAGTTAGTTGTCCAAAGTCAGGCATTAATAAGTGACAACCTGGATTCAAACTCAGGTCTTCTTGACTCCAACTCTTAAGGCTTCCTGTTCTCAGAGCCTAGAAAAATACCTTGCTTGATAATAGGTACTTAAGAAATGTCTGTTGTTGTATCCCACTTGGATGACTTGCTGTCAAATCAAACTCCAAGGTTCTTAAAACCACTGTCCTCTCCTTCATCCCCAAACCAACCCATCCATCTTTCTCACGTCTTTTTTCTGGTAATTTTTCTGATAGCCAGTTTTCCCTGTCCTCCAAATTTGAAATTGAACATATTTTGTGCTTCCTTCCCTTTATGCATTTACTTTCTCCTCCCATTTCCTTCTAAAATAACCATCCCCTTCTTTTAGGATTCAGCTTGAATTTCCTCTCCTCTATGGAGCCTTGCCTTATTTTCCTAACTAGAAGCACTCTCTTCTTCCTCCAGATTCCTATAATATTTACTTTCTCTACTATTTCTATAGCACCTATCCTCCTTTGCCACATCTTTTTTATTGTATATGTCTTTTCTACTAGATTGTAACTTTTTTGAAGGTCAGGGACATGGCTTATGCATTGTTGTATTTTTTAGATGCTCAGTAATTATTCGTTGAAGGAAGGAGAGGAGGAACCAAAGATAGTGGTGCAGTGCAGAAAACCTGGTAGGTGAGAATATTGATTCCAAATTGTACTATATAATGGAAAATCACTGTGGATTTGTCCTTGAATGGTGGCAAAAACATTGAAGCATCAGGAAGATAGCTTTGGCAGTCATGGGGAAAGAACCATAGAGTCCATCTATTCCAGCGTGCTTGTTTCACAGTTGAGGAAGCTGAGTGCCAACAAAGTTAAGTGACTAACCTGAGGTCTACACAGGTAGTAGGTGTCATTCTTTTGATCCCTTAAAATAGAAGTCCCTGATGATCTCTTATTGGTCCTCCCCTTTATTCTCCCTTGTGAATCTGATTCACTCCAGTGGCTTCAACTGGTCCCCTTATGGAGATGACTCTCAAATTTACATCTCTAGTTCTGGCTCACTTGTGATCTGTTGACCTGAATTTTCACATGCCCATAGGACATCAGAGCTTGATTATCCTACCAGAACCTAAAACTTGATGTGTCTTACCTAGCCTTAGTCACTGAATGGGCATTGCCTCAGTCAGTCTGAGACCTGTTAAGTGCCTTAGCTTAAAAAGTCCACTGCATCCAGGGCCATCTGCAGTCATCCTGATCTATATCTCACCACCAGCCCCAGATGGCTCCAGAGAGTGAGGCTGGGGGCTTTATACAGCCCTCCCTTACTTATATTCAATTTACTTGCCTATCATAGCCTCACCACCCTGATGTCATGGTCCTCTTCAAGAACAAGGACAAACAACAATAAAACCTGACATACATAAAATCGATCTTTTCCCTTGTACCCTCTGACTTTATTTTTTCCACTTCATTTACCTCACCATTCCTATAATCCTTCCTGACCTTGTGGCTGTCTTTCACTCTTCCTTCTTCTGTGCCTTTCTTATCTTCTCATTTACTAACTTGTGTCAATTCCATCTCTACAACATTTCATAAATTGATCGTCTCTTCTCTATTCCCAATGCTATTACTTTCCCAGAAGCCCTTGCTCTCATTCCCCTAGACTATTGGGATGTTCTTTTTCTCCCCTCCAGTCAGAATAATTTTCTTTATGCCTGGATGTGGTTTATTCACTCCTCTGCACAAAGATCTTCAGGTATCTCTCTGTTGCCAATAAAGTGAATTTTAAACTCTTTTGTTTAATAACCAAGGCAACCTTAGGAACCATCCTATCTTTTTAGCTTTATCTTATAGTATCTTTCACATACTCTGTGCTGCAACTCATAAGCACCCTCCATTCTTTCTCCATCCATACCTTTGCTTCTAGAATGCTCCTCTCTCTATTTATAGAATTCCTTTCTTCCTTTTAAAGCTCAATTAAGATGCCACCTCTTTTGTGAAGCCCTTGTTATATCCTTGTAAATTATGCCTTTTCCCTCTTAAGACCATGCTTGTGTCAGGGAAACCTAACTGAGTGGGTAGGGGAAAGTTAGAATCCCAGACTACTTTGTTTTATGTTTCTCTAATTCATTTTTATAGACTATTGTGTTTTATAGTTATCTTTGTCTGTCTTTTTTTCCTGTTAGTCTATGAGCCCATAAGATCAGAGAGTATGTCTCACATTGGAAGGGAAGGGAATACACATTTATATAGTACTGGTCATGTGCCAGGCACTATGGTAAGCACTTTACAAATATTATTTTATCTGTGAGGGAGGTGCTGTTATTATTCTCATTTTACAGTTGAGGAAACTGAGACAAACAGAGGTTAAGTGAGTTGCCTGGGATTACATAGCTAGTGAGTGTCT
Source organism: Notamacropus eugenii (assembly GCF_028372415.1). Taxonomy (NCBI): domain Eukaryota; kingdom Metazoa; phylum Chordata; class Mammalia; order Diprotodontia; family Macropodidae; genus Notamacropus; species Notamacropus eugenii. The sequence continues at coordinate 330,761,442 of NC_092877.1, forward strand.
GGGAACAAATTTGGACTCAGTTCTCCCTGCCTTCAGGCCCACTGTGCCATTGTGCCTTCTAACTGCCTTATAAATAAATTTTCAATTCCCATAGAACCTAGAACAGGGCTCTGAACTAAGGAAGTACTCAATAACTTTTTAGTACATAAATGGATAAATAATTAGGAAGATGGCAATTTGATAGTATTACCCATTGTGGTGGGGAAGGTTAGCACTTAGAATCCTAGATTGAAAAGGACATCTAGTCTACCTCCTCCACATTACCAATGAAAAACAAAACTGAAGCATCAGAGCATGTAAAGCACTTGTTCAAGGTGAAACTTTAGTGGAGCAGAATTGGGAAATCGATCTCTTGACTTCATTCCATTCCTCTTTTCATTACAACATATTGGCTTTGCAGGGAAGTTGACTAGCTCCATTTTCACCATTTTGGGTTGTTTAGTATGTTTTCTAAGTTAAATGGATCTGGAACTGGACTGAAAGGAAAAATTGAGCAGTAGGCCAGTACCTATACATCACTGTGTATGTGCAGTAGTTGATGAGATCATTCATGGTCTTGATTTGGAGAGAAAAGTAGGGTCTGGATGTATCTTCTGGTGCCTAAAAATCAAACTCATCATCTTCTCTCCAAAATCTGCTGATCTTTCCAAGTTCCTTATTTTTGATGATAGTACCACCATTTCCCTAGACATCCATACTCAAATTCTAGAGTTATCCTTGACTCTTTCCTTTCCCTCATCCTTTCCATCCAAACAGGTGTCAACAAGTGACCACACTTCTCCTTCCTGGATACCTCTCATACCCATATCTTCCTCTTGCCTTATATTGCCATCAGACTGGTTTTGATCCTCATCACCTCTCTTCTGGACTGTTGAAATGATTAGTCTTCCTGTTCCCTACTGTCAAAACTTCATCTTTCACAAAGCTGCCAAAATTACGTTTTTAAAACAGAGATGGGGCGGGTAGGTGGCATAGTGGATAGAGTGCCAGGTGTGGAATCAGAAAGACTCATCTTCCTCAGTTCAAATACAGACTCAGACAGTTACTACCTGTGTGACCCAGGGCAAGTCACTTAACCCTGTTTGCCTCAGTTTCCTCATCTGTAAAATGAGATGCAGAAGGAAATGGCAAACTATTCCAGTATTTAGAAAAGCCCAAATGGAGTCATGAAGAATCAGACACAACTGAAATGACTAACAGCAACCCAATGGAGATATGACCATGTCATATCCCTACTCAGAAACCACCATTGCCTCTTTATATCTGTATGTATGTGTGTGTGTGTGTGTATGTATATATATATATATATATATATATATATATATATATATATATATATACACATTGAAATAGTCTATTCTCTGGCCAAACTAGTCTACTGGCTGCCTGATCACAGTCAGTAAGACTGCAGATCTGGCCTCAAACACCTACTAGCTGTATGACCCTGGGCAAGTCACCTAGCCTTTTTTGCCTCAATTTCTTCACCTGTAAAATAGGGATAATAATAGCACCTACCTCACAGAATTGTTATGAGGATCAAAAAAGATAATAATTGTTAAGCAATTAGAATAGCACTTGCCACATAATAAGCAATAATTACATGTTAGCTATTATCATCATCATCTTCATTACTTAGCTATTTCCTGATTTCAACTTGCCATGTCCTACATCCATGTGTTGGGTCCAGGCTGTCTATGTAAGTTGAATGTACTTCTGATACTTTTCTATGCCTTGAAATCCTTTTCTTCCTTCAGTGTCCAGCATAGGCACCACCTCCTTCCATGAAGCCTTCCCTGATCTCGCCCAATCAAATAAAATCTTTTTGTCTTTAAATCATCCTAGTACACCTAGATTGAATCTCTCCCTTTGCCGTTCTGTATTGTGTCATGCTTGTTTCATGTTGCATTCCTTCATGTAATTGTGACCTTCATGAAGACAGGAATTATATATTTTTTTATCTTTGTATTTCTAGCACATAGTCCAATTCTTTACATATGGAGTAGTCACGTAAATATTTGTTGACTTGAATTAATTTGATGGGCTCTCAAGGAATCTCCACACCCAGAGAGTTAATAAGAGGCTTCTGAAAAAAGTCATTAGAGAATGCTCAAAAATGTTCACAGCAGGATAGACCAGAATCTCCCAGTATTCAGGAGATGACTCACAGAACTACAAGTCTATGCAGAAGAATTGATTAGAGGGAAGAGGATCAAAGTAAGTAGAGGCCATATTGGAAAGAATTGAGAAGACAGTTAGTTGAAAGGAAAATCAGAATCTTCTGAACCTAGTTCATGATTCAGGAACTTGCTATTGAATGACAGGAAAGAGGCTTGATAATAGCTGGAAAATATACAAGTCCAGTAATCAGCCTTGGAAAATCATAGTACAAGCCAAATGTCTGGTATAGCATTTCTATACTAAAAGTTCTATCTAAAGAGGTGACCTGGGAAATTCGTTTACTTGGCATGGACTTTGCAAATACTGACTTTGCATATCAAAGTGTGTAGTCTTTACCTATGAACATTACCAGAGGAACCATGGACCTCATCACCAATAGCTTCATCTCCAAATATAAAAGACAGTAATGCAAGTTCATCTATAAATAGAGAAAGGTGATATTTGTGGAACACTTTATTTATAGTTTTCAGACGTTTTTACATGTTATCTAATTCAGTTTTCATAACCTTGTGACGTGGGTCATATAGGTTAAATTGTCCCCATTTTATAGATAAACTGAGTTAGATACAGGAAGCATAACTATTTTAGGTATTTACAAATCCAAATCCAAACCTTCCCCTAATTTTATAGAAAAGGAAAAAGAGACCTAGAAAGGTGAGGTCACTTCCTAAGGGCTCATTGCTAGTTAGAGGCAGAGCTGGGCGAAGCCCTGGATTCCTCCCATTATATAATGCTGCTTCTCTATCACATTTTATATCACCTCTCTAAGATGTTCAAAGTACATTACTGATGGTGTTATCTGATCAAGCTTTCTAACTTCCTTAGGGAAAGCTTTTTACTGGAGAAAAGAAAAGAGGAGACGCACAACGAGCTTGTCTTGTACTTCTTCCCAACCTACTTTCCCTTGACCAGTTTTTCCTACTGGTGACTGAACCAGGTAGCTGCTTCTTTGGAGGCGGTCTTTATCACTTGAATCTGTCTCTAGTTACTGGAGTTTGGGTTGGTGTTGATTCAACCAAGTTCCAGGGAGGGCTTTGCTTCTTGGCAGTGATATCAGCCTAGGTTGAAAGAGGGGAATTAGTCTATGAATCCTTGGCTTGAAGAATCCCCAGGAGACTGTAGGCAGTTAGATGGTTTGGGTGGATAGAGACCGGGCCCTGGATTCAGAAAGGCTGAAGTTCAGATTTAGTCTCCTATGTTTACTAGCGTTGTGACTCTGGGCAAAATCACTTAATCTTTATCTGCCTCAGTTATCTCAGTTGTAAAATGGGGGTAATGACAGTACCTGACTCACAGGGTTGTTGTGAGGATGAAATGAGATAATATCATGTAATGTGCTTAGCATAGTTCCCAGCTTATAGTAGGGGCTTAATAATAAATGCTTGTTTCTTTCCTTCCTTACTTCACAACTAAGGGTTTCAGTCACTTTTGGGGAGACTCGCAGTGTCTCTGAATTGAGGGTTGATCCAAACCCTAAGGCCGATTGAACAGTGGTGCCATGAGAATGCACCAAGAGGGGCTCATAGTTGTCTGAGTTTACTGGGATTCTTAAGGAACAGGGATTTTTACCAGGAGGAGGACATATCTCCTGGAGGGCTAAACTTAGGAGTGAGTCCTTAAAGGATGGCCAAGGGTAGAGACATGGCACAGATACAGGAAGAGCTGGTTTGGCCTCCCTGAGGTCGAAGCAGTGATTGGATTTGCTGTGCTAAAAAAAAAGTGGCCTCCCCTTTCTTGTAAGCTTCTTCTGTAGATCCTGGGTGCCTTCTTTCCTTTTTTCCCTGCCCCCTTCATCGCATTTCTCTTGTTAGCCTACTGCATATATCCTTAGCCTACTCTTTTCGTGCAAACTGAAGCAAATGCAAGGACTGCATTCCATTTTTCTACAATGTCTATCTCTTTTCAATTCTGTTCTTATTTTATTTTATATCTGAAATATGAGCCCTAGAAGTATATAAAGGAAAGAGTGCTAACTTTAGAATCAGTGGACCTACGTGTAAATCTCTCATCATAGACTGTGGGACCTTGGGAAAGTCACTTAACTTTCCTGAATCTCAGTTGTCTCGATTGTAAAATGAGAGGGTTGGATTAGCCATACCACATCTTATGCTCTGAACAATATCTGAATCTGCAGTAAAAGTGGGAGGGAAAGCAGAACCTACTGGGTTTTATCCTGGGTTTTTATTTCCATGAATTTTGTGAGCATATTGACAGCTTTGGTGGTAACTTGGTAGAGCAGAAAGAACACTGAGTTTAGGAGTCAGAGAATCCTGGTTCCTGCCTCTGCCAATAGGAGACCTTGATTAGGTCAGTGGACCTTATTGGATCTCAGTTTCCTTATGTGTAAAATTATGGATTAAGACTACACGACCTTTAAATTTTTTTTCAGTTCTGGATTTTTTCATGCTAAAACCACACGAGGCCTCTCAAGACACCGCGGAGTTAACTTTTATCATGTTGCCTTTTTGCCTGCAGTCCCACTGTACCATAGGTTGCCATTCAGCATTTGTGACCTGAAGCACATTAATTACCATGGCTTCTTTAAAAGTGTCCTTCCTTTTAGTAATTCTCTATGCATGTATAAGGATGAATATATATATATATATATATATATATATATATATATGTAAACGATGTTATTATCATGTTAGAGGTTCGGTTATGAGAGACTATATTTCATTGGTTTAAAACTTCTGTTTGTTCCCCTTCAGAAAAAATTCTCCTGTTTCCAGGATAGTTATAGCTGCTTTGTTTATGAATTTTACAGAGACATTATAATAAGACAAACATCCTGCTTCTAAGTCATTTTCTAATTTAGTTTGTTTAAATATAATATGGGGCGTCTAGGTGGTGTAGTGGATAGAGTGTCAGAAAGACGCATCTTCCTGAGTCAAATCTGGCCTCAGACATCTACTAGCTGTGTGATCCTAGGCAAGTCATGTAACCCTGATTGCCTCTGTTTCCTCGTCTGTAAAATGAACCAGAGAAGGAAATGGCAAACCACTCCAGTATCTTTGCCAAGAAAACTCCAACATGGGATCATGAAGAGTCAGACACAACCAAAAAAGTGACTTAACAATAATGTAATATTCCACAGACATACACGATAAACATATTACATACAGAAATAAAATTCTGTGACCCATCCCAAGATTAATAACAAAATATCCTTAACCCACTGCATATTCCTAGTCAACATCAACTTACATTACATAAGTCTTTATTTATAACAACTCTGAAAGCTGGAAATTACAAATTCCATGATGCAAATAGGGAAACTGAGAGTGAGAGACTTGCCTGAGGTTACACAGCTAGAAAGTATTAGAGGGAGGATTCAATCCCAAGTTTTTTAACACCAGTCCATGAATCTTTCAACTCTTCCAACACTGACTTGTTACCTCGTGGTCCAAGTCAAAAACTAAATGAGATTTGGTTGACTTGAGAAATAAAGAACCAGTTATTATATAGAGCTAACCAAATTTATTTTGTACCTGAAAAAGAAAATGAGCTAAAAGTCTGAAATGTAGAAAGAAACAAGCAGACAGAGAGGAAAGGAAAAGAAATCTTGAAGCTATTGTAGCCTGCTGGAGATTCAGAAGACATTGAGTCACGAAACCTAGAATGGTCATTTAAATTCAGGTTGAAAATATAGTAAGTAATATATAGGAGAGAGAATTCAGTAACATTAGTTACCCTGTGATGCTTCTGTGACAGACCTAGGATCTCATCAATGTGGATATCTCTTCCAACTGTACAGATTACCATCCCTACTTTCCATGTTTTTCGTATTCTTTGCAACTCTTGTCTATATTCTCCCATAAATTCTTCACAGGGGACCCTCCTAATAGGATTGAGAGTTGTCCTTGGAATCTCTTGAAATTGTATGGCTATTAATGAAGTACATGGACTGTTGTCATCCTGTGTTCTTATTACCTGACCCATAGACCTCCTTTTTTGATCATACATCTCTCAGAATCTTCTATGCTACAGATGAAGGAGAGAAATTCTATGAAGAATTTAAAAAGGCCCCCCAAATTAAGTCAACATATATTTTGTGACTTCAATAAAAAGATGAGCATTGGGGAGGATGGCAAAAAAAAAAATTTGGAAAATACAGGACATGAGTAAAAAATAAGACCAATACTTTGCAGACTGTACAGAAAAATCATGTTTATATATCATTTATGCTTTCTTTTTAAAAAATATTTTATCATTGACTTTTGATTTTAGTTGGTCAGTATTTTACATCATCATCGTTTCTAGCTATACCATTGCCCCATAATACCTAATTAGTGAATCTTTCCTTGTAACAAAGAAAAACATGCAAAACCAACTAACACAGTGACTATATCTGGCAGTGTATGTAACGTTCTGCTCCCATAATTCCCAACCTCTCCAAAGAGGAGGAAGGTGCATTCACGAATTTTTTTTATAGAGCAGAGTGAGGAGGCACTAGATATAGCAAGTATCGCACATAAAAATGAAATTAACACAAGAAACTGGTTACTGATATGGGAGTAGTTTCTTAATCAGCAATCTGTGTTAGACTATCAGCTTGTTAGAAAAAAGCTCAAAAGCAACACAAAGCATCATAGTGAAAAAAACTTAATTACTAATGACAGGGGGTCACACGTAGGGAGCATGCTTGGAAGCTTACAATCTAAAATTAAGCACTTTGAGATCCTTGAAGAAAGAGGACCATTGATCTTAAGGATACTACTGCCGAGTTGTTACCGTATCTAGTGCTTTGAATCTGGATTAAATTCATAAAGTGAACAATATTAATTTATAGCTAGCACCAAACTGACTCAGAGAAAAAAAATTCAATCTATGAAAGTAGACGCATTGTCTCAGTTCATGTTTCTACCTTTAATGCTGACTGCTTGACAGTCATTTGACAATGATCTGCGTTTTCTTTCCTTGATGATCAATATATACCTCTATGTAGAATCTAGATAGAATAACCAATAAAATCATAGCATTAGGAAGTTTTAGAAATGATTATTGCCATAATAATTTAATAGTACTCAACAATGCATAATTAAGTGATAAGTCAGCATCAAAGTCATATCCAGTTGGACTTTTAATTCAACATTAAGTTGGTGCAAATGGTGATTGGCACAACACACAAATCCTGAAATAATTAAGCATTCTTTCATGTCAGGAAGTCTCCAAATTTTATCCAAGTAAAATTTTGTCCTAATGAATTCTCCTTTTCTCTAGCTCTCCTCTTAAAGCTTAGACTCACTCACTTTTAGTTGTATTTAGATGATCCCAAGAATCACAGTGATTTCTGCAGTCTTGGAGTGTTATCTAGCCAGGGAGGTGCCAGCCAGAAAGCTTTTCTAATAAAAAACCCAGTGATGTTTTCTGTGAAAACTGTTATGTAAGAGAATTGGTGGCTGAATTCATTTTGGATTCCTTTGCCTGATTTTCACATAGCTAATAAATATCTGAGGCCAGACTTGAACTCATAAAGATGAGTCTTCCCGAGGTTAAGGCTATCTATAATCATATGAAAAAATGCTCTAAATCACTATTGGTTAGAGAGATGCAAATCAAAACATCTCTGAGGTACCACATCACACCTATAAGATTGGCAAACATGACAGAACAAGAAAATGATAAATGCTGGAGAGGATGTGGGAAAGTTGGAACACTAATTCATTGTTGGTGGAGCTGCGAGCGCATCCAACCATTCTGGAGAGCAATTTGAAACTATGCCCAAAGGGCTACAAAAATGTGCATACCCTTTGACCCAGCAATATCGCTACTAGGACTATATCCCCAAGAGATCATAAAAATGGGAAAGGGTCCCACATGTAAAAAATATTTATAGCAGCACTCTATGTAGTTGCCAAAAACTGGAAGTCAAGGGGATGTCCATCAATTGGGGAATGGCTGAATAAATTATGGTATATGAATGTAATGGAGTACTATTGTGCCATAAGAAATGATGAACAAGAAGACTTCAGAGAGGCCTGGAAGGACTTATATGACCTGATGCTGAGTGAAAGGAGCAGAACCAGGAGAACTTCATGCACAGCAACAACCATAGTGTGTGAGAGTTTTTTCTGGTAGACTTAGATTTTTGTAATAACACAAGAACTTCTTACCAAAAAAAAAAAAAAAATCCCAATGGAGGATCTCAAGGCAAAATGCCTGCCACACTCAGAGAGAGAAATATGGAAGTCACTCACATATTGTAGCAGATCATGTTTGTGTATGTGTATGTGTTTGTGTATCATGTTCTGATTTGTTATACGATTTCTTTCATTTATCTTAGTCTGACTACATAGCATGACTATAGTGAAAATATACTCAATAGGAAAGTATATGTAGAATCTATACAGAATTGTATGCAGTCGTGGGGAGGGAGGGGGGTAGTGGGGGGCAGGTGGGGGGGATAAAATCACAATTGTATGGCAGTGATTGTTAAACATTACAAAATTAAAAAAAAACAAAACAAAACAAAACAAAAAAAAAGATGAGTCTTCCCGACTCTAGGTATGGCACTCTATCTACTGCACAACCTAGCTACTTCCTGTGGCCTTGTAGTATGGCTACTGTTACTATCTCATTACTACTACTACTAGTACTACTGCTGCCACTACCACTGCCTAAGATAGCATTTGGTTTAAAGTTATAAAAATAGGTAATAAATTTTTCCTGAAGCATTACATGTTTTCTAAGTACTTACTATGTGCCTCTGACTCCTAAAAAATAGATAACAGCATTTAAGATACTTTGATTCCTCTTATTTCCTTATTATTTCAATAATTTTTAGCATTAGAATGTAGGTTTTTTGTGGTCCATGACTATTCCTATTTTTTTTTTAACTTTACATTTGCGTTCTTAGCCCTTGGCATGATGCCTTGTACTTCTCCCATATTTATGGCATTATAACTAGGGGTCATAGATTTAGGACTGGAACAGGCTTTAGACATCATCTAGTTGAACCCGTTTTTCTCATAGGTAAGGAAAATTAAGGGTAAAGCAACTTGTTCAGCATCGAAAAGATAATAAATGGTAGAGCCAGAATTTGAAGGAACTCCTCTAATTCTGATTCCACAAGTCTGTTCATTTATCCAGTGCACGTGGGCATTAATCGCTGATACCAGAATAATTCTCTCCAAGTTAAACACTTTGAAGATAGAAGCTACTCATAAGAGATAAAGAACTTGATAAAAGTTCAATGCCATGTCTCACTGTGGAAGCACTAGGTTATTTCTGTAGAGCACTGTCTACTTCCTTTCCCAAAGTGCTGATCTGAGAATAGGCAATATTTGCACTGATAAGGCAAGTGACTATTTATTTTTCCCTTTGGGTAAGATTATAGTTGGGAGTATGCTTAGAAATCTCTTCCCTGGGATTGTATTTTTTTCTTTTTCCTGCCAAATTGGTAGTTATAGTTTCATTTTCATTGACTAAAGTAAATGCTTTACATGTAAAATTTATAGTTTTTCTTTTTAAAAGCCTCACAGATTTAAGTGTAATTGGGAGAGAGTTAATGAAATAAATAAAACCACAATAAAACATAGGTAACATTAAAATTTAAAATTAAGTCAATATGCCACCTGCAGGGATGCTTATTATAGATTAATGGCCCGTTTTTATTTGAATTTTGACATCCTTAATTTAGAGACTAATGAATTATTATCAGAAGTAAGTACCACAGAGTTCAACCCTCTCATTTTACAGACAAGGAAACTGAGGCCCAGCAAGGCTAAGTGAGTTGTCACATGTCACATAAGTAGTAACCAACAGGGTGGGATTTGAGCCCTGCTTTTCTGACTCTAAACTCAGGGCTCTTTCCACTCTACCAAATGATGTCACACTTCCATTGGCAGTAAGAAATAAGGCTCTTATTAAGTAAGCTGGGAGTAGTTTGTGGAGAGCTGGATTACAAGGCTAAATGCTAGGACTTTCTGGGGAGCCATGAATCACAAGGGTCATATGGGGGTGAGGGTGGAGGGAATTAAGCAGAGACACCCATTAATACCCTTTTCTCCCCCTTACTGCCTTTGTTCTCACTTAATACTTAACCAGAATAGGATCTAGCAATTTATCTCCTTACCTGTTACTTTTAAATTGTTTTTCAATTAAATTTTATTTTTTAATGAGCAAAAATAATTTTTTCTCTCTCATCCCTGAATGGGAAAAAAGATTTTTTTCCCTGGATATGCATAAACAAAACAAAATGAAACAAGCAAAACTTTTCTTTTTACAAATATTCATAGTCAAAACAAATGACCATAGTCCAAGTCCAAAACCAAACAAACCATAGGTCTCACTTTGCACCAAGGCTATCACCTCCCTCACTAGGTAGCATACATACCTCATCATTGATCCTCTGGAATCATGGTTGGATTCTGATCAGAGATCCTATAGCTGTGAAAGTTGTTTATTTTTAGTGATGTTATTATTTAAATGGCTCTTCCGGTTCTGCTCACTTCACTCTGTGTGAGTTCATTCAAGTCTTCCCAGGGCTCATTGAAATTGTCTTATTACTTCTTATGATGCAGTGATGTTCCATTACATCCATAGACATAATTTGTTCAGCCAGGCCCTAAGAATAATGGGACTTTGCCAGTTTCTGAAGGGTCCTTAACTTCTACTCTAAATTCTTTGTAGAAGTCAATAGGATTGCTTTTCCTCTCAGATTTGAATACAATGAATTATATTATACAATTAAAGCAACTGGACTATAGGTTTATAAAAATTTACCTATTACATCAGATCTCAGAGCCTTTGTGACAAAAAAAAAATAAGGAACATAAGAAACTAGAAATAGAATGTATTTCTAACCTTCCCTTGAATCACCCCTGTCATTGGAACCATCAACACTACCATGTTTTCATTTGAATTGAGAATTAGCTCAGATTGGCATATTAATATAAAGAACTGAATGATTCCAGGAGAAAATGAAGACAGTAACAATTGTGGTCAGGCATGTGACAGCATGATGTAGGGACTAGAGAGCTATACTCAGAATCAGGAAGACTTGGGTTTGAGTTTGGCACATAATGACTTTGATCTTGGGCAAGTCACTTTCAGGGCTCCAGATATCTCTAAGAGGCTAAATTGCTGAGATGCTTCTAATCTGCATTGGTAGGAGGAGACACTGGAGGAGCATGCCCTGCACTGATGAAATCACATAAAAAAAGATTAAGTCCTGACAGTTCTTCTTTGTAGGATGCCTCATGCTTTTTAAAGTACTTACACATGATAAACTGACTTTAGTCCATCAGTAGTTGAGTTCCTCTTTATTGGAGGAGGTGTAGATTATAAGAATGCAAGGAATAACTAGATGCTAAAATAACACGATATTGAGATGATACCTTCTGTTTAGGTATTCCTTACTTCCATATTTAAATACATCTGTGATATTAATACTCCTTCTAAGGAACAGATTGAAACTCACCCACTCCTTCACATCCTGATGATTCTTCTTTCCCTAGGCTCATGTAAATGTGACAATTAATAATAGCTAGCTTTTGCTATGTGCCAGGTACTGTGCTAAACGCTTTACAAACATTGTCTCATTTGATTCTCACTACAACTCTGTAAGGTAGGTGCTATTACGATTTCTATTTTACAGTTGAAGAAACTGAGGCACGCAGAGGTTAAATGACTTGCTGAGGGTCACACAGTGTCTTGAAGTCTGATTTGAACTCAGGTCTTCCAGATTCTGGGCTCAGAATTCTACCCACTGCACCATCCAAGTACTTAATACGATTCCTTTTCTCCTACATATATGAAACAGAACAGTGACAACTGTTTCACCCTAGAAAATGTAGGGTATTGATTTTCTCTAATGCCAGTTTGGTTGTTTTATGCAATTATAAGCAAATTAACTTGTTAATCTCAAGTCAGTCATTTTGTTAAAAGTAGTTATATTATTAAAAATCTTCGTCATCTCTATCTATATAAAGAGGTAGAAGGTACAGAGATAAAAATAGATAAAATCCCCCAGTGTAGCATTCAGGGCTCATTGTCTAGACACCCCTGCTATTACTCCTGGGCTTTTAGAATTTTATATGATGAATCTGTTTTCCAGCAGCTATACATCTTGAGGTTCATATTATATCCATCAGAAGAACAGGACAAGGTAATGTAGAAGTCAAAACATTGTATTTTTCCATTATCCTAGAGTACACTGCCACATTCTTGGCTGCCAGAAAAAGGGTACAAAAGAAGCTACTCTTTCTTGTAAGCTAATTTATTATTAAATATTTGTGAGAAGATTCGTTAGCATCCCCTTTCACATTTAATGTAGACTCTGGCAAAGTTTATGTTACAAATGTTGGTCACATAAGTTAAGAAAGACACCAGGCATTAAAGGAAGCAAAGGTGTGTCAGAACTTGCTTGGGGAATGTAAATTTTTTTCAATTAAATTTTTTTCAATCAGTGAAAGTCAGCCCATATCCCTCCTACTTCCCTCCCTCCACTTTCTCTCTCCCCCCCCCACTTCTCTCACTGAGAAAGCAAGAAAAAAAACCCTTATTACAAACAAGTAGAGTTGAGAAAAACAAACTCCCACGGTGGCCATGTGGGAAATGTAAAATTTTACATAAACAGAACTTCAAAAGTCCTATCTTTCCCTAACTTCCTTTGATCAGAAGTTGACTTAATTGTATGTCAGATTCAGTAAAATTTTGTGTACTTGACTTTTTTGTGTCACTTTTGCTCCCTCCTTTAAAAAAGCAAATTATGTAATTTATATAATTATATAATCTATATAGAAAGAAAAATGATCACATTTCTTCCTAAAAATTGGGGGGTGTGTGTGGATGATATAGGAAGAGACTATTTATTTTGCAATTACCCATGGTTCTAGTGACTCTAGATGTACGAGAATCTCGATTAGGAGCTATTTTCATAGGAAGTACTTGATCGTAATCAAAGTTGATTGTAATAAATGTTGGAGTTTCTTTTCCCAGGTGTCACTGGTGTGATTAACAGACCATCACAACCAATGCAGTAAAGACAAATAACGGCAGGGAAGGATGAAACCAAAGTCATTTCTTTTTGTTATTGTACCAATGGTATTGTGTAGAAAAAAGCTTTTTATAGTAAATTAATACAACAAAATCAAATGTAAATCACTTCAAAGCCTACTTAAAAATGTGACAAGAGAGAGCCAAACTCCAAAGGTTCCCATCCAATCAGGAATATCTCAAAGGGCACGGTAATAGACGCTTATCTTACTGGATATTTTTACTGCCAATCAAAGGAGATAGGATCTCTATGTTCAAGGACCCACCTAAATTAGCCTGCCCAATTAACAGCAGAGTTGTTGACCTCTGACAAAGAAGGACTGAGCCAAGTCTGTCAAAGGCACTATGCCATCACCCCTATCACCTCATCAGAGTAGTAACTTGACAGTTCTGCTGCTGTGAGGGCTTCCTAGTGTCATTGCTGGAGTAAGATAGCGCTATAGAAAATATTGTATCTGACCTATTACAAAATTCTCTGCCCTTCACATAGAAGTGCCTTTTATCTGCACCTTATATAATTCCTCAGCAACTTTATTAGCCAATTCCCAATCACTGGCAAACCTGAAGGGGAATACTGAAGCATAAGTAATTCAAAGTGATGAGTAATTTAAAAACCATTTTATTTGAACATATTCTGATTCTTACCTTTGAACACAGGTATGCCAGATAATGGGGAATTTTATTCCAAACCAAATCAGACCTTTGGAAAATCTGGATGGCAATTGAGTCTGCTGTATCTGTCCTTGCCATGCATTCCATGTTGGGAGTTAGAATAATTCCTCTCTAATATGTACAAGTTTGGTTTTCTCTTAAGCCTTAATCTTTGCCTGGTTCTGGAAGAGTTGGTGAAAATGCTTGGCTTTCAAAGGGCATAAAAAAAGACAGTGTGTAAAACAAGTACTTAAGTATAGTTTTGCTGACACTACATTTGAATGAAAAAATTGACAAGAGTGAATTGAAGTTCTTATTAGAACTTTAGAGCAAGCTATATCTGCATAGGAATTACTATTTCTCTAAGCCATACTGATAATTAAAATATGTAGCTGCTGAACTTTTTTAATGAAGTAAATGTTGAAAATTTCTGCTTTACTGGAGAAACCAAGACGTTCAAACTAAGAGACAAAATTATAGTCTTCTGATCTTTTGTTGGGAGTGGAGAAAGTTGTTTGAAAGTTTAAAAGTAGGGGGCAGAGCCAAGATGGCGGAGTAGAAAGATGCACATACACATAGCTCTGAACCCACAACCCACTAGAGGGGACCAACTCACGGTGAATTCTGCACCCAGAGGCCATGGAATATTGGAGCGAGGGAGATTTCTGTTCCAGAGAGACCTGCAAACCTCTCGCGGGGGGTCCTTACCGCTGCGGACTGGGCGCCGGGACTGGGAGCAGAGGGCAGCCCTGCAGCGGCCGCGACACCATGAGGAAAAGATCCCAGCGGGCTACAGGGATGGGATCTCCAGCGGCGGCACAAGCCCCTCCACCCACAGGTGATGGGGGTCGGTGAGAGAGTCTCTTTGGTGGGTCGAGAGGGGAGTGGGGTGCCCCCATGGCTCGGGCCCCCCTGGGAGATAGAAGCTGAGAGGCGGCTGCAGACAGGGGCTCCCCAAGCGGGCGGGAGCCTGGATCCATTGTGGAAGGTGTGTACATAAACCCCCTGAGGGAACTGAGCCTGAGAGGTGGCCCTACCCTGACCTGACCACCTGAACTTAATTCTCACACTGAATAGTAGCCCTACCCCCGCCAAAAGCCCTAAGGCGGGAAGCAGCACTTGAATCTCAGTCCCCAAACGCTGGCTGGGAGGACCAGGAGGTGAGGTGGGTGTGAGGAGAATATTCAGAGGTCAAGTCACTGGCTGGGGAGAATGCCCAGAAAAGGGAAAAGAAATAAAACGATTGAAGGCTACTTTCTTGGAAAACAGACATTTCCTCCCTTCCTTTCTGATGAGGAAGAACAATGCTTACCATCAGGCAAAGACACAGAATTCAAGGATTCTGTGTCCCAGCCCACCCAATGGGCTCAGGTCATGGAAGAGCTCAAAAAGAATTTTGAAAATCAAGTTAGAGAGGTGGAGGAAAAACTGGGAAGAGAAATGCGAGGGATGAAAGAGAAGCATGAAAAGCAGATCAGCTCCCTGCTAAAGGAGAACCAAAAAAATGTTGAAGAAATTAACACCTTGAAAACTAGCCTAACTCAATTGGCAAAAGAGGTTCAAAAAGCCAATGAGGAGAAGAATGCTTTCAAAAGCAGAATCAGCCAAATGGAAAAGGAGATTCAAAAGCTCACTGAAGAAAATAGTTCTTTCAAAACTAGAATGGCACAGATGGACGCTAAGGACTTTATGAGAAAGACAGATATCACAGAACATAGTGAGAAGATTGGAAAAATGGAAGATAATGTGAAATATCTTATTGGAAAAACAACTGACCTGGAAAATAGATTCAGGAGAGACAATGTAAAAATTCTGGGACTACCTGAAAACCATGATCAAAAGAAGAGCCTAGACATCATCTTCCATGAAATTATCAAGGAAAACTGCCCTGAGATTCTAGAACCAGAGGGCAAAATAAATATTCAAGGAATCCACAGAACACCGCATGAAAGAGATCCAAAAAGAGAAACTCCTAGGAACATTGTGGCCAAATTCCAGAATTCCCAGGTGAAAGAGAAAATATTGCAAGCAGCTAGAAAGAAACAATTAAAGTATTGTGGAAATACAATCAGGATAACACAAGATCTAGCACCCTGTACATTAAGGGATCGAAGGGAATGGAATAGGATATTCCAGAAGTCAAAGGAACTAGGACTAAAACCAAGAATCACCTACCCAGCAAAACTGAGTATAATACTTCAGGAGAAAAAATGGTCTTTCAATGAAATGGAGGATTTTCAGGTTTTCTTGATGAAAAGACCAGAGCTAAAAAGAAAATTTGACTTTCAAACACAAGAATGAAGAGAAGCATGAAAAGGTGAACAGCAAAGAGAAGTCATAAGGGACTTACTAAAGTTGAACTGTTTACATTCCTACATGGAAAGACAATATTTGTAACTCTTGAAACATTTCAGTATCTGGGTACTGGGTGGGATTACACACACACACATGCACACACGCACACATACATAGAGACAGAGTGCACAGAGTGAATTGAAGAGGATGGGATCATATCTTAAAAAAAAAAATGAAATCAAGCAGTGAGAGAGAAATACATTGGGAGGAGAAAGGGAGAAATTGAATGGGGCAAATTATCTCTCATAAAAGAGGCAAGCAAAAGACTTTTAGTGGAGGGATAAAGAGGGGAGGCAAGAGAAAAACATGAGGTCTACTCTCATCACATTCCACTAAAGGAAAGAATAAAATGCACACTCGTTTTGATAGGAAAACCTATCTCACAATACAGGAGAGTGGGGGACAAGGGCACAAGCAGGGTGGGGGGGAGGAGAGAGGGGAGGGCATGGGGAGGAGAATGCAATCCGAGGTCGACACTCATGGGGAGGGAAAGGATCATAAGAGAATAGAAGTAAAGGGGGACAGGATAGGATGGAGGGAAATATAGTTAGTCCTATACAACACAACTAGTATGGAAATCATTTGCAAAACTACACAGATTTGGCCTATATTGAATTGCTTGTCCTCCAAAGGGAAGGGGTGGAGAGGGAGGGAGCTAAAGAAGTTGGAACTCAAAGTGTTAGGATCAACTGTAATGTTCTTACCACTAGGAAATAAGAAATACAGGTAAAGGGGTATAGAAAGCTATCTGGTCCTACAGGACAAAAGAGAAGTCGGAGACAAGGGCAGGGAGGGAAGATAGAAGAGAGAGAAGATTGGTCACAGGGGCAATTAGAATGCTTGGGTTTGGGGGGGGGAGGGGATAAAAGGGGAGAAAATTTGTAACCCAAAATTTTGTGAAAATAAATGTTAAAAGTTAAATAAAAAAAAAGAAAGAAAGTTTAAAAGTACATTACCGAAAAACTAACTTGGTCAAAACTGAAAGTTTTTGTTTAATTTAAGTCCAAGAAGTTTGGTGTATTGAAGATATAGTATCTTCTCCCAATGAGCCTACTGAGTCAGTGGTTTTAGGTGGCATCATACTATGGTTTTTAGAAAATGGGCAGCAGGATTTAAGGAGAAATTGGACAAATCTTGAATGTATTTACTTCTCTGATCTTACTCCTAAAATGCCTTGTATCTACCACTGTTGGTTGTTAGGTCATTTCCATATTCACTCCATTCTTGCCCATTGCAGTGTATGACTGAATTCTCCCCAACATCTGACCGTTCAATCAGTTTTGAATGCATCTAACTATATGATTTTCCTTTCTTAAATTCTATTTTATTTTCAAAACCTCATTCTCTCCCTTACACTTCCCCCTAACCCTTTGAAAAAATATGAAAAGCAAAAACCCATTACAAACATATGTTCAAGGAAAACATTCTGCATTAGATATGTCCAAAAAAATTGCTTCAGTTTGCACTCCATCATCTCTCTATCAGGAGGCAGCTAGGGGCAGCTAGGTGGTGCAGTGGATAGAGCACCAATGCAGGAGTCAGGAGGACCTCAGTTCAAGTCTCACCTCAGACACTTGACACTCGCTAGCTGTGTGACCTTGGGCAAGTCACTTAACCCCAATTCCCTCATCCTGGGTCATCTCCAGTCATCCTGATAAATATCAGGTCACTGGATTCAGATGGCTCTGGAGGAGAAGTGAGACTGGTGACCTGCACACCCCTCCCTCACTCAAAACAAAGTCAAGTGCAAGTCATGTCATTATTTCTCTGATAGCATGGTCTTCTTCAGCAACGAAGGATGAACATACATCAGGCGGTAGGTAAGACTACAGAGAGAAGAGTTAACAGAAAGTTTTAGGACTAAGGAGGAATTCCCCCACAACCCAAACAGGTTTAACTTTGAATCAAAGGATGTCACAATGAGGAGAATTCAATTGCAGGTCTCCCAAGTAGAAATGGAAAGTACTGTGGTGGGGATAAATAGGTGGTATTATCTTCCCAGTGAATAATTGCATGTGAGAGAAAGTATTAAATCTATTATTCAAAAATGTAAGACTGGAAAAGGATATAGGACAGTCATGGATATGAGATAAAATATAAGCAAAATATTTTTGCAAACCTTAAAGTGCCATATAAACGCAAGCTGTAATGATGATGTAGCAAGAGCCAGAGGTCACCTCTGAATAGCCCGCATGCTTCATTGGTACTGACAATTGGTACCTAGTACATTTTTGAGACAGCCCTATAGAAGATTTATGGGAAGCCAAAGACCAGTCATACTGGATGAAAATATGTGGATAAGAGGTGACCTGTATTGAAGAATGCTGAAGCCACAAATCTATTCAAATATCAAATTTTAGCAAGACTTACAGTGGGAACTGTGGAAAGGGGTAATAGAAGGAAGAACTGAGGGAAGGCATGAATGTGGGATGAGGTGATGAGTGAGATGGGTAAGTATGAGACTATGGTAGGAAATTTTCTTTATAGTTAATCTAAGTCTTTCATATACCTTATTATATCTGTGTCATCTTTGTGACCATTTAGTGTATGAGAAAAATCTTAGATATCTCAATAGTTTCTTGGTCAGTCACCATGTTATTGTTGAGTAAAATAATTGATGTTCATAATGATGACTTAAGGGCAGCTAGGTGGTGTAGTGGATAGAGTGCCAGACCTGGAATCAGGATGATGTTAAGTTCAAATTTGGCCTCTGACATTTACTAGTTGTATGATCCTGGATGAGTCACTTAACCCAGTTTGCCTCCATTTCTTCATCTGTAGAATGAGCTGGAGAAGGAAATGGCAAACCACTAGAATATCTTTGTCAAGAAAACTCCAAATGGAGTCAGGTAAAGTCAAATACGACTGAAACAGATGATTAACAACAACAAAAATGGTAATTTCACAAAATGTTGTTGGGTAGAATGTGATCCTGAGTTCTTGAAGGATATCAAAGATAATAAGCTTTAGAAGGTTCTACAATGTTAAAAATCTTAAAATATGTCTCCACCGATTGTGATTATTTTCTAAGAACAGCCTAGTTCAGGGAATTCGACCTTTTGACTGAATCCAAATTTTACAGATCCTTAGGATTTATTCTGTAAAATTTAGATTCAGTCAAAAGGCTACACTTAAGGATCTAGAAGGCTGTGTGTGGCCTCAAGGTCGCAGACACCCCACCCCTGGTCTAGTTCATTAAAAAGAATCTTGTCAGCTGTATGGTGGCCATTTGGTGATAGACTCTTTGCCTATGGCAACCCATGGAACAAAGACTATTGCAAAATGGTCCTGTTTCTGCAGTGATGGTGGTAGAGTGGTGGGATTGGTTTTATTGTACAGGGAGTTATGCTATAATGAGATGCATGTTCCTAAAAATCACCATTTTAAACAAAATCATGCAAAACGACAGGGTTTATGGGGAAAATGGGGTTAGGGATATTTTTTAAGGGAGAGTATAAGAAAACGAGTCTCCTTTTGCTTTTGGTCAATATGTTATTGTCACTATAATTCTTTAAGAATTCTTCAAGGATTCACTGATTTCATTGATATGAGTTCTGTCTTCACTAAGGCAGATCACCACTCCTGGGTCCTAAATAACATTAAAAAATGAGATTGATCATATTCTAATAGACAGGATATGACTGGTTACCTCTGCAGAAGTCTCTTTGGAATAGATTATTTACATAAATAGTAAGAGCTCTCCACTAAACTCTTCCTCATGCCTTCCCCATGACCCTTGGTTCTTGAAGGCTATGCTAATGAAGCTTGATGACACCTACCAAAATCATCAGCCTATAGCCAACCTTTTAATGAGCTTCACTAGGTGGGTGCTTAGAGGATGATACTATACTCTATCACTGGAAAGTCTTCGAGTTCAGTCCCCGTGATGTATTAGCTAGAAGGTTGTCATCTGAGGACCCACCTAGCTAACCTCAGGACAAGACTGGCAGTAGCCTAATTATTTTTTTCTATAGAAATTTTCCAAGATTTAAATTTTAGAGGAGGGGTGATCTGCATTGGTGGAGATGGAACCCGTACCAATGAAATAAATGAATCCTTGAAATACTGAATTATAGTGACAAAAACAATTTCTACCAATGGTAACGAAGACTCATTTTCTTATACTCTGCTCTTAAGGAATTTGTTTGTAATGACAAAATAGTGTGGCGTTTTAAAAAAAAATGACATTTAAGCTCATCATTAAATATTAGCAGGAGTTAAATACATAAGATTCATAATGTTCAGAGATTATTTAGTTAAGGATTGATGGAAAAAAATCTTGAATTTCCCCCAAATTAGGTTATTTGATAATCATTTCTCTCAGAGTTCTTGACCTGTAATCCACAGACCCTATTTATTTGAATATAACCAGTTTCCTTTGTTATCCTCCATGTCTTATTTTCTGCATTTAAGAATATTATTCTGAGAAGAGACCCGCAGGCTTTCCCAGACTGCCAAAGAGACCCATCACACCAAAAAAAGGCGAAGATTCTCAGATAGTTCAAGAGCCTCATTTTATAAACTAGTAAACTGAGACCTAGAGGGATAAAGTGACTTGCCCAAATTTGTACAAACAATAAGTGGAAGAACTGGGATCTAAATCCAGTTCTTCTGCTTCTAAACTCAGTGTTGTTTTCACTAGTTAGCACTGTGATTTCATTATTATGAGGAACTCCAACAGGAGAAACATCCTTCTCCCAATGCAGGTGGGTACTTTCTCTGCAACTTCCAGTCTTAGAGTTTCCAAGAGCCAAGATGTGTCAGAGACAGGACTTGGGCTCTTAATTAATTAGTAATAACAATAGCTAATGTTTAAATAGTGCTTACTGTGTGCCAGATACTTTGCTAAATTCTTTATAATTATTATCTCATTTGATCCTTGCAGTGATCTGCAAGGTAGATATTATTATCTCCATTTTACACGTGGGGAAACTGAGGCAAAAATGTTAAGTGACTTGCCCAAGATCATACCGCTAGTAAATGTCTGAGGCTGGATTTGAACTCAGTTCTTGACCCCAGGCCTGGCACTCTATCCACTGAGACTCTTGGCTGCCTCATTTTTTATTGCTTGTTTTTGGGTACATAAAATAGCGCTGGCATGTTTTTATTAACTTGAAGACAGTTTTAGATATGTATGGATAAGAAAAGATAACAATCATGTGATCCTTTAAGGTCTGAAAAGCACCAAGTAACTACGGCAGGAGATCGTTCTCCTCTACTCCTCATTCTCTCCCCGTGTCCAGTGACCAAGTTTTGTGGCTTCTTCCATCACAATATCTCTCATATACTCCCTTCTCTAACATTGTCACCATGCTGATACAGACTCTTATTTTCCCAAGCCTAGGGCTTGAGCTGGTGCAGTGGATAGAGCCAAAGTAAGGAAAAACTGAATTCAAATCCAGACTCACACATTTACTAGCTGTGTGTCCTAGCAAGCCACTTAATCCCTGTTTGCCTCAGTTTCCTCATCTGTAAAATAAAGATAACAATATCACCTACCTTGCGGGGTTGTTGTCAGGATCAAATGAGTTGTAAAGTGCTTAGCACAGTTCTTAACACATAGTACATGATGTTAGCGCTCTTCTCCTACTTCTCTTCCCTCTTCTTTTTCTCTACCTCCTTTTTTTCTCCTCCTCCTTCTTCTTTTGGATGAAGGAGCAACTGAATCAGCTAGATCTGAACTACTTTACTTAGCACTACTGAAGTACTGAGGTTAGCTCCGTTTAGCCATGTAAATCAATGAGTCAGGCAGTAAACAGTTAAACACCTCCCATGTGCTGCCAGTCCAGGAGAATTCCTTGTCTGGTTATAACAATTTTTAATACTAGGAAATTTTCTTCAAAGTTAATCTAAGTCTCTCAGATACCTGAATACACTATTCATACTTATGACCTTATTGAAAGTAGGGTAATCGTTGGTCATAGTTTTCATTATAACAGTCCTTCATATCCCTGAGACCACTCTTAAGTTGTCTCTCAACTTTTTTTTATCCAGACTAAATAACTTTTAAGTCAAGCAGCATTCTTCTGTGATTAACTTTCCTAACTTTAATCATAATTATTCTCCATTACAAATTTTAAAGATCCTATTTTTATTCACCCCTCCCTTTGTTGAAGAGTTATTGCTGGAGGGCAATGGTTCTTGAAATGTAAGCTAGGGATCCCTGAGGTCTCTGAGACCCTTTGGAGACCCTCAAGCCAAGATGATTTTTGTCTTTGGATTCCGAATCATTTTCCAGAAAGGTTAGTTGTTGTTGTCATGTCCGATTCTTCATGACCCCATGGACCACAACATCCTTACATCCTCCACTATATCTCAAATTCTGTCCTGGTTCATGTTTGTTGTTTCCATGACACTCTTTTTCTCGTCTTCTCTTATCTCCTTTTCCTTTTGCCTCCAGTCTTTCCCAACATCAAGGTCTTTTCCAGTGAGTCTCATCTTCTCATTATGGGACCAAGGAATGGTTAGATCAAATCTCAAATCAGCCGATGGTGTATCAGTCTATCTGCAGCCCCTCCAATATGGACTGTTTCTGTTTTTTGTCAACTTCGCTGATTTGCTAGCAAATATCTCATAAGACATGGGGAAGAAAGGAATATAGGACTGGAAACATTTCAATTTGCCGCTCAGATCATTCAGCCTTGGGGAGGAGGGTGAGAGAAAGAAGTTTGGAAGACAGAGATGATGTTCCAAAACGAAAATGACTTGACTCTAAATAACATCTCTACCTAATCTTCTGGCCAAAGAGTAGGAATTTGCAAGATAGCTGAAATGCTGCTACTCCTGAAAATACAGCATCAGCTGAATTTTATAAAAGCTTTTTGGTGTGATAATGAAGTCATCTGTAATTCACAGGGCAATGGTTTTAACAAGTTTATTGCACTGTGGATGGCATACGGTGGATGGTGATAGAGTAAGACCTTTGGACATTTTTATTACTATACTGAAATAATTAACTAATTTAGTTTCTCTTTGAGCTTGTTAGATGGAGTTTCTCATATAATTCATTTCATAGGCTGTCATATTGTTTAGATTCAGAGATTTACTGATTGCTAAAGGGAAAGGTCCTCAGGTATCATAGCCTTTCCAGAATTTATATTTACTTCAGACACAACAATGAAAGTGAATGAAAAATCTCAATAGACTATCCTTAGTAATGCACAGCTAAGTTAGAAACATATGTTGTATCTCCAGATTTTTTCATAATGGCTGGATTTCTATTTAGTTAGAAGCAAATGGGGAAAGGAGGAGAAGCTTTATTTCAGTTTTGAATTTATTTGGTGACCCAGGCTTTGAATAGGACCATTTGGTACAAACTCTTGAAATTTTTACATGTTTCTTACCATTACCATCTTAAGATAAAGAATGGAAGAGTAGATGGAGAGAACTTTTTCAATAATATAGTTTTCTCTTAACACCAAATTGACATCATTTGTGTTCAATAAACATTAAGTACTTCTACAATAATAATGAGTCTCCATTTTGCAGAGGGCTTTCATATATCATCTTATTGGAGCTTCACCATAACCCTCATTTTGCAGACTGAGGAAACTGAGCCTCAGAGATTCAATACCTTGTACCCCAGGGCTGAGTCCCTTGTTGACTCTGAATCTCATCCCCTATGCCCTATCCCAGAGCTGTCAGACATATGACCTATACCAGGTTAAAAAGCAACTGGGGAATATTTAACAAAATAAATGAAGTACAATAGAACAAAGAGAATGTTAATATGTGGTTTTCTAAGTCAACATGCACATGCAGGGATCCTCATGTACAGTTTAGTGTCCCGTTTCTGTTTGTACTGTGCCAGGCTGCTGTCTTTCTCTGGAAAACATTGAGGAAGTACTGTGCTAAGCACTATGCTGGGCACTGTGGACTCTTCAGTGGGACCCATGTGTTGCATGTTGGGAACACTAATTCTAGAGTGATACATGGCAGGACATGAGGAAACTGGGACTTGGAGAAGTGAAATGATTTATAGTGACACAACTAGCCTTTGTGTTAGGGGTCATCTTACCCAAACCCTCCATTTACAGATGGGGAAACTGAAGCTTGGAGAGGGGAAGAGACTTACTTCAGTTTCCCATGTACGATGTTCCAGACTGGTTGGGTGTCACTACACTCTCTTGGACATCCCAGGCTTGTGGCATTCAGAGAAATGAAATCATTTGTCAGAGGTAGCACAGCTGATGTTCTACATCTGTGTGGGAACTCAAAGTCTTCCTTTGAAATGATTAATTTCTTTACATTTTAAATGTACTTATTTGTGTACATGTCTCTTTTCTTTTACCTTTCCCACACTAGAATATAAACTTTTCAGGGGCAGAGATTATTTTGGGTTCCCCAGAGGGTAGTATAGTGTCTGGCACTTAGTAGGCACTTATATGCTTATTGAAGGAATGAATGAATACAAAGATAAATTAGAACCAGACCGTAAGTTAAGCGGAGCAATAAGTCAAACAGCTATCATTTTGTTCTTGTTGTTAATTTGTTTTTCAGTTGTGTCCAACTCTTTATGACCCCTTTATGGAGAGTTTTCTTGGCAAAGATACTATTCTCCAGGTCATTTTATAGATGAGGAAACTGAGGCAAGCAGGGTTAAGTGATTTGCTCAGGGTCACACAACCAGTAAGTGTTTGAGGCTGCGTTTGAACTCAGGTCTTTCTGACTCCAGGCCCAATGCTTTCTTTATCTACTGGGCCATCTAGCTTCCCTAGAATGTGGAATAAAACTCACATTGCTCTACTGGTTAAAGGCTAACAAAGCTCTTTGCTCACAACAGCCTTATGAAGTAGGTAGTACGTGTATTGTTGCTATTTTCCTGAAAGAGAAACTGAGGCCCTGAGAGGTTAAGTGACTTTCCTGTGATAATACAGCAGGAAGTATCTGAAATCAAATATGAACCGAGGTGTTTCTGTCCAGCATGCTGCCCATTAAAACGTGATGCTTCTTCAGTAGGACTTAGAGACGTTCCCAGTAGGGAGTACTACTGTGGGCAGTCAGGCTGTGTCTGGCACCGAGATATTACTAGGTCTTAGGTCAGAGGACCTGGGTTCAAATCCAAGGATAGCTACTTATATTTTGGGTAATCTTGGGTCACTGTGCCTTCAAAGCTTTGATTTCTATATCTACAAAATGTCCCCTCTAACTCTAGACCCTGTGATATTTTAGGTGAAGGCCCCTCATGTTTTCTCCAGTGACAGAAGGCCCTTTCTGTTATGTTTATATCAATAAGTAAGCATATAGACTTGCTTTGTAAAAAATTTGACCAGGGAGAAATCTCATAGTCCAAGAAGTAAGAGGACCCAAGGACCCCTGAGACAGGGTGTACAGAACATAGAAAACTGAAATAAACATTGACTTCATCTCTCCTCAAGATCCTGCCCTGCCCACTGAGCATCTCTAGATTTTAGTTCCAGTGTTGTTTTTAAGGAGGGTGACCTGGGATGTCAGGGAAGAGAAAACCCATCACCTTTGACTGATCTATGATCTTTCTAAAAGAATCTTATCAGAAGTAAGGTATAAGGGGTTAAAGCTGTAGATTCTCTTT
This sequence comes from Notamacropus eugenii, assembly GCF_028372415.1. Classification (NCBI taxonomy): domain Eukaryota; kingdom Metazoa; phylum Chordata; class Mammalia; order Diprotodontia; family Macropodidae; genus Notamacropus; species Notamacropus eugenii. The sequence continues at coordinate 330,787,177 of NC_092877.1, forward strand.
CTTCATGTCAACAACACCTAATTCCATCCCCTGAACCTTAGGGATTGGATAATTATTAATTAATGATTGTTCTGTGATATCTCTGCTGTTGGCACAAGGGAGATCAACTGTTTCTGTACAGGATGGTGACCACAGCAACCTAATATATGAAGTGAAAAGGATTTCCATATGGTAGACACCATAGTTAAATATATAAAGACACAAGGTCTGTGCTTGTGGATCAGCTCATAGCTGATTCTCAGAGCTGCAGGGCAAATTTAAACATGAAAATTTTGGCCAAACATTCCTCTTTCACCAGTGTTCTTTTCTCACATTTGAAGATTCAAAATTAAAAGCTACATCAGGGAAAAGATAAAGAATGAAAAAGACACAGAGTAAGGCTAGAAAGATAAACAGAAGAAGGCAGAGGGAACAGGAAGGGGAATTTGGTGCCTTTTACCAGCCTCATCTTTTACGATATTGTTTTCAGTCAGTGTGACCTATTTTATTTTGTCTGGTACTAAAGTATTGGTGAATGGCAAGGGAAAAGGCTAAGCTTTTAGAGACTTCAATGGCTATTATGTTGCTGAATTATGGAATAAGTGTGGCAAACAGTAGGAAGTGATGGATTTGGACTCAGAATTCTGGTTTTGAATCCCATCTGCATGAACTTGATCAAATCACCTAATTTTTCTAGGCTTTAGTTTTTTCTTCTTCAAAAATGAGGAAATTGAAAATCTCTAAGGTCCCCTTCTCTTCTAAGACAACAACCCTATATGTGTGTGATTCATGACATGATGTAACTTGTTTGTTGATTTTGAATATGCCACCTCAAATCAGTTTCATTATTCTTAAAATAAAGATGGCAGGATGGGTTGGCTATGCACCCTACTTAGGTATTCAGGATAGCCACCATCTACAGTAAATACACTGGCAGATGGACACTCCCTCCACTTCCCCTCCCCCCCCAATAAAACTCCCAGAAGCAAATAAAAAAAAAAAACCCTCTACATAGCCAACAATTTACTTTCTAAAATAAGAAAAGTACAGGGTGTGGTTTTAGGGAATTTTGTTCTTCAATCAATGTCTATCTAAATTGTGTTCACTTTTCTTAGAAGCTTTTGGATAAAATTGTCTCTTCACTAAATTATATTTGGCATCAAAACCCAGCAATTCCAAGGAGATGTAGCCTGGTGGCTATCTTTCTTTCCAGTGATCTCTCCCATTAAACACAACACAGTGTGTTCTTCCTCAATGACCTTCATTCCTCCTAAATCATTAATCTTCCTACACACTGTTCAAAAAAGTAGAAACAAAAAAAATTAAATTGCTACATTTTATACTGGTGTTATCCAAACACTTCAGAGCTTGATACAATCAAGTATCTCATGGGACAGCAAGGAAGTGCTTGTAACAAAGTACTTAGCCATTCTACCCATCCACTCTTTCTCCGCTTTCAGTATGGATCAGGCCAAGGTAGAAGGTACAAATGTATGTGTTGGGTGAAGGAGGATGTTGAAGGGTTGGGGAGTAGAGATGTTGTAGCTCTGATCTAGAATAGGTTGGACAGTTCTATTCTACTGTGGAACAGCCTCAAGAAATGCTTCTGTTAAAGCAATTCTAGAGGTCATTCAGTTTGGATATATTGAGTCAGGGGAGGAGAGATCACCTTTGTTCAGAAATCCTGAGGACATACAATGTTCTCACTTTATGAGTCAACAAGCATTTTAAAAGTACTTTCTACGTACCAGACTTTAGGTTAAGCACTGGGGATATAAATACAACAGTCTCTATCCTGAAAGAGCTTATAGTCTAATGGGGGTGGAGAGGACCCCCTACAATGATACTGAGCTTGAACCAGTCTAAGTTTTTTGGGCTTGGCCAGTTATCCCAGTACAGTTCTGGTCTAGAGCAGCATCCCTCTCCCCTATCCCATTCCTTACTGGCCCACTTTAATCTGGATAAACATCTTTGAGGATAAGCCAAAACCGAGCATCCTTAATTAAGAGTAGAACATGTGATAACATTCACTTCTCTGCCAGATTGCAGCTTTGTTCCCACTCTGCAGTGAGATAAATAAAAATCTGGAGATGCTAAGGGACTTACCCAACGTCACAGTCAGTAATAATTTGGATGTAGAACCTAGGAATTTTTTATCCTGATCCTGTTCTCTGACTGGTAGGTAATAAAACTTGATCACTACAGGAGTGACCTCAATCCAAAATTACTAAATATCTTTTAAAGAAAGAAGTAATCGTGTAATTATAGTGACAGAATTTCACCCAAGAGAAGAGAAAGTACATCTCTTTCCCTTCCTTGAAGTGATGAAAGACTCATAGCAATGGAACATTTCATACACTGTCAGACTTGCTTTGATGTGGTGAGTGTTACTAAACTGCTTTATTTTTACTTTAATTTTTTGGGGAGGAGGGTTAGGATATCTGGCTCAATGGTGGTAGGGAAGAGATATATTTAGAAATTAAGGTAATATAAAAACAAAAGTTCTCAATAAAAATGGAGGAAACATTAAAATATTACAAAAAAAGAAAGAAGCATCTCTGCTAATATTGATCATTCTGGGCAAAATCCTCATACTATCTTATACATTTTTGTTACTCCAGCCTTCTTCTTTCCATCCACTTTTAGCAACTTGATCCATTTTAAATATATCATTGACTTCTAGAATGCGAGAGAATGATTTTGGGCAGAAAGAATTACTTGAATAGAATTCTAAGGCAAGTGTGCCAGCCCAAATTGGTAGCAATTCTCTTGTGGGCATTCAAGGCCAAGGTGATGGGAACATGCTGTTCTATAAAAACTTGGGCTTTGCGAAGTAACCTTATCACCATCACCAATAGGGATTTAAGCACTGATCCTGATTAACCCAAGAAAATGTGACAGGAAGTGATATTTTTGTAAAATGAAATGTTTTTAGGGCCAGATACGAATACAAGTAGTTTAGGAGTGGAGGAATTTCAGAACTTTAGCATAGATAGGCAACTTGAAGTTCCCCTTTCTTTTTTCTATAGCAAAGGTAAAGAATTCTGAGGCATATATATTCCTACAGGGACTTGAATGCTGCACAGAAATAATAATTTTAAAGGGTTTTCCCCCAAACAAAAACTTACTATTGTGGAACCTCAGCAAATTCTGATCTTTTATTTATTTTTCTCAAAGTTGAAGTGATAGCATTAAAACCTTGTTCAAATTATTGTCTGATTCTGGCTTCCAAAGCATATCCTTGTGGGCTCTAGTTGACTTGGTCAGTTTCTTGCTTAATTAAGAAAACCGTAAGTAGACAGGCACATTTTTTTTGTCTAAATTTAGCAGACAAAAAATAAAATGAGTATTTCCATATATAGAGTTGAAAAGAAAAAGAGGATTGTACATAAACTGCAGATCTCAAGATCTATTATATGCAACTTGTTTTTAAGCATATAAGTTTAACCTGTGCCTTTCAAAGTTCTGCTTGTCTCTGCTTTGTTCTGGATTTCCTTCTGTTTTTGTCTCTACATTAAAAAAATCTATCTATGGCTTGGTGGTCCTCTTTATTTTTTTCTTTTTGTTACTCAATCCCTATCACTCCTTATCCTCCTGTCCTCCCATAGCAAAAAGAAAAAGAAACAACTCTTTGTAATACATATATACATACATATGTGCACATATACATCCATACGTTTTATATGTGTGTGTGTATGCAAAACAAATTCCCACATTGGCCATGTTAAAAAATGTATGCCTTATTTTTGCATCTTGAATCCATCTCTGTCAGGAGGTAGATATCATGCCTTACTTTGGTTCTCTAGAATCATAGGTAGTCACTGTGTTGATCAGAGTTCTCAAGTCTTTTAAAGTTTGCTGCTGCTTTTTAAAAATGTTATTGTATAAATTGTTCTCCCAGTTCTGTTAACTTTACTCTGCACATGAAATTCTTCCTAGGTATCTCTAAAACCTGGACAGGTATACTTTTTTAAAGGTGTGTTTTTTAAAATTGCCAAACCTCAAGATTTGTGTGTTGTGAGTACATGCATATGTGTGCATGTATATACATGAGTATGTGTGTATGCATTTGTGTGGGACATGTTTGTGTGCAAGTGTGGATTGTGTATGTTTTTATGTTAGTGTGGTATGTACGAGTGTACATATGAGTATATTTGTATATGTGTGAGTGTACATGTATGTATGTGTGTACATGTATGTAGGGGAAAACCTGACTTGAAATTTCATTGTCATAGGCAACTCCTGAGGAGGAAACTCCCTCTACCAATTCATTTCTGTGCATGTTTTGTAAGGTACATCATCTCAGGGAGCTAGCTGGGACATGGAGAAGTTAAACAATATGCCTGGGTTACAAAAGCAGTATGTGTCTCTAAGCAGCTAAGTGGCAGTGAACAAAGCTTGGGACCTGGAGTCTTAGTTCAAATTCAGCCTCAGAGGCTTACTAGCTCTGTGATCCTAGGCAAGTCCTTTGTCTTCCTCAAGTGCCTCATCTGTTAAATGGGAACAATAATGGTGCCTCCCTCCCGGGATTGTTTTGAGGATCAAATGAGATCATATTTGTAAAGTGTAGGACAGTACCTTGCACATAGCAGGGACTTAATAAATGTTTATATCCATCCTTGCTCCTCTGTCCTTATCTTCCTATCTCTCTTCCTCCCTCTCTTTCCTTCCATCCTTCCTTCCTTCCAGAGATGGCAATTGAACCCAGGTTTGCCCAACTGAGGCCATGCCACAAAGAAAGGAGGTGGGATATTTGAAAGACAACTCATATAAAAAACAGAATTACAAAACAGGAGAACTGGAAGAGAACTCAGAGGCCAGCTTCTGCCTGGTCAAGCAGCTCTTCTACTGTAAACTGAGAGCGATCATCAAACCTCTGCTTTGAAACCTACTTTCTCCAGGTGTAGCCTGTTCTCCTCTTGGGTAGCTTTAATGATGAGGAACGGTTTTCCTGACATAGAACTAAAATCTTGCATCTCTAATTTCCACTTTCTTCTCCCACTTCTTCCCTGTGGAGCTAAACAAAAAATTCTAGTCCTTCTAGATATGATTTCATTTGGTCACTTTTCAGTGGTGTCTGACTCTTCATGACTCTATTTGGGGCTTTCTTGGCAAAGATACTGGAGTAGGAGGCCATTTTCTTCTCCAGCTCATTTTACAGAAGAGGAAACTGAGGCAAACAGGGTTAAATGACTTGCCCAGGGTCACACAGATAGTGTCTGAGGCCAGATTTGAACTCAGGAAAATGAGTCTTCCTCACTCTAGACCTGGCACTGTAGCTACTGTGCCACCTTCTAGATATGATAGCCCTTCATATATTTCGTATCGGCTATCATATCCCCTCTGAGTTTTCTTTTCATGGGTAAATATCTCAAGTTGTTTCAGTTCATTCTTGATTGGATGGTATACTACCCAGTACCCTCACTACTGTCCTGGTTTTCTTTCTTTGGATGATGTCTAACTTAACCATGTTCTTCCTAAAATGTGGCACCAGAAATGTATACAGTACTAGAAATGTGGTATGACTTGGGTAGAGTATAGGTTCACTGTATCACATCCTTCCCTCTTGCTGCTGGTCTCAGTGCAGCCTAGGGTTACGTTAGCATTGTGGTTACCAGGTCACACTGTTGACTCATTTTGATCCAGCAGTCCGTGAAAACAGCCAGATCTATTTCTCATGAACTATCATGTAACCATGCCTTCCCTATATCTGTGCCTTCCTTGTATCTGTGGTCTCATGTTCAAAAAAACAAATATTTACATTATCCTCTATTGAATTTTATGCTCTTAGACTCAGCCCATCATTCTAGCCTGTGTTAAGATTTCTTTGGATCATCATCCTCTCACTCCAGCCTCTCAGTCCATCTTCTTCCTAGACTATATGTCCACCTGTGCTGCATACTCATTACCCCAAACTGCTCCCTTTCTGTGACCTTGAAATCGGAAATTTCCCTTTCCTTATGTTTCTCCTTTTCATCAGTGTTTCTATCTCACTCACCCAAACCTATTTATCATTGCCTCCAGGCTTTCTCCTTGTTTTCCCAGCCCATCACCCCTGATCTGGCTATACTTTTTCTCTTCATAGTTTTGACCTAATAGTTAATTAGTTCAATTATGTGCTGTCTTCCAACTTTGATTTCTTCATCCACGTGTCCTGACATTCCCAGCTTACCAGTCCATCTACCTTTCTCTGTTCCATCTTCCCCAATCACACCAATACTACTCTGGTTCAGGTCCTCACTACCTCTCACCTGGACTACTGTAAAAACCTCCTAATTAACTGGCTTTTCTATTTCCACTTTCTCCTCCAGTCTGTATCCCAACCAGCTGCCAAAGTAAGGAATGATTCTAATTTCACTACCTGAAAATCTTAGGTGGCTCTCCCCCTCCCTCCTCTAGGACAAAATACTGAGACAATAAACAATCAGATATAGGTTATACATGTGCAATTATGTAAAACACTTCCATATTAGTCATTTTATACAAGAAGACTCAAATGAAAGAAAAAATGAAATGAAGAAAGTGAAAAATGGCATGCTTCAGTCTGTATTCAAACAATATCAGTTCTTTCTCTGGAGGCAGCATAAGTGCCAGCTTACCTTTCCAGACTTGTTTCATATTACTCCCCTTTACACACTCAACATTCCTGGCAACCTGGCCTCCCAATCTCATCATTCATAAACTCACAGAAGTTCAGAGGTGGATGAAACCTCAGAGGCCACTTTTTCAACAGAGGTATGCTTGTCTTGGCAGATGACAGAAAGCCCAATTGGACAGGATAGCTAACATTAGGTGCCAGATTCATGATCCAAAAAGATGATAACAAGCTAGAATGATAGACTTTATCTAATAAAGGTTAAACTGAATAGGGGTACCTGTGAATTCTCAGGCTCCCAGAATTAGCTTCATAAGTATGAATGAGGTCTAGGCAGATAACAGTTCATCTATGGTACTATGATTGGAAAAAAGACTGGACAGTTTTAGTAAACTGTAAGACAATAGCATTAAATGGTAGTCTCCAATTTAAGACTTTATTAAGAGAGCCACTGTAATATGACAAAAAAAGGAAAACATGGGATATTGGAAAACTGGGACACTTATGCACTGTTGGTGGAGTTGTGAACTGATCCAGCCATTCTGGAGAACAATTTGGAAATATGCTCAAAGGGCTATAAATCTGTGCATATCCTTTGATCCAGCAATACCACTACTAGGTCTATATCCCAAAGATTGATATCAAAGATGAAAAAGGGAAAAGGCCCTATTTGTAAAAAAAAAAAAAAAATATTTATAGCAGCTCTTTTGTGGTGACTGTAATGTTAACAGAACAGGAAGATCTCCCCCGCCCATTAAAAGTGCTAACAGTTGGAACCTGTGGTCACATGGAGCTCAGACTGGGAGGAACTTGCCCAAGGAGGGGAGGTGGGGAAAGGGAGAGAGAGAGAGAGCATGAGCAGAGAGTGAGAGCAGGCAGAGCAGAGAGAGAAGCAAGCTGTGAGTGGGTGGAGGGAAGAATTTGTTTAAGGGAACATATTTTTGTTGGGAGGCCTGACAGAAAGAAGGTTTAAGATGCCAGTACTCCCTGGATTAGTGATAAATACCTTGTTAAATCTTACCTCTTTGTATTCTAATGATATCCCAAATAAATATTTTGGTTTTGTCTCTGAGGAAGAGAGTTTATTATATTTTGCAAATTTACTCTGGAAATACCCATGCATATTCATAGTGGCTGCTATTGAGTATTGCATTGGCATTATAGTGGCAAAGAGCTGAAAATCAAAGAGATGTCCATCAATTGGAAATTGACTAAACAAGCTGTGGCATATGATTGTAACTGAATATTATTGTGCCACCAAAACTTTGCAAAAGTGGAATCGGCTGGCTTAGGGGGTAGTGGGTCCCTCTTCCCCCACATACGCACTCTGGCTTAGGGGGTAGTGGGTCCCTCTTCCCCCACATACTCACGCTGGCTTAGGGGGTAATGGGTCCCTCTTCCCCCACATACGCACTCTGGTAGATGTATGATGATCTCTTCCTTGTGACAGTAGAAGAAGAAAGTTGTTTTAGATGTAACTTGTATTCAAAGTGACGCCTTCCAACTCTTGGACTCTGTGGGGGTTAAGGGGAGGAGGCAAAATGATTTAAGTAAAAGTAGTTGTGCATAGAGGATAAATTGCATGTTTGCATTATTTCTGAGATTTCAAAAAAATTGTGATGGTTGCCTTTTTGTATCAGAAGAAAACATCATTGTTAATTAACATTAAGCAGGCTTAAGAAAGGTTTACAATGATGAAGAGAATGTATCACTTGCTTTCAAGATGCATGCCATCCCACTGCAAGGTAACTCTCCAAATGTGCTCCTGTGTGAAGCATGCTTATCATCTAGGTTTAAGCTTAGGAATGCTTGGTAGTACATAACTTGAGGTCAGGCTATTCTTTTAAAGTATTTTTTGTATGCCTGCAATGTCCTAAGCACTTCTGAGCAAACAGTGCTCCTTACTGGTTTGCTTATAAGCTATGGTAGCCCATTAATGCAATACGTTATTATCAATGGAAGATTTTTATGGAGATTTCTAAGGTCAAATTAGTCACGTAGCTGTGGCACTTTTTAAATGTAATGGCTGGGATCTGGGCCTAATTGTGCTGCTTCCAACATTAAATGATGATAGATTCATGTAGGAAGGTAATTAAGGAACTCCTCGTCTTTTCTTCATGGATACACTTGCCATTTTAAATAGAAGATTTGAACAAATTTTTAGAATTTCAGTGTTTTATTGATGCTTTTTTTCTTTTAAAAAATTACTGTTGATGAATGACTTCTTTCCTTTCCTTATCTTCTCCTTCCTTTCTCCTCTCCCTTTCTATGAAAGAAAACACATCATCCCACTGGATGTGTCATTTCTCACGCCTACATTCCACTGTCTCTCAGGTATTTCATCATTAGCCAATAGAAGTCATCAATAGCTACTACATTAAAAAAAATAGGATCCTAGATATGGAGCTGGGAGGGACCTCAAAAATCATCTAATCTAACCCTCTCATTTTACAGCTGAGGAAACTAAGACCGAGGGAAGTTAAGTGACTTACCCACAGTCATTCAGGCAGTAAGTGTTCAAGGCAGATGTAGGGCTTGAATTCATGCCCTTGGACTCCTGATGCAGTGTTTCTACTTTGGCGTCTAGCCATCAACTTTTGATGTCTTTCAATGTTACTTTCCTTTAAATGATTGCACTCATTGTATGTACATTGCCCTCCTAGTTCTACTTAACTCAGCACCAATTCATACAAGTCTTCCCAAGTTGTTTTGAATTTTTCATATTTGCCCTTTCTTCTGACACAATGTTATTTCATTCCCTTCCTATAGCAGAGTTTTGTTTAGCCCTTCCCTAGTCAGTGAACGCCTGTTTTTCTCGTAGTTCTTTGCTTCTACAAAAAGTGATGTTAAAATTTTTTTTTAATATATGAGACTTTTAACTCTGACTGATTAATCCCAATGGGGTTTCAGTTTCACTGAGTTAAAGCTTATGTACAGTTTGGTGACTTCAGTATAATTTTAAATTATCTTAAAGAACTTTTAGACCAATTCACAACTCTACCTTCAGTGTCATAGGGCCCCTTCCTTTCCATAGCCCTTCCCAGATTTGCCAGTTTCATCTGTGGTTACCTTTGCCAGTCTGATCTGTGTTGCATTTGGATTTCCAGATGGTGACTGATTTTTGTCTTGAAGTTGGAAGGTGTAACTGCTAATATTCCTGTTGCTACAAAGGCCTATTTTTTTTTAAATGGTATCTGAACAGTTTTTCTAAATAATATTCTACTGTTGATATTTAGCAATGAAATCAGAGAATTACAGAAGGTCAGAGTGGGAAAGAGTGATAGAGGCTATTTAATCCAAATCATACCTGAATAAAAATACCCTTTATAATAACATCCCTAATAAATGGTTATCAGTTTTGATTAATATTCCCAGTTCAACCACTCTTCATGTGATTTGGTCTTGAGAGGCCCATGTCTATCCTGATCCTGGTGCTCTGGACATTCTCCACCTTATCTATACCCTTCTCAAAATATGGCACCCAGAATGGAACATAATACTCCAGATGTGGCCTGAGCAGAGTGGAAGGAGATATCACAGGACTATCCTCTCTCTAGTCTTGGCCACTATGCTTCCCTTAATGTAGCTGATGAATTTACCTTTTTGATTCCCAGGTTTTACCACCGATGATTAAGGTACAGGCAGCTCCCTGAGGTCTTTGTCACATGATCTCTTTTCCAGCCTGGTCTACCCCATCTTATTCTTTTATCGTTGATTTTTTTAAAATCCAAGGATTCATTTTTCTTTAATAAATGTTACCTAATTAGAGTTTCCCAGTGCAAAGATATTTTTGAATCTTGATTCTGTCATCTAGTGTGTGTGCCATTCTGTATAACCTTGTGTCATTTCTGTGTTTGGTGAGCATGCCTTCTATGTCTTCAACCAAGCTACTGATAAAAAAAAAAAATTTAATAGTACAGAGACAAACTCAGTTAACTGGGTCACTCTATTAGATATCATCCCAACATGACGTTTGTTGAAGTAATGTCTATTTGTAAAGCACTTGGCGTAATAGATGCTATAGAAATTATTCGTCTTATGACTCCTACTCTTCCATTCCAGGCATTCAACCAGCTCTGAATAATGTCTAACTGTACTTTCATCTAAATTATACCTCTCCATATTCTCTGCAAGAAAAGCAAGAGAAATTGTTTCAGATATTCTGCTAAAATCTGGGTAAACTATACCCAAAGCCTTCTTCTGGTCTACCAGCCAAGTAATCTCATTTAAAAAAAAAATGAAGTTAGCATGGTCTCACCTGTGTTTATAAAGCCAGACTGTCTCTTTGTGATAATTACTATGCTGCCTAGGTTTGTGTCAGCTTCATGTCTGGCAAACATGCCTTCATCCAAGTAAGAATATGAAACAGCACTCTTGGATTCTATGAAAGTTTTCATTAGCCATCCCCTTTGAGCTTTTTTTTTTTTTTTTTGCCAGTCAAGCTCTCTGGCCTGTAGTGTGTAGGTTCCATTCTCAGCCATTAAAAAAAAAAGAAAAGAAAATACTGGAGTATTTGTCCTTTCCAAGTCTGGGCTACTTTTCTATTCTTTATGGTCTTTCAAAGATGACTAATCACAGCTCAGCAATCATATTGTTCAATTCTTTCAGCACCCTGGGACATATAATTTATGTGAATCCATTGACTTGAACTCAAATGAGACAGCAAGGCGCTTCCTTACTATCTTCCTACTTATCCTCGATTTCAGCTCCTTGTTAGCCATTTTTCTTTGGTCTTAAGTACAAAGATCATTCTCTTTGACAGAGAATATAATCTATCTAAATTAATACTACATATGATATCATATACTTTCATTCCGTTCTGTGTTTTTATGATTACAGTTCTGTTCTAAGATAGGAATCGAGGCTGTTAGAGATATATTAAGGCATTATCATTAAGAGTTAGGCCATAAGTTCTTAGCTGTTAAAACTTTACTTATGAACATTAACCATTAAGCAGATTATTTTATTCCTGATGGTCTAGTATAATCCTCCAGAAAGTTGGGATCACTTTCCCCCAAGATTAGAGTTTATCAGGCTATCTAAAAACATTTCACAGAACATTTAATGTCCATAAATGATTTTCTTAATTTTGTCTTCCCGCCCTTGAACCACTCTGTCCCTTCCTTCACTCATACTTCTACCTTGACCAGAAGTCAAGAAGTAGGAGAGGCGATATGAACACTGGCCTTAGAACTCAGAGGATCTGGGTTCAAGTTTTGCCTGTCACCTGTGTGTCCTTGGACAACCCAACCTTTTACATAAGAAGCACTTAGTAAATGTTTATTGAATGAATTACATTTGTGGGGCTTAGTTTCCTTATCTGCAAAATGAAGGGGTTGGACTAGGAGACCTCAAAGTACTTGGAGTACTAAATCCTAGAGTCTTCGATATGTCTCAGGGACTTGAGTGGCATTATCTGGAGCTTTTGGTAACTGCAGGTTAAATTTGCTGGCTTGAATTTCAGTATCCTCTTACCTTAACTTTCTATAGGGTAAATAGAACTTCTGTATCTTAAAATGTGAAGACTGAACAGATAAAAGAGCCCATTAGGGTGAATACCTTTATAAAGAAGTCTATAGAACAAAGCTGTATCGCAGTAACTGACCCAAAGCAATAGTGTTTTGTTGAGCCAAGTGAATAATTTTCTTTGGAGCAATAATGTGTTCCCTGATCACTGATCCCACAACAGCCATTCTCTATGGAGAAATTGTGCATTTGAACACCCTCAGGGGAGAAGGGGGAGGAAAAGTATAACTGACCTCTGGCTATAAAGGAGTAATTACCTGTAATCTCAGAGGTCACTTATTCCACTCTTGAAAAAAAACAAAACAACGAACCTGCCTCAATTACAAATCATTCACTATGTTAGCCTAATCACAGGAAAATATGTGGGGATTTGGAGCAATAAAAGGGGGAGATTGGTGAGTGTATAATCTTTTCCATTTTCCCTTAATGGGTTTATAACATTTCTTTCCACTTTCTAACTCATTCCAAAGTCTCAACATCAGCATCTCTTTCATCTCCAGTTCCTGCATGGTGGGAAGAGGAGTTCAGAAAATGGTGACAGACTTTATGACAACAACAACAACACTTATTCTAAAAACATTTGTTGTGCACCAAGCCCTAAAGGTAATGAGAAGGAAGACATAGTTCTTGTCCAAGGCAGTTAGAAGTCTAGCTAAGAAGACAAAAGGCTAATGTAGAATAGGTTCAAAAGGATAAATGGGACTAGCATGGCCATAAAGAGTGATTTCAGGAGTGTGGAGAAAGTCCAACCCTTCCCTGCCTCCATCCCCGCCCACCCCAGCCCGGAAAATCTCCACTTCTTGCTCATTGGATGATTGAAATTTTGCAGTGAGAGATTCATTCTTTTTGTTTAAGAACACTTTTAAAATCCAACATCCTAACCCTAAGGAAGAAGTAACATTAAGCCTTAAGTAATCATACAATCCTTTCCCGACTTGGAGTGGAGTAGGAAGGGGAGAGAGAATCTGAAGACACTGGGCCCTGAAGTGCCAGTGAAAATGGAAAAAGAGGTACTGGCTTCATAATCTTGGAAAGACCAGTCCCCATTTAATAAATAAATGTACAAGTGTTTGAGAATTGGGAGAAATGAGTGATTGCGATGGGGATGGGTTGAAATCATGGAAGGAAGTAGACATAGAGTGATAGAGAGAAAAAAGACAGCAATTCTAAGGTGGGCAAAAGGTATTAAGGGGTCAGTGGTAGATGAGTTTAAAAAGATCAAGGAAGTCTGTGGGTAGGGAACTTTGAATACATGGTGGAGGAAGCTATTTTTGATCTGTAGCTAATGGAAGCCACTGTGTTCAAGCAATGATATGATGTGGTGAAAATAGTGTCAGAGGTAGATGGGAGTGGTTATCTTTGGATGAGATGGATTTCTGCCAGAAGAGATTGAAGGCAGTGAGAGTAGGAGGCCATTAATTTGGTCTTTAAATATCTGTAATTACAAAGCATTTGGTGTTTACTAACACTCTGAATTGTACTTGTCAGTAGTTATTACTTGACCTTTACATATTTGAAACTTTCTTTATTGGCTATGATTCAAATGCATCATCCCTTGTTCCCTGTACAACCCGAACAACTTTCCAATCCTTTCTCCATGGTCTGCTAACCATATAAGAGGCAACAAAACCAAGAGCGAAACACTGAATTACAATATAAAGGAAGGAAAGTGATTTTAGTAACTGCATTCTCCACACTCATACACAAATGGGAACAATCTTCTATTATAAGGAAGTTAGAATTTAATTGCTCCTTAATCTCTCTAATTCCCTACTTTAGTGAGAGGACACATCAAGTTGTGACCTCATGGAAGATTCATGACTCCAGTTTTATTGTTCTTCTTTCCATTTTGAAGAGGACCAATGACATCTTGGTAGTGAATGCTTATGGTGCAGTGCCTTCTTTCTCTTGGAGTTTCTTTCTTTTTAGTTTACAGCATTTACTTTTATAAGATTTTGAGTTCTAAATTTTTCCCCTTCTTTCTTTTTTTTAATGTCTATTTATTTATTTTTAGTTTTCAACATTCATTTCCACAAAATTATGAGTTTCAAAATTTCTCTCCATCTCTCCCCTCCTGCCCCCCCAAACACCATGCATTCTGACTACCCCTTCCCCCAATCTGCCCTCCCTTCTGTCACACCCCTTCCCTTCCCTTATTCCCATCTTCTCTCTTTTCTTGTAGGGCAAGATAGATTTCTATACCCCATTACTTGTATTTCTTATGTCCCAGTTGTATGCAAAAACAATTCTCAACATTCATTCCTAAAACTTTGAGTTCCAACTTCTCTCCCTTCCTCTCTACCCACCTATCCCCACTGAGAAGGCAAGCAATTCAACATAGGCTATATATGTGTAGTTTTACAAAAGACTTCCATAATAGTCATGTAGTATAAGACTAACTATATTTCCCTCCATCCTATCCTGCCCCCCCATTTATTCTATTCTCTCTTTTGACCTTGTTCCTTCCCAAAAGTGTTTACTTCTAATTGCTCCCTCATACCATTTGCCCTCCCTTCTATCATTTCTCCTACCCCATTTATCCCCTTCTCCCTTACTTTCCTGTAGTGTATCATATCCAATTGAATGAGCATGTTATTCCCTTCTTAAGCCAAATGTGATGAGAGTAAGCTTCACTTTTTCCCTCTCACCTCCCCCCTTTTCTCCTCCATTGAAAAAGCTTTTTCTTGCCTCTTTCATGAGAAATAACCTGCCCCATTCCATTTCTCCCTTTCTCTTCCCAATATATTCCTCTCACCCCTTGATTTTATATTTTTAGATATCATCCCTTCCTATTCAACTTACCCTGTGCTCTGTGTATGTGTGTGTGTATGTGTGTGTGTGTGTGTGTGTGTAATCCCTCCAACTACTCAAATACTTAGAAAAGTTTCAAGAGTTACAAATATTATCTTTCCATGTAGAAATGTAAAAAGTTCAACCTTAGTAAGTCCCTTATGATTTCTCTTTCCTGTTTACCTTTTCATGCTTCTCTTAATTCTTGTGTTTGAAAGTCAAATTTTCTATTCAGTTCTGGTCGTTTCATCAAGAATGCTTGAAAGTCCTCTATTTCATTGAATGACCATTTTTTCCCCTGAAGTATTATACTCAGTTTTGTTGGGTAAGTGATTCTTGGTTTTAATCCCAGTTCCTTTGACTTCTGGAATATCATATTCCAAGCCCTTCAATCCCTTAATGTAGAAGCTGCTAGATCTTGTATTATCCTGATTGTATTTCCACAATACTCAACTTGTTTCTTTCTGGCTGCTTGCAATATTTTCTCCTTGACCTGGGACCTCTAGGACTTGGTTACAATATTCCTAGGAGTTTCTCTTTTTGTATCTCTTTCAGGAGGTGATTGGTGGATTCTTTCAATATTTATTTTACCCTCTGGTTCTAGAATACCAGGGCAGTTTTCCTTAATAATTTCATGAAAGATGATGTGTAGGCTCTTTTTTTGATCATGGCTTTCAAGTAGTCTCATAATTTTTAAATTGCCTCTCCTGGATCTATTTTCCAGGTCAGTTGTTTTTCCAATGAGATATTTCACATTTCCTTCTATTTTTTCATTCTTTTTGTTTTGTTTTGTAATTTCTTGGTTTCTCATAAAGTCACTAGCTGCCATCTGCTCCATTCTAATTTTCAGTGAGCTTTTGAACCTCCTTTTCCATTTGGCTAACTCTGCTTTTTAAAGCATTCTTCTCCTTATTGGCTTTTTGGACCTCTTTTGCCAATTGAGTTAACTTATTTTTAAAGGTGTTACTTTCTTCAGCATTTTTTTGGGTCACCTTTAGAAAGCTGTTGACTCGCCTTTTATGATTTTCTTGCATTTCTATCATTTCTGTTCCCAATTTTTCCTCTACCTCTCTTACTTGATTTTCAAAATCTTTTTTGAGCTCTTCCATGGCCTGAGACCATTGCATATTTATTTTGGAGGTTTTGGATGCAAAAGCCTTGACTTTTAGGTCTTCTTCTGATGGTAAGCATTGTTTTTCCTCATCCAAAACGATGGAAGAAAATACCTGTTCATCAAGAAAGTAGCCTTCTATAGTCTTATTTTTTTTGGGGGGGGGGCATTTTCCCAGTCAATTACTTGACTTTTGAATCCTTTGTCAAGAGGAGGGTATACTCTGGGGACCTATAAGTTTTCAGTTCCTCCAAGGTGGCACAATCAAGGGAGAGGAGTTTACTCCTCTCCTGGCCTGTGCTCTAGTCTGTGAGCAACCACAAGCACTCTGTTCAGCCCAGGATCTGTGAATACAATTCCCTCTCCACAACTGCCTCCAGCTCCACTATGCTGACACTCTTCCTCAACCCTGGAGAGCCACTCAGAGCTGAGATCCAGATCAGCCACTCAATTCCCCCAGGGTTTTAGGTCATGGGCTCCAAAAATGGATGCTTCCACTGTAGTGACTGCTGCCTGCAGGGCCGAACCCATTCCCTTCTCATGCAGGGGAAAGAGCTTTCTCACTGACCTTTGAAGCTGTCTTTGGCATTTGTGGGTTGAGCAATCTGGAAACTGCTACTGCCGGTGGCACCTGGAAGGCTGCTCCAGTCCTGTCCCTACTGCCAAGTGCAGCTGGGCCTCACTCCATGCTCTGCTTGGTACCTGCTCTGATAGACCTTTCCCATCAGCCTTCCAGGCTGTCTTGGGCTAGACATCTCTTTTGCCCTGTTGTTTTGTGTTTTGTGCTGCTCTAGAATTTGTTTAGAGTTATTTTTTGCAGGTATTTTATGGGCTATGAAGGGGAGCTTCTATAGATCCATCCTTTGCCATCTTGGCTCCACCCCCTTCCCTGCTTTCTCTTCCCCCCTCCCCATAACAGCATCCAATCTGATTTAGACTATATGTGTACAATAATATTAATCATATTTACACATTAGTCATGTTGTGAAAGAATAGAATGAAAAGGGAAAAACTATGAGAAAGAAAAAA
The DNA here is from genome assembly GCF_028372415.1 of Notamacropus eugenii. NCBI lineage: Eukaryota > Metazoa > Chordata > Mammalia > Diprotodontia > Macropodidae > Notamacropus > Notamacropus eugenii. Next base: position 330,804,207 of record NC_092877.1, read on the forward strand.
ACAACAAAAAAAAGAGAAAATAATATGCTTCGCTCTGCATTCCAACTCCATAGTTCTTTCTCTGGATGTGGATAGCGTTTTCCATCAAGCTTCTTTTGGAATCATCTTAGATCATTGCATTGCTGAGAAGAACTAAGTCTATCAAAGTTGGTCATTGCACAATGTTGCTGTTACCATGTACAATGTTCTCCTGGTTCTGCTCATTTCACTCAGCATCAGTTTTGTAAGTCTTTCCAGGTTTTTATGAAATCCACTTGCTCATCATTTCTTATGGAACAATAGTATCCATTACATTCATATAGCACAACTTGTTCAGCTATTCCTCAATTGATGGGTATCCCCTCAACTTCCAGTTCTTTGCCACCACAAAAAAAGCTGCTATAGATATTTTTCTACATGTGGGTCCTTTCCTCTTTTTTATGATCTCTTTGAGATACAAACCTGGTAGTGGCATTGCTAGTTCAAAGGATATGCACAGTTTGATTGCCATTTGGGCATAGTTCCAAATTGTTCTCCAGAGTAGTTGGATCCATTCACATCTCCACCAACAATGCATTAGTGTTCCAGTTTTCTCACATCTTCTCTGACATTTTTCATTTTCTTTTTTTACCATGTTAGCCAGTCTAATAAGTGTGATATGGTACCTCAGAGTTGTTTTAACTTGCATTTCTGCAATCAATAGTTACTTAGGATATTTTTTTCCTATGACTATGGATAGCTTTAATTTTTTCATCTGATAGCTGCTTGTTCATATCCTTTGACTATTTATCAATTGAGGGATGACTTATATTCTTATAAATTCGACTCAGTTCTCTATATGTTTTAGAAATGAGGCATTTATCACAGACATTGACTGTAAAAATTGTTTCCCAAGCTTTCTGCTTCCTTTCTAATCTTGGTTGCATTGGTTTTGCTTGTGCACTGGAGTTTCTTTCTTAGGCATCTTTTAGTGCAGGCTGAAACTTGGCTAACACCTCTCACCTAGGCTCTAGATTCATCAGGATCAAGCTACACCTCCTGAGTTTGGGAACAATCATGACCATCTTTCTCCATGTGATCCTCTTCATTCTCCCTTTCTAGGAATAGCCCCACTGCTTGCGACTTTCACATCTGTCTGCACCACCCCCACGTCTAGTTGTCCATCTACTTAAATCTCCTTCCTTGTTCAGAATTCCCCAGCAATTAATCCTTATCTAATTATATCACCAGCTTCAGCCAGCCTAAGAATTGTGGAAGGTACAGTTCAGCAAATTTCTGCCAATTAAGAATATTCTTTTGACCTAAATGTTATGAGAAATGAATTCTTAAGATCACATGTACTATACAAACATATTACTCCAAATAACAACAAATACTTTTTCAGTAACTGCTACGTGAAAGTCACCATGTAAGGTGCTGAAGGAAACATAAAGATAAATAATATGGGATCTCTACCCAATTTAAGTTACTTGTTGAGACATATGACATTAATACAAAATAATCATTAACTATAAAGGAGAAATATAAATAAAGCACAATTCAGTGTTAAGGAGGAATCCAAAATTTAATCCTCTTGTTACGTTAACACTTATCACACACTCTTATAGTGATCTTAGCCTGTACTAGTTTATGTTTTCTGCAAATCTCATTGCTTCTTAGTGATTTGCTTTGTTGTTTTGCATTTGTAATTTGGCTAGCATTTCTTATCAGCTGGAAATATATTTGTGTATATTTGTATTATATGTGTATATTTGTGCTTATGTTTGAGTATTTTAATTTTTTCAACGACCTGTAATTTTTTTCTTCTGCCCTCTCCTTCCTAAGTGTCAGATCTCAATAATGTTCAGACCCTTTTTGACTTTTTTTCATTTTCTTTTTTGTATTGTTGAAGTTCCAAGTTGTTCACTTTTGTGACAGCAGTGTACAGGGAGGAAATTGGCAAATTGTGGGGGGGGAGCGATATAATGCTTAAATGCACAGAGTCATCAGGGTCCAGCTGATGATGGGTCATCATCCAAATGAGAATCAGGATGTGGGTTTGGGGAGGAGAAAATTTTACTTTTTAAAACCAGTCATGGAATCTTTGATAAACCAGGAAGATAAATAAGACATTGGGATAGCTCATTCATATGATTAATAAACTGAGTAATGGATGTCGTGTCACTTTCTGCTCATTTCACTATTTACTCTTTAGATAAAAATTTATAGGTATTTTTTTTTACCAGGCAAGGCAATTTTTATTAGTATTCATGCTCTACTTTTTAATACCGTTAGAAAACACTTGCAAATTTCTTTCCTCCCCAGAGAATTATCTGTTAGATGAAAACTGGCTCATCTTTGACAAATGATCTCAGTTTCCTCTCCTGTAAAAGGAAGTACTGAACTAAATGATTTCTAAGGGCTTTTTGGGTTTTGACATTCTATGATTCTGTGCATGTTCAGTCACCATTCAAAACTGCTTCTTTCATTGAAAAAAAATCACAAAATCTCAGAGCTGGAAGAGACCTCAGGCTAGCTAGTCCAACTGAGACTCCTGAAGGATTACTCCTACAGGGGCAGCAAGGTGGTACAATGCACTGGGACTGGGGTTGGTATTACCTGAGTTCAAAATCTTCTCTTAGACCTTTACTAGCTGTGTGACCCTGGGCAAAATCACTTTACCCCAACTGCCTCAAAAAAAAAAAATTCCCTTTACAATAGACAAGTGGCCATCTGACAACTTTTTGAAGTCCTCCAGTGAGGAGGAAACTGCTCCCTCCTTAGCTCACTTCACATCTGGGTAGATTGAATCAGTGGGAAATTTTCCTTTATATCATACCTAAATTTACCTTTTGCAACTTCTGTCTATTGCTTCTTTTTTTGCCTCTTGGGGCCAAGTAGAATAATTCAAATCCTTCTTCCAAGTGAGACCATTCAGCCCCTTGAAGTGTGGCCCTCCTCAATCTTCTCTTTTGGGGGCTAAACATTCCTACTTTGTTCTGCTAGGATCATGCTGGAAGGCAACTGAAAGAGTTATCCTGGGACAGCTGGGGTGGTCATTCTGGGGTCCTGTAGGTTAGAATCAAGGCCCTTTCCTGCCAACAAAGACTAGCCATCCCTTGAGAGAGCCCATAAGATCTGAACTGTCTGCTGAACCCAACACATACAGTCCTGCATACTCTTTTTACTTTTGCCTTTTTCTCACTGATCCCCTCTAGAAACTGTCTGCACTTTCATAGAGTGAAAACAGCCTTGCACTTTTTCAAAATAAAATTGGAGGCTGCACCACACACAACCCAACTATAAAGACAAGATGGAACAGCATGGTGTAGTCCTATGACCGAGCAGGCATGATTGTGACATCTTCCTTGAATGACATTCCAGGGGCAAAGAGTCCATGGCACACTGAGATACCGCCTCTATGACTGTGTGTCATTTACATTTTAGCCTCTTGAATGTTTTTATAGTTTTGAAACCACACCCATCCTGAAGCTTGGCCTTTCTACTGAGACCAAGTTCTTTTGTGATAAAATCAACAGTAGTAGGCAGAATACTGCTCAGTGCCGACTTGCTGCTTTCTTGTAGTCTAGACTTTGCCATAGGATTATTGACCATATTAAACTTGAAATCTCCTGAACCTGTATCTACTGTCAGTTGACCGGACCAGCATAACCAGGTATGCAGAATTTACTTTTATTTTGAGCACAACTGTAGCCTTGGTCACTGTGGCTGTTACTGGCCATTTATTCCATTCAGGGCATGTTTGCTTTCCAAGGTGCTCGCTACCAGTGCGTGTCCTGAATGATCAGTAGAATTAAGTGGCGGTTTTGTTGGGTGGAGGCACAGAATTTACAAATCTCCTTCTGTTTTCTTTTCCTTAAATGTCTTCACCTTCTCCTAATTGAACAGCAATTATGACAAGAGAAGGCTCTGTTCGGGCTTATGCAGCCACAAGTGTATATGGCTGGGTTTCAGCTTTTTCTCTCTGAAAGAGTATTGATACGAAGCTGGAAAGGCAATAAACAGAATATGCCTTTTCTAGCAGGCACTGGTGCTACTGCTTTTTAAATCTTGACATTTCCTGTGGGGGAAAAGCAGTTAATCCACACTTCAAATTTTACCTTGACTGGCTATGAGTCCCTCTGTTCCAGATATCCCGGGTGAGGGGACACCAAATAATCCTGTGGTTAAAAACATAACAGCTGATAGCAGAAGCTGTGCAAACCAGACTGAGGATACTGTATAACCATGGTTGAGCATCCTCGGGAGGGGGTACTTAGACTCAGTGCACCATCTATCCTTTCTGATTACTCTTGCCATTCCAACTTTTCCACGTTCTAAAAAATGAATTAAAACACAGAATTATCTCCCTGCTCTGAAGGTTTTTAACTCCCTATCACCAATAAATTTCGGAAGTAGTGAAGGCTTTTCCAAGATTAATTTCTTGTTAAATACTGTCTTTTATGGGGTCATATTTGTTGGTTGATTATTAGAGGAGCCAGATTAATTCCAGTGCTTTTCAAACTAAAGCTGAAAATAGGCAGTTTGCTGTGCATGTAAGACTGAGAAGCTCTTGAATGATGCATGTTAAGGAAACTTTGATACTGATACCACTGATAAATTTGCATAGTACTTACTGCCAAAGTACAAAAACTGACTTGAGTTTTCTGAAAGCAGAGGCAGTTTTGAAAAAGTTAAATATATCTCCTTTTTGCAGCAGCATTCATAAGCACATTGTCTACCCAACTTTGAGAACTGTCCAATTACTTGTATATGAGTTGTTTTGTTTTTAATACATCAGAGAAATGAAAATGATCTGTGAGTGAACCTGAGCTTGACTGTGCTTAAGGGAAAGCACAATTCAGAACTAATTACCTCTAGATTGGGAGTGCCAAGAAAAAAAATATACAAAACTGTCTTGCAGCCTTTAAACATACACACACACACACACACACACACACACACAAACTTCACTGCAGCTTTTTGAGAAAGCAAAATCTCCTTTTCCATGTTAGACTTTGAGTACATCAGCTCCATTTCTTTCAGTCAGTTGTTTTTATAATCAACCAGCCAACTGCTCAATTGTGTTCTTTGAGAGGAGGGGGATAACATTCCTTTATGTTCCCCAGTTTAGATCAGCTTACTACCCAAAGCGTGACATTTGATTACCCTTATTATGTTACTTTGTGTAGCTACAAATGTTGCTAATGGCCAGAGAGAGTTATGGAGTCATTTAAAAAAAGAAAAAAAACTACTTCCACTCTGACCTCCAGTCAATTCTGGAAAAGGCGTAACCCTTAAGGACCACCCAGTAATTTAAGATGGTGGAGAATGTGAAACTACTACTGAAGAACGCAGTTCACAAACACTCCAAAGCTGTTCTCTCCTACATGCCTGAATCCTATTTTCTTCTAAATGTACTTTAGAGTGTTGATTTTAATCTCCAGAACCCTGTACAGTGAAGGAGGAACCTGTTACCTTAGAGATCCGTTCTCCCTCTGCAGTCTGCTGGTTCTAGCATTGTTGACCACGTTGGACATCTTCAGGCCCTTTAGCAAAACCATGTAAAGTGTGTACACCTTAATTTGCTTCTAGGTTAGGAAAAGGGTGAATTTTCAGTTTTCTTCATTCTCTCCACTCATCGCTGCCCTCACTGTCCCATGACCAGTTTTTTAACCTGCAGGAAGTCAGTCAAGTGGTCAGAAATGCATTGAGCCTAATCTATTTATATGGCATTGGAAGAATTTTTTTTCCTTTCTACCCACTGAAAGAGTTGTAGACAGACTTTTCTTTCCTCTGCATCCAGTAGATAAAATCTTGTATCCTGTGGGAATAAGAAGAATAATTATACTTTTTTCTTTGGAATATTCAGTCTTCTTTCTTTACCTGTTCTCCTTGACAGGTGAATAACTGGGTTGTTTTTGATCTGTTTCCATAGCCAATCATTCTGTTTGGAAATTATGGTCTAGAGGAAAAGGCACTGACCTGGATCACATGAGATATTTATAAAGTGCTTAACATGGTGCCTGGCACATAGTAGGTATTATATAAATATATATTTCCTTGCTCTTTCTTTTCCCTCCCCAGAACTGAGGTCCCTGGCTTTGAATTGAAATTTTGTTGATTATTACTTTTGTGACCTTGGGAAAAGTAACTTCTCCTTTCTAAGTTTCCTCATCTATAAAAAGAGGAAGTTGGAGTTGATAATCAATAGGAACTATCTCTTTCAACTTTAAAGCCTATGAAATAGTTGTTTAGAAAATGGACCTTACATGTGTCCAAACCCCTAAATTTCATGTTAGAGAACCTGGGTTCAAGTCCCAGCTCTGCCTCCTACTACCTGTGTGACCTTGTATAAGACCCAGTGGATCTCAGTTTCCTTATCTGTAAAGTGAAAGGATTCAATTCAAAGATATCTAACCCTTCCAGCTATAATTCTGGATATTATGGCATGAGTTGTACTTTATAGCATCATAAAAAAAAATAGAGAATTAGATTTCACAAAAAATGTAAAATGTTTTTCCTGTCAGTCATATCTATTTAAGCACTTTTCTTTGTTTCTTACATGATAATAAAAACTACCAATTGATTCAGTCATTTCAAATTTTAAAAAAATTTAAACCCATTTTTATTGGGTTGGAAAAAAAGAAAGAGATCATGGGGTTTATGGTCTAAATCTGGAAGGACTCTCAGAGTTCTAACACTCTTATTTGACAAATGAGGTGGAAGGCACAGAGTGGTGAAGTGAGTTGACTCAGTTTATATAGGTAAAAAGGAATACATTTGGGTTCTGGTGTACCAGTGAGAGGGGGAAATTCTAAAATCAAAGAGGATTTAAATTTTTTTAACCTAGATTTAACTGTGGGATTTGAACCCAGGTCTTGCTGACATGGGGCCAGCTCTCTGTACAGTATGCCACATAGCTCACTACTTTATCAGAGGATTTAAATCTGGGGTCCTGATATATTTATTCTTTTATGGTTGTTCAGTCATGTCCAACTCTTTGTGACCTTATTTGGGGTTTCCTTGGCAGAGATACTAGAGTGGTTTGCCATTTCCTTCTCTAGCTTATTTGACAGATAAAGAAATTGAGGCAAATAGGGTTGAGTGGCTTACCCAGAGTCACACAGCTACTAGGTATCTGAGGTTGGATTTGGCTTCAGGTCTTCCTGACTCCATGCCCAGTGCTCTGTCCACTGTGCCACCTAGCTGTCCTTTTTGTGTTCTTAGCTAACTCCAAATTTTGTTCTCTTGGACTAGAGGTAAGTCTAGTACCACGCTGTGGGATCTGTAGAAAGTAGTGATAGAAGTAACAGGCTTCCCAGGTGAGTTCCTAGGGAAGCAGTTCTCTGGGAACTTGAAGACATCAAGGCAAGGATAAAACTTCCCTTTAATTTCTTAAAAGGCTTCCAAAGATGGGAGAGGACAGATGCTTGGCCAATATTAGTTATTAGTAATTACAAATAAGGTCCTGTAAAAGATGTTGCTTATGGGAATTCCCAGATTACCTTTCTCTTCCTCTCCCCAGTATCTCTTTGATCAAAAATTTTATTTTAGACTCAGATCTTCTATGTACATTTATAGCCAGAGTGTTTTTCTTGGGAGCCTTGCTGGACATGATGGCTCCAGAAGACACAACTAGCAGAAGTTACCAACAGGGCAGATTTAGGCTTGAGGTGAGGAGACGCTTCCTCATAATTAAAGCTATACACCAAGGGAATGGGCTTCCTCAGGAAGTGGTGGGAATCTGTTGCATCTCGAGGCCTCCATTCCATTTCTGGATAATGTTTGCTGGCTATATTGTAGGGAAGATTCTTGTTCAGGTAGGACTTGGAGTAAATGGCCTCAAGGTCCCTTCTGGCCCTGAGATCCTGAGATTCCAGAACAGAGCCAGGAAATGAAGCCAGATCTCCAAACTCATCTGACTTTCCATTATTTCTTTTGATTAGATAAAGAGGGCATTCTCTGCCTCATTTCTTTTCTATGAACAGTGAATGGGTGTTGCCTCAGTTAGACTGAGACCTGTTTAAGCTTAAAAAGACTAAAGTTTCCCACTGTATCTGGGGCCATCTTCATTCTTCTTGATCTCTGAGATGGCTCCGGAGGAGAAAGTGAAGCCCTCCCTCACTTAAATCCAATTCACTTGCATGTCATGTTATCACCTCCTTGACTTCTTGGTCCTCTTGGAGAACAAAGGATAAGCAGCAGTAAGGAGTTCTTCACTTTCCCTCTAGCTGGCATCATTCTGCCTTGACACTAAGAGAGGGTGATATGGTGGAAATTATGCTTATTTGGAGTCAGAGGGCATGGGTTCAAACCCCAGATCTGTAATTTATTTATCCTGGCGATCCTCCATGAATCCTTTAATTTCTCTGAGCCCCAGTTTTCTCATACCTCAAAAGTAGGGTGGGGACTAGATGATATTTAAGGTTTTTTCCATCTTGAAAATCTGATTATATGATGTATGAACAGCCTATGATGGGGAAAAATAATTCATTTTTTATTTTTGTACTTAGAATCATAAGATCGTAGATTTAGATGTGGAAGAAGACTTCCAGTCTAGCACCATCATTTTGCAGCTGATGGTCCAAAAAAGCTAAGTGACCTGCCAGAGGTCACACAAGTAGTAGAAAATTTGTGTTAATGAATTGTGTCATGTCACTAAACACAGATACACACATATATGCAGTTTCCATTGAAATTTGAAATGCTACACCAGCAATCTGATTTTGTATTCTTGAAATGGCTATGCCAGAACTCAGTAGAGCATAATTATTCATATTTTATTTCAGCCTGCATTAATGGCAACAGTTTTTGAATTTGCCTGTTTTTTTAAAATGAGATGTCAGAATATAAAAAGTTGCAAAATTATATAAGAATATTATATGGTGGGATCAAAAGAGTGGTGATTGAGCCTAGATCCCTCATGTCACAGATGAGTAGACAGAGGCCCTTATGCACCAAGACTTCTTCAAGTTTCCAGTTATCTAGTGGCTAAGCCACATAGTGGGAATGATTTTTTAAAAAGTAACCTAACAAATAGATGAATATGAATGAATGCCCTCCCTTTCAAAGAAGTGCCCTAGGGACATTATACACTGATTCCAGCGTATAATTACTTAAAACATTTTTGGAACTCTATTTGGGGGACAGGCTGCAGGAGAAATTTGCTACCTTGGGTAGTATGGGTTCGAGTCTTGTACTTCTCCTATATATTGGCTTTGTGACTGAAGACCAGTCTACTGAACCTCTCTGGGCTCCTGTTTCCTATAAAATGAGGGCAGTGGCCTTCATGATTTCTAAAACCCTTTTTACTCTAAATAGAAGATCCATACTTGCAGACCTTATAGTTCAGTCTTTTCAAATATTCTTTTTTTTTTCCCTTTCCTTTTGGTCTAGACTTGTGATACCATTGAGGTAGGAACTCAAGGATGCTCCTTCTGCCAGTGCAGAGAAACAACTCTTGTATGGTCTTACAAAGTAGCCTGGTTTGCTGAGAACAGTGGTCAGGGTCCCATAGCCGGGATGTATGAAAAGCACAGCACTTGTGTCAGTACAAAGTTTAGTCAATAAGGTGGTCTTAAAGTTGGGTAATGCCATTTTTAATTTAAAAAAGAAGATGTGTCTTCGAAATAATGGAAGTGGTTTTTTTTCCTAAGGCATTTAACAGACCAGATCAGAGAATCAGTGGTGATATGTGCTAACATAGATTAGATATTATTGTCTGTCATATAATAACAATAATAGCTAACAATAGTCAGCATTTATACAATGTTTCAATGTTCACCGAACACTTTATGATAACTCATTTGATCCTTACATTTACCCTGTGGGATGGATGCTGTTATCATCCCTGTTTTCTAGATGAAGAAACTGAAGCCCACAGAGGTTGTGATTTTCCAAGGGTCACACAGATGGGGAATGTCTGAGGCAGGATTTAAACTCATGTCTTTGTGACTCAAAGTCTTAGCTCTAACCACTGTGCCTCCCAGCTGCCTAGGGGCCTGATCTAGCCCTCTGAACACAGTGTATATTCAGTTGATGCTGGCAATTGAACTGCTGCATTCTTTAATTAAAATAATGAAGAATTCTGTTTGCTCCTTTCATCTTGGTTACTGGGAAGTTATTTTCCACGAAATATTCTTGAGTGACATTTTTTTCTATGCCAGATTGCATAGAAAAAAATTAAGCTACTTTTAATTATGCAAATGTAAACTTTTCTATCCATATTCATGTTCTTCTGCCAACCTGTTGCCTACACTTCCGGTTTGTTTTCAATTATCTGAAATATTTCATATCTTGTTATCCTTATTACTGTCATTGCCAGTCTTGCAAAACTTACTTCTGAATCTTTGATTAATATTCATTGGATTCTTCAAGTTTTAGTCTTAACTTTTAATTGCTCATGCTAAAATGATCTTTGTGAGGAACTAGATCTTTAAAAACTCATGGCTAAATTTCTCTTGAATGTAACAAACAATACAGACTGGAACATTTTGCTTACCTTGGAATCTGAAAAGAATTCTTCACTGTGGATTACTTGTAAATTTGCATACTGAGTCATCTAATTTAGTGTTCTCAGGCATTATGAGAGATTGGATTTCTTGATCCCTGGTAAATGGGGCTCAAATCTCAACCTTGACTGTCTTCTGGGAAGGTGATTCCTTGGCTACCCTGGCAACTTGCTTGGTGACCTCATTGCTTGAGGATATAAAATTCATCCTCCTTGGCCATAGAATCTCAATAAGGACGTGTTTTCTAGCTCTGTCTTTTTAGCTTTTCTTTCTTATCTTATTGTTCTTTGCTAACATGAATAATTAATGTCTAGTTCTCTCATTTTTTTCTTTTCACATTTTAAGGTCACTCATCAAGTATATTATAATTTAATGTGAAATACACACTAATTGTAATTGTAATTATCTCCTTATAATTATCTCCACCCTGACCTGGAATAATTATCATCTTTAAGAAAGAATATAAAATCTTGACTGCTTCTATCCTGAACATTCAATTAGACTTATACTAAATGAAATAAAAATCACGGAAAAAGAAGGGGGTAGAGGATAATCTTAACCAGTGGATTTTGCTTTAAGTTGCTTGAAGTAAAATAAAAATTTCTAATAACTTGACCATCCTGTAACTTCACATTATCTGTCAGTTTAGCTGGTCGAAGTTCTTGGAGGCTAAGCCTAAGGACAGAGCTCGGTAGAGGAGTTGGAGTTAATCCAATCCTAGTTTTGGAGTTACTGCTTGACTGATTCCAATAATCAATTAAATCCCCTGGGGGTACAGAGATGAAAAGGTGATATGATCCCTGCTGGAGAAATGGATGATCAGTTTTTGCTGGCAGTCTGCTCACTGCACTGCTTCTACTCTGGCCCTCAATCAGTTAACAAACATAATTATTAAGTCCTTACCATATAAGGATTTATTAAGTGCTAGAGACACAAAGAAAGGCAAAAACAGTCTCTACCCTCAATGAGCTCATATTATGGGAGAAACAAAAAATTGTACATATAAGATATAAGTGTAAAATGGAAGGTAATATCAGAGTGCAATGGTTTTGGTTCAGTAGTATCTGACTTTTTATGACCCCGTTTGGGGTTTTCTTGGCAAAGATACTAGAGTAGTTTGTCATTTTCTTTTACAGCTCGTTTTACAGATGAGGAAACTGAGACCATGAGAATTAAGTGACTTGCCCAGGGTCACACAGCTAGTAGGTGTCTGAGGCCAGATTTGAACTCAGGAAGATGTCTTCCTGATTTCAGACTGGGAACTCTATCCACTATACCACCTAGCTGCTCCTAGCAGTGGGGTGGGTACCAGGAAAGGCCTCCTCCAGAAGGTTGGATTTGAGTTGAGTCTTGAAGGAAGTCATCATCCCTGAATGAAACCTTGGATCTTCCTTTGAATCTTGGGCTCTTTTTGCCCCATCTTGCTTACAAACAAAAAAATCCAAGCCACTTCCAGGACCGGTCTTCACATTGGCAGTCTTCTCCCTGCAGTGGCCTCCCCATTCCAGCTGCCCTTTATGCTTTGAATTGTTCAGAAAGTGGACTCCTTGAGAGCAGGGACTCTCTTGCTTACTTGTTTTTGTATGCCCAGGGCTTAATACAGTGACTAAGCCTTAATAAATGCTATATTTATCTACCTAATTGCTTAATTAGGAGAAAGGCTGTTGAGATTTGAGTCTTGGAAGTGAATATGAAAGACTCCAAGCAAGGTCTGAGAAGGTTTGATTTGGGGTAACTATGAGGATGGTTGTACTATTAATAGAAATGAGAACGTTGGGAGGTGAGCCTGGGCAGGTTTGTGAAGGAGAGAAGGCCCTTGGGTTCCTTCAAGGCCTTATTATGTTCTGCCTCCCATCCTAGATTCCCAATTAGCCTTCACCACCAAGAACAAACTCTGACACATCTATTCAAAGGCTCTTCCCTCTTCTTCACTCCACCCCTAATGCAAAGATTGTCCCTTCAACACTCAGCTTTTAGGAGTGGCCACACATGATTTACTATAAAAATAGGAATTTTTTTTTGAGTGTGTGTGTTCCCCTTTTTAAAAGATTAGGTGAGTATGTTAGATCGCAGTGACTTGTGGGCCCACATCTCTAAGTGCCATCCCACATCGTGCCTTTCCTCACTTTGCTCCAAACCCTGTCCCCTTCTGCTATAGAGTAGGAGAGAGGAAAAGAATGTCCAGATGGAATAAACAAGCAGTTTAACTCCCTATCACCAAAATACCTGATAGTTAATGATTTAATGAAAATGAACCCATGGCAGAAGTTCCATACATGTACCTTGAATTTAATTGAAATTCATTTTCATTAACTAAGGACAACTGGATTTTCAGTACTCAAAGAAGCCTAACTGAACTACAGCTCTGTTCATTAATCTGGATGTTTTAAGGAATTGGCTCATATTTGGATTTGAGGATTTTATAAATAGAGAGAGGTGGAAATGGGATATGCCACATCAGTTCGGACTTGGCCCTGAGTAGGTGTGGTTACAACCTGAAAGCTCCGGAAAACAGCTGAAAGCAAAGGACTCACAGTACAAACTGGTGGTGGTTTAAAGCCTTACTAATGGGCAGGTGAATTTTAAAGCATAGCCTGAGGCCAAATTAGAAAACTGGCTCAGAGGAGCAAGATTCTTAGAAACTTAATACAATTCAAAAGACTCACTTGCATCACCCTGCAAGTTTTGTTTTTAAGCTCCACCCAAGTGGAGGGGGAGAAGGGGATGGTAAGTCAAAGCAGAAAATAAGTAAACAAAGCCTGACGTTTTCATCCATCAGTGTTTTGCCAAGAAATGTGAATGAACCAGAGCAGTAGTGGAAGAAAAAATACCTAATTGTTAGAGAATTTAAGTCTCCATGTGCTTAGTAAAAGAACACCTAGTCTAAAGTGAGAAAACCTGGTTTTTGGTGTTCAGTTGTGGCTCGTTTTGTGTTGCTGTGGACCATGTTGTCTGTGGGGTTTTTTTGTCAAAGGCACTCTACAGTTTGCCATTTTCTTCTCCAGAGGATCAAAGCAAACAGGCTAAGTGACTTCCCCAAGGTCATGCAGCTACTAAGGTTCTGATGCTAGATTTGAACTCAGGTCTTACTGACTCCAAACACCATGCTCTACCCACTTTTTTGCTCCTTAATTTTCTATCTGTAAAATGGAGGGTTTGGTTTCAATGGTTTCTGGAATCCCTCACATCTCTGTCTTTCCTTATCCCCACTTTATCTTGATATCTTGTTTGTATGGTGTTTGACTGTTATCTCTCCCTTAGACTGTGAGCTCTTTAGAGAAAGGCTGTTGATTTTGCTTAGCTTAGCATGGTACTTTGCACAGAAGATGGGTTTGATAAATTTCTGTTGACTGATATTTTGATGATATAAGTTTTATTCAGGCAAAAAAGTTTTAATGACTTAAAGTCACTCAGGGAAATGGTAAACTGCAGAGTGCCTTTGCCAAGAAAACCCCACTTACATCTCTTAGAGCCTGAATAAAACCATAAGAATTGACGAACTCGATTTCAGTCCTGATCCTACTACCCCTAAGCCTTGAACATCAGTATACTTCACAGATGGATGTGGAGCAGGATTGGGCTTTACAGCTTTTAAAATTAGGTTAAGTATCCCACAATTTCAATATCTAAAACACACTAAACTGAGCTTTGAGCAAAGTAATGTGTTTTGTTTTGTTTTTTCACTTTGGGACAAGCTTTATCCTTTGGTTTCAAGTTCAGAGTTTAAATTCCAACAATGAAGCAGTTCAAGGGAGACTCAGTCCTAAGTGAGCTGTACATGAACTAAATCCAATCTCTCTTTTATTCTTGTAAATCAGTTACATAAATTATAGGAACTTAACTAGTAGTAAAGGAAAAGGACCATAAACTTCATCTGGTGCTTGACCATGCCATAGTGTCAAAGTGAATCCAGACAATCCTTTTTTGTTGAGTTAGTCATGAATTTTAAACAAGAGATTTGGTGTTATAGGTAATTCCAGTACTTGGGTAATTCTTTCCTTAACTTCCACTAACTGTACTGAGTCATTAACTCTCCCACCCCATCTGTAATTTTAGTTTATGTCTGAAGGGTGTGAGGCCTAGGACAAATCAAGACTAGAGTCCCATAATCTCAGATTTGCAAGGGATCTCAGTTATCACTGAATCCAACTCATCTCTGGTTGAGAATCTCCTTAAATATACCTGACAAGTGGTTGTCTTCAGCTTGTGGCATTCCTTGAAGGGGGAACCCTCTATTTTCAGAGGCAATCTATTTCACTTAATGGATAGCTTTGATTTTAAGAAGTGTTTCCCTACTTTAATGCTAAAATATTTAAAAAGATGTGTGATTTCCTTGCATCAGGTCTAAATTTGTGTTTTCATCATTTGGCCCCATTCATTTTAGCCCTTTGGGGCCAAGCAGATCAGGTGATAATCCTTTAAATACTTGAAGATATCCATCCCCTCCACCCGACTTCCCTTCTCTAAGCCAAACAGGTGCAGTTCCTTTAATGGATCCTTCTAGGGAAATCTTGAGGTCCTTCATCTGGATGCCCTCCTCTAGACACTCCACAACCTACTGTGAGTCTTCCTAAAATGTGGTCCTGCGGACTGAATTAAATATTTCAGAGGTGGTATGACCAGAACGAAGGGCAGTAGAATTATTACCTTCCTAGTCCTGGACACCATGGTTCTCTTGATACAGCCCAAATTTAGACTGGCTTTCTTGCCTGCCTAGTAATGCTTGTGACTTGTTGAACTTTATAGCTACTAAAAACAACCCTCAAGACCTTTTCTGTCTAATTATGCCTTCACCATCTTGTACTTGTAAAGATACCTATTTGAACTCCATTAAATATCATCTTGTTAGGCTGTTCTAGATACTGACTGCCAACATGTATCCCCACTCTTTTTGCCTCAGTTTCTTCATCTGTAAAATAGGAATAACAACTGCAGCTAACTCACAGGTGAGTAGAGAAAAGCAAGCAGGCTAAATACTTAATCCCTTTCCTCATGTTTGCCCAAAATTTAATAGGCATGCTATCTATGCTTTTATCAAAGTCATTAGTAAAATTGTTAAAGAACACTGGGCCAACATCTTGGGGAGGGAGGGGGAGAAAATTTAAAACTTATGGAATGGATTGTTGAAAATTGAAAACAAATAAATTAATTATACAAAAAAAAAGAATATTGGGCCAAACATAAATCCCTGGGGAACTTTACTGAGATCTTCCCAGTTGATATCAAACCATCAGTGATTGCTCTTTGGGTCTGAATTCACCTGTTTTGTACTGCTGTCTAGTTCAGGGCTTCTTAAACTTTTTCGACTCTCCATACCTTTTTTCCCCAAGAAAATTTTAGACAACCCCAGGTATATAGGTATATAAAATAGGTATACGAATCAAGCATTTACTGATAATAAGTCATAGAGAAATTTATTTTAAAACAATCCTTTGGTATACATAATGTTACCATTTGTTAAAAACAAAAGCAAATCTGCATACTAATGAGATAGATGTACTTCTTTATTTTTACATAAAAAATTAAATCTTGGCTGAATATTTGCTACTTTAGGACATTGAGCATCTTCAGCATTTTTCAGAATTGATTGATATTTTGATTTTATAATCGTCAAATGCTGAAAACTCTGCTTCACATAAATATGTAGTACAAAATGGCAGAAGTATGTTTAAGGCGATTTCAAAAATTGTTGGAAATTCTATCAAGATCCCAAGCCAAAATTCATTTAATAATTTTTTTAGGAAACTCAAGTTTTAAACCTGTGTCGCTTGATAACTTGGCAAATTCTTCTCGAACTTTTAATGGCAGATGACTGACTTTGTATTTCAATTGATTATGATTTATGAACCCAACTTAGTTTTTTAGAATCAAAATTTGAAGGGAAGTATTTCTGAAACTGTGTCTCCAGGCATTTCAGATGATCAATTATAACTCTTAGAATTAAATCTTTGGGAAGGTTACTTTCAATTCTAAAATCATCTGCAGCTATATAAACATTTCTAAAGAACCATTTTCTACTCTCTTCTTCCATATGTTAACTTTTTTCAATTTTATCTTTTAACATGAATGTTACAGTATTTTCCTGGAAGCAACAAGCCTTAAATCATTGAATTTTTCAAAGATATCCAAAAAATAGTCCAGTTTTGAAAGCCACAAGTCATCATGAAAACAATGAGCAAAATTGGATTTCTTCTCAGTCAAAAATATAACAATTTCATCTTTCAGTTTTAATAATCTGTTTAAACATCACCCTCTTGAGAGTCACCTTACCTCTGCATGTAGTAATAAGCTTTTGTAATCAGAGTCCACATCTTTCCAAAGGTTTGAAAACAAATAACTCTGACTTTGTGCGACTTTTAGTGAAGTTAATGATTTTGATAGTATCAAGAAGCACAACGTCTAACATTCTAGAATTTTGCCTAAAATTGAAGTTAGACTTAAGGGTTTGTAGTTTATAGACCTTATTCACTATCATTTTTTGAAAATTAGGACATTTTGCCTTCTCAGCGATGTGATAACGTTCCTATTTTCCTCAGTCTTTCAAAGATCAGCCTCAGTGGCCCAGTACCCACACCTGGCAGTTCTTTTAAACTTTTATTAAGCACTTTGCAGTAGCTGTTCACATGTGAGACTGGCCTGCTTGAATTCTAGGGGGCTGTTAAGTGTTCTCTTACTGTTTTCCTACTTATCCTTGGTATGGATTCCCTCATCGCATTTTTTTTGTTATTGTTGTTTGTCATTGACAGTTGAAAGACCCTTCTTTCTGACAAAGAAAACAGAAGGAATGAAAAATGGAATAGCTCTGAGTTTTCTCTGTCTATACTTATTATTCTCCAATCCACTTTGGGCGCTGATCCTTCTCTTTTGCCCAGCATGGCTATAATCCCTACATTATCCCATTGGTCCCTGGTATTTTCTCCCTGTAGTTTCTTGGATCTTTTAGGTAACAGAAAGATGTCTTCAGGGCTTGTGAAGGGAAAAAAAATTATCTGGGGTCATTCTAATGTCCACCTATGAGAAGAACATTTAAGGAGTCACCATGCTTGACTGAAAGAGATACTAGAGATGCAAGAGGCCAAGGAGAGAAGGTAGAGATGCACTGCTTTCAGAGTGCATTCAGCGGGTAGATGTTCTTTTGGTTTGATAGAACAAAGCCATGGCCTTACTCCTACCTCTCATAGGTATGCCAGATGACAAGATGGCACCTGACCCCATGCTCTCCTACAACCAGCCAAAGAAGGCATTGAGCCATGGGTGTTGCTGGTCAGAGAATGAAAGCCATGAAGCCCCTTTGCTAACAGGGAAGTTGCAATTTAGCAAGTCACTTCCTTCCTTCTTCCTTTGGGATTATAAGATCAAGCAGTGCTTAACAAAAGGCCTTTGGGGTGAGCTTGTCTGAACGCTCACAGTCAGTGAAAGAGCAAAAAGATGAGAAGGGTGGAAATTGGAAAATTCAGATTAAGAAAGATAGCTGTGGTTTACTCAAGCAAGGAAGGGTTTTATCATATTTTTACTTTAATTTTCATTCAGGAAATCAATATGTGAATGAATAATCCTTTTAGGTCACAGGAAACTGGAAGGACATTAAAATCCTTAGGGAATGGAGGCAACTAATTATGAATTATGATGGGATTAAATTTTATACCCTTAGAGAAGAATTAAGTAGAGCTTGGGAGGATTCTCGGACCAGGAAGAGCTTGTTCCTGCATGTAAAGTAACTCAGGACTTGAAGATGCCATGGACTGCTCATACTGCAGTGACTTGAACTGGTAGCTCTGGACTTTGAGGTCCCTCTGGTTGCCAAACCATATTAGCTGAGTAACCCTAACGACTCACTTAGTGCCAATACAAAATAAGTGCTCCTTTGAATGATGTTTCAGTTCTTCTTATATTAAGAAATATATTCTTATAGTAAGATGTATTATAATAAGGGATACCTGAAGTAAATCTCATAAGTATATGGGTTTAGGCAGTAAAAGTTTTAATGCAGATCCTTGTGCAGATTTTTCATATTTTAGAATCATTTTGTGGATGTCCTAGGAGCAAGCAAAGAATTGATTTAATAATTCTCTTTAAATAACTTGATTAAGGAAGCAATAAGCCAGTAATATTTGAGGATTTACTATGTTAAGAACTATTGGGAATGTAGAAGAAGCATTTTTACTTTGTTATAATCCTTACCCTAAAGGTTTTACATCCTAGTTGAGGAAACAAGATTAACATGGGAAAAAAATCGTGCAAGATAATGTATGATTAAGTGCTAAATTGTTTGATCCAGATAGTAGTGTTATGTAATTATTTAGAGAAATGGGAGTTCCATAAGGAGGGTCAAGAAGGACTTCAGAGAGATGAGACATCAGCTGGACCTTGAGGGGAAAGATAAGGGAAAGAGAGAAAAGAAAACTGAATCACAGAACTTGAGAGTTGAAAGATACATTATATAGTTGAACTCATATTATTATAGTCATGTGGTCAAAGATAGAGGAAAGATAAGATAGACAGGGGTGGGGAACCTGCGGCCTCGAGACACATGTGGCCCTCTAGGTCCTCAAGTGCAGCCCTATAACTGAATCCAAACTTTTCTATGAAAAAGTCATAGGGCTGCACTTGAGGACCTAGAGGACACATGTGGCCTCAAGGCCACAGTTTCCCCACCTCTGAGATAGACTTATAGTTACAAAAATGTTTATAGTATCAGTTGTTATTGCAGCAAAATACTGGAAACATAGTGAATGCCCATCAGTTGGGGGACAGCTGAACAAATTGTAGTATGTGAATGTAATGAATGAATGAAAATGTAATGAATGAATGATTAAGTGCTTATGATGAAGAAAATACTTGGATAAATGCTGGGCATATAAATAGAAAAGTGAGACAATTCCTGTTCTCAAGGAATTCACATTCTAGTTGAGAAAATACATATAAAATGGTTCAACAATGAGGCAGATGACAATTCATTGTGGGGAGGGGGCATGTGTTAAGGCCCAGAGGTCTGGATAACAATCCAGTTTGGCCTGAGTGTAGAGAGGAGATAAAGCTGACATATAAGCACCTTCTTTGTTGGTCAATTCGATCAATAAAACCATATCCATTTCCGAGGTCAAGTTGTTTGATGTGTCACGGACCTCAGTGGTGAGAACTTTCTTTTCTGGGTCTTTGGAAACTTCAGCTATAGAAGAGGAAGGGGTTATATAGCACTATGGAATGGTAGTTTCCAGGGCTGTTTCCACTGGGGTTGCTCCCCCCTGACAAATGGTGGGATTAGGCTGGAGGCAGGGCTGCTGTCTTGAGGCATTTTCGAAGATCTTGGGTAGGAGGTCCTGGGCAACCACCCCAATCAAGCTCAGTCAGAGAGGGGAAGGGAATGGTTGTAGTGGTAGTAGTCTCCCCTGCTTTGATTGTAACATATCTTGTCTGTCAGTATTCTTTGATAAAGTATTATTGTATTGCACTGTTTTGTTGGACAAATAGGATAGAGTCAGAGGAACCTAGGAAAAATTTTTTAAAGCGAGCAGATCCAGAACAATTTATACAATGACCACAGTGATGCAAAGCCAAACAGTTTTGAAAGACTTCAGAACTCTGGCCAGTGCAGTCATGACTTCAGAAGCCTGATGAAGCATGCTTCCCACCTGTTGGAAGACAGGGATGGATAAAAGATGCCCAGTAAGACTTACATTTTTAAACATGGTCAATGTGGTGACTTGTTTTCACTAGATTTTACTTACCTGTTACAAGAGAGGGCTTTTTTTTGGGAAGGGGTTTGAGTTGTTGGTAGCAATGGTGATGCACCATTTTTAATAAGATTTAAAATAAGAGAGAACCTAGTGTCAATGAAATGTTAAAAATGTACACTGAAGAAAGCAGAAGAAAAGGAACACAGACAAGCCTGGGTTTTTTGTTACTACTTTGCTAAATTTAACATATACTTAAAAAAACCCCCAAACTATACACAATAAAAGTGCATAGTTTTATATCCAGTCCACCTTTTTTCTTCTTTATTTATTGAAATGTTCGTGTTTGTTAAGTTGCTAACAAAAAAAGAAAATATAGCAAATGAAAGTATCTATAAAGAAGTCCATTAGCTAAATCGACAAATCCAATTAAAGTTGTTGCTGCCTTGGGCCTACTGAAAGAAATGCTGTTTTGGATTGTATGTAGGAAATGAGGAAGAGGCACTAAAAAATGAGCTGTGGGGAAAGATCACATAGATGTAAACTTTCTTCCTCTAGATTTTGTTTAAGTAGAAAAGAACTGAGTATGATTGATTCAAATCCTATGTTAGTTTATGTTATGGTAAACATTTGTATGAAATAATTATAAAGTAGAAGGAGTTAGTTAAAACACACACAAAATCCAACAGCAAATGTTACAAAGATGTTACAAAGAAGTTGGTTCATTTCTAATGCCCTTGGCTTAACTCTTATAGCTAACTCTGTGACCATATCACTTAGCTATTTGATTATCTTTTAAATGTGGTTATGAAAATGGACTGAGAGTTTTGTTTTGTAAGCCTGAAGCACTTCTGACAAATCATTTGTACTTTGTACCCCAGAGTCCTCAAGGTACAGAAAGCCATAGTTTAAATAAATTATAAGTTTAGAATTGAAGGTCATCAAGGACTTAACCTTCATTTTATAGATAAGGAAAATGAGGTCCAGTGAAATGTATTAAGTGACAGAATTAAGATTTGAATCTTCCATTTCTTTTCAGACCAATATAGAGAATATATACTTCTTTTGAAAAAAAGCCAACTCTTGAGTTTTTTTAAAAGTCTGTCCTTCTGTTTTTATACTAAAAATATATATTTTATTGATAGCTTCATTTTTTTAATCATTCATTTCCAGATATGTCACTGCTCGCACTAAATAAGCTCTCCTGTAAAGAAGAAAACAGTTAAGCAAAATGAACCACCATAGGCTTCATCTGACAATGTAAACAGCATTCTTCACCCATGATCTCTCACCCCTCTACTGAGAAGAGAGAGGTGGTCTCTGTGGCCAAAGTTGTTATTTACAAAATTACTCAACATTCAGACCTGATTTTTTTTAACACAAATATTCTTTCAGTGATGCTCTATGATTGAAAACTTTGGAACATCACAATCTCTAACAGAACTTTTCATTGACTTGATGTGTACTGGACAGGTAGGATATTATAAGAAGAAGAAAAATCACTTTAGACATAGAATCAGAAGGCACTCAGTGTTGTGATCCTGGGCAAACTCTCAGTTGGGACCTGGGGAAAGTTTACCTGAGGGAACCCAAGGAATAGGAAGGAAAAGGAAATTACACATTGGTGGTTTTCTGAGTTAGTACAAAGGACTAACATTTATATGGCACCTTAAGGTTTACAAAGCTGGGTGAAGGAAGTGCCCATCAGGTCACACTACAGCACAAGTCAAACAGAGGGGTCTTTTAGTCTACATGGGATAGAGGTTTTCACATCTGGGGGCAAGGGATTCAGGGTGGCCAGGGACAAGTACAGTGTACCACAGACCCAGAGGGTCTGTGGCTGGGGCTGTGAACTCAGAGAAAATACTGAGAAAAACAGAATTACTCCCATCAGACTTAGAAGCCATGCCAACTCAAATTTGCTTTGGGTTAGGAGCTTAAGTATCTTAAGGTCATAAATTCAGAGCAAGAAGGAGTTGCAGAGACCATATAATACATCCTGTGTATTTTGCAGTTGAAGCCCAGAGAAATTTGTTGCAATTTAGTCGTTTTTAGTCATGTCTGACTTCAGGACCCCATTTGGGATTTTCTTGGCAAAGCTACTGCCATTTTGTTTACTATTACCTTCTCCAGCCCATTTTATGGATGAGGAAACTGAGGCAAGGAGGGTTAAGTGACTTGCTCAGGATCATACAGCTAGTGTCTGAGGCTAGATTTGAACTCAAGGAAGAGGAGTCTTCCTGATTCAAAGCCCTGTGCTTTATCCATTTCTCCACTTAGCTGCATCTAGAGGTGTTTATTAGTATGCTAAAACTCACAAGTCAGTCAGGGAATGAACTAGCATATATTAAGTGCCTAATGTGTACTAGGAACTGTGCTAAGTGCTGAGAATACCAAGAAAGACAAAAGACCGTCTTTGCCCTCCAGGAGATCACAATCTAATGGACAGAGTGGTCAAGTAGGAATGGGGGAGATTCAGGGAGACAAGATTTAAATTCACATCCTCTGACTCTAAATTCAATCCTCTTTCTTCTATCTGACTCTTAAGTCTCTGGTTAACATCTACTGCAGTTGTAGCTGAGATTAGATTTTTGTAAAACATGGTTAAATAAACTGTATTTCATAAATTTCACTTTACCCATGTATGTGTTTCTATGCATTATTTTTACGGTTTTGCCTCTGTTTGCATCCCCAGTGCTTAGCACGGTTCTTGGCATACAGTAGGCTCTTAATAAATGCTAGATGACTGACTGACATTTAAAAATCTCTGATTATGTGGGGTTTTTTTGTTATTGCTTTTTCTTAGTTTCCTAATAAAAATTCTTTATGAAAACCTTCAAACTTTTCTTGGTTGAGGGATTTTTTTCTCTCTCATTCTTTAGCTGGCGTAGTTTTGGAGGACCAGTGATACTTAGATAGTAGGTCCAACAATGGTCACATGCCAGACTTGTTCTAGGAAGCTGGTGCTGCTGGATGGAGCACGCTCAATGAACTCTGTAGGAAAAGGACCAAAGACTCTTTGGTTCTTTTCTACCGCTTGTATACATTGTGTATACAGAAGAATTAATATTAACTTCCAACAGCTTGGAAATCAAACATCTAACTAGGACTCAGGAAAACCTTTTTGAAATCCAGGTTTTCCAGACTGTTGAAGTAAATGTATAGCAATGGAGGCTATTACAGATCTTAATAACCATCTGTAAGTTCATTGCCAAATGTATAGATCCAAGAGAAACCACAAATACGAACAGGTAGTAACAGTTTATGGGTAGCATGTGAATTCCAAAGGAGCAGAAGGATCTGAAATGACCTTTCATCTCATGTACTTTACCATCTTCTTGTTATATAGGCTTGTTACCTTTGCCTTATATACAAAAGTATCCGTTTAAAGTGATATGACCACAAAAGAGAACCTGCTATGGTTTTTCAGTCTGTCAATCAACAACCATTTTTTATATGTCATTTTTATTTTTATTTTAATTAACTAATTAATTTTTAGTTTTATAAGATTGTGAGTTCTAAATTTTCCCCTCTCTCCCCTCTCCCTTCCCCAAGATAGCATGCAATCTGATATAGGCTATATATGTACAATCATATTAAACATATTTCCACATAAGCCATGTTGTGAAAGAATAATCAGAACAAAAAGGAAAGTCCATGAGAAAGAAAAAAAAAGCAAAAATAGTATGCTTTGATCTGAATTCAGACTCTAAAGCTCTTTCTCTGGATGTGGATAGCATTTTTCATCATGAATCTTTTGGAGTTGTCTGAGATCATTGCATTCCTGAGAAGAGCTAAGTCTATCAAAATTAGTCATTGCACAATCAACAACTGTTTCTTAAGTGGCTACCATATGCCAAGAATCATGCACTTCACTGGGATGACAAAAGTCAAACAATCCTCAAAATGCTTACAGTCTAAACAAGGGAAGCAACATGTACATATATTATAATATAAACCAGATGTGCTGTGATTTTGGTGGGGAGGCACTAGCAGCTGAGTGGATCACCAAAGGTCTCATGTAGAAGGTAGTGCTCCAGATGAGCCGTGAAGGAAACCAGGTATTCTAACAGATGAAGGTGAGGAGTATGTTCTAGCCTGTGCCAAAGCATGGGTGGAAGATGGAGTGCCGGGTATGAACAACAGTAAGAAGTCCAGATTAACCAAACTACAATGTGTATGAAAGGAAGTAATGAGTAGTAGGGCTAGAAAGGTAGGTTGGGGCCATATTATAAAATGATTTAAATTGTAAAGAAAGGAGTTTATATTTGATCTTGGAGGCAATAGAGAAGGAACCTTTGGAGTTTATTGAATAAGATGGTCAGATCTGTGCTTTAGGAAAATCATTTTGGTGGCTGTGTGGAAGATGGATTGGAGACAGGAGAGATTTGAGGCAGGGAAGCCAAGTAAGAGACTAATGCAAACAGCCCAGGTGAGAGGGGATGAGGTTCTGGACAAGCACTGTTGTTGTGTGAGTAGAGAGAAATGGATATAAAGGAAAGATGTTATGAAGATAGAAATGACTAGATGTGGCAACTGAGTTGAGAATGAGAGGTCAAGGATGACACCAAGGTCACCAAACTGAATAATTAGCAGAATGGTGATGTCATCTACAGAAACAGGAAAGTTCAAAAGACCAATTTGAGTGGAAAGTGAATGAGTTGTTTGAGACATGTTGAGTTTGAAGTATCTATAAGATGCCCAGTTAGAAATGTTCATTAGGTAATGGGAGTGAAAATCAGGATAAAAACTGGTAAAATGTAGAGCTTGAAATCAACAACATAGAGGTGATAAACCCATAGGAGCTGATGAGGTTATTGTGTATGAGAGAGAGAGACAGAAAGAGACAGAGAGAGAGAGAGAGAGACAGAGACGGAGAGAGACAGAGAGTAAAGGGAGAAATAAGAGAGGACCCAGGTCAGGACTTTGAGGGCACGCCCACAGTTAGGGGCCATGTTGTGGGTGATAATCCAGCAAAGGAATCTGATGGTGAACAGTCAGACAAGTAGAAAAGCCAAGACAGAGTAGCATGATAAAAGCCCAGGGAGAAGAAGGTATCTAGTAGAGGTGGTTGACAGTGTTAAATACTATCGAAAGGTCAAGAAGAATGGTGACTGAGAGAAGGCCATTAGATTTGGCGATTAAGAGACCACTGGTGACTTTGGGAAGGTCAGCTTCAGTTGTCTGATAAAGTTTTGTAGTAAAAGCATTAGAAAGGAAAAAACCACAACCACTTGGATAATTTAGGAGGCCCATGTGGTCTAGCCAACAGCATGGGCCCCAGAGTCTGGAAGATCAAGTTCAAGTCCAACGTCTGATATTTATTAGTTTGACCTTGGGGAAGTCACCTACTCTCACCATGCCAAGAAATTCCTCCGAAGGTATGTTAGTAACCCAGGAGTTTCTTCATGGAGAGAATTCTAAGTCAGTCTATCCAAAAAGGGGAGGAGAAAGGGAGAGAAAGGCCCTAATGCTAGAAAGAAACCCCGAACCAGCTAACCTTTTCCTTAGATTATTTATTTATCTACCTAATGGCTTATTTCAAACTGGTCACAGCTTCATTGATCCTTTGTAACTACAACTATCCAACCTCATTCAAACTGAAACATTGGTAGGAACAGTTTTTAAGTGGATGCGCACTGTTGTGTATGAAGAAAATGCTTTGTCTAGAGTGAAGCACTGCTGTAAATGTGTTATTATTACATGGCATTGTGATAGCAAGGGAAAATACTTTCTTTTTTTTTTTTTATTTTGTAATGTTTAACAATCACTGCCATACAATTGTGATTTTATCCCCCCCACCTGCCCCCCACTACCCCCCTCCCTCCCCACGACTGCATACAATTCTGTATAGATTCTACATATACTTTCCTATTGAGTATATTTTCACTATAGTCATGCTATGTAGTCAGACTAAGATAAATGAAAGAAATCGTATAACAAATCAGAACATGATACACAAACACATACACATACACAAACATGATCTGCTACAATATGTGAGTGACTTCCATATTTCTCTCTCTGAGTGTGGCAGGCATTTTGCCTTGAGATCCTCCATTGGGATTTTTTTTTTTTTTTGGTAAGAAGTTCTTGTGTTATTACAAAAATCTAAGTCTACCAGAAAAAACTCTCACACACTATGGTTGTTGCTGTGCATGAAGTTCTCCTGGTTCTGCTCCTTTCACTCAGCATCAGGTCATATAAGTCCTTCCAGGCCTCTCTGAAGTCTTCTTGTTCATCATTTCTTATGGCACAATAGTACTCCATTACATTCATATACCATAATTTATTCAGCCATTCCCCAATTGATGGACATCCCCTTGACTTCCAGTTTTTGGCAACTACATAGAGTTCTGCTATAAATATTTTTGTACATGTGGGACCCTTTCCCATTTTTATGATCTCTTGGGGATATAGTCCTAGTAGCGATATTGCTGGGTCAAAGGGTATGCACATTTTTGTAGCCCTTTGGGCATAGTTCCAAATTGCTCTCCAGAATGGTTGGATGCGCTCGCAGCTCCACCAACAATGAATTAGTGTTCCAACTTTCCCACATCCTCTCCAGCATTTATCATTTTCTTGTTCTGTCATGTTTGCCAGTCTTATAGGTGTGATGTGGTACCTCAGAGTTGTTTTGATTTGCATCTCTCTAACCAATAGTGATTTAGAGCATTTGGAAAATACTTTCTTAACCCTCAGGGAACTCACAATCTCTTTGGGGAAGTGCAACAAACAGCCATGAAATAGCTCGTGAATATTACTATGAAGATATATAATAAGTGAAAAGTGATATACCACAATCTGAATACACAAGTAATAAGAAGCATGAAAAATCAGGTGGAAGCAATCACAAGAGCCTTCCTAGAGGGGATTGAATTTGAGCTAGGGTTGGAAGGAAGGGATTGACTGAGAAGGAACTAGAGAGTGGCATGTACAAAAGCAAAAATATTGGATAAAGGAAGGAAACGTACATATATTAAACACCTACTATGCACCCCTTAGAGGTAGTTGCTACTATTAACTCATTTTACAGTTGAGGAAACTGAGGCAAGCAGAGCTTAAATGACTTGCCCAAGGACACACAGCTAGTGAATGTTGGAGGCCAGATTTCAACTCAAGTTCCTGACTCCAGGCCCTGCACTCTATTCCCAGTACCACCTGATTGCCCAACAAGCTGACTAACTTGGTTGAATTTAAAGGTCCCGTGATGGGAAGTAAGAAAAAAAAAGGCAGAATGTTGTTGTTTAGTCATTTCATTTGTATCTGACTCTTCATGACTTTATTTGGGAGTTTCTCTGCAAAAATATTAGAGCAGTTTGCCATTTCCTTCACCAACTTGTTTTACAGATGAGGAAACTGAAGCAAACAGGGGTAAGTGACTTGCCCAGGGTCACAAAGCTACTAAGTATCTGAGGCTGAATTTGAACTCAACAATTAATAGCTTTGATGCTTAGAGAGTTTCTTTGTTTGGGTCCCTTTTTGTAGGAAGTTATCATAGCCTTCAAAAGATTAGAAATACATTTAGTCAGCTGGGAACCTGTTGTTATTTTCTGTCAGTGGTAATCAGACATTCTCAACCAAACACTTCATATTGATGCCCAAGGTCCTAGACCTGTTTAGGTTAAAAAAGGAACAGAGTTAGAATTTTCCCCCAAATTGTTCCTTTTATTGCTGGAGAATAAATTAACTTTATAATATCTAATTTTAAACAGTGTCAGGCTTAACAACTTCTGTTCACTCAGGCTGTGTACAATCAAAAATGTCCCAAAGAGAAGGAAGCCTACAAAGTCCAAATTGCCTTCTTACCAACTAAATGAAAAAGATGAGATCTTCTATTTCAATTGGAAAAAAAAGCAGAAATCAGAATTGTGGTTAGTAGGGTAGGCAGGCATCTTTCTAAAATCCAGTTCACCCTAGCATGAATTATGAAAGATCTGAGTTTAGCAAAGCAAATAGAGTCAGGGCTTCTCATATCAGAGGGTCTGGAAATGGAAACACAAGTAAAAAGAACTAGCAAAAAAAAGTCCACAAATAGCAGATTTTAGAAAATGAGTGTGTCTTTCAAAATCAACAATACAAGTTGACCAAGATAAATTATTATAGTTATATGTTGCATAAGGAAACCTACAGAAAGCTAGTCCCATTGACCTATAATACTGCAAGTAAAACTAGGTAAATTCAGAAATTTTCAGGTTTATTTTAGGCTTGAAAGACAGTGATGAAGTTATATTTAGGGGTTAGCTATCCTAGTTTCATATAGGAGATTTCTTCCAGTGACTGCAGGGTATCTAAACGTGTATAGTTTCACATGAAATTTGAAATGGGAAGAAAGGAGGGAATGGAGGAAGAGGTTTGGAATAATAACTGACATTAATATAGCACCTGAAAGTTGTCAAAGGACTTTACATATATTACCTCATTTGAGCTTTTGTCATATATACATATGTACATGCATATATGTTATATATATATACATATATAATATATATATATGTTGAGAAAGAGAGAGGGGGGAGGGAGAGAGAGAGAGAGAGAGAGAGAGAGAGAGAGAGAGAGGGAGAGAGAGATACGAATGTTGTCAGAAGTACCTAGGTTCTACAGTGGAGATGGGGCTGAACTTGGAATTGGAATCTTGCCTCCGATACCAGCTGTGTGTCCTTGGGAAAGTCATTTAACCTCTCACCCTCAGTTTCCTCCTCTGTAAAATGACTTACCTTAAACAGCAAAGTGTCTGAATCAGGATTTGAACTCGTCTTCCTGTCTCTAATTCCATGCTCTGTTCACTGTACCACCCAGTTACAGCATAAAAGTCAGCAGGAGAGGGAACATCCCTACCATGTACCATAGTGGGTTCTCCTCAACTCTGTACATTTGAACAATGAACAATAATAGACTTTACAGAAAGGATCAAAGTGAAAGGCAGCCTCTTGACTATTTTGCTAGTACAAAATGTGAAGTGCTTTGAGGGGAAAGAATAACATAAAGATTTTTTTTCAAAGCCCTCAAATTTTATATTCGAAAAGGGAATCCAAACAGTCAGGAAAAATGACTTCTATTAAACATCAGGGAATAATTTTAGGATTATAGAATATTATTTTAGCTAATGGAAATAGCTGATGCTCTTGAATGACCTGCTGAATAAAAGAAACTTGTAAGAAAACCAGGATTTATAAAACAGATAAAGGGGGAGATGATTATTCATTTTACAGAGCTAGTCTTTGCTTACAAAAGGATTTGATGCAGGGTTAATGCATCCCTAATGCATTTTAAATCGTTAAATTTTTAAAATGACACTGACATGCACTTTCAAGACAAATCTCTTTCATAATCTGTTGTATGTGCTTGTGTCAAATTTGAATCAGTGATGTATGCTGAGGGCTTTTTGTTGTAATGGTAGGCATCATTATTAGTCTTTAGCACTGCTGGGCTCAGGGAAGCTTTGGGAAACTCAGTTACAGACAAGTTTATTGTATGTGACTGATATCTGTAGATGTAAAATCATACCTTTGTTGCACATTTTGAGGGGCACCAAGAAGGTCTCTTTACTCAAAAATATAGTTCTCACTGGCTTCTTTGGCTACCTTAATAAAGGAATTTAATTTAGTCTTTGGGTTTCAGTATGTCAGTGTGCACATTTCAGTATGCAAATATTCTTGGGAGGGCAACTTATTAAGGATGATTAGTCATTTATACTTTAGTGCAAATAATTCATGCTTTCCTTGTTAGTTATGGGGCTGTTTCCTTTTTGTCTTTGCATTCCTAGCTTGCAGTAGGCTCTTAATGTTTATCGCTTGCTTGCTTTGTGATTTTGGCAGGAAAGGGTAACTTTGGAGCATGGAGTGCTACAAGGGGAAGATAGACAAATCTTGGAGAGTGCCATTTAGGGGAACTGGGATGCTCATGAGGGCATGAGGATACTGCAAGGGTGGAGAGATGGGTACAGAAAGGGAGAGGTCATCAGGAGATGGGTGACAAAGACAAATTTTGCCTGTTTCTTCATTTTTAGCTTCAGTGAGCCTCTATATATAGACATAATATTTAACATAACATAATATAACATAATATTTAACATTGGCTTTTAGAACTTTCATGTTGGATCAAATGAGATAATATTTGCTCAGGCCTGAAATGTAGTATTTGTTCTAGTTGAGTCTAGTCGAGCCCTATTCTTTGTGACCCTATTTTGGGGTTCACTTGGCAAAGATAATGAAGCAGTTTGCCATTTCCTTCTCTAGCTCATTTTACAGATGAGAAACTGAGGCAAATAGGATTAAATGACTTTCGCAGAGTTACACAGCTAGTAAGTGTCTGAAACCAGATTTGAACTTAGAAAGATGTCTTTTTGGTTTCAAGCCCAGTGCTCCATCCTTTGTGCCACCTAGCTTCCC
The DNA here is from genome assembly GCF_028372415.1 of Notamacropus eugenii. Lineage (NCBI taxonomy): Eukaryota > Metazoa > Chordata > Mammalia > Diprotodontia > Macropodidae > Notamacropus > Notamacropus eugenii. Next base: position 330,834,744 of record NC_092877.1, read on the forward strand.
TGGCACATAGAAGTGTTACTATATAAATGCTTGTTCCTTTCCCTTTTAATGTTAAGGGAAAAGGTTTTGTGACCCCTTCAGTCACATGCCAAATGTAGATTCATGTTCCAGTCACACCTCCCTTTAAAAAAGAATGCTGATTATAGCTTGCCCATCCTGAAACTCTACAATGATGAATTTGGGTAACACATCACAAAATTCAAGGAAGCTAGAAATTTGAGGTATAGACAAAAAGACCAGGTCTTATTTTATCTAGACTGGTAGATTCATTTTTAGCAAGGGCCTGATGAAACCTTTAGATGTGTGTTTTGCTATGTTAGGAGATGTTTTGAGGATCGGAATGATTATTGAGAAAAGAGGAGACTCTTTTATTTGCTAAATTGGCACTCAGTGCTAGAAGGACAAAAATTGAACACCTCGGAAGTTCAAGCGATGTCAATGGATACAGTGAATATTTTTTTAATCCACGAGGCAAAAAAAATAGAGATAGTAAGATAAAAATTTTTGTTTAAAAAAATTATAATAAAGTTTTTGTATGCTTTGTCTTGCTAGTGTTACACAACCAAAATAAAAAAATACTTGCTAAAATGAAATTATTGAGGGCAAATGAACAGGTTGTCAAAGTGAAACAACAGAAATTGGAGGACAAATTAATATGTACAAAAGTGATATCACCTCAGGTAACCAGAATGGTTGAGGAGAGATGAAAAGTCAGCGATCTAACCACTGGACAGCAGACCTTTCTACTTTGTCTCTTCAGGTCTTAGCAATAGGGTGACTTGATGTTCCCCAAGTTTCACTTGATTCATAGGTTCTTCTTTTGGGGTCACAGCTGCTTAGATGCTAGGTGTTTTTATAGTAGCAAACATCCCACCTTCTACAGGAAGCTTTTCCCAATCACCCTTACTTCCAGTATTTTCCTGCTGCTGAATATCTCCAATTTATCCTGTATGTAGCTTGCCTGGATATAGTTGTTTGTCTCCTCCATTAGACTTTTTGCTCTTTGAGAGCCGAGACTGTTTGTTTTTAAGTTTTCTTTGTGTCTCCAGTGCTTAGCAAGCTCTTAATAAATGCTTATTAACTGACTTGACTAATTCTACTACATCCCAAGCTGTCTCAGAACCTAGTCCAGAGCCTTCCACATGGTAGGTGTTCAGTAAATATTTGATTGGTTCCTCTAAAAGGGATTTGTTCTAAAAGTAAGTTAAACAAATTTATTTTTAAGAAACCGGTTTATTTTGGTAAGGCAACTAATTATGCCAGCACTCAAACTGCCTGCTGTACTTTTCTGCAGTTTTCTGTCCAACCCAAGCCTGTCCTGTCTGGATCATCACCACTGCTGGTGGTCTGGGGGGAAATGTCAAATGTCAGCCCAGTCAAATTCAGAGTTCGTAGTTTGCATCTGTTTTGTGGAGCATCCATGGCACTCTGCCTTCCTTCCTGAAACTCAGTGTGCCACTTTTACGTTTATTTTCTCTCCATGAAATTCAAGAAGTTGGTATGAGAATTCTTCAAAAGGAACCTTTTTTTCCCTTTTAAATTCATCTGACAATCAAATCATACTCTATAATACTTTGAGGACAAATTAGGAGAGCAGACATTTTAAATTTAGGGTACATCAAGACACAGCTATAGCTGATCATCCACTTGGCTGTTTTTTCACACAGACATACCTAGCAAAAATTTTAAGGTATGTACTAAGCCCATAGTTATACACCTACTGTTTCAACAGCCCTCATTTTATTGTATCTTATAATAATAAATATACTATATAACATTATATAACATAATTATTAGATATTATTATAATATTGTATTATATAACATACTATTATATATAATTAATAATATAATAAAATATACATTGTGTCTTATAAAAAGTCAGAAGAATGTGGTACTCTCTATAAAGGCATAGTGAGCTATTTAAAAAATTAGCAGTTTATTTGCCAGAATCTATTCTGCAATTCAGCCACAGTGCCAATGAAGAGTACTCCAAATTTTTCAGTGGTTTTCCAGCTATTTTTCTCTGTCATGGTGTTTATAGAGATTTTTATGAAACATTTTTGACATATTAATAATGTTCAATATCTATTATTTTATTTAAATAAAACCTCAATTCAGTTATGAAATATTACTGATATTATGATAAATTACATTCATGGAGTAAAGTGAGATCCATTTACTCCAACTGCCCATTCTATTTACTTCGGTGTTCTAGATAAATTGTGTAGTTATGTTTTAATCTGGGATGCTGTGTACGCAAACTAACCAAAATTAAAGCCATTTTAGAGCATATATAATGACAAGAAGTTTCTTACATAGATGTAGTTGATCAACATGTTTCATAGGATACCCTCTATGAACTCAGAAAGGTTTGAGTATTTTCAAAATCCCTAAATGCATTTTTTTCAAACTTAAGCCATGCTTTCCATATGTTAACTATTCTGAGCATAAAAAAGGGTCTCCCAATGAGAAGCATGGCATTTCCTCTGTGAATCACTTACTTAATCAGCTTGTCTGCTGTTTTTCTAAGATTATGGGCAAACTAAAGCTATTTTAGGCAATAACAAATGGCATCCATTTAAATATGGCATACAGCGTGAAGAGCAAAGAATAAAGGGCCCAAGTTGCTTTAAAATGCAAGGACGAGAGAAGGGCAGTTCATTTATAGCCCTTCTGTGGTGTGCACACGCTAAAGTTGAACAGCTATTTTTAAAACTTGTGAAGAAATTCCGAGCAATCCAAACTATTTTGAAGGTAGTCAAGTATATTCAGGAAGGCCAAAACCACAAAGATTCACAGCCAACAGGAACAGAACGAGCTTTTTCAAGACCCAGGGAAAGTACGAGAGGTTGGCACTAACTGTTTACATCAGTACACTAGTTTCAAATATGGAAAAGCCCACCAAATGTGATGATACAAAGAAGAGGCATTTTTTTTTGCCCTAAAACAGAAATGATTTATATCTTTGGAATAAGGAAAGCTCCACTTACCTCCCCACTCCTTAGTTCCTTCCCACCTCCCTTCCCATTCTGTTGACCTGAAACACTTGGGATGATTTCTGAGGTTATATTGGAATGAGGGTGTTATTTAAGCAAACAAGAGGAACAACCAGTGGGCTCCGTACAGTATTTCAGAACTGAGAGACATTAATGCGCAGTTACTTAGAAGCATGCACTAGGATGTATTTGAGAGGAAAAACAATGACATTAAGTTTTACGAGATGTTCCTTTCTAAATTTCATTGAATAATAAAATGGAACTGTAATATGTTTCACTGAAGAATTTTAAATACTTAGGGGGGGAAGAGTTGGATTCCTGTGAAGAAGCCTTTTCACCTAATTTCAGTTTTTCTCTTTTTCCTGAGATGTATAAGAGGAGAAATCCACCAGTAAACATTTACTAAGCACTTACTATGTGTGTGCCAGGCACTGTGTTAAGTGCTGGGAAAGGCCATGTAAACAATTGTGTCTGATTTATTTGCAAATTAGCCAACAAGCATTATTAAGCATCTAGGATGTGTCACTGAGGTTAGAAAGGAAGTCTATAACAGCCCTTATTCTCAAAGGCCTCACAGTCTAGTGGGGGAGACAACAGACAAGTATCTATGGACTTAAAAGAGACAAACACAGTTAATGGTAGGTCCTTGTAATGACTGGGTAGTTTATTTTTCCTGTATAATTTTAAAACTACTTTGGCGTTGCTTCTACCTGCTCACACGTCTTGTTTGTTACCATTCTGCTTGCTGTCATGGAATCAGATAGCTTATACTAGAAAATTATGACAAAGATAGGGGAAATACAGAGCCAAAGACGATTGAGGGGAAAAGATGGAGACCATCAATGAACGAAAAACTACTGAAGATCATTGGAATGTGGCAATATTTTGAAAATGTGAAAATTAAAACAATATAGAATCCAGTGTGCTATAAAGTGATGTAAAACTAACATTTCTTTTAACTTGCTAATGTTTAGAAATTCTTATTTTAAATTTAAATTTCAGAATATTTTAAATTTAGTTTCTGACCTTGTTGTCTGTTACATCTATAAAGGCTACACTTTAGTTTGCTGAAACTTAAAAATGCATGTTCTTATACCAAGGTAAGGTCACATGATTTAGATTTAAAGGGTGATCCCATAAGCAGATTAGGGGAGTATGGAATAGTTTGTCTGTCAGATCTATGGTTAAGGGGAGAATTTATGATCAAACAAATGATAGAGAACATTACAGAATATAAAATGGATAATTCTGATTATATTAAATTAAAAAGCTTTTGCACAAATAAAACCAATGCAGCCAAGATTAAAAAGAAAGCAGAAAATTTGGGGGGAAATGTTTATGGCAAGTTTCTCTGCTAAAGGCCTGATTTCTCAAATTTATAGAAAACTCAATCAAATTCATAAGACTATAAGTCATTCTTTAGTTGATAAAGGGTCAGAGAATATGAACAGGCAGTTTTCAGATGAAGTCTGGGACAGTGTAATGCACTGAAGGAGTTATTTATATGTATTGCTTATTAGGACAATCCTGTGCCTTAAAAATATTCCAAAGGACCTGATTTTCTTTTTAACAACTTTGCTTATTCTAGATCTAAAGCATAGAAAGCAACAACATCTGTTATTCAAAGATGGAAAATAATACAACTACCATTTCTCGTGAAGAATTGGAAGAACTTCAAGAAGCATTCAATAAAATAGGTATGTTTTGGGGGAAATAAAATTTTTTAAAATACCTTATTAAACATTAAAATATCTAAAAAGGGTAGCATTTTTTTCCTTTGTTGTCTCCCTGTCAGTCCCCATATCTGCCCTTCCCCCACTCCCCCCAGCCTTTTTGGGAAAATATTACTCCTTTTATTCTCCTAGTAGCATTTACTGAATTCTTTCTTTTCTCTTAGAGATAAGTTAAGACTGCCTTGAACTTCTCAGTGAACTGAACTTTGCAATCTTTGATCGTTTCTTTGTAGAGAATAATCCAGGTTAATGAGTGACAATGTAACTGAATACATCTAATAGGGTGTCCTCACCTGCAGAGTGATATAGAACCACTTCCTTGTGCATAAACTGAACTCTGATCTCTGAATCACTGTCCGTGGCACCACCATTCATTGGCTCCACAAGGTGTTATTTTTCAAGATTATTATCTATATTCTTCTCTATATTCATGCAAGCAGGCAAGGTTTTTGTTTCATCACATCTTTATCTGGATAGCTTGTTAAAAGCTTTTTTATGATTCATTTTTTCTTGAAAATTTGCAGCTTGCTCACAAAGCATCTGTGGAGTGGTAGACAAAGCAAATGTGTGTGTCTCCCTGTGCTTATACTGGAAATGTAGGAAAGTAAAGGCTAAGCTTTGAGATGACATGTTCATGTACAGGGACTCCACACATAAATTCTTCCCCCAAACCATCCTCAAAAGTTAATTTCCAACTACAGTGAAAACTAGAACTATAAAAGTAACAAAGGCAGATGATGGAAATGAGAAGATATAAAATTATAGTTTAGGTGGGATCCTGGAATTCTCATAAATTCAATAAAATGTCCTAAACTAATTTAGATGCAATATAAAATGTTATCTGAAGTCAATACTGAGATTGCAAATATATTTCTGTTTAGCAAATATTTATTGAGTTCCTCCAACAGACAAGGGACTGGGTTGGGCAACTGCATTATATCATATATCTATATCTACATGCACATGCACATATACATACATATACACACATATACACATATGTATATACCAATGAATTAAGACATAGTCCATTACTGAAAGGAACTTACATTTTGTTAAATAAGAAACAAGATGTATAAACAAATAATTCTTGCTGTAGGGTAAAATATAATTAGCATCATAAAATGGAGAATTTTAGAGTTAGAAGGGGTTTCACTGGGCATAATAAAAATTATAGCTAACATTGCTACAGTGTTTTAAGGTTTGCAGCGTCCTTACAAATGTTAGCTCACTTGATCTTTACAAGATATATAGGTGCTGTTATTATTCCCATTTTACGTATGAGGAAACTGAGGCTTTAGAGATGTTAAGTGACTTGCCCAGGACCATACAGCTAGTGTTTGAGATAAGATTTTAACTCAGATCTTCCTTACTCTACATCTGTATTCTACTGGGCCACTTAGTTGCCTTTACTTATTGGGTCCATGTCTATATGAAAAGGGGTATATGTGGTGTTCAGGGAGAACCAGCCCTTGGCATGAGGGTTTGCTGAGCCCTTTTCAGGGCTGCTTTGGTATCCACCTGTCACCCAACTCTCACCTATTGCTCTAAGAAACTGTAGCATGTATAGTGACCACATCCCAGTAAAACCATTTCAGCTGTTGGGCTAATCCAGGCTGAGGGTAACTGAAGGCATCAAACCCTTCAGTGAGTTACAGGGTTATCTACCTAAGCATGTGAAGACCTCCCCTGGTGGAATGCACTGATGAGAACAATTTGTTGCAGAGGCCAGGAAAGCAGCTGAAGTAGGTGCTGTGGAATGCTTAGAGCTTGGTCAGATGCCAAGACCATCCACTGCATCCTGGGCCATCATCAGTCTTGACTTTTGGCTGGCTGCTGGACTTCTATGACTGAGGACTTCGTGCAACTTTGCCTCATGTCAATCTAGTTCTTAGGGGAAAGAAATCACCATAGTGATGTCATCGGTCTTCTTTGGAAGTGAAGGATGAACAGGAATCCTCACTGCAATGGACAGTACCAGACAAAGAATTATTTAGCATCAGACTGAAGCCTTACAGTGAAGGGGATCCTCCTGCCTCCTTTTGGAGCTCATTGTATTCTTGGACAGACATCCTGACATCCAGCCTATTATCACCTCTTTGCATCATGTAACCCACTGCTCCTGGTTTTGCTCACTGGAAGGAAAATAAGTCTAATTTGTCTCCCATGTGACACCCGCTGCCCCAGGCCTAAAATAGTCATCATATCGCCCCTGAGTTGTCACTTTTCCAGGCTAATCATCCCTAGTTAGTTTTCATGTGACATGGACTCGAGGCGCTTTGCCTTTCCTTGTTACCTTTCTCTGGACCCTTTCTAGCTTATTAAAATCCTACTTAAACTGTAGCACCCAGAAACGAACTGACAGCTGAGTACAGTGGGAGCATCCCCTTGTTCCTGGAAGCTATGCTTCTTTTAATATAATCCAAAATCATATATAATTTTTTTTTGCTGTCCTGTCACAGTGTTGACTTATGTGCAAGTGGTAAGTCACTAAAATTTTCTCCTTCTTCTGTGACAAACTGCTGTGTAAGTATCCTGCCTCATTCGCTATAAGACTTTATCTATTTCTTAGTACTTGTCAGAGAGAGAGAGAGAAAGAGAAAGAGAGAGAGAGAGAGAGAGAGAGAGAGAGAGAGAGAGAGAGAGAGAGAGAGAGAGAGAGAGAGAGAGCGAGAGCACTCCAGTAGATGTCTGGATAACTCAAGTCTCCGTGATTATTTGATCATGAGGAAAGTATATCTGAGTGCTCTTCAGTGGAGATCCATAATAGGAAGCTACAACTGAATTTGGTGAAGGAGGGTCAGACTAAGGAGCACAGGCTCTCAGAGGTGGAGGCATCACTGAGGTCATCTCCCTTGTGGTTAGTTGTTCATCCTTTGTTTTAGAAGAGGACCCATGAAGGTGACACCTTAATTTGCATGTGAATTCGATTTAAGGGAGGCAGAGCTTCTTCAAGTCATCAGCCTTTCTCTCTCCTCCAGAGTCATCGGAGTCAAGTGGCAAGATGAAAGCCAAGATGACTGGCATTGACTCACTTAGACAAGGATCCACTGTACAACATATATAATAAGTAATTATACAAAATTTGCAAAAGAGAATCTCAGAGATAACTCATTTTTCCTTAGATTGTTGGGTAGCATTTCTGGCTTTCCCTTTGGTGTCCATCCAAATAGGTTTAATCGCTCTTCCGAGTGACAGCTCTGCAAAATTCTTAAAGACAATCGTGTCTCCCCCCTTGTCCCCCTACTCCACCCATTTACCCATTTACCAAATGTTCTCTTTTCTAGGCTAAATGTCCCCACTTTATTCAGTCAGTCTGCATTTAGCATGATGTTGAGACCCTTTATCATGGACCATTTGTCCTTTCCTAGACCCTCTCCAGTTTATCAATATCTTTCATAAACTGGCACTGAGATTAATAACAAAAATAATAACTAGCATTTACATAGTATCTTAAAGTTTGCAATGCACTTAATGTATATCATCACATATGATCTACACAACAACCCGGTGAGAGGGGTGTTGTTATTTCTATATTCCCATTTTACAAGTGTGGAAACTGAGGCTGTGACAGATTAAATGACTTGCTTCAGAATGGCTCAGTGAATACAGTGCTGGATTTTCAATCAGGAAGACTCCTCTTCTGAGCTCAAATACAGCCTCAGATACTTACTAAATTTGTGACGTTGGGGCAAGTCATTTAACCCTATGTGCCTCAGTTTTCCCACCTGTCAAGTGAGGAGGAGAAGGAAACGGCAAACCACTCCAGTATCTTTGTCTAGAAAACCCCAAAAGTGGGCTCAAAGAGTCAGACATGACTGAAAAATGACTCTACAACAGGAGGCAGTCTCTATAGCCAATAAACCAGCTCCATCCCTGGACTTCTCACCCACTGAAAATACCTTCTGTCCCTGCAGCCTTTCCCTCAGATCTGCTGGTTCCACCTACATTTTAAGGTGGAGCCTCAATCCAGCTTTATCTTGATACTGGTTCAGAGTTCCCTCTCCCCACTCTCCCAGGTGTTTCTCTGTAGTGTTCCTCCTCCCCTCCCCTCTTACGTACCTTCCACTTTCTCACCCTTTCAGCTCCCATTAGAATAGAAGTTCTTAGACGATAGGTGCTATCTTTATTTTTGCTCATATCTATATTTTGAGGACTTGTCACAGTGCCTGGCACATAGTAAATTTTGGATGCCCTGCCCTGCCCCGCCCTGCCTCAGAGCTGAACACAATTGTGATCAGGATCACAATTGTGATTTGGATCAGGGCAGAGGGTAGTGCCACCTCCCAGGGATATGGGCAGGGCTAGACACTATTTCTCTCTTGATGCAGTCTAAGACTGCTTTGACATTTTTTTTTAATTTTTTTAAAATTGAAACCAGTGTCTTCCCTCCCCCTCTTATTAGTAAGTTTGATCTTTTGAATGCACATGTAAGAATTTGCCTTTACCCCTGTCAAATTTCATCATAACCTGGTGTTCTAGCTTGTCCGGATTTTTTTTTTTTGAATCCTGATTCCATAATCAAATGTGTTAACTATCCTTTCCAACTTTGGATCACCTGCAAATTCGATGTCTAGAAAGGCTACATCAATATCCTCTGGGGGCAGGGGGTGGAGTACGTAATGTGCCCGGTAGCAGGCAGACATCAAGGGACCTGTATTGGGATTTTGAGCATTCTGCTTTTCTGATACAGGGTTGCATGGTCTTGGACCATCTAGATGTAGTGAGCTAGGTGAGTTTTTACTCACTTGTCAGGATAGTTCAAAGCCAGACCGTAGTGCTAAAACTGAGTGGATTACTTCTCCACCCCCTCAGGGGGATGAGACTTGGTCTCTATAGGTTCAGAGTAGAAAGTCTTTAGGGGCAACTAGGTTGATAGACAGTGTATAGACAGGATAGAGAACTGGGCCTAGAGTTGAGAAGACTCATCTTTCTAGGTTCAAATCTGACCTCAGACACTAGCTGTGTGACCCTGGGCAAATCACTTACCCCTGTTTGTCTTAGTTTCCTCATCTGTAAAATGAGCTGGAGAAGGAAATAGCAAACTACTCCAGTATCTTTGCCAAGAAAACCCCAAATTGGGATCATGAAAAGTCAGACACAACTGAGCAAGAAGGTCTCTATTTCTGATGGAGAAAAGGGAGACAGTGGTAGGGCAAGAGGGCCAGATACCTGCACTGGGTAAGCTCTTTGGGTCTTCCTGATGGGTAGGAATTTTCAAAGATCAGTAATCACACTTACCCCTTCTTTCAATACCCAAAGATGTTACTTGTGTGGGTCTGGTGACTTGAACTCATTGCAGGCACACAGTAGGCACAATAAATGCTGGTTGACGGCCTGACTTTTTTCTCAGAGAGTTTAGCTTCTTGCTTTTTGGGAAGATCATCATATTCTTGATTAGCTCAAAATACTCAATGACCCTTCTGTTTTCCTTTTGTTACCTTCTTTCCACCCTTTAGTCTTCTCACAGAGGTCAGAATTCCCTTCTGCCTCTTCATATCCTTTTTCTTCTGTGCTTTGACACTGAAACCTTTTCTTCTTAAGGAACTCTTCATTCTTCTTGATAATCTGTAGAGATACATTACCCCAGACCCTTTACTTTTTCTTCTACGTAGCAAGTCACCTTAACAGTTCAAGCGTAGACAGCAGTCATTTGGCCACAATGGAAAAACAAATGTAAATCCATCCCTACACAACTCACTGCTCCCAGTTCTGCCATAGCAGAACTATTTGAACCCCCTTCCAATGTCAGCCATCCAAATACCGAGAGACAGCTCTTATGGCTACCTTAAGTCTTCTCTTCCTCACGCTAAACATCCCCAGCTTCTCCAATTGATCATTATATAGAATTTCAACAGTGCTTTGAAGAGGAGACAGGATTTTTAGAGACAGAAATGCAGAGGGAGGGCATTGGGAATTATAGAAGAAAAAGCCCAAGGGGAGAAAATTCAGGAGGTGTTGGGTTGGGGAAGAAAAAAGGGCTAGTCTTGCTCTAGCATAAAGTATGTGAAAAGGAACAGTATGTGATACAACTGAAAAGATATGTTGGGATGAAAATATGGAGAGCCTTGAATGCCAGGCTTAGAAGTCTGATTGGAGTTTACTCTGAGCAATGCAGGATTTTTTTTTGTTTAATGAAAGAAATGAATTATGATCAGAGTTGACTCAAGTGTGCAGGATGGACTGAAGAGGGAGAGAAGCCACTTAGGAGGCTATTGCAATGGTACAGACACAAGAAGTAAGAAGGACCTGAGTAAGGGTGGTGGCAATTGGAATTGAAAAGAGAGGATGGATGCAAAGATAGGGCCTCCATGCTTGGGTGACTTATTGGATGTTAGAGGGAAGAGAGAGGGCAGAGTTGAGGATGACTTAGAGATTTTTCAACCTGAATGACTTAGAAAATGTCACTCATTAGTAGACCCGAAGAATTCCAGAGGAGAATATAGTTTATGAGTGAAGATGATGAGTTCAGCTTTAGACAGAATGAGTTTGAGGTCCCAGGGGACACCCAAATAAAGAGATTTTAAGTAGGCATTTTGAGAAGAAAGTCTAGGGATATAGATTTGGGGATCATCTATATAGAGGAGATATTTGAAGTAGCTGGAGTTAATGAGATCTCCAAGATATGATGTAGAGAGAAGAACAAGAGGGCTGAGAATGGAAACAAGACTTTGAAGACTACATACACACACACACATCATTATCATCATTCTCATCATCCTCATCATTGTTATTGTTTGTCCTTTGTTCTCAAAGAGGATTATGATATCAGGAAGGTGATATCATAACTTGCAAGTGAATTGAATTTAAGTGAGGCAGGACTGTGCAAAGTCCCCAGCCTCACTTTTTCCTCCAGGGTCATCAGAGCCTAGTGGCAAGACATAGGTCAGGACAACTAAAGATGACCCAGGATGTAGTGGGAGACCTTGGCTTTTTCAAGTTAAAGTCTTTTCCTGTCTCCATTTATCTGAGGCAACACCCATTCAGTGATTAAGGCTAGGTAAGAAAAGAGGCAAAGAATGGCCTGTTCTACCTAATCAAAAAAAAAAAATCAATCTGGAGGGGAAGACTCTCAGGGTTTCTGGTCAAAACAGAAAAAAATCGCTATTTACACTCACTCTGAGCCATCAGAACCCAAACAATGACCAAGTGAGGCTTGGGCTGGGACCTATTGTTGGCCACTGAAAGAAGAACCAGAATGAGCCCTTAAAAAGGAAATCTAACCCTAATAAACCCTAAGATATCTTGTGAGGTTTCAGTGATAAAAATGTGCATTCCTTTGGGCAGAACACTATGTGGCATGGGAAAAGGAAGAAGATTCAGAGAAGGAATTGAAATGATCTAAAACCTGAGGTTTCATGGAAATATTTGTTCTTTGCTCACATGCTATAAACAAAAATAATATACATGCACGTACATACATATATGTGTGTGTATATATACATTCATGTGTATATGTACATATATACACACCTATTCACAAACGTATATCCCCTTTTGCTCCCTAGTCCTCAGAACATAATTTGCAATGTGGTTGAGTTAATGTTACTGAGAGAAATCTCAGTTCCAGTATTTTTCACTTTGGGGTATTATGTGTAATTTTGTAATGAAACTATTACACCAAAATGTGTGCTTTTCACAGTGTTATTGTTAATAGCACTCTTTTATAGAACATTGTGCTGAGTGTTCATATATATCATTTCCTGAAGGCTTAGCCTTTTAAGATAAAAATTGGACAGTGCTTAAAAATCTCCTCTCATCATAGGCAATGAAGAAAAACTTTAAAATTCCATTTCTGTTTGATACTATTAAAGAGGATATCCTGTTAATTTTATAGGAGCAGTTTGTGAATTTTATTTTTTTTTTAAAATGTTAGAGAGTTCTCAATGTGGGGAGTGAATTAGCATTCTTTCCACTGTATTTAGCAATTGAGCACTTATCTTTATGAGTCATGTATATGTAATCTTGGCATGTTTATTTAATGATATTTTGAATCAGTAATTCATTGTAAGAACAATGTCTGACAGCAAAATAACTTGTTTAGTGTTACCAAAAATGTTAATACTACCATTGTGTGTATTTATGGATTTGATGATGTACTGAGCTTTAAAGAGAAAATCTTTTTTGTCCAACTAAGGCACACCTTCTGTTTTAAACCATACATCTTTGTATCCTCATTGGGTAGTGCAATGCCTTGCATTAGGGGTTTGATAAATGTTGGCTGGAATAGAACTGAATTCCATTATACCTTGTATTTGGAGTGATTATAAATAACCTTGTCTTAGTGAAGCTTAATTCGTTAAGTGGTACTATAGTGCTAAAGGAGACAGTATCAGAATGGACCTATCAGGTAGTTCAGTCACAGTCATGGCTGTTTGCTGGTGATTATAAGTTATAAATCATGTTATATGTTCCCACATATACCAATTGCAAAAGGGAAGGAAGGAGGAAGGGAATAGCCATTTATATAACTCCTACTATGTGTCAGGCACTGTGCTAAGTACTTTATAAATATTATTTCATTTTATCCTCACAACAACCCTGCCAAGTAGGTGGTACTATTATTCTCATTTTACAGTATAGGTCAATGAGGCAAACAGAGGTTCAGTGACTTGTCTCACATTAGAGACACTAGTAAATATCTGAGGGTGGATTTGAACTCAGGTCTTCCTGTATCCAGGTCCAGGGTGCTATTTGCTGTGCCACCTAGCCACCCCACTATGGAAAAGTCAGTATTTTAAAAAAAAAAAGATCATTAATTCAGTTAACAATGGAAACACCGGTTGTCCATGGTAGCAGTATCTTTTGGATATATGTATATGTGAGGTAACAAAATTGCTCTCTCTGGTGACTGTATCAATAACAAAATACTCAGAGGCATGATACTGTGTGGAGACTTTCTTAAGTCAATAAATGACTACCTATCCCTAGGAAACCCCAAGGAGGGGCCCCTGATTGAGGCTTGTAATAGAGCCAGGAACCTCTCACACCCAGGAAGTAGGTGGCGTTACCTCCTTCTGTCAATCTCTTTCCTCCCTTTTACTATGATTTAGTGGCTACTTGAGGAAATTCCAACTCTTGGTACAATATTATCCTGTTCTTATCCTCCTAATGTCAATGATTCAGACATGATTCATCTTATACAAGTGCACCATAAATCTTTTCAGGATGCACTAAATTACTAAGGAATGAAATAGAAATATGCAGGAATGTGGCCTTGTGCAAATGTGACTAATGTATCTATGTACCCTTTTCCTCTTGGGATCCCAGGTCGTCATAGTCGTTGGTTGCCAGAAGCAATGGTTAAGATCAGAACTGGCCCAAATGTCTGTCACGTTCCCCCAGTTCCTGGCGTTATTTCAGCCAACCTAACTATTCCTACCCATAGTTATTTGAAACTTCATTTCTTGCTAAATTCCTCATTTTCCAATTCTCAATTCTTACTCAGTCCTGAGTACTTAAAATACAGGGTGTCCCAAAAGTCTTAGTGCAGTTTTAAGTAAGACTTTTAGGATACCATGTATGTTTGGTAGTTGTACGTATGCGACAGAAGTGCAGCTAAAAATTATTTTTATGAAGAGCTGCATGTGGTCTTTTAGGGGTATATAATACATAATTTAATACCGAAGGTCATTTATATCTTTCATCATAACGTTAACATGGTTAGGATCCATAATCTCAAATAGATTCCAAACTTACTTGTGTGAGCAAAGATTGTCAATGACTGAGATCTAATGGTTGACGTTTTCCTGTATAGATATCGACAACAGTGGCTATGTTAGTGACTACGAACTGCAGGATCTCTTTAAGGAAGCCAGGCTCCCCTTGCCTGGCTACAAAGTACGGGAGATTGTGGAGAAGATTCTGGCAGTGGCTGATCACAACAAAGATGGCAAAATCAACTTTGAAGAGTTTGTATCCGTAAGTAATAGAAGCTTCTTCTAGGGACCGAGGGGTTTGCTTTGAGTAGAGAGAGGTTCGTGGGATGGAACACACATGTTTTTGATAAATCACATGGCAGAATGTCAACTTTCCCAGGAGATGCCACTGAGGAGTTTGTGCATGCAATCTACATTCCCAGAAAGGTGGGTCTGTGGGATGCTGGAAGGTATTCTGGACCTGGAAGTCCAGAAAAAGATCTGGGTTTAAATCCCACTCATTATTTGCTAGCTGTGTAACCATGGTCAAATCACTTAAAGCCTCTGAGGCTCAGCTTCCCCATCTCTGAAATAAAGATTGACAGTAACTACTGCTTACCTCCTAGGGCTGTTATAAGGGTTAAATAAGATGCAAATCAAGCCTGAAAGTGCTATCTAAATCTTGGTCAATTGATTATCACATCTTTATTAAGCAGCTGGGCGGTACAGTGAATAGAGCTCTGGGCTTGGAGTCAGGAAGACCTGAGTTCAAATTTGACCTTAGACACATACTAGTTGTGTGGCCATGGACCAGTCGCTTAACCTTTGTGTGCATCAGTTTTCTCAATGTAAAATGGGGATAATAATAACACTTCCCTTCCAGGGTCAGTATGAAAATTCGGTGAAATATTTGTTAAGCATTTAGCACCGTGCCTTTCACATGGCAAGTGCTTAATAAATACTCAGTTCCTCCCTCCCTCCTTCCCTTCCTTCCTTTCTTTCTTCCTTCCTTTCCTTCCTTCATTTCTTTTTTCTTTCCTTCCTTCTGTCCTTCCTCCTTTCATCTCTCCTTTTCTCTTCTCCTTCCCTCCCTCCCTCCCTCCTTTCCTTCCTTCCTTCCTTCCTCCTTCCCTCCTTCTCTCCTTCCTCTGTGCCAGGCCCTGTGCTAAGTACGCTAAAGATACAAGGACAAAAGTGAAATGGTCACTGACTTCAGGAGCCTTAATTGTGTTGGATGAGACAACATGTACACATATATAGTTATCTACACAATGGCTCCCCAAGGATTTTTTCCAGGGGAAAGGTACCAGCAGCTGGAGAATCAGGAGAAGCTTTGAGTGGAACCATGAGTTCTCAAACTCTGCTGTCTCAAGCCTTCTTTACACTCAAAATTTATTAAGAATGCCCCCTTTCCCTCTGCACAAAGAGCTTTTGTTTATGTAGAGTGTAACCCACAGATTTGTTTACCATATTAGAAATGAAACGTTAGTTCTATCATGAAATTGGTTCTGCCCCCTTGAAAACCCCCTGAAAGGGTCCCAGCGACCCCAGGATTCCCTCGACCACATTTTGATAATAGCTGCTGTAGACAATGACACTTGACCTGAGTATTGAAGGAAACTAGAAATTATAAGAGGAAGATGTGAGAAGGCGGTATATGCCAATCATGGCAGATAAGTAGTACAAAGACATGGAGATGGGAAATTGAGTGCCATAGATGAGGAAGAGTAAACAATCCAGCTTAACTGTATTTTATATGAAGGAAAGTAATGTATAATAAAGTGGTGAAGCAGGTTGGAACTAGGCTGTGAAGGGCTTTAAATGCCAAACAGAGGAGTCTCTATTTGTGTCTAGAGGTAATAGTGAGTCATTGGAGTTTGAGGAGGACAGTGACATAGTTAGATGTAAGCGTAAGTGAAGAATCCACTGACTGGAGGAGCATGGGGTGGGCTTTCTTGTTTTGCAAGTACAACTTAAGCTCCTTAAATGTAAGAACTGGTTTTTGCCATTGTATCAATAGTGATCAGCACAGTGACCTGCACATAGACATTTAGTAAATGTTTAATTAAATAGAATAATCTATTGCACAGCTTCATTTTTCAGATGAAGACAGTGAGGCTCACTGAGGTTAAATGACTCGCCCAGGGTCATCTACCTAGTAAGTGGCAGAGATTTTATTTGAACCCACATCTTCTGATCACAGATCCAGTGTACATTTTAAATACAACAAGCTATAGTCCAGTGAGTTTGCCTTTGATTCAGGGCTAAATTTCAGGATGTATCATTAAATGGGATGGATTGTGAGATTTAAAAATGGAAATGGTAATCACAAAGGGTCAGCATGGCTTTTTTAAGAAGAGGTCAGACCTACTAATTTCATTTCTTTTTTTTGACAGGTTTACTAATGCTGCTGGGGAATGCTGTATATGTATTTAAATGACAGTCCTCAAAGAGACTAGTCAGTAATGGATTGTCAGATTGGAGGGCAGTCTAAGAAAAGTATTCAGGGATCCATCCTCAGCCTTGTGTTGTTTAATTTTTTTTTATCAATAACTCAAATAAAGACATAAACGCCATGCTTATCAGATATACTGATGACACAAAGCTGAGATAGTTAATGTATTTGCATCAAATTCCTCTGATAAGGGACTGACATCTAATATATTTAGAGAATTAACACCAATATATAATACCAGTAGCTATTCTCCAGTGGATAAGATATGAATTAACTGTTTTCTTTCTCTTTTCTTTTTTCTTAACAAACACTTAAAAAGAATTAGAAGCTACTAGCAGCCACATAAAAAAGATTTCTCCAGATCACTAACAAAAAAGAAATGCAAATCACAATAACCGTGAGGTTTCACTTCATAGCCACCAAATTGGAAAAACTGACAAAAGATGGAAATAATTTATGTTGGAGGGGCTGCAAGGAGACAGGAACATTAGCATTTGACTGGTGGAGCTATGTATTAAATTGATCTAGCCATTCCATAAAGCCATTTGGAATTATGCTAAAAAAATTGGAGAATTGAGGATAAAAATGTCCATACTCTGTATTTAAGCAGGCAAAAGACCAAAATATTCAGGGTAGCACTTTTTCTTTTGATAGAAAAGAACTGGAAACAAAATAGGTGCTAATCAATCAGGGAATGACTAGACAAGTTGTTATATTTGAGTATAATGGAATATACCATTATATATATATATCAATGGAATATACCATAAGAAATAGCAAATTGGGAAAATTCAGAGAAGCGTGGTAAGAGTTATATGAACTGATACAGTGTGAACTAAGAACTGAGAAATCAATATAAAGTGACTATAATATAAAAACTAAAATTGAACAGTATGTAATGATAAAATGAAACTTGAGAATATACAGCAGCTCCTTCCTCTTCCTTATAGAGCTGGGGGAATGTTGCATATGCTTGTAGACACAGTTGACATATTAGGTAGTTTTACAACATTGCTCTTTTACTTCTTTTAAAATCCTTGTTAGAAGGGATGGCTTGCTGGGTAGAATATGCAGAGTAATTCAGAAATGAATGTGATATTCAAAAGTGAAGGTATGCATAATAAAGATAAGATAATTTTTTAAAGTGCATTGCCTTTCCTAAGTATTTTAATACTTAATAGTATTTTATTTTTTCCAATTATGTAAAGATAGTTTTCATCATTCATTTTTATAAGATTTGGAGTTCCAAATTTTTTCTTCCTCCCTCCCTTCTCTCCCGCCTCCCCAAGATGGCAAGCAACCTGAAATAGTAAGCTACATTTTTAAGATGTGCGTTCCATCCTCGAGTCCATAGTCAATGGACTCTCATGTGACCCTCTACTTTAAAAAATCAAGTAAAATTACTCTTGTTTTCTGCAGAAAATTTTCTCATGATTCACTCTGAATGAAACTTCTTTTATGATCTATTCTAGTTAATGCAGGAGTTAAAAAGCAAAGATATCAGCCAAACATTTAGAAAAATCATCAACAAGAGAGAAGGAATTACTGCCATTGGAGGAACCTCTGCCATCTCCAGTGAGGGGACACAGCATTCTTATGCAGGTAAAAACCTCTAACTTGGGTGTGATCATCCAAGAAGTAACGCATTGACTGACTGCCTTGTAATGATTAGAACTATGTTTAGTAATGAACAGAGTCCTGGTTTACCTGTCCAGTTTATAAGCTTTTTCTTTCAGGTCTACTCAGAGAAAGATTAGAAAGGATAAAGGTACACACTTTTTAGGTACAGCTGGAGCCAAGAGGTTTAAATGACAAAAAGGTTACTGCGGGGAATATCGTCTGTCTCACAGAATTAGCTCTTTGGACCTGCTCCTATAGAAAATCCAAGATCACATCAGCCCACCAGATAAGTTGATTTAAAACCTCTTGCAACTTGTCTCTAAAGGATCAAAGAGGTTCCAGCTGTATGTGTGTGTGTGTGTGTATGTATATGTATATGTGTATATATATATATATATATATATACATGCACACACACACATAAATATATATATATTTTTTATTTTTTTTGCCAAGTTACTTCCACTACTCCCTATTCATACTAGGTTTCTTTCGATGAGGGGATTTATCCCATTTCTTTTTTTCAGCTGTCTGCTCAGTATGTGCTCTAAAAATGTAATTAATTCCAGATACTAGTATTAAAGAGAGGAAAATAAGTCAACCTATAGTATAGATCCAGTGATGGGAATGTGAACTCTGACTCTATTGCTAAATGATTTGCATATTGATAGTAGTAAAAAGCTCCTGAACTTTATGTTTTCATTAGCACATAACTTACAAGATAACCCAGCAACATTTTTTTTTGTTGGAAGAAAAACTGGGGACTAAATCTAAAATAGAAGCAAATTTTGATTTACAATGTGCAGAAAGCCTGAGAAGGTATTTCTGAGTTACTGATAGCAGTATAGCAGTTCAGAGCTGTATCATTTTCTATATACTCCAAATTCTAAAACTTTAACGTTCTAGCTAGAAGCATTAAAAATGATCCTTTATTTGACGACTTATTTCTTTTTGATCTCACAATAGCCAATCTCTGAATTTTATTTATAAATCATGGAGCTATTGATGGCTATAAATAAAGTTTTTTATTCTCTTGATTTTGGTGGGGGGGAATACCCTTTTGCCCTCTGAATTTCTACTTTTTTTCAATTATGTAAAACATTTCCATAGTCATCATTTTGTACAGGAAGATTTGGATAAAAGAAAAAAAAGAAAGAAAATGAAAAATTGCATGCCTCAGTATGTATCCAATCAATATCAGTTCTTTCTCTGGAGGTGGACAGCTTCATTGTTAGTTCTTTGAAATTGTTTTAGATCATTGTTGAATTCTTACTTCTAATTATTTGGTCAATGTCATAGGTAATAATATTAGGAAAAGTAATAACCTTGCCTAAATTAAATTAACTTAAATTCTTCTCATTAAAGAAATGTACCTTACTTCTCCTAGAATATATTAAATAGAAGTAACTGAATTCATTCATAGAGACTCTTCAGAGCTTTAGTACATTTTCAAGAAAAGCCACCTATCATTTTTAAACTGGTATGAAAATGTCGAAATGCGTTTCTCTGTTATTTGTGGTAGTCCTTTATTCTTGTAGTTCTGGACCCGTGACTTTGACATTTGTGTTGGGAATTCTAGGGCAAAAACTCCCTTCCTGACTTGCACATCAGCAACTCATCCGTAGCTCATGATGCAAGAGGAGGAGTGCATGAGCAAGTTGACTTCTGAACAGTCATACTTCTAACTTTCTACTTTTCAGAGGAAGAAAAGGTGGCTTTTGTTAACTGGATAAACAAAGCCTTGGAGAATGACCCTGACTGTCAGCATCTAATCCCCATGGATCCGACTGATAACAGTCTTTTCAAATCACTTGCAGATGGCATCCTTCTTTGGTAAGTTGAATATGATTGGGTTTAGAGTATAAATATTTATCTAGCAAAACTCTTAAGATGTAAGTCAAATGTTTATGTATTTTAAATCCCTCTTGGATTATAGGGTTTTTTTTCTGTTACTTAGTCTAGACTTTTGATTTCATCAACATGAGAAACTTTTGTAATAGCTAATATTATTATAGTACTTAAAATGCTTAAAGGTTTACAAAGCACTTTGTAAATATTATCTCATTTTATCCTCACAACACCCCCGGAAGATGCTATTATTATCCCCATTTTACAGATGAGGAATCTGAGGGAGACAAAGGTTAAATGACTTCCCCAGGGTCATCCAGCTAGTAAATATCTGCAGTCAAATTTGAACTCGGATCTTCGGGATCTTAATTCCTGTGTGCATTGCATTGCCCCACCTGCTCATGCAGATCTGTAGCATATAGTCTTAGAAAAAAAAAGGTATCATAGTGTAGTAGATAGAGAGCTGTACTTGGAATCAGGAAGACCTAGGTTCAGATTCCACTTCTGCATAACTGGCTGTGTGACCCCGAAAACATTGCTCAACTTCTCTTGGTCTGTAAAATGGAGAGTTTGGACTTGATGACTTCTAAGGTTGTTCTTTACTTTAAAAATATGATCCTATGAAAACTATATGGAACACTGTGACATTAACACTGTGCCCAGGGATACATAGTCAGTATGGGTCAGAGGTGAGACTCGAACCCAGGTCTTCCTGACTTTAAGGGAATGACTCTTTATCACAGCTAGGTGGCACAGTGGGTGATAGAATGTTGGACTTAGAGGCAAGAAAACCTGAATTCACATCCTGCTTCAGATACTCATTAGCTATGTGACCCAGGGAAAGTCTCTCAGCTTTCATTTTCTCATCTGTAAAATGGGGATAATAGAAGAAGATTAAATGAGATAATAATTGTAAAGTGCTTTGAAACCATAAAGTGCCACATAAATGCTACCTGCTATTATATTAGAGATGTATAATGTATAACAACATATGATTGTAATGATATATCAATAAGGATACTAGCTAACATTTGTATAGTACTAACTATGTGCTAGGCACTGTGCCTATTATTTCATTTTATCCCTACGACAACCCTGGGAGCTAGGTGCTATTATTATCTCTATTTTAAAAATATGGAAACTGAGGAAAACAAAGGTTGATTTGCACTGTATCTTATAGCTATTAAGTGTCTGAGGCCAGTTCTGAACTCAGGTCTTTCTGACTCCAGGCCCAGGACTGTGTCCACTGTGCCATTTCACTGCCTAATAATATGATCATATAATAATGTATTTATATATAATAATATTATGTAGCAGTCTTTTGAAGAGTTTTTCATGAAAATTATAATTTAGCAAATGAATTGTAATAATCACATGGATAGAAACCTCTTGGCTAGCTAATTAAGGACACTTTGTTGTTCAGTTGTTTTTTCAGTCGTGCCTGAGTCTGTGACCCCTTTGAGGTTTTCTTGGCAAAGATACTGGAGTGGTTTGCCATTTCCCTCTCTGGCTCATTTTATAGATGAGGAAACTGAGGCAAAAAGGGTGAAGTGACTTGCCCAGGGTCATACAGCTAGTAAGTGTCTGAGGTTAGATTTGAACTCGAGAAGATGAATCTTTCTGATTGGCACTCTATCAGCTGCAGCACCTAGCTGCACATTAAGTACTTCAGTTTTCACCAAATTACCTTGTTCCCTTATTTTTAATGCAGTTCTTTCAACATATTTCCAAAGCAATGATGTCAGCATTCTCCAGGTGTACTGAGAATCTTCAAGTGGTGGGCTTTTTATATTAGGAGAATGAATATTAAGACTTTATCTTCCTGTCTACTAGGGATAGGGTCTTCTGGAACACTCATGGAATTCATTCCTTTCAATGCCCAAGTAAAGATGGCAACTGTCTTTCTTAGCCCTGCAGCTCACAAAAGAAAACCAGAAATCTTTGTGAAAAGAATCCTGGTCTAATTTTACGTTTATCTGCCTGAGATGTGACTATAGTCAAGACAGATTATGAAGGACAAGCTAAGAGGTTGCTAGAATGAATGGAAAACTTAAAATTAATGAGAAATTAGGTCCTGCAGTTACTTAATAGTCCTTTCCCCTTCTCTTTTCCTGGCATAAGAAAGATTTTTAATTAATACATTACTTAAGTATTTCAAAAATCTGCCATTTCATGAGTGATAGGTACATTCTTCACCAATCCAGAAGAAAACCCTCTTATGCCATTATAGATCCATTCATGTGAATCATTGTGACTGTGGGTCATACATGTACACATACACACACATGCACACACATAAAGCTGGTTAAATATTTACCATCACACCCTTAGATACAGACATACATATGTATATGTGTATATTATGTATATGTTAAACATTTACCAGCATACCTTAGATATATACATGTACATGTGTGTATATGTGTATATTATATACATGTGTATATATATATATATATATATATATGTATGTATCTAGAGGTGTGCTGGTAAATGTTTAAACAGCTTTCTAGAAAAAAATTGTCCATACACCACACTTTTAAGTTTAATCTGCATTATTAATGTTTTTTCCATCACTTTCTTAAGCCTAAAAACCAAGAAGACAATAAGTCAGCCCTGATTTGTAGCATTTTTCTAATTTCTGAGGTAGAAATGCTCACATAGAACATTTGGCAAGCCAGCTCTCCTGAGCTAGTGTGTGCTGGCTCCTGTATACTTCTACATCTATCTATATCCATATCTCAATCAATCTCCATCTTCTATGTCTATATCTATATGCAGATATAGATATAGAAAGTATAGATCTATCCATCTCTCTCTCTATCTGATTCACTGTACTCTGTATCTGTATCACCTGGTAATCAAACTTCTGGTACTATAAATCTCACTGAACTGAACTAGGCTGGATCTTGGCTGATACACATTTAATTCCATACACCAGAACAGGATTTCAGTGGAGGAACCAAGTGATACCATAGAAAAAAGATTGTAGAAAGTTTTTTGATTGTTTGTTTTGGAAAAGAAATAGATTTTCTGAATTTTACTCCCATGAAATCACTTCTTGTCAATATATGGTACTGTTAATTAAATGAAATAAAAGTTAAATTCTCATGAAGGGAATTTAGGGCTTTGTTCACACAGACTAAAAGTAAATAAGAACTAGGATTTATATAGCATTTTAAGGTTTGCAGGGCAGCTAGGTAGTACAATGGATAGAGTGCTGGGCCTGGAGTCAGGAAGACTCATCTCCCCGAGTTCAAATGGCCAAGTTACTTAATCCAGTTTGCCTCGGTTTCCTCATCTGTAAAATGAACTGGAGAAGTAAATGGTTAACCATTCCAGTGTCTTTGCCAAGAAAACCCCAAATGAAGTCACAAAGAATCAGAAACAACTGAACAACAACAGTTACGGTTTGTAAAACACTTTACAAATTTTGTCTCATTTGATTCTCACAACAATCCTGGGAGGCCCTAGCAGGGAGTTACTTTTATGATTTCCATTTTACAGATGAAGACAAGGAACATAGAGGTTAAGTGACTTGCCCCAAGTCACACAGATAGTAACTGAGGCTAGATTTGAACTCAGGTCTTCACTGCTCTATCCATTGTGCCACCTACCTGTCTTTAAAACGCTAAAGGCTATTGTTGATGTGAAGAAAAAATTTTCTTTAGGTGGAAATCATGTTGAATTTTTGAATTAGCTTTTGACTTCCTTTACAATGAAGAAATTTTCTAAAGGACCTCCTTAGTATGTCTGTTGTAAAGTTTGTTTAGAAGAATTAAATAGAAACATTTCTGGCAGCAAATGAAGCAATTGAAGCAGTAATTTTTTTTTTACTCTCTTCTCCATCCTTTTAGCAAAATGATCAACTTATCTGAACCAGATACAATTGATGAAAGAGCCATTAATAAGAAGAAACTCACACCTTTTACTATTTCTGTAAGTATTCAGACTTTTCCAGTGAAGTAGACCTTTTCCATTGGATATCAACAGACTATAGAATTTTCTTTGCATCATGGTTCATGACATGTGAGGCATGTATATATCTATATCTGTGAATGTGTATATATTTACACACACACACACACACACACACACACATACACACATACACACAGTCTCCTAAAAGTCTTAGAGCAGTTTCAAACTATTAAACTCACAACCTCTTTCTACTTCAGTTTCATCAACTGTGAAACAGAGATAACAACACCTGTTTCCCAAGATTGTTGTGAGGATCAAATGAGATATTTGTGAAGTGCGTCGTGCAGAGTCTGGCAAATAGGAGGCACTTAATAAATCTCTCCTTCCTTCCTCTCTCTTCCTTCCTTCCTCTCTCTTCCTTCCTTTCTTCCTCTCTCTTCCTTCCTTCCTTCCTTCCTCTCTCTCCCTTCCTTCCTTCCTTCCTTCCTTCCTTCCTTCCTTCCTTCCTTCCTTCCTTCCTTCCTTCCTTCCTTCCTTCCTTCCTTCCTTTCTTCTGGCTCATCTCAGCAGAATAAATTCAGAAAACTGGAATAGAAGAGAATAGGGAGAATTGCACATGGGATCAATGTTTACCGGAGAGATGGTGTACAAAGTCCCTGAAGTTTCAATTCCTCCCCAAAAAGTTAGTTCTAGGAATTGAGAGACATGGCTTTAGGGAAACTCTACAACTCTGTAAGACTGACAAGAAGCAGTTGATTTTAATGTCAATATAAACCAACAGAGGCTTTTTTCTCTGACAATTTACAGTAGTTTGACCTTTGTGGAAGCACATGAAAACCCTTTATTAGTTCAATAGAAATACTAAGAAATGACTATTTCTCCAGTCTAAAGTCTTTTCCAGGCTTACTAGAAGGAAGGAAAGTTTATCAGTATTTAATTAAATTTCTCAGGAAACAATGCCCTCCACGAATATCCTTTCCCCTCTTTGTCTTAAGCCTAGACCCTTTCTTTTTTAGGAGAGCTTACAAAATGTGGAGAACAAAAGCTCAGGCCCAGGAAGTGGATTGGGGATGGAAACCAGACCCACGAAAAGAAATACTTCACGTCTAATTAAAATGATTGCTTTCTCCCTTCTCCTAAAGTGATTAGGCCTACTACGAGAAATCCCTTGGTGATTTCAGGTTACCAGTGACTAGAAGGAGGGAGTGGAGAGTCCTTGATGGGAGTGGTCAGAAGGTTTGAGTAGTTTAAGGAAAATGATTTTCCAAGATTAAGTGACTATTGTTCTGGACTGATGAAGCAAAATATTAACTTTTGCCTTACCCTGAATCTTGTAACTATGTTTTGTCATATGGCAAAATTTTCCCTTACTAGCTGGGTGACCCTGGGAATGTCACTTAACCCTGTTTCCCTGAGTTTCTTCATCTGTAAAATGAGCTGGAGAAGGAAATAGCAAACCACACCATTATCTTTGCCAAGAAAACCCCAAATGGGTCCACAGAGAGTCAGACATGACTGAAATGACTGAACAACAGTATAAGGTTGTTGGGAGGATTAAATGTATGTAAAGTACTTTTAAACCTTAAAGCACTCTATAAACGTTAGCTATTAACATGTATGAGTCATAGATTCCTAGCACAACAGAACGTAGCGTTTGAAGGAATCTCAGTCAACTCATACCAGAAGGGAGGGAACAAGCATTTATATAGCACCTATATATCCTGGGCACTGTGCTAAGAGCTATAAGTATCATCTCATTGGATTCTTTCAACAACCCTAGGAAGTGAGTGCTCTTATTATCCTAATTTTGCAGTTGAAGCAACTGACACAAACAGGGTAAATGACTTGCCCAGGGTCACAAGGCTAGGAAGTATCTGAGGTCTCATTTGAACTCAGGTCCTTCCTGACTCCAGGTCCAGTGCTGGATGCGCTGTATTGGTTAAAATTCTTATACATAGAGAATCTTCAACTGTAAAATGGGAATAATATAGTATCCACTTCCCAGGGCTATTGCAAGGATCAAATGTGATAATACGTGTAAAGTTCTTAGCAGAGTGCCTTCATTCAAGTCACTGTTTGCAGCATCGACTATGTTGTTATTGTTTAGTTGTTTTCAGTTGTGTCTGACTCTCTGTGACTCCATTGGGGCTTTCCTTGCAAAGATACTGGAGTGGTTTGCCATTTCCTTCTCCAGCCTCATTTTACAGATGAAGAAACTGAGGCCAACAGGGTTAAGTGACTTGTCCAGGGTCACACAGCTAGTAAGTGTCTGAGGTTGGATTTGACTTAGAATGATGAGTATTCCTGACTCCACGCTTGGCACTCTGCTCTATTCATGGCACAAGGTCAACCACAGATCCTTGGGATGTTTCTCCTTTGCTTTAGGACTCCTGAACAGGGAGTTGCCAGCCTTCATTCTAGCTCTCTTCTTTCTCTGACCCTTCCTCATTGATCTCTCATTTTATGACACCATATTATCGCTCTTGAAGGACAAGGAAAAATACCTTTTCCTAAGGTTTAGTATTCTCTTTCGGGAGAACCATACATCTGTTAAAAGAGTTCAGTGACCCATTTTCACTTACTTTCCTATGTTGGGATATTGTACCCTCTGCTTTCTCACCAAGTGTCGACTCCCCTCTGCTCCTTCTCATGTCTTTTCTTTTTTACTTTTCTCATGAAAGTCTTTTGGGTTAAAAATTTTTTTTTAAAGTAACACATTATTCTCCCTCAACATCCCTTTACTTTTTCTTCCCAGGAGAAGGATTAGCATGCACTTTGATTGTAGATAACAAATACTTGGTCTGCAGCAGAAAGAGCAGCCTGTGCCCTCTGTGCATGACTATAAAATTCCCCATAGTCTCTGGAAACCAGATCTCCTTTGTCAGTTTGGTTCTTAGCTCTTGCGGCCAGTTCTCCTGTGAAGGCCAATGCTGGCAGACAGAATAAACTCAGTGTATTTTCTGTGGGGGAAGAAAAAAACCTCTAACTTTTATAAAAAAAGAAAAAGAAAAAACAAACCAAAACTAAGCCCTTAAAGTTATATCTTGTGAGAGTTTTTGGAGTTCAGTTTTGATTATCTAGATTACTAATCAATACCAAATGACAACTGAAAGAAGGCCCCATCTGCATACAGATGATTCATGTAAATATAGGACATTCTGCCCTTGGAAAAGCTAGTTGGGAAAGATTTTCAATATACAGTTTGACTTCAGCATTTCCTAGGGATAATTGAGAAAAACAGCCATGAGTCAGCTCAAGCCCAAATTTTTCAAATTTAATGTCATTATTTCCTTATCACCTCCCCCGACTGAATTTTTTGTTTTTCCCTTTCCTTTTTGTCGTCATTGAAATATAAGCCATGATATTTAAAAGGATCATGGCCCCAACAAGGGAAAAAGCAGAGGGCATGAGCAAAGACTTGTGTTAAATGAATGTTATTGTTTGCGAGCAGACTTCAGTATGTAACTTTATGACATTTTTAAAGCAGATTTTTTTTTCTTTTGGAGATAGCATGCTTTAAAGAGGAAAAATAAAGCCTGAGGAGAATTAGCCTATATTTTTCAGTATGAAAAATTGTTATTCTTAGGAAATATACATGCATCTTGATAATAATAACTCTAAATAGCCCTTTAAGGTTACAAAGAGTTTTCTATTTGATCCTCACAGTAAGTAGTGCAGATTTTCATACTTAAAATGACCAGAGAAGGAGATTAAAAGCTTATAGAAGCCAATAATTTCTTCAGTTCCATGGATTTGATAAGTAATAGAAGCAGGATTAAAAACCAGGTTTTTTAACGATTTGAGGTATTAGTAAGTAGCAGTCATCTCTAAATTCTGACCTACCAGAATTTGGTTGCTGAATAAAAAATATCAATATTGAAGGGGCATAAAAATGGATTTGTATTTCCCTTGAGGTTAGGATGCTGGAATAGGAATGAATTCCATTCAATTTGCATGTAGCAGACAATACCATGGCAGCAAACTAGGCATTTGTCCTGGTGATTTCTACCCCAATAACTTTACTAGCTACTGTTTTCTTATGTCCATTTTCTTTTTTTTTTTTTTTTCCATTTAGCAAGAATTTATTATCTCTCCTTCCTATACTCCACCCCATTGAATAACAGCACAGAATCAAGAACAAAAACTACAAAAGAAAAAGAAAACATAGAAAAATTAAAAATTAAACCCTCATAACAAATATATATATACATACATACATATAGATAGATAGATATAGTCAAGAGAGACAAATGTTCTCTTTGCACATGTCCAAAAATGTATATGTAATTCTGTATTTTAAATCCACCCTCTACAGGTGCATCGTAGGTTTCATTGTTTGTATTCTGGGCTCATGATTTTCATTGCTTTGACCACAGTTCTATGCTCTTTCCAAGATTTATTTTTCCTTTATAATATTTTCATTGTATACAGTGTTTTCCTAGTTCTGCTCACTTTTCTTTGCATAAGTTCATACAAGCCTTCTAATGTTTGTTTAGTACTGTCCACTCAATAATTACTTAATAATATCTGTCAGACTAATCTACTGTAATATTTTAGCCATTTCTCAGTGAGAGACACTCCATTTGTTTCTTTGTTCTTTTTGCCAATACAAAAAGACCTTGTAAACATTTTCCACTTGTGATCCCACTAATATGCTTGTTAGTATTGTAGCTATGTCAAAGGATATTCAGCATTTACTGAAATTTGGAATGTTTCTTCACATTTCCTTCCAAAGGATTTCATATTCTTTTTTTTTTTTAATTTTGTAATGTTTAACAATCACTGCCATACAATTGTGATTTTATCCCCCCCACCTACTCCCCACTCCCCCCCTCCCTCCCCACGACTGCATACAATTTTGTATAGATTCTACATATACTTTCCTATTGAGTATATTTTCACTATAGTCATGCTATGTAGTCAGACTAAGATAAATGAAAGAAATCGTATAACAAATAAGAACATGATACACAAACACATACACATACACAAACATGATCTGCTACAATATGTGAGTGACTTCCATATTTCTCTCTCTGAGTGTGGCAGGCATTTTGCCTTGAGATCCTCCATTGGGATTTTTTTTTTGGTAAGAAGTTCTTGTGTTATTACAAAAATCTAAGTCTACCAGAAAAAACTCTCACACACTGTGGTTGTTGCTGTGCATAAAGTTCTCCTGGTTCTGCTCCTTTCACTCAGCATCAGGTCATACTTATGTCCATTTTCATGAGGCTACTCATGTAATCAAAATTATCCATTTCACTTCCTGTGATCCTTTCTACATCTTGTTTGGTCATAACTTTTCCCTTACCTATAGGTCTGACGTACATTTTCCCATGCTCCCCTAATTTACTTATGATATTACCCTTTATGTCTAAATTGTTTATCTATTTTGACCTTACTTTGGTATATGGTGTGAGATGTTGGTCAATGCTTAGTTTCTGCCAAACTGTTTTCCAGTTTTCCTGGCAATTTTTGTCAAATATTGAATTCTTGCCCCATCAGTTTGGATCTTTGGGTTTATCTAATACTAGATTACTGTGGCCATTTACTACTGTGTATTGTGTACCTAATCTATTCCACTGATCCACCACTCTGTTTCTTAGCCAGTACCAGATTGTTTTAATGATTACTGCTTTGTAACAGTGTAAAATCTGGTACTGCTAGTCTACCTTTCTTTACCTCCCTACTTCCCCACTGATTTCTTTGATATTCTTGACATTTTGCTATTTCAGATGAATTTTATTATTTTTTTATACCTCTATAAAATAATTCTTTAGTGTTTCAGTATAATTAGTTTCCTTTGAAATACTATGTATTTTATTTTGTACACTTAAACATATTGTTCTGAAAAGGAAACCATAGATTTACCAGACTGCCAAAAGAGTTCAGGACTCAAAAAAAATCAAGAGTCCCTGATTCATTGTCTAAAGGATTATTTAAGTTTTATTGCTATTCAAACTTAATTTTCTTGTCATTTTTATCAGTTCTAAATATTGGAAATTTGGTGATGTGGAATTGTACTTAATTGTGCAATAAAATTTTGCCATGGTATGGAGGTGGCTGATTTTCAAGGGTTGTGGCAGTAGAGTCCACATTTCTGCATAGCTTTGAATTTGGGGTCATTAATAGACTGAATGTCTGTTTTCTGTCCAGCTAAGTTTGAAGAGACTCATTACTCAGGTGATTGCTAGATAATGGAATTTTGGGGCATAGCAAAATATGAAGACTATCTACTAAGTTCTAAATGGATTGTAGTATGTACTATTGGAAGGAATATCCACACCAGTGAAAACATAGATCATTGAAGTGAAATATAAAAAATATTTGAAACTTCTGTAACATGTTCTTTTTTTATTAATTTCAGAAAATGTATAGGAAGATTTTGAAGGAACTGACTGGTAGTATTTCTCTTTTAAAATTAGGAAAACTTAAATCTCGCATTGAATTCAGCATCAGCCATTGGCTGTACTGTAGTCAACATTGGAGCCCAAGATCTGAAGGAAGGAAAACCTCACTTGGTTATGGGACTTCTATGGCAGATCATTAAAGTTGGTCTTTTTGCTGATATTGAGATTTCCAGGAATGAAGGTAAAAAAATAATGATATTCTTTTCCCTTAAAGCATACTTTTGGCCCTAAAATAGCAATGATTTATCATTTTTCCTCTTTTAGCCCTAATTGCCTTGCTAAGAGAGGGAGAAGAACTAGAAGAACTCATGAAGCTTTCTCCAGAAGAGCTCTTGCTCCGATGGGTAAACTTTCATCTGACTAATGCAGGATGGCAGAAAATCAGCAACTTCAGTCAAGATATTAAGGTTTGCCTTTTTCTTTAAATATCTTGTTTCACAAATTGACATTATAAAGTGCGACAAAAAGAAAATGAGGAGATTATGTGTTATATTTATGCTGGGACTAAGTCTGAACCTCTTACAGAAGGCTCAACATCAATTCAGCCACCTGCTTTTCGTCTCTGGGCTCATCTAACACCTCTTTGTTGGTCTAGACACAGCTCAAATTCCATCTCCTCTGGAGAGCTTTCCTTGATCATCCCAGCAGGAAATTTGCTTTGAAATACTATAGCTATTTATTATTATATGTGCAGTTGGTAGTGGGGTATTAGAGTTTAGGAGTTGTCTGTATAGAGAAGATAATTGATCTTGTCATTAAAGTTCATGTGTCATCCCACATGGGGTCAATAGTTTCACCTGTCTATACCAAGATGGCAACCTTTTTCCTACAGGAAAGTTGGCTTTCTGATGAGAAGATATATCACAAGTTTTATCTAACATAAAAGGTCTTGCATAATTCAAAACCATTCCAATGTCATTTCAAGATTTGTTTGCTGAAGTTAGTATGTACTT
Source organism: Notamacropus eugenii (assembly GCF_028372415.1). NCBI lineage: Eukaryota > Metazoa > Chordata > Mammalia > Diprotodontia > Macropodidae > Notamacropus > Notamacropus eugenii. The sequence continues at coordinate 330,866,321 of NC_092877.1, forward strand.
GGACATAAAAAAAATAATTTTCCCCTGATTTGAGTATAAGTCTAGGATTCCATCCTTCACAGATTTTCTTGAATAGTCTTTCTGATTGCACTCGTCTGTTTATTTCTTCCTTCTACTCAAAGAACCTCCAGGACCTTTCCAGTCAATGTCTTCTGAATAAAGTATAAACTCCTACTCTTCAAAATGAAAGCCCTCCATAACCTTGACTCAACCTACCTTTTCTACCATTTTCTCGATCTCATTTCCTTAACATTCCAGACTTCCTTCCATCCACAATTCTTCTGTTTCTCTCCCTTCTCACTAGCTTTGATCAAACCATTTCCTCCTGTGCCTCAGATGAATTTTTACTTCACTGTCTCCCTTTAATACTCTCACTCCCTTCAAGGCCCAAATTAGGTGCTACAAGTTCAATGAAAATTTTCATGACAGGTTTCCTTTATTTTCCCCCCTCTCCTTCCTTCTTCCCTATTTAAAGTGACTCCTCCATTTTTTCATAGCACTTTCCCTGGATCTCTCATTTGCATGTGTCTCACTTTTGCTTGCATGGGCAGGTACATGGCACCTAGCTTGGAATCAGGAAGACTCATCTTCATGAGTTCAAATCTGGCCTCAGACATTTATTAGCAGTGTGATCCTGGGCAAATCATTTCACCCTATTTGCCTCAGTACCTCATCCTTAAAGTGAGATGGAGAAAGAACTGGCAAAGTGCTCCAGCATCTTTGTCAAGAAATCCCCAAATAGGGTTCCATAAAGTCAGACACCCCTGAAATGACTGGATAGCAACAACACTTTCGCTTGTAATTATTGTACGATTGCCTGTCATTCTTGTATTTGTTTGTAAGGTGCTGGAGGACAGGGTCTGTGTTGATATTTAACCTCTGTTCTGGACCCTGCACTCTATCTCAGGCCCCCTCTCTCCTCTTTTTCTTTTCTTTTCTTTTTTTTTATTCAAAATTAATATTGTTATTAAATCTTTTTCTTTTCTTTTTTTTGTTCAAAATTAACATCGTTATTAAATCAGTTAAGAAATGTTCACTGTAGAAAAATAAACATTGAGAGTTTTAACAAAACTCAAATAGACTTTCTTTTTATACAATAGGTATACAAACTACCTTTGAGGTTTTCATTTTCTGCCGTTTTTAAGATAAACGGTGTACATTAGCATGGAATGTCAGAGTCCACTCTTTATCCTATTTCTATAATTTAGGCCTACCAGTGCAAGGTAATTTATGATGCATGTGCTAGCACTCACTCCCACAAGAAAAAAACAAACAAAAAAATACATCCTCTTTCTCTTTTCATGATCTTTCTGTAGTCTTTTCAGCTCAGTTATCTTCTCTATACAGACAACTCCTAAACTCTAATACCACACCACCGACTGTACACGGGACACTTCCACCTGGATCTATTCTCAATCTTAATATGTTCAAAATAGAAGTCATTATCCATCCACCCTTTTCCCCCAGTGAAGCTCCTCTAAACTTCCCTGTTCAGCTTCAGAATTATCTCTGACTCTTCATTTTTACTCGCACCCACTGTATTCAGTCTGTTACCAAGTTCTGTTGATATTAACTCCAAAGCATCTCTTAAAGTCATCCTTTTTCTCCACTTATACAGCCACAACCCGGTTTGGGCTCTTATTACCTCTTACCTGGACTGTTGGAATAGCCTCCTAACTGATCTCTCCATGCTCAGTCTCTCCCCTCTGTCTGCTGCCAAAGTGATATTCCTAAAGCAAGCATCCTTCTGCTCAAAAAGCCTCAGTAACTCCCTGTTTCCCCTAGGATAAATATAGACACCACGGTATGACCTTTGAAGCCCTTGACAGTCTGGCCCAACTTTCCTTTCTAAGTGGATCATCCATCCCTTACCTTCAGTACAAAATGAACTTTTGCTGTCTCTCAGATACAATGTTCCTTCTCCCACTGGTCCACAAACTGTTCCCCAGGCCTGGAATATTTTCTCACCTCTAACATGTAGAATCCCTACCTTCCAAGTATACTAAGTCTCCTTCAAGTGGCCTTTCCTGGTATTAGTCTCTCTGGTTTGTGTCTATTTCTGCAAGCCTGTATTTTCCTTCAGGAAGCTCTTTGGGGTGAGTGGGTCTTTGTCTCCTTCATACCTGCACCATTTGTATCCCTATTGTCTAACACAAAGCCATGTACAAGTAGGTACTTAAAAAGATAATATGATTCAATAGTCTTGCAGTTGGGAAGACCTGGGTGCAAATTCCACTTCTGCTGCCTAGTAATTGTGGGAACTTAAGCAAGACATCAAATCTCTGCCTGAACTTTAGTTTCCTCATCTGTAAAATAGATATCAAACCAGAATACCCTACCTTATAGAGTTACTGTGAATATTAAATGAGATTATCTATAAAGGACTGTATTTAAACCACTTAGAAGTGTCTGTTATTGTGTTTGTGGAATTGAATTGAGTTTTCTTTTTTTTCCCCCATTAAACCAAACTTTAATTCAGTTATTCCTGAGTTCTAAACTTGAATTGGATGTTCATGTCATTTCTGACATCATATGTTAATAATAATAACAGCTGCATCACCTATGTAGCACCTACTATGTGCCGGGCATCGTGCTAAACACTTTACATAGATCTCATTTGATTCTCACAACCATCCTGGGAGGTTTGATCAATTATGTCGTCCTTTGAGAAGGGAATCATGTCTATAGTTTTAATACTTCTGTGAAAAATGCAACCTTACAAAGCGATTTGATTTCTTTCCTTATAGGATTCCAGGGCCTACTTTCATCTGCTCAATCAGATTGCCCCCAAAAGAGACGGAGATGATGCGTCTTCCATTTCCATTGATATGTCAGGATTTAATGTAAGTATAGTATTCTAGTGTCATTTATAAACCCAAGTATAAACCCAGGTAATATTAGTCTGGTGCTGTATAGGTGGTTGGGGGGGAACAATGAAGGGATAGACCTCAATTCTTAGTAAATCTGATGCCTTGAAAGATCATTTGTTGAATGTTGGAAATATTACAGGGTTTCAAGCCTGGAGTCAGGAAGCCCTGACCTGGGTTCAAATCCTGCCTCTTCTACTTTCTAGCCAACCTCTGAAACCTCAGTCAAACCTCTCTGAACCTCAGAAACTCTGAAATTCAGCCAAACTCATAAGTTATATACTGGTTGTGATCTCCCTTGCCAAAAGAAGTTCCCAACCTGACAAAATCCCAGAGCCTTGACATAGAGATTGGGGTTTAGAAGTTCTATCGTAGCTGTTGATACATGAGGGATGAATTCGCCTGTTGACAAGGCTACTACTGAGCCAGATTTCCTGCCCATTTGTATCATAGAAGTCAAAATCTGAATCACAAAAGGAAATAACCTTTCTTTACCAAGGAGGAAACAGTGATATGAGTCCTTCTTTATTTATGGATTTGCTCTTACTGATAGATTCATTTTGATAGTTGACATATTTCTGGTCAACTAAATAACTGTATAAATTTTCTGAGAATTAAAAAAATAGACTGAATTTAATGACTTGATGGATGATAAGCAAAAAGTCCTTGTTTGTGCCCAACAGACTTTTCTCAGTGCTCCTTCAGGACCAGAGTACTTTGCAATCTTTTTTCCAGGTATAATGGAACAACTGAACTCTTACATAACTACTACAGAGAGCTAAGAAAAACGTTTCTCTTAGGGTATACTTGAGAGTGCCTTGCATGCAGCAGTTGTGGTGCTTGATGAATATTTGTTGAATTGAATTAAGATATTCTCGTGTCTTTTGGAACCTAGAACGTGATCAGATCAGGTTGTCTACCGTATCTAGACCCTGTGGCTGTTGTGACTGAGAGAGAGGCAGAGAGGAATCTTGGCCATAGTGTCTGGAATGACACTATCCCCATCAACAGTATCCCCATCAATATTTCTCTGATAGAAAGAAACTAGGAGCTTCACTTGTTAAAGGGGGTCTTTTTTCTGTAATCCTGTATTAGAGGATAGGTATCTAGTTCTTCACAAGCTGTCTTGTACTTGTACATTACTTTGTGAATTTGCATACTGTTTTACATGCTGAAATTGTAAGAAAGAGGAAAAAACACTTCATATTTTGTCGTGTTGTTGAGTCCTGCTAAGGATAGACACATGCAGTCTAACCTTGCTCCAATCCTCCAACTCTTCTAGTGTATTGGATGAAGCATCACCATGCACGTCACTCTGGGCTTGAAGTGAGGGTGTGCAGAAACCAGCAACATCCTTCTACACTCTGTCACTTGGGAAGCAGCTCTTTTAGCTGTAGGAAACTAGGTGGTCCAGTGGATAGAGTGCTAGACCTGGAGTCAGGATGAACTTAGTTGAAGTACAGCCTCAGATGCATACGAGCTGTGTGACCCTGGGCAACTCACTTAACCTCTATCTGTCTCTATTTCCTTATGTACAAAATGAGTATAATAATAGCAACTATCTCTCAAGGTTGTTGTAAGAATAAAATGAGATATTTATGAAGCATTTTTATATGCTTTTAGCTGGTTTTTAGGGCTGGGGCTGCAAATAAGATATTTTCCAGGCTATTAAGTAGCTACTATGTGCAAGGAACTGTGCTAAGTGCTGGGGATGAAAAGAAAGCCAAAAGCAATCCATGTCTTCAAGGAACTCAAGATCTAATGGGAGAGAAAACATGTAAACAACGATGTACAAACAAGATATATACAAGATAAATTGAAGATAATCTCAGAGGGAAAGCATCCTGATTTTTAAAATCTTTTTTTCATTAAATATTTTCCAATTATATGTAAAAATATTTCGTTTATTTTTTTTTAAATTTTGAGTTCCAAATTCTCTCCTTCTCACCCTACTCCCCTCCATGAAAAGGCAAGCAATTTGATATCCCTTATACATGTGAAGTCATGCAGAACACATTTCCATATTAGCCATGTTCCAAAAGAAAACACAGACAAGAAATAAAACAAGAAAAATAAAGTTAAAAAAGTATGCTTCAATCTGCATTCAGAGTTCATCAGTTCTCTCTGAAAGTGGCTAACATTTTTCACCATTAGTCCTTTGGAATTGTCTTGGATCATGGTCTTGATAAGAGCAGCTAAATCTTTCATAGTTACACACTGTTACAGTGTTGCTGCTACTTTGTACAGTGTTGTCCTGGTTCTGTTCACATCACTTTGCATCAGTTCATTAAGTCTTCCTAGGTTCTTCTGAAACCATCCTGCTCATTATTTCTTATAGCAGAAGAATATTCCATCACAGTTATATAACACAACTTGTTCAGCCATTCCCTAACTGCTAGGCATCCCTTTGATTTCTGATTTTTTTGGCACCACAAAAAGATACACTATAAATATTTTTATACAAATAGGTGCTTTTCTCTTTTCTTTGATCTTTTTGGGACACAGACCTAGTAGTGGGTTGTTGGGCAAAGGGTATGCACAGTCGTATAGTAGCTTGGGCATACTTCAATATTGTTCTCCAGAATGGTTATTTCAGTTCACAACTCCATCAAGAGTACATTAGTGTTCCAATTTTTCCATATCCTCTCCAACATTTGTCATCTTCCTTTTTTCTCATGTTAGTCAATCTGATAGGCATGAGGTGGTAGCTTGGAGTGTTTTAATTTCTCTAATCAATAGTTATTTAGAGCATTTTTTCATCTAGCTATTGATGACTTTGACTTACTTTCTGAAACTGCCTGTTTGTATCCTTTGACCTTATCAACTGGAAAGTGGCTCTTATTTTTATAAATTTGGCTCAGTTCCCTATATATTTGAGCAAGGAGGTCTTTATCAGAAAAACTTGATGCATTTTTTCCAGTTTCTTGCTTTCTTTCTAACTTTTCCTGCATTAGTTTTGTTTGTGCAAAACCTTTTTAGTTTCATGTAATAAAAATTATCCATTTTACTTCCTGTGATCTTCTCTACCTCTTTGTAAAAGCTAACACCCCAAAATACACAAGAAGGCCTGCTATCACAGGTTCTTAGGTCTGCTTTTCTAAAAGGAAAGGCAACTTTTGACAGGTCAGCAATCACTTTAATCAAGCACATGCATCATTCATTTAGTTCAGGGGAAAAAAGTCAGCACACTGAACTTCAGAGAAAATACAGAGAAATCAAAATCAGCAGATATGCTTCCAACTGTCTGACATAAGCAACACATACATCATAGGTCAACAGACAGATCCAACTATGTAACATACATACATACATAGTTACCAGAGAGGGAAGCACCAACATCTGGATTTTCAAAGCCAGGGGGTTCCTTAGTGGCTTCCCAGAGTCTCATCTGGCACACAAAACTTCTACCAAAAACTAAATCCCAGAGTCTTTTTAAACTTTTTTTTAGAGCCAGAGGGCATCACAACCTTTGAGAACCAGTGCCTCATTAACAAAAGTTATGGATCTTCCTACAAATCTTCCCAGGCCTGTTAATGGGTGGGGAAGATCTTCTTTAATCACATTATTCAATCAGAGGCACCTGATTATACTAAAACAAAGAAAATGCATTATCAAATGCACTACTATTTGGTCATACATTCTTCCCTTATGCATAGATCTGACAGGTACATTTTCCCATCCTCCCTTAATTTACCTATAATATCACCCTTGTGTCTAAATCATTTATCTGTTTTGAACTTATTTGGCATATATTATGAGATATTGGTCAATGCTTAATTTCTGCCAAACTGTTTTCCAGCTTTCCTGGAAATTTTTGTCAAATGCTGATCTTACCCCATCACCTTGGATCTTTGGATTTACCAAACACCATTAACTGTGGTCATTTACTGCTGTGTATTGTGTAACTAATTTATTCCATTGATCTACCATTATATTTCTTAGCCAAGACCAGATTGTTTTGATAATTACTGATTTTTAATTTTGTTTGAAATCTGGCACTGTTGAACCACCTTCCTTCATGGTTTTTTTTTTAAATTGATTTCTTTGATATTCTTGCCCTATTACTCTGCCAGATGAATATTATTATTCTTTCTAGTTTTATAAAATAATTCTTTGGTAATTTGATTGACATGGCACTGAATAAGTAAATTAACAGGTAGAATTGCAGTTTTTATTATATTGGCTCAGTTTACCCATGAGCAATCAGTAGTTCTCTATATTTGTGTAAAAAGTGTTTTGTAATAATGTTCATATATACCTTGGGTTTGTCTTGGCAGGTAGATTCCCAAGTATTTTATATTGTCTGCAGTTATTTTAAGTGGAATTTCTCTATCTCTTCCTTCTGGACTTTGTTGGTAATATGTAGAAATGCTGATTATTTATGTGGGTTTATTTTATATGCTACAACTTTTTTGAAGTTGTTCATTGTTTCAACCGGTTTTGAGTTGATTCTCTAGGGTAGTCTAAGTATACCATCACATCATCTGCAAAGACTAACAGTTTTGTTTCTTCATTGGAAAGGCATTAAGATTAAGGTGGGGGTAAGGGGGAGACAGACTTTTTGCAGAAGGTGAGATTTTAATTAGGTTTAAAGGAAGCTAGTGCTAATTACTTTATTACTTATATTGATTTATCTTGAATAATTATAATGAAAAATTTGAGGACATAGGATAGTAAATGTACACAAAGCAATTTGGAAATTATAATGTTGAAATTCTTGGCACTTTGCTATTGTGTTTAATTAGTCCTGATGCAGTCCCTTCATGTAGTCTATATTTTCTGTTCCCATCCAAAACAATGCTTTTTATTGAAACAGGAAAGCTTAGAGGAAAGATCACTAAGGGGTAAGGGATTAGGGAGTATGATTAAGGCAAATAGAGTTATTTAGTGAATGGCTATTCTTTGGAGAAAAATCCAAGGTAGATTGTTCTCTATGCATGGAGTGAGTGGTATCACCTTTCTATATGAAAACATGGTGATACTTTTAATGTAATAGGTTGGTTTGTAGACAAGAGAGGAAGGAATTAATTTCTGAGTGAACAATGATGAATAAGTAAAATTAATTAAAAAAACTATCTGACATTTATACTGTATTTTACGGTTTCTTTAATATACATTATCTCATTGGAGATAATGTATGGAAACTTAAGACTTTATTTCCTGAAATTAGTTAAGCATAATAAATAATTTAATTCTGATTCTAACCTCATTTTCACAAATTTCTTACAACATCACTATTTTAATCAATTTTTCATTCTTTTAGGACAAGTTCTATAATTTGAACTAAATCTAGACAGGGTTGAATGAGCCAGTCCATCTATAGATGCCTCTTGTGTAGGCAATAAGTATCTGACAATTCTTTTGTTATTGTCAACATGGTTCATTGGAGTGAACGTTGGACCAGGAGTCAGAAGATCTGAGATCTAGGTCTGGTTGTGTGTGTTCATTAGGAATGCTACCATACACATTTAACCTCTCTGACCCTATTTCCTCATCTGCAACATGAGAAAATTATTTGCTTTGCCTAAAACTCTGGGTTGTTATGAGAATCAAAAGACATGATAAAAATTGAAACACTTTGTAAGATGCTACACAAATGTAAGGTATTATTGTTGTTCTAATATAGTAGATTAAATAACTCACACTTGATCCCTGATTATTACAGACTTAGAATAATCAAACTCAAAGACTTATTAGAAATTCCTGGAGAGTCTATCTTCTTGTTAAGTCAAGCTGTCATCAGATATATTTCCAGAGCAATGTTTACATATGGTATGAATAAGCTAATAAAAATTTTGGAATTAGCTCTTGAGTGTTTTTGTGTTTCAATGTGTAGCTTTAGAGAATAGTGTTAGATAAAGAGTCTCTTACATGAAACCTATTTGTTTCCAAGATATTAGTTAAAAAATCATGCTGGTGGTATTGATACTTAGCATCATTCATATGTAAGCATATAGAAAATGCGCAATAAATGCTTGTTTCATTCATTCCTTCACAGGAGAAAAATGATCTGAAGAGAGCTGACCTGATGCTTCAACAAGCTGACAAACTGGGCTGTAGGCAATTTGTTGCTCCTGCGGATGTGGTTTCTGGAAATCCTAAACTTAATTTAGCTTTTGTAGCAAATCTGTTTAACATGTATCCGTGTCTGCATAAGCCTGAGAATAATGACATTGATATCAATTTGTTAGAAGGTGAGTTCTTTCAGTCTTAACTTGTCTTGCTCTTTACTGAACACTGTGCTTGCTGGCTCACTCTAACAGTCAAAGATAGCGAGAGTGAGAGCATAATCCAAGAAACCATTTTGTGTGTGTGTGTGTGTGTGTGTGTGTGTGTGTGTACGTGTATGTATTTGTGTGTGTGGTCACATGTGTTTATGCCTATGCGTATGTCAATGGATTTGAATTCAGCAAGTGTTGGATAAAAGAAAACACTAGGGTAAAAAAAAACCCTGGAATTTTCCCAGCTGTTATTACATGGTGAAAACTCCTATGTGTTAAAAAAAAAAATCTATTAAATAATAATATATAATCATGCTAATATAGATAATACATTTTCATTTAGAAGACATTAATGGAATATTTTTTCTGTTTCAAAGCTAAATAGCAATTCCATTTTTCTTCAGATTAGTTCTCTTTGCCGTGACCTTAACTAAGTGGGGGGGTAAAATGAAACACTTTATTGTCTTACCATATATAAGCTGTCATTATCTATCTCATAATTTATAACTTTCCTGTTTTGCTTCATGAAATGCAGATTTGACCCCTCCTAATGTAGGTACTGTATTTAGTACTTTTCTATCCATAAACTTATTTATTCTGAATTTTTCTATTATTACCATTTATTATTTTCTTCTGGGTTGGTGTTTCTTCTTTGCGTTGTTTATGCTGTGTTATCCCTGTCTTAATATGCCGAAAGAATGACTTACTATGGAGAAGCAAAAGTGTAGTTTAAATTATGTCCCTGAAGCGAATCTTTGATAATATAAACTAACCATCTGATTTTCTTTTTTAGAATAGTAGGCTATTACAGTTTAAAACATACTTATTTTGACAATTTAACTTCACACTTGGCTTTTAAAGTCTTTTTTCCCTCCATTCCACATGTGTACACACTTCTCCTGCTTCTTATTTTTGAAAGGGTCCACTTTGATCCTTCAACATAACTGTATTTTGTAATATTTAATTATCCCTTACTTATTGAAGGATCTTACTATACACAGCATATAAAAAGGCCAGTACCCTGTTTTGCAACATGTAATATAAAAGTCAACATAGACAAAAATTCTCTCTATTTTTCCTGTCCTTTTTACCCTCCTATTTCCTCACACCTTGTACATCTATTCATATTAGTCCAAGAATCTAAAAGATAAAAAAAATATGACAGCTACAATGGAAAAAGTCACCACTATTAATGATAATCCTCCTTTTCATTTTGCATCAAAGAATGGCAGTCTCTTCCACCCCTGGAAAGTGGGAACTAAAGTTCCTAGACTTTTCCCTTTCACATATCCTCCTCCCTTGTTTTTGATAATGAGGACATAAGTCAGGAACATATGTCCTCTTCTATGATCTTTTATGACTTCCACCATTATGATAATATCATAAATAAATAATTTTCATTTCTATCACTATGCCTGCTGTGCCAATTGACAGCCATAGTAATTTCTTTTGTATTTAAATACCTTCAAATTTAAAGAATATGTTTCCTCATTATGCATATGTAAATGGCAGTAATGTTTCTGTAAAAAAATGGAAACTTAAACTGAAGTATTGGGAAAAAATTTTTTAAGAAAGGCTAGGTTTTCACAAGTCTGGCAAATCTCACGATTCCTGTGTTTTACAATAAAAGACACTTGTTTAGAATGGCATATTAAAAATGGTCTGCTATTTTTAGCCCCTGGATTCTTGCTAGTTAGAGGTGCATTCTTGAACTTGCTGGCTCTCACCTCCTCTTGTCTTGTTTGGATTCCTTTGCTATAGTATTCAGCATGCTTTTGGTAGATTTTTTTCAGTGTGAATGGTATTGCTGAATATTTCCTTTAGCATTTACCATGTACAATTTTAAGATGATACTGCTGGAAGTATTTATCAATTGCCTCAGAACATAACTCCTGATATACTCCTTTAAAAATAATCTTTTGACTCTACAATCATTATATTTAGGACCATGGGTCTAGAGCAGGCAGGAACCTTAGGTAACTTTTTCTGCATATTTATATTTTTATGCACTAATTATCAAAACAGAAATGTTGCTATATTATCATTGACACATAATAAGTAGAGTTCAGGTAACAGCATCTTCCCCACAAATTCAGACATAATCACCCCCCAATAATCTGGCAATTATCTTAGTGGAGCATATCTTAATAAAATCCAAAGAAATCTTTCAAAGTACAATGAAGCCCTAGATCCTTCTTATTAAACAAAGCGAGATCATATATTGGCCAAGTTCAGAGAGAAACTTTATTGTAAATAATAGAATTATTGAAGAATTTCTTTCTATTGTACACATGAATACTGTCATTCATTTTCTCTGAATGAATGTCCATAATATTCCATTATTTTGTGGCTCTATAAGAATGTAATGAACCTATTTAGTATTCTAGGAGTTCCATCAAAGGGGATAGACAAATTAAAAGAATTTTTTGCATTCTACCACTAAAATTTCTGCAGTGTCCTTTACTTCTACTTCCAATCTGGAAAATACTTCGCAGTCCAGAATGCACATGCTTTTACTTTGCCTAGCATTCACTCTCACACATTTCATGATGTCTCAGGTTTTGAGAATTTATTTACAGATAAAACTAAGAGTGTGATAAATAAATGCTGTTATGAAAATTATTTGCTTTCTAGATAACATTTATTTTTAAATTGATGCTGCTGTTGCTAACACTCAGATTTAAAAATCAGTAAGAAATCTGAAACTGATGAAAGTGTCAGAATAACCTGAGAACAAATAAAATATTTCATTTTCCACTGTTTATGATATCATGACTGCTTGGTAGAATTTAATTATTATTTTAAAACAAAATGCAACCATGTCATTATGAAAATGTGTAATTTATATTTTGACCTTCAGAGTTGCTTCCTAAATAGTTTTTTAAGTCCAAGAAATTGGACCAGAACTTGGATGTTTGACCTGAGTTTGAATCTTGGCTCCACACTTTAATATAAATGTGACCTTGGGCTCACTTAATTTCCTCACTGATGAAGTCAAAGGGTTAGATTAGATGATCTCGAAGGCCCCTTCCAGCTATATTTACTGATTCTAATTCTGTTATTTTGGGGTTGGAAAGGGCAATCCAAGCCACACACTCTGAACCTTAATTTCAGTATTTATATTTGTTGAAGACTATCATTTTGAAGACCAGGTCTTTAATTAGATCGTTAAATAGTCACTAGGAAAAATGAAAGTATGAATTTTAGGCATTTCAACTTTTTAAAATCTAATGTTTTATAAATGTCTATTGAAAAGCAGAGAGGTGATTAAAAAAGAATAATCTTCTAATAGATGCCATGTGTAATTTAGTAGAAATAAAAGCAAAATAACCTGAAGAAGAATACAATGATTAACATAGAAAACCATATGAAAATCCATTGTACTATTTGCCTTTCCCCTCTTAGTAACAGAAATGGTAATCAAGGCTGCTAGGCTCCAGACCTCCCCTTCCCTTTTCTCATCCCTACCCTGACTCTCAGAACCAATATGGTTCTAGTCATCCCTCTTGGCATTTCATTTTAGATCTGCCTAGAGAACTACCCAGTACCTAGAATACTCAATTGACTCAAAGTCAATTTGGAGAAAGGTCTATAGTGGAGTGTCACAGGGATTAGTATTTGACCAGGTGCCATTCAGTATTTTTATCAACAACTTGAGTAAAGTCACTTAGGATTTGCAGATGATACAGAACCGGAAAGGATAAATAGAACAGATCCAAACTAGGCAAGAACTTTGAGCTGAATATGATTTAATAAGGATTACGTGAAGTTTAAATTTGGATTCAAAATATCAATTTCACAAATGAGTAGAGATGACTAGATATTTCATTTCAGAAAAAAAAAACCATGGATTTTAGTAAAAAACCACACTCAATATACATCAACAATGTAATGTAGCAACCAAAACCCTTCATCTTATTTTAGGCTCCATTAGGAGAAACAGAATATCAGAATAAAGGAAGTTATGATACCATTGTATTTTACCCTGGAGATCCCAAGCGTGGAGTATTATGTTCCATTTGGGTACCACTTTTTAGGAAGTACATTGATAAATCGAAAAGCAACCAAGGGACGGTCATCAGTATGGTGAAGGGTTAGATCCTTGAAAGTATGTCAATAAGGATTGGTTTGAAAGAGCTAGTTTTGTTTAGGCTGGAGAAAAGAAGACTCAGAGGACATACGTTAGCTGTCATTAAGTATTTCAAGGGCTGCCCTGTGGAAGAGAAATTACATTTACCCTGTTGGCCCCAAAAGACTGAACAAGAAGCAATGGGTAGAATCTGAAAAGAGGCAGGTTTAGGTTTAATGTAAAGAGAAATTTCCTAACAGTTAGAGCTATTGGGAAATAGCATAGATTGCCTTTTTGGGTAGAGAAATCTCCTTTAATTACGGTCTTCAGACTAAGGCTGGATAACCACCGATTGGGGATATAAAGAGAGGAAACGCTTAGTCATGTGTGAGTTGGACTAATTGGTCCTTTTGGTCCTGAGGTGAGGGAATTTTGTCTGAAAGTGCCTCAGGGGCTTCTGTGATGAAAAGAAATGAAAAACTGACCCAGTTTTTATAGACTTGTGCCCCTGAGAGTCTTGAGAGAATCATAGTTGTTTGAAGTCTTACAGAGTGTACAGCTGGGCTAGCCTATGGGTTATGAGTACCAAAAGATACAAATTCCTTCCTTTTTGCCCATTTGACCCAAGACATTAATGATATTCTAGGATATTCCAGCACTCCGTGACTCAAACTAGGATGATAAGATAAAATTCTCTTGCCAAGAAATAAATCTAGAGTCAATTTGAGTGAAATTAAAGTAAAGCATATGGGTCTGGTTACAATCTGGAAAGCATAGAAAGAGGGATCACTGTATTTCTTAAGAGATTTAATTATTCCTTCATACTTCTAAGATATTATGAGCTACCTTCCTTAGATTGATAACCAATATTGCCATGGTGGGAATCCTGAAGGAGGTGATGGTAGCCACAGGCCACATAGTGGTACTTAGGGCTGTTTCTCCAGTGTTCTAGGTTTAATATGGTAGAAAGTAAATCTTAGCTACAGGTGATGATTAAGCAGCATTTGGGAAGGTTGTAGCTCTGATACCAGTGGAACACAGGTGACCTGTAAATATCACAATATCAGTTATGTCTCTTAATACCCAGTTTAAGGATTTTTACTGTATTTTGCATTGTTCTTAGCTCTCATTCTCTTTCCTCTTCCCCTTTTTTGCCATAGACAAGGTATAAGTTTAATTTCTCCATGTAAAACTAAAGAACACACATTTAGAGGCCACTTTTGAAAAACTGATTTTTAAAAATATTTCCTTTGGCAAATGACAGCTTCTCTGTTTCTACTTAATATGAAAAAAGTCTTGTTAATATTTAGAATCCTACCCTGAAACTGAATTCCAACTACAGGTCTAAAAATATCAACTCTTGTACATAGTGTAGCCTCAAAGGAATCCACTTTCTACTCAGCAATGCTGTAAGCAAATAAAGACTTCCGCAGCAATGATTGCCATTTGCAAAATGGGAATTGTTTTCTAAAGGAAATACAGCATAGGGGCCACAACTAATCACTTATAATTGGCTTAAGTGTGAGAATAGTATGTCTTTCTTGCCTCTTCCTCCCCTCCCCCCAAATCATTAATATGAACTCATGTCTGCTACAGGAGAAAGCAAAGAAGAGAGGACGTTCCGGAACTGGATGAACTCTTTGGGTGTCTCTCCATATATTAATCACTTGTATAGGTAAATAATTTTATTGCTTTCCATTTTCATTGTTAAAGATAAACACTTTAAGGACTAATCCTGAATCTTTAAATAGTTTTTCAAAAACACGAATTTTGCCAGCACGTGGAATCAAGGAATGAGGGATGCCTAGCGATGCAAGGGATTAAAAGGGAAATTAAAATGAAATCAAAGAACTAGCTGCTTAAAGTGTGATTTCAAGTGCTTACATAAATAAGCATTTTAGTAAAAGTAATCTCTGTTTATTTGAGTTGCTTGCCTAGAAATAACCAATTGATTTTGACTTTCAATTTTACTAGTTAAAAGAATGTACTTATATTTTATAAATGCTTATCAGTATTACAAAATCTGCCAAGTTACAGTGTTACAATAGGGATTTTGGGGGGGAAAGAGATATTTTCCCCCAAAACCATTCCCACACTTCCACGTATACTGTATTTATATTGTAACACCTGTTGACTTTTTTCTAACATGAAACTCCTCCCTTGGGTCTCTGGAAAGTTAAAAATATGCACGTACATATATGTATTATATATGTATTATATACATATGCACACACTCATATATGTGATGTCTGGAGACAGGCTTTGTGCCTGTCATCTGAGGGTCATTCTGGTTAAGTTCAGAGAGGTTTATTGCCAAGAGTAACTGCCTGGTGGTGAAGATTTTTGGACAGGACAAATCATGAAACCACTGACTAAGGTGTGAACATCGTCATCTTCACCAGTGAAGGGATGGAGCACACCAATGAAATCAGGGATCTTCTGAAATGCCAAATCATAATGCTTCTGAGCATAATGTTAGTTTTTTACCCAGACAACTTAAATGAGCTATTTCATAATTTGTACTGAAAATTACAATAAGGCATTCATATTGACAGAACTCAAAAGCATTGTTTTAAATTCTTCCCTTTGTATCTGTGAAGGACTTTCTTCAATGTCTCCTCCCAGAGATGGGTGGATTAAAAAAATCCTCTGGTTTCTTTTAATATAGATTCTACCAACTTGTCTTTTTAAAAATATAGATATTTAATTTGACCTTATCAGTGTTAACCTTGAAAGAATCAGGACTTACTTACCTGAATTCATCAATAATCAACTGGCTCAAAACCTTTTGTAAGCAGTAATGGAAATCTTAATTCTCAGGCACAATTATTGCTTCCTGAAAGGATTAGCTGCACTAAATTATCTAGGGTTATTGAAGCAATTGTAAGAGAGTGGTTCTTGAAAGCCCAGAACCTAAGCACAGAAGGAGGACGGGCAAGGCAGATAAACTGCTGAGAAGATGGGCATATACAAGTTGGATCCACATGTGAAGGGAATGCAGCTTTGGTACAACATGACCATCTCTGTGGAGGGAAGACAATGCTTGGAAAAGGACAAACCCTGGTCCCCCCAAAAGGGAATTTGTCTTCATTAACTGAATATGGGTCTATTTCACTTGGATTCACAAGATTCCAAAAGCAGTGATGGTGATGTCAACAAGCATTATTTAACAGTGCTATGTGCCAAACTCTGCGCTGTGCTGGAAATGCAAAGAAAGGAGAAAATAATCCCTGCCTTCAAGGAGCTCCCATTCTATTGGGGGAAACAGCCTGCAAACAACTACGTACCAACAAGATATATATATAAGATAAATTGAATGAAATCTCCGAGGGAGCCTGGGAGAGACTTCTGAAGAAGATGGGATTTTAGGGGAGATTTAATTCAGAAGACAGAGGTGAGAAGGGAGAAAATTCCACAGACAATAAAAAGTAAACCGAGTCAGGAGATGAAATGTCTTGTGTGAGGAACAGTAATGAGTCAATGAATTGTAGAATATATGTGGAGGGGGGAGAGTATTATGTAAGGATCAGAAAAGTAGGAAGGGGGCTAAGTTATGAAAGGATTTTATATTTGACCCTAGAGGTAGTTATAGGGAACTGCTGGAGCATACTGAATGAGAGGTGTGACTTGTTCTTTAGGAAGACCATTTTGATAAGACACTTGAATGGAGAATGTGCAGAGTAGTGAAAGGTAAAGATGTGGAAAGCCCTGCTGTCTTGTGTAGCAAG
Organism: Notamacropus eugenii; assembly: GCF_028372415.1. NCBI lineage: Eukaryota > Metazoa > Chordata > Mammalia > Diprotodontia > Macropodidae > Notamacropus > Notamacropus eugenii. Next base: position 330,883,206 of record NC_092877.1, read on the forward strand.
TAGACAACAATGGACAAATGATGATTGTTTTTCAATCATTCATAAGAAGTATTTAAAAATATCATTGTAACTTTGGAACAATTTGGAAGAAGACTAAGTGACAAATACTGGCCATATTGAGCTAAATCAGAGTGAGATTGGAATTTGCTAATGATGTTATTGCTGTCAGTGGCAAAGAAGACACCTTGCTATGGTTGGACTCTTAGAGCATCTTCTCTATGTCAGTTCTGATTGGAGCCAATTTCAATCTGTTCAGGATGCTAGCAAGATACTGAAAACAGCAGAGTTGGACCCAGTCTTTGCATATTTTAACTATCCATGCAACCTGTGTGGAGCTCTACAGGAAAATGGAGGCAAAGGGTAACCATAAACATCATGAGGGCACCTTGGAAGCAGAACCTGAGGCAGTTGACATTGTTGATTCTACACTCCTGAAAGAATGGATTGAGTCAAAAATTTCAGCAAAGGACAAGTATGTTCTCATTATATGAGTGGGATGTGCCCAGGAATGAACCCACAGGATAAAATCTAATTCCCAGTCAATCTGGGGAAGATCTAGGAAGATTCCTTTATCTATGATGGTTGACCTTAGAAATTATCTAAAGTACCTACTGGTCAGTGGTGTCAAAGAACAGCAGGTGCTATGTATTGTGTGTTAAAATTATATCTTGTTCTGGTCCCCCCTTGCCGTCTCTTGTCCTCTTGTCAGTAGAGTAGGTAAGTTTATAAGTAGTTGGTATAAAGGGGTAATAGCAGGAAAGAAGATTGCAAAGGGGAACCTGGAAGTCACGTACAAACCATCCCAAAGATCAAAGAATAATTTACAAATTGTTTCATATGGTAACCAAAATTCACATCCTGACAATATGTTCTGAATCAGAAGAATTTGTCTAAGTGCTACTGTCAGGGTTCTGGTCCTATAAGATGTAAATTCCAGACAAATTCCAGATCTTCATAATTCCAGACCAGAAGAATATCCAAAAGGTGCTGAGAACTTTAGGATCATGTAAACATGTTAATTTGGCAGTTTTACCAGTAACTTTGAGATGATCTGGATATGTTAATGAACTAATCCCAAGGTGGCATAGATAAGAGTTAATCTGTTTCCCCAAAAGGCCTATTAAAAAAAGACCTTCAAACTCCTGCCCTTTGCCTCCCTGCCAGCACTCTTCCCTCTCCTAAGGGTCCTTCTTGTGCAAATGCTCCCAACTCTAGTCTAGAGTTATGTAAGTGACTCATCCTCCCCATCCTCTCCCTCATGGTTCCTGCCTCCTTTCATCATCCCATTCCCCCATCCCACACTGGCTCCTTCTGTACCCCTTTTGCCTCTTGTCTCTGCCTTCATGTGTTTTTGCCTCCATGCCCTTTGTTCTTAAAGTGTGATTTCTGCCCCATTTCTCACTGCCAGTTGGGGTCTTTCCTGACAAGTACTCAAAAGAGTACCTGCCCCCATTTCACAATTTCATAAATTGATGATCAATTCATGTCACATCTAATAGCTCAACAAAAGAACTGAAAGATATGAGTTTGTATAGATTGTCTTTCAGATACCTAATGGTTCTCCGAGGTGGACTTATGCAGCGGCTACTACCAGATTCCTCTCACAGAGGAAGACAAGGAGATGGCTATCATTTGTCCAGCTAGATCTTGCCCATTTGAATGTATACTTCAAGCTATCTCTTGGGCATCTGTCAGTTTCCAACAATTGATGGAAAGAGCAGCTGGAGACATGACCTTTCCCAAAGAGTTGGTATACTTGATAACATCGTCTTTGACAAGATCCTAGAAGAACATAGGGAAAGAATGATGAAAGTGTTGAATCAACTAGAGGAAAAATGGACTGAAGCTTTTGATTGATAAATGACAGTTTTGCAGAGTCTCTGCTAAGTGCATTAGTCATATAGTAGCTCAACAAACCCTTGAAAGTCTTATAACTTTGGATATATGGATTAAGAAAGGACCCTAGAACTAATAAAGAACAGACGTCAGTGGTCCAAGATGGTTACAGACCTCACTAAGAAGTGTGAAGCCTGTGCTTGTGTGTAAAAAAAAATTTCTGCCAACTGTCGTCTGCCACCATCTCCTCCTTCGGCTCTGTCTCACATGAAGAGGTGGCCCTTCTCCTTACCAAAGGCAAAACCTCTTTACCAGAAGAAGTGATTTCATTCCACCCCCAGACTCAAAACCTAAGAGTCATCGTCAGCTCCTCTCTCTCTCTCTCTCACTCTCCCCCCGCCCAATGCCAGATGTTGCCAAGGTCCATCTATTTCACCTCTGTGACATCTCCCAAGTATGCCCCCTTCTCTCCTCTGACACTGCCCCTACCCTGGTGCAGGGCCTAATTACTACCCTAGGACTATTTCATTAGCCTGGAGTTTGGTCTGCCTGTCACAAGTCTTTTCCCAGTCCAGCCCATTCAGCTACCAAAGTGATTTTCTAAAGCACAGGTCTGACCAAGTCACCTACTTACTCATTCACCTCTGATGGCTTCAGTTTGCTGCCAGGAGAAAATGTAAAATCCTTGGTTTGGTGTTGAAAACCATTCATAACCTAGATCCCCTCTCTTTCTAGTCTTACACCCCACTTCCTCCTTTTACTCTTTGATCCAATGACACTGCTTCTTTGCCTTCCTCAAACAAGACACTTCATCTCTCAGCCACAGGCATTTTCACTGGGTGTTTCCCATGTCTGGAATGTTCTCCCTCCTCATCTCTACCTCCTGGCTTCCCTTGCTGTTTCCATGTGGTCTCCCCCATTAGATTGTGAGGTCCTCACTTAAAGGGAGTGTCTTTCTTTGTATATTCAGCACTTATCAGAGTGCCTGACATACAGCATGGGCTTGCTAAATGCTTACTGATTGACTTATTGGCAGAGCTGAATTGACTTTCTTTCTTTGGAAGGAAAGAATAAGTCCATAAGTCACATTATGGTAGTTACCAGTCATTCCCTAGAATCTGCACGGATACACCTAGCCATGAACCAAAGAGTTTCCACAGTTGTTAAAATATTGTGGGAGAAATATATTCTAATCTATGGACTTTGGGTCAGGATTCACACCTTCATAACAAGACATAGACTTTGAAAGTACTTTTCCAAAGAGATGCTAGCTTTGGCTAGATTCAAGTCTAGAACAATATCTTTCCACCCTCAAGGGGATGCATAGTGTAACTGATACAATTGCAGGTTCTTGATTGAACATGTTGGTGACACCAAGATCAGAATAGAAATCTCTGTGGAGACAACATACAGCTTTTCTGGTACATGAATGCCAATTCCACCAGGATGATACCACCAGTTTATACTGTACTTTAGAAGGTCCGGGTGATAATCATACCTATATATTGACTTGTGTTTTGGAACTTCTCAAGCTGGAAAAACTATAGACACAACCTTACAGAAAAAGTGAAAAAAGTTTACTATCTAGCACCTTCAGTTCAGAAGAGTGCTGACAGAAACAGTCTATGATATAATGCCCAACTTTATCATCAAGACCTTAATCAAGGAGATAGAGTTTTACTAAAAAATCTTCATTAGACACAACTGTTGGCAGAAAACTACTCCATACATAGTTGTAGAGAGATTGGGAACTTTTTTATTTGTAACATAGTCCCAGACCCTCTCTAAAGATAATTCATTACGACTACAGAATGCCTAAAGATTTACTTCAGTGCAAAGGATACCACCTAGTAGTTTTGCAAAGACCAAAATAGACAATGGCTCAGAAATAGAAATTTCAAGGGAAGAAGATGGTATACTGTAAACCCAACAGCCAGTTTAAATGAGGGGGAGGGGAGAGATTGAACCCAGAGGCAATATTTTTCCTGTCTAGAACTTCAGCTGTAGAAACTTCTAGGGCACCAAGAATGCCCACAGAATATTGTAACATTGTTAGCCAGTCTGGACAGTCCACAAGTGCAGGTTCAGGGAGGTAGGATTACACTTTTATAAAAGGCCTATGATCAGCCTATACTGTCAGCTACTTTAGCTATGGTAGCAGCTAGGTCAACTGGTCTCAGGACATTTGGGTTTATTTGACCAGACTTATTTAGATTATTACAGTGAAAACTGCAGAAGTGGTTACAGATACAGCCAGATCACATATTTTCATTGATGTTTGCGGTAATTATTGCTTATTTGTGCACCTCAAATATATTTGCCTGTTAGGTATGCGTAATTTTTTGGGTTTTCTGTTTGCACATATGCTGCTATATATGGATGTTCTGTTGTAATGTAAATTTACTGATCCTACTTATGAAATTGCTTTTTATGCAAATTTACTTGTATAGACATTATATGTACTATTATGCCATGTGCATGTAATGTCATGCCTGTAGTTTAGACCTATATTCACTGAGAGCTCTATTCAAAATGTGAGACTATGGACAAACATGCCAAAGCAGACTCTTGTTGATACAAATTAATCCTTTAAATTAATTGTTTAATTAATATGAATGTCTTTTATTTATATAAATATCCTTTAAATTAATATCAATCTAAGCAAACATGATTAAAGAGGTAAATCCTGGAAAAAGGTATATCCCCAGATAATTATTTTGGATTAATTGCAATTGCTTCATTCTCTTAGTACAGACATTTGACAATTGACCACGTTGATGAACATTCTCTGAGCTCATCAATAAAGTCCTTTTAAAGTCACCCATGAAATGTTAAATACACAGAAGGAGACCTCCAAGACATTGGATCAGTCTTCCGTTGAAGATTTAGTCGGTGGGGGAGGGGGAGAGACATGAGAAAGTATTGCACAGCTTGAGTTGGGGCTGGATTGCCTTTTGAACCTTTGGAGGGTGTACTCGTATTAAGAAGATCACAGAACCATTATAGTACTGTTTGTACCTTAAGAGTTTTTGGTTCATGAAATCTGCTCTACTTATCCCTCATTAAGCACCATAAATAAGCAGCTAACATCTATGGAGTTAGTGAGATATTCCTACAATATTCTAAGCATTGGTTAACCCGGTTACAGTAGTTTGGGGTTATGGGTGAAGCTTACGTGGAATGATTTTTGAACTTGAATATAAACATTTCCTCTTTATTCATGTTGTTCCTAGTGACCTTGCTGATGCTTCCGTGATCTTTCAGCTGTATGAAATGACCCGGGTCCCAGTAGAATGGAGCCGTGTCAATAAACCTCCTTATCCTGCACTTGGGGGTAACATGAAAAAGGTAAATGAAGTAGTTTTGTATCTGTCATTCTATAGACTAGTTGTTACTATATTGATCTCTCCCAAAGACTTGAGGCATTCACGAGGCTTAGAAGTGAGGAGTCTGGCCACAGGGATCTAATTCAAACATTTCTTGAGGTAATTTGCTTTGTTTCATATCTGTTTTTTTGTAGTTTTGGAAAGATATTAGTACCTCAAAGCAAGCATAATAAACAGCCATTTTATGCTATCTCCAACCGGTGGTGCTTTATAACACATAAATCTAAAACTTTAATATATTTCTTCTCTTACTCATGTGTTCCCAAAATTCTGTATCTACTTATCTAGCCTCTTTAGGTGATATCATTCATTCAATAAATATTTTTGAGTGCTTGTACTGAAGTGCACAACACTGTGACAGATGTTATGGGCGACAGAAATAATATTTAATTTTGTCTTCTATCCAAATCACTGGAGATAGTGGTTTTCTTGAATCTCTTGGTTTTTGGCCTCTCCCTAATTCCAGGACGCTATATTACCTTTCTAACTGCTCACTCCTTTGAAGGTTTTTCTTGTTTATGTCAGATAACTGCAGCTATTCCCTAAGGCTAAGAGGGACAGTGTTAGAAGGGAATTCATCCACTTTCCTGGCCTTGGTTACAACTTATAAACATGGCAAATTCCACACTTCATCTGTTTTCTGGTTGGTGTCTCTAGGTACCTTTAGGATATGTTCAGTTGGCTGTTTTTATTAAAATCAAATATTTCAAAAAAGGAATTAATCTTTTCCCTCAATTCTTTCCCAATTTGGCTGTAATTGTCAGTGATATCACTGTCTTCCTAAGCCCCACAATTGCAACCTTGGAGTAGATTTTTTTCCCCTCCAAACTCTTCTGTTTTACTCCATATACATGTTGTAGCCAAGTTGGCTATATAGCATAGTCCCATGTATCAATTTTTAATTAGCAGATTTTTTCAGGCTTTTAGAAAGCATCTCCCATTTTAAATTGTAAAATTAAATTGTATCCACTGCCTATCCTCCCACTAAAAAGGAAGTACTACAGCTAGCACACTGAGACTCCAAAAATTGGACATCTGTTCCTTCACTTTTAAAATTCTGTACATTTGGACTTCTTTTATAGAGAGTATATTTACCTATAAAGTCTACTGGAAATGAGAGAGAATTCATAATATTATAGAATTTCAATCACTGTGTGATATTTTTAAATATTTTAATTTTTTCTAAATGCATAAAAACTGAGTTCTAAATTCTCTCCTTCCCCTGTCCCTTCCCTGAGATGGTAAGCAATTTGATATAAGTTATACATGTGCAGTTATGCAAAACATATCTCCATATTAGTCATGCTGTGAAAGAAAACAGACCAAAAAAAAAAACTACACACATACACACACACAGAGTGAAACATAGTATGCTTCATCCGCATTCAGACTCCATCAGTTCTTTCTCTGGAGGTGGATAGCATTTTTCATAATAAATCCTTGGAAGTGTCTTGAATCACTGTATTGCTGAGAATAGCCAAGTCATTAAGAGCTGATCATCATACAACATTGTTGTTACTGTGTACTCTGTACTGTGCTCCTGGTTCTGCTCACTTCATTTTGCATCCATTCATGCAGTCTTTCCGGGTTTTTCTGAAATCATCCCACTCATCATGATTCCTTACAACACAATAATATTACAACATCACAATTACGTGCCACAACTTGTTCAGCCATTTCCCAGTGGATGGACATCCCCTCAATTTCTATTTTTTGCCACCACAAAAAAAGGTGCTGTAAAAATTTTTGTACAAATAGGTCCTTTTCCATTTCTTTTGATCTCTTTGGGATACAGACCTAATAGTGGTATTACTGGGTCAAAAGGTACGTACAGTTTGATAGCCTTTGGACAAACTGCTCTCCAGAATGGTTGGATCAGTTCACAACTGCCACCAACAGTACATTAATGTCCCCATTTTTCCATACCCCCTCCAAGATTTATCATTTTCCTTTTCTGTCATTTTAACCAATCTGGTAGGTATGAGGTGGTATCTCAGAGTTGTTTTAATTTGCATTTCTCTAACCAATAGTGATTTAGAGCATTTTTTTCATAAGAATGAAGTTTAATTCTTAAAAGGGCAATTGCTTTTAAATCCTCAATTTGGGGTATAAGCAGAAATAGTATTGAATACATAAGATGTTAAGAGATGCTTAGATCATTATCTATGTTAGCAGAATTTTGATGTATACTTATCTTTTATCTTGATAAGGCTTATACTTATATTTGTAGCTTGAAAATTGTAACTATGCAGTGGAACTTGGAAAGAATAAGGCCAAATTCTCCTTGGTTGGGATTGGTGGGCAGGACTTACATGAAGGAAATTCTACTCTTACCCTGGCATTGCTATGGCAGCTGATGAGAAGGTAAGGATAAGTAAGAGCTAAATATACCAACCACAAATTGTCCTTTCAACCAGTCATTTAAACTAAATTTTATAGTTGTTTTCAAATTGCACAGAGAATAAAGGAAACTCCAGACTCCAAACTCTAAAATTTGATTTACTGTTGATAAGCACCATTTAATGTAAACCACAGTGTATCTGAAAAAAAAAAGACGTTCCATTTATGAAATAGAAGCAAAATTCAATGATTAATTTTACAAAGACATTTCATAATGCTGATTGTTAACCTTTTGAAAAAAACAACATGTCTCTGGATTCTTGTTAGTGAACTTTGTTCAATGTAATTAGCAAACTGCGAGGGTATAAATTTCTTTAGAACTAATTATTCTATAATAAGCCGCTAAGAGTTTATATCAGTGACCTGATGTAAGTGTATGTTATATTCCAGCATTTTATTTCCACTGCAGGTATACATTGAATGTACTATCAGATCTTGGAGAAGGTGAAAAAGTAAATGATGATATTATTATTCAATGGGTGAATCAAACTCTTAAAGAAGCAAAGAAAAAAACTTCAATTTCCAGCTTCAAGGTAAATACGAGACTAATATACAAACATGTGAAAGGAATTAAATTTAATGTCAAATGAGAAATATGGACAGTATGTCATATAGCTTAGATTTAGTGGAGGGTTACATATTGGCATCACCAAAGCAAGTTTCGTTACCATAACAAAAACAACAACAATGAAAATAATAAAGCTAGTTACTTGGTGTTGGATAGAGAAAAAAACCCAATTATTTCCATTTCTTAACTTTTTTGCTGGTTATCTCAGCACCCATATTGACAAAGCTGAAGGGTGTCAGAGTAGGCAAGTCTATTGTATGAGAAAGGAAAACAAGCAAAAAGCCAAACGTAACTTTGTCCTTATAAGAAATAAAACAGAAAATAAAAAAATTATCATTGCTTATGTAGGACCTATAATGCTTTGTGCTCCCTGACAGCAGTTTCAGAACTGTACTGACATCATTTCCAAGGCATAACAGAACCAGCCAGATTCAAGTGGGATTGAGAAAACGGGTAGGAAAACAATCTTGTCATCTAATTTATAATAACCCTTAGCATTCACTTATATGCACTTTTAATCAGTGAATCATAAAGCATTCACACCGTACATATACATTCATATATATTCCCACTAATTTTAATGCATTTTTAGTTTTGTGTTGGTTTTGCATGCATGCTCAAGTCAGAAATCTAAGCATGTTTGCTTGTACACATACAGTGAGTCATCTATCCTACTTTGCTGTTTCATCTGCCTTGTGTTTGTGTTTCCATTATAATATATGGGAAACCTTCAGTCAAATTGTACTTTGGGGAAAAACATCATAATAAAAAAAGTATTTTATGGGAGAAAGGAGGGGGAGGAAGAAATTTGTATTTCTTAATATCAGGGGCAAAAGTAATTCAAATATGGAGGTTAGGGGAAAGGAGAAGGGGTCTTCTGAAAACCCATGCTTATCTGGTCTGGGCAAGGGAAGGGTCAAAAAATATGATAGTCATAGAAGCAGAACAATGAGCCAGGGACTAGGCTGCTATAAGGGGGGAAAGAATTTGCAAAAAGAAATGAACAGAAACCCCTAAGAGTATCTAACTTTTTAAAAAAATTGTCATCCTGTCTTTGAAAAGAGTAATAATTAATTCAGGACATTAAAAGTTGTAAAGCCATGAATAAAAATCATAAAATTTTAGTTCAAGAAGATGCCTGAGATCACTTTTTCTAATCTTTTTTTTTTTTTAATGTGAGGAAACCGAAGCCATAAGAAGTTAGTAACTTGCCTGAGGTCACCCAGCATCATAGGACAGCTAGATTTATAGAATTACTTCAGATACAAAGCAATAAAATAGCCTGATGTCAATAAATATTCATGGACTCCCTGCTATGTGCAAGTCCCTCTTCTCTATACCCGGGTTGAAGGGGGTACAAAGAGATATAAAACATGGCCTTTGTTCTCCAGCTTTTTATACTTCAGACATAGAGAAAAAGATATAGACATATGAAAGGTAATTTTGACACAACCAGTCCGTAAAAGGTAAGTAAAAAATTAATAGCATGAGTCACACATGTTTTTAGGAGTTCAGAGGACCAAGAGATCTCTTCCAGTTAGGGTGGTCAGAAAAGAGGTAAGATAAAAGCTCACCTTTGAAGGCTGGTTGGATAGGCTTTAGGCAGGTCAATAAGATGAAAGACAGGTAGCATCCAAAGTTGTGGGAACAATTATAACAGAGTTGTGGATGCTGTCCAGTTTTATTCAGGGGATACTGAACAGAAAGCTTGGCTACATTGGATAATTCATGACAAGAAGTAGTGAGAAATAAAGCTAGAAAGATTTGGATTAGGGCTAGGTTGCAGACAGTCTTGAATGCCAGACTAAGGAATTTGGATTTTATGCTGTAGTTACTGGGGAACTTTAGGCAAATGGTTGGAAGAAACCCTGGTTACCATCTATTCTAATCCATACATGAAAGGAATCCCCACTCTGACACGCAACAAGTGGTCATCCAAGGAGGCAGAACTGTCTCTTGAAGTGACCCATTCCACTTGGTGATGGCTCTCATTGTGAAGAAGTTTTCCTGGCTTCAAGCCTAAAGTGGCCTCCTTGAAACTTCTACCCTTGGCTCAGCTGTCTAGGGTCTAAAATAGTCACTTGACTGCCCTTCAAACACTTGAAAAGAGCTTTCAGGATCCTCTCCTGCTTCTGCAAGTTTTCTGTTCTGTAGTCTAGACATCTGCAGTCCCTTCAGCCAGCCCTCTTATGAGATGAACTGAAGGTTATCTTGGTTGCACTTCATTCAGCTGGTCAAATATGTTTCTTAAACTGTGGTGCTCAGAAGTAGGGCTTGATGAGTGCAGACAACAGGGGGATTTTTACCTCCTTATTCCTGAAAGTGATGCCTTTCTTAAAGCAGCCCAAGATGGTGCTTTGTGGGCTGCTACATTACTCTGCTGACTCACTGAGCTTCCAGTTCACTAAAACCTCAGATTTTTTTCAGATCTATTGTCTATAACCATGCTTCCTCAGCCTTTGAAGTTGATTACGTCCCTAAGCATAAAGCTTTTTATTCATCTCTATTGAGCTTATTATATTAGATTTAGCTCAGTGCTGTAGTCTGGATCCTGGACTTTGGATCCTGACTCTGTCCTCCCCTTTGTTGGCCATCTCTCCCCGCCTTGTGTCTTCTTCAAGCCTGATGAACATACTATTGATGCCTTTATTGAAGTCATTAATAAAAATGTTATATAGCACCAGGCCAAGTACAGATCCTCAGCATATTCCATTAGAGACCTCTTGCCATGTTGGCAAGAAAGCATTAACAAGAATTTTTAAAGGCTGTAAGACATCTGTCATATGTATAAAAAACAAATATTCTTTGCCTCAGGGTTCCTAGGATGGGAGACTTACTGATAATACCATCGTATTGGATATGCTGCTTCTAATAGGGACATCAGGAGGTAAAGGTAGGAGGGAAAGCACTGAGGTCACTTTTAAGCTCATTGAATCTGAGGTAACACTGGGGTATCTTGATGAAATGTCTGGAAGGTCATTAGAAATGCAGGATTGCCAACCTGAAGAGAGAGCAAGATTGGAGATGTATATTTAGGAGCTATCTAGAAGCTAAAGCCCAGAATGGAAGCCAAGGCAATATAAGGAAAAGAATAGGCCTGGAATGGAGAATGTGGAATATTTGTCCTATGTTCCTTTAGAAGCCAAGTGGCAACAAGGTCAGGGCACATGAGAAAAGTGGCATTGGACCACTAGTTCCTTGAACATGGCAAAAACTGCCAACTGGGGTTGGTACCTCCATATGCTGCTTCTCTCTACCACTTAGGAGACTTTTCTCTCCCACTTTAGTACCTTCCACATATCCTCAACCCCCAGGTCCCTGTTTTTGCGACTACAATTTTACCTTCCCTCTTTAATCTAACTGCTTGGCACTGAACCACTTTGCTTCACCGCACATCTCCAGCAGGTTTTCCCAGAAATTACATTCTCTTTCATCCCCATTTTCTCACTAATCTTCACTCTCTCCCTGTCTACTGCCTACAAACATACCCAAGTCTCCTCCACCCTCAAAAAGTCTGTACTTGATTCATCTATCCCTGTTCATTGTTTTACTCTATTTTTTCTTCCTTTTGTGGCTAAACTCCTTAAGAAAGCTGTCTATAATTGATGCCTCCACTTCCTTTCCTCTCACTCTCTTCTTAACTCTCTGTAGTCTGACTTTAGCTCTTATTCAACTGAAACTACTCTCTCCAAAGTTAGCAGTGATCTCTCCCTGGTCAAATCAAATGGCCTTTTGACAGTTCTCCTCTCTCTCTATCTTTCTGAAGCATTTGACACTGTTGATTACCATCTTGTCCTTGATACTAATTTTCTCTAGGTTTTGAGACATTGTTCTATTCTGGTTCTCCTTTCTGCTGGACCACCCCTCAGTCTCCTTTGCTGGATCTTCATCCAGATCACACCTGATAATCATAGAGGTGGCCCAAGGCTCTGTCCTGGGTCCTGTTCTATTCTCCCTCTTGATGATCTAATTCACTTGACCTAATTAGCTCCCATGGATTCAACTAGCCTTTCTATGCAAATGACTCTCAGATCTATTTGTTCAGCTGTAACTTCTCCCTGACTTCAGTCTCATATATCTAGCTGATATTCAGACATCTCAAACTGGATGGCTGATAGACAGCTTGAATTCAACATATCCAAAATTGAATTCATTATCTTTCAACCCCTAAATCTCCCTTTCCCTAACTTTTCTATTACTACTGTGGTTACAATCCTCTTCCCAGTCACCCAGGCTTGCAGCCTGTCATCCTTGATTCTTCCACCTTTTTCCATATCCAATCAGTTTCCAAGTCCTGTCATTTCTACCTCCATAACACCTCCCATTCATGTTCCTCTGAAGCAGCCACTACCACCACTCCAGTCCAAACTCTTATCATTTCTTGCCTGGACTCTTGAAGTAGCCCACTGGTTGGTCTTTCTGCCTCAAGCCTCTCCTTACTCCACTCCATCCTCCTCCATTCAAATGTCAAGTTGATTTTGCTAAAGTGCAGGTGTTACCATGTCAAATCCACCCCCCACTCCAATCAACTCCAGTGGTTCTCTGTTGTCTTCAATATCCAACGGTTAGCTTTTAAAACACTTTCCAACCTGACCCCTTCCTGCCTTTCCAATCTTCTTCACCTTACTCACACCCATGGCCTCCTTACTATTCCTTGCATTCCATCTCCTGCCTCCAGGAATTTTTACAGGCTGCCTTTCATGCCTGGAATGTTCTCCTTTCACATCTCTGCTGCCTAACTTCAAGTCTTAGCTAAAATCCCAACCCTTACGAAAACCTTTTCCCTGTCCTTAATCTTAGTTCCTTTTCTCTGAGATTATCTCTAATTTACTCTGTATATATCTCATTTTTACACAACTGTTTGCACATTATCTTTCCTCCCACCTCGACAGAAAGCTCCTTGAAAGCAGACTTTTTTGGCCTTTCTTTGTATCCCCAGGGCTTTGCACAATAGCTGGCACACAGTAGGTGCTTAATAAGTGTTTGTTGACTGACTGACTGACAGACACATATTTGGCTTCTGCCTGTAGTCCATCTACTTGTCCCCCTCCATCTCTCCTGTTTAGCTAATCTTATGTTTTATCTTTTCCAGGGAAACATTAAGTACAGACTTAACAATCAACAATTTAAAGAATGAAATACATCAATTTATAGAACTTTCTTGAGGTTCAGTGGGTCTGTTTCCCTTGAAGGCTTATGACCCTTATAGCATAGCATAGCATAGTCTAATAGAAAGAACATCAGCCTCCAGGCTGGAATTGAATCTTGGTTGGATACTTAGCTGTGGTACCCTGGGCAAGGGACTCAACTTCTCTGACTTTTAGTTTCCTTATCTATAAAATGGGTGTACTAATACTTGGACTCCCTATATCTCTGAATTGTTGTGAAGAAAGTCTTCTGTAAACCTTGAAGTGGCATCTAAAAGTGAACAGTTATTACATAGTACCAGCTGGCCTGTTAAGGCACTGTTCATCGGCTCCATATTCATTTTAGCTAATGCTTTATAAAATTCCCCAGTAGCACTTCCTAATATAGGCGGTGCCTTGATAATCAGTATAAAGGACTATGGTATTAATGTAGCTACCAAAGGGAGATGTTGGAATGATTAGCTTAAGTGATGTATGCCAAGGGATTGGCTAGAGAGATGCTAGGTTAGATGAAAAGAAAAGTGTGTAATTGCCTTCATTTATATAGGCAAAAGAGGCATTCTGGTGGTTAATGAGGTTGGTAGTAATAAATATATGAATCTTCACCACTTGTTTTTTAGGATAAATCTATTAGCACGAGTTTACCTGTATTAGATTTAATAGATGCTATCGCACCAAACGCAATTCGCCAAGAAATGGTCAAGAGAGAACACTTGTCCGATGAAGACAAGCTGAATAATGCTAAGTAAGTGCTAATGTTTGTTTTTTTTTGGCAAATGAGGGCTGTCCTTTGGATTTTGGAACATTCTAGAAGGAAAACAGACTTTATTCATAAAATTGATATTGTGATAGAGTTTGGGGAAATTTGTTGTAATAGAGTTTGTGCTTCAGAACTTTTCAAGAAATTATTCATATTTACCAACATATTTTACTACTTACTTAAAACCTGATCAGTGCAATTGTAGTACAGTACACAATAAGGACCAGGAAAATGAGATGTTTTTCTTGTCTTTTCAAGATATGCCATTTCGGTTGCTCGAAAGATTGGTGCCCGGATATATGCCCTACCGGATGACCTGGTAGAAGTGAAGCCAAAGATGGTTATGACGGTGTTTGCATGCTTAATGGGGAAAGGACTGAACAAAATAAAATAATGAAATGTGCAATTAATATCCTGCCATGCTAAACATATTGAATGCCTCACAGTTTACAGAATTCTGAAGTTTAGTGGGTACAAAACCAGAGATTATTTGTATGCACAATGGTTATATATTCATTAATGATATTTAGCATCTTGTTTATACTATTTAGAATTTGTCAGCCTTTTTAGATAATATGATTTAGTAATTAATTCTGATTATACAAAGTGTTCATTACCAGGCTCAGATTTTTGGCATTGAATTATTTTCTTTTCCCTAAAATACCATTAAATCATGACTGGTTTGTTTTCTTTCATAATGTAAAAACAACTGACCAACTTAATACATTATTTCAGGACCTGATGGGGAAAACATACTTCATTTTTGTGTCTTTTAATTTTAATCACAAATGTATTTAAAGTCATGCTCTATAATTCAGCCTTTTCATTTTTTTTCCAAATATGCAACATAATCATCAAACTAGCCTTGTCCTCTAAATTTCTATAGTGTCTGAAATTGAAAGTGACAAATATATTGTTCATTAATATTAAACTTTTTATATGAGAACCAATTCTTGAATAAAACCAATATTTTGCTCTCTTGTTTAAACAACTATAGCTTTTTACTGAAAAATTAACCAAAACTGTAGTGCTGTGACTTTCACATTTAGTAGTTTGATAATGTGGCATTAAACATATGGCATATTAAACTTAGCAAGATATCATTTAGAGTCGTATTGTGCAAAAACATTTGAAATATTTAGAGTTATGAGAATGTGTGAGAATTTGCCCAATTAAGTCTTTACTTTGTGTCCAGCAATGTTCAGTTTTTTGATATATGGTCTATGAATGTTTTAGGAATTCTATTCATTTAAACTCACAATTGGTAACC
Source organism: Notamacropus eugenii (assembly GCF_028372415.1). Lineage (NCBI taxonomy): Eukaryota > Metazoa > Chordata > Mammalia > Diprotodontia > Macropodidae > Notamacropus > Notamacropus eugenii. The sequence goes on from NC_092877.1 coordinate 330,898,573, forward strand.
TCCTCCCTCTTTCTTCCCAAGCTCCCTTTGTGGCCAGACCTCTGCTGGCATATGGCTAGACAGGTTGACCTCATCCTGCACTGGCCACAGCTTACTTAGGAACCAATAGATGATATTCTTTCTGTAAAAAAAAAAATGGATAAAGATAATATTTAGTTTATAATACCTTTCCATGTTCTTTCATAGCTGGAGAGGCAACATGGTACAGTGACAAAAAAACTGGATTGAGAGCCTGGGGTCAGATCCCAGTCCTGCTGCTTACCACTTCAGTGACTTTGGCTAGATTGCTTGACAAATATGGACCTCAGTTTTTTCATCTTTGAGATGAGGATGTTGAACAAAGTGACCTCTGAGATCCCTTCTCACACTATATCTATGACTCTAAGTTTCCTTCAGATTGGAAATGAATGGTTACTACTAGTATCTGTTATATACCAGTTGGATTAGATGACCTCTGAGCTCTTGAAATGCTGTGAATAGGGAGTAGATATATTTTAAGCCAGTCCATTCTCATGGTTGGTTGCTACCACTTAAAATTCCAATTTCCATCTCCAACCTCTGATGCTGTGCCATGTAATGAAAGCTCTATCCCTTATATTTCACAGGGAGTAAGTAAACTGGATTTCCTCTTCCATATTTACCACTGCTTAAAGGATGGATAAGTGTCAGGGAAAAGGAAGAACATCCATTTCTTTGGAAAGGAATATTTGCAATAAAATTATTTGCAAGGGGAATCTTAATGTAACATTCATTTGCAAAAACGGTATTTTGCCTTTATTTTCAGTTATGACTAGGTAATTCCAATGTGTGGATTAAAACCTCTTCTAACCCTTCAATGAGATCATTTAAATCACATTTAAAATTTTCCTCCCTGATTTTATCATTAAATTTATATAAATTGTGATGAGAATATTTCCCCCTGACAAAATGTATTTAATAAAGATGTTATATATGTAGAAATGTGTCCATTTTTCTTCCATTTAAAAAAATGTGTAACCTTTAAAATGATAAACCTACATTCCAGAAAATAATGTTAAAGTAGTAAATTTGTTTTTAAATAAAATGCTTTTCACGCTGTTTTTTAAACCACCACCAGGTGGTGTTGGTAGCTGCTCAACCCAATCTTGCTTTTCAAAAAGGATCAGAGTCCTGAGGAGTCTCATGGTTATCCTGAGAATTTGCCTATGCCAATGCATGGAATAAGTGCCTCACTCTCTCTGATTTTCATGGCAGTGACCTTTTATTCCTCAGCTTCACCTCTTGCAGGGCAGTGCCAATTTTTTGGCAAGGGATGTGTACCATCAGTGGAATTGGGAATTCTAACCCAATTAGAATTTGTGTCTGAGCTCTCAACTCAACCGGCCAAACTTCTTGGACTTGCTTTATTTCTTTGAAGCCCTAGTTATATGATCTTGGCATAATGAAATTCTCCACAGAGGATGACAAATAAGTTTTGGATGCCGTAAAGCAAACAAATGGCCTATAATAATTAATATACCATGCTTAATGGAATAAAACGTCAAAGAGTCTAAAACTCTTCCAGTCCTTGGGAGCTCCCTCCCCCTCTCCTCAGGAGAGGAGCTGCCTTAAAATTGTGAATTCCAGGAAAGGCACAGTTTGAATTGGTTTAGTATTCCACAGCAAAGGAGTGCCCATTCATCGTTCATACACAAGTCTAGTAAGGAGGTCTTCAAATGAGGAGGTAGAATTCTCCCTAGGTCTGAAACAAAAGTTCATGACACAGACTCAGGGGAAGGCAGAATACTCAGCAGCTGATATTCTTGGTCCTATGTTGTCCTCCCAGGGTTCACCAGCCTTATATGGCCACAACTCTGCCATCAGGGAACAATGAGGGAACTCAGCAGCAAGAAAGTCACCCCAAACAATGCGCATTCCACCATCCCATCCTCTCTTACCCTGAATGCTGACTTTTTGACCATCTTCTATCTTGATCCAGAGCCTGAAGTCCCCGCTGCTCCTTGAAACAGAAAGGGGAGCTCTAGAACAAGCAGTGCTTTTTTTTCCTGCACTTCTTTGATATTTTCATAGGCAACATTTATCAGGAAAAAAAAGAGTAAGCAAGTGATTCAAACGTAGCACAAACCAAAGTCAGTCTCACGAACCTGTCCTCAGGAAGAGATGATTTAAACCTAGAGTCACAATTATTAAAGCCTCTTTGTTGCCATAGATTTAAAGTTCCTACAATAACTTCTTGGTACGGTTTCTGGGTTGGGACGGAGTAGAAGGAACTACTCTAAACACCAAGTTGCTGCTAGGGTTGACATATGCTCTAGCATTTTCTGTGACCTGACTGATGCGCTGGCATCAACATAAATGGTATCAACACAATGTCTGATCTATAGTTACAACTACTGGGCAGGTGCACAATTAACTGAATCAACACGTCCAAAGAGGGGTTGTCACTGACTTGAATTACTCTCATTGCCTTACTCTGCCAGTTTCTTCAGGGTGGGTATGAGAGGAAAGGGAGATTTGGCTTCTAAACCCCCAAGCTCAGGCTCTAGGTGTCACTAACACAATTGTTGTCCTCCTTGGGCTGTGGTAGAGATTTGAATGTTTTTATCTCTGTTCCTCAAGGAGATACATTTCCAGCTATGGATAATGTACATGTCTATATGAATATAAACTGTATGTATGAAGATATGTATATTTAATCTATATACGTGAAATAAATAGAAAATGTTTTCAAACACATAAAATAAGATATATAGGATAACAAAGAAAAACAATAGAAATTTATGAAAATATTTTTAAAACAAGGTAAGAAAACTTATCTTAAAGAGTTGTATGAGATACAAAGAGATGAAGTGATTTACCCATAGAGGCACAATCAGTATGTGTCAGAGATGAGACTGGGACGCCATATTTTTCTGATTCTTGGGCCAACTCTCTATCTCCTATGTATAATGCCTATAGTACATAGAAAGAACTTAAGAAATGCTTCTTAACTGACTAGGCCATGCTGCCTCTAATGTACAAAAAGATGTAGATACACATATACATATATGTGCTTCAACAGACAGATGGATAATGTCCTAAGTCATCTGAGAGTCATTGTTGATCTTAAATGATCGGACAGGAGAGTCCTGAGGAATGAGTTCCCTCTGTTGTACTTTCTAGGATGTCCTGAATTCTCTCTGGATGCTCAGACTCATCAAACCCATTCTGAATTCCTAGAGAAACCATATTCGTATTTAAGTTTGCTCCTTTAGGAAGCTGTCCCCAGTGATCAGTCCTTCATATGCTGACTTTTCTTTTAGTGTGTCTACTTCATCTTTCTCTGCTCCAGCAAACAAATGCAGTTCTCAATTCTCCTTTGATGTAAATCAGGAGTCTCCCTGAAGACTTGGGTTGCCAGAGCTCCACATCTCAGGCCTCAGTATGTGCAAGCTGGACTGTACAGTACAGTTCTGCCCAGTACAGCACACTCCCCATATTTTCCTGTGATTATTTTAGAAGCCTGAGGCTGGTTTTAAGCTTTTTTTTTTTTTTTGGCTCTTTTAGCCTAATAGTATTTCCCATTTATATTATTCCCTCTTCAACTTCCCCTATTAGAATCTCTACCTTTATTCCAAGTACTGCTTTCTACATTTAGTCTTTCTTGGTCTTCCAAATTGTGTCTCTTCCTCTACCACCAATACCTTGGACAGATTTTTTATCTATCTACATATGTATGTAGGGCAGCTAGATGGTGCAGTGGTTAGAGTTCTGGGCCTGGAGTCAGGAAGATCTGAGTTCAGATTTGACTTCAGACACTTACTAGCTGTGTGACCCTGGGTAAGTCACTTAACCCTGGCTGCCTCGGTTTCCTCATTTATAAAATGAGCTGGAGAAGGAGATGGCAAGCCACTCTAGTATCTCTGCCAAGAAAACCCTAAATGGGGTCACAAAGAGTCAGACATAATTGAAATGACTGAACAAATATATGTACATGTTGTCTTCCTTTGTTAGGTTATAAATTCAAGGTGAGAGACTTTCCCTTTTGTTTTTGTACCTCCAGTGCTTGACACATAGTCAAGCTCAATAATTGTCATAGTCAAGAGGCTTAATAATTGCTTGCTGATGAATTGCTCTGATGTAGCTAACTGCCTGAGGTAACGTTGTTTCATTATGTGTTTTATAGATCAGTGCTTTGTGGAAGTATTCTGGTACCAGGCCAGCAATACACTTAAAAGATAAAGAAATCTGACAACTAAGATTATTTGATTTGAGATAGAATAATCCCAGTGCATCTGTGAGTGACTTTTCTATTTTAGCTGACCTGTTTTTAATTAAATAAATGTCTGATGTTGGACTGATTAGTTCTCATATTCCTGTATGGAAGGAGGGATATGGACTGAACTAGAAGGTCACTGTGGGAACCAAGAGACAACATAGAAGAGTGTCCCAAAAACCTTGGTGCAGTTTTAAGTCATTAAAATTTAAAACTACACTAAGACTTTTGGGACACCCTATATAATAGAAAGTGCTCTCGAACTCTGATTTGAAGGAAGGTGAAAGGTTCCTTGCTTTGGATCCACCTACACTTATTTTCCTTAGAGAATCTGGAGCTGCCTAAGGGCTGGGGTCATTGTGTGCTGGAATAGCTCTACTAGTCCTTAACTCCAGTTGTAGGTTATATATGTCTACATGAGTCTGTCTTTTGTATATAGGGTTTGTAGGGTCAAGTGAAAAGATAGAAACCTCTAGATTCTCCTCTATCCCTCTCCAAGGGAGACTTTGATTCCTTCAAGGAAAGACTTGAGAAGATTGCAGCTGGCCACTCCCTTCTCCTTAGGGACAGGATACCAGTCTGGAATTATTTCTATCTGCCCCCTTAACTACTGAAAGTGTAGGGAAATAAATTTTTGGGTCAAGCCACTCTTCTAGGCACTATCCCTTAACAGGGACTATATCTGAAAGTTTGACTGATTCTTTCCCACCAAATGTCAGTTCCACATAACCATCATACATAGTGCACAGCAAATAAATCCATTTATCCAAGTTGAAAACAAATAGAAAACAGAGAGACTGTACAGATTAGAATGTAATGGCCAATACACAGAACAAATGCACTCCCTGATTGGGAGTGTGAACAGCCAAGAGAGTCCTTGATCTCAGCCAGCAGAAAATTGCCTAAAGTCTCTAGAGTGGCAAGCCGGGAATAGAATCCTCTACATGTTGGCCTCTTCCCAGTGTCTCTCTCCCTTGAGAGATCTCTCCCTAAAGAAAGTCTGGAACTGATGTATTCTCTCAGAAGCCCAGAACCTCTCCTCTCAACTCCACCTGTCACAGTGGTCAAGAGCATTAAGGGATCATACTCTGCTCCAATTAGGAATTTTATGCAAATGCCAGGTTTGAGCCCTGGATTACACAATGAAAATTCATGTTGGGCTCATACAAAGTATGAGAAATAGACCTCTACAATCAGTTGTCATAAATGCTTCAGGGAAAACTGGGGTTGGTTTCAGTGCCTGTAGAGATTAATTTTATCAAACTGCCAAGCCCATAGCCATGGTATTTTACAAAATACCCAGTAACATAACAGAATGGGAGATAGACTACATGATTCTTGACTTCAGAGGGGTTTCAAGCTAATATAGACAAGAAAATTGATTTTAAAACATGCAACATATTGAAAAAAAAGCTGATTAAAAGCTGTTAAAAGTCTAATGTAGTAATGGAGCAATTGGACTGGAAAAGAGAACTGCATTCCAGTCCTGGGTTTTCTACTAACTCCCAGTGTAGCCTTTTTAATCTATAAATTGGACAGAATGATTTCAAAACTCTTCCAGTGCTAGAAGATCAAACCTAATGTTGACTTGGAGTGGCCTTTGAATGACGGGAAAAGATACATGTTGACTGATAAAGAAGTGGGTGACAGTAGGAAAACACGGGGATGATCTAAATTAGAGCATATGCAAAGATGGTAAACAAATTTTTCTCATTGTAGAAGACTGGAGCAGACAGGGTCAGAGCAAAGTTATTCACATGATGCAGTGTTTATTTGGAGCTCTAAAGTCATTTAGATAATGGTACTGTACTGTGCCATAATTGGTAGTTACTCTGAATAAAAAGCCATAACAATTAGATAGAAACAATACATTATTCATGCGTCTGCACTTAGGGCACTTTAATCATACATGAATGATGGATTCATCTAAGAGATCACAGAATTTTAGAAAGTTAGAGTTGGAAGCAATCTTATCCACTTTGTCACTCTATCCAACTCCCTCAGTTTACAGATGAAACAAACAAGGCCAAGGAAAGTTAGAGAGATGACTTGCCCCATGTCTCACAGCAAGTATGAAGCAGTGCTAGGATTGAACCCAGATCTTTGAAAACATATTCAGTGCTCTCTTCACTATTACATATATTTTTAAGGATCCATAGTTTCATTGGTGTAGCTACCTCTACACCAGTGTCTTAATGAGATCTTAATGACCTTCTCAGCCATTAAGAATTGCTATAGCTGTAAAATGAATCATCCCCCAGTTCTGTGATGAACCTCCTTGAGTTTAGCTAGGCTAATCCTAGAACAGACACATAGTTCATTGCTGGACCTGTGCTAGAGCTTTATAGCAGATAGCTGGATTTTTATATCTGCTCCTGCATTTATTGGAACACATTGTTCTGACTGAAGGATATGAAGAAAATTTGACTTTACCCAGATATATATTTAGAAAAGAGAGGATTATTTTAATAGGCAAATAAGGAAAATAGTTAATCTTCCTTTTTCTCTCAATCTAGCGAAAGCCCCTCCCCTTTTTGTCCTTAGCTTTCCACAACAGCTTCAACATATTCTGAGATTTAGCTGTTCTTATAGGGCGGTGCCACTCATTTCGATTCATCCTCAGCTACCTGCCCTAGTTTCTACCTTCTTTATATATCTTTTTTAAAAAAAATTAAATTGTTGGATTAGTTCCCTATCCATGCACATAAATCTCTTTAGAAAGTTCCTCTTTTTTTCTTCCTAATCAGAATCATTTGTCTGTTCTCTTTGGAGTGCTTCCTGAGAACTTCCCATTTCCATGAAATCTTAAAAAGCAATATTCCCCTAATAAAGTTCAACTGGTATTTCCATTTGTGAAAAACTCTGATTAGGAACTTTGTAAGTGATTTCCTTTCTATATAATTTGCCTACCCTATCCTTTGAACTATAGAATTTGCATTTGCTTATTTCCCAGATTACTAGATGTAGCAGAATAAGTAGATTTACTTATATTTTGTACTGAATTCTCAGATTAAAAAAAAACTTTTTGATGATCTAATTATAAACTTTCTAAAAAGTAGTAAATCTTACCAGTATATCACTTAGTTGAGGGATGTGATGATTTGCATTCTTTTCAAATGCTTACTGCTTTAACAGAATTCTGGCAAATAACTGTGCTTTGGTATTTTTACTAAATATATATTTTTACTTTAAATATCTAGTCCAAGTTCATGAATTTACTTTTCAAATAGACCAGTCAGGGTCTTTCTATTCTTTAGCTACACAATATAGACCTATTTAGCCAATTGTCTTGCAAATATATGCTGCTGATCCCTGAAGGACAGTTCTATATAGGCTGTGGGTAGTAGATAAGATAGCTAGGTAGCTCAGGGGACAGGAAAAACTTGAGTTCAAATCCAGCCTCAGATACATACTAGCTGTGTGACCCTGGCCAAGTCATTTAATCCACTGAAGAAGGAAATGGCAAACTACTCCAGTATCTTTAACTAGAAAATTCCATGGACAGCATGGGATCAAGAAAAGTCTGACATAATTGAACAACAATATATAAATAGAATTTCATCAACATTAGTAGAGGAAAAACTTGAAAGTCCATTTAATCATTTGTGTACAAAGAACAATGCCTTATATTTAAGGGCTGAACTTAATAACTACTTTTGTTAATGTGAACTTTTATTCTCCTGTCTTGGCAAGAAAATACTGTTTATATTTGGGGATGATCCACCACCATCTTGCTCCACTCCCCAAGCCCCTTATAATTATCTCCTTCCACAATATCACTTGCATCCAATCCTTCCTTCTAGTTGCACAGCCACCACCTTAGTTCCGAGTCTTATCACCTCTCCTTTAGAATACTTCATCAGGGGGCAATTAGGTGGCATAGTGGATAGAGCACAATAACCGAAGTCAGGACTTGAGTTCAAATGTGGCTTCAGCCATGACTTAATAGCTATCTGACCCTGGGCAAGTCACTTAACCCCAAGGAAAAAAGAGAGAGAGAGAGAGAGAGAGAGAGAGAGAGAGAGAGAGAGAGAGAGAGAGAGAGAGAGAGAGAGAGAGAGAATACTGTATCAGTCTTATAATTGGTATAACTGCCTTGTTTTTTTTTTTCTTAGTCCAAGCCAACTTCCAAATGGCTGCCAAAGTGAATATCTGATCATGTCCCTCTTCTACTCAATAAACTAGTATGGCTCAGTTGTTTTGAGGATAAAATATAAAATCATTTCTTTAGCTTTTAAAGCCCTTCCTAATTAGCCTCCATCTCCTTTTCTAGCCTTTCTCTCTGTCCACCTTCTGTCCCCGTGTGACTTGACTCTGGTTGTCTCCCATGTCTGGGGTTCACTCCCACCCCACTCTTCCTCCTAGAATCCTTTCAAGAGGCAATTCAAGCATCAAACCTTCTTCAATGCCTAACCACTAGTCCTTCCCCTGCCCCCACCTCTTAGTTAATTATTTTGTATTGTCTTTATATTTATTCTGTATCTATTTACAAATGCACTTATTTTCTCCTCAGTTAGAATGTAACATACCAGAGAGTAGGGATTATGTTGTTTTTTTCAGTTGGTATCCCGATTGCCTAGCAGGCACTTAAATTCATATTGATCAACTGATTTGGGCTAATGTTTGACACTTCATTAGTCTCCAGAGATCCTCATCTTTGCCACAGTTTTAGTCATAGCATCTCTCAAGTACCTAGTTTTTCCCCTTTATCACTACAGTTTCAACCAATTGATTAACTATTAGACTGACATCTCAGCATTTGGAGACTCACCTCACCTTTAATTGATTTTGCATGTTTACTAAGCAGTTATTAAGAGAATCACTCTTAAAGCTTCATTTTACCTGCCCCAAAATGCCTCTAATGACACCCCTCCCAAAGGATCAGGATTAGGCCCTCCTAAGACTCCTGTCCTAAGCCTTCAAACATTTCATCCTCATGACTTTTGCTATTTAACCTGTGAGTCTTTACAGTTGTAGCCAGGCAAGCAAACCTGGTTTCCTAGTCTTCCCCTTTTACTTCCCCTCTGCCACCCCTACTACACAATAATTCTTCTTGTTCCAGCCTCTGATCATTTGCCAGGGCTATTTCCTCTATCTGTAGCATCCTGCCCTTTCCCCAGCACAATTCTATTTTGCCCAGCCCTAATCAGACTAAATCCTAAATCTATTTTATCCGGGCAGTCTCCCCTAATCATTCCTTTGTACTTAAGAAAGGTATGATAGCAAGTGTATGGACAGTGCCAGAGGTTGTGGGTTTAAATCCAAGCTCAGTCATTATCTGTGTGACCTCAGACAAGTCACTTAAGATACATGGGACCTCAGATTTCTTATCTGTAAAATGAAATGGATGGAATAGATAGGTCCTTCTGGCTCTAAATCTATGATCCTGGCATCTCTTGGGCCCATTTCCTCTGTGGAATATTAGGCCATGGAATTCTACGTAACAGTTCTTTGAAATTTAGCTTTACCAGATTGAAGACATGTGTTAGTATGTATGATTCTCCACCACAAACATAACATAGATTGGTCACTTATTTCCTTAGTAGATTCCTGGACTTGAAGACCTGAGTTCAAATCCTACCTGATACTTATAAACTCTCAAGGGCCAGTGATTTACCTCTATAAGCCTCATTTTCCTCATATGTAAAATAGGATTTATTGGCATCTGCCTCAAAGGATTGTGGTGAGGAGCAAATGTGAAGCACTTTACAAACCCTCAGGCACTATGCAAATGCTATTTTTCTATTTCTACTTCAGAACAAGTTTCTCCATATTCATCAGAATCAGAATAACAGCAGCCCATGTCCCTTGCTCCAATATACAAAGAATGAAATAAGCTTTAAGACTAGTCAAGAACTTACCAACTGCTCTGCTTTTGGCAAAGTGTGCTCCAACAGATGTCTAAAAACTTTAGACTCATGTCACCAACTGTCTATTTACTAGATATCTCCTAATAAATGTCCCATAGAGATCCCAAACTTAATATGCACAAAACAGAATTCATTATCTTTCCCAACAAACTGTCCCTTCTCCCTGTCTTTATTCTTTCTGTTGAACACCATGATTCTTTTAGTCATCCGGGTTCGAAGCCTTGGAGTCATCATCCACTCTTCTCCTTTCCTCACCCCCACGCCCATCTAACTAATCAGCTGCCAAATCTCCTTCATTTTACTTCCACAATACACCTCCCATATGTCTCTTTTTTCTTCTCTTACTCTGCCATCAATTATGTTCAAGTCCTCACCATCTCTTGCCTGGATTATAATTTTGTTGCTGTTTTTTCTATCAATTCTCCAAATATTTATTTGGACAAATTTGACCATATCACTCCCCTAGTACTAAAAAATATCCAATGGCATCTCCTTGCCTCTAGAATAAAATATCAACCATTTGCTGTAAAAAAACACTGTCATAATCCTGTTCCAGTTTACCTTTCTAGGCTTATTAAACATAACCTTCTCTGTGTACATTTCCATCTCTTTCTACCTCTGTGCCTTTCCAAGGCTCCCTTCCCATCTAACCCCAAACCCTACTTCAAGAATACATTTTTCCTTCACCTATGCTTTATGGAGTCCATTCATTTTATCTTTCCTTTCCCTAAAGTGTATGTGTGTTTGACCTTCGTTGCCGAAGAAGACCACGCCATCAGAGAAATAATGACATGACTTGCACTTGATGTTGTTTTTGAGTGAGGGAGGGCTGTGCAGGTCACCAACCTCACTTCTCCTCCAGAGCCATCTGAATTCAGTGACCAGATATTCATCAGGATGATGAGGCAATTGGGGTTAAGTGACTTACCCAAGGTCACAAAGCTAGTGAGTGTCAAGTGTCTGAGGTGACATTTGAACTCAGGTCCTCCTGACTCCTGCACTGGTCCTCTAGCCACTGCACCATCAGCTTTCCCTAAAGAGGCAGACAGTGAACTACAGGGCCCAGATGTGGTCATTCTTTGTTTTTGTTTAACTCTTCTTTGTTATGAGAATCTATTAGTTGCTGGAGCAGGGTTGCTGGGAAGTGATTGTAGGGAAAAACTGGCCAAGAGTAAGTACCAGGTAGGGCTCAGTATGTTCCCTCTTCCCCATTAGAGTATGAGTTTCCCAGCAGAGTCTGCCTTACTTTTCTAATTAGATCCCTAGTTCCTAAGAGTCCTCTGCATATAGGAAACATTTAAAAGTTGCTTTTAAATTCATTTTAGTCTCAGTTCCATCACTATCCCCACAATCTTGTGCCAGGTCGTCTTGAAAATGTGTATGGAGAGCAACTTGGATTTGGGATCACGGAGACCTGAGTTTCTATCTGGTCTCAGATAGTAGCCGCGTGATGCTTCGGGAAAGTCACTTAAACACTCTGGGCCTCAGTTTCCTGATCTGTAAAATGAGGAAGGAGGACCCAACGGCTTCCAAGGCCCCTTCCAGTCTTTAAACTTGTAGCCTATGATCTCCAACGGTTCCTTTTGGAACTAAATGCCCTTTTCTTTTTTCTGTATGGTCCCAGGATTTCAAAGATTTGGGGTACTCTCAGGGAGGACACCCTGCCTACCCAGGCAGGTCAGCAGCTTAGATCTAAGATTACAACCTAGAGCACCAGGGTTCAGGGAGGCTAAGGGTCTGACCTAGAGTCACCCATCCAGGTGACTGGGCAGGGGCTGGATTTGAACCCAGATCTTCTTGACTCCCACCGCCCCTCAGCCCCACCGTGAGGCTGTTTTCTCATTTTAAACGTCTGCAGAGAAGATACGAGGTGCCCTCCTCGGCCACCATAGCTGCAAGTCGGGTCCGGCCTCGCCGCTCCCGGGAGACCGAGGATGACGTGAGGAGCGAGTCTGACAGCAGCACCCGAGGCCCGACAGCACCGGCTCCCGATCCCGCTCCGCCAGCCTCGCCACTGCCCCAGGCACCCCCTACCTCCCCGGATCGTGCCTCTCCCTGCCACCCCCCCAGCTTTTCGCGCAGCCCTGCCCCCTTCGCTCCGCATAGACCCCCCCCCGCCGCCCCAGCTTGTCTTTCCCAGCCCCCTCCCCAGTTCTCCTACCTCCCCGCCCCTGCTCCTCTCAGATCTCCCTCCCTCCCCAGATTGTGTCTCTCCCTGCCCCCCCCACCCCCTTACCGCACACTGAGCCCCCGGCCGCCCCAGCTCTTGTCTCTCCCTGTCCCTCGCTCCTCGCCGATTCCCCTCCTTCCCCTTCCCGTGGTCCTTGCGCCTTTCCCTATCCCCTTACCCCACACTGAGCCCCTGCCGCCCTAGCTCTGGTCCTTCCCCTGCCCTTCCCCCCAGCGCCTCTCCCTGCTCCGCTCTCCCACCTCCCCAGCACCGCGCCCCCCACCCCGCTCTAGTCTCTCCCTGTCCCCTGCGCCAAGCTACTCCCCCTCCCCTCGCAGCTCTCATCTTTCCCTGCCCCCATCGAGGTCACTCCCCCAGCGCCTCCCTGCCCCCCTTTTCCCCTCCCCCAGCTCCTCGCGCTCACCCCTCTGCCCCTCTTTCCAGTAGCCCGGTCCCCCTTTTCCCATTAAGCTCCTTTCCCGCCCCCTCCCCTTGTGTGGCTCCCTCTTCCTCTTACCCTTTCCTCCCTCCTCACCCCGCGGCTCCGCCAGCCCCCTCCCCTGATCCCAGCGCCCCATTCCCGGCCCCTTCCCTTTACTCCCAGTTCCTCGAGCTAGCTCTCTGCCCCCCACTTCCCGGACCCTAGCTCTACTGCTGCCCTCCCTCTCCGCGAGCCCCTCTTCCACCTCCCGGACTGTTCTCCTCGCTCCGCGCGCCGGTGCTCCCTTCCCCGCATCCCCGGCTCCGCGCGCCGGTGCTCCTCTCCCTGCGTCCCCGGCTCCCTTCCCCGCATCCCCGGCTCCCTTCCCCGCATCCCCGGCTCCGCGCGCCGGTACCCCACTCCCCGCATCCCCGGCTCCCTTCCCCGCATCCCGGGCTCCCTGCCCTCCTCCCCAGAGCCTCGCGCCGCGTGCCGCCCCCCGCCGAGTTCCTCGAGCCGCGCTCCCTCGGGCGGTCCCAGAGGGTGGGGATGGGGCTGGAGATGGGGATGGGGAGGGAGGGGCGCCCGGCCCCGGCCCGCGCATGCGCTTTCCCATCCCCGGCGGGCGGGTGCGGGGGACGGTCGCCCGTCAGTGGAGCTCTCGCGGCTCGCGCGCTGACGCCGGGGACTCCGGAGCGGCCGCGCCACGAGGGGACCGTGGAAGCTTCGCAGCTTCTCTCCAGCCACGGGGCGGAGTGGGGGTCGGGGCCGGGGCCGGAGGAAGCCCCCCCTCCGTCCCCGCCCCCCTCGCTGCCCCCGTCCCCGCCCCCGTCCCCGTCCCCGTCCCGGTCTCGGTCCCCCTCCCCACCTCCCGGGTCCCCCCCTTCATGGGCCGCCATCATGGCGGCTCTGTACCAGAGCTCGGACCTCTCAGGCTCGTCGGCGTCCTCCTCCCCGAGCAAGCTCCTGGCGCTGAAGGACGTGCGGGACGTGAAGGAGGACACCACGCTGGACGAGAAGCTCTTCCTGCTGGCCTGCGACAAGGGTGAGAGCCGGCCTCGGACCTGCCGGGACCCCGCCCCCGGCCCGCGGCCCCGGGAGAGGGACTGGCCCCGGCGGTCACCGCCGCCGTCCCCCAAGTGGAAGCCCCTGCGCTCGTTCGGGGCCCCTGTGGAGCCCTCGGTCCCAGGTCCCGCGGAGGGAAGCGGGGCGCACTGAGGAGCAGGTCAGCCCCTCGCTGTCCAGACCAGAGAGCGATGGACGGGGATCCCTCGCTGATTTGGCCGGTGTCCTGGATTTCAGGGGCACAACTCGAATTCGCATCCTGGTCCTCTGTAGGGCCTCGTTTTTTTCCCCCGAGCTACACTGCCCCTGACTGTTCAGTTAGATCTCTCCTTCCCCCTTCTAAAGCTGCTTCTGCCGCCGACACTCCTTAGCCTTGGGTGATGAAGAGAAGAGGTTTGGGGCAGTAGTTTCTTTTCTCTAGGCAGGATCCCCAACTAACTGGCTTTGCAGGAGGGAGCCTTTTTTTTAAACTAACGTATTAATCGACTCCTTGAGATAGTTCTCCTAGGAGGGCTTCTTACTCAAGCGTTCAGGAAGAGAGTGTCTAAAACAAGTATAGAACGCAAGTAGAGTAATTCAGTGGATAAGTGTGTTCGAGCCCCTGCTGCTAGAAATCGGCTGAATGAGTAATCAATCTCCTACTTAAAAAAAGATCATTCTGTAAACTTAGTGAATTGATTTTATTGGGTTTTTTGTTTACATCTGTAATTTTTTTTTTCTGGAAAGTTGATTTAAGTGTTATTGCCTTATTTTCTAGTCATGGAAGTTATCAAAAGAGTTGGAAGTTGTTTGATATTTGCAAAGCGGGGTGGGTTTTTTTGTTGTTTATATATTAGAGAAAATAAATAGAAACTTACATTCTTCTAGACTTATTATACAGTTTAAGAAATCTGGCAAAGAAGCATCCAAACTTTCAACACTGATATATAATAGTTATCCTAATATGTGTCATTAAGTATTATTTCGTTATGAAAGAATTTTTTGCTTTGCGAAGATTGAATGATGAATTTCTGTAATAAGTCATTCCCACTTAGTGGCAAATGTGATTTGATTTGCATGACTTATTACAACTGTATATACAATGATATGTGGGCATATATTCATAACTACATTGATATATAATATATAATTGCATCTTCTTTAGCAGAGTGCTTTTTGTCAGCATATACTAACAGAAAGGTAAGTTCTTTTTGTTAAAAGGTACATTACTCATTTATAGCCTTAGTTCAGTATCTGCTGTGGGCAGAGCCTTTTATTAGGCAAAAAAAATTCAGAGAACAATCAAATACATTTATCCCTCATAAAGATTATGGTATTTGAACTGTAGTAGATTACTTTACATTGTTGAATTAGCACTGATGTGCTTTTCTGTGTTCTCAGATTTAGTACTGTATTTTTCAGAGCACATACTTCCCTCAGTCAGTTCCTTAAATTATCAGGAATTATTATATTTTAATAATTATTTAAATTATCAGAAATTATTATAATTTAATTATCCTTAAAATTATCCTAGGTTTTAAGTTCCAAAACAGGCCTCACGTAAGTAGTAGAACCAAAACTTTAGTTACAGAGGTTGCAATACATGTAAAAATTTGATCCTAGTAAGTAAGTGGCGTCCTTTTTTTTCTTCCCATGAAAATAAAGTTGCTTGAACAGTTCTGAGAGGTTGCAGCTGCATATTTAGCAACTGCTGTTGGGTAGCACTTTCCTTGGGGTCCTCTGTGTGTGTTCTTGGATGTACATGCTGCTACCTGGATGGGGGTCCTCTTGACTTTCACCTTATTGCCAAGCTCTTGTGGTTGGATTTACTCCTGGAGACACTGACAGGATGAAGGTCAGTGAGTTTCTTGTCAAGGCATTCTCTACTCTGAGATAATAAAGATGGTCCGGAGAGTCATACTAGAAAGGAAGGAAAAAAACGGTTGAAACCAAGAAGCTACAACAGCTGCTAATAATTTTAAATAATTTAAAAGCTTTTGCCTTTTCAGAACCATGTACAAGATTATTTAATACATGCAAGGGGAGTGGAAAGCTGACCTTATAGCCACATTTATTCACATTAATTAATGTTTTTTCATGCACATGCAATTCAATATGTGCATACATATCTATATAATCATATCTATATAATAAATCTCTATACCATATCTGTATAATAAATCTATTGATTTATTCCCATAGCTTCTTTTCCCTGATTAACTTTTCATTTTGGAATGGAGAAAAGTTATTTGGGCTTTTCAGTTTGGGTCATATTCTAGGACTCAGGCACTATCTTTTTAAAGTTTTCAAATACTAACCCCCATTTCTGTTTTTTAAAAAAAAGTTATTGTAATTTTAATCTCCTAACATTTCATCTTTCAACCACTTCATTGTTGTTTAAGATAAAAACTTTAGTTCAAGGACACCTATGTTTTATGATGAAGGATCTAGAAGGGTTATTTTTTTAATGAGACTTTTCATTTTAGGTTTTACTTTGAGGCCTCAAGCACTTTGGTTCAGGGAAAGAACTAGGCATCTTCTATATTTAGCTGTTTTATTCTCAAGCTAAGGAAAGTAAAGAAAGTGACAAGGAGGCTGGGCAGGGGGCAGAGGAAGGATTGACCAACTTCTTATTCTTCCCTCATCTCAGGTGATAGTAAGCAGTCTGCTTTTATTTTATTGTTTTGTTTGTCCTAGAAGACCAAAAAAGGCCTTTTATGTGGGGATATCCTCTAGCAGCAGGAAATTCATTATTAATAATTTTTTTTCCCTTAACATTAGTAGTTGGTTAGAGTGAAATACCATGAATTTTAACACATGCATTTTGAATTGGGTTTAAATATATGGTTTGCTTCAGAATCTGATCTGTCCCTTTACTGAAGAAAAATAGCGTGTTTAGAAGTTACAGTTTTATAGTTTACATGCTTATGTAGAGAGTGGTGTTTAAGTATTTTTCCTAAATTTTTCATTTTGATAAACTCTTTGTAAAGATTGTTTACCTTTTAGAAGAATATGGAAAAATACTTATGACTTCTTAAAGATTAACTTAAAAATCAAAATTTGAAAAGGTGAAATAACAAAGATGATTTTCCATATTTCATGCATTTAAAAAACCCTAAAGTTGTCCTTAGGATTAATTTGGAGAAATAGTATATTTTGTACAATTATAATACCTAAATTTTAATTAACTGAAATATAGCCATACAATTTTTCTTTTTGAACTTTGTATGTACTAAATCAATATTGTTAAACTTTTTCATTGTGATCCTCACTAAATAAAAATTGTGAAAATCTACTCAAAAATATCTATAATTCTAATGACTACATCAAATAAAACAGTACTGTTTCCAGTACAGAGGTGAACATTTGTTTAGGGAAAACTAATAAAATCACATTCGGGGGGAGTTTAACTTGTTTTCTATATTTTTATGAAAAAATGAACTTTGGTTTCTTTGTATTAAATTTAAATAGTAAAGATAAAGAAGCAAGCAAGATATTCATAGTATCACAGTAAATATGTCCAGGGCATTGGGCTGTTGTTGTTTTTTAAAGAATTTTTTCGAAATGTAATAAACTCTCCTTGGATGTATTTTCCCTGTTGGTGAGAACTCTTGGAACAAAATTGCTTGTTTGAAGTGGGTAGTAAATGTCTCTTTACCCCTGTTTATTCTCTCTTTATTCTTTATCCTCCCATATATCCTGTGGTCATATGGATGCCAGTGGAGGGAGGAGCAGACTTAAGTTAATGAAGAACAAGAGTAGAACCATAAGTTTTAAAAAAAAAGAATGAGAATAGCTGTTTTATTTATTTATTTGTTTTATTTATTTATTTGTTATAATATATTGCATCATTATTATATCCCTCATTTTACAGATGAGGGAATCGAGGTCCATAGAAGCAGATGGACACACAATAAGTGGCAGTGTCAGAATTCAGACCCAGTTCCTATGAAATGTACCGTGCCGCTTCCCACAAGATGTAGGCAGGGGATCTAAACTCTGTGGGTATATCTTATGTAGGGATCCCTGAAAATTATTTGCCCAGGAGCACTACTTTCAATAGGGATTTAGGTCCAAATTGAGCTAGAGATTTAGAACCCAGAGAGTAGATTTTAGAGCTTCTTGAGTAAAAGCATGGAACAAGTTTGAGGGTCAGCATTATTTTATTTTAGTGGAAGGGTAAATGTGGTGGAAAAATTAATGACTTCAGAATTTTAGGAGGGCAGTATAGTAATACAGAGTTGCATACAGTGAATCTTGATTTAACGGCTGTATCTGCAACAGTTCAACAGACATCAAGCAGGAGGGTAAATAAATGAGTGGACTGCTTTAGATGATCTTTGTGTTCTCTTGTAGCTTAAAAATCCTCTGCTCTTGTAAAAGAATGCTCTTTTCTAAATAGTTGGTGACAAGTGTATGTTTTATATAAATAAATTATACATAAAGCTGTCCTGATCTCTCTAGCTCCTAGTGCCCTCCCTTTCAAAATCACCCTGTATTTATTTTGTACATATTTTGCATATACTTATTAATGTACTTATCTTCCTAAATTGCATGTAAGCTCCCTGGCCAACATTTATTTTTGTCTTTGTATTCTTAGTATTTAGCACAAGTGCCTGGAGCTTAGGACTTAGTAAACCCTGGCTGATTGTTGATTTAATGACCCTGGGCTAGTGTTTGACTGATATGACTAGATTGCTCTGGAGAGTGGCCCCCAACAGTGGCCATTACTGCATAATTATTTATCAGATTTGGCACAGTCAGTATTGTATGTGGCATTTCTTAAAGGGCATGCTGATAGAGTACAAGCTCTAATTGATTCTACCAAGCTGAAAAAGCTTTGGACCTAGTGACAAAACTGTCTGCTTTTCAAAGATCAGCCCAGCTAAATGTATAAGATCTCATTACCAAGAAAGTTGAATATCAGGTAACTGACATTGACCTAATGAAACAGATTAAAAAATAAAACAATCCTCAGTGTTGTACTACCTCCTTGATACTTTCATAATACAGAATAAAGTAGTTGTAGGTTTTTCTAAGAATTATAAAATTATGCAAAATATCTGCAGACATTAGTTTAATCATTGGTAATCCTGGTATATCATCTTTGCTTAGTGAGCAGTAAGCTATTGAACAAAGTGAACCATGCTACTTGAGAAACTGAGCCACATTTGTATCAACATTCTTGTTTTAATGAAACCAAAAAGTGAAAAGAAATTAGAAATAAATGGAAAGATAGCTCCCAGGTACTCCTCAGGGGCCCATAAAGAGGGTGGTTTCATAGCATCTCAAGTGCAAAAAAATCCACGTTTAATGAAACATTTGTTCCTCTTACCTTGCAGTACTCAAAATGGTCATAAACATATAATAAAGACATATTGGTGCATAATCTGAAATTGTTGCTTTATACTAGAAACACTGAACACTAGGAATTTTACCTAGGAAATGACAATACAAAATTGACTACCTGGGAATTGATACTCAAGACAAGTAAAGAGATATTAAGAGGGGCACTTAGCTACCCATAATTAATTAAGCTCATCTGGCCTAAACAAGCTACATCCTTTGGTCCTGAAAGAACTATATCATTGCTGACCCACTGTCAGCAATAGTTGAATGATCATAGAAAATGAGAAAGTTGCCACAAATTTGGAGAATGAGAAAATATCCCACTTTTCAAAAAAGAACAGTTTATAAAAATATAGACTAGTGAACTTAACTTTGATTCCTGGGAAAATTCCACGATGAATCACTTCAGAGATGGTTGTTGAACATCTAGATAGGGAAGCAGTGATTACAGAAACAACTTGGTTTCATCAAGAATAGGTCAGGTCAGACAAAGTTTACTCTTTTGGGCAAGATTTTAAACTAGTTGATGAGGGAAATGCTGTTGGATGTATTTACCTAGATTTTAACCAAACTTTTGGTAACATCTCATGCTGTTCTTTTGGATGAGGTGAAGAGATAGATTGAAAACTGACTGGGTAGCTGGATCAGATTAATTGACTTTATTAAAAATAGATTTGTATTAATTTTTTCTGTTCCTGCACTGTGTAGATTTTCCCTGTATCCATCATCCCAACTCCCCAATCATCCTTCAAAGACCAGTTTATTAAAGATTCAATGTCATTGTGGCCAGAGGTCTCCAGTATAATGCTCCAGAGGTTTTTGTTTGACTCTGTGTTGTTTTAATATTTTTATCTGGCATGGATAAAAGCATAAATGGCAAGCTCATCAGATCTGTCAATGACAAAAAGCAAGAGAGGGATAGTTAACATAGTGGATAACAGAGTAAGAATCTTGATGGATTATAGCATTGGCCTGAATGTAAGAGTTGGGTGTAAAATAATTAACTCAAGTTCAAGATGATGGAGCATCACTAACATTTGTTCTCATAAAAGGTCTAGGAGTGTTAATGGCCCAAAAGCCCAGTATGAGTCAGTAGTGTGAAGTAGCAATGCAGAAAATTAATGTCATCTTGAATTGCTCTAAAAGGAACATAACTTGCAGGAAAAGGGAGATGTGATGGTCCTGTTTCACTCTGGTCTAGTTAAATCTCATCTGTAGTGCTGTGCGTTGTTTAAGAAGGGCATTAATTAGCTGAAGAATGTCCAGAATAAGGCAACGTGATGGGGAAATCCATATAATATGATAATTGATATTTATGATAACCATTTGAAGGGCTCTCCAATGGAAGAGAGGTTAGATTTGTTCTGTTTGGTCCCGAAGAATTGGAAACTGAAGGAATGTTCATCACATGGGAAATGGCTGAGCAAATTATGTTATATGAATGTGATGAATTTATTATGAAGGCAAAAAATGATGAGACGGTTTAAAAAAAAACCTAGGAAGGCTTATATGAAGTGATACAAAGTGAATTGAGCAGAACTACGAGAACAATTTATACAATAGCAATATTGTAAAGATAACTAACTCTGAAACTTAGTTACTCTGTTTGACACAATGACCAACCACAATTCCAAAAGATTTAAAATGAAACTTACTGTCCACTTCTAGATAGAGAGCCAATGGACTCCCAGCACACCCTGAAGCATATTTTCTTTTCTCATTTTTTTTAAAGACATGGCTAATGTAATAATTTGGGCCAGGAACAATGGTTGGATGTTTCAAAAGAGGCCAATTTAGATGATCTTAAGAAAAACTTCCCCAACAATTAGAGCTGCCTCAGAGTGGATATGTGTGATGATATGTTGAATGATATGTGTGTAAGAGGGTGTTTACCCCTCTTTGGAGTTGTTGGAGCAGAGGGTCAATGAACACTTGTCAGGTACGTTATAGTAGGGACCCCTTCTGTATAATACATACATATATATATATATATATATGCATACATATGTATGTATATTAGACTAGATTATTCCTGAGGTCCTTTCCAGTTTTTAAATTCAGTGATTATTCGTTATAGATGAAGAAGTAAAAATCATACCAATAATACTACATATATGTATACACATACATGTATATATGTATATATATATATACATATCTTTAAGGTTTCCAAAACACTTTAAATATATTTTCTCTTTTGATCTTCACTATGACTCTGTGATATAGGTACTATTGTTATCTCAGTTTTATAGATTGAGAAATTAAGACAGAAAGATTGTAAGTGACTTGCCCAGAATCACATAGCAAATAAATGTCTGAGGCAAGATTTGGACTCTTATTTGCCTGACCAGTACCTCACCTGGCTTCCATGAAGCATTTGACAAGATCCAAACTAAACATATACTTTGTGACTTCAATGTGAAGGCAAACAAGGGGGCAACACGTCAGAAATAAAGTTAAAAAATATGATTCATATTCAAGAGATGAAAGAGGCCAAAGACTTGATTACCTAGAAACCTAAAGCATAAATACTTTCATAAAATTTACTTGACTATCTTTTTAAAATTTATTTTTGTTTTATTTTCAGTTCTGAATTCTCTTCCTTTCTCTTCCCCTCCACCATCCATTGAGAAGGCAAGAAAAACAAAACCCATTGCAAACATATATAGTCAGACAAAACAAATTATTACATTAGCCATGTCTTTAAAAAAATGAGAAAAGAAAATATGCTTCAGTGTGTGCTGGGAGTCCATTGGCTCTCTATCTAGAAGTGGATAGTACATTTCACTATAAATCTTTAGGAATTATGGTTGGTCATTGTGTCATTCAGAGTTACCAAAGCTTAGAGTTGGTTATCTTTATAATATTGTTATCATATAAATTGTTCTTATAGTTCTGCTCACTTCACTTTGTATCACTTCATTTAAGCCTTTCTAGGTTTTTTTTTTAGCCATCTCATCATTTTTTGCCTCCATAATAAATTCATTACATTCATATAACATAATTTGTTCAGCCATTTCCCATTTGATGAACATTTCTTTAGGTTCCAGTTCTTTGTTACTAAAAATATTTTTGTACATTAGGATCTTTTTCCTCTTTTTAAAATCTTTTTGACACAAACAAAGCCAATGCAACCAAGATTAGGAGGGAAGCAGAAATCTGGGGATGAATTTTTACAAAACTAGTATCTATGATAAAGGTCTCATTTCTAAAATATATAAAGAACTGAGTCAACTTTACAAGAATACAAGTCATTCCACAATTCTTAAATGGTCAAAGGATATGAACAGACAGTTTTCAGAGGAAGAAATTAAAGTTATCTATAATCATATGAAAAAATTCTCTAAATCACTATTGATTAGAGAAATGCAAATCAAAACAACTCTGAGTAACCACATCACACCTATCAGATTGGCTAACATGACAAGATGATGATGATAAATGTTGGAGAAGATGTGGGAGAGTTGGAACACTAATTCATTGTTAGTGGAGCTACGAGTTGATCCAACCATTTTGGAAAGCAATTGGGAACTATGCCCAAAGGTCTATAAAAATGTGCATACCCTTTGACCCAGCAATGTCACTTCTAGGGCTGTATCCCAAAGAGATCATAAAAATGGGAAAAGGTCCCACAGGTACAAAAATATTTATAGGAACTCTTTTTTGTGGTGGTCAAGAACTGGAAACTGAGGGAATGCCCATCAATTGGGGAATTACTGAACAAGTTGTGGTATATGAATGTAATGGAATAATATTGTGCTGTAAGAAATAGTGAACAATTGGACTTCAGAAAAACCTGAAAAAACGTATATGAACTGGTGCTGAGTGACATGAGCATAACCAGGAGGATAATATACACAGTAACAGCCACAATGTATGAGGACAGTTTCTGATAGACTTAACCTTTCACAACAATGCATCCCCAAAGGACTCTTGAAGCAAAATGCCATCCACATCCACAAGAAAGAGCTATGGAATAAGAACATAGAATGAAGCCCCACTATTTTCTCTTGTGATATGTTGTGGTTTGGTTTGGTTTTTCTCATGGTTTCTCCCATTTGTTTTAATTCTTCTGTGCAACATGACTAATGTGAAAATGTGTTTGTTTAATAAGAATGTAAGTGTAGAATCCATATAAGATTGCATGCCTTCTCAGGGAGAGAGTGGAGAAGAAGGGGAAGAAAATTTAAAATTTATGGAAGTGATTGTTGAAAACTGAAAACAAGTAAATTAATTAAATTTTAAAAATAAAAATCTTTTTGAGATAGAGACCTAGTAGTGGTATTGCTGGTTCAAAAGGTATGCACAGTTTAATAGTTTTGGGGGGCATAATTCCAAATTGCTTTCAAAATGATTGGACCAGTTTACAACTCTACCCATAGTACATTAAAGTATTTGTTTTCCTGCAGCCCCTATAGCATTTGTCATTTTCCTTTTTTTGTTAGTTTAGCCAATTTGATGGGTATGAAATGGTACCTCAGTTATTTTAGTTTGAAGTTCTCTAATTATTGGTGATTTTAGTATTTTTGTATGTTTATTAATAGCTTGGATTTCTTCCTCTGAAAATTGCCTATTCATGTCCTTTGGACGTTTATCAATTAGGGAATGACATACTTTTTTACTCAGTTTCCTCTAAAATTTAGAAGTGAGACCTGTATCAGAGAAACTTACTGTAAAGATTTTTTTTAACCTAGTTTCCTGCTTCTAATCTAATATAGCAACAAAACAGATGGAAAAAAGAAACTACTGGCTGTCTTAAGAGTTACCCTTAAAAGGGTTGCCTAACAAAAAGACATTAAATAAGAAATAACATTGTTAAGAAAATTAGAAGAGCAAATTAAAAAAAAAAAACTTTAGAAAAGGAAACCATTGGAGAAATGAAAGCAAAAATTAAAAGATGTTTAAAATAAATTGGAAGAAAATAATGAAAAATCACCAAAATGAAGCACATAATTGATTTTTCTGAACAGATATTAAAAGATTAAATTAAAATAATGGAACAAATTATAGAAGGTACTTTATCAATAGGGACAGGTAGGATTGAGAGGCAAGGCAGCAATATAGTGGATAGGAGTACTGAATTTAAAAGTCAGAAAGGACCTGCTTTGAATCATCCCACAGACACTCTGTCCTTTCTGGCAAATCACTTAACTTCACCTGGCCTCCTCTAAGGTCCTTTTCATTTCTAAATATATGAGCTAAGTGACAGGAACTAACAGCCCATGTCACTGCTTTCTATTTCTATAAATTTATAAAATGTCTTATGTACATATCAAGCGTATTCTTGATGAAAACATGAAAAAGGAACAGACTGACTTTTGCATATAGTTTCCTAAAATGTGTCATCTCCATAGTCATATACTGATGCAGTGTGGTGAATAAAAGATCATGCTGAGTCTGTTGTTTGAGTTTTTAAAAAAACATTTGACTTGATAGAAGAAAATGCAGTTATAAAGGTTTGCCTTAAACTAAGCCTCTGCTTCTCAAAGGGTAAAAATCCTGTATGCAAGATTATAGGTCAGGTTGTTCACAGAAATTGCTTTGATGAATTATCTGCTGAGTATCAACATTAGGTGAGGCATGAAAACCCAGGTTTGCCATTTCAGTATCAAATAAAAGGATATCTAATTGGTGGCAGGCTGGCCCCATAACCGGAGGGAGAGACCAAGATGGATTGCATTTGGGAATTGCGCTTTTAACAATGGCACACTACTACAAAACTCCTTAGGAAGGGTATATAATGGATCCTTGTAGAAGGTGTACCTATGTTTTGGACTAAATGGACCTCCAAGGTAGTTTTGTAGCTTTGAAATTCTTTATGTGACAAGAAAGGGAGGGGCTGGTCATGTAGTAAAAGTTAGCAATAATAAATGGGACAGCCCAAATGTTACATTGCTATCCATTAAATATTTAAAAACAAACAAAAACCAGAAGTCTTCCATACATTGGATAGCCCCCTTTGGGGGATTTCTATAAATATCAGGATCATGCAGGATGAGAAGACATGTAGGAACTGAGTAACTAAAGTATGAGATTACTTATTCATTGAAGTAATTCCCTTGATACCTAGTATTGTGACATGTACAAAATACTTAGGGTAGTAGGTTTTAGATGGGACTTTAGAGCTGATCTAGTCTTTAAATTTCTTGATGTTAAAGAGGAGGGTGATGTGGCCAAGGTTGTGCAGGTAGTAGTAAATAGCAGAGTAGGGATTTGGGCTAAGGTTTTCCCAAATCTAATGATTAGCTTTCTGAAGAGGAATTTTTCAGAATTTAGAAGTCTACTTTTTAGATAACAGATACAAAATTCATTTTTAGTCTCATTCTTTTGAAGGCTTTTTTTTTTTTTTTTTTTTTTTTTTAGCATAGCAGGGCTTCTTAGAGCTTTTGATCTACCTTCATAACCCTTAGAGAAACCAGGGTCACCTGCAGTCTAAGATAAAACTTTGGAGTTCAGCTTCAGGGGAGATTATAAATTATAAGTGTTTAATAAATGTTTGCTGAATTGTTAAATTAAATGAACTCTGGTTGTAAATGCCTTACAAGTCTGTTATAACCTTGTGTAAAGTTAATATGTTCATTTGGGAGGCATTTTGGCTAAGTATAGTCAGTAAAGCCCTCACTGTACTCTTTAGGAAACCAGGCTCTCTCTTTAAGACTTCTTAAGCCTTCCAATTTTCTTAAAAGCAGTTAAGCCAGTTAATGAAGTAACTGTGAGGGGAAAACAAGACCAGACACTTTTTTTCTCTCTAAAGAGAAAAGTCCCTGGAAAGTAACCTCTGAATTTTAGGGAGGTTAGAAATTTGTTTTGTTTTGTAATTTTCTTAACTGTTTGCTGGGAAATCTGTATGTTAAATCACTGGGCTCAGCAACAGTATTAGATGTAAGTAGAGTAAGCAAGCCACCTTTGCAGTGGCATTTACAGGGTTTGAGGACTCCAGTCTTTATTTTGGCATATTGTTGATGCTTCAAGAATTTCCATTGGAGTTTGATTTATTTGGTTTGAAATAAAACCTGGTTCCTTGTTAAAATTCAGGTGACTCCTTGGAATACTAACACACTAAGCTGTTATTATTAGCATCTAGTTCCAAGCTTTCCTAGCTATGTGACATACATTTTGATTGGAGATGGAGAAAGAGGCCTGGAACATAGAACACTTTTGGGTATGGCAGGTCTTGAGTGAGGGCTCAAGGTAGCTAGTATATGAAAGTTTTACACGCACATGGGATAGAAAGTTATTTGTTAAGAATAAGAAAAAATGGTAAAGAGAGCACCAGGGAAAATATTTCTGTTGGGGATTAGAATCATTGTTCATTTAAAAATTGGAAAATTGGATAGCTCTTTGGGAAAAAAGTATTTGGAGGCATACTTTATGTCATCTACAATAAAACTGTAACCAAATCAGCAATCTAAATATGAAAAAATTCATAAAATACTGAATCAAAGGAGTAAGATATCTGTCTTAATTATATAATTTAGGGATATTTTTAGCTTTCAAAGGGAAGAAATCAGCAGAAACAATAAATGGTCTTGATTATATAAAGATTAAAGGATTTTGCTAAAGAAAAAGCAATTTCTTAATGGAGTGGGAATGACTGAAAAAGCTACAGTAAATGAATTATAGAATCCAAATTGTCTTAAGTACTTTGCTTTCAAAAAATTGCCCTCCATTAGACTTGAAGCAGAGGAATATGTGTTTAGTGTTTCTCCCTGCCAGTTTTGCAGAAACTGTCTCTTAACAGGCTTGTTATGTAATTTAAAACTTTGAACAATCTGATTAGCCAATGGATGGTTGGTATTTATTCCACAACCACATGTGATAGAATATTATTGTAGGCCATGAAATGATGAAAATGAAGAATTCAGAGTAACATGTGAAGATTTATGTGGCCCGATGTTAATGATGTAAAAAGAATAATATGCACAATAACTACAACGTAAATGAAAATGAAGGTTGTTAATTCTGTGTAATTGAAAAAACCAATGAAGAGAGAGAGAGGAGATAATGTAGACAATGAATCATACCTCCATTCTCAAGGCACTGCTAGTTTGGTCATTATTTGAACAAAATATATTACATATTTTATTTGGGGGCCTTATTTTGTCACTGGGAAGAATTTGATCTGGAGGAAGACGAGAATTCCTGCCCCCTCCTCCCCAGAAATAAGTGGTGTAAAGATAGTAATGCTTTTTTTCTAAAAAAAATTTCTTTAAGAGAAAGGAAAGATTGAAAGAAACTATTTGTAGTAAATGTGTTGGACAGAAATCCAACACCCAGAATCTAAAAGGAGCTGACCTCTATAAAACTACATATAAAAATACCTTTCCCAGTGGAACAATGTTCAAAGGACCAGGCAGTTTATAAAAGAAGAAATGAAAATTGTTAATAAACACATGAAAGGATGCCCCAAATTCACCTATCACAGGAATGCAAATTGATAATCTTAAGATGCTACTTTATTCTGTAGAATGACAAAAATGTATTTTAAAAGATAAAGTCCAATGTTGGTGGAGTTGTGAGAAATGGGCACTATCATATATTTTTGTTGAATGTTATGAGAAGGAAATAAGTAGTTACAAACAAAAACTGATTTGCCCTTCTACCTATGAACTGTATTGCTAGGATTCTATCCCAAGAATATTAGGGGAAAAAAACTTGATTTCTATATATTATCTCTAAAAGCATGCTCATAGCTGTTTTATTTGTAATTTAAAAAAAACCTGGAAGCTATTCAAAATGGAGAATGGCTAATGGAGCTGGCCAGTTCTTATGAGTTTGCAAGAGCCAATTTTTAAATTTTCAAGTGTGAGCATTTTCACTTTGGAAATCAGTAAGCTATAAAACAAAGCTGGATTGACTAGTTTGTTGATTGCCTAGGCTTAATACAGTGATGAAAAATTGTTAGCAATGCAGAGTAAACTTTAAAATGTTTTGTGCCTTTTTGGAGAGCTACTTGTTAAACATTTAGCAGCATACCACCGGCTGAATAAATTATGTTATATAACATAGTGGAATATTTTTGTGCTATAGGTAAATGTGAAACATGTCAAGGAAATAGGAAAAAAACTTTGTGAGGTATTTTAGAGTGAAATTAGACTTGTATACACACTGACTATATATATATTTACATATGTGTGTGTATATACACACACACACAACACACACATTTAAAGTAAGTAAAAGAAAGATAAAAAGACCAACGATGAAATTTCAAGGCGAGTTTGTGAAGATACAGCAAACTTATTTTCAATGCTTATTTTTTAATTCATTTGATTCAACCTTATTAAAGGTTAATAATAGATTGATTTAACTGTCAGCCTTTGGTTTACATGTTCATTTGATTGTTTTTGTTAATGTTAAGTGTATAAGAATAGTTATAAGATTTTTTTTTTGGAATCTAGAGTTTATATTTTTCTTGACAGATTATGTCAAATTTGGTTCTTTGTTGGCTCAGCTGACCTTCGGAGATATTAACACTCATCATCCTGTATCCTAACCATTATGTATTTCCCTTTATCATTACTAATATTTGGTTAATTCAAAAACTGCATTTTAGCACAGTCACTAATTAGGGTTATGCTGTTGAGTGCTTTCTGAGCTTTTTTCTACCTATAATAGCAATTTTGAAAGATGACCTCTTTACCTTGGGCTTTTTAACCCTTTTCCCTTGTTTTTCAAAACTATATTGTTCTCTTAATATTTTATATTGATTTTTCTTGCATTCTTCACTTCCCTTTGTATGGACCCCCATCTTTTCTTATCTGTACATATGTGCTTTTGGTCATACTGCATTAAATTCTTCAAACATTAATAATGCAGTCCAACTTTCCAAAGTCATTTTAAATTTTTACTGTATATGAATATATTATACTGTTGAAATTGGGCTTTTCAGTTTCTTGGTTTTTATGTTTTGTATAGTCTGCATCAGTAGATTTTTTAAAAATGAGATGGTAATTTATTCTGAGCAAGAAAGTATTCAGATTTTTCTTGGTACATTTCTAATAGGGTTTTCTCAAATAAAAATACAGTGAATTTGCATTTTTAGTATATTAAATCCATAAAATAATTAACTCCATTTGTTTTTACAGTCATTCACTGTTTAATATACCATGGATATTAAATTATGCTTGTATATGGTTGTTTAGGTGACTATTATATGGTTAAAAAACTCTTGGAGGAAAACAGTGCAGGTGACATGAACATAAATTGCGTAGATGTGCTTGGGAGGAATGCTGTTACCATAACAATTGAAAATGAAAACTTGGATATTCTACAGCTTCTTTTGGACTACGGTTGTCAGGTAAAAGGCTAAATAATTTTATTTAATAACTGAGATAACTTAGATATTCTAGGTTTTCTAGTTTTCCTTTCTCTTAGTTTCTGATTCATTTTTATAAATGTTAAAACAAAATGCTTTTTCCCATAGGAACTGCATAAATTATGCTTGATTTCTCTACTCCCAGTTTCCTTTTAATTTCTCTTATTTGTATTACATATGATATGATCATAATGCCATGATTAATCTCTAACGGACTCCATTTTATTTTTGTGTTTTTACCAGGATATTTAGTAAGTATAGTATATTTCTTCCCAAGAATAGTATAAATGTTTCTCTAGAATTAGGAGAACAAAGTTTTCTCTATCCCAAGACAATTTTAGTGTTGTAATAGCAAATTTTATCACTGTTCTTATGAAACTGTTTCCATTTTGACCATTTTTCTCATGTTAACTTTTATAAAACTTTCTTTTCTTTTCTTTTGCCTGAAATCTTATCTGGTTGGTCACAGATCAAGGTGAATGATCTTTTTCTAGAAAATTTGATCTTTTCCATTTGTCTTCAGATCAGCTCAGGTAGGAGGACAGGCATGAGAATGTATATTTACATGTAAATGTATATTTTCCTGGAAGAATGATATAATGTGATGTGTATGCAAACATATGCACGTGTGTGTATGTATGTGTATATATACATACACACATACATATATACATACATGAGAAGCATTTTGTCATAGTGCATGAAAGACTAATTTCAGACTTGGGAAGACTTGGATTCAAGTCTTGCCTTTGACCATGTTAGCTACATGATTATGGACAAATTATATATCACCTCAGAGTCAGAATGAACAGCAACAACACATTTAAAATGACAGGGAATAGATTTCAGAAAAGGTTTATATGAAAAATAAGAAAATTTTAAAGAATGAGATTCAGTTGTATGGAAAATTTAGTTATTTGGGATATTTCCTGGAAAAAAATTATATGTGTATGTATTACACATGTGTTTTTATGTACACACATGTGTGTGAGTTTATAATACTACACTTAGATACTCATCTAATCAGCTGACAGATATTCAAGGCACTATTATAAACAGGTTTTAAAAAGAAATAAAAGACATACAATAAGGGACATGATTTGAGACATAAGGGAGGTAGATATAAGAGCACATTTGCTGAATGTTAAATGAATAGGAATTTAAATGATGAAGAAACTATTATGGTTTGGGATAGTTAAGAAAGGTTTCATGAAGGAAATGGAAATCAAATTGTACCTTGAAAAGAGTGAAGTGGACAAATGTGTGGAGAGAAGAAACGAGTTGTGCTTGTAAGATAGTGTATAAGCCCACCTGTTGAGAACTATACGGTAGTGGGAAATAGTACTTTAAAGATGATTTGGAGCCAAATTCTAGAAGATCTTAAATACAATCCCGTGGAGTTTACAATTTTATCCTTCAGGCACTGGAAGCTATTGATGCTTTATGAGCAGGAGAATGTGATAAATAGTGGTATGTTAGGAAGATTAATCTGATGAATCTGTGTAAGATAGGTTAATAATTGAAGTATGAGGTAATAAGGTCCTGAAATACAATGTTGGTATTTTGAATTTAAAGGAAAGAATAGATGTGATAGATTTTATAAACCAAGAATCTCTAGGGCTTGGTGAACATATGAGGGAGAGAGAGAAGTCAAAGATGGCTTGGAGCTTTTGGACTTGAGTGACTTTGACAATGATGGGACTGTTAATATAAATAAAAAAATCAAGAGGAGGGGGCCAGTTTTGAGGGGGGAATGTTACTTTGGTTCTAGGTATTTTGAGTTTCAGACAACAGAAGGATACCAGAGTAGAGATATCCAAGGCATTCAGAGATTGCAGAACTAGATCTGGAGAAAAGGTCAGAGATAGTGATGAAAAATGTGGGGGTCATATACATGGAAGGGATGTTTGGAACTGGAATAAGTGAATGAGATCTTCACTGGAGAGCCTGGAGAGCTAAGGACTCCTTTGGGGGGAGAATATCCATGTATGGGGAGGCCAAACAATGAAGATGGAACAGCAGAAAAATGCAAAAAAAGTTGTTATCAAGAGGTAGGAGGAGAGTCAAACATCTGTGCAAAGGAGAGAATTTCATAAAATGAAAGGTGTTTCACATTGTTAAGTGTTGTAGAGAGGACAAGGAAAATGAGAACCAAGAAACGGCCACTGGATTTGTTAGTAAGGTCATTGAGTATAGTTAGTGTCAAAGAGGGATGTCATATTAAGGAGTATGAAAAGTACTTTGTAATCCTTAAAGTAATACAGAAATGTCAGTTATTAAGAAATGTGTGAATGTTGAAGAAAAGGAGGCAACAGGTGTAGATCACTCCTGTGAGAAATTTGACAGTAAAAAGGAGAGAAAAGCTCGGAAGTAAGGTAGAAAAGCAGGAGGATTAAGGAAAATCTTTTTTCAAGGTAGAGGAAACCTGGGCATGTTGGTAGGTAGAAGAAGGAATGAAGAGGAAGAAATTTGAGAAAGAAGATTAAAAAAGAGCAACTTTTAGAGGGAAGGAAGAGAGAAATGAGATTAGTAGCAGAGGTGAAGAGTGAAGTGAACTTTGAAATAAGAATATTTGTGTGGGAAAGAACGCAAGAATGAGCGTAGAGATAGACTGAGTTGGAGAGGATGGCTTTGGTGGTTTCAGTAGAATGTACACATAAAAGCAGATATCAGAAGAAGACTGCTGCAAAGTTAGAGGGAGCATTTTGTATATCTGTATATTTAAATCCTTATGTAGTCTTGGGGATGTAACTACATAAATGAAGATATGTCTTGTTACAAAGTGGTTAATAAAGAAATGCTTCATTTATCTAACATTTGATACTAGTATATTTTCTATAGAAATAAAATTTATTCCCTTAGGTATCTGAACTTTTTACCTTTTAACCATCTTATGAAAACTATTCTAGAATGTATTATATATTTGTCTTTCTTCTTAAACAGAATATATCTTTTGGATTAGGCTTATATTTCCATTATTGTAGAAATTAGCTTATTTTGAAATAAATTTGAAACAACCCTGATGAATCAGGTTCATAATTATGAACTATAAAATATAATCATTTATTGTGCTGTATTTCATGCAGTAATTGATATTTTGTAGCCTACTCTATTGCATTTTAACACTATGATATCCTTTTGGAGTTATTGAGGTGTTGCTCCCTTCATTAAGTGGCCTCAGTCTGCTGTCATTCTGATGTATCCTTTCTCACTTTTAATTTTCATTTTTCATTGTGTCAGCAGCTAGCAGCCTTTCTTCCCATCTTTGTATCTGGTCCATTGTCCATCTGTCAGCAGCAGTTAGGACTTAATTTTAATCAGAACTTAATTATCCACACAATTTCCAATCAGTAATGAATATGAATCCACATTTTGGGGGGTATAAGATGCATAGGGTTAATATTTTACTGCTATTTTCTTTTGTGTTTAAAAAAACCCAACAAACTGATTATTTTTTTCTCTATTTATGGCTGTCTTCCAGATAGTTGAGGTTAATAGATATATAGTTGCATGATTGCCAGTTAAGTGGGATGTAATTGTAGTTGTTCATTTTCCTTATTTATATTTGATCAGTATTCATTGGTTAGCTGTTAAAGTAGTAACTGTTGAAATTGAAAAGGAAGCCATGTTTGTAAAGCATCAGAACAATCATGTGATACTCTGTATAACATAAAATAATAGCCACAAAGTACCTTTTCGCTCCTTTATTAAATAGGAAATCTCTGCTTTATGCAGGTTTTTGTTTCAGGAAGGGAGAAGGAAATGTGAGAATGGTCAACAGCAGGCCAGATGTACTAAGCAGGGATTTTTGTAGTGAAGTGGGATGGAGGATGGGATCTAAGCACGTTCAGTTTGCTCTGTGGATCAGCTTTGACTCTTTTCTGTAGGAAAGGCCTCAGTTAGTCTAGGTGTTGTTTGCTTTTGAATCCTTAGGTGAAATGGAGGAGAAGTTCATTTTATTTGTTGAGCGTTTCCTAAGCTTATGGAGTGATTATAAGTACATGAAAGATATTCTCTTAGTTTCAAGGGAAAGAACTGTAATTGATTTTCAGTTGTCCATTCTAGTGAACTTTTTAAAAATTATATTTTCAAAAGAAATATGATGATATTATGTATTAGTAGTACATTTTGTTAGGTTAATCTACTATTGTGCTTAGGTTTTTCCTCTTGAACCTATCACTTATGTTCTTTTCATTTACCTAACCTTGTATTGTCATAGCCCATAGTCTATGAACCTCAGGTGATTGGAACGCCCCAGACTTTACTAGTTTCTTACTCAGTTTTTATTAGAGGTAAGAATAAATGACGTATTAGGAAGTAAGTTGGAAAACAGCAATTTTCAAGTTCTTCCGTGTCTCTCTTTCTATCTTTGATGACCCCAGAAATCTAATCTTTGTAATTTATGTTTCATGTTGTCATACTGGTAGCACTTTACTTAGGTATATACATTTTATCAATAAGAACAGAGAGTTTTTGCCTTGGTGAGAATATATTTTCCATTTTTCCATTCTCAAAGCTGCATCAATGATTGTTTTTATTAAACTAAATAGAGAGTACTTTATATCCAGTAATAGTTCCTGGAAATGTCTTTTACAATAGAATTGGACTTTTAAGATTCTTTTGGTTCCCAGGTCAAAAATAAAGATCTTGAAAAAAAACTTTCAGTACTGTGTGGATCAATGCAATTTCACAATGAATAGTCCCCATTAGTCAAGTATCAATTACTTAACCAGATCATGAACTGAAGTAAAGACAGAAATAGCATATCATGGACCTTAGAAATAAGTTAAGGCAAGCATATGTACAATTGGTAAGGTCTTAAATTTTTTATATTCCTTATTACTGTATGTAATACAGTTTTAAAAAATTAAGAGTTAAACTAGTTGTAGTTCTGAAACTACTAGGGAATAGTTTACCTTTTTTATATTTTCTAATTTCATTTTAACCTTTTTTTTTTAAAGTCCACAGATGCACTTTTGGTGGCTATCGACTCTGAAGTAGTGGGAGCTGTTGATATACTACTTAATCATCGACCAAAACGATCATCAAGACCAAGTATAGTAGTTAGTACTCTTAAATATTTTTTAATTTAGATTTTTAAAATCAAAACTGACCTAGCACAGTAGCTCCCATGCTTATTCCCTACTTATTCTTCCTCAAAACTTTTTTTGTCTTGAAGAATCATATTCTAATAAATGGATTCTCTTACCATGCAAATTAACTCCCTTAGTGTAAGTAAACTACTTTCAAGGTTGTTCTTTAGTGCTTTGAGGCATCCAGGGTTAGATCTTTTAGTGACTGAGCTGACCTTTTGACTGAGAATGGTGCCCTCTATTTTGTGGATGTGTACCAAAATTATTGGTTTCATGGTATCAGTCTGCATTAAAAAAAAAATCTTGAACATGCAGCTTATCCACAGATTGTTTTTCATGAATGATCTGAGAACTCTGATCCTTTACCTCTGATATCTGAAATATCTCTATTCACACTAAGGATAGTTTGAAAAAAGTAGTGAGTATGAATCTTGCCACAAACTCTATCTCAGGCTTAAGTGGAAATTATAAGTGATGGTGCTTATAAAGGTGAGGGCTTATAAAGCCCTACTATAGGCTCAGAAATGCCTATACTACCCACTCTTCCTAATATTTTTTCCCCTTTTTTATGACACATATCCTAGCTCCTAGTCTGATTTGGTAATCTGTTCTGTATTCTTAGTCCTGGGTTCCAGACCCTAATCTTCTGTCCACAACTTATGCTCCACATTTGTTGCTTGCAGTGATCTGCTTATTGACTGTGACATAGTGGGGGTATTGTCACCATTATTTCCAGCAGAATCATATAATGTTAGATTTGGAATGAATCCGTTCCATAACATTTGTGAAAAGTAGTCATCCAGTCTCTTTTCAAAAACTTCTAGTGATGGAAAGCTCATTACTTTCAAGGCATCCTATTCTGTTATTCCTTAAGTAGCAAATTGATCTGTTTCTCCCTGAGAACTTCTATCCACAGATGCCGGTTCTCTTCTTTGGAACAATTCCCAAGAACTCTATTCTCTCCTTCACTTGATAGTCCTTCAGGTGTTCAAAGGCCACCACTCAACCTCCTGTTAACTGCCTGCACTGCCCTGCTTCTTTTACAACTTTTCTTTCAATACCCAGCTCAAGTTCTGCATATTCTATGAAGAGTATGGATTTTAAAAATCTGTAGATGATGTCAAACATTGCTAAAATGTTTTAGACTATGGATACAAAAATTCTATAGTTGATGATTAAAGCTTTCCTTGTAGCTTTTATTTGAAAATTGTTTTTCAGCTTTGAGTTATAGGTGACATTTAATAAGAGGCAGAAATACTGACAAGATATTGTAGTTTCAGCATAATGTGTTCAAATCCTTAATCTGCTTGTGTATGAATTAGTGCAAAGATATTTTGTTCTTTTGTTTATTTGTTTATATACTAGCCTCTGATTCTCCTAGAAAGGAGATGATTACTATTTTTGTGTACTTTCTTTTTTTAAGTTCCATGAAACTTGTTGATTTTCCATTCTTTAGTGAAAGTGGTATTTTTGAGAAGTGGCCTTCAAGTGCAGTGCTGGTTATACATAGTTCATATTTTAAAGTATGAAGTAAGAAACTTGAGCCTTTAGGTAGATGGGTTTTTTTTGGTGAAAGTGTTCTCCAGGAGAGTTTTACAGCATGTTTCTAAAACCAAATTAAAACTGTTTCTTTGTGATGTGTTACAGTGTGCTGCGCTTTCTGTTGTCGCCAGTAAAGATATGAAAACCAAACCAGTGTGGATTACAGATATCCTTCTGTCATGTAACTTTTTGATTTTATAATGGAAGCTAATTGGATTACTTTTAATAATGGAATGGAAGAGTTCCCAAGGGAGCTTTGTCAGAATTCTGCCATTGCATGGAAATGTACCTGTTTTGTTAAACTCTTACACTACTATTGGCTGCGAATCTTTACTTTCTCTTGCTGTCATCAGGTACCTGTGCACTACTGGCATTTGTGCTTTTGTGTAACCAGGACAGAAAGATAATGAAATGATGATGACAGGGCATATATGTAGAGAATTGTGAGCTGTAGAGTTGTGCCAACCCTCCCCCTCTTCTACCCTACCTCATGGGTTTTGTGGTATCACCATGTCTAGGACTGGAGTACAGAGCTGGAGAAACATCTCATTTTCCCCATTCATTTATGTTATGCATTTTTGTTATTCCATTTGTTCATGTAGCTTTTTTTCTAAATTTGCTTTGATACCACTAAAATTGTAAAGAACATTTTCCTAGAAAATAAGAATTTGTAGAGAAGGATTTTTTTAATATGAATGTACCTTGCCTACTGTTAATTGATTTCAGAAAAAGAAAACAAGCAAAAAAAGATGTTGTGGATGATGATTGGTTCTTAATAATGTTGTTATAAATGAATGATAGGTTAACATTATTTTGGGGTTTGGTTATAATATATTAATAATGTCATTAAAAATGATGTTGGTCAGGGCAGTATTATATGAGAAGTACTTCACATTATTTCATGAGAAATTTATTATAATACTAGTATATGTATATATGTTAATATATTACAATACTTAAACATATGCCATATATGTTACATATATACAAATACATTGTAATACTGGTATACACACCAATAAACATATTTCACAAGTAAAAATCATAACATCTAAAGCTTAATGTTATATTAAAGGTCATTTAGTCTAATTTTCTCAGTCTGAGATGAATTTAGTCTAATTCATCTCATCTTAGAGATGAAGAGATTGAGCCCTAAATATTTATTTAGTTGTTATGAATTCTTTCAGCTCTTATGTAATTCTCTAGATATGCTTTATTATATTAGGATCCCTACATTGAAGTATATTTTCCCATGAAATCATAGGAAGTATTAAAAATCATTGTTCATAGTACTTTTTGAGAAATTGCCTTTTTTTGCTTTAAAAACCTAATTATGAAACTCTTTGCTATTTTGAAAATTTCTTGCTGGCATGATTATATTTCATTCAGATTAAAGTTAAGTTTTTGACTTCAGTTATATGATAATGAGCAGCTAACTATGAATTTCACAAAACTTAAATGGTTACAAGAGGTGTTGATAATATCTTTCACTGTCTTTATTGTATCCTTTACATTTCTAGATACTTTTCTTCTTTTCTAGATATTTCTCACTTGAGTCTCTTGGAAAAACTTTTTTATAAGATGTAAGTTATAACCTCTGAACATTGATGTAAATATCTTTCAGAAACTAATGGAGCGAATTCAGAACCCTGAGTATTCAACAACTATGGATGTTGCTCCAGTCATTTTAGCTGCTCATCGAAACAACTATGAAATTCTTACAATGCTTTTAAAACAGGATGTATCTTTACCCAAGCCTCATGCAGTGGGCTGTGAATGTACACTATGCTCTGCAAAAAACAAGAAGGACAGTCTGAGACATTCCAGGTCAGAAAATTAAGGTGCTAATTAACTAATGAGGTTCCTGATAGCTGTGATATAGTATTGTGTATCAGTAAATCAATTACTTGAATATTTCTTATTGTGGTTCTTCCTATTTTATTGGAAAAGTTATTTTTGTGCAGCTCCTTTTACTTCTGCAGGAAACTAGTGGCAGAAAAGGAGTCAGTGCTAACAATGCCATAGTTCTTAGACTATCATTGAAAGTGATTTTAGTTATTGATATTCTTAATGTGCCATATCTCGAAAGTGATTTTAGTTATTGATATTCTTAATGTGCCATATCTCCTTGATGGTAGTATCACATTAAATGAATGAACAAGCTGGCAAACATTTATAAAGTTCTTACCATGTGCCAGGTACCTCTAGATACTAGGCATACAAAGACAAAACTGGAACAACTCTTGCTCTCAAGGAACATATGTTCTGTGTGGAGAGACAATATGTATGTCAATAAGTGTATGCACTGTATATGCAAGGTAAATGCAGGGTAAATGTTTTTGGTGGGGTAGGGCACTAGCAACTAGAAGGGAGTGAGAAAGTCTTCAAGCAAGAAGTGATGCTTGAGAAAAGTTTTCAAGTAAATCAAGTATGTTAAGAGGTAAAGGTGAAGATGGAGTGCTTTCCGGGGATGTGGAACCTGGTACAAAGGAGTAAAGATGGGAATATCATGTGTGAGATAAGCAAGAAGATCAGTTTGGATGGTCCATAGAATCGAGCATACAGTGTGATAAAGGCAGAAATGTATAATAATGTGAGAAAGGTAAAAAAGCCAGTCAAAAAAAGTTATAAAATGAGTTTATAATTGGTACTTGAGGCAATATGAAGTCATTGGAGTTGCAATTGATTGAGTAGGGGAGTGACATGGTCATACCTGCTTTTTAGGAAAATTGCTTTGGTAATTTGCATGTAAGATGAATTAGAGAGGAGAGACTTGAGGCTTAACTGGAGCTCAGGAGAGAGACTAGTGCTAGGTATATGAATTTGGGAGTCATTGACAAAGAGATGATAATTAAATCCATGGGAACTAGGTGGTAGAATACCGAGAGAAAATAGAAAAGATCAGAGCCCTGGGGAGTACCATAGTTAGGGTGTGATGTGAATGATAAAAAGGAGGAATGAATAGGAAGGCACGAATAGAACCGAGAGGTCATTGTCAAAAAAAAAATCCAGACAGAAAGGAGTTTTTCAGTATATATTATAGGCTCCAGAGAGGTTAAGAAGAGTGAAGATTGAGAAAAATTGCATCAGATTTGGCGATTCAAAGATCTTTGGATGAAGAAATGGAGGTATTCTATGAAGAACTTGACAAGATTCTCCAAAGCTTTTATTTTGATATTCAGTGACTTGAGTGCAAAAATAGGCACAAAAATAGGAAGAATAGCAGAAGCTATGTGGGAAAATACAGTTCAGTTGAAATCAAGATATGCAAGTGGCTAACGCTTGTCAGCTACTCATGAGCATCATATGTTTACATCATGACTATTTTAAAGAAAAAATTATATGGCATTCAACATGATAAGCACCTAATGACAATATTTAAAATGAAATCCTATTTTTATAAACAGGAGATTATTGGTTTCATATGTAATCATTTTAGAATCAGTTGCATGTAGTCAGATCATCAGTTGTTCAGAGCAAAGGACAAGGTAAATAACAAACTAGAGGAAAAAATAAAGATGAGAGTATACTATGTACCAATGAACAAGTATTTCTTAAGTGCTTACTATGTGCCATGACACCCTCTAAAGGCCCGAATAGTGTTAAATAGTGTTAAAGACTTCACAGAAGTCAAGGAGAATAAGTACTGAGAAAAGGCCATTGGATTTGGTAGTTAGAAGATCACTGTTTAGTTTGGAGACAATAGTTTCAGTTGAATGATGTGGTTGGAAGCCAGACTGCAGAGTTAAGAAGAGAGTGAGAAGAAAGGAAGTAGAGACTTTGAATGCAAGATGGTGTTGTCAAGGAGTTTAGCCAAAAAAGGATGGAGAAATATGGGAAATAATTAGTAGGGATAGATGGACCAAAAGAGGGATTTTTTGAAGATGAGAGAGATAGGGGGATATTTGTAGGTAATGAGGAAGAAGCCAATAATCAAGGAGAAATTGAAGATTAGTGAGAGAGAAGCCATGATAGAGAGGGACAGTAAATTGGAAAAGGCAGCATGGAATCACTTGTGTATGGAGAGGAATTATCCTTGGCAAGCAGAAGGGCCACTTCTTTATGTGAGGCAGAGGTGAAGCAGGAGATAGTATGGAAAGACATCTGAATGTTGCAATATGAGATGGAAGGGAGAAGAGGGAGCTCTTGGGAAATGCCCTCAACTGTTTCAATGAAATATGAAGCAAAGATCTCAGCTGAGAGGATGAAGGAAGGGAGAACCATAAGAGCTTTGAAAAAGGCTGGAAAGTTTTGTGGAAAAGCTACTCTGGTGAGTGTGATAGTGAATTGATTAGGAGTGTATAAAGGGATTATATTGCTGCTGTGAGGGCCCAGTTGAGATTATGTAGCATCAGTCAGCATCAGTCAGTCAACTGATAAACATTTTTAGGGGCATACATACTATGTGTCAATCCACTGTGTGGTCCTAGTTGTCATAGTATCATAATTTTCCTTACCTTTGTTCAGTAGCATGTGAATTGGAGCAAAGATAGTGGATGATTGGAGTAATCCAAGGTTAGGGCTTGGTAGGACAATACTGGTGATAGAATGAAAAGGCACAGAACTCAAGGATAGTTTAATAGAGCATAGTTTAGAGTTGAACTGGTTCACCAAGAGGTTAGGATGGGGAAAGGAGTGTTGATCCAGAAAAGGGACCATTGACTGGGAAAGAACTGAAGGACAGAGGATTTGGAGTATGAAGAGTGGAGTTAAGGGCAATAATGCAGAGGAAAAAGATGGAATGATAAAAGATGATTATCAGATAAGGGAGTTTTATGAGAGTGGAAGTGAAACACGTGTGGATCATAGTAAGTTTAAGAGTGTGACCATCTCTGTGTGTAGCTAAGATAGCTGAATATAAAGTAGAAGTGATGAATGGATTTAAGGGATTAGGTCTGGTAGACAGAGTGCCTGAAGAACTATGGGCAAAGGTTTGCAGTATTGTACAAAAGGCAGCAACAAAAAACATTCCAAAGAAAAAGAAGAGCAAGAAAGCCAAATGGCCGTCTGATAAGGCTTTACAAATACCAGAGGAAAGAAGGAAAATGAAAGGGAAAGTAGAAGGGGAGAGATAAAAATGCAGAATGCCAGAGAACAGCAAGAGTTAAGGTTTTCCAAAATGAGCAGTGCAAAGAAATAGAAGAAAACAATAATAAAAAGGGAAAAACAAGATTTCTTCATGAAAATTAGAGATATCAAGGGAAAGTTTCATGTAAAAATAGGCATGATTAATGACCAGAATAGTAGGAATTTAACAGAAGTGAAGAAATTAAGAAGAGCTGGTAAGAATACACAAAAGAACTATATAAGACATCTTAGGATCATGGATAATCACAATGGTGGGGTTACTGTTCTAGAGCCCGACATCATGGAAACAAAGTCAGGTGGGCCTTTGGAAGCATTGCTAACAATAAGGAGGTGGAGGTGACGGAATTCCAGGTGTGCTACTAAAAACCCTAAAAGATGATTCTGTTAAAGTTCTGCACTCAGTATGCCAGCACATTTGGAAAACACAACAGTGGTCATTGGATTGGAAAAGATCAGTTTGCATCCCAACCCTAAAGAAAGTCAGTGCCAAGGAATGTTCAAATTACTGAACAATTACTCTCATTTCACGTGTCAGCAAGGTTCTGCAAGCTGGGCTTCAGCAGTATGGGAACTGAGAATTACCAGAAAAGCAGGTTAGTTTTCAAAGAGGCAGAGAGGAACTAGAGGCCAACTTGTCAACATTTGGTGGATTATGGAGAAAGTAAGGGAGTTCCAGAAAAACATCTACTTCTGCTTAATTGACTACACAAAATATGACAAAATGTAGCAAGTCCTCAAAGAGATGGGAGTACCAAATCTTCTTGCTTGTCTCCTGAGGAATAGTAAGAACCAAAAAACGAAACACTTGATTGGTTCAAGATTAGAAAAGGAGTATGACAAGGCTACATATTGTCACTTTATTTATTTAACTTATATTCAGAGTACATCATGCAAAATGCCAGCCAGATGAATCAAAACCCAGAATTCAGGTTGCCAGGAGAAATATCAACAACCTCAGATATGCCAGTCTCTGATGGCAGAAAGGGAAGAAGAATTAAGAAATCTGTTGAGATGAAAGAGGAGAGTGTAAAAGTTGGCTTGAAGCTTAGCATCAAAAAACTTAAGATCTTGGCAACTGATCCCATCACTTCCTGGCAAATAGAAGGAGAGGAAATAGAAAGTGTCAGAATTTTTATTTCTGGACTCAAAGATTGCTGTAGCTGGCACTGCAGCCATGAAATTAAAAGACACTTGCTCCTTGGAAAGAAAACTATGGCAAATTTGGGCAGCATACTAAAAAGCAGAGATATCACCTTGCTGACAAAGGACTGTATAGTCAAAGCTATGGTTTTTCCAGTAGCAATGTATGGCTGTGAGAGTTGGGCTATAAGGAAAGACGAACACTACAGAATTGATGTTTTCAAATTGTAGCGCTGGAGAAGACTTTTGAGAGTCCCATTGACAACAGGGAGATTGTCAGTCAATACTTGAAGAAATTAATTCAGTCTATTCACTGGAAGGTCAAATAATGAAACTGAAGCTTAAATAGTTTGGCCACATAATGAGAAGCCGGGACTCATTGAAAAAGACCCTAATGTCGGGAAAGATTGAAGACAAAAGGAAAAGGGGATCACAGAGAATGAGATAAATAGATAGTGTCATGGAAACAATGAACATGTACTTTTATAGACTGTGGGAGATAGTGGAGATAGAAGGGCCAGGCATGCTGTGGTTTGTGGAATCACAAAGAGTTAGACACAACTGAGATAGAATGAAGAAGTAGATCACAGGAAATTAGTAAATTGAGGAATTGAGAAGTTAGTGTTTGAGGGCACATCAACAGATACGTTGGAGTCTCTTAGTATGAAGACAGAAGTTGTGGAAGAAAGATGATAAGCCAGGGCATGAGCCCATTGAAGAAAGAAGGAGATTATTCTGAAGGTCAATAGAAAAAGCTACTGAAATCTTGATTGGATGATAAATGTAGTTGGATGAACCTAGGAGGAGAGGTTACTGATTGATGGGATGGGGAGAACCTGGAAATGGTAGTACTGACTTCCCACTGTGACATGTGTCAGGAGATATGAATAAAAGTACAACCAGTGCAGTATGAATAATTATGTCGGCTCCAATCCAAACCCACTTGGACAGGATGCCATTTCCTAAAAGAGGGAAACAGAAAAAAAAATAAAAGCATTAACTGATTAAAACTTAGAGAAATTTAATGTAAAAGAGTTGCCATAGTAAGGAGACTGAGAGAGCTGAGGAAGTATCTGAGCCAAAAATTCTTGATCTCTTTGCCAAAGGGTAGCATGGGTGTGTCAGACAAGCTCTTTTATATCACAGAGGTGAGTAGGACATGATATATTCCCCTTCACACTCAGTCCAGCCAAACTGGCCTTGATGCTGTTCTCATCTACCATTGCCAGCCTCTGTGCAGGCTCTCCTTGACACAGGGCATGTGCACTTGACCTCCAAAGTCCAGCTCAGACCACACTTTCTACAAGAAGCCCTCTCTGATCCCATGCTGTCAACACTGCATCTCCAGAAATGACTTTGTAGTGCCTTCACTTGCATTGTTAATATACTTGTTAACGTTTACTGACGTGTTCATGTTGTCTTGTCTCCCCTAGTAGGAAGTAAACTTCTTTATGGCAGGGATTATTTGATTTTTGTCTGTGTCTCGAGCATCTAACATAGTCTTTATGTTCTTTTTGATTGATTGATTGATTGACTGACTGAATAGTAAATAGAGCCCTATTAATGGAACAAAGTGCGAATTCTTTGGGGAGGGGGAGTTTTGAGGGATCTTCTCTTCTCTATCTCTCAAAGTTATCTCTACCTATGATGATGTGAGAAAGGGACAGTTGATGAACTTAATAGTTAGATCCCTTAAAGATACAATTCCAAGATATAGGCATTAGAACAGGAAAGTTCTACCTTTCTTACCTTTAAGAACAGCAGGACTGTGGGGCTTAAGGTATTTCAATATAAAGTAGTTGGTGAGGAAACTTTTGCTACTGCCACATGTGCTTGTGGAGACCAGCAAGGTTTACGTATGGTATGAAGATGATTAACAGTTTGAGGTAGTATACCTTTCTTCAGACCTACATAGTACATTTTAATTTTTTTCTGTAAATCCAGAAAAAAAGAACAGCTTATACTTGCCTTGTGAATGGTTTGTGTCTTTCCTCATGTGTATTGTCA
This sequence comes from Notamacropus eugenii, assembly GCF_028372415.1. Classification (NCBI taxonomy): domain Eukaryota; kingdom Metazoa; phylum Chordata; class Mammalia; order Diprotodontia; family Macropodidae; genus Notamacropus; species Notamacropus eugenii. The sequence continues at coordinate 330,942,849 of NC_092877.1, forward strand.
CTGTATCCTGTATTTTTAGTTCATCATATTTTAGATAAATGGCTGATAATACTAAAAAGTTTGTGTTTAATGCTTCACATTTTATACACACATGAGGGAATTTATGTCTTATGACATGCACTTTGGAGATTTTTTAAGCAATCACTTGGTAGATCAGCTTAGAATCTTGTTAGATTTGAAGTTGGAAAGGACTTAATATTTTACTAATTCAAATTTAAGACATTGTTAGTTGTGATGATCATTCAGGCTGACTTCATAATTGGCTTTTGTGATCTTTTATTTTCTATTCCAAATTTTTTTCAAAATTGGTAACTTGTATAACTTTTATAAGATCTAAGGTAGAAGCAATAGCTTTATTTAGCCTACAGAAGATTTTTTTTTCCCTAAGTGTCAATATTTTATATGCTAGCGTTTTAGATTTTCAAAATTGGAACTTTTTTTTTAACCAGGGGTAAGGGATAAGAAATGGATCAATGTTTTCTTTCATTGATACAAGGAGCTTCTGGATGAGGAAACTACCTTTACCAGTGCAGATTGGCACCCTCTTTAGGACATAATCTTAGAGTGTAACCTAGAGTGTCAAGATTTAAGGGACTTCCGCAGGGATGCACTGCCACTATGTCTCAAAGGTAGGACTTGAACCCAGATTTTTCTGGCTTCAAGGCCTACTCTGTAGTTATGCCATACCTGTGTCAATATAAATATGGTAAATAAATTATCTTATTTCACCTTTTTTAATTTACACAGGCTTTGGAAGAAGCAACGGAGCAAAATAATTCTGTGTTAAACCTGAGCTATCAATTAGATGACATGATCTATTTTTAATAAGGAAGGGATGTAAACATCTTTGAGATCAAACTTGATTTCACAAAAGAAAGTTCTGAACTTAGAGGGAAAACTAAGTATTAAAACCACATATTTTTTTTATTTCTTTACCTCCTTGGGACGGATTCAAGTATGTTAAACTCTTAAATTATTGTGATGACTGGTCAAATATTCCATATGCCTTAAAAAAAGTAAATGCTGCATTATCCTTAAGTGCAATTTTAGAAAAAAAATTATGTTACAATTATAACCAGGTGAGACATGTTTATAATAAGAATTTACAATTTCAAGTAATATTTTTTTTTAACCACAGATTTCGACTTGATATCTATCGTTGCTTAGCCAGTCCAGCTCTAATCATGTTAACAGAAGAAGATCCAATTCTAAGAGCATTTGAACTTAGTGCAGACTTAAAAGAGCTCAGTCTTGTGGAAGTAGAATTCAGGTAACAGTGAAAAAAACTTTAAATTGTTTAATGCCTTGTCCTACCTGATATTAAATAACTCTTTTTATATGGCTTAAATAAGTTAGTAATTCTGTAATGAATATTTATTCTTGAATTTTGTATTACTTTGGATAAATTGCTGTTTAAAAAAAATCTTGATAAATATCAGGAAATGCCTATAAAAATGACATTTTGTATTAACTGTGATCTTAATAGTATTAGTAATAATGAACAAAGACTACTTTGGGAGAAAGTCAAACAGCTTTTGTAGCAACTTGATTATTTTTGTTCTATGGATCCTATTTAAGATTTGAATCATAGACTTAGAGCTGGAAAGGACTGTAGAGATCCTTTAGACCTGAAGTGAGGAATTGGGGGCCCAGAGTGGCAAAACATTTTCCCTGATAGTTAGTTAATGGTACAGTTGGGATGGAAGTTAGTTCTCTGGATTCCTCCTCCAATACTTTATCCACAGTAATACTCTGCAACCCCAGAAATGATCATTAAATAATTAAGGGACCTATGGTTGGTGTACTAGAGTTTATTCCTTTGAACCTGATATTCGAACTTGTAACTTTTTTACCCAGATATGTATTGTGGATACAAATATACATACCAGCCCAGATGTATATACGTATGACAGCTTGGTGATCAAACATACTTTTGACAGACAGAAACATAGGGCTACCCTTGTTATGTATCTCTTCAATTCATAAGTGCTTTAAAAGAAAGCCAACTAATTAGTAGGAGCTATTGGCATAATCTGCACAAGCCATTTCATTAATTTCAGTAATATATTTTATATTCTGATCTGAGATCTTGCCTCGTCTGAGGTATGAAGGAGCTTGGAGATTATGTATGCCTGCCCCTTTACAAAAGACAAATGCTTCTGGCCAAAGGATTTTCCTTTCTTTTCCTGAGTTTTGGACCTCATACACGTATGCTGGGGTCCTGTCACCTTTTTGATGCATGGACTTGGCATTATGCAGGGATTACATCCCATTCCCCCACCTACATTTTTTTTCTCCTTTTCAGATGGCTTGGCTTTCTGCTGGGGCCTTTTAATCCTGTTTATCCCCAGAGGAATAAGTTAAGTCTCCTGAGCATTAGTCTACTGTATTGCTTGTGCCTAAAAGTTTTGTCTCCCTTGTTTTTGTCAGGGATCAAATGGGTAGTAATGGGAAAAACTGATAGTGTTCAACAAAAAGAAAGTTTCTCCCAGCATCTGGTTTTTGAGGCTAGCTCCTAAAAGGCACAAGATTATAAATTTGAAGGCCTTTCTGTTATTCCTCTTCCTTTACCTTCCCACTCTAAGAAAAGACTTCAGTAGAGGTGACTTCTGTGTCTGGCTAAAATTATTAGACTAAGTGCAGAAAAAAAATGATACTATGAAGTTTGGCCTCAGTTCTAGGATTGGTGTTTATTTCTTTTTAAACCTTATTCTTAATATTTTAAAGATTCAGATTAATTTTGTCATTTATAAAGTTTCTTATGAAATTTGTTCCAAATTAGATATAAATATAAATTGACTCAAACTAAAGATTATTACATTGTATTTACTAGAACTACATATTTTTCATAGCTAATTTTTACACATTTATTGTTTATAATATACATAGCACTATACTTGCTCTATAAATTTTGCCTAGATGAGTCCCAAGACCAAAATAATGGGAATTGAGGATGGACATTTACTAGACATTGCCAAGTGGTTTTCCCTCCCTAATAGTCACTTAAAAATGCTATTTAAAAATATTAGAAACCACATAAGTCATAAGTAAATTACCTGAAAAATCTACTTAAAAATTAAATAGAATGTTTTATTATTTAAAATTATAGGATCATAGATCTAGAGGTAAAAGGCCATCTAGAGGTCATCCAGTCCAGCTGTCTCAGTTTATAGGCGAAGAAAATGAGCCCCAGACAAGTTAAGTGAGGTTACAGAGGTGATAAGCATTAGAAAAAGATGTGAGCCCAATTCTTCAACTTGAGATCCAGAGTACTGTCTAGTGTACCAGAGAGCATGAATTCTTTAATACTAATATTTAGGGAACTATTGTTAGAATAAATCCTGTGCCACATGAATTAAACAAGCTAACTAGGAAAATCAGTGTGTAATGAGGGAGGATGTGAAAATTGATCTGTAAGTATGAAAAATGGTTTTTCCAATGCCTCATGAAAGCAGTGCTCTCCCATGTGATTAGTTGTCCAAGCCTTCAGTTACATGAGAATTTATGGAACAGTCCAGAATGAGAATATAATATGTTGAAGGTATTTCCTGACATCTTCTTTGGCTCAGTATCATGCAGCACATTTGACTTAAAGATTAATGAGTACCAAGTTCCTATTTTAATTTTTAAAGTATATTTGAAGGTAACGTAATAATTTCAAAGTAGTTATTATATACTATTGTATTTTGTAGGAATGATTATGAAGAACTAGCTCAACAATGTAAGATGTTTGCCAAAGATTTGCTTGCCCAGGCACGGAATTCTCGGGAGCTGGAAGTCATCCTAAACCATACATCTAGTGATGAGCCTTTGGATAAACGGGGATTGTTGGAAGAAAGAATGAATTTAAGTCGTTTAAAACTTGCTATCAAATATAACCAAAAGGAGGTATGTCATGTGCTGCATAGGATTTACCTGTTACTGACTTAATTAAACCCTATCATGTCATATTGAAAAGATCTGTGTGTTAAACTTTAACGTCCAGGTTGATTGTTACAGTAATGTAGTCTTGATCTGGTAACATTATGTCTTGTTTATTGAAGTATTTCCTGTAAATAAGAAAAAGTATCACCTTCTTTGTTTATAAATCTTATTTACTATTTGCTCCCAAAGTGAGTAAAAGACTAAAGCGTAGCTGAATTGAATCTGGCTCTGAATAGATTTTTGGTTGTGTAGAAAATGTCTTTGAAATCCTTTTCAGCACCCTGTTTGTTGCAATTTAATCAACTCACGTAAAAAATTTACCAATAGTTTCAAATCACTCCTGTTTGTGTAAAGTTTAGGAGTAGACATGATTCTTCCTTTTTTTTCTTACTATGATCAAAATACTTTTAAAACTTTTGTAATTCAGATGAACTGCATATCAGTTCTGCTTTGTCTCTAATCCTCACAAATTGGAAATGTGATTCCTACCCTTTTATTCAATACAAAAGTGTTTTTCAGTGAAAATGGTTGGCTGTATCGTAGGATTTGTAATAGGATTTAACCTGGACATGCATAATGACTAGTGTGTTGATTGGTAATTTATAAGTGATAAAGAAAAGTTATAAAAATTTCATGCTTATAAATTAATTTTATTTTGGTCCCGTAAGTCATTCTGCATCAGTGGAAATTGTTATATAATATCATACCAGAATCCAAAATGCCTCTATTGAAGCAACTTCCAGAAATGGAAACATTGTGTTTGGCTTTTTTGTAAGGTGGTAATGTTTGTAACATTACATTTTTTTTAAACAGTTTTTTTTTGTCTTTTAAAATTTTTATTTTTTTTTGTTAGATAGTTCCCCATTATATTAAAAATTTCTTTAACATTAATTTAAAAAAAAACTTTGAATTCCAAATTCTCTTTATCCTTCTTTCCCCTCCCCATCTCTTTTTTAAAATTTTATTTATTTTAAGTTTTCAACATTCATTTCCACAAAATTTTGAGTTTTAAATATTCTCCCCATATCTCCCCTCCCCCCACCCCAAAACACCAAGCATTCTAATTCCCCCTACCACCAATCTGCACCCCCTTCTAACATCCCTCCTTTCCCTTATCTCCCCATCTTCTCTTTTGTCCTGTAGGGCAAGAGAAGTTTCTGTACCCCATTACCTGTATTTCTTATTTCCTAGTTGTATGCAAGAACAATATTCAACAGTTGTTCCTAAAACTTTGAGTTCCAACTTCTCTTCCTTCTTCCCTCCCCACCCATCCCCATTGGGAAGGTAAACAATTCAATATAGGCTATATATATGTGTAGTTTTGCAAATAACTTCCATAATAGTCATGTTGTATAAGACTAACTATATTTTCCTTCATCCTATCCCGCCTCCCATTTCTTCTCTTCTCTCTTTTGACTTTGTCCCTCCCCAAGAGTTGACTTCTAATTGCTCCCTCTTCTCATTGCCCTCCCTTCCATTATCTCCCACACCCTGCTTGTCCCCTTCTCTCTCACTTTCCTGTATTGTAAGATACATTTTCATACCAAAATGAGTGTGCATTTTGTTCCTTCCTTGAGCCAAATGTGATGAGAGTAAGCTTCACATTTTCTCTCTCACCTCTCCACATTTTCCCTCCATTGAAAAGTCTTTTTCTTGCCTCTTATGAGAGATAATTTGCCCCATTTCATTTCTCCCTTTCTCCTCCCAATATATTCCTCTCTCACTCCTTAATTGTATTTTTTAGACATGATCCCTTCCTATTCAGCTCATCCTGTGCTCTCTGCCTCTCTCTCTCTCTCTCTCTCTGTATATGTGTGTGTGTGTGTGTGTGTGTGTATAATCCCACCAACTACCCAGATACTGAAAAGAGTTTCAAGAGTTACAAATATTTTCTTTCCATGTAGGAATGTAAACAGTTCAACTTTGGTAAGTCCCTTACGACTTCTCTTTGCTGTTTACCTTTTCATGCTTCTCTTCATTCTTGTGTTTGAAAGTCAAATTTTCTTTTCAGCTCTGGTCTTTTCATCACGAATGCTTGAAAGTCCTCTCTTTCATTGAATGACCATTTTTCCCCCTGAAGTATTATACTCAGTTTTGCTGGGTAGGTGATTCTTGGTTTTAATCCTAGTTCCTTTGAATTCTGGAATATCATATTCCAAGCCCTTTGATCCCTTAATGTAGAAGCTGCCAGTTCCTGTGTTATCCTTATTGTATTTCTACAATATTTGAATTGTTTCTAGCTGCTTGCAATATTTTTTCCTTGACCTGGTAACTCTGGAGTTTGGCTACAATGTTCCTAGAAGTTTCTCTTTTTGGATCTCTTTCAGGAGGAGATTAGTGGATTCTTTCAATATTTATTTTACCCTCTGGTTCTAGAATATCAAGGCAGTTTTCCTTGATAATTTCATGAAAGATGATGTCTAGGCTTTTTTTTTTTTTGATCATGGCTTTCGGGTAGTCCCATAATTTTTAAATTGTCTCTTCTGGATCTGTTTTCCAGGTCAGTTTTTTTTCCAATGAGATATTTAACATTATCTTCCATTTTTTCATTCTTTTGGTTTTGTTTTATAATTTCTTGGTTTCTCATAAAGTCATTAACCTCCATCTGTTCCATTCTAATTTTTAAAGAACTATTTTCTTCAGTGAGCTTTTGAACCTCCTTTTCCATTTGGCTAATTTTGCTTTTTAAAGCATTCTTCTTCTCATTGGCTTTTTGAACCTCTTTTGCTAATTGAGTTAGCCTATTTTTAAAGGTGTTATTTTCTTCAGCATATTTTTGGGTCTCCTTTAGCAAGGTGTTGACCTGCTTTTCATGCTTTTCTTGCATCTCTTTCATTTCTCTTCCCAGTTTTTCCTCCACCTCTCTTACTTGATTTTCAAAATCCTTTTTGAGCTCTTCAATGGCCTGAGACCACTGAATATTTATTTAGGATGTTTGGGGTACAGAAGCCTTGACTTTTATGTCTTTCCCTGATGGTAAGCATTGTTCTTCCTCATCTGAAAGGATGGGAGAAGATATCTGTTCACCAAGAAAGTAACCTTCTGTGGTCTTATTTTTTTCCCTTTTTTGGGTATTTTCCCAACCAGTTACTTGACTTTTGGGTCCTTTGCAAGAGTAGGGTATATTCTGGGAATCTGTAAGATCTCAGTTCCTCCAAGGTGGTACAATCAAGCGTGTACACTGATCTGGAAGTAGGAGAGATTTTTGTGTCCAGAATCTTAGCAGTTTCCTCTCCACAGCCACCTGGCCTCCAGTTCTACCAAGTCAGTGCTGGGGGCTGATTTTCAGATAAGCTGGATGGGCAGGGCCACCATTCAGTGTGAGACAAAAACCAGCTCCCTCAGGGCCTCTAACCAGGGCTGAGGTAATATTCAGATCCTCATTGCCCCCAGGGGTTTTTACAATCCAACAATGGATGTGGGCTGCTGTAGGGGCTGCCTTGGGAATTCCTGCCACCTGCCTGATGTAGCCTCTGTGGGCTGCTGCCTGAGGTTGGAACTATGGGAAGGCCCTTCTCCCTTCCTGGCCACCTGAAAAAAACCTCGTTATTGACCTTTGGTGCCTGTGGGTTGAGGGATCTGCAGACACGCTGCTGCAACTGGAAATTCAGCCCCAGGGTGTCCTCCTCGCAGAGTCGGGCTGTGTGGCCAAGGCTGGGCTGGGCTTCACTCCGCGTCCAGTGCAACTGATGTTTCCCATGGGCCTTTCAGGTCACCCTGGGCTGGAAATCTCCTCAACTCTGTTGTTCTCCTCTTCTGCAGCTCCAAAATTTGTTGAGAGTCCCTCTCTACAGGTATTTTATGGATTGTGTGGGGAGACCCTGCGTATGTGTGTCTTTCTACTATGCCATCTTGGCTCTGCCTCCCAGCATTGTTCTTCATCCAGAAGGAGGTGGGAGAAGATATCTGTTCACAAAGAAAGTAACATTGTATAGTCTTATTTTTTTCCCCCTTTTTTGGGCAATTTCCCAACCAGTTACTTGACTTTTGGGTCCTTTGTCAAGAGTAGGGTATACTCTGGGGATCTGTAAGATCTCAGTTCCTCTGAGGTGGCACAATCAAATAGGTACACTGGTCTGGGAGCAACCAGAAACTTTTGTGCCCAGAATCTGTGAGTAGTAGTTTCCTCTCCACAACCACCTGACCTCCAGTTCCACTAAGCCAGCACTGGTGGCTGAGATTCAAATAAGCTGCTCAATTCTCCCAGGGGCTTTAGGCAGGGTCAGGGCCTCAATTCAGTGTGAGATAAAGATCAACTTCTCAGTTCCCCCAGGGGTTTTACTATTCAACAATGGATGTGGGCTGCTGTGGGAGCTGCTGCCTGCCTGAGACCGGAGCTATGGGAAGACCCTGCTCCCTTCTTAGCCAGCTGAAAACCCTCTCACTGACATTTGGTGCCTGTGGGTTGAGGGATCTGCAAACCCTGCTACTGCCACTGGGGATTCCACCCCCAAGGCCTGCTTGGGTCCTCCTCCTGGTGCCATGCAGTGAGGCCAAGACTGGGCTGGGCTCCGCTCCACTTCTGGTGTGACAGACCTTTCCCATCAGCCTTTCAGGTTACCCTGGGCTGGAAATCTCCTCCACTCCGTTGTTCTGTGGCTTTTGCTGCTGTAGAATTTGTTGAGAGTCTTTCTTTACAGGTATTTTATGGGCTGTGGGAGAAGAACCAGTGTATGTGTGACTTTCTACTCTTCCATCTTGGCTCCGCCCCAGTCACAGTTCTTTTGCCATGTTGGCTTCTTAAGAACTTGCCTTTTCCTGACCCTTGTTAAAAAGTTGCTTTACTGTTTTTTGTAATCAGAACTTTTTAAGAAGGAACAAAAAGTATGTTGCATCTTGAGATATTCTCTGATTTTTGTAACCAGAGAATTGTCTGTGATATTGGAGGATTTTTAGAAAGCCATTAAGGTATGATGCTGTGCGCACTGTGCACCTGATACTATCCTTTGGTGGGTCCCTAGTTTCATCAGTGGAATACTCTCTAGAGGTCTTCCTCTTCTTCTTTTAGCTTCTAGGAGAGCAACAACATGATATTCAGGCTCTCCAGATGTTGTCATTTCTTCTGTGTGACCAGCCCACCTTGTTTTTAAATATGCATGTCCTAAATAATATCTTTTATTCCGCTTTTCATGAGAGCATTCATTGGTAATGTGTTGAAGCTTATATACATATACTGATCTGCTAACTCAGACTCCTTGTCCAGCTTCTTAGGCAGTTTAGGCAAAATATATTTTTCATTCACTTGATTTTTCAATGGTTATACCAGTTTTTTTTAGGTTACCATGCATTTCACCAAGGGAGTTTGAGAGTGTTCCAGGGCTTGATTCAGTTAGTTTTGTGTCTCAATATAGAAGCATTTGTTGAACCTTACTATTTGTCGGGAATATTTGTTTTCTGAAGACTTCATGCAGAACATCATCCGTGACCTTGGCAGATAGCTTTGGTGAAAACACTAAGAACATATCTCTCTTTGTTTGATATCTCCCTTTGATGTAGTTTATTATCTCTTTAGTCTCATCTGTCAAAAAGTCTTTTATGATTTTGCTAAGTTTGGGAGACACCTTGTCTTTAAAGGGCCTTAAAGTCTTTATTTTTCTGAGTTAATAAATGCATTCCCATTGACTTAGTGAATAAAATGAGATCTTATATTGTCTACAGCTATTATTAATTATGTGACTGTAAAGACTTCTTCACATAGTCCAATTTCATTTATAGTGTGAATATTGTTTATAGTTAGGTGTAATTCATTTCTCTGGTAGTGGAAACAAGTTTAACTCTCTAGGTGTTGGATGAAGGCAAAATATTGACAGTAGCAAAAGTTAAATTTGTAAAAAGTTTAATAATGTGTTATTTTTTGCTGCCATTGTGTACCTTTTTGTGCCTTTACTATTTCATGCATGGTTTTCCATGTCATTACCTAAAACACCAAGTCAAAAACAAAGACTAAAGTAAGTTCAGATAGTCCAAGTTTAAGATACTACCTCTGTGGTGGAAAAAAATGAATATAAGCTGAGAATTACTAGTTATGAGCAATTACATAGTCAGGGGTTTGGTGTTGCAATAAGCTAACAATATGGTAGTAATATTCAGAAGTAGTTTTAAAAACAAAGATAATATTGAAGTATGTTGACAGAAATGCAAAATGTAGGAATTTTTATACACTCTTTGCATAATATTACAAACTTTGATCACATTGTGTTCCATAACCCATAGTGTATGTGAAATGCATAGATTCATTGAAAGGCTGGGTTTGAAAATTGAACTCAGACAGTAGTTCTGCCTAAAGAAGAGGAGGTTGGGAGGTGATATATGTTATTTTTTGGTTTTTAAAGGAGATGTTTCCACTGAGGAATAAACAAGAGAAAACAGGACTTAAGAGTGAATTAGACTAGATAAAAAGTAGATTTTCTCAAAAGGAAAGAAGTATTTTAAAAGGTTACAGAGAAAGTAATGAAATTTCTTCCTTTAAAACAATATAGATTTTAATATGCTTAAAAAGTTTTGGTTGTTCATTCTGCCTTGAGATGCAGTGAAATACTTAGTTGTTAACAGTGATATGATTCAGAATAAGAATAAGTGATACAGTTCTTTTGAAACTTAAAAAGAATATCTGGAGTGAAATAAAAAGGAAAAATGTTGTAGCAGTCTTTTTTTAAACTTTTCCATTTAAGATGCTTAATTTTTACATTTATGGGCTGGATATAGCAGAGGGGAATAGGAAAACATCCAAACTTTAATTGCCTTGAATTTAAGGGAAGAAATTCCAATTTCTTTAAATTGGAAATTGGGAGAGAAAGAGAGAGAGAGAGAGAGAGAGAGAGAGAGAGAGAGAGAGAGAGAGAGAGAGAGAGAACGAACATATCTCTCAGGAACTCCATTATTAAGGAAAGAAAATAATTCATTTTGGCCACTAAGAATGATAGAACTAAGTGCCTAATTAGCACTTGTGATGAATGATTTTTTTGTTCATACAGTGTCCTTTGGATAAGTTCATGGCAATCATATTGACTAGTTTACCTCTTTCCTAAACAATAATTTTGTTTTTTCTGTAGTGTAACATCCTTCAGCAGGAAAATAGGATATGGAGAATGATCTCTAAATTATTTTGTATCAGAACAAATCTGCTCCATGTATAAAGTTGTCTGAATGAATTAGTTTAGTTTTGGAGGCAGTCGGGGTTAAGTGACTTACAAAGAGTCGCGCAACTATTACTCCTGACTATGGGGTCAGTGGTCTATACATTATGCCACCTAGATTTCTGGTTGTCTGAATAATTTCGAAGCACTCCATTTTACTTTGTGGATTTAGACTTAGTCTCATGCTAATGAATCTAGAGTTATCAAGCTGCTTAAGTTATATTACACTTTGAAGGCTTAATACATTGGAAAAGCTTACCTTTTCTAAACCGTGAAATAATTCATAGAGAAAATTTGTCTATATCTCCAGTTAGGGAGATATAGACAAATAATTCATAGAGAAAATTTGTCTATATCTCCAGTTAGGGAGAATGTTTTTCAGTGCTTTTCTTTTTCATTTTACATTAAATGTGGGTTTGACTTTGTTTCAGTGTGCATACATTAGCTTAAAATTTTGAAAAATTAATGCCTTATTTACGTTTTTAGATAAAAGATTTAAGATTTGAATTTCTTACAAGTGGTATTAGTTTCATTAAATTAAGATACTTATTACTGTATTTGGAAGGTAATGAATGTTTACGATTTTTCTCAGAAACCATGTTTTATGACCTTTTTATATTTTATAAAACAATTCAAAACAACTACATTTAGCATACCAAATAAGTGCAATAAAATTATTTTAGAAGACATATATTGTAATTTTTTTCTTTGCTCTGATAAAAAAAAAATCTTACTTTTCTTTCTAAAGAATTTTTGCAATACTGATTTTTAATCTTTTTAAAACCTTGAATAGCAACTTGAATACTAGGCTTATCAGTCATTATTCAGATATTTTATTTTATTTTTTTTGTTTTTTGTTTTCAGTTTGTCTCTCAATCTAACTGTCAGCAGTTCCTCAACACGGTTTGGTTTGGACAGATGGCAGGTTACCGGCGTAAACACACCTGTAAGAAGATATTCACGGTTCTGATGGTTGGCATCTTTTGGCCAGTTTTGTCACTCTGTTATTTGATAGCTCCCAAATCTCAAGTTGGTCGAATAATCCACACACCTTTTATGAAGTTTATTATTCATGGAGCTTCATATTTTACCTTCTTGTTGTTGCTTAACTTATACTCCCTGGTCTACAATGAGGATAAGAAAAATACCATGGGGCCAGCCCTTGAAAGGATAGACTATCTTCTTATTATATGGCTGATTGGTAAGTATCCAGTTGATTTTAAAAGTTTTGTTTTGATTTTGTTCCAACTCATTAGCCCTCTTTTGTTCTATGCTGTTTATAAAATATCTGAGTTCTAACTTCAACAAAGAGTGAGCCGAACTCTTTTGGGACTAGTTGATGATGACTTCAGAAAGGACCAATAACTAATCTGTCTTCATATTTGACAGATGAGAAGGTAGAATTCTTCTTTTATCTTGAATAAAGTGTTATATGTGAATTATAGGATTTATCTCTAAAACTTTGAACTTATATTCATGTTTAAAGTAAATGTTGTACTTTTTTCCTTGAGGAAAATATAATCCTACCTGAAGCTTTATCATTGTTAAAGTTTTATGACTTTTATGCTCATGTACAATTTTAAAGTTAATTATTTGAGGTATGGGATGATAAAATCCAGTGGTAAGATTTCTGTCTACACCAATGAAAGGAGTTTCTGAATTGGTGAAATAATGAATTCCTTGAAATATTATTTTATTTCCTATGAAACGCAAGCTTTAAAGAACCTGAACATTTTTAATGAATCTCTTCAGCTACGTCTTCCTTTACTGTCTCTCCTTTCATTATAATTTATAGCAATAACATTTGAATTAGGATTATGTAAACTTCTAGTGTAGGGCTTACTAACCTGGGGTTCATAAAGTTATTTTAAAATATTTTAATAACTGCATTTCAATATAATTAGTTGCCATTGTAATATTATGTGTTTTCTTTTGTGCATGTACAAACATTATTCTGAGAAGGGGTTTATAGACTTCTAGAGACTGGCAAAAGGGTCCATGGCACAAAAAAAGTTTAAGAATACCTGCTTTATTGACTCATTTTTCATTATGGTTTTTACTAATAGTAGATAGAATTTCTTTAATGTTTTCAAATTTTTATACATATAAAACAAGCAAAGTAAAATTGTATTTTTAAAAACGTAATGCTTACAAAACAATATATAACACAATAAACTTAACAGATTAGTGGGAAGGGAAATCAGCTTGATTTTTAAATTATCTAGAGGGTTGCATTCTCTTTTTCACTCTGTTAATGAAACTTTAGTGTCTTTGTTTTGGGGCATTTTTTTTGGTATGTTTTGGCTTCAGCCAAACAGTACCACATTTTTGGTACTGAAATTTATCTCATCTTTGTTCTGATGTTGGGAAGGAACTCTTGAAAGTTTTTGTTTTTCCTCAATATAGAACATGATTTACTTTGAAAATTTATACTTCACTTAATTCTTTCTTGACTATCTAGATGTGTAGTATAGTTGGTGAATATACAATTTGAATATATTTACCTTTTGTTTATCATTATTTATAAAAATCATATTTTTAATCTATTTAAAATTTGATTTTTTTATTGATATCTTTTGTTAACCAAGAATTAAAAAGAGGAAGAAAAACATAGCACATAAAGAAGCCTAATATTATATGTAGTATTCCACACCCATAGTCTTCCATCTCTGAAAGGAGAGAAGTATATTCTGATATTTCAGTCAGTCAGCATTTACTAAGCATCAACTGTGTGCCAGGCACCGTACAAAGATACAAGATAAATTGGAAATAATTAAAAGAGGGAAGGCCCTAGAATTAAGAGGAATTAGGAAAGGCTTCCTGTAGAAGATGGAATTTTAACTGGGCCTTGAAAGAAGTCAGGAGGTAGAGATGATGATTGAAAACATTTCAGGCATAGGGAACAAGAGATGGAGTGTCTTGTGTGAGAAACTGCAAGGAGGGCAGCATTACTGAATCAGAGAGTATTCAGTATAAAGTGTGAGAATTTGATCCTGGAGGTAACAGAGAACCACTGGAGATTATTGAGTAAGGGAGCAACAGGATCAGATCTACATTTTGGGCAGATTATTTTGGTTGTTGGATGGAGGATGGATTGGACTGAGGCAGGTAGACTCAACCAGTGGGCTGTTACAATAATCCAGATGTGAGATGAAAGCCTGCACCAGAGTGTTGGCAGTGTTAGAGGAGAGAAGGGGCCATATTTGAGCGATCTTGCAAAGGTTAAATTGATAAGCATTGGGAACAGATTAAATATAGGAGGCTAGAGATAGTATGGAGCAGAGGATGATCTCTAGGTTGTGAGTCTGGGAGAATGGGATGGTGGTAGTGCCATCATAATACAGGAGTTTAGAAGAGGGAGGTTCTTGGGAGAAAAATAATGAGTTTAATTTAGACACTTTGAGTTTGAAATATCCACTTTGAGGTAACTAATAGGCAGTTAGAGATGGCAGGCTGGAGGTCAGCAGAGAGGGTAAAGCTAGATAAGTAGATTTGAGAATCATCAGTATGTCTCTTTTCAGGGACCCTGCTTGGTTCATTTTTAATATTAACATTATTTTAATTTGTATTTTAAATTAATTTGAAACAATTACTTTAAAAAATTATTTAAAACAATTATGCATCTTTCCACTTAAGGCTAACATTGTCATTTTTATCTGGAAAGTTTACAGTACACAAAATGAGTATTTTAAATTAGAAGTGAAAATATTATAATCTGGTTAGAAAGGTGAAATATTCCCATAAAGTGTTTTCCTCCATTTTCTATATTTTTGCATTCTTGCCATTATAACATTTAAAAATTTTGAAAACAAAGTGAAAATATATTTGTTCACCGTATATAATGCTATAATTATGGTAATCATTTATGAATGAATGGAAGAAAAAGCATTTATTGTACACATTTGGTATGTGCAAAGCTCTGTACTGAGTCCTGGGGATACAAATAGAAAAATAGAGATTACTTCTATTCTCCAGGAATTTACATTTTAAAAATGGAAGAGACTTATATGAATAATGTGATTGAACATAGAAATGTGAAACTGAAAACCTTTGAGTAATTGAGTCTATCATATTCCTCTTTATAATATTCTTTGGAAATATTATATTATTAATAATGTTTTTCTTAGTGACCATATTAACTGAAGAATCTTTTGTATCAACCTTTTGTAACCCTAGAATTTAACAGCTCTAAGAAGGAAAGGTTTTTCCTGAACAGTTTATGTAATTCCCTCCTGTTGTAATTATAGCTTAAGTAGTTTATTTTTTTTAAAGAATGTTTTTGTTTTGAAAGGAAGATTTGACTTTTCTAAGTCTGTAAGACACATAATCAATAAAGTTTTTGAACATTTGCTCTGAGTAGTAGGAAGATGGTTTTTCCCTGAATAGTCATATTGATGTTCAGAAGGGTTTTTAGGGGAAAGATAGAGTTTCATTTTGGACATGTTGAGGTTGCCTAGTGGACTTCTAGTTCAGGTTATCCAAGAAGCAGCTGGAGATGTAGGAGAGTGACTAGGGCTAGACCCAGGACAGAACCTTGGAGAATACTCTCAATTAGTGGATATGCCATAGATGAAGAAACAGAGACAAAGGAGAGAATAGTGTCAAGAAAACCTGAAGAAGAGGTGATCAACGATTTCAAAGACTCTAGAGAGGCCAGAAAGATGAGGAGTTTTTTTGAAGAAAAGACTGTGAGATTTGACAGTTAATAGAGATCATTGGTTACTTTGAAGAGGACAGTTTTACTTGATTGATGAGGTTGGGAGCCAGATTACATCCACCCAAAATGCTGGCTTCAAGAAATGGCATGCTTTTATCATTGTCTGTGTTCAGCTAATTTTCCAATAAAACTACTTGAGATTAGTAGAAATTGAAATCAAAAGCCATGTAAGCCATAGCTGCCAGAGAGCAGCTGTCTTTAAAAAAAAAAAAAGGTCTCTCTAATACAATAATTTGCATATGATATCTCTTAATAAATGTTTATTGAATTGAACTTAAAATGCGACTTCTTTATGTCACATGGTTAACTTTTCATTTGATCGTCAGGTCTTACCGACTCAGGGGAGTTTAAGTGTTGAAGAACATTTATGCCATTTCTTCTGGTATTTAATACTCTTTATTAGGTAAAAGAGTCCTATTACTCTTCAGATAACTTGTACAATTCATTTACTGATTTGTATTAATAATTCTCTCAATAACATTACTTTAAAAAAAGATTACTCAGTAAAAAAAAGTTTATAAATACTCAATATTGGTAATATTGACTCAGCTAGTAGAAATCTTTGAAGATACATTCAGTCTTCTCAGAGAAGCCTTTTGTTTCAATAAGCTATACCTGAGTTTTTATGGCCCTTCTGAGATACCATATATATAAATTATAGCACTTGCACTTTATTTAATTATATAAATCTGACATGCATCATCAGTTCATATATTTTCATCTCACATAATGAGATTTTATTTACAGATTACACTGATACAATTTTTTTTTTTGCCTTTCCCCTAATCTTCCTTCAATTACTTTATCTCTTTTTTCCCCATGCCGTAATTTTTTCTGTAGGCATTAGCAAGTTAGGACTAAAAGTGGTATTTTGGATTCTAAATATGATGTTTTTCTTTTGCTATTTAAAATGGTTTTTATTTACATACTTTTCATATTGTTTTTAATTCTTATATATTTTCAAATATAAAATTGTTTTGAAGCCAAAGAAATGAAAGTGGCTTTTGCAGATATGTTAACCTGTATTAACTTGCAATGTTTTGTTGTATATTGGAATATAATTTGCAAAAAGAACTTATGAAGTCATGGCCAACATCAAAAGGCCTAAACTTTTTCTGTTCATTGAGTTGAGGATTTATGGTCATTTTTCCTGCTAATTTTTTCTTCTTCTAGACTATGCAGAAAGAACTCTTTGTTAATCTGGACATATGAGGGAAATTAATAGTTGCTAGAAGAAGTATCACTTCTGAAAGCTTTGATTTGAGCAGAGTAGAATATCTTGACAATTCAATGATGTAACTCAAAATAACAGGGACTCACTGTGGAAAAGCTTTCTTTAAGTGAAGATAATTTATCAAATTTTATTGGACAGGGGATTGTCATTTTGCAAATGCCATCATATCCATGCTGATCTTCAGGTATGCAGAAGTTAAGATAAACGTACTTTTCTTAATATATATTAATAGAAATTGAACATTTAAAAAAAATTGTACCTATGAAAAATCAAGAGAGCAAGCATGAAGTAGTGGATAGAAGGCTGACCTTAGAATTGGAGTGACTTGGATTTGAAACTTACATCTGACATGTATTGACTTTGTGACCCTGGGCAAGTGATTTAAATTATTAATTGCTCCAGAAAACTCTAATAGTTTGTTAATTGAAAAACAGTTACTGATCTGCATTGGTAGAAGGAGTTTCCTTACTCAGAGTATCTTATAAATAAGATCCCGGAAACTAAGTTGGAGTGGTTAACAAAGTTGGAATGAAAATAATGATCTTTGGGTTTTTTAATTTTAAATCATATGATTTAATTAGAAATCAATGATAAAGGCTTTAGCTGTTCTTGCTTCATTATAACTATCTAGTTTGTCAACCTTAAATTTTTAAAAAATAAATTTGAATAGATAACAATTTGGTATGTTGTGATTGTATATCCTATGTTAGACTAGACTTATGTCTATCTGAGAAGCACTTGAATGGCGATGTGCTAGAGTGGTAGAGAGACCTAACCTTGGAGTCAGAAGATGTGGGTTCAAGACCACATATATATATATGTATATATATATACATATATATATATATATATTATGTATAGGCTATATGAGCGTGGGCAAGGCACTTAAGCTTTTTGTGACCCAGGCAACTCACTCAGTTATAGAGCCTAGTGTCCACTTGCATTTTGTAGAAGGAGTTTTCTTACTGAATGTTATTTCTACTAGAAGAGAATTGTTAGCATTATTTCAACTTTTTACCCTCCTTATTAACACATAGGTCCATACCAATTAAGGATTCCAAGTTTTTTTACTCAAAAAAGGTTTCCTTAAGGATCATTTTTGTCCTGATAGGTTTTTCCTAACTGAAGCATTTATTTCAGAAAATAGATGTTATATTTGGTAAAATACTAATTCTTTAAAAAAAAAAACTACATGCAGAGAAAAAACATTTACCTATTTTGATAATCGTCAGTGATTTTTAAGAGCCGAAGGATTCCATGAGAGTTATCTTTTGAGTGTCTCTTGTCTCAAGAGATATCTTTTGAGATATTTCTTAGGGGAGAAAAAGAGAAGAGATTTATTTTTTTTCTCTGAAACCTATGTATAGATCCTGACAGGATAGTAAATAAAACAGAAGTCTTCCACATCTTGAAAAGTTTGAAACAAGTTTAAAGGAAAGTGGTTCAGTTACTGCATCAAAAATAAATGTCTTCTTTTGGATAGTTAAGTTTAACATTTTCAGAAAATGGCCATCCTAGTTTCAGTGGGATGATCGCATCTCAACTTATGTAAACCTTTAATTTAAAAAAAGTTTTGTTGCAGGAATGTGCAAGTGTTTTGAAACTTTTCTTTCTTTATTAAATAAAGTATTTTTCAGTTAAAATGCACCCAAGCAGGGTTTTTCTAAAGTACTTTTCTATTGGAATTATTTTGGTTATAGAAAAGCCAGAGTTTTTTCTACTTGGCTTAAATAGATTTCCTCTCATGTTTATTTAAAAACTCAGGTTTTTGTTACTTTGTGTTCTCCTAAAAAGCATCCAAATAGAGAATATGCCATGAAATTCCTTTAATTATCTTAATATTTTTGGTACTTAAAAATATTTGTTTACAACTGATTTATGGAAGAATTTCTGGTTATCAATATTTAGACTTTTTAAGCATGAAAGCTCATCATTTCAAGTTTTCCTTAACTATTTTTCCACCATCATCTCATTCTCCAGTATAGATTATGATTATATTTTTCTGATTGTGGTAACTTGCTTTTTACTAAAAAAAAAAAAAAAGTCGCTTATTTTTATAAGACTACAGTGACCCAAGTGTACGATTTCATTTATTCTACTTTAAGTATTTTTCTTCTTATATAGTAGAATTAAGTGTGCATTTTTTGATGTTTCTTCCCACCCCACCACCCCCATCCCCTTTTAGGAATGGTGTGGTCAGATGTTAAAAGACTCTGGTATGATGGATTGGAAGACTTTTTAGAAGAATCTCGTAATCAACTCAGTTTTGTCATGAATTCCCTTTATTTGGCAACCTTTACCCTCAAAGTTGTTGCTCATAACAAGGTGACTATTCACTATATCAATTAAAAACGCAATAAAGTTTATTGGGGAACATCAAAAATTTCTAGATTTGTAACCCCAGAATAACAGGAGTTTAAATCTTTTACTTGTCTGTAATCAAGTTTATCTATGGAAGCTAAGTAGGCCATTAGCTTAAAACTATCTGGATTGTTGGTTTCACATTCCCCATATAGGGCTGAACATGCTTACAAGGAGAGTACAAAGTAACTCAAAACTGAATTGTTAGTGTTAAATATTTGTGTTATCTCAGAAACTTAGTAACTCAGGAGTCCTTTATCTGAATATAATGTTCCACAATGTGTTTTGCACATGTCACATATATAATGCTGATTTCCTTTTGTAGCTTAAAGGTGCACTAAACAGGGGAAAAAAGGTTCCTTTTAGAAGAAGATGTAATTTCAGTTTAATAAAACTCTAGTCTCATTATTAAAAAAATATGCTTGTTAGAGATGGATAACTATCGTTCTAATGTTTTTACATTAGAATTTTAAGCTCTGTCCAACCTGTGGTTTCCCAATCTCCTTAAAATGATAGTAGTCATTTTGAATATAGACTCATAGAGTATTAGATTTGGAAATAACCTCCAAGGTCATTTGGTCTAACCTCGTCCCTTTACAATTCAGAAAATGGAGAATGTCATCAAAATTGCTACTTCCACAAGTGTGTCTAACTAACAGTACTAGTATGTAGTACTATGGACTGCAGATGTAGAACTGGAAAGGACCTTATAATTTAGACCAACTGTTATCTAACATTGTCACACAGGTAATAAATGGAAGAGTCAGGATTTGAACCTTGTTCCTTTGACTCCAAAGCTAACACCCTTTCCATTATACCACACTGCCTCCCTAGAAAGAAATCAGTAGGAGCTAAACAAATTTATAGATGGCACTGACTCACTGTTCTCCCTGTACTCAATCTATGCCTCACCTTTTTGGAAAGATTTGTGAACTAGATCAAGAACAGAGATGTAACTATGATTTTAAAAGATTGATAAAAGTACAGAATGCAGGCATCAGCCCTGTTACCTTTCATATTCAATATGTATCTTGTACTGTTTGACCTTAAAAACATCTAATATAGTAAATTCATTCCATGTTAATCTCATTTTATGCTTAGGATAGAGACATTGGAAGTGGTTATTTGCTTTATAAAAGAGATAACTATCGTCGTGGTATAATGGAAAGAGCCCTGCTTCTGGAGTCAAAGGATCTGGGCTCACACTTCTCCTGATACTTAATACCTGTTTGACCCTGGGCAAATCATTGGACCCCATGAGCCTTTTGTTTCCTTTTATGTAATATGAGGGAATTGGTCTGGATGACCTCCGAGTCCCCTTTGGCTCCAGATCTATGATTGTTTAAAACACCGTATTCCCTTAGTATATTTTAAGTGATTTAATTGATAAAAATTTGGCTTAAAAAATAGCTCATATTTATATATATTCTAAAGTGCTTTTATTATGCTATTTTATGTAACTTTCTACACAGCCCTATAAGGTAGGTAGTATTGAAGCTAAGGTATTACCTGTTTACCCAGGTAAGCTAGCTACAGAGATAGAACTCAGATCAAAAGATTCTTGATCTTTTAACTTCAATTTCACTAATCTTTTCATGACACCAATCTGTCTTTTATTTATAATTATATTCACTATCCCAGGTAGAATTTAAAACTAGGCTATTTATTCTAGGAACTGGAATTAAGGTGCCTTTTAAAAAGTGAAATTTAGTAGGCATTTCTGACACACCAGGGAATTAAAGAATGTTATGATTGTGGTGTCAGAACATCAAAGTTTGAATTTTGGCTCTATCTTGGGCAAGGTATATAACTTTTTGACACCTCAGTTTCTTCATCTGTAAAATGAGGTATTATACTAGATGACCTTTGTCATCCCTTCCAGAACTAAAACTGTGATTCTGTAATGTGTTCCAAGGTTATAGTGACTAAAATACCCTTCAGAAAACCTGTCTAGTGTTAAAGAATATATGGTTGATCAATATATGGCACTGTTTTGAAAGATTGATCCAGGATCCATACATATATATATACTGTACTTTCTGAATTGGCTTTCAACAGTCAAAGTGTTCGCTTTTGTTTAACAAAATAGTGGGCCGTGCTTTTCACTTTTTTTCTTCTTAACTCCAGTTTCATGATTCAGCTGATCGAAAGGATTGGGACGCGTTTCATCCTACCTTAGTGGCAGAAGGTCTTTTTGCTTTTGCTAATGTACTGAGTTATCTCCGCCTCTTTTTTATGTATACGACAAGCTCCATCTTGGGGCCATTACAGGTAAAAAATTAAAATTTCTGCAAGAGAATTTAAGAGATGTGTTATTTTATAATTAAATGTCCATTGGAACAAGTGAACATTTAAATGACCTTGATATAATGTTATACATACTTTTCATGTGAAGGGAAAGCTGAATCCCATATTTTCCATAGTATTTAAGAAATGAAGACCTTGAACAGTCTGTGACTATTGTCCTTATTTCTGGTTAGATTGGAGTTATTTTCTTTTAAGTCATTTAAGTTTTATTAAGAACATCCTTTCATGTGGCCCAAATAAATAAATTTATATTAGCTCTTTTCTGAATTTTAATTTGGCAGTTCTTATTATGAAATTATTTTCTATTACTACTGTATGCTTGAAGCATTAGAATATTAAGATTAGGAAAAGATGTATTTCCCTGGAGGAGAGAAAAGAAGAAAGCTGAGGATGAATAAATCAGTTCATGAATATCAGACGGTAAGTAGAGCTGGCCACTGATCTAGGAAGGGTTAATTGGTGACAATCATTCTTAATAAATAGACTAAGAACCTGATTAAAATTTTAAATGATACTTCATAATAATTTGAAAAAAAATATTATTTCAAAGTATTGTGATTTTTCTCTTTTTCTTATTAATTATTGGATATATAATGGTTGCATTTTTAGTAAAAAGCATGGGGAATTATTCACAACTATTTGAACTTACTAGCAAGAGCTCACTTAATTCTCTTAAGTGACTGAACTCCATTTAACTTATTACATTTATTTTTAAAACCAAATTCATATAATGATTTTCATTAAACTAAATCTTCAGGTGCATCCGTGTTGAGAGTCCTTGCTTTGATAACAATTATAACTCCTCCATGACTTCTCATCTTGTGGGATAATTATTTTAAGTTTTCTTATAAAGCTCCCATGGAGAATCTATCCAGTGCATTCTTCTTTTAATATCTTTGGTTTGCTGATATAGTTCAGGCAGTACGTCTTTGATCTCTCATTCTAGTATAAAACAAATGCAGTATCAATCAGAAAAAAACCCCATTGATTAAGCACTGTGTGTCAGGCACTGTATTAATCACTGAGGATATACAAATAAAAACACTCTTTTTACCCTCAAGGAATTCATATTACAATGGATGCAAATTCAAAAATTACTAGGCATATAAAAGATATATATAGAATTTGATGAAAAGTAATCTTAGAAAGGAAAGTCTTTGCCTGGGAAAGGCCTCCAGCAGAAGGTAGGCTTTAAATGTAGTCTTAAAGGAAGCCTGGGAAACTAAGAAGCAGAGATAAAGAGACAAAAAAATTTTAGAATGGGAACAGTCAGTGCAAAGGCACAGAAATTGGAAATGGAGTGTCATGTATGAGGAAATGAGTAGGCCAGTATGTAGGTGGAATGTAGAGTGTGTTAACGATGGGCGTTGGGAGAGAAGTAAAATGTAAGAAGATTGGAAGGGTAGGAAGGGTCCTGATTATTAAGAGCTTTAAATGCCAAAGAATTTATATTTGATCCTGATATTAATAGGGAGCCACTGGAGTTTATTGGGAGTGATATGGTCAGACCTAAGCTTTAGGAGAATCACTTGGACAGCTGAGTAGAGACTGTATGGGGAGTGGAGAGAGATACGGGGCTAAAGACTTCCCAGAAGGTTATTGTAATGGTCTAGGCATGAGATGGTGAGGGCTTGACCTAGGATGATGGTTGTGTGAGTGGAGAGAAGGGGACATATACAAGGGATATTTAGAAAGTAGAAACAGCAGGATAGGGCAGTGGATTAGATATGTGGGTGAATGTGAGTGAGAAGTCAAGGGTGATACCTACATTGTAAGCCTGGGTGACCAGGAGGATGGTGGCTCCTTGAATAGTCATATGGAAGTTCACAAGGGTTCTTTGGGGAAAGATAATGAGTTTCATTTGGGACATATTGAGTTTGAGATGCCTGTTGGACATCCAATTCAAGTTGTCCAAGAAACAGTTGGAGATGTAGAACTGGAGCTCAGGAGAGCAACTAGGGCTGGGCATCTAGATCTAGGAATTATTTATATAGCAATGGCAATTGAACTGCTGAGATTAACAAGTGAGAATATTTATCTTAGAGATTCTTAAGGGGTTTGTGAGCTTGTTTGTGAGAAATGTTTTGATAACAGTATCTTGATATAATTTGTATTTTATACATTTAAAAACATTATTCCGAGAGGAGTCTGTAGTCTTCCCCAGATTGCCAAAGGGGTTCATTGTTACAAAAAAGCTTAAGAATCCCTGGTGTAGAGAAATGGGCAGAGGCCAGAGACTTGGGGGACACTTATTGTTCTTGGGTATGCATGAATTAACGTCCAGCAAAAGATGCTGAGACGTAGGGGATAGGAAGAGAACCAGGTGAGAACAGTGTCACAAAAGCCTAGAAAAGAGTCACTATCCAGGAAGTGATGATCCGCTATGTCAAATGCTGTACAGATTTACATCTGCACAGCAGTATGAGTATTGAGAAATGACCTTTAGATTTGGCAGATAAGATATCCTTGAGAACTTTGGAGAGAGTAGTTTCCGTTAAATGATAAAAAGCCAGGTTGCAGAGGATTTAGAAGTGAGAAAGAGAAAAGTAGACACACCTTGTATTGATGGCTTAGGGAGTTTACCTGAGAAAGGGAAGAGAGATATGGGATAATAGCGGGGTCAATCAGATTAAGTGAGGGTTTTTTTAAGGATCAAGACGGGTGTGTTTTTGAGGGAAAGAGTATCTCAGTTTTGGCTAGTGCTCTGCATCCGTCTTAAGAGAATATGCTATCTCTTTTGAAACCTAGAGCAGAATTCTAGGTATGAGGCCAACAAAGAAATTTGAACACATTTTGAGGTCCTCTAAAATAATTTTATCATTTTGTTTGAAATGATGACAATGAAACCTGGTGGTTTAGCCTCAGAGATTTAAGAAATTGAAATTGGGAAAAGTCATTGTTAAAGATCAAGCATACATAGGAGTATGTGCTAAAGATGTCACAGTTTTGAAACCATTGCTGCAATATTTCATCAGTTAGTTCAATGATAGGAAAGAAGGGAGGAAAGTGAGGAGGGAGAAAGGAAAGAAGGAAGAAGAGATTTATTAAGTGCCAGTCTCTGTACTAAACACTTTACAAATATTACCTCATTGAATCCTCACAACAGTCCTGGGGGTAAGTGCTATTATTATTCCCATTTTACTTTGGGGGAAATTGAGGTGGGCAATGTTTAGGTGACTTGCCAGGGTCAATCAACTGTAAGTATCTGAGTCCAGACTGAAACTCAAGTCTTCATGATTCCAGGCTCAGCATTTTATCCACTGTGTGTGCTAGAAAAATAACAGAGAATGTTAAAGGGAAACATGGAAAAGTTAAAAAAAATGTTATTACTGGAATAAAAGAGATGTTCAAGAGGATGTCAATAACTACTGACCCATAATACCTAGTTTTTCAATACTCTAATATTCACATGGATCTCTGATATTGATTTTCTTCTTTACAGAATATAGTGTTCCATGACTATTATTTTTTTCTTATAGATGTCAAAAGGTGGGATTTAGTTTCAGTAAGATGGATGGGGTCATTAAAAGAACTTTGCCTTCCTCCTGTTCAATTTTGGGTCCAACTTACTGTCTCTTTCCAACATCTGTCCAAGATACAGATACTCATAGATGATTTCTTGAGGTTGTCCAACTGTTTGACAGAACCTAGACAACAGGCATTCTTTATCTAATTGGTTTTTCTTTTGTGAGTAGTTAGGGTTAACTCAAGAAGGCACAGATCTAATTATTTTACATCCCCCTGCTCAAAAATTGTCAATATTTCCCTTTCACCCCTGGAATAAAATGCAAAATTCTTAGCCAGTCTTATTTCAAATTTCTCCCCTAGTCAAACTGACTTGCTAACTGTTCCCTTTAACATTCCATCTTCCATACTTATGCTTTTGCATATATGGTCCCTCATGTTTGAAATGTACCCCCTTTCCTTCCATACCATCACTCCTTTGAAAGCCACAGTTTAGATGCCATTTTCAACATGAATGTTTTCTGATCTCCCCAGTTGTCTGTGATCTTTCCCTCTTGAAATGACTCTGTATTCTTTTGTGTATACCATGTGTTATCTATGTACCCCCCTCAGTAGAATGTAAGCTTCTTGAAGGCAGAAATTGTTTTGTTTTTCTTTGCGTCCTCAGCACTTAGCATAGTACTTTGCATGGAGTAGGTTATAAGTGTTTTAGTTGAGTTGTTGAAGTGGCATAAAGGATACGTTTCATGAAATGTTTAATTAGAAAACAGAGTGTGGACAGTTCAAGTACTCACAAAGTTTAAAAAGACCTAGGAAATGGTCTCTCGAATATTGAGCACTATTATTTTAAATGTGAGAATGACACTGCTAAACACTAGCACAGATGCTTTTTAAATAGCTGTTTTTCCAAAAATGATGGATTTGAGTTTACTCAACCAATTTTTCACTTTGTTCCCTTTGCAGTCAAAAAGAATGCAGGCTAAACTGGAAGTGCATTTCTGTGACCATGAGATAAGGAGTTTGCAATTGACTCATTTTTAGATTAGATCCATATCTTCTGCTTCTATTAATGTAACATTTAGAATAGTTACACTTGTATCTCTTAAAATGACCCACTCCCACAAAACAATTTACTTATTGCTCTATTCAAACTTTCTTTCCCACTCACTGCTAGGTCTTCTTCACCATAGAGTGTTCTGTGTCTGGAGGTGTATTTTTTTCTTATAACCATTTATTTATTGACAGATGATCAATACGCATTTGTATACTTGTTAATTATTCAAAAACATATAAATTTTCTATTTGAAGCTTAAAGATGCTAAAACTTGCTATTCTTTGGATGCCATGTGGGAAATATTGGTTTGAATTTTGGGAGAGGAATTTTGTAGAAGCAGAAGAAATAAGGAGCAGGAAAACATTAATTCAACAAGTTGTTTAGTAAGTGCCTTTTACGTGCCAGGGACTGTCCTGGTTGCTGGGGACACAAAGAAAAAACTGAAATAATCTCTACCCTCAAGGAGCTTATATTTTATTGAGAGAAAGTGACATGAACACAGATAAACAGAGAACCTCGATAATTTCATGTAAATAGAAATATATCTTTATTTATAGCAAAAATGTTTATCTCAGACCAGCCAAAAAGACATAGGGTTTTTAAAAGTTTATTTTTAAGAAGTACAAAGAAGTCCTGTTTCCACCAAACTTAAAAAGTAGAGTTGTTCAAGGTCTTCATAGAAATATATGCTGTTTATTTTTTCTCTGCTATTTGGTCTGATTCTCCTGACCTTTCCCAGAAAAAAAAGCAGGATATTTCTATGTATACTCAAATGCCTATATTCATCATTTAATCTGTAGAAAACTTTTCTTCTCTGCTATTTTCCCCTTATGTTCAGAAATTTATATTGTTTGAAAAGTTAGAGAATTCCCAAATGGTCCCTCTGTGTGTTTATAGATGAGTTTTTCCTGTCATAACATTTTATTTTTTATCTAATCCAAGAGATGTTTTATAAACTCTTTTTACAATACTATTCCTTATGATATATAAATTAAAATTATCTTTTTACTTTGTGTTATTATATAGTCTATTTGACTGTTTTTAAATTTTCACATGAAAACAGTTTGTTCTGTCAGGCATTAGATAATTCTTCTAAAATGATATCTACAAAATATGCTTTTGATTTTATTCAGTTTACCAACAAATATGAAAATTCCTACATGTAACAATCACATTTTAGATTCCCTCTTAGAAAGTCATTCTTGGGCACTCATTTTATGACAGATTCCATCTCCCAGTTTTACGGATCTTTTCTCCTGCCATTATTAGTTATCCAAATTTTTCTCCTTAAAAATTTTCCTAGTTTTTTCCTGTTTTTTTTTAAGAGGAAGGAAAGGAGATTAAGCATTTACTTAGTATTGTACTGTGTGTCAAGGACTGTACTAAGTACTTTGTACATGTTGTCTTACTTAAAATATATATGTACATATGTAATTTTAGAAATTAATGTTTTTAAAATTTTATCAATCATCTTTATTGATAAAAATTATAGAGCACTTTCCAAATACACATTTCAGGCTTCTGGATTACAAGTATAATATGTATGTGATGAACACTTATTACACGAAATGAAATTCTGCAAAGTCCTAAAATTCAATCTCAAAAAGCAAAATATATTTATGATGGGCAAGAGGAGATAAATTAAATCACAACTTTATTTGCAAAAATACTCATCAAGCATTTTTAAAATAATAGCTGCCTCAAGATTGCCACATACTAAATCTTAACAGTGCAACTTGCTTTATTTTCTTAAGTTAAATGGGACAAAATCAAAATTATTTGGAAAAATCTGTCACCAAATCAAGTTCTGCTTCTTAATCAAAATAAGATAAAAGACAGTTACCAAACAATTTTAAGAAAAAAATGTTTTTTATTGAAAATCTTCACTAAGGCCTCTGGAATAAGGTTTGATTTTATCATAAATAAAAAAGACACACCCAATGTTTGCTATGGTAAGTCTGAGTAAATAGTTGTTTCTTTTACTCTTAGCAATATGTGAGTCTTCGTACACTAACAGATTCTGCTACAAATAACATTTCTTCAAGAGATGACCTAAATGGAATTTGCAGTCTGTGCTAATTTGAGAAAGCTTAGTTTCTACTTTATTGTCTATTTAAATAATGGCCCAAATTTCAATTACTTCTTTACTTGGTTTTCTGTTTTGAAAATTCACCCAGTGGTCGTAAATAACTTGCAGTTTATACAAAATTTAAGAAAATGAACTATTCCCAAGTATGTGTTTCAGTGTGATGGCCATAAAAATCTGAAAATTACTAGGAACGGATGAGTTCAAGGACAGATTCAGAAAGACCTACAATTATACTTTCTTTGCTCCTATTGTCATCTAGTAATAGAAATTAACATATTAAAGATAGTATTGAATATCACATAGTTAATCTCACTTTGTAACTATTAAAATTAAAATTAATTCCATTTCAAATAATATAATAACTTTTTAATTGCTCCCTCAAAGTTCCAGTTAGGAATCTTTGTCCATTCATTCACTTTGGTAAAAAATCAATTTTATGGTTGTATTTAGTGTGTAATCTTTTCTTCTGGTTCAACTTTTTTTCCTCTTTGCATTATTTTGTAAAGGTCTTTTCAGATTTCTTTCTATCCCTCATATCTCTGTTTTAATTTCATTATAATATTTTGTAACATTAATATATCAAAATTTATGTAACCAGTCTCCTGTTGTTGGGTATTTAGGTTACCATAGTTGTTTTTGTGGACTGGTGTTTTTTTATTTGTTTTGTTTTGTTTTGTGATTACATATAATTTTGCTATAAAAATCTTTGAAAATTCAGGCTATCCCAAAATTCTTGCAGTTTTAAGTGATTAGATTTATCTGTTAGCATATAGATAGATATAGATCTAATTGTAGATCTATATATTAATAGATTAATCTATGTCTGCCTACTTTTTTTTGTTTTTGTTTTTGATAACACTTTCAGGATATATTCCCAGCAATAGAACGATTTGGTCAAAGGGTGTGATTATTTTTGTAATTTTTACTTTGTATTATCATGCTGTTCTCTAAAAGGTTTCTACAAATTTACAATGCCATTCAATGAATGTACTAGTTTCTTCACAGCCCTTTTCATAGCAGGTTTCAGTGTTTTTCATTATTTCTCCCAACTTGATTGGTGTGAGCTAATTCCTCAAAGCTATTTTATTTTGCATCTCTTTCATTGTGGGTGACATTGTGCATTTTAGAGTCATCATATCCTGTTTATCCTAGATTTTTCAAGAGAGGAACTATGTACCATGTATAAATATTTTCACATGTAAATATTTTGAGAAGCTCATTTTTTTGTTAGAAAGTCATTTTTATTGACTATCTAGGATCCTTTCTCTTCTGGCTGTGGAATTCAATTGTCATTTAGTCATCTATTCAACAAGCATTTATTAAGTACCTAATATTTTCATGTTCCTATGACTATATTATGGCATTTGCAAAAATAGAGATATGATCTTTGAATTTGTGGGACTTAGCATTCAGATGGAGATTTTTTAAAAAAGCATACATATGTGAAATGGAGAATAATTCCAAGGTAATAATACACACAAGTATATATAGTGGGGATTATAGTCCTAGCTGCTAAAGGTCTGTCTTTAATCATGAATAGTTTCTTGGATAAAATGAATCTTTTCTTAAAATAAATTTTACTGATGACTTCTATATCTTACATCATCATAGTTATCCCAAATATCCCTTGCTCTCCCCCTCCCAGAGAGCTATCCCATATAACAAATGATATTTTTTTAGAGAGGAAAAAAATCAACGCAACTGATCAATACATTGAAAAAGTCTGAAAATATGTGCAATTTGAAACACCTGTGGATCTCCCACCTCCATGAAGGGGTAGGTTGGAGTGTCCTTTCCTATTTCTTCATGAGTTGTGCTTAAGTTTTGTAATTTTGTTACATTCACTTTTGAATTTTTGGTGTATAGTTATTATTTCAATTTACATTATTATAGTCATCTGTTTATTGTTTTCTTGGCTCTGTTGACTTCACTCTGCATCAGTTCATGTATATATCATCTCCATGCTTCTCTGATATCATGCACATAATTTCTCATGGTACAGTAGTAAACATTGCCTTCATGTACCACAGTTTGTTTAGTCATTCCCCAATTGATGGTTATCTACTTTGTTTCCAGTTCTTTGCTATCACAAAATATGCTGCTATGAATATTTTGGTGTCATGGAGCCTTTTTTCTTATCAATGGCTTCCTTAGGAAACAAGCCCATTAATGGAGTGTCTGGTTCAATGGGTATGAACACGTTAGTCAGAATGAAGTGAATCTTAAACTGACCTTTCAAGAAAGTATAAGATTTAGAGTGGCAGAGTGGAAGAATTTGCATTCTAGTCAAGGTAGGCTTCAAAGGTACACAGATGTGGGAACAAACAAAGCTTAATGGAAAGGAAATCAACTTTGTGCAAGGACTACATTGGGAAATAATGGGGAGGTATTTGATAAATTATAGTCGAGAAATAACTGCCCATAGTTGGAGAAATGTGTCTAGATGGCTGCCTGTGTTTGAAGAACCATTCTGTGTATTGAGAGTCTCTGACTCAGAGAGAAAAATGAAAGAAGGAATGGGAGGGAAGAAGAAAAGGAGGGAGGAAGGAAGAGTCCCTATTCTCAAGCAGCTTCCATGCTAATGGAGGAAGGCAGTACACAAATGGGAGCTGAAAAGGGGGGGAGGGTAACTTGGGGTCATTGTTTTGAAGTCCGGAATGTAGAACCAGGTGGAGAATAAAGGCAGGCTGACCTACCCCCTTAACAAAATAGAGGCTCCAGATGGAACGTACTAATGGGAAAAGAGGAGGTAAGATGGACCTTGTGGAGGGTTCTTCCATGGTGAATAGGCTGGTGGAGTAATAATGTGTTTCAGGGCCATGAGGCCCTGAAGGAGGTTCCAGGATGGGAGAAGAGAGGGCATGGTTTTGAAATCCAGAGGGTTAGAAACTGACCGAGAAGGTAGTGAAAGCAAAATAAAGCTGGCTTCATTTAAGTTTCTATTTTGAATAAAAAGATTTAACTTATCTGATATTTTAGCCAAAAATAGAAACAAATCTTTACTTAACAAATATTTAGGAAATTCCTTATTATGAACAATTAAAAAAGAGGGCTGGGGGAGGGAAAAAAGGACAGGAAGGGTAATAGCTATGGAAAGAGAGAAAAACAGCTTGGCAGGAGACAAAAGGAGAGAGCCTGGACAATGATCTAGAAATTATTTCTGAATGTCACTTCAAATAATGCTTAAATGTCAAAACTACATTTATTTCCTATGTTTTGAAATATAAATATTTGCTTTTCCTTGGCCCTTAGTGTGCTAAGAGCTTTAAATCAGTAGCAGCAATATGCAGTTTATTATATACATGAAGGACCAAAAAATAGAGAATGATCCAGAATAAAATTTCTAAGAAGATATCCATGATATTTATCATCATCATTTCCTGGGAAGGATATCTATTTAAAAAATATAATCCTGTGATGATCCTATTCTATTTATTTTTCTTACTTGCAACAATTGAACTCCAATAGCTTTTTACATTAGATAATTTGTTCAGCAAGTGGATAGAAATATGAAGTTAATGCACTTTTCCAAATGACTCAAAGGATTGTTTTGAGCAGACATGTTTTTTCTCATCAGAACCACAATTCACACCAACTTAATTACAGATTAAAGTCTAGTTTTCATTCCATAAGGATTTTTTTTTTAGAACAGACTCTGTTCTGTCTTCAGTCTTAACTGATCCTCTGCTGATATTTATTTAGTTAGCTTAGCTTCAGTTGAGTGCTCTAAATACACTGAACTCTCTCACTAGAGCCCTCATTTAACAAATGTAACTTTATACCTTCCTAGTAGTTCGAAAGTTGAAACCAGGTAACACTATCAGAGCACACATTTTCCTATGTTGAATTTAGGAACTCAATTTAGATTCAGCTTTAATTATTTGTGAATTCATGTAGTCTGTATAGTGGTCTATAATGTCTGAACATGCATTGTAAATGTACCCAAACATTTTTATTCCCTTTATGTTTGCCTATAAATTATGACCTTTTAGCTTTTTCCTCTTTCAGTCTTAAAATTCACAATTTAGAAACACTTAGAAAAGCAGGAATATATGGATATAGTTTCAGAAATCAACCATAAAAAGAGAAAATAATACTTTCAAATTTTGAGATATTTTATCTTTAAAAAAACCATTAGTTTTAAAAGACAACTATGATGAATCATTGTTGTCTATGTTCAGGAAAAATTTTTTGTCCTAAAATGTGTAAAATTTTTTAATAAAAAGTTGCATTTTTAATAAAAGTTGCAAAATCTACCTAGAAGTACTTAAAATTGACTCTCTTGGTTATGATAATCAAACTAAAAGGAATTCATGGTAGAATTGATAGTCATCCGGAGAAATAGCTAGGTACAGTCATAGGACCTTAGAATTAAAAGGATCCTCAGAGTGTATGTAGTATAACCTGTATGTGACAAAGAATTCTTCTTACAGAATCCCTGGGAAAATTTTTTTTTATTGTTTCAGAGGTCTAAATGAATGCTTATTATCATTATTCCCCTTGTAGGTAATAGAGTGATTAAATATTTCTATCTGCTTATTCACCCAAATGAATAATCTTTAGGTCTGCTGTTTGCTTTTGGTTGGGAGCATTTTCCATGCAGATTTTACTGCTTAAAAGGTATTTTTAAATGAAATCATGACTTCTTGAAGAGTTGTATGTATTTAATTTTGTTGTAGAAAATTGGTACTATGTTCTCCATGATTTGTTTGCGCCTATTCTAATCTACCAGAATACCTGCTGATTTATCGCATAGAAGTAAGATACTCCAGTATGTAAAGTTTTGAACAGTATCTTTGAGTAAATATTAAACTGTTTCCTTCAGCTATAGCATGATTTTGAGTATGCTGACTTTGCTCGAGAAAGTCAAATCAGAAATCCAGACCATAAACAAACTTAATGTCAACTTTATACTTTGTTTTGCCATGAAGCCCTTTATAAGATCCGCTTATATGGAGGAGTGAGTCTCTGGAATCTGGAAATGTTTTTCAGAATCTAACCTTAGCCATGAAAGCAGGCCTCTATACTTAGAAAAATAGTTCCAATATATTTACATAATCCATAGAATAAGGCTTTTTTCTCTCCTTCCTTTACCTTCTCAACCAGTTATGTTTGAAAATCCAAAGTGTATATCTCGAAGTAGAGGTGACAAAGAATACCTCGCTGTCCATACTAGTTATAGCCTCAGGATCTTGGGAACTGAGAAACAGAGGAGATAACTTTAACATGCATCAGAAAAGGATGCCATCGTGTATTCAAGTGAACGTTAAGAAGTCTTCTTGGTTTTTCTGGGCCTCACATGGTGTTCTTACACTGCAGACAGTTGCCCAGGCAGCTTGTTGAGGCCTACCTTGAAACATGGACCTGAAAACTTACAACATTGCCCATAGGAGATAGCAAGAAATACTATCTTTCAGTAATTCTGTTGGATGCATATTTTGTGTGTGGGCTCTTTTTTTTTCCATTTCCTATTATGGGCTATAATTTACCACACACACGCACACACACACACACACACACACACACACACACACACACACAAAACCAATAGTCATTTAGAGAGGCATTTACTATTGAATGTAGGAAATAAAATGAGTTGGGAAGATTGGTCAAAGGACACAGAACATAGTACAAATTGAAATGGTAGATCATTGACCTTCCGCTATTTGACATGATGTGTTCAGTTATTTTAATTGCATCGGACTCTTCATGACCCCATTTGGGGTTTTCTTGGCAAAGATACTGAAGTGGTTTGCCATTTCCTTCTCTAGCTCATTTTACAGATGTGGAAACTGATACAAGCAGGTTTAAGTAACACAGCTACTAAGGGTCACACAGCTAGTAAGGATCTGAGACCAGATTTGAGTTTAGGAAGATGAGTTTTCCTGACTTCAGGCCCCTCTCTCCACCATACTACATTGCTGTGCTAAATTTAACGTGTTATTCTGCTTTAAATTTACCAAGGACATTAGGAAAGGTAGATTAGACCTTAGAACCCAAGGTGCAATTCATAACATTTGAGAATTCTAATGAATTTATGATTTCATGAATCATGTTGGTGGATGTTCCCACCAACAATGCAGATTACAAACCTGCCCATACCTGCTCATTTGGTTTTTATCCATATTCTCTCATATGTTTACCAGAGGGAGTCAACTCAATGTTCTGGAGACCTCCCTCACTTTCTTTTGATAGGATGAAAATATTAATGGAACCTGTGGGCTGTTCAACTGCTTGCTTCTCCACATGATCACCAGAGACAATAATGTTTCTTGATTAGTAACCATACACAGCCACCATTAATACTGGTGTTAAGAAGAAGGGCCTTAATGTCAGGGAGAAGTTTGGACTAATTAAAAGAGCACTTTAATTTCCCATAGTTAATCCACCCAAATCATATTTAATTCTGAATCCAACTGGTTGTACATATTCAGTGTTTGCTCATGATAATGTTGAATTTTTTCTGCAAACATATGTTTTATTTCCTATCAGATATTAAAATCACTGGGTGTTGTCAGTTATTTTTATTGCCATATCTTTCACAGTCTGCATTATTTTGTTATGTATGTGGGAGAAGCCTTATTAGCAGTGTTTAAGGTAGTTTTTTTAATCTATCAAAACAAATTTTTTTATACTCAACAGATAGTAAGCACAGTTGAAATCTTGTGTTCTTACTATATTTCAGTCACTTGTGCTATGGTAAAGCTGACGTAAATTGTAGAACATGTCTTGCAGAGGTCTGCTTCTTCCTTGCTAATATGCTTATCAAGGATCTCTTTGATGCATGTGTAGAATGTTCTTATAAAATTTCCTATAGATGGGAAAGTAGACATACAGGTCAGTTGATGATCTCTCAGTCACCTTTGGGGAGGGGATGTATATTAATAAGGTCTGAGATTTTTCCCATGCCTTTGGGATTTTCCTTTCTTTTGGATACTTTGGATACAACTGGGGTTGTCTAAAGCACAGATATCTTCTGTGCACACTTAGTCTAATCCAACAACTTTTCTCATTTTTGTTCTCTTTACTGCCTTTTTTACCTCCTCTATAAGCACTTCTGGAAGTAATGTTAAGAGTTCCGAGTATTCTTTATGGTGAAAAGATTTTTTCATAAAAATCTTCGGAATCCTTCCCATTTTTCCTTTATTGGCTAGTCATTTTCATCCTTAAATGTCCTTTGCATAACTTTGCTTAGAATCCCGTCAACCTCTCCTTAAATGTAAATTTTACTCTCCAATAAAAATAAACTGGTCTTACTTTTCCTCCTTTTTCTGTTCCATTTTCTATAAGACTTTAAAAATCAGTTTATATTCTAAACTGATGTTGTCCTTGGCTGTCACCATGTGTCTGTGCCTAGCAAGTAATTCAAGCATTTGTTCTAAGGCACTTTTGGGCTTTTTTGTTTCCTCGTATGGCAATTGATTTACATTATTTGAACTTCTGTATAAAATTACTGTATTGTGTATGCATTGTTTCTTCTATCCACATCCCATATTTAGTTGTTTCATAATTTGTTTAAACAGGGTCAGGATGGAGTTATTTTAAATGCATACCATATCTTTTTCTCACTTTTGTTCTTTAGTCTGACTTTGTACTAATTTTCCCCCTTTTAATTTAATTTTAAATTTTCAAATATAAACTTAACAATGACCAACAAACACAAATATTTCAATATCCAAAGATTAGAAAAGAGGATAGTATTTCAAACTATGAACAGTTTTTCTCTAAAAACAAGGTAACTAAATTACTAGATTGGGTACTAAAGGGGTGATTGCTCCTATGTTCAAAGGTAGGTTAGCACTCCTAAAACTGTAGCTCACAAGCCTTCACTATTATGAATTTACCATCACTAACCAGCCACTAGTCAGTTAGCCCAAAGCAAAGGCATTTATTTAGAAAACAGTAACTATAAAATATCAACCCTATAAACCTGGGACATATTCTCCCCTTATACACAAGAGTCTGTGAAAAGAGTAAGTATAAGTTTAAAGTCTACTGGCGGAAAATAACATTTGGCATATTTAATACATGTGTTTGAGGCAGCACCTTCCTCCTGTAATACTAACTGTGCTGGTGGGTGAAGAGAAACCATCCCCCCCCCTTAACCTCCCCCAAACTCATTTATAGCAGCTGAATTCATAGGAAAATTTATTTTTAATTCCAAACTTATTTACAAATGAACTTTTGTGGCATAACCCACTCACAAAATGGAGACTTCCCATTTATGATAAAATTAGCTTTATGAGATTATCTTAGTTTTATAATAAAGTGAACCTCAAGTGCTACCTTGCATAGGAGGTATTCCTTGCTCCTACCAGTTACTAATGGAAGGAAGAAAGGAGGAAATAAACATTTATGTAGTACCTACTGTCAGGTTCTGTGCTAAGCACTTTACAAATATTGTCTTATTTGGTCCTCACCACAACCTACTATGAGAGAGATTCTCTTATTATCTCCATTTTACAGTTGAGGCAAATAAAGGTTTTAAGTGACTTGCCCAGGGTCTCACAGGTAGTAAGTGTTTGAGGCTGGATTTGAATTTGAGTCTTACTGATTCCAGGCCCAGCACTCTGTGCACTGCTTCACTTAATTACCTCATTGGGATCTCCTTTCCTACTCCCTCATTATTTAGTGTTTACTTATGTTTTTTTCACAGACCCAGGAAAATGTAAGTTCTGTAAGACAGGAACTATTTTGATTTTTGTGTGTGTGTCTTTTTATTCCCACTTCCTAGCCCAGGGTCTGACACATAGTAGGTACCTAGTAAATGCTTGTTGAATTGAGGGGCCAACAGAATATATAACATGTTGGAGCTTATGTGTTAGTAAATGCCCCTTTATTAGCCTGAAAGAATTAATGCATTTCAAATAACAGGTATCCAGTTTAATCTTATCAAAAGTTCTATTTAGACTAGATCACAATTAAATCAGATCTGTGGTCAGCAGTATAAATGTTATTATGCTGGTTGTTTCTTGTATAGTGGATCAAACCTACAACAGTGAGTTTGTGAGGGTGGGTTAGTCTTAAGGGGTACTTCATCTTTTCTTAGCTTTTTGATATTTAGGGGGATGTACTAATTTTGAATGAATAATAAATTAAATAGCATTTATTAATCATTTACTGTGTGCCAATCTCTGTACTAAGTGCTAGGGTTACAAATCTAGAAGACAGCCTCTACCTCAAGGAACTTTTTAGGGTTTGGAAGATTGGTTGTGGGTATTTTCCCTTCATTATTTGCAAACCAGTCCTATTCCTGATCTCCTAGGGCTCAGTTTGAACTAAGCAAAACTGGAATCCTGTGGTAATATTATCTTTTACAGAACTGACTCTGTTTCAA
This sequence comes from Notamacropus eugenii, assembly GCF_028372415.1. Lineage (NCBI taxonomy): Eukaryota > Metazoa > Chordata > Mammalia > Diprotodontia > Macropodidae > Notamacropus > Notamacropus eugenii. The sequence goes on from NC_092877.1 coordinate 330,980,473, forward strand.
GGAAAGTAGGGCAGGTAATCACAAAAACACAAAATTTGCTTGCCCCTTAATCTATTTGATATAACCAAAGTGAAGTTTACTGGAATGTATTTTTGGCTGCTGGATGTCACACAACTCATGTGGAAAGAGATGAGCAGTCTGTATGTCATGCCATTTCTTCTCATCATTTGTGGGCTGCATCCTAAGCATTTAATAGTTTATAATTTATAATAGCTTTTGTTTTGAAAATCTGTTTTATACATTTCATAGATATCAATGGGACAAATGTTGCAAGACTTTGGAAAATTTCTTGGAATGTTCCTTCTCGTCTTGTTTTCCTTCACAATTGGACTAACCCAGCTATATGACAAAGGCTATATAGCTCCTCAAGAACAGAAGGACTGTGCAGGAATTTTCTGTGAACAGCAAAGCAATGACACATTCCATTCGTGAGTTGTTGACTTTTTTCTTTTTCTTAATCATCTATTTAATATTTTGTTTTTTCCCCAATTACATGTAAAACAATTTTTAACATTCATTTTAAAAAAAATTCTGAGTTTTCTCCCTCTCCCTTCTCCACTCCCTAAGATGGCAGGGAATTTTATAGAGATTATACATGTGCAGTCTTGTAAAACATATTTCCATGTTAATCATATTTTACAAGAAAATGCAGACCAAAAAACCCCAAGAAAAATAAAGTAAAAAAAGTATGCTTGTGTCTACGTTTGGACTCCATCAGTTCTTTCTCTGGTGATGGATAGAATTTTTCATCATAAATCCTTTGGAATTGTCTTGGATCATTTTATTGCTGAGAATAGTGAAGTTGTTCATAGCTGATCATCATACAGTTTTATTGTTACTATGTACACTGTGCTCCTGGTTCTGCTCACTTCACTTTGTATCATGATGTTCATGTTAGTCTTTCCAACTTTTTCTGAGAGCATCCTGCTCATCCTTTCATATGATAATAATAATATTCCCAATAATATTCCATCACAATCATATGCCACAACTTGATCAGCAATTCTTCTATTGATGGGCATCTCTTTAATTTCCAATTCTTTATCACCACTGAAAGATCTGCTGCAAGTATTTTTTGTACATAGAGGTCCTTTCCCTTTTTGTTTTTTATACCTAGTAGTGGTATTGCTGGGTCAAAGGGTTTTATGCCCTTTGGGCATAGTTCCAAATTATTCTACAGGATGGTTGAATCTGTTTACTTCTCTGTCAATAGTACATTAGGTCCTATTTCCCCATATCACCTCCAACATTTGTCATTTTTCTTTTCACCAATCTGAGAGGTGAGGGGTAGTACCTTAAAGAGTGTTTGAATTTGCATTTTCAATCAATAGTGATTTAGAGCAGTTTTGCACATGATTATAGATAGCTTTGATTGCTTCATCTGAAAACTGCCTGTTCATATCTATTGACCAATTATCATTTAGGGAATGGCTCTTATTTTTATAAATTTGACTTAGTTCTCTATATATTTAAGACAGGAGGCTTTTATCAGGTTTTTGCTGTAAAATTTTTTTCACAGTTATGATTACTAATTGTATTTCTCTTCTTACTATTTTCCCCATTTATCCTACAATCTCTCACCCTGTTCATCCTCAAAAGTGTTATGCTTCTGTCAACCATCTGCACCAGTCTGCTCTCCCTGCTATCATCTTCCCTTCCCCTTTTCTTATCTCTTTCCCTTCCTACTTTCCTGTAGGGTAAGATAGATTTCTATACTCAACTTGAGTGTGTATGTTATTCTCTCTTTGAGCCAATTCTAATGAGAGTAAGATTTGAGCACTTCCTCCTACCTCCCCCATCTTCCTCTCCCTTGTAAAGCTCTTTTCTGCCTCTTTTATGTGAGATGATTTACCCACATTCTTCCTTTCTCTTTCCCCTTCACCCAGTGCATTCCTCTTTCTTAGCCCTTAATTTTATTTTTTTAGAGATCATTTGATCATATTCAACTCATACCTGTGCCCTCTGTCAGTGTATACTCTTTCTGACTGCCCTAATAATAATAAACTTCTTAGGAATTACAAGTATCATCTTCTCATATAGGAATGTAAAGAGCTTAACCTTATTGACTTATTTATCATTTTCTTTCCTGTTTACCTTTTTTATGCTTTTCTTGAGTCTTGTATTTGAAAGTCAAATTTTCTGTTTGACTCTGGTCCTTTCATCAGATCTGCTTGAAAGTCCACTGTTTCACTGAATGTCTGTTTTTGCCCCAGAAGCATTATACTCAGTTTTGTTGGGTAGATGATTCTTGATTATAATCCTAACTCTTTTACTTTTTGGAATATCATATTCCAAGTTCTCTGATCTTTTAATATAGAAGCTGCTAAATCTTATGTTATCCTCACTGTGGCTCCATGATATTTGAGTTGTTTCTTTCTGGATACTCATGTTGCTTTCTCCTTGACCTGGGAGTTATGAAATTTGGATATCAATTTCTGAGAATTTTCATCTTAGGATCTCTTTCAGGAGGTGACTGGTGGATTCTTTGAATTTCTATTTTACCCTCTGGTTCTAGAATATCAGGGTAGATTTCCTTGATAATTTCTTGAAAGATGATATTTAGGTTCTTATTTTGATCATGGCTTTCAGGTAGTCCAGTAATTCTTAAATTATCTCTCCTTGATCTATTTTCCGTATCAGTTGTTTTTTTCAATGAAATATTTCACAGTTTCTTTCTTTTTTCTCCTTTTTATTTTGTTTTATTGTTTCTTGATGTCTCATGGGGCATTAACTGCCACTTGCCCAATTCTGATTTTTAAAGATTTATTTTCTTTATTGAACTTATGAACTTCCTTTTCTATTTGACCAATGGTACTTTTGATTGCATTCTTCTCTTCATTACCTTTTTATGCCTCTTTTTACCATTTGACCTATTCTGTTTTTTAAGGTGTTATTTTCTTCACTGTTTTTTATGTGCCTCCTTTACCAAGCGGTTGACTCTCTTTTCATGATTTTCTTCTGTTACTGTCATTTCCTCTCCCAATTTTTGCTCTACCTTTCTTATTTGATTTTTAAAATCCTTTCTGAGCTCTGCTAGGAATTATTTTTGGGTCTGAGACCAATTCACATTTTTCTTTGAGGCTCTTTGGATATAGTAGTTTTGACTTTGTTGTCTTCTTCTGAGTTTGTGTTTTGAGTTTCCCTGTCACCATAGTAACTTTCTATAGTCACGATCTTTTTGTTTGTTTGCTCATTTCTCCAGCCTGTTTCTTCACTTTTAGCTTTATATTAAAGTTGGGCTCTGCTCCCAGGATGGAGGAGGTACTGTCCCAAGCTTCAGGTGTTATATGCTGCTGTTTTCAGAACTAGTTCTGACAGTTTGTAAACTTTCAATTCTTCCAAGCTAGTATGATCTAAGGAGAGGTATGTTTACTAGTTTTCTAGACTTTGGGCTGGTCTGTGAGCAACCACAAGCAGTCTTTTCTGCCTTGGAACTGTGACCAAATCCCCACTCCTCTGTGACCACAAGCTCTAGTGTGCTAGGATTGAGACCCAGAACTGTGAACCATGTCTTCTCTCTTTTCTTATAGGGCAAAATAGATTTCTGTGCCCCATTATCTGTATTTCTTACTTCCCACTTATATGCAATAGCAATTCTCAACATTCGCTTCTAATACTTTGAATTCCAACTTCTCTCTCTTCCTCCCTCCCCTCCTTTCTCCACTGAGAAGGCAAGCAATTCAATACAGGCTATATATGTGTCTTTTGCAAAAGACTTGCAGGGTGCTTCACAAATGGACACTGCAGCTGCTGCCACCACTGCTGCTGCCGCCGCTGCCTGGAACCAGTGCTGAGGGGGGTCCCTGCTCCCCTCTCACGCAGTTAGGAATGCCCTCTTACTGACCTGCAAAGCTTTCTTTGGCACTTGTGGGTTGAGAGATCTGAGACCCTCCCTGCTGGGGATTCTGCCCCAAAGGCCTATTTCAGTCCTTTTCCTCCTGGTGCTGCGTGGTGAGGGCTGGGCTCCTCTCCACTCAGTGTCCCATGGAATAGACCTTTCCTGCTGGCTTTCCAGATTATCCTTAGCTGGAAATCTCTTTCAGTTTGTCATTCTGTGGCTTCTCATGCTCTACAATTTGCTGAGAGTCCTTTTTTACAGGTGTTTTATGGGCTATGGGGGAAGAGCTAGAGTTTGTGCATCTTTCTATTCTGCCATCTTGGCTCTGCCTCCCCACCCTCCCATTCTTCTGTGTTTGAACTGATGATATGAATCTTCTCATTTCCCCTCTCCCTCAAAAAAGCTGAGCTAATGTGGATTGAATTTTTTTGCTTGTCGCCCTTGGGAAATAATTCAGTATTTAAGTGGGAGTTCAAGAAATCCTTATTGTATGACTGATAATTTCAGAAAATTGTTATTTGGTTGTTTTCAGTTGTATCCAAGTCTTTGTGACTCCATTTAGGATTATCTTGACAAAGATACTGGGGTGACTTGCCATTTCCTTCTCTAGCTCCTTTTCACAGATGAGGAAATTTAAGCAAATAGGTTCAAGTGACTTGCCCAGGGCCACACAGTGTCTGAGGCTGAATCTGAACTTAGGAAGATGAGTCTTCCTGCATCCAGGCCCAGCACTCTATCCACTATATCACTTAGCTGCCTTAGAAAAATTAACATGTTTTTAAGTTAATTAATAACTCCTGCTCTCAAGGACCTTACTAGGGGTTTGAAGATTGGTTGTATTTTCCCTTCATCTCTTTCAAACCAACCTATTCCTGATCTCCTAGGGCTTGGTTTGGACTAAAAAAAACTGGATTTTTTTTAAAGAAAAATTAGTATGTTTTAAACATAGATTATGTGAGTTCAAATACCAGAGAATTCAAGGCACTACATTTTTCATCTTTTTAGCTTAAACTTCACAAAAATTGTGTATATATTATATATTATGAGGAATTCATCATTTTTAGTTCTCAGATTAAAATCAACCCTTAATATTTTTTTTAATGAAAAGAAAAGGGAAATTAAATCAGGACTATATAGTTTCTATTAGTTAATATATTTGGGGTTTGCAGGGTGGAGGGGCAGAGTGAATGATAGTTATAGATGTCTTAGAAAATTCCTGGAATGAAGTGTTAGACCAGAGCCATTAGAAAATCCTAGTTGTAATTGAGTTCTAAATATTAATCTCTTAATAAGAGATGATCTAGTTTGGCAGAATCATGCAAAGTTTCATAAAGTTTTAAGACAATTTAGCCTTATAGTTAGAATTATATAGCATTTTTAAGGTAATTATGACCTGCTTGTGTAAACTTATTCTGTAACATACCAGATTTCACATTATAAATACATTTTTTTGAAAATTGAATTTTACCAATAAAATAATTTAAAATCATTCTATAGACTTTGTTATTAAAAATTTATTATGAGTTCTACAATAAACTTATTGGTATCTTTTATCTTGTTGTAAATCCAAATTTCCATGTATTTGTTTTTGTTTTGAAGCAAAGTATGTTTGTTTAAGTAAACCAGAATAAGAAAATTTGGATAAATTTCATTTATTAAGCATTTATTCTTAGAATATTAACATTTTCTTTAAATAGTTTGATAGAAATGATTTATTTATTTTGCTGTTTTGTTTAACAAAACATGTCATTATCTTTTCAGGTTCATTGGCACTTGCTTTGCTCTGTTCTGGTATATTTTTTCTTTAGCTCATGTAGCAATTTTCGTCACAAGATTTAGCTATGGTGAAGAACTGCAGTCTTTTGTTGGAGCTGTCATTGTTGGTACATACAATGTCGTGGTTGTTATCGTTCTAACTAAATTGTTAGTGGCCATGCTTCATAAAAGCTTTCAGCTGATAGCAGTAAGTGCTCCATTATTCTAAAACGTCTTTGTACTTCTCAGTTAATATTAAATCTAGAAAATATGTCAGGAAACAAAAAAGGAAAATATGAAGTTAGAAAATATGAAGGATAGTATCATTGTAGCCTTGATTGTAGTCATTAATTTTAGAATGGTATATATTTTAGCATTTAATAGAAATTTTTTACAATATAAATGATGTCTATTGAATTTCCATACCATTAGTATGTGGTAATGAGGTAAATTATTTTTTATCTTTTAATGTATCTAGAGAAATTGATAATTTAAGGCTACACAGAGGAATTTTCAATATGTATTTTTCAACAGCATTTTTCATATACCTTACATTACAGAATCATGAGGACAAAGAATGGAAATTTGCCCGTGCTAAATTGTGGCTTAGCTACTTTGATGACAAATGTACACTACCTCCACCTTTCAATATCATTCCTTCTCCCAAGACCATTTGTTATCTAATAAGTAGCCTCAATAAGTGGATTTGCTCTCATACATCAAAGGGCAAGGTCAAACGGCAAAACAGCTTAAAGGTAAGAAATTGTGCAAATTTAGGTTTGGCCTATAAAGTTTCGTTTAAATTTAAAAATTAGACTCAGCTAATAAAATGCCATGAAGGCAAAGTAATTGCTAATCTCAGTATTTTAAAGCCTATTTTTAATTTCAAATTAGGGGTTAAATGTTTTTATATTTTCTGAGCACATTTTTGCAAAAAAAAATGCTATAAAGTGTCTGTAAATTATATCATAGAAGAAAGGACTTTTTCTTGGAATAAATAATTTAGTACATGTTGCAGTGATATCACATTAATTATTCATACTTCCACAGATTAGTTTGAAATAAACAAATATGAAAGAGTATGAAGTGACTCATGTAGTTACAGGAATATTATGGATAGAAGTATTTAAACTTATAGGATTATATATTTGTATATTTGAGTATTGTCAAAAAACTTTAAATATATCTTGTTTGCACAAATATATAAATAACCATCGTTAGTAGAGATATATTATTCTTTATTTTGAAGGAGTGGAGAAACCTGAAACAAAAAAGAGATGAAAACTACCAAAAAGTGATGTGCTGCTTAGTCCACCGTTATTTAACTTCCATGAGACAGAAGATGCAAAGCACCGATCAGGCAACTGTAGAAAACCTCAATGAACTACGCCAAGATCTGTCAAAATTCCGAAATGAAATAAGGGACTTACTTGGCTTCCGGACTTCTAAATATGCTATGTTTTACCCAAGAAATTAGCTTATTTCTAGGCCATGATATTTATATAATTTGCAACTAAATTTATTAAGGTGTGGGTTGGAATGTAGAAATAACGTCAATGCCATTCTTCAAAGATTCATAGGTTGTGTGTTATATAAAATATGTATATAGTTTAAAAAAATCCATTGAACATGGATTTTAGTAGGGGCAATTTAGCAGACAAAATTCTCTAGCGTTTTGCTTTGCTTTCTTATCTTTTTTTGAGTGGGGGAATAGATGTGACCACATTTGTTGTTCAAAAGCTAAATCAAATATTTAAAAGTAAACATTGATTGATTTTACTCTGAGAGAAACATATGGAATGTAGAACTATTGGTTTTAAGGATGTAAAGAAATTAGTGTGATATAGCTGAGTTTAGTGTTCACTTTTTAGGAATCCAACTTTATATGGGCTACCACAGCTTTTTTCTTTAAACTGGGGAAAGCTCCTAGAACTTTTAAAACAAAACCAAAAATAAGGGTTTAGAATGGTTTTCTTTGTGGTTACAATATAACTTTTGTTTCTGTGAATATTGAAGAAAATCTTGTTTTCCAACAATATTTATTGCAGAAGTTTATTTTACATTTAAACTATCTTTCATTTATTGTGTTAAGTAGCAAAATATTTTACACAAGTATGACTGTGCTTACTTGTATATGATTCTTCCTGCTTACAATGGAAAAGTGGTTTGGGGTTTTTTGCTGAAGAGTATAATATATTTGGTTATTTTGTGCTTTGTAAGGAGTATAATTTTTTTTTAAAAATCTGTTGTACTCCTGCCATGCAAGGTAGGATTTCCGTTAAGTGGAAGTTAAGCATAATCTTCTCACTTGAATGTTAGCTAGTCTTATGGACATAGGGTGCAGGTAGCCCTAGGTCTATAAGCATTATTGATCCAGGGATCATAAAATAGAGGTTTTAAGTATAATATGTTTCTTCCTTTTTCCTTTTTTAATGGAATTATCAAACTGTAAGTGCTCCCTCTTTGGGGTGAATTCTTATAAAATATTTATTGTAAAATTATATATTTTGTCTACTATAAAATTATGCACATCCCATTTGGGATTTAACATCAGGATTTTCATTCATTCTAAAAATAATACATGGTTAAAAAAAGATATTTATTGAGCACCTAGCGTGTGCATGAATTACTTATGGGAGTATATTTTGAATGATAGCATTGTAAGAAAAAAATAAAATTTGACTTTGGATTATACTTTGGCATAATGTTTATCTGTTGTATTAAAATGTACTTGAAAAGCAGAAAAGAAATAAAACTAAATGAAAATGATAATACCTTGATTAAATTAAATATGAAAATGAAGTTAGTACATAAGGTAAACTGGCCATGTTTCACCCCAGTCTAATCTTGAGGTCAAGCAGCTAATAGCTACTGGCTATTTGTCTGGCATCCATTCCAGAAATTAGCCTTCTGTTTTGGAAAGTTGGCATTTTAATGGGTTTCTGGCTAAGAACCACTTCCTCTTACCCAGTACACATACCCAAAGTGTGTTTTTCAATTCTGCCTTGCTCTTTTCTATTTTTATGGAAATCCTAGCCCCATCATCTTGCATTCCTAAGCAATTTCTTAGTCTGATGACATCCTTTCTTCTAGAAATATGACCACATATGTGAATTAATATTGAAAAAAATCCTGACGTTTATGTAGTGCTTTACAATCAACAAAATGCATTCTTGATACCATCTTTAAGGTAGGATGGGTATTATCTCAATTGTACAGATTCAACATTTATTAAGTGCCCACTATATACAAGGTACTGTGATAAGTGCTGGGTATACAAATGTAATAGATGAGGAAACAGCTTTAGAGAAGCTAAGAGGCCTACCCAAAATCACATGGCCCATTAGGGATGGAGGCATGCTTTGAATTCAGGTTTTCTGTCTCCAAGTCAAATTATCTTTCCATAATGCTATGCTGCCTTTCCAAAATAATTTGGATAATTTTGACATTAAGATGTTCTAGAGTCCCAGGGGTAGGCCACATGTGGGTACAGCCTTTTGACTGAGTCCAAGTTTTACAGAATAAATCTTTTTAGTAAGGTGATTTGTTCTGTGAATTTTGGATTCATTCAAGGGGTCACACTTGAAGACTTAGAGGGCTACATATGGCCTCTAGGGTGAAGGTTCCCCATCCCTGTTCTAGACCCTAAATTGTGACATATGTTCTACCTGCTCTCTCAAGAAAATAAGATAGGGCTTCTTTCCCTCCTCATTGACTTTTCTGTTATTTAAACAGAATCATCAATCATTATTTTTCCAATGTTGAAATGGTAATTTGCTGCAATTTCTCATGTGGTTATTTCCTGGGGAAAAAGTTTCCAAAAATTGTATCTAGCTTTATATGTGTCTGATACAATGAATTAACATCATACTCTAAAAACAACTACAGGGGGAGGAGCCAAGATGGTGGAGTAGAAAGATACACATATGCTAGCTCCTAATCCACAGCCCATAAATTACCTGTAAAGAAGAACTCCCAGCAAATTCTGGAGCAGCAGAAGCCACAGAACAATGGAGTGGAGGAGATTTCTGTTCCAGAGAGACCTGAAAAACCGACAGGAAAGGTCTGTCACGCACCTGGAGCGGGGTCCAGCCCTGCCTTGGCCACAGCACCGAGAGGAGCAGATCTGAGCAGGCTCCAGGGACAGAATCTCCAGCTACAGGGCAGGTCCCTCCACCCACAGACAGCAAAGGTCAGTGAGAGAGTCTCTTTGGCTAATCGAGAGGGGAGTGGGGTGTCCCCATAACTCAGGCCCCCTCAGGAGACAGCAGTGGAGGCAGGAGACACCAGTAGAGGCAGCAGTGGAGGCGGCAGTGGAGGCAGCAGTGGACTTGAGCTCCCAAAGCAGGCAGGAGCTCAGATCCATTGTTGAAGGTCTCTGCATAAACCCCCGAGGGAACTGAGCCCTGAGTGGCAGCCCTGCCCCCACCTGAGCACCTGAACTTAATCTCACACTGAATAGCAGCCCTGCCCCCACCAAAAGCCCTGAGGCTGGGGAGCAGCATTTGAATCTCAGACCCCAAGCTCTGGCTGGGTGGATCTGGAGGTGAGGTGGGTGTGGAGAGGACACTCAGAAGTCAAGTAACTGGCTGGGAAAATGCCCAGAAAAGGGGGAAAAAAAATAAGACCATACAAAGTTACTTTCTTGGTGAACAGATATCTCCTCCCATCCTTTCAGATGAGGAAGAACAATGCTTACCATCAGGGAAAGACATAAACGTCAAGGCTTCTGTATCCCAAACATCCAAAATAAATATTCAATGGGCTCAGGCCATGGAAGAGCTCAAAAAGGATTTTGAAAATCAAGTTAGAGAGGTGGAGGAAAAACTAGGAAGAGAAATGAAAGAAATGCAAGAAAAGCATGAAAAGCAGGCCAATACCTTGCTAAAGGAGACCCAAAAAAATGCTGAAGAAAATAACACCTTAAAAAATAGGCTAACTCAATTGGCAAAAGAGGTTCAAAAAGCCAATGAGGAGAAGAATGCTTTAAAAAGCAGAACTAGCCAAATGGAAAAGGAGGTTCAAAAGCTCACTGAAGAAAATAGTTCTTTCAAAATTAGAATGGAACAGATGGAGGCTAATGACTTTATGAGAAACCAAAAAATCACAAAACAAAACCAAAAGAATGAAAAAATGGAAGATAATGTGAAATATCTCATTGGAAAAACAACTGACCTGGAGAATAGATCCAGGAGAGATAATTTAAAAATTGTGGGACTGCCTGAAAGCCATGATCAAAAAAAGAGCCTAGACATCATCTTTCATGAATTTGTCAAGGAAACTGCCCTGATATTCTAGAACCAGAGGGCAAAATAAGTATTCAAGGAATCCACCAATCACCTCCTGAAAGAGATCCAAAAAGAGAAACTCCTAGGAACACTGTGGCCAAATTCCAGAGTGCCCTGGTCAAGGAGAAAATATTGCAAGCAGCTAGAAGAAACAATTCGAGTATTGTGGAAATGCAATCAGGATAACACAAGATCTAGCAACTTCTACATTAAGGGATCGAAGGGCATGGAATATGATATTCCAGAAGTCAAAGGAACTAGGACTAAAACCAAGAATCACCTACCCAGCAAAACTGAGTATAATACTTCAGGGGAAAAAATAGTCTTTCAATGAAATTAGGGACTTTCAAGCATTCTTGATGAAAAGACCAGAGCTGAAAAGAAAATTTGACTTTCAAACATAAGAATGAAGAGAAGCATGAAAAGGTAAACAGCAAAGAGAAGTCATAAGGGACTTACTAAAGTTGAACTGTTTACATTCCTACATGGAAAGAAAATATTTGTAACTCTTGAAACTTTTCAGTATCTGGGTAGTTGGTGGGATTACACACACACACACACACACACACACACACACAGCACAGAGTGAATTGAATAGGATGGGATCATATCTTTAAAAAATGAAATTAAGTGGTTAGAGAGAAATATATAGGGAGGAAAAAGGGAAAAATGGAATGGGGCAAATTATCTCTCATAAAAGAGGCAAGCAAAAGACTTTTTAGTGGAGGAAAAAGAGGGGAGGTGAGAGAAAAACATGAAGTTTACTCTCATCACATTCCACTAAAGGAAGGAATAAAAGGCACACTCATTTTGGTATGAAAACCTATCTTACAATACAGGAAAGTGGGGGATAAAGGGATAAGCAGTGTGGGAGGGATGATGGAAGGGAGGGCAATGGGAGGATGGAGCAATTTGAAGTTAACATTCTTGGGGAGGGACAGGATCAAAAGAGAGAATAGAAGCAATGGGGGGCAGGATAGGATGGAGGGAAATATAGTTAGTCTTACACAACACGACTATTATAGAAGTCATTTGCAAAACTACACAGATATGGCCTATATTGAATTGCTTGCCTTCCCAAAGGGAATGGGTGGGGAGGGAGGGATGAAGAGAAGTTGGAACTCAAAGTTTTAGGAACAATTGTTGAGTACTGTTCTTGCCACTAAGAAATAAGAAATACAGGTAATGAGGTATAGAAAGTTATCTGGCCCTACAGGACAAAAGAGAAGATGGGGACAAGGGAAGGGAGGGATGATAGAAGAGAGGACAGATTGGTGATAGGGGCAATTAGAAAGCTCGGTGTTTTGGGGTGGGGGGAGGGGACAAAAGGGGAGAAAATTTGGAACCCAAAATTTTGTGAAAATGAATGTTAAAAGTTAAATTTAAAAAAATGAAAACAAAAAACAAAAAACAAAACCAACTACAACTCCACTACTGACCCATAGTATTTGATCATTCAGCATGAATTACATATTAAAATTTTTACATTTTGAGCCAAAAACCTGTCTTAAAAATGCCTTAAATCTTACTGCTTGATTGATGTACTTATAGCTGACATCCCCATCAGCATTGTTATTATCTTGAATAATGTCACAAACTGAAATATATGTTCCTCCTGTTCTGTAAGCTCTGTTGTAGCCAAACTGCTCAAAACTAAGTCGGTTGTTCCATGAAACTGACATTCCATCTCCATCCCCTGTCTGTGTGCTGTCCTTCACATCTGGAATGCCTGCTGTCCTTCACATCTGGAATGCCTGCTCTCCTCATTTTTGCCTCTCAGCATCCTTGTCTTCTGGGGTTCACTCAGCTGCCATTTCCTCTACAAAGACCTCCCTTCTTCCTCCAGTTATTAATGTCCTCTCTTTCCTCCAATTACCCTGTGTTGTGCTTCTCTTTGTACATATACCTCCAGAAGAATACTTAAACACTTGCAAAATTGAATCCAGTTCATAAACTCATACTGTTTAAAATGATTGGTTTGGTTATTTATCTAGAGAGGGAAAATAATAGGTTTCAGTCTTCTGTTTCTTAAAATGTAATTATCTTAAAAATTCTTTTGTCAGTTTTGTAATAAGCATACAAACTGCTGTCAGTGGCAGCTTTATCAAGAACTACCCCTGTAGCTTCTTCCAATACCTATTATTCAAACGGTTTTTTTTCCCTATTTGCTGAATAACCCATTAGGTATGTTGTAAAGTCCACTGTTGTTTAGATGTCTAGGTTGGACCGCAATGTCCCTTCCAGTTGTGAGATTCTGCTAAAATGTTATTTAGATAACTGCCCATTTGTCATTTTCAATAAGACTGAGTTTTCCTAAAACCAGTTTTTATTAACTGTGGCATGGCTCTTATTTCTGTCCTCTTAGATACACTTCTAAAGAAGGGAGAGGAAGAATTCTGTTACTTAAATATGCCCTGTGTATTGCTACTCAGCATAAACAGTAATTTCATCCTAGACCTGCCCTGACATGTTGACCATCCCATCTATAATATTTTGTATACATATATTGCTGTGTTATGGGATTCTTTTGAGTTCTCATCACATATCCATAATTGCCTATTAGATATTCCAATTGTTTGTCCCATTGGCATCTGATACCCAACATCTCTAAAACAAATTTGCCCCCGCCAAAATCTACTCCTCTTTATAACTAGCCTATTTCTGTCAAGAGTAGCAGTATCCTTCTAGTCCCCTAAGACTGTAATATTGGCTTTATGTAAGAATCCTTATTCTCCTTCACCCTACATATCCAACCAGTTGTCAAATCTTCCATTTCATTATCCCTATCTCTTCCTTCTAATAAAGGGCAACCATCCTGGTTCAAGCCCTCATCACTTCTTGCCCGGGTTATTGAAAACCCTCCTCATTGATCCTCCTGTCTCATCTTTCCCCAGTTCAAGCCATCTTCTTCACAGCTGCTAAAGAGATTTTCTTCAGATGCAGCTTCTTTCTTTAGTAGAATTCCTTTGGCCTCAAGGATCCAAAATAAACTCCTTTCCTTCCAAATATCTTCCCAACTTAATTATACATTATTCTTCCTGCATTCTGTGGTCCAGCTAATGTAGCCTTGTTGTTCCTTACATATGACACTCCATAACCTGGTCTTCATGTCTTTGTACTCATTATTCCCTGTGCCTGGAATACCTTCCTTCACCTCTACCTTTTAGAATCCCTTGCTACTCAAGTACCACCCGATTCTCCTCTCCCCTCACCCCCACTAGTGGCTTTTTCTCTAACATTTACCTTGTATTTATGTTGAATAAATTTTGCACATAATTGGTTACATTCATGTCCTTTGCCCAATAGTGTGCAAGCTTCTTGAGGGTAGAGATGGCTTGCTTTTTGTCTTTGTGTCTCCAGTACCTAGCCTGGTACATAGTAGGCATTTAAGTACTCATTCATTCATTATCAATGAGCATGTGTTGTATAATTACATTAGTTAAAGCTGCAGTGTCTGAGATGCCTAAGAGAACGGGGAACTTAAAACACATGCTAGTTCCACCCCCTAGTGGTGTTCCTGATGGGTCAGTACACCAGCAAAACAGAAACAGTATAAATGGACAGCCTATAGCTGTACTTGATCGTTTTAGGCCTGGTCCAGTTCTGTTTGCCTCTCTCTCTTTACCAGGAAATTCTCAAAAGCAACAGGTCAAAAGGCACTAGCCAACCAATCAGTCAATTCATGGGATATTTAGGTTCTTTCCAGTTTTTTTGCTTTCATTTATAGAGCAGATGTAGACACATTTGTATAAGTATCTCAGTCATGTTTGACCTTTAGCATTTGGGGGGTTTTGGGTCCCATTAGCTTATTTCCTACTGTCCAAGCTTTGTCTTTTCTCTTCCACATAAAGCACTGCATTTAAAGACTCAGTGCCCCCTAAGCAGGGTCTTCTTCACTTTTCTTCTTTTTACATAAGCTTGCCTGATTGACCACAGTTAGCACTGCCTGTGATTTGGAAGCAGTCCATGAAACAGAATTTGTTATACAGTTGGGACATAAATATTTAGGAGTAAAAATAAATCACTTTGTCATGACAGTGACATCATTAGTATGGCAACTTGATGATTTTGCTAGCTGCTGTGGATGTTTACAGGACTCTGATTTGAAAGAGATACTCAAAATGATTGACACAGAGAATTTCAGAGCAAATTTTAAACTCTGGTAGTTGCATGTTTTAAAAATAACTATCTTCACAGGATTCATTATTTCTGATGTAAATCAAATAACAGTAGTACAAGTGGCATAACAGCAGGCTTGTGTAGGAGGTAAATGTGTGTTTAAAAAAAGAACTGTCTTAGTTAATCACATATTTGACAGGTAGGCTTGTTTTCCCCACCCCCGCTATATACATTCTTTAGAGTATGTATTTTAGCTTTAGGAAAGTCAACTTAGTCCATCCCCCACCAGGAGAAAGCAAAGGCAAACCTTCCCAGGTTTACCAAGGCTCCCCCTCAACTCCCTCACTCTTGAAAACCATTATGATATTTAAGAATCTTATCAATAAATCCTTTAACCTAAACCTTCTTTGGCTACAGTTTAAATCATTTCCTCTTTTTTTCTGTCCTTAGTAGCTTTAGCTAGTTGAGTTGGAGCAAGAGCAAACAACTAGCCACTATATTCTTTGTAAGTCCTTTGTGCGTCAATAGATGTACCTCATCCTTCTTTAGTGAGTCTGAATAATCTCCTCTTGGGCTATGACTGAATTTGATTGTATTTGATTCATGAACATTATTTTTGATAGATTGTGTGGGTCCAAGACCACTGACTCAAATAAAAATCAGAGACTTCTCAAGGTAGAAGCAAAGCAGCAATATTTTATTACGATCTCTCGAGAAAGGGCATCTCCTCTCTGATAAGTAATCAGGAGAGTGAGGCCATTACAGAAGGCAAAAATAGAGATTATATAGCCCTAATGCATATCCCACCCCACCCCATCCCCACTGGCCTTTTACTCCCATTGGCTGGGAGGCAGACTCACAATCTAAACACAATAGGCATTATGTTGATGTAGATGTTGATGTGGCAACCCAAGGGAGTTGTGTTATGCTGATATGGCATATGGCATATGATTTCTGGAAAACTGAAACTTAGGCCTAACCATCTACTAAAAGCCTTTTGTTAAGCATTGAGAAGTCTTCACTAACTTCATTCCATTCGGATGGACCAGTTCATCAGAAACAGTGTGTGTTTGAAAAATGAAAATGAGAGACAGTTGGGGGTCAGGATAGATGATTATTGAAGCTGACTAATCTATTCCTAATAACTCTAGATGGGACTCTTCATTCACCTGAGCACCCATCCAGTAGTGGCATGCTCAAATTCAGGCTTACATTCGTGTGTGTGCATCATGTATGATGGACCTCTGCTCCACTTTAAATACATAGATCTGCCTTAGCAGAGTATATATCTGATTCCCACCCATTTATGAGACCACTTTTACCCAAGACTTTTCTTAGGTTTAGAAACAGATAACTGAAAGCGTGCTCACCACTGGAAATCACCAGTAAATCTGCAAAGAAAAGTAGGTGGGCAAGGCTGGCACTAGAAACAGAGATGAGAGAACAGATGGAATAAGGCCTAGAATAGAGATGGTCAGAAAAGAGTAAAGGGTCTGAATGGCTATGAATTACTATGTCTGGATCGCATCTTGGAAATCCTGAATGATCTGCGCACACCAAATGCTGGACTTGGAAGTCCGAAACACCTGGGTTCAAATGTGCCTCTGCATGACATGATCCTGGCAATCAACTGACCCTCTATGCACCTCAGGCAACTCCCTGTGACTCATGTATCTACTAGGTGAGAGATGGATTGTGTAGAGTGGTTTCCCCACACTGACTAACTGATATCTCCACCTGTTTGTAAGGAGGTTAATTACTTTCTTACTTTACAAATCCAGTTCAAACTGATGATGTATCATATAAAGAACACTTTCCTGACAGACCTGGATTCTAATGCTGGTTCTGCCATTTGCTTTCTCTGGGCTTCAGGCACTTCTGTAAAATGGTGGATGGGGTGGGAAGGGAAGAGAAAGATGGCTAGGTTAGGTGATCTGTAAATCCATAAAATGTAAGGAAGTCAGGCACAGTCAGGTGGCACGAATGAACTAGAATGAAAAGGTATGGCGCAGTTTAGGGTTCTTAATCATACATTTGTGAACTTTGACAACTGTATTTCAATATAATTGGTTTCTTTTGTAATCCTGTGTATTCTATGTGTTTAAAAACATTACTCAGAGAAAGGGTCCATAGTCTTGATCTTCTGCCTTAGTTTTCATCTGCCAAAAGGGATCCATGGCACAAAGAAAGGTTAAGAACTACTGGTGTTGTGCAGGTAGTTGCAAGAAAGATTACCTCAGATTTGGGAAGACCTGAATTCAAGTTTACCCTCTGACTCACGCAGGCCACATGTTCATGGATCAATCATGTAACATCTCAGTGCCCCAGGCAACCTTTTAAGACACAAGTTTTACAATCCTTGCTTATTCATATTGGTACAGTCTTTCCACACTGGGATTTCCTTACTTTCAATGAAATCATAGGTTCAATTGGAAAAATAAATAGAATGTTGGAATTTATATTTTGGAATAAACAGAATGTTGGAATTTGGAATAGAATTATGGAATTTTTAAGAACATGAATTTCAACAAACAAAGACTTGACCTTCCAGGAAATGTGTTGTGTTTACTCTTATCTTGCCCCGCTTACTGTAAACATAATGACTACTACATTTTATTTTAAAATATTTTATTAAGCATAGATAAAAATGCAGGAAAATAATATAAAAACTCAGAGCAAAAGCTAAAAATCATATCACTATAAATATTGCACTTATAAATCTTC
The DNA here is from genome assembly GCF_028372415.1 of Notamacropus eugenii. Taxonomy (NCBI): domain Eukaryota; kingdom Metazoa; phylum Chordata; class Mammalia; order Diprotodontia; family Macropodidae; genus Notamacropus; species Notamacropus eugenii. The sequence goes on from NC_092877.1 coordinate 330,998,197, forward strand.
CTTTTCACATCCTCACAAAATTCATTTCTGAAATAACTCCTTTAACCAAGATGTATAAATTAATAGCTTCCAAGTTTTCAGAACTTCGTACACTTCAGTTTGTGTGATTATTGCAACTTGTCTTAAGGTTGATAATCGAATCTATGCATCAATGACTGTGCTCATAATTTCCATCACTGTTAAATGAGGCCATGTGTTATCAAGCTGATCTTTTGGGAATGCTCAGTATTTAATTTTAAAGACTCTTCTTCCTACTGAATGAAAATAGATCTTTCAGCAGATATACTGGAATGCAGCTTTATTTGATATCATTCTTCTTTAACACTGTTTATTTTTCAAGGCATTCAGGATCTTTTGATTCTTCATCTTGAAATTCATGATAAAGCTGTTTGGTGTGATCTTCCCTCGCCCTTCTTCATCTACCTGACCCATGATGATATAATTGAGACCTGCAGGTACAAAAGTGAAATTATGAGATGCATTTTTTTTCCTGAACACATTAGTGCAATATTTAATTATTTTGGGTAGTTACTGTATGTCATCTGTTACCACTGTCCAGAATAAAAATCTGTTTTAAAGTTATCATCTCTGAAAAGCTGAATTTACCATTCAATCAATAAATATAGGACCATAGATTTAGAGTTATCTGAATAGGTACCTCTAGATTTAGATTAATAGCTGTCTAGTCCAAGCCCTTTATTTGACATATGAGGAACTAAGACCAAGAAAGTTTTAAGTGATTTCCCAGGGTCCTCTGGGCAACAAGGTGGGATCCAGATCCATGCCCACCATTGCTGCCTCTCAGTTTCTGGAGCTGTCGTCAGTGATCTGTTTGCTAGGGGCAAGTCATTAATCACTTTAGACCTCCCTTTCATTTCATCTGTAAGGATGGACAACAGACAGATGAAAAAAACAGACAAGAATTGTAAAAATTTCTAAGGCCACAACATTTAGATTTTTAAGTTTCCTTTCAGATTTAAAATAAGCTGATATATTGAGAAGGCAGCTCCGTGGCATTATGGAAGGAGCACAGGATGTGCAGCCACTGATTGACTTGAGCTATGATTTTATGGACAAGTCATTTAACCTTAGTCTCAAATATCTCATCTGCTAAATACTCTGTTAATTATTTACCTCACAGAGTCATTCTAAGGAAAATGATTTGCAAATCTTAAAACTCTACATAAGTGTTAATTATTGCTATATATATAAGGGTGTGTGTGTGTGTGTGTGTGTGTGTGTGTGTGTGTGTGTGTGTGTGTGTGTAGCTTGAAAAGAAATACAAGAAAGGGTGGTTTCATAGTCACCTGGGAAAACTGATATGAGCTGATGCGGAATGAAATGAGCAGAACCAGGAGAACAGTATGTACAATAACAACAACAACGTAAAAACATATAACTGTGCTTACTCCTTCATTTCCTCCTCAGTCAATGTGCTGACTTCCTTGACTTCTTTCTACATCATGTGGATTCCAGAACAGGACGTGACTTGTCCTTTGTTCATGTCTTGCCTAATTGTTGCAACAGCATCCTAAATGACCTCCCTGATTCCCACTCCAATTTATCTGCCACACTGCTACTTCCTTTAGTACAGATCTTACCATGTGACTACCCTACTCAATCAAGTGCCCCTAAGATAAAATAATTCTTCATTTTGTTTTATAAAGCCCCTCTCCACCTGGCCCCAATTTGTCATTCTAGCCTCATTGGACATTTTCCCTCTTTTGCCCTCTGAGATCTAACCTCTCCCCTAGTAGACTGTGAGTTTCTTGAGAACAGGGGCCATCTTTTGCCTTTGTTTATATCCCCAAAGCTTAGCACAGTGCCTGACACATAGAAAGCACTTAAATGTTCATTGACTGATTGTTCTTGACATGGAACACTTGATCTCCCATTTGACCCTTCCCCCTGCCTGGAATGCACTCCCTCCTCCTCTGTCTCTTTAAGCTGCAGCCTAGGCACCATCTTCTGCATGAAGACTTTCCTGATCCTTCCTCCCCTAACCCTCAGCAGCTAGTTCTTCCCAAACTATTTTATGCTGGATATAATTAGGTATGTACTTGATGGTTCCTCCATTATGATATAGACTGCTTGCAAATGGATATTGTGTCTTTTTTTGTACTTTAACCCTCAGCATCTGGCATCTAGTAGGTATTTGTCAGTAAACATTTATTAAGCACCTACTGTATTCCTGGCATTATGTTAATGAATACTTATTGATTGGTTGATTGAAGGGCTGACCATACATCAAGTATGAGGATAAATCAGAGACTTGCCAGATATTATCAAAAAGTCATCTGGGCATTTTGAGTTTGTTGTGCTATGGGAGTTCAACCTGGTTCTATTACTCTCCTAAAATATGTTTAAAATCATCAGAAGCAGGTGTTGTTATACCTGGTAACAGCTAGCTCTTACAGAGAACTTTGAGGTTGGCAAAGCTCTTTCTAAATATTAATAATAGCTAACATTTATATAGCATTTACTAGGTGCCAGGCATTGTGCTAAGTTCTTTACAACTATTATCTCATTTGATCTTCTATTATTACCCCCATTTTACAGATGAGGAAAGTGAGGTGAACAAAAGTGAAGCTTACACAGCTAAGTATCAGAAGCTGGGTATGAAATCAGGTCTTTCTGACTCCAGGTTCAGCACTCTCCCCCCTGTGCCACCTAGCTGGCTCAGGGACATTACATTTCATTACTTCAGACTGTCCATCACCTGCTTTGGAACCATCTGCTAAGTTTCCTACGTTACCCACCTCTTCTGATGAGAGGACATTGCTTACACACAACAGTGATCTTGGTACTCATGCTCTTGCCAGCTTGCTGAATTGCCAGGTTTCCCTCCTTGTATACATTGATGATTGATACTGTGGCATGCAAGCTTCCACCCTTTGTCATTGTTGTGATAACAGTACCAGCTAGCACTAGAAAAGAAAGCAGTTTTTAAAATGTGAAAATTGGAAGTACAAGTAAGCTGGACTAAAAATATTGAAATATTTTTTCATTATTTCAGAAGTAAATATTGGAAAGCTAAAGAACCTGATAGAACCCTAATGTTTTATTTTACCGAACTGTGGACAAATTAAAGGGATCCATTGGGATATTACATTTGTTAGATAATGACCATTTGATTGTATGAGAAATATAAGTTTATACTAGATTAAAGCAACTGTTCAGTTATCTACTACAGATATAGGGAGTTTCTAGACCCAGGCTTCATTTTAGCCAAACAATTTTACATCCCTACTTAAGCCTATAGTTGTGAAAACACTCCACAGCTTAATAACAATATCTTAAGAGGCCACAGGAGGGAGGTGTTGCTATGTCAAAGCTTGTGTTGTTGGGGATTTTCTTAGTGTTTCGGAGGGTGTGTCCATTTCTGTCTTTCTTTGTGTCTGTCTTTCCCTCTGCGTTTTTCTTCATGATCTTTGTCTCTTTCATTACATCTCTTGATCTTTCCACCCGTTTATACGTTTCTCATTCTCCCTTCCATCTGAATGATGTTCCCATATCCTTTAGTATCCTATTAGTTCTTTCCTTCATAATGAAAAATAAAATGTATTTCATTTTTATTATTTTTATTTAAAATGTATGTTCTTTGTTCCTTATTTTAAAAGCTAACGAATGGAAAGTTTCACATTTCTCTCTCAAAAAATAAGGAAAATTAACTCAAATGAATTGTTTTTATTCTTTTAACTCCATTTTCTAGCACGGGTTAGTGATTCTTAATGCGAGGGGAAAAGTTTTCCATTCTTGGTTCAATCGATAAAAGATACCAGTTTATTTCCATGGGTCACCAAATTCTGTTCTGGAATTAGCTACTTTTTAATGGTGGCATAGCTAAATTGAATGGAGTGAAATTTGTATTTCTTGACGTGTGGGATGGTCCTGACCAGACAAGGTGGTAATTCTTGATTAAGGTACAACAATCCAGTGAAAGTTCTGCTGTTGTTGAATTATTCATTCATTCATTCCTGGTGCTGGCAAATTCAATACAAAATGACATGACATGAGTGAAGTTGCATTGTCAATTATTCTTTCTCTTATAACTAGAATTTCATTGGTCCTTGGTTGGTGATCAGTATGTTGACTAGCAACAAATGCACATTTGAAAAAGGCTAGTATTAAAATATCTAAAAATCATGGAGTTAAAATCATTTTAAAAACCACTATCCAGTGATTTCACATGGTAAATCATTTATCTGTCACTGCTTGCCATTCCAGAGGCTCACAGAGCTCTGGATGTCTGTCCAAGAGCAGGGTTGTTGCCCTAAAAGTTCTAACATGTATATGTCAGAAAACATTATTTTTGTGATGTGTTTGACACCCAGAAGTTCAGTGTAATGAGGTCCCAGGAAACACTTCCCACCAGTGGTTCATAGATTCCACCCCACTTCCACCATTCAGTCTTCCCTGGATTCTAATTTGCTTTCAACTTGAGTTTCTGCTATTAAATGTTAGTCTATAAACCTCTCTCTAAGCCTAGACCCTGGATTCCCTAGTAATTCATCTGTTCTTACATTGTCTCAAACCACAAGATTGTCTAGTGTTTAGATTCTGACCCAATTTAAGGGAAGCTGAAATGTAGACCAAAGAGAAACATAGTCTCTTTTCTAAGGAGATATTAATAACATAAAGTGGCATGCAAATACCTCTCCAGGTGAATTATGTTATTGACCATTTACATTTAAATTCTCAGTAATTCTTTTGAGAATAATCATGCAATTCCCTGTCTTCCATTGCAAAGAAAAAGCTGTGTTTTTTTCCTTACCAAAGTTACTTGAACAATAATTGCTCTCCAGAGTTCCACTTCTTCTACATTTTTGTTGACATAAGGCTACTGTAGGTCTTGAACCTTTATTTAAAAAAAAAGTCATATAGTTCATTAAAAATGCATGCATGGAAGCATAATTAATATTTGCATCTAAATTGGTAGATTTGACTTTCTCAGTTACTCCCCTGGGCACCAATCTGCATACATAGCTAGGACTAAGCCCCAAAAGTGAAATTCAAGAGTAGTACACAGAGATTACTTCTTTTTTTTTCATTGTTATGAGCAGTTACTGTAATTGTCCTGAGGCAACTGGATAGGCTACTTGCATTTCTTAGGATCAAAGAGGATCCAAGTGACTCTCTGTGTTTTCTTAATTATTTCAACCAATGCTTTCCTAAAATAACTTTGTAAAAGGATGAACCCTGCGTTAAGAAAGCCAAGTGTATAAAAACCTGTTCTTAGAGTTACAGCTTCTAAATATAACAGTCGGCAGGTTAAAGATGTCAGTATCAAGGGTAGTTGAAGACTTTTAAATAACAGAAATACTTCACATTTTGCGTAGTTTTTAATAATTTTCAAAAACAGATACATCATCTCATTTGATTCTTACAGCAACTCTGAATAGACCTACAGAGATTATTCTCATTCCCATTTTACAGATGAAAAAAAATGAGGCTTGGTTTGCCTGTGGCCAAATGATTGGTAAGTCGAGCAGCTGGACCAGAACTTCTATCTTCTTCCTAGCCCAGAGCTTTCTCTAGTGCCTTTAATGTAGGATTCACTTGGTCATGAATGTTGGAATAACAGCTCACTAAATTTGACTTACCAACAAATTTTTATAAATATATCTCATGTGAAAGATAAAGGAATATATAGAATACCTGCGTGGTGCTGGACAAGTCACTTAACTTTTTGGTGCTCTAGGGAGTTCTCTAAGAATATGAATTGTAGGGAAGATTCTGACATGCATATTGTTAAAGGGAACACCTCCTAGATGCTAATCAAATACAAGTCTATTTCCCTAGCCTATCTCTTGCATAAAGCAAGGTAGATATATTTATTTCATTATCTGTAATAAGGCTGTAATATCAAATATAACTAGGCTATGAAGAAACATGGAAAGTAGTCATTAAATGCACTTTTTAAAAGTAAACAAAAGGAGGATGTGTAATCATCACCTCCATAAAAATATTCAACAATTCAGCAGGTGTGGTACAGTATGGAGGGTGTAGGGTATCTTCAGACCCACATTTGAAGTCTTTCTTTCTTAGTCTGATAGGATTTTTTAGTGATCCTTGGGGTCATCAACCCCAACCATAGAACCTGCCAGAACTCCTCTGACATTGCTTTTGAGAACTCATAAGCACTTGCCATAGTACTTTGAAGGTTTACAAAAACTACTATAGGGACATCAAAGGTTTTAGGAATTACGTATTCTAATTCTTTCAGCATGAATTCATTTCCTAATCTCTCCATAGTGAAAAAACATCCAGTTTAGTTGCATGAAAGTCTTTATTTTTTTTTCATTTTTAATTTTTCCATCATCAAGTGTTTTTTTTTTCTTCCTACCCACTCCTCTCCCAATGGGGGGAAAAAGAAAAGCAAAACTTTTGTAACAAAGATAGTCAAGGAAAACAAACTCTCCACATTAGTCCTGTCCAAAACTTGTTTCTCATTTTGCCTATTAAGTCCAATACCTTTCTGTTTGGGCATTGTTGTTTTTAAAAATCACCTTAAGTCCTTTGGTATCACCAAGGTTGATCATTATTCAAAGGTTGATCATTGTTCAAAGTTTTTATGTCTTTCAAAAGTATTCTTTCACAATGTTGTTTTTATAGTATCTATTGTTGTTATAGAACCAAATGTTCCCTTGGCTCTGCTCACTTCCCTCCTCATCTCCCCTACTTCCTCTGAAACTATACTCTTCATAATTTTTTAAGGCTCAATAATATTCCATTACATTCAAATGATATAATTTGTTCAATCATTGTTCATTTGTTCAGTCATTCCCAGATTGATGGACACAATGTTAGTTTTCAATTCTTTGCCAACTCAAAAAGAGCAGTTTTAAATCTTTTTTGTACATGTAGATCCTTTTCTTTCTTTGGTCTCTGAGGAATAGGCCTACTAGTGGTGGATTAAATATTTCTGGGTCAAAGGATATGCATATTTTAGTCACTTTGGGGGTATAGTTCCAAATTGCTTTCTAGAATGGCTACATGGATGGCTATTGGAAAAGACTTTACCCATCAAGGACCTGTTAGTGCTCCTTAGAATTTATATAACTAATGATACTTTCCCTACTAGAAAGGGCAAATCTAGGGTCTGTGGCCAAAAATCACAGCTGGCCTCACTCTCAGACGGTCTCCTGCTGCAGAAGGATCTCACTGTTTCAGTATATGTTGGATATACAGAGGCTGCTTTGGAAAGGCTTAGGGATCCTTGTGAATACAGTCACCATCTGAATGCAAAGCACGTGTCCCCACAGTGTATTAGATGTACTCATTTAAACTGAAATATTTAATCCACCTTAACTAAAGCATAGTTATTTAAGGATTAGTGAACAAGACTTTATAACCAGACCTAGCATTTTATACAGTGGAGCAGGAAATCTTGTATTCTTGTTAAACTGGGCTAGGATCTTTTAGGATTAAAAGACATAGTAAATAAGAATTCCAATAGTGTCTATGAAGAGGTTAAGGTATTCAATTAAAGCCTGGAATCCTGACAATTTCTTTAGCTTAAAGACTTGTGAAAGGAAGGAGACAAGCATTTATTAAGTGCCTGCTAAATACCAGGCACTTTACAAATATTATCTTCATTTGATCCTTACAACAACACTATGAAGGCAAGTACTATTATTATCCTCAGTTTACAGTTGAGGAAACAAAGGCAGACAGAGGTTATGTGACTTGCCTAAGGTCACACTGCCAGTATGTGTCTGAGGATGGACTTGCACTCAAGTCTTCCTGTCTACAGACCCAGTGCCACTTCACCACCTACCTGCCATGAAGTAAGGAAGACCTGAGTTTGAGAATTACCTCGGAATTACACTTACTGGGTGAGCCCTTGGATAGTCACTTGACTTCTCAAGTACCCCAGAAATACTGTGAATTTATAAGTTATAGAGCAATTGCCTAAATCTTCATTCTTCAGAACTCAAATGAAATTCAGTTTGAAGTCAGATCTTCTCTACCATTCATTTGGTTATTAATCATGTGTTGTTTTTAACAGCTCTTTTATTGCTTGTTATTAACTGTTATTTGTCTTCTTTTGTTATTTCAGATTGCATGTGTTTTTTATGTGTTGTTTCTTTGAAGGCCAAAACTACATCTTATACTTTGTTATATTTCCCCATAGCTTCTACCTAAGTGCTGAGTACATATACCAGAGATTCAATAGCTATCTATTGATTTGGTTTAACTTGATTTTGAAAAAAAAATTTAAGGCTTACCTACCTGAATTGAGTAGTATCACCTTCCCACACAATATTTACCATTTGAGCAGGTTAGGTTGGTTTTCTGAAAAATGACACTATCTAATATGAATGTATTGTCATGGTTGCTTTCATCTTTATTTGCTGAAATTGTTTTATGTAGGTCAACACAGGAATATCTTTGTACTAAAGATAGCCTTGTTCACAAGTCTTCTCCAGTATAATGTATTTAATAAAGATATTATTTTGATGAATATACTATCCTTTGAGATCCATACACATACCAGTCTAATCAGAATCAAGCTCCCCTCCCCAGCAAGCTCACACTACTCCTAGAAGTTCCTAGACACAGTCCTATTGAAGTATAATCCCCAAAGCTTTGTAAAGAAAGAAGTCTGGAGTTGAAGGGATGAAAAGGATGTTTGTGTCTGCTTTTTTAGTTTGAATTTTTCTATTTTTAACTTGACAAACACCAAATAAAGTGGAAATTTCCATAGGAGAAGATTGTATGTGAAATTGTAAATCCCTACTATGTATGGTTTGCCTTGTTTTAAAAAGTATATAATAAATTCAACAAGTAACTTTCAAAACTGACTTGCTCATCCATGAGTCCGTTTTGCCCAGATCTTTTAGGAAGATGTTTTCAGCATATTTGGAAGATTTACTGAATGTCATTGACAGGAGGGCCAACGTGAAGTAGGGGAAAAGGTATGGTAGAAAAAGTCCTAGAGTGAGAATCAGGAGACTTTTGTTGTTTTAACTAGGTGGATAACCAGCAGCATTTCACTGAAGATATCCTTACCTTTTCTGTGCCTCAGTTCCCTCATTAGTAAAATATTTAGAGTGGTTGGACCAGATGAGTTTTAAGATTTTCCAATGCTAATATAATACAGAGATGTCAGAAACATGACTAGGTGAGTAAGAAAGTGAATAGTACATAACTTGATCAGCACCATGGCTAGGGAAAGTCTGGTCCTGGGTTGAATTATGCTGATATGAGCATGGGTTACCTGGTGGGGAGATTTAAGGAGCAGAAAGAAGGGTTCTTGGTGGTATTCCCAGTTGCTAGACTGGACTCTGTTGAGGAGCCTTTCAATAGATTTGTTGGTCCTCAGAAAGTGACTGACCCATGTGAGCCTTCAGCTCATGAAAACAGGAAACAAGCTGCATTTTTCTTGTCTCTCCCATGACACTGATTGCCCCATAGGAATGTGACCAAAAGTGTATTGGGTCTATATCCTCCATCTTTCTGGATATCTGAGTGCCATGGCCATTCTTGGCACCTCCCTGATAGCTAAAGGTGGGGAACAGCTATAAATGTAGTAATTCTAATGGCATGAATGAATCATTTGCTTTGGTTATCTCAGGTTGACACCTTATCAAAATAGTAGCAATAATCTTTTTTTAAATTCTAGTGAGATTTTTTTTGTCGTAAAGTGGATAGGGGAGATGATCAAGAAGTGGGCTTTGACCCTAACAAAATGATTTCCAGAGGAATAAAAGCTCACTGTGCCTCCAGCATTGCCAGTAATTATAATACACACCTCTTATCTAATTGATTAATTTTAATTTTTAAAATGTCATTTTTTTTTTGAATGAGGCTTCCAAAATAAGCTGAGAATCATAAGATTCCCAAAGGATTAGGAATCAATGCCTTAGAGCAGGGGTTCTAAACCTGGGGTACATGAATTGTTTTTTAAAAATTCAATCACTATTTCAACATAATTGATTTCTTTTCTAGTCCTATGTATTTTAATTTATGCATTTAAAAACATTATTCTGAGACTGAGTCCATAGGCTTCACCAGACAGCCATAGGGGTCTGTGACACACCAAAAGGTGAAGGTCTCTTGAGCTAGCACCTTAGCCCCAAATATTAGAATTCCATGTCTGGAAAACAATAAAAATTTAGAATAAATTGAGGAAAAACTATTTAAGCTTATAATGAACTAATAGTACTGAACAGATTTGCTAGAATTTGGGTCCATATGTAGGAATTCTGCATGAATGGGTTCTAGAAATAGTTATATGATTTCGTGTGTGTGTGTGTGTGTGAGTGTGTGTGTGTGTGTGTGTGTGTGTGTGTGTGTGTGTGTGTGTGTGTAAAGGAGCTGTCAGCTGGAGTTGTAGCCCAGTGGCTACAATGTGTCAAAAAGGATGTAGCACTGCCAGAAGACAAGGCAGCTGCACTTCAAGGGTGTGTGACTTCCATGTTCCCTCCACTGATGCAGACTGAAATGCCTCTCTAAACCTTAGCAAATGGTCTTTAAGCAGCTGAGAGGCAGCCAGATGATGAAGTATTTAGAGTGCCAGACCTGGAGTCAGGAAGACCTGGGGTCAAGTTCAGCCTCAAACACTTATTAGCTGTGTGACTCTGGGCAAGTCACTTAATCTCTGTTTGCCTCAGTTTCCTCATCTGTAAAAATGAGCTGGAAAAAGAAATGGCAAACCACTCTAGTATCTTTGGTCATGAAGAGTCAGATATGACTTAAATGACTGAACAACAGTAGCAATCAGCTAAGGTTGAAAATATCCTCCTAGTGATGAAGCTCTGTGAACTGACAGGTTGGTGCATGACAGATTCTCAGGGCCCAGACCCAATGCCTTTCAAGATGGATAGGACCTAGCAGATGTTGTGCTTCACTGTGAAAACCAGAACCTGAAGTCACTTCTACACTTTGAGGAAGCACTGGAGAATGATTTGAGTGGAAGCAAATAGTGGTGGTGATTTTCTCAGGTAACATTTTTGAATAAATCCATAGAGTATCAACTCAAAGTCTTCCTTTTCTCATTAGCATCTTACTTTAAGAAAATGGATTCAATTATTCTTCTATATGGTTCTTCATTAGTAAACATTTATTGAGGCCTGTTGATTTCACGTTTACAATGTCTCTCAAATATGACCCTCCTTTCTCCTCTGACTCTGCCATCGCTGTGGTGCAAGCCCTCATTATCTCACACCTAGACTATTGTAATTAATGGCTACTGGTTCAGCCACCAAAGCAGTTTTCCTAAAGTGTAGGTCAGACCATGTCACACCTTCCCCCATCACCCTCAGTGGCTCCCTGTCACCTCCAGGAGCAAATATAAAATGCTCTGTTGGGCATTCAAAGCCCTTCATAGCCTATCCCCCTCCTACCTTTCCAGTCTTGTTATACTTTGCTCCCAGGCATCCCCTCTTCCATTCAGTGACACTGGTTGTCTTGCTATTACATGAATAAGACACTCCATTCCTCAGCTCTGGGCATTTTCAGTGACTGCCCCTCCCCACCCTTAGAATGTTCTCCCTCTTGTTCCATCTACTGTTCTCCCTGGTTTCCTTTAAGTCCAGCTAAAACCCCATCTTCTACAGGAAGCCTTTCTCAATCCTTTTTAAATCTAGTATCTTCCCTCCTTTAGTCATTTCCTTCTTAGCCTGTATATAGCCTGTTTGTTCATGTTTTCTTGTTGTCTCCCCCATTAGATTTGAAGCTCCTTGAGGGCAGGAAAGGTCCTTTGCCTCTTTTTGTATCCCTAGTGCTTAGTACAGTGCCTAGTGCACTGTTGTCATTGTTCAGGTGTTCAGTTGTGTCTTTGTGACCTTGTACACCACAGCCCACAAGTATCGTCCATGGAGTTTTCTTGGCAAAGAGTCTGGAAGTGGTTTGCCACTTCCTTCTCTAATAGATTAAGGCAAACAGGTTAAGTGACTTGTCCAGGGTCACCCAGATACTAAGTCACTGGGACCACATTTGATCTTAGGTTCTCCTAACTCCAGGCCTTGGTCTCTGTCCACTGAGCCACTTAGCTGCTATATGACTGGCACATAGTAGGTGCTCAATAAATTTACCATGTGTTAAGCATTCAGCTCCTCTGGTTTTAAACATTTAAAGTGACAGAAATTGTTTCCTCTGAGTAAGAATATTCTTTTCCTTAAACTTTTTGTAACCCAAGAGAATTTTTACTGCTCTATTAAATCCCATAATCCCTCACGAAACTTACTTGTAGGCACCGGAGCTGTTGTTGTAATCGGAGGGATGGTGGTCGTAGGTAACTTTTTTGGTCTGAATTTGTAGTGGCCAATGAAACCATCAGCAGTTAAACTCAAGTCTGACAAGAATTGAATGAGAAGCTCATTTTGCTCAGACACAATGGGTCTAGAAGATGAAAAAGAAACATTCTGTTATAGAAAGCTCAGGGTTAGGTAGTGTCTGTGCTGGAAGCAGAATGAAAGAAAGCCACCATTAGAAGTTAAAGAGTTGCATAAAATTGTAAAAACAATTATCCCTTGTTATATCATTGTTGGAGACAACAAACTTCTAGTCATTACCAGACACAGGCAGTCAAAAAGTAGCTTAATCCTAATCTGGGGCTCCTGACTGGCTTCAGTTTCCAGTAAGGACACCTTTTCTTTCAGTGCAGATAAACTCAATAATTTATAGCCTTACAATTTTATATATTATATAAATTTATATTGTATTTATATAATTTACATAATATCTTAATTATAATAATATAAATTTATATTGTATATCTTATAAAGCTGTCCTGGTAGATAGTTAATTGCCTAGTATAAGAGAGGTGGTGCAGGGACAGCTAAGTGGTGCTGTGGATAGTGGATAGTGCTGGGCTTGGAGTCAGGAAGACTTGAGTTCAAATCCAGTCTCAGACACTTACTATCTGTGTGACCCTGCACAAGCCACTTAACCCTGTTTACCTCAGTTTCCTCATCTGTAGAATGAGCAGGAGAAGGAAATGACAAACTACTCTAGTATCTTTGCCAAGAAAACCCCAAATAAGGGTCATAGAGAGTTGGATATCTGAGAAGTAGATATGAGAGCTTTCTCACCGTAAATATAAACAATCCACATCCCATCAGAGCCATTGGTTTATTCAGGTGGTATCATGATCCCAAAAGAGTCTAAATATGATCATTTCTGTGAAACACAATGAGTCAAACTGAACTAACCAGACAATTATATGAGATGTTTGCAAATATCTTTGCAAACTCTAACGCAACATATAAATGCAGTTTTCATCATTATAATCATCATCATCAACATTGTCATTCTTCCCAATTGACTAGTGTCATCTGCCAAAATATTCAAAATGGCAGCCCACAATCAGCACAGTGGGGCTAACTCTCCTTTTTCCATAAGCAGCTCTCTCTGATTTAGACTCCATGGAACATCATGTCACCATGCTGGATACCTCCTTGTGTCTCCCTACACTGCTTCCTTTTGTGTATAGTCTTTCCGCATTAGATTCTAAGTTCCTTGAGTGCTTAGCACAGTGCCTGTCACATAGTAAGTATTTAGTAAGCGTTCATTAAATTGAATCAATATATTCCCCCATTAACAGTGAAAAAATACATCAAAACAACTGTTTGGCATCATGTAAATCAAATAGCTTGTTGCTTGAAATATTCAGATAAGTTGGATAAATATATAAGCATAAATACTGAAAAACCTTATTAATTTGGGTCCTACTAATTTTGCATTTGGAATACTTGGCAGGGGATGACTAGATTGAAATTGAAAGGGCTTACAGAGTAAATGAATCATGTACAAACAAGACTTTAGAGGGAATATTTAAACTACTGGTTGTTTTGATGACGTCCCAGTCTCTAACTAATTTGCCAAAGTGCTGCCACCTCTGAACTAAATAGTGTTCCTTCTGAACTGTGGGGTGGAACCTGTAAAAAAAAAATAAGGAAATGTTTATAAATGTATATTTAATATATGCATGGACATATAGACATTTTGTTGTTGAGTCATTCCAGTCATGTCTGACTCATGATCCCGTTTGGGATTTTCTTGGCAAAGATACTGGCATGGTATATTGTATATTTATATCTGAAACTGGGACTCCTTTGGGCCCCTGCCAAAGGCTCCTGGACCCCCCCCTAGATTTAGAGTGATTATCAACAGTAACTGTTGCTGTTTCCCTCCCAGCCTGATGTCTTTCTCTTGCTTGACCTCATTAAAGGGGCCAAGCCCTGGCTACTTCTTAAACAGTCCTATTCAATGAATGGGCGTTGGGTCACCCTAAGTGAGTGCCTGCAAAGACCTTGGCCTAAAGGGCCCAAGGTCTCCCAGTGCATCCTGGGTCATCTCCAGTCATCCTGATGAATATCTGGTCACTGGACTCTGATAGCTCTGGAGGAGAAGTGAGGCTGGTGACCTTGCACAGTTCTCCTTCACTCAGAACAAAGTCAAGTGCAAGTCATGTCATCATTTCTCTGATGGCATGGTCTTCTTTGGCAATGAAGGATGAACACAATACATATGTATGTATAAAATTCTGTTCACAGAAGTCATCATGGAGAAATAAAATATAAAAAAGAGGCAGCTAGATTGGTACTGTGGAGAGAGTCTTCTATTATTTGTCCTTCGTTTTCGAAGAGGACCAGTGATACCACATCTTGACTTGTTTCTGAATTGGAGTTAAGTGAGGTAGAGTTGCACAAAGTCCTCAGCCTCACTCTCTCTTCCAGATTCATCAAAGTCCAGTGACAGGACAAAAGTCAGGATGACTGGTGCTGGCTAAGATGTAGCAGATGACCTTGGCGTCGTGGATACCTGACTAAACTCTAAGCACTCCTCAGCTTCACCTGTCTTCAGGGTCATTGGAACAAATTGTTCTCATCTTCCAATTCCACAGGGAGAAGTTTTCACATGCTTGGTTGGGGTAGACACCCCCCTAACTCATCGATGGGTTTGAGACCTGTCAGTTACCCTCAACCTGGTTTAGTCCATCTGCTGAGACAGTTTTACTGGGATGTAGCCGTTGCACGTACTACAGCTTCTTGGAGCCACAGGTGAGAGTTAGGTGAATCAGGTGGACACCAAAAGATGGATGAGCAGCCCTGAAAAGGGCTTGGCAAACTCTTACACCAGAGGTGCTAGCCCTCCCTGAACACCCATACATTTGGAGTCAGGAAGACTTGAATTCAAATTCAACTTCAGGCATTTACTAGCTATGTGGTCCCTCAGCAAGTTGCTTAACTTCTCTCAACTTCAGTTTCCTCATCTGTAAAATGGGGATGATAATAACACTGCCTCCCAGGGTTGTTGTGAAAGTCAAATGAAATAATATGTGTAAAGAGCTTTACCAACTTTAAGTGCTATATAAATGCTAGCTATGATTATGATGATGGGCTGCTAGGTGGTGAAGTGGATAGAGCAGTGGACCTGGAGTCAGGAAGACTCATCTATCTGAGTTCAAATCCAGCCTCAGACACTTACTAACTGTGTGACCCTGAGTAAGTCACTTATCCCTGGTGGCCTCAGTTTCCTCACCTGCAAAATGAGCTGGAGAAGGAAATGGCAAACCACTCTTTGTCAAGAAAATACCCAAATGGGATCACATAGAGTTGGACAAGACTGAAATGACTGAACAACAAATTGTGATGCCAAGAAAAAAAAATCATGATGCCAATTCCTTTGAAAATTTAAACTACAAAAGTTTTGTGGGAGAGCAACAGCTCCCTGCTTTTGTTTTGTAGAAGATGGTGACAGCTCCCTGCTTTTGTTATCAGATGTGGGGGTAGTAATAAATAATCACTCCATAGTGCTTTATGGTTACAATATGCTTTTACATACATTATTTGATCCTCACACACCTAACCGCAGTCCTGTCCTAACATTCTGAATAGAGCTCCTTTGTTTAAATGAGAGAACAGCTGAAAAGAGGTGCCATGCACAGCGATGAAAACCTGGAGCCCTTTCTTCACCAGCATCCCAGGCAGGATGGCATAATTACCATGATCCTTCATTGTCCTCTCTCTAGGCCAGGCTTCATTCTTGGTACTATAATTTTAGAGGCAATATGCTGAAGCTGAAACTTCTTGTGGAATATTGTAATTATCACTGCAAGGAAGACTTTTTTTTTCCCCTTACTATTTGCTGAGTCTTGGAATTAGAGGGGATTTAGTCAGAGTGGCATATATTCCATGGGGATCAAGGATTCTACCTGCACATAATTGTCAGGCAGTTGGGAAGAAAGAAGGTAGGACTTTGACTTGGGCTTTCTTCCCCGACAAATTGGGATCATGGGCCAGGAAGTCATTTTTTTTCACTTATCAATGCTGCAATGCCCATTACAACTAGCTCCCATGTGAGAGGCAGAGAGCATTTGACGTTGGCTTGAGTTAAGGCTATGTCTACTGATACATTTACCAATGAGGAAAGCCCCCAGGTGAACTTTCCTCATGGCTGGCCCTTTGCTATTGTGGAAGCCTTGCTGGCGAGCAGAAATAGTCAGTGGAGAAAAATAATACCCTCTGGTTTGGACCTCCATGACTCTGAGATCTAGTCTGAATGAGAAATACTCAGCTCTGTAGGAAAGCCCAAGAGACATATCATTCTGGTTATTATCCCCATTATACAGATGAAGATACTGAAGCACACAGAGATCCAGGATCACACAGCTAGTAAGTATTTGAGGTTGGATTTGAACTCAGATCTTCCTGACCACTGTGTCACTTTTCTGCCTTGTTATCGTTTAAATAGAAGCAGCTCACTGACACAAAGGACAGAATATTGGACTTAGCATCAAGAAGGCCCACACTGAAATCTGACTCAGACACTCACCAGTTATGGAACCCTAAGCAAATCTCTTAACCCCTCTTAGGTTTAATTTACTCATGTATAAAATGGAGATCTTACTGGCACCAACCTCCTAGGACTGTAGTGAATATAAAATCAGATGTAATGTACTTTGCAAACCTTAGGGTACTATGTAAATAAAGTATTATTATTAAATTGAGGGTTCAGAATTTAAACTTACCCCATAGAACAACATGGAGAATTCTAGATTCAGCCTCGAAAGGCCCTTAGAAGCCATCAAGTGCAGCCCCTCCCCAGTAGAAGAATCCCCCCTCTATAATAGCTCACAGATGTTCATCTAAACAAGGCTGATTTCCCTTTGAATTATTGATAAAGGGAAGACTTTTATGGTAAACTAGATCTGTAACAAGACTTCAGAGTAAAAGCTCCTTAGAGTCATCTCCTATTTTCAAGTATGCTGAAATCCTTCAATATTGATATTCATGGAGAATCCACTAATGTGCTGATTCTAAAGGAGTCTGATCTATTCAGTAAAGCAGACTGAACAAAGATTATCTACTGGCCAGTATTTGCCTAGGCTCAATCTGATTACAATGATGCATTTGGAAGTCATAAAACTTAGGGTTGAGCCTTCAGGGTTAGCACAACAGTGTTCGGGCTGAAAAAATGTTCAGTGTGGGGCTCTGAATTGTCTTCATGGCCAAAGTGAATCAAAGCCCAGCCAGTTTGATTGACTCCAACATTTATGTGACTCCCTCCTCTTCCTCCCCCCCAAAAACCCCAACCCAAAAAACAAGAAAACCCCACAAATAAACAACAAAAACACTTTCTGAAAATAGGAAATGTGGAGGCTCTGCAAGAAGCCAGACGGACTCGGGCTAACATCCCTCTCCTTTGTTTCTATCATGTTCAATGAACTCTTTGTGGAGGGCATTGGGGAACTGCTGTAAAGGAAGGGGAGATGGTCTGAATCAAATATGTATACATTGATAATCTACATGTATACATGTGCATGTATATATTTGTGTACTAATATATTTATATGCAGATAAGTATGTATACATAAATGTACATGTATGTATATATACATATACATATATATATATACACACTCATGAATATCTTAATATATGTACTAATGTAACAAGGGCACCCCACAATGGGGAAGCATGGTCTGAGGACTAGGCCCCCAGAGTGGTTGGTTATCCATTACACCAGTTTTTCAAACACTATAATATTTCAATTTAAGTTGTTCTGCTTAGAATTCTTTTAGAATTTTTTAAAAGTTTCGATAGCATAGCTTTGGCAAGGATCTCAAAGAGTAAGGTTGGAATCATTGTTACTGCTGTTTAGTCATTCAGTTGTGTCTGTTCAACTCTTTGTGACTCATGGGCCATACTGTCCATTGGGTTTTCTTGGTTTGCCATTTCCTTCTCCAGTAAATTAAGGCAAACAGGTTGAGTGACTTGCCCAGGAAGACATAGCTAGTTAAGTGTCTGGGGCCACATTTGAACTCAAGTCTTCCTGATTTCAGACTCAGGATTCTATCCACTGGCCTATCTATTACAGGCTGGCAAATGTTTTTAAAAAAAGCAACTTGTGAAAATCAAAATACATTTGGACAACCTAAAAAGAAATGAGTTTCAGGTCATGTAGAAGCCAATAAAATAAACCTAAAAGACTTACGCAGGCGGTCTATCTCCACAATATTTTCCAATTCTTTTAGCATCATTGATTTCTCCCCCATTGAATATAGCCACATAGTCATATCTGCAATAGTTATCTTGTTCCACATCAAACTTCTCAAACTTGACCTCTATTACCTGCATATAAAGTACAGCATTAGAGCAAATTAACAGATACGAAGGACGCTGTATGCTTCCAATAAACTTGTATTTCACCCTCTCCCTGTCTCTAGACTCAGCGTGAGACTTCTCTGAAATACAATGTTTTTTGAAATTCCTTTTCTTCCTCTTTAAGATTTTTTCCCCTTCAGTCATACCTGTTTAGATTTCATGAACTCTTTGATTTGGTTAACAACTTATTGCATTCATTCTCTTAAATTTTTAATCATTTCAGGTTGTTGTTCCAACAGCACTTAACATAGACTACAGGTGTTCATTGCCTTCTCAGTGTGACATTAGCCTCATGTGTCTTATTTAGTTCACTGAATAATGTAATTCTAGTGAACAAATTAAATTCCATCTCACCTTCCTTTTCCCCTAGAGGTATATATCATACACATAAAAATATTGAGGTCATTCCCTTGCATTGTGAGCATGAGGGGCAGAGAAGATATAAATGGTGTTCTTTCCTTGAAATTGGCTATATGTTTATTTTGCAATTAACAAATCATGGAGACCATTTAAAATGTTTTTGATTGGGAGCCCAGAATTAAAATTTATTTTCAGACCCTGGCTCCTTTCTACCCTTTTTTACTTCCCTCCACCCAGACTCCCAAGTACTCTGTGATTCAAGTACACTGGCCTCCTTGTTGCTCCTTTCACCTAGCGCCATTTTCACTGGCAGTTTGCCATATTTGCCACTCTGTCTTCTCCATCTTCTCTTGGCTTACCTGACTTCCTTCAAGTCTCACCTAACATCTCACTTTATGCAAGAAGTCATTCTCCTTAATCTTACTATCTTCTCTCTGAGATTATTTTCAATTTTTCACGGATATATCTTGTTTGTAGATGAATGCGTTTTCTATCCCCTATTAGACTGAGTTTCTTAAGGGAGGGGACCATCTTTTGCCTTTCTTTGTGTTTAGCACAGTGCCTAGCACATGGTAGCTCCTAGAAAATGCTTCTTGAGGTATTGAAATAGACAATTACAGGGTCACAGAGCTGGAAAGGACCTTAGAGGTTAAGTCCAGTGCTGCCGCCTTATACATGAACACCCTCTATTATTAGCCTAATAAAAGGTCAACAACCAACCAACCAGGCTCTTTGAAGGCAGAGACTATGCTGATATTCATCTCTGAATTCCCAGTATCTACACACAGCGCTTTTGACATAGCAAACACCTAAGTGTTTTTTGAATTGCTGAAGCCTTTGTGAAAGGTGATTCTTTGATCTCTTCCAGTGACAAAGGAGGGCGCTACTCGCAAGGGAATCTGTTCCATTTTTTGTACAATTCTAATTGTTACCAAGTTCTTCTTACACCATAGCTGAGCCCTGCCTTCTTCTAACCTCTGCTTATCGGTCCATGTTCTGACTTTTGCAGAGACAATGAATAAGTCTGCTCCATCGTTACCTGAGGGTACCCGGGACCACAAGGGTTAACAGATCCTAGGAGAGAAGTCAAGAAGCCAGTGGGTCAATAGAAGGCTATCAGAAGTAAGGTATGAAGGCTAGCCAATCTACTCTACTCATAGTATTTCCCTACTATGGCCAGGATGGTCATTAAAATGAGTCTGTAGCAAAAAGAAAAACCAGGATGTTTGAAGTTCTGAGAAATGGTGTGGGTGTGTGAGAGAGAAGTAGCGTTCATGAATGTTCAAAAACATGGTGGGAGATACAAAGAGAATATTGGTCAGTTTTTAGCACAAGGGAAGCAAAGCCAAGGGTTCAGGATAAAGCATGGTCAGAAGTAATGAGGCACATGGTCCCTCAAACTTAAGTGCTCAGGAAGCATATAGAGAAGTAAATTGAATTGACTTCAGAAGTCATCTAGTCTAATCCACATATGAGCTGGGACCTCTGGCCCAACATTGCTCCTTGACCTCTGCTTGAAGACCATGAATGATGCAGCCCCAAGGGAGCAGCTTCTTTGATGATAATAGCCTAAGCAGCTTGCATGAGGGAAGGAGTGGACTGCAAGGTTATTTGCAGGAGAAGACTGACTGTCAGGATTTGCTTCCCTGGGGAAGAACAGTTAATGACTGGGGATCCTGACTCGAAATTTAACGAGAATGATTGACAACATTTACAAAGCACTTTAAGGTCTGCAAAACACTTCAGAAATATTACCTCATTTGATAGTCACAATAACCTCGGGAAGTAGGTCTTGTCTTTGTTCTCATTTTACTGATAAAGAGATTGAGGCAGAGTTTAAGTGACTTGCCCAGGGTCACACAGTAAGTATCTGAGGCAGAATTTGAATTCAAGTCTTCCTAACTACAGTTAGTTCTCATCATATAGCTCTTTAAGGTGAGATAAGTGTCATGATGATCCCCATTTTACAGATGAGGAAACAGAGGAAGATCAGAGAAGCTAAATAATTTGTCCACATCTGGTAAGTGTCTGAGGCAGGATCTGAACCCAAGTCTTCCTGACTCCAAGTCTAGTGTTCTAGTGTTATCTCTATTCACTAGGTCATAATGCCTCTGAGGATACACCTGTGGTGTTTCAAATCCAAATTCAAAATTGAAATTCAAAATTCAAAATTTTATGTGAACATTAGTCTAGAAGAGAAATTGTTTTTATTTTAAAGATTGTATTGAGTCCTTTTACAAAGATTAGGGCTAAAAAATCATTCACTTTTTTTGAAGTGTGCCTATAGAAGGTATATTGTGACATGGTCAGGCAATATCACTATCATGTATTACCTGCTGTAAATCAGTGAGGTGGGACTGAAGTCTTGTAGGCACCTTGAGAGTGACTCACACTGAAGTGGGAATATCACTAAGGACTAAACTATACCAAGAAAATTCCTCCAAGAGAAAAGAAGAGAGGACAAATACAGGTTTTCTGACCAAGAAAGTTCAGGAAACAGGACACATAGAGATCAATTTTATGGGGGTTGGGTCTGGAGCTCTCAGAGCCAGGGTCTGGCTGTGTATTCTCCATGCTTGGTGTCCCGAGGGCTGCTCTTATGTGCAGGTACAACTCCCAACCATCTGTGCCTTTGTTACTCCTCCACAGCTGTGCTGTCTGGCAGTGACATCCAGATACCATCTCCCCCTACAATGAGACCTCCCCAGGACTCAGGGCTGGGGCTCTTGGGATGCTCCAACCACAAGTCACCAAGATCCAATGGAAAGAGTACAGGATTTGGAATGAGGAGAGACATGAGTTAGAAGCTTTCAGCCAACAGCTTCAGAGGCAGCTTTGTGGCAAAACAGATAAAGTTCTGGACCTAAAGGCACTAAGATTAATGAGAACGGAGAAGGGTTTCTTGTAGAAGGTGGGGGGGAATGTTAATTCAAATTTGAAGGAAGCCAGGAGGAAAAGATGAATAGAAGAGAGTGCCAGGCATGGGCCACAGCCAGTGAAAATGCCTGGGATTGGGAGAAGGGGTGTTACTGAGAGGAACAACAAAGGCTCTGGTTACTCGATCGCAGTACTCAGGGGCAGCAGGGAACGGAGAACAGTGCCTGAATTGGGTCAGCGGTGCAGTGGTTAGAGTACTGGCCTTGGAGTTGGGAAGATCTGAGTTCAGATCTCAATGCAGATACTAGCTGTGTGATGGAGAGCAAATCATTGAAACAGTCTGCCTCAGTTTCCATAACTGTAAAAATGGAGATCACAGTAGCGCATACCTCACATGATGGTTGTGAGGGTCAAAGGGGGTAATATTTGTTAAGTGCTTAGCACAGGGCCTGAAATAGAGCAAGTGCTTCATAAACGTGCGTTCCCTTCTCCAATATTTACTGAAAGGTTGATTACAGACAAAGCCATTTAACCAGTCCTGTTTCAGCTTCTTCATCTATAAGAAGGAAATAACAACAATAATAACCCATATAATATTTACCTCACTGGGCTATCATGAGGATCACACGTGAGACCTTTGCAAACTCTGACGTGTTATACTGATGTCAGCTAGTGTTCTTATGTCAGACATACAAGGTGGGACAAGAAAGCATGTACATAGAGGTTTTCGATGTGTGTTCATCCTCATCTATCACACAGCCTGCCTACTTTACCAAATAATGGAGCTACCTCCCAATGCCAGTATTTTAAATGAGGCTCTTAAATTCTAGGTTCCCAAGTACTGCACATATTTAAAAAGTTCTGGTTTGTTTGATGGTAGAGAGTGGAGATCAGCATTTGCTTGGATTGTAAACCCACAGCCCCAAAGATGATCTATAGATCATGTTGTACTAGTTACCACACCCTAACACCACTGAAAGCAAGAGACTGGTAAGGTGCTGGGGGAGTGTTTCCCAGTGGTTATCTAGACTATCAAGCAAGCAAGCATTTATTAAATATCTACTATGTACCAGTTCCTAGGTTATGTTGTTATATAAGGTTGCACTGAGCAACGGTGTCTAGGGAGAAAAGTCACCAATTGATAGTTGCAATAGTTATGGGAGAGATACAAGGTTGACTCCTCCCAATTCAAAGTCAGGCCAATGAACAGTTCAAAATCTCCTTGGAGTCTGCTTGGTCCAACAATAGCATCCAAATGATGTGACAAAGAATCTGAGATTCGCTAGTAAGAACAAAGTCCAAATCAGCTATACCTAGTGATCTTGTCACCATGTGAACTATTTGCATCACTCACCCCCCAGCCCTGGTGGGCTTTTTTCCCTATCCCCAAGGAGGGTAGATGATCTGGTCATGGCCTGCTTACCCATAGCACAAGCACAGCAGCCTCCTGACCCTTCCAAAGGGATTTTGTGGGATCAGATGCTTTCTCACTGAATTGGTCCCTGTAGGTCATCTATGGGGGTCTAAATGAGGCTCACTTGGGGAAGAGGATGGAACAGAGGTACCATGACAGTTCCTGGGAGTCTAAAACCTATTATCCACAGTGAGATAACTACCTAATCAGAGTAGGCAGGGTTGTATCCACTTACCCTCTTGTGAGTTCATACTTAATCAAATCTATAAGCTGCTTGACAAATTGATCCATTAGAGTGGCCTTGTTCCAAGCTAAGTCATGACTCACTGCGTGGAATGGATTGAAGTAGTTAGCTGTGGTCTGGCAGAAAAAAATGTTGGACTAAGAGTAGAAGAAAACTGAATTTGTATGCTAGCTCTGACAGTTACTAGCTTGTGACCTGGAGAAAGTCACTTACCACTTCTGAACCTCTGTTTCACAATCTGGAAAATGGATATAATATCTGCATTAGCATTACATTACCTGCTATTACAAGGTGTTTGTGAAGAAAGTGTTTCCTAAGCCATAAAGTGCTATGGAAATGTGACTTCTTGTTATTACTGAGTCCTGAACTATCTAAGGGACCTGATCTGTCTGGTGGCCATTTTTGCTCAAATCTATCTTCAAAGGTCTTTCATATCTTAGATGGTCCAGCAGGGGGCTCTCCTCTGTCATCAATGGTGTCACCCATAGTTGGGCTTTTGTTCAGTCATTTTCAGTCCTGTCTGATTTTTCCTGACCCCATTTGGAGTTTTCTTGGCAAAGATACTAAAGTGATCTGCCATTTCCTTCTCCAGTTCATTTTACAGATGGGCAAACTGAGACAAACAGGGTTAAATGAGTTGTCCAGGGTCACACAGCTACTAAGTGTCTGAAGCCAGATTTAAACTCAGGAAGCCAGATTTAAACTCCAGGCCTGGCCCTCTATCCACTGCTAGTTGCAGTACAGCTGATCTTGATCACTAGAAATTTTGTAGGAGTATAGTCTAAGGTGTACTTTGATATGAATGATCTGAGCCCGGGACCCAATCTACTCTTTTTCAATCAATGAGAAAAATATCTCTGGTATTCTAATCCAAGTGGTTAAAGATTGGGGGTTCAGGGAGGTGGGAATTTTAACTAGAGCCCAGCCTGGTCTCAATGAGGAGTTACTACAGTGAGGACAAAAGCTCTCTTCCTCAGTGCTATGATGTCAGTGTGGCAAGGGGTTGAGGAGGGGAACGAAGGTGCTTGACTTGAGGATGTCATCCCCTCCATTAGAGCCTATCAAGTAAGGAGGGTTGTGAGGACTATCACAAGATTTTGTGGATGGATTGGGGAGGCATTGACTTTTCTAAGGCAGGATAGCTTGGAGGCTGCTGATGGATCTCACAGAGTGAGGTTGCATTATATTAAGGGGATTTTGCAGCAGCAGTCAAGGGAGACAAATGTAGGATTCCTACCAAGGAAGGTTCAAGGAACCTTTACCAGACAATAGGCATCAGCGTCAGACCAGTTGAGATTTAACTTCATGGGAATGTTGCTCTTATAGCTTTTGGATACATTTACATGCTCAGAGCTCTGAAATCTGTGGGTTATTCTTGGAGACAAATGCTGTCCCTACCTGTGTTTGTCTGAATTAATCTTCCATAGCTCTGCTGTCGGTGAAGCCCATACATTAACAGTTCCAGTGAAAGCAGTCTTCTTATATGGAGAATGGACTGTGCAAATAATAAGTATGAAATAAAACCATGGCAAAGGAAGGATGGGATTGGGAAGTGCTTTCCATTGTAAGGCAAAGAAGGGCTAACCTGATGCAGAGATAGCCAAGGGCAACCTATAGATGTCAATCAAGAAATCCTCTAGAGAAGGGAAGAAAGAGGAGATAAGGACCTATTCCTATGGTATCTATGTGCTAGGCACTTTACAAATATGATCTCATGTGATCCAAGTGGAATGTATAATTGGTAAGTATTTACGATGTAGAAGGCAAGGACTTTACTAGGATGTATTTCAGGAAACATCGATTCTGGATTCAGTTAGAGTATTTTCTGTAACTTATTTAAGCTTATATGTAACCCCTATGGGCTGAAAGGACATCTCTGTACAAACTGCTCAATATCAGGTTATGAGAAAAGGGAGAGTGGCTCAGGAGTCAATTTCAAGGAGAAAGAACGAATGTGATGGATTAGGAATGCAAGCTCACTCGAATGCTAGGAAGTCACTGTGGGAGGTTGTAAGAGACCAAGTTTCTTCAGAAATAAATGAAGTGGAAGGAACACAGAGAAATGGGGTTAGGCAGCAAGAAGAATTGCACCTGATGAAAATACAGTGTGTGGGGGTGGGGGGTAGTGGGGTGAGGGGTAGGAGATCTGGAGGGCAAGGATTATATCTCATCCATTATTTTATCCCTTAAAGTGTCCAGTATAGTATCTTGCACAAAGTCCAGTGTCTGAATTTACCCAGAGCCTTTCCTTGGGCACTCCTCCTTCCAAACAGAAAGTAGGAGGCACTCAGAAATGCTGTGCTACTCATGGTTTTAATATAATGGGATATGATTGTGCTAAGAAACTGATAAAATGGGCAGTTTCTGAGGACTCTGGGAAGATCCCCATGAACTGATGCAGAGCAAAGAGAATAGAACATTCTAGAGAGTGATAAGAACATTACCGAGAAAAACTGCTTTGAAAGCTGTGCCATGATAAACCACAAGTCCAAAAGAAAGAAGATGAAACAGTACATTTACCCCCTGGCAAAGAGGGGACAAACTTAATATGTAAAAAGAGACATACACTTCCAGACATGGCTGATGTGGGAATGTTATCCCCAACAATGCAGGGCTTTTTGGGGGGAGGGGTTCTTATTTTTTTAATTTGCTCAATTGAGGCAATAAAGAGAGTCAGATTAATAAAAAAAATTGTTACTTGAAGAAATAAAAATAATAAACTATTTTTTAAAATGTTATACAAGACATAATTTGATCTTATAGCTCATTCCATATTGTATATAGCATGAGATAGGCTAGGATATAGCAACCAGATCAAAGATGGCGGTTCATTTTTACTGTGCAACGCCTCCAGAGAAGCAGCTGCACAGTAAGCCCCATAAGACTCCTGTCACTGTTTCCACTATTCTACCCCTTACTTTGATTTAACAGGGCACATCCAGTTTGGTTTTCCCTCTCTCACATCAAACCTACTCATCCAGCCCAGGCAACCACTCTCGCTCTGAATACTTAGCTTTCCTATGCAAATCTCTTGTGAAGGCTCTAGATACACACTCACTCCCCCGCTGAAAATTCCTCTCTGATCTCATTAAGACTCCTTTATTGTGACTCCTTCAAGATTCAGCTCACATCACATTTTCTTCAAGAAGTCTTTCCTGGTCTCCCCCCTTCTCTTCCTTCTTTCCTCCATCCTTCTGGGCCCTTCCCCTAGAGATTACTTTCCATTTGCCCTGTATATATATATCCAGTATGCACATAATTGTTTGCATATTGTCTGCCGCATAAGAACGTGAGGGCAAAGACTGTGTTCTTCCTTGCTTTGTATCTATAGAGGTTAAGCACAGCACCTGGTATACAGTAAGGGCTAAATAAATGTTGATTGACCTACTCGGAAAACTGGAATATGCTCCTGTATGATGGAGCATTTATTCCAGTTTGGCAGCTCACACAAAAGGAGTGGGGAACAGCATATGTATTTCCTGAAACTGACAAAAAGAATAAAAAAGGATACTTTAGTGTTATGAAAATAACTCCCATTCATATAGGCTTTATGCTTTACAAAATGCTTTCCTCCCAAGCCAAGAAGTAGGTGGTGTAAAGTAGTGGTGTCAAACTCAGGCAGACCCAGGGGCCCCTAAACTTTGTGGAACGATCCCTGCAAGCTGCATATTGACTTAGAAAATCACATATTAGCATTATCCACTTCTATTGCTTTTGTCAGTTATTTTGTTAAATGGTCCCCAATTACATTTTATCTGTTTTGGCCCATTCAGGACTGTTGCAGGCCACATGTATCCTTGAGATCTCTGACTGTTATTATTATCCTT
The DNA here is from genome assembly GCF_028372415.1 of Notamacropus eugenii. Lineage (NCBI taxonomy): Eukaryota > Metazoa > Chordata > Mammalia > Diprotodontia > Macropodidae > Notamacropus > Notamacropus eugenii. Next base: position 331,025,536 of record NC_092877.1, read on the forward strand.
ATTTTACAGATGAAGAAACTGAGACTTAGAATACCAAAGGTCACCGAATTCCCTGACCTCAGTTCTCTTATCTTGTTTTGCATATCTTTGCATATTTTTGTTCTTCATTCTTTGTGACCACATTTGGAGTTTTCTTGGAAGAGATCCTGGAGTGCTTTATCATTTCCTTCTCCAGCTCATTTTACAGATGAGGAAACTGAGGCAAGCAGGGTTAAGTGACTTGCCCAGGGTGACACAGCTAGTAAGTGTCTAAGGTCAAATTTGAACTCAGGTCTTCCTGACTCCAGGCCTATCTACTCTGCCACCTAGATGCCTTGTTAATGACCTACCAGGGGAGAGGAATGTGCAGCCTTGAGTCCACATATGCCTTTCTAGGTCCTCAAGTGCAGCCCTTTGACTGAATCCAAACTTCACAGAATGAATCTCCTTGATAACAGGATTTGTTCTGTAAAGTTTGGACTCAGTCAAAAAAAGCCACACCCAAGGACCTAGAAGGTCACATGTGGCCTCTAGGCCCATAGGTTCCCCACCCCAGGGTCCTACACCAAAAGGCAGTCAGATTCCTCTGATGCCCCACCCTTGGATGTGACTGGGGAGCAGGGAGAAGGGGATGGAGAGGACAGATGACTAATTTATAAGACTGCCTTAAAGTATATCATTAATGTTTGGAGTTTATTTGTACACAATGACTTCTCAATACTTGCGAATAAAATAATGTTTTCTATTAAAGATAATAGGCCATTAAAATTTAAGCTTCTATCTTTAGACCTTGAAATTCGTCACACATTCTCATGTGGAGGGAATAGGAGAAATGCTGTAGAAAGGATAAAAGAAAGAAGGAAAGGGGGTTTTCTTTCAATGAGACTCTAAACACAGGAAACAACCCAGAGATTTCATAGGATGAGAAAGTGCCCCTAAATTATTCAAGACTCAATTTTTCCATTATATATTTCTCTTCTGAACAGTTCCCAGAGATTTCAAAGACTTCTCTGATGATTAAAAATTCAAGAGATCCTAGCTAAAAATTACATTAACAAAATAAAAGTGGATAAAGTGCATATAAATATACAAAAAGAAGTAGAATTTAGCCATCGAGAGAATAATAAAAGAATTCTGAAATACAATGTGAGTCCAATTTAATAGCTCAGAAACTGAATATCCTAAGGTATTTAAACCTACAACAAAGTAAAATATACTCTATTAAATCTATTAAATTTCAAAGGATTTCAAAATATAACTCAAATTATATTTTCTGAAATATAAGTTTAATTTATAAAAACTTCTAGTGTTCAATAATAACACTAAAATAATAAATGTAAAACCTTGTAGTATAGATTATAAAATCTATTCTTAGTGTTCATTAATAACAAAGCAAATTGTGTTATTAAAATAAAAATGAATTTCAGGATCATGAAGAAAGTTCTTGTTTCACATAATCAACAATACTGGTTCTCAAACTTTTTGGTTTTGAAATCTGTTTAGACCCTTAAAAATTATTGAGGATCCTCTCAAAGAGTTTTTGTTTATGTGAGTTATCTATTGACATTTACCATATTAGAAATTATGATGTCTTAGTATTATTATGAAAAGTCTTGACTTTCTGCACCTTCTGAAAGTGTCTCAAGGGTCTCCAGATCAAACCCTGAAAACCAATGGTTAACATCAATGTTATGCTGACTTGAATGAAAGTATTGAGATTAATATTGGGAAACATTTCCCAATATTATTTCCAAGGTATATCTGATAAAGTGACAAAGGGATCAGTTTTGAAAAATTCCCTAAACCATAGCAGAGGTCCCCATATAAATAATATGTGTATTTCAGATACTTGAAGGTAGAGTAGGTCTGCCTCTACATTTAGGAACTAGAATGTTTTTACTCTTTTTTCCATGTTAAATATGGAAGTATAGTCCAATTCTCAGATAGCACATAAACTTAAACAATCAATAAACTAAGCAGTATCACAAATCTATGCCTTCTTTACTCTGAGGAGTTAGGAATCAATCTTTCTACATAGAACTTGTACGGCATCTTGTATATGAAAGACACATTCGCTTTTAAAGAACTCCAGGGCGTCTCACACACTGATGTGGCTTCCCTTTCTTCCTTTTTGAAAAAAAGGATGTGGTTTGCTCTTTTGGGATGCTGTTGCTTTGTTAGCTGTTCTTCTTATTTATCGTTATTGGTTATACTTCAACACTTTTTGCTGGGGTACAAATTCTATTTCTGGAGTAAGAACTCTCTTGTCTGGTGCAGATTACCACTTCTGTAATTCAGGCTGTCCACATGAATTGCCATGTCAAAAATGTCATTACTGAGGTGGCCAACTCCCATGTGATAAGCCTTTCTAAACTTAGCAAGAATAATCCTTGGACAGTCAACCAAGGCCAGAGTGGTTCAGACTTGAAGCATTTTTAATAGATGCCTTTTTTCAAGATTTGCTTGAGTTTATATTTTGAAACCCCAAGGTTATGTCCAGGAGATTACAAGCAGTGGAACAGGACATTAGTGGAGACTAATGGTTATGATGACTAAAATCTCATCTCAAATTTACCCATAGGAAGATGATTCTGAATGGCAGTCTTTGACACGGAGAACATGGTATTTGTTCTGCCTGCTAGATAACTAAAAATCTCTCATAGTTTTGTGTTTCCGTTGCTTTTCTTAAGAATTATTTTGAATATTGAAAGATGGCACATTTATAAAACAGGAAATTAAATTTATAACTGGAAAGACTTCACAAAACAAAAGAGGCTGATTGAATTGGCATTTTTCTGCCTCCATCCCTAACACAACTCACTGCCTCCCATTCAGAAGGATTTGGAGGTGTGTTGTAGTCTCCCTGACTGTGAGTGTTAGGCAAACACCCACTGGTATGCTAAGTTCATGGAGCGCATGGCAAATTTTGACAGGCTTTTTGAACAAGTTCTGACTTTGACGGTGATATTAACAGGGCCAAGAATGGAAAAAGATCTTAAAGATCAAGTCCAACTTCCTTATTAAGACTGAGTGATTGTCTAACGTCGCATAGGTAGTAAGTAGAAGAGAGAATATTTGATCCCATGCCTTCTGACTCCAAATTCAGCATTCTTCCTAGGATGCCATGCTACCTGTCCTCACTGACTTTTCTCTTTCCAGGTGTGCTGGCCCTTGCTTTAGCCTTCGTTTTTTGGTTTCTGCCACAACACTCAGATCTGACTACTTCCCAGCTGCCAATCATCTTGGTACAGTACATGTAATGAGCCCCTTTGACTCTAACTCTCTTTTTGGCCTTTCTGATTAAAATTTAGTACGGATTGTTATGAGGATAAGATATGTAAACATGTAAAGAGTTTTGCTAACTTCAAAGTACTACACAAATGCTGTTATTATTATCATAGTGATTATTTCTATGTTTTCTTCATATAGATTTATCTCTGACTCTTACCCAAACAGGCTTTGTTTTCTGTTGCCATGGAAAACTTCTAGTTTCCTCCTCAACTTTGGACTATCACTAGTAGCCCAGTCCTGGACAGGGCCAGGTTGAATAGTACAAGAAGAAAGATGTGTCTGTGGTAGTACCCTTTATATTTCATGTATGATCAGATTAAAAAGAATATCAGAATCACTGAATGGTATGTTCCAAAGAAGCCTTAGAGAATCCAACCTCTAGCTTCACGGATGTGAAAAAAAAGTCTATATACACATACAAATGGAAACAAACACATACAATGATTATCTCCCAACGAACAATGAAAAGGCATATGGGAAGTATGATGACTCTAGTTTACTTCCAAATCATCCTGATTGGGAGGCAATAAGTCCTGTTAGGAGGCAAATAGAAGCCAATTAAATCAGTCCCTCTTCTCATTTGTTTTGTGAATCCTTTCAGTTACAAATGCAATCCAAGGTTCAAAGCCAATTGGTATAGGATTCTCTTCTCATTGATGGAGATCAATACCCCACACCTGAATGAGAGGGTGGAACAGAGAAAGAGCAAAAGAGGAGAGGGATCCAGGGATCTTCAGACTTTGAAAGATAAGATCTGAGATGCCAACCTTTCTTCAGATCAAAAGAAGGGAGAGAAAGACTTTGGGAAGAAGCTCACGAGCAGAACTTTGATCATGTTCTTATTTTCAGCTTGCTACACTAGAGATTTCAGGGAATGTCCCTTTGGGAAAGATCTGAAATTCTCTTACTTGGTTGAGCTGAGTTACCCTGCTTCCAAAGGGAGGGGATCATTCAATCTGTATTGTCTGGCATATATTCTCACAGGGCAGCCTAGGTGGTATAGTGGACAGAGTGCAGGACCTGGAGTCAGGAAGACCAAGTTGAAATCTGACCTCAGACACTTACTATCTGAGCAAGTCACTTAACCCTGTTTGCCTCAATTTCCTCATCTGTAAAATGAGATGGAGAAAGAAATGGCAAACCACTCCAGTATCCCTGCCAAAAAAAAACCAATAAAAGGAGTCACAAAGAGCTGGGCATGACTGAAACAACTAAACAACAACAAATATTCTCATAAGTAAACTCTTTGATTTCTGCTTTGCTATCAAGTTCAGTAAATGGGCATCTTTGCCATGTTATATATGCATTTGTTGTGGAACTGGTATTTGATGGCAAGGTGGACCAAGTCTTAGATATAAAATGTGGGTCCCTCCTTTCCTCATTAATGAATAGTTATTAGGAGTTTAACTTGAATCTTAAAATGTTATTCCCTTTACACTAACAAGATTTAAAGGAGCAAATAGATATAATTCTATCCCAATACTCCTGCTTTCTGAAGAAAGCAAAACAGCCACAGCCCCTAACATTTTGATTTCCTTCCCGGGCAGGTATTAAAGTCTCCCTTGAAAAAGGGTAAGGGAGAAGAGCCCAGAATTGTTTCTTATTTCTTCCCTGTGAGACACATGCAGTACCTCTACCTCATATAAATTTTATTTCCTCTTACATAAAGTTTCCCTTTCAATGTTCAAAAGAGATCTCAAGAAAATTAATGGAATTATTGTAGCACATCCATTTTCCGGATGTCAAGAGAAGGTGAGGAAGTTCCTTAGGTGGACGCCCTATGGCAAATGGACAAGAGTCACATGGGATGAGCAGGTATGGATGGGGTTGTGCTCTGCCTTGTTGGAGAAAACATCAGAATCAGCAGCATCACAGAACCATTTGAGTATTTGGATGGAGTATACATGTACAACTTTCCAGTGCAGTGGAGAATAGCTTTGGTGCTTCAAATGGCAGAGCAAAAATGACTAAGAGAAAATAGATACTCAAGAAGAAGAAGGAGACAGTAGAAAAGCAGTCCATTGCCCCTTGATGAATTTGAGTCACCTGACTCAGATGAACTACCCCTTTGAGTGCTGAAACAACTGCATATGCCAAACCATTGTCAGAGATATTGAAAGCTCATGAAAAACAGAAGTACCACAAGACTGGAAAAGGGCAAATGTCTTAATTTTCAAAAAAAGAGAAGAGAACAGAGTCTAGAAACAACAGATCTATGAGTAAGTTTGATTCTAATTCCTGGGAAAATTTTAGAACAGATCATTAAAAAGATAGTTGATGAACCTCTAGAAAGGGAAATGGTGATTACAAAAGGGCATTGTGGCTTCATCAAAAACAGGTCATTCCAGACTACACTTATTTCCTTTTAAGAAAAAACTGCTGAAACAAGAAGTGACTGAAGCTGGATTTGAACTTAGGTTTTCCTGAATCTAGGCCCAGTGCTCTTCCAAGGCTCTTAAGTAGAGGAGAGGTCCCACTTTTTCTGTTTGGCCCAGGAGAGGAGAGCTAAGAACAATGATTGGAAATTTTTAAGAAATAAATTAAGGCTCAGTATTAGGAAACATTTCCTAACAATTATAACTGTCCAAAAGTGGAATGAGCTGCCTCAAGAGATGGTAGATTCCCCATCCTTGGAAATCTTCAAAAAGAGGCCAGATGACCACTCTTCTGATGAAGTGAGCATTCCTTTATGTGTGATTTGGACTACATGGCTGCTAAAATCCTTCCAACTTTCAAATTCTGTGGTTCAGTAATAACTTAAATATAATACTCTTCATTTTTATAGACTTTTTTCAATTCTACATTATGAAAAATGAATCTCACCTGATTCTTTGGGGCTATGATATGCCATAAACAAGTGACTCCTGCAGGGTAGTCCCGATCTGGCCAGTTGGGTGTTTGAAATGAACCTGTAGGTCTTTGTAATCGTCCACCACAATATTGGTCCCCTATAATCATAAAAAATGTAGATCAGAACTAAATAAATTTCCAAGAATACACTATATAGATGAAGCAAAACAGATAGTCATTTAAATAACTAGGAACATCCTAACAGTGAGATCATAAAACTTAGGCAAAGGCTGTTGTGTCAGATTCACTAAATGTTTGCCATTCTTTATGAGCTTCTGGCAATGCTGGCATACATCATGCTATCTAATGGTTGTGATTAGCCCGATCACTCAAGTTCATCAAGAGAAGGCTGCCATTCAAAAACATTGGTTTGACACTCTTTGGCTAACTTTACTGGTTAAGTCCATCAAAATTGTCACATCCTTTTGTTCATGATTCACCAAGAGCCCGAGGAGGTCTACAGGACATATGGGGGCTAAACAGAAAAGAGTGATGTTAATTAGCAGGGCAAAGCAGGACCAAAGCAGAACTGTGCGCCATTCACTAACAGATGATATCATACGCTGAACAATTAAGAGAATTCTGATACACTTATTTATTTAAAATAGATGGGGCCATTTTTTCACTAATTCAATTTTTTAATGAAATGAATTGGCCAGATTTTCAAAAGGGCTTACTTTTTCTTTTTTTTTCAGAAGATGGAAGGAGAGAAAATAGATTTCTGTTCACTGAGAAAAAATTAAATAAATAACAAAGAAATGAAAGAAGCATTATTTTCTCTAGACAGGTAAGTGGTACAGTGGCTAATGCTCTCTGCCTGGAGTCAAGAAGACCTAAATTCAATTCTGGCCTCAGACATTTACTAGCCGTGTGACCCTGGGCAAGTCATGCACCTGCTGTCTCAGTTTCATCATCTGCAAAATGGGGATAATAATAGCACTTAACTTCCAGGGTTGTTTTGAGGATAAAATGAGACACTAATTGTAAATGGAGGGAGAGGCTGAAGACAGGGAGAGAATTTAAAAGTAAATTTTAAAAAATTAGGACAGATAAGTATAGTATGGTCTTACATAGATGCGTATGAATAGATATGTCTACATATGAGTATGATTATAGATATCTAAGTATATGTATGGGTAAGTGTATGTATATATCTGTGTATATATGTATATTTGTATGTGTATGTATGTATATGTGTATGTGTGTATATATATGTATGCATGTATGTGCATAGATAGATATCTGGGCTTAATTGTAGTCTTGGAGTGGGGGGAAGAAAAAAGAGAAAAAAACAAAGTAAAAAGTGTACAGCAGAGAACAAGAAAAAGCTTATGAGGAAGCAAAGAAAAGACGGACCGTCGGAACAAAATGTGTAATATTCATTATGTAGGCTTTCCTGAAACAGAAATTTATTGTTGTATATGTTGAATCTTCTCATATGTTCTGCTGTACATATGGCAATGTGTTTGTTTTTTCTTAAGTTTTAATATTGAAGTTTATGTTTCTTTTTCTTTTCTTTTCATGTATTCAGGTATAAAATAAAGTAATTAAAATTTAAAAAATTAAAAATAAATAAATAAACATAAAGGATGTTTAACACAAACGATCATTTGTTAATTTCCTCATTCCTGTCTTGGTCCCCAGACTTGAATATTTTGCTTTGCCAATAAATACTGTTCTTTACAAACCATTCTGTTAGTTCAAAACAAACTGTCTCAAACTATCAATTCTCTACACTTTGTTCCCACTCCCTAGTTCATTTTTCCCCCCAAAAGGATAATATCCAAGTCAGTTACGCTACAATTCTCTTCACGAACTGGACTCAATCGATTCCTCCCAAGGCTTCTGGAACCTCTTCATGGTGAGGAAGACCTGCTTGACTAGCAGTTTGCCATAGAGGCAAAGATGCAGGTCTATCAGAGGGCCAGCGTTGGTACTGCCCAAAAGACCAGGAAGCTGCTTCTCAGTTTCATTGGTGGAGAATACCTCTTTCATTTGGTTCTGCTGCAGAAAACATAGCAACAAAGCCGTTCCCAGCTGTGTTGGCATCTGAGATCATCTGCACCAGCATCTTGTTACTGTCGGACACAAGGGCCCCTGGCCTGAAAGTCCCACAGAAGCGACCGATGCGTTGCCCGTAGCTGTGGCCATTGTACACATCCACAAAGTCATAGCGACACAGATTATCACTTTCTAAGTCTAGGAACCGGAAGTGAAGAACCACAACTTTCCCTTCGGGGACCTGTGGAGAGAAGAGACTTGTTAAGGGTGTAAGCTTCCGAGAGAAGGAAAGGGTGAACACTGAATTAAGGAACAGCTTCTCCCAACTATAACCTGAAAGAGGAATTTTTGTGCCAGAAACGTACTCCTGATTGGGGAGCCAAAGATAACACAAGAACAGTCCCTGCATCCTTGGAACTTCCCTAGGGGAGACCAAAGGCGCTTGGATAAGTAAATGCAAAGTGAGGTGTTTGTGGTGGGAGGATCAGAAAAGGCCTTGGAAGCAGAAAGTTCTAAAGGAATTCCAAGGGATGTGAGTGAGAAGGGAGAGCATTCCAGGCATGGGAGTAGAAGGCAGCCTGTGCAAAAGCAAGGAGGTAGGAAATGAATGTGTGCATGGATTAAAAAGTAGGCCAGGTTGGCTGGAATATAGAATTCACAAAGGAGAAGGAAGCAGAATTGGTAACAGCTTTCTCATTGCTAAGAAAATCTAAGTGCTTCACTGACCAACATTTCCATGTTCTCTAAAGAACAAAATTCTTCCTCAAGGTTCTTCTAAATAAAGTAGGTGAAGGCACTTATTAATTGATGATTCATAGTTTGTAAAGTGAAGTTTTGATTAGGCTTCAGCACCCAAGTGCACCTGTTAGGATATCTTGTGAGAGGTTGGGTCAATTGCTTAACCAACTGGCTATTAAAGACTTTTCATCTCCACTCCATCCTAAATGAAATAAAAGGAAAATCCCAACATGCAACAATAGTTTCCATTTCCAAAACACAGGTGCCTTCACAGACCTTGTGAAGTAGGTGAAACAAGTGTTCTCTCCATTTTACAGATGAGAAAATGAAGGCCATAGTAGTGACTTCTAAAGCCACACGGCCAGTAAGGACAGGAGTCAGGACTCCAACCCAGGCTTTCTGACTTCAAAGCCAGGGCTATTTACACAACACCACATTGCCTCAGGTTGTGTCTCCAGATCACAAAACAAAAGGGGCATCTGGCAGTTATCAAGATAATTTGACCAAAGTGAGCTTTCAGATCAAAGCTAATCCATTTGGGGACCTGAATTATTCAGGTGAACTGTCCACAAGGCTCAAAATAACTCAGTGATAGCTGAAGTGACTCTTGACCGAGATGCAAAATTTCATTTCAGAAAGTAACACTTCCATAATCCTGCAATAATGAGACACAAAATACATTCCTTCTATGCCTTTCTCCATGTCCTTTTCCCTTTGATTTGTCATTCAAAAAATTCTGTTCTTTCCCCATGTGAAAAACTGATTATTAGCATTCAATATAATCTTTGATCAACAGAATTCTTTTTCAATCTGAGTTTATGCTGCCTTTTAAATTTCATTTTCAAATCAATTAAGAAAGGGGCTTTGGTCCGTTTTAAGTTGATTCATTTTTACTGACTAACCACCAGATGGGGTCCCCACTGGGTAGAGTAAAAACTTCTCACATTACAAATGCCTTTGGTTCAGGGTGTGAGGCACTCATGAAAGAAATCAGGCTTATCTTCTACCTGCAGACACAGGTCACAAAATTTTATGATCTATTAAATAATGAAATAAGTGAATTTGCCTTATTATCTTCTTTGTTAGGAAGATTCTTCTGAAGATACCTTTGACCATAAATAAATGTAGTGACTGAGGAAAAAAAATGTTATGTTGATAGGATTCTTTCATCTGCAAAGGAAATCCATCACAGACAATGTGGTTTATATGGAATATAAGAATTCATTATGACTTAGTCATTACACCTAACTCTTTCTCCAAGTCCTTTGTGTTGCTGCCCCTGCCTGGAATATAGTGTATTCCCTCCTCTCCCCAACGTTGTAGAATCCCTCTCTTTTTTCAAGATGCAGCTCAAGCAACATTTTGTCTAGAAAGCATTTTCTGATGCTTCCAATTGCCTAGTGCCCTCCTGCCCAAACCATTTTGTATTTATTTTGCATTTATTCCATACGTAGGGATGGACATGTTGACATCATGACTCCCCTGCTAGCATCTAAGCTTCCTGAGGGCAAGGATTGTCTTTGTATTCTCATCACCTGGAACATAGTAGGAGTTTAAAAACACTGGCTGATTGATTAATCTAAAATCTTTAGGAGAATGGTCTATGCATGCATTTATACATGTACCCTAGTGGAAAGTACGAGAATGGAAGGAGCAGACTTTCACAAGATAATTTTCTACTACACATCATATTTAAGATCCTGCTGTGTTTATTGTTTTTGCTTCATCAAAAAACATTTCAGAGTATGATGTAAAACTAAAAAGCATCAATAAAAGAAATACAGGATGTCCCAAAAGTCTTAGTGAAGCTTTAAGAGCATATTTATTTAAGCCTTCACTTATAGCTTAAATAAATATGCTCTTAAAGCTTAAAACTGAATTATTTAAGCTTTTATTTTTGGCTTAATCTATTAATGCTTAAAATTGCACTAAGAATTTGAGGTCACCCTGTGTATCTTTTATAGAACTTAAAAATATAAGTTTACATACCTCAATATTAGAAAAGATATTTAAGCACTTAACCATATTGAAATATTAAAATATATAATAAATACATTTAAGCTATAGCTCAAATTAACAAGCTTTTGAAGCTTAAAACTGAACTTAGACTTTTGGGACACCCTGTATATTAAAGCGCATGTGCGCACACACACACACACACACACATACACACCACACACACACACACACACACACACACACACACACACACACACACACACACACTTTGGCTCAGTAGAACAAAATGCAGCCTTAAAGGTTCTTCTTAAACAAGGGGTCTTTCATGTACATTTTAAGATCATCCATGAGAGATGCAAACATGGAGACAACTTTGTTCAATGATCTGTTGTGTAGCAACATTAAGTGAGGCATACAACTGTCATATATGCTCCCTACCCAGGTACTTTCAGTTCTGCTGATGGGGTGAAGCTGGGGAGGGAGCTAGCATCATGGAAGATGTCCTGCACAGATCCAAACTGTTAGGCTTCTCGGTGCTTCCCTAGACAATCTACCTCTAAAACAGAAACCTGGAGGCAAGCTCAATGATTCAGATGTAACATATGCTTTGAAGCTACTCTCTCAGTATCCACTTGAGTCCCCAGAGAGTAATTATTATGTCCCCTCAGGATTCTCAATTAGCCTTGATAAGCTATGGGTGGTGGTGGCTTTCTAATGTCATAGCTCATGAGCCCCCACTGGTGTGCTCTCCCCTGTGATTATTACGTGATAACAATGTCAGCCAGACTCAATTAGCATTTTGTAAGGGTTATTAAAGAATGTGGTCTTGTATATACCTTATAGTAAATGGTATATAGGTACATATAGTATATATCGTATAGTATATAAAAATAATTGATTCAAAACATATATCCAAAAGTCACTAGCACATACAGATTCCATGAGGACAAGGGCTCAAGTTTAGTGAGTGTATGTGGCAATGGAACAACTCACAGCTCCTGGTTGCTGGAAATCTCTTTCTCCCCTTTGGGAGGCACTCATGAACTTCTCTTATTTACAGTTTGAGCTTTTTTTTTTTTTTAAAGGTCTATATTAATCTCAACAAGGTTATTTTCTTGCTGTGTCCTCTTTTGAACTAATTTTCTGAATTTTGGTTTACTTAGTTATAGTCACTGTGAATATTATTGCTTGGGGTCTGTTTTCTTCACTCTGAATCACTTCATGAATTCCTCTATTTCCATGTACATTTCAGAGTCATCATTTCTTACAGCAATAATATATCAATATGATCACATACCACATTCTGTTTATCTCTTCTCCAATTTTTGAACATGGTTATTTCCTGGGTTTTTTTGCTATTATGGATAATACTGCTGGGGATATTTTTGTAGAGACAAGATATCTACCCCTGTTAATAATATCCTTAGAGTATCTTCCTACTTGTGGGATCACTGGGTTAAAGGGTATAAACAATTTTGCAGTTCTTGGAGCGTAATGTCATTTTGTTTTTTGAAAAAAAGATACCAATTTTCTGCCCAGTAGTACAAATATAAGCCCAAATTGTGATCAGCACAGGAAAAGGTAAACCATGGCATGGGGGAAAGAGTAATGAATTGAGAGTCAGAGGACCTGGATTCAGAACCCACTTCTGCCACTTAACTCTCTGACTTTGGGCAAGTTACTTAACCTCTCGGAGTTCCGACTCCTCATCAGTATGAGGAGGGGTTTGGGTTGGATGACCTCTGAGGTCCTACAGAATCTACTTCTATGATGATCAATCAAACAACAAACATTTATTAAATGCCTTCCATATGTCAGACATTGGGTATACATAGAAAAAAATAAAAGTCCCTGCTCTCAACGACCTTACATTCCTTTGAACAAATTAGACCATATATATACAAATATACAGTTTCACACATATTTTGTTCAGTTGTTTCAGTCATTTCCAACTCTCTGTGACCCCATTTGGGGTTTTCTTGGCAAAAATATTGGAGTGGTCTGCCATTTCCTTCTCCAGCTTATTTTATAGATGAAGAAACTGAGGTAAAAGGGGTAAAATTACTTGTCAATAAGGCTGGATTTCAGGCCCAGTGCTCTATCCACTGCACCACCTGGCTACCACACACACACACACACACACACACACACACACACATTCTTAGGCACTGCAAATGGACAATGGCTTTATTACAGAGTTGAATAGGAAGAATTTAGATTAGGTCAAATTAGGGAAATTACACATTCTTCAATGATTCCAGGCTGCTCACTGAGGAAAAATCCTTTTTTTTTTTCTTTCAGTGACTCCTCTGTATGACTATGAATTATAGAAAATTAAGAAAAATTACAGAAGACCCTAAGAGCAATGAACCTACAGAGAATACATTGACTGAATCACCTTACCTATGTGTTTGTGCATGTTCAAGAAGTACCTTAAAAGCCCTCATCAAGGACATTTATGATGGAAAAAGAAAGTAGGCCAATTGCATAGCAATACTGAGAGATTCAAAGAAGAGTTATGTGAAAATAACTCTCCTTGCTTCTTTGCAGAGGTGGGGGCCGGTGGTCAGGGAACATTACAACGCTACGTATAAATCATTTCTTTTTGATATGTTGGTTAGTTTTGCTATGCTTCTTAAAAAATTCCTTTTAAAAATGTATTATTATAAAGAATGGTTCTGTGGGAGTGGGGAAGGGGAAGAATATAGCTGAAAATATAGACAATATAAAACAAATGTTATCAATAAAATATGTTTTTAAAAAGAATGAGAGATAACAAGCAGACAGCTTGAATTACACTGATATTCAGAAATATTAGAAGCAGAGGAAGGTTTCCAGGGCATTGGACAAATCCTCTATAGAGGATTTATGGAAAAGCATGGACATTAATTTCATAGAATGAGAAGGGGTGGATGGATTGTCGTCAGCACCACTGAAGGAGATAACCACATCTATGAAGTCATGAATTAAAGTATAAATTGTAAGCATTAAGGGTCAGCTAATGCTATTAGCAAAAGCTGTTTTAACAGAGAGGTCATGCTTAGATTTGCCCTTCCTTCTGGGCGATCCAGAGAATGCACAGATATTACTTGCCTGGCTCTAATCCAACACATGGAACTCTGGGGAGCCTGTTTCCAGCCATTTGTGAATGAGGGTCATTATATTGTCTGATGATGAAATATTGTCTAATTAGCTGAGGGGATGGAATAATTGATGATTCAGGGGTTGCTGCATTAGAACCGAATTGCTCTACAAAAGGGGCAGCCCACCCTTAAATTACTCTAATTCCACAAGGGCTTTGAGGGATGAGGACTATTTTGAGCTGTCTCCTGATGGGAGAATACCTGCTCTGTCTCCCACTGGGCAGTGAGCACATGGCTATTTCTGTCTCCTTCTGTTCATCTTTTCCTGATATTAGGCCAGTGAATGTTCTGAGATGGGAGTGCCTCACCAGCGACCTGGTGAGTTCATTACATCCTGAAGTCTGTGGGCAGTTGGAGCTGAATGGTAAAAGGAGCAGCGTCCACTCGAAGTAATAGTATTTGGTGGCAGTAAGAGTGAGCTCATCAGGAAGAGAGTGTAGTGGGAATGCTACTAGCAACTGCTGTGGAGGTGTTAGGCCAATAACACCAGCACGCAGGAGGACTGCTAACACAGATTTTTAATCTGCTTTTCTAAAGAAAGACCGCTTCAAAGGGGTTAGTAATCTTACTTTAATTAAACAATGAGAAAGATATATGAATAAAGAGAAGTGAGTATCCAAGAAAGAATCCAATAGACAGGGCTTCAACTGTCCAAACAGAGTAATAGATACATAAACAACAGGGAGCATCAGCATCTTAGCTCACAAAGTCATGGGAGGGAGCCCTTAACAACAGCTACCCAGAGTCTCATCTGCCTAAATCACAAAGAAACATTCTTCCCATGAGTGAGCCCCAAAGTAAAATACCAGCCTCCCAGTATGTATAGTTTTCAACTAATAGGCTCAGAGCCAGAAGGCATCACAACCCATGTGACTCAGTGCCAAAAGGTATGAAAGCCTACGTGACTCAGCACTGAATGTGTCACAGCTATGAACTGGGCTGGAGTTCAAAGCAGCAAAACATCCATAATTTAAATACCTGTATGCTTTAGATCTGGGAACACAGCCCTTGTTCCAAGGGAAAAAGGGAACACATGCGGTCACATATGCCTATTAACGGAGAGGTAAGATCTTATATTCCCTTAACCCTTCAGAGAGACATAGGGAAGCCTCACTGAGGACAAACATGGACAAATGTAGATGCAGAAAGGCAGCCACTTGAGGAAGGAAGAAGCTAAAAGGAGGTGGCTCTTGGATCAGATAAGAATGTCTGTGATGGATTCAAAAAAGGACTGCCAAACTATAAAGCACCACGAGCTGGGAGTGATTCTTGTCATACATATATTTTCACAAGTGTCTCACTAACATTGTACTCTAAGTTTGTGGCGACCTTCCTCATGGACCCTGTGTATATTTGTGAGAGAGTTTGCTTCACACTTTTAGGTTGGCTTTTTTTAAACCAACTGTTCTTATTACACCAAGAAGAAATATTTTTATTTTGTTTTGTTATTATATCAGGAGTGTTGTATTCCAACTGTTTTTATCATAACACCTTCATAAATACTTTTGCTTTAAAAAAAAGTTAATAAAAGCTACTGCCTGATAATCAATGGGAAACATACTGGTGGGGGCTTGTGATCAACAGTACCAGAACAGGATTACCTCGAACCCTGAAAGAGTAGTAGTGGCCACCCACTGGGGACATGGCCTGCCAATGGGAACTCAAGTAGGGGAAATGGCCCCCAAGGAGATGCTGTACTCTAACAGCAGTTATCACCAGGCCATGGATCCTCTGCAGGGAATTAGACTGAACTCACTAGCTTTTTTTCCACAAACCATTCCACAAGTATTAGACAACGATATCTCTTAATTTCCAATGAGTTGTACTTCGTTTAAAAAGAGATAAAAAGGGTTCTCTGTGGCTAAGTCATTATTTACCCAAGAGAAAAGAAATATTTTCTGAAAATAATTGATTTTATACTTGTAACATTGTAATGCTAATATTTGTTGTAGAAACACAGTATTATTTGGAAATTATGCAATCCTGAACGTTTTCGATCAGTATTTACTAGAGGATTTATTATGCTTCAGTAGAGAAACAATTCTCTGTTTGTGTTTTTTTCATATTAACAACCAAATCTGTATTTGTGCCAAAGCCTGAGGCTAAAACCTCGTCCTCAACTCACCCTGTGGTGATTGGGCTAAGTTGTTGTCACATGTAAATGTGCCAAATTACTCGATGCTGGGATTCATGCCAGGAGAAGTAAACGACTACTTTCTAAGCCCACACTCTGAATTTTTTAAGTTCATGGGATCATGTGGGTATAATGCAAATGTGATTTGTCCAGCTTACTTTCTTTTGAGGAGTGTTTTCCTGTGGGAATGGCAAACCTTAAGGCCCCTTTGATGATACTTGCAGCTTGAGGAGTTAAATATATCATTTTCCCAACTGAATGGAATCACAGAATCTCAGAGTTGGAAGGGGCGTGGAGACTCTAACACCTTAAATATTTGAAAAGTGCTTTAAGTATGTTATCTCATTTGAGATTACCTTGCAGGGTAGGTGCTATTATTATTCTTACTTCACAGAAAAGAAAACTGAGGTTGAGAGAGTTGAAGGAAGTTGCCCATGGTCATACAGCTAAATAAGTATACAAAGAAGGATTTGAACTCAGGTCTTCTTGATTCCAGTTCCATTGCACTTAGCTACAGGAATTTCCCTCTACAACACTTGTTCTAAGTGTCTTCTAACCTTTATATGAAGCCTTCTGGTGAAGAGAGGGAAGACCCTCTGCTCCTGGCTCATTTCCCTTTTGGGTTGCTCTCAATGGTTAGGAAACTTTTTCCTACTTTCTTCCTCTCAGTTGTTCAGTTGTATCTGACACTTCATGATCGCATTTGGAATTTTCTTGGTGAAGATACTGGAGTGGTTTGCCATTTCCTTCTCCAGTTCATTTTACAGATGAGGAAACTGAGGCAAACAGGGTTAAGTGACTTGCCCAGAGTCACACAGCTAGTAAGTGCCTGAGGTGATATTTGAATTCAGGAAGATGAGTCTTCCTGATACCACACCCAGCAATCTGGGCACTATGGCACTATCTACCCGCCTAAGCCATGTCCCCTAGTTGTGTCACCTCTATCATGTGTATGTGAAGTTGACTTTTTGAACCTAGATGATAGAGTTCATGGCCTGGAGTCAGGAAGACCTGAGTACTTTAGACTTGAGAACTTTCCATAGAGCTGGGCATGCATGCTTTGGTTCCATGGGGGAGGGGTGCATGCTCTGACCTCTTATTGAAGGACATGTGGGACCAGAAACTCCTTGTTGATCTCTGTGTATCCACATGACTGGGGGCTATGCCAAAAGGACTGGCAAGTGAGCCAGGAAGAGTCACCTACTGAGAAGACACAGCTTCTGGTTTATTTTGGGGCTGCCTCTTTGTTGGGACACTGCCATCCCCTTGAACTTTCAGCAAAGAACATTAAATGGAATTGTTCACCCCTAACCCTGGTCCTTACCAGTTACCCTGACTACATGCCTGTGGAAATGAGAACTTGTGTTTGCCTAGATGAACTTCAGGTTCACCTTGGCTACCTTTTCAGCTTAGCGTTTCCTTTCTAAGTGCAGATCATTGAACAGTGAGCACAAGACTGGACCCCAAGTGCCTGGCTGCTTCTGTTTTGTGTTTCTTTCCCTGAATACAGATCATTGACCACTGTTTCTGAAAACTGGCCGTTTCTGTCCTTGTCACTGCTCAGAAGGAGGTGATTCCTGTAAAGCTTCTCAGAGGAGAAGAGCACTGCCACCAGGAGGGTTGTGAAGATACAGGTCTCAAGTCAAAGTTGGGGGCTGGCTTGTCAGTAGATCTAGACTAGCTTAGACAGTACAGATATGAGGTGAACATGAATATCTTTGAGAATGTTGGCTTCAGTCCCTTGGAGATAACAGGAGTGGTGGATTGATGTTCTATGTTTTAAATATTTGTCAATGGACACTTATGAGACTTTGGGCTTTTAGTATTTCCTTTCATGGTGAAAGAAATAAATAGCTGTTCTATAGTTGATGTAGTTTAGACAAGTGGAAGTAGTTCCAGCCAAAGTGGATGCAAGCATTGACCAGGTATGGGTTTCAGTCATGCAGCTAGAAGTATGGCTAATGTCTTCTCAACCTAGACTTGGCTTCCTCACCATCTGCCTCTCTATTCACACCAGACACTGTTCCTTATAGAGTCTTCCACTCTGGGACTCTCCTCTCTTGAATAGTATCTGCCTTTCCCAAAGCACTGTTTAAAGAAAGCCCCAGGCTTATTTCACTTGTCTCCATTCCAGATACCTCCTCATTGTGATGGAGTTGACTTCTACAGCTATACAAGGAAGAGGGCAGTCATATAACTCAGCAGACCATTATGTACCCCCATCCATGTTGCTGCCCTGTACAAAGTCCCCGTTGCTTTACCCTTGTTATGCTCTACAAAAGCATGTCTGAAGCTGAATGCCTTTAATGGGCTAAGGTTTTCCTCTTGCACAAATAAACCTTTGAGAAAAAAATTTTTTTAAATGCTAGCATTATAACTGACATAAAAGCCAGAGCAGCCTTACAGCTCAACATCTGCCTTTTCATGTAACCTAGATACAATCCAGAGAATTGCATTTATATGCAAATATCATGCTATATTCCTAGAGGAAAGAAAATCAAAGTCTAAGTAAGGCCTTTATAAATTCTTATCCAAACACTCGCCAACAATAAATATTCTTTTAAAAAGCCTGGCCTACTAAGAGCAGATAGGTGGTGCAGTGGATAGAGCATCAGTCCTGGAGTCAGTAGGATCTGAGTTCAAATTTGACTTTTGATACTTACTAGCTGTGTGATCCTGGACAAGTAACCTAACCCCAACCTCCTGCAAAAGAAAATCTGGCCTACTACAAAACTGAAGAAACAAGGCTCAAAGAGATGCCCTCTGTGGGTTAAGGTAAACAACAGAGACTGGAGTAGGATCCAGGTCTCTTACTTCCTAAACTAATACTCTTCCTGCGATACAAGGATGACACGAAACAATTTTCTCGCAGCATCCTCCATGAAATAAATGGGTGACATAGCATCAACCTCATTTTACAAGTGTCTATAAATCACTGCAGAAAAATTCCTATTCTTGCAATAATACAGGGTCAGTCAATAAAGTGTGAGCCATGGACTGAAGGGGCAGTTCCTGAAATACAGAGGCAGGGACCACTTTCTTGTGATAAGATGCATCGAAAGAGATGCACAATAAGATCAAAAGTGTTTGATTCTGTTTTAAAACATTATCTTCTCTTTGCAGCAAGCTGGGGATTGATCTCAGTCCTAGGACCTAGCACAATGGACCTAGCCCCACCACCAACTAGCTGTATGACCTCGGGCAACTTTTGTCTTCTGTAAAATGGATTTATTGAACTGGTTAATCTCAAAAATGACTTTAGTTCTATTAATTTAGAATCTCTAACCTCATTCTGTGCTTAATTAAAAGGTCACTTTTTTTCCCCTCAGCTTGTAGCTAAGAGGTTTCCATCCTAACCTACAGCCTGACAAAACACAAAATGTTCTGATTATAGCTGAACTCACCTTCACAGGGGCTCTGGTCATTATTATCATGCAGGCCCTGTCTCTCCAAAAGGGAAATCATGAATTATAACAGGATTTCAAAAGTGTTATTATCATTTGTAATTTCATCCATGTAGGAAACTGACATATAAGCTACCCTCACTGATGAAAACTTATAGGATTGCTTCACAGACAGTCAGT
Organism: Notamacropus eugenii; assembly: GCF_028372415.1. NCBI lineage: Eukaryota > Metazoa > Chordata > Mammalia > Diprotodontia > Macropodidae > Notamacropus > Notamacropus eugenii. The sequence goes on from NC_092877.1 coordinate 331,045,215, forward strand.
TAGTATGAAAGTATATCTATAATCTGCTATATTCATTTTTTTCTCTGGTGTCTCTGTTCCCCTCCTGCCAAAGTCTTCCCTGCTTCAGGTTAGAATATTTCCACACTGGGTTCAATACAGTCCCCACTGAAATATACAGATCTTACAACCTGGGGACAGAATCATAGATCGAGAGCTAGAAGGGATCTTAGAGGAGGCAGCATGGCTTACTGAACAGAGTGCCAAATCCTAATGCTTACAGTGGGCGTGTGACCTTGGGAAAGTCACTTTATCTCAGTTGAATTTCAGTTTCCTCATCTGTAAAATGAAGTGGTTGAATGGTTGAGGTGGCTTCCAAGTTTCCTTCCAGATCTGTCTAGTCTACCGCTGTCGGCTACATATTGACTTAGAAAACAACAAATTAAAATTATCTATGTTGCATTATATTTTTATTTCTTTACATTTTAACCTGGTTCAGCTCTACTCTGGAGTTTTGCAGGCATCTCTGGTCTAGTCCAACCAACTCAATTACAGATGACCAAACTGAAAGAAGAAAAGCGATGACTTTGTCAAGGTAACACAAGTAATAACTAGCAGAGGAAGGGACTTGGGCCAAAGTCTTCAGACTCCAAATACAGCTCTTTTCCCAGGACACCACCAGCAGTAAGCCATTCTATCAGATATGATACGGGAGAGTTTAGCTGTTTGGGCACTGAAAAAGATAAAGGACTTACAGTTTGCTAATTTGCTCTTCCTCCCTGCAATAAGCATTTATTAAACACCTATTGCATGCACAGCATCTTATGTTAGGCTGGGACTATAATACATGCTCACAATATTCATGTGACCTAGAGGCTAGTAGTGCTCTCCTTGGTCCTTACAAGGAGAGATATTAGGGAGAAGTACCTGGAGTTTGTTACATAGACAAGGAGAATCTGATGGGACTCTCACATGCTCCTTCTAGATTTTCTTCATTATAGTTGGCCATTATGTGCAAGTATGTCATAGGCTTACGATTTTTTAAAAATCTACTTATTTTCCTTAGTAACATGTCAGGACAATGGAAAGCATATAATAAGGATAGATTAAATTCATTCTATTTACCTACTGAAAGGAACCATCCGACCTTTCTGGGATGACATCAAGAGGAGGTCATCTGGAACTAGTACAATGTGGCTGACTCAAGATGATGAAAGCATTTATTTATATTAAGTCATTCGTGGTCTTGTGGACAGAAGATCTGAGTTCAAACCCTGCCTCTGACGCACAGGCAGTGTAACCCCGGGCAAGGCCCCTAACTTCTTGAGGCCCCAAACAACATCTTCAGATTGTAAATTGCAGTGTAGTTGCTGATATGCCCTAGTGTCAATAGGGAGGGAGTCCGTTCCCTGTACCAATGGAAGCACAGGCCTGAATTAAACCACAAACAAATCATTTGAATATATTTTCCTATAGCCAGGCTTCAGAACCTAACTTAAATATCTAGGTTTGTGGGTTGTTTTTTTCTTTCACCTCTCTCAGGCTCACAGATTTCCTAGGGAAGTGCAGCATGTAATAATGGCTCTGAAGTCAAAGGACCTACGTTCAAACCTACCTCATCACTTAAAACTTCCTGTGCAATTTTGGACAAATGACTTGGTCTCTCTGGGCCTCAGTACCATCTTCTGTAAAATAAAGGGGTTAGATGAAATGGCCTTTTAGATCTCTTCCAGCTAAAACTGGGGCTTCTTAACCTGGGGTCTGTGATCTTGGTTTGTTTTTTAAAAAGTATTTTGATAACTCTATTTTAATAAAATTGTTTTCCTTGATAATCCTATGCATTTACAAACAATTTGAGAAGGGGTCCATAGGCAGCTAGGTGACATGGTGGGTAGAGTGCTGGCCCTGGAGTAGGAAGCTGTTCTTGTTACTGTTTAGTTGTTTTTCAGTTGTGTCCAATTCTTCATGACCCCTTTTGGGGTTTTCTTCGCAAAGATACTGGAGTGGTTTGCCATTTCCTTCTCTTGCTCATTTTACGAAGGAGGAAACTGAGGCAAAGGAAACTGAGACTTGTCCAAGGGTACACAGCTACCAAATGTCGGAGAAGTCAGGAAAATCTGAATTCAAATTCAGCCTCAGTTATTTATGTAGCTGTGTGACCCTGGGCCAGTCACGTAACCTCTGTGTGCCTGAGTTTCTTCATTTGTAAAATGACAATAATAATGTATGGAGAGAATAGATAATAAAATCAACCAGTCAACAACATTTATTAAAAGTCTGCTTTGAGATGATAGAGATATAAAGAGCTATATATAATGAAAGGGTTCCCTGTCCTCCAGAAGTTTAGTCTACCTCTCTCTTCACACTAGAGAGATGGGGGTTGCTAGGGAGGGTGAGCTCCTGCTGCAATAAGCCCAGGGGTCAATAGACAGTGACATGTCTTCAAGTCCACACTTCTGGCTTTAGAGAATTTGTTTTAAGTGAAAAATTATAAGTTGTTACAATTGCTCCAAGCCCCCAGTTAGGAAAATTCCAAACATTTTGGCAGAGGTCGGGCTCTCTGTCCAACTCTACATGTCATATAGAGATACATACACACACATGTAGATATACATGTATGTATAAAGTGTTATTAACTACATTACTATATATGGTAAATATGATACTATATACATTTATACATGTAATATATAAACATATTACATATATTTATTTACATGTTTAGGCAGAGGTGGGGCTCTTTGCCAGACTTTACAGAGAGCTATAGATGTATATGTCTATATCTATATATGTATATATCTATGTATAGTATGAACATCTGTCTATCTATCTGTCTATCTACCATTTGCCAGAGAGCCTAACTTCTGCCTAAATATATAAAAATATGTGTTTATGTAAATATATATTTATGTCTGCATGTGTATGTATCTATATGTGTACAGATACACACATTTTATATATGTATAAACACACACATATAGATGTACACACACACACACACACACACACACATATATTTACTTATCTAGTTAACCCTCGGCTTCTTTGTGTTTGAAGCAGAGATAGGACCACAGCCTTGGAGCTAGCAGGGACCATCTAGTTCAACGGTCTCATTTTGCAGATGAGGAAAATGAAGTCGAGGAAGGAGAGGGCATTTAAAAGCCCTCCACAATCTGGTTTCCATCTTCCTCTTCAGCCTTGTTTCATATTATTCCCTTTCACATGTTCTCCAGTCCAGTCAGATTCCCTTGCCGCAACCCATCATCTTCTGCCTTTGACCTGACTAGCCCCCATGCCTGGCACACACTCGCTCCCTAACCCCATCTCTGGTACATATCAGCTCACATAAGCCTCCAGAAGCCCCGGCTGCCTCCTTAAATCAACACAACTCAGGTACTACCTCCTGCATCAGAACTTTGCAGATTCTTTCCTCCAATCCCAAGCTGTTAATGTTCTCAGCTCTTTACATTATCTCGCATTTACTCTGGTTACACATTTTATTTCCTCACAGTGTACATGCCTGTATCCCTCCCCAAAGTTTTAAGCTTCTTGAGGGCAGGCCTGCTTTGTTTTTTCCTCATAAGAACTTCCTCCTCACTCCCCTTCAGCACGATGCTTTACTAAATGTTTGACAAATTGAATTGTATTCTCAAGTCACTGAATGAAAGTCATGCACCCCATTTTGCCTCAGAATTTTCTTTTCAGTCCTTAAAAGAAAATATTTTTAAAAAATACCTGGAGTTAGTCATTCAAGAGGAATTAAAAGTTAGAGAAACAGGGTCAAACGAACAGACTACTGAAATAATCCAGCTTAGGGGAAACCACAGTAAGTCTCAAAGGCCAATTTATTCAGCAGGAACCAGACCTGAAAACAGACAGTGAATCATTGTGCTCAGGGCCTGTGACATTGATCTTAAATGGTCTGCTAGTGGCAAGAGGAATAAAAAACCTTCAAAAGAAGACATGGGTAAGTCAGGAAAGCAAGGAGTGGTACAAAATATGCTCTGGACTCGGAGAGAAAAAACAGGAAGACAGATTGCCTGGGTTTGCTTGGGCTGATGGGCTAACATATAGGTTCAAGCCAGTCACAGTCAAGTATCAATAAGGAAAGAGGAGCACACATTAAGAGAGAGCTTTGCTAAGACTTGTAAAGCACTTAACGATTCAATGAATTTATTAGGTGCTTCCTAGGTGCCAGGCACTATACTAGAAGATGAAATACAAAGACAAAAATGACTGTTCCTACCCTCAAGGTGCTTACACATAATTAGGAAAGAGAATATATACCTAAATATATATGTGTGTATACATGCATGCATGCATGTGTTTGTTCATTTTGTGGTTGGTGTTCTGTTGTTTCAGTCGCATCTGATGCTCCATGACCCCTTTTGGGATCTTCTTGGCAAAGTTAGTGGAGTAGTTTGCCATTGTCTTATCCAGCTCTTTTTTACAGATGAGGAAACTGAGGCAAACAGAGCTAAGTGACTTGACCAGGGTCACACAACTAGTGAGTGTCGGAGGCTAGATTTGAACTCACAAAGATGTGTCTTCTCAACTCTATCCACTGCCCCAGCTAGCTGCCCCATTGTGTATACATACATACATACATACATACATACACACACACACACACACATACACACATAATACATCCTCTGGAGCTGTGCTTCCACTCTCACTTGTAGGTCAGACCCCAACGAGCTCAACTGCTTCATCTCCCCTTGAGGTTCTAGGGGACCCTAAGAATTGAGTGTGTGTGTCTATTGCTACGTCTCACAAGTCCTCACTAGTGTTCTTCACTCCATGAATGAACTCCATGATATTAGTTCATATCAACTAGTCAGCTAGATTTAATTAGCTTTTAATTTGGCTGGTGTAGTTGGTACAAAATATCTCTTCAGACTGGGGGTAGATCCTCTCACCAGTACACAGAAAGTCTAGGGAAAGTGTGCTAAATCTTAGAGAGCACATGTGGCAAAGGGGGTCATTTGCAGCTCCTAGAAGCCCTTTTGGGACCATAGGTCTGGGGCAGCCTTAAGTTTGGGCAGGTAGGTGGTTCAGTGGGTAGAAGTGAGACAGGAGATCCTGAGTTCAAATCTGGCCTTAGATACTTACCAGCTGGATGACTCTGGGCAGGTTACTTAACCCTGTTTGCCTCAGTTTCCTCATCTGTAAAACGAGTTGGAGAAGAAAATGGCAAACCACTCTAGTATCTTTGCCAAACAAACCCCAAATGGGGTCACCAAGAGTTGGACACAAGTGAAACAATTGAACACAACCTTATGCTTGGCTTCTAGTAGAACCTCGAATTTATCTTTCATCATCTCATCTAGATGGTCCTCAGTTCTTGGTGTAGACTTTGTTCCCAGCCATGGCTGTCCCTGGGATGCTGCTTGGATACCTGTGATGAGTACAAATCCTCAAACCCTCCAAAATTCACAGTGGTCATCCTCTGATCAGAAATCATTCCAAGAAAGATAGAGGTTGTACTTCCCCTTTCCCAAAGGATTCCTTCGGTAGGGTTTGACTGGAGCTCTTGTCTAAACTGCCAGATACTCAAGTACCTACCTGGCTCCCCAGCTAGATGGCTTCTTTACAGGAAAACATACAGAATGTAACTGAAAGTGCATTAGTTTAATGTTTTTAATTGATAGATTCAATAGAGATGCACTCTCCTGATAAATATATCAGGGTCAGAGTATTTTGTGTTATTTTAAGTAGGGCAGGATAATTAATTGATTGACTCCATCCTTAAATGTATTAAGCCCCCTCTCCCTCACATGCCTAGAATAATGCCTTAGATACAGTATAAGCTTAACACTTTTTGTGGTTCTTACCAAAGTAGGCAGCCCTCTCACAAACGGTGACTTAACAGGGTAGCCCAAAAGTCTTAGTACAATTTTAAGCTTTAGTAAATTTAAGTAATCTTAAGCTTACTAGAGACTAAAATTACACTGATACCCTGGATAACAAAAATTGCAATAACCTCTCTAACACTAAATAGCATTTTGCCAAAAGTTTATTGAGACCTTGGGGTGCCCCTTTTACCTCAAAACCCCCTAAGAATACAACCTTTTTCATCCCTAACACATCTCCTTTTACTCTCACATACTTTGAAATGAATCCTTGTGCCTCAGGGGTCAACAAAAAATAGGCAACAGTTCAACCTTTAATGGGGGCCTTGGGGAGGATGAGTCATCACCAAGCTGGGAGCTCCTTGAGGGCTGGGATTGGCTTTTGCACCACTTAGTACAGCATCTGACTCATTATAGCAGGCGTTTAATAAATGTTCATTGCTAATTGACTGGTTTGAAGAAAATCTAAAACTTAGGTGGACAAAACACAGCATGAATCCACTCTTCCCCACAAGTGAACCACAAATTAAGTGACTGGACACAAAACAATTGGTGGCAGGCTTGTTAATACTTTCCTCCAGGCATGAAGGCAAAGCAGTCAAGTTAAAGCCAAAACTTTTTCCTTAAGAAAAGTGCTTGGGAACAGCTAGGTGGCAAAGTGGATAGAACACCAGTCTTGGACTTAGAAAGACATGAGTTCAAATGTGATCTCAGACACTTACTTAGTTGTGTGACCCTGGGCAAGTCACTTAACCCTAATTGCCTCCAAAAAAAAAAAAAAGAAAAGAAAAATGCTTCTTAGAACAGAGTCCAAATTATTTTTTTCACCTTTAATTCTGTTGTATGCAAAACTTTGCTTGTAAAATTAAAAAAAGAAGCAACAGCAGCAAACCCACAGGGAAATAAAAGCCCTCATGTCATCCCCAGGAGACAAAATGTAAGGGAATAAACCCTCTACAAAGCAAGAGATGAAATACACAGAGTGAGCTGTAAAACACACTGTAATTTATCAAATCTTACATTCACCAACACCATGTAATCATTATGTCTAAACAGGTGTAAAACAATCCCCCAAATATCTACTAGAACCCAGGGGCTTTAGAAAATTCAACCGAACTCTCCAACAATAATCTGGATTATCATGGTGAAGTAAGAGAAAGAAAGTTAGGAAAACGGGGAAATTCCAAGAGAAATTTTATCTTTTGTGATCAGGCATGTTTTTCCTTCCCCCATCTCCATGGCTTATTTAACTTTTTGTTTTATGATACCTACTTGAACATTTTTTAAAAGTCTCCCACTATGGATTCAAAAATACAAGTCAATGAAAGATGGTCATAGGATCCCAGATATGAAGCTAGAGCAGATCTTAGAGGTCATTGAATGTAACTCCTTCAAATAGCAGATGAGGAAACAAGTTAGTTCAAGTGACCTGATTAAGAGCATACAGCTATTAAGTGTCTAAGGTAAGACTCAAACTCAGGTCTTCAAGACTTAGTTCAGTGCTCTACTGTCTACACTGTATTGCAAATTGCCTTAGGTATAAGAGATGATAAAGGCTATGGATACAGAACTTGAAAGCCTGACTCACCTACCATAGGAGAGAGGGGAGATGAAAGGAATATGCATTTATATAATGCCTACTATAAGCGAGAGGGTGCCCACTAACAATGAATCTACAAATTGAAACGAATCAAAAACCCTGAAACCTACCAAGCTCCAAAACAGTAAGTTTGGTAAACATTCTAACTAGAGAGAAAATTCTGTGTCAATGACTCTCTGTGTCAAGTGGGCCTCCTAAAACTCATGTTTAGCTGAAAGCAGAACAGAAATTCTGCTTTTGAGTAGGAATGGATAAGAAGGTTTCGGATATCTCTGAATTCATTCAAAAATAACTCCTGATCTCCAGATCTGGGAATTGTCTACCTGGGAGACAGATACCACTAGAATGGAATCCTTAATAAGGGTGAAATGAGGACAAAGACACTTTGAGCATCATCTTTCTTGTTATATAAATAAAGCTCCCATATTTCCTATTTACCAGCAGAATTAGGAGGTACTTCTAGACTATCCAGTTTAGCTCCTTCTTTTACAGATGAGGAAACTGAGGATCGGAGCAGGTAACTGATGAGTCACAGTTAATGACAGAGAATTGTCATAAGTTGAGATCAGCTGATTTTTTTTTTATGTGAAATTGTGAGCTTTTATTACATGGATTTTTAAAAGTGTCCATTAAGATGAAAGTACCAAACTGCCTGAGGGCAGTGTAGTAGATAGAGTGCTGGGCTTGGAGTCAAGAAGACTCATCTTCGTGAGTTCAAATCTGGTGTCAGACACTTATTAGCTGTGTGACCTTGGGCAAGTCACCTTAACCCTGCTTATCTCAGTTTCCTCATCTATAAAATGAGCTGGAGAAGGAAATGGCAAACCACTCCAGCAAACCTGCTATAGAGTCATGAAGAGTGGGACACCCCTGAAAACTACTGAATAACGGATCAAATTGCCTTGCTTTCCTGTGTTTCCTCCTGAATTTTCCTGTGCTCTTTTCAGATCAGTTGAAATGTAAGGAGAGCTTCCTATAACAACAACAAAAAAAACACCTCCTCCCAAATAGTCATGCTCTCTCAACAGCTTTCTGTGCCTAATGGCTTAACTCTGAATTATGATGAACTGTGTATCGATAAGATTAAAATCTGGTCCAGCAATGGTCCACAACAAGCAAGTTTAAAAATAATCCAGAAAAGAAAAATGAGCCTAATTAGTGGTATCTAGCAGTACTAAAAAGACATTATTTTTCCTTTAAACATAATCACTGGAAAAGATAGTAATAATAAGAAACTGGTACCAAAGTATCATACAACATCATTCCATAAATCAGTTTAACAGGACAAGGGGACTGTATGATGAATTACTATCATATCGACTGATAGGATAGTATCAGTCTATGCCCTATTTGTCACAAAATCCTGTATTTTATTAGCTTAGGAACCACATTCAATTTCTTTGAGAAACATTTGAGCAAAGATAAAAGAGGGAAAAACAGAAGTCATTGTATCATTGTACAGGTGTACTATAAACTTGTGATGTCAAATTCAAATAGAAATGGGGCTGTTAAAGCATACAAATGAAGAAAATGCCAGTCAAGACCACAGAGGCATACCAAGCTTTAGAAAAAAGCAGGTTGCAAAAGTTTAAGAGAAAATATGGGTATAATCTCATGGGTGGGAGTGGGGGCCCTTCTAAAACTAAGAAATCTAGACAATGCAAAGAGAAATAATGCCAAGGAGACATTGTTCATAGAAGATAAGACCACTAGAAAAGTAGAAAGAGCCCTGGGATTAGGAGTCACAAGACCTGGATTCCAGCTCTACTTTTGTCATTTACCAGCTCTATGACCTCAAGTAAGTCATTTTGACTTTCTAGGTCTATTTGTAAAAATGGGAGACTTAAGTCAGTTAATCTTAAAGGTATTTTCTGGATCTAAGAGTCTGTAATTCTTTTCATCTTTTGTCTCCACTCACTGCATCAAGGAGCCATCCTGTTTCACTTCCTTCCCCGAAGCCTTTCCCAATTCAAGATGATTAAGGCTTACTCTCCTAATCAGGGAGCGCCTGAGCAAGACCACCTCTTCAGAGGCACGAGGCCTTGGGCTTTGGAACCCTTAAAGGATAAATGCTTCACTCTGACCAGAAAAGGCAAAGAAAGCAGGCCCAATAAATTTACAAAGTTAGTTATGAGGTAAGTCTTCTCCTGAGCATTTCCCACAATGTCCTGTAATAATAACAACTCACATTTGTATAGCTTTGAGGTTCACAGCAGAGGCAACAGGATGTGGTATCTGGAGAGCCAGTCTCTGAGTCACCCCTACATGAGAATTACCTTGGGAGCATTTTTTTAAATTTCCCACCCAATTCACCTCTGAAGTTGGCATAGCCAATGAATAGAGTTGCTCCCTTGTTTATTCAATTGTATTCAGTCATTTTCAGTCATATCTGACTTTTTGTGATCCCATTTTTCACAGCAAAGACACTAGAGTGGTTTGCCATTTCCTTCTCCAACTCATTTTACAGAGGAGGAAACTGAGGCAAACAGTGTGAAGTGACTTTCCCAGGGTCACTCAGCTAGTAAGTGTCAGAGGTTGGATTTGAACCATGTGGCTCTAACAAATCCCTTCCTATTTCAGTGTCCTAGGCAACTTCTTAAGATGAAGTTGAAGACTTGGCCATCTGCCTAGCATGGGGTAGTAGACAGAGAGCTAACTGGAGCCAGGGAAGCCTGGGTTCAGATCCCATCTTAAAGACACTCTCTATGACACTCAGAGCAAGTCATTTAAATTCTCTGAACCTCAGTTTTCTCATCTGAAAAATGAAGGGATTTTATTAGGTAGTATCTATGGTGACTTCCAGAATCAATCCACAATCTTATACAGTCATTTCTTCATTAGGGACTCTCTGTAATAATGAAATCACAGGACTCAACCCTGTGAGGTCAGTGGTTCAAGTAATGCTATGTCCATTTTAAAGTTGAGGAAACTGAGGCTCAGAAAATATAAGTCACACGTCCATGGACACACAACTAGAAGGGAGTCAGAGCTGGGATTTGAAACCCAGTCTTGATTTCCAGTTTGGCACTCTTTTTCTCCATACCTAAATGTCTATTGTATGTGGTGGATACACAAGGGCTTTTTAAAAGTCCGCTGAATTGAATTGGATTTCCCCCTACAGTGGGCTTCTCTATTCTCAGAGGCTGGAATCTCAGAGTTGTTATCCTTGGTGTTTCGGCCTTCCTTGGTATTCTCAGTGCTTACCACAGAGTAAGTGCTTAACAAATGCTCAATGACCAATGGACTGACTGTTACTGAGTATTGAATCTACTCCATTTCCAAAAATCAGCATCCAGAAATAAAAGTTGGGCACTTAAAAAATGTCAGTGCTCTTTTGTACAACCGTTGTACAGATAAAAATAATAAATGGGCTGCCAAAATATATGCTGTAATGTTATCATGCATATTTTAGTGGAAAACCTCCTTTACTCTTCCAAAGAATAACTCCATGGGAGTGAAGGGAGAAGTGAGAAGAGAATGGGACTCTCAATCCCTTTTTATCCAGGCTTTAAATTACTTCCAGCTTTCCTGGGTTTTACCCACTATAATATTAACTCAACAAAGTTCTATATTTCATTTGGTAGAAATGCCTTCTTTTAAGCTATGATAAAAGAACAACTTGTTTGAATTTGGGAAAGGCATTATCAAAGGCCATTTTTGAAAGGAAGAAATTCCTAGTGTTAACGGTGGGGCTTTGAACTTTCCAAAGACAGGCCAGCTATGGTGCAACCATTACTGGCTGGTAAATATGGGGAATGAGATGGAGGCCCCGTTGCATCCAGTGACACCACTGTTCTCTCACAGTGGCCATCTTTGGAAGAGAGCTTGAGAATAATTCTACGAAGGCCCTGAAGAAGCTACTTCATTAGAGCTAGGTCAAGGTGTGGGAAACCTTGGAAGAGCTGAGAATAAGAGAATAGAACCTATTTAATTCCCTTAATTTTTAAAAACTGAGCACTAGGGCCTGCTGCTAACTCAACATGGGGTCCTTAAGCAGAGGACCTGAGAGCTTTGTTATATTGATCTGCCCATCAGTATTTGCCTTTTGGGTCAGGACCTCACCTTCTAAACTAGTCTTGCTTCTTCAATGCTTTCCTTATGTGCTGTAGAAAATACCATTTATTCCATGCAGTTGGTCATGGGATTTATAGGGTCTCACAGTTCCTTCCTAGGGGCCTTAGAGTCTGCAGGCCTAGACTTCAGGACCCAACTAGTCTGATCTCCTCATTTTATAACTGAAAAAACCGAAGGTCCAGAATGATGTAGAGACTTCCATACCTTCCTACCTTCCATAGGTAGGAATTTGAACCCAGGTCATCTGACTCTAGATAGAAGGTTCTTTCCTTTCAATGATAACTACCTCTCTGTGCTTGGATGCTTGGGGTAGGGGCTTGAGGTAATACTATTGGAGGTAGAGGCTCCAGCTTGAAGCTACCATCCCTTCCTATAGAACAGTCCTGTGTGAGAGTGTGGGGTGATGAAGGTAGATGGGGGTTTGCTCTAGGACTTTTATCCAAGGCCTGAAATCACTTCAAGATTTCATTGGGTATGTATGCTGTGATATTGTTAATTCAACAAAATTCTATATTTCATTTTTTAAAAAAGTCTCATCTTTGTAACAATAATAAAAAAGGAAAACTTGAGTGAAGAAAAAACATACATAAAGACCTTTTTTACAAAGAAAATCTTTGTGATGAATAATTAGTCTTCTAATGTGGTGGGCCAAGATGGGGCAATAAGGATTAGAGACATTTTTGTTTCCTTTTTGGTTACTTTGTCCACTTCTGAATAAATATTTAATTTATTTTCTTAAAATATTGGTTGTATTTTCAGGAATTTTCCAGTTTGAACCTTATTAATGCAGCCTGCCATAGTGGATAAAGCATTGAACTTGAAGTTAGGAAGGCCTGAGTTCTAATTCTACCTCGACACTCTGAGACCTGTGACTATAGGTAAGTCACTTGTGATCTCTGAGGCTTATCTTTCTCATCTGTAAAATTAAGAGTGTCAGACAAATCAATTTCCAAAGGCCCTTTATGTAATAATATTTTGCTGTGGAATATTCTATGAAAATAATGGTCAAAATATAATACTATGCACATATGTGTGTGTGTGTGTGTGTGTATATATATATAAAATCACACATATACATACACACACACACACACATATATGCTTCTAAATATAAATGTAAGAAGTACCTAGACCTTACCTTCCCAGAACAAGAATGACTCTACCTCCCTTCTAGGGGTATCCTTAAGGGTTCAGGGGTATTTTTCTCCATTGCCATCAACCCAGGCCCAGTTATGCATGTATTCCTCACTTTTAGCTGCCAATGATTAGCATTCCAATTACAAAGGGATATTTATAGGAAAGATATAGCAAGAAGAGAAGTAAAAGTATTTCCTACTGATTCCTCAAAGAATTTTGGGAAATACTCTCCCCTACACCACTCAAGTCTCTGGAGACCCAGTTCTTATGTAGCATTGATGGCACCACGTTCACACCCAAATGCAGCAATGCTGTTGGATGAAGGCTTCTCTGTTACTGCTAGGCTGTGGTAGGAAGGTCACTCCTAGTTCCTCGGGCCTCAAAGACTAGTTAAAAAACTCAGGTCCTGGACCTCTTCAATGGCTCATTCTCCTGACCCCTAAAAGCTCTCGATCCCTCATCTACATCTTCAGTCTCCTTCTCCAGAAAGCCAATTAAGTAGGAAGAAGTCACTCAAAGAGAATGGCAAGGTAACTTTTGAAGGTACCCCAAACATCACCACCCCTGTTCTGGTTACACAGCCACAGTTGCTAATCAAACAGGCTCCTATTTACCACTTAGTTAGGAAACTAGTTAACTGGGTAACCATTCTGGTTACGGAATGTCTTCAGATGCTCCAAAGTGCATGTCATCATTGCATTAGCTGGACATTCTGAAAATGCTCATGAGGCCTGGGTTCATTGGCCAGGCTCCAGTTGGGCTCACCGTAAGCTTTCACTGTCACGCTCAGGGTGAGAGGGGCCCAATCCTAATATAATACAATACAATATGATATAATATAATATAATATAAAACAATGCAATATACTATACTATGATATGCGATACATGATACATAACATTATCCATGATGTGATGTTATATAACATATTACATAAATTTAACTAAATACGCTTAAATATAAATGATTATGCCAATACACACATATGTGTGCATACACACACACACACCTATAAAATATTCTGCAAAGTTCAGCACTTCTTTATTTTTAAGCTTCTTCTTTGTAACAATGTGAAAAGGAAGGCTTGAGTTATTAAAAAGCACGAGAAAGGTTTTTTTATGAAGGAAGAACTTTGTGATTGATAGTTAGTTTCTAGGTCTTCCAAATGTTATGGCATAAGATGGGGAAGTAAGGTTTAGTGGCATTCTCATTCTCTTTTTGACTACCTTAATTACATTTTCCCACTTCTGGGTGGATGTGCTATTTATTTTCTTAGAGTAAACTTGGAATCACCCTTCCAGGTGGGTTATACAGGATATGTATAACATTCCCTGCCTGGTTCAATTCTATTTCAGGCCATTGGTGATTACTGGGTTGGTGCTTTGTGGTGATAAGTGTTCTGGTTGGTTAAGAGAAAAAAAAATTAAGAATTGATTCAGAAGAGAGGGAGCCAAACTGAATTTGCTCATAAAAGTATCCATTGTCTCCTTGGCTCCTTTTTTCTTTTTCCTTCCTGGCAATAAGTGAAGCAAGAGATACCAGGTGAGGGGAGGGGCAGTGGCTGCTTTATCTCCACACCAGGATTTTATATGTCCATAAATACATAGAACCTCTATTTCTTTTGTATTTATTCTTTCCTAATCTTAGATGAATGAGTATTTAAAGACAGAATTGGCCAGATTACAAGCTCATGAGTTCTGAAAAGTTGTAAAAGCCCTCAGAGATGGTCTCCTCAGCAGCCAATGTCAGTAGCAGCAACTATGGGAATTGGTGGCAGAAGGGTCCAAGTTGAGTGAGGATTCAACATGGCAGGACCCAACTCGACAGTGGATGTCCCCATCAGCTGAATCACTGTGCCCCACAGGGAGCCAGCTCAGCTGAACAAGGGAACATTGCCTTGTCCTAAAGGGAACCTTGTGGGGACTTGAAGAAGAATCAGAAGTGCTCTCAGGGGTAGAGGTTACTGCTCAGCCCCTCACACTTCCTGTGTGTGCGTGTCTCACTACTTTTGTATCTCACTCTCAGCAGGGACCTTGTGTGTATGGAAGAGGAGAGTGCACCCTCCAGTTTGGGGTGGTGGTCTTGTAACCACTATTCCAGACAGCCTTTTTCTAAATGTCTATTTATGTCAATCAGTTGACTGATATTGGGGAGTATACCAGATCGGGGCTTGTGAGCAGCACTTACAGAAACAACAAACCCTCAGCGTCGCCCCTAGAGGTGTGGGGGAAACAACAGTCAGTCAGCTTCTGGGGACCTAATTTGCCATTTAAATGTGAGTTGGAAGCATTGGCCCAGAACTGGACTACGCATGCACACAACCACACATATATATGTGTGTGCACATATGAATGCTTCCTCACATATATAAATGTGAATATCCATATAGATATATAAATTAACACACACATGTATAAAATAACTTATCTGAAGATAATATTTCCTACGTCTTCTATCCTAGATCAGGTAAGCCAACAGATCTCAGAGTGTTGTGTTTGTTGGTTCACAGTGATGCCAAATGAAAACCAACACCATAGCAAGTTGATTGTAGTAAATAGATTTGTGATATGGGCACAGGTCAACAAATTTATGTATATATGTATACATACATATATGTGCTGTGTTTGGGTGTATACACATGTGTGTATATGTGTGTTTATATTTGGCCTGCAATGCCATGGCAAACATCAGGAAACTCATTTTATAAGGAGGAACATTAAATGATCTTGTGGATTACAGAGCAAGTTGGGATAGAAGCAAAACTCTTACTTATGCTCTAGAGGTTGAACTAGATGTCCTTTTCAGCCCTGAGACTCTGTGATTCTTTCCAGTGCCTGGATATCATTTCTTCTCTAGAAGAGATGATGACAATATTAAATCTAGGAAGAGATCATTGAATAGTAAATGTGCTTAGTTAATTACCAGCAAATTATGCATCTGCCATGTGATGCCAATACATAAAATATCTGGGATTTTTTGGGGGGCAGATTACAATTCATCTATATTTTGTAATGAACTCTTGAAAAGCTGACCGAGTTTCAAGAAAGCTTAGTTACTTCACCTGGTCACACAGGAGACATATGACATTAGTGTCCTAGTTTGGATTTGAACCCAAAACTTTATGACTCCAAGGCCAGAACTCTGCACGACATCTTGCGAACATAATTGTGTAAGGAGTAGAATATTTTGCTATATATGTCAGTCATGTTGTGAATGAGAAGGAGAACAGTTGGATAGCTAAAAAAAAGGATTACACAGGTATCCAAAAAAATATTGAAGAATCTCTAGTATTTTGACTCAGTCCTCTAAGGAAAAATCATAGGAATACATGCATAAGAATCCCCCAGGATGAGAAGTCATGGATGAGTTTCAGACTACCCCAGGGAGAGGGTGCCCATATCAATGAGAGAATGGATCCAGGGAAGCACTAAAATTTAATATTTTGTTTGGCTTATAGTAATGCTGTTCAAGTAAACCAGCTATAGTTGTATAACTGCATATTATTGTTATAATTTAAATTCCTGCCTGTTAGTTAGGAATGGTCACTCTTCACAACATGGGGCCCCAAACAATCCATGTGCTGTAATTCAAGTTCTGAAATGTTTGCACCATAGCAATTCATGTCCAACTTGTGAAAGTTTTTGAAGAAAATGTTTTGGGTCAACAAAAATATAACAAACTGGAGTGTGCAATTCTGAGGAGGAAAGTAATGCCCTAGGAATGCAGTACCAAGTTGACAACCAGCCAATGCAGCAACTGATGAAAACACTGAATGAGTCAGTAACAATCTTCATCCAGACACATGGTTGAGTCTGGTAGGTGGTCATGTAGAAAATCACCACTAAATCATGTTTCGAATGCTTGTAATCATTATTTGTTTTGTGTTCTGCACAGAGGAGGCTCTTACTCATTATTGTGCTGAAGAAAATAGCTTTTTCAAAACACCCCCCCCAAAAATTACTTTTTTCAACAAAGGTTCTTCATCATCATTCCCTTCCTAACTCTGTGATAGAACCCCTAACATTCTTCTAAGCACGACTTGGCACTTTCTCCATGAAGTCTTTCCCTATCCCTCCAGTTATTATCAACCTCTCTCTCCTGAAATTACTTTCTATTACTTTATATAATCTCTGTACTTACTTACTGGTGAATATCATGTTGTAACCCCCAGCAGAATGTAAATTCTCGAAGACTTGGACAGTCATATTCTTGTCTTTATATTCCTGGAGCCTCACCTAGTTCCTTGCACAGAGTAGATATTTAAGAAACGTTTGTTAAATTCAACTCAATTGATTCAGAACACAATTCCGAATGATTAGAATGTGTAATGATCTCAGTGGAAGCAGGAAAATTCCATTGTGTAAAGAATATATCACTTATTTAATGATTTACAACAATAGCATGACCCTAATTTCCAAACAGGATGATGTGAAATGAAAAGGTTATTAATATGGGGTCCTACCACATGCTTGGGGTGTTGGGGGCCTCTACTTTGCACCAATTAACAAAGGAAAAAGCTACGCTTTTATTCTTAAGAATTGATTGCTCTGAAGGAAAGAGGAAGCAGAGTCGGAGGGATAGAGAGTTGGCCTTGAATATAAGACTTTGCCCCTGAGGATGACCCAGGCCAAGTCACTGAGCTCAATGTTCTAGGCAATTCTCTAACCCTCTACATTGCAGAGAAGGTGCCAAACTGCATTGGGAAAGGAAGTTTCCTACGCAATGAAATCACAGATGCAGCCCCTGTCCCTTGGAAGGGAATAAGTGTTTTTATATAGCATCAACTCCGTGCTAGGCGCTGTGCTAATCCACAAATCCCTGGTGCCATTAAATTTGGTCATTTGGGATTTGCTATGTGAAGAGGGATAGATTAGAATGCTCCTTTAATTGTGTTGTAGTCGTTCAGTCACTTTCTATGTGTGTTCACTGTGGAATTGGTATTTGATGGGAAGGGAGTCAAACCTTGGATATATAGCTTTCTGAATGTAGATAGAGATTTAACATATATAGAGAGAGCTATACATCCAAGGCTTGTATGTCTTCCTCTCTTAAAGCCAGAAGACCAGGACACTTGTTACATCTAACCATTACTGAATCTTGATGATTCTACCTTCACAACAAATTTCATATTTTTCACCTACTCCTTATTCCTAAAGCTACCATCTTGGTAAAGGCCTTTGTCATCGACCTACCTGAACTTTGGCTTCCTAGCAAGTGTTCCTGATTCACTTCTTCCACTCAGTCCATCCTCAATACCATTGCCAAACTCATCTTTATGCATGGGTCTAATCAGAGCAGCCTCAGCTATACTCACCAGCCCCATTCTTACCCTACACCCTAACACTAGTCTCTTCCCCTCAGCTTCTTTCACCTCCTTACTTTCCAGTTCTGGAACCATGATCAAACCTATCCTAGCTTACTCTTGGAAGGTATGTGTCCATCAATTCCCTATTGGTTCCGCTCACCATCCCTCTAACTTTCCAGATCAAAGTGTCCTTTCTCCCCCATCTCTCTCCTAGAAATAATGTTGTCTTCCCCCTTTAGAATGTAAGTTTCTTGGGATCAATGATTGTTTAGTTTTTGTATGTGCTGGGGAAGTGCTTTCATTCATTCATTTGAATTAATATTGTGTATATTTGTTGCCTGGGTTTGTCTCTTTTCATTTCTGTACTAGAAGTTCTATGCAAGGAGACAACGTGTCACATATAAATTTTGCACAGTGCCTAGAACGATGCTCTAAACACCCTAGGTATTTAAGTACTGGGTGACTGAATTTTTAATGTCTATTAAATGCTTTCTCATTTCTTTTTTTTTTAAATTTTTTAAAAAATTTATTTATTTGACTTTTAACATTCATTTTCACAAAATTTTGGGTTCTAAATTTTCTCCCCCTTTGTCCCCTTCCCCCACCCCAAAACACCAAGCATTCTAATTGCCCCTGTCACCAATCTGTCCTCTCTTCTATCATCCCTCCCCTCCCTTGTCCCTATCTTCTCTTTTGTCCTGTAGGGCCAGATAACTTTCTATACCCCATGACCTGTATTTCTTATTTCCTAGTAGCAAGAACAGTACTCAACAGTTGTTCCTAAAACTTTGAGTTCCAATTTCTCTTCATCCCTCCCTCCCTACCCCTTCCCTTTGGGAAGGCAAGCAATTCAACATAGGCCATATCTGTGTAGTTTTGCAAATGACTTCCCTAATAGTCTTGTTGTGTAAGACTAACTATATTTCCCTCCATCCTATCCTGCCCCCCATTGCTTCTCTTCTCTCTTTTGATCCTGTCCCTCCACAAGAGTGTTGACTTCAAATTGCTCCCTCCTCCCATTGCCCTCCCTTCCATCATCCCCCCCACCCTGCTTATCCCCTTCACCCCCACAGTCCTATATTGTAAGATAAGTTTTCATACCAAAATGAGTGTGCCTTTTATTCCTTCCTTTAGTTGAATGTGATGAGAGTAAACTTCATGTTTTTCTCTCACCTCCCCTTTTTTCCCCTCCACTTAAAAAGTCTTTTGCTTGCCTCTTTTATGAGAGATAATTTGCCCCATTCCATTTCTCCCTTTCTCCTCCCAATATATTTCTCTCTCACTGCTTAATTTCATTTTTTTAAGATATGACCCCATCCTATTCAATTCACTCTGTGCTCTTTGTCTCTGTGTGTGCGTGTATATGTGTGTGTGTGTGTGTGTGTGTGTGTGTGTGTGTGTAATCCCACCAACTACCCAGATACTGAAAAGTTTCAAGAGTTACAAATATTCTCTTTCCATGTAGGAATGTAAACAGTTCAACTTTAGTAAGTCCCTTATGACTTCTCTTTGCTGTTTACCTTTTCATGATTCTCTTCATTCTTGTGTTTGAAAGACAAATTTTCTTTTCAGCTCTGGTCTTTTCATCAAGAATGCTTGAAAGTCCTCTATTTCACTGAAAGACCATTTTTTCCTCTACCTTTGCTGGGTAGGTGATTCTTGGTTTTAGTCCTAGTTCCTTTGACTTCTGGAATATCAGATTCCATGCCCTTCGATCCCTTAATGTAGAAGCTGCTAGATCTTGTGTTGTCCTGATTGTATTTCCACAATACTTGAATTGTTTCTTTCTAGCTGCTTGCAATATTTTCTCCTTGACCAGGGAACTCTGGAATTTGGCCACAATGTTCCTAGGAGTTTCTCTTTTTGGATCTCTTTCAGGCAGTGATCGGTGGATTCCTTGAATACTTATTTTGCCCTCTGGTTCTAGAATCTCAGGGCAGTTTTCCTTGATAATTTCATGAAAGATGATGTCTAGGCTCTTTTTTTGATCACGGCTTTCAGGTAGTCCCATAATTTTTAAATTGTCTCTCCTGGATCTATTTTCCAGGTCAGTTGTTTTTCCAATGAGATACTTCACATTATCTTCCATTTTTTTATTCTTTTGGTTTTGTTTTGTGATTTTTTGGTTTCTCATAAAGTCATTAGCCTCCATCTGCTCCATTCTAATTTTGAAAGAACTATTTTCTTCAGTGAGCTTTTGAACCTCCTTTCCCTTGGCTAATTCTGCTTTTGAAAGCATTCTTCTCCTCATTGGCTTTTTGAACCTCTTTTGCCAATTGAGTTAGCCTATTTTTCAAGGTGTTGTTTTCTTCAGCATTTTTTGGGGTCTCCTTTAGCAGAGTGTGGACCTGCTTTTCATGCTTTTCTTGCATCTGTCTCATTTCTCTTCCCAGCTTTTCCTCCACCTCTCTAACTTGATTTTCAAAATCCTTTTTGAGCTCTTCAATGGCCTGAGCCCATTGAATATTTATTCTGGATGTTTGGGATACAGAAGCCTTGACTTCTGTGTCTTTCCCTGATGGTAAGCCTTGTTCTTCCTCATTAGAAAGGAAGGGAGGAGATACCTGTTCGCCAAGAAAGTAGCCTTCTATGGTCTTATTTTTTTTCCCTTTTCTGGGCATTTTCCCAGCCAGTGACTTGACTTCTGAGTATCCTGTCCACACCCACCTCACCTCCAGATTCGCCCAGCCATCTTTTAGGGGCTGAAATTCAAATGCTGCTTCCCAGCCTCAGGGCTTTGGGCAGGGGCGTGGCTGCTATTCAGTGTGAGATTAAATTCAGGTGCTCAGGTGGGGGCAGGGCTGCCACTCAGGGCTCAGTTCCCTCAGGGGGTTTATGAGAAGACCTTCAACAATGGATCCAAACTCCTGCCTGCTTTGGGAGCCCCTGATCACTGCTGCCTCTGCTGCTGCCTCCCGAGGGGGCCTGAGTTATGGGGACATCCCGCTCCCCTCTTGGCGAACCAAAAAGACTCTCTCACCAACCTTTAGCGCCCGTGGGTGGAGGGACCTGTGTGGCTGCTGGAGATTCTGTCCCTGAACCCTGCTTGGATCTGCTCCTCTCCGTGCCACAGACAAGGCAGGGCTGGGCTCTGTGCCGGGTCTAGTGCACGATGGACCTTTTGCCTTGGTCCTTCAGGGCTCTCTGGAACAGAAATCTCCTCTGCTCTGTTGTTCTGTGGCTTCTGCTGCTCCAGAATTTGTTGGGAATTCTTCTTTACAGGTATTTTATGGGCTGTGGGTTTGGAGCTAGCATATGTGTATCTTTCTACTCCGCCACCTTCCTTTCTCATTTCTATTGCCTTTAATATTGGACTTAATGGAAGTTATCTTTGTTCAGTATCACTGTAGGAATACTGACAACAGTAATGGATATTTTCAGAACTGGACAGGAACTTCAGTCAGTCATTTAGTATTTAATAAAGTGCTCGTATGGCAGGCAATATGCTAAGCATTGAGGATACAAAAAAAGGTGAAAACACTGTTCCTACCCTCAAAGAAGGCATTCCAGTCTAATAGGGGAGGCAACATGTAAATAACTATGTATGTAACATGTAAATAACGTATCTGTAAACAACTATGTATGTAACATGTAAATAACCTGTATGTAGATAACATACAAGATATGGACAGAGAGGATGGGACTTATAGTTGGGAGGACTTGGAAACAAAGACCTTCTGTCTCAAAGGAAGCCAGGTAAACTGTTGGGCAGAGGTGAGGAGGGTGAGCATTTGTGTACAAACAACAACAGGTAGGACACTGAAGTGAGATCAGAAGATTTGAAAAGAGGAGTCACATGGGGAAAAAATGGAAAGGTAGAAAGGGGGCAAGTTATGGGGAACTTGAAATGCCAAACAGAGGATTTTATGTTTGATGCTGCGGGGAATAGGGAGGCATCAGGGTTTGTGGAGTGGTGACATGGTCTACTTGTGCTTTGAGAAAATCACTTTGACAGCTTACTTGAATGGACTGAGTGGGGAGATACTTAAGGCAAGAAGGCAACCTTGATATTCGGGGGGTGAGGTGAGCACCTTCCTACTGGTTTTAAAGATGAGTAACTTAAGGATGGACTGAGTGGAAGAGATTCATCAGGAGGATTTGGTAGGAGGCCAAAGGTAAGCAACTCTCCTGGGGTCACTCAGGTAGGAAGTGGCAGAGGAGAGATTGGAACCCACATCCCTTGACTCTCAATCTTTTCCCCTTCCTACTGAACTAGGCTGCCTCTTGACAGATGTGGCTTTCTCTGTAATCCTCACCACAAATCTGAGAAATCAATGGCATATATCAAATATAAGTCACTGTCTTGCCAAGGATCATGCAGCCAATGAGCCACAGAAAGGAGAATCAAACCCTACACCTGGCACCCTGTGCCCTACCCATGCTAGAAATCATTTTCATTAAGTACAGAAAGAGAATCTCACTTCAAGAAACCTATTGAGATTTTATGGCCAGTTCCTTCTCCATCTGTCTGCCTACTGAATGGTTTTCTGGACATCTGCCTGAGCACAGCATAGAATGTACAAGTAGCCCAAACAAAGGAGTCAATTTAAAAATGACTTACTTTGTCTTTTTTAAATTATGGAGGCAACTTTTTAGTACAATAGATAGAGCACTGAGTCTGGAGGCAGGAAGCCCCAACTTCAAATGTGGCATCAGACACTTACTAGCTGTGTAACCCTAGGCAAGTCACTTAACAGCTGTCTGCCTGCCTCAGTTTCCTCATCTGTAAAATGGGAATAATAATAGCACCTACCTCCAAAGTTGTTGTGAGGATCAAATGACATAATATTTGTAAGGCATTTAGCGTAGTGCCTGGCATAAAGTTGGATGCATAATAAATAGTTTTTTCTTTCCTTCATTCCTTCCATTCTTTATAGATTAAGAAAAAAAAAGGCATTAGGCTCTCCTTAAAAGCCAGCAGGCATAAGTCCATGTACACAAAATTGGATCCTCAGTAGAAAAACCTTCTATTTCTTTTTAGATTATCTTTAACTCATCTTTTAATTCTTTTAATTTGCCCAGACTGCGCAGACATACAATGAATATTAATTAGTTCAATCTCATTGCCATCACATTTCTGAATCTTTTTTTTAAGCAAAGCTGGAGTTGCCTTGTTCCCTTTCTGATAAACAATTCCCAGGATCAAAGATAATTTCTCTGCTAATTATGTTCAGTTGTGTTTGAATCAGGTATTAATTAATGAGGTTGGGACAAGCAGTGTGGACCACTATTTAAGCTTCTAAAAATAGTTCTTATAATGAAAATATTTGCGCATTTTTTTTTAAAAAACCCAAACCTCAGTCAAGACTGAAATTCCAATCTTTGCATAGTTCTAAATTCTCCAGTGCTATTGTGGCCAGGAAATGTGTGGTGAAGGCCAACATTCCTTCCCTCTATCTCTTCCACTGTGGTCATAGAAAGCAAGGAGTAATACTTACTGTGAGCTTGGACCCAATTACTATTCCCTTGGGTCTAATCAAGTGACTGAAGAGCCAAGTTTCTGGCTGAATTCATGCAAGCAGATAGAGCTGATTTTATTTCAAGATGAGTCAATAAGTATTTATTAAGCACCTCCTTTCAGGCACCACTCAAAAGCTGGATCTTATTTGACCATCAGCTCAGTAATGACTGAATAGGGTGAATGGCTAGATGAAAGGAACACTGGCACACTTTCAGTCCAGTACGTATTACTCTGGACTGGATGGATGTCAATGCCATTTAAATTGAACAAGACAGTGTCGGACAGAGGCATAAATGGGAGTTTTTTGTGCTTGAGGCAAACACTTCAGTGTCCAGGCTAAGGACCCCTCAGTTGAGACACTGTCCCATGACAGAGAGAACCAATGGAGGAGGGGAAGAGCTAACCCGAGTCTCCTACTGGCTAGCTTCCTATTTCACTAATTATCCTTGCTAACTAGAAGCTAACCTGGGTTGCTTCCACACTGCGGGAAGACCACAAGAACTGTCAGCATCCTTTAAATTCAGAGTTCTGGGAGAAATCTCTGGTCCCCTTCCCTAGTTACAGCTTTACTGCTCTGGCAAGCAACTGACTACCCCTAGAAGGGGCATGATGAACTCTTTTCACTAGGTGGGGTTTAAATTTCCCTTTTCCTGGGTCTTTATTGCTCCGTAGACTTGGCATTGATTCAATTTATTAGCTTTGGCATCAAGGAGTAACATTGAACTGACCCCTCATGGCTGATAAAATTCACATACCCAGCCTGCAGGAATTCCTTCTGGGAAAGGTCAAAGATAGAGGGGAGAGGAGCTATATACTAGGCAGTCACCTCAGTTCCCTCCAGGAATCCTTTAGTACTCCAGGAAAAAGTGACTTCCACTAGACAGAGATGTGAAGAGAAGCAGAATCTGCTCAGCAAGGAGCCAAAATCTGGAACAATTCAGGTGGTTCCCTTTGCTGGTAATGTGAGTTATACAAACTGTAGCGTCTCCTGACTCCCTAGCACTTTCCAGTTCTTTCACCTTGCAAAAGGATTAGGTGGCATGCCCAAGGCGGTCATATACATCTGGAGAACTGGATAAGCTCCTGAGGAAAGGGCAGAAGCCTACCAGAGAGGGAAGAGAGGGAGGGGGGATTGTTTTGACTGTTTGCGGGTGTCAAGGTATTTGGAGACACTGTTTTCCAAGAGAAAGGCCAAGCAAGCAGGCTGTGCCCTGAGTTTGGCATAACAATCCTTTGCACTCTGGATGATCTCACCCTCTAGCAAAGTATATTGCTTTGATCAGCACCAGGTGTTCACTACCCCCCTATTTCCCAGGGACCTGAAAGTCATCCATCATACCTTTGGACATGATCTCAAGCCCTGTTCTTGCAACAGCTAAGTGAATGAACCAGGTACCGTACTCCTGTTCCCACCACGCTAACTCTGGTTCTGTTTATGTCTGTGAGACAATCAACTTGGAGACTGTTCCCACAGGACCCAGGAGGCCTTCGTTATTCCATACATGAGCCTGCCGTGTGAACAGCTAAGCAGGATTATGACATGGTCCAGTCCATTTGTGTACATAAAGCATTGCCTTGCCCCAGCATCCCAGCATGTTAAACTGTCTTCCTCAGGAGGACTTCCGCTTGCAAGCATTTCTCATTTTGAAATTAAATCTCTGTGTCCTGATTCTCTTACCTCTGGGCTGCTTTGTGTGACTCTGGCTACAGGTTAGAGGTCAGTTCTGGTCTGGTTAATGTGGTCAGATCCTCAGAGGAAAAAAAAAAGCCTAATCTGTGTTGTCACAATATCATAATTATATATGGTTACATGGTATTTTAGGGTTTGCAAAGCACTTTACATATAGTATCAGTTGATACTACAATCCTATGAAATAGATATTATTACAGCATCCACATTTTAAAGATGGGGAAACTAGTGACCTGACCAGGATAATACAGCTGATAAATGTCTGAGGCAGGATCTGAATTCAAAATCCTCCTGATTCCAAATCCAACAACTTATTCCTCATGCTTGCTAACTGTGGATTTAATATTGTGTTAGTCTGGGTAGTTATATGGGAACTAAGGGCACTTAATGAGACTTGTCAGATTCTGATGTTCCTGGGGAAACATAGGGCAGATGGGAACCGATAAATATGATTGCTGAAAAGTCCTCAAGACTGACCCTCAGGAGTCCCTTGCAGATTGTCTGCAGTGATCTAGGCCACAGGTTACAATGTGGTAGAATCAGGATGATGGCTTTAACACACAAAACCACCCAACTATGGAGAGTCAAAGGGACCAGAGATGCCTTGAATTGGCATTTGTTTAATTAAGCATCTTTAGAAAGATCACAGGATAGCTTTGTTGTATATTTTAAAGGAACAGCAAGTTGTACATGGTAGCTTTGCAGTTTCATATGCAATCATATTTTTTTTTGTCACACTATGGTATAGAAATACTTGTTTTGTTGCATAAATTAAAAATAAAAATTTTTAAAAAGATAAGGTTCCAAAGGAACTGACTGTGTGACATTGTAATAATTCTAAAATCTGTCCTTTATTACAAAGCCCTTTACATACACAATACTTCATTTGCTCCTCTTCACAACTGTGTGAAATACTCACAATCCACATTTTGTAGATAAGGCATGGGATACTCAGAGAGAGGAACTGATTTGTCCCGGGTCACACAGCTGGTGAATGTCAGAAGCCTGTGTCTCTCCTGGCTCCATGACCAGCTGTTCTTATTCTTGGTGAGGTGACATTAGCATGTTATTATCACTTTTCTAGAACTCAGGCCTCCCAGTTCACTGAACTCCATAGCTCTGATAACCTTCACTCCTCCTCCTACCTCAGCCACCATCCTAAGGGTCAGACCCAGTTATTGGCCATCTTAAATCCTTACTGCTTTATTTATATTTTATTTTGAAATTATTCAGCCCATTTTTTTTTTTTTGCTCCATAGAACATTTAGATATGGGGGAAAATGTCTACATGCCTTCCTTTTCCTCTTCTGACAAAAAAGAAAAGAAATTCTGACTCTGGCCCTCCCACCCTTTGTAGTTGTGGTTCAGGCATTTCATTCATTCACATCTGACTCTTTGTGATGCCATTTGGAGTTTCCTTGGCAAAGCTACTGCAGTGGTTTGCCATTTCCTTCTCCAGGTCATTGAGGAAATGAGGATGAGGAAACTGAGGCAAACAGGGTTAAGTTGACTTGCCTAGGGTCACACAGTTACTGAGTATCTGAGGCTGGATTTGAACTCAGGTCTTTCCAACTCCAGGACTGCTACACTATCCACTGCACCACCAAGCTGCCCTCCCACACTACTTACGTCAAATGGTGTAGGGTGGGGTGGGAGATGCTTAGGGGATGAACCCTTGTATGTCATGTTTTAGACTAAAAAATTTTTTTAGAATTCACTTACAAATCTTTCAAACCACACCAAGCTAGAAACAGTAAATGAGCCTTTATGTAAATGCTGCTAAGCACTTTCAATAATGTTCCATTATAACTCATTGTTACTACTTTTACATAGGCACTTCATTTTTAAAGCTGATTGGTGAGTCAGGTCTATATCTGCAAAGGGTGGGAAAAGCAGAATGAGCATTGGCTTTGGATTCAGAGCATCTCAGTGCAGATCCTGCTTCTACCACCTGGTTACCAGTGTTACTTTGGACAAGTCACTTAGTAACTAAGGGCTTCATTTTCCTCAATTGTAACATGAAGAAGTTGGAACAGATAATTTTTGGCCACCATGCATTTTCATAGGTTGTCTGGGATTCCTGAAGTATTCTCCTTCCCTGAACTCTACTTCCTTCAAGACTCAAGTCTTTCCTGACCCCTAAGCCAGGGCTTCTTAACCTTTTTTTTTTTTTTGTTATTGACCCCTTTGGGAGTCTGGGAAAGCCTATGGACCCCTTCTCAGAACAATATTTAAACGCATATAATAAAGTATATAAGACCATAAAGGAAAATTATTATATTGACATATACCTATCAAAATGTTAGACAAAATTACTATTAATTTAATAATGTAATTTAATATTAACAGAATAATTTATTAATATTAAAATATTAAACAAAAGTCCACAGTTGCCACATTAAAGACTTCTGTCCTAAACTATTAATGTTCTTGTTCCTCAAATTATCTTACACTATTTAATATGCATAAATGGCATATGCCCTCTGTAGAATACAAGATCCTTGGGGGATGTTTTTTAAAATTTTGACTCTGTGTCCCCAACACCTAACAGGATGTCTTGCATCTAAGAGGTACTTAATAAAAGCTTATAAAATGAATGAATAAATCTCTAAGGTCCCTTTCAGTTCTGAATCCACAATCCTATAATCTTTTATTCATCTTGGTCATTATTGCCAATGTTGCACCAGTGATAGTAAAATCAATGGCTGTTCCAGGAACCTCACTTGATTCAGTTGTAGGTTGCGTGATCTATCTTATTAAAATTCTTATTTGCCTGTTGCCATCTTAATAGGAAGCCTCCAGGCCTCAGAATCAATCTAATTTGCATAGTTGCTATAAACACAATTCAGCTGACTTGACTGTCATGCAAGTCTATTCTGAACAGTGCTGATTGGAGAAGCATGGAGCAGTTAGGTCTTATTTTACTCATGTTACTTAGTTCTGTTTAAGAAAAAACCATATTGTTCCTCTTATTTAAGAAAGCAAATATTATGTTACCCATTAACAATGTGCACAACAAGTGAATACTTTAGAGATGGGAAAACCAATGCATACAAATCTGAAAGGATTTGCCCAAGATCCTGCAATAAAATAATGGTGGTACAAGCAATGGAATATTTCCTGACCCTCAAGAGCACCCTTTAGTCTCTGAGAATCCATTTTTGGAAAAGATTTGGCATTGTAAATCTTTAATATCTAAGGATAGTCAGAGCCATCCAAGTCTAGGGGATAGAACGATCTAGTCCTATCCCCGCATACTCTCTGTGAGCATCACTAATTAAACAACTCTGGCTACCAACATCTCAAGGAAATCTAAAGGGTTTTTTCAGAAGGTCAGAAAAATTCTGGAGTTTATTAAAAAAAAAAACAACTGCAATATAAATGAAATGTGATCCCTTAACTTCTTGGAGGCTCAAGTCCTTCTGTTGTTTATTTTGATCTGGACCTTTGATTGCATCAGTGTGGGGAGCTTCCCTTGTGAAAACTCCTTAGGCAATTGTCTAGGGGTCAGAGAGGCGAATTGATTTGTTTCTGATCATGCATTCAGAGACAGGACTTGAGCTGGCGTCTCCCTGACTCCAAGGTTAACTAGCCCTCTCCTTACTCTGCCATATTGTTTCCTGAACCACTGGGGTTGTTGTTGAGTCATTTTAGACTCTTCATGAACCCATGTGGGGTTTTCTTGGCAAAGACACTGGAATGGTTTGCCATTTCCTTCTCCAGCTCATTTTACAGATGGGGAAACTGAGGTAAAACAGCATGAAGTGACTTGCCCAGGGTCACACAGCTAGTAAGTATCTGAGGTGGATTTGAACTCAGAAAGATGAATCTTCCTGATTCCAAGCCCAGTGCTCTATCCACTCACTACACCACCTAGCTTTCCTGAACCTTTGTTCAATGAGTTATAAAAATGGGTGACTTCACATGGCTATTGTGAAGAAACTATTTTGTATGTTTTTTCCCATTTAAAAAACTTTATTGATATTTTGTTTTTGTACCATCGTCATTTCCAACCTATTCCCTCACCCTTGGAGAACCATGTCATATAGCAGAGAATAAAAAAAAGAAAAAGAAAAAATAAGAGAGAGGAGAGGAGTTCAGCAAAACCAAGCAACATTATCACCAGAGTCTGACAATACTCGGTGCCCATGGTTCTCCATCTGTGTAAAGAGAGGAAGGAAGGACATTTTTCTGCTTTGTGGTTGGGTTTTGTCATCATAATTATAGAACACTAAGTTCTGTTGTTTTCACGCTGCTGTAGTCATTTTGTACGTTGTTTAAGGAAAACACTTGGTAAACCTTAGAGTACTATGTAAATGAGTTATTATTATTACCATAATTGAAAGAGAGGTCTCCAAACTGCAAGATACAGTCTTCTGCTAAGTCCCTCTATAGTGATATCACTGAATGGCAGTAAACACAGGCATTTGGCTGAGTTTGGAGGCAGGAGCACTGGTGGGAACAGTATTTTCTAGGTCTCCAAGTTATTGCTACCATTTCCCAACTGCATTCATAAATGCTTGGAAAACAAAATTAGCTCATGTCCCTGTAGGCTCGAAGCTATACCTGAATCTATTACTCCATCTATTTTCCCAGAATCTAGAGGAGTTATGGAGACAAAGACTTCACCCTGCTCCCACCCCACATTTGCTGCTCTGGAGAACATATTGAGAAACTAGATACCCATCTGACCTTACCTGACTTATGGATCCTCACTCCTCTTTATGTACCCTTGTTTACAATCTTGGAGTCAGCTTTGACCCTTCCCTCTCCCTCATGTTCCCTCCTATAGCTTAGCAACTGTGAAGTCTTACTAAATCTACCTCCATAGTATATCTTGTATCTGCTCCCTTCTCTCCCCTTCCATGGCCACCTCCTTCATTCTCATCTTCATTACTTTTCATCTGGACTGCTGTAATAGCTTCTTAATGAGTCTCTCTGAGCCCAGTCTTTTCCCTCTCTGATCAAGATATCTTCCCAAAAATAAATCCTTCAAAATACTCTTCCTAGGGTATAAGTCTGACCATGTTACTCTACTGCTAAAAATTCTCCAGTGGCTCACTATTACTTCCAGGATAAAACAATAAAAACTTGTCTACCTGCCATTTACAGCATTCTTGCTCTATCCTACCTTTCCAGACTTCATGACCTCTGTGTCTTAGTCAAACAGGTCTCTTGGCTGCTCCCTAAACTCAACAGTTCATTTCCCATTTTTGCACAGCCTTACTCACAAGCCTAGTATGCGCTCCCTCCTTACCTCCTCCTCTTAGGTGCCTTACCTTCCTTCAAGGTAAGGTAAGCTCAGGTGCCCATCTACCAGAATAAATCTTTCCTAATCCACTAGTCCCTAGTGCTCTGTCTCGTGTACAATTATTTTGTGTTTCTTTATCTGTGTACATACTGTAACCTTCTAGTGGAATGTGAGTTCCTTAAGGGAAAGGACTGTTTGTTGTTGCTGATTTGGATTGGTTTTTGCATCCACAGCACCAAGGACAGTGCTTTGCACGTATTAGGGGTTTAATAAATGTCTGTAGAATCAAACTGAAGGGTTACAAACAACTCAGAACTATCCAGAAAATGAAAGCTGCCCAGCTGAGTCCTCTGTGGCAGCCAAGTGAGCTAGTGTCAAAGAGGACCCCTGTGACTCAGTGCTGCCAAGCCTGGAACGGTAACCAAGAGCATATACTGGACTGTCCTAGCCATTCTCAGAACAGAGCAGCTGTTTTTATAACAAGAAATGAAAGTGATGTCCTTTTGAAAGAGCACAAACTTCATTGCCTAAAATCAGACACTCACTTCCAAGCTTTTTTTGTCCTCTAAAAAGCAGTTTGTGTACTTATTTGTACTACAGGGCTCATGCATTCTAATACTACTGTATTTTTTGAAAGAGGATTCCTGTTTGGCAATCACCCTAATGTTCTTAACTAAGTGAGTTTGACCTTGTCTGAACTGTGAAAACCACAACTGTATTTTAGAGTGACAGAGAGATGGAGTGGAAAGAATGTTGGACTCAGAGTCAGAAAATCTGGGTTCATGTCCTGGCTCTCCCAAAGAACTCACTCAGTGACCTTGGACTAGTTATGTGCTCTCTTAGCCCGTTAGAATGTTCCTCTGTTAGACTATAAACTCCATGAATGCAGACACTATCTTTACTTTTGTATCTGTAGCCATAGTTCTCAGCACATAGTAAGTGCTTAGTTAACCTTCCTTCGGTTCTTTTTTCTTCCTTTCTTCTTTCTTTTCCTTTCCATTCCTTCCTTCCTTTCTTTCTTGCATCCTTTCTTCCTTTTCTTCTTTCCTTTCCTCTCTGTTCCTTCCTTTTCCCTTCTTTCTTTTTCTTTTTTCTTACATTTATTCTACTATTCAAGTAATTTGTATAACCGTGTAGGCAAAGTTTCAAAGACTCTTTTAATAGCAAATGGAAATATTTTAAAAACATTTTGAGCTAGTTACAGAGACTGAAACATACTGTGAGGGAAGGGCACCATGCCACCTCACCCACTGGCTGTGAAAGTAATGAACCATCTTTACAAAGCAGGGTGTCTATTCCACCCACCCCCACACCCCAAAGCTACCTCTCCAAAGCAGTGTCTTATCCAGCAGAATCTTTCATGTTCAGATGGTGATGCAACATTGAACTCTACTTCCTTTCTCTAGAGAAACAGCAGTGGTATAATAGAAAGAGCTCTTCTTGAAGTCAGAAGAGACCTAGATTGGAATCCTGTTTCTGACACTTGCTAGTTCTAGGATTGTGGGCAAATCACTTAAATATCTTCAAGTCTCCATTTTCTCAACTGAGAAATGGAGATGGTAATACTTATGTTGAGTCGTTATGAGATCAAATGTTTGTAAGATACTTTGCAAACCTGAAGGTGCTAGATCTTTTTTTTTTGTAATTATTCCAAAGGAGAGTTCTTTTATTAACCACACTAAAGCTTCAAAGCACAATTTAATTTCTCTCATCCACTTATTGTCACTTACTTCGTAACATTCAACACATATAATAGCAATTCAAGGCAAATATAAAAATTTCATCATTTAAGTTTTTCTCAGAATCACATTTCCAATTCATGCTTGGTTCCAAGTCATTTTCTGGCACGCTGATACCAGGAAACCATTGTCTTTTCTTCGTATTCTATATTTCTATCTTGTATACTCTCTTACAGTCTATCAGGTTGGAGAATTGACCACAAAAGGATATTTATCTAGGTCTAGTAAAACCTCCACAATGGATGAAAGACAAGTTTATTTATAGGAGGGCACTTGCCCAGGCAGCCTTCTCAGGCAATGGCCTCTATAGAAATGAAAAGCCTAGTTCTAGCACCTGTCTTCCCATCTTAGGGA
The DNA here is from genome assembly GCF_028372415.1 of Notamacropus eugenii. NCBI lineage: Eukaryota > Metazoa > Chordata > Mammalia > Diprotodontia > Macropodidae > Notamacropus > Notamacropus eugenii. Next base: position 331,077,639 of record NC_092877.1, read on the forward strand.
CAGTTCTGAGTTCAGTGTGAATTCAGCCTGGTTTCGAGAGTAAAGTTACACTGGATGAAGAAAATGCTCAGTAAGGTATATTGGCAACTGTTAGAATGAAACCTACAACTAAAAACAAAACAAAACAAAAACAGACACTGACTATCAAAGAAAAAGAAGAAATGACTAAAAATTCCCGTGTTTGGTCTGATGTTAAAGACAAGACATTTTTACATTGCCACAGTCTCTGTTTTTCCAGAATCTAATCATGACTCAACATTTTACTCATTGTGCTTTCCTGGCACAGGCAACCAATGAATAATTTAAAAAACCAACAACAACAAAAAATGAACACACCAGGGTGGGGTTGTCTCTTCTTCCATTTTTTTTGGTAGCTTGCCTTTTCTGATGATTTCAACAGTAGGATACTAGGTTTTTTTAAATTCTTCCCATAGATGCCAAGGTGAGGGACTATCCTTCATCTCTGATACAGAAGATATGTAGCACAATGGACAAAATGTTTAAGCTGGCATCAGTAAGACTTGGATTCCTTGAGAGCAGAGTATTTTCCTTTATGTATTCCCAGCTTAGCACAGTTCCTGGCACTTAGTAGGAACTTAATAAATGCTGTTGACTGGGTTCAAATCCTGCCTCAGCCACTTACAATCCGTATAAGCCTACATAAATTCCTTAACCTCTGTTAGGCTGTTTCCTCATCTGTAAAATGTGGATAATAATACCACCTACTTTATAGGGTTATTTATAGGATTTAGTGCTATATAGGACTTTGGAGGGCATCTAGTGCAAGTTCCTCATTTATAGATGAGTAAACTGAGGCCCAAAGAGGTGATATGACTTCCTCATGGTCATGGGTTCCAGATTTACAACCCGGAAAAGTCCTCAAAGGGCAACTAGTCCCATCCCTTATTTTATAGATGAGGAAACAGATTCTAGGAAGTGAAATGACTTGCCCAAGGTCCATAGATAGTAGTAGGTCCATAGACAAGATTTGAACACAAGTCATCATCATCAACAACAAAAACAATAGGTATTAAATGAGATCCTCTGTATAAAATGTATTATATAAATAAATGTCAGTTATTATTATTTTCCACTCATCTCTATTTGGAGCAAAGTCAACAGAATGAATTTGAAGGGTTATGGTACAGTAGAAAAAACCAAAAATGTGGTTACCATTTTCAATAATGTGATGTTCTCATTTCCTAATACTGTATCAGAAAGTTGAGGGATGTGGAAATGGGATTTGAGCAACACTTTCTACTTTAAAATTTTATCTGGTAATTCACAAAGCACTGTCACATATCCTTTATAGTATATGTTAGTCCCTAAGATGAGAGAACATTAGGATTTCTATTAATAATCTTCCAAAGCATTGAGGTCAATTCAGCATTTTACTATTCCAGGTATCTGCCCTCCTTACCCACCCAGCACAGATCCTGGCATTGGAGGGAAAACAAAGCAGCTCTTCCTTGTTTTCAACACTAGAATACAGCATTTAAAACACTTACTGTGATTTTCCAAGTACATTTGCTATTTGGAGGGTAGACTCCAGGGAACCCTTCACTGCCAATAAGTCCAGATTCTCCAGATAGAATGCCACCACATGTGAAAACTGGTCTGGGAAGATTGAAACAACAACAAAAAGTTAAGTTTCACTTGGAAATACAAGCTACCAACATTGTCTATATTCAATAACTAATCCCAGCCTTGAAAATGTTCATAATGCAAAAGAATAAACACAAGGAAATTTACACAACGCACACATGCGTTGACTCCTGGGCATTCAGTTCAATTCAGTCAGTTCGAAGCCCGATGCAGGAATGCTAGGAAAAGCAACTGAATAATACAGTCTCCCAAACAAGTCTTAAAAAACAAGTCCTTCAGAATGTTCGATTCATTTCCACCTATGTATTTTAAAAATCCTGGTGTAAAAAAAAAAAAATTCCAGCGTCTACCGCTTATATTGAAGGGGGAAAAAAAGGAGGGACTAAAGAATAGTTTGTTTTTAGAGTAGGAAAGCAAGCAATTGATCAAAGGCAGAGTTGCTTAGAACCTGACAGATGCATTTTCCCCATCTCTCCTATTTTAGAGGTTTTCCTATTAGCAGGATTTTACACAGAGGAAAGGATAGTGGTGGAGGTGGAGGTGGGTTACAGGTAAAATTTGACAAAACTCTTGACTCTCAACCCTAGCTAAGTGGAGCAGATACGATTTGAGACCATGGAATAAATGAATTCACCACCCAGCATGATGCCCAGAATTTCTCTCGTCCAGCTTATGTTATTTGCCTGGGCTTAAGCCACTCACTGGGCAAAGATTCCCAGAAGAGAAAGAAATTAAAGAGAGAGGTGGCTACATGGATCTGGAAATCCCTGTTGATTTTTTTTCCCCCTGGTAAGAGGGAGGACGGCGGGAGTGGTGAGGGGATTTAGTTTAATGATATCACCAGCTGCTTGCAACAGCAGAAAAGAGGTGGAGAGGAAGAGTGTCTAACTCCAGCGTGGTGGTAGCCCAGGGTAGGAAGGAGTGAGAGGAGGCTACCGGATAAGTGAGACTGGGCTCAGAGAAGCTACAGGGGCATGGGAAGAGGAGTGGGGCAGAATGTAGAGGAGTGCCACAACCATCAGAATCCCCAGTGGCTCTCTGAGCCGTAACTGAGGCTCGAGGAAGTTTGCCAGAGTGCCGAGGGTCGGGAACGCTGGCAGAGAAAGCATCAGCCGGGCGCACAGTTGTGAGAGCCTCTGGAGCAAGCGGTGCTGGACCAGAGGGAGTTGGGGAGGGATGCCTGGGGCTGAGAGCAGAGCTGTCCCGTGGGATGCTGACGCTGCATGGGGTTCTAGGGCAGCAGACTAAGAAGGCGCAGTGAGTTACAAGAGTGAGGAAGGCGGTGGCGCAGAGGTCCGGGGCTGCGGAGGCATTGGCTCTACGCCCCAGAGACCAGGCACTCAGTGGTGGAAGCAGCAGTGGTGGAAGCCGCAGTGGCAGCGGCAGCGAGCCCCATCCTCCCCCTGCTCCCCACGTGCCCCCACTGCCCCCGGCTGGTTACCTCTCCTGTGGGTGCTGTCCGGAGACCTGAGCCGCGGCAGCCAGCAGCAGCCAGAGCCAGGAGCGGATGCAGGAGATGCCTCTCATGGCTGATGGAGACGCAAGGCGTTCACACACAACACACACACACGCACACACTCACAACACACACACGCTCACGCGCACACAACACGCGCGCGCGCACACGCTTACTCTCACTCACACCCTGGAGGCTAGTAAGTGTACACAGAGCAGAGGTTTTCAGGCTCTCAGGGAGGGCTTTTAAAGGGAGGGTGGTAGTGTAGTCTGACTCTCCACCGAATTTCCCTCGAGGAGTCTCTCTGGCAGCGTGAAGTTCCTGATGAATATACCATTTGTTCTCAGGGCAGGAGCAGCAAGAGGAGGAGGAGGAGGAGGAGGTTGCTTTCCCAACCAGACCCTCCTCCTCCTTTCCCCATCTCCGTGACTCAAAACTCTTCTCACTCTTGAGTTTCAAACTTCCGAATAGGGAGGGTGTGGAAAAGAAAATCCCACTGAATGAGACCAGAGGATGGATGAACTTGGCAGCGCACTACCTAACGGCGTGTTTATATGTGGGAATTTAATAAGGTGGGGTTTTTAGTTGGGGAAAACGGTGGGGAGGTGTATTTTTATGCCGTTTTATTAAAGAAAGGTATTTGGACCTCCTGGCTTTGACCAGCTAAGGGCTCAATTTTCCATCGCTATCTCCTCATATCCACCTACTAGAAGAAAAAGAAAAAATCCAAGCTCCAGTTTTGCTTGAATCCTGCACAGTTTGTTACTTTAAGCCAACGTTTCATTTCAATAGTTCCATTTTAAAAAGGGATGTGTGTGTGTGTGTGTGTGTGTGTGTGTGTGAGTGAGTGTGTGACTGTGACTAAGGAGGTGACAGATGATTTCTGGGTGGGGATTGTAATTGCATTTTCAGGCCACTGAGAAGCTAAGTGAATTGCTCTCGAAGGCCTTTGGAGCTGATAAAATCAGAATGATCAAACCTTGGGATCGGAGTTGTGGGGAGGCTCACATGAGATAATGGATGTAAAGCATTTTGCAAAACTTGAAGTGCTTTGTAAATGCCAGTTATTATTGTCGTCATTATTAATGATTAGTCTACAGTCTCCAGGTCTCCAGTTGGGTGATGACTTCATTCCCTGAACTTTCTTCTCCACTTCTGCTGAGATCAAGCAATATTTTCAACTCAATTCAAGAGTGTGCTGGTAAATGTTTAACAACCAGGCTGGTGGAGCGGAGGGGAGGCAGAGAGGAAGGAATTTAATCTGCATTATTAACACTTTCTGAAGTCTAGACAATCAACAAAAGTCAATTAAGCCTTGATTTGTAATGATTGAAGGTTTCAGTGATCACACTGAAAATTCCCAAACCCCTCTTTAGGATGGCCCTGAATAGCATATAACATTGCTAAAATAATGTTCCTTTGCCTGAGGGGGTCACATTTTTACATTAAAATTGAGCCCTTTTCTATTAAAGAGGTCTTTCACTGGATGAAGTGATGGTGAAAACGTGTAGACATTCCTGGCTTTGCCCAAAGTGCTTCTGTGAAAAACAATCTGACAGAGACTGGTTGTCACAACTTGGTTTTTTCTTCTGTCTTTTTTTTAATGGATTCATATTCAAATGAATTATTGAAAAAGCTACTTACCAATGTTTGTCATTAATGACATTATGATTTGGTGCAATAAGCAATTGTCTTTCTTTTTTCAACATCTGGAGAAGTAGCATTCTTTACATTACTCACATTTCAAAGTTATTTCTTAAGTGTTATGAGTCATACTTGATCAAAAATTGATTTCCAATACTGAAGCCTCAAGTGTTAAGGACATAAATGAGATTCCTGGCAAGAATGGAAGTAGGTAATTGACTCGAGACTAAAAATTCTGATTTATGATGGCATGGATAGGAAGGGGTCTATGATAATTCCCAGATTTTTCCCAATAGGGTTTAGTTTGTATTACCTTTTAAAAAAAATAAAAAAGAAGAAACAAGTAACGAACAAAAGCAAGACTAATTATTCAGTTTTCTGAAAGAACCACACCCTGCATGACATTTTAAAAAAATGCATTACAAACTTTGGCAAATCTTATTGCATTTTGAAACTTACACCCTTAAGCAACTCGAAAAATTTTTTTAAATGAGGAAAATTTCTGGTTGTTTATCTTGTACCCATTTCAAGGGAGATTGTATAATTTTAGATAACAACAGTGAAACTTAGGGCTTAAAGTCATAAACAGAAAACATTCTTCCATTTAGTTTTCAAGTAAAAATGCTAATTTATATCAGTTGAAATGAATGTTTCAGGACAAGTTTGGATTCAAGATAAAAATTGCTTTCAAGTATTGAAAAAATATATAGTTAGAATAAATATCACACAACGGCAAACATTTCCATATATACTAACTTACAAGATTATGTTCCTAGTGATGATGTTTTTTTCAAATGTACCTAGTCATTCAATGTTTTCAACACTGCTCATTTTGTTACTATTAAGGGATATATGAAAACCCCTAAAAGTACTACATGTTTTTAAGAGCAGTTCACAAAAACCCATATTAGCTATTAGCTACACATATTTTACTTGGAAGCTCAACTCTAACCAAAATTACAAACCCTAAATATCTTGAAAAACTGTCTTTAAAATGATTCAGTTCAAACTGGAATTTGAAGAAATCAAATACTATATAAAATATATTTTAAAAGGGAAGAAATTGTGTATAGAGAAGAGTCCCTGTGGAAGCTCTGAGGGAAGCCATTTGACTCTTAAATTCCTTGCTTCCTTGTCCTTTAAAGATCTCAAGTGACTGACCTGGAACCCTGTATCAATCCTGCCACCTCCCTACCTCTTGCCTATTTAAGTGCTACTGAACAGAATTGGAAGAGAGAATGAAATCATGATAAATCTATTATATCCTTTGGCTAGCTAATCTCAACTGGGTCCTCAGTACAACAAGGAAATCCTACTATTCCATTTCCCACTCAACATAATATCTGTTCCAAATCTTTTCTTTTCTCCTCTATCCTCCCACCCCATTTCTTCCCCCTACCCTTTTATACTGAGGATCTCACTTTATCTTTGAGTGAAAAAATTGAGTCCATTTACCAAGAGGTCACTTTCCCTTCCCCCTTACCTTATCTCATATTTCTCTGAAACCAACTCCTACTATCTCCACCTTTACTCCAATATGATAATGAGGTGACCCTTCTACTAGAAAAAGACAAACCTCTCTCTATATATCTCCTCTTGTCTTCTCTTGTAGATTGTCCCCACCATCATCCCCATCCTTTCTCTAATCTTTGAGCTTTTCCAATCTAATGGTTCCTTCCCCTGAGGCTTACAAATACACCCAGATTTTAGGGAGTTAGGTGGCACTCCTTTTCCTGAGTTCAAAACTGTCCTTAGACACTTCAAGGTCAGCTACCACCCTGACAGTAAATTAGTTAACTTGAAAAGGCTACAAGCCAGGACTAAAGAGAAGGGAGAGTTGGTATGTAACATTTTGTTCACAGATGATTGTGCACTCAGTGCAGCCTCTGAGATCCAACAAAATATGGATTGATTCTCTGTTGCTTGTGCTAATTTTGGCCTAACAATTAGCAGCAAGAAAACACAGGTTCTCCATCATCCAGCACCACACCATTCCATATATGGAATCATCAGTTGTAGCAAATGGAAAAATTTTGAATGTTATGGATAAGTTCCAGCGATGTACACATAGATGATGAAACTGATGCACACATAGTCAGAGCTAGCTCAGGAAACTCCAAAGGAAAGCATGGGAAAGAAGACATATTAGACTACTTACCAAACTGAAGATCTATGAGCCATTGTGCTGACCTCATTGTTGTATGCCCCTGATACCTGGATAGTATACCAGTGCCATGCCAGGAAACTGAATTCCTTCCATTTGAATTGTCTAGGAAGATTCTGAAGATCAGCTAGCAAAACATGGTACCAGACAATAAGGTCTTTTCTCAAGCTTACTTGTCAAGCATTCAGACTGCTGTAGAGAGAACAACTCTGGCTACTGGCCACATTGTTCAGATGTCAAAATTATGTTTGCCTAAAAGAATATTTTATGGTGAACTCCCAAAAGGCAAGTGCTCACATGGAGACAGCAGGAGTAATATAAGGACACTCTCAAGCTCTCTCAGAAGAACTTTAGCATTGAATGTGAGACATGGGAGACACTGGAAGAAGACTGCCTAGCATGGTGTGCCTGGATCAAAGAAGGTTCTGTGCCCTATGAGCAGAGCAGAATTATAATAGCTCAAAAGAAAAGTGAGATATGCATATTTAGAGACATCTCCACTCCAAATATTCATATGGACTATTTGTGCCCCACCTAGCAAATAGATCAGGGAAAGATAATTTATTAATTCTAGGACTATCTGAAAGCCATGAGCAAAAAAAAAAAAAAAAAAAAAAGAGCCTAGATATCCTATTTCAAGGAATGTTTTATCCTACAAATTTCAATGTATTGTGTTATGGCTGTCATTATCTTTAATTTCAAATTTATCCAGTTCTGAGAGGGTAATTTTGAGTGCCCCATTATAGTTTTACTATCTGTTTCCTTCTATAAGTCATTTAACTTTTCCTTTAAGAATTCAGGTTCCCGGGGGCAAAGCCAAGATGGCAGAGTAACAACACTCACTTTCTAGAGCTCTGTCCCCAAACCCAGTCAAATACCTGCAAACAATGGCTCTAAACTAATTCTGGAGCTGCAGAACCTACAGAATGACAGAGTGAAGCAAATCTCCAGCCTAAGACAGCCTAGAAGGTCACTGGGAAGTGTCTATCATGCCACACTGGGGGCAGGGCACAGTCTAGCATGAGTCACATTGGTGCTGAGGTTCAGAGGTGCTAGGGACTCCCAAATACCGAAATGCCAGGTCCTGCTTGAATGAATTCGACTCAAGCCTTCTTAAAGCCAAAGAAAGACAAAGTTTATTAAAGATTTGCCATATTGGGTTGACTCTTCAGGAGCATAAGCATTTATAATGCTTGTATTCATAAGCAGGGCAGATAGAATCTCAGCTAGGCAGAGTCTGAATTGGACTGAATCTGAGCACCTTCATGGAGGTGAGATGAAACTTATATACAGAAAGTCCCTGGGAAAGATCTAGAGGTGGTCTAGTGGTCTGGGAGGAGGGTCTAAGGAGGATCTTGATGGGATTGGGGTAACTAGTGATGTAATCCAGGGTGGGAAACAGCTGGAAGCAATTGGGAGGTATCAGATAATGCAGGGCTTGGGTGGGAAGTAGGTGGGGCAATCAAGAGGTAACAGCCAATGGAAGGCTAGGCTAGGCCAAGGGCAACAGATTTAAATATGAAAGGCCAGATTAAGAGGGAGATTCAAGGAGAATTCAAGAAGGTTCCAAGAGTTTGTACCCCATCATTCCCCCCTCAAACAGATTGGACCCAAATTCTTTTTGGGGTAAAGGATGAAGGTGTTAGCTTTTGAAACTGATTCCTGCTGGCAAGAGGTGTAGAACTGTCCCTGCCTCAGTGGGTCCTGTTCAAGGGGTATGTAGCCTGAGCAGTCATCTGGAAGTTGATGGCCTGCACTCTGGAAAAGACAAACCTGGCAAGGAGGTGAGACAAAGACCAAACAAGCACAAAAGGAGTATAAAGAAAAGACAATTTCCCTGGCATAAAAGACAGTTTCTCTGGAGAGAATTAAAGATGACTATGGAGAGACCAAAACATAGAAGGACATGTTTGACAGGGGAGTTTTTTTCTGTCAGATATCCCCTTTCTTTCCAGATTGCTCCCTGGGCGTAAAGAACAAGGAAAGCATATTTTGAGTAAATAAAAACATCAGCTGGCCTAGGGTCAGGGGCTAAGGAATAAGTTAAGACTCCCAATGCCTGTCTTCTCCTTTCATCAACATATAGAGTGAAAAGTTTTCCTAGACTGGGTAGGGCTAGTGGTGGGGTGGTGGTCAAATTAGTTTTCAGAGTCTCAAAAGCTTTGGCCTGATCTGAGTCAGTGCCCCGAGTAGGGTCATAAAGGGGTTTAGCAATAAAACCAAAAGTAGGAATCCTGAGTCTACAAAATCCAGCCATGCCTAAAAAGACTGGAACTTGTTTCTTAGTGGTTGCAACAGGGATAGTTCTTTTGCTTTCAGAGGTTAAGGAGAGAGAGAGAGGTGGGCATGAGTTCATGGCCCAGATATTTTATGGACTGGCCTGCTATCTGGACTTTGTCCAAAGAGACCCTATAGCTGCAAGTGCCCAACAAATTAAGGGTTTCTGTGGCAGCAGCCAAAGATGCAGCCTGGGTGAGGCTACAAACAAGAATATCATCCACATACTGAATTAAATTACTACCTGCTAGTTTCAGGTTCTTTAAATCCCTTCCAGAAGTCTGGTCAAATAAATGAGGGTTATCTCAAAACCCTTGGGGCAACACTGTCCATATTAGCTGATATGGAGTGGTTGGGATTTGGTGCTTTCATGCTGCAGCCCAGGTTCGATTCCAGGTCACGGAACCAAAATGTTGAGGCTCAGGGGTGCTGGGGACACCAAAAAACCAACACACCAGGTCCTGCTCAAATGAATTTGACTCAAGCCTTCTTAAAGCCAAGGAAAGACAAAGTTTATTAAAGATTCGCCATATTGGGTTGACTCTTCAGGAGCATAAGCATTTGTAATGCTTGTATTGACAAGTGGGCCAGATAGACTCTCAGCTAGACAAAGTGTGAACTGGATTGAATCTGAGTGCTTTCATGGAGGTGAGATGGAATTTATATACAGAAAGATCTAGAGATGGTCTAGTGGTCTGGGAGGAGGGTCTAAGGAGGATCTTGATGGGATTGGGGTAACTAGTGATGTAATCCAGGGTGGGAAACAGCTGGAGGCAATCAGGAGATATCAGACTATGAAGGGTTTGGGTGGGAAGTAGATGAGGCAATCCTGAGGTAACAGACAATGGAAGGCCAGGCTAGGGCAAGGGCAACAGATTTGAATATTCCCAGATTAAGTGGGAAGATTTAAGGGAAATTCAAGGAGCTTCCCAGAGTCTGAACCCCATCACTGGCACAGACAGGACCTGAGCAGGCCTTGGGGAGTCTGAATCCCTCTCACCTGTGGCAGCTTCCAGACTTCAGGAACCTAAAACGCTGAGGACAAATTGGAAGGTCAGTGGAAAAAGCCTGTGGGACCAGTGTGGGAGAGTGGAGTGGTCTGGCCCCAGCTCCAGGGCAGCTGAGGGGGGAGGGCATGAAGGAACCCAAAGCAGCCACAGCAGCAGTAGGTGCAAAGACAGCAACTGTTTCTGGAGCTCTAGGCCCCCACAGATTGTGAGGGGATTGAACGGCTGACAGTACACCCCTCTCCCCAACAGGAAGCAGAGAACTACCCTGACAAAGAGCTTGAAAGTCAAGTAAATGACTGGGGAAATGAGCAAAAACTGGAAAAAGAATCAGATTATAGAATCTGATTTTTGTGACAAGGAGGACCAAAGCATGCAAACAGAAGAAAACAAAGTTAAAGCACCTCCATCAAAAGCCTCCAAGAAAAATACGAATTGGTCTCAGACCATGGAATAGCTCAAAAAGGATTTTGAAAATCAAGTAAGAGAAGTAGAACAAAAACTGGGCAGAGAAATGAGAGTGATGCAAGAAAATCATGATAAAAAAGTCAACAGCTTGGAGATGCAAAAAGGAGAACGCAAAAAAAATGCTGAAGAAAATGACACTTTAAAAAGTAGACTAACCCAAATGGCAAAAGAGATCCAAGAAGTCAATGAGGAAAAGAATGCCCTAAAAGGCAGAACTGGCCAGATGGAAAAGGAGACCCAAAAGCTCACTGAAGAAAATAATTCTTTAAAGATTAGAATGGAGTAGATGGAAGCTAATGACTTTATGAGAAATCAAGAAATTATAAAACAAAACCAAAGGAATGAAAAAATAGCAGCTGGAAAATAGATCCAGGAGAGACAATTTAAAAATTATAGGAGTACCTGAAAGCCATGATCAAAAAAAACCAAAACCCTAGATATCATCTTTCATGAAATTATCAAGAAAAACTGCCCTGATATCCTAGAACCAGAAGGTAAAATAAATATTGAAAGAAATCACCAATCACCTCCTGAAAGTGATCCAAAAAGAAAAACTTCTAGGAATATTGTAGCCAAATTCCAGAGTTCCCAAATCAAGAAGAAAATATTGTAAGCTACCAGAAAGAAGCAATTTGAGTATTGTGAAAATAAAATGAGGATAACAGAAGATCTAGCAGCTTCTACCATTAAGGGATCAGGGTTTAGAACACGATATTCCACAAGTCAAAGGAACTAGGATTAAAACTAAGAATCACTTACCCAGCAAAACTGAATACAATACTTCAGGGGAAAAAATGGTCATTCAATGAAATAGAGGACTTTCAAGCATTCTTGATGAAAAGACCAGGGCTGAAAAGAAAATTTGACTTTCAAACACAAGAATCAAGAAAAGTATGAAAAGGTAAACAGGAAAGAGAAATCCTAAGGGACTTACTAAAGTTGAACTGTTTGCATTCCTACATGGAAAGATAATATTTGTAACTCTTGAGACTTTTCTCAGTATTTGGGTAGTTGGAGAGATTATATACATATTGAGAGAGGGCACAGGGTGAGTTGAATAGGAAGGAATGATATCTAAAAAAATAAAATTCAGATGTGAGAGAGGAATATATTGGGAGGAGAAAGGGAGAAATGGAATGGGGCAAATTATCTCTCATAAAAGAGGCAAGAAAAAGTTTTTTCAAAGGAGGGGAAAAGGAGGGAGGTGAGAAGGAAAAAGTGAAGCTTACTCTCATCACATTTGGCTTCAAGAGGGAATAACATGCACTCTCAATTTGGTATGAAAATCTATCTTACACTACAGGAAATTAGGGCAGAAGGGGATAAGCACGGTGGGGGGAGTTGATGGAAGGAAGGGCAAAATTAGAAGTAAACACTTGGGGAGGGAAAGGGTCAAAAGAGAGAATAGAATAAATGGGGGGCAAGATAGGATGGCGGGAAATATAGTAAATCTTTCATAACATGACTCCTATGGAAGTCTTTTGCATAACTACACATGTATAACCTATATTGAATTACTTGTCTTCTCAGTGGGAATGGGTGGGAAGGGAGGAAGGGAGAGAAGTTGGAACTCAAAGTTTTAAATACAAATGTTAAAAATTGCTTTTACATGCAACTGGGAAATAAGAAATACAGGTAATGGGGTATAGAAATTTATCGTGTGCTACAAGAAAATAGAGGAGATGAGGATAAGGAAAGGAAGGGGTGTGATAGAAGGGAGGGCAGATTGGGGGAAGAGGTAATCAGAATGCACAATGTCTTGGGGCAGTGAGAGGGAACAGATGGGCAGAAAATTTGGAACTCAAAATCTCGTGGAAACTAAAACTAAATAAATTAATTTAAAAAAAGAGAATTCAGGTTGCCATTTGGTATGTGAATGTTGTTACTATTGTTGAGTCATTTCATTTATGTCCAACTCTCTGTGACTCCATTTGGGGTTTTCTTAGCAAAGATGCTGAAGTGGTTCGCATTTCTTCCTCCAGTTCATTTTACAGATGAGGAGCTGAGGCAAACAAGGTTAAGTGACTTGTCCAGGATCACCCAACTAGCAAGTATCTGAGGCTAGGATTGAACTCAGCAAGATGAGTCTTCCTAACTTCAGGTCTAGTACTCTATCCACTTCACACCTGTTTAGTGTTGTTATCACTTTATTGTCTGTGGTACCTACTAGCAAGGTATATAATTATCTCTATAATTATAATTATCCCTATAATTATCTCTTTTACTTAGGCCAATTTTTGCTTTGGCTTTGTCAGAGATCATAATTTAAAATTCTCAGTTAAATACCAAATACCAAAATAAAAATCCTGAACTTCTGGAAGCCAAGATGGCAGAGCAAGCAGTAAATCACTTCCACTCTCACATCCTCACCTCCTAACATAAAGCCCCCAAACAAATATGGTTTTGGTATCTAGACCAGCGAGAGAAAAAATATAGAAAGAAAACTATAAACTAATTTCATTAATGAATTTTGATGCAAAAATTTTAAATAAAATACTAGCAAGGACATTGAAGCAATATGTTAAAGGGATCATATACTATACCCAGGTGAGATTTATAACAAGAATATAGAGCTGGTTCAGTATTAGGATAACTACACTCATAGTTGACCTTATCCATAACAAAAACAACAAAAATCATATGATTATCTTCATAGATGCAGAAAAAGTTTTTGATAAATACCCATTTATACTAAAAACACTAGAAAGCATAGGAATCAGTGGAACCTTTCTTGAAATGATAAGCAGTATCTGTCTAAAATCAACAGCAAGCAAATCTGCAGTGAAGATGAATTAGAAGTCTCCCCAGTAAAATTCAGGGATGAAGCAACAATGTCCATTATCATTACTATTGTGTATTACTGTATTAGAAATGCTAGCTATACCAATAAAACAAGACGAACAAATTGAACAAATAAGAATTTCAATGAGGAAACAAAATGATCGCTCTTTGCAAAAGATATGATAGTACAATTAGAGAATCCTGGAGAATCCACTAAAAAACTAGCTGAAACAATGAACAACTTTAGCAAAGTTGCAGAATACAAAATAAAGCCACATAAGTCATTAGTATTTCTATATATTACCCACAAAATTCTGCAGGAAGAGATAGAAAGAGAAATTCCTTTTAAAATTACAGCAGACAATATAAAATACTTGGAAGTCTATCTGCCAAGACAAACTCAGGAACTATGTGTATATAATTATTAAACACTTTTCACAGAAGTGAAGACAGACCTAAACAATTACAGAAAGAAATATTAATTACTCATGGGTAGGCCAAGTCAGTATAATAAAAGTGACAATTCCACCCAAATTAATTTACTTATTCAGTGCCATGACAAACAACCAAATAATTATTTTACAGAGACAGAAAAAAAAATAGCAAAATTCATCTAGAAAAACAAAAGGTCAAGAATATTGAGGGAATCAATGAAAAAAAAAAGTTATGGAAGGCAGTCTAGAAGTACCAGGTTTCAAACTAGATTACAAAGCAGTAAGGATCAAAATAGCCTGTTACCGACTAAGAAGTAGAGTGGTAGATCAGTGAAACAGATTAAGTACGCAATATATGGTAGTAAATGACCATAGTAAACTAATATTTGCTAAGCCCAAAGATCTAAGTGTTGGGGACAAGAATGTAGTATTTAACAAAAACTGCTAAAAAAAATTAGAAAGCAATTTGGCAAAAATAGGTATGGCCTATCACATCATATACCAAGATAAGGTGAAAATGGGTATGTGCAAATTAGGGGAACATGGGAAAATTTCCCTGTTAGATCTTTGGATAAGGGAAGAGTTTATGACTAAACCAAAAATTTAGATGATCATGGGAAGTAAAACAAATAATTTTGATTATCTGAATTTTAAAAGTGTATGCACAAACAAAAACAATGCAGTTAAAATGAGAAGGAAAGCAGAAAATTGGGGTGGTTGAAATTTCAGCAAGTTTTTGACAAATGTGATAGAGAACTGAGCCAAAGTGATTTAAAACAGCAACAACAATAAGAGCCATTCCCCTATTGATAAATGACCAAAGGATATGAACAGTTTTCAGAAGAAGAAATTGATACTATCAATAGTCATATAAAGAAATGCAAATGAAAACAACTCTGAGGTACCACCTCACAGATTAGTTAACATGATAGAAAAGGAAAATGACAAATGTTGGACAGGATGTGGAAAAACAGGGACACTGATATAGTGTTGGTGGAGTTGTAAACTGATCCAACCATTTTGGAGAGCGATTTGGAACTATGTCCAAGGGCTATAAAACTGTGAATACTCTTTGACCCAGAAATACCACTACTAGGTCTGTATTCCAAAGACTTTGAAGAAAAAGGAAAACGACCTTTATATACAAAAAAATGTTGACAACAGCTTTTTTTTTTTTGTGGTGCCAAAGAATTAGAAATTGAGGAGATGCCTATCAATAGGGGAATGGCTAGGCAAGTTGTGGCGTACAATTGTGATGGGATACTATGATGGTATAAGAAAAAATTGATGAGGATGATTTCAGAAAAACCTGAGATTTACCTGAACTGATAAAAAGTGAAGAGAGTAGAACGAGAACATTGTACACAGCAACAGCAACATTGTAAGGATGATCAACTGTGAAAGACTTAGTAACTGATCAATACAGTGACCCACTACAATTCCAAAGGACTTAAGATCAAACATGATATCCACTTCCAGATAGAGAACTGATGGACTCAGTCTGCGGATTGAAGAATTTTTTATATTTCTTTTTCTTGTTTTTTTTTTAAACATGGCTAATGTGGAAATTTGTTTCTTTTATTACTACATATTTGTAATGGATTTTGTTTTCTTGACTTCTCAATGGATAAGGGAGTGGGAACAGGAGGGAGAGGATTTGGAGCTGAAGATAAAATAGAATTTTAAAAAAAGAAAAGAAAATGGAAAAAAATATAAAGTATCTCATAGCAATAAAAAAAAAAACTCACCTGGAAAACAGATTAAAGAGAAAAAAGTTAACAATTGCTGAATTCCCTGAAAGCCATGACCAAAAAAAAGAGCCTGGGCACCATATTCCAAGAAATCATAAAAGAAAACTGCTGAGATCTCTTAGAACCAGAAGGCAAAGGGAAGACTCCACCAAACAACTCCTTAAAGAAACTCTGAAATGAAAATTCTCACCATTTCTATATGTGTACATATATACACGTGTTCTTATAAGAGAAAAGAAAAACTAAGCCACAACCCTCTCAGACAACAATATAAGTCAAAAAATTTGAAGTATTTTTCCTGAATAGCTTACCTTCAAAACAAAAAATGATGCAAATATTTTAAAATCTTGATTGCTTTATTTTTCCTAAGTAAATATCTTCTTAATAATAGTTTTGAAATTCTTTTACACCTAAAATAAGTATAAAATCTGTACGCAACCTAGTACAAATTATTAGGAAATTCTAAATAAATAAAAAGTATGAGTTTTGAAATATGATACATATCAAGTTTTGATTCTCAATTTTAAAAAAAGTAATGTAAATCTTACTCTTGGATGATTCTCTCTTATATTGTTGCTCTGAGATTTTACTTTTATCTTGTTTCTGAAACCAGGGGCTCTTCTAATGGTCCTAGCACTAAGTTTCTCAATTGTGGGTAATTTGCCAATCTCTGTTGGTCAGAATGCCCTCTCTCCCTGGTAAGCACTAATTTTATAACTAAGAAAGCACAGCAACAGAAATTTGTTTTACTTCCGTACAAAAGTTCTGTCACTGCCTATAATTAGCCATTTTCGCCTGCACGGTTAATTGGTGCCATATCTATTTGGCAGCATCCTGAAGAACTATTCACCAGTTTCATAATTTTGTCTTATCTTCTTAGTTTACATTGTATGGTATGATGGAAATATTTTTTTCCAGTGCAGATATGTGAATGTGTGCTGATATAAAATCTCTGTATACACACACACACACACACACACACACACACACACACACACACATACCCATTATAATCAGATAGAACTTATATACACCTGAATATTCTGATCAAAACAACTGTGCAAACAATTCTTAGAATTCCTACAGATGTTCAATTTTATTTTACAACCTGACATCAAAGTCACCAAATGTTTGCACTGGACAAAAAAAAAGTTCTCATGAGATAGCAAATTTAATTCTGAGGTAGGAGAACAGAGAAACACAAAGCTAGACTTTCAGTGTTTCAACTGATTTCAGCACACATTTATTCAATTCAATTCTACAATAAACCCATTGGTGAGTTAAGGGGATGTCTATATCAGCACATGAAGAGTGATCGTCCTGACTTTTGTCATACTGCTGAACTTCAGTGACTCTGGAAAAGGGTGGGAGGCTGATGACTTTGGGCAACTCTGCCTCACATATCCAATTCATGGTACGATTCAAGACTTAGACTTAATGTCATTGATTCTCTGAAGACAACAGACAAACATCAGAGGAGATTACCATTACAAGTAGCTATAGGAAAGGGTTAGAAGGCCCACTCTTTGAAAGTAGGAATATGGTTTTTTGGAAGACTGCTTTAATATATGGATTTCCAGAACGTTTTTATTTTGCTTTTCCCTACTATCGAGTCCTGACATAGAAAACCTCTAGAAAAGACTGTTATGACAGAAATATCTCCCTTTTGAATTCATGTGGTAGATGATGTCTGCCAAATATATATCTACCACAACACAAAAATTATAGAGGTTAAAAAGAGTCCCCAGGTTTAATTATACTTAAGCATAGGTTCAGATATCAGACAAAAAAGTAAATAAACAAACCTGAATCTAGATTAGCATTTTAACAGGGTCTCATATAGATAAATTTATGTCAGAGGGACAGAGAAATAATTCTTTTACATCTTGCAATCTTGTACATTCTTTCAGGTCATAAAAGTTAAAAAAAAGAGAGATTCATAATCTCATACTTCTTCCAATGTCATAAAATAAACAAATGTCATAAAATGTCATAGAATCATAATCTCATCTATCCTTTGAGGAAACAAACCTAGTTATACAGACTCTATAGGTAAACTAAGGCAGGTTACAGATTAAATAGAGTTTGCAACATCCTGTACTTGCAAAACTACAAGGCTACATTTTAAAGAAGTCATAAGGGGTTAATTTAGAGGAAGGGATTTACATTTCATGAAGTCTTGGCATTAGGGAAATTCTTCCACAAATAAACTATTTGGGGGAGGCTTTAAAGATGCTGTGTTCTCTTCTTACTTGGTTTCTTATCTTGGGAATGTCAAAAGTCTTCCCTTAAACTATTAATCCATGAGTTAGATTTTGGTCAGGTGAGGTTAATATTAACAGAAGGGAGGATTTCAGTTAACCAAAAGCTACAGGAGGTCCTGAGTCCTAAACAATAAAAACCAATGAGAGGAAATAAAAAGCGGAAATGACCAAAAACCAAAATGGGAAATGGGAATGAAGCAAAGGAACTGGATTATAGAAAAATTGTTTATCGTTATTTGGTTAATTAAAAAGCATAGTGTAGCCAAAAGCACATTGAATTTGAAATAGGAAGACCTGGACTTAGCATCTTAAGCTCTGCTACGTGTTTGGCCTTGGGCAACTTCTACAGGCCTTAGTTTTTTTATCTGGAAAAAAAAAGGAGGGAGATGGATTAAACAATCTCTAAGGTATCTGCCAGATCTCAATCCTGGGAATCCTAAAACTAGACCAGACTTCAGTAGGGTGACCCTATGTCAACATTCTATCAGAGAAAATTGGACTAATAACTAGTCAGTATATAATACTGAATTGACATTGTAAAGATGAGGTAACCAGATAAAATATCCCCAATTCCTTCACTTAACTCTTATTAGGCATGAGCTCAAGGGCCTTTACCATGCTGGATCCATATACTTCAGTTTATTAGGGTTCTACCTAAAACATGATTCCCAGAACTAAATTTTAATCCTCTACATACCAGATGACCAGAGTTAGAGTGGATTCATTATTATTCCTTTCTAAAAGCACACAACTACATAATCTTTGCAAGTCCAATAAGTAATATGCAAATATTTCGATCTAAATTATTCCCCAGATTTTGGTACAGCTAGATACATATCCAGACAAGCACACTCTCAAAATACTAAGAAAAACCAAAAACCCAAAAGCAACCCAGAAAGGTGCTCTCCAGTCTCTTCCATAGAAAATTTATGAGAAAAAAAGGCTAAGTGTGTGTGTGTGTGTGTGTGTGTGTGTGTGTGTGTGTGTGTGTGTGTGTGTGTGTGTGTGTGTGTGTGTAGGGAACCCACTGCCACCCATATTCATCTTAGAACCTGTTCTAATACCAACTGCCATTTCCCTCTTGGAAGCTCCCTCTCCACCAAAATTAATTTTATGATATTTTAACAATGCAAACATGTTTAACTAGAGAATACAAGATATAGACCCAACAGTCAGAATCTGGCAATGAATATTCTCACTGCCTATTTCCTATACTATTATCTCTCAAACTTCTAGGGAAAAGTAGGTTTTAAGTTCTTCTTGTTCTCTTTCTAATGTCAGTGTATTAGCCCAATGCCATAAACTAATAGAATACCAAAGGATTGTGAATCTACCCTCCTGGCAATTCCCATGATGTAACAGCAGTAAGCTAAAGCAACCTGGGAAAGTGTGAAGAGGACCTGAACATCTCTCTCAGTAATCAAGTCTAAAACACACTGAGCCTAAAAGGTGTTACACCTCAGCACCAGACCTATGAAATATTGGTATCTTACCACCCAGAAAGTTTCACAGCTCGGAGGATGCCGGTAATCTCTGCTTCCTAACAAAAATGAGGGAAAGTCTCCCACTAGTTTGTAGCAGGATATAGCTGGGCTATAGCTCCTGGTTCTGGGTCTGTCTCTTTGGGAACCATACTCAAATGTTTCTGTTTCCAATCTCTCTCTTTAGAATTTTCATTCAGCTTCCCAGTAGATTATACTGAAAAGAGTTCCCTCCAATCAGAGACTGTACTGGAATAGTATTATCCCCTGCTATGTTTGTCAAAGATGTAGTTCTGATGAACGACAATAGTGTTTCTATGTGTGTGTACATCCATAAGCTAGCTAAGTGCTGATAGGCTCATAGAAGCAGGTTGACCACCAGATGAGGAATGCTTTGGCTATGATGACCCATGTAAAGGGATAGATATAAATAGATGGATTCTATACTTCAAACAAGAATTTGAAACACTATTCATCAGGCTGAATTTTAGTGTAGACTTTGATACAGCTGACTACCTGACTGGTGATTCAACATTAAGTGGAAACAATTTGTGTGAATAAAAGAGAATTAATTTGTACTGCCTACATTTGATGATTTCTGTTAAAACTGTTATGCTGCTCTACAAATATGTGAATCAAGTTCTAATTTGTATTACCTTATTGGACACCAAAAGCTTGTAGTACTTGCCACATTACTAAAGATTTTCTTATATCTCAATCTTCTACCACACACTCATTCTCCAAGAAGGCCCAGTTCACAGAAAACTTGAAAAAGGAACTTCCTCTCTTCCCTAATTTTTAATTACCCCAAATTTTCAATAAGCCAATTCTGTAAGGCTATAAAGAAAGTAAGCTGAAAGAAACTGAGTTTCTATAGCCTGAATAAAAGGATGTTTACAAGGAATGAAAAGAGACATTTAAAAGATAAATAGTTAAGCAGTTTTTCATTTCTGAAGCATTAAAAAGAAGAGTTGTATATTTTACTTCAGTAAATTCTCGTATTTTCTCTCCCCTTTTAATCTGTTGAATTTTTATTTCTATTTTCTGTGACATGAAGGTACAAAGTAACTTATTATCTATGTAAAGTCTTGGTCTTCCTCAAACTTGAAGTTTGTCACTTTCATTGTAGCAGAGTGGAAATCGTGTGCTGGTGTCAGAATTAGTGACCTGGATTTGAATTTCATCATTGACCATTCCTAGGTAGACCCTACTCATTTGTTCACTAGAGCTTCGGCTTCCTCGTATGCAAAACTAAGATTAAAAATACTTGTCCTTGTTGGGTATTATCAGATGGTAGACAGCGGTCCTCACAGTCAGGAAGCTATGAATTCAAGCTTCAACTCTGACACATACTTGCCAGAAGACCTTACCTCAGAAGGTAAGTGATTTATAACTTTTCAAAGTCAGTTGCATCCTTTGTAAAATGGTTACTGTGTTACAGTAACTATGTTACAGTGTTACAGGGAGGAACAGATAACGTGTACAGTGCTTTATAAACCTCAATGCATTAGACCAATGTTAATTATGTTAATGTTAATATGATTTTAATAAATTATCAGTTCTGATAGCCTGATTTAATCTTACTTTCTAGAAGAGAAGTTCAGGACATTAGGATCAAAGACAGTCTCACTTTAATTTTTTACTTTTCTTAACTCCAAAATGTATAGAAAAACCTAAATTCTGAAGAAAAGTATATGTAAACATTTAAGAAAATAGCTTTAATTACATTTTCATCTTACTTTCCAACAAAAAGCAGTCAGTGACTTCCTTTTCAAGGCACCTATGCGTTTTAATAGCAAACTTGCTTGTCTTTATGTTACGTAAAATCAATCATCTTTGACAGAATCCTTTAAGTGTCTTAAAGACACATCTGGAAAAGCTTGTTTAATCAAATGCCATGTGCACAACTGGTGATAATAGTCTTATCATTTAAATTATAAATAAATCCTTGCCCATCAAGATGGAATTGAATAAGACCAAAAGCTACAAAGTAGTTGTAGGAATTGAGTATACTTAATTTGAGTATACTCAATACAGGATTGAGTAATCCTGTGTGCATTTTTTAAAAATTTTTCAAAATAAGTTCTCTTGAAGCCTAATTTCCCCAATATTTCTCTCCTTATTCCTCTCAGAGAGCCATCCCATATAGCAAATATTTTTAAGAACAGAAAGTGGAAAAAACCCTTAAGTAATGAATACATTGAAAAAATGTGAAAATATGTGCGATATGCAACATATATATTTGTTACATTCTCACCTCTGCAAACACTTGGGAGAATCTTCTCATATCTCTTTTGTCCCAGCCATGATTATTCTTGGTGTTTTTACAACATTCACTTTTCATTTTCTTTGTGGTTGTTATCCCCATTGACGTTGTTGTAGTCCCTGTGCATATGGTTTTCTTGGCTCTGTTTAATTCATTCTTCTTCAGTTCACATAAATCCACTGTTCTCTGTATTCATCACATTAAATATTTCTTAGAGCACAATAATATTCCATTACATTAGTATACCAGAGTTTGTTTTTCAGCCATTTCCCAATTGATAGGAATATATTTTGTTTCCAATTCGTTTCTTTTCTTTTTTTCTTCTCTCTCTCTCTCTCTGTATTTTATTTTTTCCAGTTACATGTAAAAACAATTTTTAACATTCATTTTTAAAACTTAGAATTCCAAATTCTCTCTTTTCCTCCCTCCCCACCCTCCCTCCATTGAGAAGGCAAGCAAATTGATATAGGTTATACATGCGTAGTCATCTGTATGTAATTTTTTTAAAACAACAAAGACTTTCATTAAATTTCATTTAAAAAATTTCTTGATAAGCTCACATTTTTTTGAAAAGTGCTCTATTTGACTTTTAATTTCCTATTCAGGTTTTTTTTTTTTTTTTTACTGAACAATAAAAAGGATGGTGGGAAATGTCACAGTACATCTTAATACAACATGGTGGGAAGCAAGATGTGGAGTGATTGTTCCTTTCAGTGAAGACTTGATCTCTTGGATGTGGGTCCTCCTACCAATGTTGCAGATTTCAACTCATGTATACCTTCTCCTGTGAAGTTTTTGTCTGTCTAGTCTCATCTGTCTCATCTTCTGAAAGATCTGGCCATGAGCTGGGAAACCTGTACCACTCAGGTTGCCCATCTGTTATCCGTGGATCTCACTATGTCACAAACCTACCTTCCTTTTAAGTCAGACAGACCTTTGGGAGTCTCTAGATCCCCAGATCCCATATTTTTTCCACTGAACTATGCTGCGTTATCACATTAAAACTAGCTTTAAGGCAGCTTTGAAAGTTCATTATATTCATATTCTAAAAAGAAATCCAGCAAGGAAAACTAAAGACCATTTAAGAGCTAATCCATCTCCTTTTTTATTACCTTTGCAACTCTCTGGAATCCCCACACCCTTGAAACTCCAAATTATGGGTGCCTTATGGGTTAGAATCCCCTAGTCTAAATCTCAGCTCCTGATTCCCTACCAATAATTTAGATTTTATTGGTCACTCAGAGGACTTAGTTCGAAGCAAAAACAAATAGTTGATAAAATGGCATAGTAATAAAATATTCCTCCTATAAACCATAAATACATAAGGCCCTAGTGGAAAGAGTGGACATACACGGAAATCAAGTATGGGACACACATAGATAAGGAACATTGTGGTGATGCATCACCAGGGCCTGCACATGCTGGGAGAGAATGGAAGCCTTTCTCGTTGCAGAGCTGCTGATATCTTCTGATGCTGTTGTCATGCTGATCCTGGAATATCTGTCCCAACTGGTCTGCAGGATCATCCCATACTGTGGATGCTGTGATTAGGAAACCTCTTTTCTATAGGGCAAGACTAGAACTCTTTCAGACTTCCTAAGGCTGAGCCTCCCCTGTAGTCTTCAGAATTAGGGCTAATTCTAGGTCTCTGTCCCCTGGAGGATGTTTGATTAATAAGCCTTTTTCTGAGTGGGCAAGGGTAACAGCCTTCAGTCAGTCCTCTCAATCAACCTTCTCGTAGGAGGTAGAGACAGATGCTAAAGATAATGTCACACCTGCTCTTTGAACATCTCCTTCTTCCATTGTCTCTTTGACTCCTGGAATTTAACTGTCGTATGACTTATGATCAGAAATAAATTTTAATTCTTGGTTCTTAGACTACCTCATTGGCCAGGGCAAACATCTTCAAAGCTTTACTTTTTCAAATGGAAAAGGACACAAGGGAAAATGTGGTGAGGAAACTGCTTCCAATCTTTCCCTTTTATTTCTGGGTTCTATGCAAATCATAAAGGCTAGACCAGGGAAGAAGACTGGAAAAAAAACCCCAAACTTTGTTCTATTTCTGCACAGCCTGGAGTCTCTATGATCTCCCAATACCTTTTGGTAGCGTTTCCTTGGGAATTTCTGTGGGGAATTAGAATTATTTCCTTAATGTTCTCCAAATACACCTCATTGGTTCTTAGAGCTGTATCTCCTTTCTCTGAGATTACTCTCAGCATTTTTTTTCTAGCCTATAACATTTTTCTACATCCTTTGAGGCCCAGCTCAAACCCCAGGTACTTCAGTAAGTTTTCCTTGACTACTATTATAACCTAGGTTTCAGGCCCGCAGCATTTGTATAAGATTCTCTTCACTGGTGAAAAGAGTAATGCTTCAATGCCACCCCTGAATGAGGATCTGGGCATCAAGTGAAAGTTTTGGAGAGGGGAGACCTTTATTCCTACTTTGAGAGAGAACACTCACAGCTGCCCCTGCATGTCTCCATTCCAAGGTCTGCACTCTTTTTTCTCATATTTTTCCCTAAAGAGAATCTGGAATAATGTGAAAGAATATCCTTACTCTCTCCAAAGTTTCACATCACCCTGCCCCTCATGTAGGAATGTCATCATTTCTTCCACAAATGAAGTCTTATGCTTGAAGCTTGAGTTGCACTATAGCTCCCTTCTTTATGAATTACTCTAGTATTGATATTGTCATACCATTTTACACTTAATAATATGCTGTTTTATATTGTCTACTATTGATTTATGTCATTTAGTATATTTCAACCAGATTGGAAGCCCCTTGAAGGAAGGGACAATGTCTTACACCTTTTTACCAATACGATACCAATCACAGTGCTAACCACATAATATGCCCACAAGAAATACTTCTTGATTGATTATATGCATTATAGATATTTGCATTTGCTAATAATAGTTCATTTTCTCATATCTTAAGTTTTGTTAAGTTAAATTTAAATTAATTTAAAATAAATTTAATTTATTGTTGCACTTTGTCTTTACATCACCTTCATTTCCAAACACATCCTACTCAGAAGCAATAAAGAGAAAAGAAAAAGATAAAAAAGATATAATTCAGCAAGACCAACACATCAACTGAACCTGAGAGTATGTGCAGTGTTCCAAATCTGATCTCCTACTCCAACAAAGAAAGGTGATGAGGTACATTTTTTCATCTTTTCTAGACCAAGCTTAGTCATTATGAACACATAGTGTTTGGTTTCAGTATTTTTGTTCATTCTGATTACAGTGTTGTGGGCATTTTTATATGGTTTGCATGGTTTCGCTTATTTCACTTTGCGTCAGTTCATATAAGTCTTTCCATACAAGTCTTCTCGGAAATTTTCATACTCATGATTTTTCATTGCAGAATTAGTTTTTCTCCAATCTATGGGCATTTACTTGACTTCAAATTTTTTGCTACCACAAAAAGTGCCACTATGAAGAAGGTATGTGAACACTTTAAATTTTACAAAACACCTTCCTCATGTCAATTGGGTTGAACAAATATTACAATCCCCATTTTACAAATGAGAAAACTGAGGCTTAGAGGAGTTAAGTGACTTGCCCAAGATCACACAAATATTAGGTGCCTCCAAGTTCAACGTTCTTTCTATTGCACCAAACTATAGAATGTATAAGTAGGACAAGGGATGGCCTGAGACATGTAGGTAGAACTGACATGGTTTTTATAGGCAGATAAAAATCTCTAAAGTTTTAAGTAACTGTTTTTTGGAATTACCTTCAAGGTGATCACAATATACCTTTTAGTAAATAGCCTCATGTGTGTTTTATCTGAGTGCTCTGATCTTGCCTAAAGATATTAACTTGGGAATTGGCAGTATATCAGAGTGGTGAGCTTCTGCTTGACACCATTGGCTTGTTCTTTGAGTAGGCTCATTGATGAGCCACTGCCCCACAGTTCTCGCTGTTCCTCCAGGGCGATGTCATTTTCTCATACTAGCTATTGCTTTCTCTCCAGATGGCAGAGACATAATGGGAAACCTTCCAAGTCTCAGCTGCCATACTTGCCAGGGGCAGCCCCGTTGCTGCTCAGTACAAAAACATTAGCGAGGCCTTAATTAAGCAAGTGTTTTAAGGAAAGAGGTCTTTCTATGCAGTAGAAATGTTTCATTTGAGAAGTATGATGTAACCAACTTTGAGATTTTTTATTAAGCTAAAAGAAATATTGTGAATTATGTATAAAATTCCTTGGTAAGATAGTCAATCTAAAATCAACATCGTGTAGCTTTGAAAATGATGCCTTGTTTTTACATGTTTGTTATTACATGTTTTTTTAGTAAACTGTAAAATGGAAATTCATGGTTTTATATTGAATCCTCATTTTATGAAGTGCTGTGTTCTTGGAACTGTTCTCTTTTTTTGTCTTTTTTTTCTCTTTAAGCTCAAAATGAATGAAAAATTATAAAAATCAACACCGAATAGAAGTGAACAAGTAGTAGAAATTTACAAAGAAATTTGAAATAATCTTGATATGCCCAGTTCTACAACAGCTTCTTCTGTGATCTCACTTTGTGACAATCCAGGCAGCTACGTTGCCTAGGAAGAATTGAGTGCGAATCTGAATTCAGATACTCACTAACTGGACAAACCACCTAACTACTACCTGCCTCAGTCTCCTCATATATAAAATGGGCATAATAATAGCACCTACCTCTCATGGCTATTGTGAACAAATGAGATATAAAATATTGTAAAGGGCTTTGCAAACTTCAATGTGCTATATAAATACTAGCTATTATTATTATAAATTCCTCAAAAGATGTCTCAAAATCCTGAAAATAAAACCCTTTTAAAATACTAAGTTCTCTTAAAATTTAAAAATAAATAGTGTCATGTATAGGAATGGGAGTTATCAAGGAAGAAGTAGAAGTGAAAGGAAGAGAAAAGGGAAAAGAAAGAAAAAAGAAGAAAAGAAGGAAAGAGAAGGGAAGAAAAAGGGAGGAAAGAAAAAGAGGGGAAAGAAAGGTAAAGGGGGAGGAATTGTGAACATGAGGAAGAAGAATTGTGGTTGTGTGGTAGTGACTCAAAAAGAAATGAATACAAGAATGACTGTGCATCAGGGAGGTTAAAGGTGAAGTCAGAAAGCATCCATTTGTCACAATCAGAGGCAGCTTCCTTCATCACTCTCTCCAGCCTGCTCTGCTGCTTGGCAGTTGCTGATCAATATGTCAAAGGTTGCCAGAAGGGAGGAGGGGAAAAACCAAGAAGAGAATATTACATTTGGCAGTTAGGAGGTCATGTTGGTGAGAGCCCTGTCTATCAAGTGGGGCTGTAGGAGTCCAGACTGCAGAGATCTTGAGAATCTGGGTGTTGCTCTGTGGGTGTGTTTTTTTTTTTATTTTGTTTTGACAAATTCACTTGTGTAATATCTTAGAAAGGACTTTTTCCTCCCATTTTTATAACAATATTACTCATCCTTCTTTTGACAGTTACTACTTAATCATTCTTATTCACCAAGCATCTTTGTGATATCATTTCTAATTAATTGTAGCTTTTTTGCTGACAAACTGTTTCATCCCTTGTAACTATTATTATTAAAAAACACATATTAAAAATACATCAGTTTGGTGGATTGAAGACATTGAAATTTATCACTTTTGACTGAGGTTATAAAGGTCCAATAATAATCCTTTCTTTGGCAAAATTCCCAGTAATACCAATTTGGCTTATATCTGAATCAAGGCTGTAAAATCTTTTTTAATCTTTCTGGACTTGAAGCAACCTATCATTGTTTGATATGCAGGCTTTATCATTGCTTCCCTTCCCTTTCCTTCACAAATTATGAATCAATCAATTTTTATTAAGCACCTACTATGTGCCAGGCACAGTGTTACATTCCTATATTCCTTCATGGTAATCTCATCCCCCTTCTATGGTTTCAATTATTACCTCTATGCACATTCATATCAGTTCAACAATTATTTATTAGCACCTAATGTGAGAATCATTCTAGGCTAAGTGCTGGTTAGCTAAAGCATAGTTCCTCTCCTCACAGAGCTTATATTCTAGTGGAGGATAAGGCACATATACAGATAATGTAACACATGATCAGTGGATATAGAGCAAAATGCTATATGAGATCCAAAGGTAGGGATTTTTGGAAAGAGAATGAGTCATATAGGTGGGAATGGTAGGGAGTTCTAGAACTGAATGTATCTATTAGTAGTGTACTTGGTTGGGTAATATGTTCTGAGCTCAGAGATGAATCTCATTTTTATTCTTTGCCTGTTCTAATAAATATGCTACGAGTTTGAGTGTTTACTAGGAACTTAGTGCTTACTGATGAACTGTGGATGCCCTTGTGAGAGCTAGAAATTAGCCCAATACCAGCGTGCCCATGGACACTGTCTATAGAGGGGCAAACTTGAGCCAGACTAATGTCAATGGAGACGAGTTTCCCAAGAGTGAACCCAGTTTCATAGCCAGGTGAAGGGGAAGCTCACTTGACAGTTGGTAAGTTGTGCTTAATGACTTAGATGAAGTTACAGAAACAACTCAATTTGACTTCTCAGACACATCTAATCATTTTTTTCTAATCATAGACACTTATGTATGGTTCTTCCTGTTCCTAGATTGTAAGCACCTTGAGGGAAGGGACAATATCCTTTTTTGTCATTGGGTTCCTGTTGGCTTGTAGATTATATATGTTCATTGAATTAAATTGAATTAAGTGGACAGGGTTTTCATTCCAAGCAGTAAGAAACTTGCTCTGCATTGTTGTTCTTTGCCAGGGAAAACAGAATTGCACAATAAGAAGAATAATTTTTGTAAGCTTGAATATCTAAGAAGTTGGTTGCCTCCTTTTGTGTCACTGAAAAAGAATGTTTCTATGAAACAGTGAAGAGTATTATTTCTCCTAAGGACTCAGTTCTGAGAATCCTGAGCAGAGAGGAATATTCCAGCTCCTCAGAATCAAAATCTTGTAAGGTGTTGGAACTGAAAGGGAACTCAGAGGCCATTAGTTCAATACATAGTCAACAAGAATCCTATCTGCAATACACTTGATCATTCTGGGTCAGCCAGTTTCTTCCTGAAGTCCTTTAATGAGAGGGAATCTACTACTTCTTGGGTGATCCATTCTACTCTGGGAGGCTCTTGCTAAAATTAATTTTTTTAGTCTGTTTTAGGCTGTTTTCTGAACCCTGCTGGTTTAAGGGTGATTATCAGTAGTAACTGTTGCTGTTTCCCTCCCAGCCTGATGTCTTTCTTTTTCTTTGCCTCTTTAAAGGGGCTGTCCCCCAACTACTTCTTAAGCAGGCCTATTCACTGAATGGACGTTACCTCACCCTATGTGAGTACCAGAATTGGCCTTGGCCTAAAGGGCCCAAGGTCTCCCATTGCATCCTGGGCCATCTCCAGTCATCCTGATGAATATCTTGTCATTGGATCCAGATGGCTCAGGAGGAGAAAGTGAGGCTGGTGACCTTCACAGTCCTCCCTCACTCAAAACAAAGTCAAGTGCAAGTCATATCATTATTTCTCTGATGGCATGGTCTTCTTTGGTAACAAAGGATGAACACAACAACAATTTTTTTTAGCCAAGTCTAAGTCTGCCTTCTGAAACTTCTATCCGTTATTTCTGGTTTTGCCTAAGACCAAGTAGACTTTCAATTGCTCTCTTACACACTATAGCCCTCCAACATTTGGAGATAGTTATCATACTAGGTGGTGCAGTGGATAGAAAATTGGGCTTGGAATTGGGAAGATTCAAGTTCAAATCCAGCCTCAGATGTGTACTAGTTGTGTGACCCTGAG
Organism: Notamacropus eugenii; assembly: GCF_028372415.1. Taxonomy (NCBI): domain Eukaryota; kingdom Metazoa; phylum Chordata; class Mammalia; order Diprotodontia; family Macropodidae; genus Notamacropus; species Notamacropus eugenii. Next base: position 331,107,018 of record NC_092877.1, read on the forward strand.
CAAGTCACTCAACCACTATCTGTCTCAGTTTCCTGACCTGTAAAATACGGATAATAATAGCACCTTCCTCCTAGGATTGTTGTGAAGATCACATGAAATAATAATTCCAAAGCACTTAGCACAGTGCCCAGCACACGGTAAGTGCCATATAAATGTTAGCTATTTTTATTATAATTTTTATTTATTGTGGTTATATATTATATTTATTATTTTATTTATTGTTGTATTTATAAATAATAAATAGTAAATAAAATTATATAACATTGATTTACTGTAATTTTTATTATAATTTATTATCATTATTGCATTCATTCATTCGTTCATTCATTCATTCGTTCATTCCTAGAGGCAACTAGGTGGCACAGCAGACCAAGCACTCAGCCTGGGGTCAAATTCAGTCTGAGACACTCACTAGCTGTGTGAACCTGGGCAAGTCACTTAACCCTTGTTTGCCTCAGTTTCCTCAACTGTAACATGGGGATAATACTAGCACCTACTTGGCAAGGTTGTCATGAGGACCAAATGAGATATATTTGTAAAGTGTTTAAGATACAGTAAGTGCTTAATTATGTTTATTTCCTTCCTGTCTCCCCTGCAATCTTCTCCAAATTAATCTTCTTTTTTCTAATTCCAGTTCCTTCAACTGATCCTCAAATGGCATGTACTTCACCCTTCTTTGGACATTCTTCAGCCTTCCCTAACTTGTACTTGTAAAACTAGTGTTTTGAACCCAAATTTAATTACTTCAATTATATTTAATTCCATTTCATTAAATTTGGTCCAATTTTTCTTTATGTATTCTTATTGTAATACAATGTGTCAGCCATCCCTCCCAGCCCTGTGTCATATGCAAATGTGATATGTGTATCAATAGGGCAATGTCACTGTCACAACATCAAAGTTACTGATAAAAAATGGTCCAGGGTCAAAAACAGCTCCCAGGAGCACTCCACTAGATGTCTTCTTCAAAGCTGATAGCAAAACGTGAATGATTCTTTTTTGGGCTTGGGCAACTAGGTGGTGCAGTTGATAGAGCACCAAGCCTGGAGGCAGGAAGACCTGAGTTCAAATATGGCCTTAGATGCTTACTAGCAAGTTACTTGACCTTGTTTGCCTCAGTTTCCTCATGTGTAAAATGAGCTGGAGAAGGAAATGACGAGCCACTTCAGTATCTCTGCCAAGAAAATCCCCAAAGGGGTCACAAAGAGTCAGACACAACTGAAAATAACTGAACAAACAGAAGAGTCAGATGCAATTGAATGATAACAACATTCCTGGAAGCATACTGTGGTGGAAAAAGCACTTACTCTGGAGTCCAACTCCAGCTCTAATGTTTACTACCTGACCATAGCCAAGTCATTTAACCTCAATAGGCCTCATCTGTAAAATGAGGGGGGGGAGTGGACTAGATGACCCCTGAGGTCCCTTCTGCTCTGTATTACAATCTTATGAACTAGTTTGCAGTCCACCTCACTGTACTATCATCTGCCCAGATAATTTTGTCATATACACAAAAATTGTGTAGGAAACAGACACTTTGTTAAAAGCTGGGTGAGTTCCAACCATCGCAGGCCACTCAGGTAACGGTCAGGAAGGAAATGTAAGGGTTTGGATGAAGCTCTTTGTAATCTCCACTTCTTATAGATGTTTACTATCTACTTCATGCTGCTTTCTAGCATTTTGTCAGGACTTCAGTAATGTCAAATAAAGACATTGATAAAAGATGCTTTCTCAGTGGAGTGATCAGCTCCTTCAACAGACACTCTCAAGCTTGTTGGTGGTGGCCTCTATAGGTCAGACCTATTGGGTGTATGGGGGTGTTTGTTGGGAGGACTAGCACCTCTGGTGTGAAGGCTGGTTGAGCTCTTTTCAGGGATGCTCATCCACCTTTGACTTCCACTTGGCACACAACTCTTACCTGTGGCTCTAAGAAACTGTAGCATGCACAGCAGCCACACCCTAGTAAACTATCTCTGCAGCGAGCTAACCCAGGTTGAAGGTAACCAGCAGTCCTAAAACCCACTGGTGAATTAGGGGGTGTCTACCCAAAGCATGTGAAGACTTCCCTGGCGGAATGGGTGGATGAAAACAATTTGTTCCAATGGCTATGAAGGTGACTGAAGCAGGCGCTGTGCAACCCTTAGAGCTTGGTCAGACACCAAAGAGGCCAAGGTCATCCACTGCATCCTAGGCCATCCCCAGTCATCCTAACCTTTGTCTTGCCACGGAGACTTTGATGACTCTGGAAGAGAGTGAGGCTGATGACTTTGTGCAACTCTGCTTCACTTCAATCCAATTCATGGCACAAGTCAAGACATCATCTGTGATGTCATTGGTCCTCTTGGAAAACAAAGCACCGGCAACAATCAAACAACAGCATACCTATGGGGTAAGTCATTTAACTTCCCTGGGCCCCAAGTTCCTCAACTATAACAACAAGGGACATGGCCTAGATGACCTCTCATCCCTTACAGCTCTACGTACGTGATCCTAAGACCTGTCTTCTCTTCATTTTTCCCATTTACTACTGTCCTGCCTTTTAACCCTTGGGTACGACTCCATCTGCCTTGGTTTCTTTTTCTGTAAAATGGGGATGATAATAATAACATCTACTTCCCTGTGTTGTCAAGAGGATAAATGAGTTAATATTTGTAAAGCACATTGTAAACCTTATAAATACTAGCTGTTGTTATGATGATGATTAACCACTGGGCCATTTAGCTGCATCTTTGCATGCAAAGCAGCTGTTATTGAGATTAAAAATAGTTGTCATTCAATTGTTTGACAACTATTGAATGCCTACTAGGTGTACAACCCTGTGTTATGCCCTGAAACATGCAGAGCTGGAAAAGACATGGTGTCTTCCCTCAGGGAGCTTATGTTCTAATAGTGGAGAAAATACAAATAACTATAATGCAAGACCATGTATTATATTGATTGACTGACACGTGTCATCTGAATCTAGAAGGGGAGAGATTCCTTCTGAGGGGTCATCGACGGGCCATTTTGTAAGAGTTCAGTTCAACTATATTTCAGAGGTAGCATTTTGATAGGTAAAAATGGAGAAAGGAGAACGTTCCAGGCAGAGGGTGGGCCAGAAGCAACGTTTCAGAGGAAGGAAAATAATAATTCCTATTTGATACACAGTGAGTTTTCTAGGAACTCTGAATCATCCATCTAGAAGTCTTAGTACCTCAATGGCTTATTGTAAAGTGATAAAGTACTGAATCGAAGAGGCAGCTGTGGGGGCTGCAAAGAAAGGGTGGCTTATGAAGAACATCAAAAGCGTTTCCTCTCTCCACTCCATCCTCCAAAGAACTGCCACAGTGACTTCCCTCAAGTGCAGGTATGGCTGAGTCACCATACTCAGTAACCTCCAGCAACGTCCAATTTATTCTAGGATCAAACGTTGCTTCATCTTTAATTCACTCTTTTTAAAAAGTTCTATTTGGGGGTAAGTTTCCATAAGGTTACTTTAGGGCTTAATTATTAGTGCAGGAGTAGAACTATATAATTTAGAAATATACGTACATTGGGTGGGCTTGTTCAGTATTTTCTTTTTTCTGGTGTCTGTGGAATCAAAATGTTTGGAGAACGATGGAGTGTATTCTCTCCTTTTCCTTTCATCCCTGGTGGGAAGCAGAGGGGGAGACTCGGGTCAATCAGCAAGCACAAATGGGAGCAATGTTGGCGTCCTGCTTTATCAGGGGCAAACCTTCCTTTCTGGGTTCCTGGGCTCTCTCTCTGCCTAATTCTCTTCCAGCTTTCCTACTTTCTGAGGATCTTGCATTCTGCTGGTGACAAAATAGTGATGCTTTTTCTTGCCCTTATTTTCTCTCCTGGTTCCCCTCTATGACCTGCTAAACTGTCTCAAATCATATTTGGCATCAGACAAATGAGGACAAAGCAGAAGTGCCCCAGGGCAGCTCTCCAAGACCCTAAACTGCCAGAGTTGTTGTTGGGAAAAGGGGTTTCCTTACCGTATTTTCCCTACACTGACAAAATTCCATTTAAAAAAAAACTCACCACAAAACAGACCCCTGTTGTAACCCTTTGCAATAAGGACAGAATATGATTCTCTCTTTAAAGCTCAGAAATTGACTGTTGAAGCGATATTTATCAAGTTCCTACTATGTGCATGGCCCTGTACCAGGTGAGCATTTACTAGTTTGGTTTTCTTTCCCATGGGGCACAGGGATGTTTGCATGAAAGTAGAAAGGCTGGTGTTCGTTTATGTGCTGAGTAGAATTCTTTCCAGTTAGAGGAGCCCATATTGAGATCCTCCCCCCAATCATGGGGGTAGCCTTGCAGGGGGCCATGGGGCTGACCCGCAATCTCCAGCATCCCCCACTGAAAGCAGCAGGTCCAGAACAAAGCTCCTTGCAGGGCTTTGCAAGGGGCCTACTTCAATTGTTTATGGGCTCTGTAAGCAGCTGCACCAGGGCAAATTCACCAAGTTCAGCAAGAGGGTGAGTTTTCTCCCCTCTGCCCTCTTCTGGAAGAATTGGGTTTTGGATGAAAAGCATGGATTTAGAAGGCTCCGTTTGCTGAGAAATTCTTTATAACTTACAAATACCATCGAAATCATTCACTCGGAGGGGTTTTATGAGTACTTTTCCTCATATGTAATTTTTAATAAAATAGATAATTTAGAGCTAAGATACTAGCTGTGTGACCTTGGGCAACTATCAAATACAAACATATAAACATATTAAATATATAAACATAAATATACAAAATAAATTAGAAATATAAATACATGAAATACATGAACACAAATATATAAATAACGTGTACGAAATACAAATGATGTTAAAATAGAATGTATGAAACATCCATAAAATCCCATACGTGATAAGGCACTTTGTCAACCCTACGGTACTATATAAATGCTGGTTGTTAGAGCTCGAGGTCATATAATCTTACCTCATCACTTTACAGATGAGGAAACTGAGACCTAGAGAGAGAGATTTGCCTGACATCTCCAGTAGTGGGAGGTGGATCTGGGATTCAAACCCAGGACTTCCGACTCCAAATCCCCCTCTTTCCACTACACAGATGTACCTGTAGAAATTGCAATAGTAAATGTTTAGTTTAATTCCTTCCTTCCTCCCCACCAAGAGTCTCCTTCTGAGTCATCAGTTGAATTTAATACATTTTTGACTCAGGGTTCTTAAATTTTCTTATGTCTAGATCTTTTTGCCACCTTGATGAAGCCTGTGTATGCCTCAGAATCATGTTTCATCACCTACATTCACAATTGAAGGAAACGCTCAATTTCAGTTAAAGGTTATTGGAAATAAAGATGTAATTTTTCCCACCCAAGTTCATGGGTTTGTGGAAATCTATACATGTTCCCTTTCAGGGTCGATGGATCCCAGGTTAGTAACACTTGTTCTAGATGAAAGATAAGGGAGTAAAGTTAGAAGATGAAAAGTAGGGGAGGTAGGAACTGCAAATATGTTATTTAGTATAAGAAAGCCTCAAGATCTTAGATTTCCATCTGTACTTTTGCACTCACTTGCAAATTGTCCTTAAACCTTATGCTTGAAGCAACTACCCGATAGCACTTGTGAAAAGTTTTGAAGTTCTGGGTGAAAAGGTGTACATACTACTAATTATACTAGCTTACAGTTAGGTGATGCATTATCCCAACAACTCAGTGAGGTAGGTAGGTAGGTAGTGTGAGGGTGATTACCGCATTTTACAGATGGAGAAGCCAAGTCTCAGAAAGGGGGAGAACAGAGTCAAAACTAGATTCTGAAGAGTTAGAGCAACTTCAGCTACCACCATTTTTACTTCTTAAAACAAAACAGATCCAGAGTGGTACACGGCAAGAGAAATTCTTATTGTGAGTAAAAGCAGACACTACGCATTGCACCAGCTAATTCAGCTACCTTAGGAAAGATGAATTCCAGTTGCCACTTATAACACACATGCTTCTGAGACATCTCTGCTGGAGTATTTACTTTAAGGCACGTGGTCACCAAGCAAGAGAAGAGAATGCCAGTTACTGAACCAATCCAGAAAGGAAAATATGCTAGCCCAAGTACCTATACTGCTCATTAAGTTACGTTATTTAAATTGATATCATAGCATCTGGAGCTGGCAGAAACCTTAGAGATCATCTAGGCAGACCCCTTTGCTTCCTTCTTTCTCTAACTTTTATATAGTACTTAAGGGCCAGGTTCTGTGCTAAGTACTTTACAAATACCTCATTTGATCTTCACAACAACCCTGGGGGATAGGTACTGTTATTATCCCCATGTTAGAGTTGAGGGTACTGAGGCAGACAGGTTAAATGATCAAGGTCATACATAGTAAATATCTGAAGCTGGTTTTGAACTCATGTCTTCCTGATTCCAGGCCCAGTGCTCTATCAACTGTGCCATGTTTCTTCCCTTTCCTTCCCTTTTCCCTTCTTTTCTCTTCCCTTCCCAATTAACAGAAACATACATATTTTTCCTTCCTCCATTATCTTTATCTCCAATGGGAAAAAAAAACAAACCTTTGTCACAAAAATGCAGAATCAAACAAAACATTGTCCACATCCAAGAATGCACATCTTATCACAAGTTCTAAGTCCACCATCTTGCTCTCAGGAGGTAGATAGCATCTGTTCACTGGACTCCTGGCTGGTCCCTGCACTGATCAGAGATCAGAAGTCTTTCAAAGTTTTCACTCCCTCATTTTACAGATGAGGAAACTGAGGCCCAGGGAAGTCAAAGTAAGGTCTGAATCAGGATTTGAACTCATGTCCTCTAACTCGATGTCTTGTGCTCTTTTCATAGTACCATACTACCTTGTGCACATTTTTTGGTTTGTTCACAGTAAATACAATGCCTTGTGTAGAGTGAATACTTAATAAACATTTGGTTATTTAATTTATATATTTTAAGAATTAAAGGGGCTAGCATTTTTCTAAAAGTATGGTTTAAAAAAATGATTTACTTTCCTGAAAAATGACTTTGGGAAGCAATAGCAAAAAATAATACAGCTTTAAAAAACATATTTTTATGTTCTCAGGCATTTTTTGGTCTAGACATTTCTCAGTTTAGTAGAACTTGTCTCAACTATGAGAATGGACAGACAACCTTTCTGTTCTGGAGCCACCAACATGAGACTGTGTTTCGGAGGCAAGCCCCAAACCTAGGCCTTCCTGATCCTAAGACTCATCTTCTATCTATGTAGCTGTGATCCTCTCCTGTCTGACTTTAATGAGGACAGTATACAATATTCAGGAGCTCCAATCCATGTGAATTATTTCATAAACCTCTCTTCTTTCGAACTAAAAATCACATGCCAGCTGAACAATGGAGTGAAGCGTGCTGCTTAGGAAATGTTCATCTCTAAGCTTCAGACAAATAATTAAGCCAAAGGCAGTTTAGCCAGACCTGGCTGTTTGTTTACTCTCCAAAATAGATAAAAGCCTCTTTAGAGTCATAGAAAAATGCTTTGGTGGCAGAGAAAGTCATACACATCAACAAGGTTCAGTCTCCTTTTTTTTTTTTAATAATATTTTCCCCCAATTACGTAGCAAGACAATTTTAACATTCATTTTTTAAAAAAGTTTTGAGTTCCAAATTTTTCTCCGTCCCTCCCTCCAACAATTTGATGTAGCAATTTGTAAGCAATTTGACATAGGTTCTATATGTTTTAGCCTCCTTCTTAAAAAATTTAAAAAAAGGCTTGCTTTCTTTTAGGCTTTTTACCTCCTTAGAGAGTTGCTGAAAGGAACGAGCTATAAAAAGACGACAATAAAGCATGTGGCGAATATTCAATATCTCCTCAAAGCTAAGGAGTAATAAGGCAAATGAAGATAATAAATTCAATGCCTGCTTTTATGGGTTGGAACCAATAAATCAGCACTAGCATTCTCAATTTGAGAATAGCTGACAACTCATTATAGCAGAGATGACTTTCAAGTATTTCGTAAATGATTACATGATTTTCTTTACACTAATGGAGAAGGGGAGACCACTGGTCATGTTGTTATATGAGAGATGAGATTCTCAGTCCTTAGCATCTTTCCAGCATTGTTCCACCAATTCAATTCAATGAATCTTTAGGTTTTCTTAAGCATTTAAATTTTTAAAAATTTTATTTTCAGTTACAAATACTCCTCCCTCTCTTCACTCCCTTCTCCAACCCGTCAACTAACCTTTATTAAACCCTTAAGGAAGAACACTTAAGGCCTCAGCTTCTAGAGGGGGGTTAATATACACCATATATTGGAAGGGGACCACTGAGGCTAAGATCCACTGATGAGCTCTGACTTCCTTTGAAGATCAGTTTTTAAGATGACTTTGGAAAGTTGAAATAGTTACCCAGAGAAACATGAGCCAATGAAAATGGCTAGATTGATGCCTAGATTTAATGAGAAGTCAAGATGCCAAGACCAGTCTCCCAGCTGCCGTTCAGAGATACTGGACCTTCCCTTGCTAGGGTCATTGGAAATTGCGCTGATAACTCTCTCGAAACACTGACTTTTTTTTAAAGCCAATAATAAACTGATCATGATGTAAACAGACATCTGCCCACACAGAATGTTATTTTTGCCAGATTCCTAAGTTACTTAGTCCACTTACTGATTTGAGTTCCAATGGATGTTCAGTAAAGCTGCCAAAATCTACAAGTATTTTAGCTAATATTGTAAAACAAAAAATTAAAATTCCGACATGAATGATCCTGTTAATTAAACAAAAGGAGGTAGGTCTAGATACCCAAAAGGGCAAGACAAGATTTCAAAGAGCCTTGCATGTGTTGTCTCAACAACAAATTATATTAAATATAATTAGAAGAAGGTGTAGAGGGTAGGAGAAAGGGAATTGATTAGAAACAAGCGCTAAGAGACCACAGAACAAACCACTGCCTCATAAACAAGAGCCTTTCCTGACAGAGCACTTGGGATCTTAATAAAATACTCATAATCTTTGTGTTTCTACAATGTTCTTTTCCTAGGAACTCAAGATCTCTTAACTCTTTGGCATAGACGGTGTCCAGGACTAGGGAGGTGATCAGATTCTGTTGAAGTCTGCCTGGGTCCAAGCAAAACTGGAGTATAGGCATATGTTTTATTGCACTTTGCAGATATACTGTTTTTCTTTTGTTTTACAAATTGAAAGTTTGTGGCAACCCTGGGTCAAGCAAGCCTATTCACGTCCTTTTCCCAACAGCATGTGCTCACATTGTATCTCTGTCATATTTTGATCATATTTCGAACTTTTTCATTATTTTTATATCCATTATGGTGATCTGTGATTAGTGATCTTTGATATTACTAATTGTAATTATTTGGGTCACTATGAACAGGGACTATATAAGATGGTAAAATTAATCAATAAGGGTTTTATGTTTTCTGACTGCTCCACATACCAGGCAATCCCCCATCTTTCACTTTCTCCTTAGGTGAATTGAGACTCTTTAAGCCTCCCTATACCTTGAGACACAACAATATTGAAATTAGGCCAATTAATAACCCTACTATGGATTCTAAGTGTTCAACTTTTCACTTGAAAGAAGAATCAATTGATGGGGCAAACTTCGCGGTTGTCTTATTTTAAGAAATTGCCTCAGCCACCCCAACTTTAAGTAGCCATTGGGAGCTGTCAACATCGAGGTAAAAACCTTCTACCAGCAAAAGATTATGACTCATTGAAGGCTTGGATGATGACTGGCATTTTCTTTTAGCTATAAAGTAGTTTAAATTAAAGTATGTACATTGTTTTTTAGATATAATACTATTTCACACTTAATAGATTACAGGATAGTCTATGTATTAAATATAACAAATAAAACTTAACTATAAGTTAACTATTAAATGTAACTTAAATACAAATAAACACTGAGAAACCAAAAAATTTATGTGGCTTGCTTTATTGTAATATTTGCTTTATTGCAGGGATCTGGAACTGAATCTGCAGTATCTCTAAGGTATGCCACGTATGGCCTCAAGGCTGCGGGTTCCCCACCCCTGAAACTAAACAGAGTGAGAGGAATGGAGGAGCTCAGTGTGATTTTGTGTGAAATGCCTTACAAAAGTCCCTCAGGCAAAAGGTAAATAGGACTCTTTTTTTTTTACTCAGGAAGAAAAAGAAGTTGCAAATGAGACACAGTTCTATACAAAACAGGTTCAAAAATGAAAAATGCATCCAGTAGTTATCTTGTCAGAATCAGTCAATCTGTATTTGTTAAGCACCTACCAGACACTGTGCTAGATTCTGGAAATACAAAGCAGAGAATGAATCAGTCCCTGCTCTCTAGAAGCTTATATTCAATGGCGGTGGCCAATATATACACATATGAATACATGAAGAGTAAGTATAAAATACAGGGCAATCTCAGGTTGGAGGGCATGAACAGTTCTAGGGTTCAGGAAAGATCTTGTATAGAAGGCAATGAGTGAGCTGAATCTTGAAAGAAGGAAGGGATTCTACCAAGCAGAAGTGCAAAGCCACAAAGATGGGGGTGTCATGCCACGTAAGGAACAGGAAGGCCAACATGGAGATACCATGTATTACAAGAGACTTATCTCTTGGCTATGACACATCTGGAAGGGAGGGACTTCTTGAAGGGAGAAAAGGACTCCTTGGGTGAGGCAATATAACCCCAGATTAGGGAATGAGGGGAGGTGTTTTATGACAACCACTTTAAATCTTAGTCCACTCTTCCTAGGGGGATCAAGTGGGAGTCTAGAGGGGAAAGTATTCTCTGGAGGATGTTATTATACTTTGATACTTTGTATCATGTCAGATATCACGTCTGAAACTTTGTGACTCCCTTTGGGATTTCCTTGGCAAAGATACTGGAGCCATTTACTTCTCCAGCTAATTGTACAGATGAAGAAACTGAGGCAATCAGGGTTAAGTGACTTGTGCAGGGTCATGCAGCTAGTAAGTGTCTGAGGTCAGATTTGAATTCAGGTCTTCCTGACTGTAGGCCTGGTGCTCTATCCATTACACCACCTAGCTGCCCATTTTACCTTCTTAGTAAATATCTTTTTGTAAAAGCTAATTTATGTTAAATGACTAATTGATATTTGGAAGATGTTAACTAGTTGATTGATATTGGGGTGAACACATCAGATCAGGGTTCATGGGGAACAGTATTAAAAATACCCTAACCCCTCAGGATTATCTCTGGAGCCCTAGAGAGAACAGTCCTCTGGGGAACCTGATGTACCAGTTTAAATGGGGATGAGGGAGTGAGTCTCAGAGCCTATGCTACACAGATTTCAAGAGGAAAGCCAGATTTGATTCTCTGTGTCTATGGGTTCCCCAGGTGCAGAGTGATAATCATTTGTATGTGGCTTTAGCCTGAGTACATTACATGTTGGCTTGGGTATCTTTTTACTCTTTTACCATGACAAGGACTTTGGGCACAAGGAAGAAAAAGGGATGGAAACCATAGTTTGTATAAAAGGTCATGTTTTGAGTGAACAAATGAATTCTGTTATTGTAACAGAATTCTATGAAAGGCAGTAACATGACCTAGTTGTGGCTATCATAGATGGCAAAACTTGAGATATGATACAAAGGTCTGTTCCTTGAATATGTTTGCCCCTTGGACCATGAGGGATATGCTATAGAAAGGTGAATTTTACTTTTGCCCAGATGGCCAATACTACTTTCTCTTGGTTCTAAACTTGTGATCTCAGCATTTTGGGGAACTTTATACATGGAAATTCCCTTTGTGGAAGCTCCTCAGCAACCCTGTCATAATTTCTAGGCTTAGAGAGTTGCCTAGAACATTGAGAGGTTAGGCGATTGTCCTGTGGTCACAAACCACTTGTCAGCACTTGAAGCTAGTTAGTTCTTCCTTACTTTAAGGTTGGCCTTCTTTCCACTATCCTGCTACCTTTCTCCTGTGATGAAGAAATGAAAGAAGAACTTGACTCCATTTGGGGTTTTCTTGGCAAAGATGCTGGAATGATGTGTCATTTCCTTGTCCAACTTATTTTAAAAATGAGGAAACTGAAGCAAGCAGGGGTAAGTGACTTGCTCAGGGTCACACAGCACAGCTCAAGACTCCATTAGCTTTTTTTCCCCTTTGGCCACAAATGATGACTCATATTGATCTTACAGTTCACTTGTGAACTTGATTTCTTTAAACCCAAGTAGAAGACTTTATCTTTATCCCTATTGAATTTTGTCTTATTAGATCCAGTCCAGTGTTCTAGCCTTTGTATCCTACTTTAGTCATCCATTGCTCAGCTTTATGTGATCTGCAAATTTTTCAAGCATATCATCAATGCCTTTATCAAAGTCATTGATGAAATTCAATAGCACAATGGCAAGCCAAGATTCTGGGGACATTCTACTACAGACCACTTCAGGTTAACAGAGAACAATTGACAACTTCTCTTTGAAATTCCAAAAAAGTAATGTCCAGTAATGTTCACACTGGTTGGGCTGATTATGGTTAATATGGGTGAGGATGGGCTGCCACATTTCTTCAAGATGGTGCTTCATACCTCAAAAGCATCTTTTACTATGACTAGCTTCTTCCATTTTGTAGAGCTTTTCTCTGTTTCAGAAAACCCCAAAAGGGGTCATGAAGAGTTGGACATGACTGAACAACAACCATATCACATCTTAACTTCTCTGCCATGAATGTGATAAAAATATACCTGGGGCCTGAGCTTGTGCTCCCTCCTCCCCCTAACCAGGCTGTCTCCTTGGCATCTACCATCCTTCTCCTTTCCCCAGTCTCCAAGGTTCACCAAGGCAGAGCAAGGTTGGAACACAGTATGTTTCCTTCTGTTAGCACAATTATGGCTTGAGCTAGCTACTAACTTAGTCAGGGATAATGCTGTGGAAAAGTAACAGAGCCAGGAGCCCAGGATGCATTGTGCCCACTGTTGCAGGGTGTCAGTTGCCAGTACTCTGGGCGCCTCTACTGCCTAGATGAAAATTAGACCCATGTAAGCCCTGGAGCTTGGAAATGTCTCTTGATTGTTCCTCATCTAGTGACTCTAGTGTAATAATGAACAGGAAGGCAGTCAAGGAGAATCACACTTAAAGCTAGAAAGATGAGAGCTAGGAGACTTGTTCAGGGTCATACAGCTAGTGATGGAGGTAGGATTTGAATCTAGGATAGGTCCTTTAGACTCCTCTGACACAATGGTAGCATCTATGTGTCCCTTCCCTAACTGTTCTGTGGTGATTCTTGGTGCTGTCTCCAGGTGGCAAGGGGATCAGCTTTTTGCTAAGACAGTTCTGACTGAATCTCTGATGTGGTCTTTGTTCCTGGGGGTATGGTTGAGAGCCCAAACAAAATAAGTCCAGACAGAGTTTCCAGAAATGCAGGGAGAATGACATCAAAGGCTGGATTATACAATGGCAGTCATCAGATCCCTAGCCAATTGACTCTGCTGACTTTCAGAGTCAATCCTTTCCTTCCTGAAAGGTGATGAAACCTCCCCAGAGTGTAGCCGGTTCTTTGGAAGTCTTAGGAGGTCCAGATGTTTCTGTAATGCCACAGTTTGAGCTTTCAGCTGACGCATCTAGACTTAGAAGCTTCGGGGCAGCAAGGGTCTCCACCCTTGCTTGATCTTGGGGAAAGGATTGCTTAGTTGGCAAGATTCCCCAAAGAACAAATGCCCCTGGTGATTGATGGCAGTGAACAATTCCATAGGGAGACAAGACATGACCCAAGTCCTTCTCTGAGACAGAAAAAACAGAAAGCCAAGACCAAGCAGAAGATTTCTTTGTAGTTCACAAATTCAGGTGGCTAGTCAGGGTTCCGCCCAAAATCTGGAAATCATCGGAGGAGAGCCACAGGATGCTAAAGGAATTCGAGATCATTCTGTAGGATGAAAGTGTTCAAGTTCTGTTTGGCCTCAGGGGGATGAACAAGAAACAATGGAAAACAGGAGGCAGACTTGGGTTTGATATAAGGAAGAATACTTTTAACAGAGCTGTTACTTCGGCAAATATTTATTAAAAACTTATAATGTGCTAGACACTACAAAAGCAAAAGATGTGGTAGTCTTTGCTTCGAGGTGCTTACATTTTGCTGATAAGACAGAACATGAACACAAGTTGGTTTTTTCCAAAGTGGGATGGGTGCCTCAGGAAGTGGTTTCTCATCAGTCAAGGTCTCTAAGCAGAGGCTAGCAGACCACTTCTCAGGGATGCTGTAGAAAGGATTCCCATTTAGGTAGGTGTGAATAGATGATCTTTGAGGTCCCTTCCAATTCTGAGATTCCATCAGTGGAAGTTTTTTGGGACCCCATTTGGGATTTTCATGTGACTCTATGACCCCATTTGGGATTTTCTTGACAAAGATACTGCAGTGGTTTGCCACTTTCTTCTCCAGCTCATTTTATAGATGAAAAAACTGAGGTAAACAGGGTTAAGTGACTTGTTCAGGGTCACACAGCTGGTAAGTGTTTGGGGCCAGATTTGAATTCAGGAAGAGAATCTTCCTGACTCCAGGTTCAGTGCTCTATCCACTGCACTACTTAGCTGTTCCAATAAAGGAACAGCTCAGAAGTGAAAATGTATAGGTAACACTCCTGATTTCAGGAATGAAAAATAGTTTATTAATGTTATTTACAAATAATTTTCTTTTCAGGTTAATGATAGGCACTTTATATTAAGTCCATGTACAAAAGAATAATGGACAGAATTCAGCTAACCAGTAAAACTGTTTATCCCAAGGTCTTTTGATGTGAGAGAAAAAAGTAATTAAATGGTTTTATCATGGAACTAGAAAATTGGCTGTTGAGTGAAGTGAGCAGAACCAGGAGAACATTATACACAGCATTCAAGGACTGTTTCTGATAGACTCAGTGCTTCACAGCAATGGAAGGACCTAAAATATTTCCAAAAGACTTACGATGCAAAATGCCATCCACATCCAGAGAAAGAACCATGAGTTAGAACACAGAATGAAGCAGATAATTTTCTCTTGTGTTATGTTTTGGTTTGGTTTCTCTCATGGTTTCTCCCATTCATTTTAATTCTTCTATGCAACATAGCTAATGTGGAAAAATGTTTAATAGGAATGTATATGTAGAGTCCATAGAAGATTGCATGCCTTCTTGGGGAAGGAGGGGGAGAAAATTTGGAATTATAGAAGTGATTGTTGAAAACAAATAATGAATTCGGGGGAAAAAAAGAAAATTGACTGTCATATAATTCAGAGTTTACTTCTTTATAAGGTTTCTTTAATTGGAAAAACATTTATTAAATGACTATAACATGCAAGGAATATATATGTATAAATAGTTATATAAATATATATGTATTTGCTAGAATGTATGTGTATTTCTATATAGATATAGACTAAAGGTTGAATGGTGTGATAGATAGAGGGGTCAGTCTTGGAATCAGGAAGATTTAGGTTCAAAAACTGCCTTTGGCTGTGTGGCCATTGAAAGTGACTCTGACAGTATCCGAAGACTTGTCTTGGACAAGTTGCTTGACCTTTGTGAGTGGAAGGAAGTTTCACACTGGGAGTTCCTTATAAAGTTATAATAGGGAGGAGCCAAGATGGCGGAGTAGAAAGACACACATATGCTAGCTCTAAAACCCACAGCTCACAAAATGCCTGTAAAGAAGAACTCCCAACAAATTCAGGAGCAGCAGAAGCCACAGAAAAACAGAGTAGAGGAGATTTCTGTTCCAGAGAGACCTGAAAACCTGATATGAAAGGTCCATTGCACACTGGACCCAGCGCAGAGCCCAACCCTGGCTTGGCTGCGTGGCACCTAGAGAAGCAGATCCGAGCAGGCTTCCGGGACAGAATCTCCAGCTGCAGCGCAGGTCCCCCTACCCACAGGTGCCGAAGGTTGGTGAGAGGGTCTCTTTGGCTGGTTGAGAGGGGAATGGGGTGTCCCCATAACTCAGGCCCCCTTGGGAGGCAGTAGCGGGGCAGTGGTGGACAGGGGCTCCCAAAGCAGGCAGGAGCTTGGATCTATTGTTGAAGGTCTCTTCATAAACTCCTTGAGGGAAATGAGCCCCGAGTGGCAGCCCTGCCCCCACCTGAGCACCTGAACTTAATCTCACACTGAATAGCAGCCCTGCCCCCACCCAAAGCCCTGAGGCTGGGAAGCAGCATTTGAATCTCAGACCCCAAGCTCTGGCTGGGAGGATCTGGAGGTGAGGTGGGTGTGGACAGGACACTCAGAAGTCAAGTCACTGACTGGGAAAATGCCCAGAAAAGGGAAAAAAAATAAGACCATAGAAGGCTACTTTCTTGGCGAACAGGTATCTCCTCCCTTCCTTTCTAATGAGGAAGAACAAGGTTTACCATCAGGGAAAGACACAGAAGTCAAGGCTTCTGTATCCCAAACATCCAGAATAAATATTCAACGGGCTCAGGCCATGGAAGAGCTCAAAAGGGATTTTGAAAATCAAGTTAGAGAGGTGGAGGAAAAACTGGGAAGAGAAATGAGAGAGATACAAGAAAAGCATGAAAAGCAGGTCAACACCTTGCTAAAGGAGACCCCAAAAAATGCTGAAGAAAATAACACCTTGAAAAATAGGCTAACTCAATTGGCAAAAGAGGTTCAAAAAGCCAATGAGGAGAAGAATGCTTTCAAAAGCAGAATTAGCCAAATGGGAAAGGAGGTCCAAAAGCTCAATGAAGAAAATAGTTCTTTCAAAATTAGAATGGAGCAGATGGAGGCTAATGACTTTATGAGAAACCAAGAAATCACAAAACAAAACCAAAAGAATGAAAAAATAGAAGATAATGTGAAGTATCTCATTGGAAAAACAACTGACCTGGAAAATAGATCCAGGAGAGACAATTTAAAAATTATGGGACTACCTGAAAGCCTTGATCAAAAAAAGAGCCTTGACATCATCTTTCATGAAATTATCAAAGAAAACTGCCCTGAGATTCTAGAACCAGGGGGCAAAATAAATATTGAAAGAATCCACTGATCACCTTCTGAAAGAGATCCAAAAAGACACACTCCTAGGAACATTGTGGCCAAATTCCAGAGTTCCCTGGTCAAGGAGAAAATATTGCAAGTAGCTAGAAAGAAACAATTCAAGTATTGTGGAAATACAATCAGGATAACACAAGATCTAGCAGCTTCCACATTAAGGGATCGAAGGGCATGGAATATGATATTCCAGAAGTCAAAGGAACTAGGACTAAAACCAAGAATCACCTACCCAGCAAAGGTAGAGGAAAAAATGGTCTTTCAGTGAAATAGAGGACTTTCAAGCATTCTTGATGAAAAAACCAGAGCTGAAAAGAAAATCTGACCTTCAAACACAAGAATGAAGAGAAGCATGAAAAGGTAAACAGCAAAGAGAAGTCATAAGGGACTTACTAAAGTTGAACTGTTTACATTCCTACATGGAAAGACAATATTTGTAACTGTTGAAACTTTTCAGTATCTGGGTACTGGGTGGGATTACACACACACACATGCACACGCACACACACATAGAGACAGAGTGCACAGAGTGAATTGAAGAGGATGGGATCATATCTTAAAAAAATGAAATCAAGCAGTGAGAGAGAAATATATTGGGAGGAGAAAGGGAGAAATGGAAAGGGGCAAATTATCTCTCATAAAAGAGGTAAGCAAAAGACTTATTAGTGGAGGGATAAAGAGGGGAGGTGAGAGAAAAACATGAAGTTTACTCTCATCACATTCCACTAAAGGAAAGAATAAAATGCACACTCATTTTGGTATGAAAACCTATCTTACAATACAGGAAACTGGGGGATAAGGGGATAAGCAGGGTGGGGGGGATGATGGAAGGGAGGGCAATGGGAGGATGGAGCAATTTGAAGTCAACATTCTTGGGGAGGGACAGGATCAAAAGAGAGAATAGAAGTAATGGGGGACAGGATAGGATGGAGGGAAATATAGTTAGTCTTACACAACATGACTATTAGGGAAGAAATTTGCAAAACTACACAGATATGACCTATATTGAATTGCTTGCCTTCCCAAAGAGAATGGGTGGGGAGAGAGGGATGAAGAGAAGTAGGAACTCAAAGTTATAGGAACAACTGTTGAGTACTGTTCTTGCTACTAGGAAATAAGAAATACAGGTAATGGGGTATAGAAAGTTATCTGGCCCTACAGGACAAAAGAGAAGATGGGGACAAGGGAAAGGAGGGATGATAGAAGACAGGGCAGATTGGTGATAGGGGCAATCAGAATGCTCGGTGTTTTGAGGCGGGGGAGGGGACAAATGGGGAGAAAATTTGGAACCCAAAATTTTGTGAAAATGAATGTTAAAAGTTAAATAAATAAATTTAAAAAAATAAAGCTATAATAACAAGTAAAAAAGGTTCAAGGCACTGTACTAGACTCTGAGTATACAAAGACAAAACTGAAAGTTTTCATTTACTTTGAATGTGTTCAAGATTATTATGAATGCATTTCAAGACATTTTTCAATGCTGGTATCTCTCTTTTCTAGTCTACTGCCATACCTAGGCCTGGGCAGAAAGGTTTTAATAATATAAGGTATCACAGTAACCTTGACTTTGGCCATTTATTCAATGAAAGAAACATAGACTCATGGGATTTCAGAGGTGGAAAGGGCCTCTCAGGCCATCGAGTCCAACTAATAACTGCAGAGGGATCCCCAGTACTATGAAGGTGGTAAGTAATCTAGCCTTTGCTTATATACCTTCAGGGAGGTCCACTGTTTCCTGAGGCAGCCCACTTAGGGGCATCTCTCATTGTTAGAAATCTTTTCCATCCATTAAGCCTGACTTTCCTCATTTTGACTTCTACCCACTGCTTCTTGTTCAGCATGCGAACACCGCCCCCCTCCCTCCCACAGGCCCAACAGAACAGTTTCATGCTTCTTCTATATGTCAGTCCTTCAGATACTTAAAGACAGCTATCCTCTCTTTTCCCTGGGATAAACATCTCTAGTTTCTTCAACCAACCCTTGCAGGTTGAATGTCTTCTGCACTCTTTCTAACTTAGCAATTCCCTTCCTAAAATCTTTAGGTCTAGGAAGATAAATTCTCACCCCCCTCCCAAAATAAATGAGGAATAAAAAGATTGAGGAAACATTTATGGTCAGGAGAAAAAAAAGTCTTGTATTTGAGGTCATTTCATTGGCTTCATCTCACAGGACCTTGTAGAGGTCGTTTGTCACATATCACAAACCTGTAACTCACATGAGAGCCTTGCTCAACAGAAAATGAATCCCATGGGGACTGGTCATTTTGCTTTGGAAAAAGATTTACCGAGCAACTGAGGAGTTAGGTAAACACACCTTGCCTTTTAATTAAGGAGAGACTTGGTGGATAATACATGTATTTATTATATTGTTTACTCCCATCATACAGCACTAAATTACATTTAGTAGTAGGTGGGAGGGTTTACAGGCATTGTATAGACTAGAATTTAAGAAACAGGCATGTGAGAAGAGCTTCTATAAGAGAAAAATGACTTCAGACTGTATTATTTGGTTTCCTATGTCTTAGGTGGAAGGTTGCGAGCTGAGGCAGAAAGTATGTTAGTGACCTAAACCCTATAGTATCTTGGCTTTACTGACCACTGGTTTGTTTTCTAACACTTCTGGGTCTTCAAAAAAAATCTGTTTTGTTACTTTGACTGTTCTGGTTTTCTACCTTTGATCCAGTGTTAAATGGTTTTTTAATTATTATAGCTTTTAAGGTATAGCTTAAGATCTGGTAGTGCACTTGGTTTTTCCTCCCATATCCACCCCTGTCCCCCATTTCTCTTGTTATTCTGGAAGTTTTTTTTTTTTTTTAGTATTTTATTTTCTCCAATTAAATGTAAAAACAATTTTCAATATTAGTTTTTAAAATTCTGAGTTCCAAATTCTCTCCCTCCTTCCCCACTCCCTTCATTAAGGAGGCAATTTGATATAGGTTATACATGTTAGTTATGCAAAACATATTTCCATATTAGTCATGTTGTAAAAGAAAGTATAGATTATAAAGAAACAGAAATAAAGTAAAAAAGTCTGTTTCCATCTTCATTTAGGCGACGTCAGTTCTTTCTCTGGAGGAGGATAGCACTTTTCATCACCAGCCCTTTGGGACTGTCTTGGATCACTGCATTGCTGGGAATAGCCGAGTCCTTCACAGCAGATCATCAGTCTACCATGGAGCTGTTACTGTGCACAAGGTTCTCCCAGTCCTACTCACTTCCCTTTGCATCAGCTCAGGTGAGTCTTTCCAGGTTTCTCTGAGAGCATCCTGCTCATCACTTCTTATTGCACAAAGTACTCCTTCATTATCATATACCACAACTTGCTCAGCCATTCCCCAACTGAGCGACGTCCCTTCACTTTCCAATTCTTTGTCACCAGAAAAGAGCTGCTATAGACATCTTGTACATGTAGTTTATTTTCCTTTTTTTAATAAACTCTTTGGGGATACAGAGCCAGTGGTGGTGCTGCCAGGCACAGTATAAGCACGGTTTGATGTGAGGGTTAAATCTTAATGATGCTGCCAAATACCAGCTAGCCAGCTGCTGCAGGGCCCTAGTTCTCTGCCTGGAGCAGGTATTCTGATCTCTGGGATTTCCTTGCGTTGCTTGAGGTAGCACCCTGGTATTTTCTTTTAAAAAAGCCACACTTCCAGAGCATGGCGATGATCCTGACCAGCAGCAGAACTCCACCAACGCTGCTTCCCAGGATGATGGGCAAGGTATGGAGCCTGGGGGCCTTCAGCAGGATAACAGTGATCGAGCTCCGGAGGCTGCCCAGCCCCTGGCTCTCGTACACACTTTCGGGGAAGGAGATCTCAGCGGGCAGGTACAGTCTGGACAGGGTCTTGGCCAGCTGCGGCGGGAAAGGAGGGTCAGGCAGGTGGGGGCCGCTCTTATTCTGGAAGTTTTTGTTAATATTTTGTCTAGTTTGGTAGGGCACTCCATGAGGGAAGGGTTACCTCTCCACAATTACCCCATGCTGTGAATAGTTTTGCTTATTTAGTGTGTCCTTTTTGGTTCTAGGTGCAGGTGGTGAAATCCCCACTGGAACTAGGAGCTTGAGTCATGGTGACCTTGCGGGTAAGATTCCAGGCTGGTGCAGCCAACTAGCCCAGTAAGAAAGCTGCCAGAAGATGCCTGGCACTCAAGTCCAAGGGAGGCTCTAGATTTAGAACTTGGTACTGTTCTATATAGGAACTGACTTAAACTGTGACTCTAATCCTCTTCCCCTCTGTCTCCCCAGAATTGGAGTTGGTGGTGGTGGTAGGATTGTGTCTTCAAGTGTTGGGGGAGGGGGCAGGATGCTTGTAGGTTTATTCATGCTATTTCTTTAGAGTAAATATAAAAATTCCTTTGTAAAAGTTAATCCAATTTTTAAGTGGTTAAATGGAATCAAGATACAGGTTAGATAGAATCGATATGCCTATAATCAGAGGAACATCACTGATGGACAGCAGAGTTTAGACACCCTAGATCCCCTTAAGGGTACTGGGCAACCCTGGGGCAGGGGTGAAAGGTAACAAACAAGACCCTCAAGCAGTGGGGGCAGTATCACTGTTACATCTGCATTTTAACTGGACAAGTCTCTTGTTCCCCCAACTAGATTATAAGCTGCTAGAAATTTTATCTCAACTCTGAGTCTTCTCAGTGCCAAGCATGGCGTTTTGATCATAGTGGGTGTTGAGTGAGCAGTAGCCACTACAACATACCAAAATTTAAAAAAAATTGACAAGTGAAAAAATTTTTTTTTAGTATATCTATGTCCCACTAGAAAGGTACAGTGATATTGGAGTAATCTGTGGAGTAATTCTTATCTTTAAAAGAATGGAATTGATTTTATTGATTTTTATAGCACAGCCTTAACATGCACACCATGTAAAATTTAGCAGTTATCCTTAGGCAGTTCATTTTAAAAGTTGTTGATATGATTACTTGGGTGCATCATGAATGTTCTATTTAGATCTTTTAAACTTTGGGGGTTTATCCACCAACAAGAAACTATGATTCAATGTGATTCTCCCCTTCATAATAAATCATATCATCTGTGCTTTGCTTTATAGAATGGATCCTTTCAGCTCAGTAGGTACTTTTCTCAATAATACTGGTATTACATGTTACAATGACAGGACAAAGGTACTGGAGAATAGTTCTTTTCAAATGACAGATGTTTTATCAGACTTCCTTCTTCTCCTTTATTCCTTCTAGGTCTCTTACTTCAAAGAGTAGAATTATTAATGTTTCACTTTTAAATATCTGGGTTTAGTTCTGGAACATGCAAAAATTAAGTGAGATATCTCCCTACTAATGTTTTTAACCAGGTGGTATAATTCATGGTAGAGTAAATCCAGTGATTGATTCTAGGTCAGTTTCTTTCTTTTTTTTTTAACTGCATCTCTCCTTTTGATTGATCTTCAATCAATATTTTCCTTTGTTATTCCCTCATGAGAGGTAAGGGCAATTATTCTATCCGTTAGAATGATTTACCATTAGAATGCATTCTATCCTTAACCACTACTAGAATTCCTCATCAAATAAGAGTAATGGTATTTATTTAGTGTTGTAAGGTTTGTAAAGCATTTTAAAAATATCATCTCATTTTAATCTCACAACCACCCTGGGAGGTAGAGGATATTATTATCCCCATTTTGGAAACAAACTGAGGCAAAGGAGGTTAAGTAACTCAGGGCTGCAGAGTTAGTAAGTGTCCAAGGTCAGATTTAGACTCAGGGTCTTTCTGACTTCAACAGCTCTCTATCCATGGTCCCATCCAGCTGCCTCCAAAACCAAACTATTTGCTTGAATCCACCTATATATTAGACATAGCTTTTAGCTAAGTAACCTAGGCCAGACCTTTGTATTACCACAAAGTTTTTGGTTTCCATGTATGAATTTATTATTGGTTCATTTGCAGAATGGCTACAGGAGAAGTGAGATCCTATTTATTGAATAGTTTTACATAGAAGATAATCAGAAGTAATCTTTCAGTCTTGTGATTTAGGAACTGGGTAAATGGTTGATTCTAAAAGTGGAATGGTCTCTGTTCAGGGAGGGGAGTCATAGCCTCCCCACCCTTTTATTGGAGACCTTCAAGCAGAGGCTGGATGAGAACTTGCTGGCTAGGTTATAGTGAGGGAGGAGGGTCCTTGGAGATGTGTGTTGGACCAGATGTCTGATGATGAGGTCCCTTCCAACTCCCAAATTCTGTGATTCTGTCCATTACTCCCACCTACCCCTTCCATTACAGCTTTAAGATGGTGTATATATTCTTTTTTTTTCTTTTTAAACTTTATTACATTTTCAAATTTTTTACTTTCATTTTTAAATTCTGAGTTCCAAAATTCTCCCCTTCCCTCCAACTCCTCTCCTACCCATTGAGAAGGCAAGAAATATGACATCCATTATACATTTGAAGTCATGCAAAACACATATCCCTGTTAGCCATGAGGCAAACAACAAACAAAAAAGCATGAAAAATAAAAATAGTGAAAAGAATATACTTCAGTCTGTATTCAGAGTCCATCAATTCTCTCTCTGGAGGTGGATAGCCTTTTTCATCATGAGTCCTATGGAATTGCCTTAGATTATTGTACTGATCAGAGTAAGTCTTTCACACCTGATTATCAATTACAGTATTGCTGTTACTGTATACAATGTTCTGGTTCTTTACACTTCACTTTGCATCAGTTTATATGTATCTTCCCAGGTTTTTCTGAAACCATAACCTTGATCATTTCTTATAGCACAACAGTATTCTATCACAATTATATGCCACAACTTGTTCAGCCATTTCCCAATTGATGGATATCCCCTCAATTTCCAATTCTTTGCACCACAAAAAAGATTTGCTATAAATATTTTTGTACGTATGGGTCTTTTTCCTTTTTCTCTGATATCTTTGTGATATAAGCCTAATAATAGTATTGCTGAATCAAAGGGTATGCAGAGTTTATAGCTCTTTGGGCATAGTTGCAAATTGTTTTCCAGAATGCAAATCCATATCTTCTGTCTCCAGATCTAGCGCTCTTTCCATTACACTACGCTAACTCCAAACTCTAACAACTGTTTCATGAATAGGGTCATTGGTCTCAAGGTGGAACGTGTCCAAAGAAGTAAATGGATCCACATAAATGCATCCCAATAATGGAAAATCTGCTGAAGTACATATCCTAGCATCACTTTGTATGTTTGTATTTATCATTTTTTCAGTTCCTTCTTCATCTTCATGGGGAACCAAACTTAAAGAGATGCTTTTTATTTATTTTTTATTTTTTTTATTTTTTTTTATTTTTTAATGTTTAACAGTCACTGCCATACAATTGCGATTTTATCCCCCCCACCTACCCCCCACTACCCCCCTCCCTCCCCATGACTGCATACAATTCTGTATAGATTCTACATATACTTTCCTATTGAGTATATTTTCACTATAGTCATGCTATGTAGTCAGACTAAGATAAATGAAAGAAATCGTATAACAAATCAGAACATGATACACAAACACATACACATACACAAACATGATCTGCTACATTATGTGAGTGACTTCCATATTTCTCTCTCTGAGTGTGGAAGGCATTTTGCCTTGAGATCCACCATTGGGATTTTTTTTTTTTGTAAGAAGTTCTTGTGTTATTACAAAAATCTAAGTCTACCAGAAAAAACTCTCACACACTGTGGTTGTTGCTGTGCATAAAGTTCTCCTGGTTCTGCTCCTTTCACTCAACATCAGGTCATATAAGTCCTTCCAGGCCTCTCTGAAGTCTTCTTGTTCATCATTTCTTATGGCACAATAGTACTCCATTACATTCATATACCATAATTTATTCAGCCATTCCCCAATTGATGGACATCCCCTTGACTTCCAGTTTTTGGCAACTACATAGAGTTCTGCTATAAATATTTTTGTACATGTGGGACCCTTTCCCATTTTTATGATCTCTTGGGGATATAGTCCTAGTAGCGATATTGCTGGGTCAAAGGGTATGCACATTGGTGTATATATTCTTATCATTAACACGACATTACATGCAATAGGAACTAGGTTTGTATTGGAGAGGTTACAATGACTACATCAGAATAGGAATAGGAACTTTAATCCTGCTGTCTGTTCTAGATTCATATCGTAATGTACAAATATATGAGGCAGTGTGGTTCCAAGGGCAAAGAGCCAGCCATGGGGTCATGAAGAGCTGGGACCAAGTCACATTTTGATGTGTATTGGCCTTATGAGCCCGGGCTAATCTCTGAGACTATCACTTGCACAGAAGTTGTGAATCTATTGACAGAGGGAGTTTCCTCACTGGGAGTTCTCTATGCCAACTGGATTATCTGCAACTTCATTTCCTTGGGGAATTTTGGTGTTTCACGTCCAGAATGTATCTATGCAGATATCAGCATGTTAAAGATCTGTGATTTTATTAGTGTAGCACCAATACAGAATACAATTCATGTATAACTTATTAAGTCTTCGAGAGATGCCCAAAACTCAGATAGATCACATGGCTATAAGGGTCAGAGACAGGACTAGAGGCCAGGTATTCCAGCTGCCAAGCCAAGCACTCTATCCATTATACTGTGCTATTTCCTTATGTATCTCTCTCTTACTGGTCACTCTATTATTTATTTCACTATTCATCTATTATCCTTCTTTTTATTATCTATCTCTCTATTACCTATTATCCATCTCTATCTTTCTCTGTAATACATATAGTATATTGTGTGTATATATATATACGTATGTATATGTGCATATACATGACATATATCTACATGGGAGGCATCTTGGCATAGAGAGCTGGAATTAAAGCAGGAAGTCCCACCTCTGACACATACTGATTGTGAATCCCTGAGCAAGTTCCAGATAAAAGTGCTCATGTGGTTGCCCACAGTACTTTCAAGAGTGACCTGAAATACTTGAAAATGTAATTCTTATCTGATCTTAATGTGTTGATGTATTAATTTTAAAAATAAATAGATAAATGTATGTGGTTTTCTAAGGCAATTTGCAGCCATCAGGGATCCTTATGTATGGCCTAGTGCCCTTCTCCCCCTCCCCCCCTTTTAATGATACCACTGTTCTAAGCAACTAAGATTCTAAGTTATAGTGAAGGATCTGACCTCAATCAGTAGGGGGAGTTTCTTCACCTGGGAATTGTCTATGCCAGAGAAATCACAGATTCTATCCCTATAACTAAAAAGTATATATGAAAACGTAGTCTATACATATATAAAACCCTTGTTTTGCCAGTTTTTTCCTTTGAAAAATTAGGAAGAGATACTTAAAAATCACATGCCTAAAAAACTGATCATTGAAAATGTCACTTTTGTAAAGCTATCCATTAAACAAGAAGAAATAAGGCATTTATTGGGGAGGGGGGAGGTTGTTCTTTGATTATCGGTGAACGTACAATGACCTGTTTTGTATATCCTTGGAATTGTATTTTAAAGCCTTTTCAGCTCATCAGTGATGAAATTCTTCCCACAATACAGACAGATATTCTCTTCAAGACATCTGGGTTTTTTTTTCCAGTAAAGGGCAGGGTTGACACATTACTGTAATTGTTCTATAAAGTAAGTGGCAAGATCTGAAATACATTTTACTAAATAAAAATGATCATAATAGACAGCATCAATTACAAATTTTACCTAAAGACTCTGAAACCTCTCAGTCATTCTGCGTTTCTTACAACTATAATAAACTTAATGATTTCATTTCAAATAGCTGAGATATAACTTTAAAAAAATGCACACAAATACTTCTAATTTTTGTCTACCTATCAGGCAATAAAGCTGTTTACACTTGTCATCCTGACTGAGCAGTACAAGCAGAAAATGGAAACCCTTTCTGTTAGGTTATTTTTAGATATTACTTTACCAGGCAGCATTGGAACAAATTGAAAATGAATCCTGATACTTCTTAAGAGAGAAGTAACTCCCACCACACTTGCCTCAGTCACCCTTGAATCAATTCCCTCGTACAAGGACTAAGGTGTTTTCAATTGTCCAGGACAAAGCTCTTAAACACAAATGCACTGCAATACTCTTTAGCATGTCATTAATGCATGGACCCACACAATCTTCGTACTGGGGTGGCATGTACCAGTGCAGAAAGACCTTTTGGGGTGAGGTGGACATGGCAAGGAAGGACTATATGCCATATCCCTATCCACTCCAATTTATTTGAACCTGAACTTGGAAGGCAGGGTGTTGGTAAGTCTATTATAATGTTGACCAACCCCCAATGGGAAATGAACCTTTCAGGAATATAGTATTGGGATATCTCCTCTCTCTAAATAAACCTTTCCCTGAGCCTCAACTTACCATCTTCTCTTTTTTCCTTTTCACTGAGACATTTTTTGAAAGAGGGAGGTACCCTTCCAATCTGACATTTTCCTCAGTTCTCAACTCCTTATAATCTTGTTTCTGTGCCCATCAGTTTTACTGAAGTTTCTTGTTCAAAAGTTACCACACTTTTGACAGACAATGCTGATGGTCTTTTCCTTTCATTCATTCTCACTGCCAAATGGTAGTCTCTGCCTCCTCTGATCATTCCTATACATTGCTACTTGGTTCATATGCTGAATATGTCATACAGTTATTGCTCTCAAACCTTCCATATTTCTCTCATACCTCTTGGACAAAGTCTGAATTCCTTAGAGCTGGCACTCAAGGACCTCCACAACCTGCCTCCAACCTACCTGTTCCGCCTTATTTCACATTTCCCTCCAGCCAAATCAGATAATATTCACCACTTTCTGAACATTTCTGGGGGTAGTGGGGGCTATTTAAGAAAGGATGAGATGCCATTAAGAGAAGCTCCAGTTCCAGAAGTCAATGGAACTAGGACTAAAACCAAGAATCACCTACCTAGCAAAACTGAGTATAATACTTCAGGGGGAAAAATGATCATTCAATGAAATAGAGGACTTTCAAGCATTCTTGATGAAAAGACCAGAGCTGAAAAGAAAATATGACTTTCAAACACGAGAATCAGGAGAACCATGAAAAGGTAAACAGGAAAGAAAAATCACAAGGGACTTACTGAAGTTGAACTGTTTACATTCCTACATGGAAAGATAATATTTATAACTCTTGAAAGGGAGAAATGGAACAGGGCAAATTATCTCTCATAAAGGAGGCAAGAAAAAGCTTTTCCAATGGAGGATAAAAGGTGGGAGGTGAGAGGGAAAAAATGAAGCTTACTCTCATCACATTTGACTCAAGGAAGGAATAATATGCACATTCAATTTGGTATGAAAACCTATCTTCTACTACAGGAAAGTAGGGGAAAAGGGGATGAGCAGGGTGGAGGGGATGATGGAAGGGAGGGCAAATTGGAGAAAGGGGCAATTAGAAGTCAACACTCTTGGGGAGGGACAGGATCAAAAGAGAGAATAGAATAAATGGGGGGGCAGGATAGGGTGGAGGGAAATATAGTTAGTCTTACACAACATGTCTATTATGGAAGTCATTTGCAAAACTACATATATATAGACTATATTGAATTGTTTCCCTTCTCAGTAGGGATGGGTGGGGAGGGAGGAAGGAAGAGAAATTGGAACTCAAAGTTTTAGGAACAAGTGTTGAGAATTGTTTTTGCATACAACTGGGAAATAAGAAATACAGGTAATGGGGTATAGAAATTTATCATGCCCTATGGACAAGAGAGAAGACAGGGATAAAGGAAGGGAGGGGTGTTAGAAGGGAGGGCAGATTGGTGGAAGGGGTAATCAGAATGCAAGGCATTTTGGGGTGGAGGGAGGGGAGAGATGGGGAGAAAATTTGAAACTCAAAATTTTGTGGAAGTGAATGTTGAAAACTTTAAATAAATTTTTTAAAAAAGACCTGAAGCACTCTGAAATAAGGAGACATAGAATGGTTTATTGAAAGGGATGCTAGATTTGTAATGAGAGGACCTGGATTAGAGTCCCAGCTCTGTTACCTGCAACATGTGCAAGTCATTTAGTCTCTTTGTGTCTCAGTTTCCTCATCTGTAAAAGGAGAGAGTTGGTCTAGTCAACCTCTAAGAACAATCCTAAACTCAGGAGAATCTTTCTTCTTGTTTTGTTCACGTGTCTGACTCTTCATGACCTTGTTTGGAGTATTCTTGGCAAAGATACTGGAGAGGTTTGCCATTTCTTTCTCCAACTTATTTTACAGATGAGGAGACAGAGGTAAACAGGGTTAAGTGGCTTACCCAGGGTCACCCTTCTAAGTGTCTGAGGTCAGATTTGAATTCAGGACGATGAGACTTCCTGACTCCAGGCTCAGCACTCCATCCACTTTGCCACATAGCTGCCCAGTAGAACCTAGGTTTTCTTACAATCCCCTCCCTTTCAAAATTCCTTGACTTCTTTAAGAGTTCTTTGATTTAGGAGGCTGTTTTTATTAGAGAATGGAAAGGACTGGCAGATGACTGAAATTTGAACTTGATATTTGTTTTGGGGGTTTTGTTTTTTTCACCCCCCCCCCCCACATATATGACTCTATTGAGCCTCCTCACAACAGGGCATAGTCCTCAGAATACATATGGGCTTCTTAACACTTCTAGGGATATTGATTTTAACTAAATTTCAGCAGTATAAAAATGTAGTGGTGAAGGTAGCTGACCTGCCCCTCCTTGGCCCGCATTATGGATAACCCAGGATAAAAAGTATATGTTAATTAAATTAATTTTTAAAATTTATAGAATAAGATCAACTGAGACACTCTGGTTTGTGCAAGACATGGTGGTAATTTTAACTACCAAGTAAACAGGCAAAGCCAGTATTTAACATAATACCCATCAACCTAGTACCAGGGTTCTTAACCTTTGTGTGAAAATCTAGTGAGGCCTCTAAGTGTCTTCTCAGAATAAGGTTTTTAGATGCATGAAGTGAAATATTAAAAACATATAATATACAGGATTACAAAAGGAAATCAAATATATTGCAACCAAAGTTTTATATATGTACATATGTACATGTGTATGTATATATGTGTGTGTGTGTGTGTATATATATATGTACATATATATATATATATACATGTATGTATGTATTTTTTTACAAGTTCATGGACTCCAGCTTAAAAAGCTTTGGCGTACCACATCTGGAACCTGCTATTTAATTTGTCTCTTTTACTTTGAAAGCAGAAGTGGTAAACAGCAAAGGGTTGGTAGAAAAAACAAATCCTCTTTTTTATAAGAGCAAGATGATCTTGTTGTAAGCAGTCCATAGTTGTGTTAGGATTGTCTAACCCTGTAGCTTTTCCTTTAAATCCAATGAACAAGCTTCCTTTTGTTTTCTATCCAGGTTCATTACTGAATAACATAAGTGCATGACCTAAATCATTTATTTTTGGTTCTTTTTGGCAGTGACAGGTTGCTGTCAGAACAGATTCATACATCAATAGGGATAAGATAATAGTCTGAAGAAAGGAACCGAGGCCCGAAAAGAGGCTGTTGGGGTCATCAAAGATTTTAATTCTTTACTTATTTCTAGTAGCAGATTCACTTTTCCAGTCTTCCTCCTCCCTGGAGGCTCCCTCTTTTCCTCACGTTTTCATTCCAAATGGTACTGGGGGAAGGGCATCATGTGAATATCTGGAACCTGGTACCACTCTTAGCAGCTTTTACTAATCTTTAGATTTTCCAGTCCCATTTCCCAAAGGACAATGCCAAATTCAGTAATCTAAGCTTCCTAAAATCCCCTTCCTTCCGAAATTTCTTGACTTCTTCAAGAGTTCTCATGATTTAGGAAGCTGTCTGTCTTATAAGATAATGGAGATAACTGGCAAATGTTTGAACTCTAATGTTTGTATACGTTGGGTTTTATTTTCACCTTTCCCCAACAAATAAGTTTAGGGCTTCATCCCTTTTGTTGCTGGGTAGAAAGGAACTAGGGAACCTATAACCTTAACTCAAGATAGGTAGGAAGGAGAGTCATATAAGCAGAGAGCAATGATAAGCAGCTAGAAAATGAGAAAGAGTACTGATTAGCTCCCTTTTCCTATAATAATGATAACGATAATAATAAATCAGATAATATTTGTAAAGCACCTGGCATGCAGTGAGGTCTATGTAAATATTATAATATGTGTTATTGATATTATATTAATATTTGTTATAATTATTAGTGCTACATTAATGCTATAACAAATATTAATATATGTGAGTTTATAGCAATTCTTGTGATAACATTAATATAGCTCTTGCTATGTGCCAGGCACTTTGCAAATATTATCTAATTTGGTCTTCACAACAACACTAGGGGGGTAGGTATTATCATTATCCCCATTTTATAGATGAGGAAACTGAGACAGAGGTTAAACAATCATGCAGCTAGCATCTGAGACTGGATTTGAACTCAGATCTTCTGAACCTAAGCCCAGGGGTCTATCTACTATGCTACCAGTCAAAACAAGTAGATGGCAACTTCTTCAATTTAACCCATTATTTTCCATGAGAAAATAAAACATGTTCTGGTTAGACATGCTTCTGTAAAAACACTTGGGTAGCTGTTTTGAAATAGAAAAAAAAAATGTGGTGGTAGCCAAAAACTTAACCTCTGTTTACCTGTTTTCTCATCTGTAAAATGGGGATAAAAGTACCTACCTCCCAGGGTTATTAGGAGGATCGAAGGAGATATTTGTAAAGCATTTAGTGCAGTGCCTTTCTCATAGAAAGTGCTATATTGTTAGCTGTGTTTATTGTTATTATAGGAAAGGAGAGGGGAGAATTTTATTTTCTGAAATGACTGGGTAGAGCAAAGGCTCCTAGAGTCAATACCATTTACATGACGTTAAAGGGATAGGAATCTGCAGATTCCAAAAATAAATGTTGATGTAACCTATATTTGTGGATTATAAAATTTTCATCTCTCTCCAATTTTGCCTTAGGGATTAACATTTGGTGACTGAAAATACTATAAACAATATGGGGTAGAAATTCCACAGGCTTAATTCTCAGAACACAATAATAATCATGAAGGTCATTTCTCAGGGGACCTGCCCAAACACTTAACAGAATTAAATTTCTAAAGTATATGTAGGTTGATATATGAAATGTTTTGGCTAGAATTATTTTTCCCTAGGTGTCCTAAACCATTCAGATGGTTAGGTGGAATCATAATACCACATAGGTTTCATGTCTATCTCTAATCTAGTTATATAACTTGGGGAAATTTATTGAAGATTGATTCACTCCTCACCCTGAGCGTCAATTGCTTTTCTAACCAATGGTTCTTATTGAATTTCCAATCTGCTTGTTCTGGGGCCTTAACATGGAAAAATAGTTTCTGACATGCAAAAAGCAGTAGTCTCTATTATTATATAGCTATGCTTCATGATGGATTACACTGTGGCCTCCTCTCACTATCCTCAGGACCACTGGACATGCAGGACTGCCTTGGGCCCTTTCACAGGAAAAAAAAACCCTTGAATTTGGCAGGGCGGGGGGGCATGGGGTGGGGAAGGGGGGAGAAGCAACATGGGCTAAAATTTTACCTTTCTACTTTCCTTGCTATTTCCCACCATAACAAAAGAATATTATTTACAACTGTTTACAACTATAAATACAAGCCATACCTACAGAAACCTAGAGGCTTTGGAATTAAATTTAGAAATGAGAAGTATGCCAAGTGATTTAATAGTAGTTAAGCTCTAAAGTCAATTGGAAGAAGGGGAAAGGGGATACCATACCCTTTGGTGTCCTAGGGACCTTTAAAATAAGGGAAAACCTAGTACATGGCAATGTTTTATTAACTGAGTTTAAGGGTTAGCACAGACTGATTTTTCCCACTAGATAAGCTTTTAAAATGGAGTAGGACATGGAAAGAACCCTGGATATTAGTCAAAGGCCCTGATTTCAAATCCTAGTAAGTTGTTTAACCTGTCTGGGCTTCAGTTTCCTTACCTATCAAATGTGGTGGATTAGATGATCTCTGAGGTTTCTTCCAGGTCTATATTTAAGATCCTATGTTCCATGATGCAGTCATTAATATTATCCAAGTACATGTATTTCTTCCTCTTCGCTATAAACTGAAACAATGATTTTCTGAAGAATCTTTCTGAATGTGGTTACTCATGTTAGATTCTCATTAATTCCTGGATAATCTCAGGCTAACTGAATAATTTTTTTCCTGAATGAATACTGCAGCATACACATGAAGTCTTTAAATATTATAATTAGAAACAACTTTATTCATACATGTCTTTCAGCTAAAAATGCATAGTTTTTTTTTAACAGATTTCAGCATTCAAGACCACAAAGAACAAATTTCTCAGAACACAAAATGAAAGCAAGCCAAAGGACCAGAAATGACTCACAATTTTGTCGTTTTTGCATGCACAAAACTGACCAAAGTGGCATCAATCTTTATAGATGGGTGCGTGTAATTCATTAAAAAAAAAGTTCTGATTAATGCTCTTTCTGCCTTTCCACACCACTGATTTGGAACAGCATCACAGACCACTTGGAATACAAGTTCAAACATCCTGAGAGGTCTTTCCCAGCTAGTTAAACATGGCCATTTGGGGCAAAATTTACTAGATTCACTGATGGCTACAGTCAGGGGTTACCCCAGGAAAAATTATGGTCATCTAGCAAGCAGCCAGGGGAAAAAAATCAATTTTTCTCTTCATGCCTGCCTCAACCTTTTACCCCCCTCATCCTCCTTTGTAATCACTATCAAAATGTGCTATAAAAAAAAATACTGAAATATGGAGGTCTGTATTGTTTGGTCATTATCAAAGGCCCCTCCCAACTCCCAACCCCCCCCCCCCCATCCTGTATGTCACCTGAGAAAAAATGAACAGTGGCCCTTCAACTAATCCCCTTTACCATAAAAAGGGGTACATGCTGGTTGTACATTCTTAGTTATAAAATCTAGAACAGCAATCCTAATTAAAGTCCTAGTTTAGAAATGAATGAACCTCATAAGGCAGATGGTCTTTACAGGCCCAAATCCTTATCATCCAAGCCATGGAGCTGCCCATCATGATTTACCTTCAGAGTTGAATACAGGTATGCATTTCTGGTGCTTTCCCATCAGATGTGAATGAATGCCTCCATGAAGGGCAGTTTTCAGGAGAGGGAGCCTCTACATGCTTAATAAGGCAAGCAATGAAACTTCAGCATCACTTCCATCTCTGAAATATGGTAAGTCAAAACACATACTGGATGTTTCCTAACTCCCCTTCTCCTCACTTCCCATCTTCACCACAGAAAGCTACAGAAATGTAGAAGTCAGCAATACCAGTAGGATGACCTGGCCAGTCAGCTTTGCTTGGTTACATCATTAATCGTGGCTATAGGCACCATGAAAATGGGAGTGTGCCTCTCTACTGATATTCTACTTTATACTCAGTTATCTATCTGGAATAATTTTATTAATGACCTCCAGAAAGAATAAGAGAGTGGCAGAAAGGAGGGCTGGCTAGAGGTGGTGACTGTTGGATAAACTTAATGTTTTCCATCAGAATTAAAAAAAAAAAACTTTTGGGTCTTCCTACATATAAAGAGCAAAATCTGGCCCCGTTTTTTTTCCCTGTTTTAAGTTTACCCTTCCCTGACATACTGTTTACATAGTATTTAAGAAAAAGCACTGACCCACATAGGTCATTATCATTCAAATGAGTTAAAAGTGATTAAATGCCCAGGACAAAGATGAGCATTTTAAAAAGCTAAGCCTCGCCAGTGTGCAAAGGTGAATTATTCACAAACTAATTACTATTATAAACTTGATTTTTCTTTATAAAATGAAAATACTTTTTAAAAAAAAATTCCCTATTTTCATCCATTTTTTTTTTTGCATTTAGCTGATTAAAAACATATTATTCTTTCTACGTAGACGTGGGGACTGCAAAGAGAAATGAATATTACTATGTTCTATAGAAACAAGTTTATTTACAGTACTGGTCATCCATCTTTTGATGAGATAATATGCCACTAAGAGCAGGACATTCTCAATAACATAGTTAAAGTAATCCGTAAGACACAACATGCACCTACTTGGGTGGTTATTGCATGTGCTGGGTGGCGCTATAAGGCATGAAGAAATTGGCTTGGTGTTTTTACACATTCGAGAAATCTAAGTATCCTTGAGAAATGTCATGCCTGGAATGGCTTAGAGAAATTTTATAAAAACATATAGCCGTGGGGGCTCATGCATTGCAAAGAGGAAGATATATTAGAACACATCAGATAAAGCATTTCTACAAACCAAAATAAACCACTGTCCCTTCCATTTAAACCAGAGAGTAGATTTGAGTGATTACAGTCTGCATGTGCTCAACTACTGGTTATCTGTTGCAAACAGATGGAAATCAGAGCACCCAGAATCCTGGTCTCCCAAGTTCAGATAGCGCCACTCTTTGTAGCTCAGTGAGCTTTCTTGGCTGTCCACTGGTAAAAGAAGCACCCTGAATTTCCCACTTTGCTCACAAAATCTGGTCACAACAAGTAGAATACAAACTGGGGAAGGTTGGGGAAGGGGACTGCGGTGGGACAGTGCTGTAGCAAGAAGTCCTGCGCGTTCATCTGTGCAGCAACATGACTTTCTGGGTATAAATTTAAAAATCCAGGCAAAAATGCTCATGGCTCTTCCTTCTGTTGTACTGGCCACATCTGAAGCCCGAAGGCTCATTCTATTTATTAAGCAGCTTTCTAATTTCAGGAAGTCTATTTTTCTTTTTTTTTACCCCCACATTCCCCACGAAAACTGACTTTTTCCAAGACTTCTTTCCGTGGCAGTCTGCCTATGGCAAGAACGTTAAAAGGGGACACAAATCATATCTGAAATAACATTAACACAATTTAGACAATCAGTATAAACTGCATGATGCTAGGTGTGCTGTCCACATCTCCAAAATGAGTGGTTTCTGGA
This sequence comes from Notamacropus eugenii, assembly GCF_028372415.1. Lineage (NCBI taxonomy): Eukaryota > Metazoa > Chordata > Mammalia > Diprotodontia > Macropodidae > Notamacropus > Notamacropus eugenii. The sequence goes on from NC_092877.1 coordinate 331,142,780, forward strand.
TTTTTCAGACCAGAGTTTCAAAAGTCTGCTTGTCGCCTTGGCCTTATCCCTGCATTTTTGAACGAAATCATCCAAGATCTCTAATCATGAAAATGTACACTGGCCTGGGAATGTGAGGTCTGCAGGCCCAAGTGAACTGCAGTGTTCAGGTAAAGCAGAATTGTTAACAAGGCTGTAGTAGATGCCCCACTCCTGACACTAGTCAGCATCACGAAACGTTCTGGTTTAACTGACCAAAGTGGGCCTCCGTTAAGGGCGTAGTTTTAACCCTACGTTAAGTAAAAGTTTTCTTCATGGCCATCAGTACCACAAACCAACCTGCTCAAAAATGTGTGAAAAGGGGAGACTGGTGGTGAAAGAGTAAGGACGGTTGGATCCCAGAAATTTTACATGAAAACAAGACCTTGCACATAGTAGATGCTCATTAAATGTTTTTTGAATGAATAAAAAAAAGCAGCATATCCTAAAAGTGGGAGGGGGCGGTCTACAATTACTTATGGAGGATTTCAGTCAACTATTTAACATGGTTATATGCATGTATCGCTTGCTGTCCCTGACTTCTAAATTAGTATTTTAAAAAATCTACTTGGTATCTGGATGAATAAGTAAGTAATCATAGCTAAGTATTTTGACAGGTGTATAAAATCCACATTGGAAACTCATAAACTGTCAGATTCAAAATACTAGTTTGGGAAAGTAGCCCTGTGGGCTTAGACAAGCTGTATGAACCTAACATTGAGATAATAACTATGGATTATCTTTTACTGGAAATTTTGTGCAAATTAATCCATCTACTTCATAAGAAGCATAGAGATGAAAAGTGCGATTAATTATTGCTTGATGTTACATCCTCTGGCAAAAAAGACATTAAAAAGAAAAAAGTTCAAAAATCATCTCCATTTAACATCCTTCTTAAACATTTTATAATCTTAGAGAAGATTTTCATGAAATAGCATATTGATTTGGTGGGGCCTAAAGTTTTTTTTTTTTTAATGGAGGACACATTATGAATCGTCAGTTTACAGGCACTATTTATGAATGGAAATAACATTCTAGGCACAGCTTTGGACAGGCCAGCACCATATACTCTTGCTGGGATATATATAGAAAATGTTATGTGGCCAATGGAAAACATCACATTTATTTTTACATGCCAGTCATGACTTGGTGACATTGCTCCATGACATGGCATCCTGTTCAGGACTAACAAGTAAAAATAAAATGAATTATATAATGTGCTTCATTCCATTGCTACAATCATTTACGCAGACAAGCTACAAAACTGACTAATGTTCTGTCTCTTATTCTTCACTTTACGACTAAAGTTGGATGCTATGGAGACACAACTAATCTTCAAAATAAACTTATTTTAAAGGATGGACAAGGCAAAAGAGCAACTAAGAAACTGTTTCAGAAAAATAACCTCTTCTGATTTTGGTATTATTTCTGTCCTATCCAGTAGTTCCCCCACAAATGTAGGTAGTAAGTAAATATTGATGGATTCTGGTGTACCATAGTTTATGTTAGCAGAAACCATAAAAAATTCAGTAAATAATGTAAAAAAAAAATTTGATGGATCATCACTGGTGTTCTAACTCAAATGTACCTAATGTGTATGTAATATGAAGTCAGTTTAGTAAACATTCATTCTATTTCGAATGATTACCATCTCTTTTCCCCTACACATATTACAGAAAGTCTGAGTTTGAACCAAGAAGGAAAATGAGGAAGGAGGAAAGGAAGAAAAGGTAGGAGAGAAGTATTTTCTCAGTGACATACTTTGAGCTGAACCTTTCACAGGGAAAAGTGTGTCATCTTACAGGGCTCACGCAACATTAATCACTTGAAAATGATATGGGTATAATTTTATCCTTAAGTGGCCTCTCTATCATAAAGACAAAGAGGGAAGGGAAAGAGGGTTGTGGGGAATTGTGTCTGGGTTTAAATGTTCTCTGAGAATTAAGGAGATGATTTCTAGCAGGTGCAAACCCCCAGCCCCCAAAAAAGCAGGATCAACCTTTAGACATCTATATACCAACAGCTCAGAATCAGTGCTACAGCTCCCCTCAAAATCAGGGTCACTGGATAATTTCAGCACCCCAAAGCTACATTCTTTGGGATACCAGGACAGATACCATTCATAAACAAATAAGTTTGCATACAGGAGTGGCTATTTCCACAGGCTCCTTGGATACAAAGGTATTGTCCTACAGAGCTTGGAAGTACAGATTATTTTACATGCTGCGTGAGTTTTCCAAAGTATGAGCTGGTGCCAAATCAATACCCTCGCAATGAATTCCAGTAAAAGATCCCACATTAAGTATAAACATATAAATTTAACTTGCATAAGCAAACAAACACACAAAAATCAACTGGGATACTATTTCCTCCAGGGAATTGCGCTACACCTCTCTGTTTCAAAAACAGTAGTACTTTTAGCCCCTTTTAAAAGCACCATCTCTCTAGTTCCAAAGAAATCATTCCTCTCTCTACTTTTCCTGTTTGGTGCATGTCTGTAATGCCCTAATAATGCTCCAATTCAAATATCCTCCCCACCTTTCCCATTTCGAGTCACCTAGATGATCTTTGAGAAGCATCTGAACAGCCCCACTAGATTGTGCTTAAGTGCAAAAATGATTAATCTGGACTGTTAGAGTAAGTCAAGTAGAGGAACTCATTTCCAAATGACCGAAGAGGGCACCATTATTAATTTTCTAAGACTGATCCCATTTAGAGCCTATCCCTTATAGCTCTGAATCTCTGATGCCAGCAAGTATGCCACTGACTTCCCATCAGAAAGCTAAATCCTAATTGAACTCAAATTTCTCAATGATAGCTGATGGGATTGAATTATGTCTTCCCCTACAGAATTTGTAAAACAAAGGGTTGCATCAGTCTGAAACACTCATCGGTTCTTCCCCAAGGCTGCTAGTCAGGAACGGTAGTTGGCACCAGCAATCTTGGTTGGATTTGCATGCATAACTCTCCATGCAGAGTATTTCAGAAGAGGAGGCCAAGCAAGCAATTCATACCTCAAAAATCACCACCAGCCCCATCTTCCTTCCTTCATGGATGAAATATTACACCTTGATCTGCAATAACCACCCAGGCAAGGTCTCCTCCTACAGTGAGGCAAACAGATCCACACGGTCAGAGGACCAGCCATTTGGGCATCGCTTCAAAAGGCACATTTACTCTAGTGGCAACTGAATTAAGGGGGATCAAGATGAAAGTAGTCAAGGTGGGAATTGTGTAGCCCTGTCAGAGAGGGCCCAAGCCAAAACCTAATGAATGAGACGATGTCCAACCTCCGACTTCTACTAACCACTCTAGCTTTTCTCCCATACCTGGATCACATTTTCACAGCTATATATATATATACATATATATATATATATATACATATATATATATATTACACATACATGTGGTCCTCGAGAAAAACACTGTACAAAAAGGCAACAGCTCTCCAATTTGCCTTCCAACCCAATTCCAGTGTATATAATGCAAAGGGACTGAGATTTCAAAATAACAATTACACCCCCCAACTTCCCCAGAAAGAAAATTTCAAGTGCTTATTCTGAAAATATTTCCACACGAGTTGATTAAAAAAACATATGAAATAATCATTGCATATATATATTATACGTATATAATATATATATTACTATTTAAATAACAATACATCAGCACATTGAAATAATTAAACTTGTGTTCACATTTCCATGCATTTTCTAGCGAGTTAAAACATCAAGGTTATTTAAGTTATCAGGCTCCTTTTCAACAGAGGACACTTCTTGTAGAGCCCAAGAGGGTTCAAGCCGAAGTGGGTTTTTAAATCATGACCCTCCTTGACCTTCCTTAGGTGACCCTAGTCCAAGGGATGGGGCCCCCTGGCCCTTTCCTAAGAGCAAGTTGTGCGTTTAAAGACAAGATAAAATCCCAACGACCACCAGGTTGTCTGTCATCTCCGTGTGTGCGCTTTCTTCCCCTGAACCATGCCATGAACGTACATGGCTCCCTCCTGCCCTCCTGCCCTCCCAGTCCAGGGGTCAGGATGGCCATGCAGAGGCTTGGGCGAGGGGCTGGGGATCCTCTCCTCTCTTCCACGGGTTGGGGGCTTCCTCTCCCGGGAAGACAGCAAAGGAAAGGAAGCCAAACCAGGTGCACCAAGGAGCCCCCAAGCCGCCTCCCCAGCCCAGCTGGCACGCCCTTCTCCATCCGCCTCAGTCCTCCTTGCAGAGGTCCGACACGCTGAGGAACCTCCGGATGACCAAGACCAGGCAGAGCACCAGCAGCATCATGTAGCCCACGGTGCCCAGGAAGGTGGGCGAGGAGGGCGGCGCCTCGAGGAACTGGCGCAGGCCCTCCTCCACGTAGTGCATCTGCTCGTAGATGCTGAGGAAGGTGAAGATGTGGAACAGCTGGTGGCTGTGGCCCACGATGTCGAAGAGGCCCGGCTGGATGCGCTCGGGCAGCTTGCTGACGTTGAAGAAGGCGGCCACCACGAGCCACAGGTAGCGGCGGTAGAAGTGCACGAAGAGCGTGGGGTTGCGGCGCCGCAGGTCAAAGAGCCAGCTCTCCAGCATGATGGGGCAGGCCATGCTGAGCGGCATGACGAACACGAAGGTGCGCAGCGCGAACGGGTAGGCGCACCAGTCACCGCGGCTCTTGCAGCACGCCACGGTGCAGGCCACGGCCAGCACGAAGGCCACGGGCAGCACGAGCGCGCGGTAGGCCGCCAGCAGCCGCGCGCAGTCCACGTGCCAGCCCAGCCGCTGCTGCACGTAGGGCGTCAGGACGCCGGCGTCCAGCAGCCGCAGCCCGGGCAGCAGGTAGTAGTAGTAGGCCACGGTGCTGCCGAAGCCGTAGTAGCTGATAGAGGCGTAGTCCAGGTAGAAGAAGGCGGCCCGCAGGCGCAGCGACAGGCAGCTGAACACGTGGGCCGTGCAGCTCATGGCCAAGGTCAGCAGCACGCCCGACGCGTAGCACCAGAGCGGCAGCAGCCAGGGGTGGTGGAAGGGCAGGTCGTGGCGGCCGCTGAGGAAGAAGAGGCGGCCGAACCTGCTGAGGAACAGCAGCAGCGGGATGAAGTGCGTCCAGAAGTTGAGCGTCTCGTTGGTGGGCCTCAGCACCGACGCCACGCACTCCTGCGCCGTGCACGGCAGCCGCCGGTAGCCCGACAGGATGAAGCACTCCACGAAGTCGTCGGGCACCTCGTCCCAGCGCAGCAGCGCCTTGGGCCCGGCGGGGGCGCGGGCGGCGGGGGCGCGGGCGCGGGCGGCGGGGGGCGAGGGCGCCCCCGCCAGCGCCGGGGAGGACGCCGAGGGCAGCGCGGCGGCGGCGCTCTTTGTCCCCGCGCCCCCGGGCTGCGGCCGCAGCGGCATGCCGCCTGCCCCGCGGGCGCGCCGCCTCCGCTCGGCCTCCCCGCCCGGGAGCCTGCCCACCGCGGCCGTGGCCGCCGAGGCAGGTGGACAATAGCCGAGCCTCCCCCCGCTCCCGCTCCGGCGGTCGGGGCTGCGGCGGGGCGGCGCGGCTCAGCCCGAGCCGCTACGGGCGTGCGGCTCCGGGGGGGCGGGGGCGGGGGGCTTATCCGCGGTCCGCCTGCAGCATCCTTCCCGGCGGCCCGGCTCCCGGCGCCCCCGCTCCCGGCGCCGCGCCGCGCCGGCTCCAGCCGCTGCTGCTGCAGGGGATGCCGCCGATGCTGCCGATGCCGCCGCTGCAGCGCTGCGACTGAGCATAGCGGTAACTGCAAGCGCAGCGGCGGCGGCCGCGGGGCGGGGGGGGGGGGGGGGGGGCGGTGCTGGAGGGAGCCTCCCCGGCTAAAGTTTCACCGCCCCTGGAGATAGTGTTCCCTTTTCTCAGATTCCCCCCAGCCCAGGTCCCCAAGCGCTCGCCGGACGGAGCTCGTTAATGATTCATGGGCAGAGGGCAAAGGGTGCGGCCCGGTGGCCTTTCTGCCCCCCCGGAGGTGGCGAGGGTCAGGCCGGGGGTTCTAAAGCCAACAGCCACGCTGGAGTTCCAGGGAGACAGTTTGGGTCATCGGTCACGGGGGATGGGGGCGCTGAGGGGGAGGGGGGCTGAGAAGGCTCCGGAGAAAGCCCCGCAGAAATCTCCGGGTTACCTGCAGCGGGCAGGATTCTAGAGATGGCGGGGAGGGAACGACCCCCACGGACTTGGGGAGGGACCACTCATCGGGCTCATGTTACAGTACGGATAAATCTGGGGGTGTAAGCATTGGTGCCCTCGCCCCCTCTGTCTCATTGATCCAGGCACCTTTGTGCCATTCAGCCGGTATAACGTGGGGTGGAGCCCTGGGGTAGCACGAGCAGCATTTACCCCATCTGGAGGGCGTGTCGTGTACTAAATCCCGTTCAGTACTATGAAGACCCTCCCCTCGTTCCTGTCATCCTTTGGTTAGGTCTTGTATCGTCTGCTATAGGGAATTGTGTTCTTCCTTTGTTGCCAAAGAAGACCATGCCATCAGAGACATGATGACATGACTTGCACTTGACTTTGTTTTGAGTGAGGGAGGGCTGTGCAGGTCATCAGCCTCACTTCTCCTCCAGAGCCATCTGAATCCAGTGACCAGATATTCATCAGGATGACTGGAGATGACCCACAATACACTGGGAGACCGTGGCCCCTTTAGGCCAAGGTCTTTGCAGGCACTCACTTAGGGTGACCCAACGCCCATTCATTGAATAGGCCTGTTTAAGAAGGAGCCAGGGCTTGGCCCCTTTAATGAGGTCAAGCAAGAGAAAGACATCAGGCTGGGAGGGAAACAGCAACAGTTACTGTTGATAGTCACTGTAAAGCTGGGGGGGTCCAGAGGAGTCCTTAGACAGGATCCCATTGACTCCCAAGCTTCAGAGTGCAGTAGCTTTGAGGTTTTGGGAAAGGACTGGACAGGACAGAGGAGAGGAGAGGAGCCAGTAAAACTCAAGTCAACTGATCATCTTTTGGCCGTCCAAATTTATCTTCCTTTGGAGAGGAGAAGGAAGGGGAGGGAGAGGCAGATAAGAGAGGAGGAGTTGAGTTACCCAGCTAGCTGGGTCCACATTCAGTCAGCTGTGCCTACTCACAGGATTGTGTCAGTCCTTGATTGCCCAAGAAGACCATGCCATCAGAGAAATGATGACATTACTGGCACTTGACTTTGTTTTGAGTGAGGGAGGGCTGTGCAGGTCACCAGCCTCACTTCTTCTCCCATGGGGAAGGACTTTATTAGGTCCAGTGTCCTTGAAATTACAAAAGTGAAATTAAGCTTTGTTCAGTCTTGTTAGAAAATGTAGACTCAGAGAATATTAGAAATAGAAAGGATTTTTGGTTCAGTGTCATTGAAATTACCAAAATTGAAGTGGAGCTTGGTTCCCTCTTGTTCTTAGTATAGACTCAGAATGTTAGAAATGAAAAAGATTATTGGGTCCATTAAATGACAAAGATGAAGTTGAGTTTGCAGCTTAACCTCAGGTCATTTCAAACAACCCTCATATTTTACAGATGAAAAAACTTAAAGCCTAGGTAGGTTGTCACTTCCCAAAGGTCATAGAGGCTTAAAAGTGACATACAACTGGGAAACCAGGTCTTTTGAACTTTAAATGCCTGCACCCTCTGACCCCCTTGTGTAAATAAATGTGACAGAGAATGCACTCATAAACATCCATCCCCCTTCCTTCCCACCCTCTTTGCTTTGATCTCACACCATAAAAGGCTATTTTGAGAAGAATTTTGAGTAGGATCTTAAAAGTATCATTCACACACCTTAAAATTTGGAAAGCCCTCCTCTTGGCTTCTATTTCCTTGGGACTTAGAGGGCATGGTAATTCAGGGAGAGGGTATATATAGTAAAAGGTATTTTATAAAGATGTAACTTCCACTTGGCATGGAGGTGACCTTGGGTTCCTAAAAGCTATGTCTGCAGAATTTAAACTGTGCCAGGTCCTACAAAGGTGGAAAGGTGATATCTGTTGTCCAAAGATAAGCCTACCCTTAAAGACCTGTTAGAAAGGGTTCACCATCCCTGGCAGGGGATTAACACTCCACAGTGATGAAACTGCAGACAGTGTTATTATTGTTAACTACAGTCACCTGAAGTTTTGCCATGATAAACATTTACTAACTGTCCACCATGGGCAATTCAGTGTTCTGAGAACTTGGGGGAGATAAAAGATATAAACCATAAACCCAGAAAAATGCAAATTAGAACATGAGTGCCTATGAGATCAGATAGGGGAGAAATTACTTGCCCCTTGAGGAATCAGGGAAGGCTGTTTTTGGACTTAGCTTTAGTCCACTTACTTTGGACCTTGAAGGCTGGGTAGATAAGAACTCAGCAAGTGGGAATGAGGACAAGGGGATGGCATTCCAACTGTAAGGAAAGTAACAGAACAAAGTAACAGGTAAGAAAGCCTGGGGCATGTTCAGGGTAGAGCAAGCAATCCAGTTTGGCTGGAATGTGGAGAACAAGACTAGATGTAACATGAGACAAGGCTGGTTAGGGCCAACCTGGCTGCACTGTATAAGACCATTAGGTAGAGCCTAGAAGTGCAGAGATCTATATTGGAGTATATGGCAATCAAAATAATGAAAGCCTAGATTATTAAGGAGGGCAGCTAGGAATGTGAGGAGGGGTTGATAATTAGGAGGTAGAATTTGACAGGACTTGGCAGAAGATATGGAGGAGGAGCCACAAACAATTCTGGGTTTATGATCATGGATGTCTGGGTGAATGGTATTAGGATTGACAGAGCTGAGGGTGTCAGAAAGAGCAGGATCTCAGCCAAAGGAAGTTAAAATTTTGTTGTTTGGGGGAGTGGGGTTTGGAGGTGGTCAGGGTTAAGTGACTTGCCCAGGGTCACAGCTAGTAAATGTCTATTTGAACTCAAGTCTTTCTGACTCCAGGGCCAATGCTCCATCCACTGTACCACCTTGCTGCCCTGGAATTTAAGATTTAAAATTTTAAAGGAAGTTTAAAATTTTAAGTCAGTGAATTCTAGATGGAGTCTTAAAGAAAGTGGCATGAATTAGTGGCATATCATTCTATCTGGGAGAAATGAGAGGACCCACAAAAAAAATACAAGAGCAAGCCAAAAATGTGGAGGTGGTAATGGGTAATAAAGGACAAATTAAAGTTGGCTAAAGAACAAATTAATTCATTTAACAAGCATTTATTAAGTACTTATTTATAGAAATCGCCCAGTTTATATAATGGGGAAGATACTGAGGTAAATGAAACTTGGTGGCTGTGCTTTTGTAGGGAGGAAGGAAGGAAGTAAACATAAGCACCTACTATGTGCCTGCCACTGTGCTGAGATGTCACAGATACCTCATTTGATTCTCATAGCAGTCCTGGAAGGTAGGTACTGTTTTCATACCCATTTTATAGTTGAGGAAACTGAGGCACAGAGTGGTTAAGTGACTTGCTGGGGTCAGTTATTAAGTGTTTGAGATTGGATTTGAACTCGTCTTTCTGACTCCTGTTCAGTACTTTGAAGACCCTACACAAAATTGATCTCCTGCTTAGCTCAAGTGTAGTTCCTGTGATCCATTGGTTAGGTCTTGTATCATCTGCTATAGGGAGCTGTGTTCATCATTCATTGCCATCAGAGAAATGAGGACATGACTTGCACCTGCCTTTGTTTTGCGTGAGGGAAGGCTGTGCAGGTCACCAGTCCCACCTCTCCTCCAGAGCCATCTGAATCCAGTGGCCAGATATTCCTCAGGATGACTGGAGATGACCCAGGATGCACTGGGAGACCTTGAGCCCTTTAGGCCAAGGTCTTTGCAGGCACTCACTTAGGGTGAGGCAACACCCATTCATTGAATAGGCCTGTTTAAGAAGTATAGAGATTAAAAATGTGAATTAGACCCTCTAGGGGATGGAGGAGGAAGAAGGGCAGTTGGGAGTAAAGAGAATTCAAGGAGCATTTACTGAGCATCTGCTCTACGTAAGGCACTGTGACAGAAAAAAACAAAGGAAGGTGTTTGCCCTCGAGCAGCTTATTCTCTAATAGAGGAAAAGAGACATTAAAATGATATTACAAGTTAGAATATGACTAAGGCACCAACAAGATCTGAATGAGCTGAGGGATTTGGAGGTGATGACTGAAGGCTTCATGAAGCGGGTTCCTGGGCTGACTTTTGAAGGAGAAGGATTTCTACTCTTGACCTGAAAACTTGTTGAAGAAAAGGCAACATGGCTAAATGCATACATTTTATGATTTAATTAATTAATTGATCAATTCCCCATAAAGAAAACAGTTACATAATGCATTATGGAGCCGGAAATGTTCTGGCTACCCAGTGCAGAAATCTTCTGGCTTATATACATTTTGCCGTGAGAAAGGAACTCTCCTAGTTGAACAAATCATAAATTTAGTAAGACAAGACAATTAACAAAGTAATGTTGGTCAGGCCTTGGGATTCCATCTGGGTAAACATATGTCTCGGTGATAAAGAAGGAAATCCCACCACTAGTAAGTGGCAGGCTTCCTGCCCTAAACAGATAACTGACACAGGAAAGAGTAAACAATGTTCAATAGAAATTATGACCTAAGATGTCAAGATATAGTGTCTTAGGTTAAAGGTCTCCTTAAGGTATGTAGAGTCAGCCTTGGCTGGCTTTTGCTGACATAGGAAGAGGCACTCTCTGAGTTTGCTTCAGAGAGAACAAAGAGATTATTCCAAAATTTTATATTAAACATTATCACTACTGATGAAGATAGTGGTGGTACTCGAGGCTGTGGTGTGCTGGTCAATGTTTAACAACTGGCTTGGGGGTAGGGGTGTACATAAAATGCACTTTCTAGTTTAAACTGCGTTATTAACATTTTATCCATTTCTTTAGTTTAGACAATCCACCAAGCAATAAGCCTTGATCTGTAGTAGCATCTGCCCATTTTCCAAAGTCTTGTGAAATTTAACATTTGGCCCTCCTGGTTTGAGCTGGTTGTGGATCAGTTCTTGGTCTGGGTAAGTGTTTCTGAGGGAACCTTGTATAAATGCAGCATGCTCATGAACAGCCAGTAGATCACTCTGGCTAGAAAATTGAAGGTATGAAGGGAAATAGTATGTGATCAAATTGGAATGATGAGCTGGATGCAGAAGTGGAAGGCAGTGTGTGCTGGGCTTATTCAGCTCCTACTGCAGTACCACTCCAGAACACGATCTGACCCACCTGTGTATTTGAACAAGAAAAAAAGTGCAAGAACATTTTGTAAAAAGAAAATAGCGAGGAGATGATAGATGATAAAGGACAAATTAATTAACCTTTGAAGATTACTTGGCTAGCTGTAGAAGGATGAGAGAGAGAATGAATGCAGAGAGACCAGTCAGAAGCATGGCTAGCCTTGGTGTGGGGTGCTCTGGGCCTAATCTAGTGGGGCTGCTGGGAGAGTAGGGAGAAAGGGACTGCAGAGGCTGGATGGGTAGGGACTTGGCAGCTAATTGGACTGATGGGGGAGAGGAATGAGTCAAAGATGACTCAGGTTTTGAGCCTTGGGGACTGGAAGCACAGTAATGCCATCAATAGAAATAACAGTAATTGCAAGGCAACTTGTAAGGCCCAAGAGATGTTAGCCATCAACAAAGTCAGTCATGCTATGAAATCTTCTCTCGATATTGGCATTGTGATATTTTAGAGTCAGGAATTCTTGGGCTTTGGCTCAAAGCTGGCCTCTGATGTATGTGATCCTGGATCAGTTGCTCTGCGGTAACTCTTCAAGGCTTACAAATTTCAGGTGACTTCCTGGAAGCACTGGACCCTACTCTCCCCCTCCCTAAAAAAAATAAAAATCATAGGAAATTGTATCTCCAGTGCCTGGCACATAATAGGTACTTAATAAATGCTTGTTGAATGAGATGAGTTCATTGCTATCCTGATTGAGATGATGCTGACTTAAGATGCCTTATAAGTAAGTTCCAGTAGCTTGAAGATACATTGTAGACAAATTTCACCAAGTTCACACTTAAGAAGATACAGTTTTAACAGGTAGGTCACTCTTTTTTATATTCAGATACATATAGTAAGTAACAAGAACTAGGCTAACAATGTGTTGCTTAGTAGAGGATCTTAAGGGACATACTTTAATGAATATATACAAAATGATTTGTAATTAACAGTCACTTTTGGGGTAGATAAATGGTTCTGAATTATAGTCATTCTCTTAATTAGTTTAAACATGCTCCTGAAATCTGGACTCTTAATTGGTTTAGCAAATGGTTTTCTTCCTAGTAGTGCAAGGGTAAGGTTCAGCCGATATTCTCCTCATGGCCAAATTGGTGTGCTCCTAATTAATAAGGCTTTACTTTGTGGGGGGGAGGCAGTGAAAGGTGTTTTACTGGTGTCTTGTGTTCTGTTTTCCATTGTCTGCAGCCTTATTCTTTTCAAACTATATTTAATTTCTTTTGAACCCTGGACCTAGAGATCTGTGCTAATTTGTAAAAGGGATTTAAGACTCAGGCATTGCTAAGGCTTGCAATAGTAAACCAGAGTCTGCCAAATATAAAGAGAAGATGAGGCTGGGCATTTGTTTTGAATACTCCTTGGCCAACCACATAGTTAGGGCTCTCAGGATATGTTCACCCTTTGATAAAGCCTATATTTATCAACATCACTTAAACAACACTTAAAGACAAGGAGGACAAAATAAAATGATGGAAAATGCACATGAAACAAAATTACTTTTATTGCAGAAAAAAGGAAAAACACTTATTGGGAGCTAAGATCAATTGCAACCAAGTGTGCCGTTTATGAATTTTTTTTTTAAATTTTGCATACTACCATAGAAAGAAACTTCTTGCACAGCATTCTGGTAAGTTGGAAAATTGCTTGGTGTAAGCTTTGTCTCTGAGTTCTTTCTCTCTTTTATGTCTTCTGACTCATTCCCTGAGAAAACACAAATGATAGACGGTGGCAGTATGGTCATGGATGCCCTCTGGTGATAAGCTCTCTCTACTACCGTTGTTCTTCTACCTTACAGAGACCAAGCAAAGAAGAAACATCCGCTGTTGGGTCTTTTGTAGTTCTAAGGATGACAGAATAGCTCCTGTGCAGTTGTTCCAGAGCCTCATTTGTACAGTATTATCTTTTCTTATCCTCCATTGACTTACAAAAATGTGTTTCTCAAACCTCTATGTTTTTACAAAAGTTGCCAGTTAGAACTGTGTCTTTCTCCCTTCCCATATCAATTAGGCAGGTCCTGATGAAACAGATAGAAGCCATAGACTGATTTCCATTCCCTGGATGGTACATTGGTAGATAAGGTGTCCCTAAGGTAAACCAAGACCTAACTGCACAGCCCTTCACTGAGAAAATCACCTTATGTTACTTTGGGAAGCTAGTGCAGATGCGTAGCAGTCCTTTTTGGCTAGTTCTTCACAATCAAGGTATGATCAAAACAGAAATCTAAAATGGGGTTGTGTTTACATTACTGTGATTCCCTAGAGAGTCCCTAAATATTTGTGTCCCTGGAGTCCTTATCACCAAGTGCAGCTGTATTTGGAAGCTGTGACAAATTGGTCCAATTTAATTTATAACCTGGTTGGTGTGGGCCATTTTCTTATGAATACAGTCATTGGTAAGGTAATACATGTTTACTTCTTCAGTAGTAAAGTGGAAGGGTATTATTTGTAAAAATCCCCCAAAAGTTAGTGCTTCCTAGATAAGCATGCTGAATTTATTCATAAAACCCTCAGAAAACATGCCATTTTTAAAAAACTAAATCCTAAGAAGCCTAGTGTACTCTGGTCTACAAAGCTTTTGTAAATTATTATAAAAGTATTTATTCCAAATCTTAAGTTGCAGAGACTGGGATACTGACCAGTGTATTAAGAAAACTACATTAGATCCTGATCCTCCCCTTCTGGAGTTTTGCAGTTTATAACAGTGTACTTCCTTTTGGTAATTGGGAAGCAGCTACAACTCTCTAACCAAGAGAGTGGAGTCACCAGATGCCAAATTAGAGGTCTGTGTTTTATAAGAGTGGAAAGCAACAACCCAGTCAGTGTTCCCAAGGAGAAGAAGCTTGTAGCAGCATCAGATGTAACCATGGCAACCCCTAGGGAAGCCTCCAGGAGGGATGCTCGATTCTGAGACCAGGTGGAGAGAGGGCTGGGAATTGGCAGCAAAGCAACGGGAGTTGAAATTCTCATCTGAGACTGTTCTTATCCTTACCTGTCTGCCTCCTTGAGATGTAGTCCTGTTTTGCTCATCCTAATTTGCTGCGTGTGCCTTTGTAAGCATCTTCAAAGGCAGTACCCTTTCCCCCAAAACTGAAAGCTCCCCACCATGTCCCTATAGCTGTTTTGTGATGGGTTAACTTTCTGCCAGGGATAGTTCCCCTAAAAAGTATATTTCTTGGGTTCTTGATTTTTCCTCACTTTTTTCCCTCTCTGGCAGACTTTCTTTCCTCTTGTCTATTGTATTCCAGCATGTGTAGACTACTACAAATACTTCACTAATGTACAGAAATTCCAAGTTACTTATAGTCAAAATATATTGCAAGTACAGGGAACATTCAGCAGCTGCCATGGGCCAGGCTCTATTCTAAGCACTGGATATACGAAGAGAAATAGAAGACAGCCCCTGGCCTTGAGGAGTTCACAATCTAATGAGAGAAACAGCATACAAACAACTGTGTACCAATGTGCTATCGGCAAAATAAATAGGAAATCACCACCCAAGGGAAGAAGGCACTAGAAGTTGACTTGTCATTAAAGCATCAAAGCAGACAGTCCTTTTCAGTTTGACAGTATCCCTTGAGACAGTGTGGTACAATGCAGAGTTATATCCTGTTTCTGACACTAGCTGTGTGACCTTAGGCTGATTATCTAATCTTTCTGAGCTTCTGTTCTCCCATCTGTAAAATGTGACTGATATCCTTTATACTAACTGCCTTACTGGGATATTTTGGGGATCAAGTAAGATGATATGTCTTATTTGTACTAATATTATTTGCATATAGAATCCAATAGTTCTGCAGTTGAAAGAGGAGTTTGGGACCTTCTAGTCCAGCCTGTTCTGGAAAAAACATTCTTAGTACAACATAACCCAGTCAGCCAGTCAGTATCCATTGAGGGAGAACTCACTATCTCTTAAGTTGGGCCATTCCATTTTGGGATCATGCTAACTGAGAATGTTTTTCTTGACATCAATCCTGATGATGCATTTTCTACCCATTGCTTTCCGAAGCCAGAGAGAATAAGTCTTGTACTTCTTACACATGACTGCCTTTCATATTGTGATATATATATATATATATGCACATATATATATATATATATATATATGTAATATATACAAGCACAGAGTTCCTCTAAAGGCATCTCTGTATATGGAGACACAGAGGAGCCTACTTTCAAGAGTCGTCATGAGCTGGAATGGAAGTGTCTTGGTGAGACTTGAAAACGTGCAGACATTCAATACCTGCTTATGGTCTTCAAATCATGTGGTTGGCAGGAGCCTTTTTCAGTGGGCATCACAGAATTAAGAGTATCTTAGCTTCAGCTTAGACTTCTTCGGTCACTTCTTTTCAGCTGTGCTCCTAGCTTTACTCTGGTTGTAGCATCTCAGTGTAAAAGAGGAGAAGCCTTGGGCCCTTCTCCCCACCGAGGCCATTCGAAGCTAAGAAATAAGCATTGGCCCTTGATCTCTGCATTTGTTCTTTCCCACTCTGTCAATGGACGGTGAGTTTCCAGGCTTCCTGTGTCTGGTGTTGGCAGCATACAGCACTGGTACCTAGAAGAGCAAGAAGTGGCCTTCAGTAGTGACCTTTGTGCCCCAGCCCAGTGGTAGCTGCGCTGACTTGTCAAACAGCAATTGTTGAATATGAATTGGGTTGGACTAATGTTGAGACTGAGCCATGTTTGAACCTTTTCCCCAGAGACTATGGTGCTGTAAAGGAGACTGTTTTCCCTCAGATACTGAGGGAAATGTTTCTGTTCTTGCTATACGTTTGAAGTAAATGTCCCTTTGTAAAGCTAATTGATGTTAAGTGGTCAAATGGAACAGCAGTCACTGCACTTAATAAGGAAGGGAACACACGGAGGTGGAAGCTCTAGCCAGTGGCAATAGAGAAGATAAGATTCCAAGAATGCCAAAGGGCAACTGTAGCTGGCTGTAGGAGAGTGGGCTGGGGTATACTGGCTTCATACAAAGAAATAGAAGTTATTGTGATTGATCATCAGGCTCCTCTCTTTGAGGTGTGGGGGAGTATAACTATTCTTGTTGGACTAAAGCATTTTTGCCCTTAGCCTAATATGAAACTCTCTTTTCTAATACCTTAGGGTAGAAGTATCTTTTTCTGGAAAGACCTCAGCATCATCTCACTTGAATGTGAGGCCCAAATTATTGTCTTGTTAAAGACCTAACTTCCTTAACTAGCCAGCCTGTGGGCTGTGGTCACAGGAAATCCCTGATTAGCTGTTCTCCAGGTTATGGTTTTTAACTTTTCCCTCATTTTCCCTAAGCTAAACCTTCCATTTCTGAGACTCATTCTCATTCCCAGCTCTCGTCTTCCCATTTGCTTTCTGCCTTCGCTGTTTTGTTCATTCTCCTAAGAACCTTCATGTAGACTGGGAACCCAAGTTTATCCATGCTATTTCAACTCATCCTGCATTTTCATAAGCCTTTCTCTTTCTCTAAAACTCTAGTTTCACTTAGTTCTTCCTAACTCAGGCCCCTGGAATCATGAGCTCAGCTAGAGGTCCTCCCCAACTTGGGGATGTCAGGATTGCTATGTACCTTAGCACCTTAAAGGTTACCAAAGGCAGCAGTTCCTAATTCTGTTGTTTTCTAACACACCTTAAAATACTTAATTCTATGCACTTAGTTGAATCTTAACCATCCCACGATTTGGGGGAAGGGGGAATAATTGACAAGGTATTATTTGCTCATAGCTGAGGAGTTTTAGAAGATCTGGATTATCTTTAGAAACAGCAGTCATAATATTTGGGGGTACATAATGCTTTGAGCACAGTGACTTTGATGTGGTAGTCAATAAACATGATATTGGAAAGTCTGAAGGTGGATTCATGTGTGTGTGAAATACTTTGGAAATTAGAATTATTTTTTATTTGTAAAGAACAAATTGTTGAACATTGAAGTCACTATTGGTCTGGAAAAATAACTGTTGTAGCCCTCCTTACCTGAAAACCAAAAGACGTAATAAATCATGTGTTATGAATTAATAACATGCACAATAAATTTAATAGGCAAAATCATATAATTTGATCTAGAGGAAGTAGCTGAGGACTGCATCTGAGATGGCTTCCAAGAAAAATGAGATCCGAAGGCTCAGGTGACCCTGGAATGTGATTGATTAGGTCTAGACAGAATTGTGCATAACAGCTTCTTTCCAAGAAAATTAAACCTGCCATCACTGCAAGAGCAAGGCACCATCAAGATCACTATGTAGGCGAAAAGTAAGCAGTCTTACTTGGATCTTCTGTGTACTCAGCACAATTTGGATGAATGCAATGATCAATTAACACACGGAAGAAAAAAGCTGATTATTATCTCTCCATTTAAATTATGTGGTGAGACTATTGACCTAGAGCAAACATATTGGGTGGATAATGGTTTCGTTTTAATTAGAATAGCCTGTTGTTGGAGCCACTGAATTCTATACTGTCACAATATTTATTATCTCCAAGATGTGATATTTGGGTGTTTAATATTAAAAGTCTATGATTATCTGGGAACTGGTTATTGAACTAATATTAAGGCTAGGTGTCACATGCCTTACCTGGTCCAGGCTGTCATGTGAGCATATGTCTCTGGTTGCTCTTGGATAAGCTGCTTTCCATATCAGTTCTCCTTCATGTGAGAGTCAGGAAAATTTCCTGTTAGCCCTACCAGTCTTTTCTCTCATGTGGATCACTGCTGAACAATCATAATACGAGTAATAAATAACTCATGTGGAAATACCATTTCATAGTTTGCAGAGGGTCTACAAACATGATTTAATTTGATCCTCATAACAACCCTACGAGGCAGGTAGTGTAAGTATACTTAGACCTTTTTTATGGCATACCATAAGGACAAGATGAGGAAACTGAGGCACAGAAAAGTTCCATAACAGTGCATTTAGGTTTGCACAGCTTTTTATGTTATCTCATCTGATCCTCACATCCACCCTGTGACAGAAGTGCTGTCATCATCTCCATATTTCAGATGAAGAAACTGAGCTGAGAGAGACAGAGATTATGTGACTTTCCCAAATACACAGCTAAATGTCTGCGGCAGGATTAGAACTCAGGGCTTCTGGACTCAACTCCAACACTATCCACTGCATCAACTAGCTAACCCACTCAAGACCACAAAACTATTGGAGATGCACCCCAAATTATATAGATCAATGCCTTCCCACAAAACTTACTAATTTTAGGAATTCAGCATTAACTCAATATTTAGAGTTCATGTAGAATTTTCTCCGATTACCTCTCAGAGCTTATCCCTGATAAGCAGCTCCAGTCAAGGCAGTAAATCTAAGTCAATAAGGACCTTTATATGTATATCCAAATCTCTAAAACAACTCTACAGTTTTGATAGCCTAACTTTTGGGAAAGTTTTTCATTTTTTGCTTCTTTGTTTACATATGTACACACATTTAATATATGTTCATTTACAGGTGTCTGAAGAGAGATTCAACAAATAACCTAGCACCTGATGATAGGAAAGGGTGACGGCACTATAAGTGTCATTTTAAAGGTCATCTCTAACAAAGTAGTTTGTATCAAAGAGAATTCCTAAATTCTGTTCTATTAATAGCATCCTTTAGCCATGCTGAAGCCCAAAGGACTCTGCTTCAGATGCTCTTCCACCACGGTTTTCACCTTCTCTGAAATATGGAGAAGAAAGTGTCAGCAAAGGCAGAATTCCTTGAAGAAATTTTAAAAAAAAATTGAGCTTTTTTTTTTTTTTTGCTGGCCTATAGCTGGAATTTTGAAAATTTAGCCAAGGTCATTCTCCCTAAAGATTTGCTTTTGAACATCTAAAGCAAAGCCCCCTCTGAATTTTGTGAATGTCAGGCATGTACCTTTCTTCTTTTGAAGGATGTAGAGCCCTGAGTTTTGCTCCAAAGAGGATGTATTCCTGAGGGAAGCTTTGGATTTCCAGAGAGGCTGGACAGTGAGCATCTCCAGCCCATTTCCTGGTACTTGCAGGCATGGTTGCTTTGTGGGTGGTTGTATCTGTCTCCAAAGCACAGACCTAAGTTGGAGTGAGGTTGGCAGTGCACACATCTGGGTGTTTACTTGAGTATTCACTCCAAGGCAGGGTTCTAGGGGAAGTATCATTTACTGGTCTTGACCTCTCTGCAGCCTTTGGCACTGTTGATCATCCTCCCGTCTGTCCTGGTCCTCTCATCTGTCTGAGCAATCCTCAGTTTCCTTTGCTAAAGCCTTATCTAAGTCATAGCCGCTAATCATGGGTGTCCCACAGGTCTTTGCTCTGGGCTCTTTTCTCCCTCTATAGTACTTCACTTGGTGATCTCATCTGGATTTCATTATCATTTCTGTGCTGATGATTCTCAAATCTACCTATCCAGCCTTCTCCTTTCTGCTGACCTCCAGGCTCATGTCTCCCACTGCCTTCCATACACTTCAAACTGAAGGTCCAGTAGACATCTTGAGCTCAACATGCCCTAAATTGAACTCATCTTTCCCCCTTCTAAACCTCCCAGTTAATGTTGAGATTAAGACCAGTCTTTACAGACCCCTGGCTTCCAACTAGACAGACATCATCCCAGACTCCACCCTCTCATCCCCCTTAACTAAGCTGTCACCAGGGACTGTGGATTTCACCATTGCGGCATCTCTGAAGCATGCCCCCTTCTCTCCTCTGATCCTGCTGCTATTTCTATTGCAGGACCTCCCCCTCTCACACTTGGACTATTGCAATAGATGCTGGTGGGTCTGCCTGCCTCAAGTTTCTCCCCATTCCACTCCAGCTTTCTTAGCCACCAAAGCAATTTCCTTAACACTCAAGTTCAACCAAGTCACCCCACCCCCACTCAATAAATTCTAGTGGCTTCCCATCACCTCCAGGCTCAAGTACAAAATACTAACTGGGATGTCTATATCCTGGTAAAGGTTCTGTCACGGTGAGTTTTCTCTGTAGGAATGGGCTGCTCTGTATAGTGGGATGGGGAAAAGCATTCGTTCAAGCCCTCTGTTCACCCAAACATCCCAATCGCTGGTCGTTTCTTGAATTGATTGATTCCTTTGAGTCCTAGAGGTCTTCAATGTTCAAAAGTCTCCTATTACAGTAAAGCCCCTTACAGCTTTCCAGTCTTCTTATGCCCCCTCCAGTATCCCTCCCACCCCTACTCCACACTCTTTGATCTGGTGACACCAGCCTCCTGGCTGTTGCTCACACTCCATCTCTGGGCTCTGCACATTTTCTCTGGCTGTTCTCCAGGTCTGGAATGCTCTGCTTCTTCATCTCTACCTTCTGGCTTCCTTGAGTTTTTTCAGTTCCCCGCTGAAATTCCATCTTCTACAGGAGTCCTTCCCCAGCCCCTCTTCATTCTAGCACCTTCACTCTGTTAATTATTTCCTATTTATCCTGTCTGTATCTTGATTGTCTCCCATTAGACTATGAGCTCCTTGAGGAGAGGGATGGTCTTTTGCCTTCCTTTTGTCTCTTTAGTGCGTTAACAGTGCCTGGCACATGGTATATAAAGGCCAGAGGCAAGATTTGAACTCAGGTTTTCCTGACTTTAAGCCCAGCACTATCCACTGTACAACCTGGAGGCCTCAACCAGCTCTGAATGCATTTAACTGTATAATCTAGTGTGCATGGTTTAATCTCATCTGCCATGGTGGCATGAGTTTATCAGATGCTTTGCTCTAACCCAGTTAAGTTTTGCTACAACATTTACCTAATTTAATTTAGTAAATTTTTATTACATGCACATGATGAGTAAAGGCACTGGAGACGCAAAGACAAAAGTGAAACAGTCCCTGATCTCAAGAAGCTTATGTTCTTTGGGGGTGGGAGAGGAGGGTACAACATATACATAAATGAGCGAATACAAGATAGTTTGAGGAGGGGGAGAACACCAAACACTAGAGGAAGGGGAAGGAGTAACAGGAAAGACTTCCTGCCAAAAGCAGCATTTGAGCTGAGCCTTGAGGGAAGCTGAGGCTTCTAATAGGTGGAAAAGTAGAGGGAGCATATACCAGTTAAGGCTAGATGACCATCTGGCAGAAATGTCAGTGGAGGAATTCCTACACTGGACTAGAGGTTACATTAGAATTAGATGACTTCTGCTCTCTTTTCTAGTCCTAAGACATTAGGATTCTGTACCATCTCCTGGTCCTCCTCTGTTTTGGCACATCTGTGAATAACTGAGAACAAAACTATAATATGGCCCTTATACCCTCCTGCCAGGCCCTTTCATTCCCTCTGGATGATTCTTCTTTCTGCTATGTTTTTCCCAGCATTTTGCTCTATCTCAGTAGACTATCAATTAACATAGCTAAGGTGCTTAATGTAAGATATTTCCCAGGAATAATTTATTGTAATAGGAGACTTGAAGATATAAGGTCTCTAGGACTCTAAGGGATCATTTATCAGTTCAAGAAATAACCAGTGATTGAGGTAAGTTTTGGGGAACAGAGGACTTGAATGAATGCTTTTCCCCATCCCACCATATGGAGTAGCCCATTCCTACAGAGAAATCTCACTGTGACAGAACCTCTACCAGGACATAGACATCCCTGTTAGTATTTGCCCTGACCTAAACATAGGAGCGGCTTTTTAAAAAAATTAAATTTATGGGAAAAAAAGTACATGATAGTCACTGTATTCTAAATTATTGACATTATTACTGCAAATTCTCTTTTGATCTTTATTAGTGTTTATCCTTCCTAACATAGTTTTAATTTGTATATATACTCATTTTCCTTTTTTACTTGGCATTATTTCATTTTCATGTGTTGACACAGTACACATAGGTTTTCACTTTAAATATCTGGGCAGCATAGTATTCCTCTTGGCTCTGTGATCTCATTGGTTTAAGGCGTTCCTCTATCAATGCAGACCAGCACCAAGCTCTGAAACTCATTGCTTTCATCAGCTGCCTGAACTCTCTGCTGCCCTCCAATCTCACATGTCCAACTGTCTTTCGGACATCTTGAACTGGACGTCCAGTAGACACCTTCAACTCAGAGTGTCCAAAATAGGACTAAGTCTCTTTCTTCCTGAACTCTGCCTTTTCCTACCTTCCCTATTTCTGTAAGGGCAATACTATCCTCTCAGTCCCTTAAGGCTCAAAGCCTAGGAGTCACTCTAGACTCCTCACTGTCTCTCCTACCCCTTATCCAAGCTATTGTCAAAGTCTACTGATTTTACTTCTGCATCATCTCTCCAATACACCTCCTTCTCTCCTCTGACACTGCCATCTCACATCTGGACCCCCATACCTTGGTCTTCTGGTGGGTCTGCCTCAAGTCTCTCCCCACTCCAATCCATTCTCCATTCAAGCACAAAGGGATTTTCCAAAAAGCCCAGGTCTAATCATGTCATTCTACCCCTACTCTTCTCAATAAACTAATATGGCTTCCTATTTGTCTCTGGGATCAAGTACAAAATGTTTGGCATTCAAAGCCCTTCATAACTTAGTTCCCTTCTACCTTTCCAGTCTTCTTACACGTACTTTTTGATCCCCTGACATTAGCTTCCTGGCTGTTTCTTGAAGAAGACATTCTATCTCACAGTTCTGGACATTTTCTCTGACTGTCTTCTGTGTGGAACACTCTGCCTCCCTGGTTTCCAGTCCCAACCAAATCCCACCTTCTACAGGAAACTTTACCTCATTCCTCTTAATTCATCACTGCCTTTCCCTCACTCATTTTGTTTACATTTGCATGTTGTCTCTCCCACTAGATTGTAAACGCCTGGAGGGCAGAGACTTTCTTCTGCCCCCTTTTGTATTCCCAGTACTTTGCCCAATGCAGGCTCAGCCTGCACAACCTGAGGCCTGCTGCTGCCTGCCGCCTTGGCCACTTGCAGCACAACAAAAGATCTTTTGCAGGCAGAGGAAATCCTTTGACTCACCACATGCAGCCCACATGCCACTGGTGGTGCAAGCCTGTTCCAGGAACATAGTAGGTACTTAATAAATGTTGATTGATTGATAGCTCCTCAGTGTGGGTGCTCATTTCAGTGGGACATCCTTGCTGTCTCATTCTGTGCAGCTCATATACATGGCCTCACCTCACATGTCCTTAAAGGCTCCTCCCAAAGGGCTAAAGACTTTCCCCTGAGTTTCTGGACCTTATGTAGATGCCAGCAGAATGCCAAACAGCCAGTTATTCCTTGTGCCTTTCACATGAGCAAGCCACCTTCTTTTCTAGTGTTGACCTGAAAACTTGTTAAGAAAAGGCAACAAGCTAAATGCATACATTTTATGATTTAATTAATTAATTAATCAATTCCCTATTAAAGACAACGGTAACATAATGCATTATGGAGCCAGAAATGTTCTGGCTACCCAGTACAGAAATCTTCTGGCTTATATACATTTTGCCGTGAGAAAGGAGTTCTCTTAGATAAACACACTGAAAACAAAGTAGCATCAGTTGGGTTTTATGATCCCAAGCTCTGGGCATCTTCTTTCCCTAGTATGCCTTTGAAGTTGTTTATCTTAACAGAGTTGACAAAGCTGAAGTTACAACCCAAGGTATCTGTGTTTTTCTCTTATCACTAGGATACTAGAAGAAGGGTCTGGTAAGGAAGTCCCATTTGCTTGACATCAAAAGGCATCCTCTAAGTTAAACAAAGGGGACTATTAGGTTCAGGCTCTTCTTAATTCAAACTTTGAACCTTATTAAAGTCTAAAATTTATATTAAATATTATCATTAGTCATGAGTCTCTCTGATGACATGCTTTTACTTGGATTATTTTTGTGTAGCTCTTTGTTGGGAAATGTGTTACAGCCTGCTCTTGTCTCCATGATCTTCCTCACTGCCTTTTGGGGGACCTACAGCTTTCATGCTTTGAAAATGTGGCACTCTACACCTCTCAGCCACACCGATTTAACAAACAAATATTGGTGGCAAAAGATTGGCTTTTAGCTTAGAGTTATTAAGAGAACTGCACAATTTCCCGAAGGCATAGTCAACTTTTTTTTTTTTACTAGATCTGCAATGTTATTGGTTTAAGGAGTTCCAATAAATGAATTCCTTCTGTTAATGCAGATGGGCACTTACTCTGTAAGCACTCACTGTCTTGGTGACTTGCCTTGGGACAGTGAGAGGTTAAATGACTTAAGGTCACACTGCCAGGATCACCAGGAAGGACTTAGCTCAATTCTTACTGACTCTGAAACCTACCTCTCAGGCCATGCTGCTTTTCTCTATACATTTTTATGGATAAATTCCCTGATGCTTCCACACCTAATCCACAGCACACTGCATACTAGGATAAATGTCCTGTACTTATCCCATGGTCTATTCCTTTGGCATTTGTTCTGTGGAAAGTGCTGTCTCAGATATCAGAGAGTTCCAAGAAATACAGAAGAGTGTGTCCCCACCTTCAAGGAGTTTAAAAACATTTTTTTCATCTAGACTATTTGTAGCCCTCTTTTAATTGTTAACAATGAAAAAATGTTTAATAGGCAACAGTGACCTCTGTCAGCATCCTTAGGGCTCCATGTAGGCTTAGCCAAACACAGAACTGTCTCGATATCTTTCTTCTGGACTAAGTTCTCAGTCACCCTTAAAAAGAAACTTCTGAAATGGGTCAGTGTTGTTGTCTCAGTTGTATTGTGAAAACATTGAGGTAGAAAGGTTCACTGTGTAAATAAGACCACAGAATGATTCCCCTGGAACTTGGGGATTTATCTCAAAGCTGCTAAATCATTCTGGCATGACCAGAATTAATCATTTGACCACCGGCAATACTCTACTCATGTGGACTTTCTTCTTCTTATGAACCCTTTTCACAGATCTACAAAGCAATAGAAAGATTGCTAAACTTGGAATCCCATGACCTGAGCTTAAAGACCAGCTGGCATTTAATATTTGTGGGACCTTGGCAAGTCCTTAATCTCTACCAGCCTCAGTTTCCTCATCTATAAAACAAGGGGGTTGGGCTAAATAATTTGTAAGGTCTGCTTGAGCCATCACACTCACTCTTTCCCCACCAGAAAACTGAGTTCCCTGAAACCACCCCCATCTTTATTAGGCCAGATCTGGCCTTATCTCGCTGGGTTATAGGCTGCCTTAGAACTTCTTGACATCTTCAGTCACACCACTACCCCTTTTTTGCTCTCTTTTGCGTACTTTCTTTTCCTATTGGAGTGTAAGTTCCCTGGGGGACTTTCATTTTATCTTTGTTTCCCCAGCACCTGGTTAGTCAGCTAGTCAGTCAACAAGCATGATTATATGTGCTAGGCACTGTGATAAGTGCTGGAACCTCAGACAGCACCAGGGACATCGCAGGCATTTAATAAATGCTTGTTGATGTCATTGAATGAGATGACAGTTTCATTTGAGTGGCGGAGTATCCTACCTAGGTAAAGACCCAAGTCCTCATGTTGGAGAAGCCCAAGCAGATGAGGACTATCAGAGGAATTCTCTGAAAGAATGACTTCATCGAGAAGGAAGTCCTTTTAATCAACTTCACCTCTGTGATATCTTGGAATGCAGCTCCCAGGCCCAGCGCCATCTTCACATGTGAGAGCTCATGGACAAAATCATAAGGTGCTTGCTTTTAAGCTTGACCACAGAGAGCAAGCTCATTAAAAGTCCCATAGAACAAAAAGGCTCAAAGCCACAAGATTCTAACAAAAAGCAGCCAAATTTATTAACGTCTCCTGAGGACTGTGGTCTAAACTTAAAAGTATTGTAGCGGACATGCCAATTAGATAAATGATTTTCCTCATTTGTTATTTCCTCTGAATACAGAGAAGCTGAAAAATGTTTTCTTTCCCAATTGAGAGGAAAAGGAATGTTTGATCTCTTTTCTTTAAAGACAGTTTTATAGAAAGTACCAATCCAGGGCCTACTTTTTGTCTCCTCCATCCCCCTGAAGGCTAGGGTTTGGAATGGGCCATCATGGAGGGTGCCACTGTTCCAGTTGCAGTTTTGTACCTGTTCTGGGGAGATGGGGTGGGGGGGCGGGTAAAGGTGGGGAACCCTGAGTCCCCCTTTTCTTAGTGTGTTCTCTCCTCTCCTTTTTCTCCTGCTCTCCTTTTTGTCCTGTTCTACGTCAAAACCATGTGATATTTCCTTGCCTTAGTTGATGAGTAAAAACTCCTCCAAATTCTGGAAGTCTCTGTAAGTCCAAACCATTCTTACCTCTCCATGGGAGATGTTATTAATTTCTTCTCCTCCTTTATCAAGCAGCTGGCATCCTTTCTTCTTTTTGAGGCTAAATTGAACCTAGGCTCTTGCCACAATCTTTTCCTGATTTCTTGGGACCTTTCTTCCTTCATTATCTCTCTAAAACATTTTCAGTCTTTTCTCTAGCTCTACATGGAAGATAAGTCTTTCCTTTCTTCCGTACTATTATCCCCTGGTGTCATTCTGTTCTCTCTGTCTCCTTCCTTTCACTGCCATAATTCCTCCTGAAATCCAGCTGTCACAGGCCCAGGAGCCTTTCTTCTGTGGCTGCCCTAGGGAAAGAGGGGAATGCCTTAATCAAATATATTCACCTGAGTGGAAGAGCAAGGAGTATCTTTCAGGTGGATTCTCTGTGTTGAATGCCAGGGCCGTGAATCTTTGTGCTATTTTTATAGCCCAAACAGACATAACTAGCATCAATCCCTGGCTACCTCTCTCCATAGGGATACTCAATTTAACTAGATGAACCCCTCAGGGAGGCACATACACCACTCACTCGTAGATGGGGACCCCTGGGCTTTCAAAGGTGCTGCAGAATACACCGGCACCTCATGAGGGAGACCTAGCTGTCTCTCTCCTGGTACAGCTACTCACATCCCTACTCTGCTGCTCCAGAATGATGGGAGTGGGGAGTTATCTCCAGTAAGCCCCTTCTGCCAGGTTCCCTGCTGAAATGTCTGCAGGCAGTTTCCTCCCCCACAGAGGGGGAATGCCTGATGGTATGTGCACAGCTGTTAAGCTCATGCACTGATATATCTCCTCTCTATTATATTCACTGGCTTAGTTCAACAATTAGTTACCAAAATGTGTGCCTGCACATGTATGTACACACACATACGTATAGGTATGTGTGCATGTGTACATGCGTACAGATACATATGTATATATATCCCAGTGATACCACTGCTAGTTGTTCAGAGATAGATAAAAATCCATTTATACAAAAATATATATAGCAGCGTTTTTTGTAGTAGCAAAGAACTAGAGGGAAGTGATGTTCAACAAGGTTTTTTTTTAAATTTTACATGACTGTCACTTTCTGATGACTCTCCTTTTCCTTGTAACATATTAGCACAGTCGTGAAAAACATATCAACATATTGAGTATATCTGAAAATATATGCCTCATTATACCCCTAAAATCTACCATCTTTCTATTCAGAGGCATGTTTCACCATCAGCCAGTCAATAAGCATTCATTTTGCTGTTCAATCATATCTGTCATGTCCAACTCTTTGTGACACCACTTGAGATTTTCTTGGCAAAGATACTGGAGTGGCTTGAAGTTTACAGACACAGGAATGGAGGCAAATGGGGTTAAGTGACTTGCACAGGGTCATACAGCTACTAAGTATCTGAGGCCAGCTTTGGACTCAGGGAGATGAGTCTTCCTGACCAAAGGCTCAGCGCTCTATCCACTTGGCTGCCTAAGCATTCATTAAGCACCTACTGTGTGTCAAGCACTGTATGTAAAACTCTGGGGATACAAATATGAAAAAAAAGAAAAACTAATCCTTGCCTTCAAGGAGCTCATTAGGTATAAGGATTTGGAAATAACACACAAAGGATGAGAGGGGACACCCTGTCCAGAGTCCAGAGGAGTGCAGCCTTGCAGGAAATGAGTCAGACCTCTGAAGTGGTGGTTAGTCAGTGCGTTCGTCAGAGTTCTGAAATCTTTCCCTCCTGCTTATCATTTCCCTGCTTATGCCCATCAGTTCTCCACCATCCCAAGTTTCTCTAAGTTCTTCATATTCCTGATTTCTTATGGCACAATAATATTCCCTTTTCCACATACCACAGTTCCCCCCCACACACACACACATACTCATCCTTATTGAGGAGAACCCTTTGTTGAACATCAGCTCCTGTTGCTACTACAAAAAGTGCTGCTATAAGCATTTTTGTAAAAATTGACTTGTACTCTGATCTTCTAGGGCACATGCCTAGCAGTGATGTCACTGAGTCAAACTGTGTGAAGAGTTCAGTGCCTCTCTTCGCATAATTTTAATCTGTCTTCCCGAATGGCTGGAGCAATTCACAGTTCCACCAATAGTGCATTAATACATTTCTCTTCCTCAAAGTGGGTGTAATTTCAAGATCAGGCATTTGTGCAAAGTCAAGTCATTGTTGAGTTGAAACAAAGGTCAAATAAATATACAACATTAAAAGGAATAATAAAGATGAGAAGAAATGGGCGCAGTTACAGCCACTCCAAATTTAAGCAAGATTCTGATACTGAAAAATAAGAAAGAGATAAAAATGAAGACCATCTCTACCCTCACCATCCCACATTCTAATGGGAGAAAGTAAAGAGGGAGCTGAAAAGACGGAGAAGTCCAGAGAGTCAGTATCCAAGTTGGGTAAGAAGTCAGCATGGCCAGTCTGGACACTTCCTCAAACGGAAGTGTTGAGCAGCAAGTCACCAATCGGAGGAGGGAGCCACAGGGTGTGGACATCTCCAGGGGGAGAAGACAGCTGGGGCAGAGCTAGAAAGGTCTGGAGCATCGTCTAAAGCCACTGTAATGCAGAGTTCTTCCAGTCTACAAACGATGTTCAGAAGGCGGCCATCTGTCCTCTTCCAGGAGGTCTTTAAGCAAAGGCTGTTTGATTACTTGTCTGGAACATTGTACAGGGGATTCTTCCTCAAACATGGGTTGGCAGAGGTGGCCATTAGAAATCTCTCCCATCTCTTAGATTCTGTGATTTTGCTACATAAAGGTTAAGAGAGAGATTATTCCATAGACTTCCAAAGGCAGTTAGGGAGTGGAAGTCTCTGCGCTGTCTTTCTCAATGAAGACAAAACAAAGATGCATTTCCTTTCTTGACCATCTCCTTTTCCTTTCGAGGATATCTGGAGGAGCTTCCATGTGCTCCTCAAATTGGTTTTTGGTTGATTAAAGAGGAAGAATGCTGAGTAGGAACTATGTAATTCTAGTCCCTAGCACAGGGCTGGGCTCCTAGTAGGAACTTAGTACATGCTTATTGATTGTTTATTGGGTGATAAATTTCTAATCTCCACCTGATCTTTGTGTGGTACCTTGTTATCCCACTGCGGTTTGCATTTTATTTTTTAAAGGACTGACCTTTCCCATGGCCTCTTCGCCTTCCACTAACCTATTAAGGTTATTCTCCCCCCCTCCTCTTTTCTTAATAACTACTCTTTTTTTCCCTGTGTGGCAACTTACTAGAAGTCCAGTAAGTTAGTTTAAAAGGGTTTTCAGAAATTACTTTTTCCAACACCAAAATTGTTTCAATCTCACATGTCCTGTGCTATAGTTCTCTTGAACAACTTTATACTCTGTGTGTTTTGGATTTCCTTCTCTTTCTAGAAAGTCTTTTCTGATACCCTAGGGGTAAGTTTTCTCTTCCTCCTCAAATCATCTTTCATTTATATATCTATTTGCCTGTTATATCTCCAAGCAGAAGGCAAATTCTGTGAAGAAAGAGACCATGTTTCATTTTTGTCTTTGTAGCCCCATTACCTAGGATAGAGTCTCACACTTATGACAGCATCTTCAAAGAAGGCATTTAATACACAGTTGTGAAATGATTCATTTGTGATCACTGTTTTACATAGTGGTTTGCCTTTAGATTTTTTCTGACCCAATTTTTGTTCTTTTTTTTAAATGTAATTTTATTTATTTTCAGTGTTCTACAATCACTACCATATAACTTAGATTTTTTTTCCCTCCCTCTCCCCTACCTCCCTGCTCCCTCCCTGAGACGGCATACAATTTTATATAGGTTCTAACATACATTTCTATTAAATACATTTTCACTGTAGTCATGCTGTGTAGAAGAATGAAAATGAATGGGAGAAATCATATAACAAACCAAAACATAATACACACACACATAAAAATGATCTGCTACATTCTGCAGCTGAATTCCATAGTTCTTTCTCTGGATGTGGAAGGCATTTTGTCTTAAAAGACCATTGGGAATTTTTTAAGTTCTTGCATTGCAATGAAGTTCCAAGTCTACCAGAAGAAAATCTCGCACACTGTAGTCATTGCTGTGCACAAAGTTCTCCTGGTTCTGCTCCTTTCTCTCAGCATCAGATCATATAAGTCTTTCCAGGCCTCTCTGAAGTCTTGCTGTTCATCATTTCTTATAGTACAATAGTATTCCATTACATTCATATACCATAATTTATTCAGCCATTCCCCAATTGATGGGCATCCCACTGATTTCTAATTTTTGACCACCACAAAGAGAGCTGCTATAAATATTTTTGTACATGTGGGATCTTTTCCAATTTTTATGATATCTTGGGGATACAGTCCTATTGCTGGGTCAAAGGGTATGCAAATTTTAGTAGCCTTTTGCGCATAGTTCCAAATTGCTCTCCAGAATGGTTGGATCAGCTCACAGCTCCACCAACAACGAATTAGTGTTCCAACTCTCCCATATCCTCTCCAACATTTATCATCTTCCTGTTCTGTCATGTTTGTCAATCTGGTAGGTGTGATGTGGTACCTCAGAATTGTTTTGATTTGCATCTCTCTAATCAGTAGTGATCTAGAGCAGCTCTTTGTTATCGTAAGCCTGGTTTCTCTGCCCCCAGCCTCTCTCCTCTCCAATCCAAACTGGACACCAGTATCAATCTTCAGTCTGCTCTGTTCATGTCATTCCCCTGTTAAAATAGCTCTCCTTGCCTGCTACATAGATCCATACTCCTAAGCAGATCCAAAAGCAGCAAATTTTGGCACCTGGAACAAGGTGCACTAAATAAAAAAATTAAAGACAAATTCAGTTGATGGTGAGTGAAGACCTCAAGATACAAAGCCCCTAGGTGCAGAACCCTTGGCAGATCTAGAGATGAGCAAATCAGAGGTGTGAATTATAATTCATCTTTCCGGCTAAATAGATGCTTAGCTTAGTAGGGGCCCTGGGGGCTCCGGCCCTTTGCTTTTGAAAATGCAGAGTACCTACTAAGTGCAAGGCATTGTGTCACTGTGGGTGATAAAGACAAGTAGCATCTGCTAAGGAATGCAGGTGCTGGAGCTCAGCCCCAGTCACCCCATCTAGGACTGTGACTATCTGACCCTAGCTGGCTTTTCCAGCCTGATCTCTTGAGTCCTGCGCTCCCAGTTACCTGTCCTCTGAGTTTCATTCAGTCCAAATCTGTCACCCAGTCAGGTGTTAGTAGCTGTTATCTGCCAACTCCTAGGATACTCTCCTTTCTTAATGTGTTTAATGCCTGGATCCCAGTCCCTGCTCTCATATTAGGGCATCTTTGTCCTGGTCATGGTCTTCATCTTGATACTCTCTTCTCTCTAGGTTTTTGTAACACTCTCCCACTCTTCTCATACCTGTCTGATGCTGCACCGTTCAACTCTACATTATCCTCATCTGTCTGACTCTACACTCTCCTCTTCTCTCAAGTCCCTTCCCAACCTATGCTGTTAATGACCTTGCCCTGCCAGGCTTCAGCCTTGGATTACTCCCATTGTACAGTGCTGAACAAATCTAAAGAAAATCATGAAACCATGCTGACTTGGTCTAGTATAAGTTGATGTTACATAATTTCAATTCTGCCCTCACTGAGGTGAGGTAATCCTTTCATACCTCCCTACTTAACTCACTATACCAGTCTCCCTAGTAGCTTTTCTAAACTTTTTCGTCAGTCCTCAAATCTCCCATGGTTTCCCCCTTCTTCCACACTCTTACCTAGGCCCCTTGTCTCACCCTTCACTAAAAACACTGAGACCATTCTCTGTGAGCTCTCTCTTCTCCCCTTCTCATCTCATATCACTCAGATGCCTTTTGCAACTCTCTCCTCCTTCCCTCTACTCACATGAAGAGCTGGCCTTTCTTCTTGCTCAGGCAGTCTCTCTACTGGCAAAAGTGATTCCATTTCATTGTCTTTTCCAGCAGATTTTCCCCTGTATCATCCCCACTCTCTCACTTATCTTCAGTCTCTCCATGTCTAGTGGCTGTTTCCTTACTGTCTACAAATTTGCCCATGTCTTTCCATTCTCCAAAAATTCCTTACTTGCTCCGTCCATCCTGAGAGTTGATATCCCCTCTCTTTTGTGGAGAAGGCATGTGGAATCTGTGCCTCTGCTTCCTTCTTAACTCCTGCAGTCTGTCTTGTGACTTTATTCATCTGAAATGGCTGTTTTCAAAATTACCAGTGGTTTCTTAACTGACAAATCTAATGGCCTTTCTCAGTCCTCATTCTCTTCCACCTCTCTGCAGCCTCTGACCCTCTTCACCCCCTTCTCCTTGATATTCTCTTCTCTAAATTTTCAGAATTCTGCTCTCTCCTGGTTCTCTTGCTCCCCCTCTGACCACTTCTCAAACTTCTTTCCTGGATCTTTATCCAGGTCATACCTGTTTACAGGGGGTGTCCCCCCAAAGGTTTGTCATGTGTCTTCTTCTCTTCTCCCTCTATATTATTTCCCTTGGTGAGCTCATAAGCTCCCATGAATTCAATTATCTCTAAGTTGCTGAGTCTCAGACCTATGTATGTGGCCCTCACATCTCAGCCAACCTCCACCCTCACATCTCCAGCTGCCTAGTAGACATTTTTAGCAGGCTGACAGGTAGACATCTTAAACTAAACGTGTCAAAAACTAAGCTTTCTCCCCAAATCCTTTACTGTCTATCTAGGGCACCAGGATCCTCTCAGTCCCTCTCCTCCCCACCCCGCACAATGTAGGTGTCAGACCGGTCTATTCACTCTCACACTTCATAGCCAAGCTAATGCTAAAGTCTATTGATTTTACCCTTCAGAGTAACATTTCTTATACACTCCTTTTATCCCCTAACATTGCTGCCACCTTGATATAGGCACTCACCAACTGACACCTGAATTACTCCAACAGTCTGCTAGTTGGTTTGCTTGCCACAAGCCTCTCTCCACTCCAGTTCACCCTCCACTTAGCTACCAAAATAATCTTAATAAAAGCACAGATCTGACCATGTCATCCCCCTCCCATGACTCCCTATTACTTCCAGGATCAATGATAAAATGCATAATACCTTGCACACTCCCTCTCTGGGCACTAAAATCTTCCTTCACCTAGGACAGATTCCCCATCCCTAGGACCCTGAACATATCAGCTTCAGTCATTTACTATCTATGTGACCGATCAGCTGACTTGCTCAGCCTGGGCCTCAGTTTTCTCTTCCGTAAAATGCAGGTGTTGTATTCTTTAAGGTTTCTTCCAGTTCTAAATCCTATAAACCAATAAACTGAGTTCCAACATTTATCATAAAATCAAAATAATTATTTTTAAAAGACTTAAAAAGTTTTAATGCTTGAACATGACCTTGATACAATAAGCATAAAATATGGAAGTTTTTGAAACTCAAGACACGTGTCATGTATGCCCTCTAGTGATTAAAGAAGACCAATGCCATGCTGGCATAGACACACCATGGTGATTTCACTAACTACCATGGCATTCCTTAAGAAGAATAAGGAATCCTGATCAACATAAAACAAAGCCAGGAAGAAAGACCGTAAGGCTGACTAAAATAGAAGGAGGCGACAGAAGCGATATCCCCGGAGGGCTCATTAAATGAGAAATGGACAGTAAGAGAAGGGCTGCCCTCTCTGAGGCTTCCTGACCCACTGCCAGCACAGATCAAGTGTGGTTTTCTTAATTGTGTATTTGGTGATCAAGCTAAAGCTCTGAAAGCCCAAATGGAAAACTGATCTCAATCAATCAAAACTTCTTAGGTGCCTACTACATGCTAACTGCTGAATATACAAAGAAAAACAAAAAACAATGATGGTTCTCAGAGAGCTCACAGGGACAGACCACATGCAAACATCTATGTATAAACAAGACATACGCAGAATGAACTGGGGGGCAGTCTCTGAGGGAAGGTACTAAGGTCAAGGAGGACTTGGAAAGGTTTCGTGAAGAAGGTGGAGTTTTAACATATGAGAAGGAAGCTAGGGTAGTCAGGAGGCTGAGATGAGGAGGGAGGGTGTCCCAGCCTGGAGGACAGTCTTTAAAATGTTCTACATTGGGAGTAGGAAGGAATTTGCTCATGATAAAAAGGATCTATCTATAAAAACTTCCACAAAAGTACTCTCTGAAACTGGTGAACATATGGAGCCAACTTTTGGCAAATGTCAAGTTCCATCAACAGTAGTTGAACAATACACTTTACAGACATTTATGTCGGTAAATGCGAAATATCATGTTGGGGCTGGGGATGCAGAGATAACATGTTTAATCATGTAAGTTCTGGTCTGTGTTTCCCCCCACCAGAATCCTACGAGATAGGTTTGACTGATGTTCTTGAAGGATCTGAGATTTCCTCAATGTGCAAAACTAATGGTGTGAAAATTCCATTCCTAGTACAGATCCAAAAGCATTTCTGACTGAATATGAATGAATGAAAAAAGTAATTTAAGTGCTTATTATATGTGTTCTAAAGGCTTGCCTAAGGCACTAAGAAGTTAATTTACCAACCTGCTCATAGTGATTTTTCCTAAACATCAGAAGTGAGCCTGCACTCTGACTTTGTTGGTTCTAACTCTAACACAACTCCACACTGCCTTTCAGAATCATTTTTTACATGAGCAAAACGCCAGGCAGTCAATGAACAGTCATCCAATAAGCATTGGTTGGGCACTTTCTAAATATGCCAGGTACTGTGAAGTCAAAGAAAGGCAAAAATGGAAGATGACCCAGCCAGTTAAGTGTCAGAGCTGACATTCAAATCCAGATCTCTCCTTCAGACTTGGCTCCAAGTCCAGCACCCTTTCCCCTATACTCTATTACTGTCAATAAGATTCAACACCTAAGTGTTTACTGTGTGCAAGATATTGTGCTGGGGCTGGGAATACAAAGGCAAATCTTCCAGAAGTTCCTGTCCAGCAGTTGCTTAGATGAGAGACTGCCAGACCTAGAGGCCTGTGGGCTACCCGAGTCTTTCTTACCTCACCTCCTGAGGTCTTCGGCTGGCCACGCCAGGTGCGCATATGAGAGAAAGGACGTTCCAGAGTCGAACAAGGGTTGAGCTTTATTTCAGGGTCTCGGTTACAAGTGCAGGGGATTCTTCCTTAGGAGGGAGAGAGAGAGGGATCTCCCAAGGAGGCAAAGATCTTACAATAAGAGATTGGAAGTAGAAGTATAAGTGAGGAGAGAGGGGGAGGGGAGAGAAGAGAGAGGAAAATGGGGAGCCTAGTAAGCTCACACGTGGCCCTCTGCCCAAGAGGCTTTTTCGGGCTTTCCTGGACCTACTTAAGCCCTCTGTCGCGTAGTTTACATATCAATATCGAGCCTGTTAGGAGACAACAGGTGTGTCCAATCCGGGACAGCCTCAAGAGCAGGGAGGCTCCACCCATCACGTATCTCCCGGGAAGAGGCGGAAATACCCGAGCTAGCCGAGCTAGCTCGGTCTGACCTTCTCGATTCCCTGCAGTTTTCCTGGGGGGCCTCGTAAGAACTCTAAGATTTAGAAGCTCCCACCTTTACCCGCCCGAGACCGTCCACACGGAATTGAACTTCCAACCTTCACAAGAGACACCCCAGGAGACCCCAATGCCTTAAATTCAGTAGTGAGCATCAATACAGGTGCTGTCAGTCAAACGTCCAGTAGCACATGTACCCTTCCCCCAACACCAGAGGACAGCTGGCCTTGCTAGCTATCTCCTAGAAGGAGCTGCTACTTTCCCCTTGGTACCATGCTTTTGTAGGCTGGTGGTAGGGTTTGGCATGTGAATCATCCAATTAGATCAAAACCTTTATACTAATAGACTCTTCTCTTCTATCCCTCTTTTTGATATGCTTTCTCTAAAGTTTATGGTCAGGAGCACTTGCTAGGAGTTTGAGATGCCCTAGGTTTTGAGATTCCCAACTGAAATATCCCACAGGCACCTGGTGATGCTATTGGTGGTGGGGAGTTAATCTGGGAGTTATCTGCATACAAATGGTCATTAAACTCCTTGGAATTAATGAGATTTTCAAGAGTATCAGGAGAAATGAGAAAATGTCTCTGGAAAGAGCTTTGGGAGATACCCCTAGTTAGGAGTCAGGAGATGGGTGATGAACCTACGAAGCAGATGGAGGAGGTTTGGTAAAACAGGTAGGAAAGGAAAGGAAACAGGGAAGGAAAATCCAAAGAGGGAGAAAGTAGAGGAGGAAGGGGAAGGGGGGAGAGAAGACATTCCAAAGAGTGAAGTGCTCTACAGGGTTAAGGATGAAGATAGAGAAAAATTCATCAGATTTGATTAGAGATTGTTAGTAACCTTAGAGACAGAAATTGCAGAAGGGAAAACAAAAGCCTGATTGCAGGGGATTAAGAAACTAGAGGAGTGATAAGGCAGTAGAGGCAAAGATCTAGAAAGGAAGGCTAGATACAGAACTATAGCATGGGTTAGATGAATGTGTGTGTTTAAGTATTCAAGGGATCTGGGCATGTTTGTAGACATGGGGAAGGAGAGACTGAAGATGGGGGAGGAGGTAATCCAAGGGGCTAACTCACAAATGAGATCAAAAGCATCAATTTGGGGAGAAGGACTACTGAAGCAGAGACTAGTGTCAAGAAGAGAGTGAAGGTTGACACAGCATGGTTGGGAGTGTTGGGGAGGAAGCTTGGGACCATGGCTTCTATTTTTCCCTGTAAAGGAATCAGTAAGGTCCTAAGGCTGCACACAAGGAAGGCAGAGGTGGTATAAGGTCCTGGGGGAAGGTGAGAAGTGTGATGGACAATAAATAGCCAATAAACTTTTATTAAGCACCTTCTCTGTGCCAGGTGCTTGGGATACAAATAAGAAAAAGACAGTCCCTGCCCTGAGGGAGCTTACAATCTAACATAGGGAATTAAAAAAAAAAAAAAAGGCTATCTTCTCAGCAGTGAGGACTCACTTAAGAGCAGATAATACAAACTGATAGTGAACCTGGCTACCGTGTTCATGGGGCTTCTTCTCATGGTCATATGCAATGCCTGAGGCCCTATTCCTGGGTAAGGTCCCAGGCAAGAGTCTTGGTATATGAAGTTAGGGTCCTAGGTGTGATCTTGGCAAGGAGAGACCTGCTGTGGGGTGCCCAATGATTATAGGGGGCTGAGTCATTGGGGTGCAAGAGGAGGAAGTGCTGGGGCAGGATTTTAGCATTAGAGAAGGCTTCCACCTATTTGGACAACCCGTGGCAATGGAGGGTACACCATAGTGCTGTGAGAATCCCAACAGTAGCAGGGCACTTAAGGAGAACAGTTTCCAATGGGGAGAGAAGGAAATCTCCAAACTCAGTCTTGGTGCTGGGTTGGGATTGGGATACTCATTGTGCAGTTTTTGTTCCTATTGGGTATTCTGTTTTGTGTGTTTGCTTAATTTTCATAATGTGGCTCAGTGCATCATGGGAATAAAATGAGAAACAATCTAACAAGGGTTCTTAGGGCCAATGAAGTTGTTTTTCAAAAAAATTTCAAAAACTACATTGCAGTATACTAATTGGTTTCCTTTGCATTCTGGTGTACTCTATTTCACATATTTAAAAACATCTTAGAGTCCAGAGACTTTACCATACTGGTAAAGGGTCCATAACACAAAAAGAGGAGCCTCTGCCCCAGGTCAACCAGGAATTTCTTGCTATAGACTTCTCAGATATAAGAATTGTGAAGAACATCTGCAAATGTGAAGGAATGAGTTGGAGAAAAAAAAGACCTAGATAAATATAGCTAACCCACTCATCTCCCATCTACTTCTCCTAATGGAGCTTGAACTGGACTCTCAATTAAAAATGTCCCCAGGCTAAAGGACAACCTGTTCCTAAGTTGACTTACTTCTGTATTTATGACTTAGCTATGACCCTTCCTTCCCCCTGATGCCTGGAATCCTTGTTATTGATTCATCTTTATATTCTGTAATGCATAAGGGGCAAGAATCTAGGGAGGGAGGTCCTAACATTCAGAATTTATCCCATCTTCAGAGCTCACCTGGCAGCATGGCCTAGCTTTTACCAAAGCTCAGTGAAGCATTTACCTATTCATTCATTCATTCCTTCCTTTATCCCCTCATTCAAAAAACTTATGTAAGACACTGAGTGAGGCAGCTGGACCAGTTGGGAATTCATTAATGGTGAAGGAGAATAAGGGTAATGATGCAGTTAGTGAAAGAACCTAGACTTCAAATACTGACTCTGATGTTTGCTTACCTATGGACTGTATGAATCTGGGCATTTTCACTCAACCTCTCAAAGACTCCTTTTCCTCATTTATAAAATGGGGGTACTGACTCTCTTTCAGGGTTGTGTGGGGAGAGCACTTTATAAAATTCTCAGTGTTATAGGTACTTCTGAAAGAACAGAAATGGCTAATGGGGAATTGATACCCACATTAAATAAGGGGGTAATGAGTAAGTACCCAGGTGAAGAATTTAAGTCACTTGGCCTTAGGTCCTGAAAGATCTGGAGGATGTGATGACTGAGCCAGTCATCACTTTTTAAAAAGATACAGAGAGAAGTTTGCAGACTCTAGGTCAGGGTGCTGGGCTTTGATTCCTGGGAATATTCTGGAATGCCTCGTTAAAGAGATGTTCTGTGAGCATCTAGAAAAACTAGTGGTAGTTCCAAAGAGTAAGCTTCATCCAGAACAGGTCATGCCAGATTACTCTCATTTGTCTTTTTGTCAGATATACTAAAATAGTAAATCAAGGGAATACAGATGTAGTTTACCTGGACTTTAGCAAGGCATTTGACAAAGCATTTCCTACTATTTGGAGCAGATGAGGAAGAGAAATGGATCAGATAATAAAATAGTGAAATGGCTTCAGAAATGGTAGAATGGCCAAACTCAAAGAGTCATCATTACTGGTGTCACATCAGCTCAGTCAGAGACCTCCAGTGGCCCACCCCAGGGAACTAGGTTTGGTCTTGTGCTCTTTAACATTTTTATCAATGACATGGATAAAGGCATAGGTGACATACTCATCATATTTTCAGATGATGCAAAACTGAAAGGTTTAGTTAACACACTGGAATATAGTCAGGATTGAAAAAATTCTTGAAAAGCTAAAATGTTGTACTGAACTATGAAGATAAAAGTGAACAGGGGTAAATGTAAAAACTTAATACTTTGGTTAAAAAAATCTACCTTAAAATCAACCTTACAAATCAGAGTTGGGGAAAGCATGAGGAGATGGTAGCTTACCTGAAAAATGATTTGGGGGTTTTAGTTGGCCATAACCAGAATATGAGTGAGCAATATTATGCAGCAGTCAAAAATGTTGGGATCTTGGGCTTTGTGAAGAGAGGTTTGGCTTCCAGGAATAAGGAGGGAATGAATATCCTTCTGTCTTCTGCACAGATCAGACTCCATTTGGAGTATAGCATCCAGTTACGGTCATCACAGTTTAAGGATATTGGCAAGGCAGGCTCATCTGGAGAAGGGGAACCAGGATTTATGAAGGGCCTTGAGTTCATGTCCTATGAAGAAAGGTTCAAGGAACCAGGGATGTTTAGCTAGAAAGTGAAGATTTAAGGGGAACATGACAGTTGTCTTCAAGTACTTAACATGCTGTCTTATGGAGAAAAGATTATTTTTCGTGGACCTCTGGGTAAAACCAGGAGCGATGAGTGGAACTGACAAGTGGCCATTGGACTCTGATGGGGTCAGTAGGAGCACTGGGTTCAAGTCTAGCCTCAGACACATACTAGACATATCACCCTAGGAAGTTACCAAATGTCTCTTTGACCAGGTGCTTTTAAAAGTGCCAATTGCTGAGATGGTAGAGGAGATTCCCTGCAGCGGTGAAATTACAATTGTGGTCAAAACCCAAAATGTTCTAGGTAATATAGGGATAGGTAAAAGCTTTGTGATTTAATTAGTATAGGGAACTTCCAGGTGAGGAATGTCCCTCTAACTATTCAGGTCATCATGGCCTTAGAATACTGGGTGGTTAAATGGTTAAGCCCAGGATCACACGAGTATGTGCCAGAGGCCGGTTCTCTATCTGCTATAGTTTGATCTACTGCTGTCCTTTATTCCCATTCTTATTCTGTGTTCCTTGTTAATTATAAACTGCCTTGCTTTGTGATACTTCTTTTTAATTCTTTGGAGGCGTTTTGTTTTATGCCTTGCTGTCACATATAAACATGGTAAAACATTAATATTGAAAAGTGAGTCTTTGCTATCATGTAAAAGAACTTTTCAATTTTCCTAAAGCATTCCAGCCTGCTTTGCTTTTCTTATTTCACTGTGGGCCCAGTTTGTTGTTAATCTGTACTGTTTGTCTTAGAAATACATATTGTTGGAAAGCGCCACAGGCTTTCTTCATCCACTTGATATTTCCTGTGTGGATATTCAGGACAAACATCTTTGAACGATGATGAATCTCTTCCAGGAGTCTACAGTGTTCTGGTGCTTGATGTAATCAGCATGATATTACATCTTTGAAGACTTCATCATCCATAGGGAATCCCTCCTGGTCCTAACTCTGACCTGGATTTCCTCCATCCCATTGGTGATACCTTTTGAGAGCAGATAGCATCTTATTTTATGTCTCATCTGATATTCATTGTCACAGGGTCATTAACTAAGTTATGGCTGTTGTCAAACATTCCAAGACCAATTCTGCTTCTGACCCTGTCCTTGGAGGCCCCTTTATCTC
The DNA here is from genome assembly GCF_028372415.1 of Notamacropus eugenii. NCBI lineage: Eukaryota > Metazoa > Chordata > Mammalia > Diprotodontia > Macropodidae > Notamacropus > Notamacropus eugenii. Next base: position 331,183,713 of record NC_092877.1, read on the forward strand.
CCCTTCTTTCCATCTTCTAGACATGTCTTTCAAAAATATAAGTTGGTTGATGGACATCCCTATGGGTACACATCTGTATCTTGATAACCCATTCCCCTTTCCCTTCACTAGAATTGTTTCTCTTTTTGTCTTCAGATTGTCTTGAGAGATTTCCATACTTTGGGGATTGGCTTCCTCTTGGAAATTCTAGTCCATAGGATGCTACCTAACATTCCTCTGAACTGCTTAAAATCTGCTCTCCAAATATCTAGGATGTATCTCAGAGTGTTCTTCCATTCCCTCTCCTATATTAAAAATACTAAGGTGCCTTCCTCCCAAGGTTCCCATCATTTTTTATTTTCAGTACTCAATTCCTCCTTGTAAGTCATGATTAGGTCCAGAATAGTACTTCTCATGACTTCCTCTAACTTTGAAGGAGTACTATTATCATCCAGGCAAACTAAGACGTTATCAGCTACTTTGCTTTTGACAAGAGTATTCCAGCAGATGTCTAGATAATTGAAGCTCTCCATTAGTACAGTATTATGTCTCTGTGTCAACCTTGTGATTTTTCCCAAACTAGTCTATTTTCTTCCTCTGTCCAGATCTTTCATCTTTTACATCTATGACAATATTGCTTGTTTTGTACAACTTAGCGTTCAAACAAATGTTTTCCACTCCTAGATTTCCTCCCATGAGTCTATCTTCATCTCCAATGCCACTTTGCATCCCACAATCTATTTAATCTATTCTGTAGCTATTCTTTTTTTAATAAGGTGTACCCTTTCAAGCCATGTTCTATTTATGGATCAAAGGACTTGTAGCCAAATATCTGCTTAGGTACTTATTATCTAACAGTGTACCACTGAACTTTAAAAAAAAAAAAGACAAAAAGTACTTCCTGAGAGGACTTCTAGATGAACATAGTTGAAGGTAAACAAATTTGGTCCTCAGAAACACTGTCAATAGTAGAGGCTGGTTTTCTATATTCCCAACTTCCTCCTTTTTCCCTTCCAGGGTCATCCTTTTCTTCAAGTGCCCAGGCCCTACTCTCTTTCAAACTTACTTCCCTCTAAAAATCCATAAAGGATCAGCCATTTAAACTCACTGAATGATTCACTATGATCCTTCAATGGTATTAAGTTTTAGTTTGTCTGTTAGTTAAAAAAACAAACACTTAAGCCTTTTAATCATAGTATGAAACTATTTTTCTTGTCAAATGAGCTTCCAGTGTCCCAAAGCAAGTAGGGGAGATGCCTTATTCATTGGAGTGGGGTTTCATGTTGCTTAGGATATCATACTATACACCTTGGAGACAGGCTAGCCTTGGTGGTGAACCTGATTAGTCTTTTTGGATGGCTGGGCATTGTTTGGATAGGCACACAATTACTGTGAGGACTGGGCTAGCTATGGCTACAAGTGGCCTTCAGTGGAGAGCTTCTATGGGCAGAGAAGACTACATTGCAAACTCAGCAGCAAGAGTAGGACCTGAGACCCTTCCTTCTTAGCAAATATTACCTGCTGAAAAGAGTACTGCACCAGCATCAAAGGGCCTTGCCACTAATTAGCTGTGTAAACTTGGGTGATTCTCCACATCTCAGTTTTACCTTCATTTTCCTCATCTGAAAAATGGGGATAATAATAATTGTCTAACTCACTGGGCCATCATGAGGATCGAATGAGTTAAGTAAATCACACTATAAAGTAATAATAACAAGGAAGGTGATTATATAATGTAGCACTTATGTAAAGCTTTAAGATTTGAAAGATAATAATTATAACATGCTTAGAACAGTGCATGGCACATAGTAAGTGCTATATAAATATTGGCTGCTATTACTATCATCTCATTCGACAATATTTTATGCATAGATATATTACATATATAATCTCACACAACCCTGTGAGGTTTTGTTTAGTTGTTTTTCAGTTGTATCTGGCTGTGACCTCATTTCAGCTTTTCTTGGTAAAGATAATGGAGCGTTTTGCCATTTCCTTCTCCAGTTCACTTTATAGATGAGGAAAACAGGCAATTCAGGGTAAGTGACTTGGGCAGGGTCACACAGCTAGTAAGTATAAGGCTGGATTTGAACTCAGGTCTTCCTGACTCCAGGGCTGGTGCCCAATCCACTGTACCACTTAGTTGCCTTTTGAGGTAGGTGGTATTATCTCCATTTTACAGGAGCTCAAGCTATGTGATTATGATTTTAAATATGATTCCAAGTCCTTGAATGTAATAGTCAATTAAATGTTGGCTGAATTGAATCAAATTACTTGAACTACATTCTACATGTGGTTTTTGTGAGGAACGACCTCAATGGAATGTACGATGTGGCTTTCTACGTATAAATTGCCATTGACATGTTAGCCTTTATTACCAGTAGTCAATCTAATTCTGCCTGTTTCTTCTGTCTTCAGTGCTGAGTCTAAGGACTGAGAGTTCTTGGGCAGCATGGTGTTCTCTCTCATCCTCCGTGCCATCATCATCCCTCGCCATGGATCTTTTCCATTCCATCCTTGATTGCTCTCTCATACCTGGGGCAGTCACCCACAGCCTCTTTGTCTAAGGTCTCCAGAGCCAGGAGCATGGAGCAGTTGAATATCCTGCTCTAGGATCCCTGTTTGGAAAAGTAGCTCCTGAGGAGGAATTTGGTGAGAATGAAACATGGAGGAAACCCAGTCCTGGGTCACAGAGATTGACTGTGAGGAGACTTTACCTGTTCGGCAGCCCAATTTAGGTTCTTTGTCGTGTGTGTACGTGTGTGTGGGAGAGAGATGTTGTAGTTGTTTTTTATACTTCATTCTTGAAGGGATTGATGACTTTGAGAAGGGAATTTATAATTTTCATATTAATCAATATGGTATACATAACGAATATACTAATAATTTAGTTTTCTCAAGAGCTGCCTCTCTGGTTTGGGAGTCGGAGCTCACAACGCAGCTTAAACTGATTAATCAAATCTGATGACATTCACAATCACTGGATCTTAAGTGAATCAAATCAAAGATTGTAGAACCTGTTCTTTATAGAACTCTGATTCTGTACTTTAGGGGAGGGGGTCACAACCCCCCAAGACTTGATTCCAGAATTGCTGTATTGTGGGACTCAAGTGTTTCTTGTGGGAAACCACTAAATGATTACAATCCACTTTCTCTCCTCCTTCTCACCTTGTGATTTAAGTATATAACCTGTTTTTACTTCAGCAAAAAGATCACTTCTCACTCTGAAACTGACTGATAAAACTATCTGATAATCCTGTCTCTAGGTCTGCTTTGTGTGTCTCAGGTTAGAGACTGACTCAGTAAAAATCCTGTTAACAACCTCATGAAAGTATGTTTTCATTTTTAATCGAATTGGATTTAAGTGAGGCAAAGCTGTGCAAGGTCATCAGCCCTACTCTCTCTTCCAGAGTCATGGAAGTTCAGTGGCAACACAGAGGTCAGGTGATGGCCCAGAATGCAGTGGGAGACCACGCCCTTTCCAAAATGAGGTCTTTCCCAGGTCTTGGTCAGGTCTGAGGCAACACTCACTCAATGACTAAGGGCCAGTCAAGAATGGAGACAAAAGAAGTTGTGGTATCAGGAGAGACCAGGCACAGAAGGTGAAATAAGTATGAGCCTGTGAGAATGATTTCTGTTAGAGAGAAGGAGACCAGCCTGACTACACAGATGAAGGCCAAAGAGTAGTGGGAAATAAGGTTGGTTAACTGGGGTGGGGTCAGGTAACTTTCCTTCTCATAAAGGTCTTGGAGACAAAGCAGAGGAGTTGGGACTTGATAAGTAATAGGGAGCCATTAAGTAGGCAAATATAATAAAAGCAACAGGAAGATGTTTGACAATGTTATACAGGATTATTGTAGGAAGGAGAAATTAATATCCATCATTGAGTTGAGCCAAGAGGGTGTTGCAGATATCCAGACCAAGTAGGGATATAAGACCTCATCTAGAGGGTTAATAATAGGAATGAAAAGAAAAAAGAAACAAATTCTAGGAACAAAAGAAATGGCAGGGTGTGGTGCTTGGTTGGTTATAAAAGGAAGAGAGCAAAAAATGACTCCTATTAGCTTTAAGTTTAGGAGTCTGGAAGAAAGTCCTTTTAAAGTCTGAAGCTTCTAGTTTCCTTATACACAAAATGAGGATAAGAGGACTACACTTTTTCAGGGTATGAGAAAGGAGGTTATTTAGGAAGTTTTCTGAATCCTTGGTCAGGGCTGTAGATGTAGATTTATCTACTCAAAACAGCAAAGCACCTAAACTCTCTCTCTCTTCCCCCCCCCCCCAACCTAACATCTCCTCCCCCAATGAAACAACAAAACAATTAATTGACTATATGATCTAGGACAAGGCTCTTAACTTCTCAGTTTCCTCGTCTGTAAAATGGAGACAATAATAAAAGCAATATCATTTTCACAAGTTGTAAAGGAAGCACTTCATGAAAAATTCTAGGGTTGTAGATAAAGTACTAGAAGTGCCCTTGGAGGTCATCTTGTCCAAAATTCTGATTTTACAGAGCAAGAAAATGGGACTTACCTGAAAGACGACAGTATGTTTTTATTGTCTGTAAAATGCAGGGCTAAATGAGCTCTCTTATCAGTCTATAAGCATTTATTAAACACTGAGGTCCTTACTCGAACTAAACTGGCAAGCATTCAAACTATGCTTCAGAGAACACAAGTCTGATGGTGATCATGCTGCTGGAATGCAAAACCATGGTTTACCAATAAGACTATTTTATGGAGAACCTGCATGGGGCGGGAGATCACACAGTGGTCAGAAGAGGCCATACAAGGACACTCTCAAGAACTCTGGATTTCACTGTGACATGGGAGACACTGGCACAGGACCACTCAGCATGGTGTGCCCACATCAGAGAAGGTGCCCTGCTCTACGAGCAAAGCAGAATTGAGACAACACAAAGGAAATGTAGGATGCGCAAATCTGGAGTATCCACCCCAAATATTCCCACGGATCGCTGGTACCCAACCTGTGGTAGGGCATTCGCGCTCCTTTTGGTCTGATCAGCCACAGTCGCACACAATGAAGCTTGACTTTATCATGGGGATGCCACTTTGGTCCTCTTCCCCAACGGGGGGCAACGACCAAGCAACAGTCCTTAAACACCTACCATGTGTCAGGCCCAGGGCTGAGCCTGGGGATACAAAAAGAGGCAAAACACAGCCCTTGCCTCGGAGGCGCTCATGATCTAACGGGAGACAACAAGCAGACATACGGGCAAACCAGCTACATTCAGGACAAACGGGAAGTAACAGAAGGAAGGCACAAGGATTAAAAGGGCCTGGGAAAGGCCCCCTGTGTAGAAAGGTGGCATTTTAGCTGATCTGTGAAGGAATTCAGAGGTGAGTAGGGACAGAGCATTTGAGGCACCTGAACAGCCAGAGAAAATGGCAGGAGCCAGGAGATGGAGCGTCCGGTTTGCGGAACAGAAAATGGGTCCACGTCCTGGGATGAGGAGAGAGGAAGAGAGGAGGCAGAGAGAGGGCACGCTGAGGGGGAAGCCCGGACTGGCCGCGCCGGAGCCGGGTTAGGGAGCAAAGCGAGGCGATCAGACTCGCACCTAAGAAAACAGTCTGGCGGCTGAAAGGAGGACGGACCGGAACCGGAGGCGGCCCGGCAGGTCCGAGGGCCGGAGCTAGACTGGGGCACGGCGGGGTGACTCCTAGGTTGGGAGCCCGAGGAGAGGCGGGGCTGTGGGGCAAGACCAGGGCCGCCCTAGACCTTCAGTTCCGACGTCTGAGAGGCCGCGGGGGTCAGCCGAGAGAGGAAGGCGAGGAAGACCCAAACATGGTCGGCTCGGGGCCAGACCCCTCTGGGGGAGCGGAGAAGAGGGCCCGGACAGAGCCCAGCGGCCCGAAGCCTCTCCGGGGCTGCGCTCGCTCGGCCCCGGGCGCGCGCGGAAACAGCCGGGCGGGCGCCGAAGCCCCGCCCACCTGTCAGTCATCGGCACGACCGCCGGGCGGCCGCGGACTCCCGACCTGGGGTTCCTCCGCTTGTCTTTTCACTCTCCACGTTTGGATAAGCGGATGGGCGTCCGTCACGCTCCCCTATATTTTACTTGATGCCTTCCCAGATATTATCACAAGGGAGTGGTTTCATCAGGCTGCCAAAGGAGTCTGAACACAACGCACGCTCCGGGAGTTAAGCACTTTCTAAGCGGTCAGGGGCCGAAAGTGAACTCGGGCCTTCCGGAGTCCACGGGACCGAACTGCTTCTTGGGAAGCGGCGGGGGAGCGTCCAAAAGCTCGAACGTCAGAGACCCTGAGTGTCCCGGCCCCTTCCTAAACAGTCGCTTTAATTCGCTTTAGCTTCAATGCCTAGAGAACGCCATGCAAGGCGTCAGCTCGGGCTCGCGTACCCTGAGCTTGGCCCACACACCAAGACCACCGCGGGGGGGCGCCGAAGGAAGGGGACGTGTTCCAGCCTCATTGCGCAGCAGCCATAAGTGGCGCACGCACCTCGCCCCGCCCCATCTCGTCGCAGCCGCGCGCCAATCGGCGTCCGGAAGGCGGGCTCGGGGAGCACGTGACGTCTGAGAGCCTTCCTCTTTCCCGGCCCGTGGGGGGAGGGGGAAGTGAGGTACCTTTCCAGATCGCTGTCTTGGCTCGCTTCCTCGGCTATCGACTTCTCCTCCCTGCAGACGCCGCTGGCGGGCTCCCGACGGCGATCCACACGCCTGGTCGGCGCTCGACTCGCTCCCGCCTCTGCCTCCGAGTAGGGGCAGGACGCAAGATGGCGGACAAAACGCCAGGCGGCTCGCAGAAATCCAGTTCAAAGGTGATTTCCGAGGGGGCTTGGTGTGCCGGGGGAGGGGGGTGTCCTCGGGCAGCGGGGGAGGGTGAAGGCGGTGGGCGCCCGCAGCCGGGGTTCGGGCGGGCGGGGCAGGTCGGGCCAGGTGGGGGGCGGGGCGCTGCCGCGCCGTGGTGCGCAGGCTGCGAGGCCTCATCTTTCTATCCGTACCCGGGCCCGGAGCCCTCGCTGGGGGGCCTCGGCGGCGCTGAGGGCGTGCGGCCCGGGTGGAGGAGCGCGGCCTGTCACGGCGTGGGTCGGGACCTGGGCCCGGGGTGGGGGCGAGGCGCCCGCCCTCCACGCCGCCGTTGCCTCTCCTGGGCGGAAGGCCCAGGCTCCGAAGGCGGCGGGGTCAGCGCTCGGGGCACGCGGGAATGTTTCTTACCGGGCCGACCGGGCTTCCCCGAGGCGCGCAAGCGGGCGGGCCAGCGGCGGACCCACAGCTCAGGCCCAGGCCGACCCGGGAGCCTCGGGTTTGGGCCGCTGGCCCCTCCCCCGGTCGCGCTGGAGTTGGTTTTGCACGTGGGCCAATTAGCGAGACCGTTAGTCCCTCCCCGGGCTGCCCTCTGACCTAGGGCCCCACCAGTCGGGGTGGAGGGGCCCAGGGGGCGGCCAAGGTTGCGCAGGTTGAAGGGAGCAGAGCCTCGGACCCCGGCCCAGCGCCCGGGCCCTGTTCAGGCTTGGGGCGGTGTGCGGGAAGCGCTTGTTTCGTCCTGAGCAGTGACTGCACGCTTTGAGGGAAGAAAACGAGCTTATTTAAAACGCCTGCTGCCAACATTGCCTCGATTTTATTAAGGAATAATGTCTCAGAGCATCGGGCCAGGCCCCCACCGTCGGGTGGTTTTCTACTAAAGAACGTTCAGTACTTGCGAGAAGCACTTAATGCCCTCCGAAGAAAATCTTTCATGTTTTTTAAGAATTCTAAACATCGTTAAGTCCCCAAAGGAAGTAACTAATGGTGTCTTGTGGGGTTTCTTGATTCCGTGAAGTAAAATCCACTGGATTAAATGGATGTGGTTATTTACAGAAATCTTTGTCTTCGCTCCCCTGTCCGTCGAATGACATACAACGTAGGATTGTGAACTCTAGTCCTTTTTTTTGAGAACCTCGGTCAAATGATCACTGATGAAGAAAGAGTTGGAAGGGACCTTGGGTATCGTTCTAGTCTAATCCCTTCTAGTACTGGTGAGGTCCAGAAAGATGCATCATCTTGGCCCAGGTCACAAGTAAAGAAGTGGCTGAGGCAGGGTCAATCCCAGACTCCAGATTCAGAGGGAGCTGTATTTTACTTGATTATTTACCTCAGCACCCTTTTCCTTCTAACGAAGAAGAAATGGTGTCATTGGCTCTGTAGACAGTAGTTTTTAGTTTTGCTCTAAATAGTTGTCACAATATCCTTTTAACCTTTGCTTTTTAGTCTTAACAATAAAATGTATTCTAACATGGGGGTTGGGATTGAGGTCCCTGAAAGGGGTGACCCTTTTTGCTTTTTCCTGTGGTGTGTGGAATTTTCTAGTTCCTGAGTTTGATATTCTTACCTGCTCATCTACTTCCCCTGAAGGAAAACTAGTCTAAGTGACAGCTTAGACTTCCTGTAGTACCCATTTGTTCATGGCTCGTCCCTATCTGTACCTTGCCTTCTATACCAATAATAAGTAATTTCTAAAAACACTGTACTAAACCGCTTTCACTCTACTTTTTTTGTATTTGTGTGTGATGTTGACATTAGGGGAAATTATTTAGGGATGCTACATTTCCCATGTTTGTAGAAAATGGGGAAACAGTATGAACTGAAATATTTTTTTTCTGCCACCTTGGGTAAGTGCCTAACATATATTTCCTTATGTGTAAAAATAGATGATTTCTAAAGTCCTTTCCCTCCCTAATATTCTCTGATTTTATGTTGGTATGCTCCCATCGTTTACCCTGAAAATTGTAGAGTAATATACATGAGCCATCAGATTCTGTGATCTTCTCTTTTGCGCATTATCAGGCTATACTTGCCTTTGCTTATTTCTTATCTTTACTCTTCAGCAGAATCTGAAGAGGAGAACAGGTCATATCTTTGGGCTCATCTCAATTCAGAAGATGCCCGGATCTTCATATTCAGCCCCAGGCTCTCTCCAGAGCTTCTTTTCCAGGTCATCTGATGCCTGTTAGACATTTCTAAGTGGGTGTCCTGTAGATATCTCAGACTTAACACATTTAAAACAAGCCTCATTATTCTCCCCTCCCCCCCCCCCAATTCCACGTATCTCTTTTCTGAACAAAAATACAGAAGTACGTATACAAAAATATTTTTTTCAAGGCTATCACCGTCCTTCCACTCTCCCAGGTTCTTAGTGTCATCCTCAGGTCCTCACTCATACCAATCTCTAAATCCTGTTATTTTGGGCTCCACAACATCTGCTGCCTCTATCCCCTTTTTCCTACTTACATAGTCACCACCTGAACCAGAGTTCTCATCACTTCTTCCTTGAACTGTTGTGGTAGACTCCTAACAGCTCTTTCCCCATCAGGTCTCTCCCCTCTCCATATAACTGTCAGTGATATAATTCTTCTACTCAATAAAATAAAGGAACTCCAGAGATTATATCCAGTTACAAACTCCTACCAGTTGAGTAAAGCTGTAAGAACTATTGATACTTACTTTTGTAGATAGATGGATATAGTTTATTCCTATATCTTGAAAACAAGGACCTACTGTAGCTACAAGATACTTAGTACAATTGCAGATTTACAAAGTTCACAAAGGTGACAAATATGCCTAATACTCCTTTTTCAAAAATAACAAAAAACCCCTTGAAAAGCAGGTTTTTCATACAGTCAGGATTCAGTTTGAGTTTAGTTTAGCATTTACTATAAATTTAGTAGTACATGTAAAAAGTGTTTGACACATACTAATCAAATGCCTTTTAATGTTTGCCTAAAGATACTATTAACAGAATTTTGTAGGAGAAACAACTAAACTTTTTAGTCACAAAATTCTCTCTAGTAATTGACATTCTTAATAACATACATTTAAGACAACTCTAGGATACTTCAGGCTCTTCTGATGCTGCTACTTTGAGTTGAAGTTGTCTTGCTTGCTGTTCCAGTATTAGAGCTTTTACCACTAGTTATAGAGCCTAGGCTTTTGTTAAAGATAGGACTATGTCTCCTAACTGGTCTTGTCATTCTTAGACTGACTACAGTTTTTTGTTCCTATGGCTTCTTCTAGAAAGTATGAGACTTTCTTTTCTCTATAATGTAATAGAAAACCTCAAATGAGGCATAGGGCTCCAAGGTTAGAGTGTGTATCGGAGAAGCAGCCATTTTGGAAAAATACCCTTTGTGGCATTAAGACAAATTAAAACAAATTAGTGCCACAAATTCTTATCTTTATTAATAGTATTGCTTTCGTTTGTTCATAAAGCAATTACTTGTGTCTTATTTAACTGCTGCCATCCCTCTTGTGGACTGTAGATTCCATTGGGGATGTATCTTAACTAAACATTCAGTGCTTTGCAAGACAAGTCCTTAATGAATTGTTGAGTTGAATCATTTAGTTGCCTTTTGTGTTCAAAAGCACTATTAGATCCTCGGGGGGGGTGTATTAAACCAATAAAGACAAAGCCCTTTCTGTAATGAATTTATATTCTAGCAAGGGAGTTATGACAAATACAAATATATGCTGATAAATGTATATACATACATGTATACATACATACACACATAAAGTAACTCAAGGGCAGAATAGAATGTAATAAAAGTTGACTGTACAACGCAGTTTTTCAGTTTGATTCATGTGTAACATTTGAGGAGGAAAATAGTGTGAGATGAGTTTGAAAAGTTAGAGGCATCAGATTGTAGGAGGACTCAAATTCTAGGCATCTTCCTCAGTAGGTAATAGGGAACCATTGAAAGATTTTGAGCAAAGGAGTGATGTGAATGGATCTGTTCATAAGATTAATATGGCAGCAGTGTAAAGAATAGTTTCTAAGACAGGCATGGATGATGTAGACTGTTGAAATAATCCAAGTGAGTTTAGTGAGATGTACTGTACTAGGCTGGTGGGATACAAAGGAGGGAACTGAAATGAAGATCTTGGAGGTAGAATCAGCCGGACTTGGATCTGAATAGATGCCAAGAAGAAGTCAGTTAGCATGGACTAGGAGGGAGCAACACTTTAAAAAAAGAACTGACCTAGGGGCCAGGAGTATTTGGCTTCTAGTCTCACCTTTGACCCATACTGGCTATGTTCCCAGGAGCACCTGACACCTGACCTCAGGTCCTTGGATAGATTTCAGCAGGTCCATGAGAAAAAAATTGCATCTTTATTTCAGTAAATTTTGGGGGGTAATCATGCTGCATAAATAAAATACATAAAATAAATGTGCTTTTGAAAGCATTCCAAGAAGGGGTCCATAAAAATCAGACTTCCAGAAGAGGATAGGAAAGAAAGTAGGTCTAGGGAATATACTTGGTCTTAGGAGAGGATATCATTGCTAAGATAAAGCTATGGGGTGGACTTGGTCTTGAACTTGGAGAGAGTGGGAAAGCTTTAGAGGAGCTGCCAAATGAATGCTCTCAGCAGTCAACAAAAGATGAACAGGTGGCTGAACTGCACAGAAAGGATTCAACTGAGGATAGATAGCCTGATTTATAGTAGATTGAGTCAACGTGGTTTTATTACCTTTTCCAAAATGCTTGAAAAACAAAGAGCTGGGATCAGTAGGTTTTTTTCCAAACAGGTGAAGGTAAAGGGAATTTAGGATTCTGGGGTACTCAGTAGAGTTGTGTTGGACTGATGAAGCATCTCGTCCAAACTAGGAGAAAGGCAAATGAAGCCAGAAATGTGGATGGACTAGGTGGATGGGACTAGAAGAGTAGGGAAAAGCTAGTTCAGGAAGATGAACAAACACCATTTCAGTTAGAAGCAATGAGGCACAACTTTTCATCAGAAGGAAGTTTTAGGATTTAGGATCTTGGAAGAGGAACGAGTTGTGAGTGATTGGGAACATTCATGCTTTGAGCAACTGAAGTAGAGGGGAGATAGAAATCATTGAAGCTGAAGACATAGAGGTTCTATCAACCAAACTGTTATTAAGTGTCAGAGGGGCATACAAAGACAAAAGTGAAAATATCTGCCCATAATGAGCTTAGAATACTTAAAAATTATTCTTTTTTTATTATGAATTTAATAAACATTGACGTATGTGAACATTTAAATATACAAAGAAAAGAAAAAAGGAGTATGAACCTCTGTACTTTTATATAGTTTTGCACACTTTTTTTTGGTATTACGACATTTTGGTATCATGACATATTTAACATGGTAGTTCACTTGTTTTGTGGCCCCTTCTGAATTTTCTTGTATATTCATTCACTGATCTTTTTTTCTTTTCTTTTTTGGTATTGTGGTCACTCCCCAAACTCCCCCCCCCCCCCCCCCCCACAAAATAAAAGCTTTTGTCATAAAGAAATGTAGTTAAGTAAAGTAGCTCCACACATTGAATCTAAAAATGATTATCTCATTGTGCTCTGGTTCATCACCTCGTTATCAAAAGGTGGGTAGCATGGCTTATAATCAGACTTCTGAAATCGTCAGTCACATAAGAAGTTTACATTTTAATGGGGGAAACAATATGTGTATATGTATGCACACTGCACACACAGATACAGGGCATATATTTGTATGCATATGCACACTTACAAATACAGAAGATACATACAAAATAGATACAAAGTAACCTTAGGGGGAAGACACTAGCAACTGGCCAGGTAGACCAAGAAAAGTCTCATGTAGAAGTTGGTACTTTGAGCTGAGTCCTTTTTTAAAAAAAATATATTTTTATTTATTTCATTAAACATTTCCCAATTATGTTAAACATTTTTTAAACATTTGTTTTTAAAAATTTTGTTCCAGATTTTCTTTCCAGCCCATTGAGAAGGCAAGTAATATTTCTTGAGCTGAGTCTTGAAGGAAACCAGGGATTCCAAGAAGGTGTACTTGAGGAGGGAGAGCATTCTAGACTTTGGAAAAACCAATGCAAAGGGACAGGGTTGGGTAATAGGGAATGTCATGTGGGTAGAGCAACAAGTCTGAGTGTACAAAGAGAGAAATAATGTGAAAGCAGACTACAAAAGGTAGGAAGGGACCAGGATGGATGTGAGGAGCTTTGAATGCTTAAGAAGTTAAATATATTTTATCGTACAGAAAATAAATAGTTGCTCCTTGGATAACTGGGGTGTGAGTGATGAGTCAAGGATGATAATTTCAGACATTCAGGCTGCATTCGTTTTGGACTTCTCTGGCTTCTCCACTGTGCTCCTGAGTTGGGTAAACCCCTCCCACCCTCAACCCCACATCCCTTCAGCTTTCTTTGGTATGGTGTCTTTATTGTAGTAGAAACTCCTTTGAAGATTGGGGCTATCCTTTTTGAATTTGTATCCCTAGTGCTTAGCACAGTGCCTGGCATATTGTGGGGCTTAATATTCATTGACCTACTGAATTTGTGAACCTAGATAATAGAAAGAATAGTGGTGACTGGCAGTAATATGGAAGTTTGGAAGAGGGTTGGTTTTTGAGGAAATGTAGTAAGTTCTGTTTTGAACATATTACAATTGAGGTATCTATGGAACATCCAGGTTGAAATGTCCAGTAAGCAGTTGGTGATATGGAACTGGAGCTCAGGAGAGAGACGAGGGCTGGATATCTAAATATAGGATTCATTTACAGAGAGATGATAATTGAACCTATGAGAGCTGGCGAAATCACCACGTGGGTGTAAAAGGGAAGAGAAGAGGGGGGTACCAAATCAGCGTTGGTATATCCCTGTTAGTGGGCATGACATGCATACAAAAGAGCTTGAGACAGAGTAATTGGATAGGGAGGAGAAGGACCAAGAAAGAGCAGTGTTACAAAAACATAGAGGAGTGAGTGTTCAGGAGTAGGAGGAGGGAGTCAGTAGTATCAAAATACTTTAGAGAGGTCACATTGGAGGTCTTCCTGTGGGATTAGAGGTTGGTGATGAGGATGAGGATTATGGTATAAAATGATGTTCATCTAATCAGAAGAGAGGTGTTCATGTGATAATGTTGAAATAATGGTCAGAAAGTGACATTTATGACCATAATATCTAAGCATTTATTTAGTGCCGCAACAACAACCATGTTCGAGCTATAGTGCTAGGTCCTGGGGATACCTAGACAAAAACAAAGCTACTACTAACTTCTTGTAGGAGATGGTAATGGGAGGAAAGAATTGTCGGACATTGTGGGAGGAATGAAGGTGGAAAGATTTACTTGTGAAAAACGTGGAGAGAGAATGGAAAGGTGCTTTGGGTGAGTGGTGGCCTGGAAGAAAATAGAAGCGCTTATTAAAGGAATCCAAAGGGAAAGTAGGTTGGGGGTTAGGGTACAAGGAAGATTGAATTGCAAAGGGATATAAAAATGTGAGAGTAGTTGAGGGGTTTGCGTCAGAGGTAAGAAAGAGGATGTGTCATAGAGAGGTCAGGAAATTCTCTTTTGTTACTGGAAAACTCACTCTGAGATGTCTGCTGGTAGTAACATTGTGGTAGTCTGTAAGGTAGGCTGATCGCTTTTAAGTTGTCATGTATCTTAATGGAAAGGCTGCAAACACCTTGGTGCAATCAGCACAATGTGTGCAAAACGCAAATTTGTAAAGGACCTCATCCTCTAGGAAATCACTCTTCTCTCAATTCTATGCAAGACATTCTATGTGATTGACAAATATCTTTGGTGTATGTGTGTATATATATATATGTATGTATGTGTGTGTGTATATATATATGTATATATATGTATGTATATATATATATACATATATTCTGTTTTGTGCCCTTGTTTGATATTGATAGAGGATCATAAACAAAGAGACCTAGATGCCCTTAATTACCATTAAATCTGTTATGACCTTAACGTACATGATATGGGTCTTGTTGGAGGAAAGAGCGTCTGTATCCAAAGTATTCTGTATTCTTTGATCCAACTGTATGACTGTGTAGTTTGCAGTAGAAATTAGTTTGCCAGAACCTATTACCCTTAGGTGTTTTCGTGGAGAATACTTTTGATACATATAAAAATATTTTGATAAAGAGCTCATACATATATATATGTATAGACACACACACACATATATGAAGTAGTGAGTAACCTAAAGAACAGCGCAGAGACATACATTGGGCACAAGTATGCTGTAACATATTTATAATTATTTGTTGTTCAGTCGTTTTCAGTTGTGTCCTACTTCTTGTGGCACCATTTGGGGATTTCTAGTCAAAGATACTGCAGTAGTTTGCCATTTTCTTCTCTAGCTCATTTTAGACATGGGGAAACTGAGCCAAACAGGATTAAGTGATTTGCCCAGAGTCACACAGCTAGTAAGTGCCTGAAACCAGACTTGAACTCACCAAGATGAGTCTTCCTGACTTCAGGTTGCCATCTAGCTGCCCATATTTTTAAATTATGTCTTGTAATAATAATGGCTATAGCTAGTATTTATATATCACTTTAAGAGTTGCAAAGCACTTTACATATGTTAACACATTTGTTCCTTACAACCATGGGAGATAAATACTATTATCTCAGAGGAAACTGAGGCACAGAGAGGTTAAGGGACTGAGAAGTAAGATTAAAACTTAGGTGTTCCTGACTTCAAATTCAGCAGTCTACTGACTGTGCCACTTGGCTGCCTAGAACGTATATTGGGGAAGAAAAGAAACAAAAAAAAGAGAATTTGGGTCTTGTGGTACAAGTGTAGTATAATAGGCGGATGGGCCAAGTCCTTCATACGTATTTTTTTTTTTTTAAACTTTATTTTTCCTTTTTTTTTTTTATTACTTTATTTAACTTTTAACATTCATTTTCACAAAATTTTGGGTTCCACAAATTCTCCCCTTTTGTCCCCTCCCCCCACCCCAAAACACCGAGCGTTCTAATTGCCCCTGTCTGCCAATCTGCCCTCCCTCCCTCCCCACCCCTTCCCTTTGGAAGGCAAGCAATTCAATATAGGCCAGATCTGTGTAGTTTTGCAAATGACTTCCATAATAGTAGTGTTGTGTAAGAACTAATTATATTTCCCTCCATCCTATCCTGTCCCCCATTACTTCTGTTCTCTCTTTTTGATCCTGACCCTCCCCATGAGTGTTGACCTCAAATTGCTCCCTCCTCCCCGTGCCCTCCCTTCCATCATCCCCCCCACCCTGCTTATCCCTTTATCCCCCACATTCCTGTATTGTAAGATAGGTTTTCATACCAAAATGAGTGTGCATTTTATTCCTTCCTTTAGTGGAATGTGATGGGAGTAAACTTCATGTTTTTCTCTCACCTCCCCTCTTTTTCCCTTCACTAAAAAGTCTTTTGCTTGCCTCTTTTATGAGAGATAATTTGCCCCATTCCATTTCTCCCTTTCTCCTCCCAATATATTTCTCTCTCACTGCTTGATTTCATTTTTTTTTTTAAAGATATGATCCCCTCCTCTTCAGTTCACTCTGTGCACTCTGTCTCTATGTGTGTGTGCGTGTGCATGTGTGTGTGTGTTATCCCACCCTGTACCCAGATGCTGAATAGTTTCAAGAGTTACAAATATTGTCTTTCCATGTAGGAATGTAAACAGTTCAACTTTTGTAAAGTCCCTTAAGACTTCTCTTTGCTATTTACTTTTTCATGCTTCTCTTCATTCTTGTGTTTGAAAGTCAAATTTTCTTTTCAGCTCTGATCTTTTCATCAAGAATGCTTGAAAGTCCTCTATTTCATTGAAAGACCAATTTTTCCCCTGAAGTATTATATTGTTTTGCTGGGTAGGTGATTCTTGGTTTTAGTCCTAGTTCCTTTGACTTCTGGAATATGATACTCCATACCCTTCGATCCCTTAATGTGGAAGCTGCTAGATCTTGTGTTATCCTGATTGTATTTCCACAATACTTGAATTGTTTCTTTCTAGCTGCTTGCAATATTTTCTCCTTGATCTGGGAACTCTGGAATTTGGCCACAATGTTCCTAGGAGTTTCTCTTTTTGGATCTCTTTCAGGCGGTGATCTGTGGATTCCTTGAATACTTATTTTGCCCTCTGGTTCTAGAATCTCAGGGCAGTTTTCCTTGATAATTTCATGAAAGATGATGTCTAGGCTCTTTTTTTGATCCTGGCTTTCAGGTAGTCCCATAATTTTAAAATTGTCTCTCCTGGATCTGTTCTCCAGGTCAGTTGTTTTTCCAATGAGATATTTCACATTATCTTCCATTTTTTCATTCTTTTGGTTTTGTTTTGTGATTTCTTGGTTTCTCATAAAGTCATTAGCCTCCATCTGTTCCATTCTAATTTTGAAAGAATTATTTTCTTCAGTGAGCTTTTGAATCTCCTTTTCCATCTGGCTAATTCTGCTTTTGAAAGCATTCTTCTCCTCATTGGCTTCTTGAACCTCTTTTGCCAATTGAGTTAGCCTATTTTTCAAGGTGTTATTTTCTTCAGCATTTTTTTGGGTCTCCTTTAGCAGGGAGCTGATCTGCTGTTCATGCTTTGACTGCATGTCTCTCATTTCTCTTCCCAGCTTTTCTTCCACGTCTCTAACTTGATTTTCTATGAGCCCTTCTATGGCCTGAGCCTATTGACTGGGCTGGGATATGGAAGCCTTGACTTCTGTGTCTTTGCCTGATGGTAAGCATTGTTCTTTCTCATCAGAAAGGAAGGGAGGAAATGCATGTTCCCCAAGAAAGTAACCTTCTATAGTCTTATTTCTTTTCCCTTTTCTGGGCATTTTCCCAGCCAGTGATTTGACTTTTGAATATTCTCTTCACACCCACTTTGCCTCCTGATCCTCCCAGCCAGAGCTTGGGGTTTGAGATTCAAATGCTGCTTGCCAGCCTCAGGGCTTTTGGCGGGGGCAGGGCTGCTATTCAGTGTGAGATTAAGTTCAGGTTCTCAGGTGGGGGCAGGGCCTCCTCACAGGCTCAGTTCCCTCAGGGGATTTATGCAGAGACCTTCAACAATGGATCCTAGCTCCTGCCTGCTTGGGGAGCCCCTGTCTGCTCCAGTCTCCGCTGTTGCCTCCCGAGGGGGCCTGAGTTATGGGGGCACCCCACTCCCCTCTCGACCCGCCAAAGAGACCCTCTCACTGACCCCGTCACCTGTGGGTGGAGGGACCCGCGTGGCCACTGGAGATTCTGTCCCTGAAGCCCGCTCGGATCTTTTCCTCTCGGTGCTGCGGCCGTGGCAGGGCTGTACTCAGCTCCCAGTCCCGGCGCCCAGCCCGCGGCGCGAAGGACCTTTTGCGAGAGGTTTGCAGGTCTCTCTGGAACAGAAATCTCCCTTGCTCCAATGTTCTGTGGCCTCTGGGTGCAGAATTCGCCATGAGTTACTTTTTTGTAGATGTTCTATGGATTGTGGGTTCGGAGCTATGTCTATGTGCGTCTTTCTACTCCGCCATCTTGGCTCCGCCCCCCCATAGGTATTCTTAAAATAGAAAAAGACCCAGAGGACGTCCATTGGTACATTGTATGTCACCTCTGAGGAGGATATATGAAAGAATATGGACAAAAAGAACAGGATGAGAAAGTGTTGATAGATTGTGATCTGTGGGGAGAATACTCACTTTCATATATTTAACAAATATTTATTAAGTTTTGACTCTCTGTGCTGCCTTTTATACTTTCATTCATCATCCCCTTTTTTCTTGATACTTTTGACTTCCAGTAGTCTCTTGGGTGGTTTTTTCTGCCAAAAGCCTTCGCACACTCCATTCTGTCTTCCACTCAGCCAGTCAAAATGATCTGCCTCAAGTATAGGTCTCACCATGCCCCCTTCCCTTCTCAGTAAAAGTCATTGTACTCAATAAAAGTTTCCAGGATCAAATAAAAAACCCTCTGTTTGGCTTTTAAATACTGGCATAGTCTGACCCCTCCCTACCTTTTCAGTTTTTTTGCACCTTAAACTCACCTACATGCTCTTTGATCCAGGGAGTTTGATTTCCAGCCTGTTTGTTCCTCACGTAAGACATTCCATCTCCTGATTCAGGGCATTTTCACTAGCTTTAAATGCTCTTCCTCCTCTTTTATCTCCAGCTCCAGGCTTCCTTATCTTCAAGTCCCAGCTAAAACCCTACATTCTACAGAAAGTCTTTCCTGATTCGTCTTAATTTTAATGCCTTCCCTCTTTCCAGTTTATCTTGTGCATAGCTTGTTTGTACATAGTTGTTTATATCATCTCTCTCCATTAAAATGTCAGCTTCTTCAGAGCAATGACTGTCTTTTGCATTTCTTTGAATTCCCAATTCTTAGTGTAGTGCTGTTTCATAGATTATGAAATTATATCACAGAGGGCACTGGAGGTTTACCTCTCCATCCTCTAACAGGCTCACTCTTGATCTGGCCAGACAGGCAGACAGCCTCAGAGGGGTTAATAATCAGCTTTATTCTAGTTGGGTCTTCTCAAATGGTTGCTGGGAGAACCAGCTCCTGTAGCATTCCCTAATTACCCTTCTTGCAGCAGCCAGTGAGAAGGTGGGGCCACTACCCTTAGTCTTGATGGGGTCGATCTTTTGCACTCCCCTCTATCCCCTCAAGCCTCAATGGGGACTTGTTCCTCTATGCATTATTCATAGTTTCCCCCTATGGGTTCCCTGTGGTTTTCTCCCATGGAATTCCCCCCACCCTGACCAATGCTCACCTGCTTTATAAGGCAGTCAGACAAAGAAGCCGTCTTGCCAACATTAGGCTCACAGGTTAACTTTGGCAATATTGTCATTTTGTGCCAGCATAGGAAATATTGCATTATGTTGCCCCTTATCTCGTGGTACAGCCTCAGTAGGACTGTCTGTCACGACTATTCTAGGAAATACTATCTAGAATCCTTGGGGCTATTCTGGGAGTTATTATTTAACCACTGGAAACTAGACGTTCTCATGGCCATGGATCCTGAGAAACTACACACTAAAAGATAACAAAATCCTCTTTACATACTAGTGCTCAGCATGTAGTAGGCATGTAATTAATGTTTGTTCTCCTTTCTTGCCTTTCTCCTTCCCCAGAAGTTAGTAGCACGTTTTTTAGTTCTCTGGAATCATGATCTGCCACTGTAAATCAGCATTGTTGTCTTTCAAAGTTTTTGTCTTTACAAATGTTGTTCTTGTATAAATTTTTCTGTTCACTCTGTTCTATATTGGTTCATAAAGGTCTTGATCAGGCCTGTGGAACATAAAGGATAGGATTCTCGGCTGCCAGGGAAAAATGTAGGGTTGCCACTGTGCATGCTTCTGTTTGTTACATGACTCGGGGCAACCAACCATCTACAGTCTCTAGTGTAACCTGTCTGCAGTGGAAGAAGTTTAGCCTGTTTTAATTTTGACCCCAACCTCCTACCCAGTTAGTACAGGTCTGGTCTAGTTGTTTTCTTTGAAACTTCCCCTTTCATCTTACAACATAATCAGAATGATATTTTTCAATGTGTAAAGTGAAATGCTTAGAATTACAAAGGAAACCAATGGTGTTAGGAAAATATTGAAACAGTAGGTTCATATATCCTGAGTTCAGAAACCTAGGTCTGAATGGTCTCTTACCATCTCCATAGATATTTTGAGTATTAACTCTGTTAGTCCTGATTCTCTTCCTTTTTTGGCTGAGAAAATGGAAACCAAATAAAAGTTAAGCAACTGAGAGGATTCTGGGAATATAGTGGAATAAGGCAGGAAATTAACCTGGTGTTCCCAGATTCCCCCACAAATAATTTAAGATAATGCCTTAATTATAATGACTTAGAGTGGCAGAAATAATTAAAAGTTGTGATAAAGTATTTGTCTAGCCTAAGATATCTTGGGAGGAGGATATTAGGAAAGACCTGACCTCCTGGGGTGGTGGTCTGGCCTGTTTGAAGTGCAGATACCAATAAATCAACAAACCACAAGCCCTGTGGGCAGCTATGTTAACCAGAAGCCTTGGCTTCAGGAACTTTCTCCCCATGGACTGTGTGGGGGTCAGATAGTTGATCAGGTAAAGATTATGGGGCCCTCTGTTGGCACTGGACTCAGAGCCTAGATGCACTGGCCAGATTAGGTGCCAGGCTGTGGTGGTGGGCAAGAAGGGGCAACCTACATGTTGGTAAGTGAGGTTGAAGAGGAGCAGGGGCCCTGCTGGTTTTGGTCACTTCCAGGAGAGTGGAGTCCCCTGGTTTTGGTTCCAGGGTAGAGAGGTGAGCTGAAACTTGTAGCCACAGTGCAGAGGCAGTTGTGCTGAGGTTCCCTGGTCTCTGCTTAGGGTGGAGAAAGGAGGGTACCTAAGGTCAGGCCTTCAAATAGAGCTCAGAAAACCACAACAGGAAAAACCTGACACTTGAGACATTATCCCCCACACTTTGAGACTAGAACCCAACTCTAACGTGAAGATGAAAGCCAAGAAACTAGCTGCTAAAAAAAAAAATGAGCGAGCAAACGAGAAAGAAAGTGACCATAGATAGCTACAATGGTAATAGAGAAGATCTGAGTTCAAACTGAGATGATGACATTGAAATCAAAACAGCTACTTCTACTTTAAAGAAAAATGTAAAATGGTCACAAGTCCAAAAAGAGCTCTTGGAAGAGCTTAAAAAAGACTTTAAAAATCAGAGAAGTTGGTGAAAAATTAGGAAAAAAATAAGAGCAAGGAAATTATGAAAAGAAAGGCAACCATTTGGAAAAAGAGATACAAAAATTTATGGAAGAAAATGACTCCTAAAAATTAGAATTGGGCAGGGGGGAATCTAATGACTTCATAAGACATCAAAAAATTATGAAACAAAACCAAAAGAATGAAAAAATAGAAGAGAATTTGAAACATCTCATTAGAAAAACAACTGACCTAGAAAACAGTTTGAGGAGAGCCAATATAAGAATTGCTGGACTACCTGAAAATTATGATTAGAAAAGAGTCTAGACACTATATGTAAAGAAATTAGTAAGGAAAATTGCCCTTGAAGTTTCAGAACTAGAGTCACTGGAGGTTCCCAAAGTGAATGGTACTGCCTCTGGGGAGCAGCGGAACAGTTGAGGGTGAGCAGTAATCTTGGGTGCAGTTGAGGGGTGTTGAATAAAAATAAGGGGATGGTGAAAGCATAAGAAGATAAGAAAATTTTGTTTCATACATGTTTTATCTGTTGTTTGTGTTCATCCTTCATTGCCAAAGGAGACCCTGCCATCAGAGAAAAGATGACATGACTTGCACTTGGCTTTGTTTTGAGTGAGGGAGGGCTGTGCAGGTCACCAGTCCCACCTCTCC
This sequence comes from Notamacropus eugenii, assembly GCF_028372415.1. Taxonomy (NCBI): domain Eukaryota; kingdom Metazoa; phylum Chordata; class Mammalia; order Diprotodontia; family Macropodidae; genus Notamacropus; species Notamacropus eugenii. The sequence continues at coordinate 331,205,739 of NC_092877.1, forward strand.
TCCAGAGCCATCTGAATCCAGTGACCAGATATTCCTCAGGATGACTGGAGATGACCGTGGGAGACCGTGGCCCCTTTAGGCCAAGGTCTTTGCAGGTACTCACTTAGGGTGAGGCAAAGCCCATTCATTGAATAGGACTGTTTAAGAAGTCATAGTGATTATATTATTTTCCAAATAAACATACAAAATTCAAGTTATAAGTGTTAGTGGTCAAGTCTACCAACAGGTCTTAACAAGTTTTGGCAGGTGAGCATATCTCACTTTGTAGGGAAGTCCAGTATGCATCAGCAGGAATATGTGTGTGTAATGACTTCTTTCAACATGATATACTATACTGTTAACATGCTGCATTATTGCATCATCAGAATTTCAATGCAGGAAAAATCCCACAAATTTACAATAAATTATTAAATTTAAGATTAAAATGTTTTTAATATTTTTTGAAATGATACAAATTTCCAAAAAAAACACTAAAGGGTTAAAGAAAGATTACCAGGGGGTTGCTGAGTAATTTTATTTTTGTGTGTGTGTGTGAAAAGGGGATGTTAGGTCAAATACGTTTGAGAATTCTGAACTAGAGGGTAAAATAAAAATTGAAAAAATCTACTCAGTATCACTTGAAAGAGATCCCATGATGAAAACTCATAGGAACATTATAGCTAAGTTTTGAAGCTCCTAGGTCAAGGAAAAAAATACCACAAGCAACCAGAAAGAAACAATGTAAATATTCTGGATAATAGGATAATACAAGATGTAGCAGCTTCTGCAGTAATAATGAAGAATGAAATGAGCAGAAGTAAGAGAACATTGTATATAATTATAGTAATATTGCTGAAAGAATAATCGTGAATGACTTAGGTATTGTGAGTATTAGAAATTGGCTGGAAAGGACCGGCGAAGGTAGTATCCACCTCCAGAGAAAGAAGACAGACAGAGAGACAGATAGAGAGACAGACAGAGACACACACACACACACACACACACACACACACACACACACACACACACACACACTCACACTCACACTCCTTCCCTCCCCCGTGGGAAGGGCGGAGGGAGAAAATTTGGAACTTAAAATGTAACAAAAAATATTTTTAAAAAAGAGAACTGAAAATGTAACAAAAATTTTTTTTACAAACACACACAGACACAAGCAACTTTGTCTTTTTCAAACCATGATCGTCATTTCTCGTGGACTCAACCACCCTGGTCCTTCTCTATGATTCCAAGACCCTCCAGTCCTTTTGGTGCATTACTCAGAAGTCTCCAGCTTCTAGAATAGGAATACTTGCTTAGAACAAAAGAATTTTTCCCTATCCTCACCTTTTCCTACCTTGGCATTGAAGTAACCACATATCACTCTATATGTTGATTTGATTTGGAAAGTTTTATTTTGTAGAATTTCTCTACTTTGTTCTCAGTAAGGTCCATAAATTGAAATTATTTTTATGGTGGCATTTTTACAAATGCTTATTAATAACATAATGATCTTATGAAACAATGCTTTTTTCTGGGTATACTTTCAAACCTTCTCTGGCAGTTCTTTTTTTTTTTTTTCCCCTCTCCCAGATCTACATCCTTTATTTAGCTGCAGCTTTCTTCTTTCTTCTCGTTATGTTTATGGCAAGAACGTCAAGATTTATATGATTCAGCTCCTCTAGAAGTATGTGTGCTCATTGCACAAGGAGCTCATGTTCAGAGTCCCAGTAATCAAAGTTTATTGGTAGTCTAAAAAACTATGTGATTTTAAGCATCCTCTGCCCCTTTTCTGCCATGGCCATTATCATCAGCATATTGAGTGGATTATGCTTGGTGAATTTAGGAGAGATTGTGGACTAAAGTCCCACAGGATAGACAGGACTAAAGTTCTGCAGTTTGTAATTGCATCGTTGCAGAAACCTGCCTTAATGAGATGACAGATTATTTGAATATAGGAGAACCTTTCCTTAGCAAACCACCTAAGCTCAAGCTTTAGTGCTCTTGGCACTTCTTAGAAGACTGTACCATGGCTTTTTATTCGTTCTTATATGTAGATGCTTTGGCGTACTGATGAGAAATCAGGCATGTGATGCAAAGTTGCTGACATTGTCCATTTTTGGTTAATACTTTCTAACTTTCTCCCCTCATGTATTTGGTTTCTAGTCCCTTAAGATCTTAAGAATTGACCCTTCATAGTTACGTTGCCAACTGCAAGATTTTCTTCTGTGGACTTGTTCTGGTCGAGCTGCTCTCTTCTAATTCATCCTAAGTATTATTTCCACATATATCAGTGACTGAGGTATCAGATTCAAATGTGATAGTTACTGCCACTGATGAAGATTGATGAAGAGTAGTTAGCTATAGAAACTTAGGTAAATCTGGTCCATTTTGCATCTTTTTTTGGTCCTCAATTTTGTTTATAAATACTTTTTACTTCTGGTTTGGTTCTTATGACAAGTTGTTTTTTTTTTTTTTCTGTTATGGCCCATTTTCTCCTTTGTTACTTTTTGTTAGGAGAGGCAAAAACTGTTATCTTCTAACAGTATTCTTCATATTAGTATGTACTCTAAACCAGTTTTGCCTTGGCTATACTATCTCCTCATTTGCTGACTGAGGTGGTTTTTGAATTCTCTTGCCCTCATTTGGTGACTTCTTTTTGTTGTTATTTTGTTAAAGGGAATATTGACTTACAAAAGGAGTTTGTTTCCAGTTTTTCAGGATTCACTGTTTGTTTAATGGATTAGGCTAGAACTTTTTTAACAAGTCATCTTTTTAATTATAATCTGGGGTTACTTTTGACTGGTGTGACTTCATGAATTTAATTTTCTGTGAACTTTGGTATTTGCTATATCTATGTCTATATGCTGTGCCTTCCAACTCTTTTAAAGAATGTCTTCATTGGAAACAGTAGATGCTGTTCAGTTGTAATGACATATTAATGTAAAGAAATATTATTGGACCACAAGAAATGACAAGGGACAGGTTCAGAGAAACTTGGGAAGACTTGTATGAAATGATGCAGAGGAAAGTGAGCAGAACTGAGAAAACAACTTAGGAAATTACTTCCACATTGCTTGAAAGACAGTATACTTATAACCTGTTGGCAGAAAGGCGATGGATTAGATAACACAGAATAAGAAGCTCGTTTTCAGACATTGTCACTGTAAATCTGTTACAAGAGAGGACTTTTATTTGAGTTAGTTATATAGGGTTGGGGATAGCCATTCAATATTGACTGAGCATGATTAGCAAATGATAAGCATTTATTAATAATGGTGATGGCCTAGAGCAAGGATGGGGGAACCTGTGGCCTCCAGACAATATGTTGGCCCTCTAGGTCCTCAAATATGGCCCTTTGATTGAATCCAAACCTCACAGAACAAATTCCCTTGATAAAAAGGATTTGTTCTGTAAAACTTGGATTCTGTCAAAAGGCTGCACCCAAGGCCTAGAAGGCCACATGTGGCCTTGAGGCCAGATGTTCCCCACCCCTTGCCTAGAACTACTGAATGCAAAATTATTTTCCAGGCCCTGCCAATGTACAGATTTGTTTTTGCATGCATATGCTTATTTGTTACAAGAGAGGACTTTTATATTTTTGGTTACTAATAGTGAAAGGAGTGTCAGTGAAACTTTTGGTGGACTATATAAATGAGGAGTATGGAGAGGGTCAGGGGAACATGAACAAGTGGAGTATGTCACTTTTGTAACTGATTTGAGCTATACTTAGAAGTAAATTGTACATAATCAAGATTCATCTATTTAGATAAACCTTTTTTCCTCTGCTTTGTGAATGGAAATGTTGATGTTTGTCAGGTTTATAATAATGAAAACATTTTTTTTTAAAGGAAAACTAAGCTGACTACTTCATGGCTAAGAGCCTGAGTGATTAGCAGGGCCTTTGCAGGAGCTGATTTGGCTAGTATGAGGCAGTTCTTGGGGAGGAAATGCTGGGGGAAACTGGGAGTTTGAAACCCTGGTTTTCCAGTCTCTCCCTGTATGAGTTCAAGTAGTTTTCTATGTGATGAGTGAAAAAAACCTTTGTTTTTAGTGCTCTCTTCATTAAGCACCATCTCTGATGTTTTACTCACTTGATAAAGAGTCAGGATGACCTGGTTTCCAGTCTTAACCCAGATGTTTCTAGTTGTATGATTCTGTGCAAGTCACTTATGAGTGACTCATCTGTGTCAGTTCCCTCATTTGTAATAGCAATTACCTCGCTTTTAAAAGGATCAAGTGGAATAATGTGCTTTTATAAGCAAAAAAGCTTAAAGCTTTTTTATATTTTGTTTAGTTTTCTGTGTATTTGTTGTATTCCTCTCCTTATAATTTAAGTTCATTGGCAGACTGTTTCATTTTGGTCTTTGTATCCATAGTACCTGGTTCAGTACTTGACACACAGAAGATCTTTAGTAAATGCTTTTAGATTTTATTGATAAACAGGTGTGAGGCCTGGTTGACAGTCTTCAAGCTGCCCATTTCTTAATCCTGAGGCATATTTTCCAAACATACTTTTCACTGTTCTCCTCTTTTTTTTTTATTTTGAAATGACTAAGTATTGATTTGGTTTGGAAGATCTTAGCAATTTTTTCCCAAAATTTCTGTATTTCTTGATATTCTGAGAAGATGTTGGTACACATGATGAAATTCTCGTGATGGCGGTCTTTTTTTTATGTTAATCGTGAACACAAACCTCAATATGAGATTACCAAGTGTTTTGTAGAATATTTCTTGTTGCTTTTAGTGAACAGCGAAATCATCCTTCTTCTCCAAGGAGGAGTGACTGTGCAAGATACTTTGTTAGCTCCAGCTGTTTTAATTTTGTTGGGTAGCTAGTCTTTTTGTATTAGCATTATAATTCTTCTAGGGTCTGCCTTTTCAGTTGTTTTCTCACTTTTATTATTCTTAACGTACAGAATGATTGTAACAAGAATTCTTCTGTAGGTTGCTTGCATTTCCTCTTGACCAAAAATTAAATTCTTGCTTTGGCTTCTACTTTTTCTGTTTGGGATTTCAAGATTTCTTTTATTTTCCCCCTTTTTTTTCTCTGAAACAACCTTTTTGAAACCTTTAGTGATCTAATATGTGAGGATTCTTACATTTTTCTTGGTATAAACCAAATTTCAGAGGCTCAGAAGTGTCTGGTCTAGGATTAAGAAGTGAAAAATGGTTTAAGTATTGCCAAGAGAGAGAGTCAAAAAGAGTCCAGAAGCAGTCTCAACTATTGTTCCTTTCTAAGTGGTTACATTAATTTTTTGGTGACATTTGGTACTTGACACGTCCAGCAACTTTGGACTCATTGAACACATTATTCATGCTACACAGAAGGTGTTTGATCTCTTTCATGTTTTGATCCCATACAGTCTTTTCCAAAGTATTTTTTGCCCCTGCAGAAAGTCAACTTTGTACTTGCACTAAGTCTGCACTAAAGTCTGTGCACTAAAGTCAACATGTTGCCTTGGTTTGCAGAAGTTTGTCAGTTTCTTTGTAGACTTTCTCTACTGCTGAATCCTCTGCAACAAAAGGAGGAACACATGTGCTCCAGTGTAGTCTGTTTCCTTGTATTTGTCCTGTAAGGTGAGTGCTCTCAATTGCTAGACTGTATGAGCTTTTCCCATGTATCATCTTTTCTACAGAAAGTAGAATTTGATCCTTTTGGATCATACTTTGCTCTGAAATACTCTGCTGGGTTTTTGTGAGCCTGTTGTCTCCTAGTTATCCTTCTGAGTATCTGGTCCCACTTCGATCTCAGTATCCTTTCCTGCATCATCTGTATCATACTCCCCTAGTACCATTCCATAGATTTAATTAGAATCTCTAAACAGGTGATTTCCAGATCGCTATATATAGCTCCAGTGCCATATCCTCACCTACCTGTTGGACATCTCAAACTCAACACTTCCAAAGTGAAACAGATTTTCTCACCAAACCCAATCCTTTTCCAACTTAGCTATTTCTGTTGCTGGCAGCACCATCCTTCTAGTCACCTAGGTTTATACGCCAGCATTACCTTTGACTCCCATCATTTTCCTCACCCCGTGTATCTACTCGGTTGCCAAATATTGCCTGGTTTTTTTTTTAAACTCTTTTTTAAACTCATTCTTGTATCTGACTGCTTTTCTCAACATACACAGCCACCACCTTAGTTCAAGTCCTTATCTCTTCTGATCTGGACTATTTGAATAACGTGATTAGTTTCTTGATTAGTTTCCCTGCTTTAAGTCTCTGTTCTTCAATCTATCCTGCACACAGCTGCCAGAGGATTTTTCTTAAGCTCAAGTTCGGCCATGTCACTTCCTTACTCAATAAACTCGCTGTTACCTCTAGGATAAAATATAGAATTCTCTATTTGGCTTTTAAGGGCCTTCATAGCTTAATCCTAACTTGCCCTTTCCAAATTCTGTGTTAATGCCAATTTTTGAATGAATTAATCTTAGTTAACTAGTGAATGTCTCCTGAGGGGAAACAGCTAAAAATTGCAGTGTGGGAATAGAAAAAACTCTTTACTCGTCTTTTTTTTTAATTTTGGTGGTCCATAGTTATATCTTTTCATTTATACCCCCCCTACCTACCGATTTGCATCTTCCCCGCTCATTGTCCCACTTTATCATATTCCTTTGTTTTAGACTTGTTTTTGAGAAGTATCAGAGCAAGTACTAGTCAAGTAATAATCAATAAATACTTATTAAATGCCTAATATGTGCTAGGCGCTGTAATAAAGCACTGGGGATACAAAAAGAGGCAAAAAAATAGTCCCTTGCCTTAAGGAGCTTACAATTTTGGAGAAGAGATAACATGCAAACATACATACAAAGCAAGCTATATACAGGGTAAATAGGAAATAATTAACAGAAGGAAGGCACTAGAATTTAGAGAAGCTTTTCTCTGGAAGGTGTGATTTTTAGTTGGGATTTAATGGAAGCCAGGGAAGTCAGTACTTTGGAGTGGAGGAGTGTTCCAGAAGTGGGGGACAGCCAGAGAAAATACTTGGGAGTCTTGTTCACAAACAGCCAATATCGCTGAATGGAAAACTGTGTTAGGGACTAAGGTGTAAGAAGACAGGAGAGACAGGAGAAGAATGTTATAAAGGATTTTGAATGCTAAATAAAACGCTTTGTGTTTGATCCTGAAGAAAATATGGAAGCAACTGCAGTATATTGAATTAGTAGGGTGATGAGAGCCTATACTCAAGTGGTGGCATTGTCAGGAAAGAAAAAGGGGCACGTTCAAGTACTGTTGTAAAGGTGAAATCAACCAGCAACAGTTTGGATATAGGGGGTGGGAGACAAATGATAGTTCTTACCTATACTAGAGAAATACTCCTTTTCCTCTAGGTTATTACTGAAAATTCTTACACATTTCCTTTTATTGGTATTTAATTGGTATTTAATTCTGTGCTGTAATTAGTAAGGTCAGTGACATCTGAGAATATGTTTTAGTGCTTGATTTTTTAAGGTGACAGTTCATAGGCTAATTTTAGCTGCAAATGTTCCTACTATATGCCAACTTTCCTTTTAAGCTTGGTTGTTAAGTAGAGAGAGAAGTTGTGAAAAATATCAAGGATAGATACAAAGTTACGAAGAACGAAGTTGATTGAAGGTAAACTATGAAAAGAAGTGAACCCTTCAACATTCTTTTTGGTGTTTTTGGTGAACATTCTTAGTTAATTTTCTCAAGCATTTATTAAATGCCAGGAAGAAAAGAAAGGAAGGGGGGGAGGGATAGAGGGAAAGAAGGAAAAGAAGAAAGAAAGGAAGGAAACATTTATGTACCATATTATCTCATTTGATCCTCACAACAGTCCAGTGAGGCAGGTGCCATTATTACCTCCATTTTACAGTTGAAGAAACTGAAGCAAACAAGATTTAAATGACATGACCAGGTTCATATGGCTCGCAAATGCCTGAGGTTGAATTTTAATTCAGATCTTCCTGACTCCAGGTCCAGTGCTCTATCCCCTATACTACATAGCTCTAAAGTAAATAAGGACCAGCCTAGCTAAGTGTAGTAAGTTTTCACCAGGTTGGCTCCACAGCATTTGTGGGCCTAACAATTCTGAAACATTTATTATATCACAAAGGGGTTCTGAAGATTTGATGAGAATCTCCATTTGGAAAAATCACCCTTATGGAGGTGGTTGTGCCTGAGTTGGTTCTTGAAGGAAGGGGAAAAATTTTACCACAGGACAAATCATTCCAGGCACATGGAGGTTCATAAGAGCAGAAGTGGCATTGAAACAGAAAAGGGATAAAAATGGGAGAGAGTATCCCAAATTTTGTAGAACCTAGAGCAGGGGTTCTTTTTTGTTCTGGACCCCTTTGACAAGTCTGGTGAAGCCTATAGACTCTTTATTACCTAACTTCATTATTGAAGAAAATGTTAAATTTCAGTTAGACATTAGTGAAAATAAAGATTTAATTGTTTTCCCATCTAAGTTTATGGATCCTAAGAGTACATGAGCTGCAAGTTAAGAACTCTTATTTTGAAGAGTATATAATGGGAGCTGTGATAAAACTGGAAAAAAGGTTGGTTGGAGCCAGATTATAGAAAGCTTTAAATTTTGAACTAAGGAGTGTGTACTTTATATGAAAGGTAGGTGGTAGCTACTGAAAATTTTAAAAATTAATTAACTCTGAAGCAAGGGATTGTGATAAAGTGGGACCATTAGTTTATGGGGGAATGAAAAGATATAACTGTGGTCCTCATTTAAAAAAAGTTTAGAAAATTATTTTACTTAAAATTTTTTTTTAATTGGATTTTTAATTTTAGGACCAATGTGTTAGGAGAGCTCAGTGGGCAGCCTTGTGAATTGTAGAGCACAATGGGGAGAGACTAGAGGCAGGAAGACCACTGTAGAAGGCTGTTAAAATAGTTATTATAAGGGCCTGAATTAAGGTAAGGATAATGAAAAATAAAGAGCATTTTAAAAATATTGGTAAGGCAGAATTGACTGGAGTTTGAAAATTGCTTGATTGGGGAAATTTTGGGAGAGGAAGGAAATGACTTTTCAAGCAACTGATGATGATCTCTTGTATGAGATTTGTTTGGATGTGTATGTTATATCAGATGGCCTCTGATGGCTCCTACCCTCCAACCCTGAATTTAATTTTCTCTTTTAGTCCAGGACTCTGCAATGATGAAATTAAGGTCCATTTGTGGTAGTTACTTTCTTTTGTTTCAGGAGCATCATGTATCCTTTTGTTACCAGTTAAATTGATTCAGCTATTGTATATCTTGGCTAGTATATAGGAAGACTACATTTTGGAGTCAAAAGAACTGGATTCAAGTAAAGACCTAACTGTTTACCATTACTGTTTCGTTATCTGTAACATAAAGTCTTTATTTTAAGCCCATTTCTTCTTGCTTAGTTGAAGTATAAAATGCTGGTCATCTTCCAAATAAGAGCATCGAATTTTTAAGACCATGGTCAGTAGTAATAGTGATCTGAGAATATACAATGAATTCTTTAGATGGAATTTAAAATTCTAATTAAAGTTATTAGCCAGTAGTTCATAGATTTAGAACTAGAAAGGCTTTTGGGGGTCAGATTAGATGAGCTCTCTTTTCACATGAAAAACCTGAAGTACCTTTCCTGTGCCAGGAACTGTGCTGGGGGGCTCAGGATCAAAGATGAAAGTAAAAAACCTTGCCATGGAAGAGTGAACATTGTACTCCTGACATGGTGGGTCCAGGAACAGAAACTTGAGGGGCAAGGAAGGATCTGTCCTGCGAGTGCCCACAGTCTATACTGAGATTGTCCCAATGATTAGCAAAAAAAAAAAAATTAGATTTGCAAAGTCTAGTAACAATAAAAATTGAATCCTAATTGCACTTACAGTTCAGTGTTCTTTAGTTTTTGCTCGTAGAGATATCAGAGATTCTATACTGAGATATTTTTTCTTTCTGTGTCCAGTGAATTGCTTTTGTTTTTGTTGTAGTAGTTTAGCACTGATAAACAGATTGTGGCCTTTTGCAGTAATTAAAAAAATAACCTTTTCTCTCTCCAATCTATTCCTATACCAGTGCAGTGGTAATATTAATGCATAAGTCTGAACATGTTATACCTCCCATCTTCCTGCTTTTACAGACTTCAGTGGCTCTTTATTAACTGGAATAAAATACAAATTCTTGAGTCTCTTCAGGGTCCTCCGTGGTCTGATGCTATGCTAACTTTTCCAAGTGTTGTTTCATATTGCTTCTCTTATCTAAACTGTTCCCCCAGCCTATCCTGTCTTTTAAATTTCATACATTTATTCAATTCATCCCTCATCTGCTTTTGAAATGCTTTTCTTGCTTCAAAGCACAACTCTGGTACAACTTCCTTGTTCTTTGCAAATAAAGGAGATTCCTCCTTCTAATCTCTCGTGTCTGTTTTTCCTTTCCTATACTTTGCTCATTGTAATGGTATATTATGTTTGTATATTATTTGTATGCATATATCAGCCAGATGTTAAATTGTCAGGGACTTAATTTTCCTTTTTGGTATCCTCAAGTGTCTAGCATAATATCCTGTAGGTATTTAGGATATAATTCATGTTTGAATTTTAGATTACTGGGCAGGTAGAGATTTTAACCTTCCTAAAATGACTTGTTTGAAATGCAGCCTATTTGTATTGGGGACTCTGTCTATATTCAATTCTGCTAGTTGAGAAGACATGCCAGCAAAGTTGGAAGGGTAAATTAAATTCTACCAAGAGAAATGGCATGTCTTGTTTAGAGTACAAAAACTTTTTTCTCTGTTTTCAAATTGACTTTATTTTTCTTATGCTCACAGGCCAGATCATCAGACACAGTACATTCATCTGGCTCTTCAGATGCACATGTAAGTATAAAAGATAAGAGTGGAGTAATTGGGAAAGAATGTTCTTTCCTCACTATTATAATCTTTGTGGATGTCACATTAAAATTTTGATTGTGATGTTGTTTTCTTTATAATTCTCTTTCGTAGGAGAAAGTTTAAAAAAAAAAACCACCTGAAAATCATATATGGTAGTTACTCTTAAACACCATAACTCTTCAGGAATTCTTAATTGTGTCATGGATCCTTTTGGCAGACTGGTGAAACTAAATGGCCATTTTTAAGAATAATGGGTTTTTTTCCCTCTCATTTTATTTTATTTCTCAATTATGTGTAACAAAATTTTTAAAACATTCCAAATTCTCTTTCCCTCCCTCTTCCTTGAGAAGACAAGCAATTTAATTAATATAGATTATATACATTCAGTCATGTAAAACATTTTCATATTAGTCATGTTGCAAAAGAAAACACAGACCCCCCCAAATCTTTCTAAAAATAAAGTAAAAAACGTATATGTCAATCTGCATTCAGACTCCCATCAGTTATTTCTGTGGGGTGGAATATAATTTTCATCATATTCTGTTGTTATTGTTTAGTTGTTTTAGTCATGTCCAATACTTTTGTGACCCCATTTGGGGTTCTTTTGGCAACAACATACTGGAATTATTTGCCATTTTCTTCAGCTCATTTTACAGATGAGGAGATTGAGACAGAGGATTAATTGACTTGCCCAGAGTCACACAGCTAATAAGTGTCTGAGGCCATATTTGAATTCAGGTTTCCCTGACTCTATCCTTTACACCATTTAGCTGCCCTTCTTCATCATAAATCCTTCTGAATTGTAACTAAGTCATTCACAGCTGATTTTTGTGCACTATTGCTGTTATTGTGTACAATGTTTTCCTTTTTCTGCTCACTTCTGTTTGCATCAGTACATATAAGTCTTCCCAGATTTTCTGAAAGCATTCTGCTCATCATTTCTTATAGCTTAGTAGTATTCCTTCATAATCATATACTCCAACCTGTTTAGCCATTTCCCCAATAGATGAGCATCCCCTCAATTTTTAATTCTTTGCCACCATGAAAAGAGCTGCTATCAATATTTTTGTACATTATGGGTCCTTTTCTTTTTCCTTTCATTTCCTTGGGATGAAGACCTAGTAGTGGTTTTACCGAGACAGGTTATGCAGTTTTATAGCTCTTTGGGCATAGTTCCAAATTGCTCTCCAGAATGGTTGAATCAGTTTGCAGTCCCACTAAGAGTGCATTGCTATTCCATATTTTTCATATCCCCTCCAGCATTTATCATTAGAATAATGTTTTTAAATGAATAAAATAAAATAGAATTACAAAGTAAACCAAACTAAATTGAAATATAGCTACAAAAATATGAAAACAGAACAAGCTCCTGGATGCCTAATCTAGGGCATTTTATCATATGGCAGCGGCCCTGGGTGCTTGAAGGCCATTCTAGTACAGTCATAAGCTACAGCAGGTCCTTCTACACTAGAACAGCTTTGCACATGGGCCTGGAGTATGCATTATGTCTTTGGAGGACCAGCCTAGTAAAATTTAGAGTATCTCCAGGGTGAGCATGCATTTTCTGGGCACAGGAATGCTTTAAGACTGTTTGTTGTTGTTGTTTTTTAACAAAGTTATAGAAGGGGAGTATGCATTTTCCCAGCAGCACATATGTATATATATATATATATATATATATATATATATATATATATATATATATATATATATGAGTATGGTCGTGGGTCCTTGAAGTTTTGAAATATAATATGACAGTTATTTGAACATGGAGCCTTTTTTGTAACAAACAAGAACTCTCTTTGGCTAATTTTAGGCTTTAAAGTATCCAAAAAGGTTTACCAGGTTTAAGGAGAGAATTTTCCTTTTTAGGATTGCATAAGCAAAAAATGTCTTAATCATATTAGTCTGTTATATTAGAATCAATTAAAGGGACCTAAAGGTTATATATATCCCATCCTCTCTGCTAACACAGAGATTCATCTGATAGCATCCTTGACAGCTTGTGATATAGCCTCTGCTTTGAATGCTTCCAGAAACCAACAGAAAGCCCACTATTTTGTATGGCAAAACACTTTACTCCATTATTAAATAACTATTATTAGAAAGGTCCTTCTTTATATAAAGATGAAATCTGCTTGTTTGTAACTTCTAATCATTGGTCCTACTTGTCCCTTATTATGCAGTGGTACATTATGGGTGAAGAGCATTGGATTTGGTATCTCAAAATATCAGTTTGAGTCCTAATCCTGCTCATACTGGCAAGTAGTTAATTTCTCTGAGAATCAGTTTTCTGAAAGAAGATTTTTGTAGGTATTGAATGGGAGGTACTGTTAAGAATGTGAAAGGAAGTAATGGATAATAAGGCTGGAAAGGTAAACTAGAGCTCAAAGGCTTTACATGCACACCCAAGCTTATATGTGATCCTTGAGGCAAGGCAGCCATTAGGTTTTGTGGAGCAGGGAATGACATGGTTATATCTGTGATTGAGGAAACTCCCTTTGGCAGCTCTGTGGAGGATGGACAGGTATGGGCAAAGCCTTGAGACAGGAAAGCTTCTCAGTGACAGTAGAGTCCAGGTGAGAGGGGGTGGCCCTGAACTAAAGTGGCAGTTGTGTGTATGTGGAGAAGGGGACTATTGGGACACATGTGGTGGAGGTTAAAAAAATTTGCCAGTGGATTGGTAATGGGACGTGTGACTGAGGAGTCCAGGATGTTACACTAGAGTTTCAGAACTGTATGACTAGAAAGATGGTGGCATCTCTTGCCAGAAAGAAGGAAGTTAGGGACAGGTGTAGGTTTTGGGGGAAGAAAATGGGTTCAGTTTTGTGCACAGTGTGGAACTTGCAGTGTCCAATAAGCAGTTGGTGATTTGATCCTGTAGTTTAGGAGAGGTTATATAGATCTGAGCACTTTCAGCAGAGAGAGGTGACACAGAAAGCTGTGGCATCTGATAAGTTCCCATGTGAAAGACTGTAGGAAAAGAAGGAGACCGAGGACAGAGCCTGGGAGGGGGGGGACCCATGTTTCTGTAAATGAGGCTGAGCAGTGGTCAGAGAGGAGGATGAGCCAGAGTCGTGTCACAAAGCCCTAGAGAGGAGAGAGTATCCAGGAGAGGAGTGATCGTAACAGCTGACAGAGAGATCGCTGTTAAGGTGTGCTAAGTGGTTTGTCTATGGTCATACAACTAGTACATGCAAGAGGGACGATTTGGATGCAGTCCTCTCTGATCCCAAGTCCCCCTCTCTTGTCCCTGCACCGCTCTGCCTCATTTTGGTGTCCCCGAAATTCTGTGGTAAAGAGAGAGGCACACCTAGTGCACTGCAGGGTTTTTAGGAAGACACAGACAAGGACGAGAAGAAGGTAGGGTGAATTTTGGGATCTGCATGACTTTTGTCAGTGAAATAGCACAGGTCCTTTAAAATATCAAAGTAGGGTATAGCCTAAGATTCCACGAACTCCACTTTTTCCACTTGAATTGCTGGTAGTTTCAGGTCTCTCACAACTTCTGTTTATTCAGTCATTTGCTTTTATGGCAAATTTCAGGATGTTCTATTTATCCCTGTATACATTTAATCTTGTTGATTTTGGCTCATCTTTCCAGCCTGTCTACATCTTTTTGGATCCTGATTCTGTTCTCCAATCCATTCATGATCCTTATCAGTTTTGTCATCTGTAGATTTGATGAGTATGCCTTCTGGGTCTTGATCCCTGCCATTGATAAAATGTTCCACCAGTGCCTGGGAAAGGAGGTCGTACAAATAGTGGAGAATTAGATGACTGGTCAACTTGCTTGTGTGGGAGGGGTCCCTGAAAATACGCTGAGAAAGATGTGAAAACTACCAAGGATTTGGAATGGTTCCAGACCCCTGCTTGCCACAGGTGGCAGTGGAACACTGCTTGAAGAAAAAAGATTACCATTAATTGCCCTGACATTAATTTTTCACTTAAGGACATCTGGTAGAGTTACATTCAGTAGTTGGGAGTTTGTTGTGATTCCTGTCAATGTATTTGTCAATGCTCGATAATTCTAAATATTTTTTAATGAATGTAATGAATCAAGTATCACCTTAAATTATCACTTGGAAAAATTTGTAACTTGTGTGGTTCATAGATTTAGAGTTATAAGGTACCTTAAAGATCATCATAACACAGGCTCCTTATTTTACATATGGGGAAGCTGAGACCCAGAGAGGAACTTAGATCACACAGGTAATAAATGACAAAGCCAAGATTTGAACTCAGATCTTCCAAGTCCAGTGTAATTTCCACTACACTACACTATTCTTTTCCATATAGCTTCCAAGGGTAGTTTTGAATCTTGCGGCTATATTGATTTTCATAATTTAGTGTTGTTTAAGGCAAGGAAATAAAGGCTTAGTTTATATGGATTCACTAATCTAAAAATAACCATTTCAAAAAGTCATAGAAGGACAGGTAGCATGTTATAGTGCAGTGAGACCTAACTCAGAGTCAGAAAGACCTGGATGCATCTCTTTAAGGGTACAAGTCTCAGAGCAGATGTTGATCTGCATTGATAGAGGCAGTTGACTCACAGGTCTAATCTACAAAAGTCATGGACATTAAGTGAAAACAAGGAAGTGTCATGAAGTAAATATTAAATAAATGTGAATTTTGGGAAACCAATTCTAGCCCACAAAATATTATTACTTTTAAAGTTTTGAGCTTATGACCTTTTTTGCATAGAAAATTTCCTCTTTTTAGTATATGTAGGTTATGAAACCTGAATCATATGCAATCTTATAATTTATGTAAAGTGAATCATAAGGAGAAAGGGACAAAAAAGGAACTGTCAGTAGACAGTCTTCTTTCTCAAGTGAACAACTTATAATCCACTGATCGAACCTACTGATATATATTTTTTCACATCTAGTTTTAAGGAAAAATGTCTTCAAGGGCCTAGGACCATATAATCTTCAGATATGATTTCTTTTGCTTTTTTGTTCTGAAGATGGATGCAGCTGGACCCTCAGATACAGATATGCCAAGTCGGACACGACCTAAGAGCCCGAGGAAGCACAATTATAGGACAGAAAGTACCCGTGAGAACCTTTGTGATTCTCCCCATCAAAATCTGTCAAGGGTGAGTTAGAAAAAAATAACTTAAAAGTGTAACATTTACTCTGTGTTTTAGAATTGGTTTTCACTTTAAATTCTTCATGCTATTCAACTATTAAATTTCAAACTTGTATCTCAGTCTTGTTTCACTTAAAAATGTGTGAAAAAAGAAAATGAAAAAAAGACCTAGCTTTCCTTAATGTATCTTGTTGTGAAAAGAATAATCTTTTGCTTACATTGTCTTGTTACTAGAGCTTTTCAATTTTAATTTTTGTTGAAATTTTAAGGATAAAATTTTGAGTCATTTGAAACATAAATATTAACATACTTTTACCTATACAGATATTTAGGGGCCATTCCTTACCCTTAAAGAAAACAAGCAAGAACTCTTGCCTCTTTTTCTTGCTGATCTAATTAACTTGCAGAACATGTATCCAAAAACCAATTTTATTTATGATTGGCCTCTCAAGCTGATATGTCAGTATGCTTTC
Organism: Notamacropus eugenii; assembly: GCF_028372415.1. Classification (NCBI taxonomy): domain Eukaryota; kingdom Metazoa; phylum Chordata; class Mammalia; order Diprotodontia; family Macropodidae; genus Notamacropus; species Notamacropus eugenii. The sequence goes on from NC_092877.1 coordinate 331,222,125, forward strand.
AAGACCTCTTTAAAAATAATTTTGAAGTCACTTTTGATTAGGTATAAGCTATCACCTTGTATGTAGCTCTGTATCAAAAAATTTCATGCAAAAATAAACCCCAACCCTCTAACTACCTAGAACTCTTTCTTCAAAAGTTAAAGTCTAATATAAGAAGATATAATTGCAAAAAAAGACCAGTCATTTTATAGATAGTATACTATCTATTCATAATGTCTATTCATAGAATTCATGGGTAAGTACAATTTGGGAATAAGTAGCAAATCTATATTGGAGGATCAAGGAAAGTTTCTTCTCTATGCCTGTTTAGATCAAGTAACAGAAAAGTAATAAATTCTCTTGTGATTAATCTAGGAAGACTTCAGCATGATATTTTTAAAAATATGTAAGTCCAGAGAATAACAGCCTATGGAATATATTCCAGAAGTGGTTTGAAAGATGATTTTTGAGTATCTAGGCTGGGCCTACCTTTCTTTTGATGCCTCTTGAGGACAAGTTCCAGGTTCTCAAAGACTGTCAGCAAGAGGGGTCCTTTATTGGACTGCATATGTCAGTGTAGCACAACAAAAGCATTGTCCCTATTTTACAAATGAGAAGATTGAGCCTTGGAGTAGTTATTTGATTGCTCCATAATCGTACCATTAATGAATGATAGTGCTTTGGTTCAAACTCAGGCTTAAGAATTTCAAGTCCTAGACTTTCTCCACAAAATTTATCTTTACTCCCATTTGACTTTCTCTGTCAGTATTCCTTTCACCTACCTCTTTCACCTCATCTTGTCTGCATTTTTGCTTTCACCTGAAGGTCATCTATTACTTAGAAGTTGTAAACTAATCTTTAGGACTGCCACAGTGTTCAGTGTTCATCGTTTTCCTTTGATTACTTGCATTTTAAAAAAGACCTTCGAGATTTAGAGGAATGAAGTCCTCTGTGTGGAATGACAGACAATTGCCTGAATAATCTTTCTGCTCTCTGTTCTTCATTTGTTGTTTTGCTCAGGTTTGGCCTCTGAGTTGTCCTACACTAGGCATTTGTTGATAGGTTCATCCAGGGAGGCCTCCTTTTAACAAAGGCAGGCAGTATGTTTTGTTTTAGAGGAGGGGGGTGTTCTATGCTGGTAGAGATGGGTTGTGAGTTGGTCTCTTCCAACCTTCCTGCTCTTGACCTAAGAAGGAATGATTCAATCAAGACTTGGCAAGTGGTCCAATGGAAGGTCGGAGGACTTGACTCTTAAATGCGCCTTGAATGCTTACAACTTGCTGAATGCTTATGATTTGCGTGACGTTGAGTAAATCACTGAATCTTCTTGGCCCTCAGTTTTCTTAGCTGTAAAATGACTAGTGAGGTCCTTTTCATGCTATGACCTGAAGGTCCACTTCTGGTGAGAGAATTAAGAAAAGACTAAGGATGCTCTGATTTAGAAAAGGCTAAAAATCAAGAACAGAATGGGTATACAAATGAGCCAAGGAGAGAAATGGAACAAAATGGGGTTTAAGAGAAAACAGTGAGGTAGCATCAAATTGACATCTGTGATGCAGAATTTTACCAATGGTGGTGAAGATACACTTGATGCGTGCAGTGTTGAGAAGAAGTTGTAGTTAACTTTTAAATTTTAATTTTTGTGGTATTGGAGTATATAGCAGCAAAAGGATGTTTTTTCTCTTTTCAAGAAATGAAAAAAAATTTGTATCTAAATTTAAATAAATCTTGAACCAGCAATAGCAGCTGGTTGCAGAGGATCTTGTTCTTTTATTAGGATTAATCTTTTATGATAAAGAAATCAGTTAGATAGTTTTGCGTGTTTTTGAATATACAGATTATACTACCAATTTAAGTATTTTCAAGATAATTTATGATAATGTTAGGTACTCATATCAAGTCAATAGAATAATTAGTTAACTTTTTTCTGATAAGGAAAGGATTACAAAGATAGCTCACTATATAACTGGATGATTAAAGGATAATGTTTAGTAAATAAATTGGAATTACTGATAAGTATTTTGATTCTCTGTAACTGAAACATTTCATCCAGATATAAAAATGATATGACTTTAAATGATTCTGGCTTTAAAAAGCTATGTGGTTAGTATAGTCACTTTATGATACACAGTTTTTTAAATGAAAAGTTTATCTTAAGTAGCTATTTTTTTTTTTTTTACACAGCTGTGGAAATTACTTTTATTTTATATAGAGTAATTCTCATTATGAATAGATATGTTTGCTATGGATAAAACTTGTATATGTGGAAGCTTTACATTTTAAGATCCCTCCCAAAAGTTTTATTAAATGGAATAATTTCTTTATGTATTGGATAAGCCATTTCTGGGTTGTTTCCTTAGATAGCTTTTCTTTAAACCTACCAGATGGTAAATATGCTTCAGATGTGTTGACCAGCCGTGCTGAAAGATTTGGCCACACCACACACGTTTGACTTCAGCATATCTTAAGAAGTTAGGGAAAAGATTTCAGTATTTTCAAATTGTAATTTAAAAAAAAAGTTTTTTTGGTAAATTTTTTTCACATCACCCTCAGTCATCCCGCAGAGCAAATGCTATTTTTTAAAAGACAAAATAAAGAAGAGGAAAAAAATCAGCAATACATTCAATTACATACATGTTCAGTGTACAGCACTTGTAGATCTCTCATCTTTGCTAAGGGAGTGTGTGTGTGTGTGTGTGTGTGTGTGTGTGTGTGTTTTCTTATATTTCTTTTTAGCCATTTCATAAAATTTTATTATAGAGTTCTTTTAGGTCTATGAATATAAGAGGTTGGGGTACCCTGCCTCTTGTTCACTCCCTCTCTGGAATTTCAAATTGATGATTTAGAATGAAGAACCTATTTTGTGATATTTGAAACATTGACATAGGAAAGCTTTTAAAGTTGAAATTTTGTTTTCATTCCCTCCTGTTTGTAAGTTCACCATTCCTCTTTGTTTTTTGTCTGTCCCATCTCCCTGAGGGTCCTCTTCCTTCCCACTGGCTTTTGGCAGGTGGAGGGAAAGGCCAGAGGAAAGGCCTTGCATGCTGGGTCTGTCTAGTGGTGCCCTTCCCAGCATGGAGGACCTCGTCCCCTGGTGTGGGCCAGGGAAGTCTGGCTTGCTTGGAACTTAGACATCAGTTCTAAACAGAGGTCTTTTAGGAATTGTTTGCATGAACATTGAAACTTGTTTTTCTTTTTGTAGCCACTTCTGGAAAACAAGCTCAAAGCTTTTAGCATTGGGAAGATGAGCGCAGCTAAAAGGACTTTGAGCAAGAAAGAGCAAGAAGAACTGAAAAAGAAGGTAATTGGTCCTTCTTCTCTTTCACCTGATAGCTCTGCTGTCACCGTGACACTTCTAAGGGCGGCGAGGTCAAGCTTTGCAGCTGGGTCATGCCTAAAAATAGGTTTGATTCAGTAGAAAAATGGTTTACATTGTTAATTGAAGCATGCTTTTATTCCCAAGGATGAGATTTGCCTAGTTAATAACTTCTGTAACTGACTGCACAGCTATTGATGGGTAGAAATCATTATTTTGCCTGCTTAGAGATGGAAGATTTCAGCTGCTAGGATAAACCTGGATGAGTTACTGGGGTTTGCAGTAGGAATGCCACATACTAAACTGTTAGTTAGACACTAAATTGTTGAATTCTCTTATTTAGGAGGATGAAAAGGCAGCTGCTGAGATTTATGAAGAGTTCCTTGCTGCTTTTGAAGGCAGTGATGGTAATAAAGTGAAAACATTTGTGAGAGGTGGTGTGGTTAATGCTGCTAAAGGTAAGTTTGACTATGGTAGCTGTAGTCATTTAGCAGTCATAGTAGATTTTGGTTATGTAGTTCAGAATTAGTGTGTGAAAGCTTTTTCAACTTAAAGTTTTTAATGAGTTGCCCAGGGGCACTGAGAAGGATATGTGCTTTATCATAAATATGTGCCCAGGGTGAAACTTGGGCCTAAACCTTCCTGACTCCAAGTCCAGCTTTTTAGCCACTTAGCCTTTAAAAAAAAAAAAGTTTAGTATTATATATTGGCTTTGTATTAAATCTCAGAGTTCTCTGTTTAACACAGATAATTTTTCTGAGAGTTAAAAGCATAAAATGTTAGAACTAGAATGACCTTGGAAATGTCTGATGCCTACAACAGGAAGGGACAACAACTTATTTGCTTCAGTCCTTAATAGAGGGGTTTTCCCCTAGTGATTTCCAGATTGCAATCTCTCCATCTCCATGCCTTAGTAAATAGTCTTAATAAGCTGAGGTGGTGAAAAAAATTCATTCATTGCCCATGGACCTCTTCTGACTTCTTCTCTGGGCTGGTCCTCTGATGGAAAACACAATCTAGCCTTGACTGTTTTTATGTAAAGCCTTTTAAAGTTTGCAGTGACTTAGCAAAGTTTGTGTTTATAGCCTTCAAGGAACCAGGGTCCTATAGATGCCATGAAAAGAAATCAGAGGAGGACTTTAGTGAACGTGTATGTACAGTCTACAAAATACTCTCTTCACAACTAGTATAATCCTCGTTTAGAGATGGAAAAAACAGCAAAGGCTCAATGAAATCAGGTGACTTGCTTAAGGCTACATCATTACTGGAAAGTTACAGAGTTTGACTAGACCCCTGAGGAAGAGATAGCAATGACAAATGAAATACAGTCATAGCATAACTTTTGTTTTAGCTTTCCCATATATATTGTTTTAAATTAATGGATTAGCAGTAATTTCAGACTTATCTCAAAGTATGAAACTGGAAGGAACACATGGCATGGTTCTGTTAACTTTACATTATTCTTTGCAGTTGTGAAAAGGGGTCATTGAAATTCATAAATAATCACCAGGCTTCACTCATACATGAGTTTGAGTTTTCCATTCCATATTTTCTAGGAGACATAACAAAGTGGAGAAAATTTCTAATTAGAGTTTCCTTCCACGCTTTAGTATCCTGTAGTGGATTTGCTGATAATAAAAAGGAAATGAGAGAAGTATAGACAGTAAGAAAAGGAAACAGCCTCATGATCTACTTATTATTTTAGTTCCTTTTGGTTTAAACACTTCAAAATTCTCTGTAAATATTAAATAGAGAGATTTAGGGTGGCTAAACTGGCAAAGTTTGACTGATTTAAAGTTGGTATTCAAGACTGAACACAATCTAATTTCAGCCTTTTAATTCTTACCTTACACTGTTTCCCTTCAGGAGTGCAATGCTCTAGCTGTTTCCAAAACATGTTTAGTGCTTTACCGCTCTTGTTCATCAGCTTACAGAACTCTTCAAATTGAAATTCTTTTTTTTTCTACTGAACTCAAATAACACTTCCCTCATGTGCTTTCCTTTTCCTTAATTCCTCTACCACCCTAGTCAGATGGGGGGGATTTCTTGTTCACTTTGATATCTATGTTTATGTTGTAGCTAATGTTTGTATCTTTTATTCTTCTTACTAGACTGCATATTCTTTGAAGACAAGGACTGTCTTACTTTGTATCCACTCCTCCATCCTCATCTCCCTGCTGCCCCTCCAAACCCCCAACCACCTAAACTGAACCTTAGTCCTTGTATATGCCAATCAGTGTTAATGGAATTAGAATTTATGCTTCAGTCAGTATAGCTGGCAGAGCCAATGCTTATTAAAATTAAGCAATTTTACTCTTGCTGCATTGGTAGAATGGTTATGAGCAAGCAACATATATAAGATATATAGATATATATGTATATGTATGGATATGTATTTGTATATATCTCTGGAATTGTTTAACCAATTCTGTTCGCTTTTGGTAAGTGTATTGATATCCTTTTTTGTCCTCTCAACCATATCTACTACCTGGCGCAATGTACCTTGGCACGTAGTTGGTACTTAACAAATGCTTTTTGATTGAAAAACAGGTTTGAAACTTATTATATAGTAAGCATTATCCCAATTTCTTAAATTATAGAAGAACATGAAACAGATGAAAAACGAGGCAAAATCTACAAGCCCTCCTCACGATTTGCAGATCAAAAGAATGCACCAAACCAGTCCTCCAATGAAAGGCCACCATCCCTTCTTGTGATAGAAACCAAAAAACCTGTAAGTCATACTCAGAAATCACTGACCTTTCATATCTGTATGGATGACCTAGCTGAGACTACTTTCTGTACTTCCACTGTAAGCAGGACTTTGGTATTTTTTTTGGAGGTGGTGAGTTTTGGCGTTTTCTAACCCAATAGCATTCACATTCAGAAGATTATAATACATTAGCACATGGCAAATGACCACTGACAGGCTTTAAGCAGTGAACAGTTTCTTCTTTTGTTTTCTTTAGGTATACTGCTTTGGCATAAAAATTTGCATTTTTCTTAATGTTCATACATTTGATATCAACCTAGTAGTTGGTGCTTCAGTTAGTGTATGTTAAGAATGCTTGGTTGCACCTTAAGATATACCTATAAATTATTGACTATATTTTAAACGAACATACCAGATGTTTTACATATAAATGAGCATTGTGCCATTTAAAGTCAAATTAGGGGAAATGATACACTTATTCTAATAGCTCCCACCATTCATAATGTTTTTGGGATTCCTCATGGGATATTTTTCAGAGCCTGTACACATTCTTTTGAATATATGCATTAGTAGCATGTCTTTATCCTTTTGGGGTAGATTGAGTTTTGGAAACAGCCAAAAGTCACCTGCAGCCAAATCCGTTGAATAAATGGAGTGATCAAACAGTGTGTAAGTATCTTCTTTTTGGTCAAAAAGAAGATACCAGGATAATGATTTTTGTTCTTATATTTTGGTGCCTTTTTTTTTAACCTTCCGAACTGGCTCTGGAGGCAATTCTAAGAGGTGATGCAAAAATATTTTAAGCAGTGTCTTTTAGAGAAGTGTATAATCTTCCAAAATGGCTGCTTTGGATCACAATACTTATTTAGATGTATTGGTTTTGGTATGTTAAAAATAGCAAAATGCTTCAGGTGTATTGGGCTAAAATTTTTCTTTTACCTCATTATTTTAAGAATAGTGCCAAAATTGTTTCTTTGTAGACACAAGGTATTTGACAGTGTGATAAGCTTTATTTTTACCAGCATCATTTTATTAGTGAGTGACATTAAACAGTGGCCAAGAGGTAAATATGGTTTAGAAATGGTATAATTATTGAACCATTCGTTTTGTTAAACCTTCCATTTTCTGAAGCATAACCTGTCATATCCTTCATAGCCACTGAAGAAAGGGGAGAAAGAAAAGAAAAAGAGCAATTTGGAACTCTTCAAAGAAGAACTAAAACAGTAAGTTTTACAGTGTGGAGAATAAATATCATAGGTATACTGAATAGATGCTTGAGAATACAAGAAAAGACCCACACAGTAACCTGTTAGTTATTACCACAATAACCTATGAGTTATTACCAATTATTCTGTCATTAGGATTATTTATTCTTTTAAGATTTTATGATTATGTTTTGTGGGGCAGGGTTTGAAAATGAACTTATAATAAAATTCACAGTCATGCCTCTTAGTAATTTCCCATATGTGGGTTGAATTAAAATGCTTTATCTAATGGCCGGAGTCCTGTTTGCAGTGGAAAAATGTGTTCCTCTTGAGGAAAAAGATAGGAGAGGACCCAATAAGATCTCATTAGTTATAACTTTTAATTTCCTCCCCATCAAATATAATAATTCAAAGTAAATTAAAAATAATTCTTCTGTTTCAGGCTTGATATTAGTAGTGTAATGAGCATAAGTTGCCTTTGTACCTAAGTAAAGGACTCAATTATCTGGGCTGCCTTGTATGGCCGCTGTAGTTTGTAATCAAGTTCTTTTGTTCCTAAAAGTAATATAAATCACCTTATTTGAATATAGTAGATGAATAATTATTTTACTCATAAATCACTAAGATAATGTTTTTTGACTCATTGCTAGTGATTTAAAATATTTTCAACAGAATTCAAGAAGAACGTGATGAAAGACATAAAACAAAAGGCAGACTAAGTCGTTTTGAACCCCCTCAGTCAGATTCAGATGGCCAGCGTCGTTCTAGTAAGTAAAATTTATTTTAATAAGTGTCTTTGGTAAAATAATAATATAATTAAATGTAAGGATGTCTTATTTTGTTTATTTATTTATTTATTTTTAGTGGACGCACCTTCTCGAAGAAATAGGTCATCTGGTGGTAATATAGTTTCTTGCTCTTTAACATAGTACCAAATTCTGAACAGTGTTTTTATTCTGAGGGTTACAATCCTTTTTCTTTTTTGTTCTAGTCCTTGATGACTACGCACCTGGCTCGCATGATGTGGGGGATCCAAGTACTACAAATTTATACCTTGGAAACATTAACCCACAGGTAATACTATAGAGCTGAGAGGAATATTACTGCATATTTCTTTTGGGAAGAAAACAATCTAAAAAAGTAGATTGGTTAACCTTTATGGCAGTGAGCTTCCATACTATGGAGTATCATTAAAATATGTGCTTAAAGAATTTGTAATTGTTCGATGCCTGTAATGCCCTTCAGATGGTGAGACAAATCAGTTTTTAATATGAGCAATGATATCATTGGTCCTTTGAAAAGGAAGGACAAGCAATGACAGTTTTTCTAAAAGATTTTCATTGATATTTGTTTGAAGAACTTTTTTTTAGCTCTATTATTAAAGAGAAAAGATATTTTACAAATCATTGCTTAAGACCTCTAGTAATAGTGATTTATTCTTTGGGTCTCAAGGAGTAATCCACTACAGCATGTTTTCTGCTATCTATGTAGCTTTCTATAACAAACACTATAGGGAGATCTTTCATCTTGTCTGTAACACTTAATTGATTAGATATCAGTGAATAATTTCATTGCAAATTCCCCGAGTGCTCATATTCATTATTAAAAATTATTAAAAATTGCTCTAATAAATGGATCATTAATTTGGAATTGGAAACATTTGCAGCTATAATCTTTATCTTAAGATTACTTCACAGTGACATTTTAGCACATTATTTGGTTGATTGTTATAAGACTGACCTGTAATTTTGAATTTTAGAGAAGGAATAAAGGATACTTTGTATGTTTTGCCACTTATAATATGCTTGTCACTCTTCCTTTCCTCTGTTGATGTCCATATTTTAGAGTGTTAATTTATGAAAAGAAAAAAATAGGTTTGTCTAGGTTTCCTTTCTGAATATCCTTCTGTTCTCCTTTCCACCATAAACAGCTCTACCATAAAAACACAGCTTTAATTGCTAAGACATCTACTACAGTAAAATAACTTCCTCCTCCAGAAGTTTGAAAGAAGGAAAGTGTGTAGGGATGAAGAAATAAACATGAGTAAAAAACAGTTTGCTTTGGGGTTTCTTTCTTGCCTTTATAGTGTAAATGCAGTTGACTTTTTCCCACTACATCAGAGTGGATTGTGCTGCAATATAACTCTTATGTTGTGATCTTACAGATTGAGAATGTGATTTTTAATAGTTCACCAATGAAATGCCTTCATAATGAAATTGTTTCAATGCCCCTTGAAGGTTCATTGTAACAGAATTTGACTCATTCAAAGTAAATTACAAATTTTATTTTAAAAATTCATAGATGTGAATTAATGAGTTTTTGAATAAAAATATATGTTTATTTTTATTTTTTAGATGAATGAAGAAATGTTATGCCAAGAATTTGGGAGGTTTGGACCATTAGCCAGTGTCAAGATTATGTGGCCAAGAACAGATGAGGAAAGAGCAAGAGAAAGGAATTGTGGTTTTGTGGCCTTTATGAATAGAAGAGATGCTGAGAGAGCTTTGAAAAATCTAAATGGTAAGCAGCACTAATCTATCCAGAAGCCTTAGAACCTTTTCACTGTTTTTGAAATGTAGTTTTGAAATTTAAAAATAAACTTAAATTCAAATGCAATTTAAAGCATTTGATTTTGTTTATAAACAAAATGTTTAGTGAAGTAAATCTTTCTTTATTGTAGGAAAGATGATCATGTCCTTTGAAATGAAACTAGGGTGGGGCAAAGCTGTACCTATTCCACCACATCCAATATACATTCCACCTTCTATGATGGAACACACTCTTCCTCCCCCACCTTCTGGCCTGCCTTTCAATGCTCAACCTAGAGAGAGATTAAAGAACCCCAATGCTCCAATGTTACCTCCACCTAAAAGCAAGGAGGATTTTGAGAAGGTAATTTTAAAAATGTACATAGGGCCGCATCTAATTTGTAAATACTAAATCTTATGGTAGTTTTTCTTTTCTACAATTTTATAGAATTGTGTGTGCTTATCTGTTTGGTAACCCTTAAAGATACATATAGTCTGTTCCCTGCCTTACTTTTAGCCCATGAAACCCCAGTATTGAAATGAGGCCTCAGGAATATCAGGCCATATTTTTGTTACTGTCACTCCTTTAAATCTAGTTTATGCTTTTCCAATTTTCAGTTATTTTTTCTCCCTCCTTATTCCCTGTTGTTTCAGGTTTGTTATTTAGGTGCTAGTTTTGCAGTAGTTAAATTTATTTTGTTTTAAGAAACTTCTACTTTGTAATCAGTTGGCTTAGTTTTCAATTAGAATGACCTCCTAAATAGTTGATTTGTTTAGATGGCAACTAGCTGACGTAATATTTAAGGACCAACTAGGTGTCAGAATATTTTTAGGGTATGTGTGGTTTGTTAAAGCAACTAACTGTAGTAAAAACATACTAAAGGGTGAGTATTCTTTACTTTTTTATAAACATAAAACCAACTTAATTTACAGTTATAAGAATTTGTTGGTTCTTTAATGAATTACACTTAAAATGACAGGGCTGGTTTTAAAGGCTTGGGAACAAAGTAGTAAACTTATACGGGCCAAGGCAAATAGTTAATGATTTCACAAATTAAAATCCTTATCTTAGACTTCTCAGTGTAGTACCGATTCCTGGCATTGATGTGCATTCTGGCAGGAATGTTCTGATTCTTGGCATTTAGTGAACATTCATGGTTCACTGAACACATCCATTTGCATATATGTAATTGCTTAGTGTATAACTTCACAGCAGTGATTGCCTGCAAAACTTATGATTAGATGTGTAGTATTTTCAATGCATATGTATATTTTTGCTTGTTACTTGTTAACAATACTCACATATTCTATGTTTATTATCTGATGTGACTTCATATACAGACTCTGTCGCAAGCCATAGTCAAAGTGGTTATCCCAACAGAAAGGTACATGTTTTTCTTTATTATTACTGATCTAAATATAGAAAATATCCCCTTCTGAATTAAAAAAATGGTGTTGAGGAAAAGGTAATGGCTTGACTGAGCAATGGTTCCTTCCTTTTACTTATGGGGGGAATTGGGAATTTTACTAATTCGTAATATATATGCTTTGCAATTTTATGTCCCTACTTTTCTTTCTTTTTAGTATAATATACAGAATTATAGTTTTGTAGAGTAGAATGTGGTTATTTTCATTTGAAAATGATGGTCAAATGGTATGAAGACTAAATCTTTAATGGGCTTTTTTTGCATATTGTGGATGCTTTAGATTGTGTTATGTTTCTACTTCATGTGTTAAAACTTTCTGTAATTGTTTGAATTATATGCATTTAATGTACAATCTTGGTTGAGAAGAGCTTTGTAGAGTTATAGATTTATTTTGTAGATCTTTAAATGATTTTTTAAAAATCTCATTACATTCTTGAACACTGCACAGGGAAGCAATTCTTCACTGTGAAGATAGTTGAGTTTCTTTGTTTTTCTTCCCCCCCCCCCCCCCAACCCCTTCTCTCTTTATAAAGATAGTGTTTAAAAGCAGAGGTGTTTCTCTAGGTATGCTCTTGCTCAGTCAAGCTAAGCCTTTTCCCAAACACAGGAACACAACACTGGTTGGATAAATAAATGAACACAAAAGAATACCAAATTCTCTTTGACATTGGCCTTGGTGAGCAACACCAGCTGAACTGTCTGCGGCAGCGGGGGACCAGGAAAACATCATGGGATGGATTGGGAAAGTATACAGTTTTTGACCAGACATTGGTACGATCGACTCCAATAAATGTGGTTTTATTATAACTGAGAGACATTTTTATTTTTTTGTTGCCCAGAGTAAGATAATTGACATTTTTAAATAATGCACTTTAAAAAACTATCATCTTTTTGTACTACACTGTTTTCATTCTATTGTAAAACAGTCCCTTTTTAAAAAAAATAATAAAGAGCAACAGTTTTTTTAAAAAACACAACTTTTAGGACAAAGAGTTTGAGTAAAAATTGTTTTAATAAGCACAAATTTAGGCTAGTGCCAGAAGGAACTAATTTTCAGATTTAAAGTGTTTTTCAAAAAGTCATATTACTTAAATTATTAAAAGCAATTTAAATTCCTGATCATGAATATTTAGATATTTATCAAAGTTGCAAGCCTATTTGAAACTAAAGTTTTTCATATTATAAGTATTCAAAGAGAGAGGTCTTTTTGCTTTTTGCAGCATTTCAAAAAGCTTATGGAGAGGGAGTGTCTTTGTGTATGGCTTAGTTTATTTCTTTTAAAAATATTAATTGGTTGAGTGTAGTTTTGGTGAAAAAGTCTCAAAATTCACTGTTAATATAAACCCCTAGTTTAAAGTTAATAAGCCAGTTAGTTTGCTGGATGTGTAGACCATACTTGAATATTTGATGATGGGAATCACATTTCCCATATCTTTAAGATGGCTGACAGTAGCAGGACCTTAGAAATTTAATTATAATTTCATTATCATTTCCCTCTAGTATCCCTGCCCAAAAGAATACCATAAACCATATGAATATGAAGAATATTCTCAGTACTTGAACATAGAACTACATGTTCTTGCAGGGTTCTTGTATAGAAGTAAATACTTATGTGCAGAAAAATAACTTCTAGACTAGGTTATCAACCTAAGGGATGCTTTGGGTCATTTGTTTTAATTGTGAAAGCCAAAACATTGTAGTAGCAGTTAAAAATCTAGGTAGTCAACCCTTTTCCTAGTGTTAAATCTTTTATAGATTAGAAATTTTTTCCTTTTAGTCTTAAATTAATTTTTTCCACTTTTGTAGATATTTTAGTGTCCAGTTAAGTAGGTTTGTTTTAGAAATGTGAGAAATTAAGCAATAAAATTATCTCTTGGTGAATAATTATGTACTCTGAAGCAGTTTAATGATATAAAGCCATATAAATTGATATTTTCGAAAATAACCATACGTTTAAAAATATATGTTGTAGCTGATATAAGAGCACATTGTTGTGGCAGTGCTATTAGGGTAAATAAATTATGTCTGTGCAGTTTATCAAGAGCCAATATCCTTTTGCTTTTCCCAATTAGTATTTGTTAATGCTTTGGCCAGAAGACAGCTGAGTTCATTTTACCTAATTTTACATTCTGTTACTTTTTAAAAATCTCCAGTTGTAAATTGAGATGTATCTGACAGTTTTAGAACCTGTTGTCAGATTCTTAAGAAATGAAATTGTTTTTCAAACTCGACTAACAGACTTAGAGGCAAAAGGACTGCTGTAATGCTTTGAAATTTAGCCCAGATACTGCAACGTTAAAATTATATGACCTGGGAAAAGCTACTTATATTTTTCTCTTTTGGGCAGTATTTTGAGTAGAGTGGGGAATAGCCTTCATTTAATTAAGACTTTTATTGCCCACAAACTAATTTGAAGCTGGAAGCCTCTAATCTACAAGCTGGAGAATTTTCCATTTATTTTACAAATGTATGTTATTTGTATTGTTGACCAAAGGGATGTTGCCTCTTTAGGGTCGGATTCAATAAAAATTCCATCTGGTTTGTATGAACCAGAAAGTATATTTGCAATGGTTTGTAGAGCTCATAAATATATATTATGTAAAAAAAAATTCTGTAGCATGGAAATTAGATGGATTTCTTATTAAATCTGGCCATATGCTTATTTACCTGGTAGTTTTCAAATTTTAGCAAAATGTAGCCATATATGATAGTATCTACAGAAGTTAACTCATCTGCTTTTTGCATTATCTGATGATAGTTTAGTAATACTTTCTTGTAAAATTAGTAAGATAGCTTGTAAGTTGTCAGTTTCCAATTTTTATATGTGATTAGTACTTCCTTTTTAGTCCCTGATTCATAGTATCCTTTTGAATTAAATTTTGAAAATTAGGAGTGACATTTCAGAAAATTTACTCTTTAATATTATCAGGATGTGTTGTGGTTTCCCTCCCCTCCCCTTACCATGCCCTTCCCTTCTCCCCATAATGCAGAGCATTAACATTTGCTCCAGATTGCTTTTATCTGGTATAAAATTCTGTATTAGTCAGCAAAATAATCGTTTCCTGCACAATTAAGTAACTTAGGTAAAGTATAGCTTTATGTAGTGGTAGGTCTGAATCCATTTTTCTTTAACTGTGTTGTTGTTATAGGAATTTGCTCGCACTGATACATCGAATGATAGAATTTGTTGTACGTGAAGGACCAATGTTTGAAGCCATGATCATGAACAGAGAAATCAACAACCCTATGTTCAGGTGGGTGTACATTGCCTCTGTCGCACATGTTGTCCTTGGGTGTTTAACCTTTGACATTTAGATTTCAAAAGTATGTTTTTAAAGTAGGACAAAGGAGATTTCAGTTCATAGGAGAATAGAATGTATTTGCTATTTTTGTGTTTGGTACAAATGAGTGAGTTAAGCAGCTTGTGACAGAATTATGTCACATCTAAATGATAAAAATCTAAGAGTTTCCATCGCATGGATGTTATTTTGACTCAGAGAAGAGGTTCTTGACTTTCATTGTGTCACTGCCCATCTGGTGGTCTGTGGAGGCTTATGTGTGCCTCTGAATGTTTGCAGATGTGTAAAATAAAATACATAGGATTACCAGAGAAACTGCTTATGCTGAAATAACACCAAAATAAAAAAGTTCACCTGCCTCAGGTGAAGAACCTCAAACTCAGAGTACAATTTTTATAAATAATGACTTATGACAGGATTAAATACCTCTGATATGATCATTAAAAGGAGGGAGCAAAATAGTGAATCCCCTCCATAGAGTCTTGAAACAGCCTTGGGAGAAAAAGAATAATGGCAGGGTATTTTGTTTTAGGCAGTGTGGTTCACTTGAATATTGGCTCTGAGTCTCAGCATCTCAGTGGAAGTCCCCACTCTTACTACCTCTTCCAACCTTCAGTCCATGATCCCATAACCCTTTGATTTCCATATATTGAATTTTTAAAGATTACACTTAAGTGAGTAACAATTAACAGATTACATGTTGGAGAGATGCTTTCAATAACTTGATTTATTTCATTAGATTTAGTTTAAAATGAGTGTTTGAGAATAGGGTGATTCGTATGGCTAAATTAAAACTTATTCTTCTATGAAAAATGCTTTTATGTGTATATGATGACTGTGTTAGTTGTTGGTAAGATGAGATCAAGCTAGAGGGGGAGGAATACCTCTTTGGCCTTCAGTGTCAGGTCTTGTTCATTGACTATTTTTACAGTAGTCAAATGAAATATTTCTGACTTGGACCTTTATTTGAGAAGAATAGTTAGATCATTCAGTTGGGAATTTAAACTGTGTATTTGTTGGTTTTTGTTTTTTTTAGGTTTTTATTTGAAAACCAGACTCCAGCCCATGTTTACTATAGATGGAAGCTTTATTCAATTCTGCAGGCAAGTAAACTCAACTTCTGCTTTAGTTTTGACTATATGTAAAGTTAGACCTAATTGTCCTGTATGTTTTGGGGTTTTTTAGGGAGACGCTCCAACTAAGTGGAGAACAGAAGATTTTCGTATGTTCAAAAATGGATCTTTTTGGAGGCCACCACCATTAAATCCATACCTACATGGGATGTCAGAAGAGCAAGAAACTGAGGCTTTTGTTGAGGAACCTAGCAAGAAAGGAGCACTTAAAGAAGAGTAAGCTTCTCTCTCCCTCTCCTTTTCAGTCTTGGAACAGTTTTGCTCCCCTAGCCAAGAATATTAATATCTTAAATTGTGGTGTTTTAATTTGAGGTCCCAGGAAAGAGGGCAAAGAAAACTGCCCGTTCATTTCACTTCTACTCCTCTACTCAATTAAGATCTAAGTAATGTTTGCCATTGGTCTCTGGTTACTGTGATAAATGTTATTCAATTCAGTACATTTTAGTTGAATGCAATACAGTGCCATGGAAAGGGTGTTCATTAAGAGTCAGAAGATCTGGGTGTAAATCCCAGCCCTGCCACTATGTGTGCTACAGATCTATGGTATGGATCGTTAAATCTTCAGGAAGTTACCTTGTCTTTAAAAAAAAAAAAAAAAAGAATTGTGCCAAATAACCTCAGGTCTCCACCTCTAAAACCATGTGACTTATAACAGGCTGATTAAAATGTAGGTCACTGCCCTAAGTCACTGGTACATGGACAGAATATACCTTCTAGAAAAGAGGTTTAGCCTTTGGACAAGGGATTGTGCACTGAAACATTTATCCGATCATGGATTTAGAGATGGAAAAGACCTCAGAAACCATCTAGTTAGTACAAGCCCCTTATTTTATAGGTTAGGAAACTGGGACCAGGGAGAATGTGACTTGAAATTAGTCACAGAAGTAATCACCATTGGAGTTGAGACCTGAATCCTGGTTCTCTTCAGATCCAGCTCTCATTGTCTTCTGTCCTTCTTTGTCTTACTGAGTTTTGTCCAGATTGTTCTTACTCCAATTTAACTGATCATCACTGTGGCTGAGAGTATCATTGCCACTGAGGTCAAGCACCAGACTCAGTGAGTCCAAGATTTTCTGGAATTGGTCATGACTATATTAGAAATTGTAACTGTGCCTAGTTGGCTTCGCTTTTACACTGACTGGTTTTTAAGAGTAGCAGCCAAAGGGGAGGAAGCATTGTGCACAGGGCTGAATTGAGAGTTCTAGTCTCAATCTCTTCCATTATTTGCCAGTATGCCTGGGCAAATCACTTAACTTCCTCACCTTGTAAAATAAAAATTTGGACTAGATTGACCTATGGTCTTTCCCTTCCAGCTATAGACTTGTATGGTCCTTTGATCCCTCAGTACCAGTCAAAGCCTCTCTCTCTGTGAGACCTAACCAACTGGGACATCTTTATCACACAGTCATTTTAAGGCATAAGGCAACTAACAGCACCTTTTGTGGTGTCTTTGTCCTTTCCCTTCCCTCTAAGAACCAATGTTCTTGGACCATTGGCCATAAAGTTTCTGCTGTCATTCTTTTTTCCCTTGTTGTATCAGCCCAGTCTGACCTGTTCTCAGTCAGTTAAAAATGCCTTTTTATTCAAGGGGATGCCAAAGGATCTTGGTTGGGGGAAACAAGCAATTTTCACAATTTTCTGTAAGCCCTAGACCTGTTATCGTTTGTCATTCTTGAAGTCATTGGACTTTTGCAGACCTGCTTCAGGTTCATGTCCAAGTTCTGATTGCTTGTTAGAAACTTTTTCCTTCCTCTGTAAGACTTGCAGGATTAGGAGGAGTTGTTTTGGTAGGGATGAGCAAGAAATGGCCTAACCAAACATTTCTGCAGAGTCTTTGTTTTGAGAAGTGGAAGGTCGTCCCTGTGGCTTCTTGGGATCGTAGGATTTTAAAGCTAGCAGATAGTGTATCCCTTTTATTCTACAGGGGAGGATATTTTGAGACTCAGAGGTGAAATAATGTGCCCCAGGGCTTTATTGCTGTTGATTAGACATCCAGGGAGATCTACCAACCATGGAAAAAAGGAGGGGTATTCTCTATTGCTTAATCTATACCTCTGAGCTTAGTGTTAGGGAATCAGTTTTTTACTAGGTGTGCTTGCTCATTCAGATGGACTTCTTATCTCCTGTTGGTTTGCCTGCTTTAGCCATGCCGAAAGGAGCACTGAAACAAGATACAAATAATGTTGATGGTACATAGGAAAGAAAAGATAGAGAACTGAGTTGTGTCCATCCTCCTCTGGTGCTTTGGAGTGGGAAACTCCACTGGGGAGGGGATTAGTAAATTAATTTTTACTTTAGGAATGATTCTTGCTTTCATCTAGGAAATACATTTATCAGATAGTACATTCTTCACATTTTTACTAAAACTTGTATTTTAGGAGCGTTAAAATATTTACATAGGTGGTAATGCCATTTAAATGACTTTTTTAATGCTTACAAGTTACATGAAATGGTTTGGCATTTGGAGTGAAGTAGACCATTATTTATTAAGCACTTATTATTTATTATATGCCAGGCATTGTACTAAGTGCTGAGGATGCACAGAAAAGAGAAAACAGCCCCTGCTTTTGAGAATCATGCACTCCCGTTGGACCCAAAGTATTTCTAATTTGAAAAATAATTATTTCAGGCAGAGAGATAAATTAGAAGAAATCTTACGTGGACTAACTCCTCGGAAAAATGATATTGGTGATGCAATGGTTTTCTGTCTTAATAATGCTGAAGCTGCTGAAGAAATAGTGGATTGTATTACTGAGTCATTGTCCATCCTGAAAACACCATTGCCTAAAAAGGTACGGAGACATTTTTCCTGAGCTTTTAAATAGGTGGTGAGATAGAAATGACCTTACATCAGATCTAAATTCTTTTTAGCTCTTTATTACGTGAAGTATTTTGTGGTTAAATAAGTTACGTTTTTGCTGTATGAATTTATTTCTCCTAAGAAAAACTTTTCACGTTGTCCATACTTATGTAAGTTATGAGCAAGAAGTTTCTATCTTTTACATGCTAGATTGGAAAACAATGTGCAATGAAATTTAGACATAATTTATATTTCTGCCAAAGAAATAACCGTAGTCAGCATACTTATGTTGATAGCAAGTTACTTAAAGGTAAGTATGATTATCTCCATTATTCCTTGTCACTGTTTCATGGAAGAAGCATCATGTTCTGTTAGAGATTTGTTGTTGGCTTTATTGTCATAATTGTGCATCATTTTAATTTTTTTATGTTACAGATTGCCAGATTATATTTGGTTTCTGATGTATTGTATAACTCTTCAGCAAAAGTTGCCAATGCTTCATATTATAGAAAATTGTAAGTATAATATTTTATACTCATAATTTTAAAATAAAAGATGAACTTAATTTAATTTGAACTCTGCAAAAGGTATATTTTAAATAACTAAATATTTTAACTCCGTCCCATGCTAAAAATCATTTAAATTTCATAATGTTTCATAAATATGGAATTAGAAACTTAAGGCATTATTTTTTAAAATACCATTGCTTATTCTGGCACTTATTCTGGATTTCATTGGTTATAGTACTGGTCTATCAGGCTTCTAGACTTATAAGACAGTTGTAGTCATTCAAATAAGTTATAATTTAAATGAGTCTTTTAGAGTTTGTTTCTGTGGCTTCCTTTTTTTATATTGGTGAATATTTGATAGTATTTGAAGCTGTAATAGACAGCTGATATTAGATGGTCCAACCACTTGGTGTTATTCATCAGGAAACTTAAGACTCAGAGAGGGCTCTTTAGGATTCTTCTGGACCTAGATCCACTGTCCCCTTCCCCATTCTTTTGGTGTTCTTTCCCACTAAATCAAATAGACAGGTTTTAGAAAGCATTTTCCTGTTTCTCTTATGAAAATAAAACTTTTCTGTTTTAAAAAAACACTTCAAAAATTTAGGCCATTGATTTTCTTTTCATATAGTTTGGGAACATTGCTCCCCTGGGACTGAAGCAGTGTTAATTACTGATTTTTAATTCAGTCTTTCACTAATTAAAGAATTAAGATATGCTTGTAAGATTTTGTAGTATAGTGGAAGGAACATTGAATAGTTCAGAAGATTTGTGTCCTAGTTCTGAATTTCCTACTTTCTGAGCTGTGACTTTCACTGATAATTTAAACTGTCCAAGTCTCAACTTCCTTATTTGTAAAATGAGGGTAATAAAGAATTTATAGTCTTGTCCACAATTGTGCTCCAGGAGACCAAGCTTTACTGAGTTCAGTGATTTGAGTTGTGGGAATCAAAGAAATAATGTCTGTGAAAGGGCTTCATAAATTAGAATATAGTACTAAGGAGATGACACTTTGGTTTTAAAATGTTTCCATTCCTTTAAAACTGCACAGTTGTTGCTTGTATAATAACTATTTCTTGATTTTTAAGTATTTGAGAATAGGGATGAGCACTCATTAACAAGAATGGAAAAACAATTGTGTTTTATGACAATTTCTAGTAGAGTCTTAAAATAATATTATTTGAATTACAGTTTTGAAACAAAGTTATGTCAGATATTTTCAGACCTCAATGCCACCTACCGTACAATTCAAGGTCACTTACAATCTGAAAACTTCAAGGTATGTGTATAGATTTTCTATCTTGTTGTATGTATTTTTTAAAAGTCTCAGCTTTTTTTGATAGAACCTTAAAAATCTGCACATCTCATAATATCTTTGTTTTTAGCATTATGCCATTTTTTTGTGGCAGAAATTAATTAAAAATACATTGGCCTGATTGTTCTTAAATGTTTATTTCTTGGCCTAATTATCGTGAATAAAAAACTATATTTACCACTACATCCCAGACATTTGTTCAGAGATCACCTACTTTGTAAGGATATATGCCAAATGACATGACTTCAAATTTTGCTTGTTTTAATTTGGTGAAATTTGTCACTGTAGCATAGTGGTATGAAGGTAGAGCTATAGAATTGAATAACCCAGTTGTCGTATAAAAGAAATAACATTTGATATCTTTGGGTTAGGTTGCAGTGTAGTGAAAGCACCAGGGATTAGGAAAATCTGGTTCACATCCTGCCTCTAGGCATTTATTAGCTTGTCTGACCACAGGCAAAATCACTTATCTGGAACATGGGAGCAATACTAGAAACTACCTTATGGCATTGTGAAAAGTCAAAGTTAACCATACGTAAAGTCTCTTGCAGGTCTTAAAATGCTATAAAGCTGTTAGTGATGATGATATATTGTGTCTCTGTTATAATGTGGCATCTTTAAGAAAAAAGCAGTACAAGATATGCTTCATAGAAAATATACAGTATACAACAATGCTTCATAGAAAATAACATCTTTAACAAAATTTGTTTGTTGAAGAGAGATGACATGGGATCTATCACCTTAGAGATGATCTCAGAAGTCATGGATAGGATTTATCATACATTTCTAATTTTAGTGAAGCGACTCTTAATGGGGGTAACTGTCAGATTCCTCTCCTTTTGATACTTCAGTTCATTAGATGCTATTGAAATTAACTGGCCTTTTCTTAGGGAATATTCCATTTGATGAATTACATTTAATGTTAATGAAGGCATCCTAATAATTCTTGAGTTGGCCAGACTTTGTGCCTAATAAATGTTTTCGGTTACTTTTAATTTTTTTCGAATAATGAATTCTTTATCTTTTCATTTGTTTTTTAAACAATCCATTATCATTGATCCAAATCATTGACATTCAGAGCTAAAGAATCCAGGAATTCAGAATCCGGAGGAGGGTGGACAGGAGACATTTCTTAGTTGGATTTTAAGAGATTCAGGCCACAATTAACTGTACCAGCTTTGCTTTTTAACTTTCTTGATAGCTGACTAGTGGCTTCCTTTTGTTATTAATATTTTTAGCAACGAGTAATGACTTGCTTCAGAGCATGGGAAGACTGGGCAATTTATCCAGAACCATTTTTGATCAAATTACAAAATATATTTTTGGGACTTGTAAATATTATTGAAGAAAAAGAAACCGAGGTAGGTGTCGCCACTTGTCTTTCCTTTTGGGGAGTAGGATGAGTTACAATGTAATACAACACAATAGAGGTTACAAATGGATAGTTACTCAGTAGTAATGTTAAACGCAAGACATTTTGAACGTGGACTTCCTTTAATTCATACTATTTCCTCATGGCTTCTTTGATGTTACATGTGTATGTGAGTGTCTTAAATATCTTGAATTGATCATTGGGATGATATTGTCACAAAGTTCATTTCAAAAAGATTTTACAGTTTGGTGTGATAGTGCTCACTGGCACAGTAAACATGTAAGCAGGAGGAAGAGACTAACGTGGATAGGATAGAAGTGATAGGGCTAGAATTAATCAGTGGCAGAAGTTAATGGATAAACAAGCCAGATTAATTTGTATCCCTTCAGCCTATACGAATGGGACAAGGCAGCAATGGAGTTAATCCTGCTTTATCTGGAAGAAGAGAATAGTCCTTCCCAGTCATCTGCAGAGTAGCCTCTTCCTTACCCCAAATACTTCTCAGAACTTAACATGTTCTCCTAATACTCTGCTAATAATTTTAGTTTTGTTTGATCTACTAAAGGAGATTAAGCCTGATCAAGTAGATTGGGGCACTTTATTGTATTTGAAAGAAATCTCTTTAAAAGGATGATTTTTAAGGTATTATGCTTATTTTTGTGTAAAGAGAATACTTAAAACTTACTTCATAACCATAATTTTAGCCCTGGAAACAACCCTGGAGCTGCTCTAGTGGCAAAGTTGGAATTAGAATTTTATAGAATGATTGAAAATAATTGATAATTTGAAATCTTGAGTATAAATTGACATTTACCTTATTAATCATTCATCCAGCCAGCATTTATCATTAAGTTTCTAGGCAGTTAGTTTTCTAGGTGCTGGGGTTAGAAATACAAACGTTGAAAAAACCTCTATACCAAGTATTTGAGTGTCTTATTACGTATGTGGTACTCTGCTAGTTGTTGACATGTAATGAGCATAAAATGTAGGTCTTACTTTTGAGAAGCTTATAATATAAATATGTGAAAGTTTACAATATGAATATGAAAAGTAGGCATTGAAAAGACAGCATGGTAATATATTCTTTTATTATTATTAGGTGCCAAATGACGGGTGCAAACCAGAATTAGTTCAGAGGGAGTGATCTTTTCCTGTTGTATAGAGTCAGGGAAAGGAAAGCTTAGTTTGATCTTGAAGAATGAAAAGAATTTAATTGATTTTGGTGGCTTAACACTTGGATTTAAAACTGATAGCAAATCATAGCTTAATGTGATAATTATTTTTGTATTACTTACCATAAATATTTATTGAATTGTTGATTTATCTTTGATTTTTTTATTATCTACCAGCTAAATTTGTTTCCTTGGAAAATTAATAGCTTGATATATTTGATACTGAGAAGAAAAAGTGATTTGACAGTTTTTTGTGAATACACATGTTGCCATGATAACATGTGGCTGTAATAACCAAAGCTGTGCATACTTAAACTGATATTTTAAATAGTGTTTAAATAGCGTTTTGAACAGCTTTATAATGACTTTACTTGAGCAAAACAAGCTCTAAACTGATGTTTTAATGAGACCTTCTATAATTTTCTTTTTATTTTCATTGAAAATATTCATTATCAATTCCTTATTGAAGTTATGTACAAAAAAGTTTCCCATGACATTTCTTTTTCTATTCACTTTGTCAGTAGACTAAATCTTAATTCATATATACTCTTTATCATTTGATTCAGCAGATATTTATTAATTACCTACTATGTGTATAGCACTGTACTGATCCCTGAAGATATGAAAATGGGTACTTAGTCCCCCAGGAGTTTGTATTCTAGTGATATATAAACCATAGACCTATCCTAAATGGTAATTGGCATCCATGTCTCAGTAGGATTGTGCTAACTTGTTAATAAACTTGTGAAAGATGTAAATGCCAAAGCAGCAGCTGGTAAAAAATAAAGGAGGACGTTAATATGTCTATGTTTCTGTAGGAAGTACCAGATGATCTTGATGGGGCTCCCATTGAAGAAGAACTTGATGGCGCGCCCTTGGAAGATGTAGATGGAATTCCTATTGATGCCACTCCCATTGATGATCTTGATGGAGTCCCCATAAAGTCACTTGATGATGATCTCGATGGTGTGCCTTGTAAGGAAACTTTCAACTTTGTTTTTATGTAGAGAAAAGGAAGTAGGTTGACATGTGAAATTGAATAGATTTTATTCTTAATTCTTTAAATTAAAATAAAGAAAATGTTACATAGGCTTTTGTGATGGAAATGTTTTATTTTATTTGGATTTGTGTTTGTTATTTAAGGGGGGAAAAGCCTGGATATTCAGTAGTAAATGAGTTATAGGAATTAAAATTTGTTGGGTGTGTGTGTGTGTGTGTGTGTGTGCGCGTGCACGCGCGTGTATGTACACACACAATACACTGGGAGGTAAGTGTGACCTGTTGGTCTGAGTGGTCTGACCTTAGAATCAGGATGACCTTGGTTCTGCTGCCTGGCCTTGTCTCTTCCTCTGTGATGCTCAGCACCACCACTCTTAAGACTTGAAGTTGCAGAGCCTCAACCATTGTGCGTTGATAGAAGGAGAAGTACAGGATTTAGACCCAGAAGGGATAAAGATCATTCAGTCTAGCCTTTGTTTTCTAGATGAAGACCTGTAGATACTTGTCCAAGTAAGACAAAGAGTAAGTGGCAGAAGTGGGATTTAGACCTTGTTCGTCTTCTTCCCTATATTGGAACAAGCACTGGATTCCTAAATATGTGAGACACGTATCTGTGTGTAGTTGCTAAATCTCTTTGCCTTGTCACAAGTCCTCATCTTTCTCAGCCTCTTTGTAGCTTTTGGCACTGTTGCTCCCTTCTCCTTCTGGAGATTCTCTGTTCTCTGGGGTTTTGTGACCTTGGTCCCTTATGTTTCATACAGTGTCTGAGTACTCCCAAGTCTTCAGGTTTGCAAATAGTTTTACAAATATTTTCTCGTTTGATTACCTCTCAACACAACTTTGTAATAATAGCTAGCATTTATATGGTACCTGCTATGTTCCAGGTATTCAGTACTAAGTGCTTTACAAATATTATCTCATTTGGTTCTCATAACCACTCTGGAAAGTAGATGCTACAGAGGTTGAGTGACTTGCTCAAGGTCAAACAGCTAATAAATATCTGAGGTCACATTTGAACTCAGGTCTTATGACCCCAGGACCCAAGCTCTACTCACTTTGCCACCCAGCTGTGAGATAGATGTTATTTCATTCCTAGTTTGCAGATGAGGAAAATGAGGCAGAGAGGTTAAATGACTTGTCCAGCAAGTCAGTAGAGTTGGTGGGGAGTATTTTCAGAAAAGAATGTATTGTTAAAACAAAATATCAGTAAACCATGAGATAAATATTTTAAAGTTCATTGATGAGCAATGTAGATAAGTTTCGGTTTTTTTTTTTTTTTAGTATTACTCTCATTGGTTAGTTCCTCACCTAATAGTGCAGTTCTTTGCCTCAACAGTGGATACCTCTGAAGACTCAAAAAAGAATGAGCCCATTTTTAAAGTAGCGCCATCCAAGTGGGAAGCGGTAGATGAATCAGAGTTGGAAGCCCAAGGTAAGCAGAATGCTAATTCCTTGTTAAGCTTTTTTCCTAAGTAAATAATAGCATTTATGACAGATGTCCTCTTGTGCATGGATAAGGGCAGAAACAGCTCCTGATGTGTTTATGTAGCAGAAGTTTGGAATCGAAGACACTATAGGGCCTGTTAAGTTCTAAGTAGACCCATAAATGTTCCCTGTCTCATTTCAGGCCCTTGTCTAACTGGTTAAAAGTTTCTTAAGCAACATAATTGAGTGAAAAATCAAAGTACAGAATCACAGGACATTTGGGAACCAATTTCAAGCTCACTCTTTCCTGTAGGAATTACAAGGAAATGAGCTCTCCACTCTTGGTGAAGTTTCTCCCTACTCTTGGACTTAGATTGACTTTGTGAATGCCCAAGCAAGGGTGTGCTCATATGTGCACACATGGATGTGAACCAGGTGCTTATAGTGCGTCCACAGGAATATATGGAGTTTCTGATCAAACAAGGGATCTTTAACACAAGCGTGAGAATATTAGTCACCTAGTTAATTCAGATAGAAATGCGATGTAAGTTTGAGTAAAGAATTAAACTTACATGTTCCCATGAGGGATGGAATGCATGTAGAACAAAGAGATGCTATTAATACCATACAGATAAAAACTTGTGTAATGCAAACCTCCAGTTCTTAACTTGGAACCCGGCTGTGCTTCTACAACAATGTTAATTTACCTTATGGAATTACATCCTTTTTCTCTTTATTTAGCGGTAACAACATCTAAGTGGGAGTTATTTGACCAGCATGAAGAATCAGAAGAGGAAGAAAATCAAAAGTAAGAATCTAGGATCTTAATGTGCTCAGTTTCTGGTGTGGGTGCCCTTTTTTTCATCAGGGGGTGTACTTGAAATAATGGTGAAGAGGGGGAAAAAACTGGTGAGGGGATCATGTTCAGATCCTCAATTATTTTCCCAGTATACAAGGAGCTTTTGGCTTCTGATTATAGTGCTTCTCAGTTCAGTGAGCTTTTTAGTTCTGTAACGTATTTGTTTTCTCCCATCAAGTTATGAATCTCACTTTGTAGTTAAATATGTTAATTGATCAGTGGCATTTCTTTCAGATCTCCATCATCAAATATTGTATTGGGCTCCTTGGAAAGTGATTTTTAAAGAGGTAGAAGGAATAGTGCTATCATTCTCCATGTTATATAGGAGCTTACATTCTCAAATAGAGGACCTAGACACACACACACACACACACACACACACACACACACACACACATATGTGCACCTATACACTTGGTAGTGTTTTCAAGAAAATTCGGAGGGAGCTCTCCAACAAGTGGAAGGGTGGGTCTGATGCCTTTTTTTTTCTTTTTGATCAGGTGTACTTTGATTTTTCCTTGGATTATATCACTTAACACTAAGACTAGAATTTAAAGAATACTTTGAAGGACCATGCATCATAAATTGGCACAGTATATTTTTCTATCCCTAAGGCCAAAAAAAATTAGGGAAAGGGTATAAAATTTTATTTCAAATCAAAATTATGATAATATTTTATGGCATTTAATGCTCCCAAAGTCGTCCTAGTCTTAAATAATTTTTGTATTTTTCTTTTGGGTATGAAATTGTAGTAATCTGTGTTTCAAAATCCTTCAGGCTATAGCTTGCTAGTTTTGCTGCTTTGTGTTAGAGGTAGTACTTTCCACACTCAGCCCTCTTTTCTGTGGCATTATTGGAAGACTAAAGATCTCTATTAAAAAATGAGAAACCTTAATTTTTTTTAAATGAGAGCTTGAACAAGACACCCAGATTGGATGGTAGGTGTATCCATTGCGGTTGGGGAATATGGAGAAATATGAAGAAGGAATACCAGTGTCTTTCAGGCTTTTGAAAAATGTAGTAATAAACTTTGGTGAAATCCAGTTTTGCATGGTTAGAATGTTCTTACAAGAGAGAGAAGTTTTCTAAATTTATGGGTGTACCAGTGCTAATCACCAGTAACCAGCTACTTGGAATAACAAAACATGGATGTGTTTCAGAGATACTTATTTTAGATACAGCAAAATAATGGGCATGTTGACACACTTGCATAATAGACTTTATCTTTTCTTTTTTTAGGAGAGAAGCCTTTACTTAATATGTTGTTTTCTAAAAGATGGAACCTAAGGTCCATTAAGTCATTAAATTTTGATGTTTATTTGATTTTGTTATTCTGAACCATTAAACTAGTTAATGTGTTTGAAAGTTGTAGCAATCTTAAATTGATGGAGTTAGACTTGAGATTCCAGTGACTGTGATTTTTTTAGCAAGAAATCAAAATCACATTTAAATTAAAACTTAATAACTAGAAAAATAATGATGAATGTGAAGCTAGACTTGAAGATAATGGTTTCAAAAAGTTAAGTTAATGTGCAAATTTCAAAATAAATTTTGAATCACCTTGATCTATTCCAAAGGCTTGGGTGATCATTCTATTTCTTTAAAAATATAATTCTCTGTTCAGTTCAAATGTAAGAGGTTCAGGGATTTCTTACAGAGTGATTTAAGTTGGAAGAACCTGGTAAAATAAACAATTGCGCGAATAGCCTCCTGGGGTATGAAAGGCAGTAATTTATATCACTTTTCTTGTTTTCCTGTTGTGTTAGTATGCTCACTAGCACTTCCATTTCTTTGCGTGCTACGCTACTGCGCTCTAGTGGCTGAATCTAGAATAGCATTTTACTAGCTACATTTTATGAGAGGGTGATGGTGATTACAGCATTGAGGAGGAGAAACTTGATTATAAAGTAGCAAGTTGGAGCCTTAGAAAACGAGTTACTTGCTTTGGTTGAAGATTTGTATGTTATGTATGTACTGCTTTGGAAACTTTATGAACTGAATGAATTTGAATTCTAACATGCTTCAGAAGTAGAAAAGCAAGATTACAACAGAACTAATAAATGGTTCTGTCTCCGATATGAACTTTATGGCCTTTCAAAAATCAAAACATTTCCAAGACTCACTTTATATCTCAAATTCAGCATCATGACTCATTTCTAAAATTCATGTAAAATGACTATATTTTTGAAGTAACTATCAGTAGTATTTTTTTTTTTTTTTTAGGAGAGGAAGAAAGGCCTTACTTTCCTTCTCCCTCTGGTGCCCTTTTTTGCCCTCTTTATGGTGTATGGAAGGGAATAATATGAAATAAGGCTAGAAATGTAGGCTAGAACCAGCTAGTGTGTAAGGGCCTTAGCATGATATTTATACCTTTTGCTAAGGAAGATTATTTTATTGGGAATATATGAAGGATGGGCTTCAGAGGAAACTGGAGTCAGGGACACAAGCTAAGGAGGCTTTTAGTGTAATCCAGGTGAGGGGTGATGAAAGCCTGAAATAGTGGTGGTGTAGTGCCAGAACGGGAGACAGATTTGTGAGGGAGATTGTGAAGGTAGAACTGAAAGGGCTTGGCAGCTGTGTTGGATATGATGGGGAGTGAGGGAGGGAGACGGAGGAGTAAAGCATGATTCAAACTTCAAACGTGTGTAAACTTGGTTACGTGGCTAGGAAATGTTCAGTGTATAAAAGTACTAGGACTTTTCATATTCAAGAAAGCCAATTTACCTGGCTACCTACCCTTTTAAGATGTAAACACTGGATTGTAAAATAGGATAGATTATCTTTCTTTATTTACTACGTTGACATTAATTGATACTTAATCCCAGGCTATTGTTTATTTCCAGGGTTGTTTTTAAAGATCAATTATTCTTTGGGATAGTATTTAGTATTTAGAAAGTATTTAGTTTTGATGAATGTTTTCACCTTTTTGTGTATCTCCAGCACTTAGCATGGTGCTGGCATGTAGTAAATACTTGATAAATGCTTGTTAACTTGAGTCCGTTAAGTATATAGTAAAGAAATTGTACCTGTTCATAATAAAGACTAGACTAAAGATATGTTTCTTGATCCCTTATGCCACTTGGTCACTATTCATAGAGTCGACTGCTAAAGATTGAGCACCTAAGACAGTGATGGGGGTAGTAACTTTCCAGGGATATAGAGTAACATTGACAGTTTGTGTAGATCAACATTTTGTGGGCAATGTATTTTTTAAAAGTTAATATTTAATATTGTTACTGTGGCGATTAGGTGAGATTTAATGTTTAAGAATTCCCAATGAATTGTGGTGTACCAGAGAACATTTGGATCGATTATCCATTGGATTTGGTAGTTTTGCAAAGGTTATGTGGGAGAGTTACACAGCATCACAAAAGCAATATGTGATTAAGTATGGTTTTTTAACTACTTGTTGGAATCAAAACTTTTTTTCAAAAAAACTTTTCAGAGAAAACATCTCTGAACGTTTTATAGTCAATGAGAAAATAGGCTTATGTGTTCAGCTACCCAGCACAGAGTTCTCTATAGAGTGCAAAAAATAAACACTTTAACACGACAAAAAAATCATCAATTTAACAAACATTTGTTAAACCTTTGCTAATTATGCGAGATGCTTAATTATAGGGGAGAAAGAGAGGGAAGATGAGATGAGAAGGAAGTAGTCCCTCTCCTCTGAGAATTTATGTTTTACTGGAACAATATAAACCCAGATAACATGTTTTTTGGGGGGAGGGGTAGAGAAAGGTACAGATATAGACAGAGGGAGAAAGGAAATGATCCAAAATGGAGATAAATTTGACTCTAAGAGATACTAAAATATAAGACAGATGTAGAAAGAGAAACAAACACAAAAGCAAGAAGATGAGTACGCAGAGACCGACTTGAAGATTAAGAACCCAGAGAAAGGGGGAGAAATTGTAAAACAGGACAGGGGGAGAACACAAAGAATAAGCTCATTTGAATTTGCTAATATATCCTACTTATTCCTCAAGTCAAGAAGAAGAGAGTGAAGATGAGGAAGATACTCAGAGCTCCAAATCTGAAGAACATCATTTGTATTCCAATCCAATCAAAGAAGAAATGGCAGAGTCCAAGTCCTCCATTAAATATTCTGAGATGAGTGAAGAAAAACGAGCTAAGCTTCGAGAAATTGAGGTTAGTATTAGCATGAAATATGAAAGTACAATCAGACTCATAAAAAAAGGTAACATTAGGTAATTTTGATAAGGACTAGACATTTCCTTATTCTGGATGATCTGTATGAGTTAAATGATACATTGTGGCCCAGATTAATTCCTTCATCTTGTCTGACCTCTGAATTGGGAAAGTAACGTCTCTTTTTAACAGCAAATGTGTTCTGTATGGGGATTGTTATTGTAGCTAAGATGCTGGTTGATAATGGAATGTTTTGGAATGAGAAAAAAGGACTTGTGCTGGACTAGAAAGAACAGGCAAATTGGACCCAAAAAATCTGAGTTTGGGCTATGCTCTGCAGCATACTCATTGTATATAGCTTTGGCAAGTGGCTTCACCTGTCTGGGCCTCCGTTTCCTCCTCTGGAAAATGAATAGGCTGGATACAGTCGTTTTTATGAGTCTTTGTTACCTAAACAACCCCCTTCTTGGAGCAGACTTGTTTTACTCCTTTTATGTGTTCTTTTCTTCCAGATAAAAGTTAGAATATTTTATTGGGGAAAATCCTCCTGAATCTTTAATCTCAAATTGTGGCAAAAGCTTCCCAGGAGTTACCATCTGTATTGAAGCAGTAATGGCTTTTTGAAAGAATAAGGTTG
Organism: Notamacropus eugenii; assembly: GCF_028372415.1. NCBI lineage: Eukaryota > Metazoa > Chordata > Mammalia > Diprotodontia > Macropodidae > Notamacropus > Notamacropus eugenii. The sequence continues at coordinate 331,252,962 of NC_092877.1, forward strand.
ACAAAGATTCTGGATTTTCTTACGTAGTTTGTTCTTATGTTATACCTTTCATTTGTGTTATCTTATTTCCTTTTTCCTAAGTAGTCATTGCTGCTGTTAGGTTACTGCAAGCTTTTCCCCACCCATTTCTCATATATAGTTAATTCAAAAAAAGGATAACATTATATTATGAACTGTGCAATATCAGTAGGGTGTAAACTCTGGGTGGAGATATGAGTGATTTTCAGAGCTGTAAGGGTCATGTGGTTTCCCTACAGTGTGCTAGGGAAATTCATAATATCTGACATTGCAGATGTGGCAGATTCCTCATCTGTTTTCTGAAGTATGACTTTAAAGTATTATACATGTACTCTAAATTGCCCACCAAAGGACTTACTCTGTTAATGCTATTTAAATCTGACATGATAAAATACCCTTCAGAGTACATTTTTAACTTAGTTTCTGGAGATTTCTTTAATTTTTTTAAAAAAGTAAATTGAATAATCAAGTTGCAAATAAGTTTAGACAAAATAATTGGTTTAAAAAAGGCCTGAGCTAGAAATTTGACTGGAGGAGAATTTCATAGTGAATTATGTCATTAAAGCAAACTTTTCTTTTCTAAAAAAAAGTGTTTGTGTTTGGCAGGTGTCATGGTATAGCAGACTGTGACTGGAGCACAGAATCTCTCTTCCCCACCTCCTACTCCCTAATTTATCTGGCCTTACTGAGTTGCCAGGTGCACACTTCTCAAATGGGTACTGGGCCTCTTTATGTGCTACACTTGGCTTATCAGAGCCATTTTTAATGGGACTAATTCTCCAATGCTTAGTGTACTTGTTTGCTGCCTTAGCAGAGGATCCTGACTAATTTACTCTTTTTTGATGACTTTGGTGCTTTCATTACTGTGTTAGATGTCTTTGTTTTCTGGTTTCTGTCTGTGAGACCGGGATCTGCCACTTTTAGGTGTTCCTATTGTCCTGCCTTTTATTTAGTGGTTGCTTCTGATTGGTTTGAACTGAGAACAGAATCATGGAATTAAGGAATTCTAGTGCTAGAAAGCACTGTAGAAATCAGTAGGCTCTAAACTCTGTGAGGTTACAGACAATGTTTTGATACTTTACACAAGAATGAGAGAACCTTGTGTAGTGTGGAGCTGAGGGAGCCCATGGTATTCGGTGACAAAATGAGGGCTAGAACATATACCTTGGGCTTCTCCTCTAGGACTCTTTCTTTTACATTTTTTTCCCCTCAAACTTGAGTCTTCCATGACTTGAACTAGTTTTGAAGTCAAGAGACCAGAATATTAATCCTGGAACCATTCAGTAACCAGATTGATTGAAAACTGTATGTTAAATTAGTGAATAAACCACACAGGTAGAAGAGACTTGAGCTGTCTCATCAGCTTAGGGTTTTTAGGGAATGCACATGGTAGTGGATTTTAAATGTTAAGGATGTATCTGTCCAAATAAAATATCAAGGTACTTTAAAAAGAGAATTTTAGATAAGGATAGGGGCTGAGGTTACTAAGGACCTATGATGTTCAGTCATTCTTTTCAGTCTTGTTTGACTTTCTGTGACCCCCTTTGGGATTTTCTTGGCAAAGATACTGAAGATACTTTTCCTTTTCTAGCTCATGTTACAGATGAGGAAACTGAGGCAAACAGGACTAAATGATTTGCCCAGAATCACACATCTCAGAGGTGTCTAAGGGTAGGTTTTAACTTGGGTCTTCCTGACCCCAGGCCAGGTGCTCTATGCACTGTGGTGCCACCTCACTTAAGGACCTATCCTCATGGGTAAATTATATTATTTTAGTTTGGCCTTTGGAGAACTGCCTGAGATGTTCAAAGGCTCTTGTCATTTCTGGGATGTTGAAATGAGCTGTCATGGAAGGAGGAGTTTGGATCTGAATCCTAATTCTGGTCCCGGATACTTTTGTGACCTGAAGAGGTTCCCTTCACCTCTCTAGTGCTTATTTCTTTAAAATGAGGGGGTTTGGACTAGCTGTCTTCCAGTTCTAAATCTGAACTCCCTTTTTGTTGATCCTGGAGGAGAGATTATTTAAAGGGGATGTGATAATATTTGAAAGGCTCTTAGATATGGTGCAATTTGAAGTTGTTTAGGAAAATTACATTTAAAAAATACAAAAAAATCTAGGATTATTTTAACCAAGTATATGAGAGCATATGGTATAAAAACGGTTTTGTTAGTTCTAATCCAACAGATATTGGGGTTATTCTGTTCCCCAGTCTACTAATTTCCCAGCATACTGTTGATGGGCTGAGTCTGATTGGACTGTTAGAGGTGATGTTATGAGAAGAGTACTAGACCAGGAGTCTGGAAATCAGGACTCTTATCCAGCATCAGCCACTCGCTGTTAACTCCTCATTTATCTCTGGATTTTGCTTTTCTTTTCTATAAAACAAAAGGGTAGGAATAGGTGATTCTTATCTTCCTTTCCAGGTTCTTAAATTCTATAGGCACAACATGGCAACATTGAATAGGGTGCTAGGCTTGAAGTCAGGAGATTTGGGTTCAGGCCTTGCCTTGACACATCCCAACTCTGTGACTATGGGTGGGTCACTTCACTGAAGCTTGTTTTCTTATCTGAAATAGATTTAGGGATGGGACCTGTGACTTTTGTTGGAATAGGGACTTCTTAATAAAGTAGTCCTGTTTATGAAGGTCAACACCTTTGCCACTGAGAGTCCTAGAGAGTTGTCTAAGGCAGTGAGAGGTTCCGTGATTTGTCCCGGGTCACACAGTCAGTGTTAGAAGCCCCAGGTTTTCCTGGCTCCAAGATCAGCTCAATGTCCACTAGGGTAGGTTAAGACCTGTATAAGATCTTATAGGATAGTTGTAGAAAATGCTTTATAGACCTTAAAACACCATATTAATGTGACCTATCTATTATAGGTGTTAGAGATTAATTATAATAATTCTAAAACCGTTATATTGTGCCTACAATATGACAGTTCTTTTCTCCTTCTAATCTGGTCTGACTTTTTCTGCTTGAGATTGATACTTCCTGCCAAGACTTAACTCTTTTTCCACTACTTTGAATCTCCTGTCCCTTTCTGCTGCCCATTGGACCTTTGACAGCAATCAATTCTCTTGTCTCTTGCATCTTTTTGAAATTTTCCTTTCCATTCCCTTGCTCCCAGCTACCTACAAACCTGACTAGGTCTGCCTTTTCCTTGAAAAAGAAATAGAGAGAGAGAGAAACAGTATTTGGCAACAGTAACTTTGCTTTTTAAACTCTAGGATAATTATTTCCCAGGTGTTCCAATTTGGATAATAAGAAACAGTTGCATTAGTATTGGAGCTTATCCCTTTGATTCCAGATTTCCTAGCTCTCATGCTGAGGATTCACTAGTCTTTTGCCTTATTTGATCGTATTTGTCTCTTAACTTCCTTTTTATTCATTTGCAAATTCCTGTTAGTGAGTTTTGAATAAATGAATGTAGGTGGAAATTTTTTTTTCAAGTAACAAATTTTTCTATGTAGCAGATTTTAAAGTAAGTTCAGGGTGAATTCAGAGCAGTAACTGTCTTTTGTAAAATCTAAGAAAAACAAGGACATGTACATAATATTAGTGGGGAATAAAATCCACTATGTGTTAAAGGCCTGATATGAAATTAAACAGAAACCAGATGGGAAATGTCAGAATATTTTCTAAATACAAAAACATCTCATTTACTTAAGCATCACTGGATAAGGATAGAGCTATCCCAAATGAATGAATTTTCCAGGTGGGTGATCCTCATTTTGGGTGCCAAAACTTCAAAAAATAAAAATCTTTCTATTGTTGTTGTTGTTTTCTAATAGAACTTATGGAATATAAATTACCTTCTTTTTGTGTGTGTGACTACAGGGCCTCTGTGGATATCAGCTGCAGTACTATAAATGCAATGATGTCCTCACAGTTTAGTTAGATGTGTAGAGAGAGACTCTTGGATTCCTTAAACTCAGTGACTCCAGATTACTGTTTTTTGAGTTTTTTTTTTTTTTTAGTATATCACTAGTAAAATATATAACCTACTTTTGGCCTTCTAATTTGTGCTAGGTGAAACCAGCAATCAAATTTGCTAAAACTTTGTGGAAAGTAAAAGTAGATGCTGTGTGTGAGAGCCTGACGTACTGTTTAATCTGTGAGGTGCACCCTAAGAAATCCTCATAAGGATTCAGGTACAATATTGTCAGTATCACTGAGGCTTAGTGTGCAGTTTGATCCATTACGACGTGGTTGTGGTTCTGGAAAGGTGTATCTTTTTTTTTTTTTTTCCTAGTTCAGTTCTTTTATTTTACAGATGAGAAAAACTAAGCCAGGTAATGACTGATCCAAGTACTTCTGGGTAAGGAGTAGAAGACCTGGACAGTGAACTGATGTACAGTATTTTATCTCAAGTCAGTGTCTCTTCCATCAAACACACTGTCACTCAATCAGACAATTTGTTGTTTTTTTTTCTTTAATGCATTTCCATTTATTCTTTTTTCTAAAATTTGTTTATTTATTTATTTAACTTTTAACATTCATTTTCACAAAATTTTGGGTTCCAAATTTTCTCCCCATTTGTCCCCTCCCCCCACCCCAAAACACCGAGCATTCTAATTGCCCCTATCACCAATCTGCTCTCTCTTCTGTCATCCCTCTCTGCCCTTGTCTCCATCTTCTCTTTTGTCCTGTAGGGCCAAATAACTTTCTGTACCCCTTTACCTGTATTTCTTATCTCCTAGTGGCAAGAACAGTACTCGACAGTTTTTCCTAAAACTTTGAGTTCCAACTTCTTTTCCTCCCTCCCTCCCCCACCCCTTCCCTTTGGAAGGCAAGCAATTCAATATAGGCCAAATCTGTGTAGTTGTGCAAATGACTTCCATAATAGTCATGTTGTGTAAGACTAACCATATTTCCCTCCATCCTATCCTGCCCCCCATTACCTCCACTCTCTCCTTTGATCCCGTCCCTCCCCATGAGTGTCGACCTCAAATTGCTCCCTCCTCCCCATGCCCTCCCTTCCATCATCCCCCCCCACCCTGTTTATCCCCTTATCCCCCACTTTCTTGTATTGCAGGATAGGTTTTCATACCAAAACGAGTGTGCATTTTATTCCTTCCTTCAGTGGAATGTGATGAGAGTAAACTTCATGTTTTTCTCTCACCTCCCCTCTTTATCCCTCCACTAGTAAGTCCCTTGCTTGCCTCTTTATGAGAGATAATTTGGCCCATTCCATTTCTTCCTTTCTCCTCCCAATATATTTCTCTCTCACTGCTTGATTTCATTTTTTTAAGATATGACTCCATCCTATTCAATTCACTCTGTGCACTCTGTCTCTATGTGTGTGTGCGTGTGCATGTGCATGTGTGTGTGTGTAATCCCACCCAGTACCCAGATACTGAATAGTTTCAAGAGTTACAAATATTGTCTTTCCATGTAGGAATGTAAACAGTTCAACTTTTATAAGTTCCTTATGACTTCTCTTTGCTGTTCACCTTTTCATGCTTCTCTTCATTCTTGTGTTTGAAAGTCAAATTTTCTTTTCAGCTCTGGTCTTTTCATCAAGAATGCTTGAAAGTCCTCTATTTCATTGAAAGACCAATTTTTCCCCTGAAGTATTATACTCAGTTTTGCTGGGTAGGTGATTCTTGGTTTTAGTCCTAGTTCCTTTGACTTCTGGAATATGATATTCCATGCCCTTCGATCCCTTAATGTAGAAGCTGCTAGATCTTGTGTTGTCCTGATTGTATTTCCACAGTACTTGAATTGTTTCTTTCTAGCTACTTGCAATATTTTCTCCTTGACCAGGGAACTCTGGAGTTTGGCCACAATGTTCCTAGAAGTTTCTCTTTTTGGATCTCTTTCAGGAGGTGATCGGTGGATTCCTTGAATACTTATTTTGCCCTCTGGTTCTAGAATCTCAGGGCAGTTTTCCTTGATAATTTCATGAAAGATGATGTCTAGGCTCTTTTTTTGATCATGGCTTTCAGGTATTCCCATAATTTTTAAATTGTCTCTCCTGGATCTTTTTTCCAGGTCAGTTGTTTTTCCAATGAGGTATTTCACATTATCTTCCATTTTTTCATTCTTTTGGTTTTGTTTTGTGATTTCTTGGTTTCTCATAAAGTCATTAGCCTCCATCTGTTCTGTTCTAATTTTGAAAGAATCATTTTCTTCAGTGAGCTTTTGAACCTCCTTTTCCATTTGGCTAATTCTGCTTCTTAAAGCATTCTTCTCCTCATTGGCTTTTTGAACCTCTTTTGCCAATTGAGTTAGCCTATTTTTCAAGGTGTTATTTTCTTCAACATTTTTTTGGGTCTCCTTTAGCAGGGTGCTGACCTGCTGTTCATGCTTTGACTTCATGTCTCTCATTTCTCTTCTCAGCTTTTCCTCCACCTCTCTAACTTGATTTTCAAAATCGTTTTTGAGCTCTTCCATGGCCTGAGCCCATTGAGTGGGCTGGGATACAGAAGCCTTGACTTCTGTGTCTTTCCCTGATGGTAAGCATTGTTCTTCCTCATCAGAAGGGAAGGGAGGAAATACCTGTTCACCGAGAAAGTAACCTTCTATGGTCTTATTTTTTTTCCCTTTTCTGGGCATTTTCCCAGCCAGTGCCTTGACTTTTGAATATTCTCTTCACACCCACCTCACCTCCAGATCCTCCCAGCCAGAGCTTGGGGTCTGAGATTCAAATGCTGCTTCCCAGCCTCAGGGCTTTGGGTGGGGGCAGGGCTGCTATTCAGTGTGAGATTAAGTTCAGGTGCTCAGGTGGGGGCAGGGCCGCCTCACAGGCTCAGTTCCCTCAGGGGGTTTATGCAGAGACCTTCAACAATGGATCCTAGCTCCTGCCTGCTTGGGGAGCCCCTGTCTGCTCCTGCCTCTGCTGCTGCCTCCCGAGGGGGGCTGAGTTATGGGGGCACCCCACTCCCCTGTCAGCCAGCCCAAGAGACCCTCTCACCAACCTTTGGGGCCCGTGGGTGGAGGGACCCGTGCGGCTGCTGGAGATTCAGTCCCTGAGGCCCGCTCGGATCCTCTCCTCTCGGTGCCACGGGGCCAAGGCAGGGCTGGGCTCGGCTCCGGGTCCACAGCGCAAAGGACCTTTTGTGAGAGGTTTTCAGGCTCTCTGGAACAGAAATCTCATCCGCTCAGTTGTTCTGTGGCTTCTGCTGCTCCAGAGTTTGTTGGGAGTTCTTTTTTACAGATATTTTATGGGCTGTGGGTTCGGAGCTAGCGTATGGGTGTCTTTCTACTCCACCATCTTGGCTCCGCCCCCCTGGAAAGGTGTATCTTGCCCCAAAGGAATGAACTGAAGGTGAGCTTGACTAGCATTAAGAAAATATGATTATGTGAGGAAACCCAGTAATCAGAGGAGAAAACATGACGAGAATCCCTTGGGCAAAAATGAGCATAAGCGGGACCATAAGAGGTAGTGTCATCTGAGCATGCTCAGATATATGGTCCCCAAAGAAAGGCAATAGTTGAAGAGTTCAGAAAACAGATCATCGTCTTGGCATATCGGTGCAGGCGTTTGCTGTAGTTCTTTTTGCCAAAACTAGAGGAGCTAATAACTTTTTGATTTGTTTGATTAGTCAGTCATCAAGAATTTATTAAATGCCCTCTTTGTGCCAGCTGCTGTGCTTGGTGCACAGGTGAAGGAGTGCTCTGGAAAGATGTACATCCATAAGAGTTCATAGAATAAATATATTCCAGATAAGTATCTGCATCAGTTCACTACTTATCATGTATCCGCTTTGTGCCAAGCTGAGTTCTAGGGACACAGTCACAGAGAATGAAATAATTTACTCAGAAGCTAACAGGAGAAGCAGCAAGTACTTATAAAAAAGTATGCAGTGTGTGAATCTAAAGCTAATAAGTATAAATAGATACAAAGTAGTTAAATACAAGTTAATTTGGGAAAGGGCAGTAGAAAAGACCTGCAAAATAAATGAGTAGTTAGTGAAGAAGGGTACAGGCATGAGGATGATCAGGAAAGGTTTCATGTAGAAATTGTTCTTGAGCTGTCCTGAAGAGATCCTGAAGAGGAAGGAGTGCATTCCAGTTAGCTGGCGCAAAGGTACAAAGTTGGGAGATAGAATGACAGGTGTAAGGAGCAGAGAGAAGGCTAGTTCAGCTGAAGTGTACAGCTGGGAAGTGGAGTAATGTATAATCCAGCTGGAAAGATAGACTTGAGCCAGATCATGAAGGGCTTTAAAAGTCAGTTGTGTCTCTCTTTGCTCCTGGAGGCAGTAGGAAGCATGTAGACTTTATTGAGTTAAGGAAGTCATATGATAAGAGAAGAGGTAATGAGGGGTTAAACTCAGGTGGTGATAGTGAGACCAGAAAGAATGGGTTGGATGCAAGATGGTTTTGGCACATTTAACATTGCAGACTTGGAAAGAATTGGTGGTACCTTTGATAGGAGTGGAGAATTTAAAAAGGAGGAGAGTTTGGAGGGGAGTGATTGAGTTCCTTTTTGGACATGTTGAGTTTTAGGTGTCCACAGGATGTCCATTTTGAAATGTCCCATAGGCAGTTGGTGATGTGGAACTGAAGCTCAGTGGAAAGACTGAGGCTAAATCTTCAGATCAGTGAGTCATCAGCATAGAGTTAATAATTAAACCTGTGAGAAATGGTAAAGTAACCAAGAAAGTTTAGAGAAGAAGAGAGAAGGTCCAGAATAGCCTTGGGGACCACACCAATTTGGCGATTGTGATATGGAGGATGAGTCAGATGAGGGGACTTGATGGTTACCATTGCATTAATCTTTGCAAAACTCTTTATGTACTTTCTCCTTACAATCCTATGTGGTAGGTACATTAAAGATATTATCCATATTTTATAGATGAAGAAACAGGCTCAGAGAATATATGTGATTTGCATAGTCACCCAACTAACGAATGCCAGAAGTGGAATTTAAACTAGGTCTTCTAAGAATCGAGTCTAGCACTCTTTTCTGTTAATTCTCTCTTTAAAAAGGTAGCAGAAACAAAAAGCTGTCTTGTATCTGATTCCCACCAATCAAATATCCAATTAGTCATTTTAATATCTTTGAGTTTAGTTTTCTTCATCTTCAAATGATAGGTGGAAGAGGAGATTTATATCTTAATTCCTTTCTAGCTCTAAAATTCAGGTGGAAATGATGAATATATTAAGGGGAAATGACAGCCTCATCTTAGAAATTATGATAGGAGAGGAAAGCTGACCATATGTGCCCTACATTTTCATACAGCAGATTTCTAGTGGTTCAGAGAAAGACTAGACAGGATCCCATGGATTAAACTTTGACCTGACACATGTGAGAGATGGGAAGTATCAGTAATAAAATTCTAAATGCAGAGAGAGAAACCTTTATGATGAGGTGGGAAAAAAGGGAATTGTCCAGAGACCTATCTGAATGCCTGGGGAAACTCATCAGCCAACTGAGATGTCTTTAGACTTCCATCAGAGATGAGTATGGACAGATAATGCAGAAGTAGGGCACCATCTTATAAGAATGATGTCCAAGTGCTAAAGCTCCAGGGCATTGAGCTGGGCAAAAGTAACTAAAGACAACAAAGAAAGGACTTTTTTGTTTTAAAACTTTATTGAGGAAAAAAGGGTTGGAATGGGCCCTGTGGTCAAGATGATAGCAGACGTTATGGACTGGGTATTTTAGGTGATCAGTAAGTAACTGCCCATATGTTGATAAATTAATTATTCTAGATGTGCTATCAGATGTTTGTGTTGTCGTGCGTCCTCTACCCCCCACATTGTGAAGCAGGTAGTGCCGAGTGTTAATTAATTCTTTTTTGTAGATGGGGAAACTGAGTCTTAGACATGTGCTGTGACTTGCCTGAAGTAACCCAGCAGTGAAGGGTCAAAGATGGAAACAGACTGTCAGTCCCACTTTCCCTCCCTCCTAGTTATGACCAGTCTACTCTGTCTTATCTTGAATTTGTTACTCTTGGAGTCTGACTAAATTACTCATTAGTTATATTTGTGAGCAACTAGGTGGTGCAGTGGATAGACTCAGTAAATCTAAGCTCAGACATTCACTAGCTGTGTGACCCTGGGCAAGTCAATTCATCCTGTTTGCCTCAGTTTCCTAATCTGTAAGATGAGCTGGAGAAGGAAATGAGCATCCACTCCAGTATCTTGGCAAAGAAAACCCCCCCAAAGTGTGAAGAGTCAGACACAACTGAGATACCTGAGCAACAGCAGTTAGCTTTGCGTTGGTCTTCATGAGCCAGATAGGACATGATGAGAGTGGAACTCAAGTCTTGGTGCCAAGGACGGACGTTTCAATGCCCTTTTGTGTCCCACAGCTCAAAGTGATGAAGTTTCAGGATGAACTGGAATCTGGGAAGAGGCCGAAGAAGCCGGGGCAGAGCTTCCAGGAGCAAGTGGAGCACTACAGGGACAAGCTCTTGCAGAGAGTAAGGGCCTGACTGGCCACACTGACGGTCCAGGGGTCGGCATGCTTATAAGTTTATTCTCTGAGTTGTGAACATCTAGAACCATTGGTCAAAATTTGGCGTATTTAGAATTCTATATTAAAAACATTGTGAAATGGGCAAAGGGGCCAGTGTGGCCCCTATCACCTATAAAATGATAAGAATCTTTTTAGGTGTCTCTGGGAGACCCTGGCAGTACCAGAGGAGTGGTTGTGACAGTAGGACACAGTTGTTCTTGGCCTCACTATAGAAATGGCACAAAGAACAGGAAAGCAATAGGAATTGTAGGAAACTTGTTTACAGTTTCTTCAAGTTGGGGCAGTAACACCAGAGCTCAAGAGTAGCTCATTACTCTTGATGTTGCTTATTCTTTTCAAAGGATCCTGTATCGCTTCCTTGTAGAGAGTAGATATGCAGGTAATTAAGGACCAACAGTCCCAAATTTCATATTCCATTGGGTGTAGGGGCCTACACTGACTACATGCACCAGGAAATGTTATTGTTGGTTTTGGCTACTTTATCAAACTAGCAGAGCTGGGAATGATGAATATCATTTTGTCCACTCTGTCTTGTCTCTCTCTGCCCCCCCTTCTGCCTCACCCTCCCCAAAAAAGCTTTAATTTTTCTTAGATTTTCACAGGTTTGGAACTCATAATCAGTTATGTGCTTATTTTAAAGTTATTTGTTTTAGGCATTTAACTGCATTTATGATTGGGAAGATATGATTTCTATGTGTGATGTATTAAAGCACCCAGTCTCTTTATCACCTTTATATTTCTGATCCAAATAAATATGAATTGTTTTCGAAACTGATAAGTAAGCCACTGAATTGATAATGGTATATGAATCTTTGAGAGGTGGTGATTAAGAGTTTTGTAGTGTATGAAAAATTATCTACCTCCAAACTTGTACTTTCACTAGACTTGATGGTAGCAGCTAAAATTTAATGGTTTAAAAATCTGTAACATCTGTTCTGGAACATAGTTGCCTCTTGGGTCTTCACACTTTCTCATTTTAATTGGAAGAGGAAGGAATTGTCTTGAGCAAATTTTTTTTGCCCTCTCTTTCAAATTTTGTAAGTTTGTGAAGAAAATTCATATTAGTGTAGAGTTCAGTGAGCCTTGGTAGGGACTGTAGAAGTGCTTCCTTAAATTATTCAGGAGCTACCTGCCTTGATCATCTCACAAACATTGCGTGCCTTCTGTGTGCCTTCACAGTGAAATAGGAGATAAGAAGATATGAATCAAAGGAGATATTAGTAGAAACTGGAATTTCATTTGGAATTGTGGGCTAAGGGCTTAGACCATTCATTTTTATTTTGCATCCCCTGGCCAAATACAGGATAGGTACAGTGTTTGGCACATGGGTACTTTGCATACCCCATTGATTTAGGAAAAACAAATAGGAAGATGGCTCAGCCAGTTTATGTCTTCTATTAAGTTTGATGTAAGAGTTTCAATCTGCCAGAGCAGTCACCACTTATAATATTGATAAACTATTGGTATAACAAGGTACTTACTCTCTTTTTTTTGCCTATTTTTATGCTAATATTTAAAAGCCTACTTTTTATAAGATGTCTTCTACGTGAAAGCATTTCACATGTAAGTTAAATTCACATATATTTGAAAATCACAGAAGCACACAAAAAAAGTAGTGGTTAAGTGAAATTACACAGAATTTGAAATTATTTGTAAAATGTGATAAATATCAGAAATACTTCTTTAAAAAAATTTTAGGAAAAGGAGAAGGAATTGGAAAGAGAGCGTGAGAGAGATAAGAAGGATAAAGAGAAACTGGAATCTCGATCCAAAGACAAGAAGGAAAAGGATGAATGCACGCCGACAAGGAAAGAAAGGTGCAGCTTTTGTTATTTTGCTCTCTGGAGAAGGTTGGAGGTTTGGATTGGTGTGACTGTTTTGTGACATTTTCAGTTTCAGAACTAAAACCAGAAAGACTTTGGAGGCTAACTAGTCCAGCATCCTCATTTTATAGATGAACACACTAACGCACAAGGGAATCCTGGCAGTAACCTGGAAAAATGATGTTTGAGGTCATGGGCTCACTTGGTTCTTTGTCCACAAAGGGCAGCTGTATTACTTGGAGAATAAGGGACAGTGCTGGGCTGGGCTATGCAGCTATCTTCCCTATTTCAGACTGTATCTTTAGTTCTAACTTCAGAGGAGGAATTTAGTTACAGTATCAAGTACCAAACCTGAGACTCAAATGACCAAAACAACTCACTAGATCTTCCTTATCTTCCCGATAAGCAGCTCTCACAGATTAATGTGCCAGTGATGACTGCTTTTAACCTGGAAGTGGGGGAGGAGGAGAGAGAGGAGGGTTTACCTTCACTTCAGTTCCGAAGGACTTCAGTTAGGAAGAGAAGTTCATACTTCTGGGTTCACCAAGTTACTTAATGTCAGAAATTTGCTTCTGCTTGAGCTGTGTTTCAGCCTACGGTTTCTTAATCATTGTAAAGACCCCCCCTTGATCCAGAAGATTTAGGCTTCATTCTTTGAAATACATTCGAACCTTGGCTAGCTGCAGCTGAAAGCTTTTGGTAAAAGAGATGCACATATGCATTATACAACTTTGATGGTTCATGGCAGACATTGTTATTCCAGAGGCCTCAAAGTGATTTAAGAAAAAGTAAAACATTTCATATGCAACTTTGAAATTAAGTTCATTCATCTTCAGCCAAAGATTGATGCTTTTCCTGTTTTAGCCACAGGAAGGTCATCATTTATGTGGAACTGTTTGCCCTGTGTTTATGTCCCTGCTTCTTATGAAGTCTGGGACCATATCATGTTTGGTATAGTACATCCTTACGATTAACCTTTTTGTTCTTGAAAGAAAGACTATTTTTTCAGTGGCATGGCACTAATAAGAAATGATAGTTGGGAGCAAAAGCCTTAATTGTTGAAGAAGTCATTTGGTATGTTGGACCTGAACTACTGATAGAAAATAACACTGCTGTAACAGTTGAAAGTAATTATTGGTAGGAATTAATGTACACAGCTATCCATTACCAGTTATTGAATATTTTGGCTCTTTGTTACACAGGAAAAGACGACATAGCACATCACCCAGTCCCTCTCGGAGCAGTAGTGGTAGGCGAGCAAAATCCCCATCACCGAAATCGGAGCGCTCCGAGCGATCAGAACGATCTCACAAAGAGAGTTCCCGTTCCAGGTCATCTCACAAAGATTCTCCCAGAGATGTTAGTAAAAAGGCCAAAAGGTAATTCTGAGTCATTTCTATAAATTCAAGTTGTAAAAATAATATGTCTGATAGTTTTATTCATAGTTCCACAAATAATTTCATTTTTTAATCACTTAACATTTTTTGCTATTTAAAAGGAGCTTAAAGAATTTAGGAGAATTGTCAACAAATGCAGTTCTGTGAATTATTTTGCACTCATTTTCCTTGACTTTCTTAAATGCTTTTCATTTTAGATAATTCACTTTTTCTTTTCTCTCTTGAGTAAGCATAAGGAAAGTCTTTTGAGTGAGAAAGGAATATCAATAACCTTCAGATACATATTCAAAACTGCTCAAATGAATCCAGAAAAGAGGTTCCTTCTTCCCCTCCCACTGTCCCTTGTAGTTTCTGTAGTGTGCTGAGCCTTTACCGTAAAAGAAAGAAGACATGTCTAAGTTATCTCATTGCCCTGGATCACCATCTTATACCACAGCAGCATCACAGGCAAGAGTATGGGACTGATGCAGATTTTGCTTAAAGGAAACTTCTTGATTCTGTTCACTTAATGAATTCTGTAGTCTGTACTTTTTCCTTTTTTTACTTCTGTCTCCACAGACACTTTAATAAAGGAACATGCAACTTTTTGCCTTTAATGGAAATTTGCTAAACAGCTGAAATATTTTCTTTTGGGTTATCAGGTAAAAAGTCAGATGAGAATTTGTCCAAAATATTGCACTCTGCCTTCTCAAAGCATTCTGGCCATAGTTTAACATGTTCTTGGAGGCTCAGGGATGCATGGCCATTATTGTAGCAGTGCTGTCTATAACTGATCACGCCCTTGAGCCCCTGTGGACAAACTAGATGTCTCTAGGATGTTGTGCTCTTTTTTTTTTTAAAGTTCTTGTGTCTGATTTTTATAATTTTTTATAGTTTTTTTCCTCTTTTTCTCCCTTACTATCAGCAAAAAATTCTTACCATTGTCAGTTTACTTTCTAGGATCCTTCCTTGGCCTTTCCGCCCTCTCACCATACCTCCCTTTTCTGGTTTGATATTTCTAATCTGTTTTGGGATGGGAATCTAGACCACTAAGAATGAATGTCCACCCAGAGAAAATAGACTCTGTTATTCTGTCCTGTGCAGGAAACATGTGTGTTGGATCCCACATGGACTAGGGGGTCTTTAGTTTTGCTTCTGATGAGGCTTCTTTGTTTTTAGTCTTATCGATAAATGAGTTATGGCATTCTGACTTTGGTCACAATGACAGTATTATTCATAGGCTATCACAGATTTAGAGCTTAAACAACCATCTAGTCTCACCCCTCTTATAGGGAAGGAAACAAAGTTTGATAGAAATTGTGTCTTGCCTATGGTTACAGGTATTTCAGGTAGGATTTGAGCCCTACTCCTCTTGGTTCCAAGGCTACCTCTTAGTATCCCATGCTTCATTTGTTGCATGAGTTTGTGTTAAGTAGCTTACTGCTTGTATGTATGGAGAGTAGAAACAGGTTGCTTGGGACCTCTTAAATTGTAGATATCTCAATGGCAGATTGTCTTATTAAAAAAATTACATAGAAGTTTCTTTTGGACTGAAAAATTTTCTAGTTTGCCTATTGCTAATAAAATCATAGGGCTGGAATGGATTTCATAAAACATCCAGTTTTAGATAGTATTGTATTTAGATGATCACAGAATAGAATCTGCCTTTTCCTAAACTGTAGAATTAAAAATTATGTATAATCTCTCTTGGTAATGTACTTTTTGGCCTCTTATTCCTTATAGTACATAAGTACTTTAAATGACCCATGTCACATCATTTTTACAGATCATAAAAGTATGAATTGAAGTGAGGAATTGAGAAAGAACTTTGACTCTTATTTTTCTGAGGGAGAATTCATATTGATCTGTACCACAGAATTCACTAGAATAACAGATCCATTTTGACTTCATATCAAATTAAAATAGCAATTTTTTAGAAGTTATAACTTGCCCTGTAGAATGGCTTGCTTTCCTAGTGAATAGAATAATAGTATTTCCTTCCTTTTGAGGTAGTTTAGAAACGTAAGGGTACTTATAACACTTTATGGAAATTAAGTTTTTTATTTAAATGATTTTCTTTCATTGCTCTAAATTGTTGGGTACTTTAAACATCTAAAATAGAGTTCTTACCTACATATTCATGCTTGACTTCTATTTTTGACAGATCACCATCTGGTTCAAGGACACCTAAAAGGTCTAGGCGATCACGATCTAGGTCCCCTAAAAAATCAGGGAAGAAATCCAGGTCTCAGTCTCGATCTCCGCACAGATCTCACAAGAAGTCAAAGAAAAGCAAACACTGACAAAAAAAAAAATCACATTTTTTTTTACAATGCTGTCGCTTACTGGAAATGCGGTTTTGTTTTTGTGCCTGAACAAGTCTGTTTAAAAAAAATCAAATGGAAGAGCATTCCTGAATTTTTTTTGTGAATGCACGTGTATACTCACGAGTAACTGCATCTGTAGACCTGTCATTGTTTTATATTGTACAAAAATATCTTCATTGTGGCTGTTTCTCAAAATGAAACATTTTTTGTGTTTATGAATTTCATCAGAAATGTGTGTAACTGATCTGCTGGCAGTAGTGATATTTTGTTTTAGGATGTTGTGACCTAGCAAAAATAACACACAGATGTTTTCCCCCCTTTTGTAGCTTTTGACAATTTGAATTAGATTTCAAATAAAATCTCAACAGAAAATTAAGATGTTGTTTTCTTGCCCCATTGGTGACAGCGAGTTCCATAAAAGTCTGCTAAGTGAATTTGCCACCACTCATGCTTCTGCTCTGTGATGCACTTTACAATCCCTGGCGTTCTGAGTAGCTATCCCTTAGTTATATTAAATAACTGTCAAGAATTGAGAAAACTCTGTGGTCATTGTTCCTAAAGGGTTCTGAAGTAACCTGGATTTTCTCGACCACTTTGGTGCCCAGACAACCAAGAGTCATAGATATGGCATGCTTTGTTAGGCTAATGCACTGCCCACAGGCAAAGCCAAAGTCAATAAGATTGTCTTTTTACAGAAATAGTTTTGACACAATACACATATCTAGAATATAAAATTTTCAAAGAAAATTATATGGAGAAAATTTAAATCATGGGCTTAGTTGGGTATGAGCTGTTGTGTAAGAAATTCAGATTTAGATAGGAAGAAGTAGCTTGGAGACCAGGTTTTTTAGGCTTTTTCTCCCTCTCTATGACAACCAAAGCCTCTTTCTGTATTCTTTTTTCATGGCCCTATTTGAAGGTTGGTATCATCAAATATTCCAATAATTTTTTTCTTATTGTTAATCACCTCAGTCAAAAAAATGAGAATGGTTTTCACTTCAGGTAAAATAGGAAAGCAAATTAGCTTTTCAAAACTCCTAAACCTGAGTATCTCATCCAGGATGCAATGAAAAGCTTGTTTAAGCAGCTGGTACCACTTGGAAGTTATAATGTGCTCCGAGCTGGGAATAAGACTTCTCAGTACAGCAGAGCAGATATTTGTACAATGTTTTTATATAGTAAGCATAAAAGACTGGGGTCATTTTAGATCTTAGGTCTCATAGATACTAAAATTTGTCTATTTTCCTTTAATGGTTTTCATTTGGGTGCTTAATTGTATAGTTGTTTGAGGTGTTTTTTTGTGTTTGTTTTTTTTGTAGGGAAGTAACTACTCTGATGATGGATTGTCTTGATTAGGATACTTTTAAAAGAAGCTTTATTTTAAACCTATTTTCCACATTTTTAAAGCAAATTCTTGCAGGCATGTAATTTTAAATGTACTGTATTTGTGAGGGAGTAAATGTATTCGTTTCAACTTGGTGTTGGCAGGCCAGTTCTAAACTGTGCAAACCAATAATACCTGGCAGTGGGCCCATCAAGATTATTTTCCTTAATGGCTCTTATCAACATATAAATATTGCTTGAATAGGCATTCACTTATCTTTCATGCTTCTGTTCAAGCATTTTGTTAGGGAATGTTAATTGTTAAAAACCCACTCTGAGCCATTAAGAAACACTAAAAATTTGGTGCTGGTTTCTTTCTTTTTTTAGTGAACATAAGTAACTTTTTGTACTCTTACTCCATACCTGGGAGAACTTAATTTTTTGAAGTATATGTTGCTCAGCAAAACTTTAGGGATAGATGAATCTCTGTGCAGCCCTAAACATAGGTAGCCGGTAGCTTTGGTATTCTATTGGGTAGTAGGGGCCAGAGTGAAGGCTTGCAGTGAAACAATATGCTAAGCAAATAACAAGGGGTGTGTGTTTGTGTGTGTATGTGCGTGTGTGTGTGTGTCTGTGTCTGCGTGTCTCTGTGTGTACTCTGCTCTTCAGAGGATGAATGAGTGGGAAAAGTATTGAGATAATTTAATTGGAAATATTTGTAAGGCTCTGCTTGTTGCATTGGAATTAAGTAGCTCTCTGTCTTGAGCATAATTTTTCCATTAAGTACAAATGGCCTTCTGCCTTTGTTGAGGACCTTATTTTTGTAAGTGTTGACATGCTGTGTGAATATCAATGGAGAACGTGTAGGGAATCTAGCAGCTTTGGTTTGCTCCAGAGTACTTCTGCTAGGGTTGTTGACTTGTAAAAGATACTGGTAAATTAGTTACTCTTTTTTAACTTTAGTGAGAAGTTAGAGCAAGTAAACACATTCCTAACCTTCCATCTCTTGAGAATTTTACATGATGAAAAATGGGTCCGTTGTGAAGAAGGGAGGTATATTTGACTAGATTTTAGAAAATCACATTAATGATCCCATAGATTCCAAAACAAGGAAGATACATGCTAAAGGTTCCACAAGTAAACTAAAAAGTTCTTATTTACTTCCTTTCACTAACAGGAAATATTCCACCTGATTTCCCCTGGGAACCATGTATCTTCTACAGCCAGTTAGGAAAGAAAATGTGCTCTCTTGGCTTCTTCTGTTGTTGCAGGGGAAGCTCCATTCTCTCACTATTGTATGTTTCCTGGGGTTTCAGAGGAGGGCTTCCCTACTGGGCTTATGCTGCTCTGTCCTCCCATTGTTCTTTAGGGGAAAAAATCAGACTAAAAGACAGTCTGCTGCTTACCAAAAAGAAACCCCAAGGAAGTAAGTAAGCATGTTCATTTGGGCAATGTTTTTCTGTTCCTCTGTATGCTATTGGTAAATGACTGGGATTTTCAGATAAGCATGTTTAGGAATTGAGTCTGACTCAGAAGATGTTTTTTATTGATTCAGAATTTTAAAAAAAATTCTTGTATGTACTAAGGTTTGCAAAAATTGCACTGACCTACTTCTGTTTTGTACGGACCATATCTGTGGGGTTAAATTGAGACTTGCTCCAATTAAGAACCTAGTGGGAGAAAAATTTGCTTACATGCTTTTATGTAACAGCTGTTTTTTCTTTGTTTTAAATTCTTTACTGTTGAGAATATTTTTTTTAAATCCTACTAGTAATTAGACCTAATTTCCTTTAAAAGTCTTGACTTTTACCTTCATAAAATTCAAGGTTCAGAGAAATAGAGCCAAAAGGATATATTTGCCACTCTGAAAAAAATACACAGATTATTTATATTGCCAAAACTTATATTGCCAAAATGCTTCAAACTGGTCATCAGAATCATGACTTCTTCTGCTAAAGTGGGTTGCTTTTAAGACTGTACAGCACTACCGTTCTAAGATATTCCAGTTACGAAATATGTATTAACATTGTTTGAAGAACTCAGGCTGATCAGTTTTTTATGCATTGAAACACCTTTAGATACTAAACAAAAAATTTAAATGACTAAGTCAGCTACAATGAACTTAATGCAAATATTTCTGAATACTCTGTGCTTTTAGAAAGCATACATACATCCTTTTGAGTTCAAAGGCATATGCTGTTTGTAAAAATTCCCTTTCATGGTAAAGGACTTGTCTTAATACTCATACTTCACATGTAAGATTTAGACGAGCTTATTTGGAATTAGTTGATTATAATAATTTAAACATTGATTTTTTTCCTCCCACCGTCTTCCAAGATTGATTTAGTACATCAGTGTAAAGTCCCAGTGGGAGTGTTCTTAAGATAACCTAAGAATTTTCTTCCACATGAGCCACACCCCAATTTAAAAATTGACTGTCTCAGTGTTTGACTCAATACAGCTGTGAACCTTATGGAATTTAAGTATCAATGAATTGTATGTATAATTGGTTATATAGTTTTTTAGGTGGATAGAAAAAAATTTGGCCTAGGCTCATTTTCATACACCTATTTGTGCTTGGAGTATTGACATATTTTGTTTTAATTCTTCAATCTCTTGTGTATTAATTAAGCCTCTGGTGGTGGCTTTGAAACACCAGGGAAAAAATAGGGAGTTTTTTAGAACTGAGAATAATGTAGTTTGGAACCAACTAAGCTGAAATATTCTCCTTAATTCCCTATGCTCCCCTATTCCCACCTCCCATGATGTTTCCTTCCACTGAACTCTTCCATAATAGAATCTCTTAATACAAGGATTAAGGTTCCAAGTTTATTAAAGGAGATGTTCTCCATACCAGACTGTCACTTTATAGTTTTTCTACTTAAGGATTATATGATTGAAACCAAATTGTGAAACTTCCCTTTTGTTGTTTGTTGGGCATAATTACTTTAATAAAAGTACATTTTTTCATATCAAATTTATACTGTTCATGTAATTTTATCCATGTAGAACTTGAGCCTTTTTAATGCAAGCACAGTAAGCCATATCTAATTAATTTCAGCTGTGTGCCTTCAGCAATCGAACCCTGAAAAGATCTTTGTCCCTTGTGAAGCAAGCAGTGCACCATTTTTTATCTGTTGCAACCAGAAAGCTAGTACATTTTTCATGGTGAGAATCTTAGCATTCAAGTATTTATTTTTGTGAGCTTAAGTCCCCGTCTCCCCACCTCTGTCCCCATACTCCTAAGAATGCTGACTATGACAACAGTAAACTCATGATTTGGGAATTTTCAGGTTTCTCATTGGTTCCTTTTTGGGCTCAATAATATTTTCTTTAAGAATTTTGGCATTTGAAAACAGTTACTTCCTTACAGGGCTTGGAAAATCACTGCCAAAATGGCCTATCAGCATTTTTTTGTATTTTGAATAAAAACTAAAAAAGAAAGAAATGTAACTGATCATAAAAACATGCGTAAGCACTGTACACTCCAGCCACATCATCTCATTAAAATGCCTTGCAGTTCCAACACTTTTGGTTTCATGCCCTGTGTTTTATTCTTGTTGTTTTCTATTTCACTACAGTACTGGGTTGAGAAATTATTTTCTAGTTTAGAGGTTATGTAAAGTAGATTTTCAAAAGAGGCTTCCATTGTTTTTGCCCTTCCGTTTCCCCAGCAGCTAGCATAGCACCTTGAACATGGTAGGTGCTTAATATTTGCAGAATTGTTTTATGGGTATGACTACAGTTGAAAATATCTAGCAACATAATTCAGGTATCTAACATGTCAGAAGTGCTTATATGAGCAGAGAATTCACTCACGCCTTTTTGTTTTTTCTATCATTTGTATGGCATTGAAAATAAATTCTCAGACCCAGGAGTTTGTAGTATTTTGGAGTGAACATAATGTATTCCTTAAGACTAATGTAAATATTTGTACCTACAAGAAACAGCAAAATAAAAATTAACAATCTGTAACTGTTTCAATTAGTAGGAGGTTTTCCTTTTAAAAACTTTTAAAATCTAGTTGATTTTTATTTAGTTTTACAGGTTTGTCATAAACACACATGAAATATTTTGGCCTTTTTGTCTGCACGTAATGCCAGTTCTTAATCTGCTACTGCTTTCAGAGTTGACATTTACTCTTTAGTCTTCTTGGTGAACACTCCTCCCCACAAATTCTGATCCATTTGCCTGATCCCACTATGATTCTTAAGTGCATGCCAGCAGAGGGCACGCCGTGGCAGACCCTGCCAAGCTTGAAAGGCTTTAAACACAGACCCAGTGACAGAGGAAGGTCTGTCCTGAGGACCAGCTTCTTAGAGGTAAGCCTGCACTAGGGGACTGGCCATAGTGGATCTAGCTAGAGTTGGCCCAAGACCCAGAGAAGTCTCAAAGCTAGTAACTCTTGTCTTACAATGCCAGATAAGGCAGTGAGCTTTTGTCTGACCACAGCAACTCATCAAGCTGTTGTACCTACATAAATGAAACCAGAGTTCCTTTGATGAAGAAATCAGAGCCTTGAAAAGTTGGGAGAAGGCTGTACTTTTTTATATCCAGGAGAGTGTTGTTTTTTTTTTTTTTATCCCAGTTATACTAAAGTTTTGGTTTTTTTTCTTCTCATTATAGTATGTAGCCTCCAGTCCTTAGATGCAAACTTAAATGTAATATCTGAGTTTACTGATGTTGATAATCAGACTGGTGTTGCCCATGAAAAGTATGCTTGGGTGTTATTCTGTTAGAGGACACTTGCTGTGTTTTTTATTCAAATTCAAAATTTAAATAAGTGTATATTTGTATTCACGTGTATACAAATGTACTTACATACATGTGTATCTAAATGTGTTGTTCAGTCGTGTTCAACTCTTTGTGACCCTGTATGAGGTTTTCTTGGTACAGATACTGGAGTGATTTTCCTTTCCTTCCCGGGTAGATTAAGGCAAACAGAGGTTAAGTGATTTGCATAATGAGTGTCTGAGCTGAATTTGAATTCAGGTCTAACTGACTCCGGACCCAGCACTCTTATCTACTGAGCCATGTTAGCTGCCTTCCTATATAAAAATATAGACATACACAAAAATACGCACTGCATTGTGTATTTAGGGGACTACGTATATACATATGTGTGTAAATCTGCATATACACAGATACATGTACATCTACATGTACATGCAGTTTGTTCTAAACTGAGAAGCAGTAGGAACAACTACCACAAAATGAGGAGACAGAACAATATCCTGAGATGAGGCTGCCAATGGGGTCAGTTATGTAAGCATTATTGAACCCTTTATGTGCATTTGAAAGTTAGCAGTTTGTATTTCCAGATTATGTGGGAGTAGAGTATTAGATGTTCCCTAAAACTACAGTAATTTACTTCCAGAATAGTGAGCTCAAACCACATGGCATTTGAAAAGGAAATTAGGCTTTAAATTCTGAGAAATAGGGCTTACTAGCAGTATCCTCAGGACTTTCATAAAGTCCGTGGGTGCATTTCAGCTTCACAAACAATAATGTGGATGACCAAAATTTTTATGGAAAATGCTGCCTGGCCTCACTGGATAGCAATGATCCTGAAATGGAAGAGAGGAAGCCTTTCCTTGCTTCTTGAATCTAAAGGGCCACCTGACTTGTTCAGTACTCCTGTTATGTGAATTAATTATCAAAAATAGTTTTCCATTTTAGCATATTTTATTTTGAATTGTGCTATGCCATATGTAGGTATGTGAACAGTTTACAATGGGAACAAGAAAATTTTCCAGTGGTTTGGGCCACACTCTTGTCTTAATCTTAACTGCCAGATCCCCAGTTATTCTTGGGGATAATTGCAACAAAAATCCGCAGCCCTGCTGCCTTGACTTGGAGCTGGAAGGGTCTTTAAGCCTCGTCGTGTTCTGTCCTTTATTTTATAGGTTACAAGACTGAGGTCCAAGGTCACATAGCTAGTCTGAAATCGACGCCGAATCCTGAATGCTTTTCCATGGAACCTGGGTCCTTACCCATACTGGGATTTCATTTTCATAAGAGTTTTCTCTTTTTATTTATTCTAGTTGCTCAGCTAGGATTAAATGTGTAATTTCCTAGCTTTGTAGACTCCCTAATCTGTAGCACGCAGGCTCATCCTCTTAAAGGGCGCTCCTCTGCTTTCTGCTTTCCCACGTGGGTCTTCCATCCTTCTTTATTTTAATAGTCTGTGTTTGGTATTGAGTCTTGCTGAAGAGCAGTGTGCAAAATGTTGAACATGGCCAGCTGCTCCAGGGCATGAAGGACATCCCTTGTACTTATTTCTCCAGAGATGTGATCTGCCTCTTGAAACATGGTTTTAATTCTACAAGGATAGCAGAAGAGTAATATACTTAATTCATGAGTGAAAATAAATGGTTATAAATCACAGAGCCATTGTTTAATGTTAGTTATTTTTTTCATCTTTTCCTTCATCCTATTTATGACACACCTGAAACTTTTTATAGAGGCAGCTGGGGCATTCAAAGAAGGTTAAATTTGGAGCTAAAAGACCTGGACTTGAAAAATCCCAGTCCTGCCTCCTACTGCCCCTGTCACCTTGGGGGAATCATGTTAGATCTCTCATACTCAGTTTATTCATCTTTAAAATGGGAGATGATAATATCTCAGGGAAACTGATAATCACATTAAAGAATTTATGGAAAGCCCTTTGTTGACAGCTCTAATTAAATATTAGCTTTGCTCCACATCTTCCTTACTTGTGGTCACCCCATTATGATAAAAAGTGCATGAATAACATTACACAAAATTTTGGGACGTTGGGAGGGAGTAATAAAGGATGACAAAATGAAAAAGGACTTTGCCATCTGCGTGTTCCAGAGCTCTCCACTATTACTCCACTAGGGCAAACTGGAAAATTATCCCATGGCTGACTGTGCATCCTTTCTTACATAGAGAATCTGAGAGGCAGTGTGATATAATAGGTGGAGGAAGCCTACTTTGGGGTCAGGAGGACCCAGGCTCAAGTCACCGCTCTGGGCCCTAGGTGACTCAATAGGAGAAGAGGCCCTGATTTGGCTCTGGGGAGGGAGTTTCCATACCAGGAATTTCCCACGCTGAAGAAGTTGGTCTGAACCACAGTCACACCAACATTCAAATTGTGTTTTAAAGTTGACTTTAACTTTCTTAAAACAACTCTGTGAGAGAGTTTAAGTATTTCTTTTTATCTGAAGTGTTCACTGACTGGGGGAAAGGAGGAAAAGATACACATACACACATGTGTATGTGTGTTGTGAGAGCTGTTGTCTGTCAGGCACTGTGCAGAGCACTTTATAAATATCCCATTTGATCTTCACACTGCTGGGAGGTAAGTACTATTATTAGTCTCATCTTACAGTTGAGGAAGCTGAGGCAAACAGAGCCTCGCTGACTTGTCAAGAGTCACCTAGCGTGTAAGTATCTGAGGCCAAATTTGAACTGAGGTCTTCCTGACTCCAGGCTGAGTGCTGTATCCACTGAGCCTCCTTGCTTGCTTGCTATTGAAACTCAGGTGCTCTAGCCCCCAACATTGCTAACCTTATTGGAAACATCATGGTGCCAAAGGAAGAGGTGAGAAGGTTTCCTTTAGGGACAAAACCTATCTCTGTGTAAAGAAACACAACTTGCTTACACAAAAGAAAACCCATGGCTGTTCTTGGCTTTTATAGAAAACTGCAACTTATCTTTATGGAGTCAATGATCAGAGGAACCCACTCTGTAGTTTTCTTCTCTTAAGTTCATTTCACTTTTTGGTATCCACATAATGACCCATGGTCAATGGGAAAGGAAGACAGGAACTTCCCAAGGCTTTCCAGTGAGCTTGGATCTCCCGTGACTTACCTGATTCAACCATCTATTGATGCTGAATTCCTATGATGAAAAGGCACAAGAATGTGATGTCTATTAAGAATATTAGGAGTCTCCTCTCGATATTTCTAGAAAACACTGGCATCACCGTTAGAGTACTGAGCTTGTACTGAAGTCAGGAAAACCTGAATTCAAATCCAGCCTCAGTTTTCTCAACTAAAGTGGAGATCAGCACAGCATTTAACCTTCAGTGGCTGTTGTGAGGATCAATTAGATAATATTGGCAAAGCACTTAGCACATGATCTGGCACATAGAATGTGCTTAATAAATCCTGTTCTCTTCCCTTCCTCTGCCTTCAAATTCAGTGCATTTTGATTGAACAAATAGAACACTTGTTCCATGCCCACTCATACCCATGAGTTGAATTCCTAGAGTTCATCTTCCTTCAGGTGCTCTAGGGGATAACCCTGTGGTGGAGGTGGTGGTAGTGGCAGGGACTTGAGTGTGAGGTTATATTTTTAAGACTGTAGCTTATGAGCTGCTTTCAGTGTCAAGATCGTTGGTTGAGAATTTAATGTGCCACCCTTAAGTGGCTTTTAGAAAGGGCAATTTACTAAGTATTTTAATGGTATAGTAAGTGTAAGAGGGCTTTGTTTTGCATGTGTTCAGATCACCTAATATGGAGGTACCTATTAGAGAGATTTTAGGGATCAGCTTCTGGGAGAAGACATTCTGCATTCCCCTCCTATGTGGGTGGGAGCAGCCTTTTTCATTATATAATCAGGACCTGGCTGCATCTTTAACGCTACTAAGCCAGGACAATCTCCCCTTCCCTCCTTTCCTCTCCCCTTCCATTTTATGGATGGCCCACGAGCACAGCTAACTTCCTTGAGCCAATCCAAATATTCCTGTCAGTCATTCTGCTTAGTTCAAGGACACTTCACCTTTATTCTCATGTGTTTGATAGGTTGGTTGAGACTTGTTTTAACTCCTTAGAGTTTCAGGGCAACTTATCCCTTTAAGTAGAGGTGGGGTGACTTGCTTGATTTACTCATCAATCCCGCTTTTATACAACCATTTATTAAATGTTCAGCTTGTGCCAAGCACTGTTCTAGCCACTGGGCATACAAAGACAGAAATCAAAGAGACTTTACTTTCAGGAAGTTTTTTTTAAGAATGAGGAGATTACTTGTACCCAGGTAAGTATGTTTGATAAAGTAGGTAGGGACAGGGAAAAAGGGGAGGAGGGAAGGTCTCAGGAAAGGACACTTGAACCAAGGCTTACAGTAGGATTAGGGATCCACATCAAGCTGGCTTGTGTGAATGTGAAGGGGGGGGGGGAAGGTATCTTGCTGAGTTGTGAGAATTTGTATTCACCAACTTCACCAGGAAAATAAAGAGAAGTAATATATATGACTGGAAAAAAAGGCTGGAGCCAGGGAGTGGAAATTCCTACATGCCAACCTCCTATCTTGCAAGGCTTGTGAAGATAAAATGAGATAAACCACCTCTGTATCTCGGTTGGATTTCTTAAGGACTTTGTCATTTGAACGGCTATCGATCACTTATCACACAGAGGCCCTCAATAAGTAGAACCTGGGGCTAGGGATGACTTTCTACAAAGAGAGTCGAGTTTCCATTATATAGAGAGAAACCAGTGATCAGTGGAAAAAGTCTGGGGACCTACTCAGCCTGACCAAGAGCTTTTATTTTGTCGCTGCTGTTGCTACATTTGTTTTTTGAAAGGTCCCTTAACTCATGTTATTCTCCATAACTGGAATAAAGGAATCCACGAGTGAGAAAGCATTTATTAGGCACTTAACGATGTACAAAGCACTAAGGTTGGAGGTGCAAATGAGGAAATCAGACTATCCCTGCTCTCAACAAACTCACATTCTAAGGAGCAAGACTACCCATAGATAAGATTTCAGCTACAGGTCAGATGGAAAGGTCCCATGGTTCTTAGGATACAGCATCAAAGATGGTAATGCTTCTTTAATGCCATTTCCCTTGATAAAACTACATCTGTTTTAGAATCATTTCACAATGCCAAGAATTTTGGTGGTGAGTACTTTCTTTCTGGGTCTTCTTTTGTTGTGGCTGTTAAGGAGGGAGGGGCTACATCACCTGTAGGCACAGTTAACAGGTTGCACCTCCACAAGAGTTGTTTCTGTACATGATGGTTATCCTGCTTGTTTCTGGAAATCAGGACCTGTGGTCTGTGGTACATTGCTATTCCCAGGGGCTTTGGGAGTCAGGATCCTGGATTCTCTCCATCAGGGTCTGAGGGGAGATGGTGGTAGTGATTTACCTCACCAGCAATAGCTGACCCCTCTCTCTCCCTCAGAGTGCCTTGCTGTTCAGCTAGGCTGGCTTGTCTGTATTGTAGTTGGTGGGAATAGCTGGCCCCTCTTCCACGGGGGTGACTTGGGTGGACTGCAATCAGGGCCAATTTAAGTGGGGATGGTAATGTTACTATTCCTGGTGCCCTTTGCCGTACCCACCTGTTGGTGACAGTTGATCAGCAGTTGGTGGGCTCCTCAATGGTGGCTTCAGGGGCTGGAATGGAGGTTGGATTAGTGGGCTCATGGAAACTGCTGTTTCTAGGGCCCTAGGGCTTTCCACTGGAGTCCAAGGACACATGGTTGTAGAACAGCAGCAGTTGTTCAAACCTGTGAATATCTGTCACAGAATTTAGAGCTGAAAGGGGCCTTTGCTAGCATCTAATCTAACCTCTTCATTTTGGAGATGTGGAAAATGAGGCCCAGAGGGGCCCAAGGACATCCCCAGTCGCAAAAGTAGGATTTGGACCCAGTACTTCAGGAAGCAAATGCTCTTTTCAGCAGGGCATGTTGCCTATTATAATCTTTATCATATAACTGACTGTGCTTGGTGAAATATGTTTGTTTTCCCCTTGTAAACAACCTCATGTAAAATTTCCTTAATATAATTCTTACAACTCAAAAAGATGAAAAAAAGTACGAAATATGCAATTTCTGGTAGAACCACATAACATTCTTCTGTATTCAGTCAGTAACAATACGTGCTGAGCATCTTGGACAAATGTTTATTTTTTAAAGAGCTGCTAATTTATATCATACAATCAATGCTAATTGCTCATCCCTTCATCTTTAGCAGTTGTGTCAATACTGGATGAAAGCACTAACAATTAGTTTATTATACTCCTGTTCACAGTTTGAGGAATGAGAAGAATCACACTGGTTCCTCTCCTTACCTACTGACTCAGAACATCTAGACATTCCTTTTACTTAGACCCCTGGGGATTACTGACCTTGTTTGGGTGAATGAAGATAATGGCCCTTGACAACCACTGCCAACTTCTCTGTGTTGTGTCTTGATCCTGCGCTATGCACCATTTGCATCCAGGATTTAGAGAAGGCCATGCTGTCATGGCATGCCTACCTGGTGTTCAGATGACACAAAACCCTGGCTTTAGGACTAGCTAACAAAATGACTGATAGAGTCAAGATTTCAAAAAAACTTGGCACAGATCTCTGTGTGTTGTCTTCTCTCTGTTAAAATGTGAGGTCCATGAATGCAGGGACTTTATTCTTATTCCTATTTGAAATCCCAGCACTTAGCGTTGTGCTTGTAACATAGTAAGCATTTAAGAAATGCTTGTTGGTTTCCTTCGTTGACTTGATGACCCAGAAAGTTTTGGTTAATCTAATAAGATAAGGATAAATGACATCATATGTGGACTACAAAATCAATTTCTCAAGTATGATTCAGGAAAGATATGGTGAGATAATTGTTTACCTGAAAATGTACTGAGGGTATTAGTAAGTTACAAGTACATAATGAGTCAACCATGGTGGCCCCAAAGGAATACTATCATAGATGTGAAGTTGGAAAGGACCTTAAAGATTATTGAATTCAACTTTTTCACTCTAGAGATGAGAAAAATGAGGTTCATAGGGGTTGTGACTTGCCCATGTCATGTAGTTACTATCTGAGGCAGAATTCACATCCAGGTTTTCCTAACTCCAGCTCCATGTGATATTCAGCCCACCACAATGCCTGTAATATAACCTTTAGAAGCATTATAAGAAAATGGTGGTGTTTTGGACCAGGGAAATGGTAGCATGGCTCTACTCAGCCCTGCCCAGATCACAGCTGGGATACTGTGTTCAGTCTTGGGCATTACATCTTAGGAAGGACATTGGCAAGAGGAAAATTGCCCAGAAGAGGGTGACCAGGCTGATGACTGATGGAACTTGTGATCATGTCATATGGAGGCTGGTACAAGGAACTGGAGATGTTTAATCTGGAAAAAGAAGACTTGTGTGGGAAGGAGTATACTGTCTTCAGATATTTGAAGGCTTGTCCTTGAGATCAGAGGACAGACTTACTCTGAGTAGAGGAGAGTCATATTTAGGCTTGATATTAGAAGAGATTTCCTAACAATTAGAGCCATCCAAAAGAGGCATGGGCTATGGGGAGAAGGGGATCTTCTTCACTGGAGGTCTTCAAGCTAAGATTATTACAGGACCATTTGTTGATATATTCTTGGTTAGGTGCTGGTCGGACTAAACAGCATCTGAGTTCCATTCCATTTCTGAGATTCAGTAATTTGGTGACTAGTCACCACAAAGTCTGTTCATATGCCTCAGTTGTTGTGGTTTGTCCTTCGTTCTTGAAGAGGACCATGACATCAGGAAACTGATGCCATGACTAGCAAGTGAATTCACTTTAAGTGAGGGGGAACTGGGCAAAGTCAACAGACCCACCTCTTCCAGAGCCATCTGAGTCCAGTAGCAAGTTATAGATCAGGATGCCTGGAGATGGTCCCCCATTCCTTTGCCTGGAAGATGTAGGAAGGGGTCTTCTAAAATCCATCCTTGATTGAGTCCCCAGTTCATGTGCCCTGCCTGCCAAATCCAGACAAGTGGGCTCTTTTCTGTCTTGCTCTTTGGGCAGAATCTCCTGCCTTGCACTTGGACAGTCAACTAGCATTTGTTAAATGTCTACTGAAGGCATTGTGTTAAATGTTGGGGATACAACAAAAGGGGGATGAACAAGGGGCAGTTATTGCTTAGGATTGCTTCTGTAGGAGCAGGCCTGTTTCTTAGTCAGCCTGGGCGTTCCTCAGTAATTTTTGCCTTTTTTGCATGGTTGGCCTAGTTGAGAACTGGCATGTTTCAGAGAGGAAATAGATTATACTCCTCCCTTGCCCCATCCCCTCTAAGATGTTCCTATTAATGCTTATTGACTGAGGACAAGACAAAATTGGCTGCGTGATTGACTAGGACTAACTTTTCAGTAGGGGCATGAAACTAATTATTTAAACTTTAGTGAGTTAATTAGCTCCAAGAATGAAAATAATGGCATCCCCTAGTTCCGGATTATAAGGCCCGGAATGTGTTTGTTTTTTGCTCTAGTCACAGATGGTGCTCCTGTATATAGAATTGTGTGTGCATTTTATACACATGTATGTGTATATGGAAAGAGAGGGAGAGTTTGTGCTGCAGTTAGCTACGTCTCACATGTGTACAGCTGGATGCAAAAGTGACCAGACGAGAGTGTGGGTGGGTCAGTGCAAATCCATCACCGTCATTAACCAAATGACTCAGAGCATATAGGCAGCTGATCTGAAGATAGGACAACATGGTGGTGTTCCCTTCAACTCAGACCCTGCAAATCAATCTGGAGCTGTATGTTTAGGGTCCAAAGTAAATAGATCTTAAGAGGTATTTCAGGAGAGTTCTTTCTGTGGAATCCTGGGCCAGTGAGAAACAGAATAGGTATGATGCCAGGAAAAAACTATTTTCTTGCCTAGTGTTGTGGATATTAGGAAGAAACAGTGAGACCTAAGGACCTAAACATGGAACAGTGATGAAGATGCCTAGTGGGGATTATTTAATCATTGGCCCCTGTGCAAAGCTGAGGCTGTGGATTTGTTCTGCTGAACTCGCAAGTGTATATTATTTATGTAGAGGGGTTGGAATGAAGCACTTCCCATGGAACTGGAGATGAGATCTGGCCTCATCTAGTTAGACAAGAGCTATAGCCCCTTCTTAAAGGATATGTGCAACCAGCAGCTCCTCGCTGGTGCCTGGGGCCCTGTTACTGGGGCAGCTGATGGACGACTCAGATAGGAGGAGCCGTCCCCTCAGCAAAGCTGTAAGAAAAGTAGAAAAGAAGTTAGGTTTTCAAAGTCAGAATCAGTGAACATTTATTAAATTCTACTATGTGCCAAGGCACTGTGCTAAGCCCTCTGAATACAAAAGGCATAAGACAGTCCCTGCCCTCAAGGAGCTCATAATCTAATGGATCTATTTGCCACAAGGGTTTTGTTCTCTCTCTCTCTCTCTCTCTCTCTCTCTCTCTCTCTCTCTCTCTCTCTCTCTCTCTCTCTCTCTCTCTCTCTCTCCTCCCTCCCTCCCTCCTTCCCTCCCTCTCTCTCTCTCTCTCCCTCTCTCCCTCTCTCAAAATAAATTTTTATTTTGATTGAGGAGAGACAGAGGAAGGAGAGACAGAAAATCAATTTTTGTTAATTACAAATTTTACATTAAAAATAAAAGACAAGCAGGAGGTCACTCCTCAATAGAATGAAATAAAATCATTTATAATGCAAAAAGAAAAGAAGGAAGAAAGGAAGAAAAACTGCCTTTCTTTTTTGAGCTTGTTGCTTAGGGTGTAGGTGGCCTCTCCCTTGGATTCCAGTAAAGGAGAGGGCAGAGGTTTCCTAACCCTTTGGTTTAATTTTGCCTTTAAAACATAAGTATGCACTTGACTGCTGCGAACAGGTTGGGAAAGAATTAGTGTCAGGAAAAAAGAGGAGGAAAATACTGGAACCCACCCATCTTTGATAGAAAACTTTTCTCCCTCTTCCCTGTACTGGTGGCAGCGTGAGCCAGTTTTGCCAGGGAAGAGATGGGCAGCCATACAGGATGTTTTCTCCTTCCTCCTCTGTGACCTTGCTTCCCACTCTCTCATACATCTTTAGTCTGCAGGGATTCTTCACCATTTTGTGGGTGTCATGGACTCCTTTGACAGTTGGGTGAATCTTTCTGGACCCCTTCCTGGAATAAAGCTTTTAAATGCTTAAAATATTGCATTAGATTGCAGAGGAAAGTGATTATATTAAAATACTGTTTATTTTTTAAATATTTTTTAAAACTAATGAACAGATTCTAAGTTGAGGACCTTGAGTCGTTCCCTTCAGCCTGTGTTCAGGTCTCCGCCATATTAAACAACAAGAAAATGGTTCCAAAACCAAAGCAAATCCCCAAACCCCCAACACAACCTTCCTTTGACCCAGCCGCTCCTCTGAGCTTTTCTTCTATTTTTGACTTTCCCTTAAACAACTACATTTCTAAAAAGAATAGTTTGCACTTACTGCCTCTCCTTCCTCACCACCCACCTCTACCCTTAGTCTTTTGCATTCTGATTTCCATCCCCACTACTCTATGGAAACTGTTCTATTCAAGGATGCTGGTGACTTTTTTCTCTTTGTTATTGTTCAGTTGTATCTGATTCTCTGTGATTCCATTTTGGGTTTTCTTGGCAAAAATACTGGAGCAGTTTGCCATTTCCTTCTCTAGCTCATTTTACAGATGAAGAAGCTGAGGCAGACAGGGTTAAGTGACTTGTTTAGGGCCACACAGCTGGGAAATGTCTGAGGCAGATTTGAACTTGGGAAGATGGTCTTTTTGGTTCCAAGCCCAGTATTCTATCCACTGCACCACCTAGCTATCCTCTTTCTAGCTGGATCCAATGTGCTCTTTTCTGTTCTTATCCTTTTAATCTCCGTGAAGCATTTGACCCGGTGGAACATCATCTTTCTGAGTACTTTCTTCTTTCTCAGCTTTAGTTGCTACACTCTTAAGGTTCTTTTCCTTCTCTGATCCATTCTTTTCCCATCTATCCTCTCCTCCCCTCCCCTCCCCTCCCTTCCTTTCTCCTCCCCTCTTCTCCCCTCTTCTGTTCTCTCCTGTCCTCCCTTCTCCCCTCCTCTCTTCCCCTCTTCCCTCCTCTCCCCTCCCCTCTTTTCCTCTCTTCTCCCCTCTCCTCTCCCCTTCATCCCTCACCCCCTATTATCTGAATGACTGTATTAGCCCCCTAGTTGGTCTTCCTGCCTCAAATCTCTATCCTCTTCAATCCATTCTTCACACAGTTGCCAAAGTGCTCTTCCTAAAGGACATGTGAGACTGTGTTGCTGCACCACTCGATAAATTCCAGTGGTTCCCTATCACCCTAGGAGCCAGTCAGCCTCCTCCATTTTGCATGCACAGCTCGTCACAACCTGGATTCTGCCAACTTTTCCAGTCATCTTATTGAGGTTTCTCCTTTTCCCATATGCCTGGTCCACCTAGAATGGACATCTCATGTGATATTCCATCTCTTGTCCCCATGTCTTGGTACAGGCTGCTCCCCCCCCCCACCCCCAGGCATGAAATGCACTCTTTCCTCACTCTCCCCTCATGGAATCCCAGTTACCATCAAAGCTTAGCTCAGGCATCACCTTCTCCATGAAGTCTTTCCCTTTCCTATTTCCCAGCTTCTACTGGCTCCTCTCCTGTCCTCTCCAAATTACTTTACATGTAAAACAAAGGCACAATGTATTCGTGTTGTCTTCTTTTCTCTGTCTTTATATCTCCAATGCCTTTCGCAGTGTTCTGCCGCATCAAGTCGACAAGCATTGATTAAACGCTTACTGTATGTCAGGCACTGGAATACATATACAAGCAAAAAGGACAGTCCCTGCCCTGAAGGGACTCATATTCTGATGGGGGGATTCAACTTGTAAAAAGAAGTTCAAAAGTGAAGGGAGAGGGGCGTGGTGAAGCCAGAAGTCTGAGAGTAAGAGTTTGGAGAAGAAGGAAGGAGCAAACCCGACTGACCTGGGCATTTTCCTTATAGCAGAGGTTCTGGGAGGAGCCAGCCAGTTAGAGGAAGGGGTTGTGGGGGAAGAGTGAGGTTCCATGGAGAGAAGACTGCTATGACGTGGCGAAACTCAGAGAATCGGGAAGGAGTCTGGGTCCTGAACCCAGCATTTACTAAATACTTTTTGGTGGATGGATTGATCCACTCTTTCTTGGTAACCTCATCCACTTCCCTGTATTTAATTATCACCTCTAAGATTCCTCCATTGAATAATAACAACGATAATAGACTGCTGTTTATGGCCTCCTTATGCCAGGTAGTGTGCTAAGCATTTTATAAATATTTTCTCATTTTGTCCTCACACCTGTGGGAAGTAGGTGCGAAGATTAGTCCCATTTCACACTTGAGAAATGGAGGCAAACAGAAATTAGATGACTCATCCCAGATTACACAGATTTGATCTGAGTCTTCCTCACTCCAGGCCCAGTGCTCTATGCACTGAGCCACCTAGCTGCTTCTAGAAATTTCTATTCCTACTTCCAATTTTTCTCCAAAACGCTAGTCCCATATTCCCTTTTACCGTATGGATATCTCAACCTGTATTTCCTTCCAAAATGCTGAACTCAGACTTCTTTCCATTAGCTTGTGAGCTCCTTGAGGGCAGGGATTGAGTTTTACCTTTCTCTGTCTCCCCAAGCCTAGCGTAGTGCTTGGTAATGCAGTACACTTAATAAGTGCTTATTGACTGACTGAACTCATCTTCTTTCCCACAAAAACCTGCCCCTCCTCTTGAATTCTCCATTTCTGCTGATGGTGTCCTCCAAGTTGCCAAGGCTCAAGACCTCTGAGTCACCTTTGTATCTTCCCTTGCCATCACCTTATCTCTCTCCATCCAGTCTTTCTCCTCTCCTTTCCCTCTGCAGTGACTCTAGGCTGTCATCTGTTCTCACCCAACTGACCTTCCGGCCAAGACCCATGGTCCTCTTCAACATATCCTTCTGCAGCTGCCAAAACAATCCTCCCAGTTCATTCCTCTATCCCTGGATATGTTTCTCCTGTAATTCCAACACTTTCCATAGCTCCCTATTGTCTACTGAGTGAAATATGAATGAACTCCTGCCCTTGGCAGGCAAAGTCCTCCCTTTCTAGATGTGTTTCATTTACCCTACGTTCCAGCCAAAATGGATTGGTTTTTGCCAGTTCTTTGTGTCTTTGTGCCCAGCATGTTGTAAACAACTAATAAATACTTATTAATTGACTGATTGCTTAGAGTCAGCAATATTTTCCTTTACATTTTTATTAGCTTCTACATGAATATTCTACCATCTCATCCTGACCTCTCGTCTCCAATTCCTTGCACACCTCCATCTACTTTAGCCTTTCCCTTCCTTTAAGGCTTAATTAAGGTGCTATATCTTCCATGAAGCCTTCTCAGACTGACCTCCCACCCCCAAATTTCTCCTAATAAATTGGCTGGACCTCTCCTTTGCACCTGACTCATCCTCCCCTGGTTCACAGCTATTTATACATGAACCATGTCCCTCTACTAGATTGCAAGCTTTTTCAAAGCAGCATCTGTGCTCCAGTGGCTAATATATTGATTTGAACATGGTTGTTTTTAAAATTTTAATCGAGGGAAAAAGGGATAGACCTCTGATTCCATCAGTGCAGGCAATTTCTAGTGTGGAAACTCTCTCCTCTGATGTAGATCACCAGCTCATCTGTAATTAATAGTCACAGGGAGTGGCCTGTGTGACACTGAGAGTTTACATGCCTTACAGTCCCAAAGTTAGTATGTATTAGAGCCAGGGCTTGAACTCAGGTCCCCCTGGGTAGCCTTCTATCCACAGTGCCACACTACTTGCCTTGCTCAAAGTAGGTACTTAATGAATTGAATTGACAACAGGCTAAGGACAGTTCTGGATCCTCAGTTTTGCTACTGAGGTTTCAGATTTGATTTCAGATATCCCTGATGTCCTATGTTGGATCCCCTAGAGAGTCCCAGAAACTCGTATTTATGTCAGAGGTAGATCTAGGTATGGTAACACCCAGACCTATGATCTTATGATCTGAGTCCCTGGAGCTATTCCAGGCCTGGAATAGACTTCCTAGAATGTCTTCCAAATTCAACCATGTGGCTTGACCACAGGGGCTTCAAAGCTGTCCTGTTTTAGAAAGGTAGACTGGGGGAACCCCAGAGCCTGACTTGTGCCTAGTTAGATATGTCAGATTCTGGCATTAACCAGTCATCTCCAGACTGATGTTTTTCATTTTTGTAAAGCACTGGACCATTTCCATATCTGCCAGGGATGTTAAATTGCCTTGCCTCTCCCTCCATCATGGGCATAATCGAGTGGGTTAATAAAGTGCCATGCAGATCTCGTTTCGTTGGTCCCTTGGTGGAACTAAGATATTTTCTATAATAAGTACTCACCATAGTGGGAAAAAAAAGCTATAAAAAGATGATTGTTCTTAACAACTTGTTAGTGATGAAGAAAGCTCTGTTGGAAAAGCTAAAAAGCTGCTATGGCCAAAACTTGCTTTCCATGGTCACATTTTACATTCCTGTGAGTTAGAACTATCTAAAGTAAATGTATGTGTAAGGAGAAAAGGTTCTTGGGCAGGATGAAGAGGGTATGAGAATACTGGAATTGGAAAGGGCAGCTAGAGACAGTCATAAAACAGCATCTCCTCTTAAAGTAATATTGAAAAATGTGGACACAAATTGCTTAAATTCTCCAGTGAATTTTGGAAAGTATGGAGTGTGGCAGGCAGCGATAGGATGGGTGAAGGTTGAGCTGCATGGAAACTTGAGAGTGATGTTGGCAGCAGAGTGGTAAATGAAGCTTCACGTGGACAGTGTCCTGAGGATATTGAAGAACTTGGGTTATTTTCTCTTTCAGTGATTGGTGGGTGAATATGAACCCCAGGAGATAAAAGTAAATGAACATAAGTGCCTCCCAGGGAAGCACATGGCAATGTGGGTAGTTGGGTCTCCGACCTTTGAGGGCCTTCCCCTGCATGGCTGCCTTCTATCCACGTATTTGTGCTATGTGCACCATTTTATGTATGGGTCGTCTCTACCACTGAAATATGGACCGTGTTTGCTCTGTCTGTCCCCAGAGCCGAACACTGTGCCTACCAATTGTGAATCCCTAAGAAATACTTATTGGCCGATGGCTTAGTGTCAGTAATATCTGCATTTATATTTTTATTGGCTATATATATGTGTATTGCTTTGCTGTGTGATTTCATTTTTGTTTTGTATCCCCAGTACCAAGCAGAGTACATAGCAAATAGTAGGCAGCTAGTTGGAGACATAGTGCACAGTGCTCGGCCTGGAGTCAGGAAGACTCAGCTCCCTGAGTTCAAATCCAGGCTCAGACACTAGCTGAGTCATTTAACCCTGTTAGCCTCAGTTTCCTCATCTGTAAAACGAGCTGGAGAAGGAAATGGCAAACCACTTTAGTATCTCTGCCAAGAAAACCCCAAATGGAGTCCCAGAGTCTGATATGATTGAAAATGGCTAAACAACAAAATTGAATTGAATTGACTCCTATTTCTAGCCCAGGGGGTCTTAACCTAGAATCTGTGGCCTTGGATTGGAGAAAAATGTACATCTTTATTTTCATTGACATGTAACATTTCCTTCAATTTTGAATATAGGCAACAAACATTATTCTGAGGAGTACATCAGCAAAGAGACACCCAAAAAAAAACTACCTCCTCCTATGAGCCATGTGCCAGTGTTCTGATCATGTCTCAGTTTCCTCATCTGTAAAATAGGGATGAAAATGTCTGTAGCCCATACCTCATAGAGTCATGAAGATCGGAGAGCCAATTCATGTAAAACATATCACAAATCTGAAAATGTGACATAAGTAGCAGCTATTGTAATTGTTGCTCTTATTTTACTTACCTTTTCATCTTTAAAAAATTCAAATAGAAACTTGTCCTGGGACAAGTTATTATCCTGTTACTTATTTTTCCTTTATATTCAATGTTCTAAAAACTGTTGAACAGCTTGATGAAATAACTGCTTTGTGTAACTGAATAAAATGATGGGGATGTCAGCTTATCTTCTGTAAACTCGGAAAGCATCTTGGGGATGTCTTTGCTTAGCAGACAGGATGACAAGGATGCTCTCTCTCTCCTTCATCTTGTTTCTACATGATTTGGTTTTCTTTTGCTAGGTCTCTATATTTGGACAGATTTTCCTGCCATATTGGTTTGAGATGGTGAGCACTCCTTATGGATGACAGCTATTATAAATATTGTTCTTAGATTTGGGTGGCTCATTGTCAGGCAGGGTGATTTGTGGGGCAATGATGTATGTAGTCCGTGATCATGGTCCATTTCCAATATAGCATGTCAGTGAATTCTCAAGGCTGTGTCGAGACTTGTGAAGTGTTGCTATCTGTTAGTTTGTGGAAGATAGTGAGCTCATGGATACTTTTAGTTATCAGGTCATGTCTTGTTGGGTACTAAAGTTTTGCAGATTGAAGAGCTGTGTTGTAAAGTTTCTGCAATTTCCTTACATAATCCATATTGATCAATAGAACTGGGTTCCATAAGGAATTTTGTTGTATTGTTTCAGTAGTGTCTGACTCTCTGTGATCCCATTTAGGGTTTTCTTGGCAAAGATACTGGAGTGATTTGCCATTTCCTTCACCAGCTCATTTTACAGATGAGGCAACTGAGGCAAACAGGGTTAAATGACTTGCCTGGGATCACATGGCTAGTAAGTGTCTGAGGTCAGATTT
The DNA here is from genome assembly GCF_028372415.1 of Notamacropus eugenii. NCBI lineage: Eukaryota > Metazoa > Chordata > Mammalia > Diprotodontia > Macropodidae > Notamacropus > Notamacropus eugenii. The sequence continues at coordinate 331,291,673 of NC_092877.1, forward strand.
GAGTTCAGAAAGTCTTCCCATCTTCAGACTGGGCCTTTTATCCATTGTGATGCCTGACTGCCTTCCATAAGGATTACCTACCTATAATTTCTGCTGGAGGCAACCTGTTTGGGGGGCGACAGGGGAAGGTCACTTTCTCTTTTGATTTCTTTGCTTCTCATACCCCTAAAATAAAGTTTTTAATGATTCAAATTGCTTTTTTTTTAGCTGCTTGGATTGTTTCCATTGTGGTAACCTTTTAACTTTTGCTTCCAACTGTTAATAAATGGAGTATAGAATTTCTAATATGCATTCGTTTCCCAGATTCTGTTCCACGTTTTTTGTTTTCTTTAACTGGGTGATATGGCACTCACATTTTCTTTTGTTAATACCACCTACATGTTGATTAATAATAGAGAGAAAACCTTGACTCTCATATATACTTTGGACAAATCACTTAACCTCCCCAGTGCCCCAGGTTACGGGTTACAAATCAATGCTGAACTGCACTGGTACAAGCCATTTCCTCATCAACAGTTCTGTACACCAGGGAAATCATCAGTCTTACCAAAACCACACACATATACACAACTCCTTGCCCATGTCCCCTAAGCCAACACAATAGAAGAATCTATGGCAGTGGTATGAAATATGTCAGAATTTGTTATAGGAGAATCTTGGTATAGTCCCTTGGGTGAACAACTCTCATGCTCTGAAGTCCCAGTAGCTGGACTGGATTTGTCTGAAGGGAGACGGGGAGCTTGGAGGGATTTGTTTCAGTCTAGAGGTGACCCCTCTGCTTGCCTAGGGTTAAATTCCTTTCTCACTTCCTAGCCACCTTGCTCCTAATCTGATGTGGGGAGTTGGTGGGGAGGATTAAGATCAGAGGAGAGACCAAATTCACTGACCTCTAGAGTTGGGGAACCACATTTGGTTGGTTGTAGCATTACCCTAAAAAGTATTTCCTCTTTCTCCTTAGTTGTGATTCTCTCTGGATTAATCTATTTTGAGAGTTCAGTTTGGACACCCATATTTCCCATATTCTGTTGAAAAAGAGTTCCTTAGCCTCATAACATCCTAGATTTGGAGCTGAAAGCAGGGGTTCGCTAGAGTTAGCTTGAACAGACTGGAGAGCCGATTGTTAAATGTTTAGTGTGAACATTTACAGTGTGGAAATTCACGAATGCTAGGGATCAGGGCTTTATTTATTGTTTTGGTGATTGTCCAGATTGAAGAAAGTGATGGAGAAAATGTTGAAAATACAGATTAAATTTAAAAGGGTATCAGTATACGTTCCCTCTCTCCTCCTTTCCTAATGGGTTGTTTGACATTTACCAGCATACCAACTAGCTGAAAGAAACCCCAGATACCGTCTAGTTTAAACCTTCTTATTTTAATAGATTTAATAGATAATTTAATAGATTTAACACATTGAGACCCAGAAAAGCTGTGACTCCACTAGAATCACACAGGTCATAAATGAGTAGCAGAACTGAAGTTTGAAGCCAAGTCTTTTGACTCCCAGTAGGCAATTGTCCCATTATACCATGCCTTGCCCTGTTTTTGACATAGCAAGTGTTCTCTTGGGACTCCTGACCCCAGAGGTACCCTTAAGAGTTTGTGGTATCCTTTTCCAATGCCATTGGTTGGACCCTCCACTCTGGGTAAGTTTCTCCCTGTTGTTACCAGTTCCAAGTTACTGCCATTAGTGTTTCAGTTGCCTTTAAACAGTTAACATCACTTAACTTTTAAGAGCGGATGTTTGCACAACTAAAGCACACACACTTCCCCCAGCTTAGTCTCTGACTTGACACAGTATCTCACTAGCATGGGTCACAGCAAATTCGCATTTAAACGTGTCATCGCTGCTGGGTGAATTGTCACATCAGCTCCTTCTGGGCTGTAGAAATTTAGCTTTTGCTGGTCTTATGGGGGCGACCCCTTTTCCTTAGTCATACCTATCTGTGAGTCGTGGTAGTAGTCAATTTCTTCTCTTCAGCTGAATTTGTTTTAGTAACTTCTTGTATTCAATTCATGATGTACAAAATTGATTTGAAGACCTGTTGTGACAAGATCATATGTCACAGTCTTCGAATCCCAAGTCCTGGGTTTGAGTTCTGACCCAGTCAGTTACTAGTTATGTACTCTCATGAGAAGTTAACATTGATATAATACTCTGAAGTTTGTAAATCACTTGATATTCCACTTGATTCCCCTCCACCCACAACAAAATAGGTGCCATTTAGATAAAAAACTGAGGCATCAAGAAGTTAAGGGACTTGCCCCGGTTCACACAGCTAGTTAGGTGTCTGAAGCAGCATTCAAATTCAGGTCTTCTGACTCAAAATCCAGCACTTTAAACACTGTTGCACATAGATGCCTGTCTTTCACAATTCACTTTGCCTCTATGGATATTAGCTTCCTCACTTAACAAAAAATGACAGGATTGGACTAGATAATCCCTTATATCCTTCCCAACTCTGGCATTCTTTAATGCCCTGATATTACAAAGGGAGCTATTGTCAATGAGGAAAAAGCAGTGTGCACAGATCAATGAACCTTGGTCCTTTTGTATTCATTTCAGTAGCTTATATCTGAACACACACACACACACACACACACACACACACACACACACCTCTCTTTCTTTATCCCAGGTGCTCTCATACTTTTTTAAAAATAAGTTTTTGTGGATGTCTTTTGCTTCTTACTTCACCACACTTTCCCCCATGTCCTTCTCCTTTCCTGTCCCAGAGAACCATCCTATATAATAGTGTTTTTCTGAGACAAAAAAAGAGGAAAAATCAGCATAATTGATTAATATGTTAAGAAGTTTGAAAAATATGTAAATTGTACAGTACTTGTGGCCCTCCCACTTCTGCAAAGGGCTAGAGTAGGTGCTAGTGTCTTCTCATATCTCTTATTTTGAGCTCTGTGTGGTCTTTATAATTTTATAGCATGAGATTTTGATGCGTTTGTGGCTGTTCTTTTCCATTTACATTGTCATAGTCACTATATACCTTGTTTTCTTGGCTCTGCTTATTTCACTCTGCATCAGTTCATATAGATCTTTCCATGCTCCTCTGTATTCATCATTTCTTACAGCTCAGTAAAATCCAATTACATTAATGTGCTGGTAAACAATTTGCTTAGCAAGGTCTCACAAATTCTTAAATTCATTCTAAGTGTTGTGCAAATTCACTTTTTGTGGGCTAGATATCTACTTAAAGGCTGAAAGTACCAAAAATTTGACACATTATGGTTTTTCTTCACTGGGTTTTTCCCCTTTATCCAGATAAAGAGAGCCACAGTAATGCACAGCTGGGCCAGTGGACGAATGCGGTGAAAGATGTCAGCTGCCAATCAAGGATGAGGCCAGTGAATCCAATGGACCCATTCAGCAGAGATGAGCCCAGTAGCTGAGCAAACTGCTTGCCCCATCTAACAGCTGGTACTTAGCACCGAGTGATCAGCTTAACTTAGTCTGGCAAGTCTAGCAGTAGCCCAGTAGCATCTCTGCCTAATGGCCAAACCACTCACTCCATCCAGTCCAGTAGCAGCTGAGCTTGGTGAAGAGCCAGCTCAGAAGCAGAGCCCAGCAGTGGACTGAACTTTTCACACCTTCAAGGGGTTGGCCTAGCTGAGCATAGGAGCAACTTATCCGTCACTACAGCCACATCTCACAGAGAAAATCATCCAGAGAAAGAACGGATATTGAGGCCCTACACCTCCAGGGTTGTAAGCTGCCATGGCAAGTGTGTACCTTATGTATGTCTCATTACTATTGTACTTTAAGTGTGTGGCTACTTTCCCCCTCCTTGAGCACCTATCTGTGTGTATCAGTGGAAGAGTACAATCTTTGTTTAGAGGAAAATGCTTTGTGACTACTGTTCTTCCTAAGCCAGTTGAGTAAATTTCTTTGCTAAAGAATTAACTAAGTCCTCTGTCTTATTTTTAAGGGTAAGTCACTGGTGGGGGCTTGTGAATAAATGTTAGAATTACCACCCATAAGGTCATTCCTAGAATCTGGAAAGTAGTAGCAGCCAGCCAACTGGAGACACAACTTCTGGGACCAGTTCAAGTCAAAAATGTGAGCCCAGTGGGAGTGTTTTATGGCAATAATGCATATGAAATGTTTTGTAAACTATAAAATGCTATACAACTGTATACTGCAGTTATGGCCAGGATCTCTGATTTCATCTCTTGCCACTTGAGTAGAGAAAATATAAATACTAATGTATTATTGCACTGCCAGAGAAGATAAAAAAAATAAAGGATAGAGCTAGAGAAATCTGGGAAGACTTATATGACATGATGCATCCAAATCAGCAGAACCAGGAGAACAATATATACGATGACCAATAATATAAAAAAAAGAGACTTCACTGATCCATGTACTAAGAAATCAGGGCACCAGAAGACCAGTGTTAAAGCATCCTTCTCACTTCTTGTCAGAGAGGAGTAAATAGCAGGTGCAGAATAAGACATACAAGAACCACTAATGTTTGAATTTACTTTGATTGGCTTTATTTATTGGTCCCCAGGGAGAGCTTTTTTTTTTTTTTGGTGGAGGTATTGATGGTGACGTAGGTAAAAAGAAAATGAAGAAAAGATCATCAGAGAAAAATTTAAAAATACACAGGAGAATAAGAGGAAATTGAGAATGGGATAAATGATAAGTAGAGAAGTCTAAAATCTTTTATTGATAATATATATACACGCACACACATACACATATACGTATGTGTATAATATGTATGTAAAATATGTGCATATGTGTTATATGTGTATTATTCATGTATCACATAGGCTTTTCCAAACTAATTTAGATGGACAGGTCAGGTCTCCATTACTGGCCAGTTCTCTCCTCTGGACTCTACTAATAAATACTGTTGTTTATAAGCCCCCATCTGATGTGTTCTTCCACTTCCTAGATCAATTGCCAGTTAAATCTCGTCTACATCAATTAGGAAATTAAAATAAATTAGCTTTTAAAAAGCAATCTTTACTACAGAGATATAACAAGGACTGAAATATAACAATACATTCTGCATTCTACACACTTTGTCCCCTCAGGAGAGTGGGCTCAAATCTAAAAGGGATTGCTATAAAACATTCCTTTACTAAGTTCAGTTCTGGTTATGGATGAGTCACTCCCTTGCTTGCTTGTAGGATATGGTGTCTTGGTTGCCATAACTGCTGGCTTATTTAGGTCTTACCTCAGGGCTGGTTCCTCCATAGTCTTAGCTATTACTGTCACCAGCTCCCATTCCCATGGGGACCTTTGATGTCTCTTTTGAAGTTCACAAGGTTGTCACCAGTCCACTCCAAATATAATATTCATTCACTAAAAATCAGGAAAACAAAGACACAAGAAACAAAAGTGCCATGCATTCAAGGACACATGGTAGCTGGATAGGAGAGAAGATTTGAGGGCTCTCCCACTCCTTCCTCCCCACCTGGGGGCACACAGTAGATCTTGCCTCACTTGCCACCAGGGAAGAAGAAAAAAATTCATCTCTTTAATTCTTGTTTTCAATTCCAGCCCAGCAACCAATTAAAAGACTTTTTGTCACAATGAAGTCAGTAGACAGGAAACAGTCAGAGGATACTTATGCCTTCTCTGAAGTGGAGCCACATCAGGTTCATCAACCCTCTACATGGATATTGAAAATGCTCTAAAGACTGGGCCCTTCACTGGCTAGTTGCTTCCCCTGACCCCACTCCCTATTACTTATATTTAAAAAAAGATTCACTGTTTCATACACAACCCTCTCTTTCTCTTCTTTGTATCCAGAAATATTCATGTTTGTTAATGTCTATCAAGGCCACAATTTATTAAAAATATTTTTTTAAAAGGAGGAACCAAATGGGCCCTAGGGATAGTGGCAGACTGGGCTGAGCAGGCATGAAAACCAGCAACAGTGGAGTGGCAGGAGGTCACCGAGGGAGTCCCTGGTCACATGGAAACCGCAGCCAAGGAACAAACTATGCAAAGAGCAAATATAAAGTAATTTTACTAGAGGGAAGGGGGATCAGGAAAGATCTCCTAGAGGAAGAGGTGTTTGAGCAAGGAAATGAGGAATTCTGAGAGTCAGAGAGAAAGAGGGAGGGCATTCCAGGCTCAGGAGACCACTTGGAGATAGAATCTCATGAATGAAGAGCTACCAGCAGGATGTTTGCCTGGCATATAGAATGGGTGAAAGGAAGCAATGTCCAATAAACCTAGAAAGGTAGGTGAAAGGCTGGATTGTCCTCGATAGTTCTTCAGGTCAAAGACTGGATAATTACTTTTCGTATATGTGTAGAGAGGATTCCTGTTCAACATAAGGGTTCAACTAGATGACATCCAAGGTTCCTTCAGCTTTATTTTCTTGATCTATGATTGGTGAGCTTAAATATTAGATAGAATTACATAAAAGCAACTACCTAAGATTTTAAGTTATAAGCAAGCTGCTGATCTGCATTGGTGGAGATTTTCCTACCCTAGGAGTTTCCTACATGGATGAAATCACATATCTGAATCTAAACAAACAATTGAATTTCAGTTCATGAGAATATGTAAGAAGGGCTGATGGAAATTTGGGGATTGATTTTTTTCTTCTTGTTTATAAGTCTATATTAAATTTTCCTTTTTAATTAGTGCATTGGGGAAACTTTCTGGAATTCAAATGAAAGCTTAATAAACAGAAAATTCAGATATTCCCATGACCATAAATTTAATGTTTTTCTTCTGTTTTTTATTTAAAAAATAATTTTTTCAACAAGCAAAAATCCACCTACTCTCCTCCCACTCCCCCTCTACCACTAAGAAAGAAAGAAAAACAAAAATTCTGTTACAAATATGTATAGTCAAGAAAAGCAAGTTTCTACATAGGTCATCTTTAAATATATATCTCATTCTGTACTCTGAGTCTTTCTCCCCTCAGTCAGGAAGTGGGCAGCATGTTTCATTATTAGTCATTTGGAATTGTGATTAGTCATCATGCCAGAGTTCCCAAGTCTTTCAAAGTTGTTTGTCTTTACAATATTGCCAATAATTCTGATAATACAATATTATAAATAAGTTGCTTTCTTGATTCTGCTCACTTCACTCCGCATCAGTTCATGTAAGTCTTCCTAGGTTTCTCCGAAGCCACCGCCTTCAGCATTTCTTGTCACACAATAGTGTTCTATCCCTATTTATGGGCATAGACTCAGATTCCTTATCTTTGATGTCTCAGAAAAACTGCTGATTCCCTTTCTAGTTCTTTCTCCCATAGTTCTAATTTCTTTTCCAATTTTTCCTCTAGTGCTTTTATTTCATTGATTAAAAACATTTAAAAGATCTTTAAGAAACCCTTTAAACTCTTGTTTCATTTTTTCCAGGAAATATAGTTGAATTTGTGCCTAAACCATGTTTTTGTCTGAGACTTTGCTTGTAGATGTTTTGATGTATTTTCTTCTGGGTTTGTGACTTGAGCCTCCCTATCTCTATGTCTCCATAATGTGTGTGTGTGTGTGTGTGTGTGTGTGTGTGTGTGTATGTATGTATGTATTTTTTGCCTGCTCCTTCTTCCAACCTATTTTCTGCCTTCAGACTTTGTGTTATGGCCAGTTTCTGTGCACTTCAGTTAGGTTCTGTGAACTTCTGGAGGGAATATCTGAGTTTGTCCTGCTACTTCTTCTTGGAATATTGACTCTTAGGTTATCTCAGGGACAGTTCCGACTGGGGACTTGAAAATTTTCAGTGCTCCCAAAGTGGTCTGATCCAGGCCAAAGTCTGATCATTGTCTCTCTAGTTTAAGCTCTGGGTTTGAGTGTGAGCAACAGGCTCATGGGCTTAAACGTTTTGAAGTTTTGGTAGAATGCTGCTAGAATTAATTACTTCCAGTCAGATGGAAAACTCTTTTGGTTTAGAGTAATAGAGTGTCTTCTCTTTGGTCTGAGATTCCTGCTCTGGTTGTTCTGCTGCAGGCTTCAGACTGGGCTGAAAGTAGGAAACGAGATTCTACTCCACACCTGGGCTCTGAGACACATGGCTACTCAGAATTTGCTTTTAGCTCAGTATACAATTTGGGCCAGCTACCACTCCTTATCTTGGTATGTCACCTCTAGGTGCAGGGTCCCTCCTCAGAGATCTGTGACTGACAGAGCTGCCCGTTGACACCTAGTTCTCTTTGCCTAAGTTCAGACCCCTGTCTGAATCTGAGATATCTTTTTTCCCCTAGTACATAGGCTCTCCCTGCTGGAATGTTTCCAGGGGTAATTCCTGCTCATATTCCATCCCCAGGGTCTGCAGACTTCTTTGTCTGTTTCCCTATGCTGACCTGGGATGGAAAAATTACTTGCATTTATTTTTTTCTTGAATTTCCACATCAGGATTTGGTTTGTTGTATTTTCTAGATCTGTTTGGAGGAGAGTTTTTTTTGTTTGTTTATTATATGTGGGGAGAGCTCACTGTCTTCCTGCCTCTCCACTGTCTTCCCATAAATTTATGTTAAGTACATTTATTTCTTATCCTAGAAAAACTGAAAACATTGTTCATTTGGAGATAATTTTGAAAATATTTGATGTATGAAATTATTAGGATGCTCTGGAAGAAACTAATATTTCTTTTCTTCTTTCTTTCTTTCCCTCCTTCCTTTCTTCCTTGTTTTGTTCCTTTTTCCCTTCCTTCCTTTTCACATTGCTTCTTGTTCACTTAGCAACATTTTGGGCATTCGTAGGATTTATAGTTGAAAGGAACTTTAGGATCCATCTGGTTTGAGTCCCTCAGTTTGCACAAACTGAACTACATCATTCCTTGTGGATTCTTGAATCATTACATCCTGAATGAGAGTGGATTGGAAATTCTGTTTCAGACAAAGGCAACCATTTCAGTCGAGAAAAAGGTTGAAGAATAAACAGCTCAAAAATCATAACTCCAACACTGTGCTAAGATTTCATCTCCTAGGATGTCCCATCCACAGGTCAAGGGCTGGAGGAGAGTTGGTAGGCATTCAACTGATAACGATCATTTTTTTTCCAAAGTAGATCTGTTTCAATGGAACTGATTATTTTTAGAAGCTAGCATGAGATGGCTCAATTGAAACCACTCTTTATACACGTAACCTGAGACTCAAAGCCCAATGATACGCTACTATCCTCAGTGGATTGCTTGGTGCTCTTGGGTACCCTTGGAGTTGAGTTGGTGAAAACTAGAGAGAAAAGAGATCTTGGTCTTCTGGCTTCCATATTCAAGAGAGAAGATACATGGTTCCAATTTCCCTTCAACATGAGAGGCTGCCACATTGAAGAGTTAACACTGATCATGTCCCTATTCTTTAAGTTCAAATCAGATTGTAGTTTGCTCATATAATTTTCTCTTTATCTGAGCAAATAAGAAGGAAGATAGGGTATGGGTTTGGAGTCAGAGAGAACTGAGTTTTAATCCCACTTTTGACATCACTGCCTGACCTCTGTGTTCCTTAGGAAACTCCCTTGGATGTATCTACTAAATAATAGATGCTTTATGATCATCAGTAGTAGAGTGAGTTCTTATACTGGGAGTTCCTGGCACTGACAAAAATTGCAGATCCCTAGTGTCAATTCATGGGGATAAGCATTTATTAAATGCCCACTATGTGCCAGGCACTGTGCTCAGTACAAAGAATGGCAAAAGAAACCAGTCCCTGCTCTTAAGGTGCTCACAGTCTAATGGGAGACAGCATGCACACAACTAGGCACAAACAGGCTATATACAGGAGAAAATGGGGAAGATCATCACAGAGATGGCCCTAGTATTGAGGGGAACTGGGAATGACTTCCTGAAGAAAGTGGGGTTTTAGCTGGGACTGGACAGAAGCAAGGGAAGTTAGGAGGTAGAGATTGGGAAGTAGAGGGTTCTAGGCATGGGGAACAGCCAGTAAAGATTCCTAGAAAACGAATCAGGAGATAGTGTTAGGTTCAATGAACAGCAAAGTGGATATCAGAGAGTAAATGGTATGAAAAGGAAGAAGTGACTAAATTATGAAGACTTTGAATACGTGACAGGGAGATTCTTGAGGTTATTGAACAGGGAGAAGGTGGTCAGACCTGCGCTTTGGGAAAATCACGTTAGCAACTGAATGAAGGATGGACTGGAGGAGGGAGAGATGGGACAGAGAGACCAACCGTGTATTCCTTTATTTCTGAAGGAAGTATGCAGACAGGCAATCTGGAGATTGGGTTTGTGGTTCTAGCTCTGCAACTGACGACTTGAGTCAGTCATTTTCACTCCTTGGATCTTAATTTCTTCATCTGAAAAGGAGTGAGGGACTAAATGGCCTTTCCTGATTCTAGAAATTACAACATGGACAAAGATAGACATACTCTGAATAGGTTGTTTTTTTTTAATGTTAATTTAAGACTTGTGCACTGTACACTCCTGCTTGGAGCTCTCAGCATTGATAAGCAGACGCTATTTGGGTCAATCTTTAAGGATTTCCATTCATTCCTTTTCCTTCTCTCCACCTCCCTCCTCTGGTTCCTCTCTCCCACCAGCTAAAACCCACAGAGACAGTGTTAAGCTACAGCAAGGTAGATACATAAAAGGTATGTAAGGACAGAGTTGTCTTCTAAACTATCGTGCAGATGTAGGTCCTGACAGTGCCCCAGCTCTGCCTTCATTTCTGAAAGCTTTGACGTTCTTGGTTGCCAGTATTCTGCAGAACTCCTTACTTCTGACCTAGAATTATCTAGAAGTCCTGTTTTGGAGCCTGGTGATTAAAAGTATCAAAACAGTCCAGAATAGGTGAAAAATGATGCATCTTGAGTACTCGATAAGCCAGGATTTTAGGAGAGATACTAAAAGAAGAAAATCATCTGGTTTTGTTTTTGTTTTTTCTTTCTACTGGAAAGGCCTGAAAGGGGTGTGTCCAGTTAAGGTTTGAGAGGGCTGTCTCTTGTTATCCCGAGGTTTGGGTTTCTATTAAGGTTTTCGATTCATCCCCCTCTTTTCTATCTTCCCCCACCCCAGAGTAGGAAGAAAAGACTGTGCTGTCATTTATCTCAGTCTTCATCAGGCCTCAATCATCATAAAGAATTTTTTAAACAGTATTCTATTAATTTCCTCATGACTTTTACCATTGAGAGGCACCTTTGGTGCCATGTGCTTACATAACTTTTTAACTGTCTTGTTGATGTCCTTTTTTTTATACCACATTTACCCAAAACTGTTCCCTACCACTGAAACCTCAATTGGAATAACAATAATAATATTTAGCATTTATGGAGCATTTCCAAGCTATTTACGTATACTGAATGCCCCCAAAGTAGTTTGAAGCAGAACTAAGACTTTTGGGACATCCCATATTATCTCACTGGATCCTTACAACAATCTTGTAGGGTAGGTGCTTTTATTCTCCCCATTCTGTGGAGAGGAAATGGAGACTGAGGCAGGTAATAAAGGCAATCATGTTATAATTTATATAGGTAATATATATTATATATTATAATAATATAGGTAATCATAATATAGGCAGAATTCAAACTCAGATCTTTCTGATCTTAAGTTTAATACTGTCTACTACACCACCTAGATGCCCCAAAGTAAAACAGAAAAGTAAAGCTGACTGACAAAAATGATCCTTCTGACAGGGTATGCAGCTTTCCTTCCCCATGTTCCCCCGCTCCTGTACTTAGTATCAGAGCAGGTATGAATTTGCATTATTAAAGCTAGTTTCCTCATTGAGATTTCCCCATGCCAAGTTCTAAGTCCCATCTAAAAAAGACATTTATACTCCCTAATTTGTTCAGACATTCTCCAGTTGATGAGGACTCATTTTATTTGCAAGGTTTTTTTTTTCTATTGCACAAAATAAATGCATCAGTAAATATTTTGCTATGTTTGGAATGGTTCTTTCTGTCTTTGACCCTTTGTGGTATATGGCCAGTGGTCGGATTTCTGAGTCCTAGTAGCACAGATTTCTCATTTAAGTCACACCACTTGTGAAACCTGTACTACACATGTGATTACCCCATTTTACAGATGAAGAACTTGAGACCTGGAGAGGTTCATTGATTTGACTGAAGTCACACAAGTAGCATGTGATTGTCAGTATTTGAACCCAGGTCCTCTGATTTCCAAAGCCAGTGTTTTCCCCAGTGTATAGCACTGCCTCTTAAATAAACAGTTTAGTGATTGTTTTCTCACATAATTCTTTTTTTTTTTTTAGCAAAACAGTTGGACCAGTGTACAGCTGTAACACAGTGTGTTAGTGTGCCTGACTTCCCAGTGTCCTTCTGACGTAGACTATTTCCATTTGATGTATGAGGTGAAACCTCAAATTGACAGTTTGGTGTAGTTGAAATAACTGTAAATCTGCAACCAGAAGATCTCAGTTTGAAACCTCACTTTGCTACTTGTTACCTTTGTTACCTTGGGCAAGTCACTTTATTTCCATGTGCCTCAGTTCCTTCATCTATAAAATGAAGGGATTGGACTAGATGGCCCCCAAGGTGCCTCTGGGTTCTAACACAATGACCCTATGATAAGGTGACCTCCACCATCGTTTCCAGCTCTCAATATCTGATCCCCATTAAAATGTAACCTCCTTAGAGTAGGAAATGTTTCATTTTTTGTTTTTGTATCTGCAGCACATAGTGCAATACCTGTCACATAGCAGATACTTAGTAAATGTTTGTTGATTGATGTAAACCAGTTTTTAATTTTTATGATTGCTGATAATTTGTATTTTTTTCTCTCAAAAGCTTTTCATATCCTTTGGCCAGTTTTCTTTTGATTTCACTTACTTGTGTCAATTCCCTGCATGGCTTATATAGCAGACTATTATCAGACGTATTTAAAGCAAAGTTGTTTTTTTTCTTTAAGCGACGACTCGATCATGGGCTTGCTTCTTAATTTAAAGACAAAAAGTAAATTAAAAGCATATTTAAAGAGGAGATCTAGAGAAAGAAAGAAAAAAAGAGAAAAAAGCATGTAGTTCCTACATTTGCAGCCATACTTCTTTTTTCTCTTAATGGATAAAGAAAAAGCTATGAAATGTTTCTTTTTGGTTTTCTAATTCCTTACCAAAGCAGCTCTTTAAAGAGAAAGGTTACAAAAATCTGGAAATGTCTCGATTCCATTGTAATACTTGGAAATAAACCTGAGAAACGTTGTGAGATCTCTCTATCCATGAATATGGAAGTTCTTTATCTGGTGTCTCGGATCATTTTATCACAAAAAATCTCCTTTTAAAATGTTACTGTGTTTCCCACCCACAGGTTTTCTTTCTGGTTTATCTGGCCCTGAATTTCTTAGGTGTCTGTTTAGGCCTTGGTATCTAAGGGCCCAATTAGCAGGAAGAATATGCCACTCTTGCACATTCTTTGGTTAATTAGATCCGTTATGAAATCATTCATTTGATGACCATCCTAATGAAGCTAATGAAAACCTCTTCTGAAACAGTTTATTCTTTGTACCTTAAGCAGTGGACCTCATTCAGGCCCACGAGCAGCCGCCGCTCACAACTCATTATCTTCCCAATTCGTGCGTCTGTTTTCACACTCTGTTGGTTTCATTAGATACCAAATAAAGCCACCACATATTAAAATGGCATTAAAGTACTAACTAAGACTGAAAAAACTCAGAAACTCAGAGTCTGCGCTGCTCTGCCTCCTGTGCGTGGCTGCCTGTCAGGGTTCTGCAGTCACAGGGCAGGTGGCTGGCACCTTCGTGTGGGAATCCTCAGCGTCTCATCTGTCAGAGACAGTGCTGCATTTGAGGGCTTGCATCATTCATTCCTTAGAAAAATTATTTTTATTAATATATTTTGTTTTTAAAGCATCTTCATTTTAAAATTTATCCCTTCTCCTTACTTTATACTTAACAAACCAGTCCCTTGTACCAAACAATTAAAAAAAGAGAAAGTGGGGGTCCACAAAGCCAGTCATTGTGTCAGATAGGACTGGTGGTGTATGTAATGTTGCACACTCACAACATGTCTTCCCCCCAGTAAAGAAGAGCAAGAAAACCAGGGCCAGGCTTGGTCATTGTGATTATATTAGTGTTCAATTTCATGCTTTTGTTACGTTGTTCTTTGTTGTTTCCATTGTGGAAGTCATACACACACACACACACACACACACACACACACACATACATATAGACATACATATCTATATGAACATCATCTACCTAAATTTGTCTATGCACATATACATATTTTGTTCTGTTGTTTCAGTCACGTCTGACTCTTTGTGACCCCATTTGGGGATTTTTAGCAAAGGTACTAAAGTGGTCTGCCATTTCCTTCTCCAGCTCATTTTACAGATGAGGAAACTGAGGCAAACAGGCTTAAGTGACTTGCCCAGAGTCACACAGCTAGTAAGTGGCCAGATTTGAACTCTTGATTCCAAGTCCAGTGCTCTATCTGTGTACCACCTAGCTGTCACAACATATACACATGTATGGGTATGTATACATGTGTATACACACACATATATATATGCACACACACATGCATACATGCACACTAGGAAAATGTGGGTGGCAGAGCTGGGAAATTTAGATTTTTCAAGGAAGTTATAACAGCTTTTACTATAGACCCTTAAAAGAGACTTTTCTGTTGTTAGTGGACTGTGGGTAATGATCCTTTTCCTAGAACTTGTAATCAATGTTATTTGCCCCAGTGATAAACATGCAAATAGCTTAAGTCTTTTAAAAAATGGGAACAGAAGGTTAAGTACCTGTGGTGTTCCAAAAACAATCTATGACTGGATTTTATCCAGGGGAAATCAATGGAGTATCTGATAAACCGTTCTTGGAAAACCTTTAGCTGGCTGTGTAAATGCCAAGTGAAGAAGGAACATGGAGAAGCAGAAAAAAGAAAAACAAAGAACTAGGAGTTTAAGAGACTTGGGGGCCTAACCGTGGCGTGGTCACCAACAAGCTATGTGGTCTCATGATTATTACTTGGACAAGGGACCTGGAGCTGGGCCTGGAGAGAGCCACCCCAAGTACAAGTCAGTGAGTTGGTCAACAAACACTAAGCCCTTACCGTATCAGACCCTTTACTAAGTGATGTAGGTAACTAGAAATATGCAAGCTAGATACAGACTAAATGGAAGGTAATGCCCAAGGGTAAGACACTGGCCTCTGCAGAGGAGTGGGAGGAAATGGGAAAGTCTTCATCCTGAAGGTCTTTAAGGAGGCCAGGTAGAGGTGAGGGGGCAGATCATTCCAGACATGGGGAATACTCGGTGCTAATGTGACGGGTGGAGAGAGAGGGTTTCAAACAAGGAATGTCCAGTCAGCCAGTGGTGCTAGATCATAAAGTACATGAAGAGTAAAGTGTAAGAAGGCTAGAAAAGGGGAAAGAGGCAAGGTTGTGAAGAGCTTTGAAAGACAGACAGAGGAGTTTGTAGTTGATTCTAGAGTTCACTGAGTGGGTGAAGGGAATGGTGTGGTTTGACCTGAGCTTTAAGATTACCTTGGCCCTTGAGTGGAGGATGGATTGAATGGGGAGATTCCAGACAGAAAGACAGTGAGAAGGCTATTGCTGTAGTCCAGGTGAGAGGTGATGAGGGCCTGACCTTGGGTGGTAGAGAGGGGACCTGGACCTGAGATGTTTTGAACAATATTTGTGAATGGATTAGATTGATGGTGTGAGTGAGTCTCAGGGCACAATTTGGGGGCCTGGGATTGGGGCAGATGGTAATGCAATGATTAAAGCAAGAATTATTATTTTTATTTAATTTTTATTATGTATACATATGTATATAGAATTCTTTAAGTCAAAGTGGAGAAGAGTTTCATGGGAAGAGAGGGTGAATACATTTAGTTGCTTCTCAGAGATGGGAAGTGCCCTTTAGAAGAGATATGCAGCAATTCCCAGCTGATTGAAAGAGGGACGATGTTTTTAATCTTTATGTCCAGAATGACCTTAGAAGGTAGCACAAGCAAAGAAACTGGTTCCAGAAAACCCAAAAAGAAGGCCTCTCCCTTTCTCTGTCTCTCTTTCTCCCTCTGACCTTGGAGGTCATCCAGTCATAGGATTACAGTCTATTTTGTTTTATGGATAGGAAAATTGAGGCTCCTTTGAGAAGTGAAGGAATGTATTCAGGGTGACAAATCACAGTACTTTTCCCCCATGCTGAACACAGCAGGACACTATCTGGCTACCTTTTCAAATCCTTTTTAAAAAATGTCATCTGAGTCAGAAGCTTACTAAACCACAGTGACGTGGAAGGTATGACGGGGCTACGTGGCTGTTCATTGTTCTCGTCGGGAAGGTGAAGTCTTGACTTTCACGTGATTGGATTTCAGTGAGGCAGGGCTGCACAAAGTCATCAGCCTCCCTTGGCCAGATGGAAGTCAGAATGACTGATGATGGCCCCCACAGGTCTAGGATGGGGGATGGTGGAAGAACGGAAGAGAAGCCTTGTGAATCCCTATGGATAAGAAGACTTTTGAGCAAAGTCTCCTCAGCACCTTATCCCATGGAGAGACCTTAGGGAGTCTGGAAATCTTGGCCAAAACAAAAAAGACACTGAGTGGAAACCTAGACTTTGGAGCGGTCTCTAAGGAAGCTTTCTCATCCTTGACTGCTTTCTATCAGGATTGTGCCTCTCATAGAAAATTAGAAAATAATTCTTGATATCTTCTGTTTTGATATTCTCTGCATTTCCCAATGCATCCTTTCTCCCACCCCCTCCAAGACAACCATCCTTTTGAATGAAGAGTAAAAATGAGGGGAAGAAAGTTTAGCAAAACTAACCAATGCATCAAAAAATAATACGTAGTGGACTACACCCATAGCCTCTTACTTTTTCATGGGAGCAGGAGGAGGGAATGTATTTTTAATGAAAAAGCTTCATTAAGTTTGGACAGCTCTTTGATTCTTTTAGTATTTCTTTTTTTAAAAATTTTATTTATTTTCAGTGTTCTACAATCACTTTTACATAACTTAGATTTTTTCCCCTTCCTCCCCCTTTCTTCCCTTCCCTCCCCGCATCAGCATGCAACTTTATATAGGTTCTACACATATATTCCTATTAAATACATTTTCACCTTAGTCATGTTGCATAGAAAAATTAAAATGAATGGGAGAAACCATAAAACAAATCAAAATGTAATACAAAAGAAAATAATCTACTACATTCTGTGATTGAATTCCATAGTTCTTTCTCTGGATGCAGAAGGCATTTTGCCTCAAGAGACCATTGGGAATATTTTAAGTCTTTGCATTGCAATGTAGTTCTAAGTCTACCAGAAAAAATCCTTGCACATTGTGGTGGTTGCTGTGTACAAAGTTCTCCTGGTTCTGCTCCTTTCACTCAGCATCAGATCGTATATGTCTTTCCGGGCCTCTCTGAAATCTTCCTGTTCATCATTTCTTATAGCACAACAGTATTCCATTACATACATATGCCACAATTTATTCAATTTATTATTTCAGAGGAAGAAATCAAAACTATCTATAGTCATATGAAAAAATGCTCTAAATCACTATTGATTAGAGAGATGCAAATCAAAACAGCTCTGAGATGCCACATCACACCTATCAGATTGGCTAACATGACAGAACAGGAAGGTGATAAATGTTGGAGATGTGGAAGAGCTGGAACACTAATTCATTGTTGGTGGAGCTGTGAGCTGATCCAGCCATTCTGGAGAGCAATTTGGAACTGTGCCCAAAGGCTACAAAAATGCATACCTTTTGACCCAGAAATTCTACTTCTAGGACTGTATCCCCAAGAGGTCATAAAAATGCGAAAGGGTCCCACATGTACAAAAATATTTATAGCAACTCTCTTTGTGGTGGCCAAAAACTGGAAATCAAGGGGATGCCCATCAGTCGGGGAATGGCTGAACAAGTTGTGGTATATGAATGGAATAGTATTTCTTATTTTATTTATTATTAGAACACGAACTCCTTGAGAGCAGGAATTGCTTTGTTTGTCTTGGTATCCTCAATGTATGGTATCCACATAGTATGTACTTAAAAAATCTTTGTTGATTCAATGATTAAATTTTTCTTATAAAGCAAATTTTAAATAAATTCTGCTGCTAAGCAGATTTCTCCCCCCACCCAAAAATTCCAGGAAAATAAATTCTACTAAATAGAAACGTGGGTAAGAAAAGCAAAACATCTGACTACCCAGAATGTATTTGGGAGTAATGTCTAGATCATTTAGGGTATGATCACAAAGTTACAATCAAGGCTGAGCATTTTTAGCCTCTGAAGGGCTGCTCTGTGGAAGAGAAGTCAGCCTTGTCCGGTTTGGCCCTGGGGGACAGAACCAGGAGCACTGATATCCTGGAGATGTTGGGGGGAAATTAAGGAAGGTCTCCAGTAGGTTGAATGGATCACTTGTGGCCAACTTAGTGTAGGACATGAACAATAGTTATGATTTGCATTAAGGAAGAAAATGTCCAAGTGGATGAGATTGAGATTCATTTGATTCTATATTTTATTATTTCTTAAAGCAGGCAGCCCCATGAGGTAGGTGATACAGGCATTCTTTGTCCTCATTTTGTAGGTGAGGAAAGAGAAAGTAAGTGACTTTCCTGTGATAAGTGGCAGAGACAAGGCTTATATCAGGTCTTATGTCGTCAAGTTCAATACCTGTCCTACTATTACACTCTAATTATGTGGGTTGGTCCAACTCATCTCCCTGTCATGCTCTGTACATTCAACATTCCATCTTCTACCTCTGGTCCTTTGCAAAGGCTGTCCTTCATGCCTATCACACCTTCTCTCCTCATTGCCTGTTCTTAGAATTCCTTCAAGGCTCTTGTGCCACTTTCTCTGAGGAACTTTTCTTTGTTCTTCTGATTGTTATTGCTCTATGACTTTTTCAAATTGTCTCACATTTACATATCTGTTTACTTGTTGTATCCTCTTTTGTTGTTGTTCAGTCATTTCAGTTGTGTCTGACTCTTTGTGACCCATTTGGGGTGTGGTTGGCCATTTCCTTCTCTAGCTCATTTTACCAATGAGGAACTGAGGCAAACAGGGTGAAGCGACTTGCCCAGGGTCACACAGCTAGGAAGTGACTGAGGCCAAATTTGAACTCAGGAAGATGAGTCTTCCTGATTCCAAGCCAAGTATCCTCTCCACTTCACCACGTTTCCCATTTTATCCTCTAGTAGAATGTAAGGATGTAGTAGAATGCCTGTTGTATCCCACAATAGAATGTCCTTCATGATGGCTGGGGCTTTTTTTCTTCTTTTCTTTTTTTCTTTTTCTTTTGTCTTTTTAGCTCCAAAGCCTAGCACTGTGCCTGACATTTGGTAGCCACTTTAGAAATTCCCATTGAATTGAATCAAAGGAAGTCACATTCAAGCCAAACTTTGTAAAAAGATGGGAACTAAATAGGTGGTGATGGAAGAATAATCCAGGAGAAAATAGAAATTCTGAATGTCTGAAATGCTGACTGACTCTTGAGTTCTAACCTAGATATTGGAAAGGAGAAGGTTTTTACAGCTGGACAAAGTCTCTGAAGCTGCTGAGCTCAAACCCAGAATTTCCTTTATGGCTGTGAACCTTTAACATAGCTATTGTGTAACCTGATTTCTCAGCTCCCTGGGTGCAACACATAAACTCATTTTCAATATGGTTATATATGCTTCATCTGGCCCATGATGGTGCAGTCATTTGTCTTCTCTCAGTTAGGCTGGAAGCTTCTCAAAATGGAGGGATACCTTTTCTATGATCTGTCAACCTTTTTCTTACATAAAACATGATGAAGTAACCTGTTCTGAGTGGACTTTTGATAAAGCAATGACCCAAACCTTTAATTTTCATAGATACCATAGACAGTGATTTCATTGATGTACATGTTCATAGTTCTACAGGATCATAGACTAAGAGTAAAAGAGATGATTGAGTCCAAATCCTTTATTTTTAGAGATGAGGAAAATAGACGTGGAGTGGTGAAGTTGACTTGCTCATGGGCATACAGCTAGTAGGTATCTGAGGCAAAATTTGAGCTCAAGTCTACTTGACTTCAAATCTTGCACTCTCTCTACTGCACCAACTTGATGTCATGTTCCTTCTTGACCATGCCCTCTTAGAAATCCTCCACCATGATTCCATCCTGTGTAATGAGTGACTTCCTCTCATTCTCTTGATATTGTGAGGACACCAATGTAGCAGATGAGCTGTCTATTTGCTGTCCTTGGCTGTTGCTTCATGAGTAGCTATCTTTTTACTTTATTTTTTGTTCACAACTTAATGAATATGCAAGATGAATCCCATACTCCCAACGTTCCTTGATATTCCTATGCTCTTCTGTAGGGCAGTATTTGTAAAGAATTAGCGGTTATGATGTTCTATCCCATAAGTGTACGTTCTTGAATGGGTAGATGATGGCTTATCGATCTCCATAACATTGACTTTTGAGACCAAAAGCAAGACTCATTCATGGTCAAGTGTTCTGAAGATGAAAGAGAGGTAAAGGAAAAAGGGGCCATAAAATGCATAGAGTTTGCTCAGAATTCCTCCTGAAACTACCAGTTAGAAAATATTTTATCATAGATTGATTCATGATAAATGTGGGCTGCTTAAAAGATTATATAAGATTGTTGATACAGGCCATCATGGCAAGCAAACTAGCCACATCTGTAGCCATGGGACATGTGTTTGTAGAGCTTTGAAGAAAGGCATTAATTAACCTTTTGTCAAAATGGGAAGAGGACAGCAACCAAAGTTGCCCAAGTTGACATCATCCAATTCTGATGTGCCAGTTGTTTATGGAAACTTCATTGGTTATTCTAGGTTGTGCAAGGAAAACACAAAATGAGGATGATATATAAAATGGAACCACTCTATGTTCCTCCCAGGAAACATTTTGGGAAGAATATGTCAGAAACTGAGATTGAGGAGGTATGCATCTCAAAGCTTACCTGACACCAAGACTGGAGATGTTGAACAGGTGTTGAGTTATTTTGCCAATCTCACTGCAGACATAATTCAATAAATAAGTGGATCCCAAAGCAGTAGGAAAAGTGGTTGCATATTAATTGAGAATAATTAGCTACCATCACAGAGGTAAGCATTTCTGTTAATTATGGATTGTCACTCCAGCTTTCTAGAGAACACCATTCTATCAAGTTCAGTGTCAAGTGTAGCTTATATACCATCTGCACTTACTGGGCACAGAATCCTCCCAAGTAGTAGAGAAAGAAAACCATCCATAGCTCTCTTATCATAAGGATCAGAGTCTTGACTCCAACCAATATGGAAGCTAAAGCTTTCATTAGTAATCTCTGAGGTGCCAGGCAGGGGAGAAGTCTTCAAAAAGCAACAAGGGGATTGGACCATTCCAAAAAATGGTGGGGAAAAACCCAAGGTAAACTGGCTGGCTTATTATAGCTACAAATCCCAAATTATTTCATTTTACTGAAATTTTGCCATTCTAAATAGTGCCCATGACTTGAAACAATAGAGATGACATACTTGGTCAGAGCTGGATTGGTTTTGATGGTTTTTGAGGTCTTTTTTAACTTTGAAATTCTGTGTTTCTGCTGAATGAACATGATAAAGGCCTGGGTCATTGGCTAGGCTAGCAAATCCTTATTTGATCCAGTCTTGAGCTCCAGAGATGTTTTTGCATTATTATTTGCTGTATCGGGATTTGGCCCATGTCATTAAAATGCAGAGCGGATCCCCCTAAGCTCTAAGTGGGACACATTTGCAGAAGAGTCTTCTCTGCATAATAAACTATGTCCTAACAATGAGATTGTACATAAAGATAGACAGTAACAAGGCAAAAAAAGGAAAATAAAAAAAAGGAGAGTTCAACAAATCAACAAAACATTTTGTGTTTTGAATTAGATGTGGCCCGTTCTGTATACAAGCTGAAAGGTTGCTCTTTTGAAGTAAGTAAAACCACATGTTATGTCGTGACTGAGAAAAGAAAAATCTGTAGGACAGGAAGGCATCTTCTGAAAACTAATGAGACATTATGATTTCAGCCAAAATTGTATCCAACTTTTCAATATATAACCAGACAAGATCTGAGCCAAAGGATGAAGTGTTGACATAAAACTTGGGGAATTTAGAGTCTAGACATTGAGAGAAAGATGAAAAAAATAATTCATAACAAGGCTGAAGCGATGAAGGGCAGAGGCTCAATGGGTAGAGGAGATGGTTGTGCATTTCAGGTGTGTGTGTTTGTGTGTGTGTGTGTGTGTATTTTCTTATTCAGTCATCTCATCTCCCTAAAATATAGGTATAATATTCTTGTTGTTCAATCATGTTCAACTTTTTATGACCCCATCTTGGGGTTTTCTTGGCACAGCGGCTGAAGTGGTTTGCTATTTTCCTTACAGATGAGGAAACTGAGGCAAGCAGGGTTAAATGATTTGCCCAGGATCACACAGGTGGGAAGTAACTGAGACCAAATTTGAATTTAGGAAGATAAGTCTTTTTTACTCCAGACTTGACACTATCTTCTGCATCACCTAGTCTTTTAATTAGACCATTATCTTCTAGTCCCTATATGTGAATGGGGATGGGAATGGGGGTGGAGAAGTCACTTGCAGAAAATTGCTATGGCTCCATCGATCAACTGCAAGAATATAGGAAGCTCCTTGAAGCCAAGGACTGGTTTATCTCTATCTTTGCCAGTACTTAGAACATTGTGCTATACATAGCAGATCCATAGATGTTGGTTGAATAGAATGATGAATGGATTTTTAAAAAAAGCTAACTACAGAGTACTATTTCACGTCTGACAGTGTACACTGTGATACTAATATATCACTCCTTGTCCAGCTTTAGGAATGGAAGCTGATGCAATCTACTGTCATCTGTTGAAAAGAGCAAATGAGATCAAATGCTACTTGGTTGAATTATCTCTCCATTTAATGCAAGGCAAGCAAAGATATTTTCTATAACTTTGGGAATATGGGAATTTTGAGTGAAGAGTTAATTTGGGAGAATCTCTGTACAACTGCCCTTATTTTGAGTACTTAAAAATCTCTCATCGCATTGCATAGTTTCACACACACACACACACACACACACACACACACACGCACACACACTGCCCCATCTGTCTGCATGATGGGAAGCTACTTTCTGGTTAGTAAGAGGCCTTCAAGGGGGTAGTCAAAGAACCGCAATAACCCAGACTGAGGCTGCAGCAGTTTGCTGCCTGCACTACTAAACTGAAGTAAGATAAGACAGCGATGAGAAAAATACCATCACAGCATTACCGATAAAGATTCTATTTCACAACAGCTGAACTGGACCCGACCTGGAATTTATTGATATCGGAAGCTCTTGGAAGAGGAAACTCCCTTAACAGGGAGTCTCATGTAGATCATCATCTTCTCTGCAACTTATAGCCTTAGAAAGTCTCCTGCAACAATGACTAGTTAAGTGATTTTCTGAGGGTCACACAGCCCATATGTATCATAGGCATGACTTGAACTTAGACCTCTCAGACTCTAATGCCTGATGTCTATGCACTGTGCCATACTGCCTGTCATGTGGAGGATGATAAGAGAAAAGTAGTTTCTATACTTAAGGATCATACATTTTTCTGGTATATTTGAGTGGGGTAGGTTATAGTAGGGATACAGGTAAGAATACTACATATAGCTCAGGGTGTGATGGAGGTGAAGCAGGGATCCAGAGAAAATTCAGTTATGTAAGTGTTAAGTCTCTATAATAAGTTGGATGGTGGTCTTTTTATATTATATGCTTAGGAAGACTAGAATGAATTGGGTTTTTTTTAATGTGATATTTGTTTTTGATATTAAAAACTTCTTCTTACCTTATTTTATCTCTTGTGCATTATAAATAGACTGGTTGTCAGGAAGCTTTGGTTTTGGGCCTGGTTTTCTTTGCTCTAGCTATGTGATTTTGAACAAGTCACTGATCCTCTATGGCCCTCAGTATAGTCATCAATAAAGTGGAGTTGGATCCTAGATTTAGATCTGGAAGAGACCTTAAAGGTCAAGTCCAACACCTTCATTTTACTGGCACAGGAATCTGAAATTCCAATAAGGGAAGTGACTTGCCCAAGGTCACAGGTAGGTAGTGACAGAGTTGGACTATGAATCCAAATCCATTTGATTCCAAATCCAGTGGTCCTTCCCCCTCCCACCCCCATACCATGCTACTTATTAGAGTTCTTGGGCTCTACATACCTTAGAAAGCTATAGAAATGAGAGTGATGGGTTATTATTGAATATCCCAACTAGTCTATCTAGATTGGCCCTAATGCCCCATAAAGAACCCACCTATCCTTTCTCAATTCTAGCAACTGGCTTTGGGCAGTACTATTCTTGGCATCCAGAGAATTGTTAATTCATAGGCCATTAGCATGTATGATAGGACCTCTGTTTACCACGGTTCCTTCCTACTTTCAGATAACAGGAATGCAATAGGAATTCATTTTTACCCTGAAAGCCAACAAAACTGTACATAGGACCTGTTTGGTTTTTCCCTCCCCAGATGCAGCTTCTTACTCACTGAAGGTCAAAAGTGTGCCCTTACCTCACGTTTGGTGGATGCTTGAGGACCACAGAAATCGGCCGACCCAACCCTGCTGACCAGATGTATTCCTACATGTACAAGATATGGTGGTCACATATATAAATGTCAAGTGCCACTCTATCCTTCTTGAATATTTTTGTTGCATTAGGGCAAAATAAGCCTCCTTTTGTTAACTCTTCAAATGACTTATGAGTGTTTCATTTTGTCCCCAAATCAAACCTGAACAGGGTGCTGGTCTAAGGCCCTCCCCTAATAGTATATACATATTAAAAATGACTAAATTATTTGAAAATTCATAACAAACACAGGAAGGCATTTTCCAAATCTATGAAATTGATTGGAACAAAATTTTATATTGACCATTTTAATGTGCAAAATGTGAAAAAGAATGCTTGCATGTAAGGGGGAAGATGATAATGCTGGAACTTGCAAATTGATACCAGCTGAATGTTGGCTGTGAGGGTGTGTAGCATACAAATTTACCATTTGACCAAATACAATAAAATGCAACAAAAAAATTATGAAAACAATTGTTTCCAGAAGGATGACTCCACAAGATAATTATATTCAAGTGATTGATGGGGAAATGTGAATCTAATTTAAAAGAATACAAAATAATTTCCGGTAAAGACTTAACTAAGATAATCTCATCTCTTTTCACCTTGTCTCTCAATTTTGGGGTCATTGAACAGTAGTGCCACTATCAGAAAAAAGAAGTAGCATATGCCTTTTCTTCTGACTATGAATCTCTATATCTGTTGGTGGCATTAACATTCATTCAGCAAATCTCTCGTGTTTGAAACCTTGGGATTTTCTTTGACTCTTCTCTCTACCTCAGCTCTCTTATTCAATCCATTCTAAAATCTCATGACTTCTACTTCCTCAATATCTCTTTTATCTCTCATCTGTCTCCTTTCCACTTTCACCGATATAACCTAGAACAGGTTCTCTCATAAGCTGTTCCTTTGGACTCTTGCAATATTTTCCCAACAGATCTTTCTTTGTTTTTTTTTCATTCTTTCTTCCCTTCAGTCTATCCTTCATATCTCTGCCAGACTCACCTTCATTATACATAGATTTACTCAGATTATTCTTCTGCTTACAAATTGTCAGTGACTCTCTATTGCCTCTTTAGGAAAGAGACAATCCTCCGTATGACATTCAGATCCCTCTATAATATGGTACCATGCTGTTTTCTAGCCTACTTTCTGCAAGAGGACTTTCCCAGTCTCCAACTTCTCCCCCTATTTAGGGCCTTCCCTCTGAGATTCACTCAGATTTACCTTGTATATATCTTTAACATATATACTTGTTGGCATGTTGTCTCCCCGATTAGAATATGAGCTCCTTGAGGGCACAGGCTGTTTTTTGGTCTTTTTTATATCTTTGCCTTTTAGCATGGAACATAACACTAAGTAAGTGCTAATAAATGCTAGTTGACTTGACCACATAAACACTTCTTATCATGTACTTGTATTCTATTCTAACCAAACTGATCTATTGGTTATAGCCTGAACATGATGTGGGTAGCAGGGAGAGCTAAAGCAAATCTATTTCATCTGCAATTCCTCTATCTTGACTTTGACTCTGTAGTGCTATCCTTGTTCATACCACCTCCCCTACTCCTACCCGGTGATTCCTTCAGCAACAGCCCTGACCAGTCTTGTACTCTTTACCCAACTCACCTCTTGCCTAATCTGAAACCTATAGAAGCTTTGCACTTTCGTTCTTTTGGGATGTCTCTGCCTGTGCAGGTAGGGCTCCCATGTTGGCAAAGTCACTAAACCCTCTTTGTACCTAAATTTATGGTACTTGGTGTGGGTTATGGTTTTAGGTTTTTGGTTCTGGTTTGTTTGGGCACCAACACTTTCACCCACAATGGCTCATACTTTCCCACCTCTGTGCCTTTGCTCATGCTGTTCCCTAGGGATGTCATCTCTCCCCCTATCCCTATGCCTTTTGCATTCAAACCTGTCCTTTCAAACCCAACTTAAGTGCCACCTCTCCCATGAAGTCCCCTGTGACTCTGCTGGTAACAGCTTTTCCTCCTCTCTAATCCCATGTCATTTAGCAGTTTGTTGTTCATCTCTTTTATGAACTTTGCTTGCGTTCTTGTATTTATGTTTATTGTATTGTTTTTATAGTTGTTTACGCATATGGTTTATTTCTTTATTATACTCTACACTCCAACAAGGGAAAAAATCCTCTTTTCAAAACTTTGTATTTCCCCAGTATTTAGAATAACACTCTGTACACAGTAGGTGCTTAATGAATGCTTACTGAATTAAAAAATGATGTTTTCTGAGACTGTAAAATATCATGTAAACATAAGTATGAGTAAATATTTTTGTGGCTACGTCAAAAAATTGGAAATTCTAATCTGGCATCCCTGCTTATTGTCAAATACACACAAAAAAGATGAAATCTGGTGGTTCTGAGAATCTGAACCAGTGTAAAGCGTTATTTTTTTTCTTTTTGGTCAGTTTGTCCAACTTGAACAACTTAAGTTCAGTAGTCCTTTTTATGTTCAGTACTCTTCTTGAAAGCTTATATTCAAAGCTTATATTCAAATGTAACTATAAAATTGGCTGATGAATACTAGTGAAAATAGCAACATTTTAAACTTGGGAGAATGTTCCAGGAAAGGCAGACTCTAAACCAGGAGTGGGGAGCCTGCATCGAAACCATACAAACAAGCCAGGAGTATGTACCCTTTTATTTATTTATATTAAAATTTTAACAGCTTCCATTTTGACAGCAGTAGAATCTAGTCTTCATGAGACAGGCTAATAACCTAATCTGTATATCTGAATTCTCCCTATTTTAGAGCATAGCAAAACCCCTCAACTCTGCTGCTTCCTGTTTATAAATGTTTTAGAACATCTACTTCTTTAAAAATGGGGCCATGCTTCATTTCTGGTTAGAGAAAGGTATTTCTCCCACTTAACACAGTCTCAGGAGGCTTGGTGATTAAGAAGGTGACAGAAGGGGCATAGAAACCTTTTCACTTATGTCAGGGTTGCTGGGGAGGGGCACCTGCTTTTTTTTCATACTTTTAGTGATTTCTTGAGACCTATCTGAATTTTAGGGCAATTTGCATGTTCTGATTCTTGTCAGTGAAAAGTACAATGGGAAATAGAAAGGCAAACAAAAAGGGAGTGTTTTGCCCTATTTCAAAAACATTCAGTGGGAGATGCTGATCATGTAGGAGGCATATTGTGTGCACTCCAAACTAGGGGGAAAGTGAATGGAATTATTTTCCTTATTGAAGGTGTTTTTACTCATCATTTTCAAGAACTGCTGTTGTTAAATTTAACCATGATGTGTCTTGGAGTTTGTATCATAGGTTTTTGTTGTTTTTTAACCTTGAGGTGATCTTTGGATTCTTTTAATTAGAACTTTGTTTTCTGTGTTAGAAGCACTGCTCAATTTTATTATTTTTTTCCATCATACTGTTTTTTTTTTTTTACTTATGCTCATCTGGGAAACTTTATGATCCTTAAATTGCCTCTATGTAGCCTATCTTCAAAATCAATATGTTTTGCTTGTATAAAGATCTTGTTTTCTAGTAATATTATTGTTTTTGCTTCTCTTCTTCCAGATTGTCCTTTACTTTTGTATATTTATATTCCCAGTAAGTTGTTCTCTTTTGTGTTTCTTTGGAGAGGCTCACCATCACCAATTATTTCTGCTGTGCGTGCCATAAACTTTGCTTTTATAATTCTCATTTCTCCTTTAAACCATTTAGGACCATCCTTTCATGGTTCTATGATCTCTTGGAGAATCCACAGGGTCTACTGCCTCATCAAATTTTCATTGATTCTTCTTTGTCTTGCAATATTTCTTTAGAGATGTTTGGACTCATTTAGCTGTTCTGGAGGCCATCTTTACCATTGTTTATATATTTTTCCTTGTTGATTTATCTGTTCCTGCTCAAGATTTTTAACTGAGTTTTCTTTCTTCTGAGATCTTTAGTAACTTTAGTCTTATCCCTTATATTCCTCTATTGTTCACTTTCTGACACCTCTTTCATGGTGATTCTCTAGGGCTGGACCTCAAAGCTATCCTAGTCCCCTCTCTTTCTGAAGGAATTTGTTTTGTTTTGTGCCAGCCTTAGGTGGATGCCAGTCCCCTTTCCCTCAGGCATGGTGCAGGCCCAACCTTTTTCTGGCAATCTGCTTCAGTTCCCTTTGTTCTTTAATTCTCTGATGAAGTGATGCTACAGTGTAGCTGCTGCCACTACAGACAGAGGATACCTCTGTACTAATACTGTCAGGAGGGAGGGCTGGACACCTTTGCTTGAGAAGGGTAGGTTAACAAGTCTCAATAGAAATTTGTAAGACCACCTTTGGAACCCTTCTATATGCCTGAATAAGATAAGAGTTAGTAATGTGACAGCTAGTGCAGAGGTATAATGGCCCAGAGCAAATGTAAGAGCTATAATGCTTTCCTGAAGGAGGGGAAAGAAATGGCAGTGATGCAAGTGATAGTGATGTCTGTACAGCAGGACCATGAAGTCTTGTGTTAGACCCAGTCAGAGAGGGTGATGCCACATGAACCCAGAGCATGACACTAGGCCCTAGAAGGTATGATAAAAGACCAAGTGAAGGGGGTCCTGGACTTCCACCCAGAAATTTCTTGTTCAAGGTTAGAACTGTGGGGGCTGGAATATCAGACCATGATATGGAGGAGCAAACCTAAACCTTGCCCTTTACTGGCACTGAGTCATGTGGACTGTGCAGGTCTAAAGGAGGGGTGGTACTTAACTCTCTGGTAACCCTAAGATCTTTCTCAGTTGAGAAGAGGTTTAGCCCTAGGTCCCTGGAGAAAGGCGGAACTCATGAGAGGGCAAAACTTTCTTGACTCTCTATTTTCTTGACTCTGGGATAAGTCTTTTCTGCTTCCTTTGATACATGTATTAAGTTTGTTTTATGTTCCATGCTATGTTCTTTGTTAATTCAGCACTGGCAAGAGCGTAATTAAATATCCCTCAGGGAGAAGCAGAAGTGAGCCAAATGTAGATGTTCCCAGGCTTACCCTGGATGGGGGCACAAGCCAAAGCATAACTGTTTTTTTTTTTAAGCCTCTAAAATCTCAACTTGAGACCAGAATTGTCTTCTTGTGGTTCTTGAGCCATAAATTTCCATGCTGTGGTGGAAGGGTCAGGAAACAGGGGTTCTAGTTCCACCCACCTCAGCTAACTGAGCAAGCTAACCTTGAGCAAATTTGAAAAATGAGGAATTTGAACAAAAGGATCTCTAAGATATCTTGAGAGGCTGTGTGGTGTAACATAAGGAGCACTGGATGGAGAGTCAGAGCGACCTCAGTTTGAATTCTGTTCCAGGCCATTAGATGTGATTTTGAGCAAATGTTTTCACCTGGGTTCTGCTGAGTCCTTGGGTAAACCACCTAACATATCTCAGCCACAGTCTTTTGTAAGATGGAATGATAGGACTTGAAATGCTTACGTCAGGGGTGGGGAACCTGTGACCCTGAGGCCACCTAGGTCCCTCTAGGTCCTCAAGTACAGTCCTTTGTCTGAAACTGAACTTCACAGAACAAATCCCTATAAAGTGCTTTTCCTCAGAACTATGCTTTGGGGGTAGGTCTCAGGTAGGAAACTTGTGGCTTTGAGGCCATCTAGGTCCTCAAGTTCGGCACTCTGACCAATCCAAACTTCACAGAACGAATCTCCTTAATAAAAGGATTTGTTCTATAATGTTTGATTTCAGTAGAAGGGCCACACTTGAGGACCTAGAGGGCCACATGTGGCCTTGAGGCCACAAATTCCTCACCCCTGACATACCCCCACAGGACAGGTCTGAGGAAAAGCACTTTGTAAGCCTTATGTCTTATTATTTTAAAAAATCATTTCTTGCTTCATTAGTCTCTTTGTCTTAGTTCCCTCCTGTGACAGTAAAAGCCCTGGCAAATGGCTCTAATACTCCCTGACCCTGAGCAGGTCACTTAAACTTCACTGTTCTCATTTGTAAAATGGATAAATATGTAAATGCATTATTAAATGCTTTCAGGACAATGTCCTATGGTGCGAGGAAGGTGCTTTGTAAGCCTTCAAGTGCTACTGAAATGTGGGTTACTAACATCAGCTCTGGAACGGGCCATATTCCTTTATTTTTTTGGGGGGGGGCGATCAGCCTGGGAGCTCATTAGCATAGGAAACTCCCAGTGAGTAAACTACCTCGACTAAAGTAGATTGGCACCTGTTTTGCGATTTATAATCTTACAGACTTGCCTGAGGCACTAAGAGGTTAAGTGAGGTAATGAGGCTTCTCATATCAACTTATTAACTAAAATAAGTAGAACAGTATTTATGCTGACAAAAAGTCTCTCTTCCTCACCAAAATAGTAAGAGATTGCCCGGTTCTTTTTGAATGGGGAGATAACAATCCACCCCTCCCTCCCTCCTCCCAAAAACCAACGCACCCAGGAACTGAAGATTTAAAACATAAAGAGGGGAAAGGAGATGAGACACTGACAACCACCAATTAGGGAAAGAATTATGAAAAGGGCTGAGAGCACAGAAGAGCCTCCCTCTTGAACACTGAAAAGGGGAGTATTTTTCCCCCTTCCTGAGGTCACATTTATTATCAATCATAATTTCTCACAGTTATTTAATTATAGATCATTTCTGAGTCACCTCTAATACACACTGGCAGTGTGAACCTAGGTAAATCATGTAACCGCTCAGTACTCTTTTAGCTGAAGTGACTATCTGAGCAGACAGAGGGAGTTTCCTCCATGGGAAGGTCCCTATACTAATGACAGTTCTCTAGTCTCACCCCAATTCATTTCTATAACGCCTTAGGTACTGCCGTAGACTTTCCTTACAAAAGCCCGGCGAGGTAGGTGGTGCAGTTTTACATGTGGGGAAACAAGTTAAATGAATTTCACTGGCTCACAGCTAATAACTGTCAGTCTTCAGCTTTGTAAACTGCCTCTCTGTCGGTGGCTCAGTTACCACTAGCTTGCTTCCCCACAGGACGTTCGGGAGGCCGTGGACCTGCGGGACTCTGAGCACCGCTGAGCCCAGGGAAACGCAGGAGGTACTTGGCGCTAGGGACTTAAAGCTGGAAGGAACTTTAAGAGGGGAGGGAATCTGACACATACAGCCAGGTAAGACAAGGGGGGGGGGAGGGCGGGGTCTGGGGGCTCTGGGACAAACTTTATTATCAATTCTTTTGTAGAGCAAAGAAGAGATAAGGGTAGGTGGTACTGTGCCAAGGGCAGTGGATTGCTGACTCAGAGAGACTCGGCTTCTATCCTAGCCTTGCCACTAACTCTCTGTGTGACCTTGGGCAAGTCTTTCTCCTTTCTTCCTCTGTAGGGCCTAAGATCTGTTACAGCTCCCACTTTCCCCTGGCAGCGTTCGGATGCCCAGTCCCATTCTTTGCCTGGCAGGCTCCGAGAGGTGACCGGAGGGCATGGCATCTGGTGCCTAAGAGAGGAGCGCAGGAGACTGGCAGCGATACTCCCAGCAGCCTGGCTCTAGGAGAACATCTAGCAAGTAGCAGCAGCGGCTTGCGGGGGCCACCGGCCAACCAGGCGGGTACAAACCTCCAGGCAGCACCGTAGAGCCGCCGCTTGCGGAGTAGAAAAGCGGCTGGGTGGAAGAGGCGGAGGGAGGTGGGACCCTGACTGAGGGGAGGAGGAGTCCGGCCCGATTGGCAGCCGTTCCCACCAACCCGCAGCGAGAGTGGAGAAGCGATGCACGGACTGAGGATAAAGCTTGTTGCAGCCACTCAGGGAGCGGGGAGTCGGGTAGCATCCTCCGGGGCTTCGCTTTCGTTCGGCGGAGGAGGCTGCCTTCTTACCGAGACCCCGTTGGTCAGGAGAGGCTAGCCCAGGCGGGGGAGGGGAGCTCGGTGCTCTGTCCCGGGGTTCTTCGCACAGAGGCGCGTCTGCATGGAACCCTAGTTGTCAGGCAGAGACTGCAGCGCGGCGTGGGCCGCCCGCGCTGCCCAGCCGGGCATCCTCCTGAGAATGGAAGAGGAAGCCGCCGCTGCTGAGGCACACTGTCTCCGGTCTCCGGCGCTCTCCGCCGTCGCTTCCTCCAGGAAGATGAGTAGCTTCCAGCCAAGGAAGGCGAGGGAGAGCCTGAACCACGCATTTCTCTGGGGGCTGCGGCCACTATAACCGTCACTGCCCAGCCTCACCAGCTCCCTGGCCCCTTGGGGCAGCGGGGGGAGCGCGCAGTGGGCTGCAGGAGCCCAATAAGAGTTGAGGGGCTGCCGCAGGCGTCCAGGACAGAGGAGCAGCGGGCACTTTTGGAAGCGCAGGGCAGGTCGCCGCGGCCCCCTTAAAGTTTGCCTTCCCGCTCCTTGGGGCGTCCGGCACGGATCGGAAACTCTTTCCAGCTCGGGACTGCCGCGGGTCGGCGAGTCCCCGGGCTGACCTGAAGGTGCGCGCCCACTCCGCAGAGTAGGAGGGAGGCGCGGACAGAAGCCAGCCGGCCCGCCGAGTTTGGATCCGAGGCTGCACTCCCAGGTGAGCCGGCGCAAAACAAAGAGGGGGTGGCCAGGGGCGGGGGCGGGAGTCGGGGTTCGGAGGGCTCGGGGTGGGCGAGGGTCGGAAGATAGCAGGCGCTGCCCGACTCCCTGGTGCCAACCTCTCCTTCCTCCCCTTGCCCCCTGCCACAGACGCTCCCCGGAGCCGCTGCCATGGGAGATACAGCGCCAGGAGCCGGGGAGCAGCCGCCGCCGCCGCCTGCAGCCTCCGCGACCCTGAGCCGGGGCTCGGGCCCCCGCCGCAGCCGCAGCCGCAGCCGCAGCCACCGCAGCCGGACCGCGTCGTCTCCGCCCAGGGAAAGGCCTCCGCGGGGCCGCCGGGCTGCGCAGCGCCTGGGATGAGCAACAGTTCGGCCCGCGCTCTGCCTCCGGGAAGGAGCCCCTGGCCCCCGGCGGCGGCGCCTCGGCCACCGCTGCTCCAGCTCCGGCCGCTGCCCCCAGGCGCCCCGGCTGCGGGCGGCTTCTCCCTCTTTCTTCCGTGGCCGAGGCGCCTGGGCCGGCGCTGGCCCGCCTCGCCGCTCGGCATGAAGGTGTTCCGCAGGAAAGCGCTGGTCCTGTGCGCCGGCTATGCGCTTCTGCTCCTGCTGACCATGCTCAACCTCCTGGACTATAAGTGGCACAAGGAGCCGCCGCAGCAGTGCCGCGGGGAGCCGCCCCCCGCCCGGCAGCCAGGCTCGCCCGCGCGCCCCGACCTCCGCTCCCTGTACCGCGCGCCCGCAGCCGCGCCGGCCCCGGGCAGCGCGGGACCCGGCCCGGGGGGCGGCGGCAACAGCAGCGGCCCCGGTGCCAGTTCGGGCCCTGGTGTGGGCCCCAGCAAGCGCCAGCTGGTCTACGTGTTCACCACGTGGCGCTCGGGCTCGTCCTTTTTCGGGGAGCTCTTCAACCAGAACCCCGAGGTGTTCTTCCTCTACGAGCCCGTGTGGCACGTGTGGCAGAAGCTGTACCCCGGCGACGCGGTGTCCCTGCAGGGCGCGGCGCGGGACATGCTGAGCGCCCTCTATCGCTGCGACCTCTCCGTCTTCCAGCTGTACAGCCCCGCGGGCAGCGGGGGGCGCAACCTGACGACGCTAGGCATCTTCGGGGCCGCCACCAACAAGGTGGTTTGCTCGTCGCCCCTGTGCCCGGCCTACCGCAAGGAGGTGGTGGGGCTGGTGGACGACCGCGTGTGCAAAAAGTGCCCGCCCCAGCGGCTGGCACGCTTCGAGGAAGAGTGCCGCAAGTACCGCACCCTCGTCATCAAGGGAGTGCGGGTCTTCGACGTGGCCGTGCTGGCCCCGCTGCTGAGGGACCCGGCCCTGGATCTCAAGGTCATCCACCTGGTGCGGGATCCTCGGGCCGTGGCCAGCTCCCGCATCCGCTCCCGCCACGGACTCATTCGGGAGAGCCTGCAGGTGGTGCGCAGCCGGGACCCGCGGGCGCACCGCATGCCCTTTCTCGAGGCGGCGGGGCACAAGCTGGGTGGGAAGAAGGAGGGGCTGGGGAGCGGCCCAGCTGACTACCACGCCCTGGGGGCTATGGAAGTCATCTGCAACAGCATGGCCAAGACCCTGCAGACGGCTCTGCAGCCCCCCGACTGGCTGCGGGGCCACTACTTGGTTGTGCGCTATGAGGACCTCGTGGGGGACCCGGTCAAGACGCTGCGGAGAGTGTACGACTTCGTGGGCCTCCTGGTGAGCCCGGAGATGGAGCAGTTTGCCTTGAACATGACCAGCGGCTCGGGCTCCTCCTCTAAGCCCTTCGTGGTGTCCGCTCGCAATGCCACCCAGGCGGCAAACGCCTGGAGGGCCGCCCTCACCTTCCAGCAGATCAAGCAGGTGGAGGAGTTCTGCTACCAGCCCATGGCGGTGCTGGGCTACGAGAGGGTCAACAGCCCCGAGGAGGTGAAAGACCTCAGCAAGACTCTGCTCCGGAAACCCCGGCTCTAAGACAGGGTAGAAGAGGGGAGACAAGACAGGGCTTCTCTCCTACGCAGAGAACCGGCCCCTCATCCCGCACCCCCCCCCCCCCCCCCCGCGCCCCCGGCCCCGACCTCCTCAAAACACTGTGGACACGGGAGGAGCATGGTGCGTAGTCCAAAGGACAGCCTAAAACCCCAATCGGGAAGACTCTTCTCTCTATATTATATAATATAAATAATTACACTCACACTTGTTATAAATGTTTTGAGTCATGGGGTTTCGAGGAACAGCTATAGCGGGTACATCCCAGAAGAGGCAAGACTTGAAAGAGTTGGCAAGTTTCCCTTCCCCTCCCCTCTCTTCCTTCCTTCCATGCCATCCCCTGCCTCCCCTTCCGTTCGGAAGTGGGATGTTGTTCGAGTTTTCAGCAACCAAAATCTTGTTTACAAACTTTCTGTGGTGTCTGTGGTCATGTAAATGAACAACTTGGATTTTGGAGAGGGAGTGGGGTGGGGTCTTAACCTGGGGAAGTCCAGGAGGGTCTGGAGGCCAGGGGAGAGGCAGAAATCACGGATCCATAAATCTGAAATGAACTTTTGTGGAAAAAGCGGTGGTTCAATGGGATTATTAATAAAGAAAATAATAAATGATATTCATTTTTTAATAACCGTTTTGGTTGCTTTGGAATGATCTGTGTTACTTGTTCAGTGCAGCTGCAAACCACACTTGCTTTCCTGGGTACCTGTCCCACGTGGGAAGCCAGATGGATTGGTGGGGGTGAGGAGGGGGAAAGGCAGCATTTGCTTGACTGACTCTTTCTTGCTCAGAGCTGGGAGTTAGTTTTTTATAAATAAATCAAGGCTTCTGTCAGGTTCCAGTTCCAGCGTTTGTACGCAAATTCAGTAATACTACCCACCCCACCCCATCCTTAAACCCCTAAAAAAAAAAGAGCAAATCAGTGGAAAAGTACAGCTTTTTCCTTCCTGGTTATGAATCTAAGAAGGAGAGTACAAATTCCTGTGATTTCTAAAAGAACCTGCTTTGGGCTATCACAGTGTTAAGATTTAATACCCCAAGGACTTATTTTCTATCTAGAGCTTGGTTCAGAATTTGGTCATTTGATATGATGGATGTGAAAAAAAGGATGTGATTGAAAAACAGAACACAACACGAGATCAGAGCAAAACCTAAAAGTTGGAGTGTTTGGAAACTGCCTGTATATGCATATATACACATATATATATGTATATGTATATATATGTACATATATATATGTGCTTTTTTTTCCTTTGTACCATGGAGGAGGTGTCCACTCTTAGCTGAGGGGTCACTGAGGAGCCTGGATCTGGAGTGTGTTTTTCCCTGGTTTTGACAGTCAACATAATTAGGCACAGGGAAGAAAGCAATGGAGTTGGATCGGAAAAGGATAAAGTTATTCAGCTTTTTCTTTTCCTTCCCATCTAAAGGAGTGTGTGTGCATGAATTTATCATGCATGACTTGTTTTGGTGCCAGTGGGATGTGTTACTTTCTTCACATTTAATCACAAAAAAAAGTATAAATTTGCCAAGGAAATGGTAGGCCACAGAATGAGGCTTTAGTCTGAACTTATTCAGTATTCAGTTTTCATCCTTCCATATTTTAAAATGAAAACATGGCTTAGTCTGTTTGAATTTTAAGAGTCTAGAATTTTACTTGGAGAAAAACATTGTATCTTTTCAGAGGGTAATAATGTAGCTCTTATTCTAACCCTATTTTGGGCTGATATATCCCTGCATAATATCAGGTTATGAAATTTGGCCATGTAATGGAGAAAGCAGACAGATTTGAGATATCTGATGTTAAATATAGTACAACTTCAATATCCTCCTACCCTGATTTCACTGTAATCTATTATGAGACCTCTGGAAGATAGCTTGGGCAGATTCTGTTAACTGTTGAGAATTTCTTTATAGGAAGAAAAAAGATAAAAGGAATAATGTTCTTGTGAAGATATTTATTTTAACACAGGGGTGACTATTAAGTGTATAATTGTAATGATGTGTGGAATCTAATCGTACCATTAAGGATTTCCAGATAAAGAAGCACAAAGGGGGAAATCAGGTATTTTCTCAGAAAGAATAAGAAAAAACAGTTGAGAAAAAAAAAACCCCGATGTAGAGAGAAAACATGATTATTTCTTAATTTGTCCAACAGCTAATGGCTTTATTTTTATTTTGCTAGATTGCATATAGAATGTTTTGATTCTTGATTTTTTATGGAAAGCAGCACCAGTAAATGCATTTGTGAGACTTTTAATTTAAAAACATTTTAAAATTAGATTAGCACATAATAAATAAGATGGATTGATATTTGATGACTGCAGATGACTGCATGATTTTAGGAGGGAATCAAGGGAACATCATTAAAGAGCAAATGCTTTTAATAAAAAAAGAAAGACTTCTCAGAAGCAAATTTTTGTGTTGTGGAGTCAAGGAATCTGACCTTACCATTTGATATACAAAAATTCATGTTTAGTTTTTCTTGAAAAGGATTTCTTCTTTTGAAAAAATATCTGAATCCCAATTATGACATTTCCACCAGGGAAATGGCTAAAAGCTTCAGTTTCATCAAAATACTATTCTAGTAATTTTGCATTTTATAACATCATGGGTACTAAAGTGGTCTATAGAAGACTGTGCCCCTTACTTGCTAAATAACTTTGTAACATAAACATCAATGGTCACCATACACCTCCAATATTTAAAAAAGTTATTTTCTTTTAAA
Organism: Notamacropus eugenii; assembly: GCF_028372415.1. NCBI lineage: Eukaryota > Metazoa > Chordata > Mammalia > Diprotodontia > Macropodidae > Notamacropus > Notamacropus eugenii. The sequence continues at coordinate 331,329,297 of NC_092877.1, forward strand.
AATATAACTTCAATGTTGTTCCCCCCCACCTTGTCTTATAACAGCTACCTTCAGACCTTTCTCTTCCTTATATATTTGTGATTTGAAAAGGTACATTGTCTCTCTTGGAGGTTTGTAGGTAGCTATGGACTAATGAAATGGAGTCTAAAACAATGGAATGGTTGCCTTCAACAAAGATTAAGTCAATCATTTCTAGGACATTCAACTCTCTTGGGGAGGGTTCAAAAAATTAACTGTCCTTAACTTACATTCCTATAGTGCTTCACAGTTAACAAGGCACTTTAACTCCATTTTCTCATTTGATTCTCACAACAGTTTCCTGGAGATAGGAACTACAGGTATTTTAAGCCCCATTCAATAGATGGAGAAACCAAAGTTTAGGAAGTTAAATGATGTGCCTAAGGTAACAACCAGTAATTGTCAGAGACAGATTTTGAACCCATGTTTATTCTGATTCCAGGTATTCTATCTTTCCATGGTTTTGTGGTACTAAAGTGATAGTAAATTCTAATAAAAATACCCATTCTGTTACAATGACTCTGAACTAGATTATTTTTTAAAATTTTTGCTTATTTTTAACATTCATGTAAAAAAATTTTTTTGAGTTCCAAATTCTCTCGCTCCTGCTTCTCCTACACCCATTATGAAGGCAAGCAATATATCAATTTTGAATGTATAGTCATGCAAGACATATTTCCATATCAGCAATGTTGAAAAAAAATACACAAGAAAAAGTAAGAAAAAAAAGAAAATGAAAAAATTCTGTATTCAGAGATCATCAGTTCTCTCCAGAGGTGGATACTCATGTTGGGTTCTTTAGGATGATCTTGGCTCATTGTATTGATCAGAGTAGCTAAGTCTTTCATGGTTGATCAGCATTACAATACTGCTATTATTATGTACAATGTTCTGGTTCTGCTCACTTCAATTGCATCAGTTCATAAAAGTCTTGAAATATATTGTCATAATTTAAAAATCTACTAGAGTAATGTCATTATTGCTTGGTGGAAATGTTTCTTAGTATAAATTATTACCATTATTTTAAAAGTTTTATAGATATAATTTAAAAATTCCATTGTCATTTTTCAAAGACTGTCTGCCTCTGCCTCCTTTCCCCCCTCCCACGCTGGCCCCCTTTCCACAACCATCTTCTGTTAACATATAAGCACATTTAAGCAAAATAATTCAGCACATTGATCAGGACTGGTAATATTTGGTAGATTCTGTACTTCTAATTCATGACCCCAGAGAGTCAGAGCTACCATCAGTATGGTACCATCACAACTGCTCACTGCATTGGTTAGAGATCCTAAATCATTCATTCACGGTTGTTTCTTCACATTTTCGTCATAATTGTTTTCCTAGTTTTGCTTCTTTTTCTCTGCATCAGTTTATATGAATTCTCCTATGTTTCTCTGAATTCTTAAATTTTGTCATTTTTGTGGCACAACAGTATTCAATTTATCATTTTCATTGCTTCCTCACCACCACCACCACCACCACCACCACCACTACCACCACCACCAATGCCGTCATTCCCATCCCCATCACTGACTAACATTTATATGGCATTTTAAGGTTAGCACATCCTCACAACAATACTAAAGTAGGTGCTCTTAAAGATGGGGAAACAGAGAGATTAAACCATTTGCTTAGTCACAGAGTTAAATAAGAGTCTGAGGCAGGATTTGAACTCAAGTCTCTGACTCCAAGTCTAGCTTACTATTTGCTGCAAATTTGTTCAGTAGTTCCTCAAATAGTAGTCACCCAAAGAATTAAGAGTTCTTTGTAACTGCAAAAATATTCGTGTGTGTGTGTGTGCGCATGATATCTATCTATCTCTATCTACATGTATGTGCATGCCTTTGTATACACACAGAGAGAGTTCCTTCACTTTTGTCTTCAAGTTTCTTCGTGTATATACTGGATCAAAGAGTATGCATTGTTTTATGTTTTTTTTTTTGTATAATTCCAAAATAATTTTCCAGAATGACTGGACTAATTAGCAACTCCACCAACAATTCATTAAGTATGTCTTTCTCTATATAGTTCCTCTACTTTTTGTCATTTTCTTAAGTCATCTTTGCCAATCTGTTAGATATGAAGTGAAACATCAGCATTTTCCAAATTTTAATTTCTCTTATTATTAGTAATTTGGAGTGTTTTTCATAGTCCTTGGTGACTTGCATTTCTTCCTTTGAAAACTACTCATATCTTCTGACCACTTATTATTAAGTCCTCCACATTAGAAAGAGCAATGGATTTGAAGCAGCAAGACCTAGGTTTAAGTATAATTCAATTACTACCTAGGCTACCTTGGGCAAATCATTTAACGTCTTCGAATCTTAGTTTTCTTATTTGTAAAGTGAGTGGGATGGACTAAATTATCAATAAGATCATTTCCAGCTCTAAATCCTATGCCCATAGAAAGACATATAATATCTGACAATACTTTTCGAGATTGTAATGAAAGGTCAATCAGAAAATATTAATTAAGAACAAGTGCCCTGGATTCATTACACCATAAGTTGAGAAAAGTTCTTTTCCACGGGGGCTGGTGTAGTAATCCCACTACTGGGTATCAGTAATGTAAGAAGGGAAGGTTTTAGAGGATAGTGCCTTTTTTGTGTCTTGTATCTAGTTCCTAATTCACTAGCACAGTAGGTACTTAATAAATATTTATTAATAGTTAAATTATTGGCAGCAAGGGGGTGGAGCAAAGCCAGAATGAAATATCCAGCACACCACAATATTAGCAGGAGAACATTTTGTGGTATCGGAATATTCTCAATAAAATAGATTGTCATCAACTGGGAAAGAGCTAAACAAATGGTAGTATCTGAGTGTAATGGAATATTACTATGCCTGATGAGGAATGCAGAGAAACCAGGGAAGATTTATATGAACTGATACAGAGTGAAGTTAGAGCCAGGAAAACAATTATATGTAATTTACGGCAATGTAAGTGGAAAGAACAAGAAAATGAAATGGAAACGTGTGTAGTTTGAGTGACCAAGGTTGGTCCCAGAGAAGGGTAGAGAAAATGAATCTCACTTCATTGCAGAAGTAAGGGATGTGGGTATAGAATATGCCATATACTTTATGACATAGCTAGGGTGTTGATGTCACTAAATTGTGTTTCCCCCTCTCTTTTAAAATCTTTATTGTAAGGGATAACTTTCTGGGAGGGCATGTTGGGAAGAGAGTTATGTTCAGAAATGAACAGATGCAAAAACAAGGTATTAACATATAAAGCAAAAAATATATAAAGTATTTTTTGAAAAAAAATTAGGAATATAAGAAAGTTCTAGAAATGGGGGCCATTTGTATGAACTGCTGCATCATAAAATAAGCAGAACCTAAAAAACAATGTATATGTAACTAAAGGACTGTGAATGAAAAGATCCATACAACAAAGCTAGACTCTGAGACATCGAAAAACCAGTGATGGTCCTGGGAAATAGAGAATGAAATATATATTCCTCTTCATGGCAGAAAGGTAAGGGTACTATTGTGGTAGAATCTTATATACATTGTGAGATCAGTCACTCCACCTGGTGATTTCACTTACTCATCTTTCTTTATTACAAGGGTGGGTTCTATTGGGGGTGGAAATGTGGCAAGGAGTCTTTTTTCCAGAAATAACCATAATGGAAAGATAAAATATATTTTAAATATTTAGGGGTTGAGATGTAATCTTCTGGCAATGAAATTACCTGCATGAGTTCTAGGTGTTCCTGTACCTGGGTTGATACTATTACTGCTACTAATAAATTGTATGACTTTGGTCAAGTCAGTTCCTCTCTCTAAGCCTCAGTTTTCCCATCTGTAAAATGAGGGGGCTAGAATGGATGTCCCAAAAGTTGTTTTCAAGTCTGGAAAGAGATTATATAAATTTTCCACAGAGGAAACTTGATTTTAAAGGTTTTCTCAAGGGCATTAAGTCCAAGAGTAATTAAACTGGAAAGTGTACCCACACAGAGAACTCTATCCAAACCAAGCCTACAGAGCCAACAATGTGCCTTCGACATTTGTTTATGACTTTTGATGTTGTAAATGAACTCATCAGTCATGAGAGAGGAGGACAGTGACCTGGGATGGAGCCAAAAGAGGAGTGGACACTTCACATGGAGCCTGGTGTGTTGTATATACTGAGCAAGGTGAAGGTCTGGGCCACTATATCTCCATCCTGACCCCTGGCAGCCCAGTCCTGAGTTTCTGTGGAACACAGTATCTACTGTTGCCAAGTGAGCTGTTGTTGTTTCGTGACTAACTGAGGTTCAGGAGAGACCATTAAATTAATGTTCTCTGGGCGATGAAGTTAAGACTATTTGCAAAATTCAGTCTGTAGACATGACTTCAAAATAACAAAAAAGTGAGAAAAAATTACTTTTCTATTGTTACTACAGACTTAAAAAGTAAAGGTAGCATTACTTCTGCCTTGTTGGATGGTGTGGTACAGATTGTAGCTCCAGATCTTAGCCCAGCAATCCTGTTTAGTACATTTTTAGGCCTCATAAGATGAAGCTGTCAGTTATAAAAGATGATATGACAGTTGTATGATGGGAACCAGTGTTGCCCATAGAACAAGTTCAAAGTGACAAACACAATTTTAGGAATGACTTTCTATTTGTGACTGGGGCAGGGTGTGTCTTCAGAGGGTAAGTGGCTGGTCTACTAATCCTCTGTGCCGTCAACCTGCAAGAAAAGGCTTTGCATATCTGTCAAAGATCAGAGCTAAGGAAAAAAATTATTAAAAATTTTTTTCCTTTTCCAAGACTATTTACTCCTACTTTTTACAGTCAGGCACACTATTTGGCTACAAGGTTCTGGTACAAGTGTTTAATAATTAAGCTTATGCCACTTGACTTTTATTACATCTTATGTAATTCTTCACACTCTTAATCATATTCTTCTAGAGAAATTGTTAAATTCTGCATAACAACTCATGCTAGCAAAATGGAAAATGTTATGAGGTGATTTTATATTTTTATGGGGGAAGTGAGGTATTGTATATAAACGTAAGGTGTTTATGGAGTGTTAAGAGACTGTGTCCATACACTCAGGGACAGAATCGGGACATAATGGATTATACAACTTTTTTGGTTGAACTGATTAGTTGGGATCAGATATCCAAAGTGTCACTAGAATGGCTAATACTTCCCAGGAATCACTTCAGCAGGGCAGTGACCACAATTGTCAAGTAGTTGGGCGGTGTAGAATTAGTAATTTTGCCCAGTAGCTACAGTCAGAAAAGTGTCCCATGATGCTTTCACTGCTGGCCACCTCTCTATGCAAATTAAATTAAATTAAAAATCATTAAACACCCATTATGTGCCAGACCCAGATGATAGGTTTTTGGGTTACAAAGACACAAATAAAACCAGTCTCTGACCTGGAGTTTCCATTCAATGAAATCAGAACAAATGAAAACTATTCATATCATCCCATGGTGATTAAAAAAGAAGTTTCTGGGAAGGGAGAGTTGCTTTTTACTCAATGTAATTTTCACATAAATTATATAGGATTTGAGGAAACAGAGACCCAGAGATTCTAAATGATGTGTACCCTAAGGTCACACAGGGAAACTGGAGTGTTTCTGTCTGTAACCCTTAATGACTATGGACAACTCATTTAACCTGATTGAGATGTTGTGTCCTCTTACCTAAAGGTCCACCAAGAAGAATTTCTGTGGGGATCAGATGTAAAAATGCATGTAAAATACTTTATAATCCTTAAAGTTATACTGAAATGTCAGTTTATTGTCTCATTCTTCTCAAATTTTTCCACTGTAACTCATATCGACAATTAATATCAATTTAATACTAATTTAATATTTATTCAGGAATAATAACTTTATCTTTTCCAATGATTTTCAGACAGAAACAGTTTAAGACAATTACCTTGCTGCTATTATTTTATATTTAATGTCCTACAGACCCTTGCACAAATGTATAAAAATGATTTTGTTTTTGTAATTGAATTAATTGTAATTATAATTTGCAATTGTAATTTGCAGTTATATTAAGATGTAACCTCATCTTCTGTAGGCTCACTGAAAGCATATTTAGGACAATTTCAGTGGCAGACCTGATAACAGGAATGATACATGTTTTTAATCCCATTTCCACATGGTCTTGATTTCTTCAAGTGCAAGTCATGTCATTATTTCTCTGATGGCATGGTCTTCTTTGGCAATGAAGGACAAGCACAATCCTGTGAGTAGATGCAGCTGGTTGAATGGGGACTCAGCTAGCTGGGTAACTCAACTCCTCCTCCTCTCCTGTCAGCCTTCCCCTCCCCTTCTCCTCTCCAAAGGACGGTAAATTTGGATGGCCAAAAGATGCCCAGTTGACTTGAGTTTTACTGGCCCCTTCCCTTCCCTTCCCTTCCTTTCCCTTCCCTTCCCTTCCCTTCCCTTCCCTTCCCTTCCCTCTCCCCTCCCCTCCCCTTCCCTTCCCTTCCCTCCCCTCCCCTCCCCTCCCCTCCCCTTCCCCTCCCCTTCCCTTCCTTCTCCTGTTCTGTCCTGTCCTGTCCTGTCCTGTCCTCTCCTCAAACCTTAAACCTACTACACTCTGAAACTGGGATGCCAATGGCCCCTGCCTAAGGGCTCCTCTTGACCCTCCTAACTTTACAGTGATTATCAATAGTAACTGTTGTTGTTTCCCACCAAGCCTGATGTCTGTCTCTTTCTTGGCCTCATTAAAGGGGCCATGCCCTAGCTACTTCTTAAACAGGCCTATTCAGTGAATGGGCATTGCCTCACCCTAAGGGAGTACCTGCAAAGACCTTGGCCTAAAGGGCTCAAAGTCTCCCAGTGCATCCTGGGTCATCTCCAGTCATCCTGAGGAATATCTGGTCACTGTTTCAGATGGCTCTGCAGGAGAAGTGAGGCTGGTGACCTGCACAGTCCTCCCTCACTCAAAACAAAGTCAAGCGCAAGCCATGTCATCATGTCTCTGATGGTATGGTCTTCTTTGGCAACGAAGGATAAACACAATTCAGCTCTATAATCTGAAAGACTTTTATTTCATGTAACTTGGAGATTATGACTATTTGGTCTGATGACAACTATTAAAAGCATTGTTCTTAAATTTTCATAAATCAGTGTTATATCTGGTTAATTGTAGGCAACAGCTCTCTCTGTGATAATGATTTAATTCCAGTACAATGTCATTGTGGTTGAATTCTCAGACATTTTGAGGTCTGTATTTATAGAAGGGTGATTTATTGTCTTATAGTTTAGGAAAGATAGTGAACTTCTGATGTGTAATTCTGGTCACTAGGTCATGTATTGTTAGGTATTTGGTAGATGCTAATTGTTTTGCAATCTCTAGGCATAGATTCTGCCATTTCCTTACCTAGTATTAGTATACCATGCTGGTGAGTGGGGCATTATTCCACATTCATGTCTCTTGCTTTTTCTTCTTAGATTATATTCTGTGGGATATTTGGGAAGTTGCTGGATGCGGCCATACTAATTATTAATCTATATTTCTATGCCTTTGTGAAGGGCTAGTCACCTGCTCTCACTTGCTCTGACCTGTATGTGGACTCAGTTTTCCCATTTCATCCTCTCACTCATGGCTTTCTCTTTAGTTACCTCCTCATCTCCTCCTCTATGGAGGAATGTTTTTTCTTTCAAACTAGCTTAGGAAAGTCAAGGGAAAGGAGAAGTGACTCAAGCATCATCTCTCAAACCAGTCACAATCTCCCACAACCAAAGCTAACACACTTAAGATTTGTGTCTATTTTTTCTCAATGTTTTGGGAAGTTAAAAAAATGAATAAAACAATTATCTGTTATGTAGTTTGAGTCTTGTAGCCAGAAAATTGCCCTGATGGCTATGTGCTGCTGCTGTACAATTGAGCTCTCCCTCTCTTTCTCTCTTACTCCATCTCTTTGTCTCTGTATCTCTGTTTCTTTGCCTCCGTCTGTCTCTGCCTTTCCCATTCCCCTAACTTGCTGTTTGGTGGGCTGCTCCCCCAGGCCAGTGTCTGCTCTGCATTCTCTCCCATGCTCACCTCTGGGTTCCCTGGTGCTGCTGGCTTTTTTGTTGATAGCTCCATTTCCTCTCCTGCTTACACCCTTAATGCATTTTTGTTGATTATGTGATTGGGGTGAGCTGCTTGCCCACTTCCCCACTGGGGCTGTGATGTCCAGCCTTCCTTTCCCTAAGGATATGAGGTATATTTCTCAGTCACCATCTGGTCACAGTCCCTTACAGAGTTAAGACAGTTCCTCAAGAGGACTAGAAGGTGGGTAGGGGGAGTTTCTGCTTGTCCTGGGACATTCACATATTTACACTGATCAATAAGTCTAGGCTCCTTAAGGATAATCCTTTTGTAATTCTGTAATTTCTGGTGGTTCTGACCTTATACTAGATTAACATTATAAGCCCCTCCATTTCTATAAACAAATCCCCCAGGACTCAATAATTTACTCAATGCTTTATGGTCAACATGTTGTGGATTGGTTTCATGTGGTTGTTGCCCATGGAGAGCCTTTTGATACTAATCTTGAATCGCCACTAACACCACCACCACCACCACCACCACTACTACTACTACCACCATCACCACTGCTACTACCACCACTATTACCCCCCCCACCACAATCACCACCACTATCTTCATCGTCATCATCCTCACCCTCCTCATCACGTCACATCACATTACCACCACCATTGTCATCATCATCATCATCATCACTTGGCAGCTCTGGGATTTGAATTCATGTTCCTGGACTCCAAATTTATTGTAGTTGCCCCATATTAAAGCTAGTAAATTCTGGGACAGATGCCTTGCTCTTGTCCAGCCAATGCTGAGTCATCATTAGGTATAAGAGCCAAGAGTTTGCATCCTTATTGGAGCCTATCTCTTGGAGTTCCTGTATCAGGGATCAGTTTAACAAAGTCAGGCAAGGCTTGATTTTCTTGATCAAGGTCAAATGGGGAGTCACTTTCTGATCCATCCTGGCAGAAGTGTGGGGAGAATGAGACCACAGAGTGTCCTTTTATTTCTGTTACTGGGGCCCTGATTGTCTGTGACGTCATTGCCCCTTTGTTAGAGCTGCTGTAAGACTCTGCCTCTCCCTGGGGAAAATAGAGGAGAGAAAGAACACTGCATACTTGGAAAACCAGAATGTCAAATGCCAAGAAGTTTAAGCCGTAAGAATGCTGCATCAGATGGGAGATGTGTGCATCGGGCATGGCTGGGTCACCGATCCAGCTATCTCTCTTTCTATCACAGGTAGGATATGGCTCATTGGTCTATGGGAAAGAGGCCATAGCAGTTTGTTGAACAAATAGCTACAGAAGAAGGCTCATAAGGCAAGAGGCATATTTTCAAAAGTGAGTTCATACTTAGGATTGTTACATTTAGCAATTTGACATGCGTCATAGAGGAGTGCACGAGAAAAAAGCAAGAGACATTCACATGGAATTAAGCCCAGAAAGGAGCCTCTGAAGGACTCATGTGCCCTCTTCCCCATTAATGTTTAAAAAGGGAAATCCTGTTAAAGGAACAGAAATAAACAGCTAATGGTTGGAGACTAGAAGAGCTGGATACAGAGGTTCCAGGTGAATTGCACATTCAAACAAAAAAGGATGAAATCTTAAGGGGACTAATGAGAAAATTCATAAATAATGATGACCTTCATAATACCTCGTGTTTCTAGAGCACTTGAAGGTCTTTAAAGTACTTTCCCCACAGCAGCCCTGGGAGGTAGGTATGAGGATGAAAAAGTGTATGGATGAATTTTTGACATGAGGAAAGGGTCTGGAGTAGAAAATCTCCTTTGCTTTCAGGCTAGAAACCATTTTAAGAAGCAGGATGTATAAAAGGAGAATATTTAAAGAAAAAGAAACTGGGTTCAAATCCTAGTTTTGCCATGTAATCTTGAAGATGTCATTTCCCCCTTTTTTCTTTTCCTTCCTTTTCTGTGCAATGGAGTCCTGCACTCTAGAAGAGCTCTCAGCTTCCTTCCCTGTATACCAATCCAGGGTTCTATCAAGTGCCTCCCATGTGTGGGGGCTGGGGGTAGTTATCGCTCAAGTCTCTAGGGCTTAAAAACCTCCCCAGATAATTAAATAGTCACGGGATCACAGAAGATCAGCACTAGAAAGGGTCTTTGAAATTATCTAGTCCAACCTTTTCTTCTTACAAGTTAGGAAAATGATGCTTAGGGCAGTCAAATGATCTACCTTGGGCCACATGGTAAGGCAGTGATGGCACCAGGTATTTTGGGATTCAGTCCAGGCTGCTTTCCAATGAAAGTATTTATTTTCTTCTTTTTTTGGTTCAGATCTCTGATGTCATCAGTATAGAAGTCAACTTATCTTTATCATCTTATAGAAAGGATTTATAATCATATATATCCAATATCTTTAAGAGTTATAATCTTATATGAAAGACTATAATCTTTATAAGCCTTCAGCTAGAATGAATAATTGTTTCTGAAATAAGTATGTGTGACATGACCCCAAGGCCCATGCTTCCCAAGAAAGCCAATCATAAATCTTGTTTTTAACACAACCAGGTTGACCCTTTGCCCATTATAGCCCAATATTCTCCTGCTTCACCCTTTCCCACCTTCAGTGCCTTGTATTAACCCCTCTAATAATCTGATCATAACTCCCAAATTCCAGGTAGTAGTTGCGTAGGTGCCTGGGAAAATCTACACCTGAACTCCAACATTTCCATCAGAAAAAAAATACCAGAGACCATTGCTCTAGGTCATTGAGAGGGTATATGAGATTATACATGTAAAATATTTTACAGACCTAAAAGTACTATACAAATGTTATTATTATCATTTTAAGTGACTTGTCACATTATCATCCTAAGTGACTTCATCCAGCTAGTGTGTGTTAGAAGCAAGACTTTGATTCAGGCCAGCCAAGATCCCCTAGCCTGCTCCCTGTTATACCATGCTGCCTTTCAAATAACCTTTTCATTACTTCAGGGGAAGGTTAGATGTAGATGTTGCAACTTTTTGAAAAAGAAAAAAAATACGAGGGGAAGTTGTGCCTTTCCCTCCTGGATTGTGGGCATTCTATTTGTTTATTCTTTGTTTCAGGACTTTTATTTTACTATGTGCGCTTGGTGCTGCTGCCTGCAGAATATATGTGGTTCCTGGCCCAAAGCTTGGCATCTGAGTCTAGAGTCAATTATTGTAGTGTTTACCTCTCCATTCTCTTCTTCCTATCTCCCAGAGAAGTTGTTCTGAGGTATCTTGTTCAGCACTTCATCACCAGGCTCTATCAGCTGGAGGAGGTGGGAAGTCAGGCTGGGAAGTGGGAAGGGAAGAGGGGCTGGTTGCTCCCTTTATTTCCAGATAGCTGTTCTGCTCAGAACAAGTACTAGAAAGAACAGGGGGTGATAAAGCTGTAAAAGAGAAGTTACAGGCAGACTGTGGAAGGCTAAAGAACCTGGGTTATATTTGGGGAGAATCTGCAGAGAAATATAAAGCTTTTGAGTGGGAGAATGGCATAATCAGAGCTGTATATTAAGAAATAAGTTAAATCTAACAGACATTTACTATGTTTGTTACAATGCACCAGGGAAATAAAGATGAACAATAGTATAGTTTTTAGGGGGTGCAGTGAGTAGTGTCAAGATCCAGGAAGACTTAAGTTCCAATGTGACCTCAGATGTTTATTACCCATGTCACCCTTGGCAAGTTGCTTGCCTCTGTCTGCCTCAGTTTCTTCCTCTGTGAAACAGGAATAAAAATGGCTCCTACCTCTCAGGATTGTTGTGAAGATAAAATGTGGTGATATTTGTAAAATGCTTTGAAAACCTCAAAGCACTTTGCAAATGCTAAATATTTCTGCTCTCTAGAAACTTCCAATCTATTTGGGGAGGTAGTTATGTACACACATTAACAGGTAGGTTGGGAGGGGAAAGGAGAGATTAAGACAAAATGCTTTTGGAAAAATTTAGGTAATGAAGGCCTGAACTGCTGTAGCACTGGGGGCTGGAAAGAAGACTGGGGGAGAGATTGCAGAGGTAGCTTAGGTGGAACTTGATAAGTGATTGGATGGAGGATAAAGGAAGGAGGAGTCAGGGAGAAATGAATGAATGAATACATGAAAAACCATTTATTAATTTCTTACTGTGTTCCCAGTGCTAGAGGTACAACTGGAAAACCAAGACAGCTCTGCTGCTGAGAGCTCTTATTCTAATACGGTAGAGACAATACATACAGATTTCATTTACAAGTCATGTGGAAAGGTCTCATGATTCTCAGGGTGCAGCAGCAAAGCAGACTTTAATGTTAGGTCTGCTGATAAAACCATGTATATTTACTTCTTCTGGTGAGATTGCCAAAGATTTGTTGATGAGAACTTTCTTCTCTGAATCTTCATGGCTGGGGTAGAAGACCAGGGTGTAGAGCTCACAGAAGCAGTTGCCAGGTCTTATGTTCACAAAGATGGATTCTCTAGATAATGGTTTTGGGGGTTGGGCTGGAAGCATAGCACCATTGCTCCTCGGGCTCTTGGTCCTGGGGTGTTTCCATCAGAGTCTGAGGGGGTGGATGGTTTGATGTGTTGACATGTGCCTCCTCTTTCTTTCGCCATGCCTTACTGATTCAGCTAGGCTGCTTGCCTATCTTGGGGGTGTCTGTTGATTGGCAATCAGAGGGAAGGGTTGACTCCCTTTATACAGAAGTCAGTTGCTCCTCTGGATGGTCTGGTGGTAGTAGGGTACTGGTATTCCTAGAGCTCTTGGGCTTACCTGCCTATTAACGATTGAGAGTTCAAGCCCAGATGTCTAGGAGAATGTTGATAGAAGCAGAGAAATCAGGAAGAGGATCTAATTTGAGGAGGAAAAGAATAAGGTCAGCTTTGAGCTGAGTTTAACGTGGCAGAGCATCCAGGGAGGGATAGGAAGAGGATTCTGGGATTAGAGCTGGTGAGGGTTTTAGTGACTACCTAATCCAACTTTGAGTTTGTCAAATAAGGAAGTTGAGGCCCAGAGAAGTGAAGTGATTTACCTACGATTATACATAGAAATATGACTTCCTTGTGAACAATGGAGACCATTTATCCTTCCAACTGTATGTGTCAGAATGCCTTCTGGCCCCCATAGCCTGATCTGTCAGGAATTGTTCTTCTGTCAGTCAGAGTCTCGTGTGCCCTTCAGCATGGCAGCAAACAGCCTGTCTGCCAAATGGCCTTGGGCTCCGGTAGTACACCCAGGCTGTCAAGTGACCCACTGTTTGGACAGGCTCTTGGCCAGAGGCACATCTTGGGCTCCCCCTTTCAGCAGCAGATGGCCAGAAGAAAGTGTATGTATCTTCTTGGAATGAAGGTAATCTGTCCTCTGCTGACATAGGTGAGACCCCCAATTCCCTTTCTGTGAACTGTCTGAATGACTAGCTGACCAAAAGATAAGCTTCCATCTGGGCACTTTGACTCAAAAAATAAAACAAAAATTTAAAAATGATTTGCACGTGGCTTTTTAGGAGCCCCCTTACTGGTTACAGTACATTTCCCACTTCTTTTGACCTGATGTTGGGCAGCCTTAAGATATGAGCAGGTTTCTGGCCAGGCTATCAGCTAGGATCTATGAAAATTCTAATGAGCTTGTTATTTGGTCAGGGTTGCTTTGTGTTGAGTGTGAGACCCTTTCCTTTAGCCAAATCAAGATCCTCAACGTCCTCACACATGCAAGGGAGGCTAAAGGTTGTCTAGTCTGACTCCTTTGTTTTACAGATGAGGAAACAGACCACAGTGGTAAAGTTGCTTGAGTAGGGTCATTCATTGAGTAAATAGCAGATCTGTGATCTGAACTCAGGTTTTCCAACTTTCCACTATTACTTCATCCCTGTCTCTGTCCCTTCACTCATTCAATTCTCTCTCCAATTCCACTTGGACTGTCTCTTACTTAAACCAGCTTAAACTGACCTTCTACCTATTTGACCTCTGGCAAGTGACCTAATCAATCAATAAGCTCTTATTAAGTACCTCCAATGTGCCAGGCACTATGCTGAGCTAAACTCTGGCAACACAAATACAGAGAATGAAATTATCCCTGTTCACAAGGAGCTTACACAGAATGGTCAAATACCTATAAAAATGTAGAAATACAAAATGAATAAATATGTACATACACAAAGCAGTTAAATACAAGGCAGTTTGGGAGTGAGGCTGCCATCAGTTGGGGGAGGGGATGGGAAAAAGCTTCATGCAGAAAGGTGATGCCTGAATGACATCTAGAAGAAAGGAAAGTCTTTGGGATGGAGGTAAGGAGAAAAGTCAGTGCAAAGGATGGAGCTGGATGATGCAAGGCTGCATGTGAGTTATGGAGAAGAGGCCAGTGTGGCTAGATCTCAGAGTGTGGGAGGAAGAGTAATGTCCAATGAGGATGGAAAGCTAGGTTGTGTAGGGTTTTACTAATTAAGCAGAGAACTTTACATTTTATCTAAAAGGAGATTCCTTACTTGTAAAATGAGGATGTTTGACCAGAACAGAGGTGTGGTATATGACACTCTCAGGACTGCATGCTGAGGCGTGAACCAGATTAAAATGTAGTTCCCATCTGATTTTCATGTGTTCATAAAAATACAAATGTAATTTTCTAAGTCAACCGCATTGATATATGGCCCTCAAGGATGATTATGCATGGTTTAGTGCTCCCATTTTGATCTGAGTTTGACACCACTGGACCAGATAACCTCTGAGGTTCCTTCCAATTCTGCATCTATTATTTTATAATCCTTTGATGACCTACAGGTGGATCTTTGGGGAGTTCATTTAACTGCCCTGGGTCTCAGTTTCCTGGTTTCTGAGGCTCCTTCTAATTCTAGATCTAGACTCCTATGTCTGAGGATGTTTTCCCTGACTATTGTAGCCCTTGATGAACTTCTCTTATAGTATATATTGAACAATTTAGTTCTTGATATATACTATTCTATAGGAGTGATGACTGGACTTATGATTTCACTGGTGAGAGAACTCCCTCTACCAGTGCAGGTCACTCCTTGTTCTGCGACATATAGAAAGTTGCCTTAGATCACCAGGAGGTTATTTTCCTAGCATCACATAGGCAGTAGGGTAAGTAGCAGCATTTGAATTCAGGTCTTCCAGCTTCCTACTCTCCTTTTTCTTCTTAAATTGTTTCGTGCATATTAATATTGTTATCTCCTCTACTCGCCTGTGAGTTACTAGGTCCCACAAGTTTTGTGCCTCCATAATAGGGGTCCAGTCAAGGGCTTGCTGACTATTGACTTGATTAAGCTGACAATATCAATCACCACAAGCCGTGTGGGACAGGGTTAGCTGAAGAAGCCACTGCAAGACCAGCCGGTCATTGTCTCCATCCTGAGCACTCCTTTGATTTGGGACTGAAGCCCTTTCCAAAGTTTCTCTTGCTATTTGCTGCCCTATTGGTGATGTGCTTGGCCTGAAGACCTTGATCAAAAACAGCAGTTCCATCTCCAGGTGCTACATGCTGGGCTTCTCTTCCCAGCCACCCACAGGGATGCCTTATTGCCATGTGGAGTGGGAGGGGCCACTCAGGAAGCTAAGCACCAAGTCTGGTGCTTGACTGGATTTCCTTTGTAGGCTCAAAGGATGATAGGGTAAATGCTTGAAGGGACCTTAGAGGTCATGACATCCAGTGCCCTTATTTTACAAATATGGAAACTGCAGCCTAGAAAAATGAAATACCTTATCCAAGGTCACACAGTCAGTAGAAAAGCCAGGATTTAAACTTGGGTCAATATCCAAATCTCCCACTTATCCCATTGAGTTCAATTCAATACAGTTGAATTCCATTCTTCTCCCCCTAATCTTTGCACAGTAGAAAAGGTCTTTGATTTGGTGATGGACAACGTAGGTTTGGCTTTTTGCTTCCTTGGAAATCACTTTATCTCTCACCATCTCATTTTCCTCATCTCTAAAATGAAGGTATTGGGGTGAATGACCTCAAAGGTCTGAATCTTCCAGCTCTGAATTGATGACCTTTGTTTTTCTTTCTAGTTATCTTATTCCCATCCATGTCAGCACCATTCTCCTGGTCACTTGGGAGTAACATTGGAGTCATCCTTGACTTTTCTCTCTCTCTCAATTTCCTCATCCATCAATTTCCAAGTCAACCTCTAGACATCAACTGAATTCATTCCTTTTGGTCCCCCTACACAGGTACTACCTTAGATATGCCCCTAAGCACTTTTTAGCAGATTGTTATAGTAATCTCCTAATTGAATCTCTGACTTCTGGATCTACCTCTGGAATTCATCCTCTATGTCCTTGTAAAGATTATCTTTCTAAGACACGGCCACTCTTCTGCCCAAGAAACTGGAGTGGCTTTTTAATGCTACAAAATGCCAACTATTCTGCCAGTCCTTAAAGCCCTCCATAGTATGGCTCTCATCTATCTTTTCCAACATTATTTCATGTTGCTCCTTTTCCCATCCTCAACATTCCTGCTGAACTGGACTATTAGTTGTTTCGGGGACTTGCGGTCCTCTGAGGATTCCAAGAGGTCAGGAATGCACACCCTTTTCAATTCCGCCTCCCTCGGTCCTTATTTTTCTTCCAGGTTCAGCTTGGGTACTAAGCTCTCCATGATTTTCTCTGATCCATATGTGATTATTTGTTCCCTCCTGATTTTGTAATTTCTTATTTGGGAAAATATTATGTTCCCCTTGAATAATATAAGTTCTTTAAGGATAAGGCATTTGTCATTTTTGTCTTCATATTCATAAGATCACAGATGTGGAGCTGGATGGACCTTTAGAGCCACCTCTCTCATTTTACAAATGAGGAAACTGAGTCACAAAGAGGTTAAGTGACTTGCCTAGGGTCATACAGCTAGTAAATGAACCCTAGTCTTTCTAACTCCAACTCCAGTCCTCTATACCTCATGCTAGGCAGACTCCACCATTGCGCCTTGTACGTAGTAGGCATTTTATAAATTTTGGTGGATTCCTTGAATCCCATAACATTTATGAACTGTCCATGGAGTTCAGGGCCTTGTGCTAGGTACTGGGTGCCACCTTGATGGCAGCTTGTCACTCTCTCAAAGGGCATACATTGGTTTCCGTGTGAACAGGATGACAAACTACTTTTTTCTTTTCATTTTGAGGAAGCTTTGAAAGGCCAACAGTCTGAAAAACATTAACTGCCATACTGAGAAGTGACTTCTTACAGGATGTCAGTCAGTAGGCTGGACTATGGAATTGGACTTTCAGTAATTTGGAGTGATTAAGAAAAGTACCCGGGCCTCTCTCACTCTGCTTTTGGAAACAGGTCTTTGTAAGTAACAAAAGAGATGACTCATGTTCCTGTGTCTTAAGTTGTTTTTAGATGGTGAGAAAGTTGAGTTTGCCAGACAAAAACTTTATATAAGGAAATGAGTAGCTTTTCCAAAACAAATCAAGAAAAGTGGATCTTTGTTTTAAAATGGATTTCAACAGATAGCTGACTCTGAAGAGAGGACACCCCTAACAGCCTGAAGGTAAATCTCTCACCTTGAAAGCATTTTGGGGGCTAAGTTTTTTCTGAAAGAACTTTATATCTATAAGAAATATACTTTTTCTTTAGAAAGAGGGAAAGTTACAACTAATGGCATTCCAGTGGTCTTATTTTTCTACTTGCATGTCCATTTCAAACAAGTTCAGAACCTAGGAAAGCTTTTGGTTACTTGACAAGAAGGAAAGAAGTCTTGCAAAGGTCATATTGTCATGAGTTCTTTTCCTTGTTCACCTGTGAGCAGCTGCTCCTTGGAAATCTTTGTTCTACCTCATTGCAGTTTTTTGGGGGCCATTTCTAATAGTCTTATGAGAAGAGCACAAGACTTTTTTTTTTACTTGAACCAGGCATTCTTCTTCTTTTCCCTCTTTTTGATCCAGAGCTGTAATTTCATTGGTATAGAAGGAACTTCTGGTGTGGAATTTCCTACCATTGATGCAGATCTGTAATTTACAAGAAACTTAGTCTCAGAGAGTTGCCTGGAGGCACTGAGAGAATTAAATGACCTGCCCTGGGTTACACTGTTAGCATATGTTAGAGCTTTCTGAACCCAAGTCTAGCCCTGACTCCAAAGCTGGTTCTCCATTCACTTTACAGAAGTGTCAAACTTATGGCAAGTGTAAGACCTAGATTCAAATGTATTTGGGAAATGCGTAACAAAATAAATTAAAATACAATACAACATAGATAATGATAATTTGTGGTTTTCTAAGTCAATATATGGCAAGTAGGGAAATGTTTTCTATTGAGTTGGACACCATTGCTTTGGAACACTGCCTCTCCCATGAATCAGTACAATCATTTTGGAAAAAGCAATCTGAAATTATGAAAATGAAGGGACTAAAATATGCATAGCCTTTAACACAGAAATTCCACTACTAGGCTTATATCCCAAGGAAGCCATGGATAAGAAGAAAGTCTCCATATGCACCAGAGGAACAACATTTTCTGTGACAACAATGACCTGGAAAGAAGGCAGGTGCCTATTGATTGGGGAATCACTAAATGAATTGTGGTACACAGATGAATGAAACATGACTGTGATGTAAGAAATGATGAATATGATGACTACATCAAAGGCATCGAAAGATTTACATAATCTGATGCAGAAGAGAGTAAACAAAACTAAGACAATAGCAATGATTTCAACAACTAAGAAAGAGCATAATCAGAAGTGAATGTTGTAAAATTCCAAGCATGACTTAAAAGACACGATATGAGAAGTCACTCCCACTACTCTCCGTTACAGAGCTGGAAGGTCTCCAGCTGTGGTACATTGTATTTTTTTTTTTTTGGATGTATTGACCAATATAGTTGATTCTTTTCCTCATTTTTTTTCCCTCTAGAAATATTTGTTATATGGAATGGCTATCTAGCAGAGTATACTTGGAGAAATTCTAGATGTAAAAAACAAAAGATAATCAGTAAAACTTCTTTTAAAAAATTGCTGTCCTTCACATTATTCATTTTTTTCTTTTGTCTAGTCATGTAATGGCATTGGTGTAGGGAGCTTCCTAGTGAGGAAACTCCTACCAACACTCAGTAATTGTTGGACAACCTATGATCTTAGTTGCTAGGGGTAAAATGATTTTAAGTGACTTCTTCTGGGGTCACATTGTGATTTCATGTCTGAGGTGAGACTTGAACCCAGGTCACATCACATTGCCTTCTCTTGTTATCCATACTTTGGTTTGATTCAGGTTTACTGGCAGTGTTCTTCTGTCCAGTTATCTGAAGAAATAGTGATGTTGAAGTGCCAAAGTTGGGGATGGAGGGGCAACTGGTCCCCCCGCACCCCAGATTCCACCAACTGGTGCTTCTCAAGCATTAGCTGTGGTCACTTCCCCGCCCCTCCTCCCAAACCCAAGTTTTCTGAGAGAAGCCACCAGGAGTTTCTTTTAATTCTTCTATCCAGCATCATACCAACCTTTGGTGATTTTCCACCAGTCACTCTGAAGGATTCAGTTAACCTTTATGAATCACTCTAGCTCCTTCTCTTGGGAAGGGGTGGATGGCAGTGGCAGACTTTTGCTCTTAACTCTTGGATTTCCACTTTTCGTAATTCTTTCAATCTTGCTTGATTAAAGACCCTAGAGACCTTTGAATTGTCTTGGTTCAGCCCCCATTTCCCATTTCCCTTTTCCTCTGCCCTGTAACTGGATGCATTGGTTAATCAGTCAATCTAGTAACCAAAACGTTTATTAAGTGCTACTATGTGTCAAGTGCTTTTCTGGGCCTGGGGATACAAAATAAAAATAAGCTTCCTTGTTTGCAATGAATTTACTCAGGAGAGAACAAGTATGTATGTAGATATAAACAAAATATTAAAAAAAAAAAGCATTTTTGGGGGGAGGTGGGGAAGAACTGGCAGCTGGGAGAAAGACTTTCTGTACAAAGTGGTACTTATGATGAGTCTTGCAGGAAAATAGGAATTCTCATAGGTATTGGGAGAAAGGAATGAATTCTAGACATAGGAGACAGCCAGAGTGCTAGGACCCAGAGACAGGAAATGGAGTTCCATTTATGAGGAATGTTAAGGAAAGCCAGTTTTCTGTATTGTAGAGATGGGAATATTATGTACTAAACCTGGAAAGGTAGGTTGGGACTGATGGGGTTCTTGGGTGCCTGTGTTTGGACCCCAATTCTAAAATCACATTTCTTTCTAAAAATCATATTTCTCCCTAACCTCAAAACACTATCCCAGGTAGTTTCTCCCCAGCCCAAGAATAGCCTGCCCCAGCAAAAACCATTTTTTCTCTTCCTGCTACAGCAGCCAGCTGCACCTATAGAATTTGTTAATTTGAACCAGCTGTGTCCTGGCTGAACTGGCTGTGTACTGGGTCATAACGACATTTACTACTCACTGACCAATCACATGTATCCTAGGCTTAGACATACATATACTCCTTTATATTTATTTTGTCTAACAAGACGCTGATGAGAGCAGCCTGGTATTCCTTCGTCAGTCCTGACCTTTAGTTGACTTAGTGCCCTTTCAGGCTCATAACCACACCTCCAGGTAGGCCCCTGCCTTGGGCTATTTCTCAGTGAACTCTGGGTAAAATACCTGGGCAGTAGATACCAAAAGTGCATGAACTAACCACTCCTTAATGACTCCCAATCCAAACTAAAATCACCTAGTCATCACACTTGGCACATGTCTTACTGTAGAATATCCTATATAAACTTTAACTGTACTCTTCTAAGGTTGCAGATTCCCTCATAACTCTTGCCCACTGAAAAGCATAATAAATCTTTACCACCTTGATCTCAACAATGCTTGAGTATGTGAAATTCTTTTCTAGATGGCACATGTAGGGAACTCCAGTCCTGGGGTTTCTTTATCGTTCCTCTACCTCTCCTGACCCTCATCATGACCAAGTTGTAAAGGGATATAAATGCTGACCCGAAGATTTTATTTGATCCTAGAGGTAATAGGGAGCCACTGGTTTTTACTGAGAAGGGGAGTGACACCACCAAACCTGCACTTTGGGAGAAAACCCAGTGGCAACTGCATAGAGTATGGGTTGGAGTGGGCAGAAACTTTTGTCAGTGAGACCTATTAGGAAGCAATTGTGATAATTCAGGTAAGAAGTGGCGAGTCTTTGAACTAAAGCAGTGAGTTTCTGAGTGGAAAGGAACGGTGAGATATATGGAGGCAGAAAGAATAAGACCTGGAAACGGATTGGGGTAGGATGAGTGCAGATGAAGAGTAGAGGGTAACATTGAGATTTGGAGCCTGGAGGGATGAATGGCCAGTACATTTGGCCCATGTTCTATGCATATCTATGGGTGGAACTCTGAGAAGAAAAAGGGATATTCAGAAGAGAGGCAGACTTGGGGAGTAAGACAACAAATTCTGTTTGAGTTTGAGATGCCTGTGGGACATCCAGTTAAAAATATACAATAGGCAGTTTGTGATGTGGGACTGGAGCACAGGAAAGGGACTGAGGTTAGATGTGGGCAGCAATTCAATCCTTTATTTATTCCTTGTTCTCCTTCCTCATCTCTGCATATTTCGGAGGGGAAGAATTCATGTTTAGGATTTATATATGAGGGAAGAAATTGTATAGAAATTCAGAAATAATATGGCAGGGTAAAAGGTATAACTTCATATAACAACACCAACTAGAAGATATGCATTATAGTTTTTTAAAGCACTTTCCAAATATTATCTCAATTTATCCTCACAATAGCTCTGGGAAGTAGGTGCTCTTATTCTCAATTTACTGAGGAGGAAACTGAGACAGGCAGAGATTGTGGCTTGCTCAAGGTCATGGAGCTAATAATTATCTGTCAGATTTGGCCTGAAGTCTTCTGATTCCCCATCCAGCACTCTATCCACTGTGCTAAAAGAAAACTACTCAGTGCCAGATTAATGGGTCCTTGAATGTTCTAAACTGTTTTCACTAGCTACAGTTCCCCAGTGTTAGCTTGGCCCATCACAGTTATCTATAAGCCAGGAAATCTATCTTCCCTAAGAACCTCAGATAAGAACAGAGTTTTTCTCCCATGACATCTTCAAGTCAGTTTTGGAATCCATCCACTTGAATACAATGTATTAGCAAGTTTCTGGATGGTATGGTGGTCTTGGTTTTTTTTTTTCTGTTGACATAACTGTGTAATAATTTGTTGTGAACTCTTTCTCTTCTCTAGCCAAGGAAGAAATAAGGAAATAAAAATGAACAGATATAACTAAGTTCCCATCCCTTTGAAAGACTGAAATGATTCAACCCAACACATAGATCATCCCAAAGTTCACAACAGACAATTCTTTTCCTTATAAGAACTATAGAAAAATGAGCAATAGAGGAGAAGGGTTATAGTACCAGATGATGTCACAGTTCATGGATTACAAAGTTTCTGCAAGAATCAATCAATAAGTGTTTATTTTTAAACATCAGTTGTGTTTTGGGGCACTGAGTGAGACCCTAAAGATACAAAGACAAAAATAAAGCAGTTCCTGCCACCAAGGAGCTTACATTTTGTTGGACCTGCAAATATTTGTAAACCATTTATTCCTAGCTCTCTTCCCATGACTGGATATTTGTCTCTTCTCTTTAGTTTCTCCTTGTCCAATTTCCCCCCCATCAGTTGACTGTCCAGGACTACCATTTGCAGTCTGAAGAATCTGCTGCTCCATTCTCAGTAGAGTGGTAGAGGGGAGTTGGGATACATTTTAACTGTAGCCTGGAAAATCTATCTGGTGTATCCCTCCTTAACCACTTAAGCTCCATAGATGTGTGTGTGACATTGAGCTTGGGCTGTATATGCCTGGATATACTGGCACCCTGGGGTGGGTGGGTGGGGAAGCATTGCTTTTGGTCCTTCCTTCAGGGCTAATTCCCTCAGGGGAAGGGTCAGTGATAATGATGGCTTTCAGGTTGTGCTGGCATATCTGGTTCACCTTCTATTGCTTTTGCAATAAGATGTGATATATAATAAGATGTGATCATGTTTTCTGTTCCCCATAGCTATTTTTGCACCCTCTCCTTCCATTAAACCTTGGTTCCTCTCTAATGCTATTCTGGCATCTGCATTCCCTGGCCCTTTAGAAATTCACCTCACCTTACTTTACCCCATTGTTCTGTTCTGATTAGATTTTATAAGTGAGATCATGTACGCTATGTAGACCCCAAACCTTGTTGGGACCAGTAGCTTCCTCTTGGGCTGCTAAGTCCATTTCCATACAGTGTGTTTTCCCCAAACTTGCTTTTTCTTTAGCTCTGAATTTCTATTTCCAGGTATACCCACCCTTTCTTCTAGCTCCCCCACTCTGGGTGCAACTAGACTAAAAGTCACACCTAGGGATCAGTAGTGACTGGGTACTTTCTGTTGTTCACCATTCCCCACCCCAGCACCCAATGAATCACTGGCTCATATAGGTTCTCTTCCTTTGCTGAGGGGCTTTAGATCTTAAGGACAACAGTTTACAATGAGACAATAACAAAAATGACTTAGTAACTTATTCTCTCCCTCTTATAAAACCAGGGTCATAAATTTAGAGCTGGAAGGGACTTCAGATGTCATCTAGTTCAGCTTTTTTCGTAGATTAAGTAAATGACTTGGTCAGGGTCACATAGCTAATGGGTCAAAGGTGGCTGTTTCATTACAGAGGCCATTTTGAATAAGCTGATAATTAACTAATTAGCAAGATTTAAATATTTTCTCTTAATTGCAGGTGAAACCAAGAGACCTTAATGACTCCTACTGCTAATGAGATGTATGTTTAAAACTCAGCAACACATTGATTTTTAGAGATTCAATTCCTGAGTCATTAGTGAAAAGATAAACCCATGGGATTCATGATGGAGAAGTTTTTCTTCCCCCTCTCTCCCATCCAAATGCTCAAAGCTTTATCTTAAGGAAATAAGAAGTTAGAAGTCTAATGTGTTTGAGGTTATTGTTTCATGTAATAGCTCTTTGTGTTCATTGGTAAAGTTGTTGCTAGTGGGGCCTTGATTCGACTGTGAATCTATATGCAGAATATTCTCAGGAGTCGTTGCAATACAAAAGAATCCACATTGTGCAGAGAAGGCAGTCCAGTGCGGGTTATAAGAGCTACAATCCTCCTAGGACAGGACTTGACCCCAGCATCTAGAGAGGACTCAATATAGTGTATTCTGTTATTAACAAGCTTCCTAAATGGTCTGTTATTTGCAACATTATTGCTTTCTATCTTGCTTACCTTGTCTCTGAATACCTAGTGAAAGGATTCTCTTTCCTCTCTGTGGAATTTACAAATGTTATCTCCTTTTCCTATTTCCATTGTATCTTGACATTTCTCTCCCTCCCCCTTCTCCCCTTTTGTTTAGCCTGGCCAAGTAAACCGTCAAGAAATGTGTATTTCAAGTCTTTTTCCTCAATCAAAGAAAAGTAAACTAAAAAGCCCTCAAAACTTAAACCTGTGTTTAAGTCTCTGCTTTGGAAATCGGGGAAACATGATTGAACAAGGACATTTAGTGTTTCAGTTGAAATGTCCTTCCTTCTTAACTCTCACCGTCTTGCCTAGGGCTCACAGAATCACTAAAGGGAAAGCTGAAAAGAAAAAAAAAAATCAAAGGAATCCAACATTAAGCCAACAGTCTTTTCATGTTCATGAGCCATCTGTTTGTGCTGTAACTTCGACTCAAAGCCATGACATTGCTGCACAGAGATGACTCACTTCAGCACAGCTCTTGTGCCTAGAAATCCAAAGAATGACCAAAATCAGATTGACTTCAGGGAGAGCCACACTGATTCTGGGTCTCTTGTGGCCCTAAACACAATCAGGTATGACACGTAAGGTCAGGGGCGTTCCAATAATTCCAAGCTGCTGTTAAGTCACATGACATGTCTGTCACCTTGAGTTCAGGGCCCAATGTACTGCTTTCTCTTTATCATTTAGATGAGGTGTTCCTATTTTTGTAAACTTTCTTTTCAAGATAAAAGTAATAGTGGTTGTATTGAATAAATGTGTATAATGGTGCATATTTAATATTCACTTTTGCATTTAGCTAGTACAAGTCATGGTCACATTCTTGCATAATAAGGCATTCTGATGCTTTTGACTAAGTTTTCAGTGGACACGGAGCTGGAGGAGAGGGGGCGGAGAAGTCTTTATATTTCATTGTTTCGTCTACATAGGCTATTATTGTTCCAGATTCTATTCTGTAAGTGTTTGTGGAATACGCTGAAATGACTGTGGTCTGCATCAGCATTATAGATATAGACAGGATTTCAAAAAATGTCCATAATTTAAAAAACAAGTTTTCTATGGAATCCATATCAGATTTAAAAGATTTAAAATTGGAAGATTATATGCTATAGAAGCTAAAAGCCTCTTCTTGCTCTATAGCTGAGAAAATTTACCAAGAGTGATTAAGTGATTAGCACAGGATCACATAGCTAGAAAATGCCTGAGCAGAATTTGGACTCACATTTTCCTGATTCAAAGGTCAGTGTGCTACTTACTTATCTCTTTTTATATGTATCTCAGAGTACTTTAAAAATATGAAAGTGTTGTTATTATGATGTATAGCATATACATATATATATCCATACATATCATATATGTATATATGTATATATACATGCACACATATCCATATATGCTCAAATATATATATACACACAAATATATCTCTGTATACAAATATATATATACATATATATATATATATATTCAACTTTCTGGACCTCAAGGCAACATAGTAAAGTGGAAAAAGCCCAAGATCTGAGGTTGGAGGATCTGTGTGGCTTTGGGAAAGTCACTTAAGCTCCTTTAGCCTTAGTTTCCTCATCTGTAAAATGAGGGGGTTGAATTTGCTGGTCACTGAGGTCTCTTGTAGCTCTAGAACTATGGTCCTGTGATCTATAAAATAAAAGGATTGAACTAGGTGACCTTGAGGTCTTTTCTGTTGTGGTTTCATGGGCATTAGAAGCCGGAAACTATAATATTAGGATATTTTTGTTGCACTTTCAACTTTTATTATTTTTGTAGTCTGCTAGCTTGGTTTTTCCTAGAACTCAGGTCTGTGGTCTTGAGCTAATTTGTGTGGTTACCATAACTGAGAGGAAGAAATATTGATTTCTCTTTGGTTTGTGATGGGCAGTACAAGGTTTGATAGAGAGATATGAGCCTAAAGAGGGAGCTGGGGGGCGGGGGGGCTGGATAGAATGTGATACTTACAATCAGGAAACACAGGTTTGAATCTTGTCTCAGACACTTTCTACCTTTGTGACTCTGGATAAATCTTTATATCTTTCTGAGTCTCAGTTTTCTCATTGATAAAGTGAGGGCCTCTATGGGCCCTTTCAATGGCTGTGGGCCCTTCCAGGTCCAAATCTATGATCCTAGGCCTTAGCCAAGTTCCTGGCACATAGTAGGTGTTAAATAAATGTTTGTTGACTGACTGTAATCATTTTGGTTTTCTCTCTTTTGCTTTGTATAGCAAAGATTATAAATTCTTATAATGGTCTTCTCTTGATCTGTTTCCAAATTATGAATTGACTAGTGTGTGCTCTGAAACTCTTGCTTACTTACATACTTTTTTTTAAAACTATGATTCGATGTATGTGACATATTAGATGTCAGAAAGTCGATTCAGCAAGTTCAACTGCTGTTCTAACTGCTTTGAAAATGGATATATCGAGTAATAAATCCATTCATTTAGGGTGTTCCAGTAAATGTTTGATAATCTGCAACATGTCATCCTAGCTGTCTATTAGCAACGCATGCACCACATTTTATGGCTGGTATATCTGAGAAGGAAACAGGCTACGGGTTATTGGTTAGTGTCAGTATATTTTCAGTCTTTGTGGTTTGTCAGCAATTGTGGCACTGACCAAAGTGCTGACGTGTCCATATCGTCAGGTGCAGCAGCTCTAGCACAAGGGATGGAGCTGGATCATTTTGGGATAGTGGAAAGGTAGAACACCCACTCTATGCTGCTGCCACATCTAAATGTTGTTTAGGTGAGACAGCAGCATAGACAGTATTTCACGGGGTTGCTGTAAGGATCAAATGACATAGTATAGGTGAAATGCTTTATAAACTTTTAAATGCTATTTAATCATGAGCTATCATCATCATTATCATTACCACCACCTTCATTATTATTATCATCATGATCATCATATATCCATCTTATCAGATTAGCAAGCAGATGTCTTCCGTTAAAAATCAGTAATGGGCCCTCACAGTCTTACTGGTTATTATTTTAGGCTTATAGGATTCTGGACCCGAAGGCGATTTTAAATCATCTAGTCTGACAACCCCTCCCCACCTTATTTTCAGATGAGTGAATGGGCCCAGAGAATTCGCAATTTGTCTAGGCTAACATAGCTATAATAGAATCTCCGAGTCATATGGGAATTTAGAAGACATCCAATCCAACCTGTAGTTGATAGCACTAATAGCTAATGTTTATATAACACTTTAAGATGTGTAAAACACTTTACATGTCATCTCATTTGATCCTCACAAGAACCCTGTAAAGCATATGCCAACATTATCTGCATTTTACAGATGAAAAAACTGAGCCTAGAGAAATTAAATGACTTGCCCAGGTTCATTTATTTAGTAAGTGTTTGGGGGCAGGATTCAAACTCAGTTCTTCCTGATTCTAAGCCCAATACGCTATCCACTATGGTACTTAGCCACCTTGCCACCTGAAAAACTATCCTCTTTGCAAGATATCTGACAAGTTATCATCTAGCTTCTGGCTGATGACCTTCAATGACGGGAGCTGTTGACTTCCTGAAGCAAGCCATCCCACTTTAAAATAGATTCAATTGTTAGAAAGCTTTAAAAAAATATATCAAGCCAAAATTTATCTCTTTTCAGTTTCTTCCCATTGTATTTACTGTAGTTCTAGCTGTAAACAGAACAAGTCTAATTCATCTCACATGACAGCTTTTCAAATACTTGAAGATAAGAATCATCTCCTTCTGACTTCTCTTTTCCAAGACAAACACCCCCAGTTCCTTCAACTCATCATCATGATTATTATACAGTGTGATCTCAAAACTTTTAACTGCCTTGGTCAATCTTGCTTGGCACTCTGCAGCTTATCAAAATACTTCTTAAAATGTGATGCCCAGAAATGACCCCAATACTATGTGTACTCTACTCCTGAGCACTCTGACTCTCTTAGTCTGGTCTAAGATGTCCCTCCTCTCCTAATACATCCTACTTTCTTAACCTTCCATTCTTCTTTTGACATCACCCCAACTTAATAGACACACTCATGCTCCCTAAGTATACTCCTAACTGCCCTAATGATGAAAAAGTTCTTAGGGATTACATGTGCTATCTTCCCTTATAGGAAAGTAAACAGTTTTAGCTTGTTAAGTCTCTTACAATTTCTCACTCATGTGTTTACTTTTTTTATGTTTCTCTTGAGTCTAGTGTTTGAATGTCAAATTTCTTACTCGCTCTGATCTTTTCATTAGAAATGCTTTGGCAGCCTGTAGTCTCTATTTCATTAAATATCCATTTTTTTTTTCCTTTTAGGATTATACTCAGTTTTGCTGGATAGGTTGTAAACTTAGCTCTTTTGCCTTCTGGAATGTTATATTCCAAGCCTCTGCTCCTTCATAATGATAACTGCTAACTAAATATTGTGTGACTGACTGTGGCTCCATGGTATTTGAATTATTTCTTTCTGACTGCCTGCAATATTTCTCCTTGATGTGGGATCTCTGAATTTTGTATATAATACTCTTGGAATTTTGGGATTTCTTTCAGGAGATGACCAATGGATTCTTTCAGTTTCTAGTTTGTCCTCTGGGACTAAGATATCTGGGCAGTTTTCCTTTATAATTCTTTTGAAATATGGTATCTAGGCTCTTTTTTTGATCATGACTTTCATGTGATCAATAATTTTTAAATTACCTCTCCTCAATCTATTTTCCAGGTCAGTTCTTTTTCCCATGAGCTATTTCACATTTTTCTATTTTTTTAGTCTTTTGATTTTGATTTATTGTTTCTTGAAGTCTCATAGAGTCCTTAGCTTCCACTTGACCAATTTTAATTTTTAAGGAGTTATTTCTTCTCAGAATTTTTGCACCTCTTTTATCAGGCTGTTAATTTTTTTTTCATAATGTTCTTGCATACATCTCATTTTTTACATTTCTTTTATTTTTTGTTTCATTCAAGTTCCAAGCTGTTTATCTCACTCCTTCCTAACCCTGTACTAGAGAAGGTCAATATTTCACACACACACACACACGTATAAATATATATATATATGCATATATATATAATGTGTATATGTTCTTTTTGTGGAGATGGATAGCCTCTTCCCTCACATGTCCTTTGTAGCTGACGAATATTTTCAGAATAGCTTAGTCTTTTACATTTACTTTTTGAACAATATTTCTCTTACTGTATGTAATGTTCTCTTGATTCTGCTCATTTCACTCTTCATTTTTTCATAAAAGTGTTTCCATGTTTTCCTAAAATCAACCTGCTCATCATTTCTTATAGCACACACTATTCCATTGCAATCATATGCCACAATTTATTCAGTCATTCCCCAATTCATGGGCATCCCCTCAATTTTCATTTCATTGCCACCACAAATAGAACAGATATGAATATTTTTAAGCATATAAGTTATTTTCCTTTTTCCCTGATCACCTTGGGAAATCAAAGGGTAAACACAATTTTATAACTCTTTGGGCATAATTCCAGATTGCTCTCCAAAATAGTTGGATCTGTTCACAGTTCACCCAACAGTGTATTAATGTTCCAATTTTTCCATATCTCCTCCAACATTTGTCATTTTCCCTTTCTATCATTTGAGTCAATCTGATGGGTCTGAGATGGCATTTCAGAGTGGTTTTATTTGCATTTCTCTAATAAATAATGATTTAGGGCATTTTTGTATGACCATATAGCTTTGATTTCTTCCTCCAAAAACTGCCTTTTTACAGAATTTGATAATTTACCAATGACTCGTATTTTTATAAATTTGACAAAGTTTTCTATATATTTGAGATATGAGGTCTTTATCCAAGAAAGTGTCTATAAATTTCCCTGCTAATGTTTTGTTTTCCTTCTAATCTTGGCTACATTGGTTTTATTTGTACAAAAACTTTTAAATTGAATGTAATAAAATTATCCATTTTACGTCTTGCAATGCTCTCTATTTCTTGTTTAGTCATAAAATCTTTTCCTACCCGAAAATCTGATAAGTAATATGTTCCACATTCTTCTGATTTACTTATATCTCGCTTTATGTCTACATCATGGATCCCTTTTGACCTTAACTTGGTAAATACTGTAAGATGTTGGTTTGTACCTAATTTCTGCCAAGCTGCTTTTTACTGAATAAGTAGATTAATTTAAGTAGAATTGTCATTTTTCTTATATTAACTTGGCTCATGCATGAGTAATGAATATTTTCTCAATTATTTAAATCTGAATTTATTTGTATAAAAAGTGTTTTATTATTATGTTTTTGAGTTTATCTTGGCAGGGATGCTCCCAGGTATTTTATATTGTCTGTGGTTATTTTAAATGAATTATTCTTATTTATTTTTGCAATTTTCTCTCTACTATTCTTATTTGTTTTTAGAGCCATTTTTGACTCTTTTTAAAATCTTTTTTCTTTAGCTCTTCTAGGAATTATTTTTGGGCTTTTGTCCTATCTGCATTTTTCTTTATACTTTGTTTTAAGGTATTTTCACATCATTGCCTTCTGAGTTTGTGTCTAGCGCTCCTCTCTCATCATAATAGCTTTTTTTTATGGTTATGTTTTTTTTTTGTTTGCTCATTTTTCCAGCCTATTTCTTGCCTTCAGATTTTATATTTGAGTTGGGTTCAGCTCACCTCTGGAGGTGGGAAGATGTCTGACCTATGATTCTGTTTTGTTTTAAATATCTTTCTGCTGCTTTCAGAGCTCAGTGAGGATCTGTACGTTTTCACTGTTTCCAAAGTGGTGTGATTAGGGAAGAGGTCTGGTCACTGCCTTCTTGCTCTGTGCTCTGGTCTTTACCCAGACAGTGATTCTACTCCTTCATGTCTTGGACTGCTCCTCTCCTCTCCACTCTGGAACTACAACTGATAAGGTAATAGCTACAAGATGGCACCTGGCCTGCTTCCAGGGCTAGTATAGGGGTCCACTGAGATCTCTTTCTGACCAGATATTCAGATCGCTTCCCATACCTGGGTACTGTGCTGATCATTCCATTGCTGGTGCCGTCATAGCCCTGGCTAACCCCCACCCTGCTGGCTGCAGACTTTTCTTTCTGTTTTCTTAAGATGCTCTGGACTGGAAAAACAACTCATTGTGACCTTCTGTTGGCTTTACTGCTCAGAATTCAATTTAGTGTGTTTTTAAAGTTGTCATAGAGGGTGATGTACTGGGAGAGATAGGCAAAAAAGCTGGCTTTGTTTTTCCATTGTGGCTCTGCCCTTCAAAGCATGTCTTTCCAGAACTTCAATTGAGCTATGAGTCTTGTACTACCTAGTCTCAGTAGTATCCAAGGGACATCCTTGCTCTTACCCATACTTGGTTCATTTACATTTAGAAATCTGGGTCCATGGGTTTTATTGCTCACTGTGAATTTTGGGGGACTTCCACAACTGTAGCTATTGGTGATAGTAAAGGTCAGAGTTAGAATTTGACCCTAGGTCACCTGACTCTAAATACAGTGCTGTCTCTGTTATACTAGCTGCCACTAATAGCCTCTACTCACCCATGTTTATTCAATAGATTGCAGCTCCGAATGTTTTGGCCATGAGTGATCATTTGGAAGAACCATGGCCCCTGCAGTGTTGAGTAAGTGATCCACCCTTAGTCCCTGATTTAGTGAGTTATATACATCCTGATTCTGACTAGGTGTCATAGCCAGTCATATAGGATAATGATATACTGGCATGTGTGTGTGTGTGTATGTGTGTGTATATATATGTGTGTGTGTGTGTTTGTCCTGAAGATCAGTTTCCTATTCTAGAGTTCTGCTAATTTTCATGTGCTGTTGAGCATTTTAAAGCCCCTGGGACTAGCCAGGTTTAGAAGAGTCACCAATTTGGTGGTCTAAGATTGCTTAGAGACACCCATTTACAAAATCATGTTCTGAAGCCCCATTTTTCCAGCAGAGGAAAGAGAGCCAGTAGTTCAGGAGTTAAGGTGAGGTGGAGTAGGATAGGAGATAGAGACACAGTATTGATGGGAGACAGAAATGAGTTTAGCTTATAGCTGGAAAACAGTGGAGCATTTGGTTAATTTAGCAGAAGAAAAAAATAGGTGGCTGTTTGGCTTTCTTTGAACAAAATAAAAGACTTTCCAAATTTTCCATTTTTTCAAACAGCTGGTTGAGTGATATATAGACATGGCTTTGTAATTCAAAGTTTGAAACAGGTGGCAATATATTTGCTGAAACTGGAGATCTAAATTGTAAGAGAAATTAATTCTATTGAGCCCTCCAAACCTACAGAGAATTCTGGAGAAGCACACATGGTTAAAAAGGGGATTTGTATATTCCAAGCTTAGATTTCCGAAGGTAAAAAAGTATTTGACCTTATCTTTAGCAAAGGCAAACTTAATTTTCTATGAAAGCCCTATCAAAACAACTACTCTATCAAACAGGAATGCGCTGGAAAGGATATAGTACAGTGGGAAGACTTGGATTTGGATCAGAGGAGCTCAGTTCAAATCCCCATTCTGCTGCTTAGTACCTGTGTGAGCTAGAACAAGTAATTAACATCTCTGGGCTTTCGTTTCCTCCTGTGTAAATTGAGGAGGTTAGACCAGATGACCTTGAAGATCCCTTTTATATTTAAATCAATGATCCTATAAATTCAGTCATTTTGAATTCAGGCAACCATTTCCCAAATTGGTTTTAGAGCTAGAGCACCATCATCTAAATTGAAATATTTCATTCCCTTTGTTTAGAATGAAGATAGTCTTCCCTGCAAAATGGATGGAAGGTTGGTGGGGAATGATAGGCAAAGAGGGAAAAAAGCAGAACATCTGGGAAATAAAAACATCAGTAGTGTTCTCTCCTTTCCTTTTTCTTGCATCTGTTCCTCTGTTGTCATTGAGTCTCCAGAAAAGATGAGAGAATTCTGTGAGTTTTGAGGAGAATGCTCATCAGACTTGGTATAGGAAAATCCTATGAAGAGGCTCATTCATCTTCCAAATCTCCCAAAAGAATGTCTCCCACATAAAAACAATAGCTTGCACTTATATAGCACTTTAAGGTTTATAAAGCACTTCCATATATTATCTCATAACAGCCCTGGGCAGTAGGACCTATTATTATCCTCATTTTACAGATGAGAAAATTGAGGTTGAAAGAGCTTAAGTGACTTGCTCAAAGTCACACAGCTAATAAGTTTCTGAAGCAGGTTTTAACCTTAGTTCCTCCATACTCCCATATTCTATTCACTCCCCACATGCCTAGAACTGAGCAAATGCAAAAATATCCACGACTTGCCATTTAGAAATTTCAAAAGATGATGTCTCTTGGTCTGTGGTCCTAGCTTTTGAAAGTGGTTCCTGAAAATCAAAACAACCAGCTCAAATTTGCCTCCCATCTTATTGCCTCAGGAAAGAGTAGAACACCTTCTGATGCCATTGAGAGGAGAGGTTCCTTTCACTCTCTATGCACTTGGTGCATAGAGAGCTAAATTCTTTCACTGTGACCAAAATCCAGAAGCCCCTTCTGCATGAGTTTATGCCTCCAAAGACTCGTATGTTCAGGCCCATTTTTCCCCTTTACTTGATGCTATGAGATACAGAGTGGTTAGTGGAGAGAGAGCTGACCTTAGAGTCAGGACCATTTGGGTTCAAGTCCTGACCCTGACTCGAACTAGATGGGTGTTTCTGGGAAAGTTATTAGTCTCTCAGTGCCCCAGAAAATCTCTGAGGCTAACAGCTTCAGAATTGATGTCAGTTTTCTTTGGTGGAGAAAGTTTCCTCACCTCCCCAGAGGAACCAAACATTGTCACATGTGTTGACAACACTTCTAAGTGCAGGCTAAGCCAGATTAAATTGGGAGATATTTAGTGAAATAAATAAAAAATACAGTAAAGCATAGAAAATGTTAATTTGTTGTTTTCTAAGTCAATATGTGGCCCACAGGAATACGTTTCTATTTGAGTTTGACGTCATTGCTCTACACTAATGAAATATCAGATCTAGGAAAAAAACAACCCTATGGAGTAAGTAAGGAAAGGAAGTAATATCTCATTTTTAAAGACAAATCATTCAAGTTTAAAGTGAGTGGTCCAAGATTACACAGCTAGTAAAAGAGAATGTGATAACCATGAAGACATTAATTTTGAGAGGAAAAAGCAATGGCCCATTCAATTTACTCAACACAGTTCTCTCTCCCTACTCTGTAGGATGCTCCTTGAGAGTAGGCATTTCATTCCTCCTTTCTCTTACTCCCTCCCCTCCATAGAATTTGATGACATCCATCCAAGTTGACCATTTTGTCAAATAAAGGAATTGCTGGTGCACATCCTTCTGGGATTCTCAGGAGTAATTTCTGTACTCAACTCATAGGCTCTCCTAACACGTAAAAATGTTCAAAAGTAAGCTGATTTATTTTCACAGCTCTCTTTGAATTCTGAATTATTATGGCTTTAAGCACTACACTCATCTTCTTACTAACATTACCATTTTTTATAAGTGAGAAAAATCCTATAAAGGGGCATATTTGTCTTTCCTGTCATGATATGCCACCTGTTCAAGGAATCTTCAGCATGAAAAGCTTTGATTAGGACACAGCTTGAGGGTATTCTGGTGGCAAAGGGTAGGGGGGCGATAGTGGGTGCAATCAGAGACCCAAAGTCCTTCCTTGGAATAGAAGGCCACTCCAGAAAACCTGCATCTCTTTTCATATAGGACATATCCATATTCTGCAGATGAGTGGAGTGAACACCTTTCATTGGCATAGGGAACTTCTAGTGAGGAAACCCTTTTCCCCAATGCCATCAGCAACTACTTTTCAACTTACACTCTTTGAGAGTGACCAAGAACATGAAAAGTTAATCAACTTGGGTTCCATGACCAGTATTTGTCAAGGGTGGGATCCAAACCCAAGACTTTCTGACTCTCTGACTGGCTCTCTATCTACTATGTGGTGCACCTTTCATATCCATTTCATCTGTAGGGTACATGTCTATAATAACTTTACATCATTAGTATGCAGGGTCTCAGGCATGATAATGAGTTCTGAATCAACAGTTCCCTAGAACTGTCCATCTCCAAGAACCTCTCATCATTATTATCCTAACTCTCTGCATACTTGCTTGAAAGATGGATTGTGGCAGTAAGTGAAGAGGGAGGACCCAACAAGCCTCTTGGGTAATTTACCTTTTTACTTATTTTCAAGCTCTCCCCAACTGTGTGTAGCATAAATTAAATGGTTTCAATATCGACTTGGGCACGCCGTAAATCATACGCACAGTGTACTTTAGGCTATCAGTCATCTCATAATACATTGCTGGAGACAGGATTTGTATTACTAAGAAATATTGGGCTTGGCTGGTACCTTTGCAGAGCTGGGGGAAAATTTTTCATTATTTATGTGAAACATAGCTCTTTTAATGTGAGAACAAAGATTGAAAACACTATCTGACATATCTATTCTCTTTCATCTCTTCTAAAACTAGCGCATGCAGTTTTCAACCTCTAAAATAATGAAATAGTTTACACAAACCAACATGCTACGAAAGCTTTTGCTCCTAATTTAAACTATTAAAATGCCATTAAGAATTATACAACTCATTTTAGTAGTCTTTTTCTCCATTATTTCTTGTTGAGCAAAGACAACATGGAAAGAATACATTTTTAAAAATATGCAATGAAAATGACTTCTTAGCATAGTTTACGAGAAAAGAAACTGACATAATAGAAAGGGCACCAGGTTTTTGGTGTTAGAAGATCTAAACTCAAGCTGTACTTCTGACAATGACCAGCTATTGACCCTGAGATGTTCAGTTCATTTCCCTGAGCTTTATTTTTGCCATCTGTAAAATTCGGATAATAAGATCTTAGCTTTAAAACTAGTAGGGACCTCAGAGGTCATCACTTCAATTTCTTCGTTTTATATAGATGACAAAGTTGAGACTCAATGGCTTCCCCAATGTCAGTTACCTCTTGGGGGGAGTACATTTTTCAAAAGCTCTGTATTAATGTGTATTATTATCATTATTGTACCTATGAGTTGGAATGCCATAGGAGAGTCAAGAAGACTTGAGTTTGATTCCTGTCTCTGAAAAAAGCTAGTTCAGTGACCATAGTCCAGTTATTTTGCCTCTCCCTTCCCCCAGCTAACTTTCTAATATAATTTTCTAAGGAGTTGCTGGCCCACATTACTGGAGGGAGTTTTTATACTGGGAACTCCCCATGCCAAATGAAGCCCTAAGTTCAGAGCCCCTAAAAAGATCCTAAGTGACTATGCACAAAGGTGGTGGTTCTAGTTTGTGGCTTAATCCCCAAATTCAGAGGACATCATAACCTTTTAATTTCCCTCTGGGAAAATATATTTAACCAGCAAAAGCATGCTCAGTTGTTTATTTTTTGTTGTTGCTCCAAAAATTCAAGTTTACCCTTAACATTAACCATGGTGAATGTTATGGAGCCAGTGATATTTCTTGCTCTGTTTGATTGTCTTTTTTCAATAAAGAATCAGTATTCACCATACCATGGCCAATACCTCATCAGATGTTACATCTGCCACTCTAATGCATGACTAACTTGTCCAAGGAGCAATTCATATGTCACTAAAAACTTTTCATGGAAATAGACAGCCTACCCGCAGTGCATATTATTTCTGAAATTTGGGTCCCATTTGCATTTTGGGGAAATTAAAACACTCAGCTTGATCTTTGCATTGACCTTTTAAATTGCTACAAGTTAATCTTTTGCTAAAAGCATGGAGAGAGGGAATAATTACATTTTGAGAAAGCAGCAAGTTATGTGCACAGAGGGTGACTGTCGTTACGGTAATGGGTCTCCGAGACAACATTTTGTTGTTCAAAATGGTATAAACAAAGAAAAACAGTATTTTTGTGCCTTTTGGCACATACATTTGGATGGCTGCTCCTGGACAAGTAGGAATATTTTCTGGTGCCTTTATTTTCTCTGTTAGAGTAGGTCTACTCTTCTGTAGATATGACCTATGGGCTGCTGAGGCTGTATGCCAGAACCACCAGCTACATGGTTGGTTTCTCCACTCACTCCCTTTTTGGATCATTATCATTAGTCACTAATGTATCCATTGCTGAAATCCAGTCACTATCAAGTCCAGTTACCCTCTCATCTGAAGGAAAAATAAGCTTTACCCTGTCCATTACATGACCTCATTGGATGCTTATTAGTGGGGGAGGGGTGGTGGTGGTGATGAAAGTAGTTCCCCTACAATTCTCCATTGGCAACTCTGAATTCATTCAATTGCAATTCAGTGAACCAACATGATCGTTTCTTCTAGTCATCCTATCTATGGATCCTGGAAAACTCCATGCCTGTGCTTGGTTAGGGCCTTTGGAAGACTAAGTAAAAGAAAGAGGCAAGGGCAGAAAAATCAATCTTGTTCCACTTTTGTTGTTAGAAAGAATGGGATCAGTTGAAATTTTAGAGATTTCTAAGTGCAGATATCAGGGGAACAAGTTCTGCTCCTAGAGCCAGATGGCATTTTTCTCCCTGGGGAACAGAAGCACTAGTGTTGTGTTGTGAAAATTGTATGAGATGTCAGAAAACAATACTGACTGACTTTAAAAAATCAATAGAATATCTGTCTATCTTTCTATCTATCTATCTATCTATCTATCTATCTATCTATCTATCTATCTATCTATCTACCTATCTATCTATCTATCTATCTACCTACCTACCTATCTATCTATTATCCCCAGTGCTAAGTACAGTGCCTGGTACATAGTAGATGCTTAATATATGTTTATTGACTCTCTTTCTCTCTCTCCCTCTCCCTCTATCTAAAAAAAGTTAGTCACCTTCAAAACAATCTCCTTGTACAACTATGAACTTATTCCAAAGGTGCTTCAATTGCCCCCAAAACTTTCCCATCTTCATCAACATCACAACTAGCACAATTCTAGAATGTATTATTCAAGAAATGAACAGCGAACATTGAGAAGACTTAGCATTCGTGACAAAATTATATCAAGAATAAGTCATGACAAACTGACAATGTCCTTTTATGTACCTATATGTATATCAGGTAAAATGTTATAGTGTATGGAGATGGTAGTGACACACGATGAAGTTGCTTATTGTTTTCTTATGGAAAAGACTGAGTGTGGGCTAAATGAGAATACTTTTAGGTGGATTAAAAATTGATTGAATAATTGGACCTAATAAACAGTCATTTACGGTTCTATGTCAAATCAAAAGGAAGTCTTGAGGAGAATGTCCCAGGGATCATTGTTGCTCAGCCTTATGTGATTTAACATTTTTATCCATGACTCAGATGGAGCCAGAGGACAACATGATGATCAAATATAAATGTTATGCAAAACTGGGAGGAAAAACTGATACATTGGATCTTTAAAAACTCCAGAAACATTAGAAGATTGGACTGAGTTGAAAAAAGATGACATTTAATGAGTATAATTGTAATGTTTTGCCCTTACTTCGGATCAAGAAAAAGTCATCTGTACAGATGAGGGAGACCTGGCTGGGTAACAGAACTTCTGAAAAAGATTGGGGGGTTTTAGTAATCAAGAAAGATAGTTAAATTTAAGTAAATTAAGAGAAGTTAAACATCTAGGAATTAGGAAGGAAGGAAACATTTATTAAGTACCTACTATGTGTTAGTCACTTTACGAATATTATCTCATTTGATCCTCACAATAGCCCTAGGAAGTAGGTATTATCATGATCTCCATTTTATATTTGAGAAAACTGACTTGCCAAAGGTCACACACCTAGTAAGCATCTGAAGGTGGATTTGGAATTAGGTGTTCCTGCCTCCAGCTCAGAACTCTGTCCATTGTGCAGTGACAGTTCTACTGTGTTCTGTCCTTATCAAATAAAAACTGGAGTTTTGTGTTCACTGTAGGGTGCCACGTTTTAGGAGGGATATCGATAAGCTGGGGAGTATGAAGAGAAGGACAGCCAGGATGCTGAAGGACCTGGTATATACAGATTGGATGAAGAAACTGTGTGTTTAGCTTGAAAAAGAGGATACCAAAGAGGCATATGATAGGTGTCCTCAGGTATTTGAAGAGTTATCATATGAAAGAGACAATAGATTTATTCTGCTTGGGTGCAGACCAAGAGGAGATGGGTGGAAGGTACAGAGAGGCTAATGTTGGCTTGAGGTAAGGAAAGCCACCTAACTTGGGGCAGGGATAGCTAGGTGGTGCAGTGACTAGAGCACCAGGAAGACCTGCGTTCAATCCAGCCTTTGACAGTTCCTAGGTATGTGATCCTGAGCAAGTCACTTAACCTGTTAGCCTTATTTTCCTCATCTGTAAAATGAGGATGATAATAATATAGTAGAATCTACCTCATAGGGTTGCTGTGAGGATCACATGAGATAATAATTGTTAAGTGTTTAGGATGGTGCCTGGCATATAGTAAGCATTATATAAATGTTAGCTATTATTTCTGTTGTTAATATTATTATTGACCATTAGAGTGATCTCAAAGTGGAGTGGGTTGCTTTGGAAGGCAGGGAAGACACTTCACAAGAGGTATTCAAGCTGACATTAGATGGCATTTTGTCTGATATGTTGTAGAAGGTACTTCAATTCCAGATTAGATGGGATGTCCCCTGGGGCCCCCTCCAACTCTAAGAATCTGTATGCAGTTGTCTACAAACCAACCCTGAGCATGTGTGTATCGAGACCATTGTCAGAGGCACCATCACTCCTCCTTTGGAATTGCCTTTAGAGCCTGATGTATACATTCTTTTGAGATGTCCTCTGTGGTCTCAAGTCTTCATTCTTTGAGGGTGAATTTGATTTTTTGGAAACATCCCAAAGTCATTTTTAGCCAAATCCAGAGAACAAGCACAATTGCCTTGAGATGAAATTGGACTGAATAAGATCATTTTGGGTTGGGATTTGACAATAAACCAATCATTTTGTGGAACTCATAAAATCCCCATGAAGGCAAGTCCTCAAAAAGAAAAAAAAACCAAAACCCTCCTTAAACATTTTGAACATTTGGTGGCATCCTTGGAAAAAGTGTATCCTCCCAAGTGACTCCTATGAAAGGGATAAGGCCATTTTGTATGCACAAGATTTTATATGTTAAAAATAAGCCAACCTGATTTCTTTTGGAAACATTTGTACTTTAATACCTTTATAAGGAGCTTACTTTGTGAGACTGATTAATAGTTCCTACTTATTGGCTTGGTTCCAACATTTCTCAACCCAGAGAAAGCCACACATTAGTAAAATGAGATTCAGGACCATTAAAAGTGCACAAAGGTATCCAGCGTCTACTTTCTTGGTGCAATATTTGGAATTTCCAAAATTGGCCCATTCCACAAGAGTATTTAGGGAATGCGGTTTGGAAGGGAATCAGTGAGTCCAGAATTATTTCAAGCAATGTCTTTTAAGTGGTCCCATAGTGCTGAGGATTAGGAGAAGCAAAAGAAAAAAAGAGAAAAAAAGGAGATAAAAAGTGAGAATAATTCAAAGAATCAAGCAAAGATTTCATTGTATTATCATGTTAGCATCTTGAGGAAAGGATGAAGGAATCACCACGACTGAACTGGTTGTAACACAAAATCTGGTATGTTGGGAGTTCGCCTTCCTTGGACATTATCCACAGCATGGGCAAACATGCAAAGGGACTAGCTTTTTATGGCAGACTGACATTTGTGGGGCTATTGTATGACTTCAGTATGACTTCTTTTGAGTGAAATCAGAAATTACATACACCCTTATATTGGTGTGATTTACAAAATGCTCTAATAGCAATTATTTAATTTGAATAAATGGTAAATGCTGGTTGGTTATGTTAGGATGAGAACAAAGTTTCTGAAAAATTATTTTAAATTCAATAACTATCAATGAATACAAATAAGCAAACCATAATACAGCATAAAAAGCAAAATCCTGTGTTAAATCTTCAACATTTAATGAAGCAGAGCCAAATGAATTAACAAACAACAAAACAACAGACAGAACATTTTTCTGTGATCCTTTCCAAGTTCATTATAAATTCTGTCTTGGCTTTGTTTCTTTCTTCTTTTAAAAGAAATACACCTAAGCTGTCGTCAATGTCTCTGTCATAATTTATTCAGGCACTTTCTAGAACATAAAGATTGTTTTCCATTCTTTTCTTATCACAAATAAAGCAGCTATGAATAGTTTTGTATATAACAAGCATTTCCCTAGAATTTTAATGTTTGTAAAGCGCTTTGTAAATATTATCTCATTTTACCCTCACCCTGAAAAGCAGTTGGTTACCTCCATTTTATAGATGAAGATATTGAGACAGACAAAGGTTAGCTGACTTGCCCAGGGTTCGAGGCCAGATTTGGACTCGGATCTCCCTGCCTTCAGGTTGAGTGCTATATTCCCCAAGCCATCTAGCTATCTCATTTAGATCCTTTTTCCATCTTCATGACATTTTAAAGATT
Organism: Notamacropus eugenii; assembly: GCF_028372415.1. NCBI lineage: Eukaryota > Metazoa > Chordata > Mammalia > Diprotodontia > Macropodidae > Notamacropus > Notamacropus eugenii. Next base: position 331,370,842 of record NC_092877.1, read on the forward strand.
AAACCCGAACAACGGAATTATTGGGTCAAAAGTATTATCAGTCTTATGAGTCTTGTGGCATCTTGCTATCATGTTCTTCACTAATGTTTTCACTAATTCCACAATCAATGTATTAGAAAGCTGCTTCCTCATAGCCTTGCCACCTGTGACTTTTATTTGTTTATTTATTTTGCTTTTTTAGACATTTTTATGATCACATTTTCCTTAGAATGTTCTTGATTTTTAATATTATAATTCGTCAATTTGAGCAACTTTTCGTTTGGTTATTAACTTATATTTCATCCTTCAAAAATTATCTATTTTTGTCTTTTGATTATTTCTCCACTGGGGATTATGCAGTACTCTCAAGTTTATGAATCATATTCTTATGGATTACAGATGTCAGAATAATTATTTGATACATTTAATGCAACTGTTTTCTTTCTCCCAATCTGTTTCTTTTAATTTTGTAGGTATTGCTTTTGTTGGGCAAAATAATTCCATCTTTGTATAATCAAATCCATCAATTTTTGTCACCAGTAATGTCTTCCATTTGCCCGATTGATGAAAATGTACCTCTTCCCCATAGTCTAGACAAATTATTCATTTTTATTCTAGTTTTTAAAAATAATTTTAGCACAAAGAATTTTTAAAAAACTTTCTGAGCAGTAAGTGGTTTATAGCACCTTTCATTCATTAGTTTTAAAGGTTTTATAAAGTTGAATCTATAGTATTCTTGGACCCATTCTATAGATGGGGAAATTGAATAATTGGCAAGGTAAACCAAACCAAACAAATGCCAAATGACATAGTACATGTCTTGACTCTAGCTCATTGATTCATCAAACATTTACTGAACACTCATGGTCTGTAGAACACAAGGTTTAGATAAGACAGAGTCCCTGCCCTCATGGAGCTTACAGTCCAGTGGTACACAACATAAATATAAGTAGCTATACTATACAATATTATATCATGCATGGATTGGAGAGAAGCAAAACAAAGTGTTATGTGAGGTCTCACAGAATCAAAGAATCAAAGAATTTTAGAGTTGGAAGGGGTCTCCATGGACACTTAGTCCAACCTATGATTGCCTAAGGATGCTTGCTAAAATAACACTCAACAAGTGATAATCTAGTATCTATTTGGGCACTTCCAATGACAGCAGATCCACCACTTGAGCCAGCTCATTCCACTTATGTCTGGAATTTTTTCCTGATAATCCCATCTTCAAATTTCCTTCTTGACAACTTCCTTCCATTGTTCTGGGGCAAAACAGGACAAATCTAATCCTTCTTCTGCATGCTAGCCTTATGAAAACTTGAATACAGTGATCATGTGTCCCCTGAATCTTCTTTTCTCCAGGGTAAATATCCCCAGTTCCTTCAACTGTTCTCCATGGACTCAGGGTCTCACTATCCTGATTGCCTTCTGGATGCTTCTCAGCTTTTCAAGGTCCTTCTTGTAAAGTCATACCCCAAACCATGGAACATCTTTCTTCTAGATGGGGCAATGACACTCAGCTCCTAAAACCTGGAAGCTCTGTCCCTCAATTAGGTCCAAGATCAAGATAGCTTTTCAGGGCCATATCACACTACTGACTCATAGTGAGTTTGGAGCCCATGGTAATCCTCAGATCTTGTCTAATTATACTTTCTCCAATGAGATATTTCACATTATCTTCCATTTTTTCATTCTTTTGCTTTTGTTTTGTGGTTTCTTGGTTTCTCATAAAGTCATTAGCCTCCATCTGTTTCGTTCTAATTTTGAAAGAATCATTTTCTTCAGTGAGCTTTTGAACCTCCTTTTCCATTTGGCTATTCTGCTTTTTAAAGCATTCTTCTCCTCATTGGCTTTTTGAACCTCTTTTGCCAATTGAGTTAGCCTATTTTTCAAGGTGTTATTTTCTTCAGCATTTTTTTGGATCTCCTTTAGCAAGGTGTTGACCCGCTTTTCATACTTTTCTTGCATCTCTCTCATTTCTCTTCCCAGTTTTTCCTCCACCTCTCTTACTTGATTTTCAAAACCCTTTTGGAGCTCTTCAATGGCCTGAGACCATTGAATATTTATTTTGGATGTTTTGGGATACAGAAGCCTTGACTTTTATGTCTTTCCCTGATGGTAAGCATTGTTGTTCCTCATCTGAAAGGATGGGAGAAGATATCTATTCACCAAGAAAGTAACCTTCTATAGTCTTATTTTTTTCCCTTTTTTGGGCATTTTCCCAGCCAGTTACTTGACTTTTGGGTCCTTTGTCAAGAGCTGGGTATGCTCTGAGAATCTGTAAGATCTCAATTCCTCCAAGGTGGCACAATCAAGCATGTACACGGGTCTGGGAGGAGGCAGAGATTTTTGTGTCCAGAATCTTAGCAGTTTCAGACAAAGACCAGCTCCCCCAGGCCTCCGCACAGGGCTGAGGTAAGAATCAGCTGCTCAGTGCCCCCAGGGGTTTTACGATCCAACAATGGATGCGGGCTGCTGTCGGGTCTGCCATGAGAACTGCTGTCGCCTGCCCAATGTGGCCTCTGTGGGCCACTACTGAGGCTGGAACTATGGGAAGGCCCTTCTCCCTTCCCAGGCTGCTGAAAAAACCCCGTCACTGACCTTTGGTGCCTGTGGGATGAGGGTTCTGTGAACCTGCTGCTGCTGTGACTGGGGATTCCATGACTGGAGATTCCACCCCTGAGGTGTCTTCTTCCCAGAGTTGCCCACCACACGGCCAAGGCTGGGTTGGGCTCTGTGCTCAGCTCCACGTCGGTGCAACCAACGTTTCCCATGGACCTTTCAGGTCACCCTGGGCTGGAAATCTCCTCCATTCTGTTGTTCTCTACTTCTGCTGCTTCAAAATTTGTTGAGTCCCTCTCTACAAGTGTTTTATGGGCTGTGCGGGGAGACCCTCCATATGTGTGTCTTTCTACTCTGCCATCTTGGTTCTGCCCCTCCCCCCCAATTATGCTTTCTCAATCTTGTGTTTGTAAGGTGAGCTTTTTTGAACTGAAGTATAACTCTTATCCCTATCAAATTTCATCAAAGATCCAGTGTCCTAGTTACCCTGGATTCTGACCTTTTCATGCGGTGTGTTAGATATCCACCCCAATCCATGCCAACTTTGTATGATCTACAAATACTCCGTCTGCAATTTTTAAAAAAAGTATTATGGTGGGAGGTGGGATGGCATCTGGAAGAAGTAGCATATGAATTAACTGTAAATGGTTGAGGTACTGAGAGGAAAGAGGATTTTACTGATGTATAAAAACCAAAAACAGAGAAAATCATTGCAGGGGTAGGGAAAGTGTGAGTGATATTGTGGCGTTGGATTCAACAGTTTGTGAGGTCAGGAAGATGGAAAAAAAATCAAACTTCTGAGAAAGGTGTAAACAGTACATGCTGAGTAAATGGTGGTACCAAGATAGAAATAATGAAGTCAGAAGGACAAGGAGGTTACTGGGAAATATAATGAGCTCAGTTTTGGATATATTGGGCTGAAGGTGCCAGTGGGACTTAGATTACTTTTTCTCCCTTATGAAAAGCTCCAGACAAAGCCTTAGGCTCCAGTGGGAAAACATGACGTCAAGAAGAGGAGGAAGGGAAGAAAGGGAAAAGTTTGGGATGTAAATTGGCCTCAGCAGGCATGGCTTTCACATTTTAAATTTATAGAGTTTTCCTATGTCTTTTGTTCCTTAAAAAAATTTAAACTGAAGAGGCCCATTGTAAAAAGCAGATGAGGCCCCTTGATTCCCAGACATTCTGGCTTCTCACTGCATTTATTTAGTCTTATTTCTTGTCTTGGCCTTTTTTCATATTCCCAGCTTTTTCCTTGGCTCTCTTTGCCTTTCACACTAGGCTCTGCAACTTAGAATTTGCTTTCTTTGCCCCTCATGCTTTGTTACTACTAACTCTTCCCAAATCCTAAGAATTGGCAGACAAGGAGGGAGCAAGGATGTCTTTCTTTCCTCTCTTGGTCCTTCAGAGGAATGCCAGAGTCAAGTCATTCCCTCCTGTGCATTGGTTTGGGTCTTTCCCTAGATTTTCCTATCCTCTTTATGGATCTCTTACTGCTAAGACAAGGAGGGATAGACACTAGGATATTGTTTCTCAGATCTTCAGCTGTAGATTGAAACATCACACCCTGGGTGGAGTAGTCTCTAATGACTTGGTAAGGCCAGCCACAAAGATGTAAATTGTTCTTACACACATGCCTTTTACTATAATGAAACGCCTCTCCTATTGCTTTTACCAAGCCATCAGAATGTCTCCTTCTGCTGATCACTGACAGCAAACACATGCCATCTAGAATAGTCTTGAATCTGGGTCTGAAACTTACATTTGTTCAGAGGACAGGATAAAAACATATCTCTTCTGAGCAGCAGAGGTGGCCAAGTTCCTCAGAAATGATCAGAGTAGCTGAACCTCCCAAGATGTCCCCCTCTGCCTTACCCCCTCCCCGGGAGTGCAAAGATATGCCTAGTTCCTTTCCCAAAACTTCCAGAAGATTTCTTCATGTAGTGACTCCACTGGGCATTGATGCTGAAAATGAGGTCTTTGGCACCATTTTTTCAGGAAAGCTCTGCCCCATTGGGAGACTGGCCCCTTTCTTTCCTTATATTCAGTTTGTGTATGTCCTGCTTCCTTGCAGAGTTCTATGTTCCCAAAAGAGCAGACTTCCTTTGTTTGGCCCTGCTTTTTTGGGGGTTTAGGAAATCGCTAAGTAACAGGTCAAGTTTCTGGGGCAGAAGACCAGTGGTATGAACTGGGTATCTACTAACCAATTTTCAGGCTTGCGAATCACATTCTTGACAAAGATGTGGGTTCAGATATCACCTCTGACACTAGCATTGTGCCAATAGGTAAGTCACTTAATTCTTTGAGCCTTAGTGTCTTCATCTGTAAAATGGAATAATATCTCTGCTACCTACACACAAATTTTTTGCAAGGTGCAAATAGCACCGTATAAAGTGCTTTGTAAATTACAAAGTGCTCTGCTCAGTAAATGTGATCGTTTATCTTCTTATATCTATCTTCTAAACTGTCATCATCTTTGCCATTAGAAGGAACAATTCTGTGGAGAAGCATAAATTGTCATAATAGCTACATTTAGATGAAATAGAATAAATTTCTTTTTACTCTTCAAAAATATTTTTTCTCTTAAATTTTACTCAAATTCTTTTTACTCTTAAAAAATATTTACTCTTCAAAACTGGTTGTTTTTGGTGGCAAGACAGAGAGATAAGATTACAGGATTGAACAGGAAGAGCGAGGCCCTGGAAAGAGTGCTGGATTTGGAGTTGGAAATTAAAGGATTAAAGAACCTGGGCTCTGATACCTTCCAATGTGACCTTGGATAAGTCATTTACTCTTTTGGGGCTTGAGTTTCTACTCTGTAAATGAAGAGGGTTGCCCTACCAGCTCTAAATCCATGATCCTACAAATTAGAGTTAGAAAGGACTTGAGAGATCACCTGGCTAGGCAGTTATATGGTGCAGTGGTTAGAGCACTGGGCCTGGAGTCAGGTTGGGTCTAATTCAAATATGTCCTCCGACACTTCCTAGCTGTGTGACCTTGGGCAAGAAACTTCCCCTCTCTTTGACTCAATTTCTTCAACTGTAAAATGGGGATAATAATAGCACTTATCTGCCAAAATCATTGTGAAGGATTTAAGTACTTAGTAGAGTTCCTGGTACACAGTAGGTACTATATGAATGATAGCTATTGCTGCTGCTGCTGGTGGAGCTCTGTGTTGGTCCAGGCATTCTGGAAAGTCATTTGGAGCTAGGTCCCCAAACGTCACTGATCTTTTAACTCATCAGTTACCACTACTAGCCCAAAAATGTCTAAGAAAGAAGAAATGGGCTCCTAGGACTAAAAAATGGACAAAAGTATCTGCACTGGCCCTTTTTGTAGTGGCCAAGAGCCAAAAACTAAAGAAGGATGGAGATGGGGAGGGACTTGCTCTTCACTGGGAGAATGGCTGTACAAATTTTGGTATGTAATAGAATACTATGGCCTCATAAGAAATGAAAGGGGAGATTTCAGAGGAACCTGGGAAGACTCATGAACTGATGCAGAGTGAAGTGAGCAAAACCAAGAGAACCATTTATACAACAGCAAAACATCTTTGAAAGACTTAAGGAGCCTGATCCACGCAAAGATGAAACACCCTTCCTGAGGACTAGCGATGAAGAACGCTACCTACCTCCTGTCACAGAAGTGATGGACTTGTGATGTGGAATGAAGCACACCGTTTTGGACATGTGCGAATGTTTTGCTTGATTGTTTATGTTGGTTACAAGGGCTCTCTCTCTTCCTTCCTTCCTTTCTGACTTCTTCCTTCCTTCCTGTCTCCTTCCTTCCTTCCCTCCCCCCCTTTCTTCTTCTATTTCATTGTGGGGAAGTATAAGGGAGGAGGCTAGGAATAGGATTCCAAAAAACAGAAAGAGAGAGAAAGAAGAAAACAGAATGAAGGACAGAAGGAATCACAGAATAAACTTTGAATAAGCTGTCATATCATAGAGATTCACAGTTTCTTGTGCAATCCTTTTCTGTTATAAATAGAACTTCTTATTTCATTTGTTATTTGTCAAGTTCATGATAAAAAGTAAATAAACAAAAAGAATCAAATGAGGGGCAAAATGCCTAAGTAAATGTTGTATTTATGAACTTCTGGAATATGGGACTGGAGGCAGGGCAATAGGGAGGAGTTCCTTTCCTCTTTTTTCATCTAGTAGGCATCTAATTACATCTAAAATTTTTAAAAATGTCAATATTTCATAACTGCAAGTGTCAAAAGTGGCAAAAACAATTAAAATTAAGTAATTTTGTTGCTCTATTTGCACTGATAACCTCTATTTATTGTAACAAAATGCCTTACGTTATACAGACATGTGAACATACTTTCCCAAATATAGTGGATTTTTGGGTGGTGACTTCTTTTTCCCAAAAAATTATCAATAGAGTTACTCTAACTCTGCCTTCCAAAATTTAACAATAGTGTAATTATTTAGAACTAAAATATTAATATAATCTTTTAGAATTATCCAAGTTAAACTAATAATGGATGCACCAGATACAGGAGAGCTAGCTTTAAGCATTCTCTCATAGGGTATTGGTCATATATCTCAAGTTAGAGGGCATAGAGAGAGTCATCTAATTTATTCTAGAACTGAGGCACAGAGAAGTGGTCAATTTCCCAAAGTGACAGAGCAGGTAGCAGAGATGGGATTTGAACCCCCAAACTTGGACTCCTCATTCAATATTTTTCCAGTTGCTCCATGTTTCCCCTCCCTCCCCCATCAGACAATTCAAAAATGTTTGATCATCTTTACACAGAAATTTGGGTTTAGTTCCTAGAAGAAGCTTAGGAATCTATGACTACTTCATATGAATAAATGAATGAACCTTTATTGAGAGCTTCTATAGTAAGATCTTGAAACCTTCCCTATGCATTTTGTGGTGGGTGGGAAGGCATTTCTCCCTTCTTTGAGCTCAACACTTTTTTGTCTTTCTTCCCTACTCTGTTCTCCTGTTCCTTAAAGCGTTGGAGAAGAAAAAGGATTTAGACACTTTTCCGCGAATGCTTTATAGGTTTGATGGGTGATCTTTCGCTTCTCACCAGCCTACATGATGTGATCCCTTTTGCCAAAGTGATCACTTCTAGTATGTACCCTAGCCTGATGCAAACCCTTCTTCCTGGTGGCCAGCCATTTGTTTCATTGCCTAACATGGAACATACAAAATACAACCCATCACTCAGGAGGGATGAGTTGTAGGCTACACCATCATCCATCTGTGTTCTCATTAGCCGTGGCTGACTCCCTTCTCAACTTTTCTGGGACTTCATTCCCCCTACCTCATTGTACCTAGTATGGTAATTGATACATTGTAGGCAATCCATGAACATTAGCTGTTTGAATTTGGTAAACTAGGCAGAAAGTTGGGGTAGTTACCCGGAGAATTCTGGCAAAACCCTCTTTGTTGGAGGGAGAAGATTATTCTTTTCTCTTGATATGTCCAGATTGATTAGAGCAAACTAAAGAGAATTCATGTTAACCCAACGAATATTTATTAAGCATTTATTGTGTGTAGAGCACTGGTAGATGTTAGAGGAGACACATAGTCTAGCTAACATGTAGTTCTTGCCTTCACAGGATCATAGATTTAGACCGAGAAAGAAAGTTAATGATCATTTAATTCAACCCTCTTATTCTAATTTTAAAAAAAATTTCTTTTTTATTTTTAACATTCATTTAAAAATTTTTGAGTTTCAAATTCTTTCCCTCCTTCTTCTCTCCCATCCACTGAGAAGGCAAGCAATATGATATCAATTATATATGTGAAATCATGCAAAACATTTCCATATTAGCAATGTTCCCAAGGAAAAGAAAGTGAAAAAGTTATATTTCAATCTGTACTTGGAGTTCATCAGTTCTCTCTCTGGAAGTGGACAGCATTTATCATCAGGAGTCCTTCAGAATTGTCTTGGATCATTATATTGACCAAAATAGCTAAGTCATTCATAGTTGATCATCATAAAATATTGCTGTTACTGTGTATATATTCTTCTGGTTTTGCTCACTTCACTTTGCATCAGTTCATGTAATTCTTCCCAGATTTTTCTGAAACCATCTCCCTTGTTATTTCTCATAGTGCAGTAGTATTCCATCACAATCATATACTATGACTTGTCTGACCATTTTCCAACTGATGGACATCCCCTGGATTTCCAATACTTTGCCACCAGAAAAAGAGCTACCATAAATATTTTTGTACATGTAAGTTCTTTTCCTTTTTATTTGGAGAGAATTAATTTGAATGTGGATCCAGAATCAGAAAGGGGAAGACTGAGGAGAGAGGAGGAGAGAGGGGAAGTAAGGCAAAAGAAAACTAGAGAGTGAAGCGAAGGTTGACTGGGGCCACATTGTGGGAAATTGAGGAGGCCATCAATCCAGACAGCAGGAGTCCCAGGGCAAGTGTTCTAGAGAGGGGTGGTGGTGGTGTGAGGTGCAAATGAGCTAATTTCACCAGGATATGGTTTCTTGTCAAGTGGCAAGATACTTGCCATATCTCTTTTCATTGAAGTTATACATATTGAGCTTTTAATGGCACTAGACTTCTCCAAGGAGCAAAGAATTACCTTTCAAACAATATATGACTAGAGATACTGTATGGTCATGAGCTAATCCCTCAAGAATAAAATTGGAGGGTTGCCTGTCCACCCAATGGGCAGATATGGGTGTGAACAGGCTGCTCTACATCTTAAATTAAAAAAATGCATAGAAGTAGGGTCACAGATGTCATCAGAGTTGTACAAGCACAAAAATGGGCTGGTCACGGAGTGAAATTGAGGAGTAACTGAAGAACAGTTCTGTGGGTATACAAGGAATCACAATCCACCTAGAGGAAGGCCCCCAGCATGTTAGGTAGGTCCTCTGAGGAGGACTCATGGTGGGCAAGAGTTGTTCAAAATGAGAAGATACAGACAGACTGTTGGAGGGAGGACTCACATTGATGAGATCCCCAATCATTTCTATATATGCCTTTCCTTCTCCATTCAACCTAAAAAACCCCTTGTAGCAAATTTCAAAAATAGTCAAGTGAAACTTACTAATTTAGAAAGCCTATTTGCCATATTAAGCTTTCACTGAAGCTTGAGGGATCCAGGACATCATCTAGTATAACTTCTTCAATTTGACAGAGGAGGAAACTGAGGCCAGGAGAGGGAAAGTTAATTGTCCAAGATGACAAGACCAGTTAATGTTAGAGATTAGATTTGTAGCCATTTTCTCTAACTCTAATTGGACTTGGGGAAAGATTGCATCTCTCTCAGGTGTCCTGCCTCTTGGAGAATGTTATTTCCTCCAAAGCTCTCAGATGATTGCCTTTCTTTCCTGCTATGTTTCTCAAGTGGTTCTATTCAATCTTCCTCAGAGAAGTCAGCCTCTGTTGGTGACACACCATAATTTCTTATAAAAAGTGCCCTTGGGATAGAAAGTTTTCCATTAAACTTGTCTCTTGTAAAGACCATTTTGAAGTATTCATTTAAATTTACCTGCTCACCCTCTTTGTTCCATCCTGCATCCCTGGGGGAGAGCCAAGGAATGTTGCTTATTTCTGCTCTGCTTCATCATTGATCTGGATGTTATGGTTTTTTTTGTTGCCCTTTGAATATCCATTTGGGAATGTCCTTGAGAGGCCCGTCTCTGCTAGTAGTTACACATGGATAAAATTGCTCTTCTCTAATGTGGTCTCTTGGGGACCCCTAATAAAGTCTCACTCTTGTCATGGCTCCATTATTTATAGCAACATCACTTCCCTTTATACTTGCTTGTGGCCAGCCACAAGCTAGTGTTGTATAATGACTGTTAGAGCCTGAGATAGAGGAGGAAACTGAGTTCCAGAGAAGGTAAGTTAATTTTCTAAGGTTGTAAGATTAGTTAGAGCTTGGACTTGGAACCATTTCTTCTCATTCCAAGGCCAGTGCTTTTTCCATTGTGACTTAACAAGCTCATTTTTTCATTATGTCTTTATGCAGGGGCATGCAGGTAGATATTTAACAACTAGCTCTCCAAAAACAAACCACCACAACAACGATGTATGGCACATATCTAAGTCTAATCTGAATTATTAACGTTTTCTCTATCACTTTTTTTGAAGTTTAGACAATCAAGACAATCATAAGTCAAGTCCTTATCTGTAGTACTTGTTAATATCCAAGTTGTAAATGCTCTTACCGAAAATTTAGAAATTGTATCGGTTCTCAAGCCAATGCAAGCTAACTCTAGGACGCCACTATCTTCATTTTTTTCTTAGATCTAGAACTGGAATGAACCTCAGAGGAAATCTAGTTGCACTTCCTTAAGATGAGGAAACTGGAAGGTTATGTGATTAGGTCCCACAGATATTAACTGCCAGAGTCTTGCTCCTCCTCTTCTTGAGCCAGTGCTCTTTCCATCATGCCACACTACCTCTCCAATCCTTTCCATATATGCCTTTCTTCCTCTATCCAATCCAGAAACCCCCTTGTAATAAACTTCAAAAACAGTCAAGCAAAACCTACTAATTTAGAAACTGTACTTGTGATATTAAACTTTCATAGTTCCATGGACATATATGATAAGGATTCAATATTGGCCATCATAATAATCAACTGGCCACAATGTTAGACATAATATTGTGTGAAAGGAATACCTATATGGATAGAATCATGGATCCATTGGAGTTGGAGTGTTGGAATATTGAGAATTTTAGGAATTTTTTTAGCATGAATAATGTAAGCAAAATGCTTGCATCTTGTCACTTTAACTGAAACCACACCTAGACCCTTAAGGGAAGGAAGCAGGTTCATACTACAAGCTCACCTCATTGCTTTTCCTTACCAAATTGACCCTAAATTTTCAAACAAGGATCCTGCTTATTTGGTTCCTGCCTCTTGCTAATGGCATTTCATACCTTGAGTCTATAATAGAATATTATTAACACAGACCACACCACTAATTACTTAATTACCCAGGAGCTTAAATAGGAGGCAGGTAGTGAACAGAAAACTGGCCTCTGAGCTGGGAAGACCTGCCTCTGCCACATCCTGGCTGTGTGACCCTAGGAAAGTCATGGAACCTCTTAATGCTCCTGACAACTCTTTGAGACTATACATTGCAGGGAAGGTGCTGACCTGTGTTGGTAAAGAGTTCCCTCACTTGGGAGTTACCATGCTAATGAAGTCACCGGTCCATCCTCTATTTTCTAATTCCTTAATAATGAATATGGCAGATTAATAGTATGTATGTATGTAACAAATAGTATGGCAGAGAAACAGAATGTATAGCTGGCCTTAGAGTTAGGAACTTCTGGGTTCAAATCCAGTTTATGATAAATTCTGTTTGTGGAACCCTGGGTAGGTCCCACAAACAGAAAATGGGCTGATTTGAGTTCCTAGAAGTTCTTCCATAGGTTGCCCAGACCCATGAAACCTCAAGTCTGGTAAAAACAAACAAACAAACAATTATCTAGACTTTTGTCTAGTTGAGCATTCTCCCTTAGGGTGAAGCTCTGGGTCTCCAAATTCTTTATAGTTTGCAGGTGTAGCCTTATATACGTATATATGTACAGAGTTAGAGGAGTTTTTACCAAGAGGTTCAAGTCTTAATATTCATTTTGACTGAAATATTTTGTACCACCTCCCCAAATTTTAATACCAAACCATTTTTCAAAAACAAAATAATTCAAGTCTATAGACAAACAAGATGCATCATGCTTATTGAAATATTAGTAGACAAAGATGAAAAATCAACATTTATCAAAACAAATTTTGGGCGGTTTGTTTCTGCAGCCTCCAAATGAAAGACTAACACTTTCTAGTGAGAGTGTGGCATAGTGGATAGAATTCTGGAATTGAAGTCAAGCATGCTCCTTAGACTATTTACTAGTTGTGTGACCCCAGACATATCACTTAACCTCTCTGAGCCTTAGTTTCCTTATTTGTAAAATGAAGTTAACAATCGCACCTATCTCTTAGAGTTTTTTCAAAGCTCAAATTAGATAATGGAAATGAAATGCATCCTAGTGCAACCAATGAGTGTAGCCCATTCTGGGTTTGATTTTTAGAAAGTTTTCCAAACATCAAACTTAAGTTTATCTTTTCACAACTTTGTCCTTTTTTGATCTCTGGAGCTGAAAAGGACAAGTCTAATCCCTCATTCAAAGACAAGTATTATGTCCTTCTTGACTATTCTCTTCTTTGTGCTAAAAATCCCTGGTCCCTTTAAGCAGTTTTCACATGGCATAGACTCAAGGCTTTTCACTGTCCTGTTTGCTTTTCCAGGTTATCAATGTTCTTCCTAAACCGGTGCTCAGAAACAAACACATTATTCCAGGTGCTGACTGACCAGAGCAGAGGACAGTGGAATTTCCTTAGTCCTGGAAGGAATGTCCCTCAAGGCTGCCTAAGACGGTGCTCCCATTTCACCATATTGGGGTGACTAGATATCGGTGTAAGGTATGCCAAACACAAAGACAATGGTTGCTTACTTTTCTCACATCCTCAACAGTTATGGACATGTTGTAGACACCAAATAAATATTTGTTGATGAGAGTGTGTCATCATTAGAGAGCTGGCCTCAAAGCCAAGAGGACTTGGATTCAGGTTCTGACACATACTAGCTGTGTGTCCTATGGCAATTCAGTTAGTGTCTCTGGTCTGGGAACGCAATAAGACCGCGAGTTTCAGAGAAGAGGCCAATCTTCATTGATTGAGACAGTTTCCTAAACCAGTGAATTCACAGGTCCAGTCCCAATCAAATCAGCAGAGATCATGGCCCTGAGGGAATGAGTGGGACACAACACAGATATACTACCTCAGCCTACAAGTAACTCAGTTGATTCTAGCTAGTTCTTCAATGTTCCTAATTCTAATTCTATTTGATGCCCTGGGGTAGGGTAATGGGGTGCTCTACCTTGGAACTTGAGGGGTTAACCCTACCAAAAGACCATCAAAGCCTTTACATCTAGTCCTTAGAGAGGAAAATCTATTTTTGCCACCTAGGCTCTTACCATCTTTGGGGAGCGATATCTCTCGATTCTCATGATAACCCTGTGAGAGAGGCTGTACCCTCCCACTGCTATTTTACAAATGATGAGATTAAGGTTCAGAATGGTTTAAAGGATTTATGGTAAATGTCAGAATCAGAACTCAAACCTGGCTTGTCTCTGACTCCATTTTATCCTACAACATATTCTATTGGCACATAGTTGCTTGCATGTAGTCTCCCCTATGAGACTATGAGATTCTTGAGAGCAAGAACTGTTGATTGCCTTTCTTTGGATCCCTGGTGCTTGGCACAGTGCTTGGTATACAGTAGGTGCTTAATAAATACTAGTTGACTGATTGACTCTATATCAAAGTTTTCCTCTTTACTGAAATCCATTCATTTGCCTATTTTTGTCATGTTTTGTTGCTTTTCCCTATATATGTTAGATTAGTAGTGAGTTTGATTAGTGGAGAAGGGCAGGAAGGATTGATTACCATCATCTCCTTGACACTAGTTTCCCTGGTTTAAACCATTTTAAGCCTCAAGGCATTTTGTGCTTCCTTCTGGGCTTTGGGTCAGATCCTTCCATGCAGCAGGAAGGCAATTATTTGTATTCTGAGCCTCTGTTCTCATCACCTGTATAGATCAGTCTGTCCCCCACGCACGGAACATCTCTTCTAACTTTTCTGATACCGGGGTTTTGATGTTGGTGCCTTTTCCCCGGTTAAATCCTGGCAATCGGAGTTTGATACTAAGGAAGGCTCCTTCCCGGCAGAGGTCTCCTTCATGCTTCTGGGCTTTTCACTTTGATCATGGGCACTCATTCTTCCCCCACTCCCTCTTCAGAGCTATTTTAGGCTTTAAAACCTCTTCTTAAGGTTTTTGCTGGAGTGATCAAGCTCTTATCTGTAGACATTTTTTTAGATTAAGAGCCCCTTCGCCCATTAACCCTTCTGAGAAGGATCCTTGAGCTGAGCACTCAGGGTGTAAAGCTGGGGATAAGCTGTGGGCTAGCCCCCTCTCATCCTCTCAACAAGTGGCTTCCCTCTCACAGGTGTTGATATATTGCAGCCCGAAAGTGGGATTTGGGGGAGGCATCCCTGTAATCAAATACTGTCTTCTTCTGGGGAGAGGTAGCTTGTCATTCCATGCCTCCAATGCTGTCCTTAGAATACCCAAGTTTCCTTAAAACTCAGCTCAGGTAAGCCCTGCCTTCTATAGAAAACTTTTCCTGATTCCTCCCTGCTCCCTCTGTCCACCCTTTTTTATTAGTTATCTGCCAGAAGATATCTTGGGTTTATTTTTTATGTCTTTATATGTGCATTTGTTAACTCTCCCAATAGCATACAGATTCCTAAAGTGCAGGGACTATTTCATTTTTCTCATTATATCCCCAGTACCTAGCACTTACTAGGTGCTCAACAAATGCTTTTGGACTAACTGTTGTCATGAAGTAAAAATATCTGCCTTTCTCTTGGCCCTGCCACTGACTGGCTTTTTGACTCTAGATAAGTAACTTACCTTCTCTGGCCCTTAGTTTCCTTGTTTTCTGATATATTTTCAAGTATAATATTCAGAAAGATGTCATAGAAATGAGCAAAAATTCAGATCTCAAAAGGACAATGGAGATGATCACTGAACAAAGGACAATCAGTTAATACAACCCTCTCATTCTCCATAGGAGGAAACTGAGGCCCCGAGGTGAACTGATTTAACGAAGGTCACACAGCTAGTAAATAGAAGAGGTGGAATCTGAACCAAGGTCTTCCAATTCCAAATTTCATGCTCTTTTTTTTTTTTAAAACCATATCTTGTGACCTCCCATGGAACTGCAGGGAAGCACCTGAACCTTCCACATTGAACTTCCTGGGAAGGACTTTCTTGGGTTGAATACTACCTCCACCATGAAGCCTTGGTTTCCTTGGTTATTTTCTCCCTCATGTAGAAGCAGTGAGATATTGTGTAAAAAACCACTTGACAGGTGTTGTCAGAACACCTGTATTCTGATCTCAATTTCACCATTAAATAGCTACTTTGATCTTGGGCAAATTACTTCACTCAGTTGGCCAAACAACTTACTATGTACCAGGAACCATGCTAAGGTTTGCGGATAGGGAGAAAGTCCAAAAGAGCCCCTGGGCTCAAGGAATTTAGATTTTAATGGGAGAGACTATATGTTAATAACTTGCTGTTGACTCTTTCAGTTGTTTCAGACCCTCTGTGATCCCATTTAGGGTTTTCTTGGCAGAGATCCTGGAGTGGTTTGCCATTTCCTTCTCCTGTGTGTTTAACTGATGAGGAACTGAGGCAAAGAGGGTGAAGTGACTTGCCCAGGGTCACACATCTAATAAATGTCTGAGACCAGATCTGGACTCATGAAGATGAGTTGTCCTGGTTCCAACCTCACTGCTCTATCCACTACACCACCTAGCTGTCCATATAAACAACTAGGTATATACCGATAGAATAACAAATGGGGGGAAAATAATCTCAAAAGGAAAGACAGTAGTGCCTAGGATTGGGGTGAGGGTAGAAGGAAAAGTCTGAAGAAGATGGTATTTGAGCTGAGTCTTGAAAGAAGCCAAGGAAACCCCAAGGGAAGAGATGAGGAAGGAGGGCATTCCAGACATGAGGGAGGCTATTCCAGCCAAATGCAAAAGCATGGAAGTGGGAGGTGGTGGGCTGCCAGTGAGGAACAGGAAAGGGGTCAGTGTAGCTAGATCATAGAATGTGTGGAAAGAATTAAGGTGCAAGAAGATGAAAAGGACAGTAAGTGGCTAGGTTGTGAAAACTTCAACTGTCAAACAGAAGAACTCTGGGTCTTCGTCTCCTCTCTCACATAATGAGGAGTTTGATGAGATGATCTTGGAGGTTGCTTCTGGCTCAATCTTTATGATTTCACTGCCCTTACTACGTATTGTCTCAATTAGGTTATATTCTTTCAGTTCCAAACTTTCATTCTCAACTCTCGTGCCATGTGAATTGACACCATCTAGACACCATCTTTCAATGTTTTCTGTAGACCAGTCTTGATTCTGAGTTCTGTTAGGCAGAAGCCATGCCAGATTCTTTTGATTAATGTTCAAAGCCCTCCATAATTAGGTACCATCTTACATTTCTAGCATCAGTTAATATTACTCCTCATCCATATATTTTATTATTTTGCCAAACTAAAATACCTTCTTTGTCCCACACACCATCTCCTGAGCATAGTCTGTGATATCTTGCCTCTGTAATTTTATTTGTGCTGGATGAGAGTCACAATTCAAAGAGAGGTTGACAAGTTAGAGCATTGAGCTTCATCTAAGAAGATGTAATTTAATAGGAATAAAAGTAAAGTCTTACATTTGGGTTCAAAAAATCAACCTCACATGTACATAAAGACATAGCTAGATAGATTGTCTAAGATCTGGGGGTTTTAGTTGACCACAAGATCTATATGATGAGGTAGCCAAGATAACGGGTGTGATCTTGGACTAAATTGAGAGTCATACTTACTTAGAAAAAAGAATTTGACTACATCTAGAGGGCTGTCTTCATTTCTAGGTACCATATTTTAGGAAGCAAATAAGATAGTAAAGGGTCTCGAGTCCATGCCACGTGAGAATCAGATAAAACAAACAAATGGTAATGGATTGCCCAGAGAAGAGAACATTTAGGGAGGACATTATGACCATCGTTAAGTATTTGAAAAGCTGTTGTCTGGAAGAGGGATTTGACTGGTTTTTGGTTCCAGGGTAGGGAGCTAGGAATAAAGAATGGAAGCTTCAGAGAGTTCAGTGTAAGCCTGATATAAGGAAACACTTCCTAAAATCATCTTCATCAAATGTCTTTAGGAGTGATGGGTTCCTCCCTCATTGGACCCTCAATCACTTGTTGAAGATTCTCTAGAGATTCTCAGGTATGAGATGGCCTTGAGGCCTCTCCCAACTCTCTTCTCCTACACCTGTTGCCTCCTTATCCATCTTTTAAAGACAATTCAGATGCTAGCTTTACCGTGAAAACCTCCTTATTCCAATTGGAAATGACCTTTACCCTCCAACCTCATATGTAGGTTTTCCTTTTGCATTCCTCTAATGCGCTTATCAGTCAGTCAATACACATTTATTAAGTGCCTATTATGTGTCAGGCACTGTGAAGAGCAGGGTGATACAAAAAGAGGCAAAAGATAGGTCTTGTCTTCAAGAAGTTTACCATCTAACCCTGTGACAGCAAGCAAACACATAGGGACATGCAAATTGCACATAGGATGAACAGGGAGCAAGTTAAGACTGGGATGGTGCTAGAATGAAGAGGGGTTGGAAAGGCTTCCTGTAGATTGTGTAATATTCTGAGTTACAACTGGCTCATTCCTACTATACTCCATGAGGACAGAGTTGTTTCTTATGTGTATTTTTTCCTCTCCCCTTCCCTCCAGGGCCTAGTACAACACTCTACTTACCTTAGGATCTTAATAAGTGTTTGTTGAAGGAAGGAGAAACAGGAGGCAGTTTGGTTCAGTGAAAAAAAGCTCTAGCCCTGGAGTCAGCAAATCCTGCTCTGGTGTCATTCCTGTGGTCTAAGGCAAATGGCTGACCCTAGCTGTTAGGGCCTGTTTCTTCACTTGTAAGATGAGCGAGTTGGTCCAAATGGTCTCTGAACTTCTTCTCAGCACTAAGTCTGCTGTTCTGTGATCAAAATTCCCCAGTATTCCTTAAAGCCTCAAGTAGCCCTCTACTAAAGAATGCTTAAATGCTAGTTAATTGATTGGCTAACTATATAAAAACCTGATTAAGTACTAAATTATGTTTTTTTATTTCAGGGGCAGGAAAGTATTTAGGGGGAGGCTTGTCCAACTGAAAAATATGCCTATCTTGATTTTTTTACTACCTTCCTGGAAGGGGCACACGAGAACTAGTGCCTTTCTACAAATTTTTAAAATAACAAGTTAGACGTATCTTAATAACATAAAATTTCAATCCATATTCCGTGTAACCCCATGAGAGGATTCCTGTGATGGGATGAAACCTGTTATTCATGACCCAGAGTTCAACACTCTAGTATCTTGGGGCCTACAAAATACTTCTAATCTCACAAAATGTGAGTATGGAAGTTAAGTTTTTATCCACAAATTGATTGTGTATTTGAAATTGTAGCAACCACCAGATAGCACAGAAAGGGGGAAAAATCCCTGGTGATAATGTCTATTTTGAAAACAAAGTAATTGTTTCCCATCTTGGAAACTTTGTCTTGGTTTTAATCGGGTGTTTGTCCTTAGTTTGGAGTGTGGCATTTTCAAAACATGACTTCAGAAGCCAATCTTCAGACACTTCTTCTCTGGCCTTTAATCATAGCCAACTGGCTGGGAAGGTGGGCTTTAAGGAGAGCTCGCTTCATTAGCATTTCTGCTCTCTAAGCAAGAAAAATTGGGATAAGGCTCAGCAGATGGTGAGAAAAACGTGAAATCCTCAGGATAAGAGAAGCATTTCTCAAATCTTTTTCCTTGCTAATGAGTATTCTAATGACTTTTTTCAATTAAGGCATATTCGCAGCCTTAGAACAAGAGATTTAAGATATTGAATATTGTTTAGATATTCTATGCGAATAAAAGAATCTGTTAATTTAAAACCAAGGATTTTTTTCTAGGCCAAGTTTTGGGTCACTTGTCTTTACTCCGTTGGAATTTCTAAGTGATTTTTCAACTTAGAACTATTTTCCTCCTCAGAAACCACTAGTCTAAATTTGGAATTCAAAATTCATGGAATAGCAGGATTGAGCTCTGGAAAGGATCTCATCCAATTCCTTAAATTTACAGATGGAGAAAATGAGGCTCATAGAGGTTAGTAAAGTGCTTTGCTTTGCTTTACTAACCTCTCAAAGTCACATAAGAATTGCATGGCAAAGTTGGGATTCGTGGTTTCCAAATCCTTTCCTCTTCTCCATGTTTCTGGGTCTTAATCATGATGATCTTTAATTGAATCAATTCCATCCTTCATTTGTAACAGGGTAACTCAGTTCTCAAAGACCAGACCCAACAAAGCACAACCTATGGCAAACCTGACCAAGCTGAAATGGATCTCAGACCATTGGTTTGAAAACTAGTTTTGTTAAATGCAGAGGTTCATCAGCAGAATTTTGGCTGCTTGGTGATTATTTATTTATTTTTTTATCCACAGCAATTCATGAAGACTGTTTACTAAAGTATGGATGGTTTTTGATGTACTTTACAAAGTGCCAACGTGGATGAAATCACGTTTCCTTGAAATGTTGAAATAAGTACACATATAAGAAATGTTTATAACCCATGACACATTTGGTCGAGTACTAAAGATTGCCCCCCAAATCATATCTCTTTGTTGCCTTCTGGAGTTCCCCCTGGGAAATCTCTGATTATAGATCATAGCTGAGTCTCCATAGATGTGGTTAAAATGGTTCCCAGATGCTATATAAATACTCAAGATAATAAATATTGTTTATAGCAAACAGTCTTTGTATCATTCCACAGACAGAATGACTAAAACACGAAGGACTCACAATAGTCCATAAATAATCAGTACAATTCTCCTCCCTCTTCCTATGGGTCCTGTCTTCCCTTCTAGAGATGCACACGGGCATCCAGCCTTATGATACCACCTTGAGGTCTTCAATTCCTCCAGAAAGGAAATGAACTTGGGGTTACTAGAGAGACAAGTGCTTTCCCAATGAATCCACACTCTTCCCCCCCCCATTTAATATTTTTTTCCAATTACGTGTAAAGATAGTTTTCAACATTCACTTTTGTAAGATTGAGTTCCAAATTTTTTTGTCCCTTCGTCCCCCTCCCCCTCCCCCAGGCAGCATGCAATCTGATATAGGCTATACATGTGCAATCATAATAACCCTATTTACAAATTAATCATGTTGTGAAAGAGAATCAGAACAAAAGGGGAAAGCCACGAGAAAGGAAAAAGGAAAAAAAAAGTATGTTTCAATCTGCATTCAGACTCCATAGTTCTCTGGATGTAGATAGCATTTTCCCTCAAGACTCTTTTGGAATTGTCTTAGATCATAGTACGGCTGAGAAGAGCTAAGTCTGTCAAAGCTGGTCATCGCATAATGTTGTTACTGTGTTCAGTGTTCTTGTGGTTCTGCTCACTTCACTCAGCATCAATTCATGTAAGTCCTTGCAGGTTTTTCTGCCTGCTAATCATTTCTTATAGTGATTACATTACATTACATTCCTTTACCACAACTTGTTCAACCATTTGCCAATTGATGGGCATCCTCCCAATTTCCAATTCTTAGCTACCACAAAAAGAGCTGCTATAAATATTTTTGTACATGTGAGACCTTTTCCCTTTTTTACGATCTCTTTGGGATACAAACCTAGTAGTGCTATTGCTAGATCAAAGGGCATGCATAGTTTTATAGCCCTTTGGGCATAGTTCCAAATCACTCTCCAGAATGGTTAAATCATGAACCTACACTTATTTTTAAATAACTCATGGTAATAGAAGGCAACATCCAGGCTTTTGCTTCCCCATATTACAGTAGTAGTCCCTTGGTGCTCCTCCAACTTAAGGACAAGGAGGTATAAAAATATACATAATTCTTTTGTCTTTTTAATAACCTGGCACTTCATGTAAACTCTATCCTCTCTCTTTAGAAGTCTGGATCTCCAAACTCTCCAAACTGGGAACGCTAGAGAGATAATCCCAAGGCTCCCTTCTCTCACTAAAAAGCCTAAAATATACAATTTTTAAGCTAAAGACCTCTTCAGAAACTAATCGTCATGAGAATAGTAGCTTTTCCCCAAAAGGGCCAGAAGAGCACCAAGAGATTTCTGTCATTTATGTTGCCTGAAAGACAGAAAATTATTTCTAGAACAGTGGCAATTTGACTAGGAGGATTGAAGAGTATTGTCTAGAAGCTTTGTCTAGACATTCTGAAGGGAACAGAGTAGGATCAAGCAGGGGGAAGACAGAATACTAAAGACCATGTTAGAGGTAAAGAGATACTTGTCAGGAATAAAAAAAAAAAGAACTGAGTATGGAAATGGAATTTGTGTTTAGTTAGATGCCAGAAGAAGTCCCCTCAAACATTGTCAGAAATCTCAAGGATTTTCTTGGCAGAAAAATTTGTGACAGCAGGGTTCGTGGCACAGATGTAATGGAAGGATTGATCCAGTTTCATAGAAGCCTCCATCCAGCAATTTAAAAGAGAAGGAACTTGAAATTGGATATCTAGGAATCTTTGGATAGACTCACACAAGTATGTGTCTGTGTGAGTGTGTGTGTGTGCTTCTGCATACACTTTCTGACTGGCTTACATTTAGAGCTTGCCACAGATGTCTTTTGGGGGTGATGCAGCTTAGGGTCTCATGAACATTTTAGGCAGAAAGTTCTTATTAATGTCACACTTAAATTTTTCTTGCCATAGTTTGGTAAAACTCAATCATTGTTGCTTTTTCATACCTTCTGAATATGGTTGACAGATGGGAATGGAATTAGGGAAAAATCTTAATTGTTTAAGGGCAGCTGGGTAGCTCAATGGATAGAGTAGGGCTTAGAATCAGGAATATTATCTTCATGAAATCAAATATGACTTTAGATAATTACTAGCTCTGTGACCCTGGGCAAGTCACTTAACCCTGTTTGCTTTCGTTCTTTACCTGTAAAAGGGACTAGAGAAGGAAATAGCAAATCACTCCAATATCTTCCAAGAAAATCCCAAATGGGGTCATGAAAAGTCTGGCACAACTGGAACAACTCAACAACATCCTAATGGTTTAAAAGTGAGTGCTTCTTTATCTCTGAGAATTTTCTTATTGAATGTCAGTCAATAAGCATTTATTAAGCTCCTACTATGTACCAGACAATGTATTAACCACTAGAAATAAAAGAAAAGATAGAAACGAGTCCCTTCTCTCAAGAAACTCACAGTCTAATGACAGAGACTGAGACCTGAGAACTAACCTGAGAACAAATAGGTCCATACAGGATATATGCAGGAGAAGCTGGAGAAATCAACAGAGCAAAGAAGTAGTATTAAGGGGAATGAAGGAAGGCAGAATTTTAGCTGGGACCTGAAGGAAGCCAGGGGAACCAGGAAAGAGAGATGAGGAGGAAGAGAATCTCCAAAATGGGAGACAGCTAGTGAAAATGTATAGACTGGAGATGGAGAGCCTTGTGTGGAGAGCAGCAAAGAGGTCAGTTTTATCTTATAGCATTGCACATGGGGTGAGGGATTGGACTAAGGCTGGAAAGGTAGGAGAGTGCAGGGCAAACAGAAGGTTTTTGATCCTGGAGAAAATAGGGAACCACTGGAGTTAATTGAATGGGGGGGAACAATATGGTCAGACTTATGCTTGAAGACTTGTACATAAAATTATACTTGCCAGCGGACTTCAGAGGGGTGTATTTTAAGTAAATACTCATAAACAAACAAATTAAAGTGCTTAATATCAGAGTAAAAACAATGTTTTTAACATACATGTTAACCAATGGAACACTAGTTCAAAATTCACTAAAGGAGGATTCATTAGTGCTGGGTCAGCTAAGTAGTACAGTGGATAGAGCGTCAGGTCTGGAGTCAGGAAGATCTGAGCTTGAATCTGGCCTCAGACATGTACTTGCTATGTGATCCTGGGCAAATCACTTAATCCTGTTTGCCTCAGTTTCCTCATCTATAAAATGAACTGGAGAAAGAAATGGAAAACCACTCTTGTATGTCTGCCAAGAAAACCCCAAATGGGGTCACAAAGACTTGGACACAATTGAAAACTACTGAACAATAACAACATTAGGGTTATTTTAGTTCAATGAAAAGGAATGATATATTCCATTTTGAACTCACTTATTTATATAAAAATATTACAGTAGGACCCAGAGGAGACAAAATTTAATTCTATTTCTTTAGACAATGCCCTGGTTCTAGTCACTTTTCTCTTACCTGTAAAATATGGGTCACTTTCCCACTTGGTGTTGTATTCTGGGAAACCTCAAAGGTGATATACTGATTTTTAATGTAATTTATGATACTTAATGTAATTTAATATTAGCTTCAAAGTGAGAAGAGATATCAGAGATCATTTAGTCTAAAATTCCCTGTTCCCTAGTTGAAGAAACCAAAGCCTAGATAAAGTGACCTCTCTAAGTCAAGAAGGTAATCAGTTGTAGCACTGGCATTTGACCTCAGGTCCTCTGAATCCAAATCCAGGGCTTTCCCCATGGTAGCATCATACCTTCTATAAAGTACTACTTTGTTCTAGGTGCTGTGCAAGGCATTGGAGATATGAAAACAAAAATGAAGCAGTTCCTGCCTTCGTGGAACTGATGTTCTATTGGAGGAGATACCATATACTTATATATGTATAAAATATAGGCAAAATAAATATCAAAATAATCTTTTCGAGAGAAAGCACTAACAGCTGGGAAAATTGGGAAAGGCTGCATGTAGATAGGAGAGCTGAGTTTTTAAGGAAATGAGGGATTCTATGAAACAGTAGCATTGCAGGCATGGAGAGCTGTGCCAAGGCACAGAAATGGAAGACAGAATATTGCGTGTGAGAGGGATGGCAAAAAGGCCTGTTTGTCTGTGCAATAGCATGTGTTAATGCTAGGAAGACCTGGCGATGGATCTGACATTTGTCATTGGAGAACCAGGCTGGTGAGATGCCCATCAGTTTGACTTCCCAGGGATGAATCTTTTTGGTCAGAGAAGCATAGTAAGACTGTTTCTGAAGGCATGGAACACTTTTGGGGCTGCATCCGTGAAAGGAAGACTCCTCTACCACCCCATGACAAAAGTGGGGTCATTGAAGCCAAGTCCACGAGCATGTTCTTTTGCCTCTGAATTTTGACTTTGGCTTTCTCTTGCTTGAGCTGTGAACTCAGGACATCCAAGAGGGGATCCTTCCTTATTTTCTTTGTATCTGCTCTGAACATCTCTTTGTAGACCTCAGCTGGGTTTTTGGTGACATTTGAGAATGAATTGTGAATTCTCCAAAAGGACAGATCCTAATTCCAGATCTGGGGGGAATGTTTGCCTGTCTGCATTGCACGTGCATATGTGTGAGGAGGTCTTTTAAAAACACACATATAAGGGCCTAGGAGAGATTTTGTCCCTGGGGGGCTTTCTCCTCACTGTAAGCAAACCACATTCTGAAGACTTGATTTATCCAAGTTTCTGACTCTCTGAGGTCAGGGACTGTCATGTTTTTGTCCTCTGGAATAACATTCTCTCATCTTCTCCTCCCAGAATACCTGGTTTTCCTCAAGATTTCCTTTTCTACAAGAAACCTATACTAATCTCCCTCCTCCCCAATCCTCAACTCCTAGGGTCCTTCACTCCTAAACTTCCTTGTATTCATTTTGTATTATACATATGATGAATCTTCATTTGTATCTGTGCATATTTTTATATTCTTCTATATGTATACATTGCTTTCCCCATTAAAATACTCTCCTCAAAGGCAAGAGGTGTTTTATTTTTGTCCTTGTACCCCAAGAGCTTAGCATAATTCCTGGTACATGGTAGCTTCTTAATAAATTATTATCGATTAGTTGTTACACAGCAGTCACTTAATACTTTGTTGTTCGATGAATTGCCTTGAATTCACTGGAAGGGTTATAAAGGCAGGACTAAGGTGAAGGAACTGTCTATGGTGACTAAGAGAGTAGTTAGTTCGGGTTGAAGCAGCTGCCAGGTTCCACTAAGCCATACTTGGGAGAATCAGAATGTGACAGTGATCTTGGCAACAAACTCTGTGAGCTCTCTTCTCACATTTCTCCGCATGCTTGCTGCGCCTTTCACTCTCTTTTATGGAGCCAGCTGATGTTCCCAAAGCCTCCGAATTGAGCATTACTCCAGTTTCCCAGACAGTTATCAACCAAGGTTTCCTCATCCCAGCCAAGGTCTGAAGGTCCAGGAGGGCTGTGGAGCTGCTGTTCTGTGTTTCCTCCCTATTACAATTGAGTTTTCCCTTAGATGCAAGCCTGATCCGACAGGGAGGGAACTGTTCTCTGGAAGTAAACTCCTGACCTGTGTGAAATGAATTCACTCGTCCAGGACACCAGAGTACCATTTACTAAATTACTTTCATTGCACAGAATACTAGCCTAGTGCCCTGGAAGATGAAATTGATGTCACATGGGTGAATAATTTTCTCCCTAAGGAGTGTGTACTTATGAAGGCACTCACTATCACAGTGGCCTTTGGCTTGTCCAGTCCGGAACATTGGAGTAGCAAAGCACAACTGTAACTTCAGATGAGTCTGGTATCCCATATGGTTTGGACACCAGGTCCTCTCAGAGGAGATAGCTGAGGGAGTACCAGCAAAGTTCCCATGCCCATCTCTCCACTCATTGCCTTGGCTCAGTATCCAAAATTTCCAGTATTGGTTTCACCTTTGAGTGACTGTGGTCAAATGTTATTTCAATAGCTATTGACTGTTAAATTGTCATTAATTTCTGAGAGGTGCTGGTGGGGGTGGTAGTGGAACTTGGTTATCAGCCATTAATGCCTTAATGCCATAAGGTGATGATGGTGTGTTTTCATACCACTGGGTGGGATAGTGGTAAATATTTAACAACTGGCTCTCCAAAAAATGCATATGCAATACATTAAAGTTTAATTTGCATTATTAACATGGGTAGAGGTGTGTTAGAGCCTAATACTGGGAATGGGAGAATCAATTGTTAATTATTCAGAGTGAACACTATATAACTCACACTGGTTACAAAGCATGTACTTTATAAGTAAATGGTCCAAATGCTTCAAGGATTTCATTGTGTTCATTCCACTCATGTTTGATTGCAACTCTTTGATAAATAGTCATCAAGAGTTTCTGTGGCTAAAATGTTCAATACCCTGAAGGCAGGGATGAAGCTCTCCAAATTCTGTAGCTTGTGGTGGCACTGGGGAGAGGCAATGGTATCACCTGACTCCTAGTCAGTAGTTAGCAGGAAGGGTGATGGGAAATGTTTAACAATCAACTCTATGGAGGAAAAAAGCATGAATGACACATTTTAAGTTTGATCTAAATTATCAACATTTCGTTATCACTTTCATAAGTCTAGACCACTATCAAAATCAAGCCCTGATTTCCACAATTTGCTGATTTTCAAGGTGCAGATGTTCACACTGAAAATTTAACAATCAGCTCTTTTGAGCTCGATGTGAGCTGGCTCCAGCAAGCAGACCCATGGTTGGAAAGTAAAATTATTATTTATCAAATATTCATCCCCTTTTGCTCCGTGTGTCATCTGATATCATTATTCCTCTGGGTTAACCAAGAAGCTCTTTCTGGCTCTTGCAGAGTTGGTTACCTCTCTCTCCTTATGGGCAACACTGTTTGTCTTTGTTAACTTAGTGGTTTTCATGAGTGGATTTGCCCATTGAAATCTTGGTTCCAGCCCTTTTTCTATTAAGAAAACTGACCACCATTTCTTTTTTTCTCTCCTCAGTTTTACTATTCATTTCTTCATAACTCTAATCCCATGAATAGTGACTGCTTGTTGACCTGGAACTCCTCTAAATAAAAAGTCCTAGAGTGACTCCTACATCTAACAGTCACAAAGGCAGAAGGAATCTGACCTGTGTTGGTCACCATTCTGTCCTTGTCACTTTCACCTTTTAAAGTTCACGCTCCCCTCCAGGGTCAGTAAGTCATAGCCACACTCCCACGCCCTCTAGATCCTCCATTTATCCATGACCACTGGCACACTCTCAGTCTCGGTCCAGAAGTAGCAGTGTGAGGAGGGTAGAAACAGAATGAGGAAGAACTGTTCCATTTGCTAATGGTGAAGAAGGTCAAGAGTTCCATGCTGGCACACCTGGGGCACCTGATGCCACAGGGATGCACAAAGCCTTGAGCATTGGCAATGGTTCCAAAAAAGAGAGCACCAATATGAATCCTGTGTGCAGTTTGTTGCCTCCTTAGTCAAAATCATTAACTAAGCTTTGTTAATGAGCCTGACTCAGATCTAGGAACAGTGGGTGGAAGTTGCAATTTTAAGGAAATACTTCCTAATTTGAGATGCCCAACAGTAGAATACAGATCATTTTCTTTCAGTGTTCAGATCTGGCTTGTACTTTATGATCTCTGGGGTGCTTTTCACCTGTGAGATTCGGTGACTGTGCAATTCCATTTACTCCACTGCTAGGCTCCTGGCACATTGATAGAAAGGAAGGTAGGTAGAAATACCTGGTTGCTTTGTTTGAGTTCCAAGTCATGGGGTGAAGACATGAAGCTTATTAGTGGAGGGGGGAGATGGGGCTTAAGATGGAGGACCTAACTCACTGGCATGGTTACCTAGTTTGTAATGCTTCAGGGAATAGGAAAATTAAAATGAGATAGATAGATAGATAGATAGATAGATAGATAGATAGATAGACAGATAGATAGACAGATAGATAGATAGAGACAGAGACAGAGACAGAGAGAGACAGAGGGAGAGAGTTTGAAGGTCCTTGCCAACCCGTTCTTCAAGGCAACAGGATTCGGAGGAAAGATGGGATTCTAAAGCATGACTGAGCATTTAATGCCCCTGTGGAGCCCACAAAAAAACAATGTCATCATCTTTGTCCCCTTCAATTTTTAAACGGCACAAAGAATAATCTTTCTTTGTTTGTTCTGTTTAATTGAATCATGAAGCTTAGACCAAAACTCTTGTACAAGAAAGTGGCTGAACGTTTTCCGATGTGACAACTTCACAGCGCAAAGGGCAGAGCTTCAGGTCCAGCCAAGTCCTTTCGTCACTAAAAAAAAAAAAAAAAATGGAGTTTAGTTTCAGCAAAAGAGAGGTGCCTTTTATTCTTTTTCAACGTTTCTCACTGCTCTCGAAACAATTAGATTTCAAGAACAAAGGGAATTTTGTCTCGGTTTTGTGGACGCCATTAATACCGCTTGTTAGGGTGAATGTATTTTTGAAGATTATTTTTCATTGTTACCTCCTTACTCTAGGGGAGGAAAATGGGCAAATTAGTAATGCACAGGAGAAGACCCTATAAAGAATAACATCTACTGTCAGATAAAAACACTTGCACTGGAGAAAGCCGTTATGGATATATGCCATAAAAATGTTTTCAATTTCTTTCAGTGTTAAGATAAAACACTAGGAACTCGTCAATTTCTGGACATTCACTGGAGGTAATTTGCATATAGAATGTTTATTAATGAGTTGCAAAAGTAGTTGGCTAATGGACTGAACTCATTTTATTGAACTTACTCTCTCATCTCTGTCCAGGCAGCTCAACAGATAAAAGTTTATGGTGGCATATGGCCATACTCCTTCACGTAGAAGAATTCATACAATCAAACATATCATTGGGTCTTTCTGCCTCTTCCCTCTCTCTCATGTGACCCTCCCCCATGTATTTTTAAATTAATCTATGGTCATTGAATTAACTGAATGTAGGCATCTACTGTTTTAGCCCTTGATCCGATGAATGAAAAGATCCCATGGCTGCCTCCTAAACCATGAACCCTCTCCTTCACCTTGGATGACATAACAAACTAGTTTTCTGTATAGGCTGAGATGCATTCCCACATTATTGTACAGATTAGATCCTTCTAAAAGCTAATTTACAGTACAGTCCTGGGGAAGCATTTAATTATGTACCAGGGGAGGGGGAAATTCACCTTAGCAAAACTGATTTAAAAAAAAAAAAAGCTAAGAAAAGCATCAAGGATTGAGAAAGCCAACACCATGCTGAATTAAAAAAAACAACCCAAAACAAAGCAGACCATTTCCCTCCCTTCTTTTACTTTATTACTTTCTTAATAAAGGCAGTTGGTGTACTGTGACCTAACTTAACTTCAAACAAAGTCTTTATTTCCCCTGGGGGCCTGGATATGTGTGGGAAGGAAAAGGGAAAAAGAGACCACTGGCATAACATAGATCCTTAAGACATTACCCCTTCCAAATTATACTCCAGTTGTAGAAAAACTCAATTTTCCTTTAGCTTAAGCATTCTTCCAAAACAGACTAATCCCTTTCTCCATGATTTCTCCAACAAATTCTCAAATTTTGTGTCGATTCCCTTCTTTTTTATCTTTTCTCCTCCTCAGAGATATTAGATATTAGATTAGATGGGATATTAGATCTAGAAGAGGACTAAATCTCGAGGTTCCTCACTCACAGTTTAGGTCTTTCTTGCTGCCTTGTTCTCTCTCTGATGTTCGTTTATAACCAACCACTTGATAGGATTTCTTACTTCTCACATTGCTGTGGAAAGAAACAGATGGATGAAGGGTTACAGATGACTACTGAATATTACATGCCTGATGATGAGATCATTTCAGACTTTTCTAAAATTATTCTTCATACTAACTGGATGGGGGAGAAAACATCCCCAGATTTAAGGGAATGGGAATAATGTTGTCAGTGCTTCAATCATTCCTAAGTAGACAAAGAAGCAAACACATTGGAATACAGCTGTTCTGATATTTTCTTGAGCAGGATAATATCTTCAGTAACTATTGTGAAGTGTTGGGTGGGAGTTCTCCCCCTGTTCTACCTTGCCTGTGTGGGGAGTTACTTGGCACTATAAATGTTATATGTGAAAGAACTTGTCTTCTTTTAGAACAGCATTCTTTACTGTTTCTTGTGCAGTGGACCCTTTTGGCAGTCTGGTGAAGCAGTCTGATGAGGCCTTCTCAGAATCATATTTTGAAATGCATAAAGGAAAACATATAGGATTATAATTAAATTTAAATATATTTATCAAATATATTTTAAGAAAAACACAAAATTCTTGACTTCCAGTTAAGAACCCCTGCTTTAGAGATTCCAAATTGCTTCTACCTTGGTGCTGCCACCAGAGGATAGTATGAATTTGGGTAGAAAATGTTTATCGAGACTGACATGCCAAATCTTGCCTTATTGTTTTTTCGTGTGTTGTCCGCATTGTGTTCAGGGCTCTCCACTTCTCCCCTGCCTTTCTTGGAATCCTTAGCCCCATTCAAGGCTCAACTCTAGTTTCTACATGAGGCATTTATTGGTCCCTTCATCAGTTGACTCTTTCTGGCCAATCCTCCATGACTTTGTAAATATTTTGCATTTACCTATCTGTGCATATAATCTTCCCCAGGAGAATGTAAGCTCTTTAAGAGCAGAGACTCTTTAATTATTTCTTTGATTTCTCAGGACAGCCAGTGCCTAAGGGGCATATAAGTGGCACTTAAATGCTCGAACATATACATCATAGCAGATATTGTGGAAGCTTTTGCAGGGGAAGTTATTGCTCAGGTCTAGGTTGGTGTAGGGCAGGGAGCCCTTAGGTTTGAGATTCAGTGATTCTACATCATGGCTTTGTTGATGTGTTTCCTTTGGGTCACATTTGATGAGCTCTCCTTATGCTCAATTTAGCTAACATTTATGAAGCCTCTATTATGTGCATGGCACTATAGGAGATTTTTAAAAAATGTACAAGACATAGTTCCTGAGCTCATCAGAAAAGCAGGCTGAAGTTGGTCAGCCAGCCAGTAAAACTGGCCAGGCCTGTGCTGAAGAGTCCTTGGCAGACAGCATCTCTTGGAGCTGGGCTATTTTAGAAGAGGATATTGGTATAGCTTGCCATGAGACAGGCTATGCCATTTGTCTGGGGAAAATAGCAGCTCTGGCATTCAGGTTTACCCTCCACCCACTGAGAGTGAGAGTGGCTGTTGTGTTGAACTGTTTTAGTGGGGCCTCTAGACCTTATCTGCAGGCTGGGAGGCCTTTGAGTAACCTAGCAACGTGAGAACAGAGGCATTCTCCTGCTATTTACTTCTTAAAATAATGAAATGAGCATCACAGCATTTTGCATTAATACCTCACAAACTCCAAGGGGCCCAGCACCTGTCGGGAATATGAATGAAGAGAAAGGATCTGTGTATCATTCTGTGGCTGTGGTAGGAATGGTGAGCTCCATTTTCCAGATGGGCAAACTAAGCAGAAAAAGAGTGAAATGGCCCATTTTGAGTCAGCTGTAGAACTGGAGATAGAAAACATGCTAACAAGTCAACCAGCCAACCAAGGGAACAAGTCTAAAAAAAGAAGAAGATTTTGAGTAGCACTTTTTGTGATAGCCAAGATTTGGAAATAAAGAAGATGCCCATTGATTGAGAGGTAGATAAACAAATTTTGGTCCATCAATGTAAGAGAATATTACTAGAATTATTAATTATTAATGAAGTTAGAATGATGAGTCTGTTGAGTACAGAGAACCATGGGAAGACCTATATGAAATGATACAAAGCAAAGTCAGCAGCACCAGGAAAACAATATACATAATGACTGTAATAATATAAAGATAGGAAAAGCAATAAACAATTGAAAATGGATGTAGTGAAAACGTAATGACAAATTTTAACCCCAAAGAAGATATTAGAGACAATGTTTTCATGATTTCTTTGCAGAAGGTGAGGGGAAGTATGGCTATGGGATACAGCTTATGGGGTCAGACTTTAACTTTACTAACTTTTTCCCCTGTCTTTTGTTTTTCTTTGTTATAGGGTCCACAGATGTATTGGGAAAGGTTAAAAATATCAATAACTTTTATTTAAAAAGATTTTTACCTTCGTGAGATCTATCATATACAATTCTATCACTCCACTCTCATGGCTGTTGCCCTACTTCATCTTCTCATTACCTCTTCTCTGGAGTCCCTTGATTACCTCCTAACTGAGTCCCTTTCTCAAAGGTTCTCTCCTCTCTCATGTGTCCTTAGAAAAGCTACTGTAATATTTTTTCTGGATCACAGGTCCTACCTTACATGTCCCGGTCTTACACAAGAAATTTCAGTGGCTCTCTGTTACTTCTAGGATAAAATTTGAATTCTTCCTGTCATTTAAAGCTCTTCACAGCCTGGCATCTATCCTTCCAGATTAATTTCATATTATTCTCTTTGATACATACTATAATTCAGCCAAGCTGTCTCACTGGCTGTTTCTTGAACTCAGCATTCCATCTCCTGCTGTCTCTTAGTCTGGAATGGTGCCCTCTCCCAAAGCCAATTCTGAGAATCTTTTAAAAGCCTCAATTTTCTTATTAGTGAGAGAGAGAGAGAGAGAGAGAGAGAGAGAGAGAGAGAGAGAGAGAGAGAGAGAGAGAGAGAGGGAGGGAGGGAAGGAGGGAGAGAGAGAGAGAGAGAGAGAGAGAGAGAGAGAGAGAGAGAGAGAGAGAGAGAGAGAGAGAGAGAGAGAGAGAGAAAGAGAGCATTCTCCTTGTAACCCCCTGGTAGAAGGCTTGCTAATTAAGTGTAGGAATTTTGGGAGGGAAATGACTTTTTACCCCAGTTTATCTATCATAGTGCCTTACACACAATAGGTGTTTAATACATATATTTGATAAATGGAATTGATAGGCAGGGTTGATAGCCTGGATTTGACAGATCATTCCTTTTTTTTCCTTTTTTTTTGGACAGGGCTCATTATTCCATTGGGACGGGACTCCCTTTGAGGCAATTCCCTCTATCAATTCAAATTAGTACCTTCTTGCTAATTTATAGTTGTAGAGAGTTGTCTGGGGGCACAGAAAAGGTAAATAATTTAAAGTACCCAGGGTTACACAGCCACAATTGATGTCACCAGATCTGAATTCTAATCTTGGTTCTGTCTATTTTTGCCCTTTGTGACCCTAAGCAGGTCACTTAAACTTTTGGGGCATCAGTTTCTTCATCTATAAAAGTTGGAATCAAAGACCTTGAAGGTACTTTCCAGTTCTGGATTTAGGATCCTTTAGTTGTGTGAATGACATATTCATCATTAAAACCTCTGTGGAAATCCAACTCTGATGCCTCATCATAGCAGGGAGGTAACTTACTTGGAATAAACAAGAACCATTTCGATAAGCATTTCTTACATGCCTACTATGTGCCGGGCACTATTCTAAGTCCTGGGATACAAGAAGAGGTAAAAGACAGTCCCTGAACCCAGAGATGGGAAACTCACTATCCTGAGGGGGTATTTAACTTAATATTTAAATATTAAATTTAAATTAGCATAATTTTAATGTGTTAGTTTAATTTATTTTGGGAACCCCCACTGAGCTAACTCCCTCTATTTATTCAGATTAGTACTTGCTCTACACTTTATAGTTTTTTGAGAATTGCCTAGAAAGGTTCAGTGACTTGCCCAGGGTCACAAAGTATGAGTTAGAGGTGAGATTTCAACCCAGGTCTTTTTGCCTTGGAGGCCTCTTTTCTATTTACTACCCCATGCTGCCTTTCCAATTCTAGTTTTTAAAAACAGTTCTAGTTATTAGAAGATATTTTTGATCAAATTCAAAACTGCCTTATGATTATATAAATTTGTGAAATTACATGACCAAACACCCCTTTTCTCTCCTCCCACTCGATTTGACAGAATATTTAAAGAAATGGGACTCTACCAACATGACTAGATGCCAGTTAATTGTGGAGTGAAGGCTTTCCTTTGCTAGGCGTTCACTTAGATGCAACCCTATGTAGGAACTTTATACCACCAATGGAGGTTGGAGGAGTCATAAATACTTAGGGGGTCCATGAAAATGTAAAGATTTGGGATGGAGGCTGGATGCCCCTGGATGGGGCAAATGAGCTTGGCTGTGGAGGAAGGTTTGTGGGCCTTTCATATTTCAGTCCCCTTCCTGTTGGGTATGAAATCAAACCATGTGACTTACCCTGACAGCCCCTTAATCTTGGATGGTGCCTCCAGAACAGCTGTTGTCAAACTGGCTGATGAGATAAACAAGGAAGGGATGTTCATTCAGCTCTGTCAGGCTGGAGAAACCTGCAGCCTCTGGTTGCTGTGTCATGAGTGATGGGCCAGAAGCACCCGACTGTGCAGAAAGAGATGCACTAGGATCCTGCCTCCAAAGATGCAGGCACAGCTCTCTCTGCTCTGCTCTGTGCTCACCAGAGCGTTCCCCAAGCTCAAAGGACTGCAGTTTTTCTCAGGGGATTGCTGACACTTCAATAGCTTCCACAACCTTGACAAACAGCCCCCCAAATGCATTGGCTGGAAAGGAGAAGGGAAAGAGTCTTGGGGGCAGGTAGAAGCTACCCCATACTTCACTGTTCTATCTGCTGCAAGGGACAACTGTGGTCATGACCAATAGTCAGGCACTTTAGCAATGTTTTTCCAGGGATTCTGTGTCAAACTACAGTGACCCAAATGACCAATCCCACCCTTTGTCCAATCATTGTACCATTTTAGTCTCACTATTTTTGACTGCTGGAGGCTTAGTGCCCTTTTTAAAGTTGATGTGTCCCAAGAAGGGGCACGTTATTTATATTAGTAAATATAAATTAGATAATTGTCATTAGTAAATTTTCTGATATTAGTAAATATCTCAAGGTATCTTTCTCCCTCCCTCCCTCCCTTCCTTCCTTCCTTCCTTCCTTCCTTCCTTCCTTCCTTCCTTCCTTCCTTCCTTCCTTCCTCCCTCCCTCCCTCCCTCCCTCCCTCCCTCCCTTCCTTCCTTCCTTCCTTCCTTCCTTCCTTCCTTCCTTCCTTCCTTCCTTCCTTCCTTCCTTCCATTTTTCCTAGGGTCACACCATTCAGGAAGATCCAATCTTTTGACAGGAACTGTAACAGACTTAGGAGCTCCTGTGCCCTAATCAGGAATCTTTCTCAGAAAGTTCTGGGAAAGAGACTTTCTCAGAAAAGATATCTCTAGGAAGTAAATGGTTTAATTGATTATAGATGTTTGTTAACCTGGTTGACAGGAGAAGAATTAGCTGAAATGTGTGTGTGTGTGTGTGTGTGTGTGTGTGTGTGTGTGTGTTGGGGGGACGGGTGGAAGGGGTAAAGAAAAAATAGGATGTTAGATATCTTCTAATATTTAAATGATTGACATGTGAAGGAGACGTCCTGAGTCATCTGTGCTACCCCAGAGAGTAGAATTAGGAGGGGGTAGAAGTTACAGGGAGGCAACTTACAGCTCAATACAAGGAAGTCCTTCCAAACATTTTTTTAAAAAATGTTTTTATTCATTTTGAACTTGAATACAAAAAAGGGAACATTTCTATGTATACAGCACAACATGAAAAGAGGATTCAGTATAAAACCATGAATTTCTATTACACACTGTTTACTTTTTAAAAAAACTATACAATAAATACTACACATCATTTTCAAAACTACCCTGCTTTTCTGTGCTGCCTGCTAAGTTTTCTTTTGTTTCTGCTGTGTACTTTTTATTTTTTCTCTTTCCTTATCCCCTGCCTAGAGAAGGCCACCATTAGACACAAATGTATGTGTATGCACTCATACATGTATATACACATACATATATATTATATATGTAAAACCATATTAAACATACTTCTATTTGTTAGTTCTTTCTCTGGATGTGGATAGCATTTTCCTTCATAGGTCCTTAGTAGTTGATTTGAGTATTTATAATACTCCAAGTGATTTAATTGTTCAAAGTTATTCTTAGAACAATATTGCTTTTACTGTGTACAGTGTTCTCTTGGTTCTGCTCATTTCACTCTTTATTTCATGAAAGTCTTTCAGTGTTTTTCTAAAATTAATCAGCTCATCATTTCTTACAGCACAGAAGTATTCCATCATAGTTATACACCACAACTTGTTCAGCCATTCCCCAATTGATGGACATCCTCTTAATTTCCAATTCTTTGCCACCACAGAGAGCTGCTATAAATATTTTAGAATACGTAAGTTCTTTTCCTTTTCCCCTAATCACTTTGAGAAAGAGACCTACTAGTGGTATTGCTAGGTCAGGGGGTATATCTTTTTAGTTTTAGCTTTAGTACTTTTTGGACATAATTCTAAGTTACTCTCAAAAATGGTAAGATCAGTTCATAGTTGCATCAACAGTAAGTGTCCCAAATTTTTCACATGCTCTCCAATATTTGTTACTTTCTCCTTTTATACTTTAGCCAGTCTGATAGGTGTAAGATGATATCTCAAAGTTCTTCTAATTTGCATTTCTCTAATCAATAGTGATTTTAGAGTGTTTTTATATGATTATATATAGTTTTGATTCATTCATCCAAAAACTGCCTGTTCTTATCCTTTGACCATTTATCGGTTCAAGAATGACTTGTATTCTTATAAATTTAGCACAGTTTTAAAAAATATATTTAAGATATGAAATATGAGAAACTGTCTATAAAATTTTTCTCCCAGTTTTCTGTTTTCCTTCTCATCTTGGCTACATTGGTTCCTTCTAACAATCAGAGTTGTTCAACCACAGATCAGAGATTTAGGAATAGAAGAAACCTTATTGCTCATCTAATCCAGTGCTTCTTAAACTGTGGGTTTCAACCCCATATAGCAATAAATAGTAAAAGGTTTCTAAATGTGCAATGACTAAAAACTAATTAAAAATAAAATGTATAATGGATCCGAGGTGTTTCTGAAAACACTTGCCCATGTTGCATGGTGAAACTTCACTGCAGCCTTGGTTTAGAACACAAAGCATCCACACTTTGCACTGTGTATGCCCTCAGGCCACACAACCAACCCTGCCAAAATAAGAAAGGGGTTACAAGTGGAAAAAATTTAAGAGGCCCTGATCTAATCCAATTCTTTCATTTTATTTTATTTTTAAATTCATTTATTTATTTATAGTTTTCAACATTCATTTCCACAAGATTTTGAGTTCCAAATTTTCTCCCCATCTCTCCCCTCCTGCCCCCCAAAACACCATGCATTCTGATTATACCTTCCTTCAATCTGCCCTCCCTTCTATCATACCCCTCCCTTGCCTTATCCCCATCTTCTCTCTTTTCTTGTAGGGCAAAATAGATTTCTATACCCCATTACCTGTATTTATTATTGCCCAGTTGTATGCAAAAACAATTCTCAACATTTGTTCCTACAACTCTGAGTTCCAACCTCTTTCCCTTTCTCCTTCCCCATCCATCCCCACTGAGAAGTCAAACAATTCAATATAGGCTATATATGTGTAGTTTTGCAAAAGACTTCCATAACAGTCATGTTGTGTAAGACTAACTATATTTCCCTCCATCCTATCCTGCCCCCTATTTATTCTATTCGCTCTTTAGACCTTGTCCCTCCCCAAGAGTGTTTGCTTCTAATTTTTCCCTCCTCCCATTTACTCTAGCTTCTATCATCCCCCTACCCCACTTCTCACCTTCTCCTCTACTTTCCTGTAGTGTAAGATAGATTTTCATACCAAATTGAGCATGTGTGTTATTCCCTCTTCAAGCCAAATGTGATGAGAGTAAACTTCACCTTTTAGCTCTACCTTCACCCTTTTCCCCTCCATTGAAGAAAACTTTTTCTTTCCTCTTTTATGAAAGATAATTTACTCCATTCCATTTCTCCCTTTCTCCTCCCAATATATTCCTCTCACCCCTTAATTTTATTTTTTTTAGATATCATCCCTTTCTATTCAACTCACCCTGTGCCATCCATGTCTCTCTCTCTGTATATATGTGTGCGTGTGTGTAATCTCTCCAACTACCCAAATACTGAGAAAAGTTTAAAGATTTACAGATATTATCTTTCCATGTAGGAATGTAAACAGTTCAACTTTAGTAAGTTCCTTATGGTTTCTCTTTCCTGTTTACCTTTTCATGCTTCTCTTGATTCTTGTGTCTGAAAGTCAGATTTGCTATTCAGCTCTGGTCTTTTCATTAAGAATGCTTGAAAATCCTCTATTTCATTGAATGACCATTTTTTCCCTTGAAGTATTATGCTCAGTTTTGCTAGGTAGATGATTCTTGGTTTTAATCCTTGTTGCTTTGACTTCTGGAATATCATATTCTAAGCCCTTCAATCCCTTAATGTAGAAGCTGCTAGATCTTGTTTTATCTTGATTGTATTTCCACAATACTAGAATTGTTTCTTTCTAATTGCTTGCAATATGTTCTCCTTGACTTGGGAACTCTGGAATTTGGCCACAATGTTCCTAGGAGTTTCTCTTTTTGGATCTCTTTCAGGAGGTGATTGGTGGATTCTTTCAATATTTATTTTATCCTCTAGTTCTAGAATGTAAGGGCAATTTTTCTTGATAATTTCATGAAAGATGATGTCTAAACTCTTTTTTTGATCATGGCTTTCAGGTAGTCCCATAATTTTTAAGTTGTCTTTCCTGGATCCATTTTCCAGGTCAGTTATTTTTTCAATGAATATTTCACATTGTCTTCTATTTTTTCATTCTTTTGGTTTTGTTTTGTAATTTCTTGGTTTCTCATAAAGTCATTAGCTTCCATCTGTTCCATTCTAATTTTTAAAGAACTATTTTTTTCAGTGAGCTTTTGGACCTCCTTTTCCATTTGGCTAGTTCTGCTTTTTAAAGCATTCTTCTCCTCATTGGCTTTTTGGGCCTCTTTTGCCATTTGAATTAGTCTATTTTTAAAGGTGTTATTTTCTTCAGCATTTTTTGGGTCTCTTTTAACAAGCTGTTGACTTGCTTTTCATGAATTTCTGGCATTGCTCTCATTTCTCTTCCAAATTTTTCCTTCCCCTCTCTTACTTGATTTTCAAAATCCTTTTTGAGCTCTTCCATGGCCTGAGACCATTGCCTATTTCTTTTGGAGGTTTTGGATGCAGAAGCCTTGACTTTTAGGTCTTTCTCTGAAGGTATGCATTGTTTTTCCTCATCCAAAAGGATGGGAGAAAATACCTGTCCTCCAAGAATGTAATCTTCTATAATCTTATTTTTTCCCTTTTTTGGGCATTTTCCCAGCCAGTTACTTGACTTTTGAGTCCTTTGTCAACAGGAGGGTATACTCTGGCTAACTGTAAGTTCTAAGTTCCTCCAAGGTGGCTCAGTCAAGGGAGAGGAGTTTACTCCTCTCCTGGCCTGCACTCTAGTCTGGGAGCAACCACAAGCTTTTCTGCCTAGGATCTGCAAGTAAAATTCCCTCTCCAGAGCCTTCACCAGCTCCTCCAGCCAGTGCTCCTTCTCACCCCAGGACCTCCACTCAGGGCTGAGATCCAGATCAGCTCCTCAATTCCCTCAGGATCTTTAAGCCTGAGGGCTCCAAAAATGGACACTACTGCCATAGCCTAAGGCCAGGGCTAGGGGAGGACCCTGTTTCCTTCTCATCAAGGTGAAAGAGCTTTCTCACTGACCTTTGAGGCAGTCTTTGGTATTTGTGGGTTGAGGCATCTGGGAACCTCAGCTGCTTCCTGTGGCACCCTGAAGCCTGCTCTATCCTGTCTCTACTGTGTTGCATGGCCAAGGCTGGGCTGGCTCCATGGGCTGTCTTCCACTCTGAGCCTGATGTGATAGACCTTTCCTGTTGGCATTCCAGGCTGCCTTGGGCTGGAAATCTCTTTCCCTCTGTCATTTTGTGGCTTCTACTGCTATAGAATTTGTTTAGAGTCATTTTTTACAGGTATTTTATGGGCTGTGGGGGGAGAGTTTCTTTAGGTCCATCCTTCTGCTCTGCCTTCTTGACTCCGCCCCTCTCCCCAATCCCTTCATTTTATAGCTGAGGAAAATGAGGCCTAGAAAAGTAATGTTACCAACCCAATTTCATATAGGCAGTAGTGAAGAGATACTTGTGCTTGGACCCCAATTCAGAGATCACACTTCCCTCTAGCTTTGAAACACCATCCCTGACAGTTTTCTCCCTGGCCCAAGAACACTATTTCTAGCAATAACTCATGAGTGGACTCCAGTAAAACAAACTATCTCTCTCTGTTATAAGAACAAGCTGACCTCTGAAGGAATTCTCTTGAGTCTAACCATAGAATTATCATATATTGATTCCCAAAGTTATCATATTCAATCCAGAGGTCAAACTATTGACATCAACTCTCAGAGCTATCTTGCTACAGATGTAACATCCAAAATGCAATCCTTAGAAACCCTTTCCTTGGTTTCTAGTAGTGAATGACACCTGTGACCAAGATTGTAAGTTATCACCTAATTAGCATATCTGCCAGGTAATCCACTACTTTTCCTTTATAAGCTTTAGCATCATTCCTGTTAAGTTGCAAGTTCCTTAAGGAATGCAAGTTCCCTAAGAAGCTCTGCCTGCCATATTGGCATTAAAATAAACCTTTGCCACTTTGACTTAAAAAATGCTTGAGTCTGTGAATTTATTCCAGATGACCCTCTCCTATCCTTCAGTCCTTGAGGAGCCCCTGAACCTCTCAACATTCCCCAACCTCATCAGATATAGAGCTCCTTTATCTGGATGTCTTCAAGCAGAGCCTAGAGAACCATTGACCAGAAATGTTATAGAAGGTACTCCTGCTCAGGTAGGAACTGGACTGCGTGACTTCCTACTCTTGGCATGCTGGGATTCTCATTGTCTGCCTGCTCCAAGGTCCCTCGAACATGAGCCTAGCTCTACTGACTTTTGCTGACAAGCTGGCCTGGGAACATGAGATGAAGAATGACTCATAATGTTACATAAGACAATGGGGGAAAGTCATAAAATCCAGAAAACGGAGGGTGAACACAGACCAATCTTTGTGGAGTCACTTCTTTTCACGTTAAAGTCAATTT
This sequence comes from Notamacropus eugenii, assembly GCF_028372415.1. NCBI lineage: Eukaryota > Metazoa > Chordata > Mammalia > Diprotodontia > Macropodidae > Notamacropus > Notamacropus eugenii. The sequence goes on from NC_092877.1 coordinate 331,411,727, forward strand.
GAATCAAACCCTTTGCTTTATTTCAGAGCTTGGATAGCAAGCTCTCATCCACATTTAGCTCAGTATTGAATGAGGATGAAAACCTTCCAGAAGGTTGTTGGCCCAGGGACAGAGGCCTCACCTTGCGGAAGCTAAGTTGTAAATGTCTGGACAAAGATTTTTTTTTCTAAAGAAGCAAATAAACTTTGGGAGTTAGTTGTAACACTTCCAGGAGGCTCATTCAGAGTTCTATGAGCCCTTTGAAACTCCTGGCTACTTAAAAATCCAAGGGGGAAGAGATTTGCTTTGGAAACCTAAATCCTCGCCTGGTTCTTGATTCTTTTTAAATGTCACTGCTCACTTCTTTCTGTTTCTTGTGCCACATAGACTCACTCTTGACTCGTTTTCATTCTCTAATATCATTTTTCCCTATCCCAGAAGTAGGACTGTCTGGGTAGTGGTAATAACTTAGACAGAGGACTAAACTGTTGATTGCCAGCCATAGCTGACAGGTCTAGGTATCCTGGAGTATTCCAGGCCAGCTGCTTTCCTGGCAGACTCATGGCTTTCTGGGCCTGTGCAAAGAGACTGGAAAGACTTCCTTTTGGCGCAATGTTGCCAGGCATCTTTGACACAGCCCTTTGTTGATAGGGACCAATGAGGGAATGATGAATCATCCCAAAACAAGAATCATCCAGTACTTAGCTAGACCCTAAGGACAGGTCTATTACCTTGAAGTCAGAATGAACGTGTTTTACTCCATGGGAAGTGACCCAGTCCAGCAGATCCCCTAATCATCCTATCATTTGAATAATGAAATCATAATTTATCTGAAAAGGGGGCCTGTCAACAGGACTGAATGAATGAATGAGAAAGCATTTATGAAATGCTTACTGTGTAGCAAACACTGAAGTAGGCAGTGGTGATACGAATATAAAAAGAGGGTTGTTCCTGCTTTCAGGGAGTTTACACTCTAATTAGGGGAGACAACACATCTGAGACACATATGTTTTTCTTTACAATCCATTCAGATTATCTCTGCTATTGGGGAGGGAGTGATATGGGCAGAGTGGATAGTCAGAAGAAAGGATCTAAAAGTTATTTAGGTTGTGCTCTGAGATAGACTTCCTTTGAACAAGGTTTGGGCTCCATACTCTTAAAATCCATAATATTTCAAACGAAATTATGACAGGCTTCTGTAGTCAGCACTTAAGAGGGAGTTACTGAAGCACAAATATCTTCTTTGGCAGGGTTAGGAAACTTCAGCTTATGGGCCAATTCTGGCCTGTTGCCTGTTTTTATGTGAACTGGTGATCTAAGAATGCCTTTTACATACTTAAATAAAGTTTAATTGTATTTAAACATGTAAAAACTATTCTTGGCTGTCTGGCTGTACAAAAACTAGTCTCTGGATGTTGGAACTTGGGTGTAGTTTCTTGACTTCTGTTCTATGGCATCTATGCCCAGTGGTCACCCGATCTTGCTTGAAGATACGCTATGGGAAGCTAGCTGTCTACCTCCTGTAGAGTGATGCAATGAGAAGTTCACTGGAACTGGAGTCAGGGAATCTGAGTTCAAATCCTGGTTTGGTGAAGACATAGTGTTGGAGGAGTAGAACTGTAAGGGACTTTAGAAGCCCTCTAGTTTTACTGTCTTGTTTTATATTGTTCGGTCATTTTTCAGTCGTGTCTGACTCTTCAGGACATCATCTGGGGTTCTTGTGGCAGAGATACTAGAGTGGTTTGCCATTTCCTTCTCTAACTCATTTTACAGATGAGGAAACTGAGGCAAACAGGGTTAAGGGACTTGTTCAGGGTCATATAACTAGTAAGTACCTGGGGCCAGATTTGAACTCATGAAGAAGTCTTGGTAAAGTCAGGAATTCCTGGCCACTGTGCCATGTAGCCACCTTGTCTCATTTTATAGATGAGGAAAATGAGACTTAGAATAGTTCAATGACTTGTCCACGCTCACAGACAGTGATGGATACTGGATTTGGATCCAGGTTTTTTGACTGTAGCCTACCCCACTGCTGCAAAGAACATTGGATTTGGAGTCCAAATCCTTGAGTTCAGGATTGGCTTCCTGTGTGATTTCAGCAAGTCGCTTCCCTCCGGGGCTCAGTTCCCTCATCTCTAATGAAATAGTCTCCAGCACCCATGCTAGCTCTAAATCCCAAGATCTTGAAACTAGCCACATGTCCATGGGATAGTAAGCTCTTTGGGTGCAGGGATGAGTTCTGGCTTGCTTTGTGAACAATGTTTGGCACACAGCAGGTGCTTCATAAATGCTCGTTGGTTGACTAGGTTTACATGCTGTCCCTTGCTTGTTCTTTGTGGCTTACACATTTATTGTAGGTTTTACTGTACTTTTAACTTTACTGTAGGTTAATTGAATGTTTGCATTTAAAAGGGACTTTCCTAATGGTTGAGCTAGCTTGGGAAGAAGGAACGTCAGACCTCTTCTCTCAGTTCTATTTCCAGCTGCTACAGAGCTTTGGTTTCTCTGTGGAGTCAAAATGAACCTGAGAGGTCCATGCAAAACAGTCGTAACTGAGAGGAAGCTGGCATAGTGGAATGAATATTGGCTCTGGAAGCAGAGGTCCTGGTGCGAATTCTCTGTTACTATTAAATTACTTTGCCCCTCAGCCTCTTTCTCCTCATTGGTGAACTTGAGATGGTTAGAGTAGACATCTTCCAAGCTTTCTTCTCAAATATACAATTTTATGAGCCCTCTGCACGAGGACTCTAAGATTTGTCACAGCTTGATTTTTCTGGAGATCGTTGAGATCTGACTATCATTTGAGAGTCCAAAGTTATGATTTAATTCAACAAACACAAACATAGATTAAGTGGCTTATCCAGGATCATGCAGCAAACACATTTTAAAGCTCAATCAGGAACACCCCAGCCCAGTAGTATTTTTAAAAATTCAATTTTCCCCCCACAAAGATCCCATATCCCTGCCATTGACGTGCTTAGCTTTATTAAGAGATTCTATTGCCTGGATGAGCACATTTCTAGTGTAAGTGCTTGACTGTAAAACTGACATGTCTCCTGTCCCCTCCCTCAAACTTCCCTCCCACTCATTATGGCTCTATGACTCAGCAATCATGCTACAGAAACATGTATTCCTGCCCTAAAGTGGATCCATAGCCTGGGACCCTGAAGGTACATCAGCTTAGAGGGGTAAGTTACACTGAAGAATGCACTCACCATACACAGTATAAAACTTGGAGTACTGATAAAGCTTCCAATCTATTGTTTGATGAAGCAAAGTCAGGAGCCATTATTTTCTCCTGACAATGGGCTCCACTTACTAAGTGTTCATGTCTAGTTCCATTTACCTGGCTGTCAATGACTATTTTCCCTCCATGAGAAGTTCTAAAAGGGAATGGAGAGTCAATGTGATGTAGCAGAGTGAGCATGAGACTTGGATTCAAAGACCTGGGTTCCAGTCCTGGCCTTGCTTATCTTCCATCTATGTGACTTTGGGAACATCATGTCTCAGTTTCCTCATTTATAAAATGAGATAGTGTTTGTAACCCTAATATCTATTCCCTGAAGGCTGGGAAATCAATCTGCTACCTGGTTATGTTCTTATGACACTTTACCATTATAAACCTTAAAAAAACATGTTAATTATTATTTCTGTAAAATTTTAACTAACAAACTAATTTAATTAAGTTAATCAACTAACTTAACTAATTTAAACTAACTTAAGGGAAGATTGTTGTTGTTGAGTCATTTCAGTCTCATCTGACTCTCCATGACCCCATTTGGGGTTTTCTTGGCAAAGGTACTAGAGTGGGTTTGCCATTTCCTTCTCCAGCTTATTTTGGAGATTGAAGAAACTGAGACAAACAGGGTTAAATGACTTGCCCAGGGTCACATAGCTAAATAAGTTCCTGAAGCTGGATTTGAACTCATGAAGATGAGTTTTCCTGGTTCCAAGCCCAGTGTTGTATCTACTGCACCACCAAGTGGTAAGGGAAGATATGGCTGCTAAATAATAAAGAAAAATGGAGTCCTGGTTCTGGGGTAAGACAAAATGAGTTCAAATCCCACATCTATTGCTTACTATCCAAAAGACTTCAGGTAATTCCCTTATACTATCTAGGGTCTCAGTTTTCTAATTTGTAAAATTAAAGATTTGGAGTAGAAACCTCTGAGGTCCCTTCTAGATCTATGATCATAAGCTCATCTTTTCATTTAATTTTCTTCTAGAGATGGGTTCCACTTAGTTGTGTGTTTATTCCTATGTCAGAACCAAAATCTTGTACTGGATAACAGAAGACTTGAGGATCATGGATAGTCATGGAAATTTAGTGCTGTCCAACCCTTTCATTTTATAATGTAGAGACAGAGCCCCAGAAAGTTGAAGTATCTTGCCCAAGGTCATTGGGATAGGCAGAAGTGGGAAAACCCCAGGTTTTTTGACTCCTATGACAATGTCTTTTCTACTATTCCACATGGATCCTCAAAACCAAAGAGTCTTGAATGTGATAGGACCAAATCTATTTGATAATCACACCTGTTCCAATTCAATTGTACCCTCAATGTGGACAGTGCATTCAGATGAGTACACTTGAAAACTGTGGAGGATAATGACCTCAGGGACAGAATTCAGAAATAAAAAACCATGCATTATTGCTGCTCTAATAGAGAAGAGGTAGCAGATTCTATCTCTAATAGTGGCATGTGTGAGTAATACACTCTATAGTCTTCATCACTGAAGTTGAATGCCCTTCATATGAATATGAACCTCATGTCCCTCTCAACTCAGAATTTACAAAAACCACTGGGTTCAGGGTGGGACTGACAGCTGGTAGCAGAGTTGGCCGAGTGCTGGGTATAGAATTGAGAAATCCTGAATGTGAATCCTGCCTCAGACATTATTAGTTCTATCACTTTCAGCAAGTCACTCTCTGGGCCTCATTTCGTCATCTGTAAAATGAAGGAGTTGGGTTTGATGGCCTCTACCATCCCTTCCATATCTAAATCTATATAATCTTGTGATAATGTTGGAAATAGTAATAAATAACATTAACTGGCTTAAGCCCCAACCCAAAACAATCTGCAATCTCTAACATCATCTGAATTCTGTCCCTTAATTGCAGACCAGACAAAGGTTATGCATTTTAAAAGTAAAATACTTTTTGCTAAAACTATTAGAAAAGGATAGGAGAATACATCCTAATACCCATTCCTAAATGAGAGTTAATGAATCATTAATTCCCACTGGAATATTTTGGGAAAACAGTTTCACCAAAAATCATGCCTCTAAAATGGACAAAGTTCCCTCTTTCTGGAAGTATTAACAAAGTGGGTACAGCACTTAACAGTGGCATTTTTTTAACTGGAAGATGACCACAGCTGTTTCTTAGATTCTGCATAGAAACCTGGGAAATAATCTTCCAAACTGGTGGCATCAGACTCAAATAAAAATGGGTAACTAATTCAGACTTAAGGGTCCCTGCAGGCCACATGTGGACTCAGTTTTACATTGTTGTGTTATCTATGTTTTACTCTATTTTTATTTGTTTTGTTAAATATTTCCCAATTACATTTTAATTTGGCTTGGGCTGTACTCTAAAATGTTGTGATCTGTTTGATATCTCTGCTCTAAAAAACCTGTGTTAAGGTAGAGGGAAAAGGCTGGTAAAGTCAACAGTATCACAGGAACGATATTAGCCAGCCCTGCCCATGAATCTTCACTCAGAGTGTCCCTTGGTCTTAGCTCCTCTCTACAACTTAGATCTCTTCTCTCTTTATTCTGTGGGATCTCAGTTTGTTCTCACACATTGGCAAACAGTCTACACTACTGCTTATCTCTCTTTTTGTACCAAGAACTGCTATGCTTATGTTAAGAGGATGACCCAGTAAGATTTTAGCACAAGTTAAAGGTCTACAGAGGCAAAAAACAAACTCAAAACCAAAACACTCTCAAACTTATAAAAAATAAGTTTTTATTGATATTTTCTGTTTCTTATATCACTACAGTTAGCCCAAGTATCTTTTTCCTCTTCTCGGAGAGACATCTCATATGACAAATAGTGTTGGGTTTTTTAGAGGAAAGAGAGCACAGTACTGCTGATTAATACATTGAAAAGACTAAAAACGTGCAATATGTAACACGCTATATGTGTCTTTCTGCCTCCACGAAGAGGTAGACAGGGTGTGTCTTTTCATTCTAGTGTCACTTGACCTTTATAATTTTGCTACATTTACTCTTAATTTGTTGGTGCCTAGCTACTGTTATAATTGTTGTTTATATTAATTTCTTGGCATTACTTACTTCACTCTGCATCAGTTCATATAACTCATTCTATGCTTCTCTATATTCATCACGAAATTTCTTACATCATAGACATTCCATTATATTCATATGCTACATACAATATGTTTAATCATTCCTCAATTGATGCTTACCTACTTTGTTTCCAATTCTAAGCTATCACAAAAGGTATTGCTATAAATATTTTGGAGCACATGTGGACTTTTTCCTTATTGATGACTTCCTTGGAGTATAAGCCCAATAATGAGTCTCTGGTTTAAAGGAAATGGATATTTTAGTCACTTTATTTGCATAATTCCAAAATGCTTTACAAAATGGTTATATGATTTCATAGCTTCACCAACAATATATTGATGTGCCTATTCATCCACAATCTCTCTGACGTTGATTATTTCCATTTTTTTTTTTCACCAATTTAAAGGCTGTGAAATGAAAAAAAGACAGGTCTTTAAAAGTAAATTGAAAAACCTCCATATGAAAAATAGACGTTCTTTGCCCCAGAAAGGATCCAAAGTGTGAAAGTGTGATACCTTAAGAAGATGCTAACAAAACAGTGAATGTGCTTCTAAAGCATAGAGTATGTTCATATCTTTGTCCTAACCCCTTATCTACTTGTGACTTTTAAAGGAGTATGGGAGATAAAAATGACTGAACTGAAACTAATAATTCTAAGGAATGACTTAAAGAAGGAAAGGACTTTTGAATAAAGAAGAATTGTGGAGTAGAGAGGCAAGGTTTCTCTCATCTCCTGCCTGGAGGTGACAAAACAGGGTTGCCCTTAATGTACTGGTAGTATTAACAGCCACATTTCTGGAGAGCTGAGGCTCTGAGGGAGTCAAAGGGAAGAGGCTTCTGCCAGTCCTAAATTAAGGGTTACTGCTGTTGAAGAAAGAGCGTTGTAGCACACCAGATGAAAAAAGCATGGCAACACTCCAATTGAAGACAGCCTAGTGCTTCCCAGCCCAGCCAGTGGCCGAAAGTAGGAAAAAGACCATAGCTGTCCACTGAGGAGTGAGCTCAGTAGGCTAGAGAACTGACCCAGACATGCCTTGAGAAGAACACAGTGTCTGAGCAAGCTGCCCAGTCCAGCCCAGCAGCAGTGGAGCTGGGTGAGGCCTGCTTGAGCCAGTCTTGCAACAGAATGCCCTTCCAGCCAATATATCATACCTTAGGAATGTAGGCCATCTGAGTTGCTGGTCCTGCTGAGACACTGTCCCCTGAAAAGAGCCAGAATAACTGAACAGTAGAACAACAGTAGAGGGAACTCGAGAGAAAGGACATCAAGACCCTATAATATTAGAGTTGTGAGTTGCCTTGGCCACGCATGTATCTTATGAATTTGCTGCATCATACATCAGAAAGTACCATTGCACTTTAAGTTCATGCTCACTCTTCTTGAACCCTTGGTGGGGAGGGGATGGTGTGCCCATGATGTTTGGGGGAAGTGCTTTGTAACTATTATCTTTGCTATGCCATTTTAGATAACATATTTGCTAAAGGACTGAGTCTACTGTCTGAATAAGGGGAAACATGCTGGTAGAGACCCATGTTATAATGTTCAGGAGGAGCGCCACCCAGAGTTACCCCTAGTTTACTGGTAGTAGTAATAGCCACACTTGTAGAGATCCCACAAGTTAGTGGTGGTGTGCTTGGGTGAGTGAACCCCAAAGGTAAAGGTTACCCTTACTTTTCCATGCTGCTCCCCTTCTTCCAGCTTAGAAGTCTTCACTGTTCTTCTGATGCAATCACCTGCCCTATACTCTCTTTTATCCTTTTGATTTGATCATCCAGCACCCAGTACAGTCTCCCAAGAAATAGAATGCTGATTAGCTGTACTCGTGCCTGATCGTCAGGACCCTCCAAAGCGTAGATTTGCCTGGGTGGCCCCTGTTACAAGTGGTTGCTTTATTTTGTGTGTTTGTGTGTGTGTGTGGAAGGGGTGTGTGTGTGTGTGTGTGGAAGGGGTGTGTGTGTGTGTGTGTGTGTGTGTGTGTGTGTGTGTGTGTGTGTGTGGGAAAAGAAGAAAAAGATGACTCCTTTTTATGCAAAATATTTTGTCTTAGAACCCGCTCTTTCTTATTTTAGACCTTCCATCCTGTTTCAGTTTGGGTCAGCAGGTAAAGGGGATAAGTCAGTGATGGAAATAATTAAGCTGTTACTTAGCACTGTGGGACATCTGCTCCCTAGTGGCTCCCGAGCCACTGTCAGAGCGGCAGATGGATGGGGGACCAAAAAGCACTGTATTTATTGCCCACAAAGAGAGCTCCGGCATCATGGACCTGGCACTGTGAGTCTGATACATTTGTCCGCATGGTCTCAGTCAGAAATGAAAATTTGGAAATCACAGGCTTTAAAGTCAATAATAAACCACCAAAGCTTTCTAGAGTCTTTACAAAGCATTTGTTCCAATAAGAAAAAAAAATCCTCCCCCTACAGTCCAGAGTGCTGTTCAGTTTCTCTAAGGGGAAAAGTGAATGTCACAAGACTTAAGTGTGACAGAGGTTTACGATAAGTGCCACTTATTAACAGAAGTTGCTGCTTTGGTTTTGCTGCATTATCTAGGGGAAGGAGGCTCAGCCTCCAAGCAGGTGGAAGAGAGGGCATGGGTGTCACTAAGGAGGGAAGGCCCAACTCCAGCCCCAATGCAAAGTCTAAAACCCTCTCTTTGGTAGTCTGAGCCCTTCCTTCATGACTTGGCTCCTTTCTACTTTTCCAGCCTTCTTACCCTTTATCCCTTACCATATACACCATAGTCTATTGATACCTACCTTCTGGCTATTCCTTACATCCCATACTCCATTTCCCGACTCTTGATACTTTTATTGGCTGTTCCCTATGCCCCAAATGATCTCCCTTCTCATCTCTGCCTCCTGGCTTCCTTGCATTCCTTTAAAACTCAGCTAAAATCCCACCTTTTTCAGGAGACCCTTCGTAGTATCTCCAAGAATGAGCACCTCGATCTGAGATTACCTTTCAACCAGCAATAAGACAGGATATACACACACACATATATATCCACATGCATGCATGCATGCACGCACATATGTGTGTACATGTATATGTGTACACGGACATATACATATATGTATACATAAGATACATGCATACACAAGTGTATATGTGCATATATATGTATTTATACATCTATCTATCTATCATCTTGTATGTACACAGTTGTTTACATGCTGTCTTCCGCATTAGAATATGAACTCCCTGAAGGCAGGCAACATATTTTTGCTTTTCCTTGTTTACGAAGCACTTAGCACGGAGCCTGATGCCTGGTGAGGGCTTAATAAATGCTTGCTGACTGACTGACCTTCTTGAGAAAATAAACGGAAGTGGAAACAACAACATGAATTTGGCGCAGACGAAGAAATGGATTCATTAATGGAATAAAGTTATTTCTTTTGACTCAGGCCTGAACCTTAGGCCTCAGTTGTGAAATAGGCAGAATTGGCTTCCCTAAATTCAGTTTGCTGAAAAACAAGATAATGGAATGGAAAATACCCTGGGGGTCTTTGATATTGGGGACCTGGCTTAATCCCTGTTCTGATCCTTAAGTAGTTGTAGCATCTTGGGGAAAATCTCTCATCACGAACTTCTACCACTGACCATAGGAGGTTGCTAGGAGAAAAAGGCTTTGTAAAATGCTAAAGAAATGTATGTAGTTCTTAATATTTAGTGGTCTTTTATCTTCTCTATCTGTGTTCCTCTCCCTTCTCCAGATACCTAGATTCTTAACCCAGAATTTTACTCCAATGACTTGAAGTTCTAATTAGAAATATACGTCAACGTTTGAGGCTGGGAGGTTGGGGGAGGATTCTGAGTTTTGTAGCATAACTATCCCTTATGGCAGCTCCTAAAACATTAGATTTCCAAGGAATATATTTTAAAAGGAATGATGATCCAGTCTCTGAGTGCCTGAATGAATAAACATGGACATCGAAATGTACTCTGTCATAGAATAGTCAAATGAAAGCTCCTTTATTGGTAGCGGGTTTATCGAGATTCAGACAAACAAGAGGAATATGAGAGTAGGTCAGGCCAAGCCAAAAATCCAGGTCTATTATTCAGACACACAAACGGCCAAAGAAACAATGAGAGTGTCAGATCGGATCCTGAGGAGTCATGTTAAAATGCAAATTCATGAGGAGAAAGTGGTTAAATCTTGCTGAGGTGGTTCCTTAATTAGGCAAGTGGTCACATCCCTAGCTTTGAAAAGGGGTGAGGTAGGAAGTCAGTTCTAAGAGGTAAATATGGTAGAGGCAAGTGAACTCTTTAGGAAACCAGACGGTCAGTGAAAGCTGCCTTTGCCCACTTAGTAGGTGCAGCGCAGATCAAAGAGATTCACTAGTAGGGGCAAATTGGGAAGAGAAAGCTTGGACTGGTAGCTCTCATTTTAACAAAATGAAATGGCAACACTCTCCTATGTGTGATGGAGGCTCTTCTCCAACCCATGCCTAAGGGCTCAGGAGAGCACAGGCAAGGGAGGAAATGCAGCCAGTTACTATCCTTCAACCCTATGGCCTCTGCATAAAAGGACCAGAAAATGGCAGCTTTACTAAGGCAACTTTGGTTCTCTTGGAATTGTCATTAAAAATTCTGGATATCCCAAGAATAATTTTCTTTTTAAAAAAGAATTTGTATTGATATTATTTTTATTATATCAGCAAGTACATAGTACTTGACAGTTTGTTATACGTATATATATCTATCTATCCATATATATGTATATTTCTTAGGTTCTGTTCACTTTGCATCAGTTTTCCTATGCTTTTTTCGAATTCATAATATCTTACATAACAGTAATATTCCATTATATTCATGTGCCATAATCTGTCAAGCCATCCCCCATTCAGTTGTCATCTACTTTGTTTCATGTTCAAGAAGCATTTTCAAATACCCTGATTTTCTCATATTAAGGCCAGCTTTTATCTTCTGAAGGTTAGCATTATTCATTCCAAGTTTTATCTTAGGAAGTACTAGGTTAAAGGATCCAGGGAAAAGGAGAGAGGCAAAGTTGATTGGCTACCCTTAAGGGCATGGGAAAGGCATTAGATAATTGGAAATTGTGGGAAAATAAGTGATTCTCTTAGGAAACTCTTCAAAAACAGAAGAACTACAGGAGTCCTAAAGTCTAAGAGAAGATGACTTCCACTTGTAGGTCAGAATTAGCTGCTGGGGCCATAGATGGATGAGGAAGAAGGAAATGATCGGTTCCTATAGCTGCCTTAGTGATGTCTTCCAATGGGTACCATTCCATAAAAGTGTCTCAGAAAGGGGGAAAAAACAACACACGCTGCATAGAAAGAAAAAAAGAACCAGGACTGGCCAAGGCAGCTGTTTCATGAGAAGAAAAAAGGAGCGTAATTATTGCTGCCTCTTTCTTCATACTTAATTACTTGAAAAAGGGGATGAAAGCTAGGAAAAATAAGCTGAAGGCAGACTGCCGCCTTCACTCAATTCGAAGAGACCTTTGGTCCTCAACTCCACTGAAGCCAGGCACAGCTGTCATTAATCATCTCTTCAGCTGATCAGAGAGGAGACATACATCCCTCCCTGGAAGGGGGGAATTTGAAGGGAAGAGTTAAAATCCATTGGAGAATTGCTCTTGAGTCAACTGTGATTCCCAGAGCATTTGGTCTAGGGGCCTGAAGAAAACACATTCCATTTAGGACAGGTTGCCTCCTAAAACATCTAGGATTGTAACCCACAGCATCAGCTTATCAACACAAATGTGTACTATGTCCTCCCCACCCCTAAACAGGTAAGGATGGGGAGAAGACTCAAGGGAGCAGTTGAACCCTGGTAGGGGCTGGAGGGTGTTCGTTGATTTCTTTCTACTAGGCATTTTTGTGGCTCAGGGGTCTGTGCTGAAATGAAAGGAAAAGACACAAAGAGAGAGTTTTAATAGAAAGAGGGGGACAATCAGCTCAAAGGTCCAGACACCGAAGTTGCAAAGCCTGTGAGGGAAGGCAAGATAAATTCTGAGACTGGATCCAAAGGGGGTGCGTTGTTGTGAAGGCTGCAAATAAATCACCAGTCAAGTGGGGCTCTGGGGAGGGTAGCTAGAGTGGTAGGCGGGAACTAGCAGTGATGGGGGCTCTAGAGGCCTCTGCTTACCACAGCTCCAAGGGCTGAGTGCATGTTTATTTTAATGAGAGGAGGAATGAGGAGAGTGTCAGAAAGCAGGCTCTTCTCCTTTAGGAATCTGCTAACATGGAGAAATAATGACTTTGCTCTCTAAAGAGAAAATTGCCAGCCTAAGGGGAGGCCTGGAATGCCAAGATTTAGAGTTGCAAGGAACCTTAGCAATCCCCCTAGTCCAAACCTTTCATTTTGCAGATAAGGAAATTGAGGCACCCCCCCCCCCCAAATGAAGTGTCTTGTCTGATATCACATAGATTGTAAGTGGCAGAGCTGGTTGATGCATCAAAGAATACCCAGGTCTTTTGACTCCAAATCCAACACTTTTTGCCCTGCGCTATATTTCTTATCTATTGTTTTGTGTCAAAGATTATTTACTTATGGGAGGTCACCTAGTCCATCCTTCCCCACCCCCATTTTTCAAATGAGGAACCTGAAGCCCTTCAGACTTAGGTGATATGTTCAAGGCCACACAGGTGACAGAACCAGGAGTTCTTATGGCTCCAACTCTGGTGTTCTTTCCTCTGTGCCAAAATAATTTCTAGCCAAGTGACTCATCCTCCCATCAATTTCCTAACCTGTAAGTTGAGACATTCCTCCCAGTTCTAGGTCTATGGTCCCATGCAGAATAAAATCATCATTTCTCTTTGTTAGTAATGATTACTGAAGAACCAAGGACCTCTACCTGTCGCTCTGCTCCTTCCTCCTTTGAAGTGAAAAAACCTGGTGAGAGAGCTCCTTCAGTAAGAGCTAGAGTGGGTGAGCTAGGGGGGGATAGAGTGCCAGGTCTGGTGTCAGGAAGGTTCATCCTCCTGAGTTCAAATTCAGCCTCAGACACTACCAGCTGTAGTGACCTTGGGCAAATCACTTGCCCTGTTTGCTTCAATTTTGTCATCTGTAAAATGAGTAGGAGAAGGAAATGGCAAACCATTCTAGTATCTTTGCAAAGAAAATTCCAAATGGGGTCACAAAGAGTTGAAAAATGACTCAAAAAAGAGTAGGTGAGTCTTGAGATAACAAGGTTCTATCTTCAACCCAGATGAAATGTAAAAGACACCTGGGATGTTTTTCCTGGTTATCACTAGGTTATTATGGGCTGACCTGAATAGCAACCTAATCCTAACCCTAAATTAGAGCTGGAAGGAATACCAGCACTGATGAGATCATAGATCCATTGAAGTATTAATTATTATCAATGTCATTGATCCTAAAAGGTTGTTGGGTCTCAGTGACTTTGCTATTAATCATCAAAAACAACCAGTAAGATTACTCTTAGGAGCATAGGATCTGGAACTGGAAGTAACCTGAAAGGTGACTTTGTCCAACTTTTTAATTTATAGATTGGAAACATAGGAGAAAGGAAGAAAAAGAAAGAAAAAAGGGAAGGAAGGAAGAGAAAAAGGAAGGAAGGAAGATCATAGGCTTATAAAGGGAAGGGACTTCAGAACTAGTGTCTTTCCATCATATCTGTATTTGTTTTGATAAAGCACCTCTTTGAGAGGCAGCTTGGCATAGTGGAAAGAATGTTGGACATGGAATCATGAGAGACTTGAGTCAAATGATGCTTCTTTATTAGCAGTATAATCATTTAAGAATCACTTAAACTCTGAGCCTCTGTTTGCCTATTTGTAAAATGGGGATAATAATGCCTGTAGTGTCTCTAGCATAGGTTTTTGTGAAACTTAAATGAAATAATGTATGCAAAGTGACAAGCCATCAATCAACAAGCATTTTTAAATATTAATTTTTACTAATATCTTTAATTTTAAAATTAATATTATGACTTATTATGTGCCAGATATTGGGACAAAAAGACAAAAATGGAAATAGTTTCTGCCCTCAAGAAGCTAGTGTCCTGCAGGGAATTTGGAGTCTTGAAGGAGTGGCTTTTATATCCTCCCACTCCCAAGTCTGGGCCTCAGTTTCCTTATCGTTAAAATATGGAGGTTAGAGTAGTTGGCCCTAAGGTTTCTTCCAGCCCTAAATTTATCTATATTCCTGTGATCCTAAGTGGTTTATAAACTTTAAAATGGGACAAAAATATCAGCTGTTATTATCTGTCAGTTGTGGACTTATGGATATGTTTATTTAGGGCTAGACCTTGATGAAATTGGAAAACAAATGAAGTTTGTCTCAATCTATTGACTCCTTTCCAACCTGCTGCTCCTCACTCTAGGGTTTCTAGCCTCTCTGGAACCTTTCTCTCAGGTCTTAGATGAGCATTGCAGTTGCTCTGGTCTGCCAGTGTTACCTGGGATCACCTCTTATCTTCTGACTGGTATTCATTACTGCCCTTTCTTTCTCCTTGATAAATATCCTCTCCTATCTCCTCCCCTTAGGGTCTTTCCCTGTGTCAGAGGTAGCTAACCTAATAAACCAACCTGTATCAACAGGCTAATTCCACTTGACTAGGAGCCCCTGGAGGGCAAGGACCCAGCTTTCCTCCTTCAAATCCTCTGCTGGTCTTTGTGACAATGAATACCACTTATTAAGCACATCCTATGAGCCAAATACTGTGCTGGGGGCTGGGGAAACAATGGCAAAAAAGAAGGGATAATTCAGAAAGTAAGAGAATGAAAAGACCCTTCTACCCATTTTGGGTGAGATGGGGGTATCAACTGTGGCCTTCTGTAAGGAAACACCTGCCTTTGTTTTCCCACTCACGATTCTCAGAGGGATTGGGGCAGAGAGAGGGCATGGAATTCTAGGTCAGGTAAGAGGAGACAATGGAGCCAAGTTGGGACTGTGTGGATGGAGAAGATACCTGAAGATAAATAGTTTTATAGTGTCTTTGGATCACACTGAGTAGATGCTGGCCTTCCACACAATTATTTAAGGGACTTAATTAAATTAATTAATTAATTAAAGTTTAAGGGAAACTCTTCCTTTCCATGTATTTGAAAGAATACATTCTGAGCCTCTGAAGGACAAAAAGATTACTGGACCATACACTGGAAAAACTGTAGATTCTGCTGCTGCTTTCTATCAGCTCTTGTCTCTGTCGTCTGCTGAGATAGCAAGGGTAATCCATACCCAACCAAATAAGCCACTAACTAGAACTAGTGGATGAAATTGGATTGGGAAAACCTGGAGCTGTGACTTTCTGCTAAACTGATAGCTCCACATGAGTAGTTGTAATAAATGCTACCACTTCGCAGTATTTACTGGTAACCATTTTTAAAATAGCTTAGCCTTTATATAATGTTTTAAGGCTTACGAAGCACTTTGCATGTATGATCTCATTTGATCCTCACAACAACTTTGTCGTGTAGGTGTAATTATTATCCCCATTTTACAGACGAGCAAACTGAAACTGATTAGGTGATTTGCCTAATATGATCATGGTTAGTTAGTGGTTGAAGCTGGATTTCAATTCAGGTCTTTCTGGTTCCAAGGCCCTGAATCTATCTGTTACATCTATAGCTACCTCATTAGACAAACAACTAACTGCTTCATTGGAACCCTAGATGGTGATTGATCATTCCCCATGTTTATTTTCCTTTCCTTGACACTTTTCACTGTAGCAATGAGACTGTTAGGATGCGATTGAGGATGGTGTGTGTTGTGATGTAGTGAGGGGAGAGAAGGCATCTGACTCTGTAAATGTAAGATAAGACATTGGGTCTCTATATATGTATGTGCATGTATATAATCAGACTCTATATACATATTAGTGTATATAACCAGGCATTGCATACTGGCACATGCCTATATGATCAGGCACTACTGCATTTAGTAGAAAAAAACAAGTGTCCTCAGAATTTATGAGAGGGGTCCATTGGATCTAATTAGCCCTTAGTACTCCAAGAAGGGATGCAGTACAATGGAAAGAACTTAGACTCAGAAAGCTTGGATTTAAATCCTGCCTCTCTGGCCTTCTTTCTGTGTTGGTGTTTCCTCTCTCTCCATCTCAGTTTCCTCATCTGTAAAATGAGATGGTTGGGTTAGATTGGGACTCTTTCATTCAGGATCCTATACAACAAATTGTCAAAGGAGACAATTGCCACTCTCCCTTTTCTGCCCCCTCCCCTCTGATTCCCACAGTCAGATGAAGTCAGTCTCTTTCAGGGATCTCAGTCTTAACCTTTCAACCTGTGAAAAATAAAAACAAAACATAAGACCACCCTCCAACTTTATAGTTTTTGATAAAAAGTGAAATGTGTGAGAACCGTCTTGCAGATGTCTCAGATTACCCGGATGTTGAGAAGCAGTTTCTCCATAGGAGGAAAATTTGCTGAAGAAAAGACGTCTGTTGGCAGAAAGCCACTTTCTTGATGTCTGCTGCTCTTTAAATTCTCAGGCCCTGGTTGGCCCACCCACCTTCTACCCTGGGTGATTCTGTCACATGTGGTGGAAATTGCACCACCGTTATTAACTCCTCTGTGTGTGTGTATGTGTATGTATGTGTGTGTGTGTGTGTGTGTGTGTGAGAGAGAGAGAGAGAGAGAAAGAGAGAGAGAGAGAGAGAGAGAGAGAGAGAGAGAGAGAGAGAGAGAGAGAGAGAGTGAGAGAGAGAGAGAGAGAGAGATAGGCAGACAGATGAGCACAGAGAGTAAAAGTTTGAAATTGCCGCACAGTGGAAAGAATGTTAGCTCTGGGTTCTGGAGGCAAATTCTCCCTCCCATTCTTGTTGTTGCTTTGACCTGGGGAAAGTCACTTGACCTCAGTTTCCTTGTCGGTTAAATAATGGAGTTGGATCAGATGAAGTCCAAGATCCCCCCTGACTCTAGAGCTAGGATTCTCTGATTAATTTGCTCCAAGTCCCCTGCCCATGCCGTATTTTGTAGCCTCCAAGTTGGCAGGCAGACTGCAAAGAATTTTCTACACTTTAAAGTGCAATTGTTTTTCAGTTGTTAATGACTCTTCATGACCCCATTTAAGGTTTCCTTGGCCAAGATACTAGAGTGGACTTGTCATTTCCTTCTCCAACTCATTTTACAGATGAGGAAACTGAGGCAAACAGGGTGAAGTGACTTGCTCAGGGTCACACAGCTAGGGTCTGAGGCCAGATTTGCACTTCAGGCTTGGCACTCTATCCTCTTTGCCACCTAGCTGCAATATCTGTGCTGATTTCACTGAAACTCTGCTACTGTTTGAACTGGTTAAGTGGAAAAATCACTAGATTTGTAGTCAAAGGACCTGGGTTTGAATCTGCTACTTACTATGTGACCTTAGGTGAGTCTTTTAAAAATTTTACTATAATAGAGAAGATGGAGACAAGGGCAGAGAGGGATGATAGAAGAGAGGGCAGATTGGTGATAGGGGCAATTAGAATGCTCGGTGTTTTGGGGAGGGGACAAAAGGGGAGAAAATTTGGAACCCAAAATTTTTTGAAAATGAATGTTAAAAGTTAAATAAAAAATAAATAAATAAATAAAATTTACTATATTCTAGGTATGGTGGTAAACCCTGGGGTTACCTCAAAAATGCAAGAACAAAATAAAACCAAAAACCAGTCATTTTCTTCAAGAAATTTCAATTCTATGGTGGATTATTTCTGTTCTAGTGACTATAATCTCGGGGATTTAGTTTCCTCATCTATAAAATGAGAAGAATGGTCTGAAAGAATTCTGAAGTCAGAGGATTAGAAATAGAACTGGAAGACACTCCAGGGACCATCTGGTCTTAACTCCTTCATTTTACAGATGAGAAAGTTGTGCCCAAGGTCACACAGGCAGCAGCAAAGAGCAGAATCCAGTCCTTTGAATCCACTCAGAGGATACAAGTTTAATAGTGATATTGTTTGTTGTCTCTGGATTCTTTCTATGAAATATTTCTTGTTTATCTCTTTGTATGTTGTGAATTTGTTTTTGCTTTGTTTGAGCACGATTGTAACTACTGCTTTTTTTTTGTTTTGGATCCACCTGATGCATAGTGAATTTTGTTTCAGTTTTTTGTTATGACATACTTGAGTTCCCTCTTTTAAATAGTTTCTATGTTACCACTTTGTACATTTTGCTTTTGCTTCCCTTTTCCATAATGCCTCACTCTTGGAGAATCGACACTTGCACGGCAGGGATTCTCTTATTTCCCTGATTGTACAATTAATTCATTATTCCATCTCCCATGATTTCCTCTCCCATTTGTCATGCCAACTCCTTTCTGGGTCCATGCTCTCCTGCCCTTCTAGACATCAGTCGTTCCAGAAACCGATTCCTCTTGTCCTCAGGCAGGATGCACACAACATTCTCAGAGGTAGTGGTCTCTCTAAGCACCAACATCTTTGTGGATAATATGCATTGTAAAATCTTTATCTCCTATTATATATCATCTCTCCTCCAATGGGAATGTTCTTTAGTGGGACCACCTCCGACTACAGAGTCAAGATTTCCCCCTTTACACCCTCCCTATTTCAGTCCCTCACCTTGTTGCCTCACTCACTCATTCTCCTGAACTCTTCTTTCTGAGAGACTATTGTTAAATGAAAGCTTTTCCCTTTCTCTTTCTATTTTTCTCTCCCCAGGGTTATTTATTTTGCTATTTGTACCTTCCTGACTACTTTGTTTGTTTACCTTTTTAGGTACTTGTGTTTCTGTTGTCTGGGATGTTTCCCAAGTGAATAATCTTATCACATATGACTTTCTTTGTAGTAAAATGGCAAAATGGAAAGAGCCCTGGGTCGGAAAAACCTAGTTCAAATCTAACCTCAGACACTCACTGTGTGACCCTGGGCAAGTCACTTCACCTCGGTTTTCTCATCTGTAAAGTGGGGATAATAATAGCACCTATCTCCCAGGACTGTTGTGAGGATTAAAATGACAAAATAATTGTAAAGTGTCTGGCATATGACAAGTGCTAAACAAATGTTAGTCATTATTTTTATCATTAGTATTGTTTTATATGTCTCTTTAAATCCAAATACCCCATACTTTACTTGAATTTTCTAGAGGTTTGGAATAATTATCTAATTCAGCTTTGCCAGTCTTATGACATCTTCTAAATGTGATATTTGCTTCCACATAGGAGGTATGATTCTTGGGACCCCACCCCTGCCATGATCTAGAATTTTGACTTTGGTTTTTAAGTGCATTGTTTTCATTTTCAAATGGTCTTCCAAGCCAGTCATCTGTGATTACTCATATTGTATCTCCAGAGATTAGCACAGTGCTGGGCACACAGTAGGTGATTAATAAATGCTTGCTGATTGATTGATCTGATATTTATGTTTTAGTCATAGCTGTGCTGAATGATGCTGTTTCTGTCTCTTCTCATGTGAATTTCATCGATGGTAATATGGAAGTCTATTTATACCCACCATGCATCTTTCCATTGCCCTTTGGGTCACTGGTATTTTTTTTATTCTTCTGCAATCATGCTGTTTCATGATTTGCAGCTGAATAGCATCACTGGGAGAATATTTGTGTTGAAAAGATGAGCTTTGGTGGCAATGAGCAGCTTGAGATTGTTGAGCGTGTTGCATGATCTCCCAAACGTGATTTAGTTGGATCTACTCTTCTGATTCAATTCTGGACTTAGTCCATCCCCAGCACATGTCATAGATATATTTTTGTATATGTATACATACACACATATAGTGTATACATATACATATAAACACATATGCACATATACGGTATATATAGTGTGTATATTTTAATATACACATATCTCTATGCTATATACACATTTCTATGAATACATATAATTATATGGGCACATAAATGCATATGCATATATGCATAATGCACATGTTTTAATATATAAATATATAACATGTATATTCATACATGTACACACATACACATACATATACACACATGCATATTTAATGTATACACATGTCTACATATACATAATGTTACATATACACATGTTCTCTCTCCCTTTCTCTCTCTCCCCCCCCCTTATAACAGTTCAGTGGCATAATCCATCTGCATATTATAGTTTGGGCAGTATTAGGTGCCATGGTGTAGTGGCTAGGGCACTGCACGTGGAAATGGAAAAATGTAAATTCAAATATAGCCTCTGGTACTTACTAGCTGAGTGACTGTAGGTAAATCATTTAATCTGTCTGAACCTCAGTTTCCTTACCTTTAAAGTGTCTTGAGTGAGGATTAGCAAAGAGTTCCCTATCACTGGACTGCAGAACACAACTTTCAGTCAATTTTGTGCCTGTGAAGGTGTGGTCTGCTCTAGAAAATTACCTGCAAAAGTCTGACTCTGCCTTACTCATACTTTCATGAAGGATATCTTCATATTTTCGAATAGTTTTTCACATCCTTTATCTGAAATCACTGATGACCAAAGTATAAGCTAATGTAGTTTAAGTAGTCTTGTTGTTTTTCATAGATTTTCTTTAGTTCTTCATCTTCTGCCACAGATGACATATGAGCTGAACTCACTTCACAGTTCCACCAACAATGAATCAGTGTCCCACACGTTCCCTCCAACGTTTGTCACTTTTCCCTTCAATCATTTTAGCCAATCTAGTAGGCGCAAAATGATATCTCAAGGTTGTTTTTACTTTGCACTTAATGATTTAGAGCATTTTTTCATACAACTATAAATAGTTTTGATTTCTTTGTTGGAAAACTGTCTGTTCATATCCTTTGACCATTTACAAATAGAAGTTTGTATGAAATGATTTTACATATATATATGTGTGTGTATGTATACATACATATATGCATATACATGTATACACATATATATTTGTGTTTAATGGTAGCTATCTTCAAGGTAGGGAGAGGGAAGAAAAAAGAAATTTACATGATAACTTTTTGTATATTTAAATGGATTAGAAAGTTGCATGTAAATAGATCTTCAGTTTTATGTGCAATCATTTTTTTGTGCTGTTACAGAAATGCTTGTTTTATCCCATAAATTAAAAATAAAATAAATAAAAATTTAAAAATAAATGTTAATTATTATTCTTAAAAAGAAGAAGTTAGCATTATTTGGAACATGATGGAAATAAATCAAAATATTGAAATTTAAAAATTGCTTCTTGTCTGTTTGCTTACTGCTGTTGTCTATCTATCATTCTGGAAGAGGACAATGACTTCAGGGAGGTGGTGCCATGACATGCAAGCAATTGAATATAAATGAGGCAGGGCTGTGTCAAGTCATCAGCCTCACTATCTCCTCCAGAGCCATCGTGGGCCAGTGGCCAGATAGAGATCAGGATGACTGGAGATGGCCCTGGGTGCAGTGAGGACCTTGGCCTTTTTAAGCTAAGGTCTTTAACAGGACTCAGTTTGACTGAGGTAAAACCTCATTCAGTGATTAAGGCCAGGTAAGAAATAAGGAAGAGAATGGCCTCTTTTACATAGTCAAAAAAAAAAAAATCAATCTGGGAGGGGAAGACCCTTAGGGATTCTGGCCAGAACAGAAACAATTGCTATTTACATTGACTCTAAGCCAATGAGGGCCCAAAACAAGTGGGGCTTTGCTTATTGTTGGCCAGTCAATGAGAGCCAGGTAATTTGGGTTTGTGGCATGGTCCTTAAGGGAAAAAAGAAAGGGAGGAAGGAAGGAAGAAGAAAAGAAGGAAGGAAGGAAAGGAGGCAACAAAGGAAGGAAAGAAGGGAGGGAGGGAAAAGAGAGGGAGGGAAGAAGAAAGAAAGGAAAGAAGAAAAGAAAGAAAGAAAGAGAGAAAGAAAGAAAGAAAGAAAGAAAGAAAGAAAGAAAGGAAGGAAGGAAGGAAGGAAGGAAGGAAGGAAGGAAGAAAGAAAGAGAAAGAAAGAAAGAAAGAAAGAAAGAAAGAAAGAAAGAAAGAAAGAAAGAAAGAAAGAAAGAAGGAAAGAAAGAAAGAAAGAAAAGTGTTGGGTTTCCATTGGGTCTGTTGGTTTATATTTATAGTGAATACTCCAAGGTGGGATATTCAGGAATCCCAATTTATATTTTTTGTTGCCTTTAGATACATTATTAAACCAACTCTGCCAACTCCATCATTCATCTCTTTAAGGAGAACCTAACCTGTGAGTCTCCTCCTCTACCTCACCCACCTCTTCTGGTTGTAATCTCTGTACCTCTTATGGTTTCATTCTTAGGGATAACATGGATATGGTTCAGATCCTCTAATAGTGTATTAACATGTTGGTTATTGGATACAGATTATAGACTTCAAGTGAATCAGTAGTTAAATTCGTATCAGTAGTATAAATTCGTTAAATTGTGTGGTCCAAGAATCATACAGTTCTTAGAATCTTCTGCACCTCTTTCATTTACTCATTCACTGTCATAGCAAATGCATGGGTTGTTTTGTTTGGAATCTCTCTCATGGGTCACCATGGTCAAAAAAGTTCATTGTGGTGTCCAGGGAGAACTCAGTACTGAATCAATTCAACTCAATTTAGTGCTGGTTCTGTGTAAAGTCAAGTCTTTCTTTAAAAAGTTAAGCTGATCAAATTTAACAGCAAAGCCTATTTCTGAAGAATATGTATCAATACTTAATGGAGTGTCAGCTCAATCCTTAGTCTTTCTCCCTGGATCACATTTATTTTTATTTATTGTTCAGGCTTTGTGTTGTGCTTTCAGAACTGTAATGCTTAATGTAACATCATCTCTTCTATTTCCTTAACTTGATACTAATATTTCCTGTTGCTCAGTAATGCAGAATAAAATGTTTATAACCTATCTGTAGATCTGGGGTGCTTTTTGAAAGCTTGTGGGTTCTTTATTTTTCTGTTCTCAAATCACTGGAACTTATGAATCACCCATTTACCCTGAACATATTTTAAACTTGGCTAGCTCTGATCAGTTGATATTTTCAAAGCATTTGTCTTCAGCAGACCCAGAGGGTTTCTATTATGCTCTACCTCGTTTGGTACATTTCTAGTCTTTTTCTGATCCTGTTCCTTTCAAGAGAGAATTGAAGCAAAAGAAGGCTATAGATAGGAGATTCATTAAAGAATGAATGAATGTTATCCCCCTACCCAGTTTTAACAGTTTCCATTTCATCAACTGCATGTTTTTACTTTCAGCTTCTAGAAGGTCAAAGAGGGAATTTGACATAATAGTTTCTCTCTCTCTCTCTCTCTCTCTCTCTCTCTCTCTCTCTCTCTCTCTCTCTCTCTCTCTCTCTCTCTCTCTGTGTGTGTGTGTGTGTCTGTCTGTCTGTCTCTTTGTTCTTAAAAAATGCAAAGGATATGGTACATTTTTAAATTCCGGAAAAGTCATACCCATTCTTCAAGTAGGTAAACTGGGCCAGACACGTTAATAGACTTATCAAAGGGAAACGCAGCGAATGAACAGCAGAATTAGCCAAAGAATAAGGGGTTCCTAACACATTGTCACAGCCAGATTGAACTCCCATGTTCTTGATGTACCTGTTTCTTTCGGGAAACAGGATGCTTTTCTTGCTTTAAATGACAACACCCTTTCATCAGTCACTTCACTCCTTTCTGAGAAGACAGAGATTTAATTGGAAGTAGAGTCAAC
This sequence comes from Notamacropus eugenii, assembly GCF_028372415.1. Lineage (NCBI taxonomy): Eukaryota > Metazoa > Chordata > Mammalia > Diprotodontia > Macropodidae > Notamacropus > Notamacropus eugenii. Next base: position 331,435,532 of record NC_092877.1, read on the forward strand.
TCAGTTCCCTTTCAAGTTGTCCTCAGGGCCCTTAATCCATAAGTATGTCATACTGAAGTACTGAAAAAACAGTAAGGAGACCCACAGATTCTCCAGGAGAGCGTCTTCCTCTTTCCTTGACATCCTCCCTGCCTTTTATTGGTGAATAGACTTTTTGAGGGGCAGCCGTGGTGTAATAGCTAGACTGATGGACCTGGACGTAGGGGAGGCCTGAGTTCAAATCTCATCTCTAATGATTACTAGCAATGTGACCATGGGCAAATCATTTAATTTTTTCTGAACCTTAGTTTCTCCATCTGTGAAATGAAGATAATCACACCTGTAGAGCTTACTTCTTAGTACTTGGCAATAGTCTCAATGGGATAATGTGTTTAAGGCACTTTGCCAACTTTAAGATGTTATAAAATGTCAGTCATTATTAATGAAACCCCGACAGTAAAGTCCTTCCAGTATTCAAAGAGATGTAGTCACTTCTACATGATTATACCAATTTAATCCAATTCCCCCTTTTCCTGCAAGGTAAGCTTTTATGAGCAGGGGCTGATGAAGCAAAAATATCCGTTAATCTTTAAACTGAATTCATGTGCTATGTTACAGTTTGTGGTAATAAAGAACCCTGGCTGCCCCTTGGGAATTACTGACTGATGGGACTACTTCTTTAACTGAGGCACAGACTGGGTCATTAAAGCACAGTACAAAGCACCTGGCTGGGTAACAGATGATTGCAATGGACCAGCATGGATTCAGGAAGGGTAAAAAACATGCTCTTGAACTTGTCAGAAGTCCTTGAAAGGAAGCAGTGGATAAAAGGGACCACTGGTTATAATTTATTTAGACTTTCCTGAGGCTTTTGATAAAGTCCTTCATAAGGAGAAAACTTGGTAACCATGGAGCGAACTGTATGTAGTGTTGTGAGGGATTAAAACCTGATTAGGAGATGGAAAGCCTGGAGTTGGAAATAGATTTTTCAGCATGGCTGTGTCAGGACCCACAAAGGAATCTCATCAACACAACCTGTAATTTCTGAATTTTGTGATTTGGGGGGACAATAAATTTCCTCCCCACTTTCTGTTTTGGCCTCAGTTTCTTTATCTCTCTCACTGTCCACTTGCAAAGCCAATTTGAAGAATACAGAGTCTTAGCTTGCCTTTTCCTTTTTCCTTTGAAATTATGGCAGCTAGTATTTTATTAACTGCATGATCTTGAACAAGGCATTCCCCTTCACTCGCTGGGCCTTAGCTTCCTTATGTTTAAAAAGTGTGGATTAAGCTAGATTGGTCATGGAGCGATGAAAAGTAGTCTATAAATCCATAAGCAAAACCACAGATAAGCAAATATATCTTCTGAATACTGAACAAATATTGTCATATCCATAAATGTATTACTATTTTTCAAATAGATATGTATATGTACATATTTATACATATGCTAATGTGATTCATAAATAAAATCTCATTTAAAAGCATTGCTGAATTTACTGTAACTTTTTGTCATCATGCATCTTCTCCATCAAAGATTCCATTAATATTTTTTATATGAAAAAGGGATTCATTCTCTTACTTAATGATTCCAAGACTTCAGCTCAGACCTTAGCCTAAGGTCTAAGACAGTAAAATCCTCTAAATCACTAGAAAAATTAGAATCATAACCATTTGAGGAACTTTAGACAATGTGATAATGGTCACCAACATAAGGTAGGGAAGATGGTAGCAGGGACCTTTGGAGGCACTCTAGGGAGAGCAGTGAAGGAGTGGTAATCTTGGACCCCTTCTCCTGTTCTCCCCCTTATTTAGAGCCTCAGTCTTTGGCACTTTCATGTTTCCTGGACCCGATGAGTTGGGAACCTCTCAGCTTTCTGTCAATCACTTACCCCTTTAATCATTACCATGGTTCTACTCAGTTGAAGCTGACCTTTCCTATATCTTCTGTGTTAGGGGAAGTCTTTTGGGGGCTTACGAAGTAACGATGAGCTCCTCTGACAAATGAATCCATGCCAATGTATTGACAGGAGAGATGGAGAGTATCAGCACCCGTTCTCAAACCCAGGGAAATGTGTGCATTTCTGCAATTGCCTTCTAGAGACAGCGTTGACTCACGTTGATTTTCCAGCACAAAGCAACATCTACTTTTCAGACCAGGAAGGATGACAGATTGTAGGATGATGTTACAGAGGGTTTAGTCAAATTCCCCCTCCATTTTAATAGATAGGGAAACTGAGACCCAAGGAATAGCAAAGTCAAATTGACACAGCTAGTTAGTGGCAGACTCAAGTCTAGAACCCAGATCTTGTACTTCTCAGCTAAGCTTTCTTTTTATTCCTCCTCCTTAAATGGGATAATTGTATCTGATTAGGGAAAGTTTATTCCATATGCATTTGCCTTTGAGGTTAACAAAAGTTTAAATGAAACCCTTATGCCTGAAGGGAGAGATCAAATACCACCGTGGGAAGCCAACTCTTCTGGGTTTTAGAAAGAATTGTTATTTTAACTAATGTGATTATTAGAGCTCACTTGCAATGAATAACTCACATTTGTATAGTGCTTTCAGTTTTGCACAACCAGGACAATCCAGGGAATTTTGTTCCCATTTTACAGAGGAGAAAACTCATGATTTCTTCATCACAGAGATGAAGCAACTTAACCAAGGTCAGAAAACTAGAAAGCATATCAAAGCTGGGACCTGAACTCCAGCCTCCTGACCCAAATCTAGTACCCTTTCTGCTCTCCCATACTCATATTGTTGTGGTGCTCTAAGGTTACGAAGAGATTTCTTCCTAACTCCCCTGTGAGGCAGGTAGCGGTAGGGTTATTATTATCATTTTACCTCAACTCTCACCCTAAATACAGCAAGTGAGTGACAATGCCCAAACCTGAGTCCTCTGGGAATTAGCCATTACATCATGCTAATTCAACTTCTTAAAGAGGCCTATTCACTGAATAGGCATTACCTCACTCTAAGGGAGTACCTGAAAAGACCTTAGCCTAAAAAGGCCAGGGTCACCCATTGCATCCTGGGCAGTCTCCAGTCATCCTGATGAATATCTGGTCACTGGATCCAGATGACTCTGGAGGAGAAAGTGAGGCTGGTGACCTTGTACAGCCTTCCCTCAAATCAAAATCAACTGCAAGTCATGTCATCATTTCACAGATGTCATAGTCCTCTTTGAAAACAAAGGACAGACAGAACAACAAATGCTAATTCAACTATTGAATGTAATCTTATTTTTAGAGCAGCACCAAATTTCACCCATTAAATGTGACATCATTCATGACTGCTTCAAGATGAAAGACTGGCCTTTGGGCAAATTCCTTAACTTCCCTGGGCCTCAGTTTCCACACCTGAAAAATGAGAGAAGTGGATTAGACAACACCTGAGGTCCTTTCCATCTCTAATTGTATGATCTTATAATCTTATTATTTGATGAAACTAGCAAGAGGTAAGTCTTTTCTCTTCAGGAGGTGCCAAGCTAAAGAATGATCTATCTTTTCCCTCCTCAAGGAATCCCTTAAGCTTCCACAATGATGTAACTGGCTCAGAGATTGGGGTTTGAATGAAATGGCTTAGCTTGGGGCTCCAAGGCAACTGGTTTAATTTACTTTGGACTAGAGAAGAGTTTATCTTGTTATCTTAATAAAGAATGTCAAGATACTACAATGTTCAGATAAAGATCGCAAGGAAAACCCAACTTAATTGGCAATTGCTGTCTGCATTCATTTGTGTTTTCTCAGTTCTGAAGTTGGGTATCATGGCTGAAGCTTTTCCAATGAAAGGGAGACCATGGACCAAAAACTTAGCTTGACTGTCCAAAGGTATATGGTTCTAAAGCCTGATTCTTATTAAACCGAATCATTTATAACTACAAAAAGGACTTGGCATATGACACATGGAGAACTGGAGGGAAGCAATTGTTTTCTTTAAGAAATTCAGTTGAATCCAACAGACAATAATAAAAATAGCAACAATAACCAGCAACTCCATAATACTTTAAAGTTTTCCAAAGCATTTTTTTGTATGTTATTGTCTTTGATCCTTACAATAGCTATAGGAAGTATATGCTATTTTGATCCTCATTTTACAGATGAGGAACCTGAGACCAAGAAAGGATAAACCACTTGTCAGTAGTCACACAACCTGTGTCTGAGGCAGGATTTGAACTCAGTTCTTCTGGATTTGAAGTCCAGCACCCGTATCTACTTCACTGCCTACGGCTTACTGAGTGCCCATTCTGTATTCCATTGGGTTGGGTGCTTTGGGGCTACAGAGATAAATAAAGACCTGGCCATTGTGCCTGTTAAATGATGTCCTTGAGGCCATGATTGCTTACTCGGATTTTTGTCAGTTGGGTTTTTTCTTTTTTTAGTTTGCGTTTTATAGGAGGACAGAAAATCAAGGTTTTGCTGAAATGAGCAGTTGAAAGTAAAGAGTTATATTGATTATGGGAAGTTTCCCAATAATCTTGCTCATCTTCTTAGCTTGCAAAACTAACCCTGAGCAAAACTGTGAAGTCAGCAAAATTTGGGTTTGGTATTCAGCTATTTTTCTTTCTTCATCCCCTTCGACACTTTCCTTTACCCCCAATCCTTTCTCTTCCCTCTTCCCCTCCTCATCACTCATAATCACCCCATCTCAAGTGCCCAAAGTCTTCACCATCTGAAGGCTCCTGGGTTATACCAACTCATGAGGTCAGCTATGGGGCAGATAGGTGGCAGCTAGGTGGCACAGTGGTCAGAGCACTAGGCCTGGAGTCAGGAAGACTCATTTTCCCTAGTTCACCTTTGGCCTCAGATACTTGCTAGCTTTGTGACTTTGGGCAAAGTTATTTCACGTTGTTTGCCTCAGTTTTCTCACCTGTAAAATGACCTGGAAAAGGAAATGGCAAACTGCTTCAGTATCTTTGCCAAAAGGACCCCAAATGAGGTCGAGAAGAAATGGAACAGCTAACAACAGGTCAGCCATATCCCAAGCTCTGTTTCTTTATGCCCCATTCCATCTCCCCCCCTCCAATTTACCTACCCTGCTTTTCATTCCTATAGAATCCTTTTGGGTACTGGCTAGTTGGTCTAAAGAATTCACTTCCAGTAATAATGTTAATGATTGATAATGGTTGACTGTATTTCCCTTCCTAGATAACAAAAGAATTTGAAAAACATCCTTCCCTGCTTAACCCCAAAGAGTGTATAATATGGGAATTCTAGTGGGGCACTTGGGGTTGGGAGTGGGATGCCTCTGTTCAAATCACACTACTCAGACACTTACTGGTAAGGCAAGCATTACTATTAGGTTATCACTGATTCACTCTTTTGCTTTACTTTAAAATAATTTTGCAGACCAAACCACATAGAAAAATGTTGGGATTGGAAGCTCAATTCCGTGTGGACAGTCTTGGGCGGGTAAAGGTGGGAGCTTCTAAATCTTAGAGCTCTCACGAGACCCTCCCAGGAAACGGCAGGGAATAGAGGTGAACCGAGCTATCTCGAGTAATTCCGCCTCTTCCCGTGAGAAACGTGATGGGAGAGAGATCTCCCCGCCCTCGAGATGGTCCCGGATCTGGGCACACTATTGTTATCTAACAGCACGGTATTGAGATGCAAACTGTGCGGCTGAAGGTTAAGTAGGATTGAGGAAGCCTGAAAGCTCTCTTAGCATGTGAGGAGCCAAGAGGACAGTAGGCTCCGCTTCTATTCTCTTCTCTCTCCCCTCCCCCTCTCTCCCCGCTTGTACTTCTACTTCCAATCCCTTAAGATCTTAGCCTCCTTAGGAAATCTCCCCCTCTTCCTCCTAAGGAAGACCCCCCTGCACTTGTAACGAGACCCTGAAATAAAGCTCAACCCTTGTTCGACTCTGGAACGTCCTTTCTCTCATATGAGCATCCGGTTTTGGCCAACCGAAGACCTCGGAGGTGAGGTAAGAAGACTCGGGTAGCCCACACAGGCCTCTAGGCCTGGCAGAAAAATGTAAAACATTTTTGCTCATTCTTTCCTTCCCTCAATCAAAAAGCAGTTATTAAGCTCTTACTAAGGGCAAAGTTCTGAATAAAGTGTTTAGGGAGATGCAATGCTGTAAGACAGAGTCTCTACAATCTGGTGCTTCATTGCTTTGTTTGATTTCACTGGTGTGAGTACACCTTTCACTCATACAGATAGCAACCCATCTGTGTGATCCTTTGCTATGTCTTCTTATAAATCATTCATAGAGAATCTACTCAATGAACTGGAGACCTTTCTCTGGGTCTTAAAATATTTCAGGAAATTCCAGTGCAACATATGAGCTGTCCAGCTATTAACCCTGGTCCACTACAATACTTCTAGGATTCGAGTCATTATCAGTGACATATTGTCACATTTTGATACCCATTGTTCATTTTTCTACTGCCCTTTGGGCAACTTGAAATTTTGATTCTCCTAAGAGTATGACATTCAATGGTTCAAAACCATATAGCACCACTAGCAGAATATTGTTGTTTTTTAAAAAATATAAAGTGTTTTGGCAGCAGGGAATGGTTGCAGGTAATTGAAAGCATTGTGCCATTTCCCAAATATGATCCAGTCCAATATCATCCTTCTGCTCAATTTTGGATCCATATGCTTGACTATTTGCATTGGGTGTCCAAGGTAAATGAGTTGATGGATTAACTAAGTAGGCTGCTGTCTAGCTTCGAATCGTATAAGGACAGTATGGACTCTTCATTCACTTTGCATTTTGCATGTGAATGACTAAACTCTTTTGCATGATTGTAATTCTCATTGAGAAGGCTCTATAGTGTACATGGCTCAATGTAAGTAGCAAGATGCTACCCCAAAACAAGAACACCAACCTCAACATTTATAGAGGATGCTTCATTTGGACTTGTGTAGGATGTCCTCCATAAGAGTTCTGAACATCAGTGGTGAGAATGTCTTCCTCTTTTTATGACTAGTATCTATATGCTGTCTAAGGACATAGAATCTGTGAAGGATCTATGTGAAGACATAGGGCAGCATATCATAAGAAAACATGGAGGACTTGCCATCTGCACTGTTGAAGGGAGCCATTGATGGAGCATCAGTAGGGATTCAACATGGTGCAGCAGGGTATTAGACTGGGAATCAGGAAGATATGGGTTCAAATTCCACCTCAGACTCTTACCAGTTGTGACTCTGGTCAAGTCACCTTGCTGTGTCTCAGTTTCCTCATATGTAAAACAAGGATGTTGAACTCATGGGTCTTTAAGATCTTTTCCAACTCTAAAGTTACAATCCTATGAGATTACAGATCTACTGAAATATTAAGTATCTCAAGGATTGCCATGGCTAAAGTGCTTATGCTGAGTTTTTCTATATTTGCTAGGTTATTCATTAGATTGTAGACATAGCCTATCCTGACGTCCAATCCTAAAGCCTTTGTAGCTTGGATGTGAAGAGCTGAAGAACAATTCCATGTTATATTTAGTCATTGGGAAAGGACTTTTGAGGAGGTGGGAATAAATCACATACATAGATAAAATAAAAACTATGCTTTTATGTAAGCATAAGAAGAGCATAAAGTGGTATGAGATTAGCTGAGGGAAAAATAACTTCTAGCTGAAGAGATCAAAGAGTTGTATTACCAAGTACCAAAAATATTTTGTTAGAATTTTCCTTCTGATCTGTTTTTGAATGACAATTAAATCTATGGCAACTTTTAGGTCTTATAAGTAGGAATCTGACATCCTATACATGAAGTTTAGGACTGCTTGTAGTTTTGAGAAGGGAAAAAAATCATAGTTCTGATGCTAAAAAATGTTATTATCATAGAAGTAAATTTACATTTTATTTACTGATAGAAATGTTTGTGATGTGCTGGGGGATTTGTGAAAGCCATTCAACCTTAGTTCCATTTCAAAAGAGTGGTCTATTTTGTTCCACATTTTTCAGTTAATTAGTGTGACCCTGCCCCCTTCCTAAGGATAGTGTGAGATATATAAAAAGACACATGTATATATTAAAGAAAAAAAGATCAAATATCCTGATCCAGATTGGTTCAGACAATCATTTAAACAAAATTTTTTCAAAAGAGAAGGAAGACACTTCACCCAAATTCTTTAATAAAACACAGTCTTTACACAAACTGGAGAAAGACAAACTAGAGAAAGAAACTAATAAATATTGATTTTCAAACTATTAAATAAAAATGTTATCAAAGAAGCTACAGTGATATATTTTAAAAAATAATCATGATTGTTAATTTGATTTTATACTTGGAATACAGGGACAGTTCAGCATTAATAATGCTTTTTAGCATAATTAATCATTCTGGTAACAAAACAACAGCCACATGATTGTAACAATAAATACAGAAAAAATCTTTTGAAAAGTACAGCACTAATTTATGTTAAAATGCTAAAAAAATAAAAGAATAAAATGAATTTCTTTAAGATCATCAAAGTAATTTATCCAAAATCAAGAACAACCGTCATTTATATTGTAGAAACACTTGCAGCTTGCCCAGGAGATCAGATGTGAAACAATTGTTCCTACTGTTTCCATTGTTAGTTGACATAATACTATAAATGCTAGCTTTAGCAAAATGACAAGAAAATAAATTAAAGGAATAAACAAAGGCAAAGAAGAGGAAAGACTATTTCCTTTTATAGATGATATGGTCGTTTGCCCAGGAACACTAGACTATCAACAGAAAATTAATCAAGGCATTGTCTTGATATTTAATAGCTTTAGTAAGATACAAAATAAATCCATGAAAAACTAATCATTTTTGCATATTACTAACAAAATCCAGGAGAATAAGATAAGAAGATAAATTCCATTTAAGATATCAACAGAATGCCCTGAATATCTGGGTGTTAACTTACCAAAACACTTATGACACATACAGATTTTCGAACTACTCCCCCAATTACAGCTTCACTGGCAAGTTGAGTTCCCAGAGCTCAACTACTGTATTCTCTTGAGACTCAAGATATAGAGTCCTGAAGGGTTTGGGCAATAGGTTTTTAATGTTATATTCATGAGCCCCCACCAGTGTGTTTCTTCATAATTATCAGTTGCTACCAGTTAATTAGCCCAGCTTCATTGGCTCTTAGAAAGGGATATTTATTAAGGTAGTATACCTGGTATAAAACATCCATCCAAAAGTCTGTAACTCACTCTCTCACCAGTACATACATAATTGAGAGAAAAATGGTCTCAGGCTTAGCAAACAAATGTGGTGAATGGATAAACAAACTTCTGGATATCCCTTTTCTGGACTTGTCAAGATGTTCTCCTTACATATGCCATAGATTTTCTACTGGGCTCCTTGTAAAGCCTTGAATCCACCTCTCCCCAACATATCCAGTCTCTCTTTGCCTCCTGATACAAATAGTACAGATGTTGTGGTTCTTAGAACATGACTAAGATACTAATGAAAAAGTCCAAAGACTTTCAACCCTGTGAAGTTCACAGTTTTTTTTGGTTATGTGGGAGGTGGGAAATTAAGGTCTTAGCCTCAGCCTCAGTTTCAGTCTCCTCCTTCTCATCTGTCAAGAAACTCTTTCTCAGAAGCTTGAACCCTGCTAGATGTTTGTATCCTCAATTCCAAATGAGTTTCCTGGACTATGTAAGTCCCAATAGAACATGAACAGGTCTCTCAGTCTGAAAACCAAACCAAAACAAAAAGCTTTGTATAGCACCCACTTGAGATGCTAAGTTGGAAGAGAGATGTTCAGTCTTTATTCACATCTAGTTCACACCTTTGTTTGATTCCTTGAGATATATTCTCACCAAAGTATGCTAAAGTATGGCATAACAAAACACAATTATGAAGACCACTGAATGACTCCTCAGCTATTTTAAGTGGGGTGACAGTGATTAGATTGAATCAATCAACCCTCTTCTTTACAGGCTCATCCCTCATTGAACTTATGTAGATGTAAAACAAAGCAATTTTTACAGCTATAAAGGAAGATGTAAATAATTGGTAAGACAGTGTTCATGGCTAGCATATTTCAATATGGTAAAAAGGATGATACCCAAGTTACTTATAACAATTTTGAATGATGAATTTCTAAATACATATAGAACAGAAGAATTAAAAAAACAAAATAGATCATCTTAATAATATTAAATGAAAAAAAGGTTTTACATAAATAAATATTTCTAAAATCAGAGGGAAAAACACAGGTTGGGAAAATTTTCATTAAATATCTCTTATAAAAGATATATAAAAATATCTATATGGAAGTCATACAACTACATAAGACTAAGACTTACATATGCCCCATTAGACAATTGATCAAAGCTTATAAAAAAAGTTTTCAAAAGAAAAAATACAAGCTATTTTTTACCTTCTGAAAAATTGTTCAAAAATTACTTTAGATAAAAGGAGTGCAAATTTCAACAACTTAGATTTTCTCTCACTACCACCAAATTGACCAAAAATACAAGGGGCTAATAGTGGAGAATCTAGAAGGACTATATACACCAATATGCACCAATACATTGTTGGAGTTGTGAATTGACCCAATCCTTTTGGGAAACATTTGGATTATATGAAGAAAGTAACTAAACTATTCATAACTTTGACTCAGAAATATCGCTCCTGGGTATGTATCTCAAGGAAGTCAAAGTCTCATGTTTTAGAAAATATTTTATGGCATGAAGAATTGAAAACAAAATGGGTTCCTTTCTATTGGAGAAGGCCTAACTAAGTTATAGTATGTGGATAGAATAAAATATTATTGTGTCAGAAGAAATGATAGATATGAGAAATATAAAGAAACCTGGGAAGACTTATGTGAATTGATTCAGGAATGATATAAGAAGTATGAGGAAACAATATGTACAGTTACGAAGCCAATAAACTAAAAAAACAATAAAATATAACAAAACATAGGTAATTATAATAACCATTCTTATCATCATCATCATGATCATCATCATAATCATGGTTGACATTCTCCAATAAAGTAAAAATGATGATACCCAAATTACTATACAGACTGCACCCCCTGCCTGCTGTTGAGGTGGGGACCTTTTAAAGAGGTCTATTCACTGAATGGGCACTATTTCACTTTAAGTGAGTACCTGTAAAGGCCTTAACCTAAAAGGCCAAGGTCTCCCATTGTATCCTAGGCAGTCTCCAGTCATCCTGATGAATATCTCATCACTGGACCCAGATGGCTCAGGAGGAAAAAGTGGGGCTGGTGACCTTGCACAGTCCTCCCTTCCTCAAAACAAAATCAAGTGCAAGTCATGTCATCATTTCTCTGATGGCATGGTCCTCTTCGAAAACAAAGAATGAACACAACCTGTGGAAGTAGAATGTTGAATATGCAACGTAGTCACTATGTCTGTTGGTTTTGCTTCAGTTTTTTTTTTTCCATCTCTTACAAGAGGAGGCTGGATGAGAAGCAGAGGAAAGAAAAGAGTATATTCAAAAATAACTGATATAAAAACAAAAGTTAAAAACTTTTATAAGATTAAAAAAAAGCAAAGTAACTGAATCAATCTATTGAGGCCAGAGAGGAATTCCTCGCACCAGACCATTCTCCATTTTCCATGTTTACCTTATTGTCACTTCTTTCACTGATGAAAATATAGACACTTTCCTTTCTCCGTTTCAGGACTGATCTTGTGGAGAGAAAAGTTGCCTTTAGCCAGAATGGTTTGGATACCTTTCCTCTTGTGGTTGCTTTTAATCTGTTACTCCCTCTCCACCCCACTTTTGTCTGTCTATGAATGCATCTCTCATCCACAGTCGCTATGTGGATACCAATGATACCAATCTGAACATCCAATCTTCATAGGCTCATGAGTTTAATGGGAAGCATTGTTGGTCATAGGACCTGAGTTTGAATCACCATCCAGCCACATATTTATTACCTGTGCAACAGTGAGCAAATCACTGCACCTGACTGTGTTTCGATTTCCTCCTCTGTAAAATGAGAGAACTAGGTGAGATGATCTCAAAGATCCCTATTTGTGAAGGAGTGAATGCCTTTCATATTGCATAGGTAGCTACTTAAACTTCTATACTGTCTCACATAAAGAAAGTAATGATGATGATGATGATAGATGTAAATTAATCTTTCTTCATTGGCTTATAAGGTACTTTAGAATTATGTCTCCTAGCAAGCATGAATTCTCATTGTATAGCACTGTAGACCCACAAGATATTGGAGAATATATAATAACTCTAGAGAATAAATACCGTTGTTTTTTGGATGTTGTTACTGCTTCTTAACTCTTGAAGAGGACCAAAGTCATCCTAAGTGCCTGTGAATTGGATTTAAGGGAAGAAGAGCTGTGTGAAGTTGTCAGAATCCTTGACACCAGTTTGTCCACATGTCCTTTTGTCCCTTTTCTTCCATGTGAGCTTTTCTGGTCAACTTGACCAAGTAAATGGGAATTTCCTCTATTTTTTGAATTCTGGATAAATGAGAACTTCCACCATTTACTTTTTTTTTTTATTATTTAACTTTTAACATTTATTTTCACAAAATTTTGGGTTACAAATTTTCTCCCCTTTTATCCCCTCCCCCCCCCATACCCAAGCATTCTAGTAGCCCCTGTGACCAATCTGCTCTCTCCTCTATCCTCCCTCCCTGCCCTTGTCTCCGTCTTCTCTTTTGTCCCGTAGGGCCAGATAGCTTTCTTAACCCCTTAACCTGTATTTCTTATTTCCCAGTGGTAAGAATATTACATTTGATCCTAACACTTTGAGTTCCAACTTCTTTAGCTCCCTCCCTCTCCACCCCTTCCCCTTGGAAGACAAGCAATTCAATATAGGCCAAATCTGTGTAGTTTTGCAAATGATTTCCATACTAGTTGTGTTGTATGGGACTAACTATATTTCCCTCCATCCTATCCTGTCCCCCATTACTTCTATTCTCTTAAGATCCTTTCCCTCCCCATGAGTGTTGGCCTCGGATTGCATTCTCCTCCCCATGCCCTCCCCTCCATCCTCCCCCCCACCCTGCTTGTGCCCCTGTCCCCCACTGTCTTGTATTATGAGATAGGTTTTCCTATCAAAATGAGTGTGTATTTTATTCTTTCCTTTAGTGGAATGTGATGAGAGTAGACCTCATGTTTTTCTCTTGCCTCCCCTCTTTATCCCTCCACTAATAAGTCTTTTGCTTGCCTCTTTTATGAGAGATAATTTGCCCCATTCAACTTCTCCCTTTCTCCTCCCAATATTTCTCTCTCACTGCTTGATTTCATTTTTTTTTTTAAGATATGATCCCATCCTCTTCAAATCACTCTGTGCACTCTGTCTCTATGTATGTATGCATGTCTGCATGTGTGTGTATGTACTCCCACCCAGTATCCAGATACTGAAATGTTTCAAGAGTTACAAATATTGTCTTTCCATGTAGGAATGTAAACAGTTCAACTTTAGTAAGTCCCTTATGACTTCTCTTTGCTGTTCACCTTTTCATGGTTCTCTTCATTCTTGTGTTAGAAAGTCAAATTTTCTTTCCAGCTCTGGTCTTTTCATCAAGAAAATTTGAAAATCCTCTATTTCATTGAAAGACCATTTTTTCTCCTGAAGTATTATACTCAGTTTTGCTGGGTAGGTGATTCTTAGTTTTAGTCCTAGTTCCTTTGACTTCTGGAATATCCTATTCCATTCCCTTCGATCCCTTAATGTAGAGGGTGCTAGATCTTGTGTTATCCTGATTGTATTTCCACAATACTTGAATTGTTTCTTTCTAGCTGCTTGCAATATTTTCTCTTTCACCTGGGAATTCTGGAATTCGGCCACAATGTTCCTAGGAGTTTCTCTTTTTGGATCTCTTTCATGCGGTGATCTGTGGATTCCTTGAATATTTATTTTGCCCTCTGGTTCTAGAATCTCAGGGCAGTTTTCCTTGATAATTTCATGGAAGATGATGTCTAGGCTCTTCTTTTGATCATGATTTTCAGGTAGTCCCAGAATTTTTACATTGTCTCTCCTGATTCTATTTTCCAGGTCAGTTGTTTTTCCAATAAGATATTTCACATTATCTTCCATTTTTCAAATCTTCACGCTATGTTCTGTGATATCTGTCTTTCTCATAAAGTCCTTAGCGTCCATCTGTACCATTCCAGTTTTGAAAGATCTATTTTCTTCAGTGAGCTTTTGAATCTCCTTTTCCATTTGGCTAATTCTGCTTTTGAAAGCATTCTTCTCCTCATTGGCTTTTTGAACCTCTTTTGCCAATTGAGTTAGGCTAGTTTTCAAGGTGTTAATTTCTTCACCATTTTTTTGGTTCTCCTTTAGCAGGGAGCTGATCTGCTTTTCATGCTTCTCTTTCATCCCTCTCATTTCTCTTCCCAGTTTTTCCTCCACCTCTCTAACTTGATTTTCAAAATTCTTTTTGAGCTCTTCCATGGCCTGAGCCCATTGGGTGGGCTGGGGCACAGAATCCTTGATTTCTGTGTCTTTGCCTGATAGTAAGCATTGTTCTTCCTCATCAGAAAGGAAGGGAGGAAGTGTCTTTTCTCTGAGAAAGTACCCTTCAATAGTTTTATTTCTTTTCCCTTTTCTGGGCATTCTCCCCAGCCAGTGGCTTGACCTCTGAATATTCTCCTCACACCCACCTCACCTCCTGATCCTCCCAGCCAGCGTTTGGGGACTGGGATTCAAATGCTGCTTCCCGCCTTAGGGCTTTTGGCGGGGGCAGGGCTGCTATTCAGTGTGAGAATTAAGTTCAGATGGTCAGGTCGGGGCAGGGCCGCCTCTCAGGCACCGTTCCCTCGGGGGGTTTATGCACAGACCTTCCACCCACCATTTACTTTTGCAAGAAGTTCAGCTTAAGCAGAAATCTCTATGTTCCTGATGGTATTTGTACCTTAACAGCCATTAACATGTAGGGGTTTTCTCTCATTGCTCTGTTGGGAAACTTCATGTGCAGCTGAATGAAGTCATAGCAATGGGTCAGGAGGGTTTGGACCCTTCTTCGTGAGGTATCTTGTAGAAATGACACAGAATAGAAGAATTCTCTGAGGCCTTTGCCAGCCTGTCTGGAACCTAGGGAGGACCAACAGCTCTCTTTTGCTTGATGGTATAGTATGATGACCAGAGCTGGACAGATGAGAGATTCTGGTATGTGGTTCTAAAGTTGCATTGTCTTTTACACCTAGCATCTTCATGTTGCCAAATAAAACTCAAATTACTTACTTTTAGTGTGGAGTTATAGATTTTAAAAAAACATTATGGAGTATAGAGAAGAACAGATGGTTTGGGGCTTAGTCCTAAAGAACACAGGCCCATCCTGGGCTCTCAACCCAAATAAAGTCAGGCTGTTCAGCCTTTGAAGAAATACTAAGTGGCAACACTGACTGCTGAGCCATCAGGCAGGGGGCCCCATTGGGTGCTGTCTTTGTTTTCAAAAGTCAGCTCACTGGCTTCTTCCTCCATGAGGCTGCTTCTGATTCCTGGGCTGCTGATGTGCCCAGACATCAACTCCTTGAATTTACTATTGACTTTGTCTATATTTTCTATTTGCCTGTGTGTGTAAGTATTCTTTCCCCTGATAGAGCAGGGACTGTTTTGCATTTTTCTTTTCCTTTATATCCCCAGTATCCAGCATCATGCCTGGCATTTGTTAGGTCCTTAATAAATGCTTATTGATTTGTTCAATGATTGATTGCTTTGGGCTCCGAATATAATGTTTCCATGTGTGCAGATATGAGAACCAAACTTTACGAAGAAGGTTTTTTTAGTCAGTTCCTTGCCCTTTTCTTTATAGACCATTTTCCTTCACTGCACCAAAGTTGGAGTTGCATTTGGACAGAAAAGGGAAGGGTAATTTAAAATGGAGTACATGTATGGAAATCAGGTGGCTCAGTAGATAGAGCACTGGGCCTGGAATCAGGAAGACCTGAGTTCAAATCTGACCTCAGATGCATACTTGTGTGACCCTGGATAAGTCACTTAACTTCTGTTTGCCCCAGTTTCCTCATTTATAAAATGATCTGGAGAAGGAAATGACAAACCACTCCAGTATCTTTGCCAAGAAAACCCCCAATAGGGTTATGAAGAGTTGGACAAAACTGAAAAACAACTCAATAACAACAGCCTCTGAGCTGAAATGCAGTATATCCCAGCCACCTCGCTATTGTAACCTGTGTTCCCAAAGCCACGCATGGGGTTGACATAGATTGAGCTTGATCTTGGAGGTTTCTTGATAATCACAGTATTTTTTGGTTCGTGCCCCTTACTCGGTGTTTCCCAGGAATTTGGTTCGTGTGTAGGACTATACAAATAAAGTGAATGGGCCCCATAATTGCCTTGCAGACACTTAGGCAAACAAACCATTCCATATTGAAAAAAGCTTTATTTTACATGGAAAATCATCACCCACATAAAACATAGAAAGGATTTTCACCAGAGCACACAAACTCTCAAGACATCTCCTCCACTCCTCCAGAGAGTGAGCTAGGGCTCCCTAGTTGTCCTCAAAGAGAGCGTGTCTATGGTGGTGAGAGAATTGAGCCCTCTCTTTCAGGCCTGCAGAATCCACTTCATGGAAAGTTGTCAGTGAAGGCAAAAAGTTCAAGATGGGGCCTCTTCACATTGGTTCTGCTACTGGCTGCTCCTCAGGACTGGCTTGACTTGGTCCAGGGAATTAACGCCATCCAGGGACTCCTCTTCTGGGACCAGGGGGCTGAGCACAAGACCTCAGCATTGTCCAGAGACACCTGAGGGTCCATTCGATTTGGTTCAGGGATCTCGCCAGCCTGTCCTTCTTTGTTCACTGTGTCATTGATTCTGGTTTGCATTATAGCTGTGTAAGGTATGACTCAGAAGGCCTTTCTGGACTCTTTTGGCCTCACATGGTTCTGTAAAACACCAGACCCTCTGAAGGAGGGACCAAAGGGTCACATAATATCACAATTTTGCTTATGGGGAACTGAAGTCTGTGTGTCCATCCAGCTTCCCCTCTCCCCCACTTAATAGTATTTTATTTTTTCCAATGACATGTAAAGATAGTTTTCAACATTCACTTTTATAAGATTTTGAGTTCCAAATTCCCCCCCCTTCCCTCCCACCTCCCCAAGACAGCATGCAATCTGATTCAGGTTATACATGTACAATCATATTAATATTTCCATATTAGCCATGTTGTGAAAAAAGAATCAGAACAGAAGAGAAAACCACAAGAAAGAAAAAGTAACCACCCAAAAAGAGAAAATAGTCTGCTTCCATCTGCATTCAAACTGTTTGAATAGTTCTTTCTCTGGATGTGGACAGCATTTTCCATCATGAGTCTTTTGGAATTGCCTTAGATCCTTGCATTGCTGGGAAGAGCTAAGTCAATCAGTTGGTCATGATACAATGTTGCTGCTATTGTGTAACAGTTTCACTCTGCTCACTCCACTCAGAATCTGTTCATGTGAGTCTTTCTAGGTTTTTCTAAAATCTGCCTGGTCATCATTTCTTATAGAACAATAGTATTCCATTACATTCAAATACTACAACTTGTCCAGCCAGTCCCCAATTTATGGGCATCCCCTAGATTTCCAATTCTTTGCCAATACAAAAAGAGCTGCTATAAATATTTTTGTACATGTGGATCCTTTCCCCTTTTTTAAGATTTCTTTGGGATACAGACCTACTAGTGCTACAACTGAATCAGAGGGTATGTGTAGTTTTATAGCCCTTTGGGCATAGTTCCAAATTGCTCTCCAGAATGACTGGATTAGTTTACAACTCCACCAACAATGCATTAATGTTCTGATTTTCCCACATCTCTAATATTTATCATTTTCCCTTTTTGTCATATTAGCCAATCTGGGTAGGTATGAGGTGGTACCTCACACCAACCAACTTTTTTCTCTCTCCATCTCAGTTATAGTCTCTTCATCTGACTTTCTCTGCTCTTCTGCCAAGTCCAAGGATATGAATCGTAAAACTTTATTGGTCTAGAGATGGAAAGAACCACAGCTCTTTCATTTTTCAGAAGAGATCCACTGAGATTAAATGACTCACCTTAGGTCACACAGGTAGCAAACATCAGAGGATAGAATTGGAAGCTAGGTCTTCTGACTCCAGAATCAATGACCTTTCTCTTGTACCCTGTTGCTTCCTTGATCAGTTACATAATTTTTCCTGGAAGCAAGCAATCAATAATCCTCAATTCAGACATTATTTCACTTTTGTGTTTGTCCTCCCAGAATCTATGATGATTGTTCCTGGCACATAGAAGACACTTCATAAAAATAGCTAGCATTTATATAGGCTTTAAGGTTTTCAAAGAATTTTACATAGCTTACTTAATTAAATGCTTGTTGATAGTTTTTTTTCTTCAGTGAGCTTTTGAACCCCCTTTTCCATTTGGCTAATTCTGCTATTTAAAGCATTCTTCTCCTCATTGGCTTTTTGAACCTCTTTTGCCAATTGAGTTAGCCTATTTTTAAAGGTGTTATTTTCTTCAGCATTGTTTTGGGGTGTCCTTTAGCAAGTTGTTGACTTGTTTTTCATGATTTTCTTGCATCTCTTCCCAATTTTTCCTCCACCTCTCTTACTTGATTTTCAAAATCTTTTTTGAGCTCTTCTATGGCCTGAGACCACTGAATATTTATTTTGGATGTTTGAGATACAGAAGCCTTGACTTTTATTTCTTTCCCTGATGGTAAGCATTGTTCTTCCTCATCCGAAAGGATGGGAGAAGATATTTGTTCACCAAGAAAGTAACCTTCTATAGTATTATTTTTTCCCCTTTTTTGGGCATTTTCCCAACCAGTTACTTGACTTTTGGGTCCTTTGTCAAGAGTAGGGTATACTCTGGGGACCTGTAAGATCTCAGTTCCTCCAAGGTGGCACAACCAAGCGTGTGCACTGGTTTGGGAGTAGGAAGAGATTTTTGTGCCCAGAATCTTGGTAGAGTTTCCTCTTCACAACCACCTCACCTCCAGTTCCTCCAAGTCAGCACTGGGGGCTGAGATTCAGATAAGCTGCAGGGGCGGGGCTGCCATTCAATGTGAGATAAAGATCAGCTGCTGCAGGGCCTCTACACAGGGCTGAGGTAAGAATCAGCTGCTCAGTGCCCCCAGGGGTTTTACGATCCAACAATGGATGTGGGCTGCTGTAGGGGCTGCTGTGGGAACTGCTGCTGCCTGCTCCATGTGGCCTCTGTGGGCCACTGCCTGAGGCTGGAGCTATGAGAAGGCCCTTCTCCCTTCCCCGCCAGCTGAAAAATCCCTGTCACTGACCTTTGGCACCTGTGGGTTGAGGGACCTGCAAACCACTGTTACTGTGACTGAGGATTCGGCCCCTGAGGCCTGCTTGAGTCCTCCTCCCAGAGCCATGCTGCATGGCCAAGGCTGGTCTGGGCTCCACTCCACGTCTGGTGCGACAGACATTTTCCATTGGCCTTTCAGGTCACCCTGGGTTGGAAATCTCCTCCACTCTGTTGCTCTCCACTTCTGCTGCTCTAGAATTTGTTGAGAGTCTTTCTTTACAGGTATTTTATGGGCTGTGTGGGAAGAGCCAGTTATATGTACGTCTTTCTACTCCACTATCTTGGCTCCGCCCCTGATAGTGTTTTTAGAGAGAAAGTTAAAGAATGATTCAGCATGCTTTTAATTATTAGCTTCTTCACATGCCCAAAGACTATAATTTCCTAGTAAAAGATCCGGGGAGAGGAATGTTGAATAAGGAAAATTGATTAGGAAAATCAATGCATTCACTTATGATTCTGCTCTCTGAGGCACAGTGCAGATTTTGGTAGCATTTTGCTCTTTATAACAACCTTGTATCATAGACACTGCAGGTATTATTAACCAGATTTTGAAGATAAGGAAACTGAGGTCTGAATGATTTAAATGAGTTGTCTGTGGTTGCAGAGGTAGTTGTGTCAGAAGCCAAGATTCAGATTTAATTCTTCAATCTCTATGTCCAGAGTCTTTTCTACCACTCCAACCCTGCTGGAAGCCTGGGATCAGGAAGATCTGAGTTCAAATCTGACCTCAGACACTTACTAGCTATGTGACCTCGGGGAAGTCATTTAACCTCCATCTGACTCAGTTTTCAAATCTACTTTGTAGGGTTGTTGTAAGGATCAAATGAAATATTTGGAAAGCATTTAGTGCCACGCCTAGCATATAGTAGGTACTTACTAGATGTTTTTTCTCTCCCCTCTCTCTGGAAGGATCGTTAGATTCCAATTCCAACTTTGTAATAACTGGCTATGTGGTCCTCAGCATGTCACTTCAACTCCCTTGACCTCCATTTCCCTACCTTAAAATGTGAGAGTTGTACTAGAGAATCTCTAAGGTCCTTATTGGACTTTAAGTTGTTATGACTATGTGATCATCTTTGGAAAAATCACATTCTCTGGGTCTCAGTTTCCTTACCTGAAAATAAAGAAATTGGACTAATTGCATCCCTTTGGGGTCCCATGTTGTATGACTGGTTCTTTTGAGACATCTTGCCTCAGGGAAGAATAGTTATCCAGTTCACTACTGGGAGCTGTGGTTAGAGCTCTGTTGATCAAGTCTAATCATTTGTTTGTATGATTTAATCTCTTCTGCCCTCATTAGTCATTAGTGTCAAGAATTAAATAAAAAATATGTTTGACTTTCACAGTTGTGAAGTTTAGCTCGGCTCAACAAATATCCTTCACACACTGACACTAGCAATCAAAACACAGGCTATCACTTAATTTAACAAATAATTACCCTTCTGTAACAGAGGGATAAACAGAACTCTGTCTTATGAATTGCTAATTGTTCTTCACTTGGGGGATGTTAGTTCCTGTTTAGGTTTTTAGTGATAAGGATATAGATAACTTCAGCTGGAATCACCTTCAGGATTATTTGTCCAAACTTCCCATCCTATAGATGAGTAAAATGAGGTCTAGGATAATATGATTTGACTGACCCAAGATATGGGAAAAGAATTTTGCCAGAAGGAGGCAGGGTGAAATCAATGGTGTCTTATTTACCTAAACCAGTGGGGCTATATTGTATGCTAACTCAACTATATAATACATGTCATTTCTTCCTTCTAGTCAAGGGAAAGATGAGAGAGATTATCAGTTAAAAAGGGATATTTAAGAAACAGAGAGAGGGCTCAGCTGGTGGGGAATGAGACAAAGTGGTTTCTAAAATCATTCCTTAATAGTTTTAGTTTGCTCCATTTAATCTAGTGTTGGGGTGGGGAACCTTCAACCTTAAAGGATGTAGAAGGCCACACCTGGCCTTAAGGCCACAGGTTCTCCACCCCTGATCTAGTGGGAAGGGTGTCAGACTAGGAAGGAATCAAAAGACCTGGTTCTTGTCTTGTCTCTGTCCATGCCCAAGTCTTTACCTCTCCGAGATTCCTCATCTGCAACATCAAAATGGCATCGAGGAGAGTGGGTCATAGAGAGGTGATCTCAGAACCACAAAAACTTGGATTCAAGCCCAGTTTCAGATTTTTGCATCTGTTGTCAAATAGTCACTCTGTTTTGCTGAACTTTCTCTTTGTTATAAAAGGGTTATAAGGGCATATAGTTATTAGAAGTAGCTTTGCAGTAAAAAAAAAAAAAGCAAAGTTTTTATAATATATTTCTTAAAAGCAAGAAATGCGTATTATAACTAGCTATTTCCCTATGCTTGGGATCACTTTGAAATATCTGGTCATTCTTCAAGCTCATCATGTTCCTTTCAGAGTTTTCTGTCCTTTTTCCCTACCCTGAAATGTCAGGGTTTTTTATTGGCTTGTTTCCCTCTTCTTTCCCTTGTCTTTGCCTCTTTCACCCTTGAGGTAAGAGAGTCCCAAGTTTTAATCTGTTCCTTTCACTTGATAGAGAAGAAAAATAAACCCTAGGTTTTTGCCCTTCTTTCTCCCCTAATAACTTTTCTTCCTTCTGTATTTTCTACTTGCTAAAATTCTCAGTTTCCTCCTGGTGTTAAACTCCAAGAGGAAGATGCTGTCCAATAGTGCTTTATTAGTATCTTGCTTCACCATGGTCCCCTAGGCTAGAACCACTAGAGAAAATCTAGCATAGAGAAGGTCTGCTTGCAGACAGAAAAGCCAGAATTCAAATTTTGCCTCTGATATATGTAACTGTGTTTTAATTGCCACTAGCAAACCACTTAACTCTGTAGTACTTTTGGCACTTTTCTAAAATGATGTTACCAGCAACTTCACTTGCCAATCGGGATCAGTAGAGGGAATTTCCACCCAGGGAGTTCTTGGTATTGCTAAAATCACTGGTCCAGACCTCTCCCCCAGGTAAAAATTCTAGTGTCACCTCAATCCCTCCAAAGTCTCTTGCCTACCATGATTGTCTTTCACTCTCCCTAGCTCTGATCCAAAAAGATCCATGTACCTACCATCTATGTGATGTTTCAAATCGACTTTGTTTGATTTCCTCTTTAGATCAGGCTACTTGGTATTGCCAATGAGCTTTTCTCAGTCTTGAAATAAGACATTTGCTAACACATTTGTTTTGCTTTTTAAGTAATATTTTATTAGATTCAAACTAGAAAATCCCATGTTCCATCATTTTTTGAGTTTGCCTGGGATGCGCAGAAGTCAGGCTTCCACATTTCTCCAACACTAAACTCTTTGGGCTTCTCTATACTACCACTGAAACAACAAAAGAGGTCATGCTCACTTTGGGGTATCTGCCATCTTTCCAGCTAATGTTTAAGACTGAACATTTGATCAGCAAAGCCCATATTATTTCCAGATTTCTTGGACATAAGGAGAACTTCTTTCTTTACTGGCCTTCAAAAACCCACTGAACTAATTCCTTAAAGACTCATTATAATCAGATCATCTAAAACCAAAGCTTACATCTTGAAGTCTCATGTGAATATTTGCATTTCAAGAGCAGCCAGGCCTGAGGTATCTTCATGCTTCCAAAGGTACAGGTCAGGTGGTCACCTGATTCTCATGTCCCAACCATGTGCTGTGTGCTGTGCTTTGTAAGCAGAGGTTGAAATTTTCTCTCTCTTCCCTTTCCCCCAATCCCCGCTCCACACCCCAGTCCTTTACTCCTTGCTTTTGGAAAGGCACTAAGGTCTATTCTCCTTCTCCCTCCCTCTCACCTTTGCTGCTGTTAATCATAGATTTATGTTGGAATTGAATGGACAGGTGGCTGGACAGGGGCCTGGGCACATTTTCCTACCATGGGGATGACAACTTGTGCTTGCAGAATCTCATTAGAGAGGATACAGAAATATCCCCTTTGGAGCCAAGAAGGGATTAAAATGTAAATACTGGGAGGGAAGCTCATTCATCAGGCACACACAGGGAGGTGGGGAAGAGATTCATCTTTTCCTCGGAAGTCTTAGTGAGGACCTTGCTCTCCACTTAGCTGGCGGCTCATTGAACAAAGACCAGAACAACAACAACAAAAAATCCTAATCTGGACAAAGGAACCCAATGGGGATGGGAAATCAAACCAAGGGGATGGTCTTTGGAGGTGGAGTGATTGGGCCTGGCTCTCCAACATATGATTTGGCTTCTATTAGTTAGTTATGATTTAATTCAGCAAGCATTAATTAAGCACCTCTCATACTGATGCTGAGAAAAACAAAGAGAAATAGTGGAAAGCAATCCCTGACCTCGCAGGGCTTATAGTCTCCTGGTGGAGAGGAATTTTGCATGCACACAGAGAAGGAAATACCGGCTAATTGGAGGAGTGACAGAATACTAACAATTTTTTTTAAAGTGAAGAGATGCTCAGAACATGCTTTACATAGAAGGTGGCCCTCTAGGGTGCTTTAAAGGAAGCTAGGGATGGGGGAGGAAAGAGTGGATTCCAGGCCTGGGGCTGGAATGGGAGGGATAGGGGCAGGCTGGGTAAAGGGAGATAAAATGCTGGGTATTACTAAGCACTCAGGTCAGACCCTGAACTGAGTATTGTTTTCCAAGGCAATATGTGCAAAAGTATATAAGCCCTTTAAAAAACAAAACATAACAAAAACCTGCCCAATACCCACCCACAGTCACCATCAATCTCCACCAACTAAAAAGCTGGACACTCAGGAGTAACTGGTGAAGTGCCTTTGAAGCCCTTCTCCTCCTCCTCTTCCTCTTTTTCCCCCTCCCTCTAATTAGGAAACTCAAATGCCCAATCTAAGTCAAAGGTGGGGAGAAGCAGACAGAGAGGATATATTGGCAGGCATGGATGTATCAGCGTCACCCTTGGAGATGTTAGATTATTGACCCAACCCTCCCCCCAATTCATTAATAAAAATTGCTGCTGTCAGAAATTAAATTCAGTTGTATAATATGGAGGGATGATCATAAATTCTCATTTCTTCAGGCACCAGAGGGATACATGTGACAAGATTTCGATTCCCTTCAATTTATGCTTTTAATACATTTCCCAGCATCTCCCTAGCTTGATTTAATCAGCTGGGCTTGTATTCTTCCTCCGTGATCCTCTACCAGCCTTACTGGCATTTGTGGGAGCAAGGTTCATGCCAGTGATTGACCAGGAGTGTGTTCAAGCTTGAGTCCATAGCCGCCTAATCCAAGGTCCCCCTCGTCAATGTTTTCTTTGCTTGGAGTATTTGGAGAGGTTTTTGGGTCCTGCTCCAATCCTGCACAGAGGTTGGAGGGCAACGGTCCTTGCTCTTGGAAGTTCATGGCCAGTTCATCGTGAGTCACAATGCAGTCTGTGTCATCCTCTTTCAGATGATCCTGGGAGGTTTGAAAAGGTTAAGGGGTTTACAACGAAGGCAAGACGTATCCTGACCCACCCCCTCATCCCTCCTGCCCCAGTGCTCAAGGAAACTCATGGGGAGTTTTTCTTCCCTATAGACCAGACTATAGACTTTCTTGGAGGTTGATAAACTTTCCTCCTTTGGAAAGAATCCCCATTTCTCTCTCCGTGTGTAATGATTATCATTTCTACCTCCATGGGTCATAGCGTATGGCATATCCTCATTAAAATGGATGTTTAAAACTCAACTTGTCAAAAAAAAAAGACTCAAAACCCATGTTAGGAAGTAAAATGTAGTACTATCCTATAGGAATAGGAGACCACCTATGGGATACTTATAATTAAACTGAAAAAGTATTTATTAAATGCCTCTGGGCTAGAATCTATGGTAGGTGCTGGAAGTAAAAAACAAAACTAAAACTGCCCTTGTTCTCAAGAGGCTTATATTCAGTCATGTCACTAATATAACATATGAGTAAAGCTGCTTGGAAGATGGTTAAAATTGAGTCCATTGGACATTTTTGTCAACTGAATGAACCATAAGATCTGAAAATACTCCCCAGCAGGAAAGGAACTCTTTATAATGGAAGAAGCTGAAAGGGATAGGGGGTAGTGGTGTCTAAATCTTGACATGGATTCCCCACCTCAGGATATTACAAAATATATCTATTTATCTATGCACACACACAAATGTCTGTTTGCTTTGATTTTAAAAGATATACGCCATATGCCATGCAGAGGACTTGGCAGTTATAAAGCTGAAACAGTGTGTCTGAACTCTAAAAAAGGCTGGGAATCACTATAGAGGAACATGGAATGAATTTAACTTAACCAGGACAGTATGGGGAAATGGTGAGTTCTCCCAGATGTAAGTTCCTTTGGAGTAAGGAATGAGGTTGAAAATTCCCCTGCCATGGATTCTGGAAAGGTTAAATGAAATGACCTTGAGGCTAAATTCTCTGACCATCTGATTTACTTCTAATTGCACTAATTGGTTCTTGGCAATTTCACCCACTCCCTTGAACTAAAAATTTCCAAATGCAGCAAATTATGAGGATATAATCTTGTTCACATACTGTCCAAATTCATTTTATGCCTAAAAAGTTGGTAGATTATTATTGGTATTATTACAAAAACATTAAAACTCAGCCGACTCTCATATCTTAAAAGAGGCTAGAAATGCTGCTTCATACCATCCACTCAAAAATAGTCCCATCCTATCCCCTCCCCTATGGAACAACAGCCCCCCTTATGGATGTTGGTCTCATCAGATATTCACCAAGTCTGTCATGTGTGATCATACTCACCCCATATGCTTTTGGACTAGTCAGCAATTTGGAAATTGGATTACACCATTCTGGTAACGTGGTTGTGAGCGGTGGGCCAGAATGAGTCAAAATTGGTTTCAGATATCTGCACAGTCTGTTAAGGAGCATTTTCCAAAATACAGCAATGGAATTTCACTAGTTCAATTTACACTAAAGAAAAACAAAACAAAACAAAAACAAAAAAAATCAAAACCCAAACCTTTACATTCAAATAAAATCAACAAGCATTTAGCAAGCACCTACTGTATGCTAGGCATTGTGCTAAATCTTGGGGATGCAAAGAAAGGCAAAAACCAATCCCAGCTTTCAGTGGAAAAAACAAGCATTATACAGCCATCCAGACCTATTAGCTCACTCATTCTGCCACCATAAAGTTCATATTCATTTACCCTTTTCCTCTGCAATTAAAAAAAATTGAGGTCAAACCTTCTTGCTTGATGTTCTCTCTAGTCCTGTTGGCAACATTCCACTATCATGAGAAAGAAAAGTGAATAAATTTGGATACTAGATTTAAAGAGAAACTGAAAAATATCTTAGTAAAGAGGACACTGATTACAGGGTCAAAAGACCAGAGTTTGTGCTCCAGCTCTATGCCTGTGGGCCCATTGCGCTCTTTGAAGTCTCAGTTCCCTCATCTGTAGAATGGGTATAACGATACTTGCCTTAGGTTTTTGTGTGCAAAGCACTTCTTAAGAATGACAGGATAATTTTGTTGTATGTTTGAAAGGGACAGTAAGTTGTGCATAGTAGATTTGCAATTTCATGTGCAATCATCTTTCGTATTGTGCTTTGTTATGGAAATGGTTTTTTATTCCATAAATTGGTAAAAAATTTAAAAAAATAAAAGAATTATAATAGTGTAATTAAACAATAGATAACTGTGTTTTCTTAAATTTAACTGTGTAGATAACTGTGTTTTCTTAAAACTGTACACGAGGCCTTTCTCTATAGTCTTTTCATGCAGAGGCAGAAATATTTCATGAAATATTAACTCATTTCATAGCTGGGGAGTGAACATAAGTTGTTTCTCCAAACTACTTTGCTTTCACTGTTCAACATATTTACTTTATACTTCATACCTCAATGTATCTCTATCTAAAATTATGCAAATAACCTGGTAACAGACTTATCCTATTGTCTAACACCTGTCTGTCCTGTCTTTACGTTCCAGAGAGCTCTATCAAGTTCAAAGAAAAACCTGTTCACAGAGAGACATTATGTTTTGCTCTAATCTATCAATAACAATCCACCTGAAACTCTCTGTGGCTTACTTCTCTTTTGCTGAGAGCAAAGTAGTGAAAGTATTTTACAATTAGAAAAACATAGAAAGACTTGGCATGAAGAGGAAGTCAGTTCACAACTTAAAATGTAACAAAAAAAATGAAATTTAAAAAAGAGACTAGGTTTTAAGCTTTATGCTGTTTGCTTTGCTTGGGGAATATTCCACCTTATTGGCTTCTTGACTGATAAATGAAGAAAGGGAGAGAGAAAGCCCTTAACCCATGGTGGTCCCTCTTACCCTCCTCCAACTACATTAGGTTTCCAATGGATGGGCTGATCTTTAGCTACCTTCTCCCTAGCTCATCCTGCCTACCTTGCTGCTAGACAATGCTAGATTCTCATTCTCATTCAGCATTCCTCTGGGCTGGAGTGACTCTCCTACAGAAGGAGCAATAGTGGTGGATGGCTTCCTGGTAATGGGCATGGACAAGGTTCATATGGAGCCTAGAAGCATCTGGGATCTCCGTTTGGCTGAAAGTTATTTTCTCATTGATAAGTCTCAAAGCAGGAGGAACTTCACCTATACAAACCAATGCCTAAGACAGAAGAGGAGGATAGAAAATGTTTAATGAATTCCTGAGGGCCACAATCCAATGTGATTTAACAAACATTTATTTAAGCTCCTACTAAGTGCAAGGCACAGTGCTAGGTGGTGAGGATATCATTCTACTGAGAGGATACTTTAGAAAAAAATTTCATTTATTTTTAAGAGAAAGAGAACCCTAGAATATTAGGGTTAGAAAGGACCCAAGGAATCAAGTAATCCAGCTCCCTCATTTTATGAGTAAACTGAGGTCCAAAGAAGGGAACTTACTTGAATAAAGTCATGAGGTTAATCAGAGAGCTGGAACTGAAGCCCAAATTTCTTCATTCTACTATATCACACTGCCTCAATAAATGTTTTTTTTTTTAAAAGTCTTTATATTTCTGACACCTAGAACAGTGTCTTGCACAGAGTAAGTACATAATAAATGTTTGTTGAATTGAATCAAAATTAGGACCAACTCAGAGGACACTAAGGGTCAATGAGAAGGACTGAAAATTCTCTGAGTTTCCATTACTACCTGGCAAGTACATCTATGAAGCTGAAAATGTTTCATGAATTTCCATTAATTTTCATTACAGAATGTGATTAGCTTCAATTTATGAATGAAAGAACTTAGACCCAGATATGTAATGATTGCAAATAATCTAGAGGTTCCTGTATGTCCCTGTGCCATTTGTCCCTATCATCCCCACCAAGAATAATTCTAGGATTTGGTTGTACAAGATGGTCCTCCAGGTGCTACATAAAGAAAACCAAAGAGAATCAACTTCCTGCCACCTAGGATTACAAGATTGTATACTTTTGATCTGGAGAGGATCATAGGGGTTACATAGTCCAACACCATTTTACAGAGGAAGAAACAGAGGCTTAGAGATGTAGAAGTTAGCTCAAAGTCATAAAGATAGTTAGGATCATGGCCACTAATCGAACCCAGGTCAGTTTGGTGCTCTTTAGCTTGCCATTGAAGGTAGCCATACACATCAGGAGCTATTGGCAGATGCAAGAGAATGTTGCATCAATAACTGAATGAACTTTAAAGGTATTTACATTATAAATAGTTCAAGGGTACAGACCCAGTGATGGACTGTGCATTCCTAAGAACCAGTTCATCAATTTGGGATAGGTTACTGGGTGATGAATTTTCTCTGTCACCCAGACCCACACAGACCTGGCACTAAGGGTTTGTAATCTACATTGGTGGAAAGGGTAATGAAAATATTGATGTAAAAATACCAAGGCTAAATACATTTTAAAGGGGGACAGCAAGGACATGATTAGAGGGAGGTCAAGGAGACCAGTCATGAGAGTAGCTTTCAAATGGAAGGAATTGATTTTTCTCTCAATAACCTTTTCTGTAGATTTTTAAGCACTGGGGTTTTGAAAGCTATTTAAAAGAGAGAAGAAAGATGGCATTCATGGCAAAGAGTGAAGGAAAGAGAGGTAAGTAGTTTAGGCCTATGATGAAGTTTCAGATTCAGGAAAGCAGTAAGTGATGAAGGTAGGCTTTTGAATAAGAACATCACTGAAAAATCACAGGGAAGAGAAGGAGTGATTGAAAGAGCTTCTGGTCAGGAATTCTTTGTATGTTTGGTGATTGCTTAAGGAGACTGCCTGAAACCCAGCTGAACAAACTCATGCTGATTGCTTACAACTGAGATGTTTAGCACCAAAAAGTAGGGCAGTGGATAGAGTGCCCAGTCTGAAGTCAGCAAGACTCATCTTCCTGAATTAAAATCTGGCCTCAGACACTTACTGGCTGTGGGACTCTGGGCAAGTCATGTAACCCTGTTTGCCTCAGTTTCCTCATCTGTAAAATAAGCTGGAGAAGGAAATGGCAAACTACTCCAATATCTTTGCCAAGAAAACCCTAGATGGGGTCATGAAGAGTCAGACGCGACTAAAAATGACTTGAACAGCAGCAGAAGCAAAAAAGCAACTGGGGAGCTTTTTTAAAGTTAGTTTAAAAGTTGTGTAAGTGTAGGGACTAGACCTGGAATTTTATAGGTATAGAAAACTTTCTTTAGTAATGCAGGTAAGCATCTTCTCTGTATCCTATAGGCTTAGCCTAGAGTATTGAGTGATTCATCAACTTGTGCAGATTTGAACCCAGATCTTTCCCATAAGAGTAGGAGATTTTGGTAAATAGTCTGTTTGTTATAGCATTTTTTTCATGACGGGTTTTTGTTTGTTTGCTTTTTGAGTGGGTGGTGGTAATGAGAGGGCACAGAAGTCTGTATTCCCACTTGAGATCCAGAAAGTATAGAAACTGAGTGACCTGGAAGGCTTATATTGTTTGTCTCCCTGTCTTAAGCACAACCTTATTCTGTGGGATCTACACATGATCTTCTTGTTTTAGGAGAAGGAGAGAGGCTTGAGGAATGCCTTTGTATATTCTTAACTTATTAAAAAGAACAAAGATTTTCTAGATATGATGGAGGAAATAATCCAAGAAGGAAGCCAAGGGGGAAAAATATGTTCTGGGGAAACTGAAGGAAACCAAAACCAATATGCAGACTGGTGAGCTGAAGAATGTGTTATTAAAAAAAAAGGAATGAACTCAAAAGCTGCTGGAGCTACGCAGCTGATTCTGATAAAAGGTGAGCTTGGATCTCTGAAGAAATAGAAGCATCCAAGTTCTACAGGAAAAGGATACGATTTTTCAGGTGCTAACATATAGAAGGGAATTGTCTTTTGGTCCCAGGACGATGAACTAGTGGTTGATTGCTCCCTGATTAAGGGCACTGATGAAGGCCATATGAAGACCTGACATGGATAACTCAGAAGAGGCACAGTTTTCCTGGTAATGAAGGGTTTCTGAAGACTTATTTGGAATGCTGATTCAGGTAGACTAGATCTCTGGTGATTTTGAGGTCCTGGATGATAAGGAGAAGGACCTGGGAGAACAAGTGATTTTTTTCATCTTTTTTTTTTTCTTTTGCTAGTTAAAGATTGCACCTTTGGAAGAGAAAGGAAGATATGGGAAGTGAAGAGCTAGCTGTACAGATGGCACTGATGATTTTTTGTTTTTTTGACTGTGGCTTAAGATACTAGAATGACAGGTTCCCTGGTAAGGGAAGGCCACCTCATGAGGCCTGGGAAGAATGTATTTGGCAGGAAGCTTGTTGAACTAATCATGTGAACCTTCAATTGAAGTCTGAGAAGGAAGAAGAATGCTCAGACAAATCTATAAAAATGGATGCTCTGTGGAGAATGACAACAATTAGGTAATAAAGTAATAGTGGTTTATATTTTTAAAGTACCTTACAAAGTGTTTCCACATCTCATGTGGTGCTCACGACAATGTGAAGATGGAAAGTACAAAGTACTGTTATTCCCATTTTACAGATGAGTAAACCAAGGTGGAAAGAGATGAAGTGATTTGCCTATGATTACTAGAGTGTATTAAAGACTTATTTGGATCAAGAAGATTAATAATGAAGGGAAAATGCACTGCTTGAGTCAACTGGTATGATATTATTAATGGAAAGAAAATAGAACTACTCAGCTGTTTGCTTCAGTTTTCCTTTAAAGGAATAAGATTTTCAAACTGAAAAACTACAGCTGAGAGGGAATTGAAATCTGGGAGAGATGAGGAGAGAAGAGGAGAGTTCCTAGTTCATATAAATGAGCTCAGATCTGTGCACTCATGTGAACTACTTGTGTGTCAAACCATTGTTGGAAATCTTTGAGAAATGAAAAATAGGAGAGAAGCCATAAGACCAAAGGTAGGCAAATATTATATCATATATCAATTTCAGGAAAGATAAAAAAAAAAAAAGGAATCCCCCAAACAAAATTCTAGAACGTATTATTAGATGATTTGTGAATACTTAGAAACAGTGAACACCAGGAACAAGCATGAAATAGAAACAAGTCAGGCCAAACAGACTTCTCTTCCTTTTTTTTTGAAAAGGTCAATAGACTAGTGAGTTAGAAGAATGTCACAGCTGGCGATATCAGTCAGTCATTTGTCACATCTTTGTGTAGATCAGATTGAAAGACGTGAGTTGGGTGATGACAATGAGTAGATAGCTATGTAGCTGAAGGGAGGACCATGCTCAAAGAATGTTTGTTAATGGATAGATATATACCCCTGGGCATCTAGTACTACCTGCTCATTCTGTCATGCACCCTGAAGGGATGGTCTAGGAGGTGGAATAAGTCCATCCTCTTTCTGCTCACTGCCCTCAACACTCAGTTATCCCTAGAAATCTTCCCAAGTTCCCCCATCTTTAAATAAATAAACAGCTGCCACTCGATGCTGGCGTTTACTCAAGCTTTTACCATGCAGATCATCTCCTTTTCAAAGCCAGACTCCTAGAAAGAATTTATCTGCAATCCTTTCTATTTCCTTACCACTCACCCACTTCTCAATCTCTTGCAATCCCACCACTCAACTGATACAGCTAAAGGTCACCAATAATTTCTTAACTTTTAAATCTTAAGACCTTTCTCAGGACTCTTTCTATTTGACTTCTCTACTGTTTTCAACACTTTTGAACTACAACTACTTTTGAACTCTTTTTTACTTTCCATCAAATTTTAATGTCCTGGTTCTCCTCCTATTTCTGATACATCTCCCACCCTTGAAGTTTGAGGGTCTTCTAAGGGTCTGTGCAGGGCCCTCTTCTTTCTCAACATTTTCTCCCTGTTGGGTTTAGTTATTAAGCATAAAGGTAGTTAGATGGTATAATGGACAGAGGACTGGATTTGAGATCAGGAAGACCTAAACTGAAATCCTGCTTCTTCTACTTATTAGTTGTGTCACCCTGGGAAAGTCATTTAACCTCTCTCAGCCTCAGTTTCCTCATCTATAAAATGGGGATAATTATAGCACCTAGCTATTGCTGTTGTCAGGATTAAATGAGCTAATGTAGATAAGCCATTTTGCAAACCTTCAAGTGCTACGTAAATACTATCTATTATGTGATCACTAAATCTCTATATCCATTCCTTATCTCCCTCTTGAACTTGCATTATCTTGCATCGTCTTGCATTGTCTTGAATTTTCAACTGCTCCCTAGATACCTGGATATCCCATAGCCATCATCAATCCATCCATCTATTCTTTCATTCATTCCTTCATTCAGGCATTCATTCAACATGAATTTATTAATGCACATAATAATACATCTCAAATTCAATGTATTCAAAATGGAACTCATGTTACCTTCCTGTAACACAAACCTTCCTCCAAACATCTCTGTTTCTCAGTTGCCAGGTTCACAGCCTAGGAGTCATCCTTCACGCCTTCCTCTCCCTCATGCCCCATCTCCAACCAGGCGCCAAATGTTGTCGATCTTACTTCCACAACATCTCTCTTCCACATAGCTGTCAAACTGATCATCCTCCCTTCCTTCAAAAATTCTCAGCTACTTCCTGTTACTTCTGGGTTAAAATATGAATGCCTCAGTCTGACATATCAAATTCTCTCTAATGTGTCTCCCATCTACTTTTTCATTCTTATTTCAGATGACTTCCCTTTCTATTCTCTCTTTTGTAGCTAAAATGTCCTCTTAGCTCCTCTCCACATAAGACATTCTACCCCATTTCTTCTTTGCCTTTGAAAAAGTGTTCCCCATTTCTGGAGTGTGACCCCTCTTGGCTTCTGCCTTGCAGAATCCCAAGTTTCCTTCAAAGCACAACTCAGGAGGCTCTTCATATATGACGCTATTGCTAACACTGCCAATGATTAGTACTCCTTCCTTGCTATTACTCGGCAATAGCTTTTATATCTTTTTTTATACACTTACGTGTGATTATGTCATATCCTTCCCAGTGGAATGTAAGCTCCTTGAGGGAAGGAACTACTTCATTTTTGCCTCTGTAGCCCCAGTCCCAAGGGCAGCTAAGTGGTGCAGTGAATAGAGCTCCAGGCTTAGAATTAGGAAGACATGAGTTCAGATTTGGCCTTAGACATTTATTACTAGCTGTGTGTGACCCTGGGTAAATCACTTAACCCTGTTTGCCTCAATTTCCTCATCTATAAAATACGCTGGAGAAGAAAATGGCAAACTACTCCTGTATCTTTGCCAAGAAAACCCTAACGGGGGTCACAAAAAGTCAGACGTGACTGAAACAACTGAACAAAAACAACAAAACCCAGTAGCAAGAATAGTACCTGGCACAGAGTAGACAGATAAATGTTTGTTGAATTAAATTTGAATTGAATAGGGGAGAATAGGAAATAGTGACCCCTAAGGATTCCTGCCAAAATTGAAAAACAAACTTCTGACCTAGAATTAAACTACAAACTTGCAATACAAATGTTTTTCTCATTAGATTCAATTACATCTTTGGTTAGGGAGGGGAAATCTCCAATTGGCATGCCTTCTTGTAGCTTTATCCCTTCCTCTTCCTTTATCTCTCAGCTTGGGAAATACACACAGGAATAAAATTATAGAAGGTGAGAGGGGAAAAAATATCAGTGACTTTTCCTCTAGACTTGAAAAAGGTAGTGCTCAGCTTGGCTGGGAGATGGAGATAGAGGCAGAAATGCTTTCCAAGTCCAATTTCTGTGTTTCTATGAAAGACAATTGATTGACAACATTCCAAATTCTGCTAAAAACAAGGACAGTACAACTGAGCAGAATGTCTCCCTCTGGGACAGTTTCCTATATGAGAGACTTACCAACCAGCTCTAAAATGGAAGCCTGAAGCAGAATCCTGTATTGTGATGGAAAGAAGAACAAACAAGTCAGGGTATCTGGGTTCTACTTCTGCCCACGTCATTAATGAGATCCCAATGGGACCTTGGATAAGTCACTTGCCTAAGTCTCAGTTTTCTCTCCTGTAAAGTGAAGCATTTGGAAGGGGAGGAGTGATCTCTTAGGTCAGGCTCAGCTTTAACATCTTATAAATCCCTTGAAATGTCCATTTGTTGGGAGTCTTCTCTCTCATCTGTGTCATCACTTCATTTCCTTTCTCTTTACCTTCTAAAAGAAGCTAATGGAAAATCTAGTGAGAATCATCCATCCATCCATCCATCCATCCATCCATCCATCCATCCATCCATCCATCCTCTTATTCATTTACTTGTTCAGGCATTCACTCAATATGAATCTATTAATACACCTAGTACATACAAACAAGATAATTAAACTTCTGGCCCTGTACATAGTTCACAATATGTGCTAGGTGGGATAATTTGTGGTAAATACATTCATTTCCCAGGCTCCAGTTTTAAAACTCAAGGCAATATTTTACAGATCTGCTGCTGTCTCTTTAATGGAACTACCTCTGCCAAGTTCTTTCATCTTATTTGATGAGGAGACAGATGGGTCTCAGTCTCTAGATCCTAACTGTAGAAATTCAAGCTTTTCTGGGGCAGGTTATATGAATTCACACCTTGAGCCAGATTTTGAATGAAGGGGGTAGCATGTCTGTTTTGGCTATCTCTGATGTTACTAACTGCGTGAACCAGGGACAAGTCCCTTCATTCCTCTGACCTTAGGTTCCTCACCTGTAAAATGAGGATAATATCTGCACAATCTATCTTACATTTTTCTTTTTTGAGGGGAAAGCAGTTTACAAATAAAAAAATTCTGTAACTACACTGTTTTATTATGTTATATGAGAGTGGCAGTGCAAAGAGAGGTGGTGCCATGGAAGGAGGCACCACTGAATGAAGGAATGATGAACACTCCTAGTAGAAAGCAACTGAGAAGCTTCATTTGGATTAAATCAAACTTGAGCACAGTGATGGCGGAGAGAACCTGAGATAACAACAGGCTAAGAAAGTGTGGTGAGTCACTCACCGGAAGAGAGAGGGCTGGTGAGTGATGATGAGGAGTGCTCCCAGTGCCCCTTTTCCCTTGGGGAGGGTATGTGTGTGTGTGTGTGTGTATGTGGTATGTGTAAGCACCTGTCCAGAGGCCTATAGACACCCGAGGTCCTGAGGTCGAGCTTGTTTGAGATCCCTTAGGTGGCATTTCTAAAGAGTCACAAAAATCTTCCATTACAGTTGAGGGGAGACCACATGCAGTTAATACCATTTCAGAGTTGCTTAGACTGATGGAAGGGGTGAAGTGAGTGTTCTACAATTTGGTACACAACAACAACACCACCATGAACAGCAGCCACAGCACCAGCACCACCAGTAACGGTAGCAGTAACAACAACATCAGCAGCGACAGCATCCCTGATCCCTAGAACCAGGACCTCCACGTTGCCAGAGATAAGAACCCACAGCTTTGGGAGGAAGCAGATTTGTGCTTGTGTGTGATAAGAACACTTCCCTTTGGTCCCCACCACAATATGGCCCCCAGTGTAAAAGCTAGGTCTCCAGATTCCTCTTCTCTACCTGAGGTTTCTGTATTAATACAACAGACATAAAACACAGACTGAGACACTGTTTCCTTTGGACTGCTGCTCTGTTGGTAATTACCGTAGAAGACAAAAATTGCTAGATCTTCAGAGAATCACAAAATGTTAGAGGTTACACAGTCCCACACTTTCATTTTACAAATAACGAAACTGAGGCTCCTAGAAGTGACTTGCTCAAGGTCACTCTGAATTAGTGAAAGAAGGTGGGAAAAGGACTTGGGTCTTCTGACTCCCCGTACTCTTATGCCCATCCTGGGCTGTTCCTTATACAGAGTTTGGATAGTAGTTTCTAAAGCTGGTAGAAAGTTTAGAAATCCTCTAGTCCAAGCCTACCTCCCTCAAGCCCCTTCACTCCAAACCAGCTAGCATTTACTAAACATTTATGTGC
Organism: Notamacropus eugenii; assembly: GCF_028372415.1. Lineage (NCBI taxonomy): Eukaryota > Metazoa > Chordata > Mammalia > Diprotodontia > Macropodidae > Notamacropus > Notamacropus eugenii. Next base: position 331,472,008 of record NC_092877.1, read on the forward strand.
TAGGTGTTTAAGATACTAAGACAAAATGAAAATTACCCCATCCCTCAAGGTCAGCTCCAAGGACACCTTTTCCAGAAAGCTTCCCCCAGCTCACCAGATAGTTATCTCTCCCTTTCAGAACACTTGAGTTGTGCTTTCCTTCTGGTTATTGTGTTTCTTTTATCTTCCCCTTCTGGCTTTTGAGCTCCCTGAGGGCAGGGACCAAGCCTTACCCTATTTATCCTTGTCTCTGCTATCTGGCAAAGTGCCTGGCTCATAGAACGGCTTTACAAAAAATGCTCACTAAATGAATGAATCTGAAAAAAAAAAATAAAAGGTTTAGTAGGTCTGCATTTATATCCATCAGATAATTTCCATGGAAACATTGCTTCCAAGATTGCTAATCCTTCGTTTTCTGGAAATATTAATTCATCCAAGAGGTAAAATGTTGCAGAAATGGAGAAACTGTCTTGCTTTTGGATTCTCTGATGTCTGTCCGACTTCAGTGTGGGTCCACATTTCTACAGCTAGTTTGGAATGGTTTTCACAGCATGTCTCACCCTGTCTCTGGCTGGATGTCCACAGGTTGTGTTCTTCCAAGGGTTAAGATTCTGAGGATTCTGAAGGTACTGTTTCCATTTTGGGGTGGAGGAAATTTCCATTTTTATCTTCATTCAATTGGGTACACAGTGATTCAGTATTTCATTTTCCTCCTTGGGGATGTATTGGGGCATCCCAATAATCACTTAGACTGAAATAGCAGCTAAAGGCTACCCTGAGCACTCTTGATATTACAATATGGAAGCATAGTTAGAGTGCTGGACTTGGAATTATATAGATCTGGGTTCAAATTCCGCCTTACACACAAACTAACTGTGTGGATCTGGCCAAATCACTTAGCCTTATTTTCCTCCTTTATATAATACGAATAATAATAGTATAGTATCTAACTTACAGAGATGTTGTGAGGGTCAAACGAGATACTCAATGACTACATATAGTCTATTATTATTATTAATTATTATTATTCCTGTACAGGACTGAGAAGATATCATCATTATTGGATCATCATCATAACTGGCACTCATATAGAACTTAAAGGTTTTAAAAGCACGTTACCTGATATGATCCTCACAACCACCTGTGAGGAGCTACAAGAATGATTACTCCCATTTTACAGATGAGGAAATAGTCTAAGTGAAGCTAATTTACTTGCTTTGACCACATTGCTATGAAATTCTGAGGAAGGATTTGAATTCAAGTGTCCATTCATTGCCAGCACAATGTTCTTTGCATTACATCATAATTATTTCATTAGCTTCTACCCATCTCCCTAATCCTCCAAATGGATCCCAGTCTAAATGTAAACAAATGTTCTATGAGTAGGGAATTTGGAAGGACATCTCTTTGTCTCTTTTGCCTATGATCACATATATCAGGTTTCTACCATCCATTCCTAAAGACTCAAGGGAGGGTAGCTACTCTTTTGTGGATTCTGCTCTGACTTTGTGCATCAGGGTGCTAAGATAAGGATTTTGACATCCAGTCATACAGACTGCTTTCAATACTTTCTTAGTTGGTTTTAATTTTATCTCTACTTTGATTTCACAATTTCTCTTTTTGTGTTTTGTTGGGATTTTTTATTTGTTGCCATAAAGAAGCCAATTCATGGAATGGGTGTATCTCACTCACAGTGAGAATGTGGTAAGACTTAGCCTGAAAGGGCCAGGTCTCCCAGTGCATCCTGGGCCATCTCTAGCCACCCTGATGAATATCAGGCCACTGGACTCAGATGGCTCAGGAGAAGAAAGTGAGGTTGGGGACCTTGCACAAACCTCCCTCACTCAAATCAAAGTCAACTGCAAGTCATGTCATCATCATTTTCCTGACGTCATGGTCCTCTTTGAGAACGAAGAACAAACACAGCAATGCCAAATAGGGAGTAAAGACTAATATGTAAAGAAAGAGTTTTTGAACACTGAGGCTGATAGAATTCATGCATTTTTAGGTCAGGGCCAAGAGGCTCTTTGGGCCTTGCTTTTTCCATCTGTCAAATAGTTGTTTCTGCATCCTGTTGGACAATTCTTGTGGGAATGAAATACCTTTGCAGTTTCTAGAAAATCATCCATTGTTTTCTTCAGCCTGAATCATTTCAGGATGTTCCTAGAGTCACGGAAGGTAATAGGGAATTATCTCAAAGACCCCTACACAAAGTTTCAATGCCTGCCCACCCCACATACTGTGTGATTTGTTGTACTGCTCTGGTTGATTTGTAAAAAGCAAAGGGGGGAAGGATATTTCTGTATTTCTCTCAGAGGGTTTATGCCTATTTTTGGAGTGATTCCCTGCTTGCTGGTACCAAGACTGGCACTGGCCAATCATTTTATTACTGACACCTTCATTTAATATAATACCAAGGTTTCAATCCTGGACCATTTACATGGTGAGGGACCTGATACAAGGTGGGTTTCACACAGAGAAAAGAGGTGGCTATTCAGGAGGCAGAGATTTTCATATTGTGCCTATGCTTTCATTTTTCATGTAACTTTAAAGCAAATCTTTTTAGTCATTTCCTCTCCTTCCCCTCCCCATTCCTGCCTTGGGTCCCCCTATAGCCCTGTCAATACTGTTCCCTGCCTTTGTGATCCTTAAGTAGAATGTGTACTCATGGACCCCCTGAGCATGTCTTCTACATTCACAACCTTCCCAAATCCTTCCCTTTGGCCTCTTGAGTAAGACAGGCTCAAAATCCCCTTAGAACATGGCAATGTAGCTTGTTATTCTTAAAGAGTTAACTTCCCCAGGTAGATTCAAGGAGATTATCTCTGAGCAAGGAGGCTGGAAACTGTCCAAGCAGGTGCTTTCAGTAAAGAAGCATGGGGTGGGGATGGGGAGAGGAAGGTATCTTTGATACCATATGGTCAATATTCTTTCCTCCCTTCATTCATATTTCTCCCTTAGTCTGAGTTTTTTTCTCAGAAGATAAAATAATTAACTCATTAAAACATTAATCTTGTGCCTAAATCATGCACAATAACAAATTTCACTACAAAGTCAACGTCCCTGCTTCTGCCTTCAAGGTCCCTCCAGACTATACTTTTGACTTTCCAGAACTCAGTACCAAGCTTCAGTGGTAGTCTCAACTGGAAACTTCTCTCAATGGAGGAAGGAGGGGGAGGGTTCCTCACACTGGAAAATCCTTTTGTCCTGCCTATCCTATTTCTCTTCCAAGGCCTCCATTTTGGATAGGGGCCAGGCAAGGCAACCTTCTTTCTCCTCCCAGCTCTGCTTTGACTTACCTGACTTCAATACTATGTATGACCTAGGCTGATGCTTTCTCACCCTCCCCTTTCCAGCTTGTATGTGTATGTTTGTTTTGTCTTTCTCCATTACAACGTAAACTCCAAGAAGGCAGTGACTTTCTTTCTGTTTGTATTTGTACTTCCGGTGCATAGTACAGGGCCTGACATGTAGTAGGTAAATAATAAATATTTACTTCCTACCTAAGCCTCTTTTGAACTTAGCCAACAGATATCACAGAAATGATGGGAAGCTAGAAGACCTGGAATTGAGAGGATCTGATGTCTTCCTCTATTGCCTCTTGGGCTGAGGTGACCTTGGGCTCTCAGAGGTCAAACCAGTGGAATGTCAACTCCATCTGCAGCCCTGCCTTCCAACTGTAAATCCTGTGAGGCCCAGGGAAATGGATAGGTGGGAAAGGTAACAAGGTGCAGAGCTGTGACTGAACCAAGGTCCTCCTAATCCAGTACCCTTTCCTTACACTCCTCTGCCTTCAATTCATAAAGACACTTGAATATTTGGCTATTTAGATGACAAATTTCACAAGAAAAGGTTGTCGTCCCCCAGACTTCGGTGCCCCAATCCCTACATTTCCATAAATTACCTATTTGGAGTCCTTTGAGCAATCTTTACTTGCAAATCTTTACTCAAAATTGCCTCCTATATGGAAGGCATCACTTGTTGCCTAATGGTTGAGTTGAAGGCACACTGGCACATTTGATAACAACAACTCACCTCCACTGAAAATTCAGATAGATTTGGACCCACTGGCTTCCTCATTTGAGTAAAATATTAAAAGGCCTTTATAATTCTGACCCCAAATGATTTGTCTTTCAACCAGGGGATCAAGAGGATTCAAACTGATTGAAAGCCCTCATATTTGGTTCAAGTCAGGGATGATAAGGGCATAAGGGATGTATCTGGATAGATGCTCTCACTTGTGATTTTCACAGAGGCAGAGATGGGCAGGTCAATCTGTTAGTCAATTTATCAAGTACCCATGATATCTGTCTGGCACTGTACTAAACACTAGGGATATAAAGAAAGGCAAAAGACAATCTCTGCCCTCAAGGAGGACAATCTAATGAAAGAGACAAAAAGCAAACAAGTATGTACAAACCAGCTATAAAAAGGATAAATAGGAAGTAATCAATGGAGGGAAGGCATTACTATTAAGGGGTATCAGAAAAGCCTTCTAGAAGATGGGATTTTAGATGCGACAGAAGAAGCCAGAGAGGCCAGGAGGTGAAGATGAGGACAGAGAATATTCCAGACATGGGGACCAACCAGTGAAATTTCCTGGAGTCTGGAAATGAAATAGCTTATATGAGTAATAGGAAAGAGGCCAGACTTCATGGTAGGCTGGCTGAAGGGCTGGGAGAGGTGGAAGAAGACTGCAGGTAGGAAGAGGGCAGGTTGTGGAAGACTTTCTTTGAGGGCTAAACAGAAGATTTTATATTTGATCCTAAAAGTGATATGGAGCCACTGAAATTTATTGAATGGGGGTCACATGGTTAGATTTGCTTTTCAGGAAGAGCTGAGTCCAGGAAGATGGACTGGATTAGACAGAGATGAGGTAGAAACACCAAACAACAGTCATTACAATAATGTAGGCCTGGAGTGATAAAAATCTGCACTTGGGTGGTAGCAACACCAGATGAGAGAAGGGAGATGCTGTGAAGATGGAAACCACAGGATTTGAGCAATGATTGGATTTAGGGGGCAAGAGTGAGGAGCTGAATGCCAGTGGTATCTGAGAGACTATCATTATTAACAGGAATTTCTGAACTATCACATGAATCTGACATTTTGAAATGAGTAGAACTTGGCCAATGCCACTAGGGAATGATTTGTCATATCTCTACAGTAAATGAATTGTCATCTAATTCAACAGATAGATTCAATTCAGTACCTGTTAAATAAAGGATGTCAACATTGTGGGGCAAGGGGTTCTTGGATCTTCTATGCTAGGGCCTGGGGATTTTAAGTGAAGGTTCCCAGTTGCTTTAGACTGACTATGTAGGGTAGCTTGGCAAGTATCAGGTAGGGGCTCCTGCCCCTAAATGTCTCCCCAACATCACCACTGGCTTGTTACATAGATTACCTGGAATTTTATTCTTACTGCCCTTCTATAGACCCTATGAGCTTCATAATGGCTGATGGTATTATGATTCTTAGCTGAGGAAGATTTGCTTTTTATAAACCAAAATGCATCATGAGAATAGAGCTTTAGATTTGAATACAGGAAGATATAGGTTCAAATCCTGCTTCTGATATTTTTTACTATGGGACTGTGAACAAGTCACTTATCTGCCTCGGTTTCTTCATCCGTAAAATGGAGATACCTTTTGTGTTGACCTCACAGCATAGTCATGAGGATCACAGCTTCATAGAATTTTAGATTGTAAGTAACCTTAGCAGCTGTCTAATCCAATTCATATCCCAAAGGAATTTCCATTGTAACATAACTTTGACAAGTCTGAAGATCTTCAATGGGATAATACATATGTAAAGTTCTTAAAACAAAACAAACTCCAGACTTACTATCTAATTGGCTATTTGTCATTTTATAGTTCCATAACATTGGTTTGAACATTTCAAACCACCTGTCTTTGTTGTTGTTTTTCAATCATGACTGACTCTGTGATCCTATTTGGGATTTTCTTGGCAAAGATACTAGAGTAGTTTGCCATTTCCTTCACCAGCTCATTTTACAGATTACAAAACTGAGGTAAAAAGGGTTAAGCTGCTTGCCCAGGGTCACATAGCTAGGAAGTATCTGAGGTCAGATACCTTTCTACTTAGAGACAAAATAGCTGGTTAATTCAATGGAAAAAAAATTACCCTAGTTAATTTGGGACCATTTATATATTGACTAAATTTCTCTGCCAGCCTCAATCTTCCAAGTTAAATTTTAATATATACTCAAAAGCAACCGCTCAATGCACTGGAGAAAAGAGGCAGATCAGTGATGTCTCTACAATAACTTACAGTCTTAGAGGGTTGCCAGCCACTCTAGGGCTCAGGTGATTTGCTCAGAATCATTCAGGTAGTTCAGGATGTGTCAGAGACTTAAGCCCAGGCCTTTCTTCTTAGACCATCTCTCTCTGTTATGTTCTTTGCAAATACTAAGGCCCTATGTCGATGCCAACTTATTATTTATTCGCCTCACAAGTAAAAGGGGCCTGAGAAATTACCTAACCCAATTCCCTCATTTTACCTGTAAAATAGGGATAGTAGATATTACCTGTGTCATTGTCAGATGCTTTACTGCCTACCGGTCCCCAGGTGCCAACAAACCAAGACAACACAAGAAATGTCCATCAATGCCAAGGACAATCCCTTCTGCTACCTTTCTATATAGGTGAACAAACTCAAATTTAGGGAAGAGACTCTGCTAAGGTCACACAGAGCTGGGATTCAAACATAGATCTTAAAACTCAAGATCCTGTCCTGTTTTTACCATTCTGCACTCCTAGTACCTTAGTTGGCCGCCAGCTCAGAATAAAGGCCCTGTGGAAAAAGGAGATGAGATAAAGCGGTGCACAGAGTATAGCCTGTGGAGGCTGCGGGATGGATGATTTTCTAAAAGAGCCCTTGGGGCAAAGCAAACCTCACCTCCTTTATATAATTGTCCTGGGTTGGAGATTTGCATGCTGTGGTCTCTCCTGCATAAAGCTTGAAACTTTTCTCCCCAGGAACAAGCCTAAGGGTTTTATTATCTGAGTAACACTTTCCATTGCTTCCCTCTGCCCAGAGGGGTAGAACCTCCCGGGAGACTGAAAGTCTTTGATTACTGGCTCCCCGGCAAACCAGTGCTTGTCTCTCCCCACTGGCCCCGACCCACCCCTCTATTTTTTAAATTCCATCCCCTGAAACCACTTGGGTTGATTCTTTCACTCTTGAGTTGCAAGATTAAGTGACTGAGTGTTTAGATAAGGTGCATTCTGTCCCAGGACAAAACAGTCTTCTATGCTGAGGGCCTGGGCCCCATTCAAGTTGAGCATAAAACTCTCATTACCAAGTTAAGTGTGTGAAAGTAGAAGGGATGCAGACCTAAAGTCACCTTTTTCTGCACTATTTTAGCCTCTTCCAGATGAGCTCAAATAGCTCATTCCAGAGCCAGGCTGCTAAGAAGACACACTTTCTATGAAAAAACTCCCAACAATTTTCCTGGCATGAACACATCTGATCCTTCTATTAAAGATCTCAAGGCAGCCAGTTAGGCTGGGCCTCATCATGCAGTTATTTGCTCCTTGTAAAAATAATAAAACAGGCCCTGACAGTTCATTTTTTCCTATTAAAAAACAAAGTCCTCCACACATTTCCAGTGTCTTTTTTGTTTGAGGATGATCTCGCTGGATGCCAGAAGCTTCCCAGCAGTGTCAGGAGCTGTCCCGATTGCCACAGAAAAGGCAAGGGGAGGAATTAAGTCATTCTATAATTTCAGTCTTCCAAATTAAACCTTATATATGCCATGATTATTTACCCTTCCTTTGTTCCTGGGAAAGGAAAGCAGAGGCAAGCTCAAAGTGTATTCATTTCTTACAGTGACATAAGTGGCAATTTCCACCTAAACAATAATTGTCCTTGTCCCCTCCCCTTTAAATATCCAGCTATTGTAGTGTTTCTTTGAAGAAATGGGGACTTAATGCCAAACCTGCTTCAGATTTTTTCCCCTTGGTCTCTATTTGAAAACCAGTTCAGCTTATTGCCCTTAGGGAAAACAGAACTGATGATTTCAGTTTGGTAGGAAAAAGTGCCAGGAGTCTTAGGTTAAAAGTTCCCAGTCTGCCAATTTCTAACTGGGTCACTTTGAGCAAATCTCTTTCCCTCTCACAGCCTCAATTTCCTAATTTTTAAAATGGGAACCACGTGACAACTTTCAACTCTGATCTCTTCTTTCAAGGTGGGGTAAATGTGGAGTAGGATGAGGTGGTGGGTAAAATAAGATCTGGGATAAAGTCCTACCTTTGACTCATAATGGCTATGTGACCTTGGACAAGTCACTTAATTGACTTAAGCCAGTTTTGTTGTTCAAGATGTGTCTAACTCTTAGTGACTCCATGGACCCCATTGCACACCAATACTGTCCATGGCGGTTTTCTTAACAAAGATACTGTAGTGGTTTGCCATTTCCTTCTCCAGTTAAGCCAGGTTAGCAGGAGCTTGATGAATATCTCTAGAATGGAGTTGTATTGAAATGCTCCCATGAAGTGATCATGCCTAGAAAGGGATGTCCATCATGCAAGACTGCACCATCCTGTGACATGAAGTGTTTTTATCTTTTGAGTCTTCAGGGCTTAGGGGCACATTTGACTCAATGAGGAGGAAGTGGAAAGGCAATCACACTCAATTTCAATGACTACATATAAAATCTAAATAGCATCTTTGCATTGTTTTCTAAGACATAAATGAGCTCAGAATAGGTTTAAACTCTTGCATGTACTTTTTGACTGATGGGCTGGTAAAACTGGGGCCAGAGCTATGAACCCTTTTTTCCTAAGACCTAATTGGAGGTCTTAGAGGGAAATACTTGCTGGAGAAGGTCTGTGTGCTAAATAGGATATTTCCTGATAATGCAGTACCACAAGAACCAATCTCCATCATCATAAAAAAAAGTTTCACTACACTCTGCTGTTGCTGTTCAGTCGTTTGTTTTTTACCCCCAGTCATTTTTGACTCTTCAAGACCCCATTTGGGATTTTCTTGGCAGAGATACTGGAGTGATTTGGCATTTCCTTCTCCAGCTCATTTGACAGATGAGGAAACTGAGGCAAGCAGGGTTATGTGACTTGCCCAGGGTCACACAGCCAGAAGTGGTTGAGACCAGATTTGAACTCAGGAAGATGAGTCTTCCTGATTCCAAGCCCCATGCACTACTCATTGCACCACCTAGCTGCCTCTTACTACACTCTGTGAAAGACCAATACCTTTTATTCAGTCTTTGAATTAGTTTCAAGGAAGGAATTCAATCAGTGGAACCTATATGCTTACAGTTACCATTTCTTTTTTTTCCCTCTTGACATGTATTTTATTTGTAATTTATGGAATTTATGACTTCATAAATTTCAGTTACTATTTCAGCTTCATTTCCACCCTACACTTCCCTCTGGCACTTCTGTCACACCACAGGCAAGCTTCTCTAACCTTCAATCAATCAACAAGCACCTTTTAAGTACTTAGTATGGAGGAGATGAGGTGGTAGATATTGGGATTATGAAGATAAAACATCGGAGATCCCAAACTGAAGGTGCTTTAAAATGGTGTTGTTTTGGGAGGCACTTCAGATCCCATACTGAACATGCTTTAAAATGGTGTTGCTTTGGTGAACACTTCAAAAGCCCTAAAAAACTATGTATGAACTATTGGTTGAGTGGTTGATCACATGGAGAAGCCCATGCCTTTCCCTCTGGCAAAGCTTAATTATCAGTAAACAGAACAGGTGGCCAAGATCCATGTGAGTAATCAGACGCGACAGGTGAAAATAAAACTAATGATGATCTTTGCGCTTAAATACTCAATATTTGGCCTGACCAGCCCTCTTCTCTCTTCTGTGCACAAATGTTTTTGCTTTGCTAGATATGAAGATTGAGTTTGCCATTTTAGCAATCTCCTTGGTGCTAGCTGGTGTGAGATAAAGAATGGAACAGTGGCCATTTGAAGGGCAGATATTAAAAAGACAAGATTGGGGGAAAACATGTCTGAATTCATACCCATTATCTTCTGGGGCCTTTGTTGAGAGTGCCTCTCAATTCCTTGTCTTATTTTATATGTTAAACCCCCTCTCTGGGTCTAAAAGGCTGTTGAAGTAATATCAAAATCCCCTAGTGGATCAGCCAATATTTTACATTATCCTTCCAAATATTTCCCTTCATTTCTTTTTTAAAGTGACATATAGATATTTCCTTAAGGAACTAATACTGACTGTTCTTCATCCAGGGTTTGTATAACTTAATTCCTATTGTCTAAGTTGGTGGTTTCCAAAGTCCTCAAAGGGGAAAAGGGCTTATTCCAGTATGATTTTTCAACTGCCCTCAAAGGGAATGTGATCAGTCAATTAAAAGCTGGGAAGATGGGTAGCATCCTGGGACAGACAATTCTGGAGAGTGTTTCCAACGCCACATTTACTGGTTTTTCCAAATTCTTCCTCTCTGACTTTGCCTTCTTCCTTGGAAGTGCAAACTTCCAACAATTATCAGTTTTTGAGGCTGTCATTGGCCTCTCAGGTTCCCAAGAACAGTGGCAGCTGTTTCATCGGTGCCACTGGGCAAAATCATCTTCTACACCCCCCAAATCCTAATGGCTTCAGTAGGTGCCTTCTGGGAAAAGGTTCCCAATTCAGGGACAGTGACTGGTGAAATATGCCCTCCTCCCTTTTGTCCCACTTTGGATGGGAATGAATCACATGGGATTAGCAATTACAGATAGATTATGATCTGTACTAAAGATGTCATGCTATCTTTCCACCCAAATCTACCCTCCTTCTAAGCTTCTTTATTACTACTGTGAGGTCATCATTCTTCTGGTCATCCATATTCTCACAACCCCCAGGTTATCTTTGACTCCTCCTCATCTGCCTTGCCCCACAGTCAATCAGTTATCAAATCTTGTCCAGTCTCCACATATCCCATATTTGTCTTCACTCATATGCCCACCATCCAAGTTAAGAGTCTCACCATCTTTCGAATGTCTATTTGTTGTCAGTCCTTTGTTCTCAAATAGGATCATGGTATCAGGGAGGTGATGCCACAAGCGACCAGATTGAAATGAGGAGGGCTATGCAAAGTCCCCAGTCTCACTCTCTCCTCCAGAGCCATCTGGGTCTAGTGGCAAGATACAGATCAGGACAACTGGAGACGCCCTCATGTTTATTGCAATAACTGGCAATTGGTCTCAAGTTTGTCCCCTCTGCAATCCATCCTCCTCCACACAGCTGTCAAGCTATTTTCCTAAAGTACACTTCATCCCCCTACTCAAGAAATCTTAGTGGTTCCTTATTGACTCTAGTATCAAACATTTTGTTTCTATCTTTTTCCTTTTTAAATTTCTATTTTAGTGGATACTTTATAATTTACATACTTATTAGTAATATGTACAATTTATAAGAAAATATATGCTAACTGCTCCCCAGTTCTTTAATGGGAGGGATGTGTGATTAAAAAATAACTGGAGACCACTGCTTTAGATGTTCAGCCTTTTCTTCAGCATAATACAATAATCCTAGGTTCCCAACAAGATCCTCACTTGTACTGAGTTTTACCTTCTACAAAGCCCTTCCCTATACATCATCTCATTTGATCCTTATAACAATCTTTTGAGGGAACAGTGGTAGGTATTATCATGACTATTTTGTAGATAAGGCACCTAAGAGGTGAAGGGACTTGAGGCATAAATGGCATAGCCAGGAATGAGCCTGCAGCTAGGGAAGCTTAAGAGCTTTGGACCCGCAGTCAGGAGGGACCTGAATTCAAATCATGTTTCAGATACTTACTAGTCATGGGACGAGTCCCTAACATCTGACAGACTTAACATCCCTAAACTTAAAAGGGTTGTGGGGACCAAATGCAATACTTACATATTGCATACATACAGTACATATACACATACTCTCATATATATGTACACATGTTATAGATATGTATTGTCTATTTATATTCATTGATATCTGTACTCTGTAACTATCCATTCATCTCATCATCCATGTACCTCTCCGTCCATCCATCATCTGCCTATCCATTGGTAGATCCCCCTATCCATCCACTTATATATGTATCTATCTATCCATCCATTCACCTATCATCTATCAATTATCTACTTATCATCCATCTATCTATCTATCTATCTATCTATCTATCTATCTATCTATCTATCTATCCATCCATCTATCCATCTATCTCCATCCATCTATCTCCATCCATCCATCACCCATCGGGGTGCCAACAGGTCTGCTCCGGGAGGTTGCCACAGCTGTAAAGTTGACAAGTGCCTCAGGTCTCTTGGGTCACCATGCACATCTCCACACACCGGCACCCACGAGGTCTCGGCGCCATGGTGCCCAGCGCTCCTCGGAGTCCCCAGGACACGCCAGGCCGGGGAAGGGTCAGGGCCCAGGCTGGCTGTTTCACGCGCGGCTGCCCACGCTCTAGGCGCGGGGGGTGGCGCCGTCGGGGCTCTCGTCCTCGTCCTCATTCTCCCCGTCAGGGCCGGGCTGGGCCCCGAGGCCCCGGGCCCGGTTGAAGACGCCGTGGGTGTGGCGCTCGCACACGTAGCAGCGCGGGGAGGCGCGGAAGTGGCGCAGGGCGCAGGCCTCGCAGAAGAAGTGGCCGCACTGGGTGACCACGGGGCTGCGGAAGGGCTGGCGGCAGATAAAGCAGGCGTGGGGCGCGCGGGCCTGGTCGGCGCGGCCGCCACCTCCCAGCTCGTAGGCCGCGGCGTCGGGGGCGCCGGAGCGGCCCTCGTGCAGCTCGCGCTCCATCTGCCAGCCGTGCTTGTAGTCGGAGCGGTCGTGCAGGAACTTGCAGCTGTGGCCGAAGCCGCAGAAGCCGGTCTCCTTGTAGTCCTTGCACACGTCCGGCTGGTAGTCCCAGCGCACGGTGGCGCGCAGGTGCGCGGGGGCGCGCATCGGCCCCTTGCGCGCCGGGGCCTGGGGCCCGCGGGCCGCGTCCGGCTCGTAGCCGGCCGTGGCGCCCATGTCCTCGGGCCCGGCCGGCTTGGCCGAGCGGCTGGACGGGTAGAGCACGGCCAGGGCCGAGGCGCGGGCCTCGTCGTCGCGGCCCCCGCGGCCTCCGCCGCTGCTCTGGATCATGGGGTTGGGGGCGGGCCGCTTCTTGTCCGGCCGGACCGCGGCCGGGCCCTCGTCGCTGCTGCCGTCGCTGCTGCCGTCCTCGGGCCGCCCCTCGTCGGCCCCGCGTCTCCGGCGGCGGCCCGCAGGCGCCGGGCGGCCCTTCTTGAAGAGGAAGGGGCAGAGCGGCTTCGACGGCGAGGGCGAGGGCGAGGGCGGCGGCGCCTCCTCGGCCGTGGCGGGAAGCGGGCCGGAGGCGTCCATCAGTGCCTCTGGGAGAGGGGGCGGAGCGCGGGGCTGGCAGCTGGGCCCCGCCCCGGGACTTAGGTCTGAGCCAATGGGACGGCCGTGCGGGGTGACGTCACGAGTATCTACGGGGGGGCATTGCACATATGAACACATGCGAACGTCTGTGGCGCATCCCTGCATTCGCGTATCTGCCCAAATCTGCGCGGATCGTTGCTTACAGAGCTCCTTGCATTCCTATCTCCAGGTGAACGTTGGTGGGAGGAGAGGACGCCCTGTCCTATCCCCATAACGGCCCTGGAAGGGAGGTGCTGCCGTTTTCATCCCCATTTTACAGAGGGGGAAACTGAGGCAGGCAGCCTTCTCCCAGTGAGCCTTTGAGGCAAGATTCCAGTCCTCACCACCTCGTTCTTTCCACCATGGGCATCGACAGCAAGAATGACAGGGACCCTTTGGGCAGGCTGGGAATCCCAGGGAGTTCTCAGGGTGTTTTTAAAATAAGATATACAGAATTATACAAAATAAAACATACAGCTTTCCAAAGGACTCAGCAGAATGTCAAAAAACAAAAACAGGCTTAAGGATCCCAGTTTGGAGACCCCTCCACCATGGCCCTGTAAGGCTTGCAAAGTACTTTATGTACGGTGTCTTATGTCATCCTCACAACAGTTATTATTGTCCCCATTTTAGGGGAAAAAAAACTCTTTGAGGCAAGGGTTATTGTGACTACCATTTTACAGATGAGGAGACGGAGCTGAAGCACCTGGCCCACCCATGTCCTTCTGTTGAGAAAAGACAGCAGAGAAGAGGGACATTCTGCAGGCACATCCTCTGCTGGGGATTCCTGAGATCCAAATAACTGGAGAGTCACTGGTAACTGATGTCTGATGCTTACACGAGTGAGTTGTCCCCTGGTCTCAAACATTCTTCTAAATGCACAGGACTTGAGTGAAAAATCTCCCTCTGCATGTTCTGCCTTCTACCCAGCCGAACCTCTCTGGGAAAAGAACTCTCCTTGGTTTGTTTTCCTTCCCCGAAGTGTAAGCCAAACACTTTTAATGTGTGTGGGAGTGAACATTAACTATATTGCTGACCATGCATAACAACAGGAGAAATGGAACATTTCTCACCAAATGGAATTGTTATGAGTGACAGGCCAGCCAAGGAAAATCACTTTCAATTTTTCTTGTTTGTTTAAATGCTTTGATTATGAAGATTGTAATTCTATCTCCATGTAAAGAAGAAAATTAAAATAAAGTAAAAAAACCTAACAGCCCACAAAGCTAAACCCGATACTACTGTGAGTAACGAAAAGCAAAGGAAATATCACACTTTATAAAATCCCAACGCCCCCAGGTTTCCTGGTGTTGCTGTGGGAAAATAAAAATACATTGTGAGTCCTGCTGGTTTGTAATTTAAGGGCGCAGTCCGTCTTCCCTTTTAGACATGCTTCTAAATGCTTGGCGAGGCTGCAGGTCAGCCTAACAGCACTAGGAAATGAGTGGGAGCTTGACCCTGAACTTTGGGATTTCTTGCTTTGTGGCTAAGGCAGAGTCCTGGGAGAGTTCCCTTAGGCTAATGGGATCTTTGCAGACAGGCACCAGCTATTACAGAAGGCATGTAACTTAACCAGATGTTTTCCAAGCAAATGATGCTCTCGTTGCTATAAAATGGCTGAAACCTGTGGCTGCCTCCTACCAGATATTATATGTGTATATATGTACGTATGTATATATGTATGTGTGTATATGTATACACACACATATGGCTTTTTTTTTCCAGCAGGAATGGGGTCATCCTTGACATCAGTGGAATTGCACTTTAATTATTTTAGCCTTTCAGACCATGACCAAGATTGTATAAAATTGTAAAAAAATGCCATCATCTGATATAATAGATATGAGATAGATAGGCAGGAGAATTACAGAGAATTCTGTAAAGAAGTTTATGAAATAATGCAAAATGAAAAAAATCAGAAAAATGAAATACATGTTACTTATGATCATATGAAGAAAAGGGAATGAGGATGTGGGTCCATCAGATCCTAATGATGGCTTCTTGGAACAGGAGCTCTTAAGCTGGGGAACTTAAAAAAATACTTCCCTCTCCCCCAGTTCAGTATAATTGGTTTCCTTTGTAATACTATGTATTTTATTCCATGCATTTAAATATTCATTCCATGTGTGTTAAGGTTCAAATGAATTTTTAAAAAATCCAGTAAATTAATAGATTGACTACTGACTACACTGTGTTCTAAGGGAAATAAACACATACTGCATGGCTTTCCCAGGGATACAAAGGTCAGAGCATCACAAAACACACTGTGGTAAACAGGAAGGACAAATCTTTGATTACATAGCTCAGCTGCTATAAAGCTTCTCAGAGGTGCCTTCGACTTCTTGACTCACAATTCTCCCAAGAGTTGGGGTGGACTCACCAGGTTCTTACAGCACTGAAGGTAGTACAAAACTAGCCTAAATACTTGGTTTAACCCAATAAGATCTGGGGAAGTCTTAACCTTCTGTGAGAGACAGCAAAAGTTAAATTTCCACAGTAAGTTATTGTTAATTGGGGAAGTCACTGAGAATAAGTTAGAGAATAAGAAAGCCAGCAGGCTGCAAATGGACTCAATCAATCAAAAGACAGACAGTGGCCTTCAGAAAAATACAAAGTTTTTGATAAAGGAACCAAATCTACAGCTAGCTAGAACTAGCCAAGAAAAATGGCCTAGAGTTACCTGGGGAAGGTTTTTCTTCACTGTGCTTGCTTAATGAACTTCATGTATATAAGCAAACACACCCCACATAAAATTATCCCTCCGTATTCTGAGCATGGGTCCTATGTTAAAGCTTGTTTGGGAGGGGGAGTCACACAAAGAGGGGTTACGTAATGGGCATGTAGAGAAGATGGTGACCTAATGGAGAATGGACCAATTCTCCTGGTGGGAGGATCTAGCTTGAACTAACGGTATGTAGCTCATCTCGTTTCTGTATCCAGTGCTCCCTCCTCCTGAAAAGAGGGTAGGGGCTTGCTTTGGCCAAAGTATTCAATTCCTCTAAACTCTGCTGTAATAAATTTTCCTTGTTACCTTATTAGTGTCAAGAGTGTTTCTAATAAATTGGTGCCCAACATGGGGCACGACTAACTGACTTGGGGCAGAGTGAGATAAGACACCACGGAGGAGAGCCCTCCTGTTAAAGTTTTAACAGTCCCTGTGGTTGAATCTGCTCTGTTCAGGCACACGACCTCAAACCATGTTCAAAGGGTTCAGAGGAATTGGGAAAGGATTCTGCTGGCTGACCATGCAAGTCAATATATTGGACAAAGGTATGAACAGTCCGGAATTCCCACTCTGAATTAGTCTTTTACTGATGAGTGGAATTCAGCTGTAAACTCTTTGTTGGTCAGACCCCTGTCCCAGGCTCTGGTTGCCTTTAAGGTGATAAGTGGACTCAGACACTCCAGAGTCCTGGGAATCTGTGGATTTGGACAATGGAGGGGGGGAGTTCTAGGCCTAGGGGGGAGAAATCCCCGGGAAGACATCATTGAGGCTTCTTTGTTCTATGATTGTTGCCAACATACAGGTTTGGCTCTGTAGAATGTGTCCCAAAAGTCTTAGTGCAGGTTAAAGCATTAGCTGTTCTATATAAAATTGTCAAGTCTGAGACAGTAAATGATTATGTCTTGGTGGGGGGGACACACAGGGTCTCAAAAAATAGGCAATAAGAATATAAAAGACCCTTCCGGGGATAGATACAGGCTCTGGATTAGAAAGTAAATGTACCAATAATGCTTCCCCATTGGCAATGGGAATCTAGATTTTCCCAGAAGTTAACTGAGCATTTGGAAGGTATGGGGCCCTTGGTAAATGATTACTACTTCTGGGATAGCTCAGGGGGATCAGTGATGACCATCAGAGCCTTTTATGTTCACCAAAGCAATAAGACATATTGAAGAAGGGACTGGGGACAGCTTGTGACAAGTAAATCAAACTAATACGGTCATGTCTCTACTGCCTTCCCTGAAACCTGGATGGAGACAGCTAGGACTCTGAACCAGAGAGCCTTTCGGATAGCAATTTCTATCAGACCCCCAGCCCTTATTCCAGTTTAGCTCCTGCCACCATTGACCAGAGAAGCAATTCCTGTGGGGAAGGGGCAAGCTGTTCTCATCACTTGCCAACCAACTGCTACCTGTGAGGCAGACAAATCATCTTAGTCTGAAGCAGCAAGGCCCACCTGAGGAAGAGATAGAAAGTATCTCCTGTCTGTGCAAGTCAAGCTACTACTATTACCTCTACTACTATCTCTCCTCCAATCCTGATGGTAGCTCAGGACTTGAACCCAGGAACAGGGTCCCGAAGACCACTGGCCCTACTTCTAGCCTGGTCCCTGCAGCCATCATGGAGGGGAGAAATCACTATGAAGAAGGGGTCTATCTTCTTCTACACCACCGACTTTAGCTCCTAGACCAACTGCCATTGATGGGCCCTGGGAATGGCAGCATCTCCTCCCTCCTCTTCCCCTCTCAACTGCCTGTCTTGCTTCTCACTGAACCCCTATAACCATTATCCTGGGAAGGGACCCTTTGGAGATATGGCCTGGCCATGGCTTCTGCAGGCACTGCAGCCAAAGCTACAGAAAACCCAGGAGGGGGAGTTTTCACCCAGAGTCCTTGGCACTGACAGATAGTTCAATATCAGAAACTCTTATGGTTTTTTTCTTGTAGAAATGACATGAAAGATCATGCATTACCATCTGCTTTGCTGCTGCACCCTAAGGACCAAGAGACCTTTCCATATGACTTGCAAGTGAAAACTTCCATATGGGTTTCTCCCCTAATATGATGTGAGCTCTTGGAGAGCTGGGACTTTATTACTTTTCTGTTTGTCTCCCTAGTGCTTAGCACAGCGTTTTGCACAAAATTAAGTGCTTAATTAATGCTAATTTATTTATCTCTAGGTTGTCTCTTTGTATCTACCACAGATCAGTGATTGGAAACCACTTGATGACTGCTGAAAAGACAGGGTAGAGTAGTTAAGGGTAGATCAGGATTGGGAGCTAAGGCTCCTCCTCTTCAAATGGATGGTTCATTTAGGATGGGCAGAGAAGGGAATTATACAGTGTGAGCTGTCTACAGCAAGTGTGTTCCATGGACAAAAAGTCATGCAATCCACTACCTCCCCAGACAAGTGACCTACAAGAGATGCAGGGCCAGCCACATTGCTTCTGGATACTCTTTTTTTTTCTCCTTTCTCTTCTCTCTTTTCTCCTTCCCCCTTATCTCATTTTGTTTAACATTGAGGGATGGTTTTGTTTTCTTATTGTTTTTAGCTTTTCATCTCTGATGGTTCTAGAAAAAGCTAAGTAATAAAACCTTTCTAACATAACAGGGTTAGTCCATGTATCATGGATTAAATGTAGTCATGAGGCTCTCTGTTGGTGATGAGTTTCTGCCAGCCTAATGGAGAGGGTGGGCCAGGGCCTTCACCCGAGTCTAATCCTGCCCAGCATTTATGATTTTGGCATCAGTCAATTTGGGTGTACTCTTGGAAGAGGCCAGCAGTGGAATGAGGCTTCTGAGCAGGTGCCCAAGCAAAATTGAAGGCTAATTGGAATCAAAAGACTGGAAGAAATGCACCTCCCCACTCTAGGGAACTTGTCTGTTCACAGCATTATAGATGTAGAACTTAGAAGCAGCTTGGTGATCATTAGAGAACTCAGCCTGAAATTAGAAATATGAGTTTAAATGCAACCTTAGACACTTATTAGCCATATGACCCTGGACAAGTCATTAAACCTGCTTGCCTCAGTTGCCTTAACTGTGAAATGAGCTGGAGAAGCAAGTGGCAAACTATTCCAGTATCTTTGCCAAGAAAACCTGGAATGAGGTCATGAAGAGTGGACATGACTGAAACAACTCAATAATCATGACAACATATTGAAGAGGGGTGGAACTTGTTGCATTCAGGCCAAAGGTCTGAAGAGTTAATGGGTGGAAATTGCAAATATTTAGTCTTGACATTAGGGGCACAAAACCCCTAAAACCTAATACCTAGGTGTCCTTGTGTGGAATGGGCTGCCTTAAGGGATCCCTTGTTGGAAATCCAGGTGCTGAATGACCACTCCTTATGTATATTGTGCTAGGGATTCTTTTCCAAGTTCTAGTCAGTTTAGATAACCAGCAAGCTTCTTTTCCATTCTAAATTCTGTGATTTTGTAATATTATTTTTCTGGGCCTCAGTTTATTTATCTGTAAAATGAGTGGGTTTGGCCAGATGATTTCCAAGGTCCTTTCTAACTCTAACATTCTATTCTTAATGAATATTCCATTTTTATGAAATGGCAGTAGGGAGAGAACACTGGCTTGTGCTATGGATAGGCAGTAGAGGAGTCTGTAGTATAATACTTTAAGGAGATGCAGATGCTTGAGGGGGAGGGCTAGCTTATGGGAAACCATACATTTGTCTTTAGTCTTACTGTCTCCCCTATAAGATTCAACATCTTCCTCCCCCTTCTTGTCTCTGCCCCATTTCTTTACTGGCTCCCACTTCTATGAGGAAGCAAGCAGGGCATTTAGGAACAGAAAAAAAATCACTTGATTTGAATGACAAATACCCAGAATATCATGGCCTTTTATGAAGATGCTTACTACAGGGCAATTTTCTACATGGATGAGGACTGAACTCAGTTGTGAAAGATGAGATACGTGATCCTGAAACTCAATCTTCGGAGCACATTGTCCTCGCTCAGACACTCTCAGGATTAAGTTGTGTGACACAGCCTCTTAGTAGTAAAATGCCTGATTTTAGACCACATACAATTCTTAGGGAAACAGAAACATGCCATATGAGCTCCCTAGATGGAAAGCAGCCAGGGCCACAACACTAGGAAGACAGGATGGGGAAGATCCTATATCACCACAATGGAAATGCTACAAGCTGCTTGGATTTGCTTGACCATCCATCCACTTCCTGACTTGCACATAACCCTCTGATTCTCACAGAAATTGGGTTAGTCCAACAAGGGATTGTTGAAAGCTGTTCAAAGCTCACTTAAATACATGCTTCTTCTTTATGATATGTGGAGAAGTTTCAACCTTGTTTCTAGGGTTTTCCTGTTTTATGTTTATTACCAGCATAAAGAACTGGCCTCATACGAAAAAGGTCATATAGGGAAATGAAGCAATTGCAAGATTGTCTTTAGGCTTACTGGGAGTCGTTGAAAATTTTTGAGTGGGGTTGGGTGACATGGTCAGATGTGTATTTAAAGGATATCAGTCAGTAGCTGAATGGAGGATAGATTGGAGAAGGGAAATTGGAAGCAGGGAGACCAATTAGGATGTCATTGTGTTACTCTAGATTCTAGAATATAAAAAGTGATGAGGGCCTGGACTTGGGTAATTTTGTGGGTGGAGAAAAGGAGAGTAAAGAAGGAGATGTTGACTAGACTTTGTAACTGACTGGGTGTTGGGATTGAGGGAGTGGGATGAGTCAAGGATGACTTCAAAGCTGTTAAACTGTGTGACAGGAAGAATGATGAAGCTATTAATAGAAATGGGAAAAATTAGAGGTAGAAAAAATGAAGTCAGTCCTGTTTGGGATATGTTGAGTTTGACATGCTTGGGAGATAGCTGGATGGAGATGTCCAGCATATACTAGTGCACTCCAGCCTGGAGTGCAAGAGTGTGATTAAAGGTGGATATAGAGATATATCCAGGTGGATCACCTTTAAGGGCATTTATTTTTGAAAAAAAAAAAAGGGATGATGTCTTGACAACTCAAAATAATGAAACTATGATCATGGAACTGCAGATGTTATATTTGAGCAGGGGCAACTTCTGTGCCCTCACAAATCACATTGCCTAATAATGCATTTTTATACCCCTCGTCCTGTTCGATTCACACAGCATTTCTGTGAGGTTGATTATGAAGGTGAGACCATCATTTTATAGCTAAGAAAACTGAGGTTCAGAAAGTTCAAGTGAGTTACTTGAGGTCATAAGCTTGCTAAGTGGGAGAATCTGAGTTCCAACTCAGGACTGACTCCAAGAGTCCAAGTTCAATATCTTTCCCTGTGCAGTACCATAATTCCTGTTTGTTCATAAAGCCGACTTCATGGATATGCCCAAATTTCTCTGTCTCTGTTTCTCTCTCTGTCTCTCTCGTGTCTTTCTCTCTTTGTTGGTATCTCTCTCTTTCTCTCTCTCTCTCATACGCTCCCCCATATACCCATGCCCTTCAAATACCCAAAAGATTGTATAAGATATAATTCAGAGAAGAGGATAGAAAACTTGACCATGACAGATCTTGACAAGTGAGGAGACACTGGAAAGGACTAGCAATCTCACCCCAACTATAGAACATTAAGGAAGATCCAGAATGGAAGGTTTAGTATTTTTGCATGGAGGAAAAAAAGGTTAGTAATATTTGAAATTCAGAAATGCAAACAAAAACAACTGTGAAGTTCCACCTCACATAATCAGATTGGCAAAGAAGACCAGAGAGGAAATTGACAGATGTTGGAGGGGCTCCAGGAAAACAGGGACACATGCACTGTTGGTGGAACTGAATTGTTTCTACCATTCTGGAAAATAATTTAAAACTATGCCCAAGAATCTATCAAACTGTCCATACCCTGTGACCTAGTTGGGCCAATACCCCAAAGAAATCAAAGAAAGCAGAAAAGGATTTATACAGGCATACCTCATTTCATTGCACTTTGCTTCATTGTGCTTTGGAGATAATTGTGATTTTTACAAATTGAAGGTTTGTGGCAATCCTGTATTGAGCATCAGTGCCATTTTCCCAACAGCATGTGCTCACACCATCTCTCCATTCTATCTTGGTATTTCTCACAGCATTGCAAACTTTTTCATTATTATAATATTTGTTATCGTGATCTATAATCAGTGATTTTTGATGTAACTATTGTAATTGTTTTGGGGTGCCACAAACCATGCTCATATAAGAAGGCAAACTTAATAAATGTTGTGTATGTCCTGCCTTTTCCACCAACAGGTCTTTCCCCCATCTCTCTCTCTCCTCTCCAGCTCCCTTATTCCTTGACACACAACAATATTGAAATTAGATTAATTAATGGCCTCTAAGTGTTCAGGTGAAAGAGTCATTCTATGCAGCAAACCTCACTGTTGTCTTATTTTTAAAAATTGCCACTGCCACTCCAGCCTCCAGCAAGCACCACCTGATAGGTCAGCAGCTGTCAACATCGAGGCAACACCTTCCACCAGCAAAAAGATTACAATTTGCTGAAAGGTCGCATAATGGTTAGCATTTTTTTAGGAATAGCATATTTTTAAAATTGTCACGTACATTTTTAGATGCAATGCTATTGCACACTTAGGAGACTATATTATAGTGTAAACATAACTTTTATGTGCACAGAAAAACAAAGAACTTCATGTGACTTGCTTCATTGCGTGGTGTGGAAATGAACCCACAATATCTCCAAGGTATGCCTGTATATGAAGATATCTGGAGCAGCTTTTTTTAGTGACAGCCAGAGTTGGAAACTTATGATAATAACCATGATAAAAATAATATCAATGTTAATGATATATATTACTAAAAGTAGATTTATATAGCACCTGCTGTGGGCTAGGCACTGCTAAGTGCTTTGCAGATATTTTATCCTCACAACAACCCCTGAAGGGAGTGCTATTATTAACCCCATTTTATAGTTGAGGAAACTGAGAGTAAGGGACTTAGACTTGACCAGGGTCACGTAGTTAGTGTCTGAGGCTAGGTTTGAACTCAGGTCTTCCTGACTCCAGACCCACCACCTAGGGAAAAGCTAAACAAATTGTGGTACATGGTTGTAATGGAATATTACTGTGCTATAAAAAATGAGAAAATGGACAATTTCCTAGAAGAAATTAGGAAGAACTTTATAATGTGATAGAGAGCAAAGTGAGTGGCATGTGGAGAACAGTCTATATAATGAGAAGAATGAGACTGAGAAAAACTATTTTGAAAGACTTTAGAACTCGAATTCAACGCAATGATAAACCACAACTCCAAAAGAATACGCCACCTCATGATCGAGACATGTTGAATTTAAAATTCAAAGAGATAAGGCTTACTTAGTTTTACTAAACTAGGTATGTAGATTTCACTTATTTATTTTTAATTAATCACTGGGGTGTGGAGGGGATAGAAGGAAAGGAAAATTAATTGAAAATTAAAATTAATTGAGAAGATGAAATTAAAATAACTAAAAAATTTGAAATTCTATTTTGTTTCTTTAAAGGGGTCCTAAAGCATGTGTCCATAAGGGTTTTTTGGCTGTTTACTCAGATGGCATTCTTTCAAATCCATTTGACATTACAAGAAGCCACAATTCTGTAATGCCACGAGTTGGATGTCTCTGTGCTTTTCCCCCCCTTACTATTTTCAGCTTAGAAAAGGAAGAATCAGGAAATGTCATCCTCACAGCTCTTGTAGCCCAGCCAATTTACATGTAATCTACATATGCAAGACTTGTTAAAGTAAGTACAGCTAGAGGGACCTGTCATAGCCACGCATCTCCGTGGGACATCTTTTCACTTGTATGTACTCCACCTCAACACAGTCATCAGCCCTCTTAGTCTGTTCCCATTGCCACCCTGCCATAACAGAGTTGGCAGGCTCTTTGGTTGGGGGCTGGAATGTAGCTTTATGCCTCAGTTCATCTAACATGACAGAATAGGTTGCCTGCATCAAATCTGGCTTAGTGCCCAGTGTAGCAATAAGATATACACCCTGGGCATTTCCATACTCTCCTTCTTAGAACATCATTTACTGGTTATCACACACGGTCACATCCCCACATAGTTGGTAGCTACATCAAAGCAGGAGAATAGGGTGCCATCTTTCCCAACACTTCCTCCCCTTTTCTGAATTTCCTCATTACTGTAAAAGACAACAGCACCCTCCCCATCACCCAAATTTGAAAGCTCAGTGTCATCCTTGACTCCTCATTGCCCCTACCCCATAAATTCCAATCCATTGCCAAATCTTATCATTTTTGCCTTTACAACATCTGTCACCAACATTATCACCATCATCTAGTTGGGCTCTATTGTAATAGCCTCCACATTTGTATCCCTGCCTCAAGCCTCTTTCTACTCCAACCCGTCTCCTCCACCCAAGTGCCAAAGTGATCATGCCACCTCCCTGTTTAATAATGCTCTGAGTGGGTTTCTATCATCTATAGGATCAAATAGAAAAGGCCTCTGGCATCTAGGGCTCTTCACTACTTGGCCCTTTCTTTTTTCGCTTCCCACGTGTACTTTATAGCTCAGTTACACTTGTCTACAGGCTGTACCTCAAACATGATACTGAATCTCCCACCTCTGCCTTTGCATTTCATGCCTGGAATGCTCCCACCTTTTATATCCCTGCCTTCTTTCTCAAGAACTGGTTTGCAACCTTCTCCAACATATTCCCATCCCCCCCAAGTCACACAGACCTTCTCCTTTAAGCTGACCTTCTTTCTGCTTTGTATGTAACACATATGGACCTATTTGTTTACATGTTGTCTCCCTTATCAGAATGTAAGCTCTTTAGGGCAGGTTCAATTTTGGGGTTTTTTTTTCTTTATATCCTCATCTCTTAGTACAGTACCTGGAATATTTGTTGTTGTTTTAAAATTTATTTTATTTTCCATTAGGGAACAAACAAGTATTTCCACAATACAGTACAATAAAAGAGATGATTGCACATGAAGCTGCAAACGTACCATGCACAATCTGCTCTTCCCTCCAAATACACAACAAATTTATTGTGTAAACTTTTTTCTCTTTTTTTCTTCCCTCCCTCCCCCCACCTAGAGATGGCTACCATTAGATACAAATAGGTATATATATGTATAATTATTCTATACATCTATTTATCAGTTCTTTCTCTGGATGCAGATAGCTTTTCTCTTTATATGTCCTTTATTTTTAATTTATGTATTCATAATAGTCTTTGTTGCTGAGTTGTTTCAGTCACGTCTGACTCTTTATGACCCTATGTTTAGGGTTTTCTTGACAAAGATACTGGAGTATTTTGCCATTTCCTTCTCCAGCTCAATTTACAGATGAGGGACTGAGGCAAACAAGGTGAAGTAATTTGCTCAAGATCCTACAGCTAGTAGATGTTTGAGGCTGGATTTGAACTCGAGTCCTTCTGACTCCAGGCTTGGCATTCTATCCACTGTGCCATCTGGCTGCCCCTCCTAGCCTGTAGTAGGCACTTACTCAATCCTTGCTGATTGACTGATAATGGAAATAACTGATTATTGTCATATGCAGACCAGGTTTTTACATCGCCTGTACTTAGTAGAGCGAGAAGTCTGGGACACAGAGGAAGTAGGCAGGGAGGGCATAGGGAAGTTTACCTTATTTGGCCCCCAAGGAATGTCTCTATGTATCTTCTGTGTGAGTAAGGGATAAGGTTGGGCACAGGGCCTGGATCTGTGATATCACTAGACTAGGGAATGAGGAGACTCTTCCTACCAAGGCAGAATGGCACCTTCTCGGCATCTTAGAGTCTTTAGAAAATTGCCCAGATCTTGAGAAATTAAGTGATTTGTTCAGGGTTAAAAAGTCAGGATGTGGCAGAGGAAGGACTTGAATCCAGGTCCTCTGGGCTTCCAAGCCGGCTCTTTATCCATTGTATAACACTCCTTCAGAATAAAAGTGAAAACCAATGAATGAATGTACCTAGGAGTTTCAGGCAGAAGTAGGGAGGTGTTGAGTCCAAAAAGATGTACTCTCATGGTCTGTCATGAACACTAGCTACAATTTATTTAACAGTCTAAAGTGTGCAAAGAGCTTTACACATATTATTTAATCCTCACAACAACCCTGTGCAGAAGGTGCCATTATTATTCCCATTTTACAGATAGGAAAACTGAGGCAAACAGTAGTTAAGTGACTTGTCCAGGGCACACAGCAAGTAAGTGTTAGTGTCAGGTCTTTTTCTACCCCCACTGCAAGTCCAGTACTCCATTCATTGTATCACCTTTCTACCATGGAGCAATCTTATTCAGTGACAGAGGACTGAGCTCATTCATTAAGGATTAATTAATTAAGGCATCTTGACTCAGATCCATACTTTATGTAATCTGTGCCCTGTTTCTTAAGTAACACAGGGCCCAACCATGAACCACACAAGATGCCCACTTATGCTATTAGAAATGATTGATTGACTATTCTCCCCAAAGGTAGAGCAGCTAAGGGTCATATACCACAACAGTAGGGAAGATAGGAGAGGAAAACATGTCAGCTAAGTAAGAGTATTGAGTATTCTCAGACTCTTAGCTGCTGTCTGCTCTCTCCTTCTCTCAGCTATACTACACTGCAATGCACACAAGGCTTGGGCTGTCCTGTCCAGGATGACTCAAGGCAGTGGGTATGGGTGGAACCCTCTACAGATCATCTCCAGGGCCCAGCCATGGAGAAATCCTTCACTCTAGTGCTGATTGTTACTGTCACACCAGGTCCTTAATTGTTAACTGATTGATGGGTGAGCCAGTCTTACACTCTTAGAGATTCCATTTTTGGGGGGACTGCTAAGTAGACCTCAATTTCCTTATCTATAAATGAGGAGAACGGACCAGACCATCTCTAGGGTCTTTGATAGCTTTTGACAACTTGTGATTCCATGCCAAACCTATGGCATTAGAGCAGAGAGACTAAGCAAGGAAAGAAATCTGTCCTCTTCTCTTCCCCTTCCCCTGCCCCATCCCCATTATCCCTTTTCTTACTATGATCTAAATCACATGGAAATCTAATGATAGTCAGGCAAGGGGTCCAGGCAAGGCAGAGGTACCTGGGGACCAGGTGGCACATGTCAGCTTCCTCCTCCTCCTGCAGCCACAGCCTCTGTCTCCACTAGGCATAGATTAATGATGCCCTCACTGCTAATAATCAGTACTGGTTGCTGTATACGTGGCTTGAACCAAGGCTGGATACAGATGCTGGCTAATGTCACCTTGGTCCCATTAACTACAGACACCTGTTCATGGGGTAAAAAGGAGGGAAGAGAAGGCCACAAATGGAACTCTGAAAATGTTATAGTGAGGGCAGTGATGGGGAACAAATAGACAGATATACTCTTTTTTAGAAAATGACTCTTCAAATGAAATGAAAATCTGACACTGAGAAGCGCATCCATTGCAGGAAGCAGAGAACGTGTGCATGAATGAATGGACTTGTCCCGAGCATGTTTTTAAGGCTATGCATATTAGATGCACTTCTCTCCCCATATATCTCTCTGCCTGTATCAATCCATAAATAAATACAGCTGCTATGCTAAAAGGTATTGCTTGTCTGCAAGATTCCTGCAGGTTAATTTCTCCTGCAGAGGGAAATGCCCTGGTTTACATTGACTTTCAATGACCTACTTGCATGCATGGATCCAGACCTGCTTTCTCACAAGTGGCCTGACTTGTATGTATGTAGGCAGGTATTCCTTGTGCTTAAATTATTTCAGTATTCTTCAAGCTCCCAGAGATCTGCAGGAAAAAAAAAACCTCATATATAAAAAGTGCCTCCTTCGATACTATTTTTAGTTTGGAAACCTGACGTGAACAGGCATTATGGAAAATGGCTTCCCAAAAATTGAAAGGGGAAAAAAAAGTGCATTTGTTTGTATTCTCTAGCATCATTACAGATGCCAGGGTTATCGTTATTAACTCTTTCCTTTTACTTCAGGGTTTCCTCCCTCTCCCCTATAAGAGAGAGAGTCTTTCAGAATGGATTTTCCCTCACAGTTGGATATTAATGAACTGGCTGACTTTCTGTTGTTGAATATTATCTGATGGTGAAGTTGGTACTTATGAATTTTGGGATGTTACTGTCGATCTGAGTAGCTTATCTCAGTGTAGTTTGGACTACAATGGGAAAGTCCTGAATAATGTGACACAGAAGTATTGGATATTCTCAGATTGAAGAGTTGGTTTAATCACCATTATCAGATGAAAAAAATATAATTCCTGCAACCTTTATTAATGCTGAAAAGCCTCATTTTCTGGTAATGGCCAGTATGTGGATGGCACTGCAGCCTTCGAGGTAAGATTTATAGTTAAGCCAAAGATTCAATGAGGGACCAGGGAATAAAGGAAGAAAAGACTATTTTTTCATAAATCTTTTGTACTTATATAAATCATTCTACTCTCTATGGTGATATTTTTCTGAAATAAAAAACCAGTAAAATAAATAAGAGATGATAGAAGATTAATTTATATACAATGTTGTAGAATGCAACCACAGCAGAGAAAACTGTTCAGTGCATTGAGAATTATTTTGCTTCTTGTAAACTAGATTACAAAAAGTTGGATAAAAAAATCAATGAACTATTATTTATGTTCCATTTAATCTAGGTGTTTTAATAACATCTATCTGACCAGCTTTGGTATTGATTTCCATTGCCTAGGGATACATTTAGCAAAAAACCAAAAAACCAAAAACCAAAACAAAACCCAACAACTACGCTCTTGCCAACTTGTTTTTGCTTTCTGTTAGAAATGACACACTGTATTATTATAATTATTTTTAACATTATCAATATTATTACTAGAAATGCATAGTCTCAAATGTCTACATCTGATAGACCTCCCAAAACAGCCCCAAACCCAAATCCCTATCCAGCTTTTCAAAGCTCAGTAGAAATGAGCCTCAATGCTGCTTCTGCCACACGACAGTGGGAATCAGTTTGCCACAAAGACTAAGAAACCTAGCTGAGCAGAATGGTTTGCCTCAGGCAAAAATCAGAATTTCCGCTTCCTCCTCCACATTAGCATTTTCCTAGTGGGTTCACTGTGTTCTGAATGGGGCACTGACATGATAAGCAAGGAAAGGAATTAGCATACAAAGGAAAGAATGAGGGGAAACCTCCATAATACTAGAAAACCAATAGATCTGTGCAGAGAACAAATATAGCTGTGTTTATAATATCATGATTATGAATATTTCAATGGAAAAATTCCAAACTACCTTTCACGATTTAGAGTCACCTTTAAAATCAAGAACTGGGTTACTGTACTGTACAATTGTGGATCAGATGAAATCTAAGGTCACTGCTCACTCTCATATATTAGTAGATGTTCTTAACGTGGGATCCATGAACTTTAAAAAAAAATACTTGGATAACTGCATTTTGAGGTAATTGGTTTTCTTTGTAATGTCATGTATTTTATTTTATACATTTAAAAACATTATTCTGAGAGGGGGTCCATAGAATGGGACTAGTATCCAAAAAAGGTTCCAAACTTCTGGGCTAAAGGTAGAGAAATGTTTGCTCCCAGAAGGGATAACTCACAGGGTCAAATAATGTATATGTAAACCTCTAATGTCTCTGTCAGTTATTATTTTTATCATCGTTACACTCGTGGGTCCACTTGTACTCTCTCCGTCTTTGTCTTTCTCTGTCTCTCTCTCTTTTTCTCTCTCATCATCCCCCTAGCAGGCTGCCTAATTCCCCACTTCTACCATTACTGCAAACATTCTCCCTATATGGCAGCATCTCCTTGTACAATATCCATGTCAAATGTACCGCTGGGGGAAGCCCAAGAAGATTTGGGGGTGATTTATGGGTCATTCTGTGCTTAGATGTCGACTGCCTACTCCCCCTCTGTTCAGACCTGTTGGGCAGCATTTTTTCTGATACTGGAACTTCCCCCTTCTCCACTGTATATTCCACTGTGTGGGGCTCTTCATTATCACGTAGTGTATCTTCGTCATTGCATCTGGAGCCCAGGGATATTCAACAAGGCTGTATTTCTCAGTGTGGCAGAGTTGCTGTTTCCCCCAATATCACATACTGCTAGTGATGGCCATTAGATCTAGAGATAGAAAAGCTCTCAGGGGCTGTCTAGCCTAATGAGCCCAGGGAAGATAAGTGACTTTCCCAAGGTCACACAGATCAGAGTGGGGTTTGAATCCACATTCATTGACCGCAGAGCCAGTTTCTGTAGTGTTCCCCACAATGTAATGGTGACCTGTGAATATTTGGACAAGATAATGGCAGTGGATATTTTCCTTGGCTGGATCTGTGATTTGATCATTGCAGAGAATTCCTTATATGGAAACTCCACCTCAGCAAACCTCTCCATTTTACTCTTAGGAGCTTCCTAGAACACTAAAAGATTAAGTGACTTGCCCAGGGTCACATAGACAATTTATGTGAGAGGCAGAACTCAAACCCAGTTCTTCCTGACTCCAGGGCAGGTCCTCCTTTGCCTAGAACGCAGCCAGATTATTAAATGAATTAAAGCAACATTTTCCTGGGCACATGCAACCAGGAACTACCATGCTAACTCAAACAAAAAGGAGGAAAATTATATTTATGTGTGCCTGTGCGTATGTACATATGTCTATGCATATAGGCATATATGTATATGTATAGATACTATATATGCATACATATACACACATTCCAACAGAAGGTATATAATAAAGGCAGCAACTTGAGTTCCTTTGGGAAAAGCTCCCTATGAAAAACATTTCTACATACGTGTATATATTACTGTATACATCCATGCACATATATTCACACACAAATATATTAACACATGTACAAATGTGAATACATAGGTATATATTCTATATACATATGTAGAAAAAGAAATGACGTGTATACACATATGGCTATATAAACGTGTGTATACATATAGCTATATAAACATATATACATGTATATATGCACATATATACATATGTGTACTGGGGTTGCTATTTCTTTTCCTATATATGTATACAGAGAATAGATCTATATTCATACACATATGTACATGCATGTTTTATGCACACACACATGAACTGGGAGCACAATTTTTTTCTGTATGTGTATATAGAGAATAGACATATATTCATATACATGTATATACATGCTTGTATATAAACATGCATGCATACACACATATGTGAACTGGGAATACCATTTCTTTTTCTACACATGTATATAAAAATAGACATATATTCAAATACATGCATATATTCCTATATATACACATGTACGCATATGTACACATATATGAACTGGGGGCACCTTTTATTTTTCTCTATATATTTATAGAGAATAGACATATACTCATATACATCTAAAGATGTATCTAAGATCTAAATCGTCATTTCTGGGTATGGCCGATAAGCTCTCTATGCTTCTGCGTGGTAAAGCTCATGGTTTCTAAACCACGGTCCAATTGCTGCCGCTCCACAGATGCTGCTGTTTAAAAATAGATCCCAAAGTATTTCAGGATGCTCCTCTACAGCTGAACTATTTCCCTTTCTCATCTGGTCTATCCTTCTTCTCCAGTCTGAACAAGAACACGGCACAGGACTCCACGGAATGATATTTTGTGTTTCTTTCCTGGGGGTCCACAAGAGACCACTTCTTAGCTCTTGGAGAATTCCAGGGGCCTTCACACCAGCAGATTTCATCTGAAGGCTTGTTCCTGGAGCCTTTCGAACCCAATGCCTCTGGATGAAGTGTTGGAGGCTGGTGGCAACTGCATCAAGCAAATCTAATGGAGCCATTTTTCCAACAGCATGTGCTCATACTGCGTCTCTGTGTCACATTTTGGTAATTCTCACAATATTTCAAATTTCTTTCACTGTTATATCTGTTATGGTGATCTTGGATGTTGTTTTTGTAACTGCTTTGTCACACCTATATAAGATGGTGGACTTAATAAATGTTGCGTGTCTTCTAGCTGCTCCACCCACCAGCCATTCCCCCTCTCCTTTGACCTCCCTATTCCCTGAGACACAGCAGTATTGAAATCAGGCCAGTTAATAACCCTACAATGACCTCTAAGTGTTCAGTGAAAGGAAGAGTCAATCTACAGGCAAACATCATTGTCTCATTTTAAGAAATTGTCCGAGCACCCCAGCCTTGAGCAACTATCACCCTGATCGGTCAGCAGCCATCAACATTCAGGAAAGACCATCTAGCAGCAAAAAGATTATGACTGGCTGGAGGCTCAGATGACAGCATTTTTTAGCAATAAAGTATTTTTAAAATTAACTTGTCAACATTGGTTTTTTTAGACATAATATTATTGTACACTTAATAGACTACAGTATAGTGTAAACAACTTTTATATGCACTGGGAAACCAAAAGATTTGTATGACTTGCTTTATGGTGATAGTCATTATATTGTGGTGGTCTGGAACCAAGCCTGCAACGTCTCTGAGATATGCCTGTATAACCATCAAGCTAGTTGGAACTGTAGATTTAAAGGAGGGAGTCTAGAGAGAGTGGTCCAGCCAAACCTTGGAGAAGGAGAGTTGCTTAGAAGAAGGAAGGTGCAGGAGGCCAGCACCTTGGCTTGGGTTTACACACACATACACACACACACACACACACACACACACACACACACACACACACACACACACACCACACACACACCCCTCTTGACTTATAAACTTTGGAGGTTGGGGTATTTTGGACTTCCCGTCTTTCCTTTGATGTTCTAGAAACCTCTTTTGGAATTGCTGATGGCAGGGTTTTAATTGGGAGCCAAAGATAAAGATTCAAAGCTCTGCAAAGATTGAAGCAAAAAAAAAAAAAAATGACATCATACCTGAGGGGGGACAAGCTGAGGACCCCTGCAAAGGGATCCTCTAGGACCTGTGCATTAGCCTTTTGCCACATGCTGTCTAGACTTGGACCACTTTTCTCCTTTTAAAAAGCTAATTAAATCTAGCCAAGTGGATAGCAACTGATAACCATGGCTGGAAGCATATTAATTGGGGTGAGGATATGAGCTATGTAGCATTAAAAAGATATTCCCCCACACTCCATTCCAGACTCTCACAGCCACTCCTAGAACCCAGAAGGGACAAATACCCAGCTTTTCCCTTGGGGTCCTAATTCATTAGCACATGTGGGAATTGGGATTAAAAAAAAAACAAAACACCAACCAACCCAGAGCTTACATGTGCTCCACAGACATGGAGGGATGGCTGGTGCAAATGCTAAGAGGTGAGGGTTGGAGGGCTGAGTCTGGGTAATTGCTAATGAGACACTGAACCAGGGAGAGTTGGGGTTAAATTCACCAGAAGAGGCAGTAAACAAAATTGTCTCCTAGCAGCTCCAAGGAGTTAATTCCCCTCCCCTCCAAATTCATTTGCTTTTCATCAGCAGGATTATCGCCAAGGTGTGGTGCAGAAGGATGAACACCTATGCTCAATTTTTCAGGGACAGTCGTTTTTTTTTTCATTTGAGCATTTGAAAGGTTTTTGCCTGGTAGCACAAATTGAGGCCAGAGATTAAAGACTTTGGATATTCCTGCAGCAGCACTTTGGGAAAAGCTCCTGGAAGTGGCTGCATCTCTGTTTTTCCTCATGTGTAAGGCTGATGGAATAATCCCATGATATTGAATGTAATTTCAAAAACATATTTGTGACAGACTCCCAGGGTTATGGTGATTTACTGACTGATATTTGACACATTTGCAAAATGCATAATTTGCAATTCTTGCAAATCTTCTTATACTTAGACTGTCATCTTCTCTTTGAAAAGATGGTACCTCTCTTCCAGCCAATTATTCTCTGGTTCAATCACACAAAGTTTATGCTTGGTGCACACCAATGACGCCAAAAAATCACTAAAAGCAAATGACTGGAACTGATTTTTTAAGACCTTGGATGGGAGCCTGCCAGAGTATTTTTTTCCTTCTATTTTTTTAGTTCTCCAGGGAGAGCGTGGAGTGTTTCCTCTAGGAGAGCTTGAAGCTCCCAAATTGACCTCAGGAGAAGTGAGCCAAAACACATGGAGATATTGTGCCGAAATCATTAATTCAACAAGGCAAGCTTTCCCCATTCCTAGCCGAACCCTTATTCCCAAATAATTGGGAGGTATTTTATGGGATGATTCCAGGGAAGGCCACAATGGGAAGATGACTCAACATTATAATTTCAACTTTTTGTTTTTGAAAAAATGTGTTTGGCTTGCGGGATCATAAATTTAGATCTAAAAAGGATTTCAGAAGTCACCTAGACCAACCAACCTCTTTATTCTACAAACTGAAGCCCAGAAAAGTGAAATGCTTTTGCCCAAACTCCAAGAGGTGGTAAATGGCAGAGCTAGAATTTGAACCCAGGTCTATTGTTTAGCATAGTGTCTGGTATACAGTAGGCACTTAATACATGTTTATTGATTGTTTATAGATCTAGAACTCATTCTCTGGAAGATGACTTGGACACTCTTCTCTTGTAGAGATCAGTACAATTAACTTCTCTGTTAATTCTTGAGGGATATTCTATTAATGGTGGTTTTCTTACAAAACAGAGAAAGAAAAACCCAAAGTTTGTACAAATGAGAATGAAATGGATGAAGTTCAGAGGATGTGAACTCTAGAACTCCAAGGGATGTGGGAGGACATTTAGTCCAACCCTGTTATTTTATAGATGGGGTGCTCATTCCCTGAGAGGTTAATGACTTGTTCATTCATGAGAGACCCAGCTGAGATTTGAGCCTAAGTACTGGGACTCCAAGCCCAGCATTTTCCCCACTATATCATATTGCCTGCCATCTCAAGGAGGGATTGACCTCCATTGAAATGGGTTACTGTTCTGGGACTATGTGATGTAGCAGCTGATACAGTTTGGAGTAGAAGCGTGTGTGTGTGTGTGTGTGTGTGTGTACTGTTCAGTGACTTCATTCATCTTCAGGTAATACGTCAGTTAGGAACTTTAATTTCTCAACAAATCTAAACTATGGCGATTCATGCTTACCATACCTTCAGGAGGTCTAGAGAACAGAGCTTCCTTTTACTTATGGTTCTGGTGAGGTTTGAGACAGCTAGCTGCTCTAATCACAGCCTTTCCTTTTAGTAACTAGAAGGGGTAAGGGGTCTGAGTGGTAGACAGAATCACATTATCTCAGAGTTGGGAGGGACCTCAGAGGTTAGTTAGTCTAAAAATTCCCTGAACAAGAATCCATTCTACAGGTGAACAAGGAGGCTTGTGGTGAATGGAAGTCTGTGGTTCCCTACATTCTACCTTCTCTGAAAAGGGAGAAGTTGCCCTATTGTGTAGAGCAAAGAGACAGAGGAGCTGGGTTACCATTGGTCCCACCATATGTTACTGTGTGACATTGGATAAATTGCCTCCCAGAGCCTTGGTTTCCCCATCTTGAAATGAGGGAGTTGGAAAAGATGATCTCCAATGTTCCCCTCCTGTTCTATATTGGGAGTTTGGCAAAGAGAAGACAAATTGGAGGAGTGGGCAAGAGGAGCCAAAAGACTCCAGTATACAGAATAAGGAGGACAAATCAAGAGGCTAAAGGGATATGAGGAAGGCTAGGAAGCACCAAGGAGGGGAGAGGAGAGCCAGTCATGAATAAGAGTTGATAAGGCAGCAGCAACAGCAGGAAAGAAAAGAGAAATTGTAATAGATGACAGGAAAGAAAAGGAATGAGGAGGAAAAATAGAGAGCAAACACAGAAGAAAGATAAAGGTGGGGAAAAAAGAAAGAAAAAAAGTAAGGAAATAGGAGAATTCAGGGAGAACTGTCAGAAAGATGGAACAGAGCCAAGTGTTAAAGAAAAGCTGGTCTTGTTCCTTATATTAGGGAGGTATTGGCTCACAGAGGGCTGATTCAGGCATGAGATGTGTAGTATGGGAAAGGGCCAATGGTGCACAAAGAGATAGAAAAATACCAGAGGGAAGCAGCCTGGAAAAGGCAGGTTTTCTGGCCCCACACATTTACAAATTACTTCATTTTCTCCCTTTTTAATAAGTACTTCCCAAAAGAGGCAGAGACCCCTCCCCCCATTCCAACTCTACATAGAAAATTTTTGCTTCTAATATAGCAAACTCAGTGGAATGTTTTCTCTGCACTCCTCCCTTCACCATTTCCCCACAATCCTCCCTTTTACCTTTCCAAAGACCCACAGACATTTCCCTTCTGTGATTTTGACATCCCCTCCCTCCTTAATATGACTTTTTTATGTCTCCCTTGGACTCTTAAAGATACTTTAAACACAGGGGCTCTCAGAATCTGACCTTTCAAAATCATCACTACCCACGATGCTCTGCAGTGGTGTTGGTGAGAAGACAAAAATGTCCTTTTTACTTGTCCAACCACAGAGCTGCTGCTTTCTTGAAGACTTAGGGTTCCACTATTAACCCTTTGTTATATATGAATCATATAACTGATTATATCATATATAGGGGCATATGAATACAATCCAATGTATAACCATTATATGTGTTAATTATATTATATAATAATACTTAAATGGTTTTGATAAAAATTTCTGCTCTTGAACAGAGAAACCTTGGCCTTTCTCCATCAGTCCCTTAAGGGAGGCTCACAATTTTGTTTATCACTTGTGATCTTCTGGACTCATTTGTCTGATCATCCTGCTCTAAGATCCTCTGTTCCTCCTAGATTCATGGAGAGATAGAGATTTGGGGGGTTCTTATATTAAAAAGGCCTAACAGATTAGGTACCCAATACACAGTAATAAATGGTCAGAGTAATCTAGTATTTAGCAAGTTCAAATATACAAAATTTTGGGACAAGAAATCACTATTTGACAAAAATTGCTGGGAAAACTAGAAAGCAGTTTGAAAGAAAATAGGTATAGACCAACATCTTACACTATATACCATGATTAGGTCAAAATGGGTACATGATTTACTCATAAAAGGTGCTATCATAAGGAAATGTAGAAGAGTCTGGAATAATTTACCTGTCATATTTGTGGAAAAGGAAAGCATTTGTGACCAAATAAGAGATAGAGAGCATTATGGGATATAATATGGATAATTTTGATTGCATCAAATTAAGAAGTTTTTCTATAAACAAGACCAAGGCAGTCAAGATTAGAGGAAAGCAGGAAACTGGGAAAGAAATTTTCCATCAAGTTTTTCTGATGAAGTCCGTATTCCTCAAAGATATGTGTCATTCCACAACTGATAAATGGTCAAAGGATATGAATAGGCAGTTTTCAGAAGAAGAAATAAAAACTTTCTATAGTTCTATGAAAAAAATCTCTCACTATTGATTAGAGAAATGCACATTAAAACAACCTTGAGGCACCCTCTCACACCTATCAGATTGGCTAATATGACAGAAAAAGAAAATGACAAATGTTGGCGGGGATGTAAAATAGGAACACATGCATTATTGTTGGAGTTGTGAGCTGAACCAACTATTCTAGAGAGTAATTTGGAACTATGCCCAAAAGCTATAAAACTGTACATATTTTTTGACCCAGTAATATCACTTCTAAGTCTGAACCCCAAAAAAGAGCAAAGAAAAAGGAAAAGGACCTACATGTACAAAAATATTGATAGCAACTTTTTTTTTTTTGCAGTGGCAATGAATTGGAAATTGAGGAGATATCTATCAACTGGGGAATGGCTAAACAAGTTGTGGGATATGATTGTGATGTAATCCTATTGTGTTATAAGAAATGAAAAGCAGGATGCTTTCAGAAAAACCTGGGAAGACTTGCATGAATTGATATAAAGTGAAACGATCAGAACCAGGAGAACACTGTACAGAGCAAGAGCAGTGTTGTATGATGCTACGAATGACAGCGATTCCCAGCAATAAAATGATCCAAGATAATTCTAAAGGACTTATGATGAAAAATGCTGTCCATCTCCAGAGAAAGAACTGATGGTGTCTGAATGCACATTAAAGAATGCTTTTTTTTTAAAAAAAAACCTTCCTTTATTATTCTTGTTTTTTTTTCTGTGTTTTCTTTTGCAACATGGTTAGTAAGGAAATGTTTTGCATGACTGCACATATATAATCTACATCAAATTGCTTGCCTTCTCAAGGAGAGGGCAGGGTAGGGAGAGAATTTGGGATTCAAAATTTTAAAAAACTTATGTCAAAAAATTTTGTTTATATGTAATGGAGAATAAAACAAAAAAAAGTTTAAAAAGGTCTTCACATTTATTAAGCATCCAGTAAATGTCAGGGGCTGGGGATTCTCCTTAAAGCCACCATTTTATTGCTGATCTGAACATTTATGCCCTCACTATTCTTTCCTTAAGTTTTGGAATTGCTCTCATACATGGGAGAGTCCCACGAATGGAGTACATAAAGTAGCAATGTGGTATGTTGGAATATTTACTTGATCTGAAATCAGAGGACTTGGGTTCAATGCTATCTCTTTTACTCACTGGTTATTTTATTTCTTTGGGTCTCAGTTTCCCTTTCTGTAAAATGAGAGTTTTCAACTTGATTATCTTGAAGGCTCTTTCCAGCTCTAAATCAGAGTTCTTATAACAGCTGACATTTATGTAACACTATATAGTTTTCAAAGTATGTTATCTCATTTGCACAACAACCTTGGGAGGCAGGCGCTCATTTTATAGAGGTAAGTGACTTGCTTAGAGTCATGCACCTGGGAAGTATATGAGGCTGGATTTGAACACTGATCTTCTATGATCTAGAATTCTTATGCATTGTGCCACTGAGCTGGGAAAATGGTTTGAAGGGCACACTGGAGAGAATCATCTTCACCCCAGACCCAGAACATCTCCCTCTCAGACTTGCCAAAGTACCAGAAATTTTGCCAAAGACTAATCCTTGGAAGGATTATGCCTTGGGTTTTCTCTATTAAGAAGCAAATATTCCTGGGAGGTAAGCATTTATTGTCATTGATGCTGTCATTCAAATTTGGTCACTAGAGAATTCCAGGCATTACTCTTAACAGGTGATCCCAAGTCCTACTAAGGTAGGATCTCGTCAAGGTTGATAGAGGGAGAAGGCAAGGTCAGGCTTGGGTGGGATGTCATAGTGGCAGGTAGCACGACAGCACTTGCTAGGATGATGGTGTGTGTGTGTGTGTGTGTGTGTGTGTGTCTGTGTGTGTGTGTGTCTGTGTGTGTGTGTGTCTGTGTTACTAGACGCAGGGAACATAAAAGTGGCCAGAAAGGCACTGAAGACAAAACTCTCCACTTTGCCTGGGGTTGGCTTTGCTTACATTGATTTCCATGTATTTGAGATGACAATGTCTTGGACAGAAACCAGAGTTTATAAAATCCAGGCAGGGTTGGTTGCATTTGATTCACCCAAAGCACGCCTAACCTGATTTTGGAAAAGCTCCCCTCCTGGGAAAGGGAAGTTTGACCTGTGGGTACTTTTCCTGATTCAACTCTCTTCACCTGAGACAGTGATTGATTGCATTTGTGTGGAGGGCTCAGGGTGAGACACACAGACACACACGTGGAGGGAATTTTTTCAGGAAATAAAATGTACCAGTACATTTCACTGAAGTCCCTAATACAGCCATGGCTACTGAACATTTTTCTCCCACTGAAGTCGTTGGAACGGATGACCTGGAAATGGGTGAATCCAGATTGCATCCCTCTGTTTTGCTGATGTACCTTGCCAGGGTTTTTTGGACTTACACCAGATCTTCAGGGAAAACAGTTTAGAACCTGAGCTGTCTGGGTCAAACCCCACTGTTTGGCAAACCAAGCCAACAGCTCCCCTACAGAAAGTGGGCTGGGCCTCAAGATATGTTTCTTTTCAAGGATAAAGGCAGAGGGGAGTCTAGGCACATATACAAAGATGGCAGTGACTGTCCATGTTGGCTTAGCCAAATGGTACTATCTTCTTATGGTATGGGGGATGGAGACCTGCACCTGGAGTTAGAAGATTAGAGTTCAAATCCCAGCTTAGTTGTTGTCCAGCATGTCTGACCCTGGCCAAATTATTGAGTCTCTCTAGGCTTCTGTTTTCTCCGATGTAAATAAGAGAGAAGGAATGAAACAAGCATATGCTAGGTGTCTACCACATACTGAGGGCATCTAGGTGGTGCAATGGATAGAGTGCTGGGCTTGGAGTCAGGGAGATCTGAATTTAAATCCAGCTTCAGATGCTTATCTGCTGTGTGCCTCTGGGAAAGTCACTTAACCCTATCTGCCTCAGTTTCTTCATCTGTAAAATGATCTGGAGAAGTAAATGGCAAACCACTCCAGTATCTTTGCCAAGAAAAC
The DNA here is from genome assembly GCF_028372415.1 of Notamacropus eugenii. Lineage (NCBI taxonomy): Eukaryota > Metazoa > Chordata > Mammalia > Diprotodontia > Macropodidae > Notamacropus > Notamacropus eugenii. The sequence goes on from NC_092877.1 coordinate 331,512,281, forward strand.
CCCAAATGGGGTCATAAAGAGTTGGAAATGAATGAAAAACTATATGCCAGGCACAATGCCATATTATATATCTATAAATATTATTTTGTTATATCCTCACAACAATCCTGGGAGGTGAGTGTTATTATTATCCCCATCTTATAATTGGGGAAATTGAGGCAGATAGAGGTGAAGGGATTTGCCCAAGGTCACACAGTTGAAAAGTGTCTGAGGCTAAATTTCAACTCAGGTCTTCTCTGTGCCACCTAGTTCCCTCTAAAGGCAGTGGTTGGAATGAGAATCTAAGGTTCCTCTCAGCTCTGGGTCCTGAGGTTCTCTAATTTTTAGCAATCTGGCACACACACCAAATCAAAGCCTTGAGACTGACCTTGACCTTCCAAGTCCCTGAAGAGGACCAGAGAACAAGCACCCTCCTCTCCCTAAAGGGGTGAAGTGTCTGGTTCACTTAGCACTTAACTAGATAACAGTGAAGACAGAATGAATTTTGTTTGTTCGAGTAAGGTCTTCAGAAAAGCTTTTGCCTAAAATAAAAAATTTGTCACTTACATTTACCAGAATCTATTTCAAGAAAACATTAGTACTAAATGCTGCAGGGAGTTGGAGAAGAGAATCCAAAATTTCCTTATGTTTTACCCTTCAGACTTCAGCCCCAAAAAATCAGTTCTCAATCACCAGAGGGAATAGGGGTTAGAGACAGCATGAAGAATTAAAATCCACAGGTAACACTGAAATCTCATTTCATCCATTGGTTTTGGTCTGTCTCCTCCCACCCCCACCTCCCAGCACCTCACACCAGAGCTGCAAACAATAGCAAACATGGGCTAAATCTCTCCTTCTCGCTCATAGGTGCAGTTGCTAACAATAGTGAAGTGGTGGAAGAGCCAGGATAATGCCCCAAATGAGGGTCAAGCAACAAGATTCCCTAGACCACACACATGTGCCAGAAATTTATCCAGATGTTCCATTGAACAACATATTCTCCTCTACAAAAGTGCTCTCTGACCCTGAGAACAGTGTCCACAGGGGTGAAACAATCACCTTTTAATTACTTTTTTAAAGGGGTATTTAATTGCCAACAAGAAGGCAACCCTGGGATAAAAGAGTGCATTTTTTCCTCTCTAGTCTACACTATATTTCATTGTGGATTTTGGCTTTGGAAATGAACTGGAGACTCTGATCTGAGTCCCATTTGTTTTTGCCACAAATTCACAAACTTGAAAACAAAGGAAGCTGGTGCCAGTTTGTCAACAAGACTCGGAAAGATTTCTTAACCACATCACACTTTCAACATTCATTCATTCCAAAAATTTATTAATAATTTATTGAATGAAGTGCTCTGTGCTAGGATTTGGTGGAGAGGTGATGACGAGGTAGGATATGATGCTGACCTTCATTGATACAGGGGGACAAGACACCAACACAGTTAACTATGACAGAAGAGATCACAGGATAAGCACCTTAGAGAGATGCAGAACAAAATTCCAGGTGTAGTCCATAGGTGAATATTGCTGGGGGGCAGCCGGGAAAGCTTCCCTGAAAGATCATTTGAGGTAGCCTTTAAAGGAACTTAGGCAAAGAAGGTGAAGGAGGTCAGTGGAAACAGAGTGACCCAAGGAATGCTGACAGTTCAGTGGGCGTTCCGGGGGCTGAGTCTTGTCATAGGAAGGGAGGAAGGAACTTATCAAAAGCCTACTATGTGTCAGGCACTTTGCTAAATGCTTAGCAAATATCTTTTCATTTGGGCCTCATGACAACTCTGGAAAGTAGGTGCTATTATTATCTCCATAAGGGACACAGAGGGATGCCTATTGAGGAAGCTGGGGCAGTCAAAGGTCAAGTGACTTGCCCAGGGTCACACAGCTAGTAAATGGATTTGAAAGCAGGTTGTCCTGATCCACTGTGCTGTCTAGGGGAATTATGTAAAGGAATCAAGATTTATAGATTTCAGAGGCTGCATCTAGTCACAGAATTACAGAATCCAAGAGCTGGAAAGGATGCTGGGGCTCATTTAGTCCTCTTTGAGAGTCGGTGTGGCATAGTGGATAGGGTACTAGACTTGGAGTCGGTAAGACAAGTGTTCAAATCCCACTGCAGGTACTTGCTAGCTGTGTGGCCCTGGGCAAAGATAGCTAACATTTACATGGGGCATTAAGGCTTGCAAAGCCCTTTACCTCACTTTGAAAACATGACTGGGCAATATCTTCTTGACTCCAATTCAAGACCCTCCCCACTGTCCTACCGGGCTGCCCTAGGTGATCTCTCAGGTGCCTTCCATTTCTAAATAGAAGACCCTGTGAACCATTGCTTAGACAAGAACACTCTCTATAATGTGCCAGTCATCTAGCCTCCAGTGAGGGCAGACCTACTACCTGACCTCAGGTGGCAATGCAATCCACCTTGGTTGGCTATTTGTTGCAAAGTTTTTCTTTACACTAAGCCTCAATGTTTTTGTTTTTGTGGTTTTTTTGTGCAACTTTTACCCCTTGATTCAAGTTCTGCCCTCTGAAGTCAAGCAGAACAAATTGCAGGCTCCTAATTTTATAGGCACGGAAACCCCAATGTTCAGTATCGCTGACTCTGCTAAGGTCACACAGGTAGGTTGTAGCAGAGTTGGGATATAAAGTGAGGTCCTTTGACCCAGGCAGCTAGGTGGCATATTGGTAGAGCATGGGGCTTATAGTCGGGAGACCTAAGTTCGAATCCAGCCATAAATACTTCCTAGCTGTGTGATCCCGGGCAAGGGACTTAACCCTGTTTGCCTCAGTTTCCTCACCAGTAAAATAAGTTGGAGAAGAAAATGGCAAACCACCCCAGTATCTTTGCCAAGAAAACCTAACTGTGGTCACAGAGAGTTGGACACAACTGAACAATAACCTCTGACTACAAATCCCATGTTCTTTCTACTTTGTCATGCTTCCTCTCAAGGATAAGCCTGAAATATTCTTTGACTTTTTTGTCAGAGATGATGATGATTAAAAAAACCAAACAAAACAACGGAGGGGCCCTTCCTCAAATAATCAAAAAACGAGGCTGAGATGTTGAGCTCCCCCTATCCCTGCTGTTTCTCAGAAGGTTAGGTGTATCCTGTTTCTCTTTCAACAAGTTTTGGTGCTGAAAGTGGGAGTAAGATGTTCCTTTTACCCCCAAAGCTCCCCATCCCTCTCCCTGAGGTGCTATCGCCTCCCACTCTTCCACTCGAAGCCCCAATGAGAATTAGACATGGCCCACTGCATCTTTACAGATGGTGTGGCTTCCTACAAAGTGAGAAGATATTTTATTCAGCGCAATGTCTGACTGACATAATTAATGAGCATAATTAAAAAACAAAAAGTGCAAACCATGAAATATGAACAAAATGGTTCCAATAGATTGAACATGGTCCTGGGAAGTCAGGAGGCCCTGGCTGGGCCCCTAAATATTTGGCCCCAGGCAATTCTCTCACCTTTTTGTGTTGTTCTTTCTTGATGCATAAAGTGACTGATAAAAAGCGTATAAAACTGTGAGATATAGAAGAAAGGAACCTTTGAGTTTACCTAGTCAAGATGATCCATTTTACAGGTTGGTGAAGTGAGGTCCATGGGGTAAGGGACTTATTTAAGTCTAGCAACATATTTGGGATGGCCCTGTGCCCTCCTGTTCATGTACCTCTTTTCTTCTCCGTCCCTGTATTCCATGTCCTACCCTCCAACGTATTCATCCTTCTTCAGAAGTATCTCTCTTTTTGTTACTTCTCCCCAGCCCATCAATCCTGTGTACCCCCTTGTCCCATGCATAGCCGCTGATGGCTTTCCTCTTTCCCATAATCCTACACTGCTGCTTTGTAACAACTCTGTTTTTCTTCTCCATGGCGCCATCATTTAGGTGAAACAGCCTAATATTGACATTTTACCCCAGAATGTTAGTAAGTCATTTCCTTTGCTGTACAAGACATACCAACTACATGCTTAATTCATCTTCACAGTCACAAAGTGTTTTTAGCAAAGGTCCAACATGCTTGCCTTTCATTGGCTCCCTGGAATACTGTAAGCTTAAAATCATATAATATCTGTAAAAGTTCTTGGGGAAAAAGGCACTGTGTAGCAGTCCAAGAAAGTGTGATCACTAGACAGCTGGTATAGAGGGTATAGAGTGCTGGGCCCAGAGTCAGAATGTGGATAATAGTAGTGCTTATTTTGCCGGGTTGTTGTGAGATAAGATAATATTTGTGAAGGAGTTTAGCATTGTGGCTGGAATATAGTAGATTCTATATAAATATTCCCTTGCTCCATCAATGACAGCAATCACAAATCAAATCCTAGTTTCCACATCCCTACTTTGAACCCAGTTGAGAATTTAAAGATTTAAGGTTTATGGGAATATTGCTAGGTGAGAACCTCTTTAATGTTCAAATCTCCCAAAAGGTTGGAATATCTGCAGGTGTTGGCAGTAAACCTCTGCTCCCTTCCCACCTCAAATACAGCACCCCTAAGGAGTCTAGTGCCTCCTGCCGGTGACTTTTCAGCAATGAGTTCTAACTCAACGTCAGCTACTGCTGATTTGGTTCTGTGGGGTCAACTCCTCTGAACATCTCCCTTATTTTACCATATCTAATCCTGGATGGAACAAATACCAAGATAGCAATTCCATTTTATAGCTTGTTTCCTATTTCCTCTCCTTTGTCTGCCCAAGGACAAGTCTGAATCACAGTCTTTTTCTGGTACTATTATCTGTTTGCTCTGTGATCATGAATGAGGGGTGATTTAGGCTATTTAGATAAAATTCAGCACTTTGGAAAGTGAGGACCAGGAACAACCTGCTATGATCACAGCAGGCAGTGTCCATGGCTTTCCATATCATCAACCAGCATTGCTTAGACTCATGTTGTATTATGGAAAAAAGGCAGGAGACCCAAGTTACAGTTGTGGCACCTCTGCTTCTAGGTCTACAACCTAAGATCAATCAAAAATTCTCTGTCTCAGTTTCTTCATCTTTAAAATGGAAATAATACTTACAGAGTTATTAGAGAAGCATCTTCATTGCTAAAGACAAGTAATTTGCTCTTACTACTAGCGGCCCCTTTTGCCAGCACTAAAAGACTCGTGGCCTTCCATTTGTTACTGTTGTCTTGATAGATACAATGAATTGGGCTTGACTTCTTTGGGTTTGGAATGCAAGGGTGAGGGAGGGTGAGATAAGTAGGAAGCCTGATGTTGGGACTATCCATCAAAAGCATGTCTTATGCTGTAAAAAGGTTTTTTAATAATCTTGATGCCTGATATCTGTTTAATCACAGAATCTCAGAATTAAAAGCGACCTCAAAGGCTGTCCAATCCAACTTGAACCTAAACAAATATCCTCTTACCAACTAGGGCTCATTTAACTTCTGCTTGGAGATCTCCAATGAAGAAGAGCCAACTTCAAGGCTCCCCAAGGAAGCTAATTACCTTTTGGAATAGATTCAATTATTAGGATAATATACATACACTATCTACCTATCTGTCTATCTATCTATCTATCTATCTATCTATCTATCTATCTATCTATCTATCTATCATCTATCTATCATCTATCTATTATATCAAACCTTAATCTACTTCTCTGAAACTTCCACTCATGGCTCCCAGTTCTATATTCCTGGACCAAGAGAATGACTCTAATGACCTTCAAATAACTGAAGACTGCCATCAGTGTTACCTCATATGTCTTCTATTGTCCAGGCTAAACCATCTCTAGTTCCTACAACTGACCTTCATTTGTCACAGCCCTCCCATGCTCCTTGTTGCCCCATTTTGCGCACAGTCCAGCTGATCTGCACCTTTCCTAAAATGTGGTACTTGGAAATGACCACAGCATTCTAGAGGTAGTCTGACAGAGTGCACAACAGCAGAACTATCATCTTCTTTGTTCTGGATGTCACAACTCTCTTGAAGCAGCCCAGGACAGCATTAGTACTTTGTGGCTGCCATGTCACATTTTTTCACTCATATTTAGCTGGTGACCAATTTTAATTTCCAGATCTTTTTTTCCCCCTGGGAATGGTATTTGATCTCACCTCTTCCATCCTAGATTTTTTAAGTTTAAGATTATTTGAACCCATGTAGGACTTTAGCTTTATCCCCTATATTACATCTATTCCCTATATTAGATTAAACCCATGGTCTTAACCTGTCAAGATCTTTATGGATCCTGGTTCTGATAGCTAACATAATCACTATTGCTCTTAACTTGGTGACAAGGAAGGTTTCATTTCTGTCTTTGTATTTACAAATATCTGGAAGACACTTAATGAGTTCTTGTGGAATTGAATTGAATCTGAAATAAAAATGTTCAATAACCCAGAATCAAGGGCAGATCTTTGTGACACTCCATTAGATATCTTCCTCCAAGTTCACATTGATCCACTGATAACTATACTTTGAGTCTAGCCCATTCAACTGGTTTTGAATCCACTAAACTATATTATTATCTAGCCTTTATCTCTATATCTTGTATACAGAGAGAGCACAAGAGACTTTGTCAAGTATTTTGCCGAAACCTAAGTATATTACATCTATAGCCCTGCTCTACTCAGCTAATTACCCTTGGAAAAAAGGAAATAACATTAATTTCACATTACCTGTTTTTTTTTTTTATAAAGCCTGCTCATATTTACTGATCACTAATTCCTTTTCTAAATACACCTAAACCACCTCTTTAGTAATGTACTCTATAACTTTGCCCTGAATTAGGATCATAAGATCATAGATTTATATGTGGAAGAGATCTTGGGGTCTAACTCAGCACTTTTTAAATTGTGGGTTGTGACCCCATATGGGATCTTGAAAAATCTGGCAACAGTAAAAGGTTTCTGAACATGCAATGACCAAAAATTAATTAAAACATCAAATGCATAATGAATCTGAGGTGATTCTGGCAGCGCTTAGCCAGATTGCATCACACAATTTCACTGCAGCCTTGGTTTGAACACACAGCATGTGCGCTCTTCTGCCCAAAGCCAAAGATACTGCAGAAAGGGGTCATGTGTGAAAAAAATTTAAGAAGCCCTGGTCTAACCCCCTTACTTTATAGATGAGGAAACTGAGGCAGAGAGTGGTTAAATGATTTTGTAAGGTCATCTAGGTACTAGGAACCTAGTGCTTATTGATTGATGGAGCCTATCTCTGACTAGCAGTTCTATCCCTTCTTATATCCTCCTCTCAGATAAGCTAAGAAAAAAATTCTACCTATTGTCCTTAGCATTTATTACCAACCTTAGCTGTTTTCCCTCCTTTCTTTGTAATGCCAATGCTTAGCACAATACCTGGCACATAATAGGAGCTTAATAAGTGCCAAGCAATTGACTGACTGTGAGATTAGGGTCCCTGATACTTTTCTCACAGGATTGCACTATCCTTTGGTATTCATTCCTATATATCTCTTTCAAATTTGAACTGGCTTGATAAGCACTCTGTGCATCTTCTTAAAACTGCATCTCCTTCTCCTGTCCATTTTTATGATATCTGCTGGTGACTTCAGAATTTCATTGTTGAGAGCTGGACCAGTCTTCTTGGGCATGCAGAACCTTCGACTCCTACTTAGGCTTTTTCTGAAATTTTATTGCTCAGTCCTGAGCCTGGTGTTGTTAACTGTGTTGATTCCTAGAATCATCCCCCTTCCTTCCTCAGTGAAAGCACAGTACCTGGCTCTTAGTTCTCTTTTCCCCATCTCCTGCCTCATTTTAGGGACAAAAATATACGTTGATTCTCCATCAAATACTCCAACTTCCAACTCTATACTATGTGCTTGAATCTCTCTCTTCCTTGTTCTATCTCCAGTCAAACCCCAAGAAATCCCAACTAGGGATTACCTCCACTGCCTACCAACCTCACCCTTGTTGCCATGTGTTGAATAGAGCTGGAGAAAAATCATGAAATCATGATAACTGGGTCCACTACAAATTTATGTTATCTAGTCTCAACTGGATCCATATTGGATCAAGGCAAAAATTCAATTTCTCCATAATTGATTCAATATCACACTCTTCCTGGCAGCTGTTCCAAACCTTTTCATCTCTCCCCAAGCCTCTTATCTCACTGCACCTCTTCCTCCTCTCTTCTCAGTTGAGGAGCTCACTTCATACATCACTGAAAAAGCTGAATTCATCTGCCAAGAGCTTCCTTTTTTCTCCTCATCTCACATCATGCAGACATCTTCCCTTAATATATTCTGGTGCTTTCTGGTCTCAGATGAAGAGACGGTCCTTCTCACCAAATCCAACCTTTCTACGTGCAACACTCTATCTCATCTTCCCCAGGATGTTGCCCTTACTATTATTTTATTCTCTTGTCTTCAATCTCTTCTCACCTATTTATTGGCTTCTTTCCTCTGCCTAGAAACAGTTCATATCATCCCCATCCTTAAAGAAAAAAACAAAAACAAAACAAAACAAAACTTAAAAAAACTCTCCTGTGATCTGACAATCCTGCCAGTTGTCATCCTATATTGTTCCTTCCCTTCGCAGCTAAACTTCATGAGAAAGCTGACATCTTGACTTATTGTCTTCTCACTTGCTTTCTAAACCCTCTGAAATCTGGCTTCCCAGCTTATTATTCAACAGAACTGCTTCTCCAAAGTTACCACTGTTCTCTTGAATGTCAAATTTAATGGTCTTTTCTCAACTCTCATCCTTCTTGACCACCCTGCAGCTTTTGACTGCAGGAAATCTTTATGCAGATGATTCCTATATTTGTATGCTCAGTCCTAGTCTTTCTAGAACTCCAGTCTTGCATTACTGGCAAACTAATTTGGACCTCTGATGTGTCATCTTAGCTCATCAGTTCAGACTCTAAACCTTACTGCCTCCTTCTCCTCCTCCTCACCAGTGTTTGAATATCTGGCCACTGGACCCAGATGGCTCTGGAGGAGAAAGTGAGGCTGGTGACCTTGCACAGCCCTCCCTCACTCAAATCAAAGTCAACTGCAAGTCATCACTCCCTGACATCACAGTCCTCTTCAAAAAATGGACAAACACAACAACAACCTCTGCTCTAAGTTTTCATAACACTTCACTCTCCTGGTTTTCCTCGTATTTATCTGGCCACTCCAGTCTCTTTTGTGGGTCCTTTATCTGTCATGCCCACTCTCTGTGAATGGCCTACAACACGTTCTGCTGAGTTCCTTCTCTTTCTGCTCTCATTGTCTCACTTGATGATCTCATCAGCTTCTACTGGTACAATGATCATCTCCATGCAGAGGATTTTCATATCTATATATCCAGTCTTAGTTTCTCTTCTGAGCTCTCATCCTGAATCTACCTAATTTGGATCTCTAAACATGATCTCAGCTCACCTGCTCAGATTCCCCACTTTGCCAGTGTGATCTAGTTCATTCTAGCACCTTGGAGTGTGATCTCAGATTCATCTTCAGGACCCAGAGTAACTCTCCCCCCCCCCCCCCACTTCTCATGAATTGGCTTCTTGGCTGTGATCTCTGGCCATTCCGCTCTCGGCTCAGCTCCAAGTCCACTGACTCCAAGTCCAGCATTCTACCCACTGTGCCACTTGGCTGCCATGAATTCCATTGCCTCTAAAATTGTGAGGTTGGATAGATCTCACTGTTTAAAAACAGGTTTTTTGGGGGAGGTATCTTGATATATATATATATGTATATATTTGTGTATATATACGTGTATGTATCTGCGTGTGTGTGTGTTTAAATGAACATGGGCAAGATTTAACGAGACTTTCCCAAACTCAGTGGTCTTACTTAAATTCTACATGAAAACTCACACTGGTATTGCCCACATGTGTCAAGGTTATTCCTTTTCTGATGTATCAACAAGTCAATGAGCATGTATTAAGCAAGCACCTACTATGTGTCAGGCACTGTTGGTTGCACAAGTACTTAGAAATTTCTCATGAAAAATCTCTGGAAAATTTAATAAAAAGGAAATGGAAAGGCAAAGTTAAGCATGTAACATTTCCACTGTGCCTTTAGCCTGTTTTTTCTTCAAGTCTATTACTATTTTTTCTAAGTCTCTTAGAGGCTTATTTCAGGGCTTATTTCATCCTTCTTTCCTCCCTCATTTCTTCCTTCCTTCCTTCCTTCCTTCCTTCCTTCCTTCCTTCCTTCCTTCCTTCCTTCCTTCCTTCCTTCCTTCCTTCTTTCCTTCCTGTCTCATTCTCTCTTACTTCTAATTTTAAGACTTAGATTTTCTTTTCCTTCTTAGCCATTTATTATTTCTAGACATCTTATTCTTGTTCTCATGTTTCCCCATTCTGGCGTAACTGAGCAGATGTTGCTTTTTAAGGGTTCATCTCCTTTCTTAACCTTTTGTCTCACTGTCCCAAGAGGTCATTGAGGGACAGAAAACTTTTTTCCTTCTATTTTTAAAACCTGGAAACAGGGAAGTTCCCATCCATCTCTCCTGGAAGTGTTCCATGTGAGTTAGATTCTGACTACTCGAGAGGGCATTTGGGCATTTGCTTGGCAGTCTGAAATTTTTTACTCTACCCTAAATATGTGTGTAACAGAGAGAATGATGCAAAAAGGAAAGTTCAGGGGGAAGGAGTATATATGTACGTGTGTGTGCATGCGTGTGTGTGAGCACAAGCATAAGAGAGAGACAGACAGTCAGAGAGAGAGAGACAAAGGCATAAACAGAGAGAGAGCACGGACCATTACTATATCATTCATTGGGTGTTTTCTAATCCTGAAAATTTGCCTGGCATCTCATGCACACATCATTCTACCCTGGTGAGATTCCAAGTTGGAGAATGTGCCTGAGTCATTACCTGGGTGTATCATTTACTTATCCAATTTAAAAACTAGACTCAATGTATGAGTCAGTTCAGAGCCAGAGTGACTAGCCATCTCATCAGAGTGGGAGTAGCCTGAGTTTTTAATATTTAAAGTTGCTTTTGCGTTTTCTTCCTATATCAGTTGATCTCAGAGATCCCATCTAGCTCTCAATCTATGTTTTGATGATCCCTGAATTTCTTCTGGAGCAGTGAGCCTCCTTTCCCCACGATGACCATATTCCACACAAAGGGACCCAAATTCTAAGACTCGTCCATAATGTGCCAATTAATTCTCACCCTATATGGTTCAAAAATTGAGAAAGAACCATTTGGATAAGTCCCGTAATCTGCCTTCTTCATGAGGCTAATTTCAAGTGTGTAAGAAACTAAGTGAAGCCAGATACAGTTCAGTGTTTTCAAGCTGGTGTAAGGCCAGCACAAGTGCCTTGAGACTCTTGGAGTGAAATGTTCAGTGGAGGGGCCTTTGAAAATCAAAACCAGAAAGGCTCCCCTTTCTTTTTCATTCCCTCTCTTAGCCTCCACCTCCCCATCCCCCACTATTTAGAAAGTCAGTCTGGACTAACTTCAGAAATGGATTTCCCCATAGACTATGGCTTTCTGGTCTGGTTTACTATTACCCCAGCTGTTCACAGACAGGATACTGTGGTATGGACATGAGAAAAAGGCTGAGAGCTGGCACCTCTCACTGCCATGTGGAGAAGGTAACAAGCAGAATCATGTTAGAGCATTTTAAAAATGTGTTAACCATGTTCTAGGGCTTGTGCTAAATGTTGAAGGTATAAATGCAAGCAAGAAACACATTTCCTGCCATCAAAAAGCTTATATTCTGATAGGGGGGAAGACAATAAAAGACAACATGGGAGAACTAGAAGCAGAGTATGGTTGGGAGCTGTTAGCTTAGAAGAGACATGGAGTCCTTGCCCTATCTGGGCAGACACTCACCCATCACAGTGGTCCTGGGAGCAGGCTCCAAAGTTTAAGGGCTGGGAGGAAAGTGATGATGGCCTGATGCAGGAAGAATGGTTTGGAACTTAGAATAGTTGGTATCACTGGGCATTGCCAATATGGGTTGGAAAGATTAATAAATTCAAGGCAGCCAAAAAAAGCCCACCCCAAAAGTTGAGTCATGGATTAATACTCTGGGGCAAAATCCTTAGGGTTAAATTTTTGCTGAAGTCAAATGATTAACTTTTTTACTCAATTATGTGTTTATCTTCTGCATTGTTTTATTGTAATTTTTGTTAGTACTTGTCTAAAACACACACATATTTGTAGTAGATGAACTGTTTATCCAGTTGTATTTAAGTCTGGGGAACATGTGTTTTTCATGCACTTTGTTTTTCTAGTGTGGATGGTTAAAATGACCTCTTATATTTCTATGATGTTCCCTGAGATGGTTTTGTATAGTCCTCAGGCTCAAAAAAAAAATCAACACAATGTCATTTATCAGCAGGAATATTTGGAAAACCTTTCTGTCAAGGAGGAATCTTTTTTTCATCACAGCACTGGGGAACAGCTTAGGTGAACACGTTTCCCTGTTTTATCTCTGATTTAAAGTTAATACTTAACATGATGAAGGAAGTTACTTCTATTACATACTCATATTATTTTACTGGACATGCAAGTAACGTTTTGTCTAAAGGAAACCTTCAAGGCTGGGATAGATTTTCTTTTATTAAGTTAAGTGCTTTAAAAAGAAAAATAGACATTGTGGGATCTTACATTCTCTATACCTTTCACTCAGTTGTGTGAAGTTGTGTCAAGGGGTGACTGGTTGTAGGCAGTTATCTGCAAAATTCTCCCTCTTCTGGAGCTGAAAGACTCTTGGAGACCCCCTCATTTTATGGATGATGAATCTGAGAGAGGTTGTGACTTGCCTTAGGTCACACATATCAGAGTGGAAATTGAACCCAGGTCTTCTGACTCCCAAAACTGTGCTCTGATGTGTGTACATAGAACACCCTTAGGAAGACTTGGAAATATAAAAGGAAACCCATGAGTAAGGAGTTTCTGATGCCTTTTCAGTTGACTATTTTTCCTCTTACAGAAAAACATCATTCATTATTTTCATCTTTTCTTTCAGAATCTTCCAAGAGGCAGGAAAGCAGAGTAAATGGAGAGCCTGCCTTGGAATCAGGTCCTGCCTTCAAGAAATATTGGCTATGTAATTTCCCAAGCAACTACTATAAATAGTAGTACAGGTACAGATTTTCTTTGGTAAAGAAAGCTCACTCATTGGGAGTCCTTCTTCCCCATGAAGATCCAGCCTACATTTCTTTTTAGAATCTTTCACTTGTAGATATCTTGAAAACATATCCTTTTACTTCAAAATCATTACTTCCAACACAATTTTTCTTTTGTATATTTCTGGTCAGGTCTCCAAATACTATAATTCCCAGTTTCAAATGGCAGTATCTGAAAATTCTTTGCCACTTTCTTACATAGTATATATAAAAATGGTAGATTCCAGATGTGATGGACTTACAAAACCCAATGCCAATGAAAGTAGATGATAAAAATGCCAAATCTGTTCCATTTTGCAGTTTTGAAGTTTTTGTTTGTTTGTTAAAACTATAATTCTTTTCAGAATGATTTGTATCTTCTATTAAGCCTCCTAAAGACTCATGTTTCCCTTCAATGTTTTTTACTGTTTTGCAAGATGGTACTATCTGTAATCATTCACTGTCTACTTCCTCTTCTACAATGTTTTGCCATGAGCTCCAACTCTAAACTACTGGTGCTTTGAAAGACTCCCACATGTCTTCAGAGATCAAGGAGAATAGGTGTTTTCCGGGCTGTGAAAGGCTTCCTTGTTGTAGTTCTTTTTTGCATTAGTCAGACATCTGTAAACACTGGTGCTAAATCCTATACTTTGGTCCATTTCACATTTTCCCAGAGTTTACAGCTTGGATTGGGGAGGCCACAACTGTACATGGTATTTTCTTCTCATCTTTACTCTTTCTTCCAATCTGGAAGATTTTGACAGTTTGACCTTTGCTCTAACCACTAGATGATGTAACTTCACATAGACAGATGATTTTGAAATGACTGCCACATCTGTAATTAGTCACTTCCTGTTAATGAAGATGAATATAGTTTTTTTTATAATGATATTTGCTGCTTACCAAATCCAGAACCTTCCTACCCTCTCCTTGTATTAATAATGTATAGTACTAGGTTTCTGCAATAGTGTATATGGTTTTTTTTTGTCACTGAAACATATATTCCAACTTAGCTCTTGCTATACTTCCTCAAAGCATCACATTAAAGTGACTGAGTATCAAGGTTATATGTTGATTTAGACTGGAAGATCTTTTTAAGTTCTTCAGAGATTTTCTTTGATTGTTCATCCTTTGCAATGCTGTTGATGCATAAAATGCCACTGCTTTCACAATTGCCTGCCCATGAATACTTCTCATGAGCACCATAAAGCATAAAGACAAATGGCTTTAATTAATGACAACGTATTTCTTATCGTTTTGAGATGTCCAGTGAGATCACTTTTAATATTAAAGACTTTCATATTCTCTCTAAGGAGAACTTGTGAATTGCCCTTCTATTTACAGTGATTGCAGTTTTTTTATGCCTCATGTGTTTTGTTTGTAGCTAGGATATTACTGCCTATGTACTGCATATTATTTTATTGGTCATTGGTCAAAGACCTCATGTATAGAGTGCCAATAGTTGAAATAGTATATAGAGATTTTTAGCCCCTCTGCCTCATTTATCCCCTCTCTACTGAACAGACTCTCTTCTGAAGCAATTACACATAGCGTCCACTATTTCTCTCTGCAGAAACAAAATCTAGCCACATGGGATGAAGGACTATTTCTTATTTTTGTCCTTTTTTGTTTGTTTCCACAGCCAAAGAAACTCATCCCCTAGTGGCTAACCTTCTGAAAACCAGTCTTTCTATTTTTAGTCAGGCAGGTCTTCAGAAAACTGGCAGAGTCTTTCACCATCCCTGTCCTTAACACTTTTGCAGCTTGATAGGACATATTAGATTTTGTGCTGTACTGACTGATATAGCCTTAGAGTCCCCAGAATCACTTCTATGTCATTGGATAACAGGTCTAAGGGGCAGCATGGTGTAATACCTAGGACACTGGAGAGAGAATTATAGAATGGGTTCAAATCTCATTATAGTCATTTTCTACTTCTGTGACTTTATGTTAATTGCTAACCCATTTTGGACCTTGGTCTCTTCATCTATAAAATGAGGACATTGGACATGATGATCTGTAAGGGTCCTTTTAAGTTCTAAATCCTGGGAACCATTAGATGGAAATAGTAGACTTTAAAAAGACAAAGCAGTAAAAAGGCATTTTTAAAAAATCACATAAATATGCAAAATAGGAAAATTCAGAGGCATTTCTTTTCCCTTTTGAGATTATGACTGTCTCACAAATTAGTAAAATTGGGTATCTTCTAGTCAAGAGACTTTTTTAGAAATGATTTTAGAATTACAGCCATCCCTTCTTCATTGTGACTGGATTTGATATATCACAGGTTGGCATAAGAAATTAAATGGGAATTTTTGGGGAGTTTTGTGGAGTCAAAGATGATATGTGAAGACCAGCAGAAGACTCAGAGACCATAACTAAATACTTAACCCAAAATTTACAATAAGGTTCTGTAAATACCCTCTAGAAAGAAAAGAAAAAAATCTGATTTCTTCTCTGGTATGAAGAGAGGGCCAAAAAATTTTCCATGGATATTCCAGATTGTGAGGACACTGTGTCCCTAAATAATCACCTCGATATGAAAGAGATAACTGTAAAAAACAACTAGGTGGTATGGTGGGTAGAGTGCTATCCTGGACCTCCACCACACCAGAGGCAGGAAGACCTGAGTTCAAATTCTGCCTCAGACACTAACCATGTGACCCTGGGCAACTCAGCCTCTGTCTGTCTCCAGTTTTCTCATCTGTAGAATGGGGATAATAATAGCACCCTTCTCCTAGGCTATAGGGAGAATCATATAAGATATTTGTAAAGTACTTTGCAAACTTGAAAGTCTTATATAAATGTGAGTTGTTATTATTGTTTTTCAATGATACACAGATATTGTTTATGTGTATTTATTACTATATAAACAATCACCACCAAATATCGATTTTGAAATGCAAACGATAGGATAGAGTTTTCCCCCACGTCAGGAGTAACTCTTTCTGTATTTTGGCAAATGAGAACAGGGTTAGATTCCCCCTGGTAACTTGCTTCTCCGATAGGGATGATCAGTCCTTTAAGAAGCAGACCAAAGCGACAGACAACAGTGAGTGAATCTATTAAGATGGATGAAAACATTTATACAACAGACACACCTAAGTTTTGCTACTGAAAAGAAATATAATGAAAAAAATGACTGAATCTTTTTTCTCCCTGGGGTTGTTGAAATCTTGGATGGCCCAGGACATTCATTCTGATTCTTATTCTCTTGACAAGGGCAGAGGGAAGCAAAAGTCATGGTTTAGAATGGGAGGCAGAATGGAGTAATGTAAACAAAGGTGTATAAAAGACAGAGAACTTGAGTTCGAATGCTTGTCCTCCTAACCCCTGACTCTTAGATCACTGGCTTCCTTAAAGACCCCTTCAAATGCCACCCACTACAGGAGGCCTTTCTCAGTCCTTCCAACAAATAACTCTTCCATGTTATCTTGTATATAGTCTATATATGACATTATCTCTCCCATTACAATGTGAGTCCCCCAAGGGCAAGAGCTGTCTTTATTTTTCTTTGTATGATTGGCACTTAGCACAGAACCTGGTATATTGTAAGTGTTTAATAAATGATTATTGCCTACTTATGAAGTCAATAAACATTCCTTAAGCACCAATTATGTGCCAGGATTTAGGGTAAACTCTTGGGATACAAAGAAATGCAAAACAAACAAACAACAAACAGATCAAAAACCCAGTCCTAGCTCTCCAGGAGTTCAGTCTAATGGAGGAACTCCCATGGGCCATAACCTTTATGGGCCTTTCTCACAAAGGACAGGTCTGAACCTAGAAGATGCTTCCCCGTTCTAAATCTATAAACCTGTGTTCTCTTGGCTCCATTTTCTCACCTGGCTGACTCCGGCACCTTGTTCTACCCCACAGTGCTTGATCAAAGGGTGAAGCTTGGGTATCTCAGCTCCTTTGAGATATGCCTGAGGGCCCCCTCAGAAAGCACCATGAGAACAAAGCATGCTTCAATACTCAATTTAAAAAATCACATGAGTGAGTCTTGGGAGGAAAACTCCCCTGCCCTGAATGTCCTAAAAGAGCTGGGAAAAGCTCGCAGCTCTGCCCCTCACTGAAGAGCTAACAATGCCTGCAAACTACCAATTTTGTCTTCTAAGTCTTTCTTAGGCTACAGAGAATCCCAAAATGCCAAGAAAATATTCAAACACCTTTTCACGATACCAGAGTATATATTGTAACCTACTTTGGTCATTTGTGGGGCCAAACAAAGAGGCTTACACGTGAGTTAAAACAAAATGGAACAAACAGCAAAAATACCCAACAAAAATGCATTGTAGCAAACCTCAAGTCAATGCTGAAACAAGGGTAGCAGGGGAAATCTTTGGAAGGAAAAAAAGGGTGGGTTTCCAGGCAGCTGAACCTCTCCTTCAAGGTCACAAAACCTGGGCCCAAAGGTTCTAGCATCACTTCTAAGGGAAGGGGAACCAGGCTGGCTGAAGTAGGACTCTATTCTGATGCCTCAATTCTGACTTGGAACCTGGCATCATGGGAACTACCAGATGGTCTCAGCCAATCATGTAATGATAGGATCAATGAGAGTTCTCCAAATCCAGAACCAAATCACAGAGTCAAAGGGCTAAGAGGGATACTGGATGTCTTATGTGACAGTGGAAAGATTGTGGGACTTTGGAATCACAAGACCTGGCTTCAAATCCTTTCACTGCTTGAGTATTCTTGGGTAAGTAACTCTCTGGACCTTAGTTTCCTCATTTGTAAAAAAAAAGCTTTTAGACTGGAAGGTCCTTTCCAGATCTAAATCTATGATTTCCCCATTCTCCTATTTTAATTTCTCTGGCAGAATCAGTAAGACCTTAGTTCAAAATCTGCCTCAGATACTTGCTAGCTGTGTGATCCTGGGCAAATTATTTAACTTTTCTCAGCCTCAATTTTCTCATCTGTAAGATGTGGGAAGGGGAGGGAAGAAAGGAAAATGAATAAGTATATAGTTAAGTCACCTTCAGGGGCTTGGTTTTATTTATCTGGAAGTAATTATATCTCAAAATAAACTCATCTTCCCCTCAAATCTACTCCTCTTCCCAACTTCTCTATTTCTCTTGATGCCACCATCACATTCCCAGTCACCAAGGCTTATACCTTATCTTTGGTTCTTCCAGCTCCCTAACCCAACACCTTTAATCGTTTGCCAAACTCTGCTGAGTTTCTACAATATTGCTTACATCCATCCTCTTCTCTCAACTCACACTGCCGCCATGTCCTGAGTTCAAATTCTTATCACCTCTTGCCTGGATTGTTATAACAGCCCCTTAGGCTCTCTCTTTCCAATCTCTTCATTCCCCAGTCTGTCCTTCACCAGAAACCAAAACAGAATTACTAAGGTACAGCCTATGAAAGCCCCCTACCAAAAAAACCCCAAAACAACAGTCAGTGGCTCCCTATTATTTTTGGATAAAATTCAAATTCTTTAGCCTTACCTTGAAGGTCCTTCACAATCTGACTCCAACCCACCTTTCTAGGCTCATTTCAAGCTACTTCATTTCATACCTTTTATGATTTAGCCAAACTACACTAGAAGTTGTTTTTCCATCCCCAGCCCTTCCTTTTCTTGAATTTGGCTTCTGTTCTTTGGTGTAGGTTATCCCACTGCTTCAATGTGTGTTTTCCTCATTTCTGTTTTCAGAAATCCTTCCTTTTCTTCAAGGCTCTTCTTAGTTGCCACCTTTCCACAGAATCATATAATTGGAGAATTGGAAGGACCTTCCAAGAAGGAGGAACCAACTCCTCTCAAGGCAGCCCACTTCACTTTTGGACAGCTCTAATTGCTGGAAAGTTTTCTCTGACATCATGGACTCCACCCATTTCTCCTTTTTCTGCTCTCTGGGGGCATCCTGTGTAATCTGAAAATTTGATGAATGTGGCATCTATTGTCCAAATTATTGATAAAATGTTAAGCAGCACAGAGCCAAATGCTCTGGGTCCTCCACTGGAGATGTCCTATCATGCTAACATCAATTCATTAACAATTACCCTGGGCTAAAACCATAGAAAGGGAAAGTGACAAATGTTGGAAGGGATGTGGAAAAATTGGGACCTTAATTCATTGTTGGTGGATCTGTGAATGATCCAACCATTTTGGAGAATGATTTGGAATTATTCCCAAAGAGTTATTAAACTGCCTATATGCTTTGACCCAGCAAAACCCTATTGGAATTGTTTCTCAAGATGATTAATATAAAAAAGAAAGAACCTATATGTTCTAAAATAGTTATAGCAGCTCTCTCTGTTGTGGCAAAGAACTGAAAATTGCTGGGATGCCTGTCAATTGGGGAAAGGCTAAACAAGTTATGGTACATGTTTGTGATGGAATATTATTCTGCTATAAGAAATGATGAGCTTGATGATTTTAGAAAAGCACAGAGAGACCTGCATGAAATAATGAAAAGTGAAATGAGCAAAACCAAGAAAACGTTGAATACAGCAACAGCAGTATTGTTTTAAGAACAACTTTGAGCAACCAATTCAAATCATTCTGACTATTATAAATACCCCCAAACTGCAAAGATCCAATGATGGAAGATGCTGTTTGCATCCAGAGAAAGATTACATACATGTACACACATACACAAATATATGTATACATGTATATGTATTTATACACATATGTATATATATGTGTGTGTGTGCTTAATGATAGTCATCTCTAGGTTAGGGGTGGGAGGGGAAAAAAGAAAACTATATAATAACTTTGTTGTATATTGAAAAGGGATAGCAAGTTGTATATAAAGGACCTGCAGTTTCAGGTACAATCCTCTTTTTCTATTCCATTTTGTTATGGAAATGCTTTTTTATTTCCTAAATTCAGAATAAAAAATGTTTAAAAAAATATCCTGAATATGACCAGTTATTTCATTTTATATTAAATTCAAATGAATACAGTTCATCTAATTGTATTCCTATTTAATCCATATCTCTCTTTCTCTATAAGAATAATATCATATATTTGATCAAAAGCTTTGCTAAAATCTACACAGACTATGTCCACAGTCCTCTCCTCATATATTATTTTAATAATCCTCTCAACAAAGGATGTGATGTTAGTCTAGCATGACTTGTTCTTGATGAAGCAATATTACCTCTTGTAATCATTATTTCTGGATTTTTGCCAATCATTTCATTAATTATTCATTCCAGAACTTTCCCAAAAATTAAAGTCAAACTCATCAACCTACAGATTACAGCCTCTATTTTGTTTCTTTATTTAAATTGAAATTGAAAACAAGATTTACCCATCTCTAATCTTGTGGTACATCTCTCATTTTTGATGATCTTTCAACCATCACTTGATGGTACTTCAATAACCAAATCTGTTCTCTCAGCAAATATTGATGTGATCTCTTCCTCTGATTCCTTAGCTAAAAGCAATCTTTGCTTCCTCAAATATTCTTTCAGCACTTTTCTGGGGCCCTCCTTGGTCTCTATACTTGCACCATACTAATCTGTGTTCATGTTATATTATCCCGCTAGATTATGAGCAATTTGATGGCAGAAACTTGGCATCTCAGAACCCAGCACTTGGCCTCCCTAGCAAGTCTTATTAGCATAGAGACTTGATAAGTTTGCTGAAATGAATTTTATTGAAGGCCTTCACTGCAGTTCTACTGTAATGCCCCATGATGGCATGAAAATAACTTCATGTCTTCCAAGGCTCAGCCAACACAGTGTTAAGTATGAGCAAATTCTCCCAAGTTGGAAAGGTTTTAGGCATGGGACCAATGGGAGCCTGTATATCTGTCATCATTTGAATGTGGAGAAGCATTCATCACTAGGTGAAGACTTCTTGGTCATGGCAATTCATGAAAAAAGGAGGTGATAATGGGACATGAACTTAGAGCTAGATAAGAATACTGAGTTCCTAGAAAGGTGGAATGACCTGCCCAAGATAACATAAATGGCAAATGCCCAGTTTGGTGGCAATCTCTACTGGTGGAGAGCACCTACACTAATAAAATCAAGGATCTTTTCTTCAAAAAGTAAAGGAAATAAAAGTCAAATGTTGTGAACATGCTGTGAAGTCATAATCTAAGAAGAGCCATTGGGATGATGTGCCCTATCATTGGTTTATAGCATCTAACTTGGAATATTCACATTTGCTAAATGAGTAAATATAGTCATGCAAGCTCCTTGAATGCAAACACTATTTTTTTTTTTGAAGCCTCAGCACCTAGCACATAAAGTTACTCTTGGTTGAGTTGAATTAGTACTAGCTGGTATTCCCATAACACTTAATGGTTTACAAAGCCCTTTAGAATCCAATCCAGCATCTACCATTACCAACAAGGACAGTGGAGCTGCCATGTTTGGCTCTACAGTCTCAGATGTGCTTCCGGAGTCGATAAAAATGGCATGGAAGAAAATAAAGGCATTGGAAACTGCTGGATTAGACCATGTATGCATGGAGGGAGTCCTTGCTGAAGGAAATATAAATTGGAGGACAATGAAGGACAGATGATAGTAAAAATAATGACAGCTGGCTCTTAACATACGTTATCTCAATGGATCCTCACAGCAATCCAGGTAGGCAGCTACTATTATTATCCCCTTTTTACAAATGAAGAAACTGAGGCAGAGTTTTAGTAAAAGCCATTTGCCCTAGGTAACACAATTGGTTAGTGACTGGGGCCATATCTGAACTTTGATCTTCTCACTCCAGGTCCTGTGTCCTATCCACTATGCCACCACCTGCCTATGACGTTCAAGGTATATGAAAGAAAGGAAAAGAGAAAGCAATCTTGTACTTTGTAGTTCCCAAGGAAAAGTCACTGGGAGAGTATCAGTTAAGTACTGGCTATTATGCCTACTTTGCTATCTGTAGACAGTTTTTATGAGAATAAGCTACATAAGCATTCAAGGTATCTCTGGTGATGGTGTCAGGAAGGAACAGGCTTTTACAAAGACTACATCCTGACAATTACATAATTGTAAAAAGGTATAGAAAATGCTGTACTGGTTGTTTATTGACACTAAAAGACACATTTGATTGGGTAGAAGAAAATGCCACCTTAAAGCCCACAAATCGTCCCCTATCTGTCAAATTATACAAAGTTCTTTGAAAGAAGCAGCAGGGTGATAACTTTGTTCAATCACCCTCGCTTTATTACTATCAAATGTCGAAGAAACTAGGAAGACAGACTCTTGCCAAAGGCATTTACCATTGTAATGGTGGAAGCCAGAAAATCATAGGTCTTAGATTTAGAGGTGGAAGTCAGCAGAGAGGCCCAATACAATGTCCAAATTAAAGATGGATTCCCAAGATAGCAAGGTCCTTCCGTTTGCCAGTGATACAGTGCTAATTTTGTCAAGCTTTTCATCAATTCATGAAGTACCTAATCACTTAAAAGAGTTTGGCTTAATTATCCAAATGGGACAAACCAAGTGGATGAAAAGTGCCTGTTGTTAGGACTAGGAAAGGCAGCTGGATGAACAACCTAAAGAACTCATCCCTCAATGTGTATATCTGGGGCAGATGCTAAGAAAGGAAGAAAAGAGTTGGCAAAATGCTTTTAGGGACATTGAGTTTTTCCCTGAGAAAAAATTTCATCTTTTGAACACTAGTATTCCTCGGATGATGTTGCATGACCTTGAGTCAAGTTGAGTCAAGAAGCATTTATTAATGTTCCAGGCACTGCATTTAAGTGCTGGGTTTATGGAATACTCTAGTTTCTGATAAACTGAGGGCAATGGACATATCCAAACCCAAGTCTCCTGGCTTTGCAGCACACCTCCCAGCCACACCTCCGTAAAGCCATGTGCTGTGTCACTTAGTGGTGACTAACTGACTGATCATATAACATGAGAACAGCCCTGGTGGACATGCCTGTCAGGATATGATGGAAACAATGGTATTCAGGGGAGGGAGGGAACGGAAAAGCATCTTATAGCACCTACTTTTTGTCAGGCACTGTGAAACAAATATCATCTCATTTGATCCTCACTACAACCCTGGGAGGTAGGTGCATTTATTATCCCCATTTTACAGTTGAGGGAATGGAGGCAAACAGAAGTCAGGTGATTTATTCAGGCTCATGCAGCTAGTATGACATCTGAGGCTGGATTTGAACTCGGATTTTTCTGACTTTAGGCTAGTGATCTACTCACTGCTCCACCTAGCTACCAGGAGGGAGTGGGTAATGAAGGGGCCACAAGTCTACTCTAAAAGACAGTTTCCATTGACTCCCTTTAAAGGATCTTGGATGGAGAGCTTGAGGCCACCTAGGTCAACCCCCTCCTTTTACAAATATGGAAACTGTGTCCCAGAAAGAACTCATTAGCCCAAGTTCACACAAGTGAGTAAGTTACAAAGGCAGGATTTGAATCCATCCGGGTCCTTTGACTCAAAATCCAATGAGTTTTCCATAGAACCATGATGTTTTTCTTTTATAAGAAAAACAATAGCTGATACTTAAATCATACTTAAATAACACATAAATATAGACATACAAAATACCTAAAAATAAATAAAACAAAGTCAGTTTTAGATTTGGTGAGGAGGACTATGGGCCCGAGGCTCAGTTTCTTCATTTTGTAAAATAGAATAGCAATACCTGCACTGTTTACCTCACAGGGTCATTGAGGGGAAAGCACTTTGTAATCTTACAATACTAAATAAATGTGTTCTTATTCATATTATCATTATTCCTATGATCATTATCTAATTTACCTTCTTTATTTTGTCAATGGGGAAAATGAACTGAAGAAAAGTTAAGTGACTTGACCAAGGTCATACAGCTAAAATTAATGGATAGAGTTTGGGATAGTTACCAGCTGTGATGGAAGAACATATATTAGAGCGGCTTAGTGGATAGAGCCCTGAACTTGGAATTGGGAGAGACCTAGGTTCAAATCCTGCTTCAGAGGCTTGCTAGCTATGTGATCATGGGCAAATCAATGCTTCTTTGGGTCTCAGTTTCCTTACCTATAAAATAGGGAAAATAACGCTATCTCATTGGGATGATACTCCTATCATAAGAATAATAATACCTCACTGGGATGTTTTCCAGATCAGATGAGATCACAAATGTTCAAGGCTTTGTAAACCTTAAGGTTTACTATTAGCTTTAACTATTTGCTATGACTAATTGGCAATGGCCACCAATAAACAACGTTTATTAAACACCTACTATGTTCCAGGGACTGAGTCAGCTTGTGGGGAAAGATGCATCTTACTCTCTGATCGGAAGAAATTAGTCCTTTCTTAAAGCCAAAAACACACGACAAGCTCCTTCCTCCCCATAAAGCCTACATGATTAAGGAAATTTGTCCTCAGTCTTTAACAGAGAAGGAAGAATGTGGCAAGAGTCACGCAGCTTGAGAAGCTGGCTTCCTGCTGCATAAACAGACAGCAGGCTAACAATGTAATGAGGACACAGTGACCAATTCTGCAGCACCCCTCCACAAAGACAGTCACTGTGCTGAACAGCGAGGCTCATGTAAGACCCGCAGAGCCTGCTGTGACAGGAGCAGAAGGCCGCTGATTAGAACGCCTGTCTCATTCGGGCCCTCAGTCCTTGCCACCCTCAATCCCTCCTTTATTTTATCTGAACAGACATAAGGAGAGAATGTTTAAGTTGGGGAAAGAATTTTGGGACCATCTAGTCCAAGTTTCTCATTTTAGAAATGAGGAGACTTGGGCCTCAAGAAATAGAACAACCCATTCTAGGTCATCTGGCTATTTAACAGAAGAGCTCAACTTTAATGGAATCTGCAAAAGACAATATGTCTCTGGTGTGGGGAGATTAAAAGTAGTTCTCTCTACTGAAAAGCCTTGTGGTCTCTGTGTTACTCTGCTAAGTGTTGATACCCAAGGTCACACAAAAAGAACTAGTCAGAGAAGAAGGGTATTGTATTTAGAGACAGAGGACTTGGGTTTGATCTGACACTGAGAGCGATAGTATTAGAACCGAAAGAGACCTTGGAGACCATCTGAACCAACCCCATCATTTTACAGATGACAAAACTGAGAACAGAGAAGTGATTTGCCTAAAGTCACGTAGGTTGTAAGTAGGAAAGACAGGATTTGAATCCAGGTCTCTTGCCTCCCAATCCAAAATACTTCCACTGAATCTGTGTGCCTTTGAACTACCTCTATGACCTTTGTTTGGTAAGTCATTTCAGTTCTCCAGAGCTCAGTTTCCTTCTTTATAAAATGAGACATTGAATATGATGATCTCTAGTTACTTCCATTTTCAAATCCGTTTTTTAAGGCTAGAAAGCTTTTGGTCATAGGGTCAAGTGAAGTTTCTTTCATTTTAAAAAGGCTGTAATAGAGTTCATTATGTAGTCCTGAGAGTTTTGAATTTTCCTTATTTATCCTATCTAACTTCAGCCCAGTTCATCTTTTTAGAGCTTTCTGTGACCTAGAGGAATTTCCCTTGGGTTGTGGTCCATGAGACTGCAAGCTGGAGTTTTTCCTTTTATTTATTCCTAATTGGCTACTTTCTTAATAACCTACTTTAAGGGACTGCACGCAGGACTGCTTCACCATCAAGAAAGGAACCTTTTCCTCTTCTAGCATTAGGCAATGGAGATGAGTTTCTCGAAGGGAAAAGCAAAATAAACAAATGTGTAAATATCTATGGTAGCTTGATTTGCAACAATAAATCAATCTTGTATTTTTGTAGGACGTTTCCCTCTGGAGCTCATAGAGTCACTCAATTAACCCCAGGAGGTAAGCATCAATGACGACCTCAGGTGTATTCTTCTCTTAGGGAAACCGAAGCCCAGGGCAAACAAATGATCTTCTTCCCAGGATTCCAAGGTGGAGACAGACCAGGGAATTGAATCCAGGATTCTCCATTCCCCTCCACCTTAAAAATCCTGGGTAATGAACTATGGGGGATGAGCCATTCCAGATGAAACAAAACAAGCTACCTTTTGGTCTTTCCAAAAGCATGCATGTGTGTGTATGTGTACACAAACACACACTTTATATATACATAATAATAAAATGGAACATAAATCATATAATATTAAATAAATAATATAAGAAATAAATAAAATTATATATATTTTGTAGCAGTAAAAGGAAGGAAACAAGGAAGGTACTGACCAAGTGGGGAATGGCTTGTAATGTAAGGAAATTAGTATCATGAAGCAAGAAATGACAAAAATAAGGATTCTGAGGTTGGACTAGATCACCTTTAAGGTCCATTCCAGTTCTAATTCTATGATCCTTTGAAATTGTAGGAACCGATTGTATGAACAGAATTGATTACTTATTACAATGCAAATGAACACTGAATAAGAAGCCAAACTGAATGACTTTAATGATCAAACTTGGTCTCAGAGAACAGTGATACAGAGATAGGATATCTCTATCCCTCTTGACAGAGGGCTGGAAGAGTCCTGGGATCAAAGGTTGTCTATATTGACAGATAGCAGTCAGTCAATAAGCATTTATTGTTGGTTAGTCCTTTCCAATCATGTCTGACTCTGTGCCCTCTTTTGGGGTTTTATTGGCAAAGATACTAGAGTGGTTTGCCATTTCCTTCGTCAGCTCATTTTACAGACAAGGAAACCGAGGCAAAAAGCATTGTGACTTTTCCAGGGTCACATGGTTACTAAGTGTCTGAGGTTGGATTTGAACTCAGGTGCTGGCACTCTATACTCTGTAATATCTATTTGCTCCAAGTATTTTTTTTTTGAGGGGGTAGCAACTGGGGTTAAGTGACTTGCCCAGGGTCACACAGAGGTAAATGTCCGAAGCTGGATTTGAATTCAGGTCCTCCTGACTCCAGGACTGGTGCTCTATTCACTGCACCATCTAGCTACCCTAAGCATTTTTTTGAAGTTCCCATTTTTTGTCTATATTGTTTATAATAATAATAATAATTTTTACCTAATCTCTTTTCCTTTGTTACGAGAGGATTAGAGCTAAGGTGAGGGTGAATGCAGAATATCAGATAATAACTGTGACGTAAAACAAAATGCACGACCAAGACTTATTTTTAAAATCCAACTGTAAATAAAACAGCCTGAGCTGAGCTCCCTAATCCTATGCCTCACTGTTCACAAACAGGCACAATTTCCTGTTTGCTTTTCGAGGCCACAGATAGATCTGCACAAAATTAGCTGTTGTTTGGGTTTTTGTGATCCATAAAGATAAATGAACTGTAATTGTACTAGCCATTCAGCACTGTGCTGTAGATACACTGTCTCATTCCACAGGGATTTATATACAGCATAGTTGTGTTCAGATAAGATGGTACATATAATAAGGAGTCAATTGTGTGGTATATAAGTACTCAAGCAGGCAAGAGAGGCCAAGGTGGGTTGGAGTGAATAAGGAAATTTTCTTGGAAAATATGGGACTTGAAGTTAGTTGAGATTAGGAACAACTTTTCCTGTTCAGAGGTCAATGGGAGGGATAGTATTACCTACCTACTAGCCACGGTAGGAGAGTTTCTTGTTCAGTAGGATACAGTGTCCAGAATAGGAAACAAAGACATACATTCTCCTGTGGACACAGATAGGGAGTCAAATCAAACAATTCAAGGCAGAAAGAAGCTTCAGAGAGTGGGACCTTTGGAAGCAAAGAAGTCAACCATGAACTGAAGAAAGAACTAGCCCTGGCAATCAAGAGAGAAGCCATGGAAAGGAGCAGACTCAGGGAGCTCCAGCTGATGGACCCACCCAGCAGAAATGCTGGAGGGGCAGCCTAAGTACTCTAGGAGAAGAGATGGGACACCGAGGAGTGAGTTCTCCTTGACCCCACGTTCTCACCACCATTGTACTCTACATTCTTGTTCCATTTCCCCACAAAAGCTGTGTGTCTCTGTGGGAGACAATACACCCCGGATTGATAGGAAGAGTATTAGTAGCTAATACTCTGACTACCACCTTAGTAGATGTCTTTGCTTTGAGATAAAAAAATAATAAAATAAAAGGTAAAACTTAAAAAGCAGGGATCCATGAAAAAGCAGAGAGAAGAAGAAAGGGACAGATTGTGTATTAGTAAAACATGTCAGTGATAAAGGGGAATATGATGATAAAGCACCAAGGATAAGTCAAAGAACTGGGGTTTAGTTTCCGGTTATACTAAGGACTTACTTGTTGCGTTTTGGGCTTTGATCTTACCTGTCTGAGCTTCAAGCTCTTAAGTAAGTTGAGACTAATAATAATTACCAAAAAAGGACCAATCTCTAAATGTACATTATATATAGATATATCATGTACGATATAGAATGCCAGCCCTAGAGTTGGGAGGACCTGAGTTCAAATCCAGCCTTAGACACTTCCTAGCTATGTGACCCTTGGCAAGTTACTTTACCCTGTTTGCCTCAGTTTCCTCATCTGTAAAACAAGCTGGAGAAGGAAACGGCAAACCACTCCAGAATCTTTGCCATGACCATGGGGTCATGAAGAGTTGGATGTCACTAATCAATATAACAATTATATCCATGATCTCATTTGATGCCCACAAACACCTTATAAAGTAGGAAATACATGCATTAGTATTTGTATTTTACAGATGAATAAACAGGCTCAGACTTGCCTAAGGTCTATCCAGATAGGTATCAGGTACGGTACTTGAATCCAGGTTAGATACACCCTGGGACACTAGGACTATTTTTTTTTAACATAGATCTTCTTTCTCCTAATCTACTCTCACAAAAATAGTTTTCTTTTCCATTTTAGATTTTAAAATAAGCACATGGGCAGATATTAAGTAAAGCCTGCAAAGAACTTTGGACTCTTTCCAGTGCTTTTTAAACTGTGGGTGGTGACCCCATATGGGGTTTAAGAAATGCTGAAGAGGTCAAGAGTAGGAAAAATTTTAGAAAGCCTGCATAGAGAACAGGAGGTAATTATTAGGGCCCATATGTAGATTGTCAGATACTCTAAGGATCTGAAGGGCTATCTCTTTGAATAGGCAGCTGGGCGGTACAGTGGATAGGGTGCCAGGCTTGGAGTCAGGAAGACTCAGCTTTGTAAGTTCAAAGCTGACTTCAGACATTTACTAATTGTGTGATCCTAGACAAGTCATTTAGTCCTGTTTGCCTCAGTCTCTTCACCTGTAAAATGAGCTGGAGAAGAAAATGGCAAACCACTCCAATATCTTTGCCAAGAAATCCCCAGATGGGATCATGAAATGTCAGATAAAACTCAACAACAACTCTTTGAATAGGGATGAAATTTTCTTTGCTTGACCCCTGGAACAAAGGGTAGAAGTTGCAAAGGGGCCACTTTGGGCTTGATGTGATTAAGACTCTCTAAGGAGAGATGTCCATAAGTGGAGTCACCTGGACTGGGAGGAGGTGAGTTTCTCTTCATCAAAGATCTTGAAGCACAGGCCAGAAGATCTGTTGTAAAGGAATTCACAGTCAGGTCACAGATGCCTCTGACAGTGCCTCTGAGGTTCCTTCCGACTCTGAGAGTCAATAATTTTGGATATTTTGAGACTCACTGCATTATTGATGAAGTGATACCAAATAAATCAACATTTACTAGGTGCCAAACATCATAGAGAGAGGCTCCTTCAGTGAAGGTCTTCTGTTCTCTTAAGAGAAAACAGGGGGCCAGGATTGGAGCCTGTCAAGAGTTGAGATTGATTTGGGGACCATGGTGCTGATTGAACCCTCTTGGGTTTGGGTTGGTGGTGGTGGGGAGATGCCTAGAAAATGGAGAATTCTTGTGTATGTGAGGGTCAGAATCATAGATCTGTGGTTCTGAATCCAAAATCAAGAGCTGGACTGAGAAGTGGTGGAACTGAGAGGTCTAGAGGTAAGAGTCAGGGTCAAAACCAGCAAGCGAACAAGTGAGAGATTCAGTGTCAGGCAAGTATCAAGATTTTGAACTAGACAAAGAATTATCTCAACTTGTCATAGTCTTTTGAGTAGTTTTGGTGCTTTTGGGTTTCCAGAGTTCTCCAAAAGAACTAATCCTCCCTGGAGGAATGAGGTCAACACTCCCCCAGCCTGGAGCATAGTGTAGCTGTGGGGATCCCAAATTTGATTTCTTCAGAAATTCCTTAATTGTATAGTTCCCTTTGCTCCTCCCTCATTATTCTCCATAGCAACCATTCAGACCACGTGGCACGGTAGGGACTATGGTTTGTCATGCGTTAGATGGTTATTATTGCCACTGCCGTTATTATTAATGATAATTCTTATACTATATCAACAATATTGATTATGTAAATAAAGAATAATTATATTATTTTAACTGTTATAATTCTTATTCACAAGAGTAATGGCTGACATTTATCTACTGCTCTGAAATTGGCGAAGCATTTAGATACCTGATCTCCTTTGAACTTTAAGTCTCTAATTCAATTTCTTCATCTGTTAAAGGGGGATAATAATATCTCCTGGGATTGTTGTGAGGCCAAAATGAGAATATTTGTACAGTGCTTTGCCAGCCTCAAAGTGCTACATAAATTCTAGCTCTTCTTATAGCCAGCATGAGTCAGAGATAGGATTTGAGCCCAGGTCTTCCTGACTTCAAGTACAATACTCTACCCCTAAGCCATGTTGCAATGAAATAGATGTAAAATTATTCATATGAATCTGGGAAAAGCTGGGCAATAGAAAAGAGATGTGTGTTCTAGTTGGCATGGCAGGGAATGAGACTGGCATCAACTCTGCCACAGGGCAGGATGTTGCTTTATTTTTTGACCTTGGTGAAAACACTTCACCCCTCTGTTTCCAATTTCCTATCTATAAAGAACAGCTAATGGTACCTGGCCCACAGGGGGTTAGAAGGATTAATTAGTTAATGTTCAACAAACACTTTGCATATAAAAAGACCTGTCTACTGTACATGCATTTTATTCCTTTCTCCTAAACTCAATCCTGAGACTGACTTGCAGGGGCAGTGGCTGCTCTCAATATGATGTGATAAGATCGGAACCACATTCTCATCTGTCAGAAGAAAAGGATTTGATATCATTAGTGGGAACATTTTTTTCCTTCTTGAAATGCTATCAACAGCCATTGTGAATCACCAAATAGGCTGCATCTCCCAGAATATCATCCATTCTCCCAGGTGACATTTGCGGTCTATTGTTATTGCAAGTTCCGGACCCCTAAAGGGCAGACACAGTGGCAGGGAAGGGAAGTGGGAAAGGTAAGAAGCCACTGAGGATCTCTGTGAAAGCCTAATGAAAGTGAGCCAGGCCAGGCGCAGGAGGATGTCAGAGGGAAGGCCTGCCTGCTGCAATTTGGGGCAAATGATGCCACCTTCTGGGCCTCTGTTTTCCTGCCTTGGAAATGGTGATGACAATGCTGTCTTCTTTCTACCTCCCACGCAGGAATGAGATGCAGACTGATGCAATCACCTATGTCTAGTGCTTTGAGCCCTTTGCCAAAGGGTGCTCTATTAGTTCATTATTTTCTCACTAAATGGTTGAGACAACATATATGAAATCTCTGCAACCCTTAAAGTGACACATGGAAAAAGAAATGGCAAACCGCTCCGGTATCTTAGACAAAAAACTCCAAATGGGCTCACAGGACCGAAACATGGCTGAACCAAAAAAGGACAACAACAAAGTGCTATACAAACACTAGCGAGCGATTATCCCTAATATTAATATCTTGTTACCCTCACTAAGCAGCCTAGTTAGGGATAGGACCTGAAAATTCTTTATACCAATGAAGCTTTGGCACTTTCTATTCCACTTAGTCATAAAGAATTGTCCTGAGCTGAGGTGCCAAACCACAGTATGGCTCACACCAGTTTAAATTTTATGGAGAAATATTTAACTGAATGAATGAATGAATAAAGTAGAACATAGATAATGTTAGTATGTGTTTTTCTAAGTCAGTCTATGCCTCTCGGGGGTCCTTACATACCATTTAGTAACCCCTGTCTTATTTAAGTTTGACCCCACTGGTTTAGAACATAGAGGTTAAGTGACTTGCCCAGGGTCACACAGCCAGTTTGTGTCAGAGGGTTTAGTCACAACAAACTTTTCCAAGGGAACACTGATGTGGACTTTCATGGAACACAGTGTATGAACTCAGGTGGAGCCTTACTAGTCAGCTGAAACCCAGAGAAGACAAGAGACTTATTCAAGGTCACACATCTAGTAAATGACAGAAATTGGGATTCCAGCTCAGGTTGCTTGATGACATAGCCAACATTCTTTCCACTGAGCCACACTACCTGGTTTGAACTAGACAGACCGAAGTAGCTGGGGAGACCTTTAACCAGGGTGGGATGATAAGCGCTTTGTCCCATTGCACCAAAGCCAGTGTGTTAAATGGAGATAGTTTCTGACAGCACTTATCTTTCAGTGGCAGAGAAACAAGAGCTTAGCACCTAGTGAGTAAGGTTAATTAGCTGAAATAGGACGGTCCTCCTTCCCCCCCAGGTCTGCTGTTTCTGGTGGCCTTCTAAAGAGTGTCCTTGTGTCCTGTCCTGGGATTTGTCTCCCTCTACAGAGCAGGATCCTGGTTCCCTGTTTATTGAGGACACATGGGTTCAAATTCCATCCCTGATACTTACTATCTTATGACTTTAGTGAAGTCACTTCACCTCTAAAATTCTCAGTTTCTTTATCTGTGAGATGGGAGTAGCAATAGTGCTTACCTCACAGGGTTACTGTGAGGATAAGATGAAATCAGCAATGAATTTTGCAAGCTGTAAATCACTATATGAATATATAAATGGTAGCTGTCATTCAGCCTCATCTTCATCACCCTCATTCTTGTCCTCATCATCCTACCAGAACTTATTCATTGAGTGCTGGTCTCTACTATGACCAGAAACTTTTCTCTTACTTCTTTGAGGGTGACAGAGGCCAAGCCTTTACATATATTTGCTTTAACCTGAGGAAAACACGAATTTGTGGTTTTGCAATGAAATCAGTAATTTTTTTCAGGGCTTGTTTTCTAATGTGTTTCAGAAAGGAGAATTCCAAGGGTTACCTTGGTGAGTGCAGACTGTGGAACGCAGCATGAAGCTGGTGCACTCAAAGACGCTTTGGATAGTTACTCAAACTGAAGAGCAGGACGTGACTTTTCCCTTGCAATGTGTGTGAGTGGGTTTTTTTCACTTTCTCCGCTTTCTGTACACTACTCCATTTATAATACATAAGTACCCTGAGGCTACTGCCATTTTATAAACTATTTTGGTTTCAGGATGGATTTTAGAAGCTGGCTCATATCTTCTTACAATGTTATTGGTAGACCTCACATTTACATAGCTTGCTGCCTGATAAAACCGACAATTAATCCTTCCTTCCATTTGACTTGGTCTGTATTTCATTGTCCTAGGTCTTTTTTTTTTCCATTTTCTTCTTACTCTATTTATTATAGCACCTTTGGGAGAACAAACATGTGACACCTCAGGTGCCAGTCACTTCTCAGAGATAAAAGCATCTCTTTACTCTTGCCATGATGACTCACCATTGGCTCATCTTAAAAGGGTTATTATCACCCTTCATCAAAATCTGTTTAATCATTAGTGTGAAGTTGGGGTGGGCTTTTGTGACCTCTCTGAAAGCTCTGGCTATAGTCCTTTCCTTATGTCAATATCTGCTCATTCCACTCCTGTGCTATAAAACCTTAAATTGCTCCCGATTGCTCCCTGAATGAAGTCCCTAGTCCTTAGTCTGGCACTGGTGACCTTATGCATCCTGGGTTCAACCTGTTTTTCCAGTTTGATTTCCCTGTGCTTTATACTTCAATCAAACTTTGCTATTTGTGGTTTCTCCAACTGCCTTTGTCTTTTCCTGCCTCTTTTCCTTTGCTTACATTGTACCCTGCCTCCCCCTCCCCACCCTACATATCCACATCCTGAAGTTCTTCAAAGCTCACCTTTGCCACAACACTTTCCTGAAGCCTTCTCTGATCCCTCCAAATGGAAGTGACCTTTCCCTCCCTTAGACTCCTACAGTATATTTTGGCACTCTCTAATGATTTATATTACAATTTCTATGATATGTACTTGTGTGTTGATCTCAAGTTCTCTTAGACTGTGACCTAATTCTACAACATTGGGGCCACACTTTACTTTGCTTTCTGTTTCTTTCAGCACCTTATACATTGTCTAGCCCTGGTAGACAACCAATATCTATTGACTGAATTGCTGAAATCAACTCTCCTTTCCATTGCCTCTGTTGTCATCCTAATTCAGATTCTCATCATCTCATTGCTGCTGCTCAGTTATTTCAGTTGTGTCCAACTCTTTGTGACCCCATTTGGGGTTTTCTTGGCAAAGATACTGCAGTGGTTTGCCATTTCCTTCTCCAGTTCATCTTACAGTTGAGGAACTGAGGTAAACAGTGTTAAGTGACTTGCCTAGGGTCACACAGCTAGTATGTGTCTGGTATGAACTCAGGAAGATTAGTCTTCCTGACTCTAGCACTAGTCACCCTCCCCTTTTTACATCCCCATTTTACAGAAGGGGATGCCTCTCTTAACACTCAACTTTCTGTTTTTCTTGTTTGTATTAATCACTGACTGTTTTAGATTAAAAATTAATTTGTATGCATGTAACTTCTTTCACTTAGTTCCATTTGATTCCAGTAAATTGCTTGAGGACAGGGTTTTTTTTATTTTTCCCCAAGTCTTCCACAATGCCCAGTAGAGAGTAAAGCTGAATAAATGATGGTTGATATATTCGTCTTTGGAATACACATAAAATTTCCTTTTTCTTTCCTACTCCAAATACCCAAATACACAGATCCTTGATTTATATTGGATACATACATCTTGGTGTATCTTATGATACACTAAGTTTACATTGTTATCCTGTTATGTTTCTGATGTTTACATATTGGTGTAACTGGCTTAGATGACATTTTATAAAAATAATTATTAATAATAATAATCATTAAAAAGTTCACATTTATGTAGCATTTTATAGAAATTACCTCTCATTCTGTTTAACCACCCTGTTATTATTATCGTTTCCATGTGGCAGGTAAGGCAACTGAGACCCAGGGAAATTTTGCCTGCCCCCGTAGAGCATTAGAGTTCGGGTCTTCAGAACTTTCTGACTTGGTCAATCAACAAATGTTTATGAAGTTTACACTTAATTTATTAAGCTTACACAGGGAACATAAATACAAGCAGAAGGAAAGATATTCTCTGCCCTTAAAGAAATTACTTTCCAATGGGTGAAGTTAACACTTAAAATGAAGGTGAAAAATGAGAAAAGGAGGAGGGCAAGGTACTTGGTTTGGGGGATTGGTAGAGAAAGCATAGTAAGGCAGCACCCTTATTCAGATAACTACAATGCCTTTTCTAGAGGTAGGGAATGGGTTGATTTGATCCTCTTTTTATAGTACATGCCACTCATGGGATGAAATAAGTTCTTTCTTTTAATTTGAACTATATTGCCCATGGCGATGATGACGTTGAGTACTAGACCAACTGAGGAACATGAAGAACATTTGGATAGGCCTCCTCCAATTCTCCTCAGCATTTTCACATCATTTTCCAGGATGTTTTTTGACGATGGGTGGCCAGTTGCTTCACTCTTCAGTCTAACCATCACTATTATTAGCAGTGTCCTAACAAAGCATTTAAGTACTCAATAATGCCATGGTAAGGATCACACAAAGTGAATCCATCAGAATCATGGAGCTAAAAGAGTCCCTAGAGGCCCTTTTGGTCCAATCCAGGCCTGAACAGGAAAATATCATGGCACAATGGAAAAAATGCTGGCTTTGGAGACAGAGAATCTTATGTTGGAATCCCAATGCTGCTACTAACTACCTGAACCATGTTGGACCCCTTGCTTCCTATCTCTGGGTCTCAGCCTTCTTATCTTCAAATTGAGGGTTTAGACTATGTGACCTCTGAAATTCCTTCTAGTTCTAGGGTTATGATCCAACAGTCTCCTTTGCAGCAAGTAGATGTCCAACCTTTGAAGATCTCCAATGAAAGGGACTTCTTGAATCAGCCTCTTCTACTTCTGTGTGAGTTACTATTGCTAGGAAGGTTTTCATGTTCTCAAACATAAATCTTCCCCTTTGCAGCTCTCTTATTCCAATGGGGCCAAGTAGAATAAATCTAACCCTTCTTTCCACAGGCAGCTAGGTAACATAGTACATAGAGTTCAGGGCCTGGAGTCTGGAAGTCCCAAGTTCAAATCTGCACTTAGACACTTATTAGCTATGTGGTCCTGCACTAGTCACAACCCTCTTTGCCTCAGTTTGTCATCTGTAAAATGAACTGGAGAAGGAAATGGTTAACCAGCCTAGTGAAAAAGCCATGTGGAGTCAAATACTGTTGAACAACAACAACCCTTCTTTCATAGACAGACATTCAAATACTTGAAGAAAGATAATTTGTCCCTAAGTCTGCCTGGTGTGGGACATGACAATTGACCATAACATTCATTAACTTTTTAGATAAATTTTTCTATTTTTCTTTCATATCTTCCATAATTCCCAATGGATGTTTCCCTCCTCCCTTTCCTAAAGAGTTGTTTGTAACAAATAATTAAAAAAAAACACCAGGTGAGTAAACTAACTAAACACTTCCCCAAAGTCAGACACTGTAAGCTGTTTTACCCCCATAGCTGTGCAGAGGAGCATGCATGGCCTTCTCCTATCCCTTCTTTGTTAGAAGTTCGGGGGAGGCAGGGGATGTATTCTGTACTACCTTGTAGCCCTGGAAGGGACCCAAGAAACCAGCTAGTTCAACTCCCTCATTTTAGAGATAAGGAAAATGAAATCCATAGAGGTAAAATGACTGACCTAAGGTCACAAAGCTAGTAAATGTCAGAGGCAAGAACAGTCAGTCATGCTCATTTGCCTGCTGTAGGAAGCATGTACCTGTTATCTCCCAAATGAGACTGAGCTAACAGCCTGCAATGGCTTGCCCTAATGTCTCCGTAAACACGCTGTGTATTCTGTTGAAAGTTAATTTCCCCAGAAAATTCAATAAAAAGTTGTTCGCAATAATGACAGACAAACTCTAGCAAACCTCAGATGTGCAACCGAGGGAAGCCTAGCTTCATCTTCAGACACAACAGCCTTGGAAATGTAATTAAAGAACAATCTTTGGTGAACAGGGAGGAATGGAGAAAGACCTTCCTTGAGCCCATCTTTTTCCAGCTCTGGTCTAGGATCTGCTACTTGCTGTGTACTGGATTCATTTCACTTAAGGATCAGCTACTTAGCACGTTTTTGAAGCACCTGAACCTAGACAGGTCATTTATCTAATCAAACCATAGTTAGAATGATTAAAAAAGAGCTTTAATAACTACTTTTTTGAATTTAAAAGCACTGCACTCAAATCTACTCTTTGCCAAGGGCCCATTTTCCTTTGCTAGGCAATCATTGATTATTAATGGGAATGGCAGTCATTCATACATCATGGGGGTGAGTAGATTACCAAAGTAATGTTTTTCCTTTTATTTATTTATTTATTTTACTTCAGGAGCAAAAATATCCTCAACTCTGCCAGGAGACAGAGCACATACCTTTAGGAAATCAGTCTTCTCAGGTTAATTCCAGTTGAAATGCCTCAGAAATTTTCCTTGCAAGTGTTTTGACAGAGAGTATGGTAGAGAGCTGGAGATTTATTCCTCTGGTATTTTGGCCAGAATCCTTTGGAGAGAATGTTCTCAAGTCAGGGCAAAGGCTCCAAGGCTGCCCCTAGGATCAGCTCAAGAGAGGCCTGAACTTCTCACTCTCACCCTCTTCTGCCCATAATGAACAGATAAATGTGGGATAAACAAATTAGAGGTGAATAAGAAAACAGCTAACTTCAAGGTAAAAACAATTGGTACTCTGAAACTGAAGCATCATCATCGTCAATGAAGATGGCGGTAGTGGTGATGATGCTGATAATATAGTTAGCATTTCTTTTGAGGCAGCCTGGGCCTGGAGTCAGGAAGGTTCATCTTCCTGAGTTCAAATCTGGTTTCAGACACTTAGTACATGTGCAACCCTGGGCAAGTCACTTAACCCTGTTTGCCTTAGTGTCCTCATCTGTAAAATGAGCTGGAGAAGGAAATGGCAAACCACTCCAGTATCTCTGCCAAGAAAACCCCAAATGGGGTCACGGAGTCGGACGTGACCGAAATGACTGAACAACAAAAATGAAAAGCATTTGCTTTAAAGTTGGCAAAGTACTTTCTTTGTATATTTACCTCCTTTGATCCTCACCTCAACCCTAGGAGGTAGGCGCTATTACTACCCCCATTTTACAGACTGGGAAACTGAGGCTGAATTTAAGTAACTTTCCCCGGGTCACACAGAATCTAAGACAGGATTGGAATCCCAAGTTCATCACTCTATTTGCCTCTATTGTCTATATCTTGTACATACATAGCTGGCTGTATGTTGTCTCTCCCATTAGATTGTGAGCTTCTTGGGAGATGGACTGTTTTTGTCTTTTTTTTGCATTTCTGACACTTAGTACAATGTCTGGTCCATGGTAAGCTCTTAATAAATGCTGGTTCTCTTGACTATCCACTCCCTACCCAGCTAACCTCCAAGTCCTAAAAAGGTACACCAAATGAAAAAGAAGAGTGCTTCACCAGAAAATACACTATTGATTATAAAAAAATGAGGAAAAAAAGAAATAAAACTCGCCTCTTTATTTTTCCATCTTCTCTCACTCCTAGCAGTGGGCTGCTTTGTATTCTTGCTACCAGGACGCTCTTCCTGTTTTGAAATCAGTTGAACTTACAATCCATTTGCTCTCTCATTTCCTCAACATAAAACAAAGCAAAACAAAACAAAAAACCCCAAAGCTTAGGGTAGACACAGGAAATGCTTACATTTTTTTTTCTGATTAAAAGTACTTGTCCCTGAAGAAGAGATAAGAAAACATTCCCTCTTTGTAGAAGTGAGAGTCTCTGGGTGTGGAACTGTCAGACTGTGTTGATGGAATGATTAATTTTAATTAACTGTTTTTTAAAATTCTTTGCTACAAAGGATGACTGATTGGGTAGGGGAAGAATATATTTGGAAAGGAAGGTGATGTCAAAGCAAAAGATATTGATACAATTTTTTAAAAGTCCATGGGCTCATATTTAGCGTGGCGCTTGGTCCAATCAGGGTGTCTGTGGATGTTTATGGGTGTGGCTAGAGATTTTTTGGGGTTGAGGAGAAACCACATGTAAATTTCCATTGTCATAGAGGGAAGTGATGATGCCACCACCTGGTGGCCAAATTGTAGCTTTCTTCTTTCATTGAAAGTTGGATAATTGGAGTAATATATGTGGGGACGTCATGATGTGATTTGGCTAAAGGAAAGAGAAGGGCAGCCTTCAAAGAATTTGCTTTTAACTTGTAGTGTATGTAAATAAGAAAGTAGACAAAGCTTGCTCATAGTGAACCTGGAGGATCAGATGATCAAAACTCTAGAATTGGAACAGTCCTTGAAGGTTGGAGGTCGGTCATCTGGTCTACCTCCCCTTCACCTCCACCACCCCCATTTCACAGAGGAGAAAACCGAGTCCCAGGGAGGGACAGAACCAGAATCCTAACCCAGGATCTTCTCATTCAAAAATCTTTCTTTCTTGTGTGTCTTTCCTACTATCGAACAAGGTTTACCAGCCTTTTGTGCCAACAAGATTTGAAACTAAGAATCTAAGCAAAGTCATGCTTCCCCCCCGCCCAGTAGTTAAAACTTCCACCTTAAAAATAAAATATGTATAGTCTTTCTGATTTTAAGATATCCTTGACAATACAAAAGGAGCAAGGCTGTCTCATTGCATCACTGCCTAACAGCCTGAAACAAAAACACAAAGGGAAGTGTGAACTTCTCCCATCATCTTAATGGGATGCTAATGTCGAAGGAAGTCTAATTATCTGGGATAGAGACACATGAAAATGCAGCAAAATCTGGGGAAATTTAGAATCTGTCCTGGCTGGAGATGCAATATTCTGTTTGTAGACAGATGATATTGAGATGCTGTAGCTACTGCAGCCCTGGACAGGGTACCAGGGCTAATCTGAATGGAGGCAGGTGAGAGCTTGATCCAAGGAAAACCTCTCTGGCAGTTGCCCTAAAGACAGCTTTGATGTTTCCTGGAGGGGTGAGCTCCTCATCCCTGGGGGGTCCATTTGGAGGTGGGGGATGTTGTTGAGAGGGATTCTGCTTAGCTATGGGCTGCAGGAGATAGATGGTGCCTTTCTACCCTAAGGATCTGTGTGTCTAGGGAACCCAAATCTAAATCAGCCTCTCAGTGGTTCTACCTTGCCGACAAAGTCTCAGTCACCAAGAGAAAGAGGATAAGGCAGCAGTTTCCAGAATCACAAGAAAAGGGGCTCAGGTAGATGGGGCAAACAATGCAGCGGGCCATTAGTCAGTCAATAAATAGTTATTAAGTACCTTTTTAATAATAATAAGCATTTCTTATCTGTCAGGCAAGATACTGATTGCTGGGGGTATAAAGAAAAGAAAAAGACAGTTGGTGCCCTTGGGGAACTTTTACAACATTTAAATAGATAAGCAAATAAGTCTCTTCCCACTCTGGTCCATCCTTCTCAGCTGCCAGAGTGGTTTCCCTTAAACACAGGTCTGGCTACATTACTCCCTTACCTAGTAAACTCCATTGGCTCCCTATTACCTCCAAAGTCAAATATAAAATACTCTGGCTTTTCCCACCCTTCATAACCTTATCCCTTTCTACATTTCTAGCCTTCTTACTTCATTCTTGGCACATAGTAGGTGCTATATAAATGCATATCTCTCCCCCCAAGTACCCACTGTAGTCCATGATCCAGCCACAGTGACCTTCTTGCGGTTCCTTGAATAAGATACTATAATTGGTGCCTTGTCTTTGACTCTATACCCCAGGCTTGTTATACAGGCAGCTTGTCTAATAATACGTATGTATGTATGTATGGGTATGTTCTATCATTCAGTCTATAGATTTATGTATTATCTATCTATTCATCTATCATTTGTCTGCCTATTCATTTACCACCATCTACATATCTACCTATCCATCCAGTTTTCTATCTATCCATCCATCATCCATCCATCCATCCATCTGTCTATCTATTCATCCATCCATCCATCCATCTGTCTATCTATTCATCCATCCATCCATCCATCTATCTAATCTAGCTTTCCATATCTATCTATCTATCTATCTATCTATCTATCTATCTATCTATCTATCTATCTCTCATAGTCAATGAATTGAGTCCAAAATTGAATGGGAAGAGGACAGTGGATTAGATTGCCTTTGGGAAATTACAAAGTTCTTTTAAATGATCTTGGGCTTCTCTGAAACAGAGATCTATCTTTTTAATACCTATATTCTGTCAGTGATGTTATATGAAAATGAATATCACTCAGAGCTGATAAGGTCATGGTGGGAGTGAATAGGCTGCAATAAGATACAGAAATGGAGGGATGAAGAGGAAACAGTGTAAAGGATGTCAGCAAAGACATGTAGACATGTAAAAGAATGTGTAATGGTCATGTAATGGGACTGAGGGATAATCTCTGTATGGTCTGAATGGTCTACTGAGTATTTGTGGGATTTCAAGGAAAAGGAAGTGACCCCTCCCTCCCGCATGTTGTAAACTCAAGACAGACAAGACTTTGCCTAGGGCAGGCAGGTCTGGATTGCTTGCACTCTGCTTTGATGAAGGCCAATACTGATTTCAGTGAGCTCGAAGGCAGAGAGAAGAGTGATTGGTAGTGGAGGTGGGGGGTCAGGTGAGGGAAGAGGAGGTAAAAACAGAATCAGAATCTATAAATACAAATCAAAAGTCAAGGAGAAGAGGAGCCCACAACAGGACAGGTCCTTGCAGGCTGGTCGGTTAGCAGAAAATAATCCCAGACCAAGTGCCTAGACCTGTAAACCACTATCCTTTGTACTTGGTAGCAATAAGGTCTTTCCCTGAGATTAGTTTGCCTGTACAACCAAGTACCCTTGCTCCATCCAGTGCCCTTAAAAACGTCAACTTGTCTCCTCATGCTCATCTTGAACTTCAACATGGGCCTGTCATGCCTGCTGTCATTCCCATGTGGACAAGTTGTACAATTTCATTTTGGCAAACTCTGCTTCTCCTGCAGCTCAGTGGTCCATAATGGATGCAAATTGGTCAGTCCCTTTTCACCTCATTGCTTTTCATAGGCAGACTTCTTTTGCCTCATTGATTTTTGCTGCTCATTGAGACACAGTCACCTCTTTGTTGGAGGCTGCTTCATTTCCTTTCGATTAATTTTTTTGTCCTCCCAGAAGCTCCAAATATTTGGTTGTATCTTTTGCTTCATCTCCTCAAATGAATTATAGAGGGATTTTTTCCTTACTCTTTCTGAGTTCTCTTTCTTTTGTCTTTGAACTCTGTTGCCTTGGAATCTGTCTGCTGTTCAGATTTGATTGGGCCCCATAGCTGGAGAGATCACCTAATATTCCTTTTAAAAATGAGGAAACTGAGGCCCACTGAGGGGAAGAAATTTGCCCCAGGCCCCAACTGCTAGTTAAGTTAGGCCCAGTGGAGCTAGAAATCAGGTATCCTGGTGCTTAGTCTAGAATTCTTTTTGCTAGAACACACTGTCCTTAACAGACTCAAACACCTGAAGACCCACAATGATGAGAATGAAAGTCAAGAACAAGGGAAGTTGTCCTTGCTGCTTCTCACTGATTTACTTTGGATGGGAGAGAGACGGATTTGGAGTCAGAAGACCTGTGGGTGAGACCCAGTTCCACCATTTAATAGTGACCTTGGGCCAGTTGCTTCCTTCTCTGGATCTCAGTTTTTTCCTCTTTAAAAGAAACAGAATAGATAATGCTGAGGGCTTTTTAAGGGTCCATAAATCTCTATGTTACTTTACATTTCCTCTGTTTCTTTTTTCTTCCATTTCTTAGGGAATCTGAAGACTTGTAGACTAGTCTTTTTTTATTTTGGTGGGATAAAATAAAGCTGGTCACTAGGGGAAAAGTCTGAGAAAGAGTCTTCCATGTACTTGAAAGAAGTTGGAAGTTAATTCACAGAAAGTAGAAGCTGGCTTGGTTTTGACCCACAAGGTTTTAACTTGGATTGAGGAGAAAGATAGTGAGTTAAGAGACTGTGTGTGTGACTTGGCCTCCTCAGCTTAGTGAATTTATGGAAATGCAGGCTGAGGCTCAAATTCTAAGACACACATGGGCTTCCTGGGAAAGAGAAAATAGAAAGATGACTTATATACTCGAAGTTGAGATGAATGGAGTTATATTCCTGTCTTTATTTTTAAATTCTGTACAAATTTGTAGGGAGTAGATTTTTTAACCTCGTGAAGACCAGGGAGTTGAAATTCAACAGTCATGAAAACTGCTCATGAAAAGCAAAAAGTGATGATCTTTCTGAAAAGCAGCCTGGCTTAGTGGATAGAGAACTGGATTTGAGATTCCAGAAGACTTGGGAGCAATCAGTCAACTGATCAACATTTGTTAAATGCCTACTATGTGCCAGATACTGTATCAAAACCCACTTCTAACAGTTCCTAGCTAAGTGATCTTGGGCATGTTACTTAACTTCTCTTAATGTCAGTTTCCTCATTTGTACAATTAGGGGATTCAACTCAGTCAATTCCAAGATCCCTTTCAATTCAGTATCTATGAGGTATGAAAAGTTTATAATAAATTTGGGCATTATCACTTTAAGCAAAAAGTTTAATGATATTTGTTATTATGAGTGGACCCTATAGTGCATATTTAATTACATTTTCATGGGTCTTGCACTTTTGGTATTTCCTAAAAAGCACAGATTATCTACTTTTTATTCTTACTGGGAAGGGCAAGTCAACAAAATGGTTCCATCACATCTTGAACTGTGTTCTATCTAGCAAATGCCAACAGCAAATTAACTGCCCCTTTGCAGTTTCAAATATGACTTTTAATTAAGCATATTAACCTGATGAATCATCATTTCAGCAGCAAGTAAAATAATAGTATATGGGTTTCACAGCTTTAAATGCCCAGAGAACATGAAAAATACTGCATGAGCTTTGCCTTGGTGCATATTTCATTATAACACAATTTATATTAGATATCCTACTTACACATGGTCTCAGAATAGTGTCTGCTCTGTATCAGCACAGATTTGAATGAGTAAGCCAACAAGGGATCTTAACAGCTTAACTCCTTGGGACACACAGGTCATCTCCAGCATTGAGAATTCCTTAGGGGGAAGATTTCAATTCTTGTTAGAGGAAATTCAAATTCAGTTATTGTTCAGGTTAGAAGACCAGAACAGCTAGAGAAGCATAAGAAAGGATGGATGTGACAGTTTTTCCTCTAAGAATCTCATGTGATGAAAAGTTGATCAAGTTGATTTTATCCTACACTGATCATATACAATGTTTTTCTACACATTGAGTAGAA
This sequence comes from Notamacropus eugenii, assembly GCF_028372415.1. Lineage (NCBI taxonomy): Eukaryota > Metazoa > Chordata > Mammalia > Diprotodontia > Macropodidae > Notamacropus > Notamacropus eugenii. Next base: position 331,556,556 of record NC_092877.1, read on the forward strand.
TTAGTTTGGGCTTCCTGCAGCATATTTCATGCTTGTAGTTTCTGTGGAAGACCCTTTAAGGTCCTTGGCTATCTGACCCCAGACTGCTTTTCTAGCCAGATTATCTATTATTCCCTTCCATACCTTCTATGGAACAGCTGTCAAATATGCCACACCACTCTCAAGTATGGCCTGAACCAGTAATTGGGAAATATTTAAAAAAATAAAAAAAAAATATGGCACAACATAGATAATGTGACTTTGTGGTTTTCTAAGTCAATATGTGGTCCTACAGGGATCCCCTTCTATTTGAGTTTGATATTATCGTTCATTTGTAAACCAAATGGCCTCCTTCTTGTTCCTCACACACAGCACTCTACTTCTCTCAGTTTCTGCACTGACTGTTCCTCCCTCTCCCTCCTGGAAAGGGCCATTTCCTCATCTCTACCTGCTGGAATCCCCAATTTCTTTCAAGACCCAAGATCAAACTTCATCTTCTGCATGAGACCTTTCTGGGTTCCTGGTTCTCTTCCATCTACTTTCAAGTTCCTTGTATCTCTTCTGGTTTTTTGTATGAGCATGTTTTCTGTTAGGATGCAAGGTCTGTTAGGGTAGGGACTGTTTTGAGTTTGTTTTTGCATCTTTAGCACATGGTGTTATTATTGTTGTTGGTCAGTTGTTTTTTCAGTCATTCTAACTCTTTATGACCTCACTTGGGGTTTTCGTGGCAAAGATACTGGAATGGTTTGCCCTTTCCTTCTTCAGCTCATTTTAGATGAGAAAACAGAGGCAAACAGGGCTAAGCAACTTGCCCAGGATCACACAGCTAACAAATGTCTGAGGCCAGATTTGAACTCAGGAAGATGAGTCTTTCTGACTTTAGGCCTGACATTTTATTCATTGTGTCACCTAGCTGCCCTGCACATAGTAGGGGCTTGATAAATGCTTGCTGATTGATTAGAAGGAACCTCAGAAATCATTTAGCCCAGGTGTTCATAAGCTGAGTTCCATGAATTTATATTAAAAATATATTTGGATAACTATTTCAATTAAAAATGATTTCTTTTATAATTCTATGTATTCTACTTTATGCACTGAAAAGTAGTATTCAGAGAAGAGGCCCATAGGTTTCACCAGAGTGATTGCCAAAGGGTTCTACAACCCCAAAAAGTAAAGAAGCCCTGATTTAGTCTAGGCCCTATGTCCCAACAAGTTCAAGGTTCCATGAGTAGTAAGTGAGTGCAGACCAGGAGTTCAATCTTTGGGTCCATTGCTTTTCAATCCAGTGTTCTCTCTACTATAGAACACTGCCCCCAATCACTTTGGTTCTCTCTCATAAGAATCATAAGTTTAGAAGAAGAAGGGACTTTAGATGCCATTTAGTGCAACTCTCTCATTTTTTTAAATGAGGAGACGGAGCCCAGAGAGGTAAAGTAATTCACTACAAGTCATACCAGTAGCAAATGACAGATCCAATCTTCTGGACTCAAACCCAGGGTACCACCTTCTTAAAAGAAGAGCTCAAGCACGTGCCTCTAAAGTCAGCCAGGGAGAGGGTTCTGGCATTTTCCCAACTGATTCAGTGCCAATATCACAAGTAGACCTTTCAAACATTTATGGCCGCCCAAGTGATTATATATTTATTTATGTTTACATCAGTGCTATCACTTCACAATTTTCTTTGAACAGGGAACAAAACAGGTCTTAAGACTGAAAGAACTGAGACAGAGGGAGGTATCTCCAGATGGAAGGTTTGCAATTTCTTTTTTTTGGTAGACAACTTGTGACTCAGAACTATCAGAGATTTCTAGGGCACATGGAATGCACAACAACCTTTGAGGACAGAAGAGATACTATCTGTGTTTGGCCCCCCAACCCTGACCCATTTTTAATGTGGCAGTGAGTGTGGTGTTAAGGTGAAGAGGGACTAGCCGCCATTAGCTGCTAAGTAGCATTACCCCCTTGAGGCCCTTCTGATAGAATATCAGAATATCAGTTCTCTGTGGGCAGGGGCTTTCCCCTTTTGGCCTTTGTATCCCAATGGCTGGCACATTGCAGGTGGTTAAGGAATATTTACTGGTTGATTGGTTGGTTGATTACTATAGTGTGAATTTCTGTGTTTTTTTTTTTTATGAATTGCAAGAGAAAATATTGACTGGATAAAAATTAGCAGTAGGCAGGAGATAATGCTAAGCTAAATTGAATTTCAAATAATCCTTCTCTGCAGTTTACATAGAAAAGTATAAAACTCCAGGTGCAGGGCTAGACCCTTTTGCTCCAAGAGATGTTTGAGCTTGTACAAGACCGAGGCTGGTACTCCTAGTCTGGGAACTTACATTTGCAATTTGTTTCGTGTCTATTCCCAAACCCTCATTGGGAGTTTCTTTGTCTGACTTGGGTGAGTTTATTTTTCGATGCAGAATCACACTTGCAGAAATTTGGGGCTAGAAGGGCAAATTCCCACTCCAACATGCCTGACAAGTAGCCTTCCGTCCTTTGCTTGGGTTGAATACAGAGATGGTTAATGATCTAGTGAGAGGGAACCCACCATCTCCAGAGTCAAATACTTCCACTTTTGGTAGCTCTAATTATTATAAGGCTTTTCAAAAGTAAACTTGTCTTTATGTAACTTTTAACCAGTGCTCCAAGTTCTACGCTTTAGGGCCAAACAGAACAAATCTAATCCTTCTTCTCCACAAAAATCTTTCAAGGACTTGAAGACAGCTATCATGCCCTCTCAGCTTTCTCATCTTCAGACTAAAGATTCCAAGTTCTTTCCATTTATCCTCATATCACACGGACAGGAGGCCCTTCATCATTCTGTTTGCCTCCTGGATCCTCTCCAGCTTATTAATGTCCTTTCAATGTCATGGAGACATGGCAGAAGTCCTTGTGAAATCTGACTTTATTAAATTGCTGAACAACATTCACAGAATGACAGCATCACAGAATTTCAGAACTGGAAAGGGCTTTGAAGTCTATTCAGTACAACCAATTCATACCTAAAGAACCATCCCCTCATAATATCCTAATGAATGGTCATCTAGGCTTTGGCTAAGACTTTTAGTGAGGACCTCACTACCTCCTAAGAATGGTAGAAATTGGAAAAATGATTTCCCATTTTCATGTTCTTATGAAGTGCTGTTTAATACTTTCAAATGTTTTTCTAGCGTCATAAAAAAAAAAAAGAAAAGCAAAAACTTCACAGATCACCCAAATCCTTAGGTGTGTGTTTGGAAATAATAAATTACTAGTAAGTATTGAGTGTGAAGAAAAAGTTCTTGGTCTAAGGTTATAAACCCAAGAATTTTATTCCATGACAAAGGGTGTGGTGTTTTTGATCTTGAGATCATAAGGTTCATTTGCAAGCAAACAGGCTAAATTGGGATCCTAAATTGCATGTTGGACCTTGACCTTTGAGGGGGCATCATAAATGGTAAGCTCAAGTAGGTGCTTTCCTCTGTGGGCAGGAAAATTAGATGGCTTGCCTTAGGAGATGCAAGATGTCAGCAGCACAGCTGAGAACAGAATTCATAATTCCTGAGTTTCATTCGAACGCTCTAATTACCAGGCCCCCATTTCAGAGCCAAGTTATTTCACACTCTTGGGAAAATCTTATGCATTTCATTAATGTCTATCTAAGATTTATTTATTTATTTTTTATGTTTCTAGGAAGGTAACTCTAGACCATTAACCATCTCTGTATATATAATAAAATCTCATTTACCCAAGAGTCAGGCTTCTGGCAGGCTTATACCAAGCTGCAACACAGTCATGAACATAGAAGTTGATAGAGAAAGGGTTTTTCACAAAAGGCTGTCACAAAGCCCTTGAATTTTATTTCTCAGATAATAAATGGATTTGCCTTTAAATTCTCATCAGAACTTAGACTTGTGTATAAAATTAAGGTACTTAATTTAACAAGCTTGGTTATCTGGTTTCTTTCGATTCCTATTGATTTTTATTAGATTTAATCAAATAATTTTGAAAGCAAAGGAAAGGGAACTTTTTAGAAGATGGTGAAGAGAGAGACAATTGCTAATAGGATGGCAGTACAAGCTTCAGAATCAATTGCGATTCAATCTGGGGCCATGTAATATGATGCTAAATCACCCTACAAGCCTCAATAGCCATTGAGGAGATCTAGCTCTGTTTTATAGTATGAAGGATACTGGAAAGCCTTGAAGCATCGAGGAAAAGTCCCTTCTCTTCAGGGACTGCTGTTTTACTTCACAGGTAAGCAGGTAACACATTTTTGAAATGCTTCCATCAAAAATTTTTATAAAGAAAATCATTTTACAATGGATGGGGTTGGGGGGAGACCAGTAATGTGGAAAGTTCACTTCTGGGTCACATTCCTGATGCTTCCTGATAGATGGAGCACCATAAATTGATGTGACTATTAATTTCACCAAAAAAGAAAACCACAAAAATCCCAAGGATCTTGTCGGCTAGATAATTACTTTCTCAACTCCTACAGCTGGCTGCCTTTACATTTCAAAGAAAACTAATTGCAGACTCTGGGGAAGATACATACATAAAAAACTGCGACCACTGCTTTGTCAGTCTCAAGGTAAGCACTCTGGGACTAGAGCTTCTTGTACCAGAGACGGAATGTCAAGGATAGCCTCCTACCCTTGGGGATTCCTTTCCTCAGGTAGATTATGATCTTTAAAATGTTTGAATCTCAAGAATAGCTAGCTTTCCTAAAGCTACTGTGGACTCTTTTTTTTAAACTGCAAGCTTTTTTTTTTAAAAAAAGCTTTTTTTTTTTAAACTGCCAAATCTTTTAGCAATTATCTGCTATGTGAAGATATCACAGACTACCTGATCATAGGTGTTGGAACTGACAGGGGCCTTAGAAATAATCTACTTTGACCCCTTCAATTCATAGAAACAAAATTGGGGATTTCAAGTGGTTAAATGACTTGGAATTATAGAAACATAGGCCTAAAGCTGGAAGGGACTTGAGAAGTTATCTAATTCAACCTTATCTTTATAGATGAGGAGACTGGGACTCAGTGAGGTTAAGTGACTTGCCCTATATAAGCCAGCCTTTGAACCCAGTTTGAACATCATTTGGTGCAGAATGAGGCTGCCTGTTATTAAAAAATATATTTGTTATTCAGTCACTTCAGCCACTTTGTGATCCCATGTGGGATCTTCTTGGCAAAGATACTGGAGTTAGTTTTCCATTTCCGTCTCCAGATCATTTTTCCAGACGAGAAAACTGAGGCAAACAGGGCTAAGTGTCTTGCCCAAGGTCACACAGCTAGGGCTTTTTTGGGAGGCCAAGTTGTTCTTAGGACTATGTGAAGGGTGTAAGGCATCATTATGTTAAATCAGGGCCAGAGATAGGACTATATTTGGTTTGATGAAAAAAGCTCTGTGTGTAACTGGCCTACTTCTGATGTAGTCACAGTAAAGAGGGAGCAAAGTCCCATTAAAACAGTGATTTTAAACTTTTTTTGTCATTCTCTTCCTGTGAATCCTATTGATCCATTCTCAGAATGTTTTTAAGTGCTTAAAATAAAATAGATAGGATTACAAAGGAAACCAATTATATTGAAATAAAGGTGTATTTTCCCATACAAGTTCATGGATCCCCTGAAATCTATCCACAGACCTCTGAATGAAAAAGTATTAGTATATTTATTTCTATTGAATGTACCTGGAACATTCCTTAAAATAAATTTTCTGCCACAAACCAAAACCAAAACCAAACAAATCTTTTCTATTGATGATAGAAGAAATCTTTAAAAAAAAGTTTCTAACATCTAACTCAAAAATCAAGTAATGAAATCAGCTCATTGTTGTCCATTTGTTGGGGTCAATTCCACGTTTTCAGATGACTACACAAAAGGCTTGGGGCAGCCAGGTGGCTCAGTAGATAGAGAGCTGGGTTATTTTATAAGTTCAGATCTGGCCTTAGACACTTATTAGTTGTGTGACCCCGGACAATCACTTCACTTTTTGCCTCAGTTGCCTCATCTGTAAAAGGAACTGGAGAAGGAAATGGCAAACTTGCTCTAATATCTTTGCCAAGAAAACCCCAGTTCAGGTCACAAGAACTGAAAGGATTGAACACCAACAAATACTTGGAAGTAAAATTAAACCCCATTTCCTGGTATCTTTCAGTTTGCATATTCCTGGCACATAGTAGTTGCTTAATAAACTTATTGATTGATTGAAGAGAGAAAATGGCAAAGATTTAGAAATCACAAATATTTTTAAGTACATTTGTTTTGGTGACTTGTGTATTAGACAATAAACTCTAAAAGTCAATCATATTACATTAGGTTTAATAACTGCCTTTGTGAAATCCAAAGAGAACAAAATAAATTGCATTTGAAGTTATATTTCTGATCTAACTCACTCCCAAACACAATCATAGGTACAGCTCTAATACACACATATGTAAGTTTGCATGTATAACAAGACATGCTTAATTTTTTTTTAAAAGTTGCTTAATTTGGATATCCATATATGTAATAATAATGGCTATTCTTTTAATAGTGCCTACTAAGTGCCAAGCATTGTGCTAAGCTCTACAAATATTATCTTGTTTGATCCTCACAATAATCCTAAAAAATACATACTATTATTATCACCATTTTACAGATGAGGAAATTGAGGCAAACACAGATGAAGTGATTCGTCCAGGGTCACAAAGGTACTAAGTGTTTGAGGTCGGATTTGAAATGAGGTCTTCCTGACGCCACTGTACTACCTACCCACCATTTCATTTGAGGTATTCAAAGTTGCAATGAAGTTTGAACCATCTCTTTTTCTGGGGGAAGTGTTAGGGTAAGGTAGGTATTGAAGAGAGCTGGGAATAAGTTTTGATAGAAATTTTTCTTTACATTAACATATATCAGGTTCAGAAATGATACTAATGAACCAGAATTTGCCCTTCTCTGTTTCCATCCCCATTTTCAGAATTTTCCATTTGTTCTTGCCAATTATCACTTCCAATTAGGATACAGGAGGGTAGAGTCTTGGATACAATGAGATAGTAAATGTAAAGTACTTGTAAACCATAATGATCAATACTACCTGTTTATTACTACTACCAACTGCTACTATTACTGCTTCAATGACTACTATTACTGTTGCTGCTGTTGCTACTGCTACCATCACTCCTTCTCTCCCATCCCCTCCTCCTTATTCTTCTGCTTCTATCATTATCAACTTTAGCATGTCTGGGAAAGAGTCACTATTCCTCTGCTTAGACTCCTTTGGGCATGAGATTTTATTTCTCTACCTTACTATTTGTGGGGGTAGTCAGTAATCTTAGTGACTTATCATCATTCATTTGAGAGTCCCTTGAGTTTATCACTCTTACCTGATCTAATAGCGGGTTTTATTCTTTATTCATTCCAAGTTCAATGGCTTTATTATTTAGACAAATTTCCCTCCCCACCAATCAATATTCCGATCCAATATTCCCTCACCAATTCCAATCTATATGGTTTTTTCATTTATAATTCATTATGATCTGTGTGGTCGTATTTAAAACAAGAGGAATTAATTAGCACATAGAGACATTTGGCATAGCAGGTCTTGTTCACCCATTCAATTTAACTAGTCTCTCCAAGGCACTGGATTTGGAGACAGAACTTTAGTTTGAAGTCTGGCTCTGCCCCTTATTAGCTGTGTGACTTTGGGTCTCAGTTTCTTCATCTGTAAAATGAGGGAGTTAGAAAAGAAAATCTAGTTCTAAAATCCTATGATCTTTAGAAGTGCATTAGGTTCTGATTCATATCTCCAGGTCTGATCCCCAGTCTTCTTTATCCAAACTCTGGAGTCTGAGGTTCTTTGTTCCCTATTCTCACTTTTACTTGACTTTTGTCATTACCCCAACCTATAACCTTCCACTACTTTACTTCTTGACCACCAAATGCCCTAGGCTGCCATATTTCTTTTCACTGATGGTCTCCAAGCTATCATATTTGTTTCTCATTTCATCTTAAATATTTTTCAGGGCTAGAAACATCCAAAGTCTGACTCAGGTTCTTGAAAAGATTGATTCAATAAGTTTCTACTAGAGGAGAAAACCATTCATGAATGGATACTTTGGAAATCCCAGCTACCATGCTGATTTCCTTTCCCATCCCTAATTCCACTCTGATCATAGGTACATGTTAACAACATTAGCCAGCATTGCCTAGTTTGACCATTTTCTTACAAAAAGTAACTCTCTGGAGGTGAAAAGGCAAATGTTCCACAGGGACTGTGCAGCTTACCAATACTGCTCTGTGGAATTGGGGCTCTTGAAAAGTTATTAACCAACTTTGAAAAAAAAAGCAAGCAGGCTGAATATTGCTGCGTAGGAATTTATAAAAGCATCAAAGATACCACATCAGAACATCTTACACACACGACACTGTAAATGAAATAATAAGTGACTTGGAAGCATGGTTGATTAAGCTCATGTTATAAGCTTTCAGGGCTGTTATATCATATTTAGTCTCCTGGGTGCTGTTGAGAATTGTCAGCTAACAAACTATAATTTCGTGCTTGACTGGACTAATATAGTCTCAGGTCCAGCAGAAGGAGAATGGAAAATAAAAGGAAAAAGTGGAAAGAATGGAAAAAAGCCCCTATTACCAACCCCCAATACATCCAAGTTTCTAGGTGAAACAGGTATCTGTGTTTTTAACTAGGTCTTTTTTAAAACTAAATGACCCTTTTAGATAATGTTACGCTGGTAGCTAGGAGCTGAAACTTCTGACTACCAAGCATTAGTACACCAGGGGGGTTCATCTGCATTTCTGCCATGACCGTATAGCTGGTGCATCCCTTGGCATGCACTAACTCATTGGTTTCCATACATGCCTTTGGCAGGTTTCCTGTGGTTCTCCATTTGTGCCTTTCCCAGGGCTCCCTGCTGGAAGAGCAGTACCCTTCTCTTTAGGATGCAAGTCAAATGAATGATTCCTACTTAAAGAGTGTTTCCCCGGCCCAGTGGCCCTGCCTCATTCTCCTCTCAGAAGAGTGCCTCTAGCTCTAGTCTCATCTGCACTCAAAAGGAGTATCTTGTCTTCTTAAGTTAAAAAAAAAGTTTTCTACCAGTGTGTGTGGTTTTTTTCTTCTTTTTGTTTGTTCTTTCTTAGGTTAGTTGAAGAGGAAAGGGGAGGGATAAGGAGTTTTAAGAACTGAGCTCATTAGGTTCATTGAAATGCCTTCCTCCCCATCAGCACAAAGGACTGAATGCCTTTGGGAACGGCCTAATTTGGGGATGATTTGTGTGTTCAGGAACATCTGAACTTTACCATCTTCATTGGTAGCAGAGCTGTAATTAATGCTGAAAAGGGGATTTGCATTTTGCTCCCTCTAGAATGCCTTGCGATGCTTAAGAAATTTCCTTCATCCACACTTTTCTATGGTGTGGTAGTATTTCACATGGAATGGATTAAGTTATTTTTTCTAATTTTTATCTTAGGATGGCATTAATATATGTCCCTTTGGGTAATAAGTACTGATAATTGGGATCAAGTTTCTATCTTCATAGGGCTTTCGAAAGTGTGGGATTCAGAATGCCTAGATGGTGAATCCTCCATCATAGTTTTGGGATCTCCAGAGTTCCTAGGATCATAGATCTAGAGCAGGAAGGGACCTTAGGGGTCATAGAGTCTAATTCTCTCAATTTACAGATTAGGAAACTGAGGCTGAGAGAAGTTAAATCCTACGGTCACTTGGTTATTGTGCAAGGGGCAGAATTTGAACCCAAGTACCCTGATTACAGAGTCACTATTCTTTCCACATGCTGCTTCCTCTCCAGAGTAGATTTGTGTATCTGAAGATAGAGACCTAAAATAATGGGCCGTTCACTTGTAAGTTGTGCCAAGCTTTTGGTAAAGAAGCAGGGTCCTCATTGACCAAATAGGAGGGACATAAGCTTTCAATATGTATAGGTTTTCCTACCCCATTGATTAAATTTTTTCCTTGGTGTGTGTGTGTGTGTGTGTGTGTGTGTGTGTGTGTGTGTGTGTGTGTGTTGTAAGTTCTTGATTAGGTCAGAAACTATTTTTCTTCATTGCCACAATCTGCTAAGGATACTGTCATCTGATCCACAATCAATGGGATCTGGTAAGCTGCTTAACCCTACCAATAAACACTGGGGGAAATGGGCAAGGGGGAAGAAACATTAGCTCTTGGTGTACACACATCAGTGTTAGTAGCAAAATTCCTAAGGATTTTTTCCAAGTCTCCCTTAAAGACAGAGAAAGCCAAACTTCCTGACCCCAAGAACCATATATGCTGCTTAATTTCTCTAGGAAGTAACATTAAATTGACACCAGGTGTCGAAACTTTTCGCACTAACATAACATGCTAAGCTATTGTATGATAACACTATTACTGAGCAAAGGATTCTTTGTAGGGCTTGTAGATTTGTGAATTCTTCCTATGACGAACAAATGTTTTACAACAGCAATTGAAGTAGAGTGGAAAGGATGCTGGTTTTGGACTCAGAGGACCTGAGTTCAGATCTCAACTCTGATGCTGACTTCTTATGTGACCTCTGACAATTCACTTAATCTCCCTGGGTGTTAGCTTCTTCATACGTGAAATGATGGGGTTGGACTAGATTGGCATGTCTTCTAGCTCTAGATCTATGCTCCTATTCTATCATGGGAAGAGCATTTTAATAAGGCCTCCAAGTTATAAAGAGCCATGACAATCTGAAAATATCTGAAGACTGGGGAGCATTTAACTTGATATTAAAAACTGATATTTATTCAGACCAAGACAACATGAAATGCTTATTGTCATCACATTTGAGTGCCTTAACTTTGTGTTTTTGAGGTTATTTTTTGCATCCCTTAAGAGAGGGATGAAAGAAATACTGGAGATTTTGTTTCCTAATCACTTTTCTCTACGAGAGGCAGTATACTTTAATGGATAGCAATAGGATAAAAGTCCTGTCTCTGCCACATACTGACTGTGTGGCCCTGCCTGGCCAAGTCACTTAATCCCTCCCACTGCTCTAGACAGCTCTCAAGGACTGTCAGCTGCTGGGAAAGTGCCCACTTGCCTTGGTAGGGAGAGTTGGCTCATTCAATGAGTTCCCTAGGCCAATGAAATCACAGATCCTGTCTTGATCCCTCTCCGAGCTCTAATAACTTCTAAGCCCCCATCAAACATTCATTGGAACTAGGAGTTTTCTCATGAGGGTACTTGCAAAGTTTATTGCTAATTTACTTCTGCTTGTTATCAGACACTGTAGATTTTAAAATAACCATCTATTTTCACAATCCTTGTAGCACCTTGAGTGGGTGTCAACCATAAAACAACATTAAAGGCAAAACAGATGCCAAGAAGTTAGATGTGCCAAGATTAACTGGATAGAGTTGTTAAAGTCAGGTAATACATGTAACACCTCAACTCCTGCAGACACCCTATGGCATCACCTTACTTCTCAAGACTGAAGAAACTGAAAATGAGCTGTAAAGATTCCTACCGAGTGTTCCATTTAATCACCAAGATTATTTATTATAGGAGCATGCACATGCATGTGGGTGTACGCTCTCACAGACATACACACTCACTTAGAAGTAGCTTGCTATGTGTTCTTCATGTCCTTAAAAGGTTAGCTACTCCAGCGATCTTATCTGTTTGTGGGCAAATTGTCAAAACCATCCTCAAATGCTAGATAATGCAGAAATGACTGTAATGATACCCGTGATGCTGCCATCCTCATCTGTGCCACTCACACTATTATTGCTCTTTCTTCAATCTGTGTCTTCATTGTGCTCTTTAGCTTTTATCCCTGTATTTACTGAAGTGACTGATTTAGGCAGTTTGGACACTCAGAGGAAGAGATAATGGCTTTGACCTTAATAGATGGTTTGAGAGCCCTGTATACTACATGAACAATGCCCCCAAAGCCACTCCTGTTTCTCTTCTGCTTCTCCTCCTCCTTGCTGTTAAAGATACTAATTTTATTTTATTTATTTATTGTTGCTGGTGCTAGAAATGTTAAATTTCTTTTGAGTTTGTCTCAGGGGTGGGGATTTTCGGAAAATCATCTTCCTTTCTGAGAGGGATGAATTGAGAGGCAGGAGTGAATAAACTTTCCTACCAAGATTTAAAACACACAAACAAACAAAAAACAGAAGAATCTCCAGTACCTACATCAGAACTTTATACAACTGAAGTTAGATCGGTTCAAGGCAGCCTTTTATAATGTGCACACAAACACATTATGAATTGATGAAGGAAAACATTGTAGAAATCAGTATTGTTTTCCAGAGTGCCAATTTTTAGGGGAGAGATCTAAGTGGGCTCCCAGGAATGAGGACCTGACCACTAGGGACACTTTGAAATACGAAAGTTAGAACTCTCATTTTGTCTCTCAATCATTCATGACAATGGTACTGATGGGTAGGAAAAGACTTTTTTGTTGGCTTGCTTTTTTTTTTTTTTTTTTTACAAAGTGAAGAAGTAAAAGAAGGTCATTCATCATTATTGTCCAAAGGGTTTCCTATATCATCCATGTGTTGGACACTGCTGTTTTTAGGACATATTTGTGGGCACTATTAGTTCTCAAATATGGAGAAATATCTATAATAGACTTTAAGGTATTTACATTCTGAATCAAGCGTGGAGCTAACCGACTCCAGTGTGTGTGTGTGTGTGTGTGTGTGTGTGTGTGTGTGTGTGTGTGTGTGTGTGTGTGTGTGTGTGTGATGGTAAATGCTTAAAAAAGTATATGTGCTGGTTGAAAGAATGGTTTACCAATTAAAACTCTGCAGCTCCCAGAATAATGATGACTCTAGCTTTTGGGCTGGAAATTATTTAAATGAAAGATTATTTACAAAGGGAACAGCAGGGAGAGGAATCATGTAAATTAGATTCATTAGATGGACAGATTCACTGCTGTTTCTTTTTGGGGAAATTTCTGCCAGTTTTCCCCTGATGTCATCTGTTCCATAGGTTCATCATCAGTCATGCTTATTACTTAATTGATAGAGGTGGCTTTGACATTGGCTGGGTGAGGTATATGATTTGCAAAAATGCCCAGGAATATGGTTCTTTCAATACAGACAGCATGGATTATTTGCAAAAAATGCCACTGTTATTATCCTGAATGATTCAGTGCCAGGATACAAAAAGCACTGAAGTCTCAGGAGTTTTTGCAGAAAATGTACTCCTTTTTTCTAGCAAAGAAACAGTTGGTACAAAAATAGATTTGATTAAAATATTCACTAAAATTCTAAAGTACTTCCTATTTGAAACTAAGATAATTTTTAAAAATATATTTAAAAAGCATCTATATTATTGATTAAAGTGTGATGTATGGCAAAAACAATCCAATGAAGATTTTTAAAAAGTGGCTTCCAAAATCTAATACTATAAAGCCCACTCTATGAATTTTTGATTAAAAAATGACCTTTTCTTTTTAATAACTACACTGACTCCAGGAATGTAAATGTATATAAAATTATAATTTAATTCAACCTAATATGCATTTATTAGGCACTGACTGTTGAAACTTCTGGGGATATAAAGACAAATACCACCCCCTCCCCCAACATAAACAGTCCTTGCCCTCAAGGATCTTATATTCTGCTGGAAAAAAATTATGACTCACTTGATGACTGAATATCATGAAATTCTCTGGCTGATGTCATCACCATGTAGGAAATCAACAAGAATTTCTTTTTGCCTTAGTTTTCTGCGAAATGAGGATGAAAAGAGTGTCCCTTTCTTTGAGAAAGTAACATAGGCTAGGCAATGATAATGACACTTGCCCCACAGGTTCTTTTCTTCCCTTTCAAAATAAAATCTTTTCCTGGTATGCAATTTCTTGCTTCTGAAAACTCGACCTAACCCAGTGTTTTTGCACTTATATTATTCTAACTTTTCCTTGTTCTTATCTGTTGGGGAAATATGAAATGTTATGTAAATTCTTGCAAAACACCTCTAAGCAACAGCAATTTACCTTTTCCCAAAGTATTTTTCTTGAATATAAATCTGGGAGATAATGGAAACTTTGAGAGATGATATCTATATCCCTGGAGAGACAGAAGGTGAGTGATATCGGCTGTTGGGCTAATCTTGGAATAACTGGACATTTTGGAGTGGGCTGAAAGCACCTGTGTGCCGATGAACGATGTGCTGCCCAGTTCTGCTCACTATTACAGTTTCTCTATGATCCATGTTATATGCTACTGCACCTCAGAAGCATAGTTGGTTTTTTAGAGATTATTCTCTTATAAACCAAAATTTGGGAATGTTATGTGTGCGATTTATGGAAAAAGAATAAAAGCAGGAGTCATCCATTAGGATTCAGAATGATTCCCATTTATACATGGATAAAAGATAGTGATGAAGCAAGATGTAAGCAGAAAATGTAGTACAGAGGCAAGAAGAAAGAAGAGAAAGCACAAAATGGCTGGAAGATATCCTAAGATATTCTCACAGATGGGAGCTGAAACTGTTACTGCCTACATTTGGGCATTGATAGAAATTTGTTCATAGCAGATCAAACGTTCCCAAAGAAATAGTTCCAGGGAACAGGAGAAAGGTTAGGAAGGGCAGAGAAAAGGTGGAAAACCCACCGTGTGATCACAGATTTTGACCTAGAAGTACATCTACTACAGTGTCTTCATTTTGCAGATGAGGAAACTGAGACCTTAAAAGATTTGCTTAAAGTCACAAAGAAGGTAAGAGGCAGTGCAATGTTTGACCCCAGATGCTTTGACTCGAGACTCAGCACTCATTCCATCATGGCACACTGCCTGACTTTTTAAAAAAGCTCTCTTTAGGAGCCTCTGTTAACAGCTGTTCCTAGGCAAAGGAAATAGGCAAAGAACATTTATCTTAGAATTTTTTCAGTGACAGCCACAGAGGGTAGAGGCTCTCTATTTCACAGCCATCTCCTGATTGCCCTGGCTTCCTTTCAAAGTCAGCTAAAATCCTATCTTTCACAATAAGTCTTTCATTGCCCATCCCCTTGCCTTCCCTCCCATTGATAGCAATTTCCTCTGAGATTACTTGTATATATCTTGAATGTACTACATAGCTGTTTGTATACTGTCTTCCCAATTAGAATGAGAACTTCTTGAGGTCATATTGTTTTTGCCTTTCTTTGTATCCCTAGCTCTTAGCTCAGTGTCTGGTTTATGGTAGGTAACACTTAATAAATGCTTGTTGGCTTGACTAGAAGGTGAGAAGAATGTTCCATGGACAGGAATAATCTACACTTATTTGTGTGCTTTTTCCAGAGTCTAGTAAAATCCACATGTGGATAATACAAATGTTGATTTTTTACCTATTGTAGAAGGTGAAGTAGTTGGAAGAACATTTCTCTGTTTTCGTGATTTTTAGAAAGAATTAAGTGCTTGAAGAGGAAACAAATAAATTGGGTAAAAGATCCAAAGAGGTAAAGGAGAATCTAAACCTGTAATAGGAGGATAGAAAGTGGAAAAATATGATACAGGGAAAGAAGAGAGGAAGAAAGACAAATGAATCCTTGACATTATGTGGGAGATATGAAGCTTTTCCTATACAGGATATTATTCAGCCCTACAGAGGGGAAAAATACATTCCACAAGATTATGTTAAGGATCCAAAGGTCGGCCAAGAGAGATGATATCTAATACCGGTCACAAATCATTAGTCTTGGTAGTTGGCAACTTCTTTTTGGGGAGTGACTAGAAAGACACGAACTGGCCTCGTATGTACAGAAGGGAGATATGTGGGGGTTTTTTCCCCTACCTTTGGTGAATGAATATATATGGAACTTGATGGAAAACTTAGAGATTTGTCAAATCTGCTGACTGATGCTCATGTCCGGCAATTCACATGGGGATAAACAATGATCATAGGATATGTAGAGATAAAAGAGACCTTAGAATGTAGCCGAGTCAATTCCCTCATTTTATAATTGAAGAAATGGACACTTGTAGAGTTTGGGATTGATGACTCGCTCAAGATCACACAGATAGGAAGGGGCATAATCTTCAGAATACCCAACCTAGAACCTAGAAAATATTTCAGGGTATGATGAAATACTGAAGATTGAAATTGAAGACTTTAGTGGCATTGGTAGTATTTTAATCAATACTGATAGAAGGTGGGGTAGTTTCAGAAGAGAAAAGAGGAAAAGAGAAGTAAACAATTAGTTGAGAAGATGGAGATGGAGCATAAGATTTGGATTACTGGACCATGGCTGGGACACCAAAAGATCAAAGATTTAGAACTGGAAGCTCATCTAATTTAACCTTCTCATGAGGTTGAAAGACTTGTACAAAGTCATATGAGTAGTAAATGGCAGGGTCGAGATATTTGTCTGTAGACTTGTGGATTATATCATGGGACTTTTAAGTGGAAGTTGGAAGGGGAATGGAAAAAATTATTTACCCACACACGTATCTATTAAGGAAGATACCTCAGAGAGTATTTGGAGGTATGTCATAGGAAGAATAGTAGTGCATAGGTCCAATAATTCACAGGAGTAAAAATCTAGGAAAGAGGGGCAGTAATAACATTCATGACCTTGAAGATCTATATGCAAATATGTGGGTTATGGGTAATAAATAAAATGAACTAGAGATATTAATGAAAGGAGATACATTTGCTATTAGAGGCATCACTGACATTTGGTAGTATGAGACTTGTAAAAAGAGTAATTCTTATTCAAAAGGAACAGACTAGCCTAGAAGGGTGGTAAAATACCATTATATATTAAGCACATCTATATTGTATGGTGGAGAAATCCCTCAGGATGAAGGGTGAGACAAAAACAGGGTGCAGAACATTTGGTGAGGACAAATGGAAGAGAGAAAAAACAGCACAACAGTGGAAATATATTATGGATCACTTGGCCAGAAGGGAGAAATGGAAAATTCAGAAGCAAATCACAAAATTGGCACCAGGGTAGGATATAGCAATGACCGGAAATTAAATTATTTGGACAGTTACTGGAAGTATGATTAAAAACAGTCATTTTTGACATTCCTTGTTTATAATTTCAGCCTTCAGAAGATGGAAGAGGAGACAGATAAAGAGAAGGGAGATGAGGAAAACTGTGATTCTGGAATAGCATCTGACCAGTAATGAGAAAATGATTGTTGAAGTTTCAGTGATCAGTACCCTGGACTGTCTTAGGATTCTTCACAGATTTGAAAGGCAAATAGTGGGCATGGTTTGACATGTATTCTAGTTATTGGGAGAGACAATTTCAAGGAGTTCACAAAAAGTATAATAGTATGGTTATGGAGGTCCAGATAGAACTGGGTTAGAACGGATTAGAATGAATGAATCAATGTAATCCTGGAAGGAAATTTCTAGTGGAATGGCAAAGAGGCTTGTCTTTGAATCTGTTCTTCTTACCATTTTTATTACTGACTTGGATGATGGTAGAGATAGGATATTTATCAAAGGATACTTATCAGAAGGTAAAAAAGATAGAATGCTTATTAAATTTACAGATGACATGAAGCTGGGATAACCAATAATGAAGAAGACTGGAGTCCAAATCCCATCTTAGTTATGTGTCCCTGGGCAAGTCACTTAATCTCCCTTAACCTCAGTTTCCTTATTTGTAAAATGGGGATAACGAAATCACCTATCTCACAATATTGTGGTACTCATCAGGGAGATAATATATGTAAAATGCTTCACAAACCTTAAAGTGCTATGTAAATGCTACTGATGATGAAGCTGCTGTGAATGATGCCATGGTAGTGGGGATCACGACAGACTGGAAGGATGATCTGAAGCCAAGAAGATGAAATGCAATAGAGATAAATGTAAATTCCTACATGGGTTAAAAAAAATCAACATCACAAGTACAGGACAGGAGATGCATATCTAGACATATCTAGATTTATTTGAAAAAGATTAGTTGACTGCGAACTCAGTTAATGGCACTGAAGTCTCCCAAGGTTAATACAATTTAAAACTGTGTGTATAGAGTCATAGTTTCCAGAGAAAAGGAGGTAATAGCCCTGCTTTATGGACTCTTCCCCTGCCAGATACATGAAGGGTTGTATTTAATTCTGGGAGCTATATTTTTAGAAAGGTCATTGACAAACTAGAACGTATTCAGAGGAGCTTATCTGGGATGGTTAAAGGGCTGGAACCTGTGGCATATGAGGATAAACTGAGGGAAATAGAGATATTGAGTCTGGAAGAAAAGAAGACTTTTGGGGCTATGACTTAAAGTTGTCTTGAAGTATCTGAAAGATTGTCATATGGAAGAGGAATTAGACATGCTCTGCTTGGTACTAGAGGGCAAAACTAGCAGTAATGGATGGAAAGAGATAATACTCAGAAAGATATATTTTTGTTATAGGGAGGCCATTCTCTCTAGGATCACAAAATCACATAATCTCAGAGTTGAGTGAGACCCTCGAGGTCATTTAGCCCAACCTCTTCATTCTGAAGCCTTCCCTCTGCAGATGACTTCTAGTTTATCCCATGTATGGCTTGTTTGTAGAGAGTTGTTTTTGCATATTTTCTCTCCCATTAGGTTGTGATTAACTCAAGAGCAGTGACTGTCTTTTATATTTTTTATATCCCCAACACTAAGAACAATGCCTTGCACACAGTAAACACTGAATAAATGTTTATTGATTTCCCACATACCCAGGCTTTGTGAAAAGAGAGTGACCAGGATATGAATGACTCTCAACCTTATGTCATTTGAGCATCTGGTGAATGAACTGAGGAAGGTAAGTCTGAAGAAGAGATATGATAATGAGGATGATGATGAAGATGTATAGGTGTATGTGTATGTGTGTTGGGAGGGGTAGGATGAATATTTTCATGCATTTGGAATACCAGCACATAGAAAACCAAATGATCCCAGAGACTAGAATGAGGAACCATGATAGGAAGTTTCAGAGAGGCAGATTTAGACTTTTTTTAAGAAAAAAAACCTTCTTAATAATTAGAACTGTTCTTGAAGCTCAAAAGGGCTGCTAGAAGGGATGGTGGATTTCCCATCTCACTGTGCCATTAGCCACTGGGTTACTGTGGCTCCCCTCAGTTGAGGAGACTGAAGTTGGTGGATCACTTCCTGAGATGTAGCAGGGTTAAAGATGATCAGGTGTGTTCACACTAGACTTGGCACCAAGATAATGAGCTCCACAGGGTAGAGAGCCAACAGACTGCATAAGAAGGTGGGGAACAGGGCCTGAAAAATGGTGCAGGCTAAAACTTCCACAAAAATCAGCATTGGGATTGGGCCTCTGAGTAGCCACTATGCACCTTCCACCGGGACAAGATAGGGAGACCAAGTCTCAAAAATAAAAACAAAAATTAATCACCAAGGCTACATGGTGGTCCTAAAAAACATTGAAATCTTGAAGTACATTAACAGAGGCATGATCTCAGAAGAGCAGTTATGTTATTTCAATACTCTTCCATGATTAGACCAGACCATATTGGGAGTACTCTGTTTAGTTTTGGGCATGCATTTACTTCTGGCCAGCAGAAGGTAACCTATCTTCCTTAAGAATGTAGGCTCACTGAGAGCAGGAACTGTTTCATTTCTGTCTTTGTATCCCTAGTGCAGGGTAGGTGTTTAATAAATTCTTGTTTATTCATTGATTGACTAAGATATGGGGGTAACTCAAAAGCATGTCCTATGAAGAGCCATTGAAAGGACGTTTCTTTGGAGTAATTGATGTCTCAGGGGGGGCATACTGGTGTCTTCAAGTATTTGAGCATCTGTCAAATGGAAAAGAAAGTAACTTATTTTCCTTGGTCCCAGAGAGCAGTTCTAGGTACACTGAGTGGAGTTTGTAGGGAGGCAGATTTCAACTTGACCCAATAAAAAAAAATCCTAGATCTTTCCAAAAGTGGAATGGGGCCCTCAATTCAGTGAATTATTCCTCACTGGAATCCCTTAAGCAGTGCTAGGATGACTGCTTTTTGGGATGGAGATTCCTACTGAGATACAAGTTGGAATAGGTGGTCTCTGAGGTCTATTTCGAACTTGACAGTCTATGATTCACATTTTGACTCAGGCTACTTCTGACTTTTTGAGCCAAGATGAAGCTAGTATATTTCCCACCTTTATGGTGGGAAAAACTTCCCACCTACAAAAAATGCTAGAGAATGTGTAGGCTTACATCAGCTAGCTCTCTCTAAGTAAAACTGAAATTTCACTGGAAAAATCTCTTGGCTTCCTGTGTTGCTGTACTTAGTCACTTGGCTACATCTACAACAAAGACCAGATGCATGTGAGCAAGGAACAGTGCAAATCATCACTTCTGCAAATACCTGCTTCACTTCTACTGTTTGTGACTACTTCAGCAGAAGAAATAATATAGTCCAAAGGGTCATCTTGGCAGTAGGATGGATAATATGGCTTGGCAAAACATTAAGACTTTCTAATTATAATACTTCTCTGTCTAGCACATTCCAATTATAGATTGACCCCCTAGTCCAGCTTTCTTTTTTTCTTCCTTATTTTCCCCATTAAGAAGATTCTAGTGGCTGGTTCATGGTAGGGGGTAGGACAGGGGAAGGGGAGGAAGATACCTTTAGGAGGTTTTAAAGTAGTTCTGCATATTAATGAATACGTGCTTATAAACCCACACCCATTCCAAGTCCTTGAATGTTCTATCGGTTGTATTACTCTGAGAATGATAAAAATGTTTCACTTGGATCAGAACAGTTTATAAAGTGAGCCAGTGGAGCTCCCCAGCTAGCTAAGTTCGAATAAAAATGTAATCACACTCTACCTGGCTTCACTTTCAATTTAACGTGACATTTTTCTTTTTCACATTACAATTGCTTTCCAGTGCCATTAGAGAGCTATGGAATTCCACTCTGGAGATCACTCTATCTCTATGCTATCTTAAGAAGGGAGGGAGAACCTGCAAATCCTACCTTCGAAAAATCGGGGCGGGGGTTGTTTTAGTGGTTGGCTCATTTATTTTTAGATTAGATTTTTTGATAGATTAGAGCAATAATACCAGTGCGACTGTTCCACAGTTCCGGGAGCTGTGATTTCTCAGGGTATGTACTCTGTCTACCAACATCCATCAAGACCCCTCTATGTCTTTGAGAATCATGGCTGGAAAATTCATCACCTCACTTCTCAATGATGACTTTCTCTGAATTTAGTGAGACTGGCCTTGGGAAAACAGACACACTTAGCATGTGTTTGAAATATTTTGAGCTTGTTAGAACTAGACAGGTCTTGGCTATTGCTGTGGCAGCCTTCAAGAACCCAGGGTCTCCTGCACAACTCAGTGAGAGGTAAGGTGGTAAGGTAGGAAGAATGCTCATTAGCTTTGGGATCAGAAGGAGAACCAGCTGCAAATCCTTCTGCTACTTCTATACTTCCATACACCTCTTTGCCATCTAGGTGACCCATAACCTTAATTACTTGGACCAGTCATTTTATCTCCTAGCCTCAGTTTCCTCATCTGTAATGTGAGAGGATTGGACTGGATGACAGCTCTAAATCCTATGAGGTACATCAATAGGGGAACAGAGGGAAAAAAAAAAAACACTTAAAGAGAACCTTGGAGCCATTTTGTCTTTTGAATGGATGAAACACAGGAAGAAGCAATGATTTAGGATTTGTCATCCAAACCTTGAGTCTGGTAATTTGGTTACATTTTGCAAAAGGATGAAAGCTGTTAAGTAAGGCCAGTTCTTATGTCATTTACTCTTGAACTTTCCTTTGCACTCATGCTAAGCTCTTGTACATTGTGGTTATTCATGCACATGCTTTTCTCCATACTAGACTATAAGTCTCTTGAGGCTGGGGTCTACATCTTTCCAGTCTTTGTACACTTCGCAGTCTTTGTGCACCTAACACAGTGTCTTGCATATAGGTTTGTTGGATTGAGGTCTCATTCTTTAAGCTGTTTTACATGGAATACCACACTTTTTTTTAAAGACTTTGCAGCCAAGAAAAAAAGTGACATTTGGGAACACAAAGAGGACTTGACTAAAGCTAGACAGAAGAGGTCTGCTTGCTTTTTGGTATGCAGCCCTCTTCTTCTGGTCTCCTGTTCATAGAAAGTGGGAAAGGAAACCAGCACATTCAACAGGATAAACCTTCAAAGCCATTTAAAACAAAGAAGTTCCTTTGGATAGAGCTGAAAGGGGAAGGGGAAAACTCAGCCAATTCTCGACAAAAAGTCAAAAAGAATGCAGAAGAGAACCCGCTCGACATTCAGACAAAAACTGGATTGGGGGGAGGGAGGAAGCAGAGAAGTGTTGACTTGCAAAGCTGATAGATTGAGCCCAGCCATTTCCATTTTTGCACATAGATCCCTCCATGAGCCCCAGAAGAAAGTCTCATAAGTTAATAGAAACCCAGGAAGAAAATGCTTTATAGTCTTTAGATGGAAAAGGTTAAACACCACTGGGGACAAAAATGCTGTATTCTAAGGTACTGAACAGAAGTGGAATGGATGAGTGGGGAGAAAGAATTAGGTAAACATATATTCTTTGTATTTTTCCCTCAGCATAATTAACTGTGAACTAATTACCAGAGGAAATTTTCTCTCAAAGTTGCAAATAACCAACCTGTGAAATTCTTTTGTAAAGTCTTCTCACTTTCTGCACAGGAGGTGTTTTCTATAGTGATTCCATTAGAGTATCATACTTGGTTTACATTAAAAATGTTGAAAAATAAAATATTACCAATATATTAGAAGAAATAAAAAACACAGTGAGGGGGAGAACTTTATATTTGCTCCTTCCTTCCTCCCTACTACCTATTCAAGCTACTGTTCTCAATTTCCTATACTGAATGGAATGTCTTCTCATGGACAAGGGCAGGTCTAATGAAACTTTTTTTCTCCAGAAAGGAAAATGATGAACTATTCTGAGGAAGCAAATGAGAGGAAATGGAAACAGATTTTTTCTACCCAAGAATCAAAGTCCAAACAAAAAACAGAAAGGAGCTAACAATTCAAGGATCTGAGTTTGGACTTGGCAGATCCTAAGATCTCATAGAAGTCCAGGAACAGGTTAACCTGCAGAAGTATAGACAATGGAGTCCAACTTGGGACACGTTTAAGTTATTGAATTTGGTCTTCTTTTGGCACAGTGACAATCACATGAGTGACATGGGAGAGGAAGGACTGTCTTTGCATCTGGATGAACTCTAGGTTGAGATGGTGAGGTCCTCCTGTTCCCATTTGTGGAATACATTTTGCTGATTGCATCAAATTGTAGAACACTGTGAAGTCTCCTAAATGACATCCATCATTATTCGATAGAGTTTGGGCTAATTCTCCATACAGGAAAAATCAGTAGGATGAAGAATGATTATTGCCCAAACTATAAATAGACATTCAAATGGACAACTCTTAGAATTGGTACATGTCTTGAAAAGATAATAAGCTGGACCAGAATTGAGGGAGTGGAAGAAATTTCTGTTCATCTGGTGATATTCATCTGGTGACAGTGAGTCATAGAATAACTCAGTCTAAAGGGAATTGAGCTTGTGGCTCACTCAAAAGAAAAGGAAGAAGTTCATGGAGGTGGGAATAGATTGCTGTATATTATCAACAAAGAATTGCACAGGGCATAGAGGATTTCATTGGAGAGGTGTATGATTGGAAAAGAAAATGGGCCAGTCATGTAGTGAAAGCAAGGGACAACTCACAGGTAGATCACATGCTCCTTTGAGATTCATAAAATATCAAGAATTCAAGATGAAGAACCCCCAGGCATGTTTGTTGGACTCTGTGGAAAATTTAGCACCTTGAGATTAGTAGCTATCTTTTGTATCCTTAGCACATAGCATAATGCCTGGCACAAGGGAATCACTTAATAAATGTTCCTTGATGTTGCTATATCTACCATACTGATTCTCAAAGGATATATCATTATTATATATTAAGGCTATCAGCACTTAGCACAGGGCCTGGCACTTAGTAGGAGCTTAGTAATGTTTGTCAACTCTGTCATAAACTCCATGAATTTAGAAAATGTCTTATCTAAATGTTCTACCTCCCCTACAAATAAATAAAACATTCGCAATATATTAGAGGAAATAAAAAACACAGTGAGGGGGAGAACTTTATATTTGCTCCTTCCTTCCTCCCTACTACCTCCCCACACAATCCAATCAACATTTATTAAGCACCTACCATTGTATTGTGCTAAGTATTAGGGATACAGTTAATAGAAAGGAAGACAGTCCCTGCCCTCAAGAAGCTTACAATCTGAAGGGGAGATGATGCACAAAAGGAGGAAGGAAGGGTGGGGAGGCAGGATAATAGGGACTACCCAGTATGGGGATAGCTTGTTCTGTGGGGTTGAAACCAGGCCAAGCAGCAGATGTCAAATGGAGTGAGCCAGTCCAGTTTCTGCCTTCTATAAAGGAAGGCACCGGAAGGCATTTGGTAATCAACCCCTTCACTCAATCAATCAGTCAACATTGATTAAGCAAAAGCAATGTGCCAGGCGCTGTGGTGTTTTGTAAAGTTTGCTGAATTCTGTTGTTGTTTTATATTTATCCTATAACACCCAGAATAGGGCCAGAGCTTAGTAAGTACTCATTAAAGATCTACTGATTCTAAAAGAATCTTAAGTTAAAAAGGCGGAAAATTTATACATTGCCATGGAAGCATTCCAAAAATTTACCTCACTCAATCCTCTTCATTGGAACTTTGAGGCAGTTAGGTGATATAGTGGATACAGCATGTGGTGTGGAGTCTAGAAGACCTGAGTTCAAATCTAGCCACAGATACTTTCCAGCTGTATGATCTTGGGCAAGTCACTTAACTTCTGCTTATCTCAGTTTCCTCAATTGTAAAATTTTCCTGATTCCAGATCCAGTAGTCTTTCCACTGTGTAATAATAACACCTACCTTCCAGGATTGTTGTGGAGATTAAATGAGATGATTTTTGCACTTGTATTTGACACAGTATAATCCCTTAATAAATGCTTTTTCTTCTCCCCCTTTGAAAGTGGACTTTAGTCAGTCATTTAAAGCAATTCATTGAGAAAGCTTGAAGACACTTGGATAAAGTCTACAGATTAGCCAGATGATGTTGAGATTCCTTTTAACTAACTTTATTATGATGCTAAGTCTACAACTTTACAGATATTAAGAAAGGGGAAATAGAAAGAAAGACATTCAGTATGGCTTTAATTCATATCTCCTAATATTACTGCCCCAAAGGACACAATTCTTACAAGATACGATGGGAAGGAAGAGCTTTATCTGAACAAAATAAGACTGCTAGAAGGTCAAGGACATAGGCTCTTTTTGGGCTAATTGGAGAGCGACCAGCAGGAATTTCACAGCTGGAAAATATTAAGAAGAATTGGAGATGGGGGCAGGAAAGAGAATCTGCTTTTGTTGATTGATTTATCAAAACACTCCTTTCCATACGATAGCCTTGCTATAATCATGAAATCAGCCAGAATTAAAAACAAAATAATAACAATGCAGTAAAATCCTTTGTTTTTATATCTTCCCATTGAGTCTAAGGGACTTCAGATCCATAAACTTGTCACTGAATTTAATATCATTTCAGTTTTATGAAGCACTTGATGCTTCCAAAGTGCTTTTACAATGATCCATTATCATAATGCTCCTCTCTGAGTAAGTTCAAAGAGTGCTAGAGGACATGAGGCTAAGGCTGGATCCAAATCGCAGCAAAAGATTGTTTTGATAAAATTAAAGACTAGTTTTTATATGGATGAGAGCCATGGCTGAGAGGTTCTGAGGCAGAGTGGAGAGCCTTGAACCTGAGTTTTTGGCTCAGCTCAGTCCCTTACTTTATCGATTGGATTTTGGGCTAATTACTTAATCTGTTGGGTCTTCAGGAGTCTGTCTATTAAAAGAGGGGATGGATGAAATGAGGTATCTTCCTGCTCTACTATTTTATGCCCTGTATGAAAGGCAGTAGAATCTAAAAAGCTGACCTCAGAGTCAGGAAGATATGGGTTCCAATCCTGCTTCTGACTCATGGAGGCTTTGTGATGCTAGGCAAAGTCACTCAACCTTTCACTATGCCATGCAACTCTCTTACAGGGGCATGACCAGGATCTGACCTTTAACCTATAACCCTACTCCGAGGCAGCTATATAACTCATCTGCTACCTACCACTTACCCTTGCAAAATCCTACCACTTTCTCTCCCTATTCATTCCTCTACTACTTAATTACCAGATCCTCTTCACAATCCTTTGTTGGCTCATCATCCATATCAAGTCCCCTAAATGCGCGTATTCCCCAAAGCTCTAGCCTATGTTTTTTCTCTCTCTCTTTTTTTATAAACTCTTTTTCCTGGTGTCTTCATCTGTTCCCACAGGTTTACTTATCATTTCCATGTCAATAATTCACACATTTACATATCTGACCCCAGTTCCCCAGAGAGTCCATCTTGCATCCACAATTACCTATTGAATATTTCAAAGTGAATGTTTAAGTGGATTTCTAATTCAACATGTTGAAAATAGAACTCATTATCTTTCTGCCCCAAAACATCCCTATGTTTATACTTCCTGTCGAAGTCAAAGATACCATGATTCTTGTATTGTTTGTAACCTTAGTATTATCCTCAGCTCCTTATTCTTCTTCCCCCCAGATATCTAGTCAGTTACCCATTTTTGCCATTTCCACCCCATAACATATCCTGAATCTGATACCTTCTCTCTGTTCCCACAATCATGGACTTAATTCAGGTCCACATTACTTCTTGACTGGACTATTACAATAACCTCCTAAGTGGTCTCTGTGCTTCAAGTCTCTCTCCACTTGAAAATGTCCTCCATACAGCAGCCAAATTGACTTTTTTCCTTAAGTACAATCTGACCATGTCACTCCCCTACTCGGTAAGCTCTACTGGCTCCCTGTTGACTACAGGATAAAATATGAAATCTGTTCTTTAGCTTTTAAAGCCCTTAACAACCTGGTTCCATCCTATATTCCAGCTTTGTCATACAACTCCTATTCCTGCATTCAACAGTGTAGCCATCCCACCTTTTCTCTGTACTTACAAGGCACCCCATCCCTTCTTTCTCTGCCTTTCCATTCCCCATCCTCCATGTCTGGAATAAACTCTTTCCACAACTCTGCTTCATAGAAACCCTCTCTTCCTTCAAGATGAAGGTCAAGCACTATCATCAACGTCAAGGCTTTCTTGATTCTCTCAATTGCTAGCACCCTCCCTCCCTGATGACTTTGTATTTATTCTATGAACATGTGTTTTCTACAGTCTATGTAAATATTCTGTATATAATTATATGTAGTCACTTGTTGCTTTATTCCTGTCTGGGGAAGTTTGCTGACTGCTTTCCTCATGGTGTGAAATGAAAGCTTATGTTGTCAGGGGAAAGATCTCAGTCTTCTTTCATCTTTGAGGATATAGAGAATCAGAGGAACAGGCTTAGGTCCTTGGCTTTTTTGTTTGTTATTTTCTGATCTAGGTGTAGGTAGCAGAGTCTCAACCTGGTTGGGAGAGTGGAGCCAAAGGAATCCAGGAGTTAGAATCCAGTCTGGGTTTTGTGGTTACTGCAGTGCCCAAGCAGCAGAGTTTTTTTGAGGAGTGATATTCTGGAGTGTTTGAGGTCAAATCTGAACCCGGACCTTCCTGACTTGTGGTATCCATTGCATTACTTAGATGCTAAAATTACTTTTTCCAACAGAATGTAAGCTCTGTAAGAGTAGCAGTTATTTCAGTCTTTGTCTTTTCATCCCCAGTGTCTGCCAAATAGTAAGCACTTAATAAATGTGTGCTGATGTATTGATGGGTATAGACTACGGAACAGTTGCTGATCTGCATTGGTTGGTGGAGTTTTTCTCACTGGGAGTGACCTACCCTGATTAAATGACTACACTGGAATATGTGGCTACCTCAGGAATGGTTCCCTCCCCTAGAGCATCTCCCAGCACTCTCAGCTTCCACTCTAACAGGAAGGATTGAAGGCTCGACCTGAATTCTCAGCTTGAATGTTGCTTTAATGGGTCAGGGAGACTAAAGGTACAAGTATCAAGTTGTAAGGGAACAGCTTGCACCCTAATAAGCACTGCATCTCTCTTGCTGGGAAGGAGTGAAGTTTGGGGAGGCTGAGCATGGCCAGCTTTCTCTTTTTTCTGGTCAGACTGGTTAATCTGAACCTCAAATAGCTGGAGAAATTTTGTCCATAGTGGAAGTAATCCCAAGCCACTAGCCTTTCCCTCTTGCATTTTTCATCACTATCTGCAATGTTTAGATTAGGAAATTTGAAGGAAAAGGAGGGTAGAGGGCTATGAACTGAGATACCGGTGAGTGTTCATTTCTTCCTCTAAGTCCATATAATCCAATAGCATTGGATTTAGAGTCAGTAAAAAACTAGAAGGTTTCATTTTGAGGGCTCTTCTATTACTATCTTTGTGACCTTGAGCAAGTCATATATTCTTTCTGGGCCTCAGTTTCCCCACCTATAAAATGAAGGGGTTGGACTGGATGACTTTTGAAGTGCCTTATGGTTCTGAATATATAAGCCATGACCTTTTCCTCCTTCTCTACTGTCAAACATGGCCTGAGCTGGATGATGAGAAAAGGTCTGCAGTCTGAGTGTTGGTAGTCAGAATAGGGCAGGAAAGGAAGAGAGAGAAGAAATCGTGGTAGGCTTTTCTATTATCCTAAAGGAATCAGTGTGTAGAATGGAAATATGCTGGAATAGTAGTTGGTTAACCAACATCCAAAGCCTGTCTCTACTTTTTATTCAGGTTAGTTCTTCTAGGCCTCAGTTTCCTAATATGTAAAAAGAGAGGGTTGGACTAAAAGGCTATTCAGGTCCTTTCTAGCTCTAATGCCTCATGATCTTATGCAGCACCAAACCATGGTTACTGTCTCCTAAGAGGACTTGCTGATGCCACAGACCAGAGAGGCGGCACTCTTGATAAGTGAATCTATTAGGCTTTTGTTGGTTGCCACATGAACTACTACAGGGAAGCAGTGACTGAAATTCAGGATAGGATAACTGCAGGTTTCTCCTAGAACATTTCAAGAAAATGGTCGTATGTCATGGTGAAGATGGGCAGTAGGTTAGCTCCCCTTTTCTGCTTCTCTGATGTGTATAATGTCACATTGTTAGTTGGCCTTGGCAAGTGGAGACCCACCAAGAGTAGTGTGTTGGACTCTTAGGAACCTTTTTCCTTTGCAAATGAAAGAAAGAGAGGGCTCTTCCTATGGCTCCTTCTCTTTCCAATTCTATAATTCACTCTAAGTGAATTATAATCTTGATACCTTTTGTTAGATTCATTTCATTCTCTGCTAGAAATTCTTACTATGGAGACTAAGTTGGGAAAGTGTGCAAGGCTTTCAATCATCGTATACAGCTTGCTGCTGTAGAAGCTCAGGTGTTTGATACCAACATCCTTCCAGGGATGCCATATACTTATAAATCATGGAAAATCACTATCTCAGAAGGCTCAAAATCACAAACTTACTAGAAGAGTAATGGATTGCCACAACAGTGGGTTGGAGCAGGTTGCTGAGTTCTCAACAGTGATTTAGATGAGTAAGGTATTGATAAAAGGTGTCTTTGAGAAGTTACCTAGGCAGAAATGGAGGTGGGCTAGTCACATAGCATGATTGAGAGCCAATGGATAGATAGCTTAAGTGCTGCACTGGTAACTCTGTAATACTAAATGAAACAGAGACACTGAGTAGATCTACTAGGGAAGACTTTTGGTAAGAGAAGGAGAAACATTGCACTCACTGTAGAAAATGTGGAGAGCAGAGAGAACTTGGGACTGATTCATGTAAAGTGAGCAATGTTTGCCAGTCTTCCACATCCTAGTAGCTGTGAACTTTGCACTAAGTATACTAGGGGGTACAAAGGGGAAGAGGGGAATAAAATATAGAAGAGGGGAAAGTGGCTTGAGGGATGCCCTTCATTATCCAGATGATTGAGGAGAACAAAGTGTTCTATAAAGGCATAAGAAGGGTATTGGCGTTAGAAACAACGGAGAAAAAGGATTTAAAGGAATAGTAGGGAATCCTCGTTTGTGTCAGGTGGTTGGAAGGAGGAAGGTTAAGACAAGAAGGCATGATTGGGCTGCCATCTTGAAAGAAATACCCAGGCTGTTGAAACCATAGGTTCCTTAAAGTATCAAAGTAAGAGAGGTCTAAGAACATAACTGTTTCTAGGAAAACTGGAAGCTATAAGAATGCCATTGCCTTCTGATGAGATTTGGTTTACTCTAGCAAGTACATCCCTGGGTCACTCATAGTCTCTTAAAGAAAATCTTTGGCATTCTTAGGTGTATTCATCCTGTAATCATTCACCTCCCTTTCAAATCATTTCTCAAAGTAAAAAGTATCTTCATTTTTATTCATGAGGACCACTTACAGGCATCCTAAGACCACATCAAGTTATCAATCAATCTCAAAGTTAGGGTTTGCTGACATCCTGTCTTGCTCTTAGGTATCTGAGCCAACAACCAATAATTCATTGATTTACTGATTCACTCGTTCAACAAGCATTCATTAAACACCCTATTAGGTGCCAGAGACTGTGTTATGTTCTAGGGCTACAAAGACAAAAACAATCCCCTCCTTGAAGAAGTTTACATTTTACTGAATATAATAATGAAGACAAAAATGCATAGGCATTCCATTTCAGCTTCAAAGCCCTTAATCACCCAGCATGCTGGAGAAATAAATGGCAGAAACATAATCCTCTATGTCTTTTTATACATCTCCTACATTTCTAATATAACCCAATTAAATTCAGAGAAGCTGGAGATACCAAGGAAAAATGAAAACAGAAGTTAGTCATCTGTAAGGATCTAGACTTCCTCTATTGGAGAAGGAGTAAACCCCTGCAATGCACCAGCAATTAAAAAGAAGCTAAAGGACGCATTCCGTTTACACGTGTAGAAAAATATTAGCCACTGTCCTCACTGTCAACCATAAAATGATGGCTATGCAGTAGCTGCGTGGTCCCAGATTGAATGTGCATTTGATTTTATAAAATTTTAAAATGCTGTCCTCCAATAGCACAGTGTTAATGAACAAACTTCACAAATATTACCAGAAAGGTACCACTGAGGGGTTGTAGAGCACCTCTCTCTAACAAAGAGGGCACAAGAGAAATGGCTTAAAATGCATAATTACACATAATATATCCTCATAAAGCTGAAGAATTACAGTATTTATTTATCAAGTTAGATTTCAGCCCACATCAGTCAGCAGCAAAATTGTGATAGAATTCAGCAGAAAAGCAAAGTGATCCAATATCACTTCAGGACTCGACAACCAAAATGAAATGCACAATGCCTCCTGATATCGCTTTCTTCAAGAAAAAAGTGATGACAAATTTATGGATGAGGGAAAATGTTTGTTTAGAGAGACTGAGGAGTATGGGCCATGTGAGAGAGCACAGAGCAACTGTCATTAAAAGTTATTATAAGCACATAATAAAAGACATCTTGGTTGATCAGTAGAGATGAAATATGATGTCAATGACAAAGGGAAATCGACGCAACCACAGAACATGTTGTTATTGGATGGATAGACATAGGCATCACTGAAACTGTTTGTGACAATACTGGTATGGATGATAATAATTAAAGTTACACCCAAGATTTTACACCTGCTTGACTGGATATAGAGCCTACTCCAACACACCATAATGTAAAATAAGCCTCAAGATATTTTAGAAGAAATACACAATATCCCAGTATAGAGGGCCACATGATGCAAAAATAGACAATATCCCAGGACATAGGTCCCTGTGACAATATCCTGAGAATCAGACAGAAAGGCCTGGTAGGGAGGAAAGATGGCAGGCTTTGGAAACAGGAGACCTGGGTTCAAGTCTTGGCCTTTATTTTAATAGGAAGCATTGTATAGTGGAAAAAAACCATGGGATTTGGGGTCAAAGGATTCTCATTCAAATATTGCCCCTGCCAACAGCAACCTTTGTGACTGTGGGCTAGTCAAGACTCAAGTTGTTCCGTCTTCAAATTGAAGTGGTTAGAGTAGTCAGGGGTGGGGAACCTTCACAGAACTGTGAAGGTTGGATTCAGTCAAAGGGCCACACTTGAGGACCTAGAGGGTCACATATGGCCTCCAGGCTTCAGGTTCCCCACTCCTCACTAGAGGATCTCTAAGGTCCCTTAAAATTTTAAATCTATTATCTATCATCCTATGAAATTTAATGAAACTAACAAGACAATGATATTTATAGGTGAATCCTACTTGATGTATTTCTATCAAAAACCCTTTTTATACAGATTTTTTGGGGTAAATTGAATCATATTTTGAATGCATGCAGGTTGTTTAAAGGTTACAACAATTCTATTTTGAATTATTTTATAAATCGCCCTCTTATAATTAATCTTACTGGAAAGAAGATTGGATTTAAAATCTGAAGACCTCAGTTCAAACCCCAGCTTTATTATTTATTGCCTGGGAGATCTTGGGCAAGTTAGTCTACTTCTATGGGTCTCAGTTTCCTTATAAAGTAAAATAAGTAGTTTAGAGTAGTTGATCTCATAAGCTCCTTCAGGTTCTAATACTCTAGAGACATAATAATTTGATCCTCAAGAATCCTCTGAAATCCAGATTTTCATGTCAGAATTGCTTAAAGTAAGGCTAACCTCTATTGTTATGGCTGTCTTATTTAATAGGAACATAGTAATTCGCACAGAAAAAAATACGACTATACACAATAGTGGTTAAATCAAATGAAGAAACTAAGGAACTTAAAGCCGATTATCATCTTGTCAGTGGCAGGTATTTCACAAGATCTATCGTGTTTTGGAAATGATTTAAAAAGTGGTACTTGTATTCATTTGCCATGTCAAAAAGAGACATCTCCCCACAAAAGAATGTCGTAATATAATCAGTCAATCAATATGGCTCTTTGGAGAAAGCTTCCACCATGTGCAAGAAGGGATTGTTAAAAACATGAGAGGTGAAGAGGCTCACAGAGGGTCTAGCCGAGCGCGTGATGATCTGTTTTTCTTCCTACAGAAAAGCGTATCAAGATATGCTGTTGTTCAGGTACTTCGTTCTCCACGTGACCCCATTCTGGAGTTTTCTTGGCAAAGATACTGGAGTGGTTTGCCATTTCCTTCTCCAAGCCCATTTTACAGGTGAGGAAACCAAGCAAATATGATCGAGTGAATTGCCCAGGGTCACACAGCTAGTAAGTGTTTGAGGCCGGATTTGAACTTAGGAAGATGAGTCTTCCTGACTCCATACCCAGCACTCTTATCTCTACGGCACTCCCTAGCTGCTCAATGTATCAAGATCTATCAATCCCCAATTTCAGTTCTTAAGGAGAGATTTCATCCTATCACTGCACTGCTGTGAAATTGTAAATATATCTCTATTGCCTATATAATAAAATTCATACGTTTTATTTAAGGGAAAAGCTGTGTACTGCAATGCCATCAGCACTAGATTTGGAGCTGGAGGACTTGGGTTTGACTCATGACTTTTGCCCCATGTGTGAAATGCATTCTCTCCTCCCTTCCTTGTCATAGTATCCCTCTCTTCCTTCAATATGCAGCTTAGGGGTCCCCTTCTACATGAAGCCCTTCCTGATCCCCTACCCCCTTCAGGGGCTTGCACCTTCCCTCATATTAAATACCATATCTTCGACACCATGTGTTTATTTTGTTCTTATACTATTTATTTGGTATGTATTTATATAGGTATATGTTCTTTCCGCAAGGGAATGTAAGCTTTTTAGACTACAGATTGTTCATTCTTTGCTTTTATATCCCCAAGTCTAGCATGGTGCCTGGCGCATAGTAGGTGTTTAATATATGATGCTTAGGCGCTTAACATAACATGAGTTTATATATGTAGCATATATAAACATATATATATGTATAATATTTCAACATATAAATTGATTCAGTCATAGATTGAAGCATTGAGAGTAGATTATATTTTGATAAAAAATTTTTTTTAAAAAGAAAATTTTTTATTCTCAATTTTACATCTGGAATTTAGCTGCAAATTTTTTCATATTGATCTTACTAAAAATACTTGACTATCATTTAGGAGTGACTTATTGATATTACAGACACACGATTCATGAGGGCATATAATTTCCATGATGGTGTCTGGCTAATAAACAGTGAGATCACAAATGAATTTCAGTGCTGGAAATGACTCTAGTAATCACTTAATCCAACCCATTCCCATGTCTCCATTAAAATATATATGATAAGGGTCATCTAACCTTTCTTGAGGAACTCCCTTAGCTTCAATTTTCTCATCCGTAAAAGGAGAGGCTTGACCTTGATAGTCTCTGATGTCTCTTCTACTTCTAGCCTTATATCTATAAGCCAATGAATCTCTCACTAGTTCCTCCAACAACTAATTCTACTTATTATTTATTTATTCAAAGTATTTTCCCCCACTGTCATCCCTTGACATAGCTCCCAGGTTTGCCTTTTCTGGTGAGCTGCTGTTCATCCTTCATTTTCCAAGAGGACCAAAGACATCACAGAGTGATGTCTTGAGAGTGAATTGGATTTAAGTGAGACAGAGTTGCCTGAAATTGTCAGCCATACTCTCTCCTCCTGAGTCATTGAAGTCTAGTGGCAAGACAAAAGTCAGGGTGACTGGTAATGGTCCAGGATGCAATGGCATCTTTGGTATCTTTGATGTCTGATCATGCTCCAAGTAGAACAAGTCTAAAGCCTTTTCCATAAAATAATTTTTCAAGAACTTGAATTCTACTTTTCTGTCCTCTGCTTTTTCCTTCAGCTTAAACCTCCTTAGCAACTTGCACCAATCCTCATAAAGTCTATACACAAGGCCCTTAAGTATTCTGATTGCTCCCACTTATCAATGACCTTCCAACATGGTGGTGCCCAGAACTGAACTCAGAATTCCAGGTAGGCTATCATATAGCAATGATGTCAAACTCAAATAGAAATGGGGTGGTGGGAGAGGGGGTCACTAAATCATACATAAGGATCTCTGCGGGCCACCTATTGACTTAGAAAACCACATATTAACATTCTCTATGTCCTCTTGTCTTTATTTTGTTAAATATTTTTCAGTTATATTTTAATCT
Organism: Notamacropus eugenii; assembly: GCF_028372415.1. Lineage (NCBI taxonomy): Eukaryota > Metazoa > Chordata > Mammalia > Diprotodontia > Macropodidae > Notamacropus > Notamacropus eugenii. The sequence continues at coordinate 331,591,519 of NC_092877.1, forward strand.
GGTTCCTGGGATGCACTGGAAAGTGTTTCAGGTCACCATGTAACATGCAGTATGTTTGACGCCTCTGATGTACAGATTTATCTGAGTTCTAAAAGAAATATATCAGCAGCGACAGCAACAATCCAGGATCAAAGAAGAGAGACAAAAAGTCTTCCATTGGTGACATGCTTGTGAACTCAGTCAACAATCTGTTGACAAAGAAATAGCAAACAAATGGCTGAGTCAGGCAGATGTATTTGTGGAAATAGGGGTTGATGCGTTATTCAGGACTAGGTCACTGCCAGAAGAAACTACTGAAGGGCTACCTTCAAGGTGCCTGAACTAAGTAATCAATGTACATTCTTTCAGGAAATGGAATTATGCATAAACATCCCTGGAGGCAATACAAGTTTAGCACCTGCTAAATATTTAACAAGGTATGATTCATTGGCTAGAATTATGTACACTTGAAGATTACCACTTTCCAAGGACTGGTACATGACAAATCCTCATCCTGTAAATATAGGTTTCAAAATATCTTGGAAAATCCATGACAAATAAATATTATTGAAAGGGGACCACTATCATAGATGCCCACAATTGGCCAGATTGACTATTGCTGAGCCATAAAGCCCTAAGAATATAGTTTTTAATAGGTGTTGCTATGCTAAATGCTCAAACTTTTCAAGCCTCATGGAATAATGATCACAATAAAAACAGGCAACATTCACATTGTACTTTAAGGTTGGCAAAACTCTTTATAAATTTTGTCACATTTGAGCCTCACAGCAGCCTTGAGAGATCAATTTTTCAAATGAGGAAACTGAGGCAGGTCGAAGTTAAATGACTTGTTCAGGGTCACACAAGCTAGTAAGTGTCTGAGGACATAGGTCTTCCTTACTCCTGGTCCAGCACTCAACCCACCTCATCACCTTGTTGCCAATAAAGAAGCATTCAAAATATGAAACTTGGTAGCGGAGGTCAAAATAACGTAGGTCTAGAATGAAGTACACATTATCCCAGTTGTCTTGTCTGCTACTAGAGTTTACAAGAATGTTTACAATGAGCTTATAAAATATGAGCTTACATCTCAATACTTTTATTCAGCTACAACAGTGATTTTATTCATTTAACATTAAATGGTGCCACAATGGATAGAACATTGAGTCTGGAGTTAGGAAGACCTGAGCTCAAATTTGACTTTAGCCACCTACAAGTTGAATCACCCTGGGCAAGTCACTTTACTTCTGCATCAGTTTCCTCAATTGTAAAATGAGGATAATAATAATAGCACTTATTTTTTATGATTGTTGTAAGGATCAAATAAGATAATATTCATAATGTGCTTAGCACAATACCCAGCATATAGTAGGTGTTTAATACGTGTTAATTCTATTTTATTATTCCATCCTATAAATATAAAAGAATGATATAGTATAGATTAATATAAAAGAATAAGAGACAGATAGAGACTTGTCTCAGGTCCAGTTCTATGTGAACCCCACTGACATAGGTGAGAATGAGGGAATATTAATTATAATAATCCTTTATTGTGGAATTTTAGTGTATAGGTCATCTAGTCTCACCTTGTCATTTTAGAACTTAGGAAAGTGAACTCCTGAAACGGCTCTAGAACTCAGGTGTCTTGATTCTTATTTCAGGGCTTTCCCCACTACACTATGGAAACTACTGGCTTCTGAAAGTACCTAGAACAATGTATTGTATGTAGTAGGTGCTTAATGAATGTTTGTTGAAGGAATAAATTGAGTAGCTAAATACTGGGAAAAGGGGAAGGCTTCTATTGACTTTTACGACTGAATATTTAGGAGGTAGAAAAACAAACTTAATTCTAAAATTTTAAAGCAAATCGAGTTGGATAAATTTATGAGGGTAGAACTCATTAATTGAGTAATAACAAGTTTTATGATCCTCATTTGCATACAATGCTGTTGCCTCTGCATTAATTAAAACCAGAATGGTTGGGCTAGGAGGAGTAGCTTTCAGTTCACATTCACCTGGGTGCCCCAGTTCTGACTGTTTGGCCTCACTTCTCTTTTGTCCTTCTCTGCTCAAGGCTGGATGGCATCTGTTATTTTAAAAGAAGATTATCCTTACTTTTATATCCTTATTTATTATATCTTTACTTATTATATACTTTTCCAGAAAGACACAAAGAAAATGGTAATTGTTTGAGGAAGGAAGGGGAGAACAAGTATTTTTTAAGTACCTACTATGTGCCAGGCAGATGCTAATCCTGAACAAATATTCTCTCATTTAAGAGTCTGTGGGAAGGCAAATACATTAATGCAGGTGGAGTGGTGAATTCATTAAAGCATTCTAGAAAAAAACTATACTAGAAAAGCTATTAAATTGTTTACCCTTTTTGATCTATCAATATCACTACTGTGTACGTATCTCAAGAAAGTCAAACAAAGAAGGAAATGCATGTGTAAACCATGTTTATAGCAATGCTTTTTTGTGATAACAGACAACTGGAAGCGAAATAGATACCCATCAAATGAGAAACACCTGAACTACCTGTGATGTTGCTGTTCAGTCGTCTAAGTCATATCTGACTCTTGATGATTTTTCTTGCCAGTAGATACTAGAGTGGTTTGCCATTTCCTTCTCCAGCTCATTTTACAGATAAAGAAAATGAGGAAAACAGGGTGAAGTGAGTTGCTCAGGGTTGCATAGCTAGTAGGTAAGGTCAGATTTGAACTCATCTCCCTGCCTCCAGGCACCTAGCTGCTCATGGATGTTATAGATTAATATTGAACTATCAGAAATTACAAATATGAAGAATTCAGAGAAGCTTGAGAAGGTTAATATGAATTGTTATGTAAATGGAACTAAGAAAACAATTTATACACTGACCACAATAATATAGAGGAAATTGACATCGAAAGACATCAGACTTCTGATCAACGCAGTGACCAACCTTGATTTCAGAGAACTGGTGGTGATGAGGAAACAGGTCCCCTGATCTATCTCTACCAGTCCTGGCAGATTGGAATGAGGCAACAGATATAAGACTTGGGCGATATGCTGGTTTATTTTCCTTAGCTACAATTCTTTGTTGCAAGGGAAGATTGGGGTATGGGGGATTGCCATTGGGAAGTGAAAACATTGTTTAAACAAAACTTCAATAAAATATTTCCATAAAAATGACACTTAAGAACTCAACCTTTCTTATTTCCTTAAAGCAGATAATGGCACAGTGACAGAAAGAGAATGCCATTCTGACATGGAAAATACCTCAGTTCCCCAGTTGTTTCTTCTTTAAATCCCCTTTGACAAATGTCATAATTTAAAAATGGTCTACCTCATTTGCTAAACATTTTCTTTACTGCTAGAATATTTTCCCATTTTTTTCCCCCTGATCCTCTACCTTAATCGCACTTTCCTTCTTCAAAACTAATATTGTATAGGCTGATGTATGCCATAGAATACATGTTGGGAAATACCAGTCTACTCCAATGGTTCCAAAATTTTTGAAAATTTTATCAAATTTTGTCAGACAAAAACAAATGTCAAACACTTCCATGTGTAAGAGTCATGGTCACCACCACCACCACCACATGGTCTTCTCCCCATGCTCACTGGCACAGTAAAAAAACCCAAACAAATAAAATAAAGAGAACCTTCCAAAGAGATCATCAGAAAAAATGGCAAAAATGAAGCTAATCTTTCTTGGTCTCTGTTTCCTCATCTGTGAAATGAAAGGGGTAGACTCAGTGACTTCTAAGGTCACTTCTAGCTCTGAATTTTATGATTCCATGATGTTATGTAACTCTTGATGAGACACCAATGAAAGTTCTCAGGAGTAAATCACTAAGTTGATGTCAAAAGGAGCATAGACCAACCCATATTATGAATATGAATAACTTACAGTATGGGGGTTTTAAACTGCTTTTATCACAATAGTATTTGGATTAAATGTGAATATTATCATCCCTATTTTACAGATAAGGAAACTGAGGCTCAGAGACTCTAAGACCCAAGTCACAAATCTGTTAGACCTCATATTTGAGCCTGTCAAAAGTAATAACACTGCATTTGAATGTTTCCCTGAGATTTATGACTATTAGTACTTTTCCCCCATTTTTCTAACATGCTGCCCCAAGGGGTAATGACTTTCTTCTCACTAGATTTTGTTAAACATAGGTAAGATGGCTACTTGTTTGTTGTGTATAATGTAAGAGGATTCTTTTTCAGGTATGGGTTGGCCTAACTGAAATCTCTTTTAACTCTAAGTCAGTGATTCAGACAAATCACAAGCAGTAGCAGCATTCATTTACACTGAACCCCTAAGGGGGAAAAAAATCAAAATGGACCCTGTTGCTCATTGTTAATCACACAATTTACACTGATCTCCAGTAGGGAAAGGTGGCACAGCAAAGTAAAAGGTTCATGAATATTCATTTTTGTGGGACTTCTTAGTGTTCAGAATGCTCTTTGACAGTGGTACCTATAAGCACTGCCTAATGCCTTCTCTCCATTCCATCACTCTTACCCTCAACCTTACTCCACCCCCATCAAAGTGATCTGTCCCTTGGGTTTCTTCTAGTACTTTGTCCAGATGACTCCTCTATGTTAATTTTACCCTCACTTGAATCTTTGTGTAGATTTATTCACTCTTCTCCGTTATAATATAAGCCTCTATCTATTTATAAAAATAAGTCACAAATACCTGGCACACTATTACACATGTATAAATGTTTACTTAATTTGAATATTGGTTGTTGTCAGCTTCTTACCTTTATAGATCAAATGAGATAATAAATACAAATGCTTTGCAAACCTCGAGGTACAATATAAACATAGCCATTAAAATCTAGAAGTAATGTGCCATTCTTATCATAATTAGCATTTATCCCAATTCATTTCTTTCATCACCTTATTTTTCCTTGTTAAAGGAGAGGGAGTGTTTGGCATAAAATAAAACATTATTATAGGCTATGTTGTAAGAAAAATACATCTCAGATCACAATCATGAATGTAAATGGTATTAGTTCACCCCTTAAATGGAGGAAGGAGAGAAACGACTTGGAAAGCATATGTAAATAATAGGTTGTTTACAAGAAACCCACTTGAAATATAATTATTCACACAATTCAGAATTAAGATGAAGGGCTAAAATAGGATCCATTATGCCTCAGGTGATCCAAAACAGTAGGGATTGCAATCATCATCTTAGACAAGGTAATGGTAAAACCAGACATGATAAAAAGTGATAAGCAAGAAAACTAAATTATATTTTAAGACCTTATAGACAATAAAATAATATCAATAAATATATATTGAATGAATGGCATAGCATGTAGATACTAATGGAAAAGCTAATTTAAATACAGGGAGTCCTAGACAAAACAATAATTATTGTGGATCTTCATATGACTCTTTTAGATTGATACATCTAATCAAAAATAAGAAAATGAATCAAAGATTGGAGAGGCAATGTGGTGTAGTGGATAGAAGGTCAGTTTTGGAGTCAGGAAGAACTGAATGTAAATCTTGCCTCTGATACATAGTATCTATTCAGTATCCCACACAATTTTAGAAATCTGTGTTAATGATGAGTTGCCCATGTGCATTAGGAGAGGGAAATTCCACACTGGAGTCCCTTTTAGTCACAAAATTATAGGACTACACTCAAGTAGACCTTCCTCACCATTATGTGTAATGGTGATGCTCTTTACAATTTCAGACTCATGAAATAGTTGCAGAGATATCAGAAGCATCAAATAAACCCCTCATGGCTCTATTTCAAACAGAGTGATGGAAAGACGAATATATGTCTCCATCTATGATGTGACATTTATTTGATGTTGGTAGTTTGTTAACTTGCCAGTCCATTGTTAATTTGGAACTTTCTTTACCTGTACAAATTGGTTGCAGAAAGATAAATGCTGTATCTCTTTGTTGACTTCTGAATGACTCAATGAGTTGTTTGGGGAATTAAATCAGACATTCTCTCTTTGAAAAGGTCATTCTTATCTTGTGTTACTAATATAAACAAACGTTTAAACAAGAGAAATAATTTGGAATGATTGGAAGGAAGAAAATTTTGGGGGAGTCTAGCAGACTGTTCACTTGTTTATGGATAATGTGGCCTAATTTCCAGTCCTGGAAAAGATGCTCTGTCATCCTAAGCATATCACTTCATTCTGCCTTCACTTTTCCAAGCTGAAAAATGGGAACATGTAGTCCTGCTCCTATCTTTCTCTGAGAAAACTGTGAGGGCAAATGAGTAAGATTTAGTACTTTGAGAAAGAAACTATGACATAATTGTGATAGATTGTTATAATAATGATATTATGAAACTAAAGAGAACTAGATATCTCTTAAAGAAGAACATATAGTTGCAAATTATTGCTTTAAGAGACATAATTATGAATAGCAAAATCCAATTTTAAGTGTCTGACTATAGGCAATTTTTTTTTTTCCTGGGGGGAGGATATAAGGTAACACCTTAGAATCCCTAACTTCCTTCTAGACTTAGCTAATGTGCCATCTGCTAGGGAAAACCTTTCTGGTTTTATTAGTTAGCATTGACCTTTTTCTCTTCATATTGTCATATATATATATGTATATGTATATATATACATACACAAACATATATACATATATATTTATATTTTGTATCTGTCCCCAATAGGATTCATTTCAATTCAACAAGCATTTATTAAAAATCTACTGTGTGCCAGGAATTATGTTAGGACCATAAAAATTAAAATCAAATATTTTCTGCTGACTAGAATATAAACTTCTCGAGAAAAGGGACTGATTTGTGTCCCTAGCACCTATCATGGTGCCTTGCTCCCCAGTAGATCTTAATAAATGCTTGCTGGATTGGTATAATTCATAGCATATATGAATTGTGGTTTAATAAAATATAAATAAATCTGCAAACCTATCAAAGAAGGATCCCAGTATACTGTAGAAGGGCAGCAGAAGAAAGGGAAGTCCAAGTGGACCATCTGTCTTTCAAAGAAAAGAGGCATCCTTAACAGCACACAGCAGTGAGTTGCTTTGTGGCTACAAAGAGAGCCCACAGAACAGAAAACTGGTTGGATAGTTATTCTCCAGACATAAATTTTAAGCATACTATGCAAAAAACATATTTAAATGAAGCTACATCTGCACAAAAATGGCAGTGCTGCAATTTCTAGAAATGACTGCACTGGAGGAAAAATTACCCCCAGATTGGAAGGGAGAGATATTACTATGTAGCATGTAAATCTGCTTTAATTTTGTGAGTCTGTCAAAAGTCATGTACAAATTAAATCTTTTGGGAAAGGTAAGACAAAATCAATGAAGTCATCTGAATTTAGCATTACTACTCAGAATCTGAAATTTACTCCTCCCTTTGGCCTTTAGCAAACGACTTCATTTTTCTCTCTGTTGTTGTGATAGGACTGATAACTATTACAGTTTCCCCATAACATGTTAGACCCACCCCCTCATCCTTTTTTCCTATAACAAGTGTTGGTTTTTCCTAAAAGGAGATAAAGCTTCCTGGGACCTGATCGGTCCCTTTTTCCTTGACACAGATTCCTGCTCACCTATGGGCATAAAAAGTCTTTACTGTCAGAGCCCCTCCAGCTTGATGGTTTTCTGAAGATGATATGCATCATGATGCTCTTGACTATATCCTGCCCTGATGACCAGACACATCTCCATACGGAGAAGAGGAAAGTTAATGCCACCATTTTCTTATTGAATATCTTTATTATGTCAGAGCGAAGTAAATCCCCCTTTTGTTAACTTTTTCAGTGAACTGCAAGTGCCTCATTTCATCCCAACATGAAATCTGAACTAAAAGAGTACTAATGTTCAAACTACCTCTAACAGCTGCCTTTTCTTTCTGAAAAATGTGAGCATGAGTGTCCCATGTGATATCCATATCAGCAGAAAATGAGGTGTATTTATTCCTTTAAGAAAAGATGCTCTGGGGCTAACATTGCTATTAGTGATGGTTATAGTGATAAATAATCCTTTAGATTATTTATTGATTGTTTCGGATCTGTAGAGCCACATCATGCCTCTTTCCCAAGTGTAGAGCGTACCTCACAGTAATATCCAAGTTAGTACAGGTATTTTTTTGTTAATGGCCATCATTTCATTTCCACTTTGCTGTCTTGTTAAGAATAGTAATAGTGGATTTAGATTTAGAAATTGCCTTATATACATATCTTATCTGATCCTCACTTTGAGGAGTAGGTCCTTCAGATATTTTTATAGCCTTTTTATAGGTTAAGAAACTGGGTCTCAGGGAGTTTGGGTGACTTCCCCAAGGGCACACAACTCACAGATATCAGAGACAGGAACAGAACCCTAATCCTACCTGACATTACGTCCAACATTGTTTACAACATACTAGGCTTTCTGTAGTTTCCAATCAAATACATTTAATTTGGGGCAAATTTATTTCCAGATGCTTTCATACAAGCCCAGGGTACGATTCCCAAGTAATTCAATTAAATTGGTGATAGTCTATGAAATTATTAATCCTCAGAGAATCCAAAACACAATGGGGCTGAATGAAATTCTAAGAGTTGAGGGCCACAGAATATTTAGCTGTTTCTAAAAGTCTTCTGGCATCCGAGTCATCAGAGCTGAGACCTTGGATCATCCTTGACTCCTTCTCCATTGCTCCCACCCCAATATCCATTCAGATATCAAATCTTGTGGAATATCTTTCCATACCACCTCTCACATCTATCTTCCTTCTACTCACAAAGCCATTACCCTTTCCAGGTCTTTATCACCTTCTTTCCGCATCACCATTACAACCTTCAAATTGATGTCTCTGCTTTCAAGGTTTCCCTTAGAACCACTGCCCCCCAAACTCAAATTATTTTCTACGCAGTTGCCAAAATACTCGTTTAAAGGCAAAGGTCTGACGGATATGTCCCTGCTCAAAAACCATCAAGGGCTCCCCCTCTATAAATTCATATAAACCACTTATCCTGATATTTAAGACCCTCTTCAAACCATCCTTCCAGAATTATTTCACTTGAATTCTCTTCAATAATTCTATGTTTAAGCCAAACCAGAATGTTCTTCAAACCTGACATTTCATCTCTGACCATGGTTTATTTGTACAAACTGTTCTTCATGACTGAAACCTGCCTCCCATTTCTGCCTCCTAGAAGTTTTATTTTTCTTCAATACTAAGGTCAGGTGCCTCTTTCTCTATGAAACCCTCCACCACCTTGGGAGATATGTACGTAGACATACATACATATTCATTTACACACAGAGATTTACAAACTGCATATATTACAAAATATATATTTATAAATATATACAAAGGAGGTGCCTTAATATAGAAAAATATTGACTATAATTAACACATAACCTGAAGAACAATATTTATCAAGGAAAAAAAAAACTTACATGCTCTTAATCTTCCATAAGTCCATTTGGTAATTCCTGGAATGTCTCTTCTCATTTTCATTTTCTCATGTTCTTGTTTCTTTCAAACCTTTTCTTTCGCTTTTCTCCACCTTTATCTTCCTTGGTTTCTAAATTTTTTCATTATGCCAATTTCTCTCAATTGTCTTCTTTCCCTTCCTACCATTTTCTTCCTCTGTTTCACTTACTTCTTGTATATCCTTTACATTCTCCATTTCTCTTCATCTATTCTTGGAATGTCTCATTTGTTGTTCTTGGTTATTCTTCCCTCCTACTGAGTTATAATATACTTAATTATTGGTTATACTTTAAAAACATCCCATGACAGACTTTTTCATCCAGCGATCCATGGCATTCATTTTTTAAAAACACATTTCATTCATTTCTACTGTAATTTTTTTAAACAATGCTTGAAAATGGAAAGCTTTCTGAAACTTACAATGGTGAAACATTTCAGCCCTAACATCTCAGTTCTTCAAATTATATGAAAAGATGCATTAGAGTTAATATAGCTATGCTTGTTGCTAGAATAAAGAAAAATCACACTTAAAAGATAAAAGGCTTTTGAGGGGCTGGTAATCATTACCAAATTCTGCACTGAAACAAGACCACTATCCTGAGTTAATATTTAATGAATTTTATAAGTTCTTAGTCCCCTTTTTCTTTTATTTCCCCAGACCACAAAACAAGAGCCCACAGCTTACACCTCTAGATAAGGTGGAGGTTTGTCTTGGGTGTATATATACTTCCCTAAGAAAAGGGATCTAATACTGATTTATGAGTTTCCAAATTAAGTAGGTGCTGCTTAGAAACACAGCCAAGAGCAAGTTCCTTCACAAAAGTGAAAACAATGCAATGCCCAACGATTAATTCTTCAGGTCTATCCTATTTCATTCTCTGGCATCAGAAAAGATTAAGGTGCCTTAAATATATCAGCTAAACTTTGACTGAAGCAGAGATCCTATGAGTGATTTTGCCTCAGTCTCTGGCTCATTTAGTAACAGCTACAGCATTTTCTTCATTAGGTCAATGCTTTCTTAAAACTAATTTTCCTTCTTTCTTCAAATAATCATGGCTTTGATTTAATTTTTCTTTTTTGTGTTGTTTAAAATAAAAAAAAAATAGCTGCATGCTTGAGTGATTAAGATGCCCAGTTGTCATATGTTATATAGATCTTCGTGAGATTACAATAATCAAAGGATACTTGTGGTCAAAACCATACCAGATTCGGAAAAGCCAAGCACTCTCTGCCTTTGTAGAGTTTCTGTCCATGTTATCTCCTCCCTAAAGAGGAAGTGGAAAAAAAGAAATTAGATAACTGGTACCTGACATTTCAATGTAAAAATACATGTCAAACCCCATTACCTTTCAAGGTAATGAATTACTTTCTACTCCATTCAACAAGTCATTTTATGTTAGGTGCTGAGTCAAAATGAAAAATTGTTCCTGCCCTCAAGGGGTTTCCATTATTCTGTGGGAAAATAATGTAAAACTAACCATTCTCTTAGACAAAGAAGTCCTACTATTGGAAATATTTAAGGATCTAGAAGACTAAAAACCTTTAGGACTTAGTTAATATTTTTTTAAGAGTTCTTGGGACCCAGCTATCAGAAGTATGAGTCATTCCCTTATAGCCCTTTTATGGTCTTTTCTTGGAGGAAGGGCAGAATCTTTTTAATTTTTTAAATTCATTTTTAAAAATGAATTTATTTTAAACTTAAATACTAAAACTTAAATACAGAATAAGAAAAGAAAAAACATTACCATGTGATCTGCAGAGCATAAGAGAGGATTCAAAATATATAGCAATAAATTTACATTTCAAGAAATATATATTATAATAAATACATATATAATATATAACATAATATATAATATATGCAATAAATAATCTATGTTAACATATAATAAATATAATTATATATAATAAATATATAATATATATATATATAAAATAAATACAAGAGCAGAATCTTGGGAAGACAAAGCAAAATCTGTCTCTCTTTTCTTTTCCTCTTTTCTTTTTTCTCCCTTCCCTTAAATATTTTCTTCCCTCTCTCCCTCCCTCCTTCCTTCCTTCCCTCCCATCTTCCCTCCTTCCTTCCCTCCCTTCCTCCTTCTTTCCTTCCTTCCCTCCTTCCTTCCTTCTTTCCCTCCTTCCCTCCTTCCTTCCTTCCCTCCTTCTCTCCCTTTTTCCCTCCCTCCCTTCCTTCCTTCCTTCCTTCCTTCCTTCCTTCCTTCCTTCCTTCCCTCCTCCCTTCCTTACCTTTCCCTCCTTCCTTCCTTCTTTCCCTCCTTCCCTCCTTCCTTCTATCCTTCCCTCCTTCTCTCCCTTTTTCCCTCCCTCCCTTCTTCCTTCCTTCCTTCCTTCCTTCCTTCCTTCCTTCCTTCCTTCCTTCCTTCCTTCCTTCCTTCCTTCCTTCCTTCCTTCCATCTGTCTCTTCTTTCATGTCTCCCTCTTTCTCCATAATAACTAGCCTCAAACCAAAAAGACCTAGATTGAAGTCTTTCCTCTGACACACATTGGCTATGCGACCTTGGGCTAGTGCTCTCAGTGCCCCTCAGGGAACTCTCTAAGACAGGAATTCTTAACAAAAAGGAAAAAAAAAGTCATGAACCCAAAGTTAAGAATTCCTATTCTAAGACATCATTTGCAGATCAAGTCCCAGTCTGCATTGATGGAGAGTTTCCTCACTAGGAGTTCTCTGTGCCAATGATAGATTTAGTTCAAAAATGTGTTTGTGTGTATATATGTGTGTGTACATTTGTATACATGTGCATATGTGTGCATGCATATGTCTGTTTTATTAGTCTTGCTATCCTCTAGAAGAGATATTTTCATTTAAGTGTGTGAACAGGTTGTCACATTAATTAGATCATAGACCCTGCTATGTAGATAACACTCTTGTGGAATGATTCAACATTTACTTTTATCAACGATCCCAGTTTTATTAAGCATCGAAATAGTATCATTTTCTAACATCAATAAAAATGATACTGTGTTAAATAGCTGTGGTGGGATTATTTCAGTTTACCTTTGCCAAATGAGATGGGATTTGTTTACTGCTTTCACAAAAGGTCATCCCAAAAGAAATGATACAATTCTAGTAATTACCATTCCAGTTTTCTTTCCTTTACTTTGTCAGGGAAGGACAACACTGAAGACAACGGCATTTTTTGCTCTTTGCCCTTGCTATTCCTGACTTATATATTAGCAAGTGCTTCTATGATAAGCTGAGGGCATTCCTCTCCTTCCCTTTCAGTCCCCTTCATAGCCAGGGAAAGAAGAAAAAAGAAGGGTACAAAAAAGGGAAAGAATAGGATTGATGTGTATGTGAAAGAGGCATATAAGCAAGTAAGATAAAGAAGGAGGAGAAAATGTAATGAGCTTTAGAAACAGATGGCAATAAGCATTCTGGTGTGGAAAGAAGGCTACTCAGTGATTTTTTAAAAAACACCTTTTCTGCCTTCTGTTTTATATATTATGAGAAGGTATTTCCAAGAGCCAATCAGATCATAATTATCATCATAGTTAAATACATCCAGATTTCAATATGTCCTTCTTTGCCTTACTGGGATCCACATATTTCATTGCTAAGTGGTATCATTATTCTTCAGTCTAATACTAATCATATGAATACTCATTTGTATATGTGACAACACATGTAAGACAAATGGCCATATATGTGTCCAGTATCAGAATCTGCTCTCAGATCAGCTCAACTTAATTTGCTTTCCTAGATTACTCTTTGTAAAATCATTTTATCACTCATTAATGATCATGAACTAAATCCAAAAGGATATATACCATCCAAAATGGATGTGTTATAACACAGTTGGACTGTGACTGTAGATACCTGGTCCCCACTCCCACAAAACATTATGGGAAGGCAAAATGTGATCTATGGTCATTTATCCTTTGTCTAAGAGCCAGTAGAGTATAATAATGAAATGAAAACAAAACTCACAGCCTTTTTCTTTTGTTGCTGAACATTTTCAAATGCTGCAACAATTTCTAGTTTTGCTTTCATGTCATTTTGCTTGAGTTGGAATAGTACACCTTGCAATTCAAAGGTCCAAATTCATCACTACTCATTATAGGGAAGGCAAGGCGTCCAGTTCAATTTCTCTCTCTCTCGGCATCTCTGCTTGACTATTCCCATCCAGGCTAGGTGATAGATTTGCAGAAACTGCCTTCTTCCTAGTCAGTGTGTAGCCTTTACAAGTTCCCTCTATATCACCACCTCTCAAACAGCCACATGTTGCTAGAATTTTGCTGTAATTGTAAAAATGTCTCAGCTGGACCTACACAAATGGAAAAAGGTTCATGTCTGATGAGTGTTTCCCCCTGTTTCACAGAGATAACCAGAACTTAGAAGGATTTTTCTGAATAGGGATTTTTTGGTAAGAATAAAAATGTCTCAGATCCACATAAATTTGATAAGCTTATATTTATTAAATGTTTTCCCTTGTTTTTAGAAAAATTAGAACTTAGAAAGATTTTTCTTGAACAAGGATTTGTGGCAATCTGGGTTTGTCTTGGTTCTGCCACTAGAATATTCACTATGTGACCTCAGACAATTTTCTTAACCTCTCTGGATCTCAATTTCCTCACCTGAAAAAAATAAGGGAATTGACCCCGATGACTTTATAGTACTTTCAAGCTCCAGCTTCTTAGCTCTCTCCCTCTCTCCCTCTCTCCCTCTCTCCCTCTCTCCCTCTCTCCCTCTCTCCCTCTCTCCCTCTCTCCCTCTCTCCCTCTCTCCCTCTCCCTCTCCCTCTCCCTCTCCCTCTCCCTCTCCCTCTCCCTCTCCCTCTCTCTCTCTCTCTCTCTCTCTCTCTCTCTCTCCCTCTCTCTCCTTCCATCCTTCCCTGATTCCATTTTGGTTCTTCAATCAATTGGTTGGTATCTCCAGATGTAGCTACTAGCCAAGACTCCTTTAATGCAAATGCAAGTTTGGGGTTCAGAAGGTAGAAAATCCAAAGCATGGGTGAACTTATGAAAACCTTCTTTCCTTAAATACATTCATGTGGCTCAGCTATTTGTTCAAAGCTCCTGCATTGACATATTGTTGGTCTAATTCATGTGGATGTTGTCCACAGAGGACCATGCTTAGGTGTGAGTTATTTCTTAGCTAAACTCTTCTTGGTCACCTTCCACAAATCCAATTGTGTGTACCTCTTCACCTTTATTATTTCTTAGTGAAGTGATGTCTATTTGTCCCAAAAGTATTTCTGTGAGTTTGTGTGTTGTTTATTGTTTATCATGTACTGTGAGATTATCAGTTTTCTTCCTCCTTTTTAGTGAGAAAGTGATCTTTCTGTAGCAGCCTTAGGGTAGGTTTTTATAAATATTGAAGAAGTTTTTGTTAAGATATTTTATGAATATGTTATAAATCTTAGAGTTTCAAAAGTACATAGTAAAGCTTATATTATACAGAAGTTGATTACTTGTAGTGTTTTTCTTCTTATTAAGATTGTTGTTGCCAATGTGTATATTTTTGTTCAGGTTTTACTTTCTTAACTCCTCCTCATCATGCCTTCCAGTATTTCTCAATATTCTTATATTTCTTCTTTTTTATTTCTTATTATATCATTAATAATATATAATCATCATTTACTTCTTAGTACAATTATAGTGTGGTATGATGACAGATCTAGAACTGAAATGGACCTCAAGAGCCATCATGTTGAATGGACCATCTCATTTTACAGATGAGGAAACTAAGGACTAAGAAGGTTGTGATTTGTAGCATCAGAGGTAGCCTGACTTCAATGTTCTTTTTATATTTTGGAATATTTTAAAATATTCCATTAAATTTATATGCCACAGTATATTTATATATCCACATATGTGCACATTTACATATGTGTGTATGTATATTTTATATGCACACACACTGGAGATAAATATATTAGGTATATATGTATATATATACATATAAGCAAACACATATATATGTACACATATATACGTATACACATAAATACTCACACATATTGATATAACCCTAGTCATTTGACAAATGGGTAATTTCCCTTTTGTTGTTACTATTAAAAATGCTACTAGGATTATTTTTGTGCAGAAAGGATTTTCCCCACTCATGTTAATAGTATCCTTACGGTTTAGTTTTTTATATAAAATCATTCTACATTCACTTTTGTTTATCAGTTCTTTCTCTGGATCCAGATAGCATCTTCCTTTATATGTCCTTTGTAGTTAATTTGGGTATTTATAGTAGCAAAAATGACTTATTTGCTCAAAGTTGTTCTTAAAACAATGTTGCTGTTACTGTATACAGTGTTTTCTTGGTTCTGCTCATTTCCCTCTGAACCTTATATAGTACAGTTTATAGTTGCATTGAGAACTTTTATAGTAGAACGTAACCTCGTAGAAAAATCGTTTAGTTTTGGTCTTTGACTTCCTTGCACATAGGATAGTGCCCTGCAGGTGGTATGCACGGAGCAAATAAATACTCATTGAACTGGGCTAAATTCCAAGAATTGTTTCAATATTTGAGGAATGTCCTTAATCAACAATCCATGTAGTAAATGAAAACAACAAATAGTTATTGAGTGCCTACTACATGCAAGAGACATATATATATATTTTTTTTACCCGGGATAGTGATCATTAATCAAAGTTTTAAGGATCACAGGTCCTTCTTTATTCCATTCCTTTCTTTCCTTCTTTCTTCTTTCCCTTCTTTCCTTCCATATTCCCTTCCCTTCCTTTCTCTGCCTGCACACAGTAATCACTAAATACAAGCTTATCAATTGGTTGATTGATTACTTTTGCGTTTTTAACAAGTATTTGTTAAGTGCCTACTATATGTACACAACACTCTGCTTTAAGCTTGAAATATCTCTACTTTCTAGGAGCTAGGAGATTTTAGGAGAATCAGGGGATATTAGGCCAATCTTTTAAGGACACTTGTCAACCAGGTGGGAGAAATTGCTTATGTGGTATTTTGGAATACTGCTGAAACAGTCAGCCATTTCCCCTGCCTTTTATCTTTGAGACTAGTATTTTTATTAATATTACTTTTTTGTTTCAGAAATAAATAAGATCCAATTAGAGAGAAACATTTGAAGAACTAAGTCCTTTCCCCATGTGGGGCAAATGACATTGCTAATCCAGCATTAGAACTGCTTGGTTTGTCTGCTGTTCCACAATGATGACTTGAGATTATATCCCATATATACACTGGCCTAGCTTGGGATCCATTCATTTATTTCCCCTAAGTTATTGATGACTTAATAACCCAGTTATGAAAGGCCATCAATAAATGAGTGGAAATAAATGAGTTAGCCTATTGTGCGCTCTGCTTGTGCCATGGGGGTTGATGATAAATGTGCCCAGGGAAAGCAGACCTCTGTGGTCACTATGAAACAGGGAAAGTATCTGATGGAGACAGCACAGATCTCAGACCTCTGGGAGAGTCCAGATGGTCACTGGCCAGCAGGAAACATCAATCTGTTCACTTTCCACTTTTTTGCAGTAGCACTTCCTACCCCCCCCCCCCCCCAAGGACAATAGATGTGAGTAGTCATCAGAAATATTTGGAGAGAGGGGTTTTTCTTCATTACAAATAATATTCCTTTAGATTTGGGTCATGAGATGTTATGTCTTTATACCAGAAAGAAATCCACATATTTCCCTGTACAATACATTTCTTTTTAGGCAGTTAGATAGTGCAGTGGGTAAAATAATAATAAAAATTATAATTGTGATCTCATTGGATCCTCACACCAATCCTGGGAGGTAGATGCTATTTTTATCCCTGTTTTACAGATGAGGAAACTGAAGCAAACAGAGTTTAAGTGACTTGCCTAGGGTCACACATTCTAAGGTTATACTTGAACTCAGGTCTTCTTGACTCTGGGTTCAGCATTCAAACCATTGTACAATGTAAGTGGCCCTTGAGTACTGGATCTGGAATCAGGAAGACCTGAGTTCATATTCTGACATAGATAGTTTTTGCTCTTTGGCTTTTTGCTCTAGTAATAGCAGCCAGAAGGGGAAGGGAAGGAAATAAGCCTTTTTAAAGAACCTGCTATGTGCCAGGCATTGTGTTAAGTGCTTTATAATATTATCTCATTTGATTTCATTTGATTTGAAGCCACATGGGAGGAAGACAGGGGAAAGGGCACTGGCTTTAAGACAGAGAACTAGGGTTTGATTCAAACCCTTCTAACTACCTTTGTGAACTTGGGCAAGTATCTACCTTCTTGGTCTCCAGCTTCTTCATATATAGAGCTCTAAATATTTGATTGTATGGACTTTCAAGCATTCCAGTTCTCAAACAACTCCCCCTGATTTGCCCCCACCCCAGCAAGCACCCCCCACTCCAAGAAACTGGGATTAGAAGGAAACCAGAGCTTGGTTTTGTCTAAAAAACAAAATCTTTAACAGATGAGGAAGCTCTGACTGGGCTGAGCTCCTCAAATATCTCAGGTTATGGGAAAATGAGAAGACATTGGGAGAAGTTGACATCTTTAGCTGTCTGCTTAGCAATCTAGAAGCTAGGGCATGACACAAAGCAGCAGGGAGTATGGGCTACTGCCTTTTTTCCTTTGATGTGTTATCCTCCCAGATTGAGAATGATAGGAAAATCAGACTGTGCTATTTGCCTTATGCTTATATGAGGCTTGAAAAAAGATCAGTTCTGGCCAGAGAGCTGTGAAAACCAGATGTCCAAGTGAGATGGAGACTGTTTATTGTATTAATTTATGGGAGAGAAAAGATAACCAAGCAAAAGCACATAAACCCTTTGTTCAGTGTTCAAATATGAGGCCTTTGCTAACTCTGCTCCTGAATAACCCAGGATTTCCACTTATTTCAGTGGGTGTTGATGGAATTAAATATACAAGGGGTTTTTCCGCTAAATTTCTGGAAGTCTTCTGTTCGCCAGAAAAGATACACTCAGGATGAGCATCTTTGGAAATTAAGCATACCTACTGAGTAGAATTCAGCACTTGGTTTCTGTGTATTTTTTGTTTTCAGTCATGTCTGACTCTGTGACCCTATTTGGGGTTTTCTTGGCCAAGATACTGGAGTTGTTTGCCATTTCCTTCTTCAGCTTATTTTACAGATAAGGAAACTGAGGCAAACAGGGTTAAGTAGCTTGGCCAAGGTCACGCAGCTACTAAGTGTCTGAAACCTGATTTGAACTCAGGAAGATGAGTTTTTTCTGACTCGAGCCTCAGCACTTGATCCACTGTGCTATCCCGCAGCTGTGTGTATTTAGAGAATACTTTCAAATTTCATCACTTGTTTTTGTTTTTCCTCATTAAGAAGAGAGATTGGAATGTTTTGAAAAGAGTAAGATCTGAAGAAGGGTCATTCAGATCTGGCTTCAAATCCTACCTCCAACATTAAGTTGCTGCATGGCCATTAACCAATTTTTCAACTTCTCGGAGCCTCAGTCTTCTCAGCTGTAAAGCAATAATTTCTCTAGAACTGGGATCTTGTGTTTGTGTGAGACTCCAATGAGATAAAGTCTCTAAAGTGCTTTACAGATCTTATCAATGTCAGTTTATGAAATGTACTTCTTATTGTCATTACCCTTTAAAGGAAACATTGCCTGCAAGGGGCACATAAGGGTGATTTTTCCTCCCCTCATTATTCTTTACAATAGCAAATTATTAACCTTTGGCTTCAAAACAGAAGGATCTTTAAGAAAATATCATCTTTCACATGGTCATTAGGCTTAAAATGGGTTACTGAGAAGGTCTGCTCAGAGAATGAATGACGCAAACAAAGCTATGGTAGATTGGAGAAGACTTCTAGGAAAGATGACCTTTGTACCCTGAACATGGGCTGTTTTGCAAGTCAGCCTCCAAGGTTGGCTGTATCAGACCATGAGACACCAGCTGTAGCCAATGCACATATATCCTAGGCAAGGGCACTGAGGAGTAATAGTCAAAGGCACTCTTTAAGTCATGGGTCCCCAGTGAGGAGGGGAAGAGCACAGACCGATAAGAGGAGAAGAGAAGTGTTTCTACATCTTCCTTGAGAATTGGTGCTTCCTCTTCTTGCATCTTTCCTATACTAGATACCTAGTATCTAGAGGAGAGGGTGAAGGTACATGAGAGTGTCAGGGCCCAGAACTGCACCTGACCATGCTCCTCAAGGCTAGAAAGCATTTGGAACAAGGAACAGTCAAGGTCACTGCTCCAAAGTGCTCTATTATTTCTGTGATGCCCAAGAACACAGGCACGCTACACTCCGAGGCAGGTCTCTGGCTTATGTAAGCGGGGAGCCTGTTTCTCAGATGTTACACTGGAGAGCCTGCATATAAGCCTTCACGTCACTGACTTCAAAAGATGAGGGATATCCTCTGAATATCCCTAACTTTCCCTGAATGACCTGATACGAAATCATCTTGCATTGACTTGCCCAAGCCATTTGTGAGCTGACATAATTTTAGCCTGTAAAATGTTTCAGCATAATGAAATCCATCAATTCACTATCTGTTGTATAAAAACAAGTTCATTGAGGAGCAGGCAACCTGTCTTATTGATCTTCGTATTTTTCCTAATTCTTAGTACAGTTCTCTGCATACAGTAGGTACTGAATATATCATGGTTGAAAGAATGAATGAAAGTAGTTAGCTCTTTTATTTGTCTGAAAATTGCTTCCTCTGGGGTCCATGTGTCTTCCACCTTCTAGAGCATCATAGAATGAAAGCTCTTTGAATGCAGGGACTAATTTTTTGTTTTTTGGACTTTTTATACCAGCAACTAGAAATGATGAGGATAATGATGATTTTGTTTGTGTTCAGTCATGTCAGACTCTTTGTTACCCCATTTGGAATTTTCTTGAGTTAAGTGACTTGCCCAGGGTCACATAGCTAGTTAGTGTCAGAAGCTGGATTTGATCTCAGATCTTGCTGACTCCAGGCCTGGCATTCTATCCACCTAGCTGCCTTGTCAATAATGATAACAGCTAGCATTTATATAGTGCTTTAAGATTAGTAAAGTGTTTTATAAATGTTATCTCATTTTGTCCTCATAACAACCACACTATTAGTATTCTCATTTTACAGATGAAAAAACTAAGATAAAGAGAGGTGAAGTGACTTACCTAGGGTCACATAGCTACTCAATGTCTGAAGCTGGATTTGAACTCTGGTTTGCCTGTCTCCAAGGTCCAACACCTCTATCTCTACACAATGTGCTACGTAGTATTTTGCCAGTAGCAGATGCTTAATAAATGAATTGTATTGAACCACCCTGTCATTCACTGTAACCTTAATTTGTCAACTTCTGCCCCACAATCTTTCAGCCTCTGCCCTTCCAGATTCTTGATTACTAATCTCTGATTTTTTAGTATTTCAGTTTCCCTCTGGATCTTTTCTAGAGCACGTACCTCCTCAATTGAGGCCCTCTAATTTTTTGCAAGGATAAACATCACGTGTAACAAAAGACTCTGATGTAGCGGCTGATGATGAGAACGAAAAGATCCATCAGAAGTGAATGATAACAGTAGCAAAGGGCTCTGTGTTCATTATCTTATTGGAATCTTTCAATAACTTTGGGAGGTAGGAAGTCAGTCAACAAGCAATTATTAATAATTGCTTAATCTGTGCCAGGCACAAGAGATTCA
Organism: Notamacropus eugenii; assembly: GCF_028372415.1. NCBI lineage: Eukaryota > Metazoa > Chordata > Mammalia > Diprotodontia > Macropodidae > Notamacropus > Notamacropus eugenii. Next base: position 331,612,532 of record NC_092877.1, read on the forward strand.
AAGGAAGGCAAGAACACAGTCCCCACTCTCAAGAAGGGGACAAGAAGGAAGGTACTAGCAGTAGGAGAGGGGCAGACTTTGACAAAGATGAGATTTTACCTAAGACTTGAAGGAAGTCAGGGAAGCTAGGAGGCAGAAGTAAAGAGACAGTGCATTCCAGGCTTGGAAGACATCCAATGAAAAGTCAGAGTCCAGAGATGGAGCATAGGGTTATTGTTCCTCCATTTTTGAGGAGGACCAAGGACATCACAAGGTGATGTCTTGAATTTTGAGTGAATTGGATTTAAGTGAGGCAGAGCTGTGCAAAGTCATCAGCCTCACTTTTGGGAGGACACCACCAGTGTTCCTGTATTGCCGAGTTTTTGAGGGGAATAAAGTGCAAGAAAATTGGAAAGGTAGGAAGAGATCAGGTTGTAAAATACTTTTAAATGCCAAACAGAGCAATTTATATTTGATTCTGGAGGTGATAGGAAGTTACTGGGGTTTATTGACTCTGTGTGCATGCGTGCATGTGTGTGTGTGTGTGCGTGTGCGTGTGCGTGTGTGTGTGTGTTTGCTTGGAGGATGTGTTGGGGGTGGGGGCAACTTGAGGAGTCTTTCCTGATCCACCTTAATTCCAGTGCCTTCCCTCTGCTGATCATCCCTCATTTATCTATCCTGCATGGATCTTATTTGTACACAGTTGTCTGTATGTTAATCTCCCCCATTAGACTTAGTACGATGCCTTGCACATTTAATAGATGGTGGCTGATGGACTGACTTCCATAACTCTCAAGAAGCAAAGACTCCTTTCCTCTTAGGTTTCCCCTTCTTTTCAGCCTTTCCTGAGAGCTCAATACTACTGAAGCCACACCCTTTATCACTATTCTAACTTCAATCTCAAAGCAAATCTACTGGCCAGATATTTTCAGGCAGTTTTGCCCTTGGTGGTCAGGTTACCTCTTCCACCTGTGCTATGTCATCTGGATATCATTGCTCAGTCCACAGTGGGTCCCTTTGAACTGAATGATTGCTTTAACCAACTTTGACAAGAAAAATATAATAAAAGAGACACCCCAGTTACCGAAAAGGGGCAATGACAGAGAATATAGGCAGAAGTGATGCTCCTGGACTCTGATGTCTATGTACCAAAGCACAGATAATGAGTAATGAGAAAAGTGAAATGGAGGTTTACATTTTTAAATGAGACCTGTGGTTACATTGGTGTGCAGAGTTCTGAGGGAGGAAAACCCATTACCAATAGAGAGTGTTGACTGCCCCAGGACCTGGAGAGTCCTAGAGTGTTGTCTAGGAGGCTGGAAAGACTAAGTTTCACATAGTCAGTATGTATCAGGTTCTGAACCTAGGTCATTCTGACTCTGAATCTTGCCCTCTTTCCACCCTGTCATGCTTTATCTTTTGCCAAGATTTTAATGCAGGGTGATAAATATGACTTCATTCTTATTGAGATTTAAAAGGATGCTACTTATACCCTGACCTTGGAGGGTTACTCCATGAAGTGTTCAAAGGGAAAAAGATTAGTTGGAAGGGGAGGAGAAGTACTATTGTACATCAGAAAGAGATTCATCTTTTTGTGCGGAAATAAGCAAACCTGGGGGAAAGGAGAGCACTTGTGAAAGAACTGAAAGATGAATAACTAGACCCTTTACCCTAGAAGTCATCAGACCAGATGGATGAATTAGATGACTTTAGATCTCTTTCTGTTAAAAAAAAGCAGCTGATAAATTCTTGACTTGTCTTACTAATCCTTTCACTTTTCACAAGGCAGAGAAGGTGATGAGAGGGGCTGCTTCTCTGGATCTAGTTTTGAATTGGTAAATAAATGGATGTGTAGGGTGAAGGAGAGGGAAGAGTCCACTTCCATGTCATTGAAATGTCAATGGTAATTCCCAGGTGAGAAGCTAGAGTCAACTGGAAATATAGTGGTACCACGGACAGAACCAGAGAAATTACTGGGAGATGTTGAGTTTAAGATGACAGTGGGGTATCCAAGTGGATATTCTGCCTCTCCCTCAGACTTCCTTGTTCCTGCTAAAGGCACTTTCGTCATTCTAGTTATATAGGTCCTTGACCATTGAGTCTTCCATGAGTACACCTCACATCTAATTTATGTGACCAGATTTGTCCACTCTCCCTCCATTCTTGTGTATCTGTTTTCTTCTGTCAATACACAGACATCATTTTAGTTCAGGCCTTCATCATCTCTTTTCTGGATTACTGATATTGCATCCTTATTATTCTTTTTGTTTCTAGTCTCTCCCCTCTCAACTCTACCCTTCATATAACTGCCAAATAACCACCCTAAGACTGAGGACTAACCGTGTCACATCTCTGTCCAAAAACTTTCAGTGGCTCACTTTTGCCTCTGAGACAATATACAAATTAACTAGCCTGGCATTTGTAATTCTTAATATGTGGCTCCAAACTACCTTTCCTACCTTATTTCACCCCATTTTACTAACTAGAGTCGAGGCTAAGTAGACTACTAGCTTTCACCTGAAGGCAAATCTGTCTGTCTTCTGTCGACATTACATGCATAAGTCAATCATGTGAAAAAGACCTAAGGTTTGTAGGGGGCTAGAAGCTCGATATAAGTCTATAGTATGATGTGGCAATAATCAACAGCAACCACAAAACCAGTAATTATTCATAATTGCCTTCCTCGAATCATACGCTTCAGATTCAGGATGGAGTCCCTTGGCCCTGCTGTCCTTTTCTCGGCAGCATTCTCTTTGATTTTGAGTGGCACATTTTCGAAAGAATATTGACCCATTGTGGTCCATTTAGAAGATGGCGGCCAGAATAATAAAGGAGTTAGAATCCACAGAAAATGCTTGGCCTGGAGAAGATACTACTTGTGGACTTAATAAATGCTGGTTGATAGTTTAGTCAATGAATCAATCGATATTTATTAAACTCCTATGTGTCAGGCACTGAGCTCAACTGTCTTTACATATCTGGAGGTTTAATACATGGAGAATGAATCGGACTTACTCTGCATTGCCATAGTGGGCAGAACAGTGACCAAACTGAAGTTACAATTTGAAAGGACCACCAAGTCATCTAATTCAAGTCCTTCATTTTACACATAAAGAAACAGATCTGGAGATATTTAGTAACCTGTCCAAATTGAACTGAGTAATAAGTAGCAATGCTGAGATGTGAACCCAGCAACAATCCCTTCCAATTCTGCATTCATGACTTCATGATTCTATGAAAATCTGTTCTTTATTGGGTTGGAAAGGATTTTACCTGATTGGTTCTAAAATAGGGCACATCATGAATTGTAGTACATTGATTCTCACCTATTTTGTCACATTCCAAAAAAATGGAAATTTGTAACTCCAAGACCCTAAATGTATTGAAGTTATATATTTTAGATGGGAATCTAGATAGTTAATACTTTTCTTTGGAGAAGTCTATTCACAGTTTTGACACATATAAATATGTAAGGTTAATCCAATTCACACTCAAAAGTTGTAAGAGTACTGAAGAAGATACGAATTATTATTACATTATGACCTTGTCACAGTTACAGGGTCAGACTTTTCAGAGGTTATCTTCCTTTCCTCAAACACAGCTAGTTGAAATTACTTGGTAACCTGAAATGCTATTATATGTGTTTGCCCCTTATTTTGAGAGTGTGAAAGACCAGCAACAGATAGGCCTGGCTATAAAATTTCAGTAGATCTTTGTAGCTTAAAATTGTGTCCTTTAAAAAAAATAAATAGGCAAAATAAAAATGATAACTTATGGTTACCTAGCACTTTAACATTTCTAAATAACTTTCCTCACACTGATTCTGTGAGGCATTATCATCTCCATCCAACAGATGAGGAAAATGAGACTCATTGAGGTTCAGGGACATGACCAATGTCACAGGTAGGAAGGGATAGAGCTGGGGCTTGAATCGAGGTCTTGCCTGACTCCAGGTACAGAGTAATATCTATCTATCTGTCTGTCTATCTATCTATCTATCTATCTATCTATCTATCTATCTATCTATCTATCTATCTATCCATCTATCTATCTATGTATCTGTCTATCTACACATGCACATATACACACACATACACATATATGGTGGATATCATACCACCATTGATAGCAAAACTCTGTATAACAGTATTTATGTTTACTTTGCACCCAACAGAATCTCAAGTGAAAAATTTCAACCTTGTAAAAATAAGGCTTCTCCTTCCCATGACGGAGCAATGACTGTGGATAACCACCAAGGAGCTTGGCTGGAGTGAAAGGAGGGCAGATGGAACGTGTTTTTCAAGAATGATTCAGAAAGCACCATAAAATTCTAACTAGAATGAGTGGCAGATACAAGGACACTCTGTTTTGTTATTTCCATCCACACCCTACCCTTTCCTGTGCTTGACACTTAAGATAAGAGCTATTTCAAGCTGGGGAGAACACTATTACTGAAATGTGAATACTATAGTATTCAAATAGTAGGACCATATTCAACTAAAGGGCTTTCAGAGCTCTTAGATGTCAGTGTTTATCTCTTCTCCCCTATGATTCTGCCCAAACAAATAAACAAAAAAATAGTTCTCAAGCAATGACAGTTTGTCCAAGGACATTTTTGCATGAGACGAGCATCTTCAGGAACAGGAAGAATTACTGAATAAGGAATGGCAAATAGTATTTTTCATCTCCACTGAAGACAAGGCAAGATGAAGCGAATTCTGATTGCAATCAGGAGGACGGAGGCTAGAGCCAAGGAAACTCTAACTCCTGGAAAAGTCTCATAGAACATGAGAATGATGTACTGTAGAGTTGCCTTTAGCACACTGGGGTTGGGTTAGGCTGTAGCTAGAGCATGGGGTTCCTAAAATGATGCATTTTGGAGGCTGAGCCTTTGCAGGAAGCAAATCAACATGATAAAAGAAAGCACTGGCCCTCTGCCATGTTGTTTTTCTGAATACTCCTTGTGGACCTCTATGGCCTGTGACGCACTGTTCTTGAACCTGGACCTCAGATTTCTGCCTTGTCCCAGAGTCTGGCCTTTCTCTTGTTAGAACTTGGGATTGCTAGGTTACTTGTTTGGTAGATTTCCCTGACTCTGATATTATATTCTGGTCACCCCTGGACATGATGATTTTATTATTCCACAGGGTAAGACTGAACCTTATTAATCACAAACTATACCTCAGTCAGTACCTTAGAAGTACTTTCCCACTCCGGATCTTTGCATAGATCAGTGGAACATAATGAAACCAAAAGACTGAATATTTTCTTCTATGGATTTGTTTTTTTTTAAATAAGACAGATGACTGACTGAAGTTATAGAAGTTACATAGAATCCCATCTGAAGCATTTTTCAATTTGTCTGCACAGCCATGTCACCCCACCCCAATGTCTACTCGAAAAACTCCAGTGCCCCCCAATGACTTCCAGGATCAGTGAAATTCTCTGCTTGGTTTTTAGAGCCCTTCACCACCTGGCCCCTTCGGACCTTTCCTTTCTTCTTATTCTTTCCTCACCTGGGATCCAGCATCATCATCCTTGTTCTTTCTCACCCACAACACTGCATTTCCTGATGATTTCCTTTTTCACTGGCTCTCCTTCACACCTGGAATTCCTTTCTTTCTCACTCTCACTCCTTAAATTCTTCATAACAACTTTTCTCTTACATTTTCTGCTTTCCCCACTTCAAGTGCCTCCCCTCGGAGATCACCTCTCATTTATACTGTCTATGTTGTTCATGTGTTCTCTTCCCCATTAGAATATGAGCTCCTTGAGGGTGTGGACTGTTTTTGCCTTAGTTTATATATCTAGCACTTACTCAGGACAGTGTCTAGCAAATAGTGAATGTTTAAGAAATGCTTGTTGGCTGACCAATTATTCAGCTGCCCCAAACCCCATTGTCTTCCCATTACAACAAATGGTTCCATAAACATGGATTGTTTACTATTTTTATAAAGTTGATATATTGGCTCTCAATTGGATCAGATTGGGCAGCGTTTTCCACACTAAAGCGGGTAAAGTCTGTGAAAGTAGCATGGAATATATTTGGCCTTCTAACATTTTTTAAGAGAAAGTATCCTGAATAAATATAATCATTATCATGTTGAGGGGGCAGGTAGTACAATGGAAATCTCATTGGATTAAGACTCAGAAGACCTGCATTTGAGCCCTTGGTTTTTTCTTTACTAACCAGATGACCTTGGGTTAGTCATTTAATCTCTATGAGTCTCAGTTTCCTCATCTGTAAAATGGGAATAATAATATACTATATATACCACAGGGACATCATAGGGATAAAATGAGATAATATATGTAAAATACTTTGTAAAACAAGATACGGATATAAGTTATTCTTGGTGAATTACAGAATCTCAGAATTTCAGAGTTAGAAGGGACCCCAAATCATCTAGTCCAACTCATATTTTAATGAGACTCCCTTGTAAGACATACCCAACGGGTGATCACCAACATTGTTTGATGATCTTCAATAAAAAAAATTCATTCCCTTTTGAGGCTGTGAATTATGTTAAACTGAATATCATAAGGGCTTACATTTTCCCTGATACTTAGCTTTTTTTTAACGGCTGGCTTAATAATAAAGTATTTTTAAGTGCTTAGTATGTATCAAGCACTGTGCTAAGCATTTGAAATACAAATATTAGAAAAAGAAAAACTGACAGATGAGTTCCTTGGCCCCAGGGAGATTACAGTCTAAAAGGGGAAGACAATGAACAAAAGGGAGAAGTAGCCAGGGAAGAGAGTTTTGCTCAACGAGAGGTAGAAAAGGGTGTGTTGGGAGATGTGTACACATTGGTAGACAGATGATGAGGTGGCCTGGTTGAAAGGTTGGATGGAGTGGGAAAGCTGAAGTGTGGGGTGGTAGCTCCATCTTTACCTCAACACTACATAGGAAAACAACTTCCTTTAGCAGCACTAAAATTTATTCTCATGGAGCTCAGGGGAGACTTATAGCAAAAAATCAAGAAAACAACTGGGTTATTTTTTCATAATAAAATATGCTCCTTCTGCAATTTCTTAAGCAATGTCTCCTCTTCAGATGTTATCCAAGTATGTATATTTCCTTCCATTTCTTACAAAATCTGTAACCTTTTCACATGCTAATTTTTAAACACTGAGTTAGAAATCACTAATGCAAATTTTCCAATAACAGTCTTGGTGCTACTGCCAAGTTCAGACTTAAGCTTGAATGAAAGATTTTGTTTACTTGAGGGAAATACACATTGTTCGGGAATAGTTCTCAACTGGACTTCCAGGTCACTGCAGATAATGACCACTTAATTCGGTCTGGCATAGTCCCCAAGGGCAGTCTCCTTCTGCCTTCCTCTTGTTTCAACAACTCTCTGCGTTAGAAACACATACTCAAGAAAAACCAGTAGCAACCTCAGTTTGGGGTTCCACAGAGAAACTGAAAAAAAGCATGCTTCTAACAGTTCCTGGCCATCCAGACAATAACTATTTGGGAGCTCCATGGATTCTCTAAATATCTATTCCGCTTAATGACAGAGGCAGCCCTTTGCTAAAGACTTTGGGCATTACTATGGCTAAGAATACACATTTTATAGAATTGGAGTATTTCTTATTGTCATGAAAAATATAGGCATTGGAAGCCTTGACTTGCCTGCTGTGAAGAGTCAGCCTTCAGATCTTCATCTGGATCAACACCAACTCTATTAAAGGAAACAACAAAACTTGTCAATGACTTGCTGCCGCCTGGATTGTTGTGTGGTCAATGCTTGTGTTGGCTTATTCAATCCAAACAAGATAGGGGATGAGGACAAGATTTGGCAGAGTACCATTAATATCTCTCCCAGAATCAAAGGAATTTAAAACAGATTTATTGCAAAAATTAAGACACTTTACATCTGAGTCTTAGAATAGCTGCTGAAACATCATAGAAACAGTTGATCCTTGGTTGCCCCCTTTTGTTCCTCCCCTCTCTTGAAGCCATATGGAGTATCCTGAAGTAGACAGATTTCTAGCAACCTAGGACATCAAGATTAGGAAACAGACTTGCAGGCACGGAGTAGAAGAGATCCCACCCAGAACAATGGCTAGCTGCCTCCTGAAAAAGTTGCCTGGAGTGGTTAAGGCCACAGAATCAATTACTTCACAGTAAAGGAAGCTTTTCCTTAGTTGTTCACTTAGCCTTCTGCTCTCTGGAGAGATTTGTGGTTTGATTGTCTTTCCCTGTCACTTCTCCTCTTACTTAGGCTACATCCATGAGTGTGAACTTTGCTGTTCAGTTGTTTCAGTCACATCCAACTGTGACCTCATTTGGGGTTTTTTTGCAAAGATAATGGAATAATTTGCCATTTTCTTCTCCAGCTCATTTTATGGATGAGGAAACTGAGGCAAAGTTAAGTGACCTGCTTAGGGTCAAACAGCTACTAAATGTTAGAGGCTGGATTTGAACTCAGGAATGAATCTTCCTGACTCAAATCCCTGTGACCTTTACATGTGACCTTTACAATTTCTAAATTCTACCAGCCACTTCAAAACATTTCCACTTTAAACATCTATGTACTGCTTATCTCAATGTTCATTTGGGAACAGAGGTATAGAGATAAAACTTGTTCCTAGTGCAGGGGTTCTTAATTTGGAATCTGTGGATTTCAGATGGGTCCATGAATTTGGAGAGGAAAAAAATTACATTTTTATCTTTGCTAACCTTTGATTTCTTTTGTGATTCTATGTATTTTATCTTAGGCATTTTGAAACATTATTCTGCAAAGGGGTCAATAAACTTCACCAGACTGCCAAAGAGATCCATGATGAAAAAAACACCCCAAAACAAAAATGAAGAGATAAAAACAAACAACCCCCTCCCCCAAACCCTAGCCTTAGTGGAATGTCAGTTCTTTGGACTAAAGACTCTTCCATGCTTTTGTCTTTGATTCCTAGCACCTGAAACAATGGCCTTGCTGTTCCTCACGTGTGAAAATCTCTCACCTTCTTGCTTTTGTACATGATCTCCTCCATGTCTGGAATACACTCCTTCCTTACTTCCATTTCTTAGAATTCTCAATTTCTTTCAAAGATCAGCTCGAGCACCACCTTCCAATACCATCAAACATTTCTTGATTTTGTACCCTCCCCAAGTCTCTAGCACCTCCCCTCTCCATTAACATGTATGTATTGTGTATACTTTACATTACCATACATTAATACCACACAAGTTAATTGTACGTATTTTGTATACCTTCCTATTTGTACAAGTTGCCTTCCCAGTAGAACATAACCTCTTTGAGGGAAGAGACTACTATTTCATTGTTGCCTTTGTATTCTCTCACATAGCATAATGTCTGGAACTTAGTAGGTGTTTGTTGATTGAAAATAGATGATCAATAAATCTATGTTGACTTGAAAATTCACTTGAATGCCACTAATTTTCCATACCCGTGAAAACACCAATTTGGTCTAACTGTACAAATTGATCAGTATCAATGTACATTTGTTCTTCCTCTTCTGTACTAAGAGATACGCAAATTTTGTGTCTACACTAAATGTACAGGATGAAGATCACCAGCCCTCTATGCACGCCCAGCCAATGTGACACTTGGTCCCTGTGGTCCAAGAAGTTTGCTGGAAGGGGATCCACCCAACAAATTTACTCTTTTAAACACTGTAAAAAGTATCAACCACTTTTGGTGGAAATTTTCTCAATATGGATCACGTATGACGATCCCTTCTTCAACAAGTGATATAGAATGTAATTTAACCTTTACTTGATGACTCAAGGATATCACTAGGAACATTTTTAGTGATCTGTTTCCACCCTAATTATGGGGAGATAGGAGAGGATTCTTTTGACTTTACAGACTCTGATCAAGTCCTCCTCAGTTGCCTCATTTTCTAAAGTTCAGAGGTAGCTTCGGGTTCTCAATCAATCAACACCGCGCTCATTTTAGCTAAGATAACATTTGGAACATTGACAAGTGATCGTTTAAATACAACAATGTGAAGTGAATAATTAAAAAATAAAACATTAAAAGATAAAGTAAATGTTTTTACATGCTAAACTTCGAAGAGAAGAATGGAGAGTTTGTATGTCCTAACTTTTTGTCTTCAAAAAATCCGTGTTCTCCAGGCATAAATACTTGTCTCTCTGTCTCTGTGTCTCTCCATCTCTGTTTCTCTCTCTTCAGACTAATGATTCTATAGCCAACTCAGCAGGGGAATGACATAAATGATTATTTATTTTTGTACTGCACTCAATAGAAAGGGGAGTTGTAAGGATCTTCAAAAGTGCATTTTGACTTAGAAAATCACATACTAACATTATATTTATTCTATTGTATTTTTATTTATTTTGCAAACTATTTCCCAATTATATTTTAATCAGGTTTAGGCCATGTTTGACACTTCTACTTTAGATAACCAGGAAAAAATTTATAAGGTCTCTAGCCTACTGATTCTTGGGGAGCAAAACATACTATTCATTGTGTCCAATTTCATTAATAATTGACATTTACATAACAACTTAAGGTTTGAAAAAGTGGTTACTCTACTATCTCATTTGAACCTCATAATGACCTTGTGAGTAAGTGGACTCAGCCTGGTATTGTGGGAAGGGTCCTGTAAGCAGAGGACTCGAGTTCAAATTCTACTTTGGATGCTTCTTCCCTGTGTGGCCTTGGGCAAGTCTCTTAACCTTTCTGGGTTTCAGTTTCCTCATCTGTCAAATTAAGGCTTTGGACTAGATGACCTCTGGGGTCCCTTCCAGCTCTGGAACTTTCATTAGCCTCACTCTATAGGTAAGGAAGTTGATTCTCAGAGGGGTTAAATCAGGAGACTTTCCCAATGAAAGGTAGCTGGTAAGCTAATGGAGATTGGAAACCACGTTGTCCTGGCTTTAGATCCAGTTCTTTATTCACTATACCAATCATTGCCCAGCTTCTCACTGAGTGTCTAAACAACAGGGCCTCTAATACTCATTATGATGGCTCAGATGGCAAGCTAAGAGAGACCCCTAGGAAGAATTGGTTGGTAGGACAGGTCAAGCACCTATTTTAAAATGAGAAAGCTTCTTCCAAGTCCTCTTTTTCTTATAGTTTCTGGTCTGTTGTCGTAGGAGGGGCATTCATGGAATTCTAACTTCCCTTAGCTTCAAGGCTCCTGGAATTTAAGTATAGGGCCACCATGATGAGTTACTGCAGACAGACTCAGGCATGGTGAAACACCATATGGGCCGGGAAGGACAAGCAGTAACTGATTCTAGGCTTTGCACTTTCCGATTCCCATTCCACTGTGGAATTGTTACATATTTCAGTCTCCAGAAAATCAAGGATAGCAAAATGTGAACTGTGCATGAACCCAAGGATTTAGATTTTAGGGGTGACTCAAGATGAGTTTAATTCCACCCTGGAGAGGCAAATCTTTCATCCTTTGTGGTGAGTGAAGCTGTCAACTCTTTTCCTCCCTCAATTATTCCTGCATCCAGATGGAAAGGAGCAGAATTCAAGGACTGTATTAAGTTATCCAGTCTTGCAGAGGATGAGATCAAATCCATCCCTGCTCAATGAAAACTTATTTATTCCCCAGGGACAGGACACCATCTTTTTTGTTACACCCATTCCAGAGCCGCATATGTCACAATGGCAGTATTTTGTTCTGTATTTATAATCTATATCACTCTTATTGCAAGAGAAGAATATCCACATCTGTGTAAATTGTTCAGTTATGTCTGACTCTTTGTGACTCCATTTGGAGTTTTCTTAGCAAAGATACTGTAGTGGTTTGACATTTCCTTCTCCACTCATTTTATAGATGAGGAAACTGAGGCAAATAGGGTGAAGTGACTTGCCCACAGTCATGCATCTAGTAAGTGTCTGAGGTCAGATTTGAAGTCAGGTCTTTCTGACTCTAGGTGCACTGCTCCACATCTATGTAAAGACCACAGTAATAGCATCAGGTCACTGTTGCAGACACAGAAAAGAAGGTAAAAAGAACCAGAAAATACAAAGCATAGTCAGGGCATATTTATAGTATATAGTATACAAGTTAATTTACAGTAATAAATTATTTATTTGACGTTGCTAGGGAATATTCAAAATGATCTGTGAACTCACTGATTTGAATGCTATCTCCATCCATGCCTATTTCGCCAATGTGACACTTGTTCCTGTCCTCCAAGAAGTTTGCTGGAGGGGGTCCATCCAACAAATGTATCCTTTTAAACACTAAAAAATATTTGCCATTTTTGGTAGAAATCTTCCCAACACAGATCACGCATGATAAATAACCTTCTTCAACAAGTGATGCAGAATATAATAACCTTTTCTTGATGATTCAAGGATATCATTAGGAACAACTTTGGTGATCTGATTCTGCCCTAATAATGAGGAGAAGGGAGAGGTTGTTTTTGACTTTATGAACTCTTATCAAGTCATCCTCAGTGGCTTCATTTTCTAAAGCTCAGAAGTAGTTCTTGGTTCTCAGTCAATCAACAACAATTTATTAACAGCCTATACAGGCAAGGTGCTATGGATACTTGAAGGCTACATCCTGAGAAAGAACAGCCTTGGAAGATCCTAACCACACTAGAAGGCTTCATATATAGCTGGAATTTGGGTCTTTCATCCTTAATCTCAGGATCAGACTGAATAACTTTGGAAATATTCTTCATTGGAAAGCTGAGCAACAGAAGATGAACTGGCTACCATAATTCACAAAAACTATCTGCTGAGGCCTAGAGGGGCTGTGATCTGTTTATCTTTTGATCATGTCTGGTTGAGTTGTGTTCACTGCAACCCTCCTGTCCTACACCTGGGACAGCTAGGTGGTGCAGTGGATAGAGCACCAGTAAAGGAGTCAGAAGGACCTGAGTTCAAATTTTCACCTCAGACACTTGACACTCACTAGCTGTGTGACCTTGGGCAAGTCACTTAACCCCAACTGCCTCATCCTGGGTCATCTCCAGTCATCCTGATGAATATCTAATCACTGGATTCAGATGGCTCTGGAGGAGAAGTGAGGCTGGTCACCTGCACAGCCCTCCCTCACTCAAAACAAAGTCAAGTGCAAGTCATGCCATTATTTCTCTGATGGCATGGTCTTCTTTGGCAACAAAGGACAAACACACACACACTATCCTACACCTAGATGTGAGGGTTGAATGAGGAATTTTCATTCATTTCTCACTGGTTGCTCTTTCACTCTTTACTCTGAGTGTGGGCCTGTGAGTTTGCCAGAATTGCCTACTTGGCCAAATGGCCCTCAACCTTCTAAAGGTTTAGCTCTGCTCAGGGCAATTATTATCAATGGGTAGCCCTCTACCTTCTCCTCAATGAGATTTCCAATGAGATTTCACTTTTGGGCTGCTGCCTATATTTTGAGGCAGTCTCCATTTGGACCAATAAGATATGTGACTATAACTTTACCTTATGATTTTTATTTTTCATTTTTATATAAATATTTTATCTTAACTTCTATTGAAAAGGACATGTATTTAAATATATACATCAGAATATAAAATAATAAAACAAGAAAAACAAGCATGCAAGAGGAAACAGAATAAGAAATTGTACACGATTATATGTCTTCTTATTTTTATTATATATTATTATATATTATACTATATATGTCTATTATATATTTTAGATATTTATGTATTTACTATAGATTTATATATTTAAATAAAATATATAATATATATTATACTATACCATACATACAATATATTACATATAAGATATTCTATTAGAGTATTATGTTTATAGTGTATAATGTATATATTAGAATATAATGTATAATATAATCAGAATATAATATATGCATTATATATTTGATATTATAATATACATGCTTTATGATACTCTATAACATATTCTAGTAGATTATAATTATATTTATTTTACATAATGTATATATTAGAATATATGTAAAATACATACATTATATAATTTATATTCTCACTATTTCTCAATTATTTATCCCATCTGAAAATATGTATATATTGACTTTCACACAGTAATTCCCCTGTTTTCATAAATCTTTTTGACATCTCTTTGTGTATGGATATTTGTTATTCAATCGCTCCTCAGTTGTGTCCAACTCTCTGTGACCCTATTTGGGGTTTTCTTGATAAAGACACTGGAGTGGTTTACCATTTCCTTCTCCAGCTCATTTTACAGATAAGGAAACTGAGGTAAGCCCTTGCACAGGGTCACACAATGAGTAAGTAACTGAGGCCAGAGTTGAACTCAGGAAGATGAGCCTTCCTGACTCCAGGCCCAGCACTCTAGCCACTGCACCACCTAGCTGCCCTAGGTGCTGTATATATACACATACATGTATATATCTATGCGAATATATGCCTACACACACACACATGCATATATATATATATACACACACATATGTAATAGTGACTTGTTATTATCAAAACTCCAACCAAAAAGTTGAAGGTAGTATGTTTATTTTCTTACAGATTTGCCTTTTTCTCTCCGTATCTTTCCATATGCCTTCCATGACTCCTTAAATAGAGGCCTTTCATTTGAATTCTTCATATTCATCATTTCTTACAGTATAATCATTCTGTTACAGTCATACATCATAATTTGTTCAGTTAGGCCTCAAACTGATAAACACCATTTGTTTGCTATTGCCAAGAATATGCTAGGCCTGTTTTTGTTGAGGTAGGTCTCCCTTTGCTCTCAATACCCTCTTAGAGGTATCATCCAAGGAGTGGTTGGGATGGTTTATCTTAACCCTTCTTTGGGTTTCCTTATAATGCTTGGTAGTAAAAACTTTGAAGAGGAGGCTCTTTGGGGAAAGCATGACTTGTTATAACTTGTCATAACTCTTCCAAGAGCCTGATCTGGGCATCAGAAAATTAGACTAGAGAGGGCAACAAGGGTGGCATCAAGAAGGGAGTGGTGGGCATCAATCAATCAAGTACTGGGGCTTGTGGATGAAAGAGAAAAATAATATTACAAATTGAAGTACAGACCTATGGGTTTACAATATCAAGTACTTATTGTACTGTGATGTAATCTAGGGTTAAGTGTGTGTGGCTGGCTGTCCTATATACATGAGCCACAACTTCTTAGCTCTTTTTTATGTCAGATTTTTATACCTTTTATTTTTTAAAAAAAAATATATCTACTTATGGTTAGGTTGTTGGTTGTGGCTTCTTGTGATTCTTAGTGTATAAACATCTAGCAACTGGCCTCCATCTTGTAATTTGTTGTTTTTGATAAGCTATAGTCAGGATTCTAGATAACATAGCTTATTAGAATTGTGACTAAAATAAAACCTCAGGGACTCTTCTATGAGTAAAACTCAAGAGCTTTACTGCTCAGCCTTATGACATATTCTCGCTGGGGAGGAACCTTTGGTGCATCCTTCCAGCTACTCAGTTAGATTATGGAAAGTTGAGGTTGCCAGATACATGATGTTCACCCAAGCCTCTTGGCAATTATATAGCTTCCCCTTTCTTCCTCTCCATTTCTCTCCTCTCCTGTCCCCTCTTCTCCCTTCCCTTTCCTTCCACTCCTCTACTTTCCCCTCCCCTTTGTTCACAGTATTTGACATTGCTTGGATAATTGTTCATTGGCTAACAAGATATTGCCTTCTTGTGGTCCTTCTTGTCTGTCTGATTATTCCTTCTTGGTCTCCTTTACTGCATCGTCATCTTTCCCTTTGCTCATCTCTCCCTACATCTGAAATGCCTTTAGTGAATTCATCCATTTCCATGGACTCAGTTATCATCTCCATGCATTCAGATAACAACCATCCCTGATCTTTCTCTTTTGCATTCTAATCCTTCATTACCAGTTGTTGGATATCTCAAGCTCAACATATCTGAAACAGAATCCATTATACTTCTTCCATACATCATCCTTCCTTGAGGATGCCACCATATTTCTAGTTCCCCACTTTAGCAACCTTGGGGTTTTCTTTGATTTCCCTCCTCCCTTATACCAATATCCAATCAATTACTCAATCTTATCAATGTTGCCACCTCAACACTTCTCCTATA
This sequence comes from Notamacropus eugenii, assembly GCF_028372415.1. Classification (NCBI taxonomy): domain Eukaryota; kingdom Metazoa; phylum Chordata; class Mammalia; order Diprotodontia; family Macropodidae; genus Notamacropus; species Notamacropus eugenii. Next base: position 331,628,514 of record NC_092877.1, read on the forward strand.
TATCCGTTTCTTTGCATTCTCCTGCCCCTTTTTCAAGCCTTCATCACTTCTAACAGACTCTTAAAGTAATCCTCTTAATTGATTTCCTTACATAAGAGTCACTGTGATAAATGGGAAAGAACCTGGATTTGGAGTCAGAAGATCTGAGTTAAAATCCCATCTCCATCACTCACTACCTGAGTCCCTCTTGAAATTTCTGTGTAATGCTTGGTCTAGGAATAAGATGTAGGATTGAACCTGTGGTTTACTGGTGAAGGGAATCCTTTGCATGAAGGAACTCCCTCAATTAATGCAGGTTATAACCACTGAGAGTTTTCTGGAAACTTTTTCCACTTGCGACCCCTTCGACACTTCTTAAACAGTTTAATAAGCACTGGGTGATCTGTGGATCACAGTCAGTATGGGTCAGAGGTGATGTCTGACCCCAAATTTCTGGCCTTATGTATCACCCCAAAGTGGCTTCACTGATTTGTACATGTTTTGTGTACATTGATTTGTGTTTATACTATATCCACACGTACTCTGAGGGCAGAGAGAATTCTGTTTTTTCCTTTGTAACGTCAATATTTAGAATGCTGTGTGGCACATTGTAAATGTTTAATACATGTTGAATGGACTTGAATTAATTCATCTCAGTGCATATTACAAAGGGGATTCAAATGAAGCATAAAAACAATGACTATTTCCTTTTTGTCTTTTCATCTTCAGATCCTTGTACATAGCAGTGCTCAATAAATGCTTATAAAATTGAATTGAATATATGGATTGTTAGAAGAACAAATTATTAACACTGATGGGAGAATCTCTTTTAAGAACATTATAGGTGCCAATCTGTTCAGGATAATTGAAGAGCAAACTTTCCTGGAGATGGTTAGATAGGCTGGAACATTTCTTACTGTCCTTTCTAGTCTTGTTCTTCCAGAATTCTCTGATTTTTCATCATGTTTCTGTTCTCCCAGTGTGATTTGCCTGTTCATAGCAGGTTGCATTTAAAATTGGTTAATTACTCCCAATGTAGTCTAAGGTCAGATCAGTCACAGACAACAAGTGAACATGATGAATAAATGCATATTTATCAAATGTGTAATGCTTGTTTGCTTGATTTACTGAATATTTTTTGGATACCACATAGTTGATGGGTAGGAGCTAACCACCCACTCAAAAGCAGGTAAGTAGAATATAATTTTCCTGTTTAAATTTTTTTAGATTTTTAAAATTTAATTTTGGGGATCAGTTTAATTAAAACAAGGATGAAGGGTTGAGTGCAAAGCCAGTTTGTTTTTGCAGAACACTGACCCAACTCCCAAGGTGAAGCAGGAAAATGGAACTTTCTTTGTTCATTATCACATGCGAAATCACCTCTTCTTCCCAAAAAACTAGATTCTTGGTTTTTCATGACTGAGGTGCTTTTCTGAAGCCTTGTGACAGAGAGGACTCTGAATTCTCAAGGCCATATTGATGGAGAGTAATCTCTTCTAGGTTCTCTAAATTTAAAAAGAGTTCATGTATGGTCCATCTAATGACTCGACTAGCTAGGTATGGTGAGATGCATCACCAGAACACATACATTGGGTACTGCTTTTTGTTTCTCATTTATTTTTTGGGGCAAAACAATTATGAAACAAAGGGTGAAAACTAAAGAGAGGGAGATTTGAGTTTGATGGGAGGAAAAATTGTCTAACAATTACTCACCTAAGTATTAAGTTCCCCATTACAGGAGGTCTTTGAGCCAAGCCTGGATGATTGCTTGCCAGGCATCCACCTCCTATGAGAAGTCTTTTTTGATTTCTCTGACTCTTAGAGCCCTTCTCACCCTCAAGTTACCACTTACTTATTTTTATATGTGTTATATTTTCCCCAAATCCCCATTATGAATGTTCCTTCTACTCTTGTATCAGCACCTAGCACAAAATCTTGCACATAGTAGGCACTTAATAAATGCCCGTTAGGTTGGCTTTGAGCATACTTTGATGCCTCCTAGCTCTAAAACTGTATGACAGATAAAATCATTTAACAGTCACAGGGGTTGTGATCTATTTCAGGTGAAGAAGGAGACACTTAATAAAGTGTTTTGTTGACTTACTGATGGAATCAAGGATTCTTGATGAATTGAGGTGAGCCTCAATTTATCTCAATTTATCGTTAATTTGGAGCTAGTGTCAAGTGTATCTAGTCTTTACTCTTTTTAAAAAATGCAGTTTAATGTAATACAGAATACCTTCTAAAATGGAAAAAAATGATGACCTTTCCCCCCAATTAAAAATACCCTTATTCTCCTTTATTTTAACCTGGAATCCTCTCCCTCACCTCACTCTGTGTCTTAAAATCCCTAACTCTTCCACTTCAAGATCATTTTCAAGGAACCAAATTCATCACACCTCTCTTCCCAGCCTACCCTGATGTAGGTAGCAACTAATTCTCCCACGTATTTTATGCTATTTCAATGAAATTATTCCATTTCTATTCAGAGGAACTTATCTTGTTCTTAAAGTTCATGTAGTTGTCTATTTTTAAGCTTGTTTGGATTGATGACATTTCTTTTAGAAGGCAGGAGGAAGCATGGAACAATAGTAGGAGCACTGGTTTTAGAGTTCAAGTACATGGGTTCAAATCCTATATGTGATATTACCTATATGACCCTGGGTAGGTCATTTGGCTTCCCTTGGCTTCAGTTTCTTCATCTTGAAAATGTAGGAAGTTGGACCACGTGGTCCTCACTAGCTTTTAATGGTCCTATGTGAGGTTAAGCTTGTTGATTTTGCAGTGGGCAGCATCCAAATTATGCTGAATGGGCACTAAAGAAAGATGAGAGTCGGGGCAATGACATTGCCAGAGGTTCATCTGGGTAGAAACAGCATCATTGATCTAGCCAGAATTTATAGCCAATCCATGAATGTCTTGAAACAGGAAGACATGAGAGTGTATCACAAGGTGTGATTGTGATCTTAGGACTTGAACAAAGAAAAATGGAGTGGGACGATAATTGGTGTGATGGTTCCAGATAACCTCTTCTTATTTCTCAGATTGGCAGGTAGGTGGGATTTCAGAATATCTGTGACTCAAGTTACTATCTGGTGAGCCACAGCTCATTGGTGCCTAACTGGGCTCATTGACTCTACTAATAAAAGAATGTGATAGGCTAACCTCTAGCCCTTCACAGCACAGATAGTAAAGTATCCCTTCATCAAGGAATCTCATTCTCTCTCACAGACAAAAATGAGATAACCAATTCTCGAAACTCAAACCCTAGGCAGAGACATAGACCATAGCATCATGGATCTTAGGATGGAAGTGACATCACAGACTACTCCTCATCTTACAGATAAGGAAACTAAGGCTGCAGACATTCAAAAGATCATAAGACTATAGATTCTGAGTTTTAAGGAGCTTTAGAGGCAATCTTGCCCAATCCCTTCATTTTGCAGACAATGGAACCTGAGTCTTAGAAAGGCTGAGTGATTTTCCAATGGTCAGACACTTTAGTAAGCATCCAAGAGATGATTTAAACCAAGATTTTCTGACTTCAGAGTCAATGCCCTTTCTACTCTGCCACATTGCCTCAATGAACTAGTACAGCAGGAAGTTACAGGGTATAATACCCAACAATCACAAGGAGAGACTTAACTAGGCAGAGGAATACAGAAAGGAAACCAGTCTGCCTGAGGAAAGCTGATGACTGGTCATATTGGAAAACAACTTACAAACGAGGGAGCAGACAGAGAGAGTAACCACAAGTGGGTGAGCTCTTCTGCTAGTTCCTTATAGTATTTGCTGCTCATGGATGGATATCTGTTCAATTCAATTCAATGAAAACTTATTAAGCATTGACTATATGTAAGGTTCTGTGCTTGTTGCTGGATATATAAAGACAATAACAAGACAGGCCCTACCCTCAAGGAGATGGAATTCTAGTGAAGCAGGGGAGGGGGAATACAGCATCTATACAAGTAAGTAAATACTAAGTGTATATAGAATAACACAAAGAAAAGGCAGAGGAAACTAACGACTATGGGGATTGGGATAGGCTTTGGGCAGGAGAGGGCTCTACTTTGGGGGAAGCGAAAGCCTTTCTTTTCTACAAGGCAGAGAGGAGGAGGGAGTGCATTCCAGACTCATTCAAAAACATGTAGGCAGAATGATACTGGGAAGATAGGTGAGAGTAAGATTGTGGAGAACTTTAAATGCCATGCTAAGCATTTTCTATCTTTTTTTTAGCAGCAACAAGAAGATATTGAAGATTTTTGCATAATGAGATAGTTGTTAGATGTATTTTAGAATGTTAACTTGGTGACTTTGTAGAGGATAGATTGGACAGGAGAGAGTACAATCAGGGTCAGGGTGTCAAATAGGAAAACACTGCAGTAGTCTAGGTAAGAGGTGATGAGGGTCTGAATGTAGTGAGGTAAAGGCAGGAGGAGTGGAAAGAAGTGGCTGGAGAGAGATGGGAGAAGAGATATAGGATTGCCACGACTTGGTAACTGATTAGTTATGGGGATTGAAGAAGTCAGAAGAATCAAGGAGAACTCCCAGGGTATGAATGTGGATGAGGAGAAGTATGGTGATGGTCTCAACACAAATGGGGAAGGTGGAAAGAATTATAGTTCAGAGGGAAATGGAATGAGTTTTATTTCAGATTCATAAATTTAGAGATACCTATGGGACATCAAGGTGTAGATGTTTAGTAGGCAGTTAACAATGTAGGATTGGCATTCAGGAGAGAGGTGAGGGATAGATAGATAGACAGACAGACAGAGAGACAGAGAGACAGACAGACAGATAGATAGATAGACAGATAGATAGATAGATAATGAGATAGAGACAGTTGGAGAGATAGATCATTGGATGGATAGATAGATATGGGTGTAATTAACTGAAGTAATATTTGTAACGTGTATGCCTGGCACATAGTAGGTACTATATAAACATTTATTTCCTCCTTTCCTTAATCAGCATGGATGACAGTTTAATTCATGGGAACTGATTAGTTCCTCTAAGGATGGAGGACTCAGAGAGAAGAGAAAAGGACCCAGAACAGCCTCCTGGGGGAAGCTCAATACTTAGCAGGTATTAAGAGAATGACATTCCTGGAAAGGAGACTGAGAATTAACCATTAAAACAAAGAGAACTTGAGATGAGCAGTGTCATAAAAGTCTAGGGAGAAGAAAGTATCCAGAAAGAGGGGGTGGTTAGCAGTGCCAGAAGCTGCACAGAAGTCACATTAAATGAGAAAAGGCCATTGGATTAGAAGTGAAGAGATTATTGGTAACTTGGAAATAGTGAGCAGTTTCAGTTAAATAATGTGATCAGAGACTTGGCCCCAAGAAATTGAGTAGTAGTAGGGGAAGAAATGGAGACAAGTATAGAAAATCCTTTCTAGGCATTAGGCTGTGAAAGGGAAAAAAGATATAGAATGATAGCTTTAGGAAATTTCAGAGTGAAGTGAAGGGGTTATTTTGTCTGTTCTTTAAAGATGGGAGTCCTCAGCATAGTTGCATGTAGCAGGGAAAGAGCCCAGGGGATAAAGAGAGATTAAAGATTAGGGGAAATAAGCAAAGGGACAAGTTTCTCCAGGACAGGGAGGGAGATGGAATCAAGAGAACAAATGTAGGGTGGAGCCTTGGCCAGAAGTAGGACCACATCTTTATCAGAGACTGGAGTCAAGGAGGTTACGGGATATGATGCAGATAGATGGGTTTGACTTGGATGCATTGATATGATCAACAGAATTAATTCCACTCCTACAGAGGTATCAGGGCTTTGAACAGTGGGAAGATGAGAAATAGGATAGTTGTAGGAAGGGGCTGAACTCTGAGACTTTACAGGCTGTACATCGGTTGTACTTTGATGAGTACTCAGCAGAACCCTTTGCTCAAAATCAATTTGTTCCCAATTTTGCCCGGAGCCAATTCCAGATGAAATCTAGGAAATTCAAGGCCCAAGTCTTTCTTCTTTTTAAGAAGGTTACCCTAATCACCTGTATCTAAAACGAGTTCTAGCATGTCCAAGCTTTTACTCTAATTCTACCATGTTGTGATATCTAAGATAACCCTCCTAAGCCCTGGTCATGAATTTGGTTTACCCCTTGGATTTATAGCAATAATCACAAAAGTCTCACAGGGATAAACAGAGGTACAACTGAGATTTCCATTTTTCATCTTGTAGCAGTGTTTCTCTTTGGTGGAGTACAAAGCCTTCCAGATCTGCATAGAGAATTCCTATTCTTAGCATTCTTATTGGAAAGGCTAGCACCAACAGAAGAAAGAGAGAAGTGGAGGGAGGACAAAGGGAGGAAGGTAGTGGAGAACAGGAGGAAGAGAGAGAGAAAGGCAGAGGAAGAGAAAGGGAGGGAGAAAGACAGAGACAGAGTGAGGGGGGAAGAGAGAGAGAAAAAGAGAGTTTTGAGAGAGAATTTATATCTATATGTGTATATAAAATTCTCAAAATGGTGGACAGATAATAAGGGAGCATGTACTAGGTTCAAGGAAAGGATGAAAGTAAGTGAATGAAGGACAAAGACTGAGAATAAGGGTGGATAGAGAGAAATGATAAAGAATTAAGACTAACTGAAAAGCCTAGTTATAATTTTATGTGTTGTTTTGCATCTTCAATGTAGCTTTTAATTTGAGGCAAGTCAAGCACCGTCTCCGTGGTATTCAAATGAAAAGGAAAATGAGACATTCATCTGATCCCAGTCTGTACTTGTACATTTTCCCTCTAGGTTTCTCATTTACAGGGAGCATCCACCTGAGCTTTTTGAGCAGAAATCTCTCCCGTGGACCACAATATACCCACCTTTCTCTTCCTTTCTTCTCCCCTGTTTGCTTCATTTTATTTAGCCATATTAAAATCTCGGGATGCTCTCAGAACCGACAGGCCAAAGAATTCACGGAAGTTGGCTTTTTCTTGGCTGTAGAGCCAGCTCAGAAGCTTAACAAAAGGCTCACTTTTCCCATTAAAAGCAACAAGACCCTTCTGATCCTTATCACTTAGCACCTTCTGAAAGACAGTGAAATATGACCCGGCCTCAGGTTCATTGTGTGAATTGCAATAGCCTTCTGGACCATTTTGTTTTTCTCAAGAAGGTGGGGGCACTGGGGCAGTGCTGTCTGGGGGTGGGAGATGGTGGAGGATTAATTACTTCCTTTAAAACTGTACTTATAGCCTTAGCCTGAAAACTGACAGCTCAAATAAGGAAAGAGTATTGAAGAGCTAAATGTGGTGCAACAATGAGGAAGGCTTGAGATACCAAGGACAGGGGTTTGTTGAATATTGTACAGCACTCATAAAGCCAAACCCAAATTCTATCCTCACTGTCTTGTGGGTAACATCCATTAGTGGAATGTGCCATCAAGCAGACTGGCATTACACACTCAATCATTTTGAATTCATTCTTGTGAGGAGAGAAAATGACCTATATCTAAGTCATTTTTATTCTGAACTCTTAATGTCTTAACTCAAGGGTCACTCCCTCCTATACAAGACTTTCCCTGATCTTATAGAGGTATTAACATTTTCTCTCTTCCTCCAGCAGGCTATAATCTCTTAGAGGGTAGGACTTGTTTTAATATTTCATGTTGTCTCCCCTATTAGAACATAAGCTCCTTGAGGACAGGAACTGTTTTTGATTTCATATTCACATCCCCAGTTCTTAGCACAGAGCTTGGCATCTAGTGAGCATGTAATAACATCTGAAATGTAGGGGCCAAGATGATAAGTTTAATATTTTCCATAAATAGCAAACACATTAGTGGGACCTCCATGTGGAGATGTCTAGCAGATAGTGTCAAAAATTGGGCTGGACAGCCTGTCAGCGCTCAGTATTGAAAAGGTGGTTTTGGGAATCAGATTTAATAGCCTGGCCTTCACATCCATCCTTCCTCTTTGAGAAGCAAGGTGAACAACAATTTGTTGGATTACTGTTTTCTCATCACCAGGAATTTCATGGTTATTTTTTTCTGGTGAACTCAACTATATCCTGTTTCCTCTTGACATTACTATCCAGGGATTTTGAAGCTGTCAAAATGCCATCTATTCAATGAGTCATTTTTTTCCTTCTTTTTTTTTCATTTTTGCTTTACTCACCTATGTGCTAAAAGTGCTGGACGAGTTGTTGCTAGTAACCTGGGGAATGGATTCTGTCACACTCTCTCATATCTAATGAAAGTGGGCAGGAAAATATATTGTGCCCTTGCAGTGGGAGACAGTCAATCCTCTGTAGAATAAGGAAGGGTGCTGGCCTCTCCTGAGCCCTTCTCTGCAATAATCCCGTGGTACAAATATCATCACCACTAAAGACTTCTTTCTCAAGGAAGGTTACCAAAAATGACCCCAACCTCACAATTCTCTTCCCTTAGTTTTAGAACTAAATTTTCCTATTAGATTACAGATGTAGCCTAATGATCAAGCATGGCTTTGATCCTAAGAGTCTGAGATTTGGTATGCTTTATATAGGAAGAGATTCACCCTGTGTTCAATGTCCAAGCTGGCCACATCACTTGGAAGTTTAGTTCTGATGGGCAGATGGACCTTAACAAACACTTATAAAGTCTACAGGAATTATGTACAGATTGAATGGTGTAGGAAGCAGAGTTGTGGACTTGGAGTCAGGAAGCCATGGATTTGAAGTATTTAGGTGTGACTGGGCAAGTCAGTTAAGGTCTGAGCCTCAGTTTCCTCATCTGTAAAATTGAGATATTAATAGCTTCCAGAGTTATTGTGAAGCTCAAGTAAGGGAAGATACATAAAACACTTTGCAAATATTAAAACACTATATATTTTAATTATATGATTATTTTTTATTAACAATAACAAAAGCAACTGCAACAATAATATCATTATGTAAATGTGACAGTAACTATCAACCCTGTTCTCTATCTTTGGCAAACCTTCTCCGGGATTTGGACTGCTTTGTTGTGCCAAGATGGAAGGTAATTTTAGCCTTCAGATAAAAGTCAATTACTGATTGGGTAGAGGCTGAGTAGAACAACTAATTTCACTTGACCTAAGAGTCAGCCATACAGACACCCCTTGGATAGAACAGCTGATGTATTCGTTTATTAGGACAACCGGCTTGTCTTCTCCATGGGTACATTCTGGTCCCCTGCATGGGCAATTAGGGATTATCAGTACCAGGTACACATCAACAGAACACTTATTCCTTCAAGTGGATTAGCTGTTTAAATTCTAGTGGGGCACCAGACACAGCGTCTTCTCAATGGCAGACAGAAGATGTTTTATGGGGACGAGAGAAATTTGTTACTGAATATAAAACAGTCGCTGAGGCCTGTTTTATATGTTGGTCTGAAACTAAGGCTGATTGAAAAATAAATCCCACACTGTCAGGGGGACACTGAATGAAAAGTAGAAAGTCTCAGGTCTGAAAAGCATCGTGGTCAAAAGACTGATGAAGGGACTGTAGCTAATACAATTAGAACACAGCACCCTCCTTCACCATGGATCAATCAGTGCCTACCAGTGTACTATAGGCAATGGATTTGTGTGTGGCTGAACTACAGAAGTGGCTTAACTCCAGCTCTCCACAAATAATAAACTTTAGCTGTATAGTTTTGACCTTGAAATCAAGTTTTACTCAGCTGGGAATCCTCTTGTGATTTAGTTTGGTATCAGTTGTCATCACTTAGACTGTGAATTGCACACTTCTATTATCAGAACCACCACCTCCTAACATTAATGTTAGTGCTTTAAGTTTTACAAAGCAATATATATATGCATATATATGTACACACACACACATATATATGTACATGTGTATGCACATATGTCTTCTCCTGTTTCACTGTCTTGTTGTGGTATAGGGGCTTATGTATCTCAATGAAGCTATGAGCTATGCCAGGCAGGGTTGCCCAAGACAGGTCATAGTGAAAGTTCTAACAAAAGGTGATCCACTGGAGAAGGAAATGGCAAACCACTCTAATATTTTTGCCAAGAAAACCCCATGGACAGTATTGACCTGGCATGCTATGGTCCATGGGTTCAAGAAGAGTCGGACATGATTGAATGACTGAACAGCAAGAATGATGTATGTATAATTTGATCTGATGATCTGATGACAATCATGTGAAGTAGGTTGTATTATTACCTCTACTTTATAGATAAGGAAAAGGAGTCAAAGATAGATTAAGTAATTTCCTTTGAGTTGCATAGTTAATAAGTGTCTGAGGCTGGTTCAAATTCAGATCATCCCTGACTCCAGGCCACTGTTCCTTCTAGCTGCCCAAGCTCTTAACTTTGTTCTAACCGTCATTATTTCTGGAGTCACAATGACCCAGTTCACTTATCTTTTATCCCATTTCACTGTATCTTTTGTAACTCCCACCCTTTTGATAGCAAAGTTCTCTGCATCTTTAAACTTCTCAATCTATATTCCTCCAACCTACTCAATTTAATCCAAATCTAATTTCTCTCTGATGACATGGCATCTTGGAACCTTCTTCACTATTGGCTATTGCCATTCCCATTGTCCCAGGACAATGCTTTGGGCGCTTTCCCTGTATTTATTTCACTATCATAATCTATCAAGAAGCATTTAACAGTGCACACAGTGGTGGCATTGAAACTAAGAAGACCTGAGTACAAATCCTGCTTCTGACCCATGCTGGTAATGTGACTCAATGTTGGAGCCTTCCCTCTGAGACCATCTCCAATTAATTCTGTAGGTATCTTGCTGTTTACATGTTATCTGGCCCATTAGACTGTGAGCTCCTTGAGGGCAGGAACTGGTTTTGCCTTTTTTATAACCCTAGCACTATTCGCAGTACCTGGCACCTGGTAGGTAGATTAATAAATACTCATTGACTTGTTCCTTGAGTTAGTCAAGGCTAGTCATTTCCACTCTCAGTGCACTACGCAACTCTATAAGACTATAAATCACAGTGAATACAGGGAACATTTGCATCAGTAAAAGCAGTTATCTCACCTAGGAGTTGTCAAACTCAAATAGAAATAGATCCTGGTTGGCAGCATTTTGGCTTAGAAAACTGCACAATCCATGTTGTATTGCATTTTTCTTTATTTTGTGAAACATTTCCCAATTACATTTTAGTCTGGCTCAGGCCTCCCTAAGGAGTTTTCTAGGTCTTTTGTTGCTACTGACTCAATTTGACCTTTGCTCTATAGCAATGAAACCACTTGTTCAATCCCTACACTTTTCCCTATTCCTATCACCCATCAATCACTTTTCCTCTTTCAAGGTCTGTTCAATCCACTTGTACCAGTCTTTCTTCATCCTTGCCACCTCCTTGAGGTCATTCTCTCAGTTTTTAAAATTAGTTTAGGAACTGACTTCTAATTTTCCTCTCCACCTCATTAACTGTCATTATCTTCAGACACATCTACTTTGTTATTGATCACCTTTCTAGCAACGTGGTCTAAAAATTCCTCAACTCCAATAACCTCACTTTAGGCACATATTGACGTGACCACAATTTAGCCCTATCATGTTCCAGAACTGTACCATTTTGAATTCTACCTTAGTGTACAAATTCTTTCTTTTCTATAACTGTCATGTTCTCAGTTATACTAAGTCATTAATCACATTGTGACTCTGGGCCTTTGAATTATCTCCATTTTCTTGGCTCAGAAACAAAAACAAACGAACCATTCTAAGAAATGGGCACAGTCTGGCAAAACAAATTCCCGAACTGGCCAAGAAAGAATACATGTCTCATTCTGCATCCTGAGACCAATATGAATCTGTTAGGAGGTGGGCACCATTCTTCATCATCAGCCTTCTGGCATCATGATTGGTCATTAATTAGAGTTCTTTAGTCTTGGTTAGAGTTCTTTAGTCTTTCAAAGTTGTTTGTCTTTATAACGTTTTTATTAAAATATGAATTGTTCTCCTGGTTAATGTCAATTATTACTAATCATTGTTCTCTCTTTCACTAGTACTCCATCATCTCATCCTCTTCCTAACCCAGTTACTTTATGAGAGTTTTAAAATTTTTTCAAAAAAATTATTTTGTGAGATATTTTATGAGTTTGTCTTCAATCCTCTTCCATCTCTGCATTCTGTTTCTTGGTAATTTCTTTCACTCCCATGGCTTCAACTACATAGCTATCTCTTTAAACTTCATCTCTCTTTTGAGTTTCAGATCCACCTTTCCAACAGCCTGCAGGACTTCTTTATTTAGTGTCCCATAGGCATGTCAAACTCAACATGTCCTTGGTCCTCTAACTTTGTTTCTATCTCTGGCACGAGCATTCACCCAGTCTTCCATGTTCACTACCTGGCTGTGACCTTTGCCTCTTCTCTCTCTCTTCCTTATCAAACCATCAGTCCCCTAGTGCAGTTGATTCCATTTCCATGTTGTTCTCATTCATTGCCTCCTCTCTGTGACCACAGTGTATCACGTTGGTATAGACCCTCATCACCAACTATCTGTACTATCATGGTAGCTTTGCAGGTCTTTCCTACTCCTTTCTCTCTGCTTTTTCTTCATATTGATGACGGGAATATTTTTCTTACCCATAGATCTGCCACCCCATTGCTCATAAATCTTTAGTGGTTCTCTGTTGCCTATGGAATAAAAGTTCAAAGTCCTCTTACTAATATTTATGGCCCTCTACACTTTGGCAGGATTCCAGCTTTTGAGGCATCTCATATTATTACCTTCCATGTACCCTATACTCTAACTTGGATAACTGTATCATAGCTCCTTATGAACAAACAAATAGTAATCTAGAACCATGTACTCACATCTCTGTGCCTCTGCTTAGAATTTTTCCAACACCAGGGTTTCCTTCTTTCTTTCCTTTTGCTTATTAAGTTCCTATCTATTCTTACCCCCAGGTGATAATCTTTCCTCCTGGATGTACCAATGCCCTTTCCTTTGTAAATTCACTCAACTGATGTGCTATTTATTGCAGTTATCCTTGGTGTCTTAGCCCCCTACGAGGCTGTAAAATTACATAAAGGAGAGGAACATACCTTATTCAAACTTTGTATCTCCCCTAGTGCGTAGAATCATGTAGACACTTAATAAATTCCTGATGAATTTTGGATATAATTCTTTGATAGGGCCTTGCAATCTAGTGGGTAAAAACCTTGGACTCAAGAAATCCTGATGTGAATATAGACTTATAACATGGGATAAATATTTTTCCCATGAGAAATCACCTCAGTGATTTAAGAATGGACTCCTGACAATGAGAATGAAACAGATGGCATACGAATTCATGGAACTATCAGACTCTGCAGAATTACCAAGCAGCAACTTTGATCCAGACCAGGGTGATGAATAAAAATCTGCATGTGGCCTGAGACCGACTTAAGGAGAGATAACTGTGAGCCCACCCTTGCATGTTGCTTTAAGTGTTGTCAAATGCTTGCCTCAAACAGTACTTTGGCATGAGAAGGGCAATCAATCAACCAAGTGCAAGTATCTCTATTCCCATCTTAGAGATGAAGAGGTGGTTAAACATTAAATTAACCTTAAAGAGTTTAAACAGTATAGTTAAATAGTGAAGCTGAGACATGAATCTGGTCTTTCTGACAGAAAGAAGGAAAGAAAGAAAGGAAAGAAAGAGAAAAGAAAGAAGGAAACAAAGATGGAAGGAAGGAAGGGAGAATAAGAAAAAAAGAAAAAAACCTTTCTACAAATCATATAGAAATCTCATATAGGAATTAAAGTTACTAACATGTTTTCTAGTCTCCAAAAGAAAAGCTGTGTTCTTTTAGTAATTAAGAAAAAAAGAGATGAATAAATCAGTTTTCAAAGTTCGCCCATTAAAAAGCTTTTGCAACTGGATTCCTGAATAATTTTGCATGAGTAAATCTTTGGCTTCTGGTGATCCATCACCCACACAGCCCAGTCAGAGCAGAATTATTAACCATGAAGACTAGAAACATGAAAAAAAAAATAGCCAAAGAAGATTGTTTCACCATTACTAATAAATCATTAAAATTGAAATTAAAAAAACTTCAGGATAAATAATGGGTGCCAAGGCCATTATTTAAGCCCACAATTGAGAGTAAATGGTGATCTATATCCTTAGCCAACTGACACCTGAAATCTTATTTTTCTTCTGTGTGGTTAACACTTTAGATCAGGTGACAAGATGTTATTAACAATTAATATTCAGACTACAGGGCACTCTATTATGAGACACCCCAGTCTTTCTATCCTATATTCAGGAGAATTAGGAAGATATACTGATCTGGATATCGTGCAAACTAACTTCATGCTGTAAATGAACAAATATCTTAATTTAAAAGGAAATTGACAGGAAGAGATAAAGGGTGAAATTGAAGCAGCTTCTACATGACTCACAGGCCTAGGAGAAAATTATTTTATTTCTTGCTGAGAAGGATTAACTAGATAAATGATGTTTTCTCTATGGCCAATGCAGCTGTTATCCTGGCAGATGTGTCATTTCTGCACATCCTTGCTTAAATGAAATTAGGCTTTTGATCAAATCTAGCAAGAGGAAAGAATTCATAGTAGAGATTATAACATCTTTTAAAAGTTTAGTCCTCATTTTAGACCTTAGTTTAAAACTATGAAAACAAGTGAGATAAATTAAGTGGGAATAAACATGAATGACACTAGGAATGTGTCACTTTCAGAGAGAAAAGGGCCCTAAATTGGGAAATAAAACAAAAGAGAGTGCCAAATATCAGTAAAACCCTGATGTAAAATATGTTCCCAAATTATCTTTGAAACTACAGTGAGTACCCAGCATGGAAACAGAATTAGCATCAGTTTGACAGAAAATGAAATAATGAGCCTTAAGTAGATTAGATGTTCATATGCAACACTAAATCTTTTTTGGCCTATACATTCCTAAAGATCATGGTGGGAGCTTAAACCAGTACAATATAGACCTTGTTATCTTTGCTGTTACTGACTCTTCTTTGGCAAATGTGACAAGCATCTCACTGGCCTAGATATTTGTCTCTGGCTTGCAGATATATTTCAAAAAATATAGTGCCTAGGACTATATATATATGTATATATCTATATATCTATAGATCTCTCTCTCTATATCTATCTATCTATAGATATATATATCTATATATAAAATTTCTGTTGTGTTTTATATATATACATATATGTGTGTGTGTGTGTGTATATATATACGTATATATGTTACTTCTGTTGTGTTCTGACCAGGGCAGAAACAGTGGGGTTATTACCTCTTTGTTTTTGACCCTGTGGTTTTATTAACACCATCTAAATTCAAGTTACTCTTTTTTCTTTTTTATTTCTGACACCTTATGGACTCTTATTAAATTTGCCATCTACTAAAACTCTGAGATCTTTCATTCACAGGAACTATTAGCCACCTTGACTAATCGAGCCTACCTATGCAACTGATTTTTTGAACCTAGGCATAAGGATTTACATTTACCCCTGCTGAATTCCATCTTATTATATTTGACCTATCATTCTAGCCCAGGGATCAGCAAACTTCACATGTGGGCCAAATCTGGCCTGCTGCCTCTTTTTGTATGCCCTAAATTAAGAATAGTATTTACATTTTAAAATAAAATTTTACTGTATTAAAAATATAAAAACCATTCTTAGTTCAAGGGCTAAAGGAAGATGGGTGACGGGCTAAGTCATA
The DNA here is from genome assembly GCF_028372415.1 of Notamacropus eugenii. NCBI lineage: Eukaryota > Metazoa > Chordata > Mammalia > Diprotodontia > Macropodidae > Notamacropus > Notamacropus eugenii. The sequence continues at coordinate 331,644,102 of NC_092877.1, forward strand.
GTTTGCTGACCCCTATCTAGTCTAGAGAGATCTTTTTTGGATTTCAACTGATCTCTTGCTATGTGCATCACAGGGATGCTCAGTGACTTGTTTCTGGTCACACAGGGACTTAGTGTTGGGGGCATAATTTAAATTCAGATCCTCTGAATCCAGAACTTTTCATGGCAACTATGAATGATTTTCTTGGTCTTCAAATTTCCAACCTCTGAGGTTCTGACCAAGGGTTTATACTTTAGGGCATCTGGGGCCCTGGCACTAAGGAGAAGATGTCCTAGGACAGAAACAATCCTCTCCTCCCTAGAAGGGCATAGATGGTTTTCCTTGTTCAAACCCAAATTGCTGAGAAATGCTTTGTCATAAGTGCTTCTAAAATGACTTTATGGACACTAAAAATGGCCTAGGCTGAAGTGATGCACACTTTAGATTTTTGTTGGTCTGGTAGCTGGTCATTGGTCTAGTTAGTACCAACTTCCAGAGTGATTTTTCTTCTCATCCTTAACTCTTAATGATTTATATTGCTATTTCAATACTTTATGGAGATGTGCTTTGTATCCCCAATAATACTTTAAGGTCTTGAGATCATGGAATATGTCATACTGCTCTGCATCCCTCATACACTCTGCCCCTTTGATTAGACCCTTTGACTAGACATGAGGACCATGGGCTCAATGGTCTCTGTCGAAGAAGGGGCTAACTACAGTATTCTCCCCATTTCCATCAGCTACACTGCTTTTGGACTTGTTTGGACCTCTCCATTATGCCCTCCCTCTCCTACTGTTATCTTTTCCAGGTTTCCTTTCATGCATTGTCTTCTTTATTAGATTGTAAACTCCTTGAGGATAGGGATTATTTTTGTCTTTATTTGTATCCCCAACTTAGCACAGTGCCAGGCACATAGTAGTTGTTTAATAAATGTTTACTGACAGTAATAATATTATTTCTGTAAATTATATAAGAAGGTATAAAGAAATTGTAGCTAAATGGAAGGAGAACAAATCAATGAGTTCACAGAATTTGTTTCAACTGTTATCTGAATGACACACAAGCAACTCGTTTCATGGGACAGTTGGTCATCTTGATTTTCAATACCTATATAATTTGGGCAAATAGACCACAGTAAATACAATTAATTATAGATTGTATGCTAATATTTGCTCTAGAGGTTAACAATTGGAGAAATTTTAGGAAGAAATTTACAAGATCTTCCAAACTGCACTCATTGGACAGACTCCAACATCCTTATACCCCTAGAAAAAGTTCATCACCAGAAAATCCATCATTCCAGAGACTGTACCATCTTTGTTACTTAAATTTTGTTAGTACCCTCAGTCTCTGCCCCTCAGATTGAAGGGATGGAAAGGAAAATTCTTTTCCTTACTTGTATTCCTAGTATTCCACATAGGGTACACTGGCACATAGGAAACATGAAACAATGAGCATAATAAATATTTATTGCATTGAATTGAATTGAATGCATACTGCCAAATTATTAGGGAATTAACATTAGGGAGTAAAATTTGGATAAATTTAATAAACGATTTGGAAAGAGAATAAGGAAGAGAAAAATCACAAAATCACAGAATGTTAGAATCAGAAGAAGTCTCAGTAGTTGCTGATCAAGGACCAATCTACTAACGCATATCTGGAAAGGAATTTCTACTATAACATACTTGACAGATGGTCATCAAGCTTTTCCTTAAATATCTTTAATGAGAAGAAACCCATAACCTCCTCCAGCCCCTTCTTTCACAGCTCTAATGGGTAGTAAAGTATTCCTGACATCGAGCCTAAATTAGGTTCTTTGCAATTTTTCCATATGACAGCAATTACATTCCTCTGAAGTCTTCTAAGTTAAATGTCCTTAGTTTCTTGCATCTATTCTCCATTAGATTATGAACTCCTTGAGGGTCGTTACTAGTTTTTTTGCCTCTTTTTGTATCCCCAGGGCTTAGGGAAGTGCCTGGCACTTAGTAGGCATTTAATAAATATTGATTGATTAATGATGTGGTCTGACCAGGGCAAAGTACTATCATTTCCTTACTCTTGAAAGCTATGCCTCTTAATATGGCTTTATAAGGCTACTCAAATGCACTATCAATGGAGTTATGAACTGGTTCATCCATTCTGGAGAACCCATTTGGAACATTGCTCAAAGGGCTATAAAACTGTGCACACCCTTTGATCTAGCAATACCACTAATACCCCTATGTACCTAAAAGAGATCAAAGAAAAAGAAAAATGACTATGTGTACAAAATTATTTATAGCAGCTCTTTTTGTGATGACATAGAATTGGAAACTGAGGGGATGCCCATCAGTTGGGCAATGGCTGAACAAATTGAATCTACAAGTATATAATTGTGATGGAATACTATTATGCTCTAAGAAACCATAAGCAGGATGATTTCAGAAAAACCTGGGAAGTCTTACATGAGCTGATGTAAAGTGGAGTGAACAGAACCATGACAACATTGTACAAAGTAAAAGGATTATTGAAATGAAGATCCACTGTGAAAGACATATATTTTCATCACTACAATGATCTAAGACAATACTGAAGGATCTATTAAAAATGCTGTCCACCTCCAGAGAGAGAAATGATGAAGTCTGAGTGAAGATTGAAACATAATTTTTCACACTCTTGGTTTTTCTTTTCTTTTTTGTAACACGACTAATATGGAACTATGTTTTGTATGATTTCACACATATAACTGATATCACATTTCTTACCTTCTCAATAAATGAGGGTGGGCAAGAGGGAAGAAGAGAATTCGGAACTCAAAATTAAAAAAAATGTTAAAAATAAAAAATAAACTTGTTGAAACAATAGAGCTTCATATGGAAGAAAGGAAGAGAAGATGAAATGAAGAGGTAGGAAGAGAGAAAGAAAGTCTGGAAGAAATATTATGAAAAAAGGGAGACAAAAAGGAAGAAAGAGACAAGATAAAAGACAAAAGTAGAAAGGAAGGATGAAAGGAAAGGAGAAAGAAGGAAAGAAAGAAAGGAAAAAAGAAAGAGGAAAAAAGTAGATGGCTGGCTCATATCCATTGTATGAACTGGTCAATAACTTCTGTGCAGGGATTTAGTTGGCCAGGGTCTTTTCCACAGCAGGATGGCCATACTTGTTCCCTTCTAGCTCTTCCAGGACCAAAGAGATAAACAAGTTCATTCTATGGATCCTGAATGGCTGAGATGTGTAGGGTTTCTTTATTTGAACTCTGGATCTGACCAGATAATGTGTTCTACAGTCTATTGCATTATTATGTAATAACAATAATAATAAACACTGTTCTTTATTGTTAAGGTTGTTTTCAAGATTTGACCACAACTTTTTGCCTCACCAATCTTGACAACATTCTCATGCGTTTCACAAAAAGGTAGAATCTATAGGTTTCAGATGAATTGTCTTTTGACTTCCCTAAGTAAAATGACCCTAACTTTTAAATATTAGTCCACTATTCTGACAGTCACATTACAAAGGTTAAGGACCATGTGTGTTTTGCTCAGGAAAGCTACTCAACATGATGCCAACCAAGCACCATGTTTAAAGTTCAGGTGTAGCCAAAGAAAGCACAAAGACAAACAAAGGCATTCATGCTCTAAAGTTCTCACAATTTGGCAAATCTTCAATAAACTACCACTAGCCAGAGATCCTTGGGACTGATATAGTGCCCTCGTGCCTTGGCTTCCTCTAAGCCAGGAAGAATGCTCCAGATCAGATGTTCCATGCCCTCAGATATTAAAATCTATTAATAAAAACCCAATCTGGAGGACTATTAAAAATGTATTTCCCCCTAATTCAAAAAGACAGAGACACCAGTACAAGATGAGAGAAATAATCTCAGCACACACGGGAAGAGGGGAAAAAAAGAGAGCACCTTGCCTAAATTTTCTAATTGGTACTTTTATGAACTCTACAGAGATGAATACAGCTTTCAAAAGAAAAAGAGGAAGGGGAGTCAAGAATCAGGCCATTTAGCTGGCATCTTACTTGGATTACTAATGAGCAACACCAGCCAGGAAAAATGAGAAGCGACTTTACAAAAGGTCCACATGAGAAAAAGAAACTGTGCCCAGAAGTATTTTGACAATTTCCTACAGACGAGGCTAGTTAATTCTTGGCTCAAGAATAACAGTTTTCTCCAGTGATTTATGTCAGGGGTTTTTAGAGAAGCGTGTTTGTTCTCTGAATCACTTTAGGTGTCTGTGCCTCTATTTTCCTTGAACATAAATGGTGCCATTTTGGAAGAGATCCCAGGCTTTTGGGGATGGGTCACATTACTGCTAATGAGATAAGCCCTATAGAAAGCATCCAAGACTCTGGAGGCTTCATTGTATATGGGGAGATGACCACTTTCAATTTCCTTCGGTTAATAGATGGGAGAGGGGGCACATTAACCATATGACCTCTTTTGGCACAAATTTGAGAGAATCCTTGAAGAGTCCAGGACAAGCATCTCAAGCAGCAGCATTATGTTCCAGAGTGAAATGGCCAGCCCCCATCAGAAGATGATGCTCTAAAATGACCATGGCTGTATTCATGCCCAAAGGCACGTGGCTCCATTTGAGAGAAGGGTAGCAGCACATGGCTTCTTTCTACTCCTGCTCCTTCAACCAGTTTCCTGTGTAGTTTGGATTGAAATCAGCAGTCAGCGTCTGCTTAGAGTTCCCATTTCATCCACAATTTAAGCCTTTTCACCAAGGCCTAAGACAAGGTGGCACAAAATAATGGGAAAGAGTTGACTGATAGATTGTCATGAGCTACTGGCCCCTGTATCAAAAAGGAAGTCAAGATGACCTAAATGGAGGCCTGGGAAGGAAAAGACTTCCTTCTTCCAGTCCACACAGAACAGCCTGAATCTTGTTAGAAGCTAACATTATCAGTTAACATTATTTGTTCTCTGAGCTTTGCAAAGAGGTTTGTCTTGGAGAGGAGTCAGAACATTTGTAATTCGATTTAATTGAGGGAGTAACTGAACAGAGAAACCTGGACCACAGATTTGTTTTTTGATCCAAAAGATCTTAGAGATGTTTTACTAATATGGGGAGCAAGCTTCATGATCTTCAGCTGGAGTGTTGAGATAGTGCTCTCTCTCCGTCTTCCTCACTCCCTCCTCTTCTTCTCTCCCCTTCTCTCTCTTCACTCTTTTCCTTTTCTTTCTTTCTTTCCTTCCTTCCTTCCTTTCCTTCCTTCCTTCCTTCCTTCCTTCCTTCCTTCCTTCCTTCCTTCCTTCCTTCCTTCCTTCCTTCCTTCCTTCCTTCCTTCCTTCCTTCCTTCCTTTCATCTACCTTCCTTCCTTCCTTCCTTTCATCTACCTTCTTTCCCTCTCCTTCTCCTCCTTTCTCTCTCATTCTCTGTCTCTGTTTCCCCATCTCTTTTTCCCTGTCTCCCTGTCTCCATCTGTCTCCACTTTTCATAGGCGTAAACCGAAGAGACATTGTTTCTTTGCTCTCAGACGCCCTACGGGTTGCATGCTTCTTTAGGGAATGGAGAACTTAGGTGATTGACTGGGGAGCCACAGCAGATTCGAGGACAAGGGTGGGGAATCTGCAACCTTAAGGCTGATTTTCTAGGCCCTTAAGGGTGACCTTTTGACTGAATCCAAATTTTACAGAACAAATTCTGATTTTTTTTTTTTGATTCAGTCAAAAGACTGTACTTAAGGACCTAGAAGGTCACATGGGGCCCTAAGACTGCAGGTTTCCCACCCTTGTTCTTGGGTATATTCATCCATATGCTTGTCTGATCTTTTAAAGCAGCAACCTGTGCTTTTCCATATGCACTCTCTTTCTTGAATCCCTGGTGACTCATAATCCTTAGGCCTAGCAGCCAAGGTTGGGATTCCAATCAAGCAGAAACCAATAAAATCAGTGTGTATGTGTGATTATGAATATTTTGGGTTAGTGTTAAAAACTAAATTTCCCATTTGAAAAGCTATTTTGGATACATTTTCACATTTGCGTTAAGCTAAAAATTCTCTGAAATAGCCTATGTGCATTTTAGTTCTGTGTGATCTAGAAATAGTCTCTCTTTTTCAAGGAGATTTGTATGACTGTGAGTGTGTGTGTGCATGTATGTGTGTGTGTGTGTGTGTGTGTGTGTGTGTGATAGAGAGAGAAAGAAAGAGAGGGAGACAGAGACAGAGAGAGACAGATAGACAGAGACAAAGGGAAAGAAAGACACACAGAGAAGAACAGAGAGAAAAAGAGAGAAGAAGAAATGGAAGGGAGAGAGAGAAGAGAAAGGTAGAAGGGGAGAAGAGGAGAAAAGAGAAGAGAAGGGAGTGGAAAGGAGACAATGCTATTTATTGGGGTTTGACCTAAGAATTTTCAAAGATCCTGAAGTTTTCCAAGTCACGACAGTGAAAGTAGAGTAGGCCATTTCTCCCCTAAAAGTGACAAAGACATTTTCTCCCCTAAAAGAAAAAACACTTGATCTTGAGTCAGAAGACTTGGGTTCAAATTCCAGTTCTGCTTGCCATTGTGACCTTAGACAAGTTACCATCTATGGTCCTCAGTATCCTCATCTGTAAAATGACGGAGTTGTACTAAATGGCCTCTAAGATCTCTTCAAAGCTCTGAATCTATGATCTGAAACTAGGATTCTGTGATCTCTGCATCCCAGGAACAGCCTGGGAATAACACCTGGAAAACCAATAGATAATAATACATATTAAGGATTTGACCAGGACACCAAACAATTGAGCTGTGTGACTCATCTGAAGCGCTTCCAGGAACAGAAGGCTGCCAACACGAAGTGGTACTTGGTGTTAGTTGTCTGGTGGCTGCCAAATCAGCACCATATCATTTAGAGATTGATGATTTGCATAGGACTAGCTCCAGTGGTCTGTGGCCCTGGCTCTGTTGTCCTCTTAGTTCCTTCTGGATTTCTCCCTCCCTTCATTTTCCTTAGCACAGTTTTAGAAGAAGGAAACAAAAACAGCTCTTTTCAGGATCTCCTTAAAGGGCATCCTTTCACTGCCTGGGATATTTGAGGATGGGCTGAGGGGGGCATTGTGGGCACAGGGAGCTCAGAGAATAAATGAGGTGGCACATCTCTAGAGTGCTTTCTAATTATGACAGGTTGAAATGATTTATGATGATGGTCACTGCCTCTTCAAGTGACAGATGTTTCCCCAGTTTTGGAATATATTGGGTCATATCATCATCAAAATGGTCTTCACTATTCCTTCCTTCCTTCCTTCCTTCCTTCCTTCCTTCCTTCCTTCCTTCCTTCCTTCCTTCCTTCCTTCCTTCCTTCCTTCCTTCCTTCCTTCCTTCCTTCCTTCCTTCCTTCCTTCTTTTTAACACTTAAGCTTGTTCAAAGGAAACATGAACATGGCTTTCTAGGCCCCTTTTATTTCACATGACACAGGAAAATAATCAGATTCATTAATTACATTTTCAACAATAATGGAGTTTTCCTGAATTTGAAAGACAATTAGCTCGGCCCCTGGCTCCCTGACCTCCAACTTATTTTGGTGCAGGAAGAAGGTACTGGGTTGGAGGCACAGCTTGGTACTAGGCAGAGTAAACAAATGGCCAAAACTATACCAAGGCAAAGGTTCTCTTTTTTTCAGGAAGGGATCCCAGATTGCACAGGGAGAGCCTCTGCATTGCCTCTTGGTGTTCCAAAGTGCCAGTGTAGGGTGGATGAACAGCTCCTTGGCTCAGCTTTAATATGCACCCAAGTCAGGCAGAGCCACTCATTTTGAGGGTGGAGATCATATGATTTGCAGTGGCCTAAGTGGATATGAGAGTCAATAAAACATAAGGTGACCAGTTTAAGAAATATCCCATTAAGTGAGCTATGGCTTTATATAAGACTTGCACCAAATGGGCCGTTTAAAAAATGTTACCTCAGGACACAAATTTCATGTGGTTATCTAGGAAGAAGCATTTTGTTGATAGATGCCATAAAATGCAGGGGCTCAGATTAGCAAGGGAGAGAGGCATCCCACTAGGGAACAAGAAAAGCCAGGGATAGTTTCAGCAGAAACTCATTATAACACAACACAGCTCTCACTATTCATTTCTGGTGGCTCTATCTCCCCACCCTGAATAGAAGGCTGACAGGCCCTGATACAGACTGGAGAAAAGAGGGGGAGGCAATGGTAAGGTCCAAGGATGGGGGAAACTCGTAGCACTATATAGAATTTATCATTTGTCAGCAGGCAGATAAGAAAATCACAGAATCTTAGAATTGCTAGGGAAATCAGACGTCACCTCATGCAAACCCTACCTATTTCATGATTCATGTTTACTTTCCTGTCAAGTGGTCTCACCCAGCTTCTGCTTGAAGACCTTGAGCCTTGGGAAACTAATTTAGCTCTCAAGGAAGGCCGTTCCATTTGGGGTTAGTTCTAATTGTTAGGAAGTCTTTCCTTATGTTGAGCAGAAATCTGCCTTACTTTTGTCTTCCAGTCATAGTTTCACCTTCTGCTACCAAACAGAATGTAATGGATAGAGTTCTGGACTTGAAGTCAGAAAGACCTGGGTGTGAAGTCTGCCCGCAGACTTATTTAACACTGGGCAAGTTGCTTAGCCTAGCTCAGGCTTCTGTTTTCTCATCTGTAAGAGGTAGACACAATGGCCTTGAAGACCTCTTCCAACTAAATCTGTGATTCTTTGGAATATCTGAAGACTGTTATCATTGTCCACACCTCCAGGTTTTTGATCCAACCCTTACATAGCATATTTTTCAGTCCCCTCAACACCCTGATTGTCCTGCCCTGGATTGTTCTATATTGTCAATGTCCCTAATAAAATGGGGATCCTAGAATATTCTACATGTGGTCAAGTCAGGTCAGGATTAAAAATGGAAGACAAGGAAGAAGTGGCAAATCGATTTTGATGATACGATAGAGACACTGAAGAGAAGGCTATTTTGTCTGCCTAGGCTCATTCTGGGCTAATTGACACTCCTTGTTTCTTTGCTCTTCGGAGTTCTCAGAGGAACTGTTCCATTTAGCCTTTGCTTACATTGTGATATGGAAACTTATCTGAATCAGGAAAAGAAAGCTTAGTTACTTACTTGCTTCTAAATGTATTTAATTAAGCCCGATTCCCCACTGCTCCCTGTCCCTGTCCCTATGTCCCTTAGCAGTGGGTTGGTTTAGTCATTTATTCAATAGGCATTTAATAAGCACCTACTATGTGCAAAGTGTTATACTAAGCCCTGTCAGTCCTTGCTCTCAAAAAATTTACCCTGTATTGGACTGAAAAGAATGAATAAAATTTGACTTAGTCAACTTCTCCCTGAGAGGATATTGCTGAGTTAGGGATACTTCCCACAATTCATGGGTCACACTCCCTGCCCATGCATATTAAGCTATTTCCTTGCTTATTAACATCCTTACTTTTAGGGATTAATTCACAGAATCCAAGAGTTAGAAAAGACTTCAGTAGTCATCTCATCCAAGCCATACCTAACCAGGAATCTCTCCCAAGGATTCTTAACCTGGGGTCCATGAATCTGGCTAAAAAAAACCCAAACCAAACCCTGATAACTATTTCAGTATAATTGCCATCCTTTGCAATCTGATCTACTTTATTTTATGCAATTAAAAACATTATTCTGAGGAGAGGTCCATAGGCTTCCCCAGCCTGCCAGAAAGGTCCTTGACACAAAAAACATTAAGAATCCCTGTTTAATACAATCACTCAGCCTTCATTGGGTGAAGGTAGCTAGGATGCACAGCACATAGAGAGTTAGACCCAGAGTCAGGAACACCTGTGGTCAAATTTAGCCTCAAACATTTCCTAGCTGTGTGATGACCCTGGGTGAGTGATTCAACCTCTGTTGACTTCAGCAAACATAAGAATTTTATAAAAATGAGAATTATAAAATAAGAAAAATAACCTCCCAGAGTTGTTGTAAGGATCAAATGAGATAATATTTGCAAAGGGCTTAGCACAGTGCCTGGCACAAAGTAGGATCATACTAAAGCTTAGATTCAATTTTTCCTGCCTCCATTGGGAGGGAAGCCACTGCCTCTCAAGGTAGCCTGTTTTACTTTAATAGAACTTTAGGTGTTGGGGGAATTTTCCTTGCATTGAGTCAAAGCTGCCTCTCTTAGTCCTGGCTCCAAATTCTACCCTCTGGGTTTGAACCAAACAAGGCTATTTCCTCTTCTTCACAGCAATGTTTGACAGGTGACAAATGTTCTACAGGACCTCACTCTAAAAACCCAGACAGGTATTGGGCCTTTTTCCTGCTTTTCAGAAGCTTTCTCTCCTCTCACTTCATTTTCCCAAGCTCTGTCAACCAGTCCTTCCAGACGGCATGTTCCTAAGGTCATCCCTGCTCAATGGTCTCTAGCTTATGCATGTTCTTCCTACTGTGTTAAAGAACAATCTATTAGACACCTATCACATCCCAAACACTGGGCTACAAGTAGTAGATTGGATGCTGGTCTAGTGGGCAGGAAGATGTGGGTTTGAATCCCACCTCTAACATGTACTAGCAGTCAGACCATGGGCAAATCAATCAATTCACCAGTCAGCAAATGTCTTCAATGTTCCAGAACCTGTACGATGTGGTCTGAGGTTAGATTTGTACTAGGGTACAAAGATGCAATTGTCTGTTGTCATCTTCAAGGAATTTACATATTAGGGTAGGCAGCACGTGCACATTTAAATGTACACAAGGTAATTTTTGAGGGGAGGAGGCTACTAGCAACTGGGGGGATTGGCATATCATAGGCACTTAACACATGATTACTGATTGACTAGCTGAATGACTGATCTTGGTGAGGTAGGTGTGCAGTCCAGGTACGGAGGGTGTAAGGACTAGACTTTGGATACAATGCCTAATATGGTTTGGGGCACCAGGTATTATGAACAGTCACATGGAATCTCTAGTTTGGAAAGGACACCACCGGGCAGCTAGTCCACCTGAAGCCTATGGATAGAGTTGGATAGAGAGCTGTAAAAATAAGGACCCCAACATACACAGGTTCTTATATCTGCTTTTCTAAAAGGAAAGCAACTTTTGAGGAGTCAACAATCACTTTAATCAAGCACATGTATCATTCACTTAGTTCAGGGGGAAGAAGTCAGCACCCTGAACTTCAGAGAAAATGCAGAGAAATCAGAATCAACAGACATGGCTTCCAACTGTGTGACATAAGCAATACATACGTCCTAGGTCAACAGAGAAATCCAACTGTCTGACTACTACATACATACATAGGTCCCAGAGAGAGAAGCACCAACATCTGGGTTTTCAAAGCTGGGGGGCTCCTTAGCAGCTGCCCAGAGTCTAGTCTGACCAAACAAACACTGCCAAAGAGCAAGCCTCAAGGTAAAACCTCACCTCAGAGTCTTTATACACTTTTTAGAGCCAGAGGACATCACATCCCTAGAGAACCAGTGCCTCATTAGAAAATTAACAAAAGGTGTAAGTCTTCCTACAAATCTTCCCTAATCAAACTTCCCTTAATGGGCAAACTCATTAATGGGTGGGGAAGATCTTTAACTTTCTTATTAGCATTACAAGTGGATAGATTTGAGAAGATCTGTGAATTTAGATGAGAAAAAAATACATCTTTATTTCAATATAATTGATTTCTTTGGCAAGCCTAGTATTTTATTTTATACAGTTAAAATATTATTCTGAGAAGGGGTCGATAGGATTCCCCCAACTGATAAAGGGGACCATGACACAAAGAAAGTGAAGAATCCCTGCCATAATTGAATAGGATACTTGTATATATAACATCTGAAAAATAGTTATCTACTTTTTGCTGGAAGGACTCCAGTGATGGGCAACCTGCTCTCTCTGCTGCATAATTTTTTTGATGTAATTACTACCCCACTCTTTCCCCTTATAGGCCATTATCTCCACTATCACAGTTATCCATTGTCCTTGGTGGCACAAAGGAAAGAAGGGCCATGAGCTACTGAGGTGACAAGCATCTTCCTCACATGTTATAAGTGCATATACTTATGGTCTGGGCATGTATTTGTCCTCATGGGCAGCAGTTATCAAGGTAGTACTTGACAAGGAAATACAAGTCATGTCCTTGGGATAAAAGAAACTTCCTTCATGAAGGTTCTGAAACTTAGGAATTTTCTTTCGTATTAAAATTTATTTTTCTTGTAAAATAGATGAACCTCAAGAAAGACCAATCCTATATAAGATTCAAAAAATCACTCCTGCACCAACATCATATTGAAGAGGTTTTTTTTAGATTGATCGTCCTAGTTACAGTAATGTTTAAGGGCTATTCAATAGGTTTGCTTTTATATCTTTTAAGATATAATACAGTGATAATGATGAAAGGAAACTAGATTCTTTCCCCCTGCTAACAACTAAGACTCCATTTTCTTTTCTCTTTACCCTGACCCTACATTTGTAAAGGTAATAGATTAATTAGCCGTTTAAATGAAAATGTTAATAACTGCTATGAAAAGAAAGTCCATTCTGTTATTTAACTGTGGTTTGGGGGCACTCATACTATATCTTCCTGTCATTACCCTGAGTAACTCACAGCTGGCTTTTCTCAGTTTATGCTAGAGCATAGATAACATCTGTCCATATGTCCCCTAGAACGGTATTGAAGATGTCACGTATTTTCTGCAACCCCAAGTATTCACTGGCTAACAAAATGTGCATGGGTCTATTTCATACATTTAATAATGTCAGCTCTTTTCTTTCTTCACCCTAGTTCCTCCCTCTGTTTCCTATAGAACTAAAACTAGCAGAATGTAAGCAGCTCCTAAAGCAAATCCATTTCAAGTCTTCCTTTGAACACAAATTCGTATGAAAAACCAAAGTATAGTTTGGGGTAGGGGAATATGAAAGAGAACTAGGTTATGTGAAATTTATCACTGGTTCGTTATCTGACTCCTTTTCATCTTTGAGCACACTACTTTGTATGGTTGAGGAATATTATGGGTAGAAGATACCATGTATTCAATGCCACTCTGATCTAGAACTAGGAAGGCACCTTAGAGGTCCATTAGTCACAACATTTTTGGACCTACAACGCAGAAGAAGAAGAAGGAGAAGGAGAAGGAGAAGAAGAAGAAGAAGGAGAAGAAGAAGGAGGAGGAGGAGAAGGAGAAGAAGAAGCAGAAGGAGAAGGAAGAGGAGGAGGAAGGAGAAGGAGGAGGAGAAGAAGAAAGAAGAAGAAGAAGAGGAAGAAGGAGGAGGAGAAGACTGGCGACAACAACGTGTGTTGTGAACTCCCAGAGTAATTTACTCATAACACCCTGCAGTTAATTACTATTTAAAGGATGGCACCATTGAAGAATTTTTAGCTCCAACCTACTGGATCATCATTGAGAACTCCTTCTAAGTGGGGACTACTGATCTAGTCTAATGCCTTCATTATATATCTATATACAACAACCACAACTATACATACACACACACACACACACACATATATCTCTTTACCAATTACGTGAAATTATTTGACTGTCATGTAGCTATGACAAAGCTTGGATTAAGTTGGTCTCTTGATATATAGCCCAGTGGTTTTTTTCTTTCCTGGGTTTTATTTGAACTTAACCTTTTTAATTTCTTTTCTCATGACAGACTTTTGTCAGACATGCCTCCTCCTCCTCTTCTAGATCCTCCCTTTCTAGGGATTTGTTGTTCAGGCATCTTTCAATTGGGTCCAACTCTGTGACCTGAATTTGAGGTGTTCTTGGCAGAGATACTGGAGTGGTTTGCCATTTCCTTCTCCAGCTCATTTTGTAGATGAAGAATTGAGGCAAATAGTGTTAGCTGACTTGCTCGGGGTCACACAGTTATCAAGTGTCTAAGGTTAGGTTTGAACTCTGAGTCTTCCTGCCCCAGGTATAGAATCCCCTATAGCTGATACCTTCTGTCTATGCTAGATATGTCCAACTGGTACCACCCTTTGTGTGACATCTTTATCCATTTCCCTTCTTCCTGGACCCCCATCCTTTTTCACGTAGAGATCTCAAGTTGAACCACAATCCTTCCCTACTAAACCAAGGTTCATTACATTCAGTATTCACTGATCAGCTCATTTCTTTTATGTAAGTCTTTAAGTACTTCCAAAGCATCAGACTGGGACACTCCATTTCTACAAAATGCAGGCATACATGTGTGTGTGTGTATATATATATATGTGTGGGTGAGGTAGTGGGGGTCATTCCAAGGAGCATATGTGGGGATGGACTTGGCTTGGGCTTCTTCCAATGGGACACATTCTATGACCCTTTGCTAAAGACCACGCACAACTAGTAGCTCCCTGTTGGTCCCTGTGACTGGGGAGAGTAGTTCTGTGCTGAAGAACTCTCATTCTGTAATAATACAAAGTTATGGAGAGTGAGACAGTACCTCAATTCCCTGGCTGCCTCTTTTGAGATTATTATTATTATTTTTTTTTTTTTTACTGAGTCTTAAACTGGATCCTGAGAAATGGACGTTTCTAGTCTCAGTGCTTGCCTCCTGGGTTCTAGAATTTCAAAGTCATTGAAACTGAGTTGCAGACTGCCAGCAGGAAGTGCTCCCTGAAACTACATTCCTCTTGTAGGACAACTTTCTAGGAAGATGAGCCATGCATGCTTGCCTGGCTAGAAGCTATGGACCTTGAATTGTTCAAGACATTACATTTCAGTCAGATAAGTAGAGATTTTCTTGTTGTCTAAGATTCATTTATAATAGGATGGCATGCAAATCATTATTACTCAACAGCTATATTGTTTCAGAAATACTTTAGAGACATTGTAGTGAAGAGTAAGTGATTATTAGACTGACAAGATGACTATTAACCACTTTTTATAAATATCATTTATGGTCTACTCTAATGGATTATACTCTGTGCACTATTGGGGAGTGGATAATTCCATTAAAATGGATCTTTTAATTAAATTACAGAAATTTCATGGTTGGAAAGACAACCCAGAATTCACTTTCATGTTGATTCTTTGAATTCATCCCTTTCTTGCCTTTAGGATACTTCATATAATACTACAACATAGGGAGCTATTCAGTGGGGATGGGTGGGGGATGGAGGTTGCTAGAATCTGATCAACAGCAAAGAATCTTTCCATGCATAATTCTTTTCTCATCTCTACCAATTCCACTGAGTTTCCTTTCAGTTAATTTCTAACAATGGGGATAACAGATGGCCCTCTACCAAAACCTTCCCCGCTCCCTCTTTTGACAGGGTGATTATTTATTTTATTTTATTTTAAAAGACTTGTATGAGCATCACTGAAATGGAAAAATAGGACAGCCCAACTTCCTAAAGAATAACGAAATAAAGGAAAAAACTCTGTCTATGACCTGAGCTGTAAATCAGACTCAGGAATATTTTCTATCTGCGGTATGTCCCCATTTCTACCATAAGGAACCAAGCTTTGTAAAAAGGCAGAGAGAGCTTTAGATGCACCTTCAAGATTCCATTTATATAAGTGACATAATGGTGTCAGCTCTTTGAAAGAAGAAAAAAGAACAGGCAGCCACTGGTATTATATCTTTAAGTGCATAGAAATCAATTACTTCCTTGCTGAGACACGAGGTAATTTTCTCATTTGAATCTCCAGATGTACCAACTAGCAAATTTATTGTTGGGCTGTCTTCTTTTTATTATAATTAACAATTTAAAAAACCCATGTTATAGTGTAATTAGGTGTTTACTAGCTGTTACAGGCACATGTAGTAATACAAGGTATAAGCTATTAAAGATGTGTTTTAATCAACTTTTTTAATATTTAGTCTATAATATAGGGCCATTAGAATAAAAGAGGCCACAATTGGTCAACTACGAAAACTTTCAATTTCGGTCCCGATTTATAATCAGAGTAAGAAATTGCCTATTAAAATAGTCACACATTCTTTTTCTTAGAAACCAAGGTCCACCAGGATACAGAATGAGACTTTTTTTGGGACACGCATAATGTTGGATTTCTTTTGCTTGTCCATACACATTTGTTGAGGTCAGGTAGGTGGTGGAGTGGTTAGAGTGCCAGGCCTAGAATTAGGAAGACCTGAGTTCAAATCTGACTTTAGAAATTGTATAACACTGGGCAAGGGACTTAGTCCTGTTTGTCTCAGTTTCCCCATCTGTAAAATGAGCTGGAGAAGGAAATGACAAACCATTCTACTATCTTTGCCAAGAAAATCCTAAATGGGGTCATGGAGCATTGGATAGTGAAATGACTGAACAGCAACACACATTTGTTGCAAAGATTTTCTTTTTTTCCTTTTCTTGTATATATATTTTTCTTGGGGTAGTGGGAGGGAGAAAAAAATTAGTTTTGTTCATTGAAAAAAGTAACTTAATTTAAAAATAGGGCCCTCCATTGTGACTTCAGAGGACTGAAGTTGAAGTATACTTTCCACCTTGGTGGAGGGGTAGTAGGCTATAGATATGGACCCCTATATCACAGGTTTTTAGCTGGCAAGACTGGAGAACACAGGTTGGTCAGATCCCCATGGGGAATCCTCACCATCTTGTTCACAAAGTTATTACTCTTTGTGACATGGATTGGGGTTCAAAAGATAAGGTATGTGCTTGGATTGTGATAAACATGTAGGACTGTTAGAGAGATTAGGACAGTCAGAGGAGATACTATCCACTATCAACTGATCAGGATCTGTCTTAACAATGGATGTAGGTATGCTAGAGAGCCAAGAGTGCTTGTGAACTAAAAATAAAACAATATCTATTTTTACAGCATTTCAATGTTTGAAAAGCATAGACTTCCCAGAAAATCTGTGAGCTTGGTAGTTTTCTTCTCAATTTACAGATGAGGAAACTGTGTTTCGGAGAATTGAAGAAACTCATATGGTCATGGGTCCAATACATGTCAGAGGAGGGGCTGGAACCCAAGGATTCTGATTATAATAAGACTACCTCTGTGTACTTCTCCTTTGGATTCCTTGGTTTCTGACCTTCTAGTAAAATGGAAATAGTTCCAGGAAAGGGAATACATTAATCCTAAGATATCATTTACATCTATTGAGAATGAATTTGTCAAATCCTCTCCTGATTCAGGGACTGCTAGAGAGAAGTTTTCAAGACAAACTTGACTTCATTTGTTTGCTTTCCAGAGCTTACTTTGAATTTGGATATACATATGGCTATATGTGTGTATACATACACACACATATATACATGTGTGTACACACATGAGTGTATATATGTATGTCTGATCTGGTTATACACATGGGTTTATGTGTATGTATACACACATATATACATATATATGTATACATACATCAGGCTCTGGATATTCACATGGGTGTATGTACATATACACGCACACATATGCATGTATACGTATATACACATCATCAATCACGCTGACTTTGACTTCATTAGGACTTCGTTAGGGTCATGTGATATGAGGTAATAATAACTGGATTTTCCCTCTTTCTTTAAACTTATTTATGAAAGAGAAAATTTTGAATAACTATCTATTGAGTGCTTCCTTTTCCTAAATCTCATATGGTTTGGTCTTTGGATACACTCTTTGTAAGTCAGTCGCGATTTTGTTGGAAAATATATTTAACTGCTACAAAATGCATTTTTTTCTCTAAGCCAACATATCAGAATAGAAATGCTGCTATAAACAGGGCCCTCCTTTCCTTCAGAGGAAAAGCTGACTCACCTAAACATGCTAACATTTTGTTTACTCTCATTTCAAAAGATATGGAGAGTGATGACCATGAGTATTTTCCTTATCTGCTTAATGGAAGAGTACTTTGTAACTGATGGGCATTTCAGTAGTTCAGGGAGATTCATTACCCTGGCAGTTTTTCATTTTCAGATAGAAATGAGTGGAAATTATCCAATTTCTCTTTTTATAATGACGTCCAATACATTTAGTGTCCAATTTCACACTATCCCTTGATTTATAGCATTTGCCAAACTAGTTGCGATCTGCTAATATCATAAAAGGCTGGGCTTCTCTTAACCTTTTCAAGCTCAGAAGGGAAGCAGAAAGGGGCTGATGTGCAGAAGAGGGCCCTGTCTGCCCCAATCATACTTAAATGGCAGCTCACATCAAAGACCATATCATCTCTGAAAATAATGTAGTAGTAGTGGATGAACCTGAATGTTTTAGCTTCTTATCTTCCCTCTCCACCCCAGCCCACTTCAAGACTGAAAGAAATATTCCTCCCCACCACTCCTTTAAAGAAAACAAAACAACAAACATGGAGGAGATATACAGTCTAATGGAAACAAAAGAAGTTACTCTGAAAAGTTAATGAGAGTAGGCTTGAAGAAGCTTGGAAGATTCTGCTGACCAAAAGTAAATGTAAATTGTTTCATTAATCACTAGTTGTTATTGGTACCAGAGCAACACAACCTATGCAAGGGGTGTGTGTGTGTGTGTGTGTGTGTGTGTGTGTGTGTGTTGTGTGTGTGTGTGTGTGTGGAAAGGTGCAAACAATGCCTTCTAATCAATTTTCTAAGCCTCCATGAATGGAGCCACTAACAGGGATGAGGAACCTGAAGCCTTGAGGCCACATAGTCCCTCTAGGTTCTCAAGTGTGGCTGCTGCACTTGAGAACCTACAGGGCCCTATGTGACCTTGAGCACAGGTTTCTGACTCCTGCTCTAGTGTATTACAAAACTATTCCAGCAGAGTATGAACAAGGGAGAGGGTGGGCTACAGCAGGACCTGGGAGGAGCTTACTCTGGTTGGGGCTGCTGGGAGAAGATGGAGGTCATCTGTTAGCTTCCTATCTTAACTCTTTGTGGTGATTTAAGTGCTTATCTCTGTCATTTCTATGCTGCTAAAGAAGTCCAAGGCCTCTCATGGCCTGGTTGCCATTAGTTATGGTTTTGGGTCTTACATTCCTTTAATGCATTTATCTTATTTTCAGGGTTCAATTCAAATGAATTCAACTCAACAAGCATTTTTAGTACTAACTACATACACAGCTACACTTACTAACTGTGTGACCCTGGGCAAGTCACTTAACCTTGTTTGCCTCAGTTTCCTCATCTGTAAAATGAGCTGGAGAAGGAAATGGCAAAATCACTCCAGTGTCTTTGCCAAGAAAACCCCAAATGGGGTCATGAAGAGTTGGCCATGACTGAAATGGCTGAACAGCGGCAACAACAGGACATGTAAGGCATGGTGGCAGGTACATGACAGAGTGGATAGAGTACTGGTCTTAGATTCAGCAAGATCTGAGTGAATCCTGCCTCAAATACCAGGTGATCCTGGACTAGTCCCTGAACCACTTTGGGCCTCAGTTTCCTCATTGGTAAAATGGGGTAATACATGCCTTCTCTTCTCAGGATCGCTCTGAGGGTCAAATGAAGTAATATGTGTCAAGGCTTGTTTTCACGTTGGTTGTTTTCGCTGTCATTATCATCATCATCATCATCATCATCACTGTTACATCACTGCTCTCCTCTTTGGATGGGGTCCAAAGAGAAATGGCCCAAGGGCTTTTGCCAAGGGGTATTGGGATGTGTGTTCATCTTCTGCCATTATAATCATCATAATTATCATTCCACTATTGCCACAAAAACAGAAGCATGCATGACAGCCCCCAGAGAGGTCATGTTTAACTAGGGTGATGCTCAGAGAGATAGCACGCCATAGTAGAGAGATCACTGGAGTGGAAATCTCAGAACCTGGGCCTAAATCCTAGTTTTGGCACCTACTTTCTATGTCACCTGAGGCAAATGATTTCATCTCTTCCGGCTTCCACAACTATAAAACACAAAAGTTAGATTCAAAGACATCAACCTTCCCTTCTGCCTCTGAATCCATCGATGATCCCATAAGTATTTACACAGATGAGTAAATAAGAAGTAGACAAGACAACGTAAAGGGGAGAGGAGAAGACAACCAATTGGCAGGATTAAGAAAGGACCTATATAGTCAGGGGCATCGGGTCCTGAGCCTTGGAGGGAGTTAGGGATCCAAAGAGAAGAGGGGAGGGTTTTATGTTTCTAGGGAAAAATTAGGCCTTTGGCGGTAGCAACCAGGTCCCTTGGGCTCACTTCTGCCAACATGAAGAGCCACAGCCTGTTTATTGACATTTTAGGTGCCTAATCCTTACCTTTCCTATTTTAGGAATAAAGCAGCAGGTGGTAAATGGATCAAGGGATCATAGGATTTAAGATTTAGAGCTAGAAAATACACTAGAAGTCATCAGATTAAATTCCCTAATTTTACAGATGAGGAAACAGATACCCAAGGAATTTAGCTGACTTGTCCAGGTCTCATAGCTAGGAAGGGTTACAGGTGGGACTCTAAATGTAGCTCTTCCTTGTCTAAGTCCAGCAGCATCAAGTTCAATTAGAAACAGATCCCTGCTACCCAAACGTTGTCTTAAAAAACCACAAATTAACATTATCTGTGTCTTATTGTGTTTTTATTTATTTTGTTAAACATTTTCCAATTATATTTTAATTTGGTTCAAACCAGGAACAAACACCTTCCCTTTGACATCTCTATAATATCCCCTACTGCCTCAGGAATGGTATGAATAAATTTGGTACTTTTGTTGTTTAAGGTTCCATGCTTCTCTGTACATTGTCCAAAGGGCTCTTTAATCCAGAGATGTATCAGAGTGAGTTTAAAAAACAAAAGCAGTTCTATACTAGTTTCCAGGCTCAGGGGGCGGATTTGAAAGGTTTGGCAAAAATGCAGCTTGTCTTTTCAGAGAAACAAAAAACAGAAAGAAGAAAACATCTTCATAATCCATCCCCACTCTACTGATAAAAGATCTTCTGTCTTCCAGCAATAGGAAGAAGGGAGCACGGTGTCACACTGTGACTCACAGTGAAGGCAGAAGCTAGGTCTCCTCTAGTATCTGGTAGAGTTCTCTGCCCATGGCTGTAGGGTTGACTGTATGACCAGCTCCCTGCATTTTTCTTCTATCACATCCTGGAAAAACCACTGGACATAGGTCCATAGGATCATAGAGCTAGAGTTAGAAAGGGTCTCATTTTCTAGATGGCACTATAGTGGATAGAGTATCAGGCCTGGGATCAAGAAGACTCATCTTCCTTAGGGCAAATCTGGCCGCAGATACTTATTAGCTATTTGATGACCCTGGGCAAGTCACTTAACCCTGTTTGCCTAGTTTCCTCATCTGTAAAATTAACTGGAGAGGGAAATGCACACCATTCTAGGTTCTTTGCCAAGAAAATCCCCAATGGAATCATGAAGAGTCAGACATGACTGAAAAATGATTGAACAACAATGATTTTACAGATGATGAAACTGAAGTTCAGTGTGGTCATCCCTTCCATTCAAGGAAGGGAAGGAAAGAGGAAAGGAAGGGAAGGAAAGAAGAAAGGGAAGGCAAAAGGAAAGGAAAGGAAGAAAAGGAAGTTAGCCAGTAAACCCTAAGTTAACTGGACATCTTCTGGCCATCCAAATTTACCTTCCTTGGTAGAGAAGAAGGAAGGGGAGGGGGAGATAGACAGGAGAGGAGGAGCTGACTTACCCAGCTAGCTGGGTCCCTATTCAGGCAGCTGCATCTCCTCACAGACCGTTGTGTTCATCCTTCATTGCCGAAGAAGATCATGCCATCAGAGAAATGATGACATGACTTGCACTTGACTTTGTTTTGAGTGAGGGAGGGCTGTGCAGGTCAGCAGCCTCACTTCTCCTCCAGAGCCATCTAAGCAGCCTTAAGTTACAACTTGTCCACTCCTTCAACAAAAGATCTGTTAAGTTACTGTCCTATTTCAGCTGGCCTCCTCTACTTCAATAATATGATTTGTGAAACCTGAGAAGAATAGAAACCCTCCCTCTCTGCCCTAACCTTTTTATTGTAAAGATGTGAGAAGAAAATAGAACTCAATAACATTAAAACCGTGGCTGCCCTGGTTCTTAGTCAAATGAGAAAATAAAAGATTTCCTTTTCCTAGGCTTTAATTTGTTGCTAATTAAGTGTAACAGATATCTTGCCAGCCAACTACAGACTCTCAAGGGAGGGAGTGTGTGTGTGTGTGTGTGTGTGTGTGTGTGTGTGCGTGTGTGTGTAGGAGAGAGAGAGGGAGAGAAAGAGAGAAAGGCAGAGAGACAGAGGCAAAGACAGAGAGGGACAGAGACAGAGGGGTGAGAGAAGGAGAAGGAGAGGGAGCAAGAGGGACAGAGAGAGAAAAGAGCCTATTTCCTGTGGAAATGAATGGACAGGCTGAGAAGAAGCTGGAGTCAAGAGTGTTAACAAGCAATACTCTGTCACACCCAACTGTCAATTCTTCTACTGTCTGCTATTTAGGTGAGGTGTGCACCTACATTATACCATTATGGATGATCAGGTTTCTGCAGGACTGAAGAGACCACCTAGTCTAATCTGTCACTTTTAACTGTTGTCCTCTAAGTGATGTCCTCTAAGTGACTGATGATTAGTGGGAGATTAGAACTCAGACCCTGTGTCTCCAAGTTCATGGTCCTTTCCCCTTGAGCTTTCTTTAACGTCTGCTTAGGTACCACCTCCCCTGGGATGGCTGCCCTAACCTCCTTAGTAATTAGTGCTTTCTCCTTCCTTAGGTTAATTTCCTATTTTTCCATTTGTGTTTTCTCTTCTAAGTAGAAGATAAGTTCCCTGGGGATAGGGACTATATTTTGGCTTTGTCTTTGTATTCCTTAGTATGTTAACTTGTATGCAGTAGGCACTTCATACATGACTAAATGAACTTGCTCATTTTATAAATGAAGAAACTGAGGTCCCCAAAGGGGTAGGGACTTCTTAAAAGTTCCTGGCCTTGAACCAGGCACCCTGCCTCCCAATTCTAAATTCTTTCCAAATAGATCACAGATCTGGAATTGGAAAGGATGGCAAAGACCGTCTTATCCAATCTGCTCATTTCTCAGATGAAGAAACTAAGGCTTGAGGGCACATGTGAAGGGATTTGCCCAAGATCATGAAAGTAATGACCTTTGGAGATGGGATTTGAACCCTCGTCTCAAATTCCAGAGTCAGGACCATGCTTCTGCCTCTCTGCTATTGGTATAACCCAGTGAACAGAGACAAATCCATACCCAACACACCATTCATCCTTGTTCTTGAATTCTGCCCTCCATCATACAGGATGGGCCCTTTCCCTCCCCAGTTCCTTAGGGTGCCCCTTTTCAAAGCATCCACCTGGGGACCTCTCCATCAGCCTTCCCTCTATGAGGCTCACCACTCAGAAGGAGGCTGGGAGCCTTTGGAGCAGACCATTCATCCCTGTCACTGGCCACCTGAGAGCTGTTGCCAGGAAATCCTGACTCCTGGAGCAGATGAATGTATTCAAGTATTGGAGTGTGTACTGGCAGGAGGGCTTTGGAAATCGGCTCCCCAGGAACATTCATTGCATCTCGCTCCATCAGAGTTTTTAGTGGATTGAATTGAGCTAAATATCTACAAGGCGTTAACCCAGAAGAGACAGCTTGATCTCCAATGGACGAGCACATGGGACCTGAGGCAGCTCAACAGGCTGGAAAGTAGGTCACCTCCAACTGGAACTCAGGGAGTTTTTCTTGGTTAAACCAGGAGGCATCTTACTTACTATATCTTTGCACTGACAACCCCTCCCCCTGTACCAGAGCAATTTCACCTATAAGAGAAAATCAATAAAGAACTTTTCTCATCACCAACATCTATTCTGCTTAGTGAGAAATAACCTTTTAAGACCGTTCACAAAATAATTCCAATCAGGAGTGGAGCTATAAACAACGCAGCATGAAATGTACAGAACGACAGAGAACCAGGTGTGCCAGGAAACACGCTGTCTTCGAGGGACAGGCTTGGCTCTCTCCTCTCCCCTCTCCTCACCCCTCCCAGTGGTCACTAGAAGATTATAGAGAATGGTTGACTTGGCATTTCCTTTTCTCAATAGTAAATCAATGGATCTTTCATTTTCATGAAATTGTTTTCCTGCCCTCCAGGGGAAATATGACACAAGTATAATGCAGATGCGGAAACGAAAAGCTAGGCTGGGACAAAAACACTTAATTAAATCCCCTTTTATAAAACAACCTTCCTTCCGCTTGACAAATGGATGGAGCAAAATGTGCTTATACAGGCAAAAACAATTAAACAGGTCCATAGCAGTTTATAACCATCATGGATCAATTGGGGGTGGTAATTCATCCTATTGCCTGTCATGTTGATGCTGGAGGGGAGGAGGGTGGTGGCGGCTGCTCTGGGGACTGTAACTTCTCATCCAAGGAGAGATGACTCAGCTCTTCCTACGGAGCAGTTAGTGGGTTGTGTAGGAGCAGGGGAGGGTGTGAGAGTTTAAAAAAAAATATGGCCAAGGGCCCATCTTAGAAAACTAGAATTTTATACAAGTAGTGGTGATGAGGGGGTGGGGGGAAGAGAGAGACACAGAAAGAGAGACAGACAGACAGACAGACAGAGACAGAGACAGAGACAGAGAGACAGAGACAGAAAGACAGAGAGAGTGTATGTGTATTGGAGGATAATATCATAGATTCAGAACTGGAAGAGAGCTTAGAGATTAACCCCCTTGTTTCATAAATGAGGGAACTGAGGTCCAGAACAATGCATGATGTGCCCAAAGTCACACAAAGATCAAATGAGAAAACCATGATTTGAATCCAAGTCAGATGATGGAAGATTTAGAAAGGCCATCAAGGGTAATCCCTTCCCATTTCCAAGGAAGTAAACTGAGGCCCAGAAGGATAAGTCTGAAGTCACATGGAGAAGAAGCACTAGGCATAGAGAACAGCATTTGAACTCAGGTCCTCTTCACTCTACACTGAAGTACATCAAGGCTGGGACCAGAACAAGGCTTCCTATGATCTCTTAGTGATCCTCTGATGCTGGGGTGATGCCCCTTCTAGCATTAAATCTCTACTCCTCACTTGGCACTATGGCATGCACCATCTTCTTGTGCCATCTTCCTCTAAAATGTGCTTCTATTTTATCTGTCCAACTGAACTTTGAGCCAACCCTGTGCCTCTCTGGCAAAGGGCATACCATTCATCTTTGCTGCTTGATAATGTTTGGAGGGGATGACACAGAGGCAGAAGGTGACTGGCTGATTTCTGGGGAGCTCAGGAGTCTTACCCGGGCTCTGGGATGAGTGAAATGGAGGACTTGGAACCAGGGTGATGAGCGAAGGTAGTAATACTAGCAGTAGAGAAAAGATGAGTGAATAACCATTTACAATGTGCCAAGCACTGTGCTAAGCACAGGGAATACATCTTAAAAAGTGAGAGGGGTCCAATTATGAAGGAGATGATCTTCTGCTCGAGTAGGTTTGTGTTCAGTGGGAGGAGAAGGGTCATGCTAGAATGTTCTTCATGGCTCAGTTTTTCCTTAAGGAACTCAGATGTTTAATCTAAGCCTAATCTCTGCCCTTCCCTGATGCCTTTTTTTTTCTTTAATGAGATTTGTGATTTCATGGGCATAAGGAATTTCTGGTGAGGAAACTCCCTCTATCAATGCAGATTAACACCCCTACTATTTCTAGTCTAAGGGAGTTACCTGGCAGTGCTGGAAAGTTAAGGACCTTGCTTTGGTCACACAGCTCCTATGTATGGAAGATAGGACATGAACCCACATTATCCTGCCTTCCAAAGCAGCCTTCTAGCCATTATGCCAGGCTGCCCTGAGGGTTTTCTAGGAGATCTAAATTAATCTATGCAAGTTAGATTTACCCTCTGCAGACTGAAGACACTATCAAATTGTGCTTACTTTTACAGGAGGAAAAGGGTAATTAAGTTAGGGTGACTGCTTGAGAAGTAAAGGGGAAATTTACTGACACCTTCCAAGAGTTTATTTGATTTTTATTTGCCTCTTTTATTTGCAGGTAAACACTTCATACCTAAGGGACTGGCAGCCCTAAAGAGATCAATAATAATAACAGCTGACACTTATATGGCACTTTATGGTTAAAAAGCACTTTACATACATTATTTCATTTGATTCTCATAAAAAATCCACGTAGACGGTGTAAACATGGACTGTTCCCATGTACATGTGAGGAAAGTGAGGCTCAGAAAGGTGTAAGCTGGGGTAGAAGTTACATTTTTGGAACCCTAGCACAGGGTTTCTTGCTCTTCTTTCATCTCCACCATTCTTTTCTCTGTCTCTCACCCACAGGTGACCAGGATTCATTCATTCATTCATTCAACAAGCATTTATTAAGCACTTGATGACATTATAGGCACTAGGCTAAGCCCTGGGGGGATACAGAGAAAGGCAGAACAGTCTGTTTTCAAGGAACTCAAATTCAAATGAGGAAAAACAATATGGAAATAATTGGGTATATCTTCCCTCCCTCCTTTTCTTCTTCCCCTTCCTTCCTTCCTTCCTTTCTTCCTTCTTTCCTTTCTTCCTTCCTTTTCCTCCTCCTCCTTCTTCTCTCTCTGTCTCTGTCTCACTCTCTCTTTCTTCTATACAGCGAGGATGAAAGGTAATCTTGGAGGGCATGGGAGTTGGGGGTGGAGAAATAGGAAATATCTCCCCTAGAAGGTGGGATTTGAGCTGAGTTTTGAAGGAAGCCGGGAAAGCTAAGAGCACAAATGAGGGGGAGATCACCCCAGGTATGGGGGACAGGTACAAAGGTACCAAGTAGGTAGGTGGAGTGTTAGGTGTGAAGAACATGTTGTATAGTGTAGCTGGATCTTAGAGAGGGAAAGTAAAATGGAAGAAGACTGGAGAGGTTGGAAGGACCCAGTTTGTGAAGTGCTTTAAATGCCAAACTGGGCATTTTATGTTTGATCCTGGGAGTAACAGGAAGCCACTGAAGTTTTTTGAGAGAGATGACATGGTCAGACCTAAGCTTCGCTGGCCCCCTCACCATCGCCCATCCTACAATGAAGAAGACTGAGGCTTATGTGCTCGACTAAACTCAATCTTTCTCTACCACCCAAACCCTAATACTTTCTAAATTTACATATCCTTAGTTTCATTTCCTTGAGACGCTGCTCGCTCCTTTTTAAAGAGACAAATAGATAATTGGATAAAAGAATCTGTGCTAGGGTGTCAGTGATATAGGGCTAATTCTTTTGGCTAGCCTTCCCTTCTCAGGGAGAATGTGCACACTTCTACGCCTATTTTAAAATAGAAACTGTGGATCACTTCTGCGGCACCTTCATTTAGGAATCTCTAGATTTTGTAGTTTGAGTATCTCTGACTTTGGCTACTAATTCATATCAATTTAAGAGAAAAAATTGACAAATCATCATTTTCATGATATATTGGCACATGAAAGCAAACATTGCCTTCTAGAGCAGTTTGGGGTATGGAGTACCCCACAATGAAATCATGGGTCAAGACCAAAGCAATAGCCATAGTTATAATAAGAAGCAGTTGTGATGGATGGTTAAAAGACTTCCTGAAATCAAAGTAAATGGGAAGAACATGTTTAAGGTAATTGACATGTATATATATATTATATATAAATAACATTTGGGGCTCTAGGAAATGGGCCATAACAGACTTGGAAAATACCCTACCAAAAGACCATGTGTGTGTTCTTCGTTGCCGAAGAAGACCATGTCATCAGAGAAATAATGACATAACTTGCACTTGACTTTGTTTTGAGTGAGAGAGGGCTGTGCAGGTCACTAGTCTCACTTCTCCAGAGCCATATGAATCCAGTGACCAGATATTAGTCAGGATGACTGGAGATGATCCAGGATGAGGCAGTTGGGTTAAGTGACTTGCCCAAGGTCACACAGCTAGTGAGTGTCAAGTGTCTAAAGTGAGATTTGAACTCAGGTCCTCCTGACTCCTGCACTGGTACTGTATCCACTGCACCACCTAGCTGCCCCAACAAAAGACCATACAATATTAACAACCACAAAAAACCCCTGCTCATTATCCTAAGGCCACAGAAAAATGAATACTTCCTCACTAAAAAAAAGAGAAAGAGGATTAATAAACATTTTCAGAGCATTTGATAGGTAAACAAAATGAACAGAAATAATTTTGGAAAAAGCAGACAGTGAACACTTCACCAAGAAATAGTAAAATCTGATAATAAGTACACAATATTGAATTTTTAAAAATGTAACCAAAAGTAGTTTAACCTGCTGGATGGAACCTATAAAATAGCTAAGATCCAAGAATGGCCCTGAATGGGCAACATTCTCATGAAATCAGGTAACAAAATGTTGGCAAAGAAACACCGAATGAATGGCTGAGCCATGTGGATTTGTTGATAGAAATGGAAAGGTTTATGACAGTAATTCATAACCAGGTTATCTCTATCAGAAATTACAAAAACGTTTTCCTCAAGGAGCCTAGATTTAGAGATCAAAGCCGATTATACAAAGTAACACCAGAAACAGTACAACACTTCCATTCTCACTGCAAAGATTTAGTACCTACTGAAAGCCAAGCATGATTAGAATTATAAAACAGAAACTCAGTATCTTTCAAGATCTGAGAAACAACAAGTGCCTGCAGTATAAATATAGACCTTAACCTATCCAGGAAAGATTTCAGGCAACAACTGTCCTGGAACCAAACCTTTACTACAGATCAAAC
Organism: Notamacropus eugenii; assembly: GCF_028372415.1. Taxonomy (NCBI): domain Eukaryota; kingdom Metazoa; phylum Chordata; class Mammalia; order Diprotodontia; family Macropodidae; genus Notamacropus; species Notamacropus eugenii. The sequence goes on from NC_092877.1 coordinate 331,672,524, forward strand.
TCTGAACAACAACTTCCTGGACATAATAATGTCTACAAAAACTCAAGAACAATGTTTTCAATAGATGTTGCCACACCAAATTCTAATAGTTTCCAAGATTTACAAAGTAAAAAGTTTCTAAAATATAGAAACCCAGTAAAGGTGGTGGAATCAGGTGGGAACTACAGAAAGTGCACATCACTCCTGTTGTTCTGTACCAAGGAGACTCTCAGTAAATCAAGAGAGAATGAGCGTATTTATATTCGGCTACAAAAAGCAGATGTTTTGTCCAGCTGTGCCATATCTATCTGCATATATATGCAGACATATATGTATAACACATATTACATGTAGTCTGTGTGTATGTATGTATGTACACATGTATGCACACACCTGTATATAAAAACATGATAGCAACTTGTCTCTGAACTCTTTACCTTAATCTCATACAAAAGATGAGGATATACTACTGTTAGTACTACTACCACCATCACCACTACAATTACTACTACTATTGCTACTACTAACACCCCTATTACTACCACTACTACTACTATTTATTAGTACTGCCATATTGTACTTTATAGTACACAAAGATTTTTCCTCACAATAACATAATGACGAAGATTGAACAAGCGTCATTGCCCCCATTTTTCAACTAAGGTCACTGAGGTAAAATGACTTACCCATGTTCATATAACTGTGTCTGAACCAGGATTCAAACCCAGGTATTTTGGCATCAAGTTCGGTATTCTTTCCACTTTATCCCATATCCTCAGAAGAAGCAACTGAGACCTTTTTTCCCTTTTTTGTAGCCAGAGGTCATGTCATTACCTACGTACTCATTACGACCTTTTTCTCCAAGTTCCCCATACTATATATGTTTCCCATACCTGCCTATAATCAAAGATTTAAGTAACTACAATCTACTTTTTATACAATTTTTTCCTCTTATCTATTTTAGCCTAAGCCAGACTTCAAGTGATGATGTCACAAAATAACAAGGCTCCAACCCATTTCTGAAAAGACCAAATGAATTGTTAAAAAGAATGATGTGCCAGCCAGTTAGCTAGTCATTTGCACACATTCATTTAATAGGGAATATATTTCTAGCACTCCAGCCCATAATGCACACTAACCTCTTATGTGTTTTTTAATTGACAATGGCAGTGTTATTAGCTTTTGCAAATTGCCTGCTAAACATGCAAATTCTCATTTTTTAAAATCGCATTCTAAAGGTAACCTTTATTAGCACTGGTAAGTGAATGGGGACTTGGCAAGGTCAATTAGGAGGAGCTATCAGAGGGCTGCTTATTGAGAATGTGATGACAGGCTGGAAGAGAACACAGCACCTTGGGAGTTCTATTTTCCTGGGGAGTTTGATGAACATGAGATTCCCTGGTAAAAGCGAATGACTTCTTCACAGTTACGATCCCGTGCTTGCCTCCCAGGCTTAAAAATGTCACACTGCCACTTAAACACTCTAAACCACTTTTATGGAATTCAGTTATAGTCTTTGGAAAAACTGAAATATTTTCTGATTCTTTGTAATCCTCTTTGGCCAATTCTTTAAAATGTTAGGAAGTTGTTTAAGAAAAACATTCCATGCTCTGTAAAATGTTGGGCTTTAACTGGGGGAAGAGGTGGCCAGATGTGGTGGCCAGAGGGCTGGCCTTGGAGTCCAGAAGGCTTGGGATTAGGACCTGCCCCTGATGCATACTAGATGTGCAAACTTGGCAAAGTTATTTAATCACTCAGTGTCTTAGGTGACTCTTTAAGACCATAGGCTACACAAGAATTGGTCATCTGCTCTGGGGAGGAAGTTTGTATACCAGGAGTTCCCCACACCAAAGAAATCATTCCCATCTTCTCTTTTCCTCTCCTCCCCACTTAAAAAACATGAAATGGGAAGGATCTGAAAAGAATCATTTTGCAAATAAGGTCATCTAAACCCAGAGATTTTTTCTTCCATTTATGAATTTTTGGAAGTCCCAGATCTGCAGCAGAATTGGATGAATATATCTTCAGCAGCAACAAAGTGGCATTTTTGGGTTTTCAGGTAGATAATTCTTAATACACCACCCCATTTACTGCCTGTTTTCATTGTGGCTTTGTACCAGTTTATCTATTTTAATTACCGTTTTAGTGTGCAGTGTGTGCTCTGAGGCCCTTCTGGGAAGGGTCTAATTGTAAGAATTGAAGGAAGAGATAAAATAAATAAATGGATGCCCAGGTGAGCTATCACATTAGCCAGCCTTGGGGATGGGAGAGAGATTCAAAAGGAAGTTGGTCCATTTTCACAAAATACATTCTAAGTGCTGGTATGTGGTCCCATGCCCCCTTTCATCGGAGTCTCCAAAAAGCACTTTCTAAGCATTTGTACATCCATTTTCTTATTCCCCCTAATATTAAGTGGGTAAGAAGTTGTCTCTCTATTTATGTATGGAGATATTGAGCTGTGATGCCCTGGAAACATGAAATGTGCACTACCTACCTTGGTACTGGGTGCCCACTGATGGCTCCCTGTCTCTCTGTCTGTCTCTCATCTTTCTGTCTGTCTGTCTCTGGCTGTCTTCTTCTCTTCCTCTCTCCTCTCTTTCTCTCATCTTTCTGTCTCTGTCTTTCTGTCTGTCTGTCTCTCTCCTCCTCTTTCCTTCACTCTCTCCCCTCTTCTCTCCTTTCACCCCTTCTACTTCCCCAGTTCCTGAATCCCTTGCAGGGACCATCTACCATTTTCCCCTCACTCTGATCTGGGTGCCCAAAACATCCATTTTCCTACAAGAGAGAAAATAACTTCTTTTCTTCTCTGATATTCCTTGGAAAGAGTCCACCATCCTTCTTTGGGAGGGTTACCACTGAGTACTAACGAGATACATCGGGGGAAGAGAAGGAAGTAACAACATCAATGAACAAGAGACAGTTGTCAGGTTACCTAGTTCTTCTTGGTTACCTCATAATGGAGATACTGTGGTGCAGTGAAAAGAAAGTTGGATTTGGGGTCAGAAGACCTGAATTCAAATTCTATTTCTGCTACTTGCTGTGTGACTTTCTGCGAGTCATTTACTTTCTCTCAGCCACAGTTTCCTCAACTGTAAAATGAGGGGATTGGATTCGATGGGATCTTCCATCTCTTTGGCAAGTCTATGATGTCTATGATATAAGTCAAAGATATCTAGCAGGGGGTTAGGTCTGTTTTGCTTTATAAGAGTTAGCATTGGGGGGCGGAGCCAAGATGGTGGAGTAGAAAGACACACATACGCTAGCTCCGAACCCACAGCCCATAAAGTATCTGTAAAGAAGAATTCCCAACAAATTCTGGAGCAGCAGAAGCCACAGAACAACGGAGCAGACGAGATCTCTGTTCCAGAGAGCCTTGAAAACCTCTCGCAAAAGGTTCCTCATGCACTGGACCCGGAGCCGAGCCCAGCCCTGCCGTGGCCATGCGGCACTGAGAGGAGCGGATCTGAGCAGGCTTCAGGGACAGAATCTCCAGTGGCCACGCAGGTCCCTCCACCCATGGGCCCCAAAGGTTGGTGAGAGGGTCTTCTCAGCTTGCCGAGAGGGGAGTGGGATCCCCCCACAACTCGGGCCCCCTCGGGAGGCAGCAGCAGAGGTGGGAGCAGACAAGGGCTCCCCAAGCAGGCAGGAGCCCAGATCCACTGTTGAAAGTCTCCGCATAAACCCCCTGAGGGAACTGAGCCCGTGAGGCGGCCCTGCCCCCACCTGAGCACCTGAACTTAATCTCACACTGAATAGCAGCCCTGCCCCCACCAAAAGCCCTGAGGCTGGGAAGCAGCATTTGAATCTCAGACCCCAAGTGCTGGCTGGGCAGATCTGGAGGCAAAGTGGGTGTGAAGAGAATACTCAGAAGTCAAGTCACTGGCTGGGAAAATGCCCAGAAAAGGGAAAAAAAATAAGACTATAGAAGGTTACTTTCTTGGTGAACAGATAATTCCTCCCTTCCTTTCTGATGAGGAAGAACAATGCTTACTATCAGGGAAAGACACAGCAGTCGAGGCTTCTGTATCCCAGCCCACCCAATGGGCTCAGGCCATGGAAGAGCTCAAAAAGGATTTTGAAAATCAAGTTAGAGAGGTGGAGGAAAAACCGGGAAGAGAAATGAGAGAGATGAAAGAAAAGCATGAAAAGCAGGTCCACACCCTGCTAAAGGAGACCCCAAAAAATGCTGAAGAAAATAACACCTTGAAGAATAGGCTAACTCAACTGGCAAAAGAGGTTCAAAAAGCCAATGAGGAGAAGAATGCTTTCAAAAGCAGAATTAGCCAAATGGAAAAGGAGGTTCAAAAGCTCACTGAAGAAAATAGTTCTTTCAAAATGAGAATGGAACAGATGGAGGCTAATGACTTTATGAGAAACCAAGAAATCACAAAACAAAACCAAAAGAATGAAAAAATGGAAGATAATGTGAAATATCTCATTGGAAAAACAACTGACCTGGAAAATACATCCAGGAGAGACAATTTAAAAATTATGGGACTACCTGAAAGCCATGATCAAAAAAAGAGCCTAGACATCATCTTTCATGAAATTATCAAGGCAAACTGCCCTGAGATTTTAGAACCAGAGGGCAAAATAAGTATTCAAGGAATCCACAGATCACCTCCTGAAAGAGATCCAAAAAGAGAAACTCCTAGGAACATTGTGGCCAAATTCCAGAGTTCCTAGGTCAAGGAGAAAATACTGCAAGCAGCTAGAAAGAAACAATTCAAGTATTGTGGAAATACAATCAGGATAACACAAGATCTAGCAGCCTCTACATTAAGGGATCGAAGGGCATGGAATAGGATATTCCAGAAGTCAAAGGAACTAGGACTAAAACCAAGAATCACCTACCCAGCAAAACTGAGTATAATACTTCAGGGGAAAAATTGGTCTTTCAATGAAATAGAGGACTTTCAAGCATTCTTGATGAAAAAACCAGAGCTGAAAAGAAAATTTGACTTTCAAACACAAGAATGAAGAGAACCATGAAAAGGTGAACAGCAAAGAGAAGTCATAAGGGACTTACTAAAGTTGAACTGTTTACATTCCTACATGGAAAGACAATATTTGTAACTCTTGAAACTTTTCAGTATCTGGGTACCGGGTGGGATTACACACACACACACACACACACACACATAGAGACAGAGTGCACAGAGTGAATTGAAGAGGATGGGATCATATCTTAAAAAAATGAAATCAAGCAGTGAGAGAGAAATATATTGGGAGGAGAAAGGGAGAAATGGAATGGGGCAAATTATCTCTCATAAAAGAGGCAAGCAAAAGACTTTTTAGTGGAGGGAAAAAGAGGGGAGGTGAGAGAAAAACATGAAGTTTACTCTCATCACATTCCACTAAAGGAAGGAATAAAATGCACACTCATTTTGGTATGAAAACCTATGTTACAATACAGGAAAGTGGGGGATAAGGGAATAAGCAGGGTGGGGGGGAGATGATGGAAGGGAGGGCATGGGGAGGAGGGAGCAATCTGAGGTCAACACTCATGGGGAGGGACAGGATCAAAAGAGAGAACAGAAGTAATGGGGGACAGGATAGGATGGAGGGAAATATAGTTAGTCTTAGACAACACGACTATTATGGAAGTCATTTGCAAAACTACACAGATATGGCCTATATTGAATTGCTTGCCTGCCAAAGGGAAGGGGTGGGGAGGGAGGGAGGAAGAGAAGTTGGAACTCAAAGTTTTAGGAAAAACTGTCGAGTACTGTTCTTGCTACTAGGAAACAAGAAATACAGGTAAAGGGGTATAGAAAGTTATTTGGCCCTACAGGACAAAAGAGAAGATGGGGGCAAGGGAAGGGAGGGATGATAGAAGAGAGGGCAGATTGGTGATAGGGGCAATTAGAATGCTCGGTGTTTTGGAGTGGGGGGAGGGGACAAAAGGGGAGAAAATCTGGAACCCAAAATTTTGTGAAAATGAATGTTAAAAGTTAAATAAAAAATAAATAAAAAAAATAAGTTAGCATTTAGATAATCCTTTAAGGTTTACAGAATACTTGATATGTATATTTCATTTGCTTCATCCAACAACTTTGTAGGGTAAGTGCTATTATTATTCCCATTTTACAGAAGAGGAAACTGAGAGAACAAATGACTTGGCCAGAGTTACAAAGCTTGTAAGTTCAGGTGAGGCCAGCACTTGTGACACCTGTGAGCCCCTTCTTCTAGTACTGTGTTTGATGCTCTGGATTTCTTGTGTTGCTGGGTTACAGGATCATGAATGACAGAATGTTTAAGCTAGCAGGGACCTTAGACGGATGGACGGAAAGATGGAATAAGAATTTATTAAATGCCTGCTATGTTCCAGGAACTATGCTGACCAATGTAAAAAACATCTCATTTGTTCTTCACAACAACTCTATGAGTTAGGTACTGTCCTTATCCCCATTTTGCAGTTGAGGAAACTGAGGCAGACGTATAAAGGGCTTGCCCAGGATTACGGAGTAAGTATCTGAAACTAGATTTGACTTCAGGTCTTCCTAGAAGTCTGTCCACTGTGCCATCTACTATGAAATTTAAGTGACTTCTGGAACACCCATAGATAGAATAGTCAGGATTTGAACCCAGGATAATTTTGACTTGTGTTTTTAAAATTTGACCCATCATTTGTTACCTCAGCTGACCCTGAAAGGAGGGAGAAATAGTGAGAAACCTCTTTACAGCAGAACTGTGTGGCTCCGTGACATCTAGTGGCCCTGGGGGATTTTTAATTTAATTCACTTCACAGGTTAGTGCGGCATAATGGAAACGGTGTTGCATTTCTTGTCCAAATTTGTAGTCCAGAGGGCCTAGGTTAGAATCCTTACTTTGTCAATAACTTTTTGGACAACTGTGGGCAAGTCATTTTCTCTCTCAGGTCTTTAACTTTCTCATCTGTAAAATAAAGGGCCTAGATTAGAAGATCTCTAAGTGTGTTTCAACAAACTTTTATGAAGTAGTTGCCTATGATATTGTTATTATATATTTATATATAATATATAATATATATTTTTATTTTATTATTTTCCTGTGTATTCTCTTGAATTGCCTGTGCATGCCAAGTGGTATTGTTGGCTACCTGATGTCTGAGTTACAGGGAATTCTAAGGGATTTGAGCAACAAGGGATTGATATGGCAACATCAGCAAAAGGGATGTCTCTGATAGCAGCAGCTGAAGTCCTTTCCTATTCACTCAGAATTCTAGAATGTCAGGGGTACAATGTCATCTCAGAGTTAGCAGGCTAGATGTTATCTCAGTTTTCAAACCAATGGATGTCTTTATCCCCATCTCTGAGTCTAGTCTTTATGTACATGGTACCACCCCTATAAGGTCTCTCTCTCTCTCTCTCTCTCTTTTAAACTGACCCTTCCTGCTTGAGACCTCTACCCTGGAGGTATCCATCCCATCAACTTCCTGTTTCCTGACCAGGCTAAACCTAGCTCATTTGCAGAATTTCTAAAACAGCCTCAGTCTGGACACAGTCAAGAGTAGATATCTTCCTTGACCTTAACCAATAAAACCCCTCTGAGGCTGAGGGCACTAGTTCCCTTCTCATTTCCTTCATCCAACTTTCCTGGTTAGTTCCTTTTAGATTGCAGTTTTCAAAATAATACAATGTGCTTCATAGTTCCCCCTAATCAGAGAAAGGCTGTATCGTTTCAGTGGTCAAAATGCCCAATAGCGACTCAGATTTTAAGGACTAGAATCCATGCTCTAATCTTCAAGTCTGATTTTACTATAGACTTATTCTCAAAAAGTCTATAAAAGCTATGATAGCTCAAGCTACCACTCAATCCAATGAGCAACTTGAGTTCCAAGAATCTTGGCCAGGAAATAAATTCCACAGAAACAGTTCTTAGTCTGAGTCATGCTGTCCATAGTCACACATCCTCCTAACACATTCCTTGGCCCAACAAAGTAGGAAATGACTTAGGGTTTAGAACTTCCTGACTAGAAGTAGGTGGTATAATGACTTTTTTTTTTAAAGCAAAGTGTTTTTTAAAAAAAATGTATTTAGCACTGATAGGGTCAAAACAATAGGTGAGGTTTCATAAAAGGGTGTTTGCTATGCCTAGATGTTTTAGTGATTTCCTGAAAACACTTTGGAGCTAACTCAAGCAGCTCAGGGCATTTTTGAATAAAATGGGAAGTAAAGTTCAACATCCCTTCCTCAAGGCACTTATGTACGTGTCAAAGTTGCCAGATATGAAGGGTTTTCCTTGGGTAAACAGGGCCGCATGTGGGGCCGCCAATTGTAAGCTAAGGTTCCAGTCTTCACTGGCCAAAGCTATCAGTGAAATCAGCCTGTTTCCTTATTTAGGATACAATTGCATAACAGTTTATATAACCCCTTCAAATCATGCTGTCTTCCATGCCTGGAGTCCTCTTCCTCCTAACTACAGCCTCTTGGAAATCTCTATCTCCCTTCTAGGCTAAGCCCAAGCACAGCCGCCTACAGAAGACCTTTTCCGAGCCCACAGTCCACTCAACCCACCCACACTCTGGAAATTCTGTAGACTTTACTCTGTATATATTTTGTATTTATTTATCTGTGTATATCATGTCCTTCCTTGCTCTCGCTCGTCCTCAGGGGAAGAGAAGATTCGTTAGAGGTCAAAGATTATTTTGCTTCTGACTTATAGAATCTTGCACATGGTAGTTGCTTAACAAAAGTTTGTTGAATTTAATTGAATCAAGGATCTTGAATCCCACTACAAAAAAAATGGGTGGGTAGGGATGAAGAGGAACTCACTGCTATTTTGTGACTAGAGATACTGAGGCCCCAAAGGATGCTGCAGTTTGCTGAACAGTATCAGCCAACCAGTCAGATGCAAAAGTCACATCTCCTATCTGAGGGTTTTTTCAAAATGTCAACTCTAACTTAGTTGTAAAATGAACTGAAATGCTCTCCACTTGACAGTATATGAGCCAGAGTCAGAGAATATTAGATCTTAGAGATCCTCAAGTCTAACCTCCTCATTTTATAGATGAGGAAACTGAAGTCTAGAGAGGGTGAATGACTTGTCTGAGGTCATACATATACCTTGTTATTGGAAGATCCTGACTTAGAATGGAGGTCTTCCAGCTTCTTTTCCTTTGCTTTTCCTCTGTACTATGGGAAAAATGAATCCCCTCTTCACCCCCAATCAGAAGTCTCCAAGGAAATGGTGTGTTTGGGGAATTTGGTAGAAGGGATGTTAATTGAGATCTAAGACCTTTGATTCTAAGTGGTGGTGTCATTCAGTAAGAGAGCAAGCATTAGTTAAGTGCTTACTACGCAATAGTCACTATAAGACAGATTAAATTCAGGGCCCCTGCCTTCAAGGAACTTATATTCTAATGGAGGAGACAACCTGCAAACAACTAGTTACAAATGAGATATTTTTGACAAATTATGTCAAAGGCAGTCTCAGAGGGGAAAGTGTTCTAGGGGTGGGGTGGGGGTGAGAAAGAGAGAGGAAAAAACTTCCTACAGAATGTGAGATTTGAAGGACTTTAGGAAAATTAAAAAATAGAAATGAGAGGGACCGAACATTCTGGGTAACCATTAATGTAAGGGCATGGAAGTGGTTGATGGAATTCAGTGTTGTCAGAAGAAGCATCTTGGCCATAACAGCTGGACCACAGAGGGTGCAGAGGGTAGTAAAGTGTAATAAGAATGGAAAGAAAGGGAGAACCCAAACTATGAGGAGCTTTAAATGCCAGAAGACTATACAACGGAAGAGGATTTACTGAATTAGATCTCGTGTGTTCTCCTATAAGCATTGCTTTGGATGTATTATTTTTCTTTCTCAAATTACTGGTTAAGCATCATCCATAGTTTGGTTCTAGAAGAGATCTAGTCCAGGGGTGGGGAATCTAGAACCCTGAAGCCACATGTGGCCCTCCAGGTCTTCAGGTGCAACCCTTTGACTAGTTTGGATTCAAAGGGTCACATCTGAAGTCCCACCCCTGATCTAGTCCAACCCATTTATTTATAGACAAGGAAAATGAAGGTTACGAGTTCACCCAGGTAATAAGCATCACAGGCTAGACCTGAACACACATACTTTGATTCCAGAGTCAGACCCTTATACCCAGGACCACACTGCTGGGGTTCCCTCAGAAAAAGACCATTCTGCCACTCTTTTTGGATATTCAGACTCCTTTTTCTCTTTTGGGGGCTCTGATTTTCTTGTTATTTGAATCTGAGAGACACAGAGACACACCCTGGAAATTTCCCAGCAATCAGTTCCTTTTCTTTCATTCTGCTGGTGATGTGTGAATGATAGCGACGCCACTGCTCCGCTTGAAAGTCCCCACCAGTGAAGAGATGTGGTCACTGGACAAGGTGACGAGAACACTTGTATCAAGGACCGTGGGACGCAGAAAATACAGTTCCAGCCCAATGAGAAATTCATTGAAAAGAGAAAGAAAACGGGTTAGGTGTTCATTTTGCTTTGCTCTCCCATTGAGCTACGTTGGATTATGATCTGGCCCAGGGTATGAAAATAAATTATTTGGACAAATGTTTGGGCTGAGGATGGAAGGCAGAAGGGGGAAAAAATGTCAAAGAAAAGCAAAAAAAATTATCCCTACTACCACAGCACTGTTGTGGGATATGTTTTCTTAGAACTTCTTGTTTCTTTTGTGTTTGTCAGGAAAATTCTCTTTTGAATAGGCTACTGACTGAAAGTTCCACTTGATTAAAGGAAACATGGCGATTTTGCTTTCGAAATAATCATAATACAAATGTAATATCTCATATTTATTTGCTACTATAAGGTTTGCAAATCATTTTATGCTCATTATTTTCCCTAGGAAAGGGTAGGTGAGTTATCTGCCTTTTACAAGTGAGTTTACAAACCAGGGCGCAGAGAGGTTGAGACTACCCTGAGATCACATAATTAAGATCGTCCTGAGGTGGGATCCCAACCCAGGTATTCTTGACCCCAAATTCATGATTTATCTGCTATTCCAGACTGCCTTGTATGTCAGGGATGGCATGAGAGTGGGAGGGGCCCAGGAGATCCTGGAATATGCCAGCTGATTGTCTCAGAAGTCACCTTTGCTACAACTTATCTTCCATGTTGAACTGGGGGTTAAATTAGCATTTTCTCAGTCAGGCTTTTGAGCCATCAACTTTATGAGTAGATCCAGCTTCATTATTAACCAATTAATTCCAAATTGTAAATCTCTCATGATGGGAAGAGAAGGCTAATTTTTTTTTTGAAGTGAAGCAAAAATAAATAAATAAATAATGTGATGAGCTCCCAGAGGACTGGGACCATGTTTTTGTATTCCTGGCATTTAGCACTGAGCCTAGCACATGATAAGTGCTTGTTGACTAACTAAATGACTCATTTATTTTGCCTAATGGACAGTGTGTGCTTGAAAACCTGCTGCTATTTCTTCCTCTAACCTCTTCAATGACATCTTTGGGATGTTGCCCTTATTCTATTTATCCTTCCCCTCCCCTGCTTCATCATTGAGTGTGGGGCTTTGGACCTGGTTTGGGAAGAAAGGAAGGGGTAACAAGAAGTCACAAGAGGCTTTACCTGCTAATGTTTGGGTGAAAACCATGCCTACTCATTGGGCTTGGGAGTCTTCAAAAGGCGACGTTGAGTTTTTTTTCTTTTTGAGGTTAAAAAGTGTTCTAGAAAATTTTTGAAACATTTTTTTTGTGAACAAAATATTAATATTTATATAAACTGTGGCTGGAGATTGCATAGTACAGGGACAAAAAAACTTGGCTTTGGAATAAGAGGACTAGGTTCAAATCTTACCTCTGATGCTTACTTTGTAATAGTTAACACACATATGTATATATATGATGCTTAAGGTTTGCCAAACAATTTGCATTTTTCATTATATCTTCAAAGTATGAGGCAGATGCGATTATTATCTCCATTCTATAGATGTGGAAACTGAGGCTGATGACTTGCCCAAGGTCACATAGTTAGTAAATATCCAAGACAGTATTTGAACTCCTGTCTTCCTGAGTCCAGTGCTCTGTACATCATACAACCTAGCTGCTTAAACCATAGTTCAGGTTCATAGAGTTGGATTAAATGGCCTCTGAGGTAGCTTCCAGCCCTAGATGTATGATAATATGACTGTGTCTGTGGTCATAAATATAATAAATAGTGTCGAGAAGGACAACAGACTATGTAATGAAAGCAAGCAATCTTTTCCTGTACAACTATGTTGCTTGGAATACATTTGGTCAATGTTCCTATGCCATAATATATTTAAACTGGGCTAGTCTAATCAATAAATTCTTGAATTGATAGAACATCTTTCTTTCAAAGAGCATGCTAAACAAGTTTTAAGCAAAAATAAAGTGAAATGTTATTTTATAAAATCAGGATACACTATTTCTTTCCATCATGTTTTATTTCATGATCCATTTTGGACGCTTTGATATGGTCTGGATATATGAAGTTTTGAAATAGGCCAGATTATCTATCTGAAAAGTTCACTGAGCAGATATCAATACTCAGCAGAGGGAAGGGGAAGATGCCTGAGCGTGCACCTGGAATGTGCTGCTTGTCCTAACAGCCGCAGTTCCCTCAACAACAAGGGTTCACCGCATTGCGTTGTGTCAGTAAACTGGATCAAGGAGATCACAGAGATGGTACTGACTTTCTGTACCCTCACTTGAAAGCACCCAGAAATGTGAGTACCATGCATCTCAGGAGCCTCCTTGTGCCTGCTCTAGACTCCCTTTCCTGACCTGTCTTGTTTCCTGTCTTATTGATTTACAGTTGTGATCCATGACTCCAGATTTTTTAGCTCACTAACTTGCTTTCCTAGCATGGAATATATATAAAAGGTCCATATAGCTATGGACCTTTTGGACTCTGTTTTGACTGATCTCCCGATGACCTATTGGATACAGGCAAGCTCCAGATTCTGCTCCATTCTGACTTGGTACCACATACCTCCAAGATGCCTTAGCCTGAATTCTCAAAGCCATCCCATTGAATTCTCTGTCCCTGTTCTCATGCGTGGGCAGGGTCAGACAGAAAAGGATAATGAACTAAACAAATTATGTGGGGGTTATTATTTTTTTGTTTGCTTGCCAAGGTTTCAATTTTGAATGTAAAAATTTTTTAAAGGAGCTCCTCATAAAATGTTTATATATTATCATTGGTGAAAATTAGCTCAGCTGTCCATTTTGTAGAATAACAAATGAGAACTTTTGGATAGTCTGATTTGATTGATGTTTTTTCCTGCTTCATCCTCAAGTGGATAAATTATTAAACTTTATCATTTGGGGAAAAAGTCACCAACTCCTCAGGTAAATTAATCAAAAATGGCAGACACCTATACCAAAATGTTCTGCCATACTTACAATCTAGCAGGGATGAGGAACCTGGGGCCTGGAGGCCACATGTGGCTTTCTAGATCCTTGGGTATGGCCTTTTGACAAAGTCCAAGTTTTACAGAACAAATCTTTTTATTAAGGGGATTTGTTCTGTGAAGTTTGAATTCGGTCAAAGGGTTGCACTTGAGAACCTAGACGTCCACATGTGGCCTCAAGGTGCCAGGTTCCCCATCCCTGGTCCAGTCTGTTTCCCCTTTTTGAAAGGGAGGTTGACTGATGCATTATGTGTGCCACATTTCCTCTGCCTTTGCCCACATCCTTCCCCTATCCTCCGGTTCCATGTCAGTATTGACAAAGAATTAAAACCACTTTATATATACACATGCCCATTTTAACTTTTCCTATGATATTTTTATGAATTTTTGAATTCACTAATACAAGGAACTATGAGTATGAAAACTGCCTCCAATCAAGCAAATCAACAGCTCCTCTGTAATTTAATTTATAGTCATAGAGCATTGCCCAGGAGCACCAAGAGGTTGAGATTTGCCCATGGTAACAGAGTCAATATGTGTCAGAAATAGTACTTGTACTCAGGTCTTCCTGGATCCAGACCAACTCTCTATCCACCACACACTACATCTCATTTTTTTGGGATGGGGGAGGAAATAAGCATTTATTTATTGAGTGCCTACTACGTGCCAAGCACTGTGCTAAATACTTTACAAATATTTTCCTTACTTGATAATATTTGTAATATAATATTTGTTAGGATATTCCTTGAATAAGAAAAAAAAGATGTACTTATTCTGATGCTTATGAAAAATTAGTGTGAAGTACATTTCAGGTATCAAGAGACCCAAGAGGCTGTATTCTTTCCCTCGGTCCTCCACTTCTTTCTCAAGGATACAAGTTAATTTGACAAGATAATAGATGTAAAAATTTCCTGTCCTGACAACTGAAATAGAAACGTGTGTCTCCTTATAGACAGGCCTATCTCCCAATTAATATTACTAATCAGTTTTATGAAAACATGATTTTAGCCCTGATGACATTCTGGCATGGCTGTTAGCTCCATGATGGAAATGGTTATTAATGAGGAGGTTACAGTATAACTTGGTGACTGTATAGCTATAATATATCAGCGATGGTGTTACGAAATAACATTTCATGAGGTGCCCTTATGTGGATTATATTATACCTTACACAGGTTTGTGTAAACACTTATAAATGTGCAAACATAAAAAATATTCATGTGCTTTACTTGGCATGTTAACTATTATGATTCCTATTAAAAAGGCATAAAACTTTTGAGAACCAAAATAAACCAATGCTACAGTTGGCTCCGAATCTAATTATGTTTCTCCTTTTTTGCTGCTTAAATGGCATATTCTCATTGTGTGGTGTGCTATAGATCATCTTTGTTACTTGTCTCGGGAATAGAAGCTCTATTTAACTTTGCTTTTGACTAGGATTTTATCCTATTAATAAATACCAGAAGGTTCCTACTAACACAGATGATGCATTCCAGGGACACATTTTGTTGTAAGAAACTTTTTTTTTATAACTAGTAGTAGAGATAATGTAGGAGAACTAGGGATGCTTTCCAGGGTATAAATAAAGAAATTTGGGCAGATGGGTACAGTATGAAAATATGAACTACTATCCAAAATGCTGCCAACACTAGGCAAAGCATTTATACTGAAGTATAAGAGTCAATCAGTCAGCATGTAAAAATGGCTAGATAGGGGAAGGAGTATTTTGAAGAGAAAAAGGAGCTGCTACAGTGTAGATTGGGGAAGGAAAGGGATATATGCATGTGTATCTGTGTGTATATACATACACATATATACATAGATATACACGTATATGTATTTGTATAAATATATGTATGTCATCAGATCTACATATCTATACCATCTATCTCTATCCTCTAATCTGAGTAAAGCGAGAAATTTCTTTACGTGGGGCAAAAATCCAATCCAATCAGGGTGGATTAAAGTGGAGTAGGATGAGAAACAGCAGCACAAAAGACCATCTAGCTGAGGAAGCGGTTGTTCTGAGACAGTGCCGTTGTTCTGAGATCAGTTCTGGATTGAATGCTGCGTGTCAGATATGGGTAATAGACCTAATCAATTCCCAGAGACTGTGGTGCTGTTGTTAGTTAAAAATTGCCACAGGAGCTAGAGGAAAGACAGGCCTCAGGAGAGGGGTGCCACATTGATGGGACACTAGACTTACCATGAGGAGAAAGTGCTTATCCCAAATATCTGCACTCTGGGGCAAAGTACCAGTCACCCTACATTAGTTATGGCTCTATCTCTAAGGAGCCTCTTCTTTATATTTAAGATAATTCATTTTTAATGCTAGAAGAGACCTTTAAGAGAGCATCCTGAAGCAATAGAAATCATTGGCCATGGGCAGATATAGGGAAAGGAACCAGTGATTTGTTTTAAAGAAAAAAAGAACATGTATCTCCTACAGGCTCAAAGTTACTCTTTAAGTTTATTTATTTAAGAAGCTCTTATTAAAAGCGCATAACAAGTGCTACGCTCAGTGCTTGGCACACAAATACATAAATGAATCAGGTCCTTCCTTCAAAGAATTTATATTCTTCTGAGGAAAACAATATTCACATAAATAAATTATGCATACACACATACATATACAAATATACCTATCCACCCCACCCCCATGTATGTATATCTATGTACATACAAACACATGTACATACTTACATACACCCATACATACATATATACACACATTGATTGATAGACTTTCATTCTTCTGGAGGAAACAACATCCACATAGATATGTAAATCACATATATTGAATTTACTTATTTATAGTATTATACTTATACTAATATATATCTAAGTAAATTATATTAATATATTTAATTTATATATTTTATAATTTATGCATATTAATATAACCAAGACTCCTATTATAATTATATTTAGTAATATAATTATGCTCATATCTTTATATATAAACAATTGATGTATATGCATATATACATACATATACATATACAAGTTGCTATAAAAGAGTCATATATATTTTTATACATGTGGGTCCTTTTCCCATTTTTATGATCTCTGTTCAGGACCTAGCAGTGGTATTGCTGGGTCAAAGGGTATGCGCAATTTTATAGGCCTTTGGGTACAGTCATAAATTGTTCTCCAGAACAGCTGAATCAGTTCACAACTCTATCAACAACATTGTTTTCCACAGAATATGCGTCTGCGTATACATATGTGTACATATTTATATGTACACATATGTATAGACATATGTTGTTGTTCAGTCATTTCAGTCATGTCTGACTCTGTGACCCCATTTGGGGTTTTCTTGACAAAGATACTGGAATGGTTTGGCATTTCCTTTTCTACCTCATTTTACAGATGAGGAAACTGAGGCAAAGAGGGTTAAGGGACTTGCCTAGAATCACACAGTAAGTGTACACACACACACACACACACACACACGCACATGCACATGCACATACAAGGGGGTGGGGCATTAAGAGGAGGCAGAAGTGAAGAGGGAAGGCATTTTATATACTTGAGGTATGAAACATGAGTCATGCAATGACATGGAAATGGGAGGTGGAATATGGAGTGTCTTACATAGGAAATAATAAATAAGCAAGATTGGTTGGAAGGCAGAGTAAATGTGGGGAACTAATGAGTAATCTACTTAGAAGGTAGGCTGGAGCCAAGCTGAGAGTCTTTAAATGTCACAGAGGCTTTGGTATTTTATTCCAGAGATAAAAGGTCTCTCAATTTCTGTTGGAGTCAGTGGGAATCTGACACACTCCTAGACTATAGAGCTCAGAGTTCATCTAGTGTATCTCTCTCACTGCACAGATAAGAAAAGTGAGACCCAGAGGTGAAATGATTTGTCCAAGGTAGGTCACACAAGTAAGATCTGCAATCTGTAATCGGGTACTCTAATCTGGAAAGCACTGAAGGGAGCATGGGAACCAGGGCAGATCTGTTTATGGGTAGGAGGGACGTTCGATAGAAGCCACGAAGACCATTCCCCTCACTTTATAGGTAAGGTCCAGAGAAGTTAAAGGGACTTCGGTCAAGGTCACATATGAATAGAAGAGTCAAGTAAGGATTTAAAACCAGAACTCCAGTTTCAAGCTTGTTTGTTTTTACAATCCCATGATGCTTCTTGGGTTTGCAGAAAAATTGACAGAGGTTCTATTTTGGGGTACTTATGCCCATCTTAGTAGGGCTACTCCCAAAGAGCTATGCATTTAAGTTAACACAGATTTACATAATTTGTAAAGAGTTTTCTTTAAAAATAACTGACTTCCTTATACAAAAGCTTCAATCCCAAATAAAGATAGTACAAAGTTCATTGACAAACTAATTTATTTTGGTGGTTAAGAAGAGTTTAAGTGTTTAGGGGGGCAAATTGGGAAATCAAGAGAGCAATCTGGCTGAACACAATTTCCTTTGTGATGAATATGCTTTCCTGTGCCCTGGGCCTGGAGTTCTTATCTGGGCCTGAAATGGAAAAGCTGCCAATCCCTGTAATGTACAAATGACCTCTTCAAAGAAGACCAGCATCCCTGGCAAGCCAAGACACAGACATCCTTTTTGGTGGGAAAAGTGACTCAGTATGGAAATACTGGTAACTCAGTACTATTTCCTTTGGTTCTTAATGCGCAATGTTAATTAGCTCTGTAGGATACACTTCAGGTTAGTATCCAGGTTAGTAAATTAGCTGGCATTGAGCTTTGCTCCAATAGTCTCTAGAGGACCTCGTGTTTTCAGGTCTGTTTGCCCAGGTGTATAATAGCTTTGTAGATAATCCTGTTTACTGGATATCATCTCAGTGAGACACAGCCTGACACCTTTGATCTCTTTTGTTTCCTGGATAACAGCACAGCTAATAATCCTCAGAGACAGGGGGGGTTGGGTTTTCCTCACTCCAGAGTATTAATGAGTTCAGCAGGAGAATGTTGCATCCAGAGGAAATCCTGATTCTAATCAAGGAGCTATTATGTTTGCTTTTACATGAAAACCTCCCAACTAATGTTGGAGATTGTCTTGATATTTCCTCAGAAATTTGGGAGGTGAAGGTTTATATTTTAATTCAAATCCTGCATTCTTTTTAAAGTTGAAATTTTAAAAAAAAAGTTGTTAGTGGAAACTTCTCACTCCCCCCATCAAAATCAATTTGTATTTGGTATTTGTGTTGGATTGACTTGATGTACATGCTGTCTACCCCTTCCTGACCAAAATGTAAACTCCCTGAGGGTAGACACTATTTTATTTTTGTCTTTTTATTCTTAGAACTATGGTGCTTTGCGCACAGTAGACACTGAATATGAGGTGTTGAAAAAAAATAAGACAAATCTTTTAAATAAGGTATAGTACAAATCAATCAAAGAGAAAGCTGCTTCTCACATAAAAATATTTCTGAGTTTCTTCTGGTATAGAAATAACTATTTTAAGTAATGAAAATGCCAATCAACATTTTATATCACCTTCAATTTTTGATGCACACAAGATCTTTTGTAGAATGGTGCAGTAGCTGTTTGAACACATTTCACAGAGGGGAAGAACAATTCAAGTGTGTTCCTAAGAGTTTAGGAGAAAATTTCAAGTGTGGCTCATGGTTTTCCTACTATTTGAAATGTCTGCCCCTTCCTTGATAAAATCCTCCCCATCCTCCAAGGCCCAGATCAAATGTTACCTCCTCCATGAAGCCTTGCCTGATTTCCACAAGCTGGAGGTAATTTCTTCATTCTCTATGTTCTCATACACACTTTGTTTATATTACTTCCTTGGCATATATCACATTTTTTACCTTAGAGTAGTTGAAAGAATGTTAGATTTAGAGTCAGGGAAGACTTAGGTTTGAATCTGCCTGTGATCCTTAGCAGCTCTGTGATCACGGGTGGTTGAAACCTCTCCGTACCTCAGTTGCTTCATCTGTAAGATGGGGATGAACTTTGAAGCACCCCTTTCACAGATCTCTGGAGAGGATCAAATGAGATAACGTGCACACAAGACTACAAACTGTGAAGTCCAGTTTAAGTATCTGTTTTTATTACTTTCCTCAGTTTCCCTATAAGAGTACGGACACCTTGAGAATGTTGGTCTTTGTATTACCCAAAGTGTGTATCACATAGAAATATTTGTAGAATTGAAAAAAAAAAGGGTGAAGAAGGAAGCTCACATTTACAAAGAATTTTAGGGTTTAAGTTTTTTTTTTAATCCCAACATTCTTGTGAGGTATGTTCTATTATTATTATTTTATTAGCATGAGTCCCAGATGAAAAAACTCGGAGAGGTAAAATAACACAGGTAGGATCACATAGTTAATAGATTTAAGAAATGGAACTTGAAACCAGATGGTTTCACTCTAAGACCAGTGAATTTTCCCCTATATGCTGCTTGTTTCTTGGGGATGTAAAAAGCTATAAGTGAACCACTTATGAAGACTATAATATATAGTTTTATTCAGTAACATATTTGTATTCTGGGCTTCATTTCAGTCCCCTCTTCTCCCCATCTCCCATTTCTAGCCTTCATATTTATGTCTTTTTTATTAAAGCTCCAATTTACTTATGTTCTGGTATTTTATGGAGAGAGCCTGACATGAAGGTTTGTTAATGAGATATCACTCTGTAAACAAGCTAAGCTTGCTCTAAATATAGAAGAAATGATGGGAAACTGTGAATTAAAAAGCCTTAATGGAACTGCTGCTTTATTTGGCAACATTATAAGCCATCATAGGGGAACTTGAAGAGATGATAAGGTGTCCAGTTGATCCAAGTTTATCACATTTATCAGTATAGATGTGTTCAAACATGTTCACCCTGTTTCTCTCCCTTTCTCTGTAGTTTAGTCTCTCTCTGTCTCTGTCTCTCTCTCTTTCTCTCTCTTCTTCCCTACTTTTAGACGCGCAGTAATCTTTCTCTTGTCTACCTTCTTCCATCTACTTCTAACCAAGATGTAGATATATTTACAACATAACATGGGCACAGGAAACAGATACTTTCAGAATTTGAAAAAAATGCTAAATATTTGAGGATAATCTCCTTGTGTTAAGTACAGTGCTGTATCTTTTTTATAGTGACAAAGAGCTGCAGAGTATCTGCCCAATGATTGGAGAATGGATAAGCAAATTGTCATTAAAAAAACACAATGGACTATTATAGTAATGTAAAAAATGATGCATAAGAAGAATACAGAGAAGCATGGAAAGACTTATATGAACTGATACAAGGTGAAGAAAGTAGAACCAGAAGAGCAGTGTAACCAATGATCACAACCAATCAGAAATGGAAAGAATAGTGACAACAAAAGTAAAACTGAATGCAGTATGATTATAATGGCCAAACTTGGTTCTTGGGGGGAAATAATTTTTAAAAATTAAGTTTCTTCTTTCCTTTGCCTTAGATGGGTGGGTGGGGGCTATGGGTGTAGAACTCTCATATATAAGGTTGGATTTGCTGAACTGTTCCTCCACCCCCCCCCCCCCCGCCATGTCTCTCTCTCTCTCTCTCTCTGTGTCTCTGTCTCTTTCTCTTTGTCTCTCTCTGCTGTTTGTTATAAATGATGACTCTTCAGGTGAGAGAGGAAAAATATTTAAAAATAAAAGTTATGTCAAAATAAACGATATCAATAAAAATGTAAAAGAAACAAATAAATATACTGTGGTAAAATTCAATGTTTGAATCAATTTCAATTTAAGATATTTTTTTCAGTGACAGCAACTTAGTGATGGTATTACCTGTAAGTTATAGACATTTTCATTTTCCTGGAAGGGCAATTCAATATTTTCATGGCATGTATGTCAATTGTGGTCTGGTGGATTGGGCCTTTTCCACCTCTTCCTTTTCCATGCATGAGTCCATCCGCTGCACATAAAGTTTTCCAAAAAAGAATGCCTGGATGCATTGCTATTTTACTAACAGTGCACATGGGACCAATCCTCAATCGTGTAATGCAGTTTGTGCAGTCATCCAGAGGAGAATATAGGTAAACAACCAGTGTGGAAGCAATCTCAGGTCACATTCATGTGCATGGAAAATAATTCAAATACCATTGGAAGATTTTACTCACCTATGTGTGGTCAGAGCCCCATCATCCCTGTTCTGCAGTCTTCACAGCACTTCCTGACTTTAAAAAGCATTATGACCTCCCTCCCTCCCACAAAGTTGTGAGTAGAAGGCCTGGATCTGCCTTAATTTAATGACTACTTGCTAACATTTATGGGGAAGCCTTCTCCCATTGAATGTGGGAGTCGCTGCTTGGGTTACCTCCTTGTCCACTGGATGGAAAGTCATTACAGCTAGTGCTTAACCAAATCCATTTGTATTCACGGTGGTTTGGGTTGGAGCAAAGGATGGGGGAAAGCAAACTGCTCTTTTTCCTCATCAGACAGGGCAGCTCCATTCTTTTTGAAAATCTAGGTATGGTATGGAGTAGAAAGCCATCAGGAGTAGGGTCAAGAGGGAGCTAAAATGATCATCTTGTCCAGACTCTTCTCTACAGAGAAGGAAATGGAAGCTTAGGCATAGGAAAGGACTTGACCAGAACCACTCAGTGCTTGAGACCTCCTGATCATGGTAACTGGTTTGTTCATTTCAATGCATTTGCCTCTAGTCTGCAGCTAAAAGAGTCTATGCTTTTTAAAAAGGAAAGTATCACATTTTGAAAAATGTGTTTTCGATATATGTTTAAATAACATTACAAGAATGAGTTATCATGCTTACACATCTCTTCAAGAGTAGGGAATAGATTTTATACAACGTGACAGATATATTTAGCTCTGGAAAGTTAGCTGCATGCTCTAGTGTGGAGAGATGTACTGTCATCTCTGGGCTAACCCACTGACACAAGCAGGCATTCTGATTTTCTGTCTTTTTCGTCCTACTTATTCTGTTATCCACAGCAAATTTCTGAACCTCTTGCCACCTCATCTCATGTAGTAAGGAAATTCTGCAGCTTCTGAAGTAGGATAAATTATTTTCAACTCAATAAAACTATGCACCAGGACTGGCTGGAACCTAGCACGGGGCTCACTCAGGACAAAGTGGACACTTAATAAAGACCTGATTGATTGATTGCTTTGTACTAAGTGCTAAAGGCAAAAAGATGATAAGAATAACACTCTCACACTCAATGAGCTTTTCATGTATTCAATGGATGTAACTGTGTGTGCAGAGAAGCATAATCCAAGACAGTACAGGGTAGGATTGAAGGAGAGATCCAGAAAGGTAGATGGCCAAGGAGATATTGACTAGTGGATAGAGCTGGACTTACAGTCAAGAATACCTGAGTTCAAATCCTGCCCCCGACACACACTGGTTATGGGACCTCTGAACAAGTCACTTAATTTTTAAGTGTTCTAGGCCAGTCTATGACTAAAATTTGCAGATAGGTGCCAACTTGCACTGGTGGAGAGTTTCCTCATTAGGGTGCCAATGAAATCAGGGGTCCAGTCCCTATCCTGATCAAATATTTGTAAAGCACTTAGCACAGCACCTGGCACATGATAAGGGTTTAATAAATGCTGCTGTTCCCCATCTCTGCCTTCTCTATGTTCTTCATGCTGTGCTGAGCACTCTCTGGCACTATTCCCTCACCCCCTTTCAGTTTCCTTTGCTGTATTGTCTTTCCTCTCTAGGCTGTAAGCTCATTGAGGGCAGGGATCATCTTTCTTTTTCATATTTGTATCCCCATGCTTAACTTGAAGCCTGGTACAAAGTAGATGCTTAATAAATGGTTATTATATCCTACTGTATCTATCAAGAGTTACAGAAACATTGCTGATTTGCATGATGCAACATTTCCATGTAAAGCATTATACCTATTAGAGAAATCATCAGTCTGGATTGGAGGGAAAACCATTATTGAACCCTTAATACTATTGGGATATGGGTCTTTTTTGGAATGTTACTCCATAATATGACTTGTAATGGTGGGAATTAGCGAAGGGTGCAGAATGAAATAGGATCTCCCCTTCACCGATGGAATGCCAAAGTTGAGTGAACTGGAACGTGCCAGGACTTTCAGTTTCTTTTCTAGTTTTTTGTATTCTCCATAACACCTATTAGGCCTCACAAAATGTGTTCTGAATGAAGAAATGAGTGAATCCCTAGAAAACTAGGACAGGGGCCCGAAGATCAGAAGAGATCCATTGATATGAAAAAAGTTTATTTTAAGATAGAAGAAGGAATATCTCTGGAAATTCCAGATTCTAAAGGTTAACTCCAGGATTCAGAAAAACTGGAAGAAAATCACAATGATATCAATCTATCTATGAGCACCTCCAAGAAAATATGGGACACTGGCAAAAAGAGAATTACTGTTCTAGGAATGGAATCTCTGCTTAAGTTAAAGTAGCAGGCTTTTGAAGTGGAGAGAAAGCTATATGTGCAGTCAGTTTTGAGTACTGCAGTCTTTTCACTCTGTCCTACATGAGAGACCTTTCAATTAATTCATCAAAAATGACTTCTAATGCTGGGGAGGTCAGTAGCCTTATTAGCCCTGAATGCTATGGGTGGGAATGAGCAGGGCCAAGAGTAGCAGGTAGCAAGATTAAGGCAGAGGTGGAAGAGGAAGAAAAAAGAGAAAAGAAAAAGAAAAAAAGAGCCAGAAGGTCAAAGAAGAAAGAAGGTGGGAGTGAGAAAGGAAAGGGAGAGAGAAAGGGAAAAATAAAGATGGGTAGATAGGGTAGAATGCGGCAGAGAGCAATCATTAGTGCTTCCTACATCGCAGCTGAAGCTATGCCTTGAACAGGCTTATAACTGAGCTAGCCCACGGGTTCTCAAAGTTTTTGGTCTTAAGCCCCTTTAACACTTTTAAAAACTGAGGACCTCCAAAATTTTTTGTTTATCATGGTTATATCTATTGATATTCACTATATTAGAAATCAAAACATTTTTGCATTATTGCAAAAAAAGTTGTGACTTTGTGGACTCCCTGAAAAAGTCTTGGGGAGTCTCCATGGCTCCATGAAAGGGTTCATAGAAGGGAAGCTACAGGGCAGTTGGGATAGTTGTAACTAGAGCAAGGCTATACTATATTCCTATTAGCACCAGTAAGGAGGAATCCTGAACTTGGGGAGATTTAGGATGTTTGTGAACGATTTTCCTTATGGCATATCCTCCCACTGAGCCCAGGGCCTACATCTTGCTTACCTTAGTATCCATCCCAGAGATCAGCATAATTATTTATGCATACATAATAGATACTTAATAATTGTTCATTGAGTATTGAATTGGAAGGATACTCAAGGTTGAAATTTCCATATGTTGGAGCTTAAAGGAACCTCTGAGACCAGTTAGTCCAAACACTTAATTTTACAGATGAGGAAAGTGAGGCTTAGTCAGAGAGGGACAATGAAGTGCTTGAGGTCCCATATTTAGTAAGCAGCAAGGTCAGGATTTGAACCCAGGTCCACTGACTTCAAATCCAGTGATTTCATCATGCACTTAGTAGACCACAAACTGGAGCAGAGAATAGTAGGTACCAAAGATTAACAAATAGGACCAAAGAAAATGATCTCAAGACAAGTGTTTTATAACCAGGAATGCTAACAGGGATATAGAACCAAGATTTTATAACAGGGAATGCTAACAGTTATACATGTCTACATGTATGAATGCAAACATAGTACATGTATAAATGTAAAACTAAGCTTGTTTACAGTAACATACCTCTCTACAAACGCTCACAAGAGAGGTAATGAAGGAAAGAAAGAAGTTTTCTTCTGCATTTAAGCCAGCTACCACTAGGCTACCATGTTCCCAATCAATAACTATTGTATTTTGTTGTTGTTCAGTCATTTCAGATGTGTCTGACTCTTCATGATCCTATTTAGGGTTTTCTTGCAAAGATACTGGAGTGGTCTGCCATTTCCTTCTCCAGCTCATTTTGCAGATGAGGAAACTGAAGCAAAGAGTTGAGTGACTTGCCCAGGGCCACACAGCTAATAAGTGTCTGAGGCCATTTTTGAACTCAGGTGTTCCTGACCCAGTGTGCCATCCACTGGGCCAGTGAGCTGCTTCAACATATTATGAGTGTGGAACATTATTTATATGGTGTTGGTTAATTTATTGGACTGATTTTTTCCTCTTTGAAAATTTTTTTCTTTCAAGGAGAGCCATTGGAAAGAGGATGATATGTACTTTGAAATGAAGATGATATAAAACCAAAATATACTAATTTTAAAAGTGAAAGGAATGGGAAGGAATAGATCTCCTAAGACCTTAAGGTTCTATTGGTTTGGGATGTAGAAACACTCTTTTTCTCAGGTCCTATTTCATAAGATGAGATTGAGAGGTTTTCAGGGAAAGAAATGCAATATTCCTTTCTAGGCTGATTTCACACTATTTGCCTTCATGTTGTTTATATTCTAAACAAATGAACCCAGCTACTTATTTATCTCACTCTATACTCTCCTACCTCTACACATTTGTATGGGCCATGCCCATGCCTGTTATTCCTTTCAGATTGCATCTCCTCCACATGTCCACCCACTGAAATCCTACCCTGCCTTCAGTGCCCAGATCAGGTGTTACCCTTTCATGTTGAAAAGTGATCTTTCTTTTGTCACATTTTTTTAAAGCACTTTATCTGGATCTTTCCTCTTTCCTGTTCTACCTTTAGTAAAGATTGTGCATAGAGCTGAAGTATCTCCTTATTATAAAAGATTGTAAGTTTCTTGGAGCCAAACACTGCTGCTTTTCAGTTCTGTACCCTTCTCTAAGCATGAAGCAAAATGCTAAAAGAATATTGGTTGAAGTGATTTGCTGAGAGTGACATGCATATGAAGCAATGGACACTGTGGGTATCATATTCTCAAAGGTAACTCACACATCTTTCCTTTCCATTAGCAAGTGAGAAGCTACAAACGTGCAGAGTGACATGTATGTTCAGGCACAATCATGCTATGAGGAGGCTTTGTTTCACTGTTCTTGAGGCATATTGCTTGTAAGGGGCTGTGTTTGTTGGGAAGTATGTATTGTGTCAAAATAAAACACATCCATTGACAAAGTGACAAAAACTAAAGGGTTATAAATAGATGATTGTCTCCTTGCACTTGGCACCCAGAAAACTTATTTGCTAAAACAAGTCACTCAGTTTAATGAAATAGATAGCATAGTTTGCAGTTCATTCAAAAGAAAATTACTCTTGACTATTTATTGGAGGGACTGGACAAAAGTCCATATGCTCCATTTTTCCTGGAATGAAGATGTCTCATTTTTGCCATTGACCTTACCTATGAAAAACTGACAACCACGTCCATGTGTTTTTAACTTTTTTTGTGTCATGGAGCCTTTGTGCAGTCTGGTAAAGCCTATGGATCCCTTCTTAGAACAATATTTTTAAATATATAAAATAAAATATATAGAATTATAAAGAAACCAATTATATTGAAATAGTTACCAATTTTTATTTAAAACCACTAGCTCATGCATCCCAAGCTAAGAACCTCTGACTCAGTCACTAAAAAGTCCTTGTGGCCAATCAGTCAACCAGTCAATATCTATTGAACATCTCCTACACACCTAATATCATTTCTGGAATTTCTGGACATTCTCTTTGCTCTAAAGAAATTTATGGTTAATGCTTAGGAAATTTAGCCCCAGAATAATATTCTATTATTCTCCTACTACATCTGGGGCCCATTTGTTCAGAGATACTACCTCATAATGTATCTCCCAAGTTGGTCTCACTGATTCATTCATGGTAAGGATACCATGCTCTTTGGAGAACTCCACTGCCCTCTACTTCCTGGCCCTCAGCCCAGGGTTGTCTGGGTCCTTAAAAAATAGACAACCTGAGAAATCATATCAGGTATATCTGAGGTTCCCATCTACCATTTCTCACTCAATAGAAAAACAACATTGACTTTTCCCTTGAGCCCAATGCCCATTTACTGGTATTATGGTCTTCTCAATGTCCATCCATAGTACCACCTCTTTTATGGTAGACGACAGAACAATATTTTCTTTTGTGCAAAGTTGACACTTACCTGATTTGAAGCCAGGTCAGCATTGGTGTGGTTCCTCCCCCAAATACCCAGACTGTGAAGAAAACGATGAGTAGAGTGGTTGTGAACATCATTTGTTTGGGCTCAGATTCGGTGTCTCGAATAGCTAAGGCAAATGCTATTGCTCCCCGTAGACCTTCAAAGGGAAAAAATCAGACAAGAGAAGTCCATCAGTCCACTCTCACCTCCCTTTATGGGGATGGCTTCCATGTTGAAATCTGCAAGCCAAAACCTGTGTAATAAAACAGTAAAGACTTCTGATCTCATGATATGCGATGTCTTTGGACAGCCGAACATTTTTAGTTTTGTAAAAATGGCATTTAGTTACTGCATCAATGCATACACATCAAGTGGTCAATCCTCTGAATATTTTTTCACACCTTTGAGAATTTAACTTGCTAAATGAAAGATACCTTTGCATTCAAACCACCATGATGAACTATGCCCTCAAGTGTCATTTTAAAGAGCTATCTTTTTAAGGTTTCAAATTAAAGTGGCTTCTGTTACTTTAACAAGAGTTACCTTTTTATATAGCACTTTACTATGTGTAAGACAGGGGGCAGCCATGTGCCACAGTGGATAGAGCACTGGCCTTTCTGGAGTTCAAATCTGGTCTCAGACTTTTACTAGCTCTGTGACCTCAGGCAAGTCACTTAACTCAGTTTGTCTCAGTTCCTTATCTGTAAAATGGGGACACAGTAGAGAAGGAAATGGCAAACCACTCCAATATCTTTGCCAAGAAAATCCCATTTGTTCATGACTGAATGACAAAAACATGCAAGGTACTGTGTTAAGTGCTTTACAATTATCATCTCAATTCACACATTAATGAAAATGAAGATTCATGCTCTGAGACCAGACTAGACTAGTAGTTATGGTAGTCTCTTTCCTTTCCCCTATTTTCTCAGAGCCGAAAGGTGACTTTGGCTTTAAGTTCCATTATAATCTTCTACACTTTGCTTAAATATGTTTGAAATTACCTGATATTTATTATAAATTACGTGATCATTAATGGTAATATTTGGCTAAGTTTTATGCACTTTGGGGTGAGATTGAGAGAGGAGGAGTAGGCCTCTGGGAAAAAAAGATTTTCCTAGTATTTTTCTGGGGCAGAAGCTGAATGGATCGGAGAAAGGATTTTTGCACTTCTGGTAATTTTTGAGAATATCCCGGAATACTAGATTGATTTCCTTTGAACCTGGAGAAAGATCACTTCTAAGAACATAAGCCAGAGGGCTAGGGATTGGTTGTTCCTGAGAGGGCCTGAGCGGTACTGCTTATACCCTAAAACACAGACTCACAATATTGACACTATTTTCCGCGTCGTACTTACTGCCTTCTCTCTGCATCAGTTCATACCAATCTTCCCATGTGTTTCTGAGTGCCTTGTATTTGGCATGAGATTTCTTTACATTCTTGTGGTACAACTTACTCTTCATTTCTCCAGCCAATAGACACCCACTTTTTACTAATTTCTTTTTCTTACTACAAAATTTCTGTTAAAAATAGTATTATATATATGAAATATTTCTATGTGTTTGACTTCTTTGGGGACTATATGCGACTGCTGAGTCTAAGAAGTTGAACAGTTCTGTGACTTTCCTAGAAAAATTATTGGACCAGTTCACATATAGAGAACAATCCAGAGGGTTAGAAAAGTGATGTCCAATATATTTAACTGGAAAGAAGCAAAGCTTCCAGAATTTGCTTCCACAGTCTATTTGTGTGCCTGTCTTTCCATAGCCCCTTCAAAACTATTTCTATCACTTCTCATCTTTGTCATGTTTTTGTTCAGCTGTTCGTGTTGTTATGTTGTGTCTGACTCTCTGTGATCCCATTTGGGGTTTTCTTGGCAAAGATACTGGAATGGTTTGCCATTTGCTTTTCCAACTCATTTTACAGAAGAGGAAACTGAGGCAAATAGGGTGAAGTGGCTAACCCAGGGTCCCACGGCTAGCAAACGTCTGAGGCTGGATTTGAACTAATGTCTTTTTGACTCCAGGCCTGAAGCACTATCTACTGCACCACCAAGCTGCCCCTACCTTTGTCATTTCCTCATCTATAAAGATTAGGAAACTAAAAGTATACAGTGACAGAAAAATGAAGCAACAAATGTCAATTTATTCTTGTAAAATAAGGTACTTGAATCCCACTTTTATTAGAATTTGGTTAATTCCCCTTGTGAGACGTGGGGTAAATTGTTTGTCTCAAGAGTAAGCTGTAAAAATTAGGCCTATAAGTATCCATTTCTTCATTTTTTATTTGCAGTATTTTACAAATGTACATGTACCAAATAAAAAATGAGAGATAACATAAGAGTTCTGAAATAAAAAAGAATTAATATTTTTATGCCACATTTAGAGAATACAAGAGGTTCATTTCTCTTTAGTGGGAATTATGTAAATGAAGAGAAAGATTCAGAGGGTTAAACAAGTAATATTTAATGTAATCTGATGAGGGAAAAGCTTCCAAAAGACGGAGGAACGTAACCCCTATTTACAAATTACCTCCAGGGAAAAATGGAGGAAGGAAATTGCTCTGAGTTTTCTTACCTGAAAAGGAAATGCTTAAAGATATGGAAGGTGACATTTGGACCAGTTATTAATAAAAAATTTTTGTCTATCAGAGTTCCTGGATATTTGAGGTCACAATGTGGGTATTTCATCACCAGAGATGAAGATGGCTACTAACAACCAGGGATACCAGATAACATCACCAAGACCTCATAGTTCCATGATACATTTCATCAAAGGGTCTTGCAAAATATTAATTTATTCTTACAGTTCTCTCTGAAGAAAGCAAATGGCATTCATTAACAGATGGAATTTTGGGGAGTGCATCCCAGTCATGATTCAGAAGCATGAAAATGGGAGAGGCACTGTCATATATGAGGAATGGTAAAGACCTTAGCTGAGCCAGCATGGAGGGGATTTTTAAAAATTGGATAATTCTTGTGATTTCATCAGTATAAAAAACTTCTGACAAAGAAACTCCCTCTATCAAAGCAGATCAACACCAATTCTGTAAGTTATAGTTTTAGAGAGTTGCTTCCAAGGAGATTAATATTTATTAAGTAAGTCTGGAAAAATCTGTAGGATCTAAGTTGTAAGAGACTTTAATGAGTCAAACAGAGAGGTTTGTGTTTTATCCTAGAGGCAAGTGGGAGCCATTGATGTATCTTAGACAGGGGAGTGAAACGTTTAGATTTGAGCTTTAGGGATAACACTTAGGCAGCTTTGGAAGAAGGACTGGAGGGAGACGTTTAAGTCTCAACAAACTGCTCTGATCTGAGAAGAGTAGATCATGAGTTAGCTCTCCATATCTCCTTCAGGGATTGTTGTTAATCTGGCAGTCCTCCATAATAGGAATATTAGGAGATGTGACAGTTAATATTTCTATTTTGCTTTGGGATTCTGGGTATTCAAGGGAAGGTAGAAATAGAGTAATATTGCTAACATTGAATGAAACAGTTATTTATGTTAAAGACGAGCTCATATTGGAGCTCTCAATGGATAGCAAGTATGTAAATGTTAATCTTCCTGAAGTATCTTCAATAATGTGTCATTATTATTATATTAACCTAGCCTTAATAGTCCTCTTACATCTAAATCAGCTGTGCCTCAGCAGGCCATAATTTAAAGAACATGCTAAAAAGAACAGAAGTTATTCTGATATCTAAAATCACGTATTTGTTCTCCCTTGTGCAGGGGATTCCTGAAAATATGAATTCTCCCAATACTGTACCATACCTATGAGAAATTATTATTAATATAAATGTATAAATATAAATAGTGCTCTTAATTAAAGCCCAAACTACAAGGTGTTAAAAAGCCATTAGTATCTTTTGGAAGCTCATTATTGATGTAATTAGGAGAACAAAAAAGGCCACCAAAATAGGGGAGCCTTGGAGAGAAATGGAGGCAGGCTTTCCACCACTTCTTTTCCTCAGAATTGATTAGGTGGTTTGGGGCTGAAAACTGCGAATATTCAAAATTGGCCTGTGAAACTGTGAATCTCCAGGGTTTGCTGGAAAAGTCTGAGTTCATTTAGAACTCTAGAAAAGATGCAATATTTTTTCTTCCTGTCCTCTGCATCCTCCACAAGGTTACTTAGAAAACACTGGAGCCTGAACAAATGACAGATCCCTGCCCATTTGTGCACTTTCATTCAGTTCTGTTAATACTAGAATCCTAGACTGAAAACCAGTTAAATCAGGCTTGCCATAGAAATTTAAGCAGGGTTTGGAGCTAGGAGATTTTAGAGAGCAATAAGTAATGTAGGCCATCAGAAAGATAGTTAGAAAAGAGACAGTATAGAGCAACAGAGAGACTTGTTTTCCGGTCCTCCATCCAGCACTAACTAGCTGTACGACCTTAGGTAAATCGTAGCCTTTTCCAGCCTCACTTTCTAGATATGAGCTCCTTGGGAGCAGGGACTGTCTTTTGTCTCCCTCTGTATCCCCAGTGGGGCAGCTAGATGGTGTGGTGGATAGAGCAATGGTCTTGGAATCAGGAAGACTCAACTTTCTGAGTTCAAATCCCACCTCAGACATTTACTAGCTGTGTGATCCTAGGCAAGTCACTTAACCCTATATTAACCTTAGTTTTCTCATCTGTAAAATGAACTGGAGAAGGCACATGAACAGACTTTCAGAGATAGTGGAAGGTAGAAGGCCTTGGTGTATCATGGGGTCAAAAAGAGTTGGCAACAACTAAACAATAACAATAGTTTCCCCAATGCCTGGGCAATGACTGGTATAAGGTGGGTACTTAATTGTTGAATTGACCACTATAAAAATGGTGATGATAATAATACTTGACATATTTGCCTCACAGGGTTGTTATATGTTCTGCAAATTGCTGTATAGAAATGAGAGTTATTAAAAATTCTCAGGAAATACTGACTTGGTCTTTTGGAATTGACAAGCACCTTCTCGATCCCATCTTATTCTCCTTCCTTCCTCTGGGTTTCCCCTGCTCCCTCATTTTCTAGATGAGTTTACTGAGACTGAAAGGTTAGAAGCATTTACCATCTGTGTGACCTCAGATAAGTCACTTAACTTTGCTGTTGTTCAGTATTCTCACTATAAGATAAAAAGAGTTGAAATAGATCATTTCCCAATTCCCCTCAGGTTCCAAACCTTATGGCATGAGGAATGATAGAGCTTTGACTTAAACCGAGGCTTCTACCCATTATTTTGAGAACCCCGCTGCTTCCTGAATGCTGCTATACTATTTTAGACCAAAATTCTATCACCTCTGCCCATCTACTATATTGGTATGCAATGGTTTTACAGACAGGGTGATCATATCAAGGGGCCGTAAATTTGGAGTTGGGAGGGACCTTAGAAGCCAACGAATCCAACTTCCTCAGTTTGTAGATGAGGAAAAGAAGGCACAGTTAAATAATTTTTCCAGGATCACTCAGCTAGTAAGTGTCTGAGGTAGACTTTGAGTCTCATTTTCCTGACTCTGAGGATAGATGTGTGGCTATCCACAAAACTCTGACTCGATTTCATTGCAGGGAAAAAACAGTTCTGCAGTTACTTTAATTAGAAATGATAAATGATTAGATTATAATATCTATTCTCTGTCTGTGTACTAGTCAGTATATTATGGATTTCTTCCTCTGGCCCCAAATTCTTCTTTAGAGACTTTTTTCTTATTTTACCAGATCTATTATTTTTATACAAGACCATTGTTATCAGCTAGAGATATTGTCACAGCTGAGATATCTGTAAAGTGCTTTGCAAACATTAAAATGCTATATAAATACTACCTATTTTTATATTAAAGTGACATTAAGAATTTACATTTATCCCTATTGAATTTTATAGATTGATTCTAGGGCAGCTAGGGGGTACAGTGGATAGAGTGCCAGGCCTAAAGTCAGGAAGATGAGTCTTCCTGAGTTCAAATATGTCCTCAGACCCTTAGGAACTGTGTGACCCTGGGCAAATCACTTAACCTTGTTTGCCTCAGTTTTCTCATCTCTAAAACGAGCTAGAGAAGGAAATAGCAAACCACTCCAGTATCTTTGCCAAGAAAACCCCAAATGGGGTCATGGAGAGTTGGACACAACTGAAAAGTAACTGAACAACAAATTGTTATAAGCTAGAGGCAACTAAGTGTACAGTGGACTTGGAGTCAGGAAGACCTGAGTTTAAACATGGTCTTATACACTTTGTGTGATCCTGAGCAAATCACTTAACTCTGCCTGCCTCAGTTTCCTCAGTTGTAAAATAGGGATAATAATAGCACCTATCTCCTAGGATTGTTGTGAAGATCATGAGGTAATATTTGTAATGGAGCTCAACACAGTGCCTGGCACATAGTAGGTGTCTGGCAAATCTCTCCCTCCCTCCCTCCCTCCCTCCCTCCCTCCCTCCCTCCCTTCCTTTCTTCCTTCCTTCCTTCCTTCCTTCCTTCCTTCCTTCCTTCCTTCCTTCCTTCCTTCCTTCCTTCCTTCCTTCCTTCCTTCCTTCCTTCCTTCCTTCCCTCCTTCCACTGAGCAGTCACTGAAAGCTCAACACTCAGTTTGCACACAGTTGTCTTCTCTCAATTGATTTGCTAATGGTACATGCTGTTCTTTACCATGGCCATTTGAAACACTTTAATTCCAAATAAAGAACCAGGAGAGCCAAGACCCTGTTCTAGCCCCTCCATGTTTCCTGGGCAGGTTCCCTCTTGGGCCTCTCACTTCTGCCATCAGCTGGTTGCTTTTATAAATGCTGTATTTTTTTAGGCTCATGAAACCACCTAAGTTCACGTTAGATGGATTTGCTTTGCAGGAATC
The DNA here is from genome assembly GCF_028372415.1 of Notamacropus eugenii. Lineage (NCBI taxonomy): Eukaryota > Metazoa > Chordata > Mammalia > Diprotodontia > Macropodidae > Notamacropus > Notamacropus eugenii. Next base: position 331,706,651 of record NC_092877.1, read on the forward strand.
TTGATACATTTCATATATTCAGCTAAAAAGATAACATCATCTTGGGAAACAAACAGAATCACCTGCAATTAAGTGTGGATTCATCCAAAATTGGACTCTAAAGGATTCCTAGGTTAATTATGTTGATGCTGCTTTCATAACAATAGGAGAATTTTGAGCCAAATAGTCCTGTGTATGTAACAGTGTTCTGAGCTGCAGAAAATGTGCTGCTGGTACTTTTCCCCCCTCTCACCAGGATCTTGCAAGTTTGAACATGAGTGGGTGAAGGCCAAGTTCAGATGTATTTTTATGCTAGAACACAGAAACTCTTCAAAAAGACTTTGGTATTTCAACATCTTGATAGGTAGATCTGTCATTTCACTGATATGGGTCTACCCTACAAGGATGGAAACTTCCAACCTTAAGGCCACATGTGTGCCTCCATCTCTAATTCTAAATGTGCCCAAAGTGGTCTTCAGGCCACAGGTTCCCCACCTCTTCCCCAGAATGAATGAATGAATGAATGAATGAATGAATGAATGAGTGCAAATGCCTTTGAGTGCAAAGCACCACTCTGGTGCAGATCACCGCCCATGCTTCCCTTTTTGCCCTGTGTGATTCTTGTCCAAGTCTCCTCTTAAATCCCACCAAGAGCATCTACACACCATACTGAAGTTTTTCATTTGTTTTTTAATGTCTGCATGCAGTGATACAGTACAAAGCCCATCTGTTTTTCTCTATCTCTCGTTACATGACCACAGCACCTTCTTTTTTGATCATACATTTCCTTTGTCTCCTGTGGGCAAATTACTGAAGGTAAGATGTGCAGCCCACTTTTATCAACTAGAATAGTTGGGATTTACTGAACTTTAAGGTCTACAAAGCATTTTACGTATATTATCTCACTGATTCTCACAACAATCTTGTGTGTATGTAAGAGAAGTGCTTTTATTATCCTCATTTTACACTTGAGGAAACTGAGGCTGAGACAGTCTAAGTGACTTGCTTAGAGTCACACAGTTGGTGTATCTGAGATAGAATGTGAACTCCAGTCTTCTTGACCCCAAGTACACGTGCTCACTAGATGTTTACAGCTCTGGGACCTTTGAGTTCCTTAAAATTCTGATTTTTCAGAGATTAGGTTGCTACATGCTTCACTGCCATGGAACATCACCAGAAAAATATTGATGTTAAAGGGGCATATTTTTGCACTGAGGAGTTGCTTGAGTGTGCTAAAAGTGCCGTGCAATTTCGGCAACCCAGCCTACCTTCTTTCCCCATTTCAACTCTAGGCACAACTCACTGTCCATTTGCCTTGTCTGTCAAAGATAGATATATTGATGGACTGACTCGATAGAATGCCCATCCAAGCATGTCTCAGAAGCTGGGTAATAGGCATTCATCTTTGCTGAAAAAACATATTTGGCAGAAAATATCAAGAAAAATGGAATGCCTGCAGAGACTCTTCATGGGCTATGATGGGTAAGGAGAAGAACTTCAAGGTCTCAATATCATCACTCTGGAATATGGGCCACTAATTGAATTGGGGTGAAAAGAGATGCCCATACTTCTCTTCAGGAGAGCTGGCATCATTTCGATATCATTTGGAAGCTTTTCAGTTCATTTCAGTAAGCACTTACTGGGGATCTAATAAGAGTGAGGGGGTGGGGGGTAGAAAAGAAGGCTGAAGATGTGGTCCCTGACTTAATGAACTTGTTAATGAACTGGGGAGGTAATAATAATAACAATACAAAGTGCTTTCCTCATAAGTTTGAGAGGAAAGAAATGTAAGATAACAACGCTATAAAGACAAACAACTTGAAAGACTTATGAACACTGATCAGTGGGATAATCCACCACAATTTCAAGGGACTGAGGATGAATGAAGCGTGCTGCCTACCTTGTGACAGAGAGATGACATACTCAACTTGTGGAATGAGACATACGTTTTTGGAATGGCTTATGTTGGAATTTGTTTTGTTTGATTATGCATTTGTTTACAAGGGTTTTTACTTCATCGTTTCCCCCTCCCCGTTTCCCCTCATTAAGGTTAGGTCAGATTGGAGGGCAAGAAAAAATAAATACTTGGTAAAGAATTTTCAAAATTGAAAAACGAAAAAAAGGGAATTGGGCCTTGAAAAACATGTAGGCTTTTTTATTTTTTACAGACATAAAAAGGAGAGGACATTCCAGACGAGAGAGAAAAGAATACAAGTAACAAGTAGGAAAAAAAATAATATGGGGCAACGAGAAGATCAGTTTGGCTGGGGCAGAGAGTTCTCACTGGAGGGTACAAAGAGATGAATTTGAAAAAAAAAATAGGTTTCAGAGATAAATTTGTATTATTCCAGATCTCAAAGATGTGGGAGTTTTTTCTTCCTCCTTGCTAGAAGCTTCTGAGTATAGAAGTGACACAGTGAAAGCAGTTGTAGCAATGTGGAGCATGGAGTGGAAAAGGAGATACTGTAGTCAGGGAAGCTGGTTTATGCGTTAGAAAGATAAAGGCCTAGAGTAGGGTAGGAATGGAAAAGCAGTACTGGCAAACTTGAGACGTTTTTAAGCAACCCAACAACAGGACTTGGTAACAATCTGGACCTAAGGGACAAAGGAGATCACAACTTATTTCAGTCTTTTAACCTGGAAGACTGATATGATGTTAGCAATGACATCAGCGACAAAATAGGGAAGTTGGCAGGGTGCAAAGCTGTTAGAGGAAAATGATAAGTCCACTTTTAGAAATACTGAGTTTGAGGTCATAGAAGAACATTAGAATAAAGTGATCCAAGAAAGCTGATAAGGTTGTCCAATAGATTGAAATATTGGTGTCAAGTTAGGTCTAGAAACAGTGATTTGATTCCAATTCTGGGGAAGTTATTTTTCCCCTTGTTTCCTCTTTTTCCAGTTGAGACAAAACCTCCTTTACTTCTCTTTTCCTTTCTCTATCACCTCTTGTATCTAATCTTCTCCAGTCCCATGTTTTCCACCTTTAACACCTCTCTCATATCTCTTCTTGCCAATAAATTCTCCCTGCCATTACCCATGCTGCACCATCTTGGTGTAGTCTTGTAACAGCTTCCTAACAGGATTTTCTGTCTCCACTCTCTCTTGGACTGATCCATTCTTCAGTTCACTGCAAACCTACTCTGTCTTATGAATAGCTCTGACTATGCCACTCAAAACTCTTCAATGACTCCCTATGACATACTAAGAAAAAACTGACTTTTCCTTGCTTGACACTGAAGGCCTTCCAAACTCAACCAGCACTCTGTCTTCCCAGTTTTACTTCATATTTCTCCCTCCATATACTCTACCTCCAGTTAAACTCAACTTTTCCCTCTCTCCTTATATACCTTCCATTTTCTTGTCTCTGTCACTGCCTACATTGCTTCCTCTGTCTGCAATAAACCCTTCCCTCTTCCCTCCTGAATTCCTACTCATTGTTGGAAATTCAATTACAATGCTAACTTCTAGCATTTCCTTGAACTAGCTTTCCTTGATTCTGTGACCCTTCCTTCCATCCCAAGAATTTTGTTTACACTTCTCTTAGTCTCACTAATAGATATTACAATTATTTGAGCATGTGGTATATCCTCCTATTACCTCAATAAAGGCTATTTTCTCTAAATGTTGTGGTTCTCTCCTCCTTGAGCAGCATCATCTGCATGCAGTAGATACTTAAGCGATATTTCTTAAATTGAATCCAAACCCAAGAAGAGTCATTTTCAAGGATTTAATACTGATTTCTTCTTTGCTAGCATTAATATGGTTAATAAAATACTAGTTTGGACCTAAAATTATATTTATATATCACATGTATCCTGGCTAAAGTCTCATGGCTTTGCAAATGGTGACAGTATAGCAATGGTTTCAGGTGATTTCAATATACATTTTTCTGGAAGGTATTGCAACCTTGCTACATAGTTCCATTTTCCATCCAACATCATTCTATCACATAGAAGTGTAGCAAGCAAATTGTTTCTGTGTGACATTTTCTGCCCTCGAAATAAGAGGATCTTTACTGGAATTACACTCTACTGGGCAATCGTACTTTCCCTTTTCCTTATTCTCTGTTATATTTGAGAGATTTCATCTTTATATCCTGAAGAGGAAGGGAACCAAGCTTGTAGTCTATACAGGGTGTCCCAAAAGTCTTAGTTCAGTTTTAAGGTCATTCCCCTCAATTCCATGATCTTTTGGGGGAATATTGCTGTACTTGCAAGACCTAAATGAGAGATGGGATATTTTCTCCCCACTGAAACAGCGAGGAGCCAACGGTGAAATGTCTCAATGCCATACTACTGGGGATTTTAAAGCTGAGGATTACCCCCTACAGCTAAGGAGGTGTCCAAGAAGGGTGATAGTTAATCAGATCAAATTTTATCAGCACCCTGGTGCCTATAAACACATAGAAGCCTCTGGCTTTGTGATTTTATTCTCATGAGGGTGAGTAGGTTTGATAGTAAACTGTTGAATAAACTTAAGTGACAGTGGTCAATAAAGGAAAGGTTAACGAGATCAAGAATAATTCAATACTGTGAGCACCCAACAAGGGAACCTTTATGTTTGGTAAAATCCCCAAAGCATCAATGAAATTGGTGAAATCTTTGAAATCACATAAGGCCTTTGAATTTAGGAATGGGAATGGTCTTTTGGGAAAAATAGCATTACTTTCATTCAAATTTAAAATCGAAGGGTATTCATTCATACATCTAATGTGCCCTGAGCTAATGTAATATACTTCCCTTGAACACTATCTACACCAGGGCTTTTTAAACTTTTTTCACTCATGAGATCGCAGCATTTGTTGGCTTGAGGGCAGATATAGTGCAAAGGGAACATGCTTTGTGTTCAGAACCAAAGCTGTGGTGCATTCGTCCAATGCAACACAGGAAAGCTGCCAGAAATACCTTGGATTCATTACAAGTTTGATTTTCAATCTATTTTTGGTTATTGTACCATGGGGTCATGATGCACAGTTTAGGAAGTACTCATCTAGACAACCTCTGGGTAGAATTGGAAAAATTGGTGAGTTTATACCTTACTTTTAAAATTTACTCTACTTAGTATGATGGTTTCCTAAGTTCATGCCAAAATAACTAGCTGGTCAATTCAGCCAAATCAATTCATAAGAAAGTGACAAAGATGTCCATGCCCTTTAACTCAGAGATCCCCCTCTCAGGTAAACAGTGCAAGGAAGAGAAAGCTAGAAAGAAAGGTCCCATTTAAGACGTAAGTTCCTAGAAAGCAGGGATTTTTAAATTTTTTGTCTTTTTTTATCCTCATTGCCAAGCACAGAGTAGGTACTTTATCAATACTTTGTTGACTGACTGATACACACCAAAATATGCAGACCAGTACTTTCTGAAGTTGCAAAGAACTAGAAACAATCTAGATATCCACCACTTGGGGTGGCTGAGTGAAATGGAATATTATTTTTCCTTAAGAAACAATAACTATGAAGAATACAGAAAAATATTGGAAGAAATGAATGGATGCAAAGGAAGCAAAACTAAGAAAACATTGTGAGAAATAATGACAATTTAATAGAAGAGCAACAAAAATAATTAAACTAAATCTTTGTAATGGGAAGTAAAGCAGGATCTTTTGCTGTTTTTGTTTTAGTATAATCAAGTATAAGGCGTCTATGTGAAGGTAACTGAGGAGGATCCTTCCCACCCATCAATGAGCCTGGGAAGATCTGTAAGAAGGTCCACACCTTTTGTTAAAGGGGTATTGGGCCATCTGGCTCTAAAAAGTGTGTAAAGACTCGGAGGTGCAGTTTTACTTTGGGGCTTAGTTTTTGGTAAGAAAGTTTGAGTGCCAGATGAGGGCTCTGGGAAGCTGCTAAGGAGGGCTCCGCCCCCTCCCCCCCCAAACCAGCTTTGAGAACCCAGATGTCATGCTTCCCTCCCTGGTAACTGGTCAGACAGCTGCACCTGTCTGTTGAATTATGGTCAGGCAGAAGAAGCCTGTTGATTACTTTGGGGTTTACTGACTGGAAGTGTTTGTTTGGCTAGATGAGGACTCTGGGAAGCCGCTAAGGAGCCCCCTGGCTTTGAGAAACCAGATGTGGTGCTTCCCTGTCTGGTAACTGGTCAGACAGCTACACCTGTCACTTGAATTATTGTCAGAGGAAGCTATATCTGTTGATTCCTTTGGGGTTCAGGGTGTTGACTCCCCTGAACTAGGTGAATGATATATGTGTTTGACTAAAAGATTGATACATGTGCTTGATTAAAGTGATTGTTAACCCCTTGAAAGTTGCTTTCCTTTTATGAATGCAGATCTAAGAACTTGTGATAGCAGGTCCCCCCTGTGTATATTGGGATGCTTACTGATACAGTCTTGGGTAATTGAAATGACAAAGCATGGTTCCAAAGAAGGGACAGGAGAATATACCTCCTTTCTTTCTTATAGAGGTGGGGAACCAAGGTCATGGGATGTTCCCTGCACTATTAGACTTGGCTGATGTATTCATGAACATTACTGAATTGTTTTCTTTTTTCTTCTTTATTGTTAGGGATCAACTCTAGGCTGAGGTAATAAGAAGGGATATGTTGGAAAATTAAGGTGATATTACAACTTATGAAAAAAAGCTTTGAAAGTGATTTGGTCAAAATTATCAGTTAATAAGCCCAGTGTAACCATAATCTGAAAAACTTCTTAGAAATTATTAGTATACCACATAAGCCAAAGACTTCAGAGATTCAGTGTTTGTCTTCCTGAATCCTTTTATTTAAACAAAATGGAAGAGAGAAACATGAAATAGATAATAGGCTTTCTTTTGGTGATAGCTTTTATTACTTGGTGTCTTAGAACAGTAGACCCTACATGTACTTGCACGTTGTAAACTTATTTTCAAAATGTCTCTGAAGACAACACTTTTTGGGGGCTATATTGAGTGGTCTGTGGACTTCAAACCATAGCATGTCTCCAGAGAAAGATATTTTCTCACACTCAATAAATGCCTAAGTAGCACTGTGACATTTTACATGTGCAAACTTGTTTCAGTCGAGATCAAAACATATCTCCCTCAAGAAACAGGAACTTTGATTTACAACATTTTGATTCCTATATTAATTTCAGTGCTAAGTCACTGCTGGAACTGTGAGTAAGAACAAGAAAGGGCATTGACAACTGTCCTATAAAAAAAAAAAGGAAAGGGAGCAGATCTTTCCCAAGCAAAGGTCAGTGGTTTCAAAAAAAAATTACTTTCATATCATCTCTGACAACATTATGATTTTGCCTTCTCTATCATGTGAACTCTCATGTTCAGGTTTGAGTAATGAGGTTGATCTTTTAGTTGGGGGTGGGGATTCAGAGGCCCCAAGCTCTCTGTGAGTTTTTCTTTGAGTAACTAATACTTCTATATAATCCTATGGATTTGTGATCAAATAAATTAACACATCAATCAACAGACATTAATTAAGCTCCTTGTGAAGGTGAGCCATTGGACAAAGTGCTGGGAATTAAAAAAAAAAAATGAAATGATCCCTACTCTCAAAGTGTTTACATTCCGTTAAGAAGACAGCATGAGCATAAATCAAGAGATACAGAGTATGAATAGAATGAATACAGGGTAATTAGGGAGAGAAGACATTAGAGGGTGGGGGATTAGGAGGGATTTTATGGTAGAAGGTGGTTCTTGAGCTGCATTCTGAAGGAAGTAAAGGATGTTCTGAAGTGGGGGAGGACGGAGTATGTTAAAGCAATGGGAGCTGGTCAGTGCAAATGAACAGAGAGAGCAGGGATGGAAGGTCATATCTGAGGAACAGAATGAAGACCACCTTGACTGGATTGTAGAGGTCAAGAATAGGAATAATTTATAACAAGGTGAATAAATAGGTTGGGGCCAAGTTGGGAAAAAGCTTGATAAGCCTAAGAGAAATGTATTTGTTTCATCTTAGAGTAATATGAGTTCATGAATTTGATTTATTTTTGAATATTTTGATAACTGTAATTTAATAGAATTAAATTTCTTTTGTAATACTATGCATTTTATTTTATGCCTTTAAAAACATCATTCTGAGAAGGGGTCCATTGGCTTCACCAAATTGCCAAAGGGGTCCCCGACGTTAAAAAAAGGTTAAGAGTTCCTATCCTGGAGGTAATTAGAAGCCACTCATTCATGTAGGTTTTCCTCCCAATAATGAAGACTACAGCTCTTCCATGTCCTTCATGAGTTGCCATGATTAAATAATTTATCACCAAGAAATCAACCTATATTTATAGATTCTTTCTGAATTTCATCAGGATGGCCTTTAGAAAGCAGATATAATCTGTTGTTGAGACAATAGTCAAAGATTTTCCCACATGGTAGGATCTGTGAGTTTGAACTCTGATGCTATAGTGACATGTCATTTACAATGAAAGTATTTTAAATTTATATAGTGTTTTAAGAGGTATAAAACATTTTGCATATGAGCTCACAAGAAGCCTGGAGGGTAGATGTAACAGATTTTATTATTCCAATTTTACAGCCAAGTTAATATAGGCTCAGAGAGGCTTAATGGTAGGTTTATGATTACATATTTAAGAAGTGTTGGAGATGGGTTTGGAACCCAGTCTCTTTCCCTCCAAAGCCTTCTAGCCACTATTCCACATGGCCTCTTATCTACAGTCAGAATATTCTCTGCTGCTCTCCAGTCCATTGGTTCCCTAGTAATTTCCATTTAGTAAACATTTTGATGATTCAGATAATAGAGAAAACCTAATATGTTGATTACAACTGTGGGCCTGCAAGTTATTTTTCTTTCAATTTGCATTTATTTTAAAGGTGGATATGTAGAACCATTTTAATGTAATAGGTGAAAGCAGCCATGACTTTTGGCTGACAAAGGTTCTAAGTTGTTTATCGTGTTTTCTGAGATTATTGTAATCAAAAACAATTTTTCTCAGCATTTAAAACCACATGTGCTTAATGGATTCTGAATTTCAAAAAATAGCCCTCTGTTATACCTGTCCAACTGATGATCACAATGCTGCTCTGGATGTTTCTTTATATAAAAACCATCATTCCATCCAGTTCTTTGTCTAAAGGAAATTAACTCAGAGGCTTAAATGATGCACTAAAGGTCAGGGGTTCAAGGCATCTGAGGGCAGTAAGTTTTAGTCATTTCTTTGGTACCCTATGACTTTCCTATCACAATGAGGTTTATACCACCAGACATAGATCCTTTCACTTATACGTGTCTTATCTCTGGTTACACTGTTACTTTTATACTTAAAGAGGGGTCCGCTTTCCTATTGACCCTGGGCTTATTCCTAGCATTCTGTGCAGTTCTGGGATGGAAGATGTCACTTACTGTTGTTTCTCACTAGCTTTCTTGATCATTATTCATGATTCAGTCTAGAGTGAACTTTTGGAGTAGGTATGGGGGAGCTGGGTAGGCTGTCTCCAATTCAGGCAGGCATATTGGCAGGTCCTCTCCCCACTGATTTCAATGGGAATTGGGGCCAACCAAGAAGAACTTTGCTTAGCCAATAGATATATTAGAATGTTCTCTTTAAAATAATTTTGTTGTTGTTGCTTTCTCTTTGCCTATAGTTACTAATCTTTTATTTTATCTTTTGCTCAATTGATGAGAATTCTTTGGGGGCTTTCCTTGTTATAGACTAGTATGTTTTAGGTTTAAATTTCCTCTCTATAATTGGCGTGACAACTTTGGGCATGGGTTCTGAAGGTTTCTCATAGGGGAACATGATATACGTGCTAGTATCCTAAGGAGATCTGGGAAAGTGAGTCATTCTAACACGAAAGGAAGCTGACACACACATTTTGGTTTCTAATTGTAGGGCTGTTTCATTGACCCTCTTTTATCTCATTTTCCCTCCTTTGCAAACCTCCTCCTTCTTTTCTCTCCCTCTCTCCCCCAAACAACAGTTCGCAAATGAAAACCCAGCATCCAAATGGGGAGGCTTTTCAGGAAGATTGCCAGTACTGCCTTGGTCCTGCCATTTCCCTGCCTTCCTTTCAGTGATGCTGTTTAAATTAAGCAAAAATTGTAGCACATGACTTTGAATTAAGACAAGAATTTGGGCTTTCATAATCTGAGCCACCTCAATAGGGAGGCTAATTTGTATGGAGTCCATCTTCTCTCCTCCAGTATAAACTACCAGGCATTGCTTTTTTCATTTCAAGGGTACTGAATACTGAGGACAGACTGCTTACTCACAGCATTAGCCAGGGCTGTTCTTGGGAACGGGAGGAAAGGTTGGGGGAAAGTGCAGCATTCTTTTGAAGCCCTTTGTGCAGGGTGACACATGATATACCAGAGCTGTCCCCCTGACCTTGAATTTTAAAGAAGGCTTTAGAATTCCTTCCTGAAGTGTAAACTTCCTTGATCAACTCTTAACTACCCACTGACTCCTAGAGAACAAAAATCTACATTTTTTCAGATGACCTGAATATATGGGCGAGTGTGAATGCAAGGTCTCATTTTAATACATTTAATGAAACTTTGCACACCTAGGTACCAATGTCAGGTACCATTCAGTAGATCAGATATAGTTATCTTTTAAAATTATGTCTGGCTAGGTCTATGTTAGGTCAACAAAGAATTTCTGTAAGTTATTATGATCCCTTGTTTTTAGATCTTTATTGTCTCAAATGTGTATATTACCTATCATATAGGGTTCATACAGGTGAGTATTATATGAAAGAATCTATATGACTCACTTTGTAAAATAAAGACATCTGGATGGCACAGTGGGTAGAGTTTGGAGTCAAGAAGGCTGAAATTCTTCCTCAGACACTTATTTTCTGCTTCATTTCCTACCTAGCCTTAATCACTGAATAGGTGTTACCTCAGTCAAACTGAGACCTGTTAAAAACCTTAGCTTAAAAAGGCCAAGGTCTCCCATTGCATCCAGGGCCATTTCCAGTCATCCTGATCAATATCTGGCCACTGGACCCAGATAACTCTGGAGGAGAAAGTGAGGCTAATGACTTTGCCCAGTTCTCCCTCACTTAAAATCCAATTCACTTGCATGTCATGGTGACCTCCCTGATGTCATGGTCCTCTTCTAGAATGAAGGACAAACAACAATTTTCTGGGTGACGCTGGGCAAGTCACTCAACCTCCCTCAGCCTCAGTACATATATGTATGTATGTATGTGCGTGTCTGTTTGCAAACTTTAAAGCACCATCTAAATGCTAGCTCTTATCGAAATACACTCTATAGTAACAGATACAGCAGAACTCTGTTCATAAGAAATAGATCTAGTACTTTGGCCTCTTAATCTGATGAGCTCAGTCCTTCCTAACCAATGTACTTCACCATGACTCTGTAATGAAGATGGTCTATTGTTGTGACATCATGGATTTCTTACCCTGTTTCCAGTCTGTGGCTTGAAGCCAAAACTTGGAAGTTCAGAACTAAATTTGGAAAATCATATATAAAATGAACTTGTCAAGATTACAATTAACCACCCAGTTAACCAAAAATTCATATTCTAACATTAATTTAAAAAGTCTTAAGCTGTGCCTCAAACACACAGAGAATTAAAATTTGGTTTAAAAAATGTCATTGCTGTTTTTAGTAGACGTCCTGAAGTTTTACATAGAAAGAGAATACACTGTTCTCCTGATTCTATAAATGTTTCCCAAAATACAATAGAGCAATCATTACACGCTTTCATTTTAGTCCAGAAGTATGATTTCCTTGGCGTGAGGAACTCCCTATGCAGAAATTCCTTCTGCTCATGCATCTTGGTAACTTATTTGTAAATTACAGTCTTAGAAAGTCTGCTGGCAGTTTTCAAACGAAGAAATCTAAGCTATCCATGGCCATAGGAAAAGATGCTGTCAATCAATAGTAATTAGAGAATTGCTAATTAAAAAACTACTCTAAGGTTTCACCTCATACTCTTCCCAGTGGCAAAGATGAAGAAAAAAGAAGATAAGAAATGTTGGAGGAGCCGTGGGAAAATAAGTACACGTGGCCAATGTGACCAATAAAGGTCAGAGAGGTGATTTACACCCAGGTCTTCCAGATTTCAGAGCTGGTTCACTCTCCAAGTACCTCTTTTCATGCAGTCATCTGCATCAAGATCTTTAAGGTTCCAGAGCAGAAGTTTTCTCATCACTGCAGTTTTTGCTTGAATGTTGAACTGATTCTTAACTAAAGCTCTTCTGCTTTTGTCTCCTTCTTCCCCTTACCAATTCCCTCCTGCCATGAGGTGCCAGGTGTTCTGGAAAATGCACAGCTGTGTGCAGAATCACTGCCAATCCACCCAGCCGTCCAACCATAGACAGGTGGTTATTAAACTGTAAACTCTAAAGGGCTAAATAAATGGAAGTTCTTATTGCTATTATTACATTAGCATTCCCAGAAATGCTCTTTTCAAATTGAGATGATGATTTAGCTATCTTAGGCTAAATGGATGAGCTTCAAACTACCTCTCCCAGTGAGTGGGGGGCCAAGTCTACATATGGCGGGTCCTGAGGACCAGAGAGAACTTTTATGTCAAGAGTGACCTTCTCTTGGCATGTTGGGAGGCACTTGGTTGGACAGTGTATGGAAAATTGTCTTCCTTAGCCACTAACTCTTATTTCTTTGCTGGATATTCAGCGGCTGGGTAGTTTGGTTTTGTTTGCCCTGATGGATTTATGGAGAGTAGGGTCTATACTTTTTTAGTATCCCCAGGGCAGTGCCTTGTATATAGTAACCACTTAATAAATGGTCATTTATTTATTGATTGAGAGTGGAAAGAGAACTGGATTTGGAATCAAGAGGATCTATGTTTTCAATTTCAGCTCTGCAATTTATTAACAAAGGAAACCTTCCTGTACCTCAGTTTACCCACATATAAATTGAGATGCCTGGACTATGATATCATAGATTTAGAGACTGAAGGGACCTTAGAGGTCATCCTACCCAATTATTCATGACTACAAATGAGAAAACACAGATGGCATCTATGAGGACAGATGACATCTCCACAGCCCACAGGAAATGGCAGTCAGGATTTGAATTCTGCTCCTCTGTGTAGAGTTAACTCTCTTTCTACTGCCCTGCCTCTAAGGTTTCTTCCAGCTCCAAACCCTGTATTTCAGAAACTTGTTACCAACGTGCATAGGGACGAACACAGAAGTAAAGGTACTGTATATAACAGTCTCCTGGGCAAATGGAAAGGTTGGTACAGAATAGGAATTTTTACCTTTGCTTGTGTTATAGATCCTTTTGACAGTCTGTTGAAGCTTATGGGCCCTGTCTGGGAATAATGTACTTCAATGCATATAAAGTACATAACATTACAAAACAAACCAATTATATTGAAAAGCAGTTTTTAAAATATTGGGGGAAAAATATTCATGGATCCTAGGTTAAGAACCCTGGATGCAGGAAAATTGAGTAAGACAGAAAAGCGAATTCTCTTGTAATGTCGATCTTGTGTCATTCACTTATCACTGGATTCATTTCCTGTTACTTTAAAAAAGGGACTTCAAATAGATTTTGAGCAGTTTGTTTAAATAATCAAGAGTTTGCCTGTCAACTGTGAGGGGTGGTAGGACCTGTTGATGAAGAGGGGGAGTCCATGGAGAATGGGCTATAGGCAAGTAATTTACTTTTTGGCAGGCACCAGCTGCATTCTGATGACCATGCATCATTGAGATTGCATGCTTATAATTTAAATTTCTGGACAAGACAATGATCCCACAACAGACCTTAGAAGTGAGGCTCCTTCAACCCCACTCTCTCTTCTGGACTGCGTGGCAGCTAGATGCAGTTAATATAAGACATTCCTCAGAAGGATCTCTTTCCTTATCTTTACTGAGGGAGGATCCCTCCTGGTGCTGTGTATGACTTAATGAACACTGGCAGGGTTCTAGCGTACTGTAGGTGAGGAAGAGAAAGCAGATGTTGCTGCTCCCATCCCTTAGCCTCCTGGGAGAGGCTGGAAAGGAACAGGAGCATGGATGTTAATAGGATTGACACACATACCTGAAAACATCATCATGTGCTGAAAGTTCCAGGGGATCTTCTGTTTCCGGCCCAAATTCAAGATGAAGGAGAGGGGATAGATGTTGCAGGCTCTTGCTATAAAAATTGCTAACTGTCAGGCAAATGCAAGAGAATGTTGAGGAAAGCACAGCAAAGAGGGGAAAATTATGACACCAGTTTTTGCCAATATATCATCACACACACACAAATGGGGGATAAATAGGGCAGTAATTATGAAGCCAGCTTCAGAAATTCCTCTTTTGATATGTTCCTGATCCCACTCCATAAATACCACAGGCTGCTGGATGGCTTTTGGACATAGCCTTGTCCCTATTCTGTTTCAATCACTCTCCATTTCCTCATCCCATTTGTATCTCAGACGACTGACATCTTCTGCCTTGCTGGAAGATATGAAGCATGAGCCGCTCGACTGGAAACAGCATTACCTCCCCAAGCAGTACTTTAGGGAGACTCCATGTACTTCGAGTCATGATTACCATTTCATTTGCTGTCGGTTTATATTGTCTGTGTCTAGCAATCTTTTTTCCCTTTTCTTTTTTCTTTGCTACATTTAATTTTTTCTTGTTCGGGTCAGGCTGTGCTTGTAATACTAAAGCTGTTTTAAAAGACACTCTTGGATTCTAGGCCCAGCAGTTAAAAGCTGACATGCAAACACATTTATTTTCTTATGAATTTGCCTTGTTACCACCTGCCTAGACTACTACAATAGCTGTTCCCTTTGACTCTCTACCCCACTCCATCTTTCTTTCTTATTGCTGCCAGATTGAGCTTTCTTATAGTTTTGTTTTTAATTTTTACACTTAAAATTTTATCGATGTGTTTTGTTTAGACATTACCAGCATTTACAGATTACTCTCAGGAGAGATCTCATGTGACAAAGTAAAACAAAAACTAGGGAGAAAATAAGCATTTATATAATTCCTACTGTATGCCAGGCACTATGCTAAGCACTTTACAAATTTAATCTCATTTGATATTCAAAACAATCCTGAGACATGGGTGCTGTTATTATCCATATTTTATAGTTGAAGAAATTGAGACAGAGAGTGGTTAAGTGACTTGCCCAGGCTCACATGGCTAGTAAAGTTCTGAGGCTGGATTTGAACTCAGGTCTTCTGAATCCCAGGGCACTAGGGCGCCACCTATCTGACTTTACTAGTAATATAGGGATCTCACTTTTCTTATGCATCCATATGGGTGCTGCCCAGGGTCATATAGGTAGTCTAGCAGAGTTATACTGTCTGGACAAATTGGATTATTCAGAGTCTCCTGTACTTTGCTACTACTGTGTACTTGCCTCTTTTCTACCATATTCCCTATCACTAAAGGGTCTTCTATCTATGTGTGTGTGTGTGTGTGTGTGTGTGTGTGTGTGTGTGTTCACACATGTAAAATAAATGTTTTAATGTTACGTTTCTTATTCGTTGCTCTTGCAATGAATTCCTTTCTCTAATATACTCCTTTTTCATAGCAAATGCCTTATGACAGAGAAAGCCCCTTAAAAACCTTGTTCTGGACCCTCTTCTCTTTCCTTTCTACATTATTTTATTGGGCAGCTCATCAGCTCCCATAGATTCAACTGTTGCCACTGTGCTGATAACTCTCAGTCACATGTTATCAAGCCCTAGTCTCTCACTTGAGTCCCACCTCACCAACGTATTATTGGACAGTATGAACTGGATGACATCTCAAACACAACATGCCTAAAACAGAACTCTTTATCTTTCACTCCATCCATAGCATTTATATCTTGAATATAGTGAGAGCTTAATAATACTCCTATAATCCAGCTATTTCCAAGGCTGTTGATTTCACCTTTTTTATCATCTCTCCAACATGTCCCCTTCTCTCCTCTAATATTGTCACCACTCTGGGACAGTCCTTCATTACCTCATGCCTTAATTATTGCAATAGCCTGCTGGTGGGTCTGACCACCTCAAGTTTCTCCACACTCCAGTATATTCTCCATTGAACCATTAAAATGATTTTTCTAAAATGCAGGTCCAATCATGTTATCTTCCTACTCTAAACACTCCAGGGGCTTCCTGTTGTCTCCAGGAGCAGATACAATGTGCTCTGTTTGGCATTGAAAAGCCCTTCCCAATGCAGCCCCATCATACCTTACTCTTAGATCCAATGACTGACCTCTTGGTTGTTCCATGAACAAGATGTTTCATCTGTCTCTGGGCATTTTCTTTGTCTATCCTCCATGCCTGGAATGTTCTCTCTTATCCCCTTTCACTACTGACCCCCCCAGCTTTCTTTAAACCCCAACTAAAATCCCATCTTCTACACAAAGTCTTTCCTAACTCCTCTTAATTACAGGGCTTTCTGTCTTTCCTATTTATTTTATATGTATATTATATAACAGATATTTATATATATAATATATATATTTCCTATTTATTTCATATATAGCTTGCTTTATATATATATATGTTTGCATGCTATCTCCTCCATTAGACCTAAACCCCTCGAGGTCACGGTTGTCTTTTGCCTCTTTTTGTATCTCTAGCACTTAACATAGTGCCTGACACATAGAAAGCACTTAATAAATGGTTGTTGAAGAAATGAACTGAATATGAGGGACACCCTGTATAAACTCTTGTGAGCAGTTGCAAAGCTTAACCCTAGCCAAGAAGTTTTTCCTCAAACCAACCTGATTGCACTTGCACATTAAGCCTAAATTTCTATGCCTTGTGCTCGGGGAATGTGAAGGAAAGTCAGGTACAGTCTTTAACTTTCTATTCTGTAGTTGCTTCAAGTTCCTTGATCTCTGCTTTAAGACCAATTCAACTCTCCAACCCTCTTACTCTGAACCATTAAACTGCAACCAGGGTCCTAAGTTCCTATAGGCCTCTTGTAGTTTCAGATACTTAATAGAAATGACATTTCCTCCCTAGATTTGAACTCATGCCCTGAACACTAGTTAACAACTTGAATATTTATTTCCACCCAAGAATGAGATTGACAAGCCTCTGGCCCCTTCCTCTTAATATCTAGTGGGTTGTACTTGAAAACATTTTTAGTAAAGGATACGAATGCTCCGAGTATAAAAAGAGCATTAAATATGTGATTCTGGAACGTGAACAGCGCCAATCCCATGTAGCAGAAGATGACATTCTCCGCCAAGAAGTTCATGAACTCAAACAGCTGAAACACAATAAACCAGGACATTAAACTTGACTCCGCTCTGTGGTGACTTCATTTTGAGGTGGTCTTCAAGGATGCTACATGACAATGGTGAATACTACCACCCTCTGTGAAGAGTCATCCCTATTAGCAAGTCAAAATAATTGTAGTCAAGGGAAATTTTTATGTAGAACTCATAGGATCCTCACAACCATCCTGTTAGGTAGGCATAGCATATAATGGTATTCTCATTCTACTAATTTTATTTTATTTTCAGTTCCAAATTCTCTCCTCCCTACTCTCTTCTCTATCTATTGACAAGGCAAGAAATACAAAACCCATTATAAACAGGAAGACATGCAAAACAGATATCCCCCTTAGCCATGTTATCCCCATTCTATAGATGAAGGCACTGAGGCTTAGAGAGGCCCAATGACTTGGCCAGGGTTGCAAAATCAATAAGTGTTGCAGGCAGCGTTTGAACTTAAGTATCTCCTGACTCAAGGCCCATTCTTCATTTCATAATTTCAGAGTTATCTAAGGAAATAGCTAAGCCAGGACTGGAGTTAGCTAGCATACATAGTAGTTAAACAGTCTGCTCTTCAAGACACTAAATTCTTACAGATTCTAATTCAAGAGCTCAGGCTACATTTTTTTCCTTGGGCATCACTTAACTTGAAAGATGGACAAGTGTAGTTTTCACTAAAAACATGATAATGATCGATATATTTCAAGCTAAAGAGAAAGAGGCTCATTAAAATGACTGATGTCGGTACATTCATTAAATGCTCATAATTTCTAGATGGTAAAATGTAAATGACTCATTCCAGGAATCTGTTAACCACTTTATGTGGCAAGAACACAATAGACATATCAGAATTTACTTTGCTAAATGGGCTAATAAGGAGCCGTATTGAGGAATGCTCCCAAAAGCTGTCTGTCCTGAGAACATTCACTGAAACATTTAAGGAGAAAATGGAAATTATCTCCCTTCTGCCAAATAAAGGGATTATAGAAGGTTGTTCAGAGGCCACAACAAAGTACAATATGAGAGAGGCCCTTCATGTTCTGGAGTTTGTACTACAAGTTTGTGAAAACTCATCTTCATATATAAATTGTCATGTCAGGTAAGCAACTCTGTGGACATCCCTCTTGACTACCAAGCATTGCTTATTTTTTAGCCCAATGTATTTACAATTTATGTATTTGCATCTATAATACCTAATACCTGCACACTGACCAGTGACCAAAGCACCAAACAGAACCCAGACCATGTCCAAAACAGTATTTAAAACCAATATTCCAGGAAATCTTTGATTCAAAAAGACATAATTTTTGCAAAATGGTCTTTCTGACAGTGGCAGAATCATTGATTATCCTGAGATAATGTTTGTAAAGCATTTCTACAGTGCCTGGCACATAAGAAGCACTATATTAATACTTTTTCTCTTTCTCTTTACCCCGAGCTCACAGTTCATGTCCTGGGTCATGTCACCTAAGCAAATACTGTCACCGAAGTAATACAAGGAAAATGCCTTAGAACCAATGGTAAGAGTTTCAGGATAATCCAGTCTAATCTTATCCAACACAACAAGCATTTACTAAATATCTGTTATGTGCAAGACTTTGGGAACAAAAAGATAAAACAGAAATACATACACATACATACATATACACAGAGAGAGAGAGAGAGAGAGACAGACAGACAGACAGACAGACAGACAGATTTTCCTGGTCTGTGAGAAGTTTACATTCCATTGGGAAGATATGACATGTAAATATTTAGTATCCCTATTGTTACTTCTCCAACTTATGCTCACACTCAAGGATTTGGTTTCCAGAAGATGGTTGCTACTTGATATGTTGGGGTAACTCTCTGGATTTGAATGTGTAATGCTCTAGCTCATGAACCCCCGCCAATGTGCTTCTCACTAACAATCAGTCAACAGATTAATTGCTCTTAAAAGATGCATTTACTAAAATGAGAACAATAATTGCAAAATATACCCCCACTACAATACAAAAACCCTGAACTCCATTCTTACACACACACACACACACACACACACACACACACACACACACACACACACACATACACACACACATCATATTATCATATTCATGGGAAGAGCAGACTCAAACTTAGAATAGAATGGGAGGAAAGTAGATGGGTGGGATACATGCAAATTTTTTCTTAATTTAGTTTTTCTGTTTTGGTAAGGCAATTGGGGTTAAGTGATTTGCCCAGGGTCACACAGCTAGTTAGCATTAAATGTCTGGTCGGAGGTCAGAATTGAACTCAGGTCCTCCTGACTTCAGGGCCACTGCTCTATCTATTGTGTCACCTACCTGCCCCTACATGCAAAATTAAATAAACCTTATGGCATTGTGGGGCCTGGAAGTCCTTTTTTCTATTCATAGACTTCTCATGAAACTCCCCTTGGATACAGTGTTTCTGCCTGGTGAGTGACTTAATTGGGTTGCCAAAGTCTGATAGTCTTCACAGCTGGACTCTTTTCTCTGCTGCCAGGAGTCACACTCCTTAAGGCTATTTCTTTCTTTGAGTGGAAATCTCTATATCTTTTTCTGTCTGGAATATGTGTCTCTTTTCCCTGATGGAATATCTCCTACTGGATGAGTAGCTCTGTTTTGAAACTACATGGTAAAAGTGTGGGGAGGAGATAAATTGTCCATTCTTTGCAGAGGTCTCTTCCATGGATCACTCTCAACTTATCAGCCTATTATAATTTCCTGTATATCCCATAGGGATCTCAAATTCAACATTTTAGTTTCTTGGAGTTTTCTTCATAGAGACCACAAATGGGCTCATGGGAGTAGAGCAGCAAATATTGAGATGTGGGGAGTGAAAAGAAGAGGGCACAGAACACCTTTGCAGGGACGTGGATGATGACTCAACAGAAGGAGACTGAAAAAGGCTGGTCAAATAGGCAAGAGGAGACCAAGTGAGACCAGTGTCACACAAACCTTAGGAAGGAGAGTGTAACCAGGAGAAGGGAGTGGTCAATAACATTGAATGCTGCTGAGAAGCCAAAAAGGATGAGGACTCAGAAAAAGCCATGGGAGTTAAGAATTAGGAGACAGTTATAACTTGAACAGGGCAGTTTCAGTTGAGTAGTTGAACAGACTGCAAGGCATTCAGAAGTGAATTGAAGGGGAGATGGTGGAGGTAAGGAGTATAGATGGCTTTTTCTTGGTCAATGGGAAAGCTTTTCATCTTTAGCAAGTCACAAGTTATTTTGGTCTTTTAAAATGGAGCTTACTTTCGTTTAGTCGTTTTTCAGTCATGTCTGATATTTTGTGACCCCATTTGGGGTTTTCTTGGTAGAGATACTGGCATGCTTTACCATTTCCTTTCCCAGTTCATTTTATTGATGAAGAAATGGAAATAAATGGGGTTAAATGACTTGCCCAGGATCATACAGCTAGTAAGTATCTGGGCCAGATTTGAATTCAGGTATTCCTTACTCCATTCCTCATGCTGTATCCTCTGTGCCACCTAGATTATTTTTTTCTAGGTCAATATGAAAGCTTTTCATCTTCAGTTAGTTCAAGTTATTTTTGTCTTTTAAAATTGAGCTTACAAGCTTTTAATATTTAATGTATAGATATCAAGGCTAAGCTTTTAGCTGCTTGTCTCAAATAATAATAGCTTTGTTCTTGTTCTGTCATTTTGCAGTCATGACCCCATCTGGGATTTCTTGATAAAGATATGGAGTGGTTTGTCATTTCCTTCTCCAACTCATTTTACAGATGAAGAAACCAAGGCAAAGAAGGTTAAGTGACTTGCCCAGGGTCACCCAGATAGTAAGTGTCTGAGGATGGATTTGAACTCAGGAAGAGGAGTCCAGCCCAGCACTCTATCCACTGAATCATCTAGCTGTCTCAATAATGGTTTACATTTATACAGTTCTTTATATGCGTAATTTTATTTGACCCTCACTATAATCCCAGTGAAATGGTAATTGCATTTCACATTTCACATATGAGGAAATTAAAACTCAAAGAATCTAGACAACTTGTCCGACTTTATCCAGATATTAAGTAGCAGAATGGGGACCTGAACCTATCCTTTACCTAAATGTACAATACTCTTTCCAGTACATGCCAGCCTTTCTAGGTTTTTTATTTATTAGTTGGAATTGTTCACGGATTGCAAAGACACTATCTTTTTTAAGATCACTTTCTGGTTTTATTTTCCTTTTATGGTTTTTGGATCTTCATCTATTTTCCACTTATAAGAGAACAGATATATAATTATGAGGAACACCAGGGTTTCCTCCCCCTATTGAGCTGCTGCAAAAGTAATCTGCTGTTGCCATTTTCAGGGGCCATGAATTCCATTCCTTTCAATTGTTTATTATATGGCTACTCAGTTACTTGTCCTAATCCAATGCCTCATTGAGGGGTATACAGAAAAGACTAAGTTTTCAAATGGTGTGTGTCAGTGAAACATAGGCTCCAGTGAGTCCTTCTTAGCCCAAATGGCTTTAAGAATGGGTCCACTCAGTGAGGTACTGTGGTTGTGTTATCCAAGAAACAACTCAACTAATTACATGGGAAGAGGTTTATCAGAGAGTTGGTTATTAGTCAATGACTTAGATAAACTTACAACTTATTGAAACTAGCTACCAAGGCATACAAACTGCATCCTTAGAGAGAGAGGACCCATACTGAAATAAATACATCAGAGATGTTCTAGGTGTTGAAACAAATCAACAAGAATTTATTAAGCTCTTTTGATGTGCCAAGTTCTGTGCAAAGCCATGGAAATTCAGATTCCAGCAGAGGTCTTATTTCAGTTTGGCCAGTTGGAAACTTGACTTGATATATTCATTCTTTTTATTGAAATAGCTGATGTTTATCAATAGCCATAGATGAGAAAGTTAAAACCAATTTGTTCATAAAAAATTAGACTTTTTAGTCTTTTAAAGAAAAAAAGCTACTTATAGAAGATACCACTGCCATATCTAGAGTTGGGTACCTGAGACTTTCACTCATGTTGGGGAAATATAGAAAAGACTTCTTGGGGCACATATTTGCTTCTCTGGGCAATGACATTCCCAGAAACTACAAACTTGGCCTCCAAGCCACTCTGTTCCCTCTTCCCATTTTTCCTTGTATTGGTTAGTCTAGGAGTAAAGTAGAAACCCTGGCACACTTTCTTTCCTTCCCCCTGTCTCAGCTTCCCCTCCACATCTATCTCAACTCCTTTTTCCTCCTTGTACCAGGGACAACAATTCCTAATTGTACTGGTATGGGCAAAAAGCCTTCAACAGTTTTCTCTCTAGAGACTTATCATGGTGGTAACTTTTATTTTCCATATATTTTTCAGTTTTTACTTCAGGCAATAATCCAATATTTTTACAGAAAACAATGTACCTGGTTTTAATGCTTAAGCTATTTTTTTTGTTTTTTAGAAATTGGGTAGTTGCTGGTTTTTTCTTTTTCTTTTGCAAAGTTTGATTCTCTTTAATGCGGCAGGACATCCTTGCCTTGCTGTGTCTAATTATACACATTCAACACAGTGCTACTTGGGATGAACAGATTTCAAAATAATTTGGCATTAGAAGCTCTTAATGAGAATC
The DNA here is from genome assembly GCF_028372415.1 of Notamacropus eugenii. Classification (NCBI taxonomy): domain Eukaryota; kingdom Metazoa; phylum Chordata; class Mammalia; order Diprotodontia; family Macropodidae; genus Notamacropus; species Notamacropus eugenii. The sequence continues at coordinate 331,729,339 of NC_092877.1, forward strand.
TGTGGCCTCATTCAATTTTGTTCCACACTCACAAATCTCCTAGGAATAGGTTCTTAAAAGAAGGCTGAGAAAATTAACCATAAAAGCTTAGCTATGCAATTTATGTTGACATTGAACATATGTTGAACAGCTCCATCCTTTGGACTGAATAGAATGAGACATGGAATAGCAGGAACTCAGGGAATATATGTTGAGTCAGTCAACATAAGATCAGTCAAATCAGTAAACAAAAGAAAAAAGAACAATGCCCCCAACTGGTCAATTCAGGGAAAGCAGCAGTTGGTGACAGACTCAGTTCGGCTTTGTGGACAAGCCCCTTTCTTTCTCCTCTTTCCCATACTTTTTTCCCCCATTTGATTCTTAGAGAAATATTTTGATTAAATATTTCATTGATCAGCACTTCATTCATTTGAATTCCATCAATTAATAATTTGTGATCTTTAAAACTGTCAAGGATAAGGCTAAAGTTTGTCTTGGCTTAGGAAAACCTTTTTCTCACAGAGAAAGTGAGTTAATAGTGGAAATAAAGCTGTAGAGGGAATCACTAAAATACTTAGAAAAAAATGTTTTCAAGATCTTCAGAAACAATCATTTTCATATAAACAATTGCTATGCTAATTCAATGTCTAAAGATTTGTTAAAATAAGTGCCCTAAAGATGTTGCCTACAAGGCAAGGCTTTGTTAACCTACTTTGAGCTGTTATGTTTTTAAAAGTGTTAGACTTACAATTCTTAAAAAATATGCTAGATTCCTCTCCTCTCCCCCCCACCTGGGCCTCTGGAGAGGAAGATGAAGATTTGGAAAAATGCTAATAATTGAAAGAAATAAAAATTAATTTAAAAATTTAAACTCTAAAATATTTTTTGCCCTACTACCTCAGATCAACTTTTCTCCTAATTATTATGAGTCAGTAAGATATGACACTATTTGTTAGGTCATGGAAAGATACCCATGTGTTATACTTATGAAACCCATGAAATCTTTCTTTTTTCTTCCTGCCTGCCTGCCTGCCTTCTTTCCTGCCTTCTTTCTTTGCTTTCTCTCTCTCTCACTTTGTTCTCTCTCTCTCTCTCTCTCTCTCTCTCTCTCTCTCTCTCTCTCTCTCTCTCTCTCTCTCTCTCTCTCTTGCTTCTCTCCCATTTCCTCACCACCACCACCCCCATGGCAAGAGAGGAGGCAAGAAGATCTTGGTATTCAAATCCTGATCCTGACCTTATTGGCTACAAGATTCTGGGCAGCCATGGAAACTCTCTGGTAGATAATTAGGCTCCAGAATGGTTGCTGATCTTCACTGATAGGGAGAATTTCCTCACCAGGAGCTTCCTGATCAGATGAAATCGTTTGGGATTTCCTGCGTGTGGGGAACCTCCAGTATGGAAGCTCCCTCTACCACACCATGATGCATCTTTCTGGGACACTAAATTTGATGAAATGCATCTGAGAAGAAGGGATCCCTTATCTCTTAACTGTCCCTTTGGAGAGCTTCTATTAGCTTCTTTTTATTTTATGTTTTGCGATTCATTTTGTCAAGGCTGCTGAACTACCCACTAAAAGCAAAATAAAAATTGAATGCAAAAAAGAAAGTTCTATGAAAAATTAAACAAGTCATCTTACTGTCACCACTTTCTTCAGGCTTAAAATATTTAGGAAAGTGAGTGCAGATGAGCATGTTTTTTGATGAATCTTGCAGCTTTTGAGATGTTTTACATCCTGTCCCATAGCTTGCACATCCATAGGTAGCTCTCCTATACAAGTTTCAATTTCATGAATGTCAGTCAACAAGCATTTAGTAAGCATTTATGCCAGGCACTGGAGTAAAGCAAAGACATGGCGCCTTTTCTTCAGGGGCATCTATTCTAATGGGGTAGACAATATGCAAACAATTACATGTGTACAAGATAGTCCAGTGTATATGCCCAAAGGGCATATACCAGCAATACCACTTCTAGGTCTATATCCCAAAGACATATGAAAAAAAGATAAAAGGATCTATTTGTGCAAAAATATTTACAGCAGCTCTTTTTGCAGTGGCTAAGAAATGGAAATCAAAGAGATGCCCATCAATTGGGAATAGTTAAACAAATTGTGATATATGATTGTAATGGGATATTATCATGCTATAAGAAATGCCAGCAGGATGATTTCAGAAAAACCTGGAAAGACTTACATGAACTGATGCACAGTGAAGTGAGCAGAACCAGGAAAATGTTGTACACAGCAACAGCAATATTGTTTGATGAAGAATTGTGATTGACTTAGCTATTTTCAGCAATCTAAGACAATCCCAAAGGACTAATGATGAAGCATGCTATCCACCTCCAGAGGAAGAACTAGTATTGTTTGAATATGGACTGAAGTATGCCATTTTTCACTTTCTTTCATTTTTTTCTTTTATTAGAGTCTTTGTGTACAAATACTAATATGGAATACATAATTGCACATGTATAGCTTATATATGATTGCTTACTAACTCAGGGAAGGGGAAGGGTTAGGATTTGGAACTCAAACTTTAAAACAAAAATGTTAAAAAATTGAAAAAATAGTCCAGTGTAAATGAGATTCACTCTTATAGGGAAGGCAATGGTAGGGGTGGTGGCAGTTGTGGGGAGAAACCAGAAAGGCATCTTGCCCAAGCTAGACTTTCAGCTGAGTACTGAAGGAAGCCTGAGAAACTAAAAGGTGGAGGTGAGGAGGGAAAGTATTCCTGGTACGGGCATTGTCAGTGAAAAAGCACAGACTGTCTTGTTTGCCGGAACATTTAGCTTAATGCTTATTCTGGGAACCCTTCATTCTTCTTGGGCACCATTGCTATCAATTCTTCTGTCTTTCTGGCTCTTTATGACCCACTCCAAACCAGCTTTATGACCAACTCCAGCCTGGAGGCTCCTTCACAGACAATTCAAATTAAAAGTCTAAAGTCAAGTTAGTCCATCACCATCTGTTTACTTGATACCTTACTCTTTGGGTAGAAATTCTTACCTTTTGCTTCCTTAATCCTCATATTTCAGAGTTAGATCTTGTTCAAGTAAAAATCCTTTTACCTTGTTACCTCACCTTCTGCTCTAATCTAGAAATCCAGCTCAGCCTTTTCTGATGGAGTCATTTTCCTCCTTTGTCCCTTTCTCTCTCTTTTGGGATTCCCACTCTGTCCTAAACAAATGCCTCTCTGTCCTAGATCACTTCTGTTCAGACTCATTCCACTTACTACATTGATGACTTTCTTTGAAAGGTGTATACCTCATGCCCTCTTTAGTACTGGTTGCCCCTCTCATTAACCTCCCCTATTCGCCATACACACACACACACACACACACACACACACACACACACACACACACACACACACACACACACTCACTCACTCCTTTCCCCTAAATGCTCAGACTGGGACAAGAGGACAAAGAATCACTGTTCTTGCTCCATCCCCATTGTCAATTGAGAGAATTGAGGGAATTAGGACAACAAGTGGTTAATTGCAGGAATTGAGTGAATCGCACTGACTCAGTCTTCTGAGTTCAATTCTGGAGCTAACTCAATTCCTTTTCTATCCAGTTATGGGTTTAGTCCAACTTCTTCCTTGTGACAAATCTTATTCAGTCGTGGGAATTGGGAGAAAACCTTATTGTATTTTTCGAACCTAATCCTGCATGGCTGGGTCTAGACTACCTTTATCTGCTGCTTAGATACCCTTAACCAAGGACCTAGGTTCCGTTGGCCAGAAACCCAACCAGGTCCAAAGACCGATGCAAGGAGTTTTCTCACAATTGTATATCTCAATAATCCATATGTCTTATATGAAAACTAGCCACCAAAAGGTTAATCTATTATGGTTTTCATGCTTCTTTGATCATTCATAGATACTTAGGGGAAGTGGGACACCTCTTTTTCTGATTACAGGGGATTACACCTGTTTACTTTCCCTCTCCCAAATTAGAAAGTCCCTAATCTTTCCTCCAATTAGAAACCAAATTGCCTAATGTGGCATCCTGATTAATTGCTTTCTTTTCATTAATTGGTCTTACTAGATTGTATCTCATGTACAAAAGTCTGTCTCCCTCTGTGTTCTGCCCAGTCCTAAACTGAGGAAAGGGTCTGGTCCCAATTGGTTAGGCAATTGGCATGCATTGATAAATCAATTGATATGCTCAGAAGCTCTAGCCTTTGTTTCCTCAGTCATTTCATTTCCTCTTTCTGTCAGCATGACTTAGCAACCTGGCTGTCTGAAATTTACTCCTGGTTTTCAGATACTGTCAACTTGACTGTTAACTCCTAACTTCCAAGTGCTCTCTGCTTCTTTCTCAGTCTGCGATCACAGTCTTCCTCTCTTCCCTATCTCCTGCCCTCGCTGCTGCTGACTTCATTTTTTACCTTGATGTCCCTGTTAATATTGACTTCTCTACTATCTCAACAATCATGTCTTCTATTCCCCCTCCCTAACTCACCCATAGACTTGATCACGCATTAGATCGCACTATTACCCCCAAGCTTTTCTAACTTCAAGATCATGAAATTTGAAATTCCTCTAATTAAAATCTCCTAGTCTTCCCTTTCCCCACTCTATCTCATTCCTCTTGTCTGTTCTTTGCGTGCAACATGACCTCTAAGTCCTCTCTTCCTTCCTTGTTCTCCTGGTTCATTAACATTGTTTTGACCATAATTTCCTTCTTTTTTTAAAAAAATATTTTATTCTGGACTTAAGAAATAAAACAAGTATTTCCATAACATAACATAATAGAAAAATGATTGCACATGAAATTGTAAATCTATTATGTATTTTCTATTTCTTTAAAAAATATAATAGTTATCATATAACTTTCTTTTTCCCCCTGTTCTTTCCCCCACCCCACCCCAGACATGGCTACCATTAGACACAAATATGGATATATACATAAAATCCTTCTATACATAGTTCTATTTAATTTCCTTCTTCCAAACTATAGTCATTGTGACATTGTGCTCCACCTTTCAATCCTTTTTTCTCCCTTTTCCTTCTTGCCCTCCTAATTCTATTCTTAGGTCATCCTTACCCTGCATTTTTTCTACCCCTCCTTCCAAAGAAGTAACTATAAAACTATACCAACTGGGTCCACTATAGATTGGCTGGGCTCACCAGCCGAGGCTGCCTAGTGTGGACACAGAGCTGGCTGTAGAGTTTGGAAGTTCTGGCTTGGACATACACTGGCTCTGGGACCCTGGACAAGTGGTGTAAATACATACATACATACCCATATATGTATATATACCCATATACATATGTACATATATCCACATGCATATATCCACATATATGTGTATATATACATGTATTGTCTATAACACAAACATACATATACATCTTTCTATCTCTATTTGTATATCTATTATCTTTCCATAGCTATCTGTCTACCTATTATCTATCTATCTATCTATCTATCTATCTATCTATTTATCTATCTATTCACCTATCTATTATCTATCTGTCTATTTATGTCATGGCATACTGACCTATGCACATTTATGCATTGATGCTCCAAGTATCAAAGAATATACTGATTTAATTTGGAGGGTCTTATTGATTGAATTATTTGTAGAATTTCTCTTTCTTTATCCTCTGCACCAGATGTTGGTACATAAACTGTAATGGCTTTCCTGGTGGTCTTACGGGAAATACTTATCATGAACATGTAATATGAGGTAACCAAATGTTCTGTGAAATAATGTCTCCTGTTACCTTTGCAAGCACAGTCACACTAGTCTGCCAACTACCTCCCTTATCTTTAAGAGAAGACCGAGAGCCACCCTTCCTTTTAATTGAAATTTCCTTCTGTCTTCTGGTTTTGTTTACAGTGAGACTATCAATGTTGATAGTATTCAGTTCCTCCAGTAGTATGTGCATGTAATGCTCATTGGACAGGGATTACTCAATGAGAGGATGATAGCTACATGAATGCTTTTATAGATGATCTAAAAGCTGAGATTCCTAGCATTCTCTTAGCCTTTTCTACCAGTTGCCAACACTACCTAAGGAAAGGAGACCAGATGGGACTGTGGCCCTTTTGTTTTCTTTTTTTGTCACCAATCTTTTGTTTATGAGCTTTTTAGAAGTCATAGAGTATGATCCTTTACTTTACAGAGGAAGAAACTGAGGCCTCAAGCAGATAAATGAGTTATAGCTAGGGAGTTTTGTGAACAGAGCATTGGACCTGGAGTCGGGAAGACTTGGGTTCATATTTGACCTCAGACACTTTTACTAGTTGTGTGACCATGGGCAAGTCATTTAGCCTTTGTTTGCCTCAGTTTCCCCAGCTATAAAAAGGGGAAAATAACAGCACCTACCTCCCAAGAGCTATTGTGAAGATGAGATAATAATTATAAATTACTTTCCAAACCTTAAAGCCCTATGTAAATGCTAGCTATTATGACTGTTGTTGTCTAGGGTCTTACAGTTAAATTAGCAAGCATTCATTATGGGCTCATTAAACATCGTGCCCTATGCTAAATGCTAGAAATACAAATACAAGTAGAAAGGACAGTTCCTACCCTCAAGGAGCTTACATTCGAATTGAAGAAATCAATTCACAAAAGGGAGCTGAGGAGAAGAACTTCAAAGGTATCCTGGGCTCACAGAGAAAGTCAGGAGAAGAATGAGACAAAGGCTGGCGTGATTTCTGGAGGAAGAACTAGAGCATAGGAGAGGAAGTCTGGACAGTTGGGTGGTGCAGTGGATACAGGGCTGGGGATCAAGAAGACTCAACTTTCTGAGTTCAAATCTGGCCTCAGGCACCTACTGGCTATGTGACTTTGGGTAAGTCACTTAACCCTGTTTGCCTCAGTTTCTTTATCTGCAAAATGAGCTGGAGAAGGAAATGGCAACCACTCCAGTATCTTTGCCAAGAAAACCCCAAATGGGGTCATGAGGCTATGGCATAGAGATGACAGGGAGTAAATCTCTGAGGTGAGATTCAAACCTAGACCTCTCCTCACTCCAATTCTTGCACTCTACTCACTACACCACAGTATCTCTTTGACAGTGGCTTGACTGGTCTTCAAAATAGAGCCAGTTTCTGGCGCTATCCTTAGTCTTTCTGGTCTGATAGGATTTGCTTTGGCTAGTACTACTGGTCAATCTCTCAGACTCAGTTCCTCATCTGTAAAATGAGAGGGAAAGGAGGGAAGAAAATCTGCCTTTATTGAGTGCTTATTATGTGCTAGGCACTGTAATAAGTACTTTATAGGTATTATCTCTTTTGATAGTAGGGATAATAACACCTACCTACCTATCAGAGCTATTGTGATAATAAAAAAAGATATGGCTAAAGTGCTTTGCAAAACTTAAGGGACTATGTAAGAACTAATGTAAGTGCTAGTTATTATTGTTAATGGAATTGTATCCTTGCCTCCCACTTTTCCACATAGACCATCATTGACCAATGGAAGATGAGAAAGAGAAACCAGAAAGTTAAATTCTCTTTGCGTCCAATGGCACCATGGCCATGGTTGTGTGGTTCCTTCATTACTGATCTGGAAAGGTAGGAGGCGGGTGTGTGTGTGTGTGTGTGTGTGTGTGTGTGTTTGTGTGTGTGTGTGTGTGTGTGTGATACTGTGATATCATCCAGATTGAATCTCTGCCCCCACTGGCATGTCCCAGAGCTCTGTGTATAAAATCTTAAAGTTGGAAAGGACCTTAGAGGTCTTGCATTATGGGTAGTAGATTGTGTCAGTGTTGCCCAGGGCTGTTCCCTTAACCTTCCTTAACACAGAATGACTGAGCTTACCTCTCCTTGTTTTAAACTCTATTTTATATTCTCCAAAATTAAGCATTCCAAAAGCACAACCCATAAAACAAGCACACAATAAAAACACATTCGGAGAAGATGAATAGCTATCATTAAGTAGGCTGAGCTAATATATAGAAAACAAATGTAGTTAGAGTTACAAAGACCTGGGCTTCATTAAACCAAATAAACACTGTGTCCAGATAGTCTGGCAATCCTTCTGTTTTTAATTTCACGAGAATGTTATTTTCTATGAATTGGCTAAGTTGCTCCAGCCAGTAAACACTCCCGCAGTGTTCTTATTTCTGGAAGTTTTCCATTGCTGATGCATAAGTGATTTGGCTGCTAAAACAAATTTCAGCACCCATTTGTTGTAAAGAATTCATGTCAGCTAATATATTCGTGTTATAGTTGCATTTCTGTAACTTCCCAGGACCAGGAAATTTACCAATATATCGGTCACGTAACAGTCTTCTTTGCTCATCCCCCTCACCTCACTCACAAGATTGGCCAAATCAAATTAGGTCTTTACCAAGTGAGTTTAAAACAACCAATTCAGATTGAAAATAACCTTCTCTCTCTGTCTCCCCACCTCCTCTCTTCTCTCTTTCTCTCCTCTTTCCTTTTCTCTCTTCCTCTCTTCCCTTTATGTTTCTCTTTCCCTCTGTTTGACTGTCTCTCTCACAATCCAATCTAATCTAATCCAACCCATATTTATTGTATGCCTATTATGCACCAAGTACTATACTAGATGCTAGGAATGAAAAGACAATAATTAAAATAGCCTCTGCCTTTACAAAACTTACATTGTACTCTGTGTGTGTATGCATTTTGCACATGATATATTCATTCAATTGCTTTGTTAATGTGCTAGGTACTAGTGATACAAATGGAAAAGGAGACAGTTCCTTCCCTCAGGAAGCTTATATTCTTGATGGAGTAGATAAATATGTCACTAGACATACACATACACATGTATATACACATCAGTACACACATGTATGTATGATAATTTGAGGCAGAGGAAGAGAAAACCAACACTTGAGGAGCATAGGAAAGCATTCCCACAGGAGGGGGAACATAAGCTGAGTCTTGAAGGAATTAATCAATCAAGTTGTTTATTAAGTCCCTTCATGTGCTAGACACTGTGCCAAGTGCAGGGGATACAAGTACAAAGAACAAAACAATCCCCGTGCTCAAGGATCTTACATTCTAAGAGAGGAAACAATGAGTACACATAAAAATATGTACATCATAAATAAAGTTATTAGCTATGAATATAAACAAAGTCGTTAAGTACAAGGTACTTGGGGAGGGAGGACCTAGCCATTGGGATCAGGAAAGGTGTCTTGGAGAAGATGGTCCCTGCCTCTAGTCTTAAAGGGACAGAGATGAGATAGAGAAAGTGGAAGAGACAGAGAGGCAATCATATAGACACATAGACAAAAGGACCTTGCAAATCGCTTGGCAAGAGTAGGAGGAAACAGGTCAAGTCTGATTTCAGACTCCTCCTCCAAGTCTGGATTCAGACCTATTCCCTGCTTCTGCTCTCTTCTCATTCTCCATCAGGTTGGGAGCTAGGTGTGTTGACTTCCAGCCTCTCCAGATACCCTTTTATAGCACACAGAAGGTCAGTTAGCAGATTCCATTCAAATGCAGTACTGCTAAGGCTGTGAGCGCCATCTGAAGTTCACAGCCCTGCATTCATGAGCCCCACCTCTTCTTCTGAGGGATGGAGGGAATATAGCTCAGGTCCTGGTGGATGTGTTTGTCAAAAACCACAAGCTTGGAACTCCTGTAGAGGCCCAGAGCTCCATGCCAGTACAAACCAACTGAACACAAGCAATTGCCCAAACAAAAAATAGACCATGTCTACATACAATTTAGAATACAAAGGATAAGGTCTTATTTTGTTTTATACTGATCTTGCATCAGTGTGAGATTTTCTTTCAGAATATCTGCACTAAAAGTTTCTTTAATGCTATGAAGAGCTATTGCCAATCTCTCATTCATCAGTCTTGTTTATTTCAGGGTAAGCTTTCTGTCAGTGATCTAAGATTGGCAAATGGAGCCCAGAGAATCCTGGAACACTTGCAAAGATTGGTTGCCACTCCACAGAGCCAGAAGACATTATTTTTATTTAAGGCGTGTGTGGTTTTTCCCCTCAAAGGAGGTTAACTTGAAAGAGATGCAAATAAGTATTCAACAAAAGGACCTTCCACAGTGGATTTAATCATTCTGATGCTTAAAAAAGTGGTGGTATCATGAGTGTCCTTCCATTTCTCCAATAAATACTTGTTAGAGGAAATTACCTAGGAGAAATAACACATTTTCTCTGCAATGAATGAATTAACACTATACTGACTTCTTCAGTGAATACTCCAAGGAGAAAACATTGATATCCATATCAGAGAATATCTGTGAAAAATTCACACATTGTCAGAATTCCCAGATAAGGGTAACAGTATTTTTGTTTACAATGATTCTTACTGACCTGCACTCCATTTCCTCTCTTCATATCTCCTTCCTTTTTATATTTATATTTTCCCCAAGGACTTTCTTGAGTGGGAGGGTAAAGTGATGGGCATGCAGAAATCATTCATTCATTCATTTATTCATACATTCATTCAACAGACCTTTATCACATACTTAAAGTGTGCAGGGCACTGTGTTAGATATAAAGTATGAGGCATGCCTTTGGATTGTTTTTTAAGGCTTTCCCATCACAATTAACTGACTAAAAGAAGCCCATCCAACACCACCCCATTCCATCCATTTAAACAGAGATTTATTACAAGTCTAACTGACTTGTGTTACATGACTGAAAACACTAATCTATCTCCTATAGTCCCCTTGCCGTATTCTTGTGTAGAAATGTTTCAGAATAAAATCCATATATAAGAAAGAGGATATTATTCAATTTTGTTTCACAGATTGCTTATTTCCAATCTAACCCAATGAACATTTATTAACCATCTATCACACTAGGTACTGGGGATACAACAACAGAAAGAAAAGGAAAAAAATAAAAGGTCCCCCTGCCCTCAAGAACCTTATATTGTGCTGGAGTTTTTTGCGGTATTAATTTAGTTTACTGAAACAGACTTCATGGAGGAGGAGAAAATATAGTTGAAATCTGAATATGAGTTCAATCATAAGTGAAAAAGATTAGGGTCAGACTTTGACTGATATGCTAGTACCTGCCCAGCCCAGGTGAAGGGAAGGATGGGAGATATCTGAGGAAAGAATGTGCCAGCAGGAGAAAAATGAGAAGAGGAGGAGATACCTAAGGACGAGGTGTGATAAATGGTGGAGTAGGAGCTGCAGAGAGTCCAAGCCATGGAAGTGAGAATGGAGACGCAGTGATGAGGGTGCCACTCAGACTACCATGATGCACATTTGGGTGTTACCTATTATTGCTGAACACACCCAGAGGGATGGAGTGAAGGCTGGTGCCTCCTCACTCTTCCCTTTCTTCTGTGAGACTGAATCAACTTTGATACTCACACTTCAAGAGTACCCTCAGTACCATTTGAACGGAGGGCTGGAGGGCAGAATAAATATCTCTTCTCAAAGCTTTCATTTAAAGAGGGCTCCAAGGTAAGTCATCCCTTCATTTTCCACCAGCTGCATTTCTTTGGATTAGACTCCATTAGGCCCTTCTTCCAGGTACCTGTCCAATCCCACCCCTTTCAGCTTACTTTTATTAAATTATAAACTCCTTGAGGGCAGGGACTCTTTTAAAATTTATTTGTTCTTCTAATATCCATACTATGTTATGGAAATGCCTGTCTTATTCCATAAATTAAAAATAAAATAAAATTTAAAAAATTTGTATTTAGCACAGGATTTAGCATAATGCCTGGCATATAGTAGGTGCTTAATAAATGCTTATTGTATTGACTGACCCACAAATGTGATAAAGAAACTAAGTAGGAGAATGGCAGAGAGAGAGACAGACAGACAGACAGAGAGAGAGAGAGACAGAGACAGAGACAGAGACAGAGACACACAGAGAGAGACAGACACAGAGACACAGAGAGACAAAGACAGAAACAGAGACAGAGACAGACAGAGAGACACATACACAGTGAAAGAGAGAGAGACAGAGACAGAAAGACAGAGAGAGATGTATAAGGGATAAAACTTCATTTCATGGCATGGGAACTCAAAAAAATAAGAGAATTATTTAATTAGCATTATTATATAATAATTAATAAACATAAATTAACAGCTTCCTAGAACAAAGAGAGTAACTCAGACCTAGATCTTTATAAGTAAATGAGCCAGTAGCACTGACTGAGAAGACTTTATAAACTGAGAACCATATGAAAAGAGAAGACCTGGCCACTTCCTGTTTCCATTGTAATCCTTTCCTTTGTCCCCCTAGCCAGTTCGAAAGGAAAATGAAGCCACAGAGAGGAGTCACTGAAGGATTAGATGAAGCAATACCCAAACCCACAGAAGGGTGGGAGTGATAATTCCCTATCAGTCCAGCAAAACACTATTATATAACCTATTATAACTTCTTGTTAGACCAAGACTTGATGATTAGACGATCTTTAAGATCCCTTTCAGCTCTAAATCCTGTGATTCCATGTGTTCAGGCAGCTATATCCCAACTGTGACTGGAAGGGGTTATTGCCTGTATCTTTTTTCACTTATGGTAACATTGCTGTGGTATTCTTGTAGCCTAGCTTTTACACTGCATGATAGTAAACTTTGGTATCAACAACACAGAGGAAACTTAATAAAATTCTTGAACTCTTTTTATGGCATGGTACAGATGATTTAGACTTGGTTGGAAAATGGAAGAGTGGCAGTCATAAGGGGCTTAAAATACTATTTTTATTATCCAAAAGGATTAAAATTCCACTTATTATCTAAGGAGGGTAAAAATTCAATAAAAGTCTTTTGAAGCCTAGAGTATGACATTGATTCTGCTTGGTATGATGAGCATATGAAAGAATTCTTATAAATAAGAGAAATCAATAAAAATGATGGCCCCCTCAAATTATGGCATTTAAATATTGCTATCCAATTAGAGTATGGTATCAGATGTGTTTCACGAAGTCAAGGATTTTAGTAAATCAATAGCTGATGAAAATTAGGTTGCATGTCTCTTTCCTTTTCAAATTTTCTGCTATAATATAATGGCTATAGATTGCTATTGTTGTCATATAGAATTCTAGGATACTTTTGTTTCACATGAATTACCTCACTTGAATCTTTTTCAATGAGAGTTTTTAAAGTTAGTTTTGTAGCTGATGTCATTGAATGAATCCTTTGCTATTATAGATAAAATATCAGAAGTAATGAATTATTACAGAATAGCAGCAAAATCAAAATCCCCTCTCTTCCCAAGGTAAGTAGCTTTTTTTGAAATATGAATCATGAATAAATAAGTAGAATTCATGTGAAAGAACCAGTTTCTGCTTACTTTGGTATTTTTTGGCCAACTTTTGCATTCCAACACATCCAGGAACTTCAAGGTAGTCTTATAAATGTCTCTTGCAAAGTTCTCTTGGAATCTATGTATGAAGATTTTCAAACTAAAAACTAATTAAAGTGAAACACAACCACACAGAGAAAGAGGCCTATGTTTATAGTTTTATGGATATATAGCCTTTGGTCTCCAAATGTAACCTTTATGGTTTTATAAGGTTACAGTTTTCTCTTGAGAATGATGAGCTGTGCCGTCTAGGGAAAAGAATATTGACCTCTTCATCAGAAGTCTTGGATTTCAGTTCTACTTTCTACGTTTCGTAGTTGAGCAATTGTGGGCAAACTACAGATTTTATCAAGATAAAACTATGGAGAAGGTAGAGTCCCACTTTCCTGTTCACTCATTGCCTCTCCTGAACCACTGTTTCAGGCAAAGGGCTATGTTTCACTGTACTCCTGAATGTCCTCTCAGGCATCTCTTCATTTCTAAAAACCTTGCCCTTGGGCTGGTACACTTTTCTGCCCTCCCTCCTTCTATGCCTTTTCTGGAAACATGATCAAATCAACTCTGCCATTGTTTCTAGATGGGGTGAGTCAATCTGCTTTCTAATTTTGGGTACTGGGGAAACTAGGTGGTGCTGTAAATACAGTTCTGGGCCTGGAGTCAGGAAGACCTGAGTTCAAATCTGAACTCAAATACTTATTGGCTACATGACTCTGGGCAAGTCACTTTAACCCTGTTAGCCTCAGTTTTCTCATTTGTAAAATGAACTGGAGAAGGGCTAGCCATCCCAGTACCTTTGCCAAGAAAACCTCAAATGGGTCACAAAAAGGACCAGAAACAACTAACCAACAACAAAACTTTAAAGACAGAAATACTCTTCCTAGGCCACCATTCCCATTCATGTGCTTTCTCTCCCTTTAGAATGTTAGTTACTTGGTGGGGAGTAAGAACTGTCCTTGCTTTTTATATTTGCACATTAGTACCATAGCTGGGACATAGTGCTGAAGTTTATTCGTTTATTTTATATATATATACATATATGTGTATATGTATATATGTATAGCCTATGTGTATATATATATATATACACATAGGCTCCATAGGGACTACCACCTTCCACTCTACCTTCCTTTACAGGTGACCAGTACTCTAGAACATTCTAGTGGAGACACAAAGCCTGTGTATGTTGATATCAGTCATTTCAAAATCATAGACCCACTGAATGTGAGTTAGAAAGGACCTCAGCAATTTGATTTCACAAACATTCAATTCAGAGTTCATACAATATCAGCACTGGAAAGGAACCATCTAGTCCAATATCTTCATTTTACAGCTGAGGAAACAGACTCAGAGAAATGGAGTTACTTCCTCCAGGTCACTTTAATTCAACAAATATATATTCATTTCCTCCTCCTCACATGTATATATTCATGTGTATTGAAAGTTCTTGCTATTATCTTTGGCCGATGTAGGTGAGAAAATTTAAATCAAAGCCTTTGCCCAAACGTTAGCACATTTCATTGCTCTGACCACACCACAACACCTTCCTCTTCAGTTTTACTTTTGCTCTATGAACAAAACAACCTCCACTCCTGGCTTACAGTGCATGTCTATAGGAACAGTTTCTCTTCAAAACAACAACCCTGGGGCTCCTCCCAGCGTGATTTATCTATTTTTTTCTTTTTTATTAAAGGGGTCATCCCCCTGACTACTTTTTAAAGAGGCTTATTCATTGAACGGGCATTACCTCACCTTAAGTAAGTACTTGAAAAGGCCTTAGCCTAAAAGCCCAAGGTCTTCCACTACATCCTGGGCCATCTCCAGTCATCTTGATGAATATCTCATCACTGGACCCAGATGGCTCAGGAAGAGAAAGTGAGGCTGGTGACCTGCACAGCCCTCCCTCACTCAAAGCAAAGTCAAGTGCAAGTCATGTCATCATTTCTCTGATGGCAGGGTCTTCTTCAAAAACGAAGGATGAACACAACAATTTGTGAGTAGACGCAGCTGCCTGAATGAGGACCCAGC
This sequence comes from Notamacropus eugenii, assembly GCF_028372415.1. Classification (NCBI taxonomy): domain Eukaryota; kingdom Metazoa; phylum Chordata; class Mammalia; order Diprotodontia; family Macropodidae; genus Notamacropus; species Notamacropus eugenii. Next base: position 331,744,571 of record NC_092877.1, read on the forward strand.
TAGCTGGGTAATTCAGCTCCTCCTTTCCTGTCTGTCTCCCCCTCCTCTCCTTCTCCTATCCAAAGGAAGGTAAATTGAGATGGCCAGAGGATGCCCAGTTAACTTGGGGTTTACTGACTAGATTTCTCCCTTCCTTTCCTTTCCCTTCCATTCCTTTTCCTTACTTTCCCCAAAACCTTAAACCTACTGCACTCTGAAGCCCAGAGATTGGACAACACTAGCCCCCTGCCCAAGTTCCACTTAAGGCTGTTTTCTGGACCCTCCTGGTTTGAGAGTGATTATCAATAGTAACTGTTGCTGTTTCCCTCCCAGTTTGATTTAGTTATTTTTTCTTTGACTCATTAAAGGGGCCATCCCCTGACTACTTCTTAAACAGGCCTATTCACTGAATGGGGGTTATCTCACCCTAAATGAGTACCTGAAGAGGCCTTGGCCTAAAGGGGCCAACGTCTCCTATTGCATCCTGGGCCATCTCCAGTCATCCTGATGAATATCTGGTCACTGGATCCAGATGGCTCAGGAGGAGAAAGTGAGGCTGGTGACCTGCACAGCCCTCCCTCACTGAAAGTGAAGCGTAAGTCATGTCATCATTTCTCTGATGGCATAGTCTTCTTTGGCAATCAAGGATGAACACAACAACAACAACTTTTGCTCTAAAAACAATAATAATCAAATCAATAGTACTAGAACTACTGGAAAGGTCATACTGTGGCTCCTGCATAACTTGAGATTGCCTACATGAGAAATCTCTTCTCTGTCCACCATTCCCCTGCATACAATTGCCACTTTTAGAATGTAAGATCCTTGACAGGAACTGTCTCACTTTTGTATTGTATCCCTTGTGCCTAGCACAATGTCTGCTATGTGTCAGAAATACTGTTAGTCCTTAAGAGAATCTTTTAAAATTATTATTATTAGCTTAGACCCAAAGAAAAGTGAGAAACATCTTCCTCAACTCCTTGGCAGAAGTGGATGTGTGTGTGTGTGTGTGTGTGTGTGTGTGTGTGTGTGTGTGTGTGTGTGTGTGTAGAGGTCATTTTAATCTTCTCTTCACCTTTAGGAAATCATGGACAGAATTTATAAAAATGTCATGAGTAAAGTTCAAGATGCTTTCTTTTTCTTATTTTTTTCTTAGAAAATATCTTTGTTATTAGAGAGGATTTTCTAGGAAGGGGAAGAAAAAGGAATAAAGGGAAAAATTTAGGTGATATAAGAACAGAAGATATAAAAAGAAATATATTCATGGTTTAAAAAGAAAAAATACGAAATGTTTATTGATTGGAAGGACAAGCATGGTGATGGTTATTTTGTAGAAGAGAAAACTGAGGCACAGAGAATCTGGGACTATTTCCAGTTGGAAGTATGGAAAAGTTTAAAGAAAGCTCTGAAGACAGAACAATGGGAATTTTCCACTTGGGAGCTCTTTTAAAAATTAAAACAGAGTCTAATCTTTCTGAGATATTTTATTCATGTTCTTGCCTGTTTCTACTTCTGTTCACAGAATCACAAAGTTGGAGGGATGGAAGTGACCTCAGCAACCAGCTCGTTGAACCCATACATGTAAAGAGTCCTCCCCATAAAAACCAGTTAAATAAATGGTTGTTCAGTATTTGCTAAAAGACTTCCTAGGAGAGGTAACCCACTACTGATAGGAGCAGATTTTGTTCCTCCTCCCAAAGACATTGTAAGAAATAAACATGACAAATCTTAAAACTTTTTATAAATGAGTTGCAATTACTACTGTTGTTGGGGGTAGGCTAGAGAGTCTTGGACACAGTCTTCACAAACATTGTTTACTTCTAAATTCTCCATTTCTTAGCCAATATCCATTGGTCTTACCTTCAGTTACCAAGCAAGGCCCTTCTCTCACTGGATTCTCTTGTCTCCAACTATTTTCCATGTTACTAAGCTAAGAGCAGCTGCCTCTAAGAAATACTCTTAGAGTTCCCCTGAAAACAACATTTCCAGGAAAACCTTGTGCTAAAGGTATAAAAAAGGAAAAGGCTGATAATGTTAAGTTTCTTATTAAGTCTTGGGCCTGGTCCTTGTTATGTTCACTACCTGATCCTCATTAGGCCTGCCATGGCTTTTTTCCCCAGGTCCTGGGTCATTGCTTATTTTGATAAGGGAAATATATAATGAGGTCCCTTCCATTTCCAGGATTCTATGGAGAAGGGGGGCAGGAGATGTCAATAATTAATGGCCATACTGCTTCAGCAAATCCTGAGTCATGTTTTAAAAAAAAACCCCAGCACATTTAGTCTGGAAGAGACTAAAAAAAGGCTAATAATTGACTCTCATGAACTTATTTTCCTCAAAATAATGTTTAGTCTTACCTCTGATATGGATTATTTAAATGGTTAGGGAAACTTTCTTGTTTCTGAATTGAGACAGTATTCTGTATATAAATAAAACTTAACTCAGAGGTAGTTCACTTAATTCAGTTTGAAAGCTCATATAGAACTTCATATTTTTTCAGTTTTAAGGAAAGAATATTAATAGAAAAAATATGGATATGGGGACTATATCTGTTTTTATTATAGGACTCATTTCTAATCACAGGAAGCTCACCTTCTTTTGAACTTATCAGAGTTAGAACTGACATGGGGTAAACAGGGCTTTGTCCCAGGCGCTAATATCCTCTGAGTGGAAGTGGTATCATTCCGTTCTACTCCCAACTTTCTAGTGTTGGCTGCTGACTAGTTGCGGTCATATCCCAGCCCAGACTGTTTACCCTTCATGTTCCTGTGTTACTCCATCTCTCTTTCAGGAATGTCCTGGGTTGCAGTGGATTTCCTCTCCTACTCTCCTTTGCTGTTTCACTCCTCTTGTTAACCATCTATTCTAGACCCCTGCACTCAGAGTTGGACCAGCAAAGAATACATATCATCACTGGCCAAAACAATTTCAATCACTCCTTCCCTCCTCTGCCCCCCCATCCTTTCAATGTACTTAACCCTATCCTTCTGACTTTTCTTTCTACCATCCTTCTGGAGTGGAAATGGAAAGATTGCTGAGTTTAGAGTGAGAAGACCTGAATTTAAATTTTGTTTCTGCTACTTATCACAACATGGCCTTGGGCAAGTAATTTCACCCCTCTAGGCCTTGATTTCCTCATCGGTCAGTCAGGGGCAGCTAGGTGGTACAGTGGATAGAGTAGGAGTCAGGAGGACCTGAGTTCAAATCTCCCCTCAGACACTTGACATTCACTAGCTGTGTGACCTTGAGCAAGTCACTTAACTCCAATTGCCTCATCCTAGGTCATCTCCAGTCATCTTAATGAATGTCTGGCACTGGATTCAGATGACTGGAGGAGAAGCCAGGCTGGTGGCCTTCACAGCCCTCCCTCACTCAAAACAAAGTCAAGTGCAAGTCATGTCATTATTTCTCTGATGGCTTGGTCTTCTTTGGCAACGAAGGATGAACACACGCAGTCAGCCAGCATTTATGATGCACCACTTACGTTGCAGGTGTGATTCTGTACTGTGAGTGCAAATCTACAAAGGGCTGGGCTAAATGTCTAAGGTCTCCTCCAGTTCTACATCTATTATCCTAATTTGGGGCTGTGAGATGATCTAATCTAATCCCCCTTTTTATCAGATAAGAAAACTGAGGTTCATAGAGAGGAAATGACTTGCCCAAAGTCACACTGTTATTAACTTACTTGACTCCAAATCAATTCTCTGAGTTTTGCATGTTATTCCTCATTTGCTGCTTTGGAAATTTAGCTTTCTCCTGAAGATACTCCATCTCTTGGGTTCTTTTTTCAGACCACTGACATATGGGACCAAAAGGAACATACTGTTCTTCATCACCCTTTCTCTACCACCTCTCTTTCTTTAAAGTTCTCTCTGTGCTGTCCAGGTCTTTGTTACTCTCATTGATGGACCTGAGGAGCACTTTTCCTTTTCCCTATTAAGTGTCTGGTTAACAATCTTATGGTCTTCATCCCAATTTTTAATTCCCTTCTGGTTTCTTAATCTCTTCAAATCTCTCTGTTTCTAAGCTGTCTCAACCGCGTGCATGGGGTGTTCATATCTGGAAATCACCAAATAGCTTTGCCTTAGGTTCCAGAATTCTTAGTAATGACTTTGGTATTTATTTTTTGTACTGGTCATGTGGAACTTAATGAATTTGGTCTTGGAATAATATTTGCCCTGTGAGTTCACTCTTGTGTTCATGTTCTCATCTCTCCAAAGAAACTATGAGCTTCTAGAAGGCAGACAATATATCTTAAGCTGTTTTTTCTTTTATCCCCCACATTGCCAGGAACAATGCCTTGCATGCTACTGTCCTATTCAATAAATCACAACTACATCCCAGGATAGATTCCTCTTTCCAAAAAAGAAAAACTTTTAAAGCCTTCACAAGTTGGTTCCAATCTACTTTATATTACTCCAGTATCTGGATTCCAATCTACCTTATTCTATATTACTCCTATTTCTGAAGAATGGTTTAGTCAAACTAATCTTCTCACAGTTTCTCACATATGGCAATCCATCTACCTCATCCATGACTTTTCATTGGCCATCTTCCACGCTTGGGATGCTCTCTCTTCATCTTTGAAGAGTTCTTTCAAGACTCAGTATAAGAACAGACTTGTACATGAAGTCTTTTCTGATCCCTGCACTTAAACTGCAGTGCTCTCCCTTTAATTAATTAATGCAAGCTGTCACCCCTGAGAGAAGGCAATCTTCCTGAGAGCAAGGATGATTTCATTTTTTTGTCTGCCTGCCGAGTGCTTAGCACAGTGCCTAGAAATACTTTGCTGATGGATGGATTGGTACTGCATACTCAAAAAAAAGTTTTTGGATGAATGAATGAAGAATAAATGCTTTGTATGCTCCAAGCTTGAGGATGACAATTGATGAGAACATAACAGAAACATCACTTACGTATTTTTGGCATCTCTTGATTTTTCTGCCACTTTTTTTCTTTTGTTATAAAATGGGGCAGGAAGTTACATATGATTAACACAGAGGATTAATTCTTTAAAAAAGAAAGTCAATAGCACAGAAATCTCCTTTTTTAGACTGGTACTAGCTCACATACATTTCACATAGAGAATGGCCTTTGCATTTTCTATATCCTTGGCTGTGTTCGCTTTCTTGTCCCCACCAAATTCATGAAAGGTTTAAGTGAAAATTTGCCATCAGGCAGGTCTCATCAACTGCCTTTTCTACTGCCACATTCAATGTGTATTTAAGAGAATCAATTACCAGGATAATGGACAACTGCAAATTATTATGTCAACCCTTTTGAGAAATGCTCAGGTCAGTGTTAGAGTGAAGTCTGAGATAACCCTTTATAATTATTGAGTGTCTTCCTTCCAGAGAACTTTCCTATCTCATTTGACTCTCTTAAAAAGGACTGGAATATAACAATACCTCAAAGGACCAAGATGCTCATTTAATGCATCTGGTCCTCATAAGTAGAACAATAGATTTTATTTCTTTTGGCGTTTGAATAGTCTTTAGAATGTTAAAGAATGTTAAGGAAAGAATTAGAGAAAAAAACCTCATGAAACAGAAATATCCATCTTTACCGGTTTCAAGTGTCTAAAAAGTTAATCAATTGACATATATGGTCATTCTAGGGTTAATATCTATTTCAGGTAAATAGGGCCTGGAAGGAGTTGGGTGCCTAATATGCACAGGGCATCATTATTCTCTTTTATATAAATAAAGAATGGGTCACAGGGAAGTTAATCAGTTTGGCTGAGGTCATAGAATGGCAGAGATGGAAAAGGATAAGAAGTATGACTTCAACTTCCATATCAGATATAATTTTTTTTTTTTATAAAAAGACCCAAACTAGAAGTCAAGAAGTTTCAAGGAATGTCGAGGGAACAGCCTTTGTGGCTTCTTGGGTTGGGCTGTTCAGTGGGAAATTGATGAGAACTCGATGAGTCAGAAATATACCGACATATGCTTTATGGCTCTGATTTCAGCTTGCCTCATTGCCTTTTCCTTTTGACTTGGCCTCCAAGGCACATGGTCAAGTCCTAATTCAAACTTGTCACCCAGCATAGAAACTGTGGGTTAAATGAATGCCACACTGTGAATTTTGGTAGAGTAAGTTCTTGGGCTGTGTGTGACTCAACTCCTCTGGCAGACAAGTGCTTTTGAGTGAGTTGCATGTTGGGTCACAAGAGTTATTCTGAAGGCTTTTCTCTTAGCATAGAGATATTGATGATAACTAACTTGCTTTTTTCTGGCAAGTAAGATGGCCTAGAGTGGTGCCTCATTAGAACCAGAATAATTTTCATGAATTTTGTTGAGTTTTTTTAATCAAGAGCAACCAAGGGCTTGTGGGTAGGTGGATCCATGCTTTCGGTTTTGCCAAAGTAATTCAAAGGTAGAAAGCTGGGAAGCATCATTCTGTACTATGCTGAATAATCATAAGATTATAGATTTAGAGCTGGAAGGACCCACAGAAGCCAGGAAGTCCAGTGCCATCTTTTATTGGTAAGAAAACTTAAGTTGAGAGAGCTGGACTGATTTGGAGAGGGGGCTCACAGAATAGGAAGTGAGGCAAGATTTGAACTACTATCTTCCCAGCAAGTCAAGAACTCTATCCATTGTGCTGCCCCTTAGAGGCAGCTATATGGCACAGTGGATCTATGGCGAGGGACTTAGTCAAGAAGATCTGGGTTCAAATCTTGTCTCAGAGGTTTAATACCTATGCGGTCCAGGTCAGGTTCCTTAAACTCTTTCATTCTTATTTTTTCCATATGTAAAAAAGTTATAAAACAAACAATAAATAATAATAATAACAAATAAGTAACAATGCCTACCTCACAGGGTTTTTGTAAGGATCAAATGTGACAATACATAAAGCACTTCGCAAACCTTAAAGTTCTTTATAAATGCTATTTTAAACTGAGAAAATAAAAAATACACCCAAACAACTAGAATTGTGTTAGCTTGGATTCTTTTGGTATAAATATAGTGCTTCAACACCAAGAGTAACAACAGCACTTTAAGGTTTGCAGAGCACTTTACCAATTTGATCTCATTTTGTCCTAACAATTTTCCTGGGAGGTAATTGCTGTTATTATCCCCATTTTACAGATGAGGAAATGGAGGCTGGCAGAGGTTAAGCAACTTGCCTAAGGTTCTATCTAGTGAGTATCTAGAGCAGGAATTGAACTTGGGTCTTCACAATTCTAGGTCTAGCACTCTCGCTGCCTTGCCTTCTTAAAGATACTGAAGCAATGAATACTCTTAATGGACAGGGTTTAACTGAGCTATGACTCTTAGCAGAACTGAAATGTTATCATAAAATGTTAGAATCCTTATGGATTTAACTATTCAGGCTCTAATCCTACTGAGATGAATTTAGTTATTGAGAAAATACTTTTGCTGGGAACATGCAAAGGCAGAAATAAATGAGACTTGATAATAACAATAAAGGTTATTTTTAAAATAAATTCTGTCCTTGCATGCATAATAGTCATTTGCTATAGCAGAAAATTGCATGTTTGTATGGATAAAGAACAAAAGAAAGGCTGAAACTGGTACCCAAAATGCTGACTCGGTAGGTCAGTCTGAATTACTTAAGTCTTACTGGCAGAATATACTTTATAATAAGGTAGAATTGTTAGTTTCCTCATTCTTTTATTACATTTAAAAATCCAAATGAAGTATCACTTAAGGGACCTTCTTTAATGAACAGATAAGCATATGTTCTTAGCATGGCAATTATATGCAAATGTTTGATTTGAGAATGCTTTAAATGCTTAGAAATAGTTTCAGGCATTTTTAAAACATTCCTTATTCAATCTCATTTACATGAACAATCTAAGGCTCTCATGAAGAAAGGATCCACTCAAGGAAGGCATATGTTAGCACACTCCTTGTCAATTAACAATAATTCCAAATTAGGGAAGGAAGAGGGAGTGAGATCTGGATATACTTTTTGAAAGCCTCTCTTGCTGGACTCAGTGGGACAAAGAAGCACCAGCTGCTGGTCAAGAAATCCAAGGATGCTGCCAGCAGAGAGAGAGTGATTGTCTTGGAAGAATACTAGTGCCCTGGATGTCATTCATCAATTGGCTTTCATGTTTCCACTAGCCTATGGAAATGTCATCTCCCCATCCATGTATGTAAGAGTATTGTGAATAAACATAACTCCGTTATAAAAAGAGAGAGTTGTAAGCCATTATGACAAAGTGCCAGTGACAGATGATTTTTCCGGGATCCTGACAGAACATTTTAATCTTGCTTCACAACGTTCTTTCATTTATTTATTTATTTTTATTCTACAGATCAAGTGGGAAGTAGTTTATCTTTCATTCCATGAACCAGTGTTCTGATGTTAATACACCTCAAAGTGTATTTTCTGTGTTCACCATTATTTAGGCAAAGCACACAATTCTCATTTACTCTTTATTAAGAAGCTTACAGATTATCATGGGGGAAGAGGGGAAGGGAAGAAGTATCTATATAACACCTTCTATCTGCCAGACATTGTGCTAAGTGCTTTTGGAGTCAGGAGGACCTGAGTTCAAATGTGGCCCCAGATACTAGCTGTGTGGTCACTTAACCCTGTTTGCCTCAGTTTCCTCATCTATAAAATGAGTTATAGAAGGAAATGGTAAACCACTCCAGTATCTTTGCCAAGAAAATCCTAGGGTCACAGAGAGACAGACACAACTGAAGCAATTCAACAACAAAGAACAATGACATTTGATTCATGGCCACTTTACCCTGACCCACTCTCACCCTCAACTTATTGGAGGCTCATAGGATCATAGATTTAGAAGCAGAAGGGAACTTAGAGACCTTTTTAAGGTCAACTCCTTTATGGTACAGATGAAGAAACTAAGGCTCATAGAGGTTAAATGACTTTTTTAAGGTTACACTGCAGGTTAAGTATCTGAGGTGGGATTTGAACACAGGTCTCCCCGAACAAGTGAACTCTGTTCACTGCTCCATGATGCCAGAGTCTCATAGGATAGGCAGGCATGGATTGGTAGTGATCTGCATTTTTGGATGGAACTGCCAAATCAACGACGGCATGAATCTATTTGAGAATTTATAAGGTCAATCAAACTTAACACATTTAGTGAATGCCTCTTATAGGCAAGGCAATAGTCTAGGACAGTGGTATCAAACTCAAAAAAAAACCAGGGGCCACTAATCTGTTCACACAAGGATCCTTTTGGACTGTATGTTGACTTAGCTTTAAAATGTAATGTAATCTATGTTGTATTGTATTTTTAAATTTATTTTGTTAACTGCTTCCTAATTGCATTTTAATCTTGTTCAGAGGACACTCTGGAATGTTGTTGCCTGAACCATCCCTAGGCCAGGTGTTTAACACTTACGTTTTAGGAGACAAAAAAGTTGGAGACACAATCCCTATCCTAAAGGAGCTGACATTTGAAGGAAGATGAAACAAAGGTAAAAAACAGGAAAGGGGAAAGACAGAATGATAATTCATAGAAACACAGAGACAAAATGTTATGATGGGAGTTAGATGAGGGAAGAAAAATATTAAGAATGAAGATGATGATGATAATGATGATGATAATGATGATGGCAGCTTTAGTTTCTCCAAAGTGAGAATTATTTAATTTAATTCTGTTGACATTCCTGTGAAATGGAATAATTTTCTATTATTGTCTCTATTTTATGGATTAATCACATCCACTTAGGGAAAGCAGGAAAGATTTCATGAAAAAGATATTCTTGGAGGTGAGTCTTGAAGACTCAGTGTTATTTCAACAGGTTAAGTTTAGGAATGGGAGGGTGAGAAATGCCAAATGGTGATAGCAGAATTAAGGGCAGCTAAGTGGTACAATGGATAGAGCGCTAGACCTGGAATATCTTCCTGTGTTCAAATTTGGCCTCAGACACTTAATAGCTGTGAAGTCTTGGGCAAGTCACTTAACTATTTTTGTCTCAGATTCTTCATCTGTCAAATGAGCTGGAGAAGGAAATGGCAACCCCTCCAGCATCTCTGCCAAGAAAATCTCAAATGAGGTTATGAAGAATCAGATACAACTGAAAAAATGACTCCCCACCAACAACAGATAGCACTATGGTCACAGGTACAGATGTAGGTTAGTTCAGGGTGGGGTGAGTGCTCAGTATTCTAGCTTGTCTCTGTTATTGAGTAAATAAAGGGGAGAAGGCAGAACTAAGGTTGAAACTGGTTAGGGTTCTATTATAGGCCTTTAATGACAGTTTGAGGAGTTGGGGATTTTTTTAATAGGCAAAAGAAAGCACCTGAGGTTTTTGAAAAAGGGTTTTAACATGGTCAAGTATATGACCAAGCTGTAAGTTGAGACAAGATATTTAGAGAGACTAATATAGAAGACATAAAAAAAAATCCTGAGACTGTGAGAAAGCAGGTCAGATAAAGGGTATCAAGACACATTTTTGGCCACTAATGACAAAATACAGAAAAAGAAATCAGTATTGACATGAAAAATGATTTATGGTGAATTTGGAAAGAAATCAAGAAAAAGCTAGAAGACATAAAAATTCTCAGTCTCAAATAAAAATACTAGACATTTCTACAGACAAATGGGCTAAAAGAAACAATCTTTCTACTCTAGACCAGTTCTGCCCTTGGGATTTCCAGTAGAGGAAAAAGCGATACACTTGGAGTAAGGAAAAATCTGAATTCAAATCCCACCTATCTCACTTACTAGATGTCCAACCACAGTCCAGGTGTTTTAGTTCTATGACCCTTAGATTTCTCATTTATAAAATTGGGATAACTATAAAGATCAAAATGATAATATATATAGGTATATACCTATATCTATATGTCTAAATCTATCTATGTATCTATCCATCTATCTATTGCTTTTGAAGTTGTCAAGGGCTAGATCAATAGAGGCTATTATTGCTCTGTCCATGGTACCTTTGTGCTCCAAGTAATTCTTACTTGAAATCTTTGTGCCATTCTCTCTTCTCATCTCTCCATTCATATATGATTAAAAAGTATGTCCTTATGATTTTTTCTTCTCAGACTGTCTTGCTGTCAAGCGCCTGGTTCTTCAGAACTAAGCAGTGGAAAGGAACTAAGCAGATGTTGCAGTCACAGTGACAGAGGAGGGGAGTGGTTGGTAGCAGTCTTGTAAGAGTTTCTAGGGGTGTCAGAAATCCACTGGATTGCCACTACATGCCAAATAGTAGTAGATGAATGAGATCAACTTTGGGGTAGAGAAAGTGGAATGTTTTACAGAGTTGTAGAAGGATCAGTCAAGACAAGCCAGCAAGCACCTACAATGTGCCAGGCATCATGCTAAGTACTGGGGATATAAAGAAAGGTAAAAAAAAACCAATATCTGCTCTCTGAGTTCACAGTCTAATGGGGAGCCAACAACATGCAAACAACTATGCACAAAAATGATACTGTATAAACAGAATAAATTGAGGATAGTCTTAAAAGGAAGGCACCAACATTAAGGAGAGCTGGAAAAGGACTCGTAGAGAAGGTGAGACTGAGACTTGATAAAGGCCAGAGAAACTAGGAAGTAAAGAAGAAGAGGGAAAGAGTGAATAGCCAGTGAAAATGCTCAGGGTCAGTGGATGTGTGGTGATCCATACATTGAATGAGTGAAAAAGTAGGGAGGGATGAAAGGAATAAGCATTTATATAGTGCCTGCTATGTATCCAGAAGTGGGCTAAGCATTTCACAAGTATCTTCTCATTTAACCCTTACAACACCCCTGGGAGGTAGGTTCTATTATGATCCCTATTTTACAGATGGGGAAACCAAGGCAGACAGACATTTGAGACTTACCCAGGGTCATAAAGCCAAGAAATGTTCAAAATTGGATTTGAACTCAGGCCTTCCTGACTCCAGGACTGACACTCTACCCACTGCACCACCTAGGTGCCTTCATTTGACACTTGGTTTATACTTTAATTTCTATTTCTATTCATCTCTTTATGTGTTGATTTTCTGCCTCTCCCAAAGATTGGGGGCATTCTCAAGGTCATGGACCATGTACCATTTGTCTTAGTACCTCCATAAATAGCATATAGGAAGTTCTCAATAAAAATCATTGATGCTGCTGCTGCTGAGAAGGGATGGTGGGGGCAAACTTATTAGGCAAATGAAAGCTTGTTTCCATGTATCTTTCTCTCGGGTCTCAATGAGTGGTTGAGATGCTATTTCCAATAAAATCAGTCACCATGTATTTATAGCCCTGTTCTAACTGTTTAAAAGAACTGAATATTCCTTTATTTATTCATAGAGGCATTAGCCAGGTCTCTTGTTAATCTGAACTGAATTTCTTGTTCTGGTCAGCTCCAATGGGCTGGAGCAAAGGAAACATTGACTTGTAGCTAATTTTTTTTAAGTTGAATCATCTCTAAGCCAGGAAGGTTGGCATAGGTAAACATTGCAAAGACTGACTGTCTTTTGTATGTTTGTATAGATCTGTTGGTCCTGGGAAGGATGGAAGATGTTCTGATCCTCCTTGTGCCATTTCTTGGAATCGCTCTGAATAGAAACCAAGCAAAGCAGCTTCTACTACAGTTATTTCTGTACTCTTTACTAGCAGAGCACCCCGGGAGGGTATGAAAAATAGGCTGTAAATACCTTTTAAAAATACAAACCAAAGAGCCAATTTACAAAAAACAAAACCAAAACAAAAGAACAGGTGATTCTAGTGAAGTCACATCTATTTGTATTTCTTTTTACTATCCAAGCCAACAAGCATTTATTAAGTTCTTACCATGTGTTCTACATGGAAAGCATTGGGCTAGTCACTGGAGATATAAAGACAAAACTGTTTCCAATCAAATGATGAAAAGGAGCAAGTTTATAAAAGATTGACTTTGCTGTTCATTAATAGATACACTTTTTCATTTCTGAAATAATCCCAAGATGATTCTGACAAACAGAATCAAAGTAGTGACATTCTGACAATGCCTTCACTCTCAATCTCCCCAAATAATGGTATTCAGAAAACTTTCCTTACATTTACCACTGTCATAACAGCAGTGCACAGGTCATTAACATGGAAACTGACAGAAAATTCCTGCTTGACCTCGTTGCTCCAAAAAGCTAGAGACAGGGCTGACTGGATTGCTGTCTTCATATGGAAGTTTCCCTGGTGTGCTCTGAATAGGGAGCTAACGTAGGAATTTGCTGATTGTGGCTGATACTTTCCTCCAAAAGAAGTCCTGGCCCCATGGATCTTCTGAGAGAGAAAATAAGTCTTTCTACTGTGTGGTACTCTTTTCTCTGAAGGGTTCAGAAACCTTCTTTTCATGAAAGGGTACTAGTCAATTTATACTAAAACTTGTTTCCTGTATGAGTGGTTCATTGTTAACCCTGCATTTTATTCTCCTCATAATATTTGTCATAGTGTGGGTTAAGAAGGAAAAAACAAGAATTAATGTCCTAAGCATGGGTTTCCAAATTTATTTATGTGGAAGTCCTTATGTGTAATACTGTAAATTATCATATAACAATGTGTCCTATGGTATATCATATAATCTATATATTATTATATTCCCTTTCAAAGACTAAGGAATTAATTAAGTCCATGGAGATAACCTTGGGCTTCATGGATAGAATGAATGGCACATTCCCAGTTCTTCATCTCCTAAATTCTGTAGAAACTTTTGAGACAGGCGCTGCAGGTTACATTTATTTACTGCCCTCTCCAATTATCCATACATCTGTATAAATACTCTCAAGTTTTTTTTTATACGTATATTCTGCTCCCTAAGTTTATTCTCCCTTTGACCAACCAAACTCACCCACCTGTCTGCAGGTAAACTGAGGCTTCTTTTCTTTAAGGGGAGAAAAGTTAAGTTTAATTACAACTCAGATTTTGGAGAAGTGCAGAGAGAGGAATTGAAGGAAGTCATATTTGTAAAAGAGCTTCTCAAGATAAAAATACTCTTCCTCCCTCCCTCCATCCATCCATCCATCCCCAGTCCCAGTACCTGATCCCCTGGGGTAGCCTAGTCAAAACTAACAAAATTGGGCCATTTAAAAGATCACTTTTTGGAGAGTAGGTGCAAAGCTGGACTTCAACCTCTGCCTCCGTTTGATTTAAGAGAAAAGGCTATATTGCCATTTGGTGAATGGCTAAACAAATTGTAGACAATGAATGCAATAAGAATAGTACTGAGCTGTAAACAGTGACAAATATAAAGAATACAGAGAGGCATGGGAAGACTTTTAAGAACTGACCCAAAGTGGAGAAACAGGAGCAGGAAATCAACAAACCTAATGGCTACAACAGTATAAAAAAAAGAATAAAAAAGATCAAAGCTAATACTATATAATTATAATGACCAAAGAAGAGATATAAGAAAGTACCTCCCTCCCTTCTTTGAAGAGGTAGGGCACAACGGATGTGGAATATATCAGATTTGGTTGATACATTGGTTAGTTTTGCCGACTTTTCCTTTTTTCTTTTAAATTCTGCTCTAAGGGATGGTTCTTTGGATGGGGGAGGGAGGAGAATTATATCAGGAAATAAAGATAATATATACACAGACTATCAATACTTTTTAAAGAGGAAAGGATGTAGATAAGTAATAACTCCCTACTCTCATCCATACTCATAGCTATAGAAACTGTGCAGGGACAGGGGGAGACTCATGGGGGATGAGAAACTCAAAAAGAAAAATCTCACAAATTTGTTCTATCCATCACAAGTAAGAAATAATCCACAGCTCTGCAGATGTGAATTTCAATTCAGTCATGTCAGAAAGGTAACAATGTGAGCAGTGAGGCTTGGAATGCTTATGAGCTCTGTGGGTATTCAGTAATAAAAGAAAAGAGACAGTAATAATCCATAAGATCCCATTGTCTTTAATGTGACACGAAGCTAATGTACTCACTTCCTGTATTTTAGCATCTGTGCCACGTTGCAAGAAACAGATATCTGGCCATAATTTCCAAGAAAAGTGAAGCAATCTCATCTCCCCTTCATCCTCACCCCCGTACAACATTTCTGTGCTTTGCCACTGCGAAGTGGTACTAACCTCCAACAATCAATTTCATTTCTAAGGAGACAGAGAACAATTTATTCAGCCTCAATTTGCTGAGAGGAAAACCTTCTATTCTATAATATTAATTCTTGAAGCAGTCTCAAAAACAATTTTCATTCTATGCCAGAATCTGGGGGTTTGAGAGATATTAATTTAGACAGTCTTTGAAATATTAGGACTTGGCAACATTGTAAGGACCCTGAGCCTATCAATGCAAAGAGTAGAGGAAGAAAAGAAAGAAAGAAAAAAGAAAAGAAAAAATCTTAGTATTAAAGTCTCTTATCTTCTGCCTTGGAACAAATAGCAAGTTGTCTTTTAGGGAAAGAGGTTTGAGAAAGCATTAGAGTTTGGAGTAACAAATATAGATCTTTATTCTATTTTAAGTAGATAGGCCCAATAACCAGAACCATTGTTGGCTTCTGGTATTTTCTTATAGTATCTTAGGTTTGTATCTGTAATTTAGATCACTTGTTCCTGAAATTTACTCTATGTAGTTACACGTTAAAATCTGTAAATGTATACATTGGAAAGATAAGTCAATTTTACAGCATTAATGTGCATTTCCACATGTATTTCACTTCTCTAGATATGAGGATCTTTGATTTGCTGTTTTTCACAAATCTTCCACAACGATCTGACATTACTTCAATGCAAGACCTTACAAGATTAGACAAAACTGCCCCCTTCAACACCTTTAATAAATATTACAGTATGCTGGGTAGAATGATTAAAAGTTTAATCTCATGGACAATAAGTGCAGGGATGAAATTAAATTACCTTTATATGGGCTGAGAATTTGTGTTCGTTATGTGGAATGTGTTAGAGTGGATGAAAGGGGCAGAGATTATAAGATTCTGCCATACTTACTATATATTGACTAAAACAAAAATAAAAACACATTTTCCTCTGTAGAATAAAATGCTACCTTAAAGACCTTCCTCTTGTGGAGTGGTAGATAGGGAGGAGGGTTTCCCATGGACATTGTAAAATCATATAACATTTCCTTGATAGGACAACAAAAGAAATTTTGCTTCAAGATACTGATTATCAACATCATGTCAGGTATTAAACAGGGAAGTCTGTCAAACGGATTCGAAGGTGTTATTGATCAAATGAAGTAACATATGCAAACCTTAAGACATTATATAAATGCTAGCTATAATAATAAGTCAACAAATACTTATTAAGCACCCACGCAGTGTTGGGGATACAAATAATAACAAAAAAGACAGTTTCTGCCCACAAGGAGCTTATAATCCAGTGGGAGAGGATAGTACACAAAGGAAAGCTAGGGAGAATGTAGCCAGCAATGGGGCCTGGTGGACTCTAAGTCCAAGGAATGTAGCCAGTAGGAAATGAAGAACTGGATGGTCTGTGAGCACTTTTTAAGCAGAGGCTTGGCGAGGAGTTTTTTGTTCTACCCTCTGTAGCAGTAAGCACCCTGATACATCCAGGATGGCCTGCTAGCACAGGTTCTTAGGTTTGCTTTTCTAAAAGGAAAGTAACTTTTGAAGGGTCAACAATCTACTTTAATTATATGTACCAACAAAAAAAATGCAAGCAGAGGAAAAATGACCAATAGACAGCAGACAGAGCTTCTGTCGGACCATAAGCAATACATATATCACAGATCAACAGACAGATCCAACTGTCTGACCATTACATACATACATAGTTACCGGAGACAGAAACTCCAACATTTGGGTTTTCAAAGAGGGGAAGGAGTCTCCTTAATGGCTGTCCAGAGTCTCATCTCGAAAGCCCCCAAAGCAAAATCTCCCTTCAGAGAATATATACACTTTTCAGAGTCAGAAGGCACAACCCTCCTGACCCAATTCCTCTTCAGCAGTTAACAAAAGGTGTGGGCCTATCTAGAAAACAAGTCTCCCCTAATCAAGCTTCCCTTAATGGACTCCATCTGAGCCCTGTTAATGGAGTGGCAGAGGGCAATGAGGGTACTGAAGAGACATGAGTACCAAGGTGGGGAAATCAAATGAAATATATGTAAACCTTAAAATACTATATAAATTCTAGTAATAATAATAATGCTATTAATAATAATAAAGTTATATTGTTATTGTTACATGCACTACAGAGTCCAAATAGAAATAAGATTCCCTATAGATAAGGGGCTCTTAACACGGATTCAGTGAACTTGCTTTAAAAACAATTTTTAATAATTATATTTGGATATAATTGGTTTCCTCTATAATCCTATATATTTTAAGTTGTGCATTTAAAGGTATTATTCTGAGAAGGGATCCCTAGGCTTCACCTGATTACCAAAGAGGTCTACAAAAATCAAGGGCTAAGACCCCCTGCTCTGTGAGGTGAGGTCTTTCGGTTGGTCCAGGTGATATTGCAGGTGCTGATGAAGTAAAATGTTAGGGTATTGAAGTCTTGTATAATTATAGGATTATAGCTATAATTACTCTGAAGAGTTTGGCTTTTACTATGCACAAAGGGAAAAAGAGTGGACAAAAAATTCCTATTGTCCAGACCATGAGATACAGTTGGATGAGTGGCCTCTAAAGCTTCACCAATAGCAAACAAAAGTTTGTACAAAGTGAGGAAAATAATTCTAACTCAAATCTGCTTCCAGTGCTTCATCAAAGTTATGCCATTAGAGTCTTACTAAGAGGGGTTCTTCCAAGATGGGAAGGTTTTAGGTACAGTCAGCTCTGCTATAATGCGAGTATACATCCCTAAAAAGCATTTTACTATGAAAAATCATGCAATAAAAACTACAGAACTACAGGGCTGTGTGGTAAATACTCAAAAAACTACATCTCTGCCAGAAAAAGTTAGGAACCTAGTAAAAAATTCTACATTAAATGTAGCACAACTTCATGATAAAAAGTTAATAAATAAATATATACTACCATAAAAAGTGGCTGTATCCATAGCTTTGGGTGGCTTCATAACCTGAGAACAAAGTAAAATCTTAGAGGTCTTAGAGGTATATAACAGGTGTCATAGGACCAAAGGTTTAAATCTGGAAAGAACCTTAGAGATCAGATAATAAACCACATAGTTTTTCAGATGAGGAAACTGAGAACTGGGAAATTTAAGTAGTTTGCCCAAAGTCATACATGCTAGCTCACATAAGACCTGCCCTAGTAAATAGCAGAGTTGAGACTAGGACCTTTTTCAGCTTTAATTTAGTGTATCTTGTAGATAGTACAAAAAAAAGCAGAAACATTGAAAATAAAAGAGTTCAAAATTGGAGGGATTGTGGAAAGACAGGAAAACTAATGCATTGTTGGTGAACCTTGTGAATTAGTGCTGCCATTCTGGAAAGTAATTTGTAATTAGTAATAAAGTGGTTAAAAAGTTCATATTCTTTGACACCAAGATTCCATTGCTAAGCATATACCCCAAGAAGGTAATTGATTAAAAAAGAAAGGCTTTATGTTCACTAAAATAGTTGTAGCAATGTGTGTGGGGAGAAGGGTGGGTGAAGAAATGGAAACAAAGTAGCTGTTCTTCAATCAATGAATGTCCAAACAAATTATGGTATAAAAATATAATGGATCATTAATGTGCTATAAGAAAAAATGGGATGGTGATGCATACAGAAAAGTGTAGCAAGCCTTATATTGAAAAGATACAAAAGTATGAAGAGTCAAGAAAACTAATTCTCTTCAGTAAGTCTTTATTAAACACCTTTATGTGCCCCATACAATGATGAAAACAATGCAAAAAGAAAGAACAATGACAATGAAACAATAAAAACTAAATGTTACAAAATTACAGAGAACAGGCGTGACTTGCAGGTAAAGATATAAGTAGATACTTCCCCACACTCTTTTGGAGGGGTAAGGTTGTATCGGTGTGGAACACTGCATACATATACTCTCAGATTTTTTTCATTATATTGATTGATTTGTCTGTTTTTCTCCTTATTCTTTTTCTTTTGTAAAAAAAAAATCCTCTTTTTAAATAAAGAGGGCTTTTTAGAAGAAGGTAGGAGCAAGGACACAGGAAGATTTAAGTGAGATGAAAACATAAGATATCAATAAGAATGTATTTTTTAAAAAATGAAGGAGCTCACCAAGATGGGACTTGAGATTAGAAGCTAAATAAAGACACAACTGAACAATACTCATTAGCTATCTAAATCTGTATGGCAGAATGCAGCTATCAGAAACAGAACCAAATGAAGGTAGGAGTGAACTCTTGAAAGAGAAGTGGGCTGGGAATGGGCAGATAACTCAGGAAGGAGGAAAGTTGTTGTCAGTGAACTATGGAGAACTCAGGCCCTGGATAATATAAATGCACCTAAGGCTTACCCAGCAGAAACTGTCATGACTTCAGAAGTCTCTTCTCTCTGGGTCTTAATGTCCTCCTTTGTAATATGAGGCTGTTTCATGAGAAGAATTCTACAATGGGGGCGGAGCCAAGATGGCGGAGTGAAAGCAACGACTCACCTAAGCTCCTGGACAAACTCTTCTTGATATCTCTGAAAGGAGAATCTGACCAAACTTTGGAGGTGTGGAATCCAGTGGGTGACAGACTTTGACAGATTCAGAGCCCAGGTTAGACTGGAAGGTCCACGGGAAGGATCTGTTCCGCGGGGGTAAGCCCCCAGCGCACAGCGCAGCGCGGTCAGCGCAGCAGGGCGAAAGGGACCTGAGAAGCCCGAGAGTGGCGGGCGAAACCAGTGGAGCAGGAGACAAGCCAAACCAAGCCGGTGAGAACCGCTGAGCGCCAGATATCAGCGCAGCAGCCCTTGAAACCTTCAGCCTGAAGAATAAACTTCGGTAAGTCACCTACTTAAACTTCCGGGAGCCAGGATGGCGGAGTGATCAGTAAATGCTCTCTCCTCCCCCCTGATGACCGTGAAAGAACCATAAAATACTTCCCCAGATAAATCCTGGATCAGGGGAACAGCAGAAGGGGGCAAATAGTCTCATAACACCAGAGGCTAGAAAAATAGCAAAGGGGGATTCTTCCTACTGTGGCGGAGGCGATCTGGAAGGACAGATGACCCAGGGCAGAGAAAATTGGCACTGAGACCCAGGCAAGCCTCAGCGCCGGGAGATGAGCCCCAGGAGGGGCGGGAACACGCATTAGCATCTAGGCGTGCCCCAGCCCTTCAGGGGAAAAGGGAAGACAATAGGGAAGCTGGGATCACCATCCCCTGACCTTGCCTTTGCCTCAGATCAGCTGAGGAGATCTCCTGAGACCAGACCACCCCTCCCACACACCTAACAAGCTAACCCCAGGGTTAATCTGGGAAACAAAAAAACAAAAACCTGCTTTTAGCCTCAACACACATCAGCTCAACACAAAGATCTGTACCTTCTCACTGAAAGAACCAGAAGCTACAACACTCAGCCAACATCATGAATTGGAAAAAGCAGACAAAAAGTGAAAAAACCATAGAATCTTTCTATGGGGATAAGGACCAAAACACAAACACCAAAGAGGTCAGAGCTGAGACTGTACTTCCATCTGAAACCTCAGAAGGGACTATGAATTTCTTGCAAGCTCAACTAGATTACCTGAAACAGCTGAAGAAGGAAATAAAAGAAAAACTGGCTAATGATTTTAAAATTATAAAAAAAGAATTCACTGATGAGAACATCACTCTGAAAAGGAAAATTGAAGAAATGGAAAAGGAAGTTCAAAAATTAACTGGAGAGAATAATTCTCTAAAAGGAAGAGTTAATCAAACGGAAAAGGAAACCCAAAACCTAATTGGGAAAATTGATCAAATGGAAAAGGAAACACAAAACCTGACTGGGAAAATTGGTCGAATGGAAAAAGAAGTACAAAAATTAAATGGAGAAAATAGCTCCTTAAAGGGAAAAATTGGTCATATGGAAAAGGAGATGCAAAAGTTAACTGAAGAAAACAATACGATGAAGATTAGAATTGGGCAAGTAGAAACTAATGACTCAATGAGGCAACAAGAATCAGTCAAACAAAATCTAAAGAATGAAAAGATAGAAGAAAATGTAAAATATTTAATTGGAAAAACAACTGACCTGGAAAATAGATCCAAGAGAGAAAATTTAAGAATTATTGGACTGTCAGAAACCCATGATGAAGAAAAGAGTCTGGACAATATCTTCCAGGAAATCATCAAGGAAAACTGCCCAGAAGTACTAGACCCAGAGGGCAAAATAGTCATCGAAAGAATCCACCGTTCCCCTCCTGAAAGGGATCCCAAACTCAAAACCCCAAGAAATATCATTGCCAAATTCCAGAGCTATCAAGTGAAGGAGAAAATACTACAAGCAGCCAGAAAGAAACAATTCAAATATCAAGGACATATAGTCAGGATCACATAGGACCTTGCAGCTTCTACATTAAAAGATCGAAAAAATTGGAACCCAATATTCTGTAAGGCAAAGGAGTTGGGACTTCAACCAAGGATCAACTACCCAGCAAAGTTCAGCATAACATTTCAGGCAAGGAGAAAGTCATTCAACGAAATAAGGGATTTCCAGAGCTTCCTGACCAAAACACCAGAACTCAATAGACAATTTGATCTTCAAATGCAGGTCTCCAGAGAATCATAAAAAGGTAAACAGGGGGGAAAAAACAAAAACAAAAACTTGCTACTCAATTAGGGCAAACTGTTTACCTCCCTATAAGGGAAGATGATACCTGTTAATCTTGAGAACTGTGCAGCTATCATGATAAAAGGGATATATGTAGAGGGAACGTGTATAAAGTAAATGATGTCATGTCAAAAATATGATTTAAGTATGAGAAGGGATTGTAATAGGAGGTGTGAAAAGGGGGAAGCAGAAAATGGCAAATTATATCACAGGAAGAAGTAAAAAACTATAGTAGAGGGAAGGAGGGGAGGGAGATGAGCATTGTTTGAGAGGTACTCTCATCTGATTTGTTTAAAGGAGGGAACAATAATCTTAAGTAGATAATCCTAACTAGCTCTATAGGTAGTAGGAGGGGAAGGGGGAAGAAAGGGGAGGGTGGCTAAAAGGGAGGAAAGAAGCAATAAGAGTAAAGGGGACTAAAAGGGAGGGGGGCTAAAAGAAGGAGGGGAAAGCTGCAGGAGGAGGGGGAGAAAAGTGAATACTATTGAGGAGGGGAAGGGAGACGGGAGAGCTAAAAGCACAAATGGTGGGAAAGAGGTTGGAGGGAAATACACAGATTGTAATCATAACTGTGAATGTGAATGGAATGAACTCTCCCACAAAACGGAGACGGATAGCAGAATGGATTAAAAGCCATAATCCAACAATATGCTGCTTACAAGAAACACATTTGAAATGGGGGGATACACATAGGATAAAGGTCAAAGGACGGAGCAGAATATATTCTGCTTCAGCTCATGTAAGAAAGGCAGGAGTAGCAATCCTAATCTCAGACAAAGCAAAAACAGAAATAGATCTAATCAAAAGGGATAAGGATGGAAACTATATCCTGCTAAAAGGCACCATAGACAATGAAGCAATATCATTACTAAACATGTATGCTTCAAGTGGTATAGCATCCAAATTCTTAGAGGAGAGGTTGGGGGAGTTGAAGGAAGAAATTGATAGCAAAACTATACTAGTGGGGGACCTCAACCTCCCCCTCTCTGAACTCGATAAATCTAACCTCAAAATAAACAAGAAAGAGGTTAAGGAGGTAAATAAAACTCTGGATAAGGTAGATATGATAGATCTTTGGAGAAAATTAAATGGGAATAGAAAGGAATATACCTTTTTCTCAGCGGTACATGGAACATTTACAAAAATTGACCATGTACTAGGACATAAAAATCTCACAATCCAGTGCAGAAAGGTAGAGATAATCAATGCATCCTTTTCAGATCATAATGCACTAAAAATTACATGTAATAAAAGGCCATGGAAAGAGAAACAAAAAATCAATTGGAAACTAAATAATCTAATTCTAAAGAAGGGTTGGGTTAAAGAAGAAATCATAGAAACAATCAACAATTTCATTCAAGAGAATGACAATAGTGAGACAACATACCAAAACTTATGGGACACTGCAAAAGCAGTTATTAGGGGAAGTTTTATATCTTTGAATGCTTACATAAATAACATAGAGAAAGAGGAGATCAATGACTTAGGCTTGCAGTTGAAAAACCTAGAAAAAGAACAAATTGAAAATCCCCAAGTAAATACCAAATTAGAAATACTGAAAACCAAAGGAGAGATTAATAAAATTGAAATTAAGAAAACTATTGAATTAATAAATAAAACCAATAGTTGGTTTTATGAAAAAGCTAATAAAATTGATAAACCTTTGGTCAATCTGATTAAAAAAAAGAAAGAAGAAAATCAAATTACTAATATTAAAAATGAAAGGGGTGAACTCACCTCCAATGAGGAGGAAATTAAAACAATAATTAGAAACTACTTTGCCCAACTCTATGCCCACAAATTCGATAATCTAAACGAGATGGATGAATATTTTAAAAAATACAAATTGACCAGATTAACAGAAGAGGAAGTTGAATACTTAAACAACCCCATCTCAGAAAAAGAAATTGAACAAGCCATCAATGAACTCCCTAGGAAAAAATCTCCAGGGCCAGATGGATTCACAAGTGAATTCTATCAAACATTTAAAGAAGAGTTAATTCCAATACTACATAGACTACTTTTGAAAATTGGGGAAGAAGGAGTCCTCCAAAATTCTTTCTATGATACAAATATGGTTTTGATACCCAAACCAGGATGAGACAAAACAGAGAAAGAAAATTATAGACCAATTTCCCTAATGAATATAGATGCAAAAATTTTAAATAAGATTTTAGCAAAACGAATACAGCATCTTATCATGAGATTAATACATTATGATCAGGTAGGATTCATACCAGGATTACAGGGCTGGTTCAATATTAGGAAAACTATTAGCATTATCGACCACATCAACAACAAAGCTAACAAAAACCACATGATTATCTCAATAGATGCAGAAAAAGCTTTTGACAAAATACAACACCCATTCCTACTAAAAACACTGGAGAACGTAGGAATAAAGGGAACTTTCCATAAAATAATAAGCAGTATCTATCTAAAACCTTCAGCAAGCATTATATGCAATGGGGATAAGCTAGATGCATTCCCAATAAGATCAGGGGTGAAACAAGGATGTCCATTATCACCACTATTATTCAATATGGTACTAGAAATGTTAGCTGTAGCAATTAGACAAGATAAAGATATTCAAGGAATAAGAATAGCCAAAGAAGAAACTAAGTTATCACTCTTTGCAGATGATATGATGATTTACCTAGAGAATCCCAGAGATTCAAGTAAAAAATTACTTGAATTAATAAACAACTTTGGCAAAGTTTCAGGTTACAAAATAAACCCACACAAATCTTCTGCGTTCCTATATATTAGCAACAAAGTCCAACAGCAAGAGATAGAAAGAGAAATCCCATGTAAAGCTAGGGTAGACAGTATAAAATACTTAGGAGTCTACCTGCCAAAACAAACCCAGGGATTATATGAACACAATTACAAGACACTTTTTGCACAAATAAAGTCAGATTTAAGTAAGTGGAAAAACATTAGTTGCTCATGGGTAGGCCGTGCTAATATAATAAAAATGACAATTCTACCTAAATTAATATACTTATTTAGTGCCATACCAATTAAACTATCAGATAATTATTTTCTAGAGCTGGATAAAATAATATCAAAATTCATTTGGAAAAACAAAAGGTCCAGAATATCAAAGGGACTAATGAAAAGAAATGCTTGGGAAGGTGGCCTAGCGCTACCAGACCTCAAACTGTACTATAAAGCAGCAATTATCAAAACCACTTGGTATTGGCTAAGAAACAGAGAGGTAGACAAGTGGAATAGACTTGGCACTCAAGATGCAGTAGGCAAGGAATATAGCGTTGATAAACCCAAGGACCCCAGCTTCTGGGATAAGAACTCATTGTTTGACAAAAATTGCTGGGAAAACTGGATAACGGTGTGGCGGAAATTAGGCATAGACCCATACCTGACACCGTACACAAGAATAAAGTCCAAATGGGTACATGATTTAGGTATAAAGATTGATACCATGAATAAACTGGAGAACCAAGGAATAGTGTATTTATCAGATCTATGGAGAAGGGAAGAATTCTTTACCAAAGGAGAGATAGAAAGCATTATGAAATGCAAAATGGATAACTTTGATTACATTAAACTGAGAAGTTTTTGCACAACCAAACCCAATGCAACCAAAATCCGGAGGGATGTAGTAAATTGGGAAAGAATTTTTACAGCTAAGCTCGGGCATAAAGGCCTCATTTCTAGAATATATAGAGAACTGACTCAAATGTATAATCATACAAGTCATTCCCCAATTGATAAATGGTCAAAGGATATGAACAGGCAATTTTCAGAGGAAGAAATTAAAGCTATCTATAATCATATGAAAAAATGCTCTAAATCACTATTGATTAGAGAGATGCAAATCAAAACAACTCTGAGGTACCACATCACACCTATAAGATTGGCAAACATGACAGAGCAAGAAAATGATAAATGCTGGAGAGGATGTGGGAGAGTTGGAACACTAATTCATTGTTGGTGGAGCTGTGAGCGCATCCAACCATTCTGGAGAGCAATTTGGAACTATGCCTAAAGGGCAACAAAAATGTGCATACCCTTTGACCCAGCAATATCGCTACTAGGACTATATCCCCAAGAGATCATAAAAATGGGAAAGGGTCCCACATGTACAAAAATATTTATAGCAGCACTCTTTGTAGTTGCCAAAAACTGGAAGTCAAGGGGATATCCATCAATTGGGGAATGGCTGAATAAATTATGGTATATGAATGTAATGGAGTACTATTGTGCCATAAGAAATGATGAACAAGAAGACTTCAGAGAGGCCTGGAAGGACTTATATGACCTGATGCTGAGTGAAAGGAGCAGAACCAGGAGAACTTTGTGCACAGCAACGACCACAGTGTGCGAGAGTTTTTTCTGGTAGACTTGGAATTTTGTAATAACGCAAAAACTTCTTATAAAAAAAAAAAATCCCAAAGGTGGTTTTCAAGGCAAAATGCCTTCCACACTCAGAGAAAGAAATATGGAAGTCATTCACAAAATGTAGCAGATCATGTTTGTGTATGTGTATGTGTTTGTGTATCATGTTCTGATTTGTTATACGATTTCTTTCATTTATTTTAGTCTGACTACATAGCATGACTATAGTGAAAATATACTCAATAGGAAAGTATATGTAGAACCTATACAGAATTGTATGCAGTCGTGGGGAGGGAGGGGGGTAGTGGGGGGTAGGTATGGGGGGGATAAAATCTCAATTGTATGGCAGTGATTGTTAAACATTAAAAAATAATAAAAACAAAGAAGTCTACAATCCTTTTATATTTTAAGTCTTATAAGCTTAATTTTAGTATGAGAAATTTTTTTTCTGGCAGAACTTCAATTTCTCAAGACCAGAAACACAAAATCCTGAGCCAGTTAATAAACAAAAGTCCAAATTAACTTTTTCCCCCTTTCCCTGTTCTTTTTAATCACAGAAGGAGAAAAAAGCCAGTTTCATTCTGATTTTTTGGTAGAGATGCTAGGGATCTCTTAACTTTTTTTGGCATAGCTTGGTTCCATCCTAACACAGAATTCCAACTCTCTTTGATATATATAAACCTCTTTTGGCACTAGAAACAATAGCAAATGCAAGGAAAGAGCTTTATTTAGAGAATCTTATCCTTTAAAAAAACTGTAAACTGATTTCTGGAAGAAGCTATTACTCTACGGATGGATGACTATGGCAATTCATGCTACAATGGAAGTCATTGTTCTTCTTTGAAAATGAAGGATAAACAAACAACACTGTGATAGTTCAGGCTTGAGGTGACAAGGGTCTGCTGTAAGTGTGGTGACTATGAGGCAGGAGCTTTAAAAGTGATGGGAAGGGATCATATGTAGGAGAGATGTGAAGGGAGAAATAGCAAGAGATTGAATATGGGGAGTGAGAGAGATTGACCAGTGGAGGAGACACCCTCTACTGCAAGCCTGTGTGAATAGGAGAATGGTGGTCTCCTTAAAAGTAACAGGGAAATTCAAAAACAAGGAGGTTTGGGAAAAGATAACAAGGAGGATTTACAATGAGAGAAATTATAGATGTTAGAGGTAGTATTCTGCTATGTTTCAAATTTTGGCAGTCACAAAAAAGATGCTCATACATTGCTAGAGAACTTCAGAGAAGAAGGATGGTTAATATGCAACTGGTTATAAAGACATACTGCCTTAAGTGGATAGGGAAAATAAGTGACCTATTTTTTCACATAGTTATTTTAGAAAGATCATCAAAGAGAAATTGTGTTTATGGCTGTGTGATAGAACAGAACCACAGACTGAGCTTGAATGCTGATGATGAGTAACTGAGTGCCTGACCTTGAACAAGTCAATTTCTGCAAATTCTTCATCTATAAAATAAAGGGTTACATATGTGCCAAAATATTCAGAGTAAAAGTTGTTTTTTTTTTTAATAAAAGAGGAAAGAAGATATAGCATGAGTATCCATTAATTGGGAGATGGCGGGACGATCTGTCATATCTTAATGAGATGGAATATTTTTTGTGCTCTAAAAATGACTATTTGAGAAAACCGGAGGAACAAGAAAAGGCATGTAAACTGATGCACATTAGGGAAAGCAGAACCAAGAGAATAACATACATAGTAAGTATGTAAGTACACATAATGCACGGTGCCTGGCATTTAGGATTTTCTTAATTAACGCTCTGACCTTCATTGAATTGCCAAAGCTTACATACCTGCTCAGCATTGGATCCTGCCTCTACCACCCTATTTGAGTTCCTTAGTATCAAATATACCTATTTAGCCAGTTTGCTCTAAAAATGCCTCTTATGGGCTATGCATCCTATACGAGTGTCCTAGAAGATTGCTTTCCTATATATAGTGATGTGGTATGGTAAAACTGTCCTGTTTTATTTATTTCATAAAGCAAGTTAATTTCACATTTTAAAGGACTGCCTACTTTTTTATTTAGTCTACTTGGATTTGTAGACAGAAGACACTACCTGTAGAATGTTAAGTCTCAGCCTCTCTGGGTCCTCACTTTCTCATTTGCAAAAGGAAAGGATTAGACACTTCTCAGGTACTTTGCCATCACTAAAAAAGTTGCTATAAACATTTTTTGTACCTAGAGGCCCTTTTGTTATTTCTTTGATTTCTTTGAGGCATAGGTCTAAGAGTGGTATCATTGGGTCAAAGCAAATACATAGTTTAATAACTTTGAGGGCCTAGTTCCAAATTGCTTTCCAGAATGGTCAGCCCAGTTCACAGCTCTATCAATAATGTATTAATGTGCCAGTTTCTCCTTCAATCTGATGGGTGTGAAAATGGAACCCCAAGCTCTTTTAATTTATATTTCTTTAATTATTAGTGATTTGGAGAATTTTTATGGGTATTAGTAGCTTTATATGGGTATTAGTAGCTCTCTTCCTTTGAAGTGGATTTCTTCCTTTGAAAACTGCCTCTTCATAAGCTTTGATCATTTATCAGTTGGGAAAATGGATTTTTTTCTTATAAATTTGAATCAATTCCTTATATGTCTTAGAAATTAGACCCTTATCAGAGAAATTTGCTGCAAATCATTCCCCCCTTCCCCAGTGACCTGCTTTCCTTATAATTTTAAGTACATTGGATTTGTTGGTGCAAAGAAAAAAACCAACTTAAATATTTTATACAATCAAAATTGTCCTTTTCATCTTCTATGATCCCACTTGTATTGTTTCTTATTTATTCTGTACATACCTTATTTTGTATATATTCATTTACATGTTGTCTCACTCATTAGATTATAAGGTCCTTGAGGGCCTGTCTTTTGACTCTTTTTGTATCTTTACCACTTAGCATAGTGTCTTGGCACAAAGGAGACACTTAAAGATGTTGATTGATTGATCTTTGGTCGTGAAGTATTCCCCTATCCACAGATATCACATTGCTTTTCGGGGTCGCAATACCGTCCTCTGTAAAATGAGGGCCAGGGGAAACTGAGTTAAAATATAGGTATGAGAAGATGGAAGAAGGTCAGGTTGTTGACAAATCCCACCGACAAAAAAAGAATAAGTCAATACACCAAGGGAAGTAGAATGACAGAAAAAAAGGCCCTCAAGAAATTCAGTCAAAATAAACAATGAGCAAATGCGATAAAGAATGCCATTATAATTAGAAACCACTATAAACAACTACTAAAATACCAGAAGTAACTGAGATAGAAAAAAAGAATTACACAAGAAATCTTGAAAAATAGACTCAGGGGATAAATCACACATTTAAAGATATTAAGGGATAATTAGCAACTCTAAGAAAGCTACAAGACCAAATAAAAGCAGAGAATGGGGAAAATCAGACAAGGAAACTAATCCAGATTTAAGATACCAACATATGGACACACAAAGAATTAGAAGACTTAACGAAGAAAATGACTAATATGATAAATATATTCAAACATCTCAAAAAACCTATAAAAATAACAGACGGCAGGCTTCTGGTAGTGGAAAGAATAATTAATTGCATGCGAGGAAGACCAGGTTGCAGGGATGGGGGAACCTATGACCTTGAGGCCACATATGGCCCTCGGTCCTCAAGTGCAGCCCTTTGACTGAATTCAAACTTCACAGATGCAGTCAAAGAGCTGCTCTTGAGGACCTAAAGGGCCGCGTGTGGCCTCAAGACCATAGCTTCCCTACCTGATTGGCTACCACAAAAGACTCAAACCTAATGTCAGACTTGGTGGACAGATCAGGATGCAGCAAATGTTAACATTAAATACCATCTTATAGAAATTAAATGTTAAATTAATGGGACAAGCAAAGAACATACCTTTTGCTGCACTATGCATGAAACCTACAGGTGAATTGTTCAAATGCTGGACCACAAAGAAGACGTGGGAAAATTAAATAAAAATACAGCTAGGGGGTACCACGGATATAGCACTGGGTCTGGAGTCGGAAAGATGAGCTCAAATCCAGCCTTGAATGCATCTCAGCTATGTGATCCTGGACAAGCTACTTAATGTCTGTCTGCCTCTGTTTCTTCAGTTGTAAAATGGGGATCATAAAAGCACTACCTCCAAAGGTTGTTGTGAGGATCAAATGAGATAATATGTGCTAGACATTTAGCAAAGTGCCTGGAGCATAGTAGGCTCTATAAAAATGTGTGTTTCCTTCCTTCCTACATTTGTAGACTATAATCTATAAAAACAGTAATAAGCAATGATGCAGTAAATAAAATAAAAATTGAGTTGAGGTTGAAATCATAAAAAATAATAACAAATTACATCCAAGATAATGACAAAACTGATATAATGTAGCAAAATCTATGGGAGTATGAGGGCAGCCAAAATTCTACTCAGACGCAAATTAAAAGTTGAATTATTTTACCAATAAAAACAAGAGAGAGAATTAATTAACTTAGAATTTGGAAAATGGACAAAGCAACAAACCAAGGGAAAGAAGGAGAGAAATAACCCATATCAGAACAAAAATCAATACAACTGAAAATATGAAAAATATGGCTTCTTGAGTAGGTTAACAAAACTGATAAGCCACTAACAAGTCTCATTTAAAAAGGGAGAGAATAAATCCAAATCCACAAAATTATAAATGAGGAAGAGAGAGCATGACAGAGGCAAAGGTAATCAAAAAAATTATAAAATAGGCCCTTAAAGACCTATTTTACTCTTCAAAAACCACCAGGTTTTTGAATTCCTACCAAATTCCTACCAAAGTTCAGAGAACTAGGAACATTTGCACCCTGCAGAATGCTTCAAAATAGAGAAAGACGGTAGACTATCTGATTTCTTTTAAGGCAAATATGGCATCATTCTCTAAACTAAAGACACACTAGAAAAAAGAGAATTATGAACCAACATCATGAGTAAATATTGATATGAATGCTTTAAACAAAATGCTTACAAACAAAATGCAACAATAAAATTTAAAAATCCATTGTGACCTAGTAGGATTTATAAACAAAATGCACAGGTTGTTTGATGCCAGAAAAACAATGAACATTTTACATTTTTCATCAATGAGAGGAAACAAGCCTACCTGATCATATCATTGTAAAAGAATGCAGTTAACATTCAAATAGTATTTTTAAGGTTTGTGAAACCCTTTACCTCTATTGTCTCATTTGCATTGTATAATAATCTTGTGAAATAGGTGGTATTCTCTCCTCATTTCACAGATGAGGAAACTGAGATGGAGATGGGTTGAGTGATATATCCAAGATCATACATCTAATAAGTGTCTGCGATAGGATTTGAATGCCACTCTTTCTGACCTCTGGAGCAGCATTCTCTCCATTATATTATAGAACATAGTGCATGGTTATATTAAAACTATATAGCAAAGGAACGACCTTTCATTAAAGATAAAAAGGTATATGCCTGAACTATAAACCAATATTAATTGTAGTGGAAAATACCAGATACATGCCCAGTAAAAGTAAATGTTGTCAGGGTGTCCACTCTTATCATTATGATTCTGGAGGAGAAGTGAGGCTGGTGACCTGCACAGCCCTCCCTCACTCAAAGCAAAGTCAAGTGCAAGTCATGTCATCACTTCTCTGATGGCATGGTCTTCTGCAACGAAGGACGAACACACACACACACACACACACACACACACACACACACACACACACACAAAAAAAAAAAAAAAAACCTACCGCACTCTGAAACTGGGACTCCAATGGGCCCCTGCCTAAAGGCTGCTCTGGACCCTCCCAGCTTTAGAGTGATTATCAATGGTAAGTGTTGCTGTTTCCCACCCAGCCTGATGTCTTTCTTTTTCTTGACCTCATTAAAGGGGTCATACCCTGGCTGCTTCTTAAACAGGCCTACTCAATGAATGGATGTTGCCTCAACCCTAAAGGGCCTAGTGCATCCTGGGCCATCTCCAGTCATCCTGAGGAATATCTGGTCACTGAATTCAGATGGCTCTGGAGGAGAAGTGAGGCTGCTGACCTGCACAGCCCTCCCTCACTCAAAACAAAGTCAAGTGCAAGTCATGTCATCATTTCTCTGATGGCATGGTCTTCTTTGGCAACGAAGGACGAACACAAAACTATGGTTTAATATAGTTGTAGAAATCTTTGTAATAAAGCATTAAAAAGGAAATGAAGAAATGAATGTTCAAATCAATCTAACACATATTTATTAAGCACTTATTATGTGCAAATAACTACAGTCTAGATAATAAATCATAGGTAATGAGGAAGTTAATATATCTCTATTTTAAAGACAACATAATTTTATACCTAATAAACCCAATATAATCAGCCACAGAAACTGATGGTGTAATAAATAATTTTAATAAAATATCAGGATATAGTATTAACCTAAAAAAAATCTAACTGATTTTTCTACATACTACCATCATCATAAATCAAGATCGACTGATGGAGAAAGATTCCCTAAGTTAACAACAAAATGCATCAAACAGTTGGTCACTATTTTTTTAGGACACATAAGAGACCTCTAAAAAGTTGGCTTCACTTTTATTTTGTCAGAAATCAAAGAAACCATAAATGGAACAGATACACCCTGCTCAGGGCTGGGTCACACAAGTATAGTCAAACATGGTGATACATCTTACATACTAAGAGATTTAATAAAATGCCCAAATCAAAATACCATAGAATTAGATAAAACCATAATCACATTCATATGGAATAAGAAATGGATAAGATTAGCAAGAGAAATAATGAAAGAGAAAACTATTGGCAGAGGACTAATACTGTCATATATCAAAATGCTCTATAATGCAGTAATTATAAAAACTACTGGGTATTAGAAAAAGAATAGAGCAAAAGATCAATGGAACAAAATAGAGATTCCAGTAACTGAATCCAAGGAATATAAAAGATTAATATTTGATAAGCTCACCTTCAAAAAACAGTGGGGAATGGACTTCTTATCAAAAATTACTAGAAGAATTTAATGGCTTAGATGACAAAAACAGTTTGGATGTACAATTCATATCTTATACCACAGTAAACTAATTGGATCAGGTAAATAAACATTAAGAAACTGGAAGGACAAGAATATGTTGCACTCACATTTCTTATCAGTGAAAGAAATAAAGAAATTATTAGAGACAAAAATCATTGGGTTTAATTACATAAGAAGAATCTTGAACAACCAAAGACACCAGGTTCATAAGTGAAAGAAAGGAAGATTGGGGAAAATGTTTGAAGTAAATATATCAAGTAAAGGTTTAACTTTCAGAATCTATTAGAATCCGATGCATATCTATAAAATTAATAACACACATCTCTAGCAATGATCAAAGATTTGATAGACAACTTACAAAAAAGGAAACACATGAAAAGATTAAACTCCCTAAAGATCAGAGAAATGCAAATCAAGACAACCTTAAAATATTCTTACATATTCTAGAAGAGTAAAACTATTAGAAATTATAAAATTCCAAGTTGACAGGACTGTGGAGAAACATTATTGTTGGTAGGATTATATCCTGTTGCAAACGTTTTGGAGGGCAATATGGCAACATACGGTAAAAGTCACAAAATTGATCATCTTTTTCAAAGCAGAGATTCTATTGTCATGACTCTACCCGCAAAATCTCATAAAAGACCTGTCTGTACAAAAATATTCAGAGATGCTCCATTTGTAATGGCAAAGAACTGGAAACAACATGCATGTACAACAATTGGAGAATGGCTGAATGTATTATGATATGTGCATATAATGAAATATTATAGTATAGATATGAAATAGGTAGATATAATATGATAGATATGAAATAGATAGTTATAATATGATAGATATGAAACAAGAAGTCTATATGATATAACACAGAAGGAAATAAATTAGTTATACACCCTGACAGAAGAGGACAGAGAAGAAGCCAAGGAAGATGAAGACTAGAGAGGAGGAAGAAAGGGAAGAAAGGGAGACAGAAAAAGAAAAAGGATGCAAAACAAAAATGTTTTATTTCTGCATTTGTCAATTATTCTGGCTCTGCCTTGTTAAATGCTCCAAGTTTGACAACATTTGAGCCCTTATTCTGAAGGTTTATTTCATCACTTTTTTGAATAGTTATTATGTATGACTTGTGGCTACCCTTTTACTCCTAATTGGAGGGACAAATGTTATACTCAAGTTGTATTCTGAAGTTTCTTGGAGGAAACTCTAAGCAGGAAGATGAGCTGAGTCCCCTGAGTATCTAAACAAGCACTCAAGGAGACAATGAATATATCAGAGTTAGGGCTATGTTTATTCCAGCACACGTTAAAAAAAACCAAAACCCAAACATTCAAGGTTCATAGTAACCTATAAAAATCAACCCCATCCTCTCTCTTGTGATTACCTGCTGTGGACTGGAATTCTTTTCAGAAAGGAAATGAATTTGGGGCTGTTACAGGGGAAATCTTATGACACTTCTCTAATTAACCCCCCCTTTACCCCAGGCACCCAGCCTTATGATTCTATACTGAGGTGCCCTGGATTTCTCTTCAAAGGAAATAACCTTGGGATTACCACAGAGGCAACCCTATTTTAAAAATCAGTCTTCAGTATCCAAATAACTCATGGTAATAGCAGAGGCCAAAGCTCACATCTCTTGTTCCCTTTTATATCATGGCATAGATTCCCCAATTCCAGTTGTAGGACCATGTATATAATCCCCCTTTCCCACTAGAAGCTTGGTACTGCATAAACTTTCCCCTTTTCTCTCCAGAAGGCTGGCTCCATACACTTTTAAATTCAGGATTTGGGAGCTGCCCAGGAATTTCCCTCCACTAGAAGGATACATTCCAGGATCATGTAGCTCAGAGAATTCTTCTGCCCCATCCAGCAATTCAATTCAATTGAATTCAATTCAATAAACATTTACTGTGCACTCAGTGCAAGGCACTGTTCCAAGTGCTGGGGATATAAAAAAGAGGCAAAAGATAGTCCCTGCCCTCAAGGAGCTTAGGCTGAGGTTCATGAACTCTCATCACTTAGCCACCTACTTTCCTCTTTAGATCAATATTAATTTATTAGATGAAGAAACAGACATAGAGAGGTTAATGGACTTGTTTGGGGTCCCA
This sequence comes from Notamacropus eugenii, assembly GCF_028372415.1. Classification (NCBI taxonomy): domain Eukaryota; kingdom Metazoa; phylum Chordata; class Mammalia; order Diprotodontia; family Macropodidae; genus Notamacropus; species Notamacropus eugenii. Next base: position 331,779,612 of record NC_092877.1, read on the forward strand.
CAGGTGGCAGAACCGGGCTTTGAACCCAGGTCTTCTGACTCCAAATTCAGTCTTTATGGACAGTTTATTAGACTACGATATTATCCAAAATTCCCTAAGGGGAAACACTGATCTAATGTGATCTGCTTAATTATACTGTCACCACATCATAAGGTTTTAGGTGAGAAACAAGTAAAGATCCAATCAACCAAATAGTCTCTTATCCTTCATTTAAATGATCATCTTTCCCAGAATCTTCCCAGGAGAATGTGACTCAAAAAACCCCCAAAATCGATACCAAAAAGCCAACCGACCAAACCAAACGCCAGGCATGGTGGCACATGCCGGTAGTCCCTGATGCTGGAGACACTGGGGCTGGTAGACCCTTGGAGTTCAGGAGTTCAGAGTGGCTCTGAACCAAGGGCTCAATACAAACTGGGGTCTGCTCTGTATCTGGCACCAATATGCTGAGCTCCAGGAAGGGGAAGGTTGCCTTAGGAGGAAAGAACTGGTGCATTTCAGAAAAATCCTTACTGGGATTCATCCCATAAGTGGTCATTACATTTCGAACTTGGGCTAGATAAGTAAAGCCAGCTTCACAAACAATTTTTAAAAGTGTATCTTAATGTAAAGAAAGCTTTAATTTATTCAGCTGCACAGGTAAGGATACAGAAGGATGGTGGTCTACTTGGAGGAGAGGTCCTTAATCTTTATTTTGTCATGGATAAGCTGGTTGAAGCCTATGGACTCCCTCTTCAGAATTACATTTTTAAATACATAAAATAAAAGGAAACAATTAACAGGAAGAGACTGTCCTGGTAGAATGGGACATGGTCCAGGCCATGACTTGAAAGGGTAAGGAGATATCATGCCTGGGCCAAGCCATTGAATTTGTGATGTAAGTAGCTCCAAAGACTTAGGTAAATACAGAGGGCAAGGGCCCAGCTCTGAAACAGGGTGGAAGTAAGGAGAAATAAGCAGCAGGACACGGGCCAGGAAACTACCACAGAGGAATCTGCTTGAGGCATTGGAAAATGTTTGTCCCATCAAAAGTCTTTACCCAAAATAGCAACCTTTCGTTGTTGATTTGTCAGGCTATTGTGAGTTTTTCAGAGTTCCAGCCAGGGAGACTGATAAAATTAATAGTCCTGAGTCCTGAGTGAACAGACCTGATCCTGACCTAGGGAGAATCCATCCAGAGGGCTAACTCCCTCTGAGGCCTGGAATGAGCAAACTGCTCTTCTCTATTCCCCGACAATCTTTTAACTGCCATGTTTCTCTGGTCAAATGTTCCTTCCTTTGGGCATCAGAGGGTCCCTCTTTGAAAGATTTTCACCTATAATCATAGCTAATATTTATATAGTGCCTACCACGTGCCAGACATGGTAGAAATTGCCTTAGAATTATTACCTTATTTGATTACGACCACAACTCTGGGAGGTAGGTGTTACTACTACCATCCCCATTTCACAGATGACATTGACCATATAAATGATCACCTGCAGTAACTTCTAACAGATTTGCTTTTAATATCTGTGAGGTCTTGCTATGATAAGGTGAATGAAGCCCTTTAATTCCCCCTTTGGGGGACACAGGAGGTCAGAATTCTGTTGGATTTTCAGAAGTACCACCCTATCATTTCCATCATAACCACACTCTGTAATAATACCTCATTGGTCTGATTTCATTTGAGAATGATTTGTTCCACGTAGGTGAATTTTCCAGACATCTGAAGCTTACTTACTTTCAAGTGTCAAAACTCAAAAATATTTGGGGATGGAGGGAAAATCTTTAAAGATTTCTAGATATTTTCCTTCTTTCTTAGAGAGAATTCAAACTTTACTTGGAGAAAGATCTAATTCATAACTGGTCCATTTTATATTCATGTATTATTGTACTTAAAAATAGTAAACTCTGATATCTCCTCCATTTCTATCTATTTCCTCTGTCTGAGGAAGGTTGTTTCCCTTCTTTTTAATCTAATTCAGCAAGCATTATTTATATTTTGTGCCAGGCATCCTCCAAGGCACTAGTACTACAGGGGCGGAATAAAACAGTCCCCAATGTCACTGCTCTTACACTCTAGTGGGGAAAATGTACACATTAAAATACATATACATACAAAGTTCAATATAATTAGGAGGAGGTGGCATAGAATACTAGAAGTCAGGAGATCAGGGGGAAAAAGCTTCCTATAGGAAGCAGTCCCTTTCTGTTATTATCTTTCCCTCAAAATCCCTTCTGTTTTTATTTTCTAATTTTCTTATTCCCTTTTACTCTGGGTTGGAAAATAACAAGTAAGGCTTAGGTAGTTAGTGGTTTGAGATTCACGAAGTGCTTTATATAATCTCCTCCGATCATGTTTCAACGCCTTGTGGTCCATTCCGTGGGTCTTCATTTTACAGAAGAAAAGCTAGAGTCTCTGAGAGAGATTAAGTGATATGTTCAGGAACATGTAACTAGTAGGGACAGGGGTGGGATTCAAACCCTGGTCTTTTAAGTCTTAATAACTTAGTCTTAAGGCTGATTAACTTTTTATCTTAAATGCTACCTAACATGCTTTGGGGGAAAATACAGACACGTTTTTAAACCCAAGCTTTTTAGAGTGCCTACCATGTGTCAGACATGGTAGAAATTGCCTTCCAATTATTTTATTTGATCATCACCACCAGTCTGGGAGACAGGTGCTATCACTATCATCTCCATTTCACAGATGACATCTACTTAAAGATCATCTGCAGTAACCCACTCTTTTTTTAAACCATTCCTCAGCTTCCAAAAGCCAAGTGCCTAAGATATTAAAATGTATATGTTAAATGAGTCAGTATAGTTTTGAGAAGGCTCTTTTAGCATATCTCCTTGAAGATCGGAACTGTTTAAATTTTGTATCCTCAGTACCCTGAATAGAGTCTGATACAGATTAGGTTCTTTGGGATTGACTGGTTACTGGGAACTGTTGGCATTTACTCCTTGAGTTGCCGTGGCTGGCAAACTGACTTGTGGGCAAGTGGAATGTCACTGCATTTTTTTAATTGCCAGCCTTTAAAAGGCACTATGCTACCTGATAAAAAAATTAAGCAAAATGATGATATAATGGAAATAAAGAAGCATTCGGCAAAGAAAGATGAGGAGTAGGGTATTTCTTAAGAGATAAGAGAAGTCACATTAATGCAAAATATAGCAGTGCTGACCTTTTATCGTTATTGATGCTTAAGCATGCAAAGAAAGAAAGAAACCTTTAAAAATCATTTATCTGGGATTCAAGGGGATGCAAAGCTTTTGATTTCTAAGACTTCATTTGCAAGAGCGAGGAAAGGAATCCAAGACAGGCCCACTGTTGTCATTCTGTCTGCCATGGAAAGGTCTCGGCAGCTAAAATGAAGAGGAATCTTTCCGCTAATGAAGTGGACATTCAGATAGAGCTATTTTACAGGCCCTCAGGAAGTGATAATGTAGAGCTCTCCCACAGTGCAATAAAGGCCTGTCCACCTAACCTATTGTACATAATATAATGTGACTTTTACAATGAGCATCACAAAGCAATGGCAAAGGCTTCTCTCATTAATTTCATCCTTAGATGGTGGTTAAAAAAATGGATATAACAGTCAACCACCAATTCTAATTAAATATAATGCCATTCATGGTAAGAAAGGTAAGAAAGGCTTTCTGGAAAGGAATCCAAGGATCAGGATGAATCATTAAGATTAAAGCCAGTCACATGGTAATTAAAAGAAGACATTTCCTTTATTTTAATTTTTTTCCAATTAAAAATCACTTATTTTCTCTTCCTCCTATCACTCATCCCCAAGGAATAACAAGAAAAACAGAAAACAAATTATGTCTAAAAGAGAAGCAAATTTCCTTATTGATCATATGCGAAAATATAGATTTTGTTCTTCATTTAAGAGGTAATATTTTAAACAATGAATTTCACAAAGGGGGACCCAGATAAATATGGATGCTTGACTGTGCAGACTTTCAATCAGAATGCAAACATTCTTTGCTGTTCTTTAGTTGTTTTTCAGGCATTTCTGACTCCGTGACTCCATTTAGGGTTTTCTTGGCAAAGATACTGGAGCAATTTGCCATTTCCTTCTCCAGCTCATTTTGCAGACGAGGAAGCTGAGGGAAGCAGGGTTAAGTAACTTGCTCAGGGTCACACAGCTAGTAGGTGTCTGAGGCCAATTTGAACTCAGGACGATGAGACTTTCTGATTCCAGGCCTGCCACTTTATCTAGCTGCTCTAAACATTCTTTAATGGTTCATTTATTCAGCCAGAAATGGCTTTTCAAATATGGTTTGCTGAATAACGTGAAACCACAGTTATGAGAACCTTCTATCAGTTCCCATAAGGCCATCTCTACAGTGACCGGAGGGAAAGTTTTACAGGCAAGGTATGGCCTCCATGAAGTTTGACACCAAATTTAAGAGGTTAACATGATACATTGTTTTCCTAAGTTTCCTACCAATAAAAGCCTCCCTGCATTCTGATGCAGATGAAGATAACCTTGACCAATAGAGGATTCTTGGTTATCTCTTTCAACCCACTGGAGACTGGTTTGATATCAATCCAGACCAAGTTCAGTGAGGTCTGTCTCATTCACCCTGGCTGGATTCATTCCTAAAACAGCCTTGAGGCAGAGGACAAAGCTGGGGTGGGGAATATGGGGGGAGCCTTGTGTGACTCATGTCTGCTTGCTCTAGAAAATTTTTTGAAAAGAGAAGAACCAAAACACTTCCACGCACAAAATGTTAATAGCAGCAGTGATGGCTAAAAGCCAAAGGCAGGTGACTTCTGATGCCCAATAAGGAACAAATGGCAGGTTTGGACAGCTGGTGGTGCAAAGTGCTTCACCCCTCCCAGACTCAAGGTGGGTGACCAAAGACGTGGAGTGTGTGACACCCTGTCAGATGCTGACATTAGGTTATTTTGCTTAAATGTTGCATTTTTCTTTGGTTCATGGGATGATACAATCAGAAGGATTTTCAAAGGTCAAATACTGGCATAAAAACAAAATCTAACCCCAAATCTCAAAAATAAAACAAACCAAAAGAGACTCAATTAAAAAAAAAATTTTACCTTAAGGCTGATTTTTTGTTTTAAATGCTGCCAGACATGCTTTGGGGAAAAGATACAGACATATCCTTTTTCCTTTTATTGACCTTCAGATATTGGGAAACGGCATTCAGGTCTTTTCTGTACTAGGTTAAGTATGTGTGCTACTGAAAAAAGCATTAAGCACCTTTGGTTCCTTCAACCATCCTTCATTTCACTAGAATATAAGCTTCTTGAGGGTAAGAATTGCTATTTAAAAAAATCTCTGTTTCTCTGTTTCTGTCTCTGTCTCTTTCCTTTACATTGATTTCTATCACCTAGAACAGTGTTTTGTGATCTCATTAACTGGATCGCCAGTAATGGAGACTGAGATCCACCCATCCTTGCTCATCTGGCATGTCTTGTCCATATCTGCCCAAAAGTTCATCACAGGTCCTGCCCCCAACATGATGGTGACCTCATTAGGATATCAGTAGAGTACTTAGGCTATTGATCTGGAATGTATGCCACTCACCACACTCTTTTCCTATTACATAAGTCCCTGATGACAGTATTTTTGTTTTTCTTAGGAACTCCTCATTGTATACATGCACGCACACACGCACACATAGTCTTTGTTGTTCAGTTGTACTTCAGTCATGTCTCACTCTTCATGACCCCATTTGGGGTTTCCTTGGCAGATACACTGGAGTGATCTGTCATTTCCTTCTCCAGGTTATTTTCATAGAGGAGGAAACTGAGGCAAACAGGGTGAAGTGACTTGCTCAGGGTCACACAGCTAGTATGAGTCTGAGGCCAGATTTGAACTCACAAAGAAGAGTCTTCTTGACTCCAGGCTCTGCTCTCTATCCACTGTGCCATCTAGTTGTTACATGAAAGTGTGCGCATACAAACACACACACACACAGAGAACTCTCTCTCTCTTTAACCAAAACCAAATGACACAAAGAGCAACGAAAAAGAACATAGTGGGTATGAATAGGCATATATATATATACACAAATATATGTGTATATATACACATATACATATGTACATCTATACATAAAATACGCAATATGCCTGTGTGTATGTATATATGTGTATATATACACACATACACATATGAGTATGTATGTACATGTGTATGTATATATGTGTATATATACACACATACACATATGAGTATGTATGTACATATGTATGTATATACGTGTATGTATATTTACATATACGTACTTACTCATGTCCCCTATCAGGACATTAAAAATTAGCAATTACATGATCATATATATATATATATATAAAACAGGTGCTTAATAAATGTTTATTGGGTTAGATTGGAATGAATATGGTTTCTGGAGCTTGTACTATCCCAGTAATCCTCTGGAACATTCTCTTCTGTACATGTCTCTGTTGCAAAGGGACACTGAGAACTGAGTGATAATGAGCAGTCATGGTGTAGTGTTCCAGACATGCTATCTCTTCAAGGTGACATAATAGTTCACTCACAGTGGAGTCAGAAGATCTGGGTTCAGATCTCACCGCTGACATTACTACTTGTATCATCTTGTCTTCATTTTCCTTAGCCTTCACTTTCCTCAACTGTCAAAGGAGGGCTGTACTAGTTGGCCTTTGAAGTCTCTTCCAGTCCTAGAGTTATAGTCCTAAAGTGATGCAGATTAAGAATTTTTTCACTTCATTTCCAGCCATGATGCTATCTCATGGTAATTGTATGTTTAATTAAAATCTCCAGATCTTCTTCATATAAACTAGCCAGTAATAGGGCTGGGAAACTAGCACTGTGGAGAAGGGGAAACTCTTGGTAGAAAGAACTTTACTTCCAATTAACTTTTCTTGGCAATCCACCAGAGGGTTTGTCTGCTGAACTTCTCTACCAAATGGCAGGGATTATTTATTTGTCCAGGAGGCTGCTTGATTTTACATTGGGAGAGGTTACATGACATGCCTGTCCTCAGGCCCTGGGTTAGTGGGAACACAGACACTTACATAAGCAGACATGGTAAATTGGACTTGGGGTTTTCTTTGAATTATCAGCTCTTATTGAAGTGGTAAGGAAACTAATGTATATCTGACATTCTGTTCAAAGTCTTAAAAATAAAGCAACTTTTGAAGCTCTCTAGCTTGAGTAAGAGCTTCTGGTGCCAAAGGGGGGAAAATCAAATGTTCTTTTTAATAGCATCCCTAGGTTGTGCCCTTCTTTCTTGAAAGAGAGACAGAGACAGAGAGTGACAGATTTTGAGAGAGAGAGAGACAGACAGACAGACAGAGAGACAGAGAGACAGAGAGAGAAAGACAGAAAAAGAGACAGAGAGATGGCGAAATAGAGCCAGAGTGACAGACAGAAAGAGAGACAGACAGAGAGAAAGAGAGAGATGGAGAGACAGACAGTGATATATTGAGAGAGATAGAGACAGAAACATGCAAAGAGAGAGAGAACAAGAGACAGATTGAGAATGCACATAGAGAGAGAGATGGAGAGAGACAGATGGAGAGAGAGAGAGATTTTAATACATAAACTTTCAGACTGCTAGGGTACACAATATGGATGGAGACCTCTTTTAAGTGTAGGTCTAAAGCCTAATTTCTGTAAGCTACAAATTAAATGATGATTCTCAAGCTAAAAAAGAAGATTCAGGAAAGAATCAATTGTTAGAAAGGCAGAGCAGAGTTGGAAGCAAGGCAGGTAGAATATACTATTCAAGTCAAATTCTATTTAAGATGATAATTATCATGCTTATAGGATACATTTTGAATAGAGTTTTTTTAATGGTGCTGAATCCTGTAGTAGCTCTCTGAAGAAAAGCCACGGGGGGATGGTGTGGATAGTAGTTAAGGGTGATGGTTGGAGAGGCAAAGGTTACTAGTTCAAGATGCAGCTAAAGTACAGCTTGTTATTTAGCCTGACCAATTAATGATGCTCATCTGTGGGGGACCGAGCTCTCCTGCTTGTCATGAATGAGAACACACACACACACACACACACACACACAGAATGAATGGATGAGAATATGATACTGAACATTAGTAACTTCCAATTGTTTTTAATGTTCAAAAATGTCGCCCTTCTAATCATTTTTTCTTCTTTCTCTTTCTCTCAGGAATCAGCTAGGAAAGTGAACAATGTCAGGATCTGAACCATTCTGGAAAAATTGAAGTGTGTGCCTGAAGTGCTTGGACCAGTTTTTAAATGCTAGTTGTAAGTAGTGACTTATTTAAAGACTGTTCCTAGTAAATTCTTTGAGGAAAAGGATTAGTTTTGTTTGGTTTTGTATTCTCAGTGCCTGGCACAGAGTAGGTACTTAAATCATGTTTGTTGGTTGATTCTTTCGTGTTCTTAATTATGTTTTCCTTCTATCTACATCTTCCTTACAAAAATCCTCCTTTGATCACTCATCGTGCTGTTCAAGTGACTCTCAGTTCTCAAAAACTACACCAGCAATTCACAAACTCCAGTACTTTCTACCAAGATGAGAAGACAGTGAGTAGAGTCCCAGCTATAGACTGTATCAGTAGTCTGATAATAAGAATAGCTGGCATTTTATATACTGTTTAAAGGTTTGCAAAGTCCTTTACAAATATTCTTTTTCATTCTCACATTATCCCTGGGAGGTAGGTACTATTATTATCTGAATTTTAGGTAAGGAAACTGATGTGGAGATTAAATGACTTGCCTAAGGTCACACATTTTATAAGTGTCTGAGGCAGGATTTGAACTCAGGTGTTCCTGATTCTAGTGACAGCATCCTACCTGCCAGGTCATCTAGCTGCCTCTGCCTCTATCTGACCAGCCCAGTTAAATATAAAAAGAATGCGCATAAGAAGGAATATAGGATAGTAGAAAGGGCACTAATCAGGAGCAACTTGGGTTTGGGTCTGGTCACCATCACTTACTAGGCATGTGACTGGGGCAAAGGATTTCTCTGAGTCTCAATTTCCTTGTCTGTAAAACTGGAATCCTAAAATCTGTAAAATTCCTTATCTGTAACAACAAAACCAAACCAAACCCGTACTATTTGTGCTATCAAATGAAAAACCATTTATCAAGTATTCTGTAAAGCTCAGAGTGCTTATAAAAATGTCAACTATTAGTATTACAATAAGCAGTAGACTGGCTAACACAGTAAATTCTTTAGCCATGGCAACCCATGAAACAGACAAAAGTACGAAATAACCTTTGTATCTCCTCTAGGTAAATGACCCCCAACCCCCAATAATTCCAACCCTTACCTTTCTCTGAAACTTCAGCCTTACACGTCTAATCACCTATTAAGACCAGTTCACTCATATATTCCAACATCCTTTTAAAAGATGAAAAAGCAGAAAATTGTTGTGAAACATACCAAAATCTAACAAATCAAGTCATACTCTGATACTGAATGACTTGAGCTGGAAAAGTGCATAGAGAAGGGTAATAAAAATATGCTGAACAATAAGAGTCAGGATTTAGGAATGAAAAAAGCCAAAGGCTGATGGATTACTTAACTGTTGCAATGTTGTATGTCATGAATGCTTTCTTCATGAAGAGTGGAAGGCATTGAGCATAGAGAACATTGAATAACATGAATAAAATCGACTAATCTATAAGGATGGGAAATACCTGGTTATTCACTGGGACTTATTTGCATATCAGCTGTCTGTGTGCCATCAGAGCATCAACTAACTAGAGGAAAGATCAAAAGCAACTCCACATTAGAAGAAAAAAATGAAAAAAAAAACCCAGTGCAATTAAAACATCTCCCACTTGTCCTATTTAAAAAGCTGTTTCCACTGAAAAATTGAGAAATTGGGAAAGAAAAAGACATGGACTCTGATTATGATAATTTCTTAAATAATTCTAAACAATGCACAGGCAAACCTCAGAGACAGTGTGGATTTGGTTATAGACCTCTGCAATAAAGCAAATATCGCAATAAAGTGAGTCCCATTAATTTTTTTCATTTCCCAGTGCATATAAATGTTATGCTTACACTATACTGTAGGCTATTAGCATACTCTTTAAAAAGAAAATGTACATGCTTTAATTAAAAAATACTTTATTGCTAAGAAGTGCTAATCATCATCTGAGCCTTCAGCAAGTCATATTCTTTTTGTTCATAGAGGGTCTTGTCTCGATGTTGATGGCTGCTGAATGGTCAGGGTGATGGTTTGCTTAAGGTTAGGGAGACTATGGCAATTTCTTAAAATAAGGTAGCAATAAAATTTGCTGATAAATTGACTCTCCCTTTCACTTGAATACATAAAGGCCATTGGAGGGTTATTAACTGGCCCAATTTCAATTTTGTTGGTTTCAGGGAATAGGGGGTTTAAAGGAGGGGGAAGGGGAGGGGAGAGAGAGAGAGAGAGAGAGAGGGAGAGAGAGAGGGAGACGGAGAGAGGACATAAGCAGGGGAATGGTGGGTGGGGTGAAGTTAGAATAACACATTTATCGATTTTGTGGCATTTCAAAACAATGATAATAGTAACATCAAAGACAACTAATTACAGATCACTATAACAGATATAATAATAATGAAAAAGTTTGAAATACTGTGAGAATGACCAAAATGTGAGACAGAGACATGATGTGAGCACACACTGTTAGAAAAATGGCACTGATAGACTTGCTCAATGCAGGGCTGTCACAGACCTTTAATTTGTAACAAAAAAAAAAATGTAATAACTGCAAAATGTAATAAAGTGAAGTGTAATAAAATGAAGTATGCCTATAAAATGGTTGCCACAATGAAGAGGCTAAGAGGGCCTAGAAATCACCATTGCCAACAGACAGTAAATTACCTTGCCAAGCAAATAGATGTAGCAGGCAAAGACCACATTGGTCTATAGTAACAAATTACTGGCAAACTTTATGGAAAAAATGGTAAAGGATTGGAAGCAGTATCACCACACAGAGCAGCAAAAAAGCAGGAAGGAGAAAAATGATAATGGAGAAATCTTGGCCCAAGTATTAGCAGCAAGTAGCATTAGATTAAGTAGATGAAACTATCAGAATAACAAATACATGACAGAACAGATTTGCCACAAGTTTATAATGATCTGTTCTTATCACTGATAATAGCAGAACCATCATGTTTTCTTTTTAACCTCTTAGTACCCAATGAACATGTAAGGACGTGGCCAACAGCATTTAGCACAAAGTCTAAGAGGGTGGATGGTCCAGATGGTCCTACGTGAGAATGCCTAGAAAAAAAAATAAATTCTGGAGGCACCAGATTTTTAAAGTACTGAAGGATCAATTTAACAGTTATCTAAAAGAGTGAAAGATATAAAAAGAGTAAGAAAATATCAACAGATCTTATTATTATTCTTTTTAAAAGATGATGAAGACTGTTTAAAAAACTTCATATGCCTACTTTCTCATCCTCAAGAAATATCTATGAGAATGATCTGAGAATGATCACACCAAAGATATCCTTTGTGAGAATATAAAAAGGGGACAGGCAGGCTTCCATAAATATTTTTCTAGTGTAGACTACATCTTCATAGTCTCAAAACTGAGTAGAACCGTGGAATATGCAAAATTCTGATGTCTTAATAACACACACACACACACACACACACACACAACTACCATTATAGTATTTGACTAATAGGCAAAATCCAGTATGTAAAGATGACCTCCAAAATTTTTTTTCCATATGCATATAAAAGATTTTTTTAGAAATATCTCTGTTCAATGATCCTCTGAATGTTAATATCTATCAAGGCACAAAACACAGAAATGTTCTCCCTAAAAGTGTCAAACACTGTAAGTAGGATTTCCTGCACAAATTCCAAATGGAATGACTACCTGTAAATGGGAAGGTTATTTCTCACAAACTTTTGTTCATTGATGGTGTTAAGCCCCAGGATAACATTTTACTTCCTAATGGAATCCTTGGGAACCCAAAGAAATCAGCCCAACAACCCACACAGGAAAAACCAAGTGGATGAAAAATAGGCCTTTTCTGTTCAGAGAAGATGGAGGTGAAGTGTACAGATAAAGGTAGTTAGCGTGACTGATGAATACCCATGAGTCCAGTCCCTGATGACAAAAGGTTTCTGCCAACTTCTTTGTTTAAATTTCGTAAGATTACTACATCTGTAAGAGGTTCCAGCTGCATTAGCTTGACAGAAAATCCTTGTAACAGCAAGGACCCCAACATACACAGGAGGGCCTGTTGCACAGGTTCTCAGGTCTGCTTTTCTAAAAGGAAAACAACTTTTGAGGAGTCAACAATCTTCTTTAATTACATTCACCAACGAAGAAAATACATGTAGAGAAATAAAGACCAGCGGACAAGACTTCCAGCTGTCAGACCAAAAGTAATTCATACATCACAGAACAACAGATAGATCCAACTGTTTGACCATTACATACATACATAGCTACCAGAGACAGAAACACCAACATATGGGTTTTCAAAGCCTGAGGTTGGGGGGTGGTTCTTTAGTGGCTACTTGGAGTCCCATCTGGCCAAATAAACACTTACAATGAGTAAGCCCCAAAGGAAAACCTCACCTCCGAGTATTTATACACTTTTCAGAGCCAGAGGGCACCACCCTCTGACCCAGTGCCTCAATAGAAATTAACAAAAGGTAATAGATGGGGAAGATTTTTAACTCTTCCCCCCACCCCCCACCATTAACCTTACATTACCATTACAATCCTACAGCCTCCTAACATTGGTGGGCTATCCAGAACTAGGAGGTTGCTGGGACCAAGCTACTTTCCTGGCATTTAGCTATATCCATGTGTGTTCTTGTTTCTCTACTCCAAAACAAAGCAGGAACCCAGAGAAAGCAGTAAGTTTGAGATAATACATGTCTTATACCTTTTCTGAAGGAGTTAATATGTCCACTAAATTGTGTATTACAATAAACCCAGTAATTAGATCAATTTAGCATGAGATTTTGTGCATCTTTCTTGAAATCTCTGAACATGAGTACAGCATTGCCATGACATGCAATTAGATGGGTAGCTACTTGAGGAAGTCCATTAGTACATATAACCTGGACACACCTGACAGACAGTAAGTTAGGTCTATGTATGAATGTGAATTCTTTTAGGTTAAAGCTTGTTTTTACTCGTTTTGTGTCTAGAGCACTCACTGTAGTATCTGGTATATAGTAAGTGCTTAATAAACGCCTGCTGATGATGGAAAAGGAAGAGGAGAGCTATATAAATTGTATTTGAGGAACCATGAGATATTTTCAATGATGCAGACTCTCTCCCTAAAATAAACCCCGTATTCCAAAGACCAAAATTCTATTGATTCTCAGGAATTTTAGAGGAAGAAGGGAGACAGAGGTGTCAAATATGCAGTCCACAGGCTATAGTGTGGCCCATAACACTTGTAAGTGCATACTGAACCAGATTAAAATATAATTGGGAAGTATTTATTAACAAAATTAATATTAATTACATTATTAACAAAATAAGAACAGAATAGAATATAGATCATGATAATAGGTCATTTTCTAATTCAATATCCAGCCTGCAGGAATTCTTACGTATGGTTTGGTGTCCCATTTCTCTCTGAATTTAACATTACTGGTCTAGGTCAACCTAGCCCTAAAAACAGAATCTCCTCTGCAGCATGACCAATAACGGGTCATTCAGACTGCTTAATGATGAAGAAATAATGATAATGATAATGATAATAGCTAACATTTATGTGGTTTTACTCTGTGAAACCACATAGGACCATTTTAATCCCTCTTTCAAATAACAAGCTTTCAAATTCTTGAAGGCTGTTGTCACATACCCCTGAGAGTTCTCTTCTCCAGCTAAAAACCTTCCAGTTCCTCTGAAGTAACCTAATACGGCATGAATCTGAGACTCTTCAGCACCTTGTTGACCCTTGATGACATCTCATCAATGTCCTTCTCAAAATGGGGCACACAGAACGGAGCTCCAGCTGTGGTCTGACCATGGCAGAGTGCAACGGGGTGATCACTTCTTCACTTCTGAAATTTTTGCCTCTCAACGTATCCCATAATCACGTTAGTTTTCTTGGGTGCCACAACATACTGTTGACTGGTATAGAGCTGGAGTTACGCTAAAAGCACCAGATCTTTTAAATGCAAAGCATTATATATTCATGCCTCCGCTATCTTGTACTCATGACATTGATTTTTTTGTACCAATGTACTCAGCCATATGAAATTTCATTTTAAATGATGTGGCTTAATGTTTTAGCCTATAATGATCTTTGGAAACCTGACTCTGTCAGCCAGCATGTTAGTTCTCTCTTCCCACTCTGTGTCATTTGTAGATTTGGAAAGCATCTTATCTGTGACCTGGTCTAAATCATCAATGAATCGATAAGCATTTATTGAGCCCTTACTACATGCCCAGTGGTATGCTAGGTGCTGGGGATACAAAGGCCAAAATGAAATGGTTTCTTCCTCAAGGGCCTTACATTCTGTCGAGAGACACTGTAGGTGACCATATGGAAAACACATCAAAATAAATACAAGTAAGGAGGGAGGAGGCACTAACATCTGAAAGGATTGAGAAGGGCCAGATGCAGAAGCCAAGCTTTGGAGGAAACTAGGAATTTCAAGAAGAAGAGGTGAGGAGGAAAAGGATTTCAGGTATGATGGAAAGTTTGACAAAAGACAAGAAACAAGAAATAGAATATGAGTGAGAAATAGCAAGGAGGACAGTTTGACTGGACCATAGAGTATGTAAAGGTGACTGATATGTTAAAACAATTGGAAGGGAAATTGGAGCTGGGAAGGGAAGATTGGGGAAGGGAAGATAAATAATGTGTATTTGACCTCAGTGAGGTCATGACCTCAGGGAGCCATGGGGGTTCAGAAGTGACACAGTTAGACCTGTGCTTTAGGAAAGATCACTTTGGCAGATGGGTGGAGGATGGATTGGGATAATCATGTGGTTTTTGTTAGCTTTGTTGTTGATGTGGTCGATAATGCTAATAGTTTTCCTAATATTGAACCAGCCCTGTAGTCCTGGTATGAATCCTACCTGATCATAATGTATTAATCTCGTGATTAGATGCTGTATTCGTTTTGCTAAAATCTTATTTAAAATTTTTGCATCTATATTCATTAGGGAAATTGGTCTATAATTTTCTTTCTCTGTTTTGTCTCTTCCTGGTTTGGGTATCAAAACCATATTTGTATCATAGAAAGAATTTGGGAGGACTCCTTCTTCCCCAATTTTCAAGAATAGTGTATGTAGTATTGGAATTAACTGTTCTTTAAATGTTTGATAGAATTCACTTGTGAATCCATCTGGCCCTGGAGATTTTTTCCTAGGGAGTTCATTGATGGCTTGTTCAATTTCTTTTTCTGAGATGGGGTTGTTTAAGTATTCAACTTCCTCTTCTGTTAATCTGGGCAATTTGTATTTTTTAAAATATTCATCCATCTCGTTTAGATTATCGAATTTGTGGGCATAAAGTTGGGCAAAGTAGTTTCTAATTATTGTTTTAATTTCCTCCTCATTGGAGGTGAGTTCACCCCTTTCATTTTTAATGTTAGTAATTTGGTTTTCTTCTTTCTTTTTTTTGATCAGATTAACCAAAGGTTTATCAATTTTATTAGTTTTTTCATAAAACCAACTATTGGTTTTATTTATTAATTCAATAGTTTTCTTTATTTCAATTTTATTAATCTCTCCTTTGGTTTTCAGTATTTCTAATTTGGTATTTACTTGGGGATTTTCAATTTGTTCTTTTTCTAGCTTTTTCAACTGCAAGCCTAAGTCATTGATCTCCTCTTTCTCTATTTTATTTATGTAAGCATTCAGAGATATAAAACTTCCCCTAATAACTGCTTTTGCAGTGTCCCATAAGTTTTGGTATGTTGTCTCACTATTGTCATTCTCTTGAATGAAGTTGTTGATTGTTTCTATGATTTCTTCTTTAACCCAACCCTTCTTTAGAATTAGATTATTTAGTTTCCAATTGATTTTTGGTTTCTCTTTCCATGGCCTTTTATTACATGTAATTTTTAATGCATTATGATCTGAAAAGGATGCATTGATTATCTCTACCTTTCTGCACTGGATTGTGAGATTTTTATGTCCTAGTACATGGTCAATTTTTGTAAATGTTCCATGTACCGCTGAGAAAAAGGTATATTCCTTTCTATTCCCATTTAATTTTCTCCAAAGATCTATCATATCTACCTTATCCAGAGTTTTATTTACCTCCTTAACCTCTTTCTTGTTTATTTTAAGGTTGGATTTATCTAGTTCAGAGAGGGGGAGGTTGAGGTCCCCCACTAGTATAGTTTTGCTATCAATTTCTTCCTTCAACTCCCCCAACCTCTCCTCTAAGAATCTGGATGCTATACCACTTGGAGCATACATGTTTAGTAATGATATTGCTTCATTGTCTATGGTGCCTTTTAGTAGGATATAGTTTCCATCCTTATCCCTTTTGATTAGATCTATTTCTGCTTTTGCTTTGTCTGAGATTAGGATTGCTACTCCTGCCTTTCTTACATGAGCTGAAGCACAATATATTCTGCTCCATCCTTTGACCTTTATCCTATGTGTATCCCCCCGTTTCAAATGTGTTTCTTGTAAGCAGCATATTGTTGGATTATGGCTTTTAATCCATTCTGCTATCCGTCTCCGTTTTATGGGAGAGTTCATCCCATTCACATTCACAGTTATGATTACAATCTGTGTATTTCCCTCCACCCTCTTTCCCACCATTTGTGCTTTTAACTCTCCCGTCTCCCTTCCCCTCCTCAATAGTATTCACTTTTCTCCCCCTCCTCCTGCAGCCTTCCCCTCCTTCTTTTAGCCCCCCTCCCTTTTAGTCCCCTTTACTCTTATTGCTTCTTTCCTCCCTTTTAGCCACCCTCCCCTTTCTTCCCCCTTCCCCTCCTACTACCTATAGAGCTAGTTAGGATTATCTGCTTAAGGTTATTGTTCCCTCCTTTGAACAAATCAGATGAGAGTACCTCTCAAACAATGCTCATCTCCCTCCCCTCCTTCCCTCTACTATGGTTTTGTACTTCTTCCTGTGATATAATTTGCCATTTTCTGCTTCCCCCTTTCCACACCTCCTATTACATTCCCTTCTCATACTTAAATTATATTTTTGCCATGACATCATTTACTTTATGCCCGTTCCCTCTACATATATCCCTTTTATCATAATAGCTGCACAGTTCTCAAGATTAACAGGTAGCATCTTCCCTTACAGGGAGGTAAACAGATTGCCCTAATTGAGTTGCAAGTTTTTGTTTTTGTTTTTTCCCCTCTGTTTACCTTTTTATGATTCTCTGGAGACCTGCATTTGAAGATCAAATTGTCTATTGAGTTCTGGTGTTTTGGTCAGGAAGCTCTGGAAATCCCTTATTTCGTTGAATGACTTTCTCCTTGCCTGAAATGTTATGCTGAACTTTGCTGGGTAGTTGATCCTCGGTTGGAGTCCCAACTCCTTTGCCTTACGGAATATTGGGTTCCAATTCTTTCGATCTTTTAATGTAGAAGCTGCAAGGTCCTGTGTGATCCTGACTGTGTGACCTTGATATTTAAATTGTTTCTTTCTGGCTGCTTGTAGTATTTTCTCCTTCACTTGATAGCTCTGGAATTTGGCAACTATATTTCTTGGGGTTTTGAGTTTGGGATCCCTTTCCGGTGGGGAACGGTGGATTCTTTCGATGACTATTTTGCCCTCTGAGTCTAGTACTTCTGGGCAGTTTTCCTTGATGATTTCCTGGAAGATATTGTCCAGACTCTTTTCTTCATCATGGGTTTCTGGCAGGCCAATAATTCTTAGATTTTCTCTCCTGGATCTATTTTCCAGGTCAGTTGTTTTTCCAATTAAATATTTTAGATTTTCTTCCATCTTTTCATTCTTTAGATTTTGTTTGACTGACTCTTGTTGCCTCATTGAGTCATTAGTTTCTACTTGCCCAATTCTAATCTTGATCGTATTGTTTTCTTCAGTTAGCTTTCGCATCTCCTTTTCCATCTGGCCAATTTTTCCCTTTAAGGAGCTATTTTCTCCATTTAATTTTTGTACTTCTTTTTCCATTCGACCAATTTTCCCAGTTAGGTTTTGGGTTTCCTTTTCCATCTGATCAATTTTCCCTATTAGGTTTTGAGTTTCCTTTTCCGTTTGATTAACTCTTCCTTTTAGGGAATTATTCTCTCCAGTTAATTTTTGAACTTCCTTTTCCATTTCTTCAATTTTCTTTTTCAGATTGATGTTCTCATCAGTGAATTCTTTTTTTATGGTTTTAAAATCATTGGCCAGTTTTTCTTTTATATCCTTCTTCAGACGTTCCAGGTAATCTAGTTGTGCTTGCGAGAAATTCATAGTCCCATCTGAGGTTTCAGATGGAAGTACAGTCTCAGCTCTGACCTCTTTGGTGTTTGTGTTTTGGTCCTTATCCCCATAGAAAGATTCTATGGTTTTTTCACTTTTCGTCTGCTTTTTCCGATTCATGATGTTGGCTGAGTGTTGTAGCTTTTGGTTCTTTCAGTCAGAAGATACAGATCTTTTAAGTTGAGTTGATGTTTGTCTAGGCTAAAAGCAGGCTTTTTTTTTTTGTTGTTGTTTCCCAGATCAACCCTGGGTTTAGCTTGATAGGTGTGTGGGAGGTGTGGTCTGGTCTCAGGATATCTCCTCAGCTGGCCTGAGGCAAAGGCAAGGTCCGGGGGATGGTGATCCCAGCTTCCCTATTGTCTTCCCTTTTCCCCTGGAGGGCTGGGGCACGCCTAGAGGCTAATGCGTGTTCCCGCCCCTCCTGGGGCTAGTCTCCCGGGCTGCGGCTTGCTTGGGTCTCAGTGCGAATTTTTCTCTGCCCTGGGTCGTCTGTCCCTCCAGATAGCCTCCACCACGGTAGGAAGAATCCCCCTTTGCCACCTCTCCAGCCTCTGGTGTTACGAGACCACTCGCCCCTTTCTGCTGCTCCCACTGATCCAGGATCAATCTGGGGAAGAATTTTATGGTTCCCTCACGGTCATCGGGGGGGAGGGGAGAGCACTTACTGATCACTCCGGCATCCCAGCTTCTGGATGTTCAAGTAGTGACCCACTGAAGTCCCGTCTTTAGGCTGAAGATTTCAAAGGCTGTTGCGCTGATATCGTTGGCTCGGCCTTGGAGGATGGATTGGAGAAGAGAAAAACTTGACAGGAAGACTAGTTAGAAGGCAAACAAATGACATAAGAGGCTTCATCCAATGCTTTGTTAAAATTTAAGTATACTAGCCCGAATCTACAATATTACATATATACATATGTGTGTGTTTGTGTATGTGTGTGTGTGTATGTGTGTGTGTATGTGTATGTGTGTACTCACCACGTCCCAAAAAGAAACGAGATTCATCTGGCAAGATCAGTTCTTGATCAAGCCAAGCTGGTTCTTTGTGATTACTGCTTCTTTGACTGAGTTCATTTACCATTTTTTAAAAATAATGCAATCTCAATCTTTGCCAGGAACTGTAGCCAATCTCACTGACTTTTATTTTACAGGCTCCAATATTTTTCTTTTTTGGAAAACATCTGGCCTTTCCCAATTCTTTAGTACATCATCCAATTTTCTGTGATCCTGCAAAGATCATTGATGGTGGTTCAGTTGTTGCATCTGACCCTTCCTTCAGTATCTAACGATATAGTTTGGGCTAGCTGACATCAACAATAGCTAGGTGCTTTCTTTTTATGTCTCTACTTGAGTAAACTTGAGTATCATCCAATGCTCATTAACCATTTTTTTTCTGTAGACCAAAGGTCACCCTCCTTGACATAGAAAACAGAGGCTATAAAATAAAACTAAACATCTTTGCTTCCTCTCTGTCTTAAGTTCCTACACAGATTCAGAATTTTCGGGGATCAGAGAACCCAACTAGTCCAACCCCTTTCTTTTACAAACAAGGGAACAGAGATCCAGAAATGTAGCTGTTTAGTGATTTACCCAAGGTCACCAAGGTAGGTGGCATGAAGTCTTGTGACTTCACATCTAGCTTTCTTTTCAATAAATCACGTTGCTTTGTCCCATATACAGGGATCTAACCCAAAGTAGCTTAAAAAACCTAAACAATTCCTTATTGTTATCCTTTGCTTTCTATGTCAGCTTTTGTTATGAACTCCTTGAGAGCAGGGACTCTTTTGTCTTCCTTAACTTCCATAGCTTAACACAATGTAGCTTAGCACATAGTAGATTCTTCATAATGTCTAGTGACTGAACGTTCATTCTAAGCTCTAGTATGGCCAACAGTGGTTTTATATTAGTCCTAGGTTACCTATCCTGGGGGGCAGCTAGGTGGTACAGTGGTTAGAGTGCCAGACCTCGAGTCAGTTCAAGTCTGGCCTCAGACACTTACTAGTTGTGTAATGTTGGACAAGACATTGTAGCGGCAAACACCCCAGTATTCATAGGAGGGCTTGCTGTACGGGTTCTTAGATTTGCTTTTCTAAAAGGAAAGCAAGTTTTGAGGGATCAACAATCTACTTTAATGACATTCACCAAAAGAAAAAACACAAGTAGAGAAATAAAGGCCAATGGACAGGGTTTCCAATTGCCTGATCATAAACAATACATACATCACAGATCAACAGACAGACCCAATTATCTAATAACACCTGGCACAGGAACCTTCTTTCAAGCCTCCAAAGCAAAACCTCACCTAAGAGTATATATACACTTTTCAGAGCCCATGGGCATCATGACCCTCCTGACTCAGTGCCTCATTAGCAATTAATAAAAGGTGTGGGCCTACCTGCAAAACAGGAAACAAAACAGATTCCCTAATCTAAGGCCCATGAATGGGCAGGGAAGATCTTTCATTAAAATAAATCTCCTTAACATTACAGTGACTTAACCCTGTTTTTCTTAGTTTCCTCATCTGTAACTTGAGTTGGAGAAGGAAATGGCAAACCTCTCCAACATGTCTACCAAGAAAATCCCAAATAGGATAGAGTAAGACATGACTGAAATAGCTGAATGACAAAAACAGTAACCTACCCTTGCACCCATCTTCTGTGCATGTGTTAAAAAAGTTGGTTGGTGAATATTCTCTGCATTCACACCAGTCTCGTAAACAACTTCTCTTTTCTCTTTTTTAAGATTATAGATTTAGAGCTGGAAGGGATTTCAGAAGTCATCCAGTATAACCTTTCATTTTAGAGATGAAGCTGTAGTATAGTTACAGTTAAGTGACTTACCTAGGGTCATACAGCTAGTAAATTGCCTGAGGTCGGATTTGAACCCAGGTTTTTCTTCCACCAAATCCATTGTCCTATCTACTATACCACTGGCTTAAGATTGCTTTTCTTTATATCATAAACTTTTCATTCTTAGGCACTTCTCATCCCTCCTGGATTGACTTTCCCTATAGAATTTTAGTCCACAAAGACTTTATATAGATATAAACCACATTATTAAAAGGATTGAAGTGATGGGGTTCAGACTCTGGGAGCCTCCATGAGCTCCTCTTCAATCTTCCTACTTAATCTGGTCTTTCTTACTCAAATCTAATCTTCCCATTTGTTCCAGCTGTCTCAGGAAGGCCTTGGGCTTTTCATTATCACTGTGCTCAGGTCTCTGTTGCACTCCCCACCCTTGATCCCATCAAAGCCCCATTCCCCAGGCTGCTGACCACTACCATCAAGATCTGTATTCATTACCATACTGCCCCTTTCAAGACCTGGATTGCCCCACCTGCTTCCAACCCAAACCCTTCATTGTCTGATATCTCCTGATAGCCTCCAGCTGTTTCCAACCCTTGACCAGTCATCCCCTCCTTGGACTTCTCCTCAAGACCCTCCCTAAACCCCTACTCCCATCACCCTAGACTACCAGACCACCCCCAGATCCCTCCTATAGTCTTTTCTGTATTTAAGTTCCATCTTGCCTCTATGAAGGCACTCAGATTCAATCTAGCTCAGACTCTGTCTATCTGAGATTCCTACCTGGTCCACTTGTGAATACAAACATTACAAATGCTTAGGCTCCCTAAGAGTCAACCCAATTTGGCGAACGTTTAATAAACTTTGTCTTTCTTTGGCTTTTAGGAGGCTTGAGTCAAATTCAATAGAGCAGAACCTGGCGTGTCGGTATTTCTGGGTCTCCAGCACCCCTAAACCTCATCATTTATGGTTCCCTGACTGGTATTTCTGGGTCCCCAATGCCTCTAAACCTCATCAAAAGTTGTGTGATAACTAAAGGGAGTTACAAGATGTGTTTAAATTAGCTAGTTAGAGCATTGTTATCAGTGATAACATGGGCATAAATGACTTGAAAATTAAATGTATAGGTCACATACATATAACAAGCCAGTGAAATAATGGATGAATAGCTTGAATGTTACAATGGTCATCCCAAAATATTAAGAATCCTAATAGAAGGTCTCCAGCATGTTTAGTAAATTATTTATGCAGGATTTTTATAAATACAAGGACAAGAATCACGAAGGATGAGGAGGCATAAGTAGGTTGACACTGAAACTGATGATGCACAGAAGTCCTATCTCTATAAGACCACAGTTTAATTAATCAATAACTATGTTAAATATTGACTATGTGTCAAGCTCTATTCTAGGTTCTGGGTAATTAATCCTTGCCCTCAAGGACCTTAAATCTAGGTAGGGAGGGCAACAAGTAAATATAAATTTTAAGAATACACAAAAGAGAAGCTAATTCAGGTAGGAGGATGCACTAGCAGTTAGGGGGAGTAGGACACAGGAATCAAGAAAGACTTCACAGAGAAGGTAGTGTTTGTCCAAAGTCTTGAAGGAAGCCAAGGATTCTAAGACAGAGGGTTAAGGGGAGAGATCATTCCAGGTATAAAGAATAGGTAATTGAAAGGTAAGAGACTGGAGCATGTAGTATCTTGAATGGGGAAAACTAAGAACAATTGTGTAAAGGGAGCAATATGTAATAAAGCTAGAAAATTAGGGGCTAGATTGTGAAAAGATTTAAATGATAGAGAATTTTATATTTTTCCCTATAGGTTATTGAATGGGGCAAACACATGAGGCAGGGAAACCAATGATGAGGCCACTTGTAATAAAGCAAACAAGAGGTGATGAGGCACTGATTTAGTGTATTGTCTGTGTGAGTGGAGAGAATGGGGCAGATGCTAGCGATGTGGAAGTAGAAACAAGAAGATGTGGTAACTGATTCAATATGTGGGATGAGAGCAAAGACTTGATTAGTTAATAACAAGGATGTAAATTTGGATGATTGGAAGTATGGTGGTGCTTTCAAAAGAAATAATGAAGTTTGGAAGAGGACTAGGTTTGGGAGAAAAAATGAGTTGTTTTGAACAAGTGTTTAAGATACCTAGTTTGAAATGTCTAATGGGCAGGAGCTGATGATATATTTAAGCTCAGGCGAGGAATTAAATTCTCATGATATTTCCCCTTTCCCTAGCTAGAAGCCATTCATATTAGAGCCTTAAGCCACGATTCAAAAGGACAAATCTCATTTTTCACAACATATACATTTCTATTTACTTCCTAAATCCTTTTTTTAAACTTCTATACTTTCTTCCTTTAAGTAGGAAAAGAAAGTGAAAAGAAAACACTGTATCCCCAGATCCTTCCATTTCTTGTCCAGCAATTCAAAGAACCTAGAGATATTTTATAGGTTGCTTCTAGCAGGATCATTTGTCCCCACATGAGTCATCAGAAATAGGAAATTCTTGGCAAGTTGAATAAGTCTTAGTAGACTCTCCATCACGTCTTGAATATACATTCCAGAAAGACAATGTACTTATTGCAAACATGGTTACCATGTTTACATATAACTACCACCCACCGGCAAGCACATTAGATTTAAAAGACTTAGAGGAGCTCACGGAAGTTTATAGGATCAGAAGGCAAAGCTGGAAGTCATCTCTTGCTGTTACTGCAATTTTATTTTCTAGTCACTTTATTACTAATATATTTTACACCATTTCTTGAATGCAAGAACATGTGCAAAATGCTACACCTTACTAATACATCAAATATCTCATCATTTTCCCATGGGTCACCTGCAACTAAATTATGGTATTCCATTAATCATAACCATATAACATAACCAGGAAAGTATTTATGTTAAAATGTAAACGTTAACATCAGAGAAGAGTTCCAGATTATAGAAAACATTATACTTTCCCAAGTGCAATCCATCCTGTTTTCTTCCATTTGGGGCTCAGCTATGGCATCTGCAGTGTCTGTCCAAGAAACATATGTTAAATGGACTACAGTATGTAATGGATACAGCCTATCCAACTGCATATAATAATCTGGATGATCTGCATTCCTAATCCATTTAGGTTTTTTCTTATGTGTATTGTTAGGTTAATCCTATTTAAATATTATGTCTTTCTGCTTGTCAAGGAGAGGATTTTGTTGGCTAAAGTAGTTGGGTGGTCCTTTTGGCTCTCCTGCAGCAAATATTTCACACTAGTTAAACTGCTCAAATGGATGATGACATTCCTATTCTTCAAAGTCAACAGTAAGATTAAATAGATCATGTTAGAACTATTAGAGTTTCCAGAAGCGTCTCTTCTTCTCTTTATTCTTTTTTTCAATTTAATGATAATTTTTACCTTTGATGAATAATTCAGTAATCACTTGACTCAATAGGCAGACATAGTTGATTTCATATTTTTGTGAGGCTGTTTGGCACCAGCCATGACCAACACTCTTTAATTCTTTTCTTGAAGAAAGTAATTATGATACAGAAGCATGAGGCTTCCAAGTGACTTGTAACTTTTTGGTTTAATTCATATTTAAACCCTAAACTGCCACCTTCTAAAACATTGTTTGCCATTCTTCTCTGTGCTTCTGTTTACAATGAAGTCACCAAGTGTTAAGGCATATGTTTATACAATTAAACTGTAAGAGTATATAGAACAAAGAGATAATGAGCATAAGGTATTTTGCAAATGCTAAAATCCTATAGATAGGCCAGATATCATTGACACCATCACTGTTGTCATTTGGTCTGAAGGACTTGAGATTTATGATTTAATTCCTCTACTTCCTCCTCTGCTACAAATGTTATTGCATAAGTTATAGCACATCATGACCACTGTCAAATGATATCATCCCATTAAATGATGTTTGAGACTGCTCTTGGGAACAGGATGAAACCAGTTCCCCTATTCAACTTCCAGG
Source organism: Notamacropus eugenii (assembly GCF_028372415.1). Taxonomy (NCBI): domain Eukaryota; kingdom Metazoa; phylum Chordata; class Mammalia; order Diprotodontia; family Macropodidae; genus Notamacropus; species Notamacropus eugenii. Next base: position 331,804,729 of record NC_092877.1, read on the forward strand.
GAAGAACCACCGGTCAATTCTTCCATTTAGCTACAGCCTTTTTATTTCTTTGAGTTTCATCTAAGGATGTCAGCATGGATGTAATTCTATCCTTCCAATACTATATGGACTCACTGGACAAGAATCTCCCCTTTTGAAGACCAACCAGTCAATTACTAGAGCCATTTCTTATACAGACAGAGCAGATTATAAGTAGGACAAAAATCACACTCATTCCAGTTCGGTTCAATACTATCAGAGCTTGAATTCTGCTAGTATAGACTTCGGAAATAATGGGTCATTTCCATACCATAATGAGGAACCAAAGTTTGACAATATGAAAGCCCTGGATATGGTACCATTATTAATTCATCTTAGATAACATTGGTTTGTTTGGTTCTAATATCACACTGCCTTCTCCATGAGGATTGCACTGATTGGAGTCTACTCAAATCTTCAGATTTTTTTTTCAACTGTCTGCCACCATTTTGTAATTAGAGAGGTGATTATTTTGTATCTGAATGAAGGACTTTTCATTTATCTCTAAAAAAAAAAAAATCTTAGATCCAGGCTCATTGTTGCAGTTTATTAAGATCTTTATTTTTTAATCTTTATTCTGCCATTCAATGTGTTAGCTATTTGTGACCTGAGAAAACTGGAGAGGAATATGATCTATGATCTTATCCTGGTCATTGATAGAAATAGCATGGAGCCAAGGACTGATCATTGAGTTGAGTTGGACCCTTGAGACCTCCTTTCAGACTGACAAATTATGAACGGCTTTTTCATCCAGCTTGTTCTGAGTCTACTAAACTGTAATATAATTTAGCCTATCTGGATAATATGAGAACCTTGTTTAGAAATGTTTTGCTGAAATTCAGGTGTCTACTTGGTACACAGTGGTTCTCTGTGCTTCTCTGAGTTACTTGTCTAATTACCCTGTAAAAAGGAATTTGGTTTGAGTCTAGTATGAGTTGTTCTTGAAGAGGAGAGGCTGGCTCAGTGTTCACAAGTTCTTTCTCTAAAGGGTTACAAACCATCCCTTCAAAAATATATTCTTGAATCTGGACAGGAATTGACATTAAGATCACTGCTGTAATTTGAAATCTTCACCCTCTTCCCTTTCTTGAATAATCAGTGACACCTCTTTTATCCTCTACTATTTTTCAAAGATGACTGACACTAAATCAGCCATAATGACTTATCTGTTCGTTCAGCACTCTGAGATTTAGTTCACTTTGACCTGTTGACTTGAGCTCAAAAAAGGCAACTTACAACTTCCTCATTTATTGTGGTTTCTACTCTTTGTTTCTCATTTTTGTTTTACCTTTCCCAGATCAAATATCGTTCTACTCGATAGAGAAAACTCAAGTAAAAGGAAAGTTATTCTTTTTTTCAACCTTTTTTTATGATCAACATCTCATTCACCTTGTTTTTTTTCCTTCTTTGATCTTCTTTCCTTCCCCAGCATATCTTCAAAACAGCCTTTATGACATCTCAACATCCATTTCCAGCCTTGACTCTTTCTTTAGTGTTCTTCAGATGATTCTTATGGTATCATGAGACTCCTTTTCATTCATTTTGAATTGCCTGTACTTGTCTTCTATTTTCTACAAATATCTTTTTTTTTTTAAAATCTAAGTTGGCTTATGATTTCCCTACGAATGCCCATTGGTCTCTTTAGGCAGATTATTCTTCTCTTAATAATTAGAATTCTACCATCAGAATTTCATTTCAGAGCTTCAAGTTCATTTCAGATTGATAGGACTCTAGTCTAGGAATCTATCCTAATTTTCTGGAAACTCTTTGAAATTTGTCTCTTAAAATATAAGGTGCATGTCAGACTGTAACTGAATTTCTTTGTTTAATATTTCATGAACTAAGAATAGAACTGATAACTTCAGTAGTCCCAATTCAACTTTCTTTAGATTTTATCATATCAGCTCCCATAGATTCAACCATCTACTTGTACGCAGAAGACTTTCAAATCTTATTCAGTACTCATCTCTTTTGTAGGATCATAGATTCAGAGCTGGAAGGGACCATAGAGGCTATGTAGACCCATCTTCTCATTTTACAGATAGGGAAACTGAGGCTTCAAGAGGTTCATTGTCTTGATTGTCATCATCTTTTTGATTTTAACTAAATTCAAATCTCCTTTTAATATTCCTGAGGGCAAAGGACTGATTAAAATACTTTATTTATTATTTGTCATCCCAGTGCTTAGCACATGGTCTGGCACATGATAAGCACTTAATAATTCTGTCTATCTAAAAAATGAATTAGTGTTTGAATATGTGAATTTCATTTTTAGGATTTAAAAAATTCATAGATGAGAACATTTAAATGGCTTCCTTCTTATTTTGTGGCAGTACTAGGAAAAGAGCTCAAGAACTACCTAAATTTGAAAGACAACATACCATGGTCAGTTATAGAATCTTGAAAAGGACTTTAAATGTCACCTATTATGTGGAACTGGAAATAATGAAGTTTCATTTAGGGACCCCCTAGTGTATCCACCAATCTGTTGCCTTTTCTCTCTCCCCACTCCTAGGTCCTTTCAAACTGCTGGGAAATCAAGAACATATTTCAGCAAATGGTTATCTTCATGCTTTACCCTCCTGATTTAGTGGCAACAATAAAAATCAGTCAGGGCGTGACAGATCTTGGGGCATGATGGGAAGCCATTATAATATATTCTCACTTATAATACAATCTTTTAACTTGGACCCCAAGTAGCAGATCCCTACTGTACCAGAGAGCTAATTCAATTCAGTCCTTGACAAAAGCTAAGGAGGATCAGATAGCCTTTCCAGAGAGATGAAGAATTCCTTTAGTTTGGATCAGATATTAATGCTACACTGGTCTAACCTTTACAGTTTCCCCTGAATATAGCCGAAGCTCTCTGTAAATGGGGGGAAATCTATTATTTTTTTCCATAATAAAAGAACTCCAAACTTTTTAAAGAATAGTTTTATTTTATCACAGCTTGCAGTCACAGAAGAAATGTCTCAGAAATCGCTTTGTTACCTGGTTGCTCAGGGCGACTACAGTTAGAGTATGATGGATATTCTCCTCGTGCACAAGAATAGATCAGTCATGCTGACTCCAATCAGAAGCTTTTTAAAAAAAATTCTTATTATTATTTCATAATGCAACCCAGGACAATTGCATTTAAGTCACTTTCTTAAAACTGAACTGTTACTCTCATTTATTGGATTTCTCTGTCAGGAACTCTGGTCTAACTTGCCACTCTACTTCATGCCCTCATTGATGGACTTTTCCTTTTATGTGCAATATTTCCAGAAGCAATTCCATCCCTTTTCCAGAAGAAGAGCGTCAAGACCCGATGTTTTGCTGAAGTCATTTCCTGTGTTTTTAGGTCCACAAGGAAATAGTGTGCTTCATTTTGGCCCCTTCTTTTAACACAGATGTGCACACACACGCACACACACAGAGTTATGGTCTAGGTTGTTTCAATATTATTTAATTAAAAAGAATGAAAAAACTGCAACCATAACAATTAATGCCATTTATATATGGTTTTAAAACTGGTAAAGTGCTTTAGATACGTGATCTCACTTGATCTTTACATCAGTCCTGTGAGGAAGGAATCATGGATATTATTATCCCCATTTTTATCAATGATGAAAATGAGGTTCAGAAGGAGAGGGGTGACTTTTCCATGGTCACACAGCTGACAAGCACCAGAGGCAGGATCTGAAGTCCATACTCAGAGCTCTATCTACTATACCCAACTAGATAATTTCTATTTGCCATACAATAATGCCCTTATGGAGATGAAGATCCATATACCTGAGCCCATCAAATAGGGTGATAAAACACAATGAAGGGCTATTAAATGAGGTTATGGAGGTTTTATCCTTAGGGATTTTTAAGACCATAAAGGCCACCACCTGTCCTGGTTGTCATGACATTGGGGGCTGAATCTGATGACCTCTCAGGGTCACATCATTTTATGATGCCGGTAAATATCCAGAAAGATAAACCCATATTTACATGATGATTCATGAACATTAATAATGGTGGTTCTGGTTTTAAAAAAAAAAGACAAAGTTCTCTGGATTTCTCAGAGCCATCATGGTATCATGAAAAGAACACTGAAACTAGAATGGCAGAATTTGAGTTTGAATCCATATTCTATCACTTCCTATCTGCATCACCTTGAGAAGAACCCTCAACTACATGGGTCTCAGTTTCCTCATCTGTAAAATCAGAGGTTTGGATTTAGTGATCTCTAAGGTCTTTTCCAGCCTTTAATTCATTTTATGATCTCAACCTGAAAATGGTGGGATGGATAATTTGCTTCCATTTTCGAAAGAAACTTTGAGAGAATAGTTACACCAAAAACAGTTTCAAGTTTTGGTATTTAGTAGATAATCTTTAGTTATCTGAAAACTTTACTTATGGGAAACATCACATTCCTCCCATCTTATTTTGCCAATTAAATGTCACTAAAACAATAGTAGATAATTTAATCTTAAAAGACCAACATTATTAATAATAATAGCATTTATGTAGTGCCTAATATATGGCAGCCACTATGTTTGACATGTTATCTCATTTGACCCTCCCAATCAGCATGGGAGATAGGTACCATTAATATCTCTATTTTATAATTGAAGAAACTGAGGTAAACAGAGATCAAGTGATCTGCCCAAGGTCACATGACTAGTAAGTATCTGAAGACAAATTTGAACACAGGTCTTCCTGACTCCATGCCTAGTACTCTACCCATTGTACCATCTAGCTATATACTCAAAATTCTGCTTCATTCATGCATCACTCCAATTCATCCAAATTAAACTACTCCACCCATTGTCCATATTTCTTTCTAACTTTTGTGACATTTCTTTACGAAGATTAAATAAAAATTGTCAAGTAGCTTAGGTTCTACTGAAATATAAAAAAAATAAAAATAAGTAAATTCATGGTGTTCTGAGGACAGTCATACCCCTAATAAGTGGAGAGGATGGGGACCATGGGAACATGGATTCTAATCTAAAAGAGATGTTAGCAACCACCTGGTTCAATCCCTTCATCATATGAATGAGGAGACTGAGTCCCAGGGGAGTTAACTTCTTTACCTAAGGTTATACAGGACCAAGCTTTAGAGGTGGAATCTCCAATTCCAGATTCATTTCTCTTTCTATTGTATTTTTGAAGTGAGCCAGTGATATTATGAAGTGAATATGATGTGGTGGTTGTAGCTCAATAGGGAATGCATTCCACGTATAGGGGACAGATTGTACAAAGGCATGGAGATGGGAGATGGGATGGAGATGTTCAATGCATGGAATAGCAAGAAGGCCAGTTTGGAAATGGAAGTCGTGTGAAATAAGTCTGGAAAGTATGACTGGAGCCAGAATGTGAAGGATTGGATGTCAGGCATTTAATGGTAATAGGGAGCCACTGATACTGGGGGAGAGGAAAGGGAGAGACATGATCACTTTCAAATCATATACATTCCTTACACTTCGTACAATGTTCTGCACATAAGATCAACTTAGTAAACTGTGAACTTGAATTGTATAATTTCTAGCACATGGGCAGCTAGGTGGCATAGTGGATAGAGTGCTAAGCCGGGAGCCAGGAAGACATCTTCCTAGTTCAAATGCAGCCTCAGACACTTACTAGCTGTGGGACCCCAGGCAAGTCACTTAACCCTGTTTTCTTCCTTTTTCTCATCTGTACAATGAGCTGGAGAAGGAGATGGCAAACCCCTCCAGTACCTTTGCCAAGAAAACCCCAAAGGGGGTCACAAAGACTCAGACACTACTGAAAAACTACTAAACAACAAAAATAATTTCCAGTACTAGTCCATGTTCAGGTGGTTCACTTAGCAAAGACTGTTAACGATAATTATGTGCTATAATGGCAAAACTTTACAGATGTGTAATTAAATTGTAACCCAAACTGGTTTGAGAAAACATACTCTAACTATGGCTATATGGTAAAAAAAAGAAAATCCCCCAAAAGAATAATGGAAATCCATGGTCCCCACCATGACACAAGTTGGCTTTAGAAGAAGAATTCTAAATGAAAGGTGTGAGAGATAATAATTCTTTCTGAGGACAGAGTACAATGTGTTCTTGCCTTGATGTGTGAGTGCTAGACCCATTAGCATTTAAAAGAGAACACTTATTAACTGAACTACTAAATGTCTTTTATATAATTTAATGAGTTTCACTGAAAAAAATGTCTCAGCTTAGCTAAGAAGAAATTTAAACACTTTGCAGCCATTCACAAATTCAGGCATTCTAATTCCATATTTTTAAAGGTACTTTGAATCAAAGGAAGCAGAAAAGTGAGAGGAAGCTTAGCAAATGAAGTGCAATTAGGGTAAAACAAGCCAATTCTAAGTTTTAAGAGGTATCTTTGATCTCTTTTGTTGGAAGTCAGGGAAACTGGCTATTGTTGTCCAGAACAGACTAAAACATCAGAACTGATGCCTGAGATATTACAAGCCTTTTTTTTAAAAATTAAGAATTAAAGAGTAATGGCGAAAGTTGTAATGCAAAGTGTTATGCAAGTCAGCAAGGTGAACATATCTATGCCAGGAGAGATGATGCAAGAAACTAGGCTATTCTGGATCTTTCCACCACTATCTAAGAATTACATTAGGCATATGTCTTAAGCATGACATTTATCAAATGGAAATTAATATAATGTGTCAGAATGAAATGAAACCACTATTATTAGCGTATATTACTTTGATGATATACTTTTCATATTAGAATTTTAATGATCATTATCTTCTTTCATTTAAAATAAAACCAAATATTAGATTCCCCAGAATTTTTACATGGACAGCAATGAGCCTGTAATTTGTATAGAGTCTTTGAGGGGAAGGATCATGTTATATTTATCTTTGTGTTTTCCATAGCACCATGTTGGGTTTGTTTTAGTCCTTTTTGGTTGTGTCTGACTCTTTGTGATCCCATTTCGGGTTTTCTTGGTAAAGATACTGGAGCGATTTGCCATTTCCTTCTCCAATTCATTTTACAGAGGAAAAAACTGAGGCAAACAGGGTTAAGTGACTTGCCCAGGTCACACAGCTAATAAGTGTCTGAGGCTGGATTTGAACTCCAGATCTGCCTGACTCCAGGCCCAGCATTCTATCTATTGTGTCACTAGCTGCCCCTAGCATCAGGTTAGGGGCACTTAATAAACTTTTGTTGAAAGTCTGACTGAATGAAAACTGTATACATCAAAGGCTAGGTGCTAGGTGCTATACCAAGGAACACCTATTTATATAAGATAGCTATGGATACTAAAATGAAAGAGATCCAGAAAGGAAAGGAGAGTCCTATAATTGAGGCAGAGAAAAAAAAAAACAAGGAAAGAAGGAAGTGATGGAGGGAGGAAGATATAGGGAAGGGCAAGGGAGTGAGAAAGAAAAAGGGGGAAATGAGATGAAGGAAGGAAGGAAAGAAACAGGAGCTGTAAATGATATTAGAAAATGAATTTGGAAAATTCTCTCTTAAAGGAGAGTTCTGTAAAAGTGAAAGCTGGCAGCCTGGCAAATATCTTCTGTCAAACTATTCAGAGAAGGAGAGAGAACAGAAGGTTGCGGGGCACTGATATCAGCTGTGCCTCCCCAAGGTGCAGGGCTGCTGTCTAGCCCTGAGACAATTGCCTTTGAAGTTCCGCATAACAGTCTACAGAGCAAGACTTAGAAGTACAAGTCACTAAACAGGGTCCCAGCTTTCCAGAATGCAAACTCTCAAAGAATTCAACAATGTCAGAAAAGGACATTTGCTTTTCAAAGTCTTAGGCAAATTAACGAAACTAGTGTAATCTTATTACTGGCTCCCATGAGTACAAGGACCTTATTACAGATTTTTGTTCTCAGCTAACATGTATTGTCCCCCCATGGACTGTATGAAACCAGAAGCCAGAGGGTATTTGCCACAGGCCCTCGGACTTTGTGAAGAATTGCTACTTTTCATTTGATTGAAGACATAACATCCCCAGGATGTCCTTAAGAGAGGAAAGTCAGGTAATGCAAAATGGGAAGGCTATGACACTGCCCTCTGAGTTAGCCTCTCTGCTGTCCTTGAACTGAGGGCTATGAAGATAGTAGCCAGCTTGAACATTTTATTGCAACATAGATTTAGAATTGGGGAATTCCTTAAAGGTCACTTAATCCAACCCCCTAATTTTAAAAATGGGGAAACTGAGACCCAGAGAGGTTCAGTGATTCGCATGAAGTCACACTCGTGAAGGAATTGACTCCAAGCCTTTTGACTTCAAATCCAGTGCTTTTCCCACAATGCCACAAGTGAGCCTTCGTGATCCATTGGCAAATCCTGGTCAGTAGCTTGGGAGATATCCTTCTTTATAGTAAGTTTTTGTATGATATTCTGTCTGCTATCAAGGAACTCTATATCATAGATGGAAGAAATACCTGATAGATAAGGCAGCTTGTACATGAAAACCACATTCTGTCTTTTGTGACCACTGACAGGTCATTGGTACTCTATGGACTTGTAGGCCCAATGAGGCTAAAACAAAAAAACACAACCTTAAAAACCTAACAGCCTCCCCCATTCTCTTCTTTTTCTTTCTTATAACTATCCAATCTCATAAGCTTTATATGCTTTTAGATGTAAGTGACTCTGAATTATTAGTAATTCTGTGTCTTTCATCTTTAAGTCTGACATTCTACATTTGAGATCTCTCAGGAGGGAGAGATTATTATAACTATTTTTTTTTGCTTACCAAGAGAATTGCTAATGGTTTTCCTGGCCAGGGGTGTCTGGGGAAGGGAGGATGGAAAGGGATAGGAACGATCTCTATAAATATTCTACCCATAATGAAGGCTTAAGCTTTCTTCCCTCTAATGAAATTCCTTCAAGGTCTACTTGACAGAATTGCTATACAAGCCTCACACTTAGAAAAGAGGCAAAAACAGTCATAATCTTTTCTTTTACCTGTTTTGTTCTCATTTTGGAGTCTGACGACAAATTGTTGTAGGTATAATGGGCCTGTGTGACACCGCAAAAGAGAACAGCCACTATACCTGAAATTCAAAGACACCAGAGTTAGATTCTGTTTTCTTGTTTCCCCCAGTCTGAGCCCCAGGAATCTGCTTGATGAGCTGTTGGAGGGTGTTAAAATTTCCATAATGCTAATGCTAAAAATTGCAATAAATTTGGGAGACATCAATGGTGTCATGGAGAGAGGAATGGGTTTGGAGTCAGGGGGCCTGGCTTGAAAGTCGGGTTCTGCCCATTTACTATTGGTTAGTCACTTCATCTCTTGGGGCTTCTGTTTCTCCATCTATTAAAAAACAGAGAGGTTGGAATAGATGAGTTTTTTTTTTTTTCTGATCTTTTCTAGTTCTAAATCTGTGACCTTAGGAAAATAGATGATGGAAAGTAAGTTCTTTCTGAGCAGATGTCTCCTTTGTGTCTTTATAACTCCAATGCTTGTACGGTGCCTTGTATACAGAAAACATTTAATAAATGTTTGTTGGTTTTGATCTTTGCTCTTGCTCCCCTTCAACTCAATAGGATATTTCATCTTTTAGTTACTAAATAATCTATCAGGGATAAACAGACAACAAGTTGGGGTGAGTTGGTATCTTCTTATTATTCAGATAATTATATAATGTTTTAATATTTACAAAGCACTTTATATATAAAATCTCTGTTTATCCTCACTAAAACCGTGGGAAGTAGGTTCCATTGTCTCTACTTTATAGATGAGAATTAGAGAGTTTTAGAGACTTATCCAAGGCCATACAGCTAAAAATGTAGGAGACAAAATTTGAACTTACTTTTCCTTCCTGAATCCAGCATTTTATCCTCTATGGCATCTAGTGATCTCTGTTCTGTTAATGATCATTCTTTATATGAAAGTGAAACCTCAAATAATTGATAGGTTCGTTCAAACTATCATCAGACACAGGCTGGGAGGTTGGCAAATATACATCCAGTTTTTAAGTGCCTTCCTTCTCCCCTCCAAAGTGGTGGGGTAGCAACAAACAAACAAAAAAAGGAAGGAAGAAAACTTCAATAATTCATTTTATGGGTTTATATCCAAGTTCAATTTTAACAAAAAACTCATTAATTACATACTGTGTGCTTGTGCTAGGTGCGTGGACAGAAACAAATTTTAGAAAAGACATAATACCCTCCTTCAAAGACTTGATGATGGGCACACACGTATAGATTTGAATTCAGTTTGATATTATACTTTCTACGGTAGAGGTTATACAGGGCAGTATGCCATGGACTTAACAGGTTAGAAGTTTTAGGTAAATTAGGTATAGAAGAAGAATATAGAGGAACTTGAGAGAAGACTCTGGTCTAAGAAGAATAATCCCATGGACCGAAATAAGTTTAATAGATCAAATTTTGATAATTCTTAAGGATATCAAAATATATATCCTCAATTCTTAGACTTAGGCTGATTTGTCATTAAGAATTTTAATTTTGTACTCTCCTATGTAAGCATGAGGATTATCACAGATTAAAAGGAGTTTTGAGTTGAGTCACTTCCAAGACCAGCTAGTTCAATCTATATATGACCAAGAATCCTGTCCATAATATCCCTGCTAAGTGGTTATCCAACCTTTGCTTAAAGACCTCAAGTGTAGGGGAACCAATTTATTACAATTTTGTGTTTAGATAGTCTTAATTATTACAATAGAATTTAACCCCCCCCCAACAACCCCTCCCAAAAGAAATCTGAAATCTACTCCTTTGCATTCTTCAATGTGATGGTTCTTCCAGTACTTAAAGACAGCTATAATCTCCATTCCTTCCCCCCAACTTTCTTTTATTCAGGCCAAATATCTCTAACTCCATTAAGAAAAAAATCATCTTCAAAGAAAAAGGAAAAGGAACCAAAATACATACCAAGTGAGGTGTATGGGGTGCTGGTGGTGGTGGTTTAGGCTGAGGAAGTCAGGAAAGGGTTCATATAGGGATCGTGGTGCTTGAGTCTAGCCTTTTTAGAAATCTAAGTTTTAAGAAGCAGAGGGGATGAGGGAGGTGAATTTCAAAAATTGGGAAGATATTTGTCACCAGATTGGCCAGAGACTGGCAAAGTTTTAAGCCACAGCAGTTCTCAAAGACTGTCTACAAAGTCAGTGGGAAAGTTATGTTCTGAAAGAGCTACCCACCATGAGAAAAGAATTGATCTATCCAAAATGGAATTACATCATTTAAAAGGACAGCTCAAATTTCTTAAAGTGAAAGGACTAAACACCCTGAAGGTTTGCCAGAAATATGTATTCAGCTACTGTTTAAAGAGTTTTACTCTGTAAATTCTTTTTCTTCTATTTTTTTGCTCCGTTTTTTAGGAATGCTAAACATATGAGAAAAAGAAAACAAAAATACTTGTATAATTATATTTTACTCCACAAAATTTCTATTAAAAAATCAACTACTTTTCTAAGGAAACTTTCAAAGTATTAAATTACTTCTAGTTCTGAAGGTATGAGGATACTCACCACACCTACTGCTTCTTTGGTAAATGTGTCTTGACTTTTAAAACAATTATTTACGCACTTGTATGTGTGTCCTGTGGCCCATTACAGTTTCTATGTTAAACAGAACCACCTACCAATAAACTCCTATCATCTATAGGGCAATTTGAACTCTATCCTATCATTTATATCAAGTCATGAGGAAGGGGATGAACCACGGAAAAGAGAATATACTTTTTGAAAACAAGACAATATGACCATAAGAAGGAAAAGAGTAAGAGATAGTAAATATACTGCATTTCCTGACATCAGCCCATTTCTCTCAGATTATTTGTACTCCTCTAAACTAACATTTCAGTGTAGTGGGGTGGGGATTGACCAGGGATCCTAGCAGAGCAGTAAGAGGACACCATGATAAGGGACAAAGACGTCCAGATTCTGCAGTGTCAGAGACATGAGTTATTCAAACGTATGCCTCTTTTCCAATGTATTTATGTCTATGTTTTGTTTCTGTTGTCATATCTTACTACCTCAGTATATGTCTTTGCTCTGGCATAATTATGTCATCTGGCTGACTATTAAATGGAAATACACTAGTGGGAACTTGTGAGCTATAGTTTTAGGGCTACAAATCCTTAAGAGTACCATGAACCTTAGGTAGCTACTTACAACCTGCAAGTAAGATTGAATGAGAGAAGTAGGTAATAGGAGAAGTTAAATTTTTAATTCTTATAATATTGCAGGAAAGCAAATAAAAGCGTAATACTGAGAAATAAGCATGCTGAGGCAATGAGGTTATTTCTCTTCATAGCCCCCAAAGATATTCAGTTCTTAACACCCACATAGTGGATGACAAGTATTATTCCTAATTATCCCTAATGTTTTAAAGTTGGAAGCCGACTTCACGAGCTACAAATTACAGACAGAATATATGCAAACCTTTTAGTGTTTTTAACTAAATGAAACTTGAAATGCTGTTGATTGAATATATTTAATGATATGCATAAAAGTTATTGTATTGGATAGAATTAAACATAAGTATTGTTTGTCAAAGCTCTCCCCCTAACCCTCTTCTTTCCTCCCCCATTTCCCTTGGCAATGTCATCATCCTCTCCCATGGCTTCAACAATAAATAACCTCTGTGCAGATGTCTCTAAAATCTTAAGTCCTGACCTTTCTCTCATTCTTCAGATCTGCAATTCCAGTCTCTAGGGTATTTCACTTGGATGTTAGCCAGGGACCTCAAAATCAACATAACTCAAGAAAAATTTTCTTCCCATCCATTCTTCTCTTCCTTCTGTCAATTGTACTGTCATTTGCCCACTTACATAGATATTTAGAACCTGGCTTTGAATTTGTCTCACCCTCTTGCTTCCTTACTAATCTAAGGAATTCCCAAATCTTGTGCATTCTGACTTTATGAGGTCTCATATCTGTCCCTCCTTTCTACTTCCATTGCTGCAACCCTTGTACAAGTCCTTAGGATCTTGTCTAGACAATTGCCAAGGTCTCCTTGGTTTCTTTTCCCATCTCTAGGATATACCTGCTCTGATCCATATAAGGCTAGATTAATCTGCCTGATACAAGAGGTCTCATCATGGACATCTGGTATTAATAATAATAGCTAACATTTATGTAGCATGTTAAGGTTTATAAAATGTTTTTCCTATATTATCTCCTTTTATCCCCCTCAACAGCCCTTTGAAGTATTTAATCAGCCAATAAACATTTATTAAGCCTGGCACTGTGCTAAGCACTAGGGATACAAAAAGAGGCAAAAGACAGTCCCTGTCCTCAAAGAGCTCCCAGTCTAGTGGAAGCACAATTTGTATCCTCCACTTCTGAGACTGAGAAAGGCTAAGAGACTTATCCAGCATCACAGAGTTAACAAGTATCCAAAGCAGGACTTGAATCTTGGTCTTCCTGATACCAATACTTGAGTCACCATACCATGCTGGTCTACACTACTCATTCACTACAGAGTAGAATGTTAGCAAATGATTGATAATGACAAAAATAGTAAAAATCTTGTACAAAATTCTGATAACATTCCCTACTCTCAAGGGGCTTACACTCTAATGCGGGAGACAAAATTCAAACAGCTATGTACACTCTGTATTCAAGATCAATTGGAGAGCATAAATAGGGAAGAAGCTAGAATTAAATTTTCATCAGAAGGCTTAACACTTTACAAAAATTCATAATAATGCATCAAAATGATTCACTAAGGCTTGAATGGACTATAAGATGAGCTGATGGGTGTGTGTGTGTGTGTGTGTGTGTGTGTGTGTGTGTGTGTGTGTTACTTAGTCTTTTCCTACTTCCTAGATAAAACTCAAGCTCCTAAGTATGGATTTCTAGGCCCTCCATATTTGGTAACACATGCCCTTCCAGCATAACCTTGCCCCAGTCTTGCTCTGGGTACTTTATGCTCCAGCCAAACTCATCAAACTTACTCACAAATTCCTGTGCTTTACCTCCTCTGAGACTGTTCATTTTATCTATACCTAGAATGTCTTCTTCCCAAAGCCCTACCTGTCTTTATGTCCAGCATAAAATAGCACCCTGATCCCTTCAGTCAGAATTTAACTTTTCTTCTCCACATGCTGCACTTTGTTGGAGTCTCAGGTACTTTAGTCCCAACATTTCAGAACTTCAGCTGAACTGAAAGAAACCTGAGAAATTTTCTACTACAGGGGTTTTTAAGCTTTGTTTATGTCCTAGAACCCTCTGCTAGCTAGTTTGGTGAAACCTATGTTTATTTGTTTTTTTAAAATAACTGGAGGAAATGGTAAGTTTCAGTTAGAGATCAATGAAAATAAATGTTGTTTCCCATCATGGACCCCTTGAAATCTATCCAGAGGTCTGTGGATCCCAGATTAAGAATCCCTGATCTAATATAATTCTTTCATTATGCAAATAAAGTATCTGAGGACCAGAAATGGCAAGTGTCTTATACCCAAGGTCATGCAGCTAGCAGAGTTTGGAGAAACTCAAGTTGTCTGACGCCAAATCCAGTATTTGTTTTCTATTAATCTTCCTATTTTGCCTTAGAGTTATTTGTGTCTCTGTTTTATACTTAGATTTTAAGCTCTCTGACAGCGAAGAAAACATGTTCCTTATTTTGTATTTTCCCTAGTGCCTAGTCCAGTGCCCTCCCTATAACAGGTGCTTAAGGAACTTATGTTGAATCAAATTGCATCTGTACGCAGTTCACATAAGTGATTATAATTAGTATTACTTTGGCATAGTAATAATGTTTTTACTTCATTCAAATTGAGTTCATAGTTTTTCCTTTCTCAGTTCTCTGGGATCTAAAAACAGCACTGATATTGACAGTTTTCTCTACCACACATATAGCCTAATCCTCATCAAACACACACTTGAAAGATGGAGGCATTGGATCTGATTTCCCAACTGTTAGAGCTCCCTGTCTGTCTGATCTCCCACTAAAACCTAGTAATGAGAACTCTCTATAGTCTCTGAATCCTCCTCTGAAGGGTATATTTCTGGTAGAAGGGAAAGGAGGAGGGAATACATATTTATTAAGCACCTACTATGTACCAAGTGGGCAGCTAGGTGGTGCAGTGGATAGAGCACCAGTGCAGGAGTCAGGAGGACCTGAGTTCAAATCTCACCTCAGACCCTTGACACTCACTAGCTGTACGACCTTGGGCAAGTCACTTAACCCCAATTGCTTCATCCTGCGTCATTTCCAGTCATCCTGATGAATATCTGGTCACTGGATTCAGATGGCTCTGGAGGGGCAGTGAGGCTGGTGACCTGCACAGCCCTCCCTCACTCAAAACAAAGTCAAGTGCACGTCATATCATCATTTCTCTGACGGTCTTCTTTGGCAACGAAGGACGAACACGGATGAACACACACACACACACACACACACACACACACACAGACACACACACTATATACCAAGCACTGTACTAAGAACTTTACAAACACTACCTCATTTGATCCTCACAACATTTTGGTTAGGGTAGGCGATATTATTATTCACATTTGATAGTTGAGAAAACTGAGGCACACCAAGGTTATATGATGTGCCCAGGGTCACATAGCTAGTAAGTTGTATTTGAACTCAGGTCTTCCCAACTAGGCCCAGGGTTCTGTCCACTGCACCACCTAATTACTTGTACTAACAGAAGCAGTACAACCAGTTCCAGGCATGCTTAAGCAACAGGAATTCTAGAAAGCTTTGCAAGGATCTGGGAGCATGTTCACAAAACTTCGGTAGGTGATGATGGGAGAATATAGCCAAGAGTCACATGGGATGAGAAGACATCAGTGCACCATGATCTCCATTGCTGAGGGGAGCACCCACAGTAATGAGATCACAAGTCTTGTCTCATAATGAAGACTGAGTCATTGTGACAGGTGATAGGGATAAAAAATATAAATCCACAATTCTCCTTACCCTCAAGAAGCACATAGTCTACTAGGGCAGGAGATATAGCATGGACACAGTTGAGTAAATCAAAGATTGTTGCTGTTCCATGACATCAGAGAAATGATGACATGACTTGCACTTGATTTTGTTTTGAATGAGAGAGGGCCATGCAAGGTCACCAGCCTCACTTTTCTTCTCCTGAGCCATCTGGATCCAGTGACCAGGAATTCATCAGGATGACTGGAGATAGCCCAGGATGCAATGGGAGACCTTGTCCTTTTAGGCTAAGGCCTTTTCAGGTCCTCACTTAAAGTGAGGTAGTGCTCATTCATGAATAGAACCTCTTTAAAAAGTAGTCAGGGTTATGGCCCCTTTAATAGAAAAGAAAAAAATAGATAAATCATGCTGGGAGGGGCAGGAGCCTCAGGGCTGTTGTTTCAAGAGAAACAGTTACTATGGACATTCACACTAATCCAGGAGGATCTAAAAACAGTCAATGAGTGGAGGCTGGGTAGGTACCTTTCACTGTTCAATCTATGGACTTCAGAGTGCATGGGGTATAAGGTTTTAGGGAAGATAAGAAAGAAAGGAAGAAAGAAAGAAAGGAAAAGAGGAAGGAAGGAAGGAAAAGAGGAAGGAAGGAAGGAAGGAAAGAAGGAAGGAAGGAAGGAAGGAAGGAAGGAAGGAAGGAAGGAAGGAAGGAAGGAAGGAAGGAAGAAAGAAAGGAAGGAAGAAAGGGAGGGAAAGGAATGTAGCCAGTATACCTCAAGCTATCTAAATGAACCTTCTTTTGGAGAGGAGAAGGAAAGGGAGAGGGCTATGTTGAGAGAGAGGATGAGCTGAGTCACCCAGCTAACAACAATGACAACAATAAATCAGGGATAATTTGAGGAGCGAGAGGCCATGAAGAACTGAGGGGAGATCACAGAGGGTCTTGAAGGAAGATCAAAATTCTGAAAGGTACAGATGAAGAGAGATCTCATTTCAGGCACAGGAAGCCCTGTACAAAGGCACATGAAGAGGATATCAAACACCTATTTCAAGGGAACTGCTAGTGGTCTAGGTTGGCTGGAACATAGAGTCTGTGGAGGGAGTAACATGAATTGTCTGGGATCTGAAGAGGGAAAGAGCCAATTGTGTAAGTGTGCGTGTGTGTGTGTGTGTGTGTGTGTGTGTGTGTGTGTGTGTGTGTGTGTGTGCGGGGGGGGGTTTAAATGTTAGACTGAGAAGTGTATTATCCTAGAAGCAGTAGGGACCTTCTGAATTTTTTTGACCAGGAAAGTGATATAGCCAATTCTGTGCCTTTGGAAGATGATTTTGGTGGCTAAAATGACGATGGCTTAGAGAAAGAATAAAATAGAAGCAAGAAAACCAATGAAGAGGCCTTCAAAGTAGTCTAGGTGAGAGGTGATTAGGGCTTGAATTAGGGTGTCCACTTTGTGAGTAGAGAGAGTGGAATGGAGTAGAGCAAAATTGTAGGGATAGAATTGACAAGACTTGGCCCATAATTGACAATGAAGAGTGGGGACTCAGGGCTGATTCTGACGTGGTAGGGTGAAGTGTCTAGAAGGGTGGTGATGTCCCCAACAAAAACTGGGAAGTTTTGAAGAAGGTCCGGTTTGGTTGTTCTTGGGGGGGGGAGGAGGGACAACAAATTCCATTTTATAACTACTGAGTTGAGATAGACCAACATCAATAAGTCATCCAGGTAGAGATGAGAGTTAGCAATAAATGACTGATGTTCAGAAGAGATAATAGGGCTAGATGAGCCAGGCTTCACTTCTTGAGTTTGAGGCTGTCATAGTGCACCAGTCTTCTCCCACCCATTCTCTCATTGACATGCCACTTATCCCTGTGTTGTTGCCACCCATGTTCCTTGTGATGAGGCTTAAAGAAAAATAGGGAGTAAACCAGTGATTTGATTAGTAGAGGGATGGTATTTCCAGATTAGAAAATGAAGATTGGTACCTTTTCTACAATTTATGGTCTTAAAAAGATGCCTACAGCATTGAAGGGATAAATGACTTGCCGAGGTTAATATATTTAGTATGTGACAGAAGAGAATCTGAACCCAGGTCTTTATGGCTCTGAAGCAAGCTCTCTATCTACTACACTATACTGCCTCTGAAGCAAGTCAAAACCAGCTGAGGGAAATAGAAAAGCTTCCCCCAGACCTCAAGACATCTTTACCTTATCCTTGTTGTCTCATCTTGACTAATCTCTCTGCCTTGCCTGGTCCCCTCAAATGGATTCTGGAAACTGAATCTTTCATACAGTTTAGACCATCATGAATGACTCATCACCTATTTCACCTATACCCTAAGTTACAGCAGGAGGTAAAGTAGATGACTCCTCTCTCCTGTTTATTCTAACCAGGGTATCCTCTTCTCCCCAGTTGTGTGATTCCTCACTCCTTGCCTGCGTCACCCAGACTACGTTGTACTCTTGTCCTAATTTTACATAATCCTATGTAGGCCCCTAATTTCCCACAATTACAAATAAAAACATTCAGAACTATTAAAACAGTCCCAAGCATTGTCTTACTTTCCAAAACATGTAGGCAGAACTGTTCTATCACAAATTAAAGGTATCTTTGAAGATATCTTTCTTCTTTGAAAGGAATATTTGGTAGGAGGAATAATTGGGGGCAGTTATGAGGCACAGTGGGTAAAGTGCTGGGCTTGAACTCAGGAAGATTCATTTTCCTGAGTTCAAATCCAACCTCATCCATTCTAGTTATGTTTTCCTGGGCAAGGGAAACTTAACCCTGTTTGCCTCAGTTTCCTCATCTGCCAGATGAATTGGAGAAGGAATTTGCAAATCACTCCAGTATCTTTGCCATAAAAATCCCAAATGCACACTATTTGTACAAAAATAATTATAGCAGCCCTTTTTGTGGTGGCTAAGAAATGGAAATCAAAGGGATGTCCATCCACTGAGAAATGATTAAACAAGAGGTGGTATATGATTGTAACAGAATATCATTGTGCATAAAAAAAGACAAGCAGGATTGTTTCAGAAAAATCTGGAAAGACTTACATGAACTGATGCATAGTGAAGCGATCAGAACCAGGAGAATGTTGTACCCAGCAACAGCAATACCATTCAATGAGGAACTATAAATGACTTAGCTATTTTCAGCAATATAATGACCCAAGACAATCCCAAAGGACTAATGTTGAAGCATACATACTATCCACCTCCCAGTGAAGGAACTAATATTGATTGAATACAGACTGAAGTATGCTATTTTTCACTCTTTCTCTTGTTTTCTTTTATTCTAGTCTTCTTATACAAAATGACTAATATGGAAACATTTTACATAATTGTACCTGTATAATCTACATCCAATTGCTTACTATCTCAGGGAGGGAGGAGGGAAGAGAAGGAGGGAGGAATTCAAAACTTTAAATAAAACTTAAAAAACAAAATGGGGTCATGAAGAGTCAGACATGACTGAGACAACTGTATAATGATGAGGGGAAATGATGTAGGGACACAGATGAAAAAGGTAAGGTCTATAAAAAATGGAGATCTGGACCTAAAAGAAACTGAATGGTAACCACAGCTCCTGGTTCTAATATTTCTGCATAGATTCCCTAGTCAAACCCTTACAACGAGCTCACAGTAGAGAGTAAGTCTGTAAAAGCAGTGGCTGCAGCATTAATCATTTAGGCAAGTACAAACAAGACCCCCAGCCAAGAGATTCTGACACCACTTGAAAGAGCTCTTTTGAGAAACCATAAAAAGGCTCATAGTTAAGCCCAAAATAATTGGCAAGCAAATAAATTTTGGAAAGAACAAGATGAGGTCCATCCTTATTAAAAAAACAACAACAACTATATCCTTTTGGCAAGTAAAAACTTTCTAGGGAGCAAGCTAGAAATAAAGTCAAGAGTAGACTTAACTCTTTGGAGTTAACAGGGTGCTATTACTATGATGAGCGATGGTGTCTGAGTGACATGAAGGAAGAGAGTGTCAGTTACTATATCTTTGCACGCTCATTGGTGTGTTGACACCCAGTTTGGGTTCATTGATCTATATTGAAAGGGGGAAAAGAAGTAGCTACTTTTCAAAGATAAGAATAGTATAGTCTGATGATAGTCCAGGCCATATGCCAGCCTTAGAGAGACCCTGAGAAAAGCTGATAATGGATTTTCCACAATATATGCAGTTCAATAGGAGGTAACTGCATTGCTTTAAGTCAGAATCAGATTACAGAGTTTAAGAGGTCATCTAATCCAATCCCTTTATTTTACAGATGAGGAAACTAAGGCACAGAGAAATTAACTGATACGACCAACTCACATAGGGAATAAATTTTTAAGATGAGATTCCAACTCAAGTGCTTTGACTCAAAATATAACATTCTTCCTAGGCTCATGGTTGTTGTTCATTTTTCAGTCATGTCTGACTTTTTGTGACCCTATTTAGGATTTTCTTGGCAAAGAGAATAGTTTGCCATTTCCTTTTCCAGCTCATTTAACAGGTGAGGAAACTGAGGCAAACAGGGTTAAGTGACTTGCCCAGGGTCACACAACTAATAAGTGTCTAAGGTCAGATTTAAACTCACAGAGATGAGTCTTCTTGACTCCAGGCATGGTGATGTAGCCACCTAACTGCCAAGAGCTCATAACTAGGTGAAAGTTTTTGACTTCTCATTCTCACACACTGTACCCAATCCATTGCCAAGGGCTATTGCTGCTACCATAATATCTCTTGTATATATCTTTTTCTCTCTTCCAACACCACCATTACCCTGGTACAGGCGTTTATCACCTCAAGTCTTGACTATAGCCTGTTGTTGGTCTCCTAGCTCAAGTCTCCCCCTACTCCATTCTATCCCCCACTCAGTTTTCAAATTAGACTTCCTAAAACACAGATATGGCCAGTTATCTCCCATTCAACAAACTACAGCTAGCTGTTTCCTGTTGCCTCCAAGGTCAAATATAAAATCCTCTGTTTGGCTTTTAAAGCCCCCCATGTTAGTGGGCCGTTTCTACTCTTCCGATCTTTTTACACTCGATTCCCTTCCAAGTACTCTGTGATCTAATTACCCTGACCTCCTTGATTTTTCCCTCAAAACACTCTATCTCCCAACTTTGGGCATTTTTACTAGCTGTCCTTCAGGTCTGGAACACTCTGCCTCCTCTTCTCTGCCTTATGGCTTTCTTCTAGACTCAAATAACCTGCCACAAAGAACCTTTCCTAGTCCTCCTTAATCTTAATGCCTTTCCTCTGAGACCATTAATCCTGTATATATCTGTATATGAGACAACTAATTCTGTATATATCTATATGAGGCAATTCTTCCTGTATGTAACTTGTTTGTACAAAGTCAATTTCATGTCATCTCCCCCATTAAACTGTGAGGTCTATGAGAGTAGGGAATGTTTTTTTGGAGGGTAATAAATTCTTGTTGATTTGACTTGACTCTACTGTCCATAGGAAGACTACTCTAGCTCATAATCTTTACAAAAGAGTTCATTCTCCCTCCAGATAGAAGACTTTTTTTTTTTTCCTTTCTGGGAATACCTTTTATTCTCTAGTGTAATAAAATAAACAGATGGTGATATTCAGTGCTGGTCAGATATTTATATTATGCCTGTGAATTACAGCTTGACAACTTGAAAAGGTTGCAAAAACTTGGAGAGATTTCAGAGGAGAGTCACCCAATGGAGTTATTGGAGGAAGTTAAGGAAACTTATTATTTAGCTCAGAAAAAGTTAGACTAAAATTCTTTCAAAAAATGTTAGTTATTACAAAGGATCAGATGGTTGGCTGGTTTCCATCTTTTCACCAAAGGTAAAATGATTAGAAGAAGGGAACATTTTGTTTTCCGTTTTTGTTTTGTTTTAATATTGTTACAGGTTGTTGAAAGAGTTAGAGCCCATTGTCATATCCCTAGGTATTTAAAAACAAGACAGAGGATGGTATACTCTCTGTGGCTTTCACTGGTGCTCCAAATCATTTTCTATTACCCATCTGTTTGATCCTAAGCACTTTAAAAATGCTAAAGGCATTCATGGAGTATTTTACACTTTAAAAATGCTAAAGACAGGGGTGTGATAAGAAATATTACAGCAGAAGACACTGGAGCTGAATCTTGTAGGAAGAAAGGCTTTTGAAGAAGTGAGCTGGAGAGTGAGAGAATTCCAGGCACGGGGGAGAGCTAGTGCCAAAGTCACATAAACAAGACAGAGCGTGTCCTGTGAAAGAAACATCAAATGGGACCATATAGCTAGATTATAGAGTATGTGGAAAAGTATTGAATGTAAGGAGTGGTAGGAAGGAGTTAGGTGAGGAAATTGAGGCCCAGATGAATTGACACATCTAAGGTCATGCAGTTAGTATCAAAAGTGAATTCTGAAAGAGAGAAGATGGGGATAAGGGAAGGGAGGGGTGTGATAGAAGGGAGGGCATGTTGAGGGAAGGGGTAATCAGAATGTAAGGCATTAAAGAGTGGGGGAGGGGAGAGATGGAGTGCAAATTTGGAACTCAAAATTTTGTGGAAATGAATGTTGAAAACTAAAAATAAATAAATAATATTTAAAAAAGTGAATTCTGAGATGGTTATCAAATTCTAAGACAAATCATCTTTCTTCTTTTTATTTTTATTTATTTTTTGGAGGGGAGACAATTGGGGTTTAGTGACTTGCCCAGGGTCACACAGTTAGGACATGTCTGAGGCCAGATTTGAATTCATGTCCTCCAGACTCCAGGGCCAGGGTCCTATCCACTGCATCACCTCGCTGCCCCATCATATTTTACCTGTGTGTGCTATACTGGTCACAGTGTGAGTATTCAGTAAATATAATTTCTATTCTTCTACTTGCCCAAAAGGCAAAAAATGTCCTCTCTAACTGAAGATGGCATGAGGGTTATAGTTATCTTTTCTTTGAGTTTTGGAAAATGGGAGATGGCACAAAAGGGAAAAAAAAGGGACATTGGCAAGGTATGGTTATGGGAGAAAGGGGAATCCTTCAGAGTTTGATTGATTAGCCCCCACAAAGAAAATCAAGAATAATTTGAGATTTCACTTATTTTCCATGCTTATTAAAACAGCTGTAATTTTTAAGCATTGTGTGGGAATAAGTCAATATATTTTTCCTCATCACTAGTTTAGATGTAATTTTGCTTAAAGATGGAGAGTAGATCAAAGGTGGTTAATTTGGTCAAGGAAAGGAGTCAGAATCCACCAGTATCATCAGCAAAGAATCACACTATTTTGTCTTTTGTTTTTCAAAATTTAATGATACGTTCTTATGCTGGACAAAATGGACAGATTCATATATCTCCACACTCTAATATTATCTCAGACCTTTCAAAGGACATATTATCACTTTTAATACTGGCATCAATATAATTTATAGTGGCATATTTTTTTCTTAATGCTAACTTCAAAGGGCACACAGCAGCATCAAGAGCCAAAAGGGACCTTAGAGATCATATGGTAAGGCCCAGAGGATTTAAGTGACTTGCCCAAGTGCATAATAACAGATCTTAGCACCAGAGACATTAAATGGCTTACCCAAGGACATTTGGGCAGTAGCCGTAGGTCCTTTGGTTCCAAAGCCAAGTACATCACATTGACCTTTATGAAAAGCTTAGAAGCCAACTGTGGCCTGAAGGTCTCATGTTGGCCACCTCTGGACAAGATCAGCTCAACACTTTAGTTTAAGGACATTTAACTCCTTTCAAAGCAGGGAGCAGACTTGTAGCATCATATAGATTAAACATTCATTGATTCACACACATAAATAAATCTGCTTATCTAAATTTATTATAGGCCATGTCCATTTTCTTCTCACGTCATTCTAGTTGGATATGACAAACTCCTAGCAACCACAGCCTGTGCTGCTGATAAAAATTATTCACTAGTTCTCCTCTCATTAAAAGTTGATGAAACCTTCAGATACAGATGCTGAAAAGTAAATGCCTGTCACATGGAGCATGATTTTCTTTCAAATTAAATGCAGACTTTAGGGGGTTTGTGAGGCTGAAAAATATTGAATTCTGGGGCAGAAAATATTGATTAGATCATCAGAGCAGAGAAAGAGAGAGACAGACAACGAAAGAGAGAATGGCTGGGTCTCGCCAGTGAGTTGTTCTCACATTGTACTCCAAGGAACTTCAGATCTGATTGGCTTATTTTTCCATCCTGAAGATTTATTAATTTTAATCAGGGCAAAAATCACCCATCTCTGGTTGATTTCCTACCATCGAAATTGAAAATAAATGCAAAACTCAAAGACAAAAGGTTTAAGCAAGTTGAAAACCAATATGGGAATATTTTAAAATGTAACATTCTCAACAGATTACTCCAGATTGGGCAAATTTAGAGTTAGCAAATTTATCATGATATTAAAATGGACAAGAATCTTGAACCATTTCTAGTTCTTCCAATACACTTTATAATCATAAATGTGGAAGTTATTTCTTTCTGAGTGTCATGGCTAGAATGTAACAATCTTCCATCAACTTAGTTCCCAAAGAGACTGTGAGAATTTATGTAAATTGCTTTGAGAAAGTCAGAAAGTCTCCACATGAATCAAAATATCCATAGCAGTGCTTTTTTATTACAGCAAAAAAAAAAAAAAAAAACCAACCCCAAAAAACCCTAACAAGAATAAAGCAGATGCCCATCAAAAGGATAAAGGCTGAACAAATGGCAATATAAGTATTGATGGAATGCTATGAAGAACAAGGAATGCAAGAAATTCAGAGAAACCTGGACCCCTTGTATAGACTGAACAGCTGTATATTGATGAACCAGCAGGGAGACTGGAATGATATGCACCATGACTGCATTAATGAAATGAAAATAACTCTGAAAAGCTGCCCAACTCTGACTAATCGTAACAACCAATCTCAGTCCCAGAGATCAGATGATGAAACGCACCTTTCTCTTCTCAGCAGAGAGATGGGGGATGACAGGCGTCCAATGTGCGTATGCTGTCAGGTAAAGTTGCTGTGTGGGATCTGCTTAACTATGTTTGCTTTGTTCTGGGGAGGGATCAGTTGTGTAGGACTGTAATGGGAAATGACTACAGCATAAAAATGAAAGACACCAATATAATTTTAAAAATTACTTTGAGATGTCTGGAAAAATATTGATTAAAATGGTAGCTAAGTTTGGCCATGTTGGAAAGCTAATTTTTAGGGATAAGACTGTCAAATACTTGGTAGTTCTAACAATTAAGAAAAAAGATCATTCATATCCTAAATTTTGGCCAGGGTAGCCCATAGGAGCTCATAGGTTTCTTTCTGCTTTCTTTTTCTGTTTTTTTTTAATTTATTCACTCTGATTTATTTGAAGAAAACTCCCTTGGTATAATCATGTTACTAAAAGGCAAAAAGGCTTCCCTTATTCACTATACAAGAGGCCCTCAGCTGACTGGGAAGTAACAAAAATGGCAGTGCCTTTTTAGCATATTTTGGAATTTGGAACCCTGATTGGCAGAGGGATATGAAACAGTATTAGCAGATGTCACTATTGCCATGGGAACAGTCATCTGATTAGGCAGAGTCTCAGAAAAATCTCTATGTGTAATTAGAGAGCTATGTGTACAAAAGTGGTAAGGAGAGGAATTCAGAGGGCCAGCAATCACTGGGACGGACAGATCTGAAAAAATAGATCTTCATGGGGGCAGGCATACACACACACACACACACACACACACACATACATACTTATATACATATGCATACATATATATACATATGTATACATATGTGTGTATGTATATATATGTGTATGTGTGTGTGTGTATATATGTGTGTGTGTGTGTGTGGAGAGAGAGAGAAACCTAGATCTTTCACCAACTAGCAGTATGATTGCAGAAGTCACTTCCTCTGAGTTTTATTTTCCTCTAGAGATGACTCACATTAGCTTGTAAGTTCCTTGAAGGTTGAGGATAGTTTTTTGCCTTTTTTTGGTAGCTCCAGTGTGTAGCATGATGCCTGGCACAGAGCTGACTGATTTTTCAGGTTCTTGATCAACTCAAAATTTCTACAAATCTGTAACACCAAGTTTGCAGCACTTAAGAAAGAAGCAATGAACAGTGCAACAATTCAATACATTTGCAAATACTTATGGAGCATACTGTGGACCCAGTAGTGTCTGACATGCTTTGGGTCATCTAAGCTGGAAGTATGCAGGGTACAGTGAGTGGATGCTGGACTTTTGGTAGGGAGACATGAATTCAAATTTAATCTCTGATGCATTTTCACTATGGGACTCTCAGCAAGTTGCTTAATATCTCATTTGTAAGTAACAATACCTTTAGTAGCTACCTCCCAGAGTCATTATGAGGCTCATATCACAAACTATCTGTAAAGCTGTTTATAAACTTTAAAGCACTGTCCAGAGTATCCCCAAAATTTTAGTTTGGTAGCTTAAAGTCACAGTAAGACTTTTAGAACACGCTGTATCAATATTAGTCGTGGTTATTATTATCAAGGGTCATATACTATCTGGTCCCTGGCTTTAAAGAACCTTTAATATAGCTGAACAAAATGAACTGTGGAAAAATGTTATTGCAAGGCTCTTTAGCTTTGCTGTATCAGAAAAAGTAAGATTTAGAACACTTGACTAGGAGCCAAGATGGTAGAGTGGAGGCAGGGACTTGTTTAAATTCTCCCATATTCCTCTCCAAACCACTTTAAAACAATGCCTCAAAAACAATTCTGGAGGGGCAGAACCAACAAAGGAATGGTGTGAAATATTTGTCCAGTTTATTACAACTTAGAAGGTTGGAAAGAAAAGCCTGTCTCACTTGGGGGGGGGGAGGGGAGTGGAGGGCAGGCCATACCCCCGCAAGCCAGCAACAGGCTGAATCTGTAGGGGTAACTTCTGGAGCTCTTAGCACAGACAGTAAGGAGTTTGGACAAGTTGTCAGAAGGAGAACACAGGGGATTCCTATTGCCTATATGGTGGTTCTGGGCCACAGTCTCAGGACAAGGAGGAACACTAGCACATCAGAGCTTGTGGTCACAGGGGAGCAGGACCAGGGTCATGATTCCAGCTCAGAAAAGAGAGCTTGTTGTCTCTCACAGACCAGGAGAGCAATGACCACACCTCTCTTAGTTCATAGCATGTGGAAAGAACCAAAAATTTATAGACTCCCTAGAACTAGTTCTGAAAAGAGCAGCACAAAAAAAATATGTACCCTGGAAGCAAAGCCCAATTTTAACATAAAGTTAAAGTCAAGAAATAGGCTGGGAAAATGAGCAAATAGGAAAAAAAACCTGATCATAGATAGTTACTATGGTTACAGGGAAGATTGAAACACAAACTTAGAAGAAGACAACAAAGTCAAAACAGCTTCCTGCAAAGCCAAAAGAAAAGAAGGTAAATTGGTCTTGGGCAAAAAAGAAGTCCTGAAAAAAGCTTAAAAAAGATTTTGAAAATCAAATAAGAGAGGGAGAGGGAAGATTAGGAAAAGGAATAAGAGTGATACAAGGAAATCATGAAAAAAGAGTCAATAGCTTGATAAAGGAGGCACAAAAATACTGAAGAAAATAACCCCTTAAAAAACAGAATGAGCCAAGTGGTAAAAAAAATAAAAAGGCACAAAAATTCACTGAAGAAAAATAACTCCTAAAGAAGTAGAATTGATCAAATGGAAAAGGAGGTACAAAATCTCACTGAAGAAAACAATTCCTTAAGAATTAGAATTGAACAAGTGAAAACTAATGGCTCCATGAGACATCAGGAAATAATAAAAAAAATTAAAAATGAAAAAGAGAAAATGTGAAATATCTCATCAGAAAAAACAACTGATCTGGAAAATAGATTGAGGACAGATAATTTAAGAATTATTGGACTACCTGAAAGTTATCATCAGTAAAATAACCTAAATATCACATTTCAAGAAATTATTAAAGAAATTTTCTCCAATATTTTAGATCCATAGTATAAAACAGAAGTGGAAAGAATCCATTGATCATCTCTTGAAAGAGACCTCAAAATGAAAACTCCTGGGATTATGATAGCCAAATTCCAAAGCTCCCAGGTAAAGGGAAAAATATTGTGAAGAAACAATTCAAATATCCTGGACTCAGTGAGGATACCACAAGATTTAACAGCTTCTACATTAAAGGATGTAAGGACTTGGAATATAATATTTTGGAGGGCTAGGGGTTAGGGGCAAGGAGTACAACCAAGAATCATCTACCCAGCAAAACTGAATATAAGCTTTCATGGAAAAATGGATGTTAATGAAATAGAGGAATGTTAAAGAGTATTTTTACATGTAATTGGAAAAATCAAATGTTAATAAGATATAATACAAATGTAAAAAATACTTGAATAATTCCAAAAGAAATGTGATTTCATCACTGGATACTCCTTCCATTTTCACAAATTTTGATCCTTCTGTACCTTAAAAGATAAGATCTACTATTTATATTAACATTTTGAATATATATAAATAGATATATAAAGCAAGATATGTATACATATATGTATGTATGCATTAGTATTAATGTATTTATATTATTCTATAATATATAATGATATAAGATATTATATATATATATGTATATGAATTTGGTCTTTAGAGACACCCCTGTGAGATTGATGGCTGGACAATAAACATTTAGCTAGTCGGTAGCTGATAGAGGATTCAAATGCAGGTTCTTCTAACTTCTAATCCTTTGCTCTTTCTTGTATAAGGAATAAATGACATGAATTTTTTTTTATATTAAATTTATTTATTTAACTTTTAACATTCATTTTCACAAAATTTTGGGTTACAAATTTTCTCCCCTTTTCTCCCCTCCCCCCCCTCAAACACCAAGCATTCTAATTGCCCCTATGACCAATCTGCTCTCTCTTCTATCATCCCTCTCTGCCCTTGTCTCCGTCTTCTCTTTTGTCCTGTAGGGCCAGATAGCTTTCTATACCCCTTTACCTGTATTTCTTATTTCCTAGTAGCAAGAACATTACTCCACAGTTGATCCTAAAACTTTGAATTCCAACTTCTCTTCCTCCCTCCCTCCCCACCCCTTCCCTTTGGAAGGCAAGCAATTCAATATAGGCCAAATCTGCGTAGTTTTGCAAATGGCTTCCATAATAGTTGTGTTGTCTAAGACTAACTATATTTCCCTCCATCCTATCCTGCCCCCCATTACTTCTATTCTCTTTTGATCCTATCCCTCCCCATGAGTGTTGACCTCAAATTGCACCCTCCTCCCCATGCTCTCCCTTCTATCATCCCCCCCACCCTGCTTATCCCCTTATCCCCCACTTTCCTGTATTGTAAGATAGGTTTTCATACCAAAATGAGTGTGCATTTTATTCTTTCCTTTAGTGGAATGTGATGAGAGTAGACTTCATGTTTTTCTCTCACCTCCCCTCTTTATCCCTCCACTAATGAGTCTTTTGCTTGCCTCTTTTATGAGAGATAATTTGCCCCATTCAATTTCTCCCTTTCTCCTCCCAATATATTTCTCTCTCACTGCTTGATTTCATTTTTTTTTAAGATATGATCCCTTCCTCTTCAATTCACTCTGTGCACTCTGTCTCTATGTATGTGTGCATGTGTGCATGTGTGTGTGTGTAATCCCACCCAGTACCCAGATACTGAAAAGTTTCAAGAGTTACAAATATTGTCTTTCCATGTAGGAATGTAAACAGTTCAACTTTAGTAAGTCCCTTTTGACTTCTCTTTGCTGTTTATCTTTTCATGCTTCTCTTTATTCTTGTGTTTGAAAGTCAAATTTTCTTTTCAGCTCTGGTCTTTTCATCAAGAATGCTTGAAAGTCCTGTATTTCATTGAAAGACCATTTTTTCCCCTGAAGTATTATACTCAGTTTTGCTGGGTAGGTGATTCTTGGTTTTAGTCCTAGTTCCTTTGACTTCTGGAATATCCTATTCCATGCCCTTCGATCCCTTAATGTAGAGGCTGCTAGATCTTGTGTTATCCTGATTGTATTTCCACAATACTTGAATTGTTTCTTTCTAGCTGCTTGCAATATTTTCTCCTTGACCTGGGAACTCTGGAATTTGGCCACAACGTTCCTAGGAGTTTCTCTTTTTGGATCTCTTTCAGGTGGTGTTCTGTGGATTCCTTGAATATTTATTTTGCCCTCTGGTTCTAGAATCTCAGGGCAGTTTTCCTTGATAATTTCATGAAAGATGATGTCTAGGCTCTTTTTTTGATCATGGCTTTCAGGTAGTCCCATAATTTTTAAATTGTCTCTCCTGGATCTATTTTCCAGGTCAGTTGTTTTTCCAATGAGATATTTCACATTATCTTCCATTTTTCCATTCTTTTGGTTTTGTTTTGTGATTTCTTGCTTTCTCATAAAGTCATTAGCCTCCATCTGTTCCATTCTAATTTTGAAAGAACTATTTTCTTCAGTGAGCTTTTGAACCTCCTTTTCCATTTGGCTAATTCTGCTTTTGAAAGCATTCTTCTCCTCATTGGCTTTTTGAACCTCTTTTGCCAATTGAGTTAGC
This sequence comes from Notamacropus eugenii, assembly GCF_028372415.1. NCBI lineage: Eukaryota > Metazoa > Chordata > Mammalia > Diprotodontia > Macropodidae > Notamacropus > Notamacropus eugenii. The sequence goes on from NC_092877.1 coordinate 331,835,044, forward strand.
CTATTTTTCAAGGTGTTATTTTCTTCAACATTTTTTGGGGTCTCCTTTAGCAGGGTGCTGACCTGCTGTTCATGCTTTGACTTCATGTCTCTCATTTCTCTTCCCAGCTTTTCCTCCACCTCTCTAACTTGATTTTCAAAATTCTTTTTGAGCTCTTCCATGGCCTGAGCCCATTGGGTGGGCTGGGACACAGAAGCCTTGACTTCTGTGTCTTTGCCTGATGGTAAGCATTGTTCTTCCTCATCAGAAAGGAAGGGAGGAAATGCCTGTTCACCAAGAAAGTAACCTTCTATAGTCTTATTTCTTTTCCCTTTTCTGGGCATTTTCCCAGCCAGTGACTTGACCTCTGAATATTCTCCTCACACCCACCTTGCCTCCTGATCCTCCCAGCCAGTGTTTGGGGTCTGAGATTCAAATGCTGCTTCCAGCCTCAGGGCTTTTGGCGGGGGCAGGGCTGCTATTCAGTGTGAGATTAAGTTCAGGTGCTCAGGTGGGGGTAGGGCCACCTCTCAGGCTCAGTTCCCTCAGGGGGTTTATGCAGAGACCTTCAACAATGGATCCAGGCTCCTGCCTGCTTGGGGAGCCCTGGTCTGCCGCTGCCTCTCAGCTTCTGCCTCCCGAGGGGGCCTGAGTTATGGGGGCACCCCACGCCCCTCTCGACCCACCAAAGAGACTCTCTCCCCAACCCCCGTCACCTGTGGGTGGAGGTACTTGTGCGGCCGCTGGAGATCCCGTCCCTGAAGCCTGCTCGGATCTGTTCCTCCCGGTGCCGTGGCCGGGGCAGGTCCAGGCTGGGCTCCATGTCCGCAGCGCAACGGACCCCCGGCGAGAGGTCCGCAGGTCCCTCCGGAACAGAAACCTCCCTCGCTCCACCGCCCCGTGGCCCCACCGCTCCAGAACTCGCTGTGAGTTACTTTATACAGATGTTCTCTGGGTTGTGGGATCTGAGCTATGTGTATTTGCGTCTTTCTGCTCCGCCATCTTGGCTCTGCCCCCGACATGAATTTTTACAGTAAAAATACTCATTATCTCATGAGCATTCTGCTGGTGACTGGCCTTGCCCCATTTATTTAGACTGGTCCTGAGATGTGACATCTCCATGAGATGACACAGTCCATCTTCCTGTCTATTTGGAAAACATCTTCACTTTGAGAGGACCTGCCAAAGTTTGAGCTCCTTTGTTGGGACAGCCTTCCAGAAACTAGGGTCTTACTTGCTTGTCCTGATGAGGCATCAGAGCAGAATGATGAGAGGTTATAATTAAAACAGAGGCAAATCTATCTGATATTCCAGCCATAAGTGGAAAGTTATATTTGAATGTTGCAACCACGAGTTATTCAGTTTAAGAAAGTGCAGGTGGACTTGAATGGATTATTGTGTAATCAGTTGTACAGTTTGCACCTGTGTTTACAGAGGCGGAAACCTTTCTTATTTGCCTCAGTTCAGTAAGTCAGTTAGCAAATTCCCTTGAGGAGTTGGGATGTGTATTATGGAAAAGCTGAATGTTTGAGTGTTCTAAGCCAACAGGCTCACTTTATGTCTTGTTTCCAAGGCACCTGTTCGGTCAGTATTTGGTTGGGTCGACCAAGTGTTACAGGTTTGCTTGGCCCTATCGATCTTATAACAAAGTCACTTTTGGGCTCAGAGTTGTCTTCAAATAGCCGCTCACTGAGAAATGGAAGGATCATAGTTTCTTAGGATCTTAACACTTCAAAAAAAAAAAAGAATTTTGCAAACCTAAAACTGCTATATAAATGTTAGCAATTGTGTCATTATATGGTGGGCTGCTAGGGCTTGGCAGCCGCTCCTGTTTTAGGATGATGTTAATCACTTCAAAACCCTGAGCATTGCAGACTCAGCTAAACGATATCCATAATCATTCAGAGAAGTTTGATCCGACATTCCACATGGGAAAAACAAAGTACAAGATTGATGATGATGATGATGATAAACATTTATATAATGTCTACTATATACCAGACACTGTGCTAAGAGCTTTGCAAATATGATGAAGAATGCCTGTTTTTTTGGGACGTGGAAAATGCAGAGATTTGTTTTGCCTTGACTATGCCATTTGTTACAAGGTTTTTTTTTTTCTTTTTCTTTTCAACTGGGGAGGAGGTGAGAGAGGAAAATTTGGGATGAAGTGTCCTTCTTTCCACACTAACCCCCCCATAAAAAAGAAAGAAAAGAGGGCTGTGGAGCATCTTTTAAAATGCAAACAAGAGAAATGAAGTCCAGACAAATAGGAAAGTTTTCAAAATTTTATACTAAGGCTTTGAGTGATGCTGCATGCCTGGGATCCCTTCTACTTGGAGAGGCCGAGGTTGGTGGGTCTCTTGGGCTCAGGTGTTCTGCTGAAGAAGTGCTAAAGTCTATCAGTTATCTATATTAAGTCCAGCACCAATACTGGGAGCCCTGGGTAACTCAGTTACCAGGATATTCAAGGAGGGCAAACTGGGGTACATTGGAATAAAGAAGATCAAAGATCCTGATGCTGATCAGTGGTCAGATCTGCCAGTGACTGGGCAAGATAGGGTGATCCAATCTCATAGACAGACAGAGAGAGAGAGAGAGAGAGAGAGAGAGAGAGAGAGGAGTAGAATTTATTGTATACTTTAAAAGAAAAATAAGATCTACATAACAGAGTCTCAGCTTCACATACAATAATCTTCTATGGTATGTAAATGCTCATTTTATTTGGTATTTATTGCTCTAAGAATTTTTAAAAAGAAAAGAAAAAAAGAAAGAGTGCCCAATTGAACAGACAGTAACATACAGTTGGCCAGGCAGCCCTTGGCTATTTCCTCAGTCCATTGTATATCTTCTATAGATGTTTCACAGAGATTATAGATTGAGAATTGGAAGGAAGTTCTGAGGCTCATTTTAAGGATGAGCCAATGGAGACTCAATGACTTGCCTATGGTCACAGGTATTGATAGACAGGGGTGGGATCTGAGCCCAAGGCCTGGGAGTCCAACGCCAGCGCCCTTTCTATGTCAATGGCCATGATAGATAAGTCAGTGCCAGAACTGAATGGGAACAAAAGAACATGTCAGACTGCCTTTGGGAAACTGCCCAGTGCTTTTAATCAACCCATGCTTCTCCCTGAAACAAATCATTTTTTTTTTTTTAAACATCCATGCACCTCCTGTGAGGCTATATAGCTCTTAGTTGGGAAATAGGGGACTCTCTGATGAATTAAAATTGAAACACATTATTATGGAAGAATTGATCAGGAGAAATATGCAAGATGTCCCCAGATGGGTGTAGATGTTAAAAACAAATAAAAAGATGGCGTGGAATAATCTTTGTGCTCCACCATTCTACATACTATGTTATTAGGTAGATCCCTTCACCTCTGGAATATAGGTAGAGTGACATGGTCTAGAGTCCCACCAGATGAGAGTGTTCAGGCTGCTCTGCTGAAGAGTGTAACCACGAAATGAACTTATGGGTGTGTTTAAAAATCAGAAGAGAAATTTAAACTGAATCCCTTTTTAGAGAGTGACCTGATTTACTGGGATACAAAAAGCTCATTTCCCACCCACCCACCTACCGAGTCTTAGTATGCATCACTGTCAAGACTCCCCAAATGCCATTGTTTTAAGAGGTGGAAGGGACCTTAGATATCTTCTCTAGAGCTGAAAGGGACCTCTCAGGTCATCCAGTCTAGTTTCCCATTTTATGGATGAAAAAGGTGAGGCTTGGAGAATACCTTGTTGACAATCACATATGTAGTCAGTGGCAGAGGCAGGATTTTTCTGTTTTCTGTTCTCATCACCCTACATGTGCTATTCAATCAGATGATAGTGGCTACCTGTCAGTTCCATGAACAAGATCCTTCATCTCTCAGCTTGAACTATTTTCTCTTGCTTCCCTGTATGCCTGAAATGTTCTCACTCCTCTGCTTTGCTCTCTGATCTCCCTTACTTCCTTTAAGTCCAACTGAAATTTCACCTTCTACAGGAAGCCTTCCCCAACTTACACTGCCTTTCCTCTGTTAATTATTCCCATTTATCTTTTGTATAGCTTGCTTTGTATTTACTTGTTGCTCTGGAGGAGAAGTGAGGCTGGTGACCTTGCACAGCCCTCCCTCACTCAAAACAATGTCATGTACAAATCATGTCATCCTTTCTCTGATGGCATGGTCTTAGGCAATGAAGGATGAACACGTCTTCCCCATTAGTTTGTAAGCTTCCTGAGGGTAGGGACTTTCTTGAGCCTCTTTTTGTATCCCTAGACCATCATAGCACGGTGCCTAGCACATAGTAGGAGCTTAATAAATGTCCATTGATCTATTGATGATTAATGCAAGTGCTTTTTTCACTGCACCAGTGGCCTGGAAGTAGGGACTCATCCTACATTAAAGCTTTCTTTTGAGTTTTGGGTGGAGAAGAACTTGGGGAAAAAAATGAAGTTTAGGGTTTACCTAACCTGCAACATATTATTAATACTTGTTTCATTTAGAAAATCAAGCAAGAAATTTTTTATTTTTATTTTTGACTTCTCCTGTTGCCTTTTTCTATTCGTCTATTAAAGAAAGGGTTTTATTATGTAGCACATAATAAAGGCTCATCCTGGCAGATAAACTGGATGCAAGTTTGCAGCTGTCAGCTTTCTATTATCATGACAATGTAATTAAGCCTCTGCCCCAGGAGCCAGACTAGGGAGACTAACCTCGAGATGAGATGAGGGCTATGGAAAGGGAGCTAGGTTGGGTCTGCAACTGGCCTGAGGGCAAAGCTGCTTCTTTTCTGTGTCTAGGTCAGTGTGTCATTTTTCCCCTATCCTTCTTGGTTTTGCCTTCTAATTGAATTTTGTTTTTCCTATTCAGTTTTGTTTGTTTTTTTTTTTTTATAGCACTGAAATAGCTGCCCATACCTACCACTGAACCCTATCATCCATCTACTTTGCATAGTAATTAGGGTTATAATCTCCAACATTTTTAATGGCCTGTATGAGTTTTTATATGGATGAGAAACATTCTAAACCACCTCAAATGTTAGACTTTCCCTTTATTTGCACTGGGAAAAGATGACATGTGCCAAGGGTTTCTTCCTTCCCTGGTTGGACATGAAATGTACTCCAAGAACCTAAAAATGGAGCTTACCTTGACTACAGCAGAGGTTAGGAGCTCAGGAATCATTAGAGGAGGTGTCAGGGTTGCCTTTAGAATCCTCCTCTCTGGGTGGTTAGTGACAACCCCTGAAAATTTGCTTCTGGCAAAAAAGGAAAAATGAGAACTGTGACCCCACCCCCACCCTTTCCTAAAGTATCAGTTGAGAAACAGATTATAAAAATGAATTTTCAAACAGCCCATCTAGTCCTCCTTTGGGGTTATTTTTGCAAACTGAAAAGCAGAGACAGAATCAAATTTTACTGGGAGTAATGCTATAAATAATCAAGCTGAATTGTTCTTGATTCTGACTTTTGAATGATGGCTCAGTAACCCAGTGTCTCTTAATAAAGCCCTATCTCTCCAAAAGACTTACGCAGAAGCGTGCACTAGCTATCATGCCATAGGTTGTTTTCTATTCTTATTCTCCCTCTCCCTCAAGTAATATTTGGTACTTATGTCTGTCCAAGAAAGGCAATGTGGTATGGAGAAAATATACCCAGTTTCACCTGGATTCAATCCCCACCACACATAAATACACATACCACCACCACTACTACCATATTTTTTTTAGCTGAGTAACTCATTAACTCCTTTGTTTTCAAGCAATTTATTCTGACTTATCCACTAAGTTCTGAAAGTATGGTCTGCAGACCCCTAGGGGTCCCTCAGACCCTTTAAGGGCATCCATGATAGCAAAACAATTTCATAATACTACTAAGACATTATTTAACTATTAAGATAACTCCTATCTTTTTCAATTACATATCTAAAGCCAGTTTTTCTTCAAATAGTCTATATACCTATCATAGCAGATTGAATGCATATCTATTATGCATAATATCAAAGCAGAATGAATGCATACCATATTAACTTCTAATATAGTAAAACGTTAATAAATATAATTCATTTAAAGAAAGGTTCCTTGGAACCCACAATAATTTTAAGAGCATAAAGGAGTCATGTGGCCAGAAAGTTTGAGAACCACTGCGTTAGGTCTAGTTTCAAATAGCAATAATCACAGATCATTGAAGTTATGTCCTCCCATTAGAAAATAGCAGCATTTTACTTAACTGATTGAAAAAATGGAGGCATCCATTATGGACTTCCTGTAGCTTTAAAGACAATTGTAATGGGTTAATTTTTGCTAGGATGGCTACCTCCACACAAATCCTTTTTTTGTGTATTCCATTCCTAGCCAAAGCCCCTAACTCCATAAAAATACTTCTGCATCAAGTAAGCCTTAAACCTCACTCCATGTTGAATTATGCAAATAGGGGACAAAGGAAAGCAAGGCTGATGTTACCTTTTTAAATATAGTACTCTAGATGAGGAATGTGTGATATAGAAGAAAGAATCCTGAACTTGAGGCCAGAAGATTTGGTTTCAAACCCTGGGCTATTTACCAATTACTTATCTTTGGTCAAATTACTTAACCTCTCTGAACCTCAGTTTCTTTACATGTTAAAAAAAAGAGGAAAGACACTTGGTTGAACTAGATGGGCTATAAAACCTCTTCCAGGTCTAAACTCAGAACAAATTTTCTGGCCAGGTTCCCCAGAAAGGCTTCTTTAGAATACATGGAAAATTTTTGTTAACACAAACTGTGCTTTCTGGATAAAGGTAATATCAGCCTTCATTTGCATGTTCAAAAGCTACTTGTTTCCACTACCTCCGGCTTTTGCATGTGACTACTAAAGAGTTTTGCAGGTGCAACTTCCAAGAAACTGGGATGAGTCTGACTGCAAATTTGGCCCTTGAAGTAAAAGATGATCAAAATAAATCAAATGATCATCATCAAATTAGCAACCACTGGAAGCAAAAGTAGAAGATAAGGTAATTAGCAAGCCCCACACACTGAAGTGTCTATAATGAATCTATCTAAGAAGCTTCTTTGAAAGTGATAACTAATACTGTGCAAACTGTCTTGCCAAGATTGACTCTTTTCATCAGGATATCAACATGCACCTGCAATAAGATGGGTGGAAGCATCCCACACAAAGACTCATCTCCGATGCTCGCCTTCCCTTCAGCTGTCTTGTGTCCAATCTGCCACCAAGCGTCATCCTAGCTTCCTGGAATGTTGTGTGGATTTGTTCTTTCTTCTCCATTGACAAGGTCATGATATAACCTAAGCCTGTGCCACCTTACTTTTGTATCATTATGTTTCAACTTAAGAAGTGGGAAAATGGAGCGGTAGAAGAAAAAGATGCTTTCATTATCTTTGATCTTTTCCTCCTGTGGATCAAGGGTCAAGGGATAGGAATAGGCAGTTTTCAGAGGAAGAAATCCAAGATATCAATAGTCATATAAAAATGTTCTAAATCTCTGATAATTAGAGAAATGGAAATGAAACCATTTCAAGGTACCACCTCGTACTCATCAGATTGGTAAAGTTGACAAATGAAAATAATAACTGCCGGAGGGGCTGTGGGAAAACAGGTACATTAAAGCAATGTTGGCAGAGTTGTGAACTATGATGACTCAGGAAGAAAGAGTAAGGCTGCTGCCTTTGCACAATTCTGCCTTACTTAAATTCATGAGCAAGTCAAGACATCACCCATGATGTCATTGGTTCTCTGAAAATGAAGGACAAACAACATCTATCTATCTGTCTATCTATCTATCTATCATCTCTCTCTCTATCTATCATCTATCTATCTATCTATCTATCTGTCTATCTATCTATCTATCTATTTATCTGTCTGTCTGCTTGCCTGCCTGTCTATCTAATAATACAAATATATATTTGTTTTACTAATTATTCATTTAATTCTTTTGGAACACAGTCAGTGTGGGAATCTGTTTTGCTCGGTTGCATACATTTGTAATAGATTTTGTTTTTCTCTCTTCTTAGTAGAGGGGTGGGGAGCAGGGATAGCTGAGAAGGATAGAATTTGGATCTGAAAAGAAAAGAAAAATTGAATTTTAAATATAAAAAAATAGCCAAGCCAGAAATGACAGACTTGGGTAGAGATAAGGATTATACCTGTGCTTTCATTCATCTAGGGAACTCCCAGATGAGGAAAGGCCCTGTTCCAATTCAGGTCAACACCTTCTTTGTATCTTATAGTCTTAGAAAGTTGTCTATACTCTAGGGCACTGAGAAGTAAATAACATGCTCAGGATAGCACAGCTATAACCCAGGTTTCCCATGAAGCCTGGTGCAGTTTTACATGGGGCATAGTTAAAATATGAGTTTTGAAAAGAGGAGACATTATGTTCTTCAAGAGGAAACATGTACCCGATTCTCTTTGACACCAACTTCTGATGTGTGGAGAGAGAGAAAGTCTTTGGAAGCTGCAGATATGAAAAAGAAGTTGACTTCTCAATATGCCTGTAGCTTCCAAAGTCTTTCTCTCTCTCCAAAAGTCTGCAATAGCTTCCACGTGGACTCTGACATACACATGTTTTCTCTGCATCAAGTGGTCCTCAACATTCTCACCACAGATCCAGAGTCATTTATAACTGCAAAATTACCCCACTCTTAATTGGAAACCTGGATTACCATTAGTATGTACCAGAGGCAAGATTTGAGCTCAGATCTACCTGGCTTCTATCCACCACACAATGCTATCTGTGAGAGAGGTGGCAAAAGAGAAAATGTTAAATAGGATGGGCACTCCTGACTCTCCCTGTTCAATTCTCCCTTTCTATAGATAATCTGTGAAATGTTCTTGCCTACCTCTACCTCTCTCTTTCTCTTATCTACTTTGACTACTATCAATCTCTCTTTCTCTTATCTATTTTGACTACCCCTGACAGGTTTCAAAGGATCAATTATTTCATCAATATACAATAAAAGCCTAGAATTTTATATTCCCTACATCTTTCAATTAATTGCATAACTCTGAGGATATAGCCTGCTTCAGATGATCATGCTTATTTTTACCTCTTTATTGTTCATTCCGTGGTCCTGTCTTGAATCCAAATCCCCCCCCTCCCCATCCTTTTAAACCCAACTGAACACAACCTTCATTGGGAAGTCTTTTCTAGCTGCTTCATTCCACACTAACTTCTCCTTCTGCCCACTGTTGCTAGCACTATCAAACTTAATATTTAATTATTGTCAACTAGTTTTCCTTCCCTAATTCCTCTGTAAATTCTATAAGGGCAAGGATTATCACGAGACATTCAAGTTGATTGGCACTTCCTGGGATCCTGGCTAGAGAAGCAGGAAGGGGTGGTGGTGATGAAAAGATAATACAAATTTCCAGAGATAGGCACCCTGCTCTGGCATGAATTTTATTTCCTGGGATGAAGTCATGGGCTGATGTTGAGAAAGAAGCTGGCCTTTCTGCCCTCAAGGGCCACACTGACATTCACCCCCTCTAAATTTTTAGCATGACACAGATCATCTTGGTGATGTACCATGATGAGATATAGAGCAGGAAAGGAAGGAAAATATCAGGATGCAGACTAAACTCACAATTCCAGTTGTTCTTGGAGATGACAACATTTAAAAACCTTAGTTTATATGGTTAATAAAACAAGGGCTTACAGATATGAGCAAGCATTAGAAAGATAATATTCACAAAATGAATAATTCTTGAGCAGTTTCTGCCATAAAAGCATACAACTGTAGCCTAAAAAAATTCAAATAAGTTTTTATATTCCTTTTTTAACTTTCTTTCTAGAAGGTCAAGTATCTATTAAAATTACAATGGTTAGCTCTATTAATTCACAACACGTTAAGTATAGTATTGAACAGAGACAAGACACTGTCCTTATTCTATGGGCACAATTTGTATGGAGATGCTAGAGTTCCCTTGCACCACTCTTGACTATACAGTAGCTAATATCAGAATGAAATACTGTGAGATACTCCTTCTTGGAGTTATAGACAGGCATAAAATATTTTCATGGTCTGAATCATCAAAATCTAGTAGTTTGGCCTTTATTTCCCTAAATACCACATTATGGCCTTATGTGTCATTACTGGAGAAAGTTGAAGGCAAATGAAATAGCTTGGTGAGAGTCTGGCTTCAATCGACAGATCCAGTCTTGTGTTGTATTCTTTCTTTTCCCTTATACACAAAGTTCTTGCGGTGCTGTCATATGCATTGTTCATTCTCCTGCCTTCTTCCATTTGCTCAAATAGTTCCTTAAGATTGGAATACTCTCCCTTTCCTCATCTTTGCTTATTAATATTCTCCTCATTCTCCAAGGTCTAGAACAGAACTCATGTCCTCCGTGAAGCCTCACAGTTGGAAGTGACCTAATAAGATCATGTATTTTTTCTCATTTTTCTCATACTTATCTGTATGAGGATAAATATAAATCAAATGTAATATGGATCAGAAGAGTAAAATGTATTTCTTTTATTCCTCATCATTACTTCTCATGAGAGCAATCTAAAGAGATTGTTGTGTCTACATAGGATGTACATCAAGTAACTCCAACTGCAATTAATTAACCACTTGGATTTAAAAGGATACGAAAAAGAGACAACCCACATGCTCCATTGGTAATCTCACCATGATACAAGAAAAGGAGGAAAGCATTTAGCACAAATGATGGATCATCTGTGGCAAAATTATGGGGGGTATGGACAAAACTGGAATGGCTTTAAAACACGGTTTTCTCATCTGCAAAGGTATCCGACTAGATGCATCATTGGTACACCCACATCAATGAGATTCCAGATATATTTGGGTTTGTTTGAGGTTAATAGGAGATCAAAACCTAAGATGAAGGGGGGAATTTCAAATAGAGTTCAACTTCCCTAAATGAATTCAATGACTTAGAAAATGCTATCTCTATGTAAAGAACTGGCAAACGGATTACTAAAATGCTATCGGTGATTTTTGAGAAATTATAATGAGTGGGAGAAAGAAGCTAATGTCCCATTTTTTTTTTTTGAAAAAGGGAGAGAAGAAGGTTGAGATTTCAAATTACAGAGCAAGATCATAGACAAAGGATGTTAGGGGCCACCTAGCCCACCCTCTTTCATTTACATATGAAGAAACTGATTCCCAGTGAGGTTTGTGACCTGCTTAAGGTTATCCAGATAAGAATCAGAAACAGAACTAGGTCCTCAGACTCTGAAAATCAGGGTTCTTTTCCCAATGCCTCCCTTTCTAGTAAAATTCTAGAAGAAATGACTAAAAGAAGGGCTTATCATTGTGATCACTATGGGTAGAGATGTGCTGGAGACAGCTTGAACAGGCTGAAGAGATCTGATTGTTAAATTTTCAGGTGAGCATTCACATCTCAGAAACTGGAAAAAGCTATAAATCAGGACTTGCTTTTTGTTATTGTTTTGGTGATTGTTTAGGCTTAAGTGATGGAGAAAATGTTAATAAGGAAAATTAAACTAAAAAATATGTTGTATATACAGTCCTCTTTCCCTCAAAGAACCCATTGTTAAACTCTTATTAGCTATAAAGTTAATGTAAGGTTAATGGGGGTGGGTGAAAGTTAAAGATCTTGCCCTCCCATTAATAATATGCCTTAGACACCTTTTGTTAATTTCTAATGAGGTAGAGAGTCAAAAGGATCATGCCCTCCAGCCTTGGAAAGGGTATATATACTGTGAGGGGAGGTTTTGCTTTGGGGCTTATTTTTTAGAAGAAGGTTGGTGTGCCAGTGAGGCTCTGGGCAGCCATTTGAGAAGCCCCCCAGCTTTGAAAACCCAGATGTCGGTGCTTCTCTCTCTGGGAATGATGTACTTATTATCTGTGGTCAGACTGTTGGAAACCCTGTCTGTTGGCCTTTCTGTTTGAAATTTCTGCTTGTATTTTCTCTGAAGTTCAGTGTGCTGACTTTTCCCCCTAAACTAAATGAATGATATTTGTGCTTGATTAAAGTGATTGTTGACCCCTCAAAAGTTGCTTTCCTTTTAGAAAAGCAGATCTAAGAACCTGTACAGCAGGACCTCCTGTGCATGCTGGGGTCCTTGCTGTTACACCAGCACACCACTGTCTGTGAGCTAGAATAGGTTTGCCAACAAGAAGACTGCGAAGTCTAGCCTTTTCTCCTTTTTAGGTGTGGGGGTAGGGATGGTGTTGGAGAAAATGCTTGTGATGTGAATTAAATTGTAAAGCAAGTTGTATGCATATATACATTCACATGCATATGCATACATACATACATACAGACAGACAGACAGATAGATAGATAGGTAGATAGATAGATAGGTAGATAGATAATTTGGAAAGCCAGTTATTAAACATTTACCAGAACCTCCCTAAGTGGCAGAACCAGGACTTGGGGTTCTCTTTCTCCAGTAATACGTTGCCTGGCAAACCCTTATTACTGATTAGTAGTTTGAAAACTAAAAAATAGCATGAAAAAACGCAAAGGCACACGAACAGTTTTGCTCATCAGAAGTAGAACCACAAACAATTCCACTGTGCTGGGGAAGGGGGTGAGCTGAGCAAGAAACCACAGCACTCAGAAATGAGTAAAGCTATTCAGGACAAGTTCATTCCAAAGAAGCCTTGGAGACGTCAATACTGACAAACAAATGCTGGGGAATGCATGAAATTCCTAATCATCCATGAACTCTTTCTATGCAGATGTGTTAGGTACAAGAACGACTGTTGGTTATGGGGCTGTGGTGACCCGAGAGGTTATTTACTGCGTGAAGAGAATACAGGACGAAGATTCTAATTTTAACTCCAGAGCTGAAATGTTGACAGTGCTAAGGACACTTCACCTTTCAAATAGAGATAAGTACTGTGACAGAACATGGAAGTTTGGGTAATAGAAAAAATGAGAATTACCTATGTCTGAAAGCAGTCGAGATGCTTGGTTATGATAGAGTGAGAAAAAGGAAGGAAGGAAGGAAGGAAGGAAGGAAGGAAGGAAGGAAGGAAGGAAGGAAGGAAGGGAGGGAGGGAGGGAGGAAGGGAGGAAGAAGGAAGGAAAATAAGAAGAAAGGAAGAAGGAAATAAAAAAGAGAAAAGGAAGGAAGAAGAAAGAGCTTTACTCTGCTGAGGGTGGGAATATAACAGGAAAACAGGACTATGCCTTGTCTCAAGAAATGTACGCTCTCACTGGGGGTGACTTTGTGTATTGGAGGTTCAGTCTGAAGGGGGATGGCAAGGCCCAAAGGGCACAGCTTCAGAGGGGTGGTGAAGCCCAAGGGTGCTCAGGGTGCATGGGTGGTACCAATACCAACAGTTACCAACAGATGCCAATGACTGGGAGGGGTAGTGGCAGGAGTGATGGTAATTCCCAGGAGGCCAGAAAGTATAGTGGCAGGGTGGATGGCAAGACCAACTAATTCTCCATCCTACAGGAAGGACCGTGACTGGCGACTCCTTGATTGTCCAAGTGGTGTGAGTAATCGTGTCCTGTTAACAAGAGGGACTGGTGGTGGAAAGGTTGGCTGATGAGGAAATGGTCCAAAGTTTTGAAGTAGAGTGGGTACTTCCACATTCCACAGATCTCCTGTTGTGGCCACTAGACGGGATCTGGGACAAGGCAACTTGGGCAGAAGTAGGGGAAGACAGCCTGTGGTGCCTTCTTCCTGCTGGGCAAGAGACCTGTGGCACATCAACTGACCGAATACAGGGTCATCTGCCTCAACGATGACTTCATAAATGATGAGCTATTTAGGGCTTTGTCAGAGTCTAGAATTAGGCCTCTCGATGTCATTAATCAGTTTTGTAATGGTATAGATAGTAAAAATGGGATGGCATGGGAAAACAAATTCAGAAAAATAATTTAAAAAACGTGACACATACATATATGTATATACATACACATATGTATATACATACACACACATATAAGTATATATGTGTATACACAAATATATTTATACACAGACACAGACACACAGATACACACACACATATATGGTAATTGCTAAGGCAAAGTGATATAATGGATAAGGGGATGTTCATAGAATCAAAAAGATCTGAGTTCAAGTGCTACCTCAGATACATACTAGCTGTGTGGCCCTGGGCAAGTCACTTAACCTCTGTTTGTATAAGTTTCCTCTTCTGTAAAATGAATATAATAATAACACATAACTCAGGATTGTGGTAAGGATCAGATGATCAGATAATTATAAAACACTTAGCATAGTGTCTGTCACATAATAAGCACCATGTTAGAAATGTCTGTCTGTCTATCCATCTGTCTATCTATCTATCTATCTATCTATCTATCTGTCTGTCTGTCTGTCTGTCTGTCTGTCTGTCTGTCTATCTATCTATCTATCTATCTAGCTATCTTTCTTTCTTTCTTTCTATCTATCTTTCTTTCTATCTATCTATCTATCTATCTATCTATCTATCTATCTATCTATCTATCTATCTATCTATCTATCTATCTACCTACATCCATATACACACTGCCCAATGACTATATCAGGAGGGCTAAAGGTATTATGCAAAGGTCCAAGATAATAGGATTGTGCTGGTAAAATACTATGAAGGTGAAAACCCTTGTCCTTCTCCCCAAGTGGTGAGTGATATGCTACAGTCACCCTGTTAGATGATTTTACTTCGCTGCTTCTGGAGAGTGCACCTGGAAGGAGGCTGGGGAAGTATCTGTTGCACCAAAACAAAACATTACATTTGAAAAAAAAGATGTAAAAAAAAAAATCATTTACTTATGTATTCTCGGGTATTCATTGACTCTCTAGAGGCAGCTAAATGGCACAGTGAATAGAATTTTGGGTCTGGGGGGGGGTCAGGAAGATCTGAGTTCAAATCTGATCTCTGACACTAGCTTTGTGATCTTGGGCAAATCATTTAACCTCTATGTGCCTCAGTTTCCTCAACTGTAAAATGAGGGTAATAAAAGCACCTCCCTTTCCAGGCGTGTTGTGAGGATCAAATGAGATAATAATTTTGAAAAAACCCAAAACAACAACATAAAACAACAATGCTCAGCCTATTGGCTGCCACTTAGCAAATGCTATACAAATGCTTATTCTCTTCCTTTCCCTCCCCTCTTAGGGCAAAGGCAGAGAGAAATACTTGCCCTAGACTGTTGTCACTACTAATAGCTAGCATTTATACAGTACATTAAAGTCTTCAACAATGTTTTACATGTTACATAGTTTGATCCTGTGTGGTAGGTGCTATTATTATTCCCATTTTACAGATGAGGAAATTGAGGCTGAAAGTAGTTACATGACTTGCCCAAGGTCATCTAGACAGTAAGTGTCCAAGATTGTATTTGAGCTTCAGACTTTCTGACTTTATGAGCTTGAAGCTTATAAACTAACAATATAGGTCTCATACTATCTTTGAGAATTCTCCAAGTAAACTATATTGGAGCCAGTCCTTCATTACAGACAGAACTGGGGTCCAAAATTACCCAGAAACAACACTGATTCATAAAAATTTAAAAACATTTTTAATAGAGTTTATTTCTCCTCTTCCCACCAAGGGTTGAGCTCAAGTTCCCTGATTGCCTAGCCCTGTTGGCATCACTGCCCCGGGGGGCTGATAGAATTTTTAAAAAGTAGGATTAGCCCAAAAAGAGAGAGTGTCCAGCTGATATATACATGCCTTCCATAGAAGAAGGGCTGTTGCACTGTAGGAAGAGGAAGCAAATGTGACCAGCAAACGGTCCTCTGAGGAGGACCCCTGTGCCTTTCCTACTCTGAGACCACAGACAATAGCAGAGAGACCTTGGACCTCCGGGATGGTATTTAGGTCAGTCATTACATAATGAATGTGTTAGGAGAGGATGAGCCAAGTGAGCCCTTCAAGTCAGATCAGCACGCTATAGGGCGGGCGTACATCTTGCTGTTTATCGGGTGATTTGCTGGGTATATCTGTATTTTTTTATATTTCCCCGTGTTGTATGCATCATTAGGCAGTTCTTATACACTAGGCTGTACTGGGAGCTAAGGTCTTAAATAAAGCAAATGCCAAGGAATTTGTATGATGGTTATTTTATGTTATAAGGTTGATGGTAGCTACATCCTGGAAAACACCCTTTCCTATTCCCTTGAGTACTTCTGTAATTAGAAGCCTTGTGACTGGCAATCAAAAGCTATGGGACCCTTGTATATTAAAAATGATTGATAGTCTCCTTCTCTGCTTAGACCTAGTCACTCAGTAGAGGGACCCACTAGAGTGAATAACTATAAAGTGGGTAACTATAAAAATATCTAATGTCTCTGCCTTATTACCTATCTACCCCTCCTTTTTGAGTAGCATTGGAATTGTTGACCCTCCATGATCTGAAGATCATTTGGAGTGACTGGAAGATCACTTTCTGTCCAAATGAGTATATCTGGTACGTCAAGACTTTGAATCGTACAGTAGCCAGATAGCCTTAATTACTAATAGCATTTCACTAGTACGTAATGACAAAACTTTCTGCATTGAGCACAACTGTTTAATCGACTTTATATGAATGTATGAATGGATGAATAAAGAATTTATTAAGTCCTTATTATGCGTCAAGCACTGTGCTAAGCACTGAAAATACTAACAGGAGGGGCAGTGAGGTGGCAGAGTAGTATAGCATAGTATAGCATAGCATAGCATAGTATAGTATATATAATATCTAGTAGATAGAGCCCTGGAGTCAGGAGGATCTGAGTTCAAATCTGATCCCAGACACTTGCTAGCTGTGCTACCTTGGGCAAGTCACTTAACCCCAATTGTCTCAAAAAGAAAAAGAGAGAGAGAGAAAGAGACAAAAAGAGAGACAGAGAGAGAGAGATAGAGACAGACAGACAGACACACGCACACACACACAGAGAAAGAGAGAGAGAGAGAGAGAGAGAGAGAGAGAGAAAGAGAGAGAGAGAGAGAGAGTATACCAATAGAAAAAGTGAGACAGTAACTGCTCTCAATAAGCTCATACTCTAATTAGGGGATATAACAAATAAAAAGAGTCCATCTTCTGGGGAAATGCACATAAGTCTTAAAGGTGAAAGCCTTAGGGGTTCTCAAAGTACAGCAGGAGATATCACAACAGAACTTACAATGACATGGAGGCAGGTCAGATGGTTAGGTACAGAGGTCCTCCATTTCATTCGAAAGATAAAAGTTGGTACCGTATATTTCAATTCCAGCTTATCTTGATTCTGACCAATAGGCCCCCAAACCCTTGAGGAATTCTTGGCCACAGATCTCTAGAGGAGGTATATCTTGTCATATAGAGAGGTAGTGTGTTATAGTAGATAGAATAATAAACATGAAACATGAAAGATCCAAGTTCAAATCCTACCCCTGAAACTTAGTAACTGAGACCTTATGCAAATTGCTTGCACTCTTTTTGTTTCAATTTCTTCATTTTCAAAGTGGGGATAATAATATCTTTGCTACCATGTTATTTTTTGAGGCTGGAATGATATGAATCAACAAGAATCTACCATGTGCCGGGCCATGTGCTAGATGGTGGTATATAAATATGAAGAACGAAATCCATATCAATGTCTTATGTTATAATAGATACCATCCATTGGGCTAGAGAGTTCTTAGTTTGAGAATGAAGTATGGCAAGTTTACAATGCGTCGCCACTGCAGAAATATTAAGACATTGCACATGATCATTGTGGAAGTTTGTGGTCAGGAACAATTTAAAGACATTGGTCTCTTGACTAGTTAGCACTCCATCTGTGATGGGACTTCCCCCGCCATTGATCCTAGACTTTTTTTGGATCATTCAAGATTATGAAAAAGGGACCCCAAAGAGGCATACAATAAATTTGCAAAGAGAAGAAATAGAAAGTCCCATTTGGGATGTAGTTTGGACAGTAGGAATACTTGGGATGCCATTTGGAATCTGTAATGCACTTTTCTTTTTACATTCGTTACAGATACCATTTCTCTTGACCTGTTAGACTGAGGAATATCCATATATATTGATACCATTTTTTTTACTCTGTGAACCACACAAAACACAATGCAAATCATGCCAGGATGACTCTGTGACTGTCATGCAAAGACGGAAAATCACCAGATTAGTTAGGAAGGAGTTCTTGGTGTGTACACCACAGGTCACTTAGTGGTACTGATGGAATTAGTGGAGTCATTTCTGATGCTCTTCTGGTAGCAAAGGACCTACAGGTTGCTGGAATCCCTCAAACATTCCTGCCCCTTGATCATAGACTTCTCATTTTTAATTCCCATACTCCTAAACCTCTTGAATTCCAAATAGTTCCAGTGAGAAGACACATGGGAGAAAACATTTTAGGATCTCAAGAGGTCCTCCTCAGTTTCTTTTTGGAGAAAAATCAAATGGTTCCCACATAGCTATTGAACTGTGGTCAGACTAAATCACTCACCATCACACTGTGCTCCCTGGGACTTCTCTTCTTGGAAATTATTTGAAAGAAAGCAGCTGTGATATGACAGAAGTACATCGCATAAGTAGCGAATAAAGCACTAGTGGTAATAAGACAGTGGAATTTACCAAGTGATAGGAGCAACACTGACTCAGATCATTCCCACAAAAAGGAAGGTAGGACAATTTATCTGCAGAACAAGGAGAGAACAGCTATTTCCAATGACTATGAGAACACAAACCTCTCTGCTCCACTGAGTCAGCCCATAACCCAATTTGAGAAAGCCAAAGCTATCTCAGGGTCACCAGGCAGTGGTTCTGGAGCAAAAGTCCTTCCCAATTTTCTTGTGTGTTCCTAGTCTGACAGTAAGAGGCAACAGGACTCTGATATAGACTCTTCTGATTGTTTTATAGAGAAGACATTAACCTTTGAAGAGGGGAAAATTCATCTTTTTTTTTCAAAAATCATTTCAATTGATGAGCATTTATTTTCTCTATTCCTCACATTCAAATTGAAAAAGAAACATGAAAAAAAGTTTTAAAAATATCCATGGTCAAGCAAAAAAATTCTACGTTGGTCATGTCCAAAAATACTTATCTTACTATCCTGAGTCATCTACTCTCTGTCAGGAGGTAGGTAGTATATTTTATCATTATTGGTTCTTTGGAATTATAGTTGGTCATTGCATTAATCAGAGTTTTTGAGCTTTTAAAAGTAATTTATCTTTACAATGTTTTTATGTAAATTGTTATCCTGGTTCTGCCCATTTCACTTTGCATCAGTATATACAAGTCTTCCCAAGTTTCTCCAGATCCATTGCTTTAGTCATTTAGTCATTTTTTTTATAGCATAATAATATTCTCTTACATTTGTGTAACATGATTTATTCAGTCATTCCCCAATCGATGGGTATTTGCTTGGCTTCCAGTACTTTGTTACAATGAAAAAGGCTGCTATAAATATTTTTGTAAATAGGGATCCATTTTTCTATTTCTTTGATTGCTTTGGGTATAGAAGCCTAGAAGGAGTATTTCTGGGTCAAAGGGTATTCATGGTTTATTGACTTTTTGTTTGTAGTTCCAATTTGTTTTCCAGAATGGCTGGATAATTTTACAGCTTCACCAATAGAGCATTACTGTGCCTGCTTTCCATCAGTCCCCCAAACATCTGTCATTTTTTAAAATTGTCTTTGCCAATCCGATGGGTGTGAATAGAGAACTCAGAGCTGCTTTCATTTTCTTTCTTAAAGTACTAATGATTTGGAGAATTTTTTCATATGTTTATTGATTGTTTGGATTTCTTTCTTTGAAAACTGCCTGTTCATATTCTTTGACCATTTATCAATTGGAGAATAGCTCTTATTCTTATAAACTTTGATTTATTACTTATACATCTTAGAAATGAGACTTTTATCAGAGAAACCAGCTGCAAAAATTCCTCTCCTGCCCAGTTAACTGGGGATTTTATACCTAAAGAGTTCTTGCCTATATATATTCCTTTGTGTATGTGCTTTGTAAGGAGAGGTGTAGAAATGCTACAATTCTGTCATGACTGATTGGCAGCCAGGCTTGTGGAGATGCGAAAACACCAGTTTTGGTGGTTTCAGCTCTGGAGTGATATAAATAATGTTATCTTATCCTGTGCAACATGTCTCTGGTTCCCTGTCCCTACTATGATGCCTAAAAGGCTCCTATAGATACTTCTTATCCCTTCGTAGCTCTGTTAGCCTTGGATTTTATTACAGTTCTCCTTTAGCCCTTC
This sequence comes from Notamacropus eugenii, assembly GCF_028372415.1. Lineage (NCBI taxonomy): Eukaryota > Metazoa > Chordata > Mammalia > Diprotodontia > Macropodidae > Notamacropus > Notamacropus eugenii. The sequence goes on from NC_092877.1 coordinate 331,855,137, forward strand.
CTATTATCAGACAGGGCACTATGAGAGGGTCAGATATGTTGATTAGCAGAGTAATACTGTAAAACAGGAGTATCCTATTAGCAATATATTCTTTGACCAAGCATGCTACTCGCACTGGTTAATAAGCAATTTTGTTGAATCATGGGATCGTAATGTAGAGCTGTTTATGGGCCCCCAGAAATTATTTTGAAAGATAATAACTGTGGACATCTATATAATATGCTGTATGTTATACTCCAGAGAGGTAGTGGGACATAGTGGATATTGGGATAGTTTGGGAATTAGATGACCTAGATAAAAGTCCACCATGTGACACCATGGGCAAGTCACTTAACCTTTCAGGGGTTTACAGGTTAGATTTCTTTCTTAAGGATCATGCCTTACCCCCAAATCACTCTGGTTCTTATTGATTGGCTAACCTTAGGTGCCAGGCCAATCTCTCCTTGGTCATCGTTTGGGCCCTGATTGGTTCAGAGTGAATGGAAATAGCAATTGTTTCTGTTTTAGCCAGAAACCCTAAGGATCTTCCCCTCTCAGATAGATTTTGTTTGGATTTGGTAACTGAGGCTGTTCTCTGACTCATTTTTTATCTAGCCTTAATCACTGGGTGCTGCCTCAGTCAAATTGAGACCTGTTAAAGACCTTGACTTAAAAAGGCCAAGGTCTCCCACTGCATCCTAGGCCATCTCCAGTCATCCTGATCTATATCTTGACAAGATGACTAGGAGAAGAAAGTGAGGCTGATGACTTGGCACAGCTCTCCCTCACTTAAATCCACTTCACTTGCATGTCATGTTCAAGAACAATGAACAAACAGCAAGGGTACCTACAGTTTTATCTCTATTAGATGACAGTAGAAACTAGAAGTCAAGAAGGCCCAAGTTCGAATCCAGATGCTGCCACTTACTAGCTGTGTGACCCTGTGCCAATCTCTTAACCTCTCTCTCTCTCCCTCAGTTTTTTCAGCTATAAAATAGGGATAATAACAGAACCTACCTCAAATGGTTGTTTTAAGGATAAAATGAAATAATATTTATAAAGCACTTTGCAAACATTAAAACCCTGTATAAATGCTAAGCTATTTGCCATTATTATTAAGTGTAATTGATCTGGGGTAGGCATTTTTTCCTCTTTTTTTTCCTTTATAGCCTAATTTATAGCACAATCTTCTACAGTGAGATAAAATATTTAAAAGAACTTGAATCCTTAATTTATGGGTGCAGTAATTGAAGACACTTACTTCATGAAAGCCTGAATAAAAGAGATGGGGGTTCTCTCTAGATATAAAGGTATATCCTTTATATTTCTTCTTACTTTATAATTATATGTTCCTATTTTGAGGTCAGTGAACTTATTTTGAAAAAAAATTTTGATAAAATATTTGATTGAGAAAACAAAAATATTCTATGTTTCAGTATAACTGGTTTCCCTTATAATTCTGTATATTTTCTTTTATGCATTTAAAAATAAGATTCTGATTTCCCTAGAGTGCCAAAAGGTTAATAGTCAGACTGTAGTTATTTATTTCATGTTACATCAGATTTTCATTCCTCTTTCCTCTACACTAAATGCTGACTCCTAAGACTCTAACCATTGGAAGAGTCCATGCCAATTAGCTAACTGCCTATCTTTCTTTTACCTGTAGGGTTCTCTAACAATATTCACACAGAGAGGCACAATAAATTTGTAAGTGAAGTTTCGATTTTTCAGAACATGGAACAATACTGAGATTTCTCTCATGAAGTTTTTGAGAACTTCCCTTTTCATTAATTTTAAGAATTATTTTGTCATTGTGGAAAAGCCCTCTTTCTAAGGACAATAGAGCAAGATACTGTCACTCATATTGAGGAGGGTGTTGAGAGGCAGAGATTTTTGTTCTTCTAATCCACGGTTCTGGCACAGAGCACCTGAAGTTTTCCTGAACAGGAAACATATAGGGGAATATTGCTCTCAAGAAAGGCACAGCCCAATGGGTACTGTGGGTCAAAAGAAAACCAGTGTTTTTTAGAGCTTTATGAAAACTGATTTTTTTCCATATTGACACTGTAAAAGTAGATGAGGCTACAGGTCCAAGTCCATCATTGGGTTATCTTAGCTCTAAAATGAACACTATGGTCTTGATAACGCAACCATTCCTGTCTTCTTCCAAAAGACAGATGATGATAATATTCATATGGATAACAAAAGCAGAGATGAACATGACAGAGGTTGTGATTCATCACCATAATGATTAAAAACAAATGAATCCAATATAAAAAAAATGAGGGTTAAGCTTAAAACATAGATTGTATTGGCATCTATGTAGTGCAACTGTAAAATTCAGTGTCCCAAAATTCTTACTGCAGTTGTAAGGAAACTTACAACTGCACTAAGACTCTGAAGAAATGCTTTATAGGCTCTTTCAGGTCATTGGATACATACATTTTTATGTACCCCACAAGAATTCTTGTTCACATTCAGGTTAGCTGATATAGCTGCTGAGTTTCCTTCCAACTCAGAGATTTGGGGATTCTGGGAGGCCATTAGTGCAAAATTCTTTCATACAGCCCTGGAATGTGGTTGTAAGTACTAACTGAAAACAAAAACGTACAAGGGAAATAAAACTCAAGACAGATGCCAAGGTCTTCAAGCTTCCTTGAAAGGGAGCTGAGAAAGTACCATAGAGAAACATCTCCTAAGTTACCATTTTGCCTCAGGCCACAGTGAACTCTTCAGCATGGAAAAGCATTCAAGCATCTAAGTTATTCAAATACAAACTATCGGTATAAGAGCTGGTCTGACCTCCCAAACCATTTAATGAAATTGGCTGACTATCAGAGGAATTCATTTAACAAATATTTAATAAATGACTGTTATTTGCAATGAACTGTGTTCAGTGCGGGGGGTGGTAGAAAGATAAATATGACAGCATCCCTGCCTTCCAGGAACTATCTATTCTAACTATTGTTAGCTATGGATAGCTAACAATCCACTATTTAATTGTGAAGAATGTCAAAACCAATGGATTAAAAATACAATGTTTGAGCCATTTTGCAGTTTTGTAATGTCAATATGCAACTACCTTAGTCATTTTTAATTATCGTTATTGTTCAGTCATTCAACTGTGTCCATCTCTTTGGGACCCCATGGGCCATAATGTCTATGGGATTTTCTTGGTAAAAATACTGGAATGGTTTGCTGTTTCCTTTTCCAGGAGATTAAAGTAAACAAAGGTTAAGTGACTTGCTTAGGGTCACACAGCTAGTAAATGTCTGAGGCTAGATTTGAACTAACATCTTTCTGACTGCAGGCTCAACACTCTATTCGTTGAGCCATCTAGTTGCCTCCTTTCTTAATTATTACAAGGTCAGATATTTGTGTAATTGAATGTGGTTAACAGTACAGCACCTAGCACAATTCATTGCACACAGTGGGCATTTAATAAAAGTTGGTAGTATCATAATAGAGTTAAATTGGTCCATGCGGCTTGGTTGCCACTTCAACAATTGTAATAAAAAAAGGAAAAAAGTGATGATGACAGTAGTCATTGCTTTTTACAGTTAAAGGAAAGCCAAAGTCCTTTTCTACCAAGCCGATAGAAGAAGAAAAACTGCTATGTTTATCAAGAAAACCCTGTGTGGAGACTTTCATTTGTAAAATCATCTATCATCTCTATAAATTGATCATTTTTAGATTTCAACATCTCCACTGACCAGTAATGAAAGTAGGAGAAACAGCATTCGGGAGACTTTCCATTAAGCTGTCTTACAGAGAACAGATGAATTATGAGGTTTTCTTTTTGTGTTTGTTTTCCAGGGCTCACAGTAGAGGTCTATTCCAACTTAGACTCCTTTAAGACAAACTCCATTTCACCTTCAGCTCCATCATGGAAAAGATACACACAAATTCCTGTCCCCACACCCTCCTGGCTCTGCCAGATGAAGCACTAACCTGTCAGACCAGCAGCTTCTGCAGACAAGAAGGCACTCCAAGACAGGAGGAAAAACAGACCCGTTTCCAGCATGGGGAACTCACACAGCTTTGTGAATTTGGTCAAGTGATAAAGATGTGTTAAGGAAAACAACTGACCTTACAGGCACATGTAACCCAGGACTACAGAGGGACATAGTGTTGGAGTGGTCAGAACTTCAGAAATCAAAGCAGAGGACTGGAGTCTGATTCTCAGATCTCTTCTTTGCCACCTTGGGATAGCAAATGTCACTTCTCTTGGGTTGGTCTCAGTTTCCCTATTTCTAAAATAAGGCAGTCAGACCTAAGGTCCCTTTTATTATCAATGCTTAGTGGCATTTTGGACAAAGCAAAATCTTTCTCAGTCATTATATTCATATAGCTTCTCTCCACTATGAAGTTTAAGGAAACTCCAGTGGTTCCTTATTAAATCAAATATAAACACTCTGGCACATAAAGTCTTTCACAGCTTGGCTACAACCATCCTTTCTAGTTTAGGACTTAGTCTAGTTTAGGTCCCAATTATTGTGGATAATGAATCCCATGGAACAGTTGCATTGTTTGAATGTGTGCTGCATATTTCCACTGGCCTTGAACCAGTCACCACACTTTACATAATCATAATTTCAAATAATGAGAATTTGATTACATATACCCACTTTACAGATTTACTATCCTCACTAATCAGACCTAGCTGTATGGTACATCACTCTCTTTCCCATATGCTTCAATCTACCCCAGCTAGCTTTCTTGCTGTTTCTCCCATATGGTGTTACATCTACCATCTTTGTGGCTTTGCCCAGGCTGTCTCTGATGCCTGGAATGCACTCCATACTGACCTCTATTTCTTAGAATAACAGCTTTCTTCAAACACTATTTTCTACATGAGGCATTTCTGAACCTCTCCCTCCTCCTATGATGATTTCCTCAACCTTACCCCATATATGCTAAGTTATATGATACCCAGCATCAATTCCAATCAATACCCAAATCAATTTGTAGTCTTTAAACTATAAGTGGAAAATTCCTTCTACCTGTAGTGACATTTCATAAGAACCATGTTGGGATGGGCCAAGAAAATCTGGCCAACCCTCAGAGTACATCCATAAATGATCAAACTAGTTGAAATCACATTCATTTAAAAAGTTGTAGCAAGCATGGCCTTCCAGGCTTGTGGAAGAGAAAGGAAATATCTAGGAAGGCCAAGGCATCTTGGGGCAGAAGAACTGTGTTAAAGGAAGTCCTCAGGAATGTTTGGCTCTTCCTTCTGAGGCCTTTCTATTCATAGATACCATAATATATGCTGCTATTTTGATACTCAAAAGTTTCTAGTAAACTGAATTTTGCTTCAACCACAAAGAGACCAGCCCGGATTAACTAGAGAGAAATAAAAATATTAAGTTATTCAGAGAATCCAAACTCTGTCTAGACATTAAGAATTTTCCTAACTGGAGGCCCAGACCAGTTGTGACCAAGCTCATAACTTTTAGTCTAAAATAAGCTTCCTAAAGCAGACATGAACCATAAGGGCCATTATGTTGTCCCTAAGCTTAAACCAAGTTTAATTGTAACAGGCTATTACAGATCTATTCATTGGTAGGATGAATGTTCCTCTAGTGTAGTCATTTTAATTTTTTTGGGGAGGGGATCATCAGTGCCTAGTATAGTGCCCAGAATGTATTGTGAACTTAATAAATGTTTGTTGATGAAAATTGATCCAGAAATGCTTTGGAATTCCTGGTGTATACTGTACCTCATCTGGGGAATCTTAAAGAATTGCAAAAAGCAGGCCCCTGGCAAGCCTTTGATGAGAATAAATATGAATAAATGTTCTGGGGGAAAAAATCTCTTACAAAAATGGGGAAGAATGGTTTAGCCATGGGCAAGAACATAAGCCCAAACTGAAAATTATCTCTGAGTTGATTTTCATCAGGAGAAATCGCCAGGAGAAAATGGAGCTCAGGAGGGGCAAATGAGGATGGTTAGGCTGCTCTTCCATCAATGCTTGAGAAGTCCTATTGCTCTAGAGAGGATCATACATAGCCTGGGGTTAGATCATCTAATAGATTCTTTTTTCCTTAGGAGGGAAATGAGGTCTAAAGGAATTATAATACTCAGTAATAGGAAAGTTGTCCATGCTTTCTTGGAATAACTAGGATAGGAAAGATGTGGGTTTTTTTATTTGTTCCCCCCTCCCCCAATTCAGACAAGGTACCTCATGTGTGGGAGTCATTGGCATTTTTTTTTTTTTAATTTCTGGTCTCTAGATTGCCTGTGAGACAGAGAGTGCAATGGCAAGTGATGCTTTGACTAAGAGCATATGATGTCTCTGAAGGCTTACATTACAGCTGTTCCATGGTCAGAGAACTGTGCAGTAGGAGGTGGCCTGTTATACTTGTTCAGAGGCTATAGTGCTGGAGTCAGGGAGCCTTAAGTAAAAACCCCACTAGTCACGTAACTATGAGCAAATCCCTTAACTGCCTCAGTTTCCTTATGTGTATAATGGGGCTAATAATAGCACTTACCTTATAGGGCTATTGCAAAGGTCAAATAAGATTATATATGTAAGGCACTTCATATACCTTGGGGTATTATATAAATGTTAATTTTTTATTGTTATATTATCATTATATTATCTTAATATTTGGAGTTAATAATATATCAACATTATATTAATATATTATATTATCATCATGATTTTTTATATTAAAAAAGAGACTAGATTGAGAGTGAGGAGACTTTACATGAGGACCTTTTTGTGTATCCTGAATTCCTTGGGCAGTGTGGTGAAGTCCGTGGATCCCTTCTCAGAATAATGTCTTTAAATGCATAAAATAAAGCACACAGGATTACAAAGGAAAGCAATTCTACTGGAATGCAGTTATTCAGGTATTTGGGTTGTACCTTCCCAGGACTGCCTCGTAGAATCCCTGGATCCCATTAAGACTGACCTCCAGTGCCACTTCATTCAAGAGACCCTTCCTAACTTGTAACTCCTCTCCTCCCCCTACTTGGTCACTCTGCATTTGGAGGGATGGGGCTCAGGGTTTGTATTTACTTCTCTAGAAATATGTCATATGCTCCTAGAGCGCTGTCAGCTCTTTGAAGACAGGGTTCGAGTTGCTTTTGCATTTCTATCTCCAGCACAAAGTCTGTCACATAGGAAGTAGGTACATAATAAATGCATGTGACTGAGACACAGGGGCCTTAGGCATCATCTAGCTTAACTCTATCCTTTCATAAATGAGAAAACTGAGACTCACTAAGTGACCTCAGTGACTTGTGCAAGGTCATAACGGTGGCAAGTATCAGATCCAGGCCTTAAAGAGTGTTCTGTGACTCTAAGTCCTTTTCACTATACTTACTGTCTGGATTCAAGTCCCATCTCAAGTATGGATGACTTTGTGGTTTGGAGCAATCACTAATCTCTCTGAGCTACATCTCCCTTAACTCCAAAATGGAAATAACATTTTTCGTACCAACCTCATAGAGCATTATGAGGAAAACACTTTGTTCACTGTAAAATGCAAACTAAATGTGAGGTACAGTTTTTTTTAATGGGTCTATGATCTCATCTCTGTAGGTAAACTATCATCATGATTTAAGAAAATTTCAGCGTTGTTGTTCACTTGTTTTCATGCCTGTCCAACTTGTCATGACCCCATTTAGGGTTTTCTTGCAAGGATACAGGAGTGGTTTGCCATTTCCTTCTACAGTTCATTTTATACATAAGGAAACTGAGGCTAGGGTCATGTAGCTAGTAAGTGTCTGAGGCCAGATTTGAACTCAAGGAGATGAGTCTTACTGAATCCAGGCCCAGTGCTCTAACCCCTGCAAGGAGGAAATTACATGAAAGGGTTTCTTCACAATAGTACCTTTACTGAAAGCTGAGAATTAGTGACAAAACAAAACAAAATGAAAACGAAAAACAAACTTCTTGTTGAAAAGAAAAGATCTGGGTTATCTTCAGTTTTTGGCTAAGTCAAAATTTAGGAGTTATCCTGACCATGAATTTTTACTCCTTTGTAAGCAAGCAGTGTGTATGTGTGTGTGTGTGTGTGTGTGTGTGTGTGTGTGTGTGGCAACATTTGTTCTGATAAAAGACTTGCAGTAAAGCTGGTTTTTACAATCTCTTTGAGGCCCCCAAATGAGCTTGGCAGACAGTCTCCTCCATCTTGGATGCTACAAAAGAAGAATTCCAGCTGGCATGAACGGATCCTGTTTAGAATACCAGCAGACACATACAAGGCAGAAGGGCAATCTGCCATTTTGACCTTCTCCACAGGATGGCTCAGCTTTGGCCCAGACTTAAGGGCCTGGGTTAAGGGTGGTCATGGTGAGACTGGAAAACACGCTCAACTTTCCTGGTCTTTGACCCCAGTTCTTGTCCGTAGGCTCTCCAGAGCCAGAAGGGATGTTAAAAGTTATCCAGCTCACCCCTTTTATTTTATGGATGGCTAAAATGAATCTTAGTGAGGTGAAGTGATTTGTCCAAGGTCACACAGAGAGGAAGTGGCAGAGTTAGGCTTTGACCCTAGCCTCCTGACTCCAAGGCTGCCTGCCTCCCCAGGCCTTAGCAGAGTCCCTGTGATAGAGCAGTTGCTTCAGAAACATTTGTTGAATTTGAAAGTCACTGATGACCTTGGAAAATCGAATTGCTTCTTCTCTGTCCACATTGTCCTTGAACTTTGTCCGATATTGATGGTATCACCCTGTTCTTTCCTTCAGGAAAACGTCTTTTCCCTTGCCTTCCAAGAAATTATAATAGATTGCTTATTCTCTGGTCCTTCTCTAACCTCTTCACTAGTTCTTCTTCTCTCCTTTTATCCCAGTTAGGTGAAACAGTGGATAGAGAGCCAGTTCTGGAGTCAGGAAGACACATCTTCCTGAGTTCAAATCTGGCCTCAGACTCTTACTAGCTGTGTGAACCTAGGCAACCCACTTAGCCTTATTTGTAAAATGAACTGGAGGAGGAAATGGTAAACTACTCCAGTATCTTTGCCAACAAAACCCCAAACAGGGTCACAAAGAGTTGAACACAACTGAAAAACTACTAAACAATCTCCTCTCTGAGGAGGTTTCAGAAGACTCAGTTGTGAGGATGCTTGAATGTGGAATGTGTACAAGGAATATGGAACTGGGAATGAGAAGACTTGAGTTCTAGTCCCAATTCTGTTGTTTTCAAGTTGTATGACTAGAAGCAAATAGGTGAGAAAGGAATATTGGACATGGAGTCAGGGAGAACTGAGTTCAAGTGTAACCTCAGACACTTTTCAGCTGAGTGGTCCTGAGTAAGTCACTTAATCTTTGCCTCAGTTTCATCTTCTGTAAAATGGGGTGATAATAGTATACTGAGGGTTGTCATAAGCATCAGATGATAAAATATCTGTAAAATGCTTTGCAAACTAAATATAGTGGTAGGAGCAGGCAATAATATGGTGGTGGGAGTGGTGATACTAGCAGCAGTAGTCGTAGTGGTAGGGGTAGTGGTAGTGGTAATCATAATAGTCAATCTGTCAGAGCCTTAATTTCCTAATCTATAAACTAGAGAATAGGATTTTTATGGAAATTACAGGATTTTCAGTTTGAAATTATAAGGGAGTTTAGATGTCATCTAATTTCATAGATGAGGAGGCTAGATCTAGAGAAATTTAAATATTTTGAAAGAGATGAGGATAAGCTAAAAAGGCAGTAAACCATAGTGGATAGAGACATAGCCTTATAGTCAGGTCCAGAGAAGTTCTGGGTTAGGGTTCCCCAGCTGATACTTACTATCTGTGGGACCCAGGCAAACCATTATACTTTAGTGCTCCTAAGAAACTCTCAAAGACTATAAATTGCACAGTAATTGTCATCTACATTGAGAGAGGAAGTTTCCACACAGGGAGTTCCCTCTTCCAATGAAGTAACAGAATTAGTGTAACTCATTCAAATACAAGCTATTCTGATACATTCCTCTTGGGTTTCTCCCCTCTCTCTCTTTGGATGAAGTTGCCCAGTCTCACATCTTCCTTTGTATCTCTTTGGGAATGAATTCCTTAAATTTCTTCTTCTAGAACTGAATTCTAGGAATCATTTCTTTCCACTTTCTATCTCTTTTTCTTTCTAAATTCATTGTCTGAAGCATGGTCAATAAACTCAAAATTGAACTCAAAACCTTGTCTTCAAACCTATTTCCCCTTCTTTTTTTTCTATTTCATATTAACCAAAATTCATTCTCCTTTTTGCCTTGGCTCAAAACACTTCTGTGTTATTTGATTCTTCTCTCTCCTTCGTTGATCTACAGCCCACCACCAAAGCCTAGTGGTTTTCTTTAAGATAGCTCTCTTTTCCATTCTATCTATCATCCTGTCACTACCCTGGGTCAGGCCTTTATCCCATTGGTCCTGGATGACTGCAGTAACCTAACTGGCCTCTGTCTCCAGTCTTTCCTTGCTCTCATCCAGAGGTTCTTAACTTTCCTGTGTGGCATGGACCCATTTAGCAGGCTGGTAAAGCTCAAGAATAAGGTTTTTAAATACATAAGATAAAATATATAGGACTGATAAAATATATAGGATTGCAAAGGAAAGTAATTATATTAAACAGTTATCAAAATGTTAAAAGTTCTAATTTCATGGACCCTCCTTGATACCCTTGGGCCCCAGGTTAACAAATCTTCTCCTAATCCATGTATCATGAAATGAGTTTTATTAAAAGCTTGTTCTCACTACCCACTCCCTAGATCAAAAGCTCAAATGACTCTCCACTGCTTATTATACAAAAGTGAGAAGCCTCTGTCTGAGGCCTTGGCCATTCCAGCCCATGCTGTCTCCATAACCTTATCTCTTCCTGCTTTACCATCACTAGAATGTATAGAATTCATTCTGCTTTCATTTCTCTTTCTTTTATCCCCCCATCCTTTCCCACCTGGTTTTAAAATTCTCTCCATCCTTCAGGAACAAGCGAAAACCCCATCTTACCTAGAAAATTTTCTCTGACCACTCCACCATTCTCTTTCTTCTTTTCAGTTCTTCTGTGTGACATTCATTTCTCAATCATTTTCTGCCCCACGTGATTTACTGATTACTTTTTGAGTGTCTGTATTCTCTCATTTTTCAAGAGTTCACTCCCCTTGAAGTCAGATTACTAATTCTTGTAATTTCTTCATACAACTAATACAGTGCTTATTTTTGATAAATACTTAATTCAATTGAATTTGCTTCAGTATGTGGTGCCTACACTAAATTCTATCCCATAGTCCATAAACCAAGTGGTGTATGCACACAAGGGTCTTCTGATTGAAGACCACCCTGAAATCCAGAGACCAGTTCACACAATCTTAATAAGAGATAGGGGGCTGAATTAATATAAAAGATTAGTAGAGTATTGATTGTTTGTTTCCTGATTCTTGCCTGCCTCTTAGTAAACCTTTGAACTCTTTGATTTCTTTTATGTAACCTGTTATTGAAACTGGTAACAAAAACAACTTTCTTGGTTCCCTCTATAGAAACAACAGGGTACAGGAGAAAGAGGACTGAGCCTGGAGTCAGAGATGTTTTGTTTAGTCATATTCAATTCTTTGTGACCTCACCGGGGTTTTCTTGGCAATCATACTGGAATGGTTTGCCGTTTTTTTTTCTCCAGCTCATTTTACAGATGAGGAAACTGAGGTAAAGAGGATTAAATAACTTGCCTGGGATCACGCAGCTACTTAAATGCCTGAGGTCATATTTGAACTCAGGTCTTCCTGACTCCAGGCTTGGCACACTGTGCACTATGGCACCACCTAGCTGTCCCTGGAGTCAGAGGACCTAGATACAATCCAACTGTGAAGCTTACACCAATCTATGACCTTGAGCAAGTCATAAGATCACAGAGATAGAGCTGGAAGGATCTTAAAGGTTATCTGGTTCAAAATCCATATTTTTCAAATAAGGAAACTCACACATAGAGAGGTTAAGTAACCAAGTAGTAAAACCATGATTTGAACTTTTTTCCCTATGAATTGAAGTTTAGCACAATTTCAACTACACCATACTAGTTTCTTGATTTATCATGTGAGTGTGGGAGTTAATATCCTCTGAGATCTCCCCCACCTGTCCATCTATGATCTTATTATCCTCAGAGAGTACTTTAGGCAATCTAGGGAGTTTTTCTGGATTCATACTGTTGGAAAAATACTTAGTTTCCTCTTTGATTGGGAAGTGCTTGTTGGTGCCTAATTCTTTCCTCAGCTATCTACTAGCTATGTGACCTTGGGCAAGTCTTCTAACCTCAGCATGCCTCAGTTTCCTCACCTGTAAAATGGGAACAATAATTGCACCCACCTCCCAGAGTTGCTGTAAGAATCAAATGAGATAATATTTGTAAAGTGCTTTGTAAGCCTGAATGCTGTTAATAAATGCCAATTATTATTATTAAATCCACAACCAACCTCACAGTACTGCCTTTGGTTCTTGGAGCACATAGTCGTGGCCCACTGTCCATCTTTGTTGGCATACAATGGATTGGGATTCTGCTCATACATCTCAAACTGCTTTCAGTCTATGGAGTTTTGGTTTTTTAATAAATTAAAACAAAACAAAAAGCAAAATAGCCAACCACAAAGGATATCAGAGCTGTGACGACAGCATAGGCAGACCCCATAGCAAATGATCCGGCAAAGATTCCAAGAAAGTTCCCAACAGATTGGAAGAACGCAGCAGCATCAAAAGCGTTTGGGTTGTCCTTAGGACTATAAATAGATATAGAACTGAAAAGACAAAAAAGAAAGAGAATGAGTTAGCACAATCCCATGGGCACAATGCCCAGGTCAGCCCTTAGTAAGAATGTGTTGGAAGTATGAATGCTTTCTTCCAACAAGATGCTGGCTAGAATGGGGTAGAGCCAGGGTGGGGGAACCTATGGCCTTGAGGCCACGCATGGTCCTCTAGGTCCTCAAGTGCGGTCCTTTGGCTGAATCCAAACTAATGTGGAAGAATCGCTGCTAAGACAGAGATGTGAACAAAGCTGGCCTTTTTAGCAGCCTGATCTCAGAGCCTCCTCATTCTGCCGCCAGTCAGTAAACATTTTTATATCGGAAGCATCGTAAAGAATATCGTTTCCGAGCAAACTAGACATTAAAACATGGTAGGTGTATAAGAAATCTGCAGAGAAGATGGATAAGGGTGAATTATTTATTGGCCATATGTCTTTGGTGCTGTTATATATTCACAAATGTTCCTGGTTTAAAAAAGTGCACTTTTATGGCTTATGCACAAATGGCCTATACAAATCATGATGTGTACAGATTCTTCAGCTGTGATCTCGTCGTAAACCACAAGGCATTTCTCTTCTTTACCAATGTAACCCTTTGGAAACAGAACTTTGGCAATGTCAACTGTAGTGCAATATTAACCCCTGGGGAGAAAAAAAGCCCACATTTTCCCACAGAAACAAACTGCTCCAGCTGCTAGAGGTTATCTTTTACGTCCCAGTTCTGGCAGATGCCATCAGATTTATTTCCACTAAGGAAATCATTCCACCAGTGGGAGTTCTCTGTACTTCCATAGCTTTCAGGATGCCATGTTTACCATCTTCTACCACTGCCACCAAACCAAGGATATTCATATCAAGTACAAGCCATTTCCTACCTTAGGAAATTTTCAGGACTGCCATGTTAAAATTAACGGAGGTACCAAGACTAGATACTTTCTCCCCAAACTCATTAAGTCATCGTTCTGATTTTTGTCACTCTCTTTCTTTGAATAATTGGGATCTTTTAAACTCACTAGGATTCACATCAAGAAATTTTGGAATTAGATTTTAGAGGGTAGTGTGTTATATCTGACACAAATCTAAACTTGGACTTTACACAGAGGTAGGTGAAATAGTTTTGGCTCTGATGATTTGTTTCCTAACCTGATATCTTTCATCTGGAGACTAGTTAAAGACAGCACTAGAAAGCAGAGCCTAACAGGAAGTCCAGTGCATAATAGAAGCTGTTGGAAATATATTTAGTTTTTATCTCACAACTTTAAGCCCCAGAACTAGGCCAGACACTTTTCTCTTTGATCCTGTAATTAGATAATGAAGAAGAATGTGGATATTGAGTGTAACCCTTGAAATTGATGAGAGAAAAGTACTACCTTTGATGTACCTTCCCCACCCCACCCCACCCCCTTTTTATGATGTATTATGCTTTGCAGAAAACCAGGTTTAGGCCTATTGTATCTGCTGGTAACAAGGAATGCTATAAGTCTCATTGCCCAGTGCCCAAGGCTTATTTATAGGTTTGAGATACTGGCTTTGACTGAGATTAGTAAACTTCTCCATTCCAATGTGGTAATGATAAATATAATGATAAAACATTCTGTTTGCATTCTGCCCTCCAGGGAGGCTTTTCACATATTAACACAGCTTTGCAAATAGTTTTCCAAAATCATTATGTTGGCAAAGATGCCTTTTGATGCACAGAATTTGCATTCAACTCAATTGAAACAGGAAAAAGCATTCATTGTCTTGCTCTGCAGTCAGAGTTCAAATTCCATCTCTGACACTATATACTCCTGGATAAAACATTCAGTTTCCCTGGATCTCTGTTTCCTCATGTGCAAAGTGAGGGACCAGACAGGATAGGTAGCTGCTTCTAGCTTTTGTTCTATGGTCCCCAAATCCTATGTTCTTCAACTCAATTTATTAAGTGTTTATTATATGTAAAATACCGTGTTAGGTGCCAGACTTTTTTTTTAGGGAACTATCCCCTGTCCTTATAGGACACATATTCTATTGGGAGGTGTTGGTGGAGGCATCAGAACAGGTTTAGTGATAAGTAAATACAAAATAAATATGAATGTTAGTGTTTTGGGTTTTTTTCTGTTCATCTGTACTGGTATGTGTGGAGTTGGGGGAGTACAAATAACTGAGGGAATCAGGAAAAGCCTTATGTAGGAGGGGCTGAACGGAATTTTGAGAGGAATTATGGACTCCCAGAGGCAGAAGTTAAAAGAGAGAGTATCCTTGCCATGGGAGGCAGCCTGCACAAAGTCATAGAGTCAGGAAATGGTATGCTATGTATACATATACTATGTGCTCTGTATAACTATGTATAGTTAGACTATAGCCTAGAGCATGTTGAGAGGAATGACACATAATCAGTCCAGAAAGGGAAACTGGAACCAGAATGAAAGGTGAAACTGAAAAGTTTGAATTTCATCCTACAGGCCACAGAAAGTCACTGGAGATTCTTCAGAAGGGAAGGGCAATGGTCCATGTGTGTGCTGGAGGAATATTAATTTGGTCTCTGTGGAGGACAGATGAAAGAGAGGAGGAACAGGTAGCAGAGAGACCATTTAGGAGGCTTTTGCAATAGTCCAGGTGTGGGATGATGAGGTCACACATTAGGGTGGTAGATGATTTCTAAAAAGGGCATGGAGATGTTGTGGAGGTCAAGTTGACAAGTATTGACTGATTAGATATGAAAGGTGAGTCAGAGTGAGGAGTTGAGGTTGATGCCAAGGTTATATGCCTGGGAGACTGGAAGGTTAGTGATGGTGCCCTTGATAGAAATAGGAAATAGGAAAGTAAGCAATGGGATAGATTTAGAGGGAAAAATAACGAGTTCTGTTTTTGACATATTGATCTTGAGATGCCTTTGGGCTATCCAGGTGGTTATAGTCCAGCAAGCATTTAGTGATGTGGTACTGGAACTCAGGAGAGAGATGGGGGCTAGACATGAGGTTTTGAGAGTTGTTGGCATAGACATGATAGCTGAACCCATGGGAGCTGATGAGATCCCCAAAAGGAAGAAAACTTATGTAAGGAGGGAAGAGAAAAGGGGGCCTGGAACAAAGACCTGGGTACAGGACATGGGATATAATCCACCAAAGGAGACTGAGAAATAAAAGTCAGACAACTAGGAGGAGAATAGGGAAAGATCAATGTGAGCAAAATCTAGGGAGAGAGAGAATTCAGAATGAGGAGGTTCATATTTGTTTGGAGCTGAGAGCTTTCACTAGGGAGGGGTTCTGATGGGACTGTAGAGGACAGTGGTTGTACCTACATCTTCTCTTCCCACTTTCCCTTCCCTTCTACTCTCTTTCTCTCTTAGATTTGTCCTTTGGTAGTCCTGCTAAGCGGTCTATAGGTTGGATTGGTACTTTAAGGAGAGTAGGGGAAGCCATATGGCTTTTGCTGCAAGAGGTATGAAGACCTCTCTCGAGGAGAGAATGGGTTCAAAGATTTCATTAGAATGACAATTGCCTGCAGGGAATGCCTTCTGGATTTAACTTGGCCAGTTGCCATGGTAACTGTAGAAGTTGGCAAGTAACCTTTCTATATCTTTTAACTGTGGAGGCTTTATTCTTTTAATTTCCCTAGCAAAGTTTCCCATTAGTAAAATGGAGTTTCATGATCCACATATCATACTTCATTGCATTTTAAACCTTGAACCTTAATTGCTAGACTGGCCTACTATGGGTCTGGCTTACAAGAGGGTATCAATAGTGCTAAAGCTTGTAGAGAGGTCAGAAGGATGAAGATTTAGAAAAGGCCACTGAATGAAATAATCAAGAGATTATTTTCTTCTCAACTGAGGAAAGAAAAAATTAGCATCAGATGTAGGAAATTTAACGGAGAGTAAAAAAACCAAAACTGGTATGCAACAATAGGGGCCCAAGTGATATTAGATGGTGAAAATGTAATGGATCCAGTTAACAGGGTTGTATGACTTTTTCCAAGAGCATCCAATAGTCTGCAGGTAGGCACAGAGAATTTGAAAAATGAAGACACCCTAGAGCTGGAAATTTAGAAAGGCATTAGCAGCAAAAGAATGCGAGAGATATAAGGGGAGAGAATAGTAGATATTTGAACAGATTAGCTACAAGATTTCAAAGGAAAAAAAAGGAGTACAAGCTGAATGGACTTGGGGGGTGGACTGTAAGAAAGAGGGAAGTGATTAGAGGCCATGATGAAGTTTGGGAGTAGTGAAGCAGAGGAAGAGTTTTTGGTATCATGGAGGATGGCAAGGCCAACGATATAAACATCCTGATGTATTGTTTCAGTGGAGAGAAGGTAAAGGTCATGAAAGTTAAGCAGACTGATGTAATGAGAGGCAAGTGTTAGAGCAGACATCAACCTATCTACTGAAATAACCAAGTAGGAGAGCAGGGTAGAGAAGAAGAAGGTTGGGTAGCCAGGTGGTGAACCCCTTGAGAATGGAGGACAAATGATTAAGTGGGTCTAGTAGAAAGCTGGGACCAGAATCTTGATAAAGTGCTAGAGAAAGTTGGTTTGAATTTCAAAGTAAAAGTTTGTTGGATATTCAAGTCTGGAAGTGGCAGAGAGAAGCAAATATTACGATTTCTTCTCTAAGATTAGCACGTCAGTGAGCATAAGATCTGTATCCAGTTCTGAGATACATTGGTTCCGTTGGTCTTTCCAGCCAATTCCTTAACCTGTTCATCCATTCCTCATCCCAAACACCATTTTTTTCCTTCAGGAGTAGCTAGGCTACAGACCCCTGGAAAGGGCTAGGTCTCTGACTGTGCTAAAGGGAGGTGATCTTCAGTTACTCCTACTATGCAGATAACTTTGCTGAACAGCAAAGCCTCATCTCACTTAACCTGGATATAAATGGTTCTCCTCCTGTTGTTCTATCCTGAAAATGTAGTTTACTTCAGCTCCCAGGTGTTCCTCCCTACAACTGTGATGCCTTCTGGCTTGTGGAAAGGTGAGCTGGAGGGGGGATGTAGGGAAGGAGCAGGCAGCTTCCTTTGTGGGTCATTCAATCAAGAAGAAAGTATTGAGCTCTCATGATGTGCCTAGAGCCAGTTAGGGGCAAATTTGGAGACAGAAAAGAACTCTAAGGCACAATTTCTTCCCTTGACCTCCTCTTCTAGTTGAGGGTGGGGACTAATACTATAAATGCTGAACTTGTGATGTGTGTATGAGAACGGATCTCTTCTTTGTGCCCAGGAAAGTGCATTGGTAAAAATTCACTTTGGTAGGGTAGTTTGGTATAATGGAAAGACCACTGAGTTTGGAATTAGAAGACCTGACCTGCTACTTTCCTATCAGCCCAATCTTGGGCAAATCATTTTACTTATGAAGTCCTCAGACTCGTCATCTGTAAAATGAGGGTGTTAGCTTAGATGACCTTTAAGGACCCTTCCAGTTCTTATATTCTGTGACAATAAGATTTTTATGATAATAAATAACAGCAACAAGTATTTACATAACTCTTTGAAGTTCCCAATGGATCTATACTTCTCATAACAACCAGGAAAATTGTAACCACTCATATAACTCAAATATATAGATATTTTTGGTAATGAAGTAGAGACTTGCTTAGTATCTTAACAACTTCCTTAGGCAAAAACATTGTAATCAGCAAACACATTTGAAGCACCTACAGGGATGATAATTTCAGTCAATTTCAGAAACATTTATTACATGCCTATGCACAAAAACCTGTAATACTTAGCTAAGACAAAATACTTACCAAGACAAAAGAGAGAGGAAAATTTCCCGATCTCAGCTTACATTTTACCATGGGACACAATGTACAAAAGTTATATAAATACAAAGTAATTTCAGAGGGAAGAGATCACCAAGAACACATGTGATCAAAGTTCCCAGTTTCAACTTGCAGGTGACACTGGATTTTCTTAAAAAAGAAGCAAAGAGTTTCATTATATTTTGCATATTTTATAATAGATGGCATACTTATTATGGTCCAGAACTCTCCTTTAGTCTAGTTCCCCAAAACAATCTATGAGAGATGTCCCATTACCAGCTAAAACCAAACCTGACAATAGAGTAGCTGTTGACTATAGGTACTTTAAGGTTTGCAAAACATTTCCCATTCATTAATTCATGTGATCATGTGATCACACAACAACCCTGTGAAGTGGATGCTCTTATTATCCCCATTTTACAGATAAAGAAATTGAGTCTCAGAGAGGTCCAGTAACTTACCCCAAGCCATACAGCTAGTAAGGGTCTGAAGCAGGGTTCTAATTCAGAGATTCCTGATTCCAAGTCCAGCACTCAAACTACTATGCATGACCTTTGTCTCTCAGAAAAGACCTACTCATTTCCTTTCACCTATATTCAACTAAATTATTGACAACCAAGCCAAAGATGTTTATGTCATTTTAATTTTGATCCTTACACTGCCATATCACCTTCTGAGCCTAGTCTGTATGCATCTTCCATCAACATAGTTATTTACAGAATGTCTCCTCCATTAGAATATGAGCTGCTAAAGGACAGAGACTAGAATTTTTGGCAGGTGTCTTCATAAGCATTTGATAAGTGCATGTTGATTGTCTGAAACTTCCCTTTTCTCTGACATATCAAAACATCTTTTGTAAGACCAAGTGAGTTGGTGGATGTGGAGGTGCTTCATAGAAGTAACCAAGGTTGCTGTTACTACAACCTTTTCTCTAGTCTCTGGACATAAATTTCCTGAGATATCACAGATGTTTTGGAGGACTACCAATCATTCGCACCAATCTCTTCCTGCCATTTCTGGAATCCTCCTTAGCACCACTGGACAACCTGTCTATATTGCTATCTCAGCATCTAGACTCTTGTCACCATGCATATTTTAGATCCTCCCTGGTTTATATCAGGAGCATAAGTTACTTAGTCATCAATTAAGGGTGTGCCTTCAGTTCTGGACTCTGTTTTGCTATTACCTCTTATCCTCTACTTCCTTTCTCCTTCCTCTTGGTTGTGCTTCTGAATCTAACTACTTTGGGACCAAAATTAAACTATCCTCTGTCCCTTGGAACTTCCCTAAGCACCTAGGATCATCTCACCTTGGAATACGTCTCCACCATACCAGCCCCCTTCTCTCACTGGTGAACTCCTTCCAGGGACCTCCATTTTTGGGATAGGATGAGGCCAGCTTTGCTTCATTAACCCCCTGGCTGTGCTTCCGATAGTAGACTTTGCTATTTCATCTCTCCCACATCTCACTTTTCAATTCCATTTTATTTGTTGTCTTTTTTTCCATTATAATATAAGTTCCTTGAGGGCAGGTACTATCTCTGTGTCTCCCCCTTACCCTTTTTGTGTTCCCACGGCTTAGCACAGTGCCTAACAGATAGAAGTGTTTAATATCTTGTCACTGCTTAATTGAAACTAACATTTACTGATGGGGTCAGACCTCATCCAGACTTCAGTAGTGGGTGCCATGATTGGTCAGGACACTGATAAGCTTCAGAACATCAAGTGGATGCCCAAGAACTTGAGTCCATATAATGTTAGGACAGCTTGATGGTGAAGTAACTAGCACATTGGACTTAAAGTTAGGAAGACCTGGGTTCAAATTCAGCCTGAGATGCTTACTGGCTATGTAACCTTGCACAGCCTCAGTTTCCTCATTTGTGAAATGGGGATAATATAAGCATCTTCCTCATAAGTTTGTTCTAAGAATTTTGCTGTTCAGTCATTTTTCAGTTGTTTCCGACTCTTCATGACCCCATTTGGTGGTTTCTTTTTGGCAAAAATATTGGAGTGGTTTGATATTTCTTTCTTTAGTTCATTTTACAGAAGAAGAAACTGAAGCAAATAGGATTAAGTGAATTGCCCAGGGTCACACAGCTATTAAGCATCTGAGGTCAGATTTGAACTCAGGAAGATGAGTCTTCCTAACTCCAAGCCTGGTACTCTGTCCATTGTACTACCTAGCTGCTCTGTCCTCAGGATAACATAATATTTGGAAATCACTTTGCAAATATTAAAATCTTATATAAATGTTAGCTATTACTCTTAAAGAAACTGGGATGATTAGCTAGAAGGAAGTGAGGAGGAAGAAAATACTTATTTAATGTGAAAAGGATTAAACATGGAAGAGGAATGAAATTGATCCTACTTGACTCTAGAATTCCAAGTTAGGTATAATCATGGGCAACTGTCTCAGAGAAGCAAATTTAAGCTTGGCATAAAGAGGTTCTCTGTTGCCCTCACTGGAGATTCTGTCCTACTGGCTGGATGAACACTAGGTGCATATGCTAGAGAAAGGATCCTTTTTCACATTTGAGTTGAGCTACATGCCTTTTGAGGTCCCTTCTAATTCTGTGATTCTTCCATCTGTCCTGGCCAGTCTCCAATATTTATATGACTTCAATTTTGGGAGGCATTTGTGGTGGCTGTTTTGGTTGGAGATACAGAACTACCCCGTTGTAGGTATCTCCTTGTGAGGAAATTTTCTTTATTAATATTGGCCAGCAATTTAGCTGTTACTTGTAATCTTGTCAAGCTGCCTAGGGCTCTTGGAGGTCAACTGACTCGCTTCTTGTCTCACAGTCAGTATATGTCATAGTCTTGAACTCTGGACTTTTTAACTCCAAGGCTTGATCTCTATCCACTATGTCCAGTGAAATTTGTTAATTTTTTTTTTAGGTGAGGAAATGTCTGTAGCATTTTCATTTTATTGGAAAAGTCCTTAATTTCTCTAAACCACTTTAAAATGTATAATCTGTGTCAGATTGTTTTTTTGGAGGGATATCCTCCATTTCCCTCCTTGGTCTTCCCTCTGACCTTGCCCACAAGGACAAATGACAGAATGGTGCATGATGCAGTTGGGAACAAGAATTCTTCTAAAGTTGTTTTATTCAGCTGAGGCCTCTAAAGGGAAGAAATTATTAGAAACCTAAAGTACTTTTCCATTAAAACTCTTTGTCCCCTAAAGAAAGTAGGCAGATCCTCATCTATTATTTATCATTTAATAACTGGATGAACCAAGCTTTTTTTCAGTCATGTTACTTAATTATAAATAAAAATTGATTTTTATGGGACTGATAATTGTATATACCCAGCAGAATTCACACTGGCAATTGTCTGCCTGTTAAATGGGCTTGCATTGTGCCAAGGACTGATGAAGAAGAGCATTTACTTTGAAGTGTACATGACTCTGGGAATTTCAGGATGTCTCCAGGTATATTGGAAGGGGAAATGAAGAAATTCTGGCCAGAAATTTCGTGAATTCAAATGAGAACCTACTGAGCTTCACTCTTTTCAAAGGCTAAAGGTACTTTCCTGTGGTGAGCTGGGTGCTTAGGAAGGCACATTAATTAAGTCTTTCAGCTCTTAGGGGAACATTTAGTGAATCATTGCTCTGGAGACACCTGAATTAAATACCAAAGAGTGACTTGGACGCAGCAGACAATTCTTCCATCTTGATGTCAGACAATTATTTTTTCTTTCTTCTTGTCTATCGTTGAGCAGGATTTGGGCATGTTTGACTTGTGCGTGCAGCTCCAAATCATGCTTTCCAAAATGGGTAAGCACTCAAAAAGGAAGGGACTATATATCAACCCAAGTGCAGAAGGGGTCAATGAATGCTCACCATGATTTAGGCTTCAGGGAGGCAGATGAGGACATCAGGAAGGGTTGCAAATTTTAGCACTGATCATGTCTTTGACAGATTCCTAAGTAGCTCTGGAACATGAAGTTCTTATTTTCAGGTGAAAAAGGAGTCTCTAAGTTTGGAACTTATTAAATGGGCCCTCTGAGCAAAGGAACATTTTCCTGAAAGGGAGATCTGAAGTGACCTTGTAGTTTGGATGGAAAAATCCTGGCCCTCCCAGAGTTTTCCTGTCTTTCTCTGGTTTTCTCTTACTTGTAAAATCCAGAGCAGCATTAGTGAAGTGGAAGAATTGTTGGTACTGGAAGTCAAGAGTCTAAGGTTCAAACCTTACTTCTGCTACTTATGCTCCAGGTGACCTTGGTCAAGTCACTTTTCCTTGGGCCTCACTTCTTTAACTGGAAAATGAGAAGAGTGCATTAAATGACTTCTGAGGTTCCTTCCAGCTCAAAATTTATAAACGCAGGAATTTGTGACGGTCCTAAAGAAAGAAGCAACTTGTGTGTTTCTTTGGAGATTTTTGTTTATTTAAAATACTGAGACAGAGACTGGATTTTAAATATCATAATTACAAGTTTGTACGTTTGAAAAAGAAATTCTCATGGCGCTCATGGGAACGCTCTCCATTTTCTCTCTTTGGCATTTCTTTCAGTTCAATTCAACATTTCAATCAACAGTAAAAAATATTTTTTGGATCATTTCATCTGTATAGTAAATGCTGTGAGCGTTGCAAAGGAGAACAAAATATGATTACGGACCTCAAAAAGCTTATGATTTAGTAGAATAAATAAGACATAAGCACAGATATAAAACAAAGCAGAATGTGAAAAAAGGCAATGTGGATATGGAGTTAGGAATCCCACCTCTGAAACTTTCTGACTGTAAAACTCAGGACATTTACTTAACCTCTCTGGGCCTCAACTTTCTCATCTGCAAAATGGGGATAATGATAGCACCTTCCCTACAGTATAATAAAGATCAAATGAAATAAGAGATGCAAAAATGTATTGCAAACCTCTATAAATTATAGTTACTATTAGTAGTTATTATTAAAGGAGACACATAAGTGCCACAGTAATAAGGGTAAAGGAGGTCACTGTCAACTTTGGGGATCAGGGTAGGAATACATGGAAGATCACTGAAATTTAGAGATGAAAGGGACCTTAGAGATCACTTGGTCAATAAAATGTGTAAGGAATGTCTTGCTTTTGTCTTGTATCCCTAGCCTGTAACACAGGATCTGCAACATAGCTAGCTCTTAATAAATGTTCCCTGATTTACTGATTGGTCAATCTTCATTTTGTAAATGAGAAAACTGGTGCACAGAATTAAGTGGCTTGCCCATCACCTGGGCTGTGTATAGCAATAATGAATAGCAGAGCACACATTTGACCCGGACCTTAACTATTTTGGAATTGGTGATGGGGGCAGGAAGGCATTCCAGGCAGTGTTAGCATTATGAGCAAAAGTGGACAGGTGGAAATCCCATTGGGCATGGAGGTGCATGTCTGTAATCCCTGCTACCTGAGGGGTTGATGCTTGAACTCAGGGCTTCTGAACTGCAGTGTGTTTTAAGCTACTCAGCACTAATCCTGGCCCTAATATGGTAAACCACCAGGGGTGGAGGGGTCACCAATCTGCCTTAGGAGGGATGAATCAACCAATTCTAGAGGGCTGCTATCATCATTATAGGGGAGCATATGCCCATATTGATGAAATCAGAGGTCACTTAAATGAGTAAAATAAGACCAAAACTTAGTCTCTAAGTAGTTAAAGAGTTAAACTCTAAGACAGTTACAGTCTTGGCACTAAGAAAGTAGAATATGACCTTGCAAGGCTGGGAAGGGACAAAGCTATACACACGGAGATTGACCCCAATTTGAGGTTAACCCCCGGTAGAATACCCAGATGAATAATTTCTGTTGTCCAGGAAATAGAGACTGAGATGCAGGACAGGGAGGTTTCCCAAGACTTTGGCAACCCTGCAGCTAGTTTGTAAGAAATGTTCAGGACACACTTCATTTAGAAGCAGGAAGTCATTCCTGAAACCCTCTGAATATTCACAGGTCAAGTTTTCTTAATATAGAATCCTCCACAGTACTGAGCAGAGCATTGCTGAAGAAACACCACCCAGAGGGTCTACCAATCTGGATCTGCCATTGTGCTTAGACATCGTTCACCTGGGCTCTCACCCATGGCTGCCACTGTCAAAACTCTCCCCCTGAGACACTATAGCAGTCATGACGAATGAGGGTGGAAATGTCAATGAAACTCAAATGTTATTTCCCAATTTAGCACAGCCCCTTGGTGGAGAGATTCCCATCATTGCTTCCACTGTATGCTCCAAAGGACAAAAATGAAAATGCTGTTTCCTTGTAAGAGTGCCGAGCCATTTAGGAATTGCAATTAATTTGTCAGAATGTTACAGGGTTCTTCAGGGGAAGAAACACACACCAGCTCAGAGGTGAGGGAGATGAAGTGTTGAATTCTTCTTTTTCTTTATGAGGCCTGATGAGGTGTGGAGGCTTCAGGGACACTTTTGAGATGTTTATCCCTTACACAGCACAGAAAAGCACCCTTGACTTGTCCACAAATCAAGCAAAGCTGAACTTTCAGTAGCATTGTGGAGGACAAGGGAGGCACCAGATTGCATCAGAGTAGTGCAGGAACAGTACAGGCAACAATGCTTCCTTCATAGGCTGCCCCTGGTCTTAGGCTAAAAATTCACTTCCCCTCTGGAGCCCTCAGTTTCCTTTATTTGTTCATCCAGAGCTGCCTCTATCTAAATCTCTTCCAGCTGTAAATCCTATCAAACTACCTGAAGTATCAGGTTTTAGAGGAGGGGGAGGGGGACTGTTGAAGTTGGGAGGAAATTTACAATACCGTACACATTTATTAAAGACCTACCATTTGCAGGGAACTGTGCTAAGTGGCAGGGATGCAAATAAGAAAAAAGAGACAGTCAAATTTACAGATGTATTATTTTATGGAGCTCAGTAACTCACAGCCCAGGCTATTGTGTAGGTAACACCATATAAACAAGCAAGACTTTTTTTCCCTCTAGTGTTACAAGAAGGTTGTGGGAGGAGAGGGGCACTGGAAAAAGGGTTATGATTTTGTAATGCTTGTCTCTACTAGCTAGGTCAGTGGACTTTTCCTTAGACAACGGGATCCTTTGCCAATTACCCTGCTTTACTCTCTGCTGTGATGTGATAAAGGCAGAGTGACAAAGTAGATGGAGAACCAGCATGGGAATAGGAAATATGTCTGGGATCCATATCAGCCCTGGGAGGCTGGGTAAGTTTCTTAACCTCTAAAGGCCCCAGGGAATTCTCTTATGATTTTAAGTTGGAGAGAAGATACAGATGTACTTTGGTAGAGGGAGAATCATTACCAGAAGTTCCCTATATTAATGGAATCCTAGTTTTAGAATAACAAAAATCTCCTGAAGTGATGGAAATAATGCCTTAAATAGAGTAGATTAATGTTTAATTGATCAATGAAATCATAGGTCTGGTACAAATAATAGTAATATTAATAGTAATGAAGAAGAAGAGAAAGTAAAGAGGAGGAGGAGAAGGGGTAGAAGGAGGGGAAAGAAGAGCAGGAGAAGTAGGAAGGAAGGAGAAGAAAGAACAGGAAAAGAAATCCACAGCAGAAAAAAAAAAGTCATATTTGGTCTGTTGTATTGGCAATATGTCTAGGGTTGTAAACACAACCTGAAAAGATTTGCCCCCATCAGCTGATTTCCAGCATCCACTTTAATTCAAAAACAGTGAAGGAAACATCTGGGCTTTAAATCTGAGCTCACTTTAATTAAGAATACAACATCCATCTTGTTAGAGAGGGAGAATCTATTTCACTACAATTCAAAATTATATTTAGGAGCCTAGTAGGAGGTTATCTCCTTAAAGTAATACATTATGGGAAGGTAGTCAGCTTGCTACAGTGTGTTTCCATTTGGAGGTTTAAAGCACAGAGTTTGCAGATCAACAAATTTCTCCAGTGTTCTATTTCCACATAACATTTTAAAATTGCATAATTTGTCTAGCAGTACAGATCCGAGGATGTTAGAGTTGGAAGACAGAAGCATCACTCCTACTATTTCCTTTAGCAAGGGGATCTGGGTTTAAAGGTATATTTGGGTCCAAACTGAACATGGTCTATAAGAATTGAGAAATTCCTACTCATGTTGTTAATGAACCTTTCCAACCAGTTTCTACTACTACAACCAAAGAAATTTACATTGGTTAGTGAGTAAATGGGGTGCTAAGATATATTTGTTTCTTATTTTTAAATATAAACTTTATTGATATCTTTGGTTTTTATATCACTCGAATTTCCCTAATGTCCCCCCATTTTTTCTCAGACAATCCTTCTTATCAAAGAAGTTCAAGAGGAAAAATAAAGAGGAGAAAATCAGTAAAACTGATAAATAGATTGAAAAAGAATCTGATAACCCATGCAATAATTCATACCACAGGACTACTTGGTACTTCTTTAAAAAGTGGCTTTTTTATTGAGCCTATTATCAGTCTGTACTTACTAGAGAATATATCATATGACCCACTATATCTATGTCACCAGGCATGCTTCATAATTCTACCCTAGCCATCTCAAAAATCTATTGGGCTGCTATATTCTATTTTTACTTTCATTTTCTAGCTCAGAAAACTTAATCAAATTTTTACTGCCATTGCTACTGGAAAGGTTATGTGCATCCACCCTCCAGTGGCTCCACTCACCATTCCTGTGATTGTCAAACCAAAGCAACCCTTCCTGAGCACAGACTTACCTATATGTGTTTTCTCCCCTTTCATTAGGATGTAAACATCTTGAGGGAAGGGACAGTCTAGCATCTACATCCTCAGTGCTCAGCATAATGTTGGGAAAATAGTATCCTCTTACTAAGTGCTCATTCATTAATTTATTCACTTACTCAAGTATTGGTGGCTGCAGGATGTGGCTATACGGAAAGGAACTGGAATTGGGGATGTAGGAACAAGGCTTGAAAGAAGGGGAAATGTTGTATTTTATGACTTGTAAAATGCTTCATGTATATGGTCTCATTTGATCACTGGGTTGGGAGTCTAAATCATTAGGCAAGGACAGAAAGATTAGGCCAATTACCAGGGGCTAGAGGAGCAATATAGGTCAGGCCAACTTTGGCAAGCCAGGGCACACAGAAATGGCAATATTCAAGAAAAATAGAGAGTCCCAAAAAACCCCCCACTGGATTAAAGAAAAAGCAAAGGAGAACAAAAAGTGTGGCATGTCAGAGGAAAAGGGAAGCAATTAAAAGTCCAAGGACTTTTGTCCTTGGGACTAGGAGGTCTATAGATGAAAAGAGAGTGGAAGATTAACAGAACAGAGGCTCGTGCTAGCAGTAAGCTTGATGGAGGGGGCAGTGATGATGGATTTGGCATCAGAGGACCTGGGGACAAACCCTAGCCCTATAATTTATTGCCCATGGAGCCTTAGGCAAATCGCTTCACTTTTCCTGGCAGTGGTTTTCTCATCTGCAAAATGGGGATAGATAATAATGCTTCCCTTAGCTCCTTCACAGGTCATTGGAAGGAGCATATTTTGTATACCATCAAATGTTACAGAAATGCATGTTTTCATTTCAGCTACCACTGAATACATGAAAAGGCAGTTGTAGCTTTAGAGTGAGAAGGGGCCTGAGATGTCATGTAGTTTACGCCCCCAATTTTTCTTCTGAGTAAATTGGCATCCAGAAATTTAAGTGACTACCCCAGGTCTCACAGGTAAAAAGCTGCAGGGATGGGATTTGAACTCAGCTCCTTTTAGACCCTTTCCCATTCAACCACACCCAGTTCTCTGTGCTTTATCTTTCAACCATATGCTCATCCTGCCATCTGTCATTTTTCCTTTTCAAATGGGGATGAGAAAATTAATATATTAATTAAACTAATGAGTCATTAATATTAATGACATTAATCTTTATATATTACTTTGAGTCCCTGAAGTGAAAAAAATGCTTTATGACATGACTACAACTTTTCAATGAGCACAGTTAAATTATATAATTGTATATAATGCCCTGGAAAATGATTATCTAAGAGAAAACAAAAAAAATTCCCTCTTCCAGATAAAATATGTGGACAATACACTCAGCAGGCCTTTCCGTTCAGTTTCTAATTTCTGATTACATACTTCGGCGGTTGCCTTGGAGTCCCTCTTCCTCTTGCCTCTTAGAAATCCCAGCTTTCTTTGATCCCTCGAGTCATTACTGCTTTCTCCTACCTCAAATTATCTTGTACTTTCTCATCTGCATACATATTGAATCCCATAGTAGAGAAAAGGAGGGAGAAAAGGAAAAGGATCAGCCATTTATTAAATGCCTACTATGTGCCAGGAACGGTTCTAAATGCTTTTTTACAAATATCTCATTTGATCCTCACATCAATCCTGTGAGGTAGAAGCTATAATGACTCCCGTTTTATAGTTGAAGAAACCGAAGCAGACAGAAATTAAGTCACTTGTCCAGGGTCACATAGTTAGGAAGTATCTAAGGCTGGAGAATAATATTAGAAGTCAGGGGCTGTTCTGTTTTTGTCTTTGTATTTCCAGTTACCTTGCACATAGTAAGCGATTCATGAACATTTGTTTAATTAAAAGGTTTTTTTAATCTATTACTGATCTTTCTTGAAGAAATGGTTGTAACATTTTGTATGATGTCTGGTTACAAAGCATCCAAATTGAAACTGAGGCAAGAGATTGACAGGGTAGGATGAAAAACACACTATTTAAATGAAAATCTAAGCCAAACAATCCTCTTAAGGACTGTTGGGATATGTATCTGTCTGTGTTCCAAAGAAATTAGAGAAAAAAGAAAAAAGAAAGAGACTTCATACAGGGAAACAATAAAGCTTTTGTTTTTGATTTCCAATAAACCTATTTTATCACTGAATGCTAATTAAGCAGCATTATGAGGGAGACAGCTGCATGTCCTCAGGATTATAGCACCTTGAGTGCCCCCAGCAGCTTGGAGGTAAAGGCCTGGGTGTCTTAAGCCACCAAAGTACAATAATCCCCACACGCAGAACACCCAGAGCTTTGTGCTGTAACGAAATGGAAATGACAAGAAAAGAGAATAAGAGGCCTGTTGTTGTATGGACCAGAATTTAATGATAGACCTCTGGCACCAATGACAACCAATCAGGACGAGTGGCAGTGGGAATGGAAGATGTTATTTACTCAATTAAATCCCTTACCCGGAGAATGATAATTGAACACTTCGAGATTACGAGCAGTTTCCAAAGTGGGTTATAATCATTAAGTCCAATGGCTGATGAGAAGAGAACTGTTTTAAGTCTTCCCTTTTAGAGTCATATAACAATATACAGCTGAAGTACAAAGAGGCAAGGCTTGCTAGCCCATTGTAGGATGTCCCTTTGCTTCCTGTTTTAATTTCACATTCAGTCCCGTCTCACAGATAGCCTAGATGGTACATATGTGTCTTGATGGAATGTTCCAAAGACTGTTCAGTCAAACTTAGTGCTTCCTCCATTTCACATATAAACATCCTACATTGGAGGGAGCCTCCATGTGAACAAATGCTTGAATAAATAATGTCACGTGTTCCCAAAGGATATAGTTGGCACCCAGACTTTTATTCCCATTTGTGAGGGCTTTAAAGCATTGTTTTCAATATTGATTTTTGCGATAGTAAGTCCAGAACCAAAGATCAAAGAATAGGCGGTGAGACTGAAAGAGTTGGGTTTTGCCACCAATTTTGTTTTTGGCTTCAAGAAGTCCAGTCTTTATCCACTACCTCACCCTGAGTGAAAGTACTTACTATAATGGCACAGTTCTCTGGTACATAATAAGTGCTTTATAAATGCACTATCTAATCTATTACAATAGTTGACTCGGACTAGTTGGAATAATGTTTTAAAATTTATAAAATTAGATTTATGAAATTAAAAAGGAAACCAATTATATGGAAATAGTTATTGAAACATTCAAAAATATCACATACGTGTGATCTAACTAATAATAGCTAGCATTGATCTAGGATCATACAGTCATAGAAGGAATTTTGGAGATCATCTAATCCAACTCCTTCATTTTACAGATGAAGAAACAGTCTGAGAGAAGTGAAGGGACTTGCTTAAAGTTACAGAAGTAATGGGCGAGGCTGGATTTGAACTCAGGTCTCTTTATTCTAAATATGACACCGTCCCTCTAGTACCCCAGAACTAAGAAATTTTCTAAATGATTGCATGGATTCCAAGGGGAGGACAGAGTAAAAAAATTATTGGAGAAGGATGAGGGATGAGTTAACTGGGAGTAGGGATGGAAGTGCATGCTGGTAAAGTCACTGCTATCTTGATACTAGATAACTCTAGTGCCAGGACTTAGAAGGGGAAGGATTTTGTCATGTTGGTGTGCCATAAACAGTGTCTGCTTCCTGAGCTAGCCTCATTTATCATTTAGTCTCATTCTCTCTTTCCTTCCTTTTCTCTCTCCCTGCCTTCATTTCTATCCACAGTTCTCTCTCCACTTCTCTTCATCTCTCCCCTTCTCCCTTCCTCTCTCTTCCCCTCTCCAGCCCTTTCCATTTCTGCTCCCTTTCCCCTTCATCCTTACCCACCCTTCCCAGTCTATTCTTTCCCACTTTCCCCCTCCCCTTTGGGTGTTTTAGTTTCTTTGTTAGCACGGGTATAGTTGGTGAAGACACTGTGTTCCTTTTGAGACACACCCCACCCCCAAACCTAAAGACCAAAGAGGTCTGTTGTCAAAGAGGTTACAAGTGAATGGCCCTTCCCCTAAAGGGGGTGGAAACATGTCCTAAAGCACAGTACAGGTGAGTAAAAGGATCCACTTCATTCAAAAGTGGGTTAATAGCCAAAGGTGAGCAGAGCCTTAGCTAGAGGCTTGGTGACTGATGCTTTGGAAGGCCCAGTGAAAAATAAGCTGAATTGGAAAATTAGAGGAATTGAATTTGAATGTGACTGGACCTCACTTTCTCATCTGTAAAACTAGAGGAGTGGGAAAAGTTGGTCTAATGGGTGTCTCTGGTCCCATCCAACTTTAGATCTAAGATCCTATAACTGAACTTGGAAAGTACTCACAACATTTGAAGAGAGCCTGGGATAGCAAGAATACTTAAAATAAGAGTCTACCGGATGTCAGGGTAGGGTCAATATCTCCTCCGTGGAGTGCACAGTCTTTGAGCTGGTATACCAAGGTGTCTGCACCCTCCCTAATGGGCAACATCCCACAGCCCACCCCCAACAGCAGGTATGTTTTGTGTTACTTGCTGCTGGCATGGGTTATGGTAAACTGAGTTGCCCCAGGCACAGAGATTCCTAGTTATGGTTCTGGTTAAGCAAACAGGTAAGTGTGCTTATTAAAGGAGTGAGAGGCAGTAGTGACATCATGGCTAGAAGTCTGGCCTCAGAGCCCAACAATGATACTTCACTCTCAGTGCCCCAGGCAACACTAAGTTACAGAAGAGCCACGGATACACAGGAGAAGCAGGGAGGGATGGAAGGAGTCAGCTATTCATTATTGCCATGGCCCACAGAGCCTCTCAGAATATCAGTGTCACTGAGTGCCTGCAGAAAGAGAAAAATTACCAGATGTATCACTCTGTTCATTTGAGTTTATGTTCTCGTTATTTCAATTAGCATCCATGTCAACTATGATGATGGCTTATTAAGTGGCTGCTGTATGCCTAGTCATGCCAGGCCCCATGTGCTGTTAGAGAGAAAGCAGAAGTCACAGCTCTCACTCTTGAGAACTTAGGCTGAGAAACATTTCAGTGATGACTAGCCATTACCAAACAGCTGGATTTTAACTGATGAGCTAGAGATAAAAGGCTCCATTCCCTCTCATCAAGTCCCTGAGCTTTCCAGTTCCCTCAGTATATTTCTTTTGGTACATATTTTCATTCCTTCTTCTCCCATTTCTTTTTTTTGGAAAATGGAAATACTAGGAGAAGAAGAAATACAAGCCTCTGTGAATGACAGGTTATCCTGAAGGCCCAGCTCCCCTCACCAACATCAGCATCCCTTCCTCGGCAACCCATAATGAATGGCTGCCACTGTTGCCATGGCGATTTTCATTTTAAAAAAATGTATCCACACAAAGACATGAAACGCAGCTGTTACCGTGAGCCATCACAAAATCAAGCCAGATGTAATTGTGTCTGTTTTTTGCTGGAATGAGAGGTGTTAATGTAAGTCTTGGCAGGTGGATGGAGCAAAATTAAAAAAAAAAATGGGACCTAGTCTACCTTTTTGTGAGTGGGTGGGGCACTTATCAAAATTTCAGGCCAATAAACTAATAGAGGAGAAATTAAAGCTAAGGAAGGGGAAGGAGGGGTCAGATTTGTAATGAGCAAACACTAACCACTGTGCCAGATCTGATATTTGCAGAACTTCCTCCATTTCCCTCCTTTTTCATTCCCTTTTACAAGAAAAGGAGAATGCTCCCTAAAAAGCTTTAACATCCATAGGCAATGCTCTCTTCTGACTGGCTTGAATTACTTGTACATCTGATATTCCACAAAGTCCCCTAATCACACTGTTCTAGGGTGCTGTGCAAGAAGAGGTCTGAAGAGGCTTAGAATCAGATCCCACTTTCTCTTTAAGGGTGGGGCTGTTTTATCATGATGCTATGATTCTTTGCTGAAAGGCAAAACAGCTTTGTGTTTGCTTTTCTTGATACAGTAGAAAGACATAAGAAAAGAGAAAAAGTCATGCCATTTTCCCATTAGAGATTCCAGCATGCAGGGGCATTAAAGTCATCAAGGACAAGGAAAGATGCCTAGTCCTCATGCCAATTCAGTTGTTTAGAAAACACTCTCTGGCCCTTATGAGTAAACAAACAGAAGGAGAAAATGGGTCTTTTGGGTCTAATATTTTAATGTCCTGAAAACCTTCTCTCCTGAAAAAGCGAGATGATGCCCTGGCAGAAGACATTTGGGGAACATGTAGCATATGTTATGAAGGCAGAGAACCCGGAAAGGAGCACACTAAATATTCCATCTAAGAATGTTTCCAGAAAGGTGATTCTTCCTTTCATCCTCTCTCCCATTACCCCCCTTTATCATAACTTCTTTTAATACACTGCCATCTTTTTTAAAAACTACTTTACAAGATCTTTTATGACATGTTGTTGCATTGGAGATGTTATAAATCAAGGCATACTAACCAATCAGCAGGCAGAGGAAGTGAATTCAAAACCTGACGAATGCCTTGGATTTTAAATAATAACCCAGAGCCACAGCAGAGGCTTGAGGGTGGATCTTCAGGAATGTGGGCTTCCTTCTCCCCCCACCCTCATTTTTGTGCAGAGGGAAACAGAGCTGAGGCCCTATGATTCCAATGAAAACAATATTGGATTTGAAGTCAGAGGATTCTGATTTTAATCCTGGCTCAACTGTGTTCTACCTGCATGACCTTGGACAAAACTCTTCCCTCGGCTTCAGTTTCCTTGTCTATAAAATGAGAGGATGACTTTAAAAATTATTATATCATATTTTTATTATGGACATGGACAAAAGGAGAATTTATTTTGCTTAACTATATGTGTATTTTTCTTAATCAGGAATTTTGTTTTTCTTGCTTTCTAAACTGGAGGGAAGGAAAGGAGAAAATATGAAAGTAAAAATAAAATTTAATTTAAAGATAAAATAAAATGAGGGATGGCTTCTGGGTTCTCTGAGAGATAGAGGAGAAATGACATCTACTGGAGTAATTAAATCCTGAATTAGATCTATCAGCATTTTGTATCCAAAAGTAGAAAAATTCCTTTGATTTTGCAAGAAATGTCTTTGTTGCCAAAAATAAGAATTATTCCTAACGTTGTAGATAGCAACCCATCTAGGCCCTCCCCTCATATGTGATCCTTGTCAATGTCCTCTTGTAAATCTTCACCCACCAAAATGAAGAGCTTCCCCATCTTCTTTTGACATCACATGGATACCAGTGGAGCAGATATGGTCTTCACTGGTTATCTCTAACTCTCATCATATGACCGGGCACCTTTCTGTCCCATCATACAGGGCCCAGGTGGCATCTATATGTGGCCTTCATTGTTCAGAGGAATGCTTACAGTCAATGGGATCTCAGATCAATCACAGCACTGAAGAGACTCCCTGACATTTGACTGAACCGTTGTCTGTGAATAAAAATCAACTTGCAGGTATGACTGGCACAGGGTATCTGGAATGTGGCTTGAATATCAAAACCAAAAGCCAGATTTGTGGTTCTGAAATGGCAGATGAAAGGGTTCTGAAAGGGCCGATGACCCTGCCATTGACCTCTTATATGACCCTAGAAAAGCCAAACTCAAACTGTTCTGGATTTACACAATGCTGCTCCTACATACCTTGTTCATGAAGTTGTTATGAAGAATACCTTACAAGACATGTCCGGGGTGCTCTGAAATATTAAAATGTCATGGAAAATGAATAAACAAATACTTCAGTGAGGTTGGATAACTGTGGAACGGCTGCCTAAAATGTTTAATAGACTGTACAAGCTAGGAAGGTACTTAGAGACTTAGTCCAACACCCTCATTTTACAAATAAAGAAACTGAGCTCACTTATCTGCTCATCAGTGCTCAAATTCAAACATTGCTATCTTTATTTTGTATGTATAGAAATGAAAGGAAATGCAGTACTGACATTTCCAAGATGACACAGCTAACCATGAATGACCCTTATTTCCTAGACTTATGTCCACTCATCGGCTGGGCTCAACCATTATACACAAACAATAACAAACAACTTTTTGGTGAATGGATTATAATTTTAAAAGTAGGACAAGAATAATGTCTTTTGGCTCCAAATCTGATGTTCAGTGTTGTTGTTTTGTTGTTGGTGTTGTTGTTGATTCATATCCTGACAGCTACTTAGAACCATAGAATTACAGATCTGAAGCTTCAAGAAAACATTGAGGTCTTCTAGACAGTCCACAAGTACTTATCAGAAGCTAGCTATATTTCAGACACTGTGCCAAGTGGTAGGGATACAAAAGAAAAAAAAAGCAGAGAATAGTCCCTGCCTTCAAGGAGTGTACAATGTATTGGGAATAGACAACACAGAAGGGGAGGGGAATAAGTATTTCTTAAGCATCTACCACTTGCCAGGAATTGTGCTAAGTGTTTTATCACATTTGATTGTGATACATGGAAGCTACACAAAGTATATAGAGCATACATACTCTAAAGGGAAAGATATTAGTTGCTTGAGGAGGGCAAAGATAAGAGAGGAGAGAAATGCAAAATGGCTTCTGGAAGAAGGTGAAATTTGAGGTGGGTCTTGAAGGAAGCCAGAGAAACCAAGAGAAGAAGGACAGTCCTCCAGGCATAGGAGACAGCTGGAACAGGGACCTGGAGATGGGAGATGATTTGCTGTGTTTATAGAACTGCAAATAGGCTGGTGTAGCTTGATTGTGCAGTGTGGGGAGGAGAATGGTATAAGAAGGCTGGAAAGGTGAGGACAATCACATGGTGAAGGGCTTTAAATGCTAAATAAAGGAATTTATATTCGATTCTGAAGGTGAAGATGAAAGAAAGGCAGTGGAGCTTACAAAGGAGGTGAGTGGAAGGTGAGACCTACACTTTAGAAGAATTACCTTCTAATCACCTTATCAGCTCAGTGGAGAATGGATGGGACTGACTAGACAAGTCGGGAAACCAGTCAGAAGGCTTTTGCAGTTCTCTAAATAAGAAACTGATAAGGGCTTATCATAGTGTAATGATTGTTAAAGAGTATAGAGAAGGGGTATATGTGAAATATTTTGTGAAAGTATAAATTACAAAGGTGATCTAGCCTGTCACTTTTACAGATGAGGAAACCAAGGTCTAAATGAAACCAACATTTAAATGGCTCTGCCCATAGCTCGTTAGTATTAAGGTCAATGTTTGAAACAATATCTATCACTTTTCCATTGCATGATATCACTCTTCCTAGCTTATCTAATACCTGTGTGGCCATAGGCAGGCCCCTTACCACCTCTGGGCTTCTGCTTTCTCACCTGTAAAGTATAAGGTCTGGACTATAATCAGGATGGGGAACCTGCAGCCTTGATGTGGCCGGAAGGCTGCAGGTTCTTCACCCTTGTGCTAGATGAATTCCAAAGACTATTATGGCTGTAAATCCTATAAATAGTAAGGAAATGGCAGAGTTGTGATTTTCTTTTACACAAACTGAAATGAGTAAAACCTCACAACACTCAACACATATAATGCCAAGATGCTTGTTCATATGAAACTTTCCAAGGAGGTCAGCAGTCATTGTTGAAGAACATGTTACAAAGTTATTTAGGATTTACTCCAGAGGAATGGAAATATTGTAACAAAGAAGATGTATACCACGAAATGGCCCACAAGGCTGAAGGAGGTTCTTACAAAGGCTTTCTACTACTTACAGTCTCCTTTCCAACGTGCCTAAGGCTGAATGCCCAGCAAGGGGCCATCCAGACATTGCAAAAAGACCTCTAGTGCAGAGCAATCCATCACCCCATTTTAGAACTGTTCTGATTCTTTGGAATCTGCTTTTTTGTGCTTCCCATCCACTGCTGCTGGTTTTACTCTCTGGAGCTAAGCAGACTCTGAGAACTCAAGACACCTCAAAGGTCATACAGTAAATAAAGAAGAGACTTCTCTGAAGTATACTCAGGAAATGGTTATTCGCCTCTGTGTTTACACCTTTAGTGAGAGATAACCCTCTGCCTCCCAAGAAAGTCTATTCCATTTTGAGGACTGCTCTAAGTTTTAGAAAGATTTCCTTTACATCAAATATGAAGTTATCTCTGAAATTTCCACCTACTGCTCCTAGTTCCATTCTCAGGGACCAAATAGAACAACTCTAATTTTCCTTCCTCCAGACAGTTTTTTTAAATACTTGAAGACAGCTATCAAGTATTGAGGATATCTAGCTTGGTAGACAAAGGCAGTCATTTTTTTCCTCCCCCTTCCTTTTGTATTATGTTTGTAAGATTCCTGGCTTATATCAGTCTCAATTAGACACACTCCATCCCTGGCCAAGAACCTGTCATTCCTATATTGTAAAGCTGTGGTCTAGAAACCCAAATTCCATTCTCAGGTCTTCTTACCTGGGACTGTGTCTTATCTAAGCTTTGTATCTCCCCCAGTACCATTCTTTGCAAAGAGTGGGTGTTAAATAAATATTCCTTGGCTGACTAAATTGCTTAGTTATAGTGTAGAAATTGTTTCCATTAAGATTCAGATCTGAGAAGGGCATACCTTTTAGAACAGATTTTAAAATTTACTCGGTAAGGTCATGATTTCCTAATGGAGTGTAAAACATCTCTCAAAACATCTATTTATTCCCACTTCAGAACCTAATTATGGTACTACAGAGTTCAGTTAAATCAATTTTGACCAAGTTAAGTTCATTTTAAATAATCCATTGAAAAATAGTTTGCCCAGTTAGGGG
Organism: Notamacropus eugenii; assembly: GCF_028372415.1. Classification (NCBI taxonomy): domain Eukaryota; kingdom Metazoa; phylum Chordata; class Mammalia; order Diprotodontia; family Macropodidae; genus Notamacropus; species Notamacropus eugenii. The sequence continues at coordinate 331,892,865 of NC_092877.1, forward strand.
GTCCAGAAACATGAATGACATCATCTCTATCATTAAATTATTCAGTTTAATCATAGTGCTACAAAGCAAAAAAAAAAAAGTGTAAGTGGCAGAGATGGGGAGAAAATGAAAGGAAATCTATAGGAATAATTAAATCCTGAAAAGCAGTATGAAATACTTACATGACAAGTATCAAAGACCTACTGTGTACTAAGCATTGAGTATGGAGCTAGGGGAGACACATAAAGGTTAAAATATGGTCCCTGTTCTCAAGAAATTTATTATCTCATTGAAAGTGATAAGCCACTATCACAGAGCTGATTGGGTAGACCCAGGAGAGATTTCCAGGTCTGTAATTCAGATGAACAAGATCCTTTTACCTCCCCCATTCTGAATAAATTTCAAATTCTAAGCTTCCCCAGTTCCCTTCTAAGTCTTTTCATTGAAGTGTCCATAGAACTTTGACTGCACATTACCAGTAGCTGGAGGCTTTCCTCCCTAGCTTCATCTCACCTGTCTTCCAATTACTATCTACTTGATGTGGATCCCTTGGTCTTGCCTTACCCGCTTTCTGTTCTTAGATTGATTCCCCTCTTCTGCCTGTCCTGCTGTGTAAAACATCCTTCCACCTTTCCCTTTTCTTTCAAGTCTTATCTAACACCACTTTTCAGTATTGATTACTTCTGCAGATTTCATTTCTCCCTCTCTCTACCACTTACAAAAATTAGTTTTGTAATCTGATTATTTACTGCTTCAAAGAGCACAGAGTTACATTTGGTATAGAAAGACTGCATATGATAAAATATTATTGCATTTCTTTTTAGCATGGTACTGATGGAATTAATAAGCATTTAAACTGGTAGGGAATAGTAATGCTATTTATTATCAGTTTACAGCATACCCAGTCAGCTGTGTAACACTATTGATCTATTAAAAAGAAAATTTTAGAAAGGAAAATTACAGAACTAGAAACATTTCCAAGTCTTATTCATTTACTTATTGAGGCTGTCGAGTATCCAACTCAGGGTAACACCGACTAAAACAAAAGTTTCAACTCCTGGATGCTTCAGTTTCATAGAAAGTATAAACCAAATGAATAAATAAAAGTAAAACCATCATTTTTTTCTGTTTGGCCAAGAATCATTCTTCTCATCTATTGAACACAGTAAGTCATTAGTCTTGTTTTTGCAATAATGGTATCAATTTCATAGGATTTAAAGCTAAAAGAAACCCTAGAGACCCCCTCACTTTGAAGATGAGAAAATGGGTCTTTATAGAAGATCAGATGATTTACATAAAGTATACTGGTTTTTGGAAACCTTAAGAGGATAGGTATCAATATAACAACCTTGCTGACATGTGAAAAGAGAGACGGATAGAAACCAGGCTGCCAAAACATTTAGCAGACTGCCAGATACATTCAAACATTGAGCAGTCTACCAGACTCATCTAATCACTAATGGAGAGAGCAAGATTCCAAAAGAGACCTTGTATTTTTCAAGTTTCATACACAAAAGTCATTCTGCAATGTTTCATCATGGGGATAAAGAGACCTTATGTTCTCTGAGTCTATGCCCATGAGTGTTGGGGATGGAAGCTCAATTCCATGTGGACAGTCTCGGGCGGGTAAAGGTGGGAACTTCTAAATCTTAGAGTTCTCATGAGGCCCCCCATAAAACACCAGGGAATCTCGTGTATTTCCGCCTCTTCCCGTGAGAAACGTGATGGGAGGAGCATCTCCGCCCTCGAGACTGTCCCAGGTCTGAGCACACCTATTGTTATCTAATAGGCACGGTATTCAGGTGCAAACTATGTGGCTGGAGAGCTTAATTAGGATCAGGAAAGCCTGAAGGCTCTCTTAGCGCGGGAGGCCCTTACAGGACAGAAGGCCTCTTCCCTCTTTCCTCTCTTTGCTCTCCCCTCCCCCTCTCTCCCCACTTACACTTCTGCTTCCAATCTCTTATCGTAAGATCTTTGCCTCCTTGGGAGATTTCTTTCTCCCTCCTAAGGAAGAATTCCCCCTGCACTTGTAACCAGGACCCTGAATAAAGCTTAACCCTTGTTCGACTCCGGAAAGTCTCTTCTCTCATACGTTTATCCGGTTTGGCCAACCGAAGACCTGGGACAGGTAAGGTAAGACTCGGGTAGCCCTCAGGCCTCTAGGCCTGGCACATGAGGAGCACACTCTGGAAGATTCTTCCATATTAGAATGGCTTTCTACTTGGTCCCAGGATTCTGAGCATCACCTTAGCTAAGGATGGAGGAGCAAAACATCATCAGGTTGGCAAGAGATGATAAATTCTTTGGACATGGAAACCCATTAACAAAGAATAATACAAAAACTGATGAAGAGTATCCCCCAAAGTTCTGTCCTGGGGCCTCTGCTCTCCTCCCTCTGCACCAGGGATTCTTCAATTTTTGTTTGTGTCACTGACCCATTTGGCAGTCTAGACTGCTTCCCAGAATAATGTTTTTAAATGTATAAAATGAAATATATAGGATTACAAAGAAGAAACCCAGTGTTGAAATACAGCTATCTATCCATCCATCTATCTATCTATGTCTGGCATCTATTTTTTAAAACAAGTTCACAGACCATAGGTTAATAATTCCTACTCTATACTATCTCCCTTGGTGATCTCACCATCTTCAAGTAGATGCTCCTTACACATTTCAAACTCAACATGTCCAAAACAGAACTCATTGTCTTTCCCCCCAAACCCTCTTCTTTCCCAAACTTCTCTTTTAATGCTGAGGATACTACCATCCTCCCAGTCACCTAAGCTTGCAATCTGGGAGTCATCCTTGCCACCTCCCTCTCACTCATCCCACATATCCAATCTCTTGTTATTTCTACCTTCATAATACATCTTGTCTACATCCCCTTCTCTCTACTTACATGGCTGCCACTCTGGAACAAGCCCTCATCACCTCACAGCTGAACTGTTGGAAGAATCTTCTTGGCTTCCATGTTTCTCTTCTCCATACTCCAGCCTGTCCTCTACTTACCTGTCAAAGTGATCTTGCTACTGTGCAGTTATGACCATTTCTTACCCCAACCTCTCACTCCCACTCCCAAAGTCAAAATAATAAAGTCAATAAATATTTATTAAAGGCCTTCTCTGTGCCAGGTACTGTGCTAAGTGCTGGAGATACAAAGAAAGACATGACTGTTCCTACCCTCAAGGAGCTCATACCCTAATAGGGGAGACAATATATAAAAAGAAACTAACAAGGGGGACCTTGTTAGCTCACAGGGGGTGTGATAAAATCATGCAGCTGGGGTGGGAAATGATCTGAGGAGCTACGAATTTCTGAGCTAATTTCACCTAGCAGAATGGTGAGTTTCTGGAGATGACAAAGTTCAGGCTAGGAAATGATGAAGAGAATTCCCCAGTGCCACCTTTAAGGGGGAGGAGAAGGGACAAGCTTCTATCAATGTACCTCCCACACTCTCCAACCAAAGGAAGGAGTGTTCACTTCTACTTACTCAAGTTCCAGTAGCTCCAAGATCAAATATATCTCCAAGATCAAATATAAAATGCTCTGCTTGGCTTTCATAACCTTTCTCAGCTTGGCCCTTTTCTATCCTTCTGGTCTTCCAGTGCATTACTGACCTCCATTCTAGAACTACACTGGCCTGCTCCAAGTTCCTCTCATGTGACGCTGCATCTCCAGCCAGGGTGTTTCTCGGCAGTGGTCATCCCCCATTCTTAGAATGCTCTCGCTCCTCACCTCTGCTTCCTGGCTTCCTTCATGACTCAGCTCAAAGTCTACCTTCTGCATGAGGCCTTTCACATTCCTCCCACCGTCAATGTCTTCTTTCTAAGTTATGTTCCATCTACTCTGTGTATCTCTTGTACATAAATAATCATTTCGTTAGAATGAAGGCAAAGATTAAGGGCTGTATTTTTGCTTTTCTTTTCATCCCCAGAGCTTACTATAGTGCCTGGCACACAGTAGTGCTTAATAAAAGTTCATTGATTGACTCTCAACCCTTTGCGGTAATCCCTTTTACTTCTTCTTCAGTAATGGTGACAGAATGACAAAAAAGTGGACAGAGTCCAAAGAACAAAACAGGTCTTAGTCTTTCTATAAACATTAATAGATATTAATTTAACCATTCTAAATGTTGGGTCACAGAGTCTCAGCATTAGAAAAGGAAGTGGGAAGCCATCAAGTTCAACCATTAGGATTCTCTCGGTACCACACCCAACAAATTGTTGATGAGTCTTTGCCTAAGACATCTGGTGAAGGCTATTCCCACCACCCCTCAAGATCATAAATTCCATGTGGGGATGATTGCAATTCTTTTATTTTTTCCCTGCCTCAAGCTTAAATCTGTTTCTCTGAAATTCCTACCTACCATCATAGTTGTGTCTTTTGGGAAGAAACAGTACAAGTTTGCTCTTGAATCTACATGGTGACCCTTCAAATTCCTGAAAACAGCTATCATGGACTGCATCGCCCCCCACCCCCTTCTGTACTTTCACAATGTTTCTCATGCTTACATCCTTTAAATCATCCAGGGCCATGAATTTATGACTCTTCAGTATTCTGGTTTTCTTTTCAGTGCTCTCTAATTCATCAATATCTTTCCTGAAATGTGTCCTTTGGAACCAAACATGACATTTCAGACGTGATCTGACCAACATCACCTGAGTACTCTTGAATAAAGAATAGAGAGAGACTCTCAAGATCACTTTCTGAGTCTAGAACACTATGTGTCTCTTAATCCAATTTAAGATCATATAGCTCTTTGGACTCTGTTCAACCCATACCGGGTTTGGAGTTTACTAATGTTTCAGATCTTTCTGAATCCTAATTCAATGTATTAGTTATCTTTCCACCCCCAGCTTTGGGTTATCTGCAAAGCTAATAAGTGAACCATCTGTGCCTTTATCTATTTCATTGATAAAAATGGTAAGCAACACAAAGGCACACACTTATTCCTCAGACACTACATTGAAGACCTTCTTCCAAATTCACATTAAATCTTTAACTCGTTGGGGTCTAGGCATTCAACCAGGTTTGACTCTATCTACCTGTCTTATTATCTATCACACCATCTTTTCTATAAGAATAGCGTTGGAGATGCTTTCAAATTCAAGAGGTATTCTTGGTGAAATCAGGAAGACTCTGTGAACACTGCTTCCCTTTCTAGAAATTCATTCACAAGTTCCTTAATAATGCATGATAAAATTTTGCCAGTAACCAAAGTCTAGAGTTTGGAGGCTCCATTCCCGGCCCCACCACCCTTTTTTGGAGAAGACTTGGAGAGTGGACAGGGATCAGGACAATTGGCCTTCTCCAATTCCAAGATACCTCTCTGATCCTCTTTGACCTTCGAAAGACCACTGAAATTAGCCCAACAACTACATTAGTCATTTCTGATGATTTGTGGCCTATGTGCAGTACCATATCACTTTTCACAGGGACTACTGTTATGTATTCCCAATTAGATGACTGTTTTCCAGTATCTACCCTCTCCAATTCACCCTACATGAAGCCACCAGAATAATCTTCTTAAAGCACAAGTATATGTTACGTCTCTGCTCAACAAAACCTTCAGAGACTCCTTATTTAGTCTAGAATTAAATATCAGTTCCTCTGCTTGATATTTTAAACCCTTCACAATCTGGCTACAGCTTACCTTTCCTGGATTGTTGCACATCAGCCCCAACATTCACTTTATGTGCCAGACAAATTGGCCAACTTTCTGCTCCACAAAGTATGCATGTGTTCTTCTATTTTGATTACTTTTCAAAGATTCTCCCTCATGGCTAGACTGTACTCTGTCCTTACTGCTACTTTTTAGAATCTCTGGCTTCTTTCAAAGGCTCAGAGTTTCTGTCAACTCTTAAAGGAAGTTTCCTGGTCTCTCTTTGTGATATCTTGAAATAAATCCTTCACTGTCTTTAAAATTATGCCAAATCTAGCATAAATTTGTCTTTTTCACTTTTGAATTAGGTATAGCCATTCTTTTTAATTTCATCTTCATAAGGGCCAATGACACTTCCTTTCATACTACATTGGGTACTGAAATGGTAGAATTTCCTATAGTCAAAAGGTTTGTAAGTTTAATACCAGATCTATTAAATTATAGATTGTTGGTAGGGGAACATCCAAGGTCAAGTCTAAAATTAAGCTATTAGGCTTAAGACTTTAGACCAACCACAATAAGTAAGGGTCCTTTAATTCTTAGTAACAATGTGGAGACAATTAGGTCAAGGGCTTATAAAATTAGCATACATAGTTACTATTTGTGTCTGAGTTGGTTAATGTTAAAAAAAAAAAATCTGTTTGTGGTCTATATTGTAAATGCCTTAAAAGAAATATCACCTGACCAAAAGTTGGAATTGCATTATGTGATATGGACTGCGTTAAAAGTGAAAAAAAAAAGATTCACCCTGATATTGATGCAGGATTATTTTTCCCTCATAATCTATTTGTGAATCAATATTATTGCTAATTTATTTCATCTTTTTCTGTTATATTTTGCAAATAAACTTCTACTCTAAAGCAGTGTTCACCAACCATGCCTCTCCATTTGGAAAGGAGTCATCTAGTGTTTTCTGGCTAAGATAAGTTATGGAATATTTTAGCCTCATTGTAATAAATTCTTTTTATCAAACTTTGCTTACAAATAATACTGGTCAGGGTCAACATGTTGACATTTGCTGTTTCCCATTTTGCAAAGCCAACAGTTCATTTATAAAGGTTGACAAAAACTCCATGTAATTAAGTATCTGAGCTGGACATTAAAGGAAAAGAATTTTTTTGAAAAATAAGCAGACATATGGTTGAAGTGAATTTTAGGCATGATGAGTGGTATATGCAAATGTACAAAGGGAGGAGAGCTAAATAAGATTAGGAAATGATGAGCAATCTAGTTTTCCTAGAATTTAGAATGTTCTAGTATGTAAGTTTGGAAGCAGAATGTGAAGCCAGCCACTTGAATACCAAATAAGATGTTTTAATTTTATTCATTAAGAAGTTGGGAGCTATTAAGATTTTTGAGAAGGAACTTGGCCTAATAAGAAACACTTCTGTGCAACAATGTAGAGAGAGGAGAGACTGGAGGCAAGAAAAGCAGTTAGAGACTATGTATGACCGACGAATCAATTTTTCAAGCCAAGTCAAGTCAAAAGCATGTATTAAGTGCTCGCTGTGTACCAGACGTCGTGCTAAGCACTGGCAAAAAATGCCAGCAGAAAAAAGACAATTCCTACCCTTAAAGAAGTTACATTCTAGTAGGGGCAGACAACACAAAATTAAAGGATTTATTAACTGCTTACTGTGCAAGGTGCTGAGGATACAAAGACAAAAGTGAAACCGCCTCTGCCTTCAAGAAGTTTACATTCTATTGGGATAAATAGACATGGGCATATATAGATAACTACAAAATAGATACAGTGTGATTTTTTGGAGGGGTGATGGGAGGGAAATGACTAGGAGGTGATATGACTAGGAAAGGCTTCATGTATTTCATTTATTTATTTTTATGTTTGTATCTATTTTATTTTTAATAAGGAAAAACTTCATGTAGAAGGTTATGTTTGAGCTGAATCTTGAAAGAAACCAAGGATCCTAAGAAATGGAGGTGAGGAAGGTGTGCTTCTTAAGCTTAGGGAGATAAACAATAATGTAATGTATATGAGAAATGCAATGAGTTATTTTTGACAATTTTGTAGAATGAGTGAAATACAGTATAGAAGATAATAGTAGTTTAGATAGGAGATAGTGAGCAACTGAACTAGAGTGACTGCAGAAAGAGTAACAAGGAGGGCATGGATGTGAGAGATAGTTTAGAGGTAGAAACAATGGGACTTAACAACTGATTGACTGGCCAATGGCAGGTTAGGAAGAAGAAAGAATAAACTATGACTGCATTTCCAAGCCTGTGAGATCAGGAAAAGGGGAGCACAAGATTCTATAAGAGGAGGGAAAGATTTCAAACAGAAGAGACTAAGTTTGGTTTTGTACACGTTTGGTTTGACATGATGACAGATCAACCAAGTGGAGATTTCCAACAAGCAATTAAGGAATGGAGCATTGGAGCTCAAGCAAAAGGTCACAGCTGATGGTATAGAGTTGGGAGTCACCTACAGAGATGTGATGATTATAATTGAAACCTTGCGAGTCGAGGAAATCACTGAGGGAGAAATTGAACAGAGAAGGCCAAGATCAGAGAATTGGGTGATTTCCCCATTCTAGGAAAGGAAATAGGAAGAGGAACAGGCAAAGTAGAAGAGGGATGTCATAGAATTCAAAGGAGAAGAGTACCTAGAGGGAAGAAACTGTCAGCAATAACTGGTTTTCTTTCTACCTCTTGTTAACCACTCCTCACTAAATATCTCTCTAATCTTGGGCTCATATTAGTGACTCCAGCCCAGTTAACTTGGGATATTGTCTATAAAATATAATAATAAAACAATAACAATGTGGTTGCAGATCTATCATTTTGTTTATTTAGAGAGCTCCTGGGGAGGAAACTCCCTCCATAAGTACAGATAGACAACTACACTGTAACTAATTGCTTTAACATCTTACTACTAAAGGAAGCTTTCTATCCACCATACCACATTGCCTCATAACAACAAAATAAAATGACAGCAGTCAAGGTTTGAAAAGTCCTTTCTACGCACTACTTCATTTGCTTTTCCTAATAACCCCAAGTACTAAAGTGCTACAGTTTTCCTCATCTTCATTTTACAAATGGTGAATGAAGGTTGAAGAAAGGTTAAATGATTTACCCAGAGCCATATAGTGTTTTATGTCTAAGGTAGGATTCAAACCAGTCTTCCTGGCTCTGCCCAATTCTCTACAGGTGTTTCATAAGTGTTTATCATTGTTCTTATAGCTATTTTCATACTCTGAAAATTTCTCATGCCTGGCAGATAAGGTTTTCAGAGATAAGTTAGACACTAGATGTGCTTGGCAGTTGTAACTTTACAGAGCATTCATTGCCCTGTACACTTCTGTCTGACATAAGTCTCTCTTAGAAATTGTGAGATTTAGGAAACTTGGTTGTCAAAATTAGATGCACAGATTTCAGAGAGGGTTCAATGATTACTTCTCCTTTGAGACAGCTACTGATGTCCCCCAATAGCCTTGTTTGTCATACCAGCCCTTTGCAGCACAGCCCCACTTTGTTTACGACAAAATGGACAGAAATCCCTGCATTGAGTCTGATTTAATTCAAAATGACACGTACAGGCATTCCCAGGCGATTTGGACCAAGTTACATTTTCATACATCCCGGAGGGCACCACTCACTGAAATCTATTCCAGTTTGCCAGAGAGAATGTATAGTATGCAGGGTGCTTTCTATTTAAATATTGCAAATAAAAAGCTGAAGATACAACCACAGCTTATCTAAAGAGCAACCTCAGAATGCTGATGTATTTTCAGGGAGCTAATCAGGTTGTTCTCAGGTTGGGGTTTTCTTTCTTCTTCTCTCCTTCCCCCAGAAAAAGAGTAGGTATTGAAATGTGTGGCAAGCACGTACATTGACTGCAGTTGTTTCCCAATAACACACTGCTCACATTCCTTCTCAGTCTGGTGCCTCAACTCTAGGAAGTATCACAAAGAATGAAACCGTTTTCCAATGGCGAGTGGCTTCACTTCGATCAATTACCGTTGCTGAGCATGCAGAGCCATGGCTAGAAACATTATTGGAGTGTAAATGAGTAAGCTCTTTCTTGGTTCTGCTCTTTTTATAAAGATTTAGAAATGGAAAACAACAATGGAAACAACATTGTAAAGAAATTCCAACTATTCAAATGAATATCTTAATGTTCTGGTTGATCCTCCCCCGCAAAATGGCAACTACACAGCTATTGAAACACTTAATGTAACCATCCCATGGGTTAACATTCTTAAAGTGCTGATGGACTAACAATAAACCAAAGGAAATGCCACAATATCAGTGACAGAAGACACTGAAAATGCCATACTAACTCAATCTACTCATTTCATCAAGGAGAATGAAAACTCCTTGAGCTTAGGAATGCTTTCATTTCCTTCATTTGCATCCCCATTGCCTATCATAATAGGCTTTTAATAAATGCTTTTGGCTGATGGGGAAACTGAGGCTCAGAAAAAAAGTGACTTACTGAAAGTGAATAAGTTATTCAGAGGTGGAGCTGAGATTTGATCAGGGTGTTTTGACTTCAAATCCGGCACTATTTCTACTGTCTCAAAAGACCAGTATGTGTCTATACTCCTTAAGACTTACAAAACATTACAAATTCTGTACCAGATTACTATAACTCTTGGTACTAGGTTAGTATGGCATATAGAACAAAATATAAGTTCTTTAGAGGCAGGGACTCTTTCATTTTAATCTTTGTATCCCCAGCACCTAGTATCTCTCTCTCTCTCTCTCTCTCTCTCTCTCTCTCTCTCTCTCTCTCTCTCTCTCTCTCTCTCTCTCTCTCTCTCTCTGTTGAACTGAATTATATTGTAAGGATGCAAGTCTCATATATAAAAGACTCTGAGCCATATCTGTAGCTGATACTCAATAAACGCTTGTGGGATTGAATTGAATCCTATTCCAAGTTCCTTTCTGCTGTAATGGAATCTAAGGGAGAGAAGAGCAGTGTAAGATCATTTTCTCTTTAAACTGTTGACCTGGCTCATAAATGACTCAGCATCAGAAAAAGGGATATTTTTCCCACCCCTATATGATTAACTGAGAACTAAGAAAGGTCCTATTATTGCCCACTGCCCCCCACCCCCACCATGCATCCCTTCTGCCAGTCAAAATTCTGACTGCAGCAACAGTAAACCTGGAGATGTGATTGTTTCTAACCAATGCAGAGATAATAAAAAAAATGTTAAAGAAATTGGTAGGACTTCCTGCTTTAGTGTAACATAGAGCTGGGGTGCTTGACCTTGTGGTATAAATCAGATACACATTGACAGAATCAGAATAAAAACAAACATGGAGTAGATTTATGGGATTGTACTAGGTTGTTTTCTGTGCGTGTGCCAACGGGTGTCTGTGTTATTAATTAGTCAATTGCCTGCCACAGAGCACAGAAGGGCTGGAAATTTACCCAAATAATTGGTCTTTCTACTATTTCCCTTGGGAAAGTGTTCACAGAATAATGTGACCCAGGAGGATGTCATCCATGACTCGTAAGTCTAATATTTCCTGGACTTAATTTCATCTTATTGCTTCTGGTTAAATGTCTTAAGCAATCCTTTTTCCTTACTTAGGGAATATTTGCCTCCTTTTTTAATCCTGTTTCTTCTTCTCTCCTGCCTCCTTCCCATTCATCATCTGGTCGGGCTGTATATACTTAGTTCTTTTATAAATCAATCCTTCTAGTTCTCAGTCATTTCTGGTGCTCTCCTCTAATGAGCCACAAAGTAGACCGTGGTTATAGCTAGCATTCAAAGACGCCTGAACTTGGAGGAAAATAGACTGTGTGAGGCAGCTCTCCAGTTACCAGGCAGTTTAATTCACAGCCCTCTAACAGACAATACAGTACATCTTACTGATTGCCTAATAAAAAGAGGAGAAATTGCTCTCTGAATGTGCTGTAATTGGGTCATGTCTTTGCTCACATGGCATTCAGGAGTGTTCCGGAACGATTTAAGGATTTTTGTCTTTTTATTAGTATGGGAAGGATATAAACTGCACCCAGCACAGCAGAGATTTCCACTGCAGTGATATACTATAATGCTACAGAAATACCTCACTTGTTGAGGTTGCTTATCTGGCAAACTCAGCTATCTAAAACAGCCTATGAGTTTGTAAAACAGACGTCACTCAAGCTCATGTACCTTACTCTGAGGTACTTTGAAACTCTCAATTTTTAATCTTAATAATTCAGGCATATTTAAACCATGGTTCTAAGAAGTGTGGCTATTTGGTTGGTTTCCTTACACATAACAATTTAGGAGATGCAAGTTAGAGGGGGATGCTTCTAGAAGCTAACATACTCAGAGCAAGGGAATTCATGTATGATAGCCTGAAGGTGGGAGGGGTAGGCTTGGGAAGAAGGGCAAGAATAACTCCAAAGAACAGACATGAAATGCTGAAATCTTAACAGTCTGGAGTAATTTAGAACATGTACAAACACAAATCAGTAGTCAATGATGGGATCTCTGGTTCACAGAACAGTCTGATAATGAATCTTCAGACTGGCTACCTAGATCACTATAATAGTATCACATTTAGAATCCACTACTTAAAAAAAGAACAAACAAGGAGCAACACAGAACAAAAGAGAAGCTGACAACTGAGGGAAAAATCTTTGCATCAGATATCTCTGATAAGGGTATAATAATGAAAACATACAGAGAATTAACACAAACATGTAAGATCAAGAATCATTCCCCAGGGGATAAGCAAAGAAATGATACGCACAAATAATTTTCAAAAGGAGAATTGTAAACTATGAATAACTACATAAAAGGTTGTTCCATATCACTAATGACAGAAAGGAAGATCAAAATAACCCGAAGCTTCATGTTACACCTAGTAAACTGGCAAAAAATGGCAAAAGATGGAAATGGATAATGCTGTAAGGGTTATAGAAAGACCTGCTGCTGGCACTATGAATTTGTCTAACTTTGGGAAATCAATTTGGATTTCTATTCAGAAAGTGGCTAAAATATCCATACCCTGCAACCCAGAGATGCCATTGCTGGATGTAGGTGCCAAGGAGGTCAAAGATAGAAAGAAAAGCTATATATATGAAAATATTTATAGTAGCTCTTTTTGTAATAGCAAAGAACTGAAAGTAGATGGCCATCAATAGGGGAACGGATAAGCAAATTGTAGTATATGTATGTAATAGAAGGTTTGCTGGCTCTGGTTGGGGTAGAGTGGAGAAATGGAATAGGAAATGATGGTCACAAAAGGAAAAGGTATGAATAAACAATTTAAAGGCATAGAAATGCATAACATTTTGGAAATATTTGCACTAGAATGGTTTAAAAAGTTTTGGTATTTAAAAGTATGAGTTGAATTATCTGGAAAATTACTTCATTTGAATATTTCTAACAATACTGAATATATAAAACAAATGATTATTACTACTATACCTTCCTCTGACCAGAATATTTTAGGTACAGAGCCTTGCTCCAGACTCAGATAGGTAATTCCATCCAATTTACACTTAATAAAAAATGAGGAGATTGGATTAAATGGTCTTTGAAGAAACTTCTGGCTCTAGATCCTAAGCCACTGTACTAGGTGTTGAGAATTCAAATGAGAAAAAGACAACAGTTTCTGCCCTCAAGGAGCTTATAATCAAGTAACAGAAATAAGATATAAATCATTAGCATACAAATTAAGATATAATAATGGCTGATATTTATAATAGTGCTTTGAGGTTCACCAGTTTATTTGCATACATTATCCCATTTGAGGTAGGAAGTGTCAATATTACTTCTCTCATTTGGCAAATAAGGAAATTGAGGCTCAGAAAATTGCCAGTGATCACATAGCTTGTACATTTTTGAGGCAGGATTTTGAATTTAGGTCCTTCTTGAATGTAGGACCAATGTTCTTTCCACTATACCAAGCCATTTTTGTAGTAGAAAGGTTCAAATGAGATAGACTACTCCTTCCTAAAATTACCTTGTCTTCATTTAAAAAATATATATATATATATTTTCTCAATATACTTATGCATGGATACATGTTGTCTATCCTGTCTACCTTCAACATTCTTGAGGACTAGAACTACTTCATTTTTGAATATGTAATCCCTGCAGTTAGCACAGTATCCATTTCATAGTACAAACTTAATAAAGTTGTCAATTGCTGACTCGATTCAAAATAGGGAAATGAGAGACAGAATTAAAGAAATCTTTATGAAAGAATATGTACCTATGTTTTGTGTTGAGGAAAAGAAGAGTTTCAACATGTGGAGCTAGAGATGGGAAACAATATGAGTGAAGGCATGGATAGATGGAAGTGAGAAAGACTGGGGTGAAAACACTGGGTAGTTAGTAAATGTGATGTGGCTGGAATACCAAATAAGAGTGGAGGATTAGTGTAAAATAATTTTGGGGATAGATTAAATAGGGTGTTGAATGCCAGGTTTGGGAGTTTTTATTTTATTTAATGGCCAATAGTATGACAATCTTTGAATAGTAGAATAATATGGAATGATCGGTGAACTCGGAAAATTACTGTGGCACTGATGTGAAAAATGAATTTGAGAATGTTGAGACTGGAGGTAGGGAAATAGAACAGGAAATTTACAATAGTCTTGGTGAAAAGCAATAATGGCTTGAACTAGGGTTATGGTAGATGGAGTGGAAAGAAGTGGGGTGTTGATAGGGATGAACAGGAAGCAACTAGAATGACCAAGTGACTATTAAATTTTCAGTTAGAGCATTTATAACTCAAAAGTGGATAGAGTGTCAGGCCAAGAGTCAGGAAGACATCTTCAAATCTGGCCTCAGATTCTTACTAGCTATGTGAACCTGGGCAGGTTACTTAACCTTTTTGGCCTCAATTTCCTCATTAATAAAATGAGCTGGAAAAGGAAATGGTTAACCATTCCAGTATCTTTGCCAAGAAAATTCCAAATAGGGTTTTGAAGAGTTAGACACAACTGAAATGACTGAACACCACCATCACCACAAATCAGGGCTTGATTTTATGTTTTGTTGACTGTCTAGATTTAAGAAAGTGATGAAGAAAATGTTAATGCAGATCGGTCTTAAAATTGGGTTGTGGGTGCATTTTTGGGGGATGGAGTCAGTTGTTAAACATTTACCCGTTGGTATAGCAGTAGTATCAGTTTGGTTTAGGAAGGAGGGTTAGGACAAAGACTCAAAAATAATACAGGTAGACAGAGAAATAGAAAAATGAGGAAGAAAAACAGGTTCGTTTAGGGGTAGAGAAGGTTATGAGGTCACCTCTGGGCAGATTGAGTCTATGTGGAAAGTCAGTAGAAGTGCCCATGTCACACAAAAGTAAGTATTCCAGAGATTAAGTATCACACGATCAATTAAGCAAGAAAGCATTTATATGTGAAATTTATTGTGCCAAATTCTGAGGATACAAATACCAAAATAAGGTACTTCCTAACTTCTAATGGGGAGTTCGAAATGCAGGATTGAGTCTTAGGGGGAATTCAAGGTCTGGTGATACAGAGTTGGGAATTAGTTACATAAAAGGACATGATTGAAAACATTTGAGTTGCCACACAGAACAAAGATTCGTAATACTTTTGTGTGCATCATGGGTCCATTTGGCAAGTTTGGTGAAACTTATGGACTTCTCAGAATGTTTTTAAATGCAAAAAAATATACATAGAATTACAAAAGATGCTGATTATATTGAAATATGGTTACTAAAAATTTTTAAATGTTATGAATTGTAGGTTCAAATTCTAGCTAGAGTTAGAGAAAGAAGAAAGGAAATTCAAACACAGCTTTGATGGACTCTGACACTTGAATAGGAGAAGAAATTAGATAACAAGAAAAAAATAACGTAACGAGAAAGAGAACTAGGAAGAAAAATAGGATATGGAGACAAAGCTAAACTATAAGTAAAAATGCAGGGTCAATAGTGCTAACTCTGCAGAGAGGTCAAGAAGAATGAACATTGAAAAACAGTCAATAAGGCTGGCAATTTGGATATCAGTGGTGACCCTGGAGTTATTTTGGAAGAGGATTAAGGAGAAAAGAGGGATTATAGGGCAAGGCGATGATGAAGTGGGTGGGGACAAACTGAATCAGTAACCACAAACTACCTTTTCTAGGAGTTTGACTATAAAAGGAAGCTTTCTTTATATTTTTCGGTGCACGTTTCTCCCACACTAATGCCTCCCCCAAATTAAATGACATTAAAACTATGAATAAGAAAAATCAAAGTTTCAATTGTAAAGTCCTAGGTTCACTCAAATTTACAGGAAACATGAGTAGCTGGCAGCCCTCTAAAGGTCAAGTAAACAACCTTTCTGGAAAAAATGTCATGGTTGGAAAGAGATCATCCAGCCCAATTTATAGCTGAGCAAAATTTGTCCTGAGAATATATCAGCTTTTCAGCATCTTGTGCTTATTTAGGATTACAAGTGAGAAAAAAAAACCCATTCTCATCTGAGGCAGCTCTAATTATTAGGAAATGTTTCCTTATATCAAGTTTAAATTTGCCTTTTAGTAACTTCCATCCATCACTCCAAGTTCTTTTCCTCTGGAACTGAACATTCATTCATTCATTCAGTCATTCATTCATCAAGAATCCATTAGGGACAAGGTACTTTGCAAAGTACTGGAAATACAAAGACAAAAAATGAAAAGTAAGTCCAATCCTTTTTCAAAGTGATAGGCCTTCAAACAATTAAAGACAGTTATTACACAACCCTCAAGTTTCCTTTTCTTTAAGCTGAAGATCCCTAATCCTCATATAGCTTGATAGAAAGACTCTTCACCCTCCTAGTTGCCTTGGTCTAGATGGTTCCCCCTTCCTAAAATGAGTGACCATAATGGAACAGAATAGTCAGGAAGTCATCTGACTGGGCAGAGTACAGAACCAAAGGTAGCTCTATTATCTTGTACTATCTCTGCATCTTGTACTTGTGAGATCAATTTCCTGAACCAAGGTGTAAAACTTTACATTTAGTCTTTTGGAATCCTTCCTTTATAATCCAAAGCATTAGATAACATTTCCAGATTTATGTCATCTACAACTTTAACAAGCATGTTATCTCCCCCTTTATTCAAGTTGACATCAAACAGGCTATGAGTACTCACATTTTTACTTTAGGAAGACTATGTATTCACTTCCCTTAGTTATTAATGCATTTAAAAATACATATTCACTTCTGGAAGTTGTCAAGTATCACTCACTTCTAAGCCAGTTTAGCTTCTGATTCCCAAGATGGCTTTTCCACTCATGCGGAACTTTTCATAATGGCAATACCTGTAACCTTCCTCCAGTTAGTGTTTTCCCCCCCACAAGAACCTCCATTTGAGGAAATACATGTCATTAATGTTCACTTCTGACATGGCTTAGCTCCCTAATACACTTTCATCTTCCATCCTTCCTCCCATACTTTTCATCCTCCTTTATATGTCATCTTCCCTCAGGAGTGGCCCTACCACCAACTTCCTGCCAGAGATGTGATTAGACTTAAAATGAAGAATGAGAAATACACTTTTGGACATTTACCAATGGAGGAATTTTTTGCTAGACTATTAATATTTATTATGAGGGTTTTGAGAGAGAGAGAGAGAGAGACAGAAAGAGAGAGAGAGAGACAGAGAGAGAGAGGGCTTTTAAAAGAAAATTCCTTAGGTTTCCTCACTGGGAGAGTTCCCAAGATCTTCAAAATCATCCCTGAAACTGAAAGATTAATAAAGGACTAAGGCTGCAACATGGAGAAGTTGAAGAACTATCTTTTGTTCCTGACTCTTACTGTGAGATCTGTAGGTAGTTCAGACCTGAATAGAAGGCGCTTTCTCATCCAACAACCCCAAAGCATGTTTGCCTTCTGCTAGGAAGCCAGAAGTCATAGGATGGCACTACAAAACTGGGAAGAACTATGTAGGTCCTGTGGGAGAACTAAAGACCCAAAGGAATGTCAATACTGTCCTCCTCCTAACTCCAAGTTCAGTTTCCTTCCTATATCAAGGCATAAGGTTGAATCTAAAAGACAGTGAGACCCTGGTGGAAAAGTAAAACTCAAATAAAAGAACTGTGTTAATGTTGTTTATGGACTATTGTGCATGTTTTTTGTGTTTTCTGTATCTATTCATGGGCTCCTATAACTTTTCTTTATGCCTTCTACATTTTCTATGGGTTGAAAAAAAGGCTGTCCTTTACCTGATATGCATTTGTTACCTTAGGTATTTTTAAAGGTGCTCGGAATCCTGTTACTTATACACAGATTGAGTATATTTGGATATTTTCCTAGAATAAAATCAGGGAGTGTGGAGAATATATAACAAATCCAAGTTAAATGGTCTTTTGATCATTTAATTACCAAGAACCAATCTCATCTGTGTAAGCCTTAAATTTGGGTGTAGTGCAGTCTAGTCCATAGGTTACATTGTCAAAGGCAGTGTTTTATATTTGTCCTATGTCTGAAAAAATTGAAAGATCACTATATATATAAAATATACACATACATGTATATATATGCACACATATATACACGCATACATATATATGTATATATATATTTAAAATATACTGATAAAATGTAAAAGCTAGACTCAACAGAAAATCTGTGTTGGAAAATATTAAAATAAGAAGGGAAATTAAGAGGTTGCTTTTACTATCCCTGCTCCCATCTATCCCATTTGACTCTGGCTCCATCATTAAGGATGCTATATGATTCATAGAGAAACAGGAAGGTGATCTCCCAAAGCTATTGCTGACCACTACTCTTACCTCTCTTCAGGGTGTTTAGCTTTAGTTGTCTTGTGGAAAGGCAGAGTCTAAGCAGATCTTCCAACTCAGGTCTGTTTCTAAGTTGTGCCAACTTAGACTTCTGAAGTAAGGACTTTAACTTCTGCATTGGGTGTTGATTCTCTCCCCCCATTAGTTACACTCATTCAGGAAATGAATCAAGCAGACATTTTCCATGGGCATTTTTATCTCTCACTCTTGAAAGAGTATATGTGGGATATGAGGGGTTCAAGCCATTCCTCTAAAATAAAAGAGACTGGGCAGTTTCCATGGAGCTTTACATCAAAAGAACCATAAAATCCCGTTACCCAGTCATTTTGAAAATTGCGATGGCCTCTCCAATCAAGTTTATCAGTCATGTTAGAAAGAATCTGATGAAAAGAGAATGAAATTTCCCCCAACAATCCCCAAACCTCTAGCTGGCTTGTTTAGAATGGCTGCTGGGCCAATTTCTAAAAGATCTGTATTTTATCAATATTGTAGAAGCCAATAATGACTTCAAGAAGTAACCAGAAGACAGAAGGAAAATGCAGGATTTTTTTTTTTGAAATAGAGAATGCTCTCATTGCAAACATCACAGTTCTTCAAAGTAAAATCCCAGATGGTTCCTCCTATTTGAGAAGATGCGTGATAAATATTATGTGCAGAATTATTTTGTTTGTGCATGGAAAAAAATTAAAAAACCCATCCCCCCAACACTTCCAAAATGTAACTACTATTTAGAAAGACAAGTTATTGGAAGCAAACCAGAACCATTATGCTTGCATGATGCAAACCAAATTTTCAAATTTGCACAAATTTACATTTTATACATAATGCGCACACATTTCCGATACACAGCATCCAAATATTCCTATCTTTACAGCACATTTTACTTAATTTAATGTATGTGCACAGTTTTTCATTGCTTCAGAGAAAAATGCATCTCGGTTGTTCATGTCTTAGTTCTCTCAATACTAAGGAGAGGTAAAAAAATTCTTGTCTTACCGAGAGACTAGAATGTCTCTCTCTGATTTCTTACTGTATTCTTACTTTTGAAGGTATTTAATAAAAATACCCATAAGACCACAAATTTAGGGAATAGGTTGATGGGTAACAGTTTCTAGGGAATACCTACTCCTTGGGTCACGCAGTAGAAAGACCCTTGAGTCTGCGTTCAAATTCTCTGATGTTTACTATCTGTGTACTCTTAGGAAGTCACAACACTCAGGGTCTTGGTTTCCTCAACTGTTAAATGAAAGTTCTGGATTAAATGACACCTGAGCTTCTTTCTAATTAGATCTGATCCTACTTCTTATATCCAAAGAGCTTAGGAGTTTCAGTTACCCTTGGCAAAAAAGAAAGAATGCATCAGGTTTGGCCAAGTCATGACATGCTGAGATTCTGAAGGTCCAGTGATACTGAAGGCAAATCTCTTTTATAGACTGAGAAACTCTTAATGTCGGTATGATAGGTGACTACAGAAAAGACTACATGCTCTTTAAGGAATTTCTTTATTATTTCTTTCTCTCTCATGACTTTCATTCTACTCCCTTCTCTACAGGAATATACTAGAAAGAGGGAATATGGGATAGGAGTAGTAGTAGTAATAAAACTAGTGAGCATTTATACAGCAATTTAAATTTTGCAAAGGGTTTTAGAGGTGTTATCTTACTTGACCTTCAGAACAACTCTATGAGATAGTATTATCATTACCTTCTCCCTCATGTATAGATAAGGACATTCAAGCTAAGAGAAACTGTGAGTTACCTGGCATGAGATGGCTACTAAGTGTATGAAACAGAATTTGAACTTGGGTCTCCCTGACTCTATATTCCAGAGGAAGTGTTGCATTTAGAGGCAGGAAACTACCAGTTCAAATGTTTTCTCTTGAACTTATTGGCTGTGTGACCCTGGCAAAGTCTCTTAACCTCTCTGAGTTTCAGTTTCACATTTGTAAAAATGGGGTAATAATGACCGTATGACCTAGTCTCTCAGGACCATTAGAGGGTTCACAGAAGATAAATATAAAGCATTTTTGCAGACTTCAAAGCATAACATCAATTGATTAACTTTTAAGAAGTGCCTGTTATTTAAGACAGGAATTATGTTCAAGGTACTGAAGACATAAAGGCAAAAAAAAGATAACAAAACAAAAACATTTTCTGCTCTCTAGGAATTTACATTCCAACAAGGGGAAGACACATTAACATGGACAGGGATATGTAGAATAAGTACAATATAAATACACAGTCATTAAATCCTAGACAGATAAACACAGAGTCATTATGCAGAGGAACAGGTAGTTCTGTGCTTAGGTAAGAGATTCTTAACCTCTTTGGAAATTGAGTCAGAATAACATTTATTCAGTTTGGATCCTAATATGCTATTTCACAATTCTGTGGACTATTAAGGAAAATTCATGAATTAACCCAACCCAAATACTCAGTGGACAGACTTTGTGTGAAGTAGTCCACCCCAAATCCTCAAACCTAATAGTGTATGTTTAACCATACTTACTTATAGAATGGCACTGAACACTTTAAGTAAATATAAGTTCCTCCAATCTGTTTGTCTTCCTATTTCTCTGGCCATTCCTTCTCTGCCTCCTTTTCTTCCAACTATTACATTAATATAGATGTTCCTCAAGATTTTGTTCTGGGGTGGGGGCAGAGCCGAGATGGTGGAATAGAAAGACGCACATTCACTAGCTATTCCCCCACAGCCCATAAAGTATCCGTAAAGAAAGACTCTCAACAAATTCTAGAGCAGCAGAAGCCACAGAACAATGGAGTGGAGGAGATTTCCAGCCCAGGGTGACCTAGAAGGCCTACGGGAAAGGTCTATGGCACCCTACATGGAGCGGAGCACAGCTCAGCCTTGACCTCGCTGCACAGCGCCGGGAGGAGGTCTGAGCAGGCCTCAGGGGTGAAATCCCCAGCTGTAGTAGCATCGGTTTGCACATCCCTCAACCCACAGGCACCAAAGGTCAGTGAGAGGTTTTTTCAGCTGGCCGAGAAGGGAGCAGGTTCTTCCCATAGCTCTGGCCTCAGGTGGCATAGGCAGAAGCCACATCCGGAGGGCTGCAGCTCCCACAGCAACCTGCATGCATTGTCGGATTGTAAAGCCCCTGAGGGCAGCTGATCTTACCTCAGCCCTGTATGTCAGCCCTGCCCTTACCTAATGCTCCTGGAGGAAGTAAGCAGCAGATCTTTATCTCACACTGAATGGTGGCTGCCCCTGAAGTTTATCTGAATCTCAGCCCCCAGTGCTGGCCTAGTGGAAATGGGGGCCAGGTGGTTGTGGAGAGAAAACTCTACTAGTCACAGATTCTGGGCACAAAAGTTTCTGTGTTGCTCCCAGACCAGTGTAAACGCTTGCCTGTGTGACCTTGGAGGAACTTAGATCTTACAGATCCCCAGAGTATACCCTACTCTTGACATAGGACCCAAAAGTCAAGTAACTGGTGGGGAAAATGCCCAGAAAAGGGGAAAAAAATAAGACAATAGAAGGTTACTTTCTTTGTAAACAGATATCTTCTCCCATCTTTTTGGATGAGGAAGAACAATGCTAACCATCAGGGAAAGACATAAAAGTCAAGGCTTCTGTATACCAAACATCCAAAATAAATATTCAATGATCTCAGGCCATGGAAGAGCTCAAAAAGAATTTTGAAAATCAAGTTAGAGAGGTGGAGGAAAAACTGGGAAGAGAAATGAGAGAGATGAAAGAAAATCATGAAAAGCAGGTCAACACATTGCTAAAGGAGACCCAAAAAATGCTGAAGGAAATGACACCTTTAAAAATAGCCTAACTCAATTGGCAAAAGAGGTTCAAAAAGCCAATGAGGAGAAGAAGGCTTTAAAAAGCAGAATTAGCCAAATGGAAAAGGAGGTTCAAAAGCTCACTGAAGAAAATTGTTCTTTCAAAATTAGAATGGAACAGATGGAGGTTAATGACTTTATGAGAAACCAAGAAATCACAAAACAAAACCAAAAGAATGAAAAAATGGAAGATAATGTGAAATATATCTTTGGAAAAACAACTGACCTGGAAAATAGATCCAGGAGAGACAATTTAAAAATTATAGGACTACCTGAAAACCATGACCAAAAAGAGATCCTAGACATCATCTTTCATGAAATTATCAAGGAAAACTCCCTGATATTCTAGAATCAGAGGGCAAAATAAATATTGAAAGAATTCACCAATCACCTCCTGAAAGAGATCCAAAAAGAGAAACTCTTAGGAACATTGTAGCCAAATTCCAGAGTTCCCAGGTCAAGGAGAAAATATTGCAAGCAGCCAGAAAGAAATAAGTTGAGTACTGTGGAAATATAATCAGGATAACACAAGATCTAGCAGCTTCTAATTAAGGGATTAAAGGACATAGAATATGATATTCCAGAAGTCAAAGGAACCAGGACTAAAACCAAGAATCACCTACCCAGCAAAACTGAGTATAATACTTCAGGGGAAAAAAATGGTCTTTCAATGAAATAGAGGACTTTCAAGCATTGTTGATGAAAAGACCAGAGCTGAAAAGAAAATTTGACTTTCCAACACAAGAATGAAGAGAAGCATGTAAAGGTAAACAGGAAAGAGAAATCATAAGGGACTTACTAAAGTTGAACTGTTTACATTCCTACATGGAAAGACAATATTTGTAACTCTTGAAACTTTTTTCAATATCTGGGTAGTTAGTGGGATTATACACACACACACACACACACACACACACACACACACACACACACACACACAGAGCACAGGGTGAGTTGAATAGGAAGGGATCATATCCAAAAAAAAAAAAAAAAAGATTTTGTCCTGGCTCTTTCCTCTTCAGCTCTCCTTCAAGATCTGAGTAACTTCAGAATCTTTAAGTAATGCCTCTATGGAGATGCCCTCTAGACCACTAATCTTGTCCTCTCCAATGCTCCAGTTACAATGCCTCTTGGATATCTGTAACTGGATGGCTCACCAGGACTACAAGCTCAAACTTATCCATTTTTCAGTCACATCTACTTTTCTTGACTTTCTTATTCCTGAGCAGGGCCTCACCATTTCCCTCATCATTCATGCTCATACACTTGAATCATCTTTAACTCCTCCTTTTATTTCATCTCCTATATTAATTTTTGACAACTGTATATTACACAGTGTTTGAGAAAGATAAGAGTTAAAGTAGGACAAGATGACTTTTAAATCACAAGTTTATGAGATGGACTTTGAGAGTCCCTTTTGGCTCTAGACTATGTGTGTGTTTGTCATTCGTTGCCAAAGAAAACAATGCCATTGGAGAAATAATGACATGACTTGCACTTAACTATGTTTTGAGTGAGGGAGGGCTGTGCAGGTCACCAGCCTCACTTCTCCTCCAGAGCCATCTGAATCCAGTGACCAGATATTCATCAGGATGACTGGAGATGACCCAGGATGAGGCAATTGGGGTTAAGTGACTTGCCCAAGGTCACAAAGCTAGTGAGTATCAAGTGTCTGAGGTGAGATTTGAACTCAGGTCCTCCTGACTCCTGCACTGGTTCTCTATGCACTGTACCAACTAGCTGCCCTTCAGAGACTGTGACATTACACATGAAGTCATAATAGAGGCAGTGAGGACCTAGATTAGAATCCAGCCTTGGATGCTTACTGACTGTGAGATCCTGAGGAAATCATGTTACCTCATCTGTAAAATGATGGGGTTAGACTAGCTGACCTGAGAGGTCTCTTTCAGTTCTAAATCACTGACTTTCAAATTTGGTAACTGAAAGTCAGAGAGGTCTCCCATGCTCATCCTTTGGCTTTGTTTCCTTTATAGGCAGAATAGTTGGCTGCAGCTCTCTTTTGGCTGGAAAAGCAGCAGCTGGATTCCTGCGGCTTAGTTCTACTCTTTGGTAGGCAGAGGAACAAATGGTAGTGCTTTTCTCTTCTCTGTCTTCATCGTCATGATATGGATCATGATCATCTCTTCCTTCTTCTTTCTTTTCCCTTACACTTTCCTTTCCTTAACTTCCCTTTCCTCAAAGTTGGAGAGGAGAGGGTCAGGACAGATTCTTGGGAACATTTAAATTAATATTACTTATGGAAGAAGAGGAGCCAACAAAGGAGACATTCATGTATTTTAGTCACCAACTTTAAGAGTTTTTGATTTAGATCTGAAAGGTACCTTATAGACCAGGTAGTCTAATGCCATCTTCCTCTTCTCTCCTCCTCTCTTCTCTTCCTTCCCCTCTCCTCCTTTCCCTTCTCTCTCCTCCTCCTTCTCCTCCTCTCTTTGTCTCTTTGATGGGGTGCTTGGGTGCATGTACTTGGGCCCCAATTATAAAATCACATTTCTCTTTAAAAATCACATTTATCCCTAGCCTTACAGCCTGCCCTAGCAACAACTGTTATCTCCCTTCCTGCAATAGCAGCCAGCTGTATCTATAGAATTTATCCCTTAAAGCCAGCTATATACTGACTGAACTGGCTGTGTACTGGGTCATAATGACATTTGCTACTCACTGACCAATCATATGTATCCTAGACTTAGACATACCTATATTCATTTATCTTGTCTAACAAGACATTGATGAGAGCAACATGGTTTTTCCTGGTCAGCCCTGATCACTGGTTGACTTAGTGATGTTTCAGGCTTAATATCACACCTCTAGGTAGCCCCCACCTTGAGCTATTTTCCGATGAATTCTGGGTAAAATACCTGTGTAGTAGATACCAAAAGTGCATGTTCCTTTAAGAACTGACCACTTCTTAACCACCCTCTAATTCCACCCCAAAATGTCTAGTTAGCATATTTGGCACAAGTGATACTATAGAATATCCTATATAAACTTTCCCTGCACCCTTTTAAGGTTTCCAGTTCCCTAAAAACTTTTGCCCACTGAAAGGTATAATCAGTCTTTACTTTAACTTCAACAATGCTTGAGTCCGTAAATTCTTCTCCAGATGACCTGCCCCTGGTACCCTGGTCTCACACCCCTCTCTCCAGGCCTTATCATCTTTATCTCGGTCTATCTCTCTGTTTGTCTGTCTATCTGTCTCTCTTTCTCTCTCCTGTCTCCACTGAAACTTAGGAGGCCTTCATAACCTGCTGACAAGTCAGGTTCCCTCTAGTTCAAAAGAGGAAATCTCATTCCATTCTATTTGCAATAATGGTGGTGGGTTTGCCATTAAGAAGGATATCTCCAGAGGGGAGGAGCCAAGATGGCAGAGTAGAAAGACACACATATGCTATCTCCAAACCCACAGCCCATAAAATACCTATAAAGAAGAACTCCCAACAAATTCGGGAGCAGCAGAAGCCAAACAACAATGGAGCAGAGGAGATTTCTGTTCCAGAGAGACCTGAAAAACTGACCCGAAAGGTCCCTCACGCACCAGACCCAGAGCAGAGCCCAGCCCTGGCTTGGCCGTGCAGCACCGAGAGGAGCCGATCTGAGCAGGCTTCAGGGCCAGAATCTCCAGCGGCCAAGCAGGTCCCTCCACCCACAGGCGGCAAAGGTCAGTGAGAGGGGCTTTTCAGTTCACAGAGAGGGGAGTGGGGTACCCCCATAACTCAGGACCCCTCGGGAAGCAGCAGAGGAGGCAGCAGCAGACGGGGGCACCCAGAGCAGGCAGTAGTTTGGATCCATTGTTGAAGGTCTCTGCATAAACCCCCTGAGGGAACTGAGCCCCCAGTGGCAGCCCTGCCTCGACCCGAGCACCTAAACTTAATCTCACACTGAATAGCAGTCTGGCCCCTCCAAAGTCCTAAGGCTGGGAAGCAGCATTTGAATCTCAGACCCCAAGGGCTGGCTGGGTGGAGGCTGGGTGGATCTCGAGGCCAGGTGGGTGTGGAGAGGACACTCAGAAGTCAAGTAACCTACTGGGAAAATGCCCAGAAAAGGGAAAAAAATAAGACCACAGAAGGCTACTTTCTTGGTGAACATATATCTCCTCCCTTCCTTTTGGATGAGGAAGAACAATGCTTACCATCAGGGAAAGACATAGAAATCAAGGCTTCTGTATCCCAAACAGAATGACCCAAAAAAATGCTGAAGAAAATAACACCTTGAAAAATAGACTAACTCAATTGGCAAAAGAAGTTCAAAAAGCCAATGAGGAGAAGAATGCTTTCAAAAGCAGAATTAGCCAAATGGAAAAGGAGGTTCAAAAGCTCACTGAAGAAAATAGTTCTTTCAAAATTAGAATGGAACAGATGGAGGCTAATGACTTTATGAGAAACCAAGAAATCACAAAACAAAACCAAAAGAATGAAAAAATGGAAGATAATGTGAAATATCTCTTTGGAAAAACAACTGACCTGGAAAATAGATCCAGGAGGGACAATTCAAAAATTATGGGACTACCTGAAAGCCATGATCAAAAAAAGAGCCTAGACATCATCTTTCATGAAATTATCAAGGAAAACTGCCCTGAGATTCTAGAACCAGAGGGCAAAATAAGTATTCAAGGAATCCACAGATCACCGCCTGAAAGAGATCCAAACAGAGAAAATCCTAGCAACATTGTGGCCAAATTCCAGAGTTCCCAGGTCAAGGAGAAAATATTGCAAGCAGCTAGAAAGAAACAATTCAAATATTGTGGAAATACAATCAGGATAACACAAGATCTAGCAGCTTCTACATTAAGGGATCGAAGGGCGTGGAATAGGATATTCCAGAAGTCAAAGGAACTAGGACTAAAACCAAGAATCATCTACCCAGCAAAACTGAGTATAATACTTCAGGGGAAAAATTGGTCTTTCAATGAAATAGAGGACTTTCAAGCATTGTTGATGAAAAGACCAGAGCTGAAAAGAAAATTTGACTTTCCAACACAAGAATCAAGAGAAGCATGAAAAGGTAAACAGCAAAGAGAAGTCATAAGGGACTTACTAAAGTTGAACTGTTTACATTCCTACATGGAAAGACAATATTTGTAACTCTTGAAACTTTTCAGTATCTGGGTAGTGGGTGGGATTACACACACACACACACACACACACACACACAAACACACACCACAAAGTGAATTGAATAGGATGGGATCATATCTTAAAAAAAATGAAATTAAGCAGTGAGAGAGAAACATATTGGGAGGAGAAAGGGAGAAATGGAATGGGGCAAATTATCTCTCATAAAAGAGGCAAGCAAAAGACTTTTTAGTGGAGGGAAAAAGAGGGGAAGTGAGAGAAAAACATGAAGTTTACACTCATTTTGGTATGAAAACCTATCTTACAATACAGGAAAGTGGGGGAGAAGGGGATAAACAAGGTGGGGGGGGATGATGGAAGGGAGGGCAATGGGAGGAGGGAACAATTTGAAGTCAACACTCTTGGGGAGGGACAGGATCAAAAGAGAGAATAGGAGCAATGGGGGGCAGGATAGGATGGATGGAAATATAGTTAGTCTTACACAACATGACTATTATGGAAGTCATTTGTAAAACTACACAGACATGGCCTGTATTGAATTGCCTGCCTTCCAAAGGGAATGGGTGGGGAAGGAGGGGTGAAGAGAAGCTGGAACTCAAAGTTATAGGAACAACTGTCGAGTACTGTTCTTGCTACTAGGAAATAAGAAATACAGGTAAAGAGGTATAGAACGTTATCTGGCCCTACAGGACAAAAGAGAAGTTGGGGACAAGGGAAGGGAGGGATGATAGAAGAGAGGGCAGATTGGTGATAGGGGCAATTAGAATGCTTGATGTTTTGGGGTGGGGGGAGGGGACAAATGGGGAGAAAATTTGGAAGCCAAAATTTTGTGAAAATGAATGTTAAAAGTTAAATAAATAAATTTAAAAAAAAGAAAGATATCTCCAATTTGCAGAAGTTTCTATGACAGATTTGCATGCTTTTACTGAGCAAATATTACCCCAAACTTCCATATGTTCTTAGTAGAGTTCAGTCAACCTAGAAATCTATTATTGACTCCTTAAAGATCACTGGAGGGGCTGTCTGAGAAAGTGTGTGTGTGTGTGTGTGTGTGTGTGTGTGAGAGACAGAGAGAGAGAGATAGACAGAGACAGAGAGAGAGAGGGGGAGAGAGAGAGAGAGAGAGAGAGAGAGAGAGAGAAAAAGAGAGAGAGCACATGCAAAATGTACACAAGTGTCCATGTGCATGTGCATGTGTTTGGGAAGGGAATAGTAAATTCAACCCTCTTCTCCATCAAATCCATTAATACTGTTCCCCTTCATGAATACAATACTTGATTCAAAATGGAGTACTCACAGAGCCTAGACTATGTCAATTAATTAATCAATAGATATTAAGCACTTACTATTTGCTCAAAATAAGTACTGGTCTTACAAAGACAAAACCTCAAACAGTCCCTCTTCCCTAAAGGCATTTACATTCTAAGCAGGGACACCAAATGTGCATACATAGGTATATACAAATTCCTTACAAAGTAGGTACAAGGCAAATTTAGAGTGCAAGGTGTCCTGTAGAAATGGCCTTTGAGAGAGTCTTGAAGGAAGCCAGAAGGTTCTAAGAGTCAGATGGGAGGAGGTAGATCCTTCTAGTCATGGGGAAAGAGCCAGTGCAAAGGTGTCCATTTTGTGTTTCTTGATTCTGTCTTGAGTCAGGCCATTTTTTGTCCCCCTCTTTCTGTGAAAATCTTAGCCACTGCAGCTGGCATGCCAACTTCTAGGTAGGATTGTGGTGTCATGGACTTAAGAGGGATCTGAGAGGCTGTCTAGTACAAACTACTTTTTCTTCAGATAAGGATACTGAGCCCCAGAGAGGTAAATAGACTTTGTGAACACCACACAAGTAGCAAATGATGAAGGATTTCATTCCAAGTCCCCTAACTCCAAAGCCAGTGATCTTTCTACTAGTCTATATGACTTCTCTCTTGACCCCAGTCAAATGTCATCTCTGCCCCCTTGAACTCTTCTAGACCTTTATTCATCCCTCCCTTCATTGGTATATTCATTATTTTTCTCTTCTATAAATTATGTATGAATATTTCTAATTTTCTCTAACAGAGGATGAACAACTTAAGCGAAGAGCATCATGTCTCAGGTGTCTTGGTATCTTTTATAATTTTTTGTGAGTCACTAGATCAATTAATTATCTATTGAATGCTATGGCTTAACTAGGAGAATGTATTTTTCCAATATGTCAGTAACAGTTTTAGTTCTATTGGCCCAATAAGATTTTGTTTTATATGAAAGTATTTTTTTTTCCAAAATATACATTGCTTTGTGCATAGCCTGAAACTGTAGTTTCAAATGAGATTCTCAAAGAGGGGGCATTTACAATCTAAATAATTCCACTTTCTCCAAGGTTACTAACTAAAATTCAGTGAAATTCAATTTGGTAAACATTTATTAAACACCTCCTCAAAACATCTTCAAAAGGAAAAAAATTAATATGCAGCAAGCTGACAAATTTGCAAGAAGGAAAGCAAAGGGACAAAAAACCCATCAGCTGAAGAGGTACACTATCAATTTTTTTTTTCTAATTGAATTCTCCTTTTTGGCAATTCAGTGAGCACCACTTTGTTCTTTCCTGGAGCAGCTGTACAAAAGATAAGTGCCGTTGGGCAATGTTGTTAATAATGATGACTGAAAATGTGCCTAAAGATGAACTAGTCTGGGGAGTAAAAGCACAGAACACAGGCTACAAAAGTGTCCTTTCCCCTCACTCATTGATCCCTTAGCCAATCAACAAATGTTTATTGAGTACCCAGCATTCTCCTCATCTTGGAAGCACTACATAGCACCAACAGAGCAATCAGGGTTGAGGATATTTAGAAAGGTACAATGAAGAATCTATGAGCATGTCCCCCATGTGAGACT
Source organism: Notamacropus eugenii (assembly GCF_028372415.1). Classification (NCBI taxonomy): domain Eukaryota; kingdom Metazoa; phylum Chordata; class Mammalia; order Diprotodontia; family Macropodidae; genus Notamacropus; species Notamacropus eugenii. The sequence goes on from NC_092877.1 coordinate 331,922,999, forward strand.
AATAGGAGGTTGACATCCTTCATGGGTACTGGATTTTTCTAGTAAACTGAACTCCTACTTGCCCTGAAAATGGAAAAGAATAAGAAAAAAATGCTAAAAATATATTAATGGGCTGTCAGTGTGGTTGCTTCAAGAACAAGTTAAATAGACTTCATAGAGTTTCTTTATGTTTCTTTTTAAAGAAACTTCAGTTTCTTTAATAACTTTCCATGTCAATAAGCCCAAGTTTAAATCAAGCCCAGTCTCCAGTGCTCTGATTCCATTGGTCGCAAGGATAAAAATGAGGTGACCTAGACACAAGCTGAAAACCTAAGGTTGGATGTCTGTAATGGAAAGGTAGTCACATCCTCAGGATGGCAGTCATGAAATCATGTACATTTTCTTACTTACCTTTGTCTTCCTCGTTTTAGTTATGCTGACTCTTTTGGGGCTCAATATAAGTTTCCTATGGGTAACAGTTCTGAGATACTGTTGCTGTCAGAGGTGCTGAGGGAGTTTCTATTCTTTGATATGGAAAGAGATTTCTGATCCCATTAAGGTGGATGTACCCTCCAGTGATAAAGATAGCAACCTGTCCATTCATGCCTGTCAAGCTTCTGTGGGACTCTTTTCCATATCCTCCTAGAAATTTGCCACAGTTGATGTGCTCAAAATTCTAGGCATCTTTCTTGCTTTTTTCTGACACTATGAAGATACCAGTGAAGCACTTGGGCTATCCATTCCTTGTCCTCACAGAGTGACTGGCTCACTATTTAAGAAATGAACATGTATGTGATTAATTCGTTATTCCAGTTTTTCTTTGTAATTCCTTATTTGGTATATGTGGCATCCTGTAGGGTACAATGGAAAGCATGTGGGCCCTGGAGTCTGAGGACCTGGATTGAGACCACTAATTACACTTGGCACTGTGGAACTCAGTTTCTTTAGGAGAAAAATGCCCAGGTGTCAGTTCCCCTTCAACTCGATTGTCCATGATCCTATGAGTTACCATTGTCAATGAGCACTCTCTATCATCTTTCTGAATGATTCTCAGACCTTGGATATGATCTAAGAGATTTTCATGTAAGATGTAGCCACTTGAATGTATGAACTATAACTACTAATAATGATGCATGACTAAAGGAAATGAAGAACAAGGGTCAGCTTTTAGAACTTGGATTGAGTTTAAAATATTAAAATTAAAGAAAAGACACATTCTGACATGCTAATCGCTAAAATACAACACGATCTCAATCAGTGAAAATTTCTGTTGTTGTTGTATGTCCTTCATTTTCAGAGAGGATCAATGACATCAGAAGGGTGATGTCTTGACAAGTGAATTTGGTTTAAGTGAGGTAGGGCTATGCAAAGTCATTAGCCTCACTTTCTCCTCTACAGTCATCTGTGGCATGACATAGGTTAGGATGACTAGAGATGGTCCCAGATTGGAAGCTAAAGTCTTTCCTAGGTCTTAGTTTGACTGAGGTAACACCCATTCAATGATTAAGGTTAGTAAGAAATGAGGCCAAGACTGGTCTCTTTTACCTAATTAAAAAAAATCAATCTGGGAAGGAAGATCCTGAGGATTTCTGGTCAGAATAGAAACAACTGCTATTTATTGGACCATCAAAAGCTAAACAATGATCAAGTGAGGCTTGGGCTGGGACCTATTATTGGAGAATCAATGACGGCCTTAGTGCAAATCATGAATCCCTAGAAGTGGTCACAAATATTCTAATTTATAATACTGATATCATGTTTATGTAAAATATAGTCACTGGTTCTAGCCCAATGGAAATGTGCAGTGCAAATTCACATAATGTGACCACTTCATAAGATTTTTTATTTCCATTAAACTTGACCTTGCTGTAATATTCAACTTATTTCAAACATACAAAAAGGAATTTACATTCAAAGAGACCAAGCAGTCTTTCATTATTGTCATTTTTACTCAATCATTTTCTGCCTTTCCTATGTGTGTTTCCCCTTTTCTGCTTTTTAATTCTTCTTCCATGTGTTTAACAGTGTGCCCAGCATTGAAGACTACCTTAAGGAGTTTATATTCAGCAAGGCTGTAATATTTTTCATATTCTGTGTTGGTCTATAGAACTCTCAGGGAGCTAGGTTTTCTAGAACTATTGACTACAAGCCTCTGGTGTGTTCCTCATTATTTATTAACTAGTCATCCAGAGTTAATTAACTTTTAGAAATGGATATTTAGATTGGTGGAGCTAAGGTGGTAGAGTACAGTCAGTAACACAGCTAAATTCTTACAATATTCTCATGTAAAATCTTATAATATTCCCATGTAAATAACTTTAAAATAAATTTTTGGAAAAACAAACCAACAAAAGGTCAGAGTCAGAGTTTTTCCAATGTAAAATAACTTATGAGGCTGACAGAAGAAATTTGCAACACCAAGGTCAGGGCCAGCCTGGAGTCTGTGTGGTAGCAGGCAGCATCAACAGCAGGTCTTGGAGGTGGCTGCTATAGAAGAATATATGGGAGATCTCAGCCCAGAGACTGCAAGGCAATTGGACAATTGGTCAGAAAGAGATTACAGTGCCGATATTTGTAGGCGCTATGTGCAACTGACATAGTTGGGCAACTCCATTTCCTGTATGTAGCCCTAGGTCACATTTCCAGGCTAGAGAGGAATGTTTGTGGTTGGTCACAAGGGAGCAGAAACACTAGACACAGTTCCAAGGAAAGGGAATATTAGCATTTGTGGCTACAGAACAACAGAGGTCCTGTTCATAGTGCCAGAGGCAAGAAAAACTCTAGTACTTGCAGCTACAATGCAGTAAGGACCCTTTCCGGGTAAAAACCAGATCATAGACCAAGAGAGCTGTGAGCACACCTCTCCATGCATCATACCACCTTGGAAGCACCAGAAACCTGCAGAGTTCTAGAATTAGCTCTGAAAATAGCAGCATGAGAAAGCCTCAAGCTTGGGACAATGTCTTTCCAGCACCAGGTGAGGAGAACCCAATTTAAAATAAAGTTCAGTCAAGAAATACACTAGGAAAATGAGCAAACAACAAAAAAGAACTTGGCCATAAAAGAACTGCTACAGTGGCAGAGAAGACTAAGACATAAACTCAGAAGAAGAAACTAGTGTGAAAACAGTAACAACCAAAGCCTCAAAGAAAAATGCTAATTAGATCTAAGTCCCACAGAGATGCTTGGAGGAATTGGCTAAATTGAAAAGGAGGCACAAAAATATACTGAAGAAAAGAACTTAAGAAGCAGAATAGGAAAAAAGAGGTATAAAAGCTCATTGAAGAAAATAAATCTTTAAAATTAGAATTGGGCAAGTGGAAGCTAATGAAATATCTCATCAGAAAGACAACTGACCTAGAAAATAGATCAAGGAGAGATAGTTTAAGAATTATTGGACTACCTGAAAGCAATAATAATAATAAAGAAACATAGACATTACATTTCAAAAACATTATCAAGGAAAACTGCCTTGATATGTTAGATCTAGGAGGTAGAACAGAAACTGAAAGAACACACCAATCACCTCCTAAAAGAGATTCCAAAACAAAAATACCTATGAATATTAGGGCTAAATTCCAGATGTCCCAGGTCAAGAAGAAAACATTACAAGCAATCAGAAAGAAACAATTCAAATACCATGAAACCACAGTTAGGACCACACAAGATTTAGCAGCTTCCACTTCAGAGGACTAAAGGGCTTGGAATAGGATATTCTGGAAGGCAAAGGAGCTAGGATTGCCATCCAGAATAACCTCCCCTGCAAAACTGAATACAATCCTTAGGAGGGGTGAAGGGGTAATGGATATTTGATGAAATACAGGGCTTCCAGACACTCCTGAAAAAAAGACCAGAGCTGGATAGAAAAATCGACATTCAAACAGAACATTCAAGAGAAGCATAAGCAAGTTAAATGTAAAAGAATAATAATAAGGGACTCAATAAAGTTAAAATGTTTACATTCCTACATGGGAAAAGTAACTCCTAAGAACTTGATCATTATTAGGGGAGTTAGAAGGAGTCTCCATCAACAGGGGACATGAATGTGAGTAGATTTTGTTGGAATGATTCCCCATCACCACCACCAAAAGAAAGGAGGGGGAAAGAGTGATATATTGGAAGAAAGGGAAAGGGGAAGGGTAGAATGGAGAAAATTTCCTCACATAAAAAGGCATGCAAGGAAGAATTTTTATATTGGAGGGGAAAATAGGATGAGAGGAGTGTTGGGCAATATTTAAACCTCATTCTCATTAGACTTGGGGCAATAAGTGAAGAATATATATATATATATATATATATATATATATATATATATATATATATATATATATATATATATATATCAATTGGATATAGAAATCTGTCTCGACAAATACAGAAACAGGAAGGGAAGATGGCTGGGGAGGAGAGATGATAAAAGGGGAGGATGACTTAAGGGAGGCAGTGGTCAGAAGTAAAACGGACTTTTGAGAAGGGTCAGGATAAAAAGAGAGAGAAAAGCATAAATAGAGGAAAATAGGATGGAGGAAAATACATAGTAATCATAGCTGTGGATATGAATGGGATGAACTCACCCATTAAACAGAAGTAGACAGTACAATGGATTAGAAACCAGAATCCAAATATATTATTTACAAGAGACACATTTGAAATGGAAAGGCATACACAGAGTGAAAATAACGGGCCAGAAAAGAATCTATTATGTTTCAGCTAAAGCAAAATATGTACACATAGCAATCAGACAAAGCAAAAGTAAAAAAAAAAAAATAGACCTAATTCAAAGAGATAATCCAGAAAACAATATTCTTTACTTTTTTGATATTTTGACATCATAACATGAAGAGATACAAAAAATGACAAGTTTTTTCTGATAAAGACCTCATTTCTCAAACATATAGACAACTAAATCAAAGTCATAAAAATAAGACCCATAACTCCATTGATAAATGATCAAAGGATAGGAGCAGACAGTTTTCAGAAGACTTCAAGGCTATCTATAGTCACATGAAAAAAAAAGCCCCAAATCACTACTGGTTAGAGAAATGCAAATTAAAACAACTCAGAGGTACCACTTCTCACCTATCCGAAATTTCAGTTGTTGAAAGGGATGAGGGAAAATAGGTACACTAATAAACTGTTGGAGTTTTGAACTGATCTAAACATTCTGGAGAACAATTTGAAACTATGACCATAGGACAATAAACTATGCATACCCTTTGATCCAAGAATATCATCACTATATCTATACCTCAAAGAGATCAAAGAAAAAGGAAAATGGCTTATATGTACAGACATCGTAGCTTTTTTATTAGTGGCAAAGAATTTGAAATTGACAGCATGGTCATCAGTTTGGGAATGTCTGAACAAGTTTCAGCATATGATTGTGATGGAATATTATTACACTATAAAAAATGATGGGGGTGTAGTTTCAGAGAAAAAAATCATGGCAAGAACTATATGAACTGATGCAAAGTGGAATGAGAAGAACCAGAAGATCATTGTGCACAGTAAGAGCAATGTTTTAATGATGATCAGCTGTGGAAGATTTGGTTACTCTGATCAATACAATGAGCTAAGACAATTATGCTCCCAGAGAGAAAATTGATGATTTTTGAGAAAAAATTGAAGTATAATTTTTTCTTTCTTTTTCCTCCTTCCTCCCTTCCTTCCTTCCTTCCTTCCTTCCTTCCTTCCTTCCTTCCTTCCTTCCTTCCTCCCTCCCTCCCTCCCTCCCTCCCTCCCTCCCTCCCTCCCTTCCTTCCTTCCTTCCTTCCTTCCTTCCTTCCTTCCTTCCTTCCTTCCTTCCTTCCTTCTTTCCCTGATGTGTAAATATGCTTTGCATGATTTCATCTGTATAATTTAGATCATTCTGCTTGTCTTCTCAGTGGAGGGGTGGGAGATAACTCAAATTTTAAAAAGAAAAGAATGCTAAAAATAAATAATACATTTAAAAATAATAATAAACCAAAAAACACAAAAAGAAGAGAATATTTACTAAGGTGGCAGAGGAAAAACTGTTGATAAGAAACAATTCCCCAAGCTGCAATGAACACTTTCCCTCACAAAGAGTGCCTGAAGAGAGTGGCCTCATCCTTGTAGGCTTTATGTGGATAAAAGTTAACTCTTAGCTTCTATCATTTGGGGGTCCTTTTATTCATTCATTGAATCCTTAAGAGATTCTCTGTAGTAAGAGCCCTTTCTGTCAGCATTCAAGGGTCAATGTCTCTATGAAGTTCTTAAGTTTCCTTTCCTTGGTATGTCAAATTTTCATTAATTTATCTCTGTTCCAGGTGTAAAAGGCTACCAGTTAGCCACTACTATCAATGTTGAGTGAAAGTCCAAATCTTCTAAACCCTCAAAGTTTACAAGAGCAAGAGTAGGGAGTGGGTGGGGAATGGAAAGAATTCAAACCTTGAACTTGGGGTGATTTTCTGGACTACCACTAGACTGGTCAATTTCTGGAAATGCCCCTGCTACAATACTGAAATTCCCCACAGACATAGGCACCTATCGTATACTAGATACTATGCCAGAAATTGTGTCTTTCCCCAGGACTTATATTCTACAAGGTAACATGTCTCATGTTCAAGTGGGCACATGTGTATATGCACATGTTCATCAGTTTAACCTCAACACAGCTATTTAATTAATTTTTTGTCAATTTCTCATTACATGAATCTGAAGATTCTTGAATTTTGCTATGAAAAATCCTGAAAGTCAGTGAAAATTTTGATGGAAAAGTATTAGGCTCACTTAGAATGTATGAGAAAATTTTATTTTTGTTTTCCAAATAAACATATAAATTGGATCATATTTCTTCCAAGTTCCCAGATGACATGCTGAGATGTTTTCATAATTTGGCAAAGGAATGCCAATGTTTCACAAACCTGGACCTGAGTCTGGGTGAAGCATATTATGCGTGATTGTAACTGTGCCTCCTATACAAAGCCAAAATAACTGATCAAGTCGCTGGAAAAAAAATGGGAAAACTCTTGGCCAGCTGGCTGAATTTTTCACTTTTCAATCAGTTCTTCTGGAACCATATAGCATAGCCTGTAGAATTACATTATTGTCTGGCATAGCTCAAAGTCAGTTCTTGGTGACATTTATATGGTACTTCACAGCTTACAAAGCATTTTCCCATACATTATTTCATTTGATCCTTATTATCCACCCATTTGCTGTAGCTAGGCAAGGATTATTATCTTTCTGTCTTTCTGTCTCTCTCTGTCTCTCTGTCTTTCTGTTTCTCTCTGTATCTCTGCCTCTCTCTCTCTCTCTCTCTCTCTCTCTCTCTCTCTCTCTCTCTCTCTCTCTCTCTGAGTAAACAGTTTTCCTGCTAGGGGCAGTAGGGAATTTTGGAAAAAGTCCTTTTGTGTCTTTGGTCACAAAAAAACTATCTGTGTGACCTTTCATGTAACCTCTTTTCGCCTCAGTTTCCTAACCTGTAAAAAAAGAATGATCATAGTATTTACCTCACAGTGTCATTGTCCAGGATAAATGAAATATTTCCAAAGCACTTGGCAAACCTCGAAGCACTATAAAAATATCAGTTGTTATCATTATTATTAGATTCAAAGAGTCTAGGAGAAAGAATAAACAAATGAAAAAATTTTTGGTAAGTGCTTAAAGTAGTAGGGACACGAATACAAGCCAGAAAGAAGGAGTTTACATTCTAATGGGAGGAGGGTGGTGATGGTATGTTTGGAAAATGGCCACAAAATGACATGGTTGCCTAGTTCCAGGCAAATTAAAGTGAAAAGTCAGAGAACAGGGTCCTATCAGAACCTAGGGTTCCAGGGCAGAATCCAGGTTCTACAGATGAAGAAGATATCCAGATTGTCCGAGTACGCACAAAGCTGGGACTACAGTTTAAGCATTTTGGCCTCAGTCTAGTGTTCCTTCCTCTAAGCTACACTGCCTTCCTATGCAATGAGCCAGCTGTAATGTGGATGAATTAAACCCACAACAAAATACACAATACCCAACTGTTACATAAACTCCAACTCTTAACTCTCTACAGTCTGGCTTCAGGCCTCATCATTCAACTGCAATTGATCCTTCCAAAGTTACCAATAATCTCTTAATTGCAAAATCGAATAGACTTTTCTCAGCCCCCATCCTTCTTTACTGTCCACAGTCTGACACCTCCAACCACTGTCTTCTCTTTGACATTCTCTTCTATGTAGATTTCCATGACACTACTCTTGGTCATCCCCCTAGCTGGATTACCAATCCTTCCCTGTTTTCTTTGCTGGATTTTCATCTAGATCACACTAACTAACCATGGGTGTAGTCCACGGCCTTCTCTTCTCCCTCTATACTATCTCACTTGGTGATTTCATCAGTTCCCATGAATTCACCTATCATTTCTCTGCTGATGATGGTCATATCCGCTTACTCAGCCCTAACCTCTGCTTACCCAGACTTCCTTCTCCAGCTGCTCATTAGACATGTTGAACTGGATGTCCCATAGTTATCTTAAGCTCAACATGTACAAAACCAGACACGCTATTTTCCCTCCTTCTCTCTAATCAACCCTCCTATCTCTTGAACTTATCTATTATTTTCAAGTGTAACACTATCCATCAATTACCCAGACTGGATACCTAGGTGTCATTATCTATTCTTTACTTTCTTCCCCCTTCCCCTCTATCTTTTGCTGAGTCCTGTCAATTTTAGCTTCATAAGTTTTCTCATAAATGTTCCCTTCTCTACTCTGATCCTGTCACCACTCTGATACAACACCTCATGTCTGGACTATTCCAATAGTCTGCTGGTTGGTCTCCCTGCCTCAAATTCCTCCCCATTACACTTTATCCCCCACTCAGATGTTCAATTAATCTTCCTAAAGCTCAGGTCTGTGTCACCCTCTTAGTAAACTTCAGTGGTTTCCTAATAACTCCAGAATCAAATATAAACTCCTCTATTTGGTGTTCAAAGCCCTTTATAACTTAGTGCTCTCTTATCTTGCTGGTCTTATATCTTATCTCCTCTCCACCCTCACACATATTCTGTGATCTAGTGATGCTGGTCTCCTTGTTGTTCCTTGTACAAAATACTCCAGATCCCAACTCGGGGCATTTCAGTGATTGTTTCCCATGCTTGGGATTCTCTCTCTCCTCATCTCTACCTCCTGACTTATCTGGTTTCTTTGAAATATCAGTTAAAATTATGCCTTCTTCGAGAAGCCTTTCTTAATCTATCTTAATGTAGTGACTCCCCTTTGTTGATTATTTTCCGGTATAATTTGTGTTTGTTTTCATGTTTCCTTCCTCTTTAGACAACAAGCTCCTAGGATTATCTTTTGCCTTTCTTTGTATCCCCATAGCTTAGTGTAGCACCTGGCACATAGTAGATACTTAAATGCTGGTTGATTACCAAACATTTTATCAGTTGTTAAGAAAGAGCAGAATTATTTTACAAAGACCTATCCAAGGATATGTATCACTCCTCTTTTTCATTTTTATCTTGACCTGTGTTTATCTTGTCCCTCGAGATCAGATAAATGACCAAAGAGAGATTAGCAAGAAGGCAAGAAGCCTGCAAATCCACAACTTGGGACAACAAAGCCCCAACATTATTCTTTTATATATAAATATTTAGAAAGGCAGGAAAACTTTCCCCAAATTGGTCCCAGAGTTTGGAGGTAAATTTAGATTACTGGCTATTGTATGGCTCTGTCAATTTGTGAAGAAAGCAAATGGCAACAGCTTCAGAATTTTAGATGCCCAAGCTTAAACAGTCAACTCTAGGAGAATCTGATGCACCCACCCATAAAGTTCACTTCACACATGAGTATGCCGGTGATTTGGCCAGAATTAGAACTAGAATTTCGTACAAGTCTTCGTCTTGTCAAGACACACTGGTCCATAATTCAACTGAATTCAGAGACTTTTCCACTTTCCCCCAGTACGGATGACACAATCATGTTTATGTTTTTCATCCTTTCCCCCTTGAGATTGGCAACCACACTGGGAATGAGGAAATGATTCATGCATCTCATGATGTATGTACCTAATGGCCTCTGGAACAACAAAATGGATAAGGGCCCCCAACTTCTTGCCCATAAACAACAGGAATTTTAAAGCTATTAACAGGAGCTGGGTATTCAAGGATAGTTCATTTATCATTTGATGGCTAGCCATGGTGTCAGGACTTGCAGTCAGGCCCTGAAAAATGGGCTTTGACTTCACATACTGTAGCTGAACAGCTGCTCTTTCCCAGAGTTTTTAATCAGATTTCCTCAGTCCTATACACTAGTCCATAGTGGAGCTCACTTATAACTCTCTTCAAGCATGCCATGCAAATTCATTAGGTGACCCAAGGAAAATGAAGAGATTTCATTGCTGCAAGCCAAGAGTCAGCTTTTAATTTAAACCAGAATTATGACTGCACATCAGTTTAGGCCTTTGTTTTCCGGGAAGAAAGGAGAGGGTGGAGAACATGGGGGTAACTTGAAATGAAAGGCATCCCTGGAGGGTATGTGATGGATCCACCCTCACCATCATTTGGAAAAGGGTCCGGCTTTCATGGCATTACAGATGGAACAGACTCTTGGAAAAGAAAATTGTTATAATATGATTCTCTTTTTACTTTTTTATACCTAGACTTGTGATTTAATTGGTTAAGAGAAATACATAAAGAAATTCCCTCTACCAATGCAAACTGACAAAACTCACCTGTAACTTACAGTATAAGGGAGTAACCTAGGGCCCTAGTAGGTTCAGTGACTTTCCTTTGATCTAGTTGTCAGAAGCAGGACTCAAATCAAGGTCTTCTTGACTCTAAAGCCACACTAGCCATGGTATATTGTTATTTAGATACATCTCATTGAATGTTAGGAGTTTTGCTTGTAGGTCAAAGTCAGGTGCTCCATTTATACTTTGGTTGAACATGAATATGGATTATAATAAACTGAGCCAATTATCTTGTAAATGAATGGCATGCAGCACAAAGGAGATTGGATAAGAGGAGATGGATGAATCAGTTAAAATCTAGCACAATAGCAAGAAGAGAAACAAACTTTGAAGTGAATTTTGGCCTTGAGCTAATGGGTGGATGGGGGGTGTTATTGGGACATCTCTGAATATAAAGGACAGTTTTGGAGAACAATTTTTTTTTCCCTCCACATTTCCTGGTATGTTAACAAACTCTCAGCTGAAGAGATGGTTATGATTCCCTGGCAGACTTTCCTAAGGCAATGGTGAGAATTGGCCAGTGGGATGGAAAGTCTGACCTTGAAGTGCCACCATGTGGGAGAAGATAATAAAAGTAGGGAGAGGTAGGACTGAGTTGGAAAAGAAGGACTCCAGATACCAACCATAAAGCCTAGGAGAAACACTGAGTCACTAAAGCTATAGAAAGGCTAACAGATAATGAAATCCTAGATAAGGGAAAATACTTGGCCTCCCAAAAACATGTTTAGAGTCATAAAGCAAGACTTTCAGCATCATTTTTGAATTGGCAGAGATTCAGCAGAGAATTTATATGAGGCATGAATGGAATCTGCCTCCCCGAACTAGATTGAAAAGGGATGCGGGCTAAGAAACAAGCAGATAAAGAATCCTTGCTAAACTATGGATTTGCTTAAAGTCAGTTACCTTTTCTCACTTGACCATTTTCTAAATAGCCTGTCTTTTCTTTTATCATTTCACAGCCTCCATTTTTTACTTAGCATGATAACTCAACTAGCCTTCCAGATTACAGGGAGTTCAAAATAAGGAAGTGCTTTAAATTGAGTTAGAAAAAGAAACAATATTGGAGTAGGTGGGGTGAACTGAGTCAAACTAATGGGTAAGAAATTGACTTCCAGGATAATAATCTCATAGTTTAATCCATTGGAAGGAAAACCAACAACAGAAAAGCACCCCTAAACCATATATAACACTGGCATCTAGGCAACCACCCAAATCTAGGCTGCTTCTTGGTTGGCAGTCAAAAATGAAACAGTTTTTAGGTGGGTCAGGTTCAAGAAGATAATCTGTCAAATGATGAATAACTTTATAAAGTGAAGAAAAGATATGAGAAACACTCTATGGACTCAATCAGCTTCAAGAAGTGGCCTTCTTGTCACGTTTTGCACTTAGAATTGATTAGAAACAGGAAAGGAACTAATGATTTCCTCAGGGGACAATGAATAATGATCCTAAGAATACATGTAAGCATATGCATGTATATATATATATATATAATATATATTATATATATATTTATATACACACATATATACACATACACATATGCATATGTAAAAGTATATTATACATGCACATGTAAATATGCATAATATACATGTATCCATATGATTAACAATAAAAATGTACCCTTTGGCTTTAACAAAATAAAAATATTAACAAAGTAATTATAATTATACAAATTTAACTAAATGATGATGAGGTACTCAGTTTTATTGTTCTCAATGAGCTTCAGATAGAAATAATCCTTGAAAAAATCACTATCCTGCCATTATTTTTTAAAATTACATTTAGAGTTATATGGAGCATTACATAGATGGATGAAATAATTGCTTTTTTTGTAGTAAACATAATCAGTCCACTCAAGGAACAGACAAGACCACAGGGTTGCTATGTACGTCAATGTATTCCTTTCCTAAGTATATTTTGGAACCTTCTCATTCCATGTATCTTGGAAATTCCAATGTATCTGGAAAAAGATACATTTACATGTGTATCTGTGAGTATATGATATGGTAGCATGAGTATCAGTATTAAAATGTTGTTAACATTTTTATGAATCAGGATAAATGTCTGAGTGATCACAGGCAAATGTTTGGTCTTTGATAATTGCAAATTAATTCCGGTGTATTTGTTGCAATCTGAAAGATATTTTGATATCTGCACTTGAGGTCTGGGCATTGGTCAGCCTCTCTCACTTCATGATTGATAGGTTTGATGTATAATTGTAGACACCAGGTTGACTCCTGTTAAGTATTTGGTTGGTATTAGAATTTTTTTTCACCTTATTGCAATTTTTTGCAGAGTTTCTACCATTTCAATTCGCAATCTACATTGATCACTAAATCCAGTTGGATAAAGCTTATATAATTTCTGGTGGCCATGACTTGGCATCATAAACTGCTGTTTCTGTAAAAGAAATCCACAAACTAACTTTAATTTAACTACATTGTGTGTGTATGTAGAGAGATATATACATACACGTATATGTAAACTTTGTATTTATGATACAGATAAAACTGCATGTACTTGTCATCTGCTTCATTAGAAAGCAAGCTTATTGCAACTAGGGATGTTTTTATTCTTTCTACTTATATCCCTAGCACCTAACATAGGACTTGACACATTGATGCTTAATCCATCAATCAATCAACGTTTAGTCAGCACCTCCTTTGTGCCAGGCAAAGTATGCTAAGTGGTGGGGATTCAAAAAAAAAGAAACAAAGGATAATCCCTGTCCTCAAGGAGCTTACAATTTAATGGAGGAGACAACTTGCAAACAAATATATAGAAACAAGTTATAATAAGAAATAATTAAAAGAAAAGAAGCTCTAGGAAAGGTTAATAAATATTTGCCAATTGGCTGACTGATTCAACATGACTTCTGGATTCATGTTCAAAACCAAAATTTTATGCATACGGGGTCTAAGCAATATTTTTATATCAGTGGAGAAAGAATTCATGAGATAAAGGAACGGCTTAATACATATTTTAGAGTCGTGCATATATACATCAAATAATTAATCATTTTCCATTTCATAGTCTTTAATGTTGAATCCATATACTTTTGTATTTAGAAGAGATGACAGACTTAACAATAGGCAAAAACAAAATCAGCCCGCATGTTCTAAGTGAAAAATGTCACCTGTACGTCAATTATTCCTGACATCGTATAGGTGATGCATTAAACAGAGAACAGTTTTCTATGAGGACATCAAATACTCTACCATTCTCACTACATTTGAATCTAATTTTGTGCATGTATAGCATATGAATAAGGCAAGAATGTATAACAGATTTAATGCCTTTGCCAAATTAGGCAAGGCAGTATAAACTTTATGGTATTTTCAGGCAGCTTGTTCAATAATTACCTAACTGATAATAAGTTGATCTTTATGCCCCAGAATTTTTGGCCTATCCTTTTCCTCTTCAGTTAATATATTGTTTTGTTGTAACTGGCAAATTTTTTTTAGTGATTCAAGTTATTAATTATTTTCATAAAGTACATAAACACGTAATTGGTCTATATTTGGAGGAGTTACTGGTGTTCTCATCTTATAGTAATAAATATGTGATGCCTTTTGTTAAGAAAGGAAGGCGTTTGAAGGGGAAAAGATGGCTTATGTCCAAGAGAAAGCTGGTAAAGTCCTTTGCAGTAATCCACGCACCTCTATGAAGTATTTGAACCTGTAATTATGAATCTTCTCCAGGACTGCCAGTTGCTAGTTTTGCAGAGTAATTAGAGTCGAAGAGACCTCCAATTAGAGTTTAAAAGACCTCCCTCCACATAACCATTCTGTCATTGATCACAGTAATAGCGTACAAGCTTTTTATTTCTCATTTAATTCACTTTACATTTCCATTATGTTGGATCATTACTACCATATTGATGACTATATAGAATTTTCAAATTTTCACATCCTACTCTAAGTTTTTTCCTCCCTTCACCTCTAATTGCTTTACCTGTAGCAAAGTCTTTGATGCTAAATTGCTTGTATTGTTTTTTGAGCTTTGTTGACTCCATGAATCACCTTAATCTTCTGATTTTTGCTTTAATCCCTGATTAAGGAAATCTAGAATTCATGATATGCTTTGCTTTTCTGGATTTCTTTCCATATGCTTCTTTTTTTTTAAATTGCACTAATGATGCAAGATGATATTCAAGTTTTCTATGTTGTGTACCAGCTCTATATTAATATAATTTTTTGGTGCCTTCCCACAGATCAATAGCTCCCTCAAATTCATTTTGGCCATTAGGTATTTGATACCTGACCTTTGGATATCATTTGTGACTTCCACCTTTCCAGCAATTGTTTTTACTGGATCAACAACATACTTTATACATCTGTCAAATATTGTGAGGAAATATTCATTTATGATGAAAATGTCAATTTTTTAATCTATTTATTTTAGTAGATATTTGACTTCATCTCTTATTTTCTACCATCTAGTTTAGTAATAAAGTTTTTTTTCTTTTTATTGTATATAATTGCTTTGATTTGGTTTGCATTACATTGTTTTGTAATTTGGAGCTGAGTACATCATTAACTAAAAGTACAATTAAGTCTTGGCTTATTAATGAGTGTGATGTGTTTCTGATTTTTTAATGACACAATACTGGAACACTATGAAAGAGTTCCTGACTTCCATCCATTTTGTGGGCTCTCATGGTTTTCCTAAGTGGTCAGTGACATCTGCATTGAAACATTTCCTCCACAATAAGGTATTGGTATTTCTAACTGATTTTGATGTATCTCATCCTCTGGTGTTACCAAAACACTGAGGAGTGCCATTTACTTGGCAGTTAGGTGGCACAGTGAATAGAGTGTCAGTCCTGAAGTCAAAAAGACTCATCTTCCTGAGTTCAAATCTGGCCTCAGACAATTAGCAGCTGTTTGACCCTAGGCAAGTCACTTAACCCTGTTGGCCTCAGTTTACTCATCTCTAAAATGGGCTGGAGAAGGAGCTGGCAAACCACTCCAGTACCTCTGCCAAGAAAACCCCAAATAGGTCATAGAGACGTGAACATGACTGAAAAATTACTGAACATACACACACACATAAACCCCCCCAATATTACTCATCAAAATGGTTCCAAGTAGGTCCATTCTGTGATCTTATGCTACTCTGTCTATTTGATAGATTATTAGCTACTATAATAACCTAGTCAGTTGCATTCACAGCATTCAGTTGGGGAGTATTTAAAGATTCCTACCAGATCTTCACCTCAACCCCACTAATTTCAGGAAACATAGAAATTCTACTTCATATCATCCCGGCTGGCATCACTTTACTGTTCCACCCTCCCACCACAACATTGACAAAGAGTTCAGCTTTAAAGTGGTTGTGGTCATTATCTTTATCATCATCGTCACATCATCCTCATCATCCTCATCATTGTTCTCATTTTTTCAGTCTTTTTCAATGATTTTCAGATAAATTGTCCTGTAACAAGGTGTTATTCTGACATTATTATTTCATATTTTATATTCTGTGGACAATTGTACTAGTTGATAAAACATCTGCCTTTTTTATAATTGAATAATTGTATTGGGATATAAGTTTATCTTCTATAAGCTCATTGAAAGCTCCTTTAGGACATCTCTAATACAGTAAAATAGGAAAGATATATACCTTATCCTGTTTGCTTTTTATTTCTCCTACTAGTCTTTCTATTTGTAAAGATTTTTTGTTCCGTGCAGCCTAGACCTTATAGGCTTTTAGTAAGGTAACATTAATTTAAAAACATTTCTCTTAATTTTTTTATGGATTGATGTTATTTTGAGCTGATTGTGAACAAGAATGCGGCTGTGTTAATGCTTTGGTTCTTATTTTTGTCATTGAAATTTAAAGACTATTTTAAGTACTACATTTGTAGTAAGTATATTTGTCATCTCTTAGTTTATGAACAACATCAAGCTTCTGATTTATAATTCCAACTACTCAATTATATCTTCTTTAGTATCTGGTAGATAATAAATTTTTGCAACATGTAGGATTATATTATATGGTTTCTACCACTTATGTAACCTGAATTGATCGTTAAGTCTGAGTCATTTAATGATAACCTTTTGGTAATTTCTGACAATTAACTGATTTGGATAATCAATTAACTGATTCAAGGTTATAGCTTATTTAGAATTGTAATTATGTACACTTCTGCTTTTATTATATCTCATTCTTTTCTGAGAGAGTTCAAAAAGAAATGGATCTGGGGCAAGGCACTAGCCCAGTGATGATTTTATGGCTTTATTTTATATTTAACTTTGTTTTTGTGAACCATTACTCAGTTAGATGAAATAACTGCATTTGTAACTGAATAAAAGTATTTGAATATAAGCTCACTTTTTGTTGATTGTGAATTCCTCCATTAGATTGTGAGATCCTTGAGCCAGGGACTAGCTTTTTCCTCTTTTTGTATCCCCAGTGTGTAGCATAGTGCTTGACACACAGTAGGTGCTTAAAAATATTGATTAACTGAATGATCCAATGAAAGATTCAATGTTACAGTATTGTTGTTGTTATTATTATTAATAATAAAGAAGATGGAAAACATAAAGCTATCAAGGAAAAAGCTATGGTTGAAAATGGTGATTCCTATTGGCATCCTGAAGTCAAAGTTGAATGGGAACACATTAAAAACAATGGACACCATTTAATATCAAACTTGATGACCACTATCAAGAACTCTAAAATAGACCAAAATAGATTTTAAAAGTATCTTTAAAGAAAAAGAGTAAGAGCAAAGCACAGAAATAGCTTTAAGGAACGATCTTAAAATAGCTAGAGTAAGATTAACATTTCCTTGTAAAAAGAAAGCAGAGAATGAATATCCATTCTTAGAGTACTTTATAAGACAGCCAGAAAACTTACAGAAATACTTTTGGAACAGGCAGACCCTACTTCATGAAACAATAGTAAAGGTTGTAAACAGCTACATCAATGATTTTATCCAATGTAGCCAACAGCAGTTATCTTCAGAAGAGGCATATGAAATGACTAAGATCCAAGAGTAGAAGCAAAAAGCCCTCCATGGGTGACCTCCACATGAAGTCAGTTTACACCATATAAAAAAAAATAGTGAAAAAATTCCAGAGCTATGTAAATTGATTTAGCAAAAAAGAAGGGTTCATGCTGATGATTTCAGACCAAGCCATTAATAACAAATTACAAAAAGTTTATCTTGAGGGAGCCAAGACTTATTGATCAGTGAAGATTATACAAAAAAATGGAAGGCATTTTGCTTGACATCACTGTAGTCTGTGAAAAATTTGCCCACCTGCTAAATACCTAGCAACAGGTAGCTAAATGATAAATCAGCAATTTGATGATCATGGATTGGGGAATGGTAAATCCCTGTACTAGTAGTAATAGACCTCAAATACTACAGTAGACCTGGAACAGTTTATCTGCGCTTAAGAGGGATCCAAAAAAAATTTTTAATATCTCCTGCCATGTCAAATATTCACAGATCAAAATCATGTAAGAATGGATGAAGTACATAGTATCCCTGTTGTCCTATATGCAATAGAGCTTTCCTGAAAATGTATTCAGTGAGCCTACAGAGGATAAAGCTTATGCCCTAATACTTTTAGTCAACTACAAAGAGCAATTATTGCTCTTTACAATAATCAACAGACTACTAATGAAAAGCAATAATAATATAAAATATAAGATAATCACAGCTATATATCAACTTGTCCCAGGACCATTTCTGTCGGAACTCCATCAAAAGAGATGAAATGAATAGCAATGTAACATAACATTGACTATATATAACAATGAATACCAAGTATCATAGTGGCAATAGCCTACGTTTGCATAATGAACTTCCATTACTGAACTTGCTTTGTACAACAACCCTTTGAGGTGGGTAGCACAAATGTTATCATTCTTATTTTGCAGATGTGGAGAAGGAGGTTCGTGGAATTTTAAAGACTCAGCCAAAGATCACACTAATAATAGATGGGGTCAGAACTCAGAATCAGGTTTTTTTTTACTCCAACTCTATTTCTTCTGTTAGCAAGACCCTGCTTTCAGTAACATTTATCCCCCCATTTGTCTGCTCGTTTTCTCATACAACATGTATTTATTGATTACATAATCTAAAAGCATTGGGGGATTTAAAGAAGTATAACATTTGCTTCCTGACCTCAGGGAACTTAAAAATCTAGGGGAGAATATAAAGTCAAATTACCGAAAACGACTATTTCTTTCATGACTACACTATTTGGTTTTTTGCTAGACTTCAGTGAACCACATGGGGGCTGAGTGACCCCTTGAGATTCTTTTTAACCTTATGATTCCACAGGTCTGTCTTATTTGGCTCTTGTACTGGATTTTCCTTCAGGCACGTAGGTCCTTAGAAATATTTGCTTTCAAGAAGCTATTTTCTCTGAGAAGCAGTCATCAATACCGCACTTTAAAGGATATTTTGTAGTAACAACTTCTAGGCAGCTGTACAATATTTTTATCTAAAGAGATAAAACTGAAGGTCTATTTGCTTTTTTCCCAAAAGAAAATGATTTACACTGTATTTCCTTTGAAGTCCTTGCCTAACAGGAAATAAGTACTTCTACTGTAAGTTTATTGTTATTCAAGAGCCAGCTGTTTAATGAGAGCCCTCCTTTGTCCCTATAGAAATCTGAAGGCTTTTACGTATGGTACTATGAAATTCTTCCTTCTCCTGACAAATAGAAATTTGTTTCAGTGCTATATACACCAACATTTTTAGATAAAATGGCAAAGAATCGAACATACCTTTGCTGAACAAGAAAGCAAAGTTGCAGTATAATAATTATAAAAATGTAGGGATCTGAATTTCACAGCAATATGAGACAATCATACATCAAGATTTTGTTGCAATCTACTAATTAACTAAAAGAAAGCTTTGGAGCTATATTTTATCGCTTCTCAGGTATGTAATTTGCAAATTCCATGCAAAACATTTCATTGTGTTTTGAGAGTGCATTCTTTTCCAAAGGGGTGGTCTATACAAAGCCATCCTTCTCAAGACCATTTAGAATCAACTTTCAAAGAAAGTTTATTCAATGTTGGCCGCATACAAAGTCCTTGGTTGGTAAAGGCAACTGTTTTGGGGACAAATTCTATCTTCATGGATTTATAAAAATCAATAAAAATCTGTAGAGATGAAATACAATGCTAACTTAGGTTTCTGTATTCATTTATTTGCTCCAGATTATAAAAACATGGTTCTACAGGTCTTACTGATCCTTTTTCTCCTTCAGTGTGATCAAATAAATAACCTGTTCCCCAAATATACCAATATACAAAAATACATGTTTTTGGTATAGCATTCCCTAAATCCATGAAATCAAAAAGAGTAAGTGTGGGTAATGTATGGTCCATGCCTAAGCATGCTTAAATGGAATTATTCAGCATGCCAAGCTCAGCACACAGATCAAAAGATGTTATCAAGTTATCTTTACTTAGCCCCAGACAGGAAAGATTCCATGGGAATTTTAAAGTAAAGGAAGCCTCCTGTTTACAAATGGGTTGTGTTAACGTTCATTAAAGTCAGATGTTTGAAACCTGGAACACATTATTTTTTCCTAAGAAACAATGTTTAAATAATATATGAACTTACAGGCCAGCCTGCAAATACCTATTTAATATATAATAGAACTGGACCATTGTATGCTTGCAATGAAAAATAGAGGGGAATAAGACTATTGCAATATTAGTAATTAACAAAAACAAATATAATTCAGCAAAAGTAAATTTTGTTTTTTCTGAAGATCATGAAAAAGAAAAATAGGATTAATTACATGAAAGAAACTTCTGAAAAGATTCTGAATGGGATTTATGGGCACTTTTCAAGGGCTTTAGAGGTTGATGGCATAGTTTTAAAATACTAGGTTACATTTCAAAACTTAGGATCCTATATTAAAATGTGGAAGGGACCTTAGAGGTCACCTGGTACAATCCCTCACTTCATAAATGGGGTCTAGAGAGGTGCTGCTATTTGCTGAGGACACAGGAATTTATGCATCAGAGCTGGGATTTGAACACTGGTTCTCTGACTCCAAATCTAGCCTTCTTTCCCCATCCCACACTGCCTCCTGTTTATGGATTTCCTTACCCTAAACACATTTATTGTGTTGAGATATTATAATTAGGATAATTTTAAGGGTCACAAAGAGAACTAAGAGAAGGAAAAATCTTACTTCGATAAAAGGACAGACTACAAGGGAATGAAAGGGGACTTCTTTACGTATGTCTGATTATCTGTGGTAGTTATGAGTTATGAAAAATTAAAGAGAGAGAGCTTCATCATGAGTAATCTAGTAGTTTACAGACAGACTCAGAGTCAGACAAAGCTGAGTTCAATTTAGCTTCAGGAATTTACTAGCTCTCTGACTGGCCAAGTCACCTAACCTCTCTGTGTCTCCATGTCTCATCAGCAAAATGTAAGGGTTGGACTCAGGAGCTTCTAAGCACCACTCTAATATTAAATTTACATTTCTATGATACTGTGACCTTTGATAGAGAAGAAATGAAGTGGTCAAAGGGTCAGAAAGTTCTCTGTTCCCACCAGCAGATAGCCCCACTGGGCTAGGACAGCTTTGTTGTCTAGAATGAGAGGACGAAGGTTGAGAGGAATTGTTTCAGGAGAGGTAAAGAGAGAGGCAGGCAAAAGTCCATTTGCATCTATAAAGATTTGAAGGTCAAGTGTTCATAATTCAGGAAATGTCTATATTATAAATTCTCATCTGAGCTAGGGTTATTTCAGCACTGTATAGCCTCTGAACTGTAGGTGATTATCAACACTCAAGAAAAACACTCTTTTCAAGTACATGAGCAAATTCGCCATGTCACGAAATGAGACATTTTTTCCTATGTTCTGATTTTATGATTGAAAAATATGTGCAGAGGAGAGGAAGAGGGAGAGAAAGCAAGGCTATGTTGTGGTTAACTAAGGGGAAAGTTATGAAGCAGCTTTAAAAATGACACCAGGGTTTATGCTTCTTGGCACCCATATTTGATCTTAGATTTTCATCTTCATGATGGCAAACCATTGTGATTGGTGTACATGATAAAAGAGAAATGCCAATCACTCACTGATTTGGTGCCTTCCTACATTTTCTGAAGGTCATTTGCAGTTCAGTGGCACTATTTCACTTGATCTTTAAAGAAAAATATATAACTTGCCAGTTCCGAGAGTAAAAGTGAGAAACTCAACCTAATTTTACTCTCATGCCCATATGAGTAGAAGTCATTCTCAGACAGTTGTTTCTGATATTCTCATTATTTGTTCTTGAATTTTGTGCTGAAAATATTTAACACTTGTTCTTCTGTGATTTAGGCTTTATATTATTAATTCATTCTCAATGATAGTTGCTTTTGGTGCCAAGAATAAAGAACTCTTATGGTTGATGACCAAGTGTCATGAGATTTGATAAGCAGACTTGGAAAATGCTCACAGTGGGGCCACATAGATATCAAGAATTCATTGGGCAGAAAGAAGATTGTGTTGTATGATCATACTGTCTTTCACCAGTGAGTACTGACTTTTAAATACCCTTTGGTACATCACAACACATCTCAAATAGAATAATTAACATCCTGAATATAGTAGTATGGCCACATTTAATTATCAAATGGCTACTTTCCCTTGGGATATTTGACAGCTGGCTGAAATGTTGGTGCTCATTTAAAGCCAAAAAGAAGACCTTTGACTTGAGGAAAGGTCACCAAATTGCCATTTATTAAATATAAGTGCTAAATGTCTAAATTAAAGGGAGGAGAGGCTGGAAGGATAGCAGACTAATTGGCATCTAAAAGTTTTCAAGAAAAATAAAATTGAATTTGGGGATGATGGGAAAATTATATTAGGGATGAGAAGATCCTCAGTCAATGTTACCTACAATGAGAAGGATTTACATGCAGAATATCCTACATTCAGAAGAGAGTAAAAAAATTTGAAACTCTCTTGATCATTAAGTACATGCTCAGATTTGCCAAACTTAGCACATATAGGAAAGGTTTTACTAACTAGAGAAAATAGATTGGAGGAAAAGTCAGGAAAATACACCCATTGAGATGTTATTTTCTTAAAAAATGATGGAATGAGACACAAACCTAGTAAATCTGATATAGTAGTACTGGAAATTAAGTGCTTAACCAACTGTGTCTATTACTGATGCTTTCTCTCTTTAATATCACCTTAAAACTAGGAATTATTTATATTTTTGTGACAAAAAAGAAACAGAAAAGCAATATAGTACAGTGTATAGAGGGCCAGCTTTATGGTCAGGAAGGCCTGGGGTCAAGTTTTGCCTCTGATGAGTATTGATCTTCTTACCATGGTCATTCAATCTCCCAGTGCCTCCAGGAAATGCTTGAAAATGATAAATTACAGATGTGTTACTAAGACTGTGAAATATTCCCACCTAGGAGTTCCTCCTGTCTCTTATCCTAGCAGAAAAAAAATCATAATTTTAGACTACCCCTACCAAAATGTCAACAATATATACATACACATACATGCATACACACACATATATGAACATGTAGAATTGTTTCTCAATGGATTAACTATTTTCATTTTTGTTCAAAGAAATCCAGGTGTTTGTACTTACTATGTAAGAACTATGGCCACAGCATCGTTCAATACGCTTTCCCCAAAAAGGAGTGTGTACAGATCAGTATCAACATGTAGTTCATGGAAAATAGCCAGTACCGTCACTAGGAAAAAGCAAACACATATACACACAGTGAGTCACAGAGACACAAGGGCACCATTCCCACAATTTTATATTACCCACTACCACCATCCCCAATCATTTATTTCCCATTTTCATAGCTATGTACCAGTTGCCCCCCATCCCTAGAATACTCTGCCCCCTTACCTCCATCTTTTAGTTTTCTGGTTTCCTTCAAAAGTCAACTTTTAAAATCCCATGTCCTACCAAAAAATTCTGGTCAAGTATCATACGTAAACATTTCTGCTTCTCTCCCCCAGCTATTTGTTCACTCCCTGTTGCCCACATTTTGTATAAAATTATTTATGTTTAAGGTGTCTCCCCTAAAAGAATTTCATTTCCTCTCCCTAAAGACCATTTCTTTTTCTTTTTTCTTTCTGGTCTTTCTATTCCTAGTACCTAGCACAATGTCTGGTACATAGTAGGCATTTAATAAATGTTTGCTGTTTGATTAATCAAATAATAATGCTGCTATGTTATTGCATTCATAGAAGAGAAAAGATAAAGGAGATTGAAATAAGTTCTTGGTGAATCCCTGTAAGATGGAGGAAAGGCTGGTTGCTGTCCTTTGTACTTGAAGAGGACCAAAATGACATCACTATATCATGCTCTACGTACATAGATAGACTTCAGAAAGATGGCTCTAAAGCCTTAGATTTCTCTTAACAAATGTCCCAATGTTACTGGGATAAGTGAGATTTTTCAAATGTATTGTTTGATATTATAGTTATACTAGGACTTCAATATGGAGTCAGGTGTAGTTCTAATGCTCATAAAACAAATAAATAATAAGGAGACAGTTTGTATTTTTCTTCTGTTCTGACTCATTCTAATTATGTATTAAGCAATTAATGGTCACAGCTTCTGATTGGATAAGATGCCAGGCTGATTGCAGCAGCATGTGACTCACTCTTCTCCTGCTGCCTCAGAGAGACAACTCAGATCCTCAGCCAATTTCTGGTCTTGATAAGGAAACTCTCCTACCAGAGCCTGGTGTTGATAAGTGACCCTGGGAATCTCCCTAACACATCTGGATCTGATTAGGAATTCCATTCTTACATTTGGTATTGATTACTTGTCCTCAACCCAGTCCATTTTGGGGGTATAAAACTTCCCTTTATGACCCCTTACTCTGAGACTATGTTTACCTCAGATCTTTGTCATGATATATGTCTCCCATCCCCTCAAACTGAGGTAGTTTCTTTGCATCTGTGAGGCCAAACTTCCTTCTGTCTAGATTGTCGTGTGTGTGTGTGTGTGCACGTGTGTGTATACTTTTTTCTCCCTCCTTGTTACACTGCATAATAACAAAGCTTATGTTTGTACTAGCTTCCCAAGTATCATTTTTCTATAAATCCTTAAATCCAGGTCTTTGCTTTACCATGAGCTGTGAGGCAAAATAAAGCAGTGAGGCCACAGGTGGTTATTTAATTATACTCTGACTCCATTTGTCTATTGATACAGGAAATGGTACTGTCTTGCCTTAATTCATAGGATCCTAGGTTTAGAACTGAAAGGGACCTCAGAGGCTAGACAAGTCAAACATGCTGCCCACAACCAGAACCAGATTAAAATGTAACTGGGAAATATTTAACAAAATAAACAAAAATACAACACAGATAATGTTAATATAGAACATAGATAATGTTAATATGTGATTTTCTAAGTCAATATGGAGCCTGCAGGGATCCTTATCTACAATCTAGTAGACTCTCTTTCTACTTGAGTTTGATACCGCTGATTTAAACCAACTCCTTCATCTGCAGAACTACCTCTTACACATAAAAGTCTTTTACCAACAAGCATTTACTAAGCACTTTCACGTGTAAGGCACCGCTTAATGTTGAAAATATAAAGAAAGGCAAAAATTAGGTCCCTGTCCTCAAGGAACTTACATTCTAATAAGATAAACAGTGTTACTTTTCTTTTCACACCTTTCTTGAATTACACTGATTCACTTTACAGAACAGTAGTCTTCATATAAATAATTAGCAAATATGTACATAGAAAATATATAGTGTAAATGGGATTGGGAGAGAAGACACTGGAGTTTGGGGTATGTGGTAGGATTGGAAATGCCACTAGTTAGTGGGATGTGAGCCAAGTCTTATAGGAAGCCTGGGAAACCCAGTGGTGGAGATGAGGAAGGATAACATTCCAAGTAGGAGGGACAGTCAGTAACAAAAGGTTGGAGTCAGGAGATGGAGTGTTGTGTGCCAGAAGTGGCAAGAAGGCTAGTACTTCTTCATTGTAGATTATGGGGAGAGCAATAAAGTGTACAAAACTGAGAGAGGTGGGAGGGCCGCATTAAAGACCAGAGGATTTTTGTATTTGAAACTGGAAGTAATAGGGAGTCACTGGAGTTTGTTGAATGGCGAAGAAAGGAGTGATATGGTTAGACCTATGCTTTGTTGGCTGAGTGGACAAAGGTCTAGAAGGTGGAGCAAGTTGAGGCCAAGAGACCAGTGAGAAGGCTATTTCAATAGTCCTGGTGTAAGGTGATGAGGACTTGCACTATAGTTGCAGCTGTGTGAGTAAAGAGGGGAGATATTGTGAAGGTAGAAATGATGAGACTTGGCAACAGACTGTACATGCAGGATGAGTACAAGTGAAGATGATACTGGAGTTGAGAGCCTGGGCAATGGGAAACGGTGTTAATGTCTTTAAAAGTAATAAGGAAATTGAGAAGAGTAGAGGGATTGAGAGGAAAGATAATGTTTTGCTTTGGATATGTTGAGCTTGAGATATGTGTGAGATATCTAATTCAAGATACTTAATAGGCAGTTGGTAATGGGAAACATGAAGTCATGAGGGGCATTAGGGCTGGATAAATAGTTCCGAGAATCATCTGAACAGAAATGATCATTGAACTCATGGGAGTTGATGAGATTACTAAATTAGATGACATAAAGAAGAAAAAAAGGCTCGGAACAGAGCCTGACCTGGAGGAAAATCTGGCAAAGGAGAATGAGGAGTCATCAGATAGGTAAAAAGAGCTAACATTTACATAGTGCTTAAAAGTTTGCAAAGCATTTTATATTTGACACAACAACTCTATGAGGTAGCTGCTATTATTATCCAGAATTTACAGATGAGGAAACAGAGGCATAGAGAAGTTAAATGATTTGCCTAGGGTTACATAGCTAGAGAATGTCTATGGTAGGGTTTGAACTCAGATCTTCTTGACTCCAAGTCTTGCACTCTATTGAATCATCTATCTTCATCTTGTCCTTCCCTCCATGATGATACTTTTCCATTTGCCTGGAATATCTGTAGATCTCCCCAAGTTCTTAAACTAGCCTCTGAAGTGCTAATTGATAGGATCACAGACTTAGAACCAGAAAGGGCCATAGCTCATTTGAACTTTGTATCTCCCTCAGTCCCAAGAACAATGCTTCTATATACAGTAAAAACTTAATCTATGGCTGTTGAATGATTGAATCCTTGCCCGCTGCCTCTTTCCTCAGAGCACAGGGTGAGCTATCCTTGCCCTTGCTGTATCCTGATCTATCCTCCTGACCCATCCTTTCATGAGCTACAGGTACTTGTCCTGTTCACATTGGTTTTCTGTCTCAGATCGCCAGTGATGTCTGGCCACTAGCTAATGTCAACAAATAAGCATAGAGACCCACTGAGACGTTAGTTTCTTTGGTCCCTTTTGCTACCCTGCCCCCAACTTGTCCTCATACCTTAGGTCAGGATTCTTGTTGAGTGACTCAGCTGGGATGGCTTAGTGGACTCCTGGCACCGATCATCCCTCTCCCTAGTGAATGATTCCTGTCTTGTCCCATTAGTTACAAATGGTGGGGCATGTGTGTGTGGATGTGGGTGTGGGTGCAGGAAGGGTAGCAATCTGGAAAACTGTCAGAGCAGTTAAATGGCTCTTAGAGGTTAGATTGTCCCATTCCCTGTGTCTCACTTTTTTTTGAAATCACTCACAAAAGGATAACTGACAAGGCAGTCAGGGCTTGGTGTCAGGATGACTGCATTCAAATCATAACTGAGATACTTACTAGAAAAATAGTTGTACAAACCAGAACAAGTCACTTAACCTGACTCAGCCTCACATCTGTAAAGTGAGGATAATAACAGCACATCTGTAAGGTGAGGATAGTAATAGCACCCACTTCACAGAGAGATTGTTAGGTTCAAATGAGATCGCACACATAGAGCACTATATCAATTCTTACTACTACTGCTACTACTACTACTGCTACTACTACTACTACTACTACTGCTACTACTACTACTACTACTACTACTACTACTACTACTACTACTACTGCTACTGCTACTAGTACTACTACTACTACTACTACTACTACTTGGGATGTAGAGTGTGTTCAGGGAGGACCCTTTGGTGTGATGGCTGCCAAGTCCTTTTCAGGGCTGTTTCCACCTTTGGTCCTCACCTGTTACACCAAATTTCACCTGTGGCTCCAAGAAGCTGCAGCATGAGCAGCAACCACCCCCTGGTAAACTGTTTTGGCAGGTGGGCCAAACCAGGTTGAGGGTAACTAAGGGGTCTCAGACCCATTGGTGAGTTAGGGAGGTGTCTACCCTAAGCATATGAAGACTTCCTCTGGTGAAATGGATGGATGAGAACAATTTGTTCCAAAGGTCATGAAGGCAGATGAAGCAGGCCTTGTGGAGTGCTTAGAGCTTGGTTAAACACCAAAGATGGCAAGGTCATCCACTGCATTCTGAGCCATTGCCAACCATCCTAACTCTGTCCTGCCACTGGACTATGATGACTCTGGAGGAGAGAGTGAGGCTGATGACTTTGTGCAACTCTCCCTCACTTAAATACAATTTACGCAGGAATCAAAAGACATTATCCATATCATTTTACTATTATGCCTCAAAGTCCTGTGGTGACAGGCAAGTGATGAAGCAGCAAGTGTGGATATACTGGGAGCTGTAGTCATAACCCTCCACACAGGTGGCCTAGGCTATAGTTTCTCACTGGAAGAACCAGTGGGACTTGGCAGTTCCCTGGGTGTCTGAGCAGTGTTTTAAGGATCACACTGCTCACCTCCTGGTATGAGGAAGGGGTCTAGAAAAGGTGCCCTAAACAGTGGCTGCTTACCCAACCCTGGCCTGATTACCGCAGCAGGCAGGGAATTCCACTATGTGGTCAAAATACAAAAAAAAATGTACAAAATCATCTGCAAAAATGATTCCACTCACCATCGGCACATGGAACATGCTCACACTTATAGACAACACAAAATCCAGTAGATCTGAAAGAACTGCTCTTGTTGCAAGAGAACTCAACCGGTATTGCATCCAATAGCAGCGCTGAGTGAAACAAGGTTGACAAATGAAGGCCAGCTTATTGAAGCTGGAGCTGGATACACATTTTTGTGGAGTGGGCACAGGGAAGGGGAGCGCCGTGAAGCTGGCATGGGTTTTGCAATCAAAACTAATCTAGTCAGCAAGTGGGTATGCCTGACAAAAGGAGTCAATGATAATCTCATTACAATGTGATTGCCACTCACAGGAAAATGCCATACCACCATCCTCAGCGCCTATGTTTCCACCATGACGAACCCAGATGAGGTCAAAGAAAAATTTTATGAAGACCTAGAGACTCTTATCATCAATGTGCCAAAAGAGGATAAGCTTATAATTGTGGGTGACTTTAATGCTAGAGTAGGCTTAAACTATGAGACTTGGCAGAGTCTTGGGGAGGAATGGAGTTGGAAACAGCAACAGCAGTGGTCATTTACTGCTGAAGACTTGTGTATAACATGACCTTCTCATCACCAACACTGTCCTCCATTTACCTAAACACAATAAAACTTCATGGATGCACCCTCACAGCAAACATTGGCATCTAATAGACTATGTGATTGTAAGAAGAAGAGACAGACAAGATGTGAGAGTGACAAAGGCAATGTTTTGTGCAAAGTGCTGGACTGATCATAGACTTATCCTTTCCAAGCTAAATATTCACATTCATCAAAAGTGCCATCCCCAAAGCAAAATGACTATCAGAAGAATTAATGTTAACAAAATAGAGCTCTTCTCTGAGCATGAACAGCTTGTTACTAACTTGGAGGGAAAGTTGAGCCAACACATAGTTGGCAAAAGTGGAGCAGAAAAGAGTGTGCAGCTTTCAGAGATTTGGTGTACAGCACTGCATGTGCTCATCTGGGTCAGAACACTCACAAACACCAAGACTGGTTTGGTGAAAATGATGGGGAAATTCAGAAGCTGCTGAATGAAAAACGAGAACTCCACAGGATATACCAGCAGGATAGTTCATCCACCTCTAAGAAGGCAACATTTAATTCCAAAAACAAAGTACAAGCAAAGCTTAGAGAGATGCAAGATTCTTGGCTCGGTAAGAAGGCAAATGAAATGAATTCTGATTTTATGATTTATGAATTTATGATTCCCTGAAAGCTATTTATGGACCAAAAACCTATGTTGCATCACAACTACTCAGTGCTGACGGAGTCACATTGATTGGTGATAAAGCCATGATCCTAAAAAGATGGGCTGAACACTTCCATAGTGTTCTCAACAGACCATCATCAATCAATGCTGATGCCATTGACTGTTTACCTCAGGTTGAAGTCAATCCCTCCTTAGCTGAACTTCCAACTAAAGAAGAGGTTTTGAGCCATTAGGCTCCTTTCATGTGGAAAAGTACCTGGTGATGATTCTATTCCAGCTGAGATTTACAAGGTAGAGGGACCATTGCTCATACAAAAGCTGACTGAAATTTTCCAGGTTATATGGCAAGAGGAGGTTATCCCCTGGGAGTTCAAGGATACCTCCATTATTCATCTCTATAAAGGTAAAGGGAATACATTGTCCTGTGACAATCACAGGGGGAATCTCCCTCTTAATCACTGCTGGCAAAATTCTTTCTAGAGTTCTCCTTAATAGGCTGATCCTTCACCTGGAAGATGGTCATATACCTGAAAGCCAGTGTCACTTCAGAAAGTGCTGAGGAACAGTCAACGTAGTATTTGCTGCCCAACAACTCCAGGAGAAATGCCAGGAGCAGAACAAAGGTCTGTATACAACATTTGCAGATATGACCAAGGCCTTTGACACTATTAGTCATGAGGGCTTATGGAAAATATGTCAAAATTTGGTTACCTGGAGAAGTTCATCAGTATTGTATGTCATTTCATGATGGCACGTTTGTCTGAGTCTCTGATAGTGGACAGTGCTCTCATGCTTTCCCGGTCACCAATGGAGTGAAACAGGGCTGTGTGCTTGCTCCCCATGTTTTTTAGCATGATGTTTTCAGTCATGTTGACAAATGCTTTCAATGAGGATGAACACAATGAGGATGTCAAGGTCAAACTACCATACTGATGGTAAGTTCTTCAATTTGAAAAGGTTACAAGCCATGACCAAAGTGGAGGGAATGTTTGTGCATGATTTTCTGTTTACAGATGATTGTGCACTCAGTGCAGCCTCTGAAGCTGAGATGCAGCAAAATATGGATCAATTCTCTGCTGCCTGTGTTAATTTTGGCCTAATAATTAACACCAAGAAAACACAGGTGCTCCATCAGCCACCATTGCACCATTCATACGTGGAACCATTGATTACAACAAATGGAGAAATTCTGAATGCTGTGGATAAGTTCGCTTACCTTGGTAGTGTGCTTTCCAGAGATGTACACCTTGACAATTAGATTGGTGCATGCATTGCCAGAGCTAGCTCAGTGTTTGGGAGGCTCCAAAGAAAAGTTTAGGAGAGAAGAGGTATTAGACTGACTACCAAACTGAAGGTCTACAGAGCCATTGTGCTGACCTCAATGTTGTATACCTGTGAAACATAGACAGTCTACCAGCACCATGACAGGAAACTGAATCCCTTCCATTTGGACTGTCTTAGAAAGATTCTGAGGATCACCTGGCAGGATAAAGTACCAGACACTGAAGTCCTTACTCGAGCTGAACTGCAAAGCATTCAAACTATGTGTCAGAGAGCGCAACTCTCATGGGCTGGCCGTGTTGTTTGAATGCAAAGTGTATGCTTCCCAAAAAGACAATTTTATGGAGAACTCGCATGGGGCAGGAGATCGCATGGTAGCCAGAAAAAGCGATACAAGGATCCTCTCAAGGTCTCTCTAAAGAACTTTGGATTTGACTGGCAAAATGGGAGACACTGGCACAGGACCACTCAGCATGGCGTGCCCACATTAGAAAGGGTGCTGTGCTCTATGAGCAAAGTAGAATTGAGACAGCACAAAGTAAACATAGGATGTGCAAATCTGGACCCTATTCACTCATATTCACATGGACTGTCTGTGCCCAACCTGTGGTAGAGCACTCCAAGCTCATATTGGTCTGATCAGCCACAGTTGGACACACTGAAACTTCACTTTATCACGGTGATGTCATTTTGGCCCTCTTCAAAAACTAAGGACAACAATCCACCTACTACTACTACTACTACTACTACTACTACTACTACTACTACTACTACTACTACTACTACTATTACTATTAGTGAACCAATTATTTGTTCCTTTTCCCTCCCACAACTCTTCCTCTCTTGATTTAACCCAATATACTTTAGGGAATGCAAATTCTCATGCAAATTTAATAAGATTGAACACATACACACACATATGCACACACACGCACCCTTTGCCGTACAGTCAGCACTCACTTTGCTCAGTGATTCAGATCACAGATTACAGAACCTCAGGGATCCTCCAACCTAATCCCTTTGTTTTCCAGATGAGAAAACTGAGATCCAAGAGAGGTTCAATGATTTGCAGAAAGTCACATAGATAGAAAGCAAGAGAGTCTGATATAAGATCCTTTCACTCCAAATTTACTTTAATTCAATATGAACAGAGACCTATCATGTCTACTATTGCAAAGGGGAGTACTTAGATTATAAAAAGAAAGCGTAAACAGCTCCTGTCTGCTCTGAAGAAACATCTATTTGCCTGGAGAAGAGGGGAATGATGGAGACATATACAGCTCCTATATAGAAAATACAATGTAAATGAAGCATAGATAGAAAATTCAAACAACTAAAGGATCATGATTTGTTTGTTCTTAAGGCTCCTTCTTTATTGGCTTCACTAAGGAATTTTTGTTTTTATCAAAATGGTGACCATGTAGAAGAATATTTACAGCAATGTGAAATTAAAGTCTTGTGAAATTCAAACAAGCTGGTGAAATATAAACACATTTTCATTGACTAAGGTTATGTAATCAGACCTTAAATAATTACATCCTTGGAAATGGAATAGTAAACACAAGTAAATTTCATGAATATGCTCTCTATTCCTTCCTTGACACAAGTCTATCTGCTTTGTTTCGTCTGGGACAGGAACAGGACCAATACCATAACTGGGCTGGTCTTTAATCATAACAAGTAGGCTGATATCATTATCCTTCCACAGTTAGAGCCTTTCAGAGTCAAACACCCATTAACTATTTTATTTTTGGAGATTTCAGAAAGTCAGAATTCAAAATAACACGCATTCCACTTTTTTTCCTATCGACTAGGCCTTCTCTTTAAATATTTGAGTTCAGTGGGTAGAGTGAAGTACTAGACTAAGGCTTAATTAATGGTATTTCTTTTACATCAGGATTATGTGAACTGAAAGTGAAATGCTTTTAACAGAAAGGCATTTTGGTTTTGAAACATGTAGTCATCATACTAATTTACATTTGAACAGCGGTATGAGATTAACAAAACACTTTCTTGATAACAATCCTGTGAGGTAGATAGTAGAACAGTTATCACACCCATTTTTTACAGAAGGAAATACACTCAGAAATGCTGAGGGACTTAATCAAGGTCACACAACTCATGTGTTGAAGGTAGGATTCAAACTCATATCTCTTTATACCAAATCTAATACCACACTGACTTCTAATTCCAGGTGGTCCTAATGTGTGTGTGTGTGTGCGTGTGTGTGTGTGTGTGTGTGTGTGTGTGTGAGAGAGAGAGAGAGAGAGAGAGAGAGAGAGAGAGAGAGAGAGAGAGAGAGAGAGAGAGAGAGAGAGAGAGAGAGAGAGAGATGTAACATTTAGGAGTCTATGGAAGTCTGTGTATCTCTTCTCAGGATAACGTTTTTAATTGCCTAAAATATAATACAGAGGTTTACAAAGACACCAACTATAGTGAAACATAGTTATCAACGTACTAAAAAACAAACAAACAAAACAAAATAATTCTGAAAAAACAAGTTCATAGACCTTAACTTAAAAATCCCTGCTCTAGTCAAAGGTACTGAAAAGGCAACTGTTTCATTTCCATCCAGACCCCAAATCTACTGCTTTTATCTACCCCAAAGATTTAATGAGCCAGTAAATTGGGATGAAAACACCTGGGTTCTGTTCTCAGCTCTATTTGTTTTGACTTGCAATGCAAAAACAGCAGGTCCCACCCACTGGACTGGCTTGTACAGGTCCATTGCATCTTCCCACTGACTCCCTTTGAAACATCAGGATGAAAGACTTTTAAGTCAAGAGAAAGAGCTTTTTAAAAACACTCTGCTGCACCAGCCATTCCTTCTGTACAGAGAACTGAACTCCATTTCATCGACTATGTCCCACACAATGGAGAAAATGATTACCCTGCACATTCCTATCTCCTCTGGCAAGAAACAGGGCAAGACCAAGATAAAGATAAGCACTGTGCCACATTAGAAGAATGTTTGCTGGGATTTGGGCACAGAAACTAGGTGGCTTAGAAAATATACAGCCACCCACTTAGACTATTCTCAGGGCTTTAAAAACTGTCATTGTTGAGAGTTTTCTAGCAGGGGTCATGTTAACACACAATTTCCATGAATTACTGGAGCAAATAACTCATAAGGAGGTTGATGAAACCACTGGGCACCTGGTCACATCACTTCATGCTGAACTGATAGGAGCAGCAGCAAAGAGACTTGCCTGGGATATAGTGTGGCTTGTTTGGGGACGCTTTCCTTGAAATGGTACAAAGAAACGCTCCTCTGTGCATGTAAGCAAGGTAGCAAGGGAAGGAAATCCATCTGAGTTTTAAAGACTTTTTTTTTAACAGAAAATTTAGTCACTGTCTAATTTACTGACTTAGTATTATTTCAATTCCTTGGAGACCATCTGAACCAACCCTTTCTTTGTCTACATGAAGAAACTGAGTCCCAAAGGTGGAGTTATTTGACCACGATCATGTAGGTAGTAAATGCTGGTAAGCAGCAAAAGGAAAATTTGAGTTCCAAGCCTCTGATTTCAAAGCATATTCTGAGGTTTGGTCTTGAGAATGGAGCTGGTAAGCTTCCTTCCTCCTAGGTCCATTCTGAGGACCTAGTTGTTTGGAGGGGAATTTAGGAGGGCTTCAGAGGGTTCCTTTCTTACTCTGCCATCTTGGCACCAAAAGCCAAATATCAGAGTATTAACACAACCTGACCTAAGGGATATAGTGTCGGTGTTAGAGTCAGAAAGACCTGGGTTAGAATCCTGCCTCTGATACTTACTAGCTATGAAACTCTGGGCAAGTCACTTGACCTGTCTCAGAAATTCAGCTTCTTCATTTCTGAAATTGGAAGGACTGTTGTGAGCATCGAAGTGGTTTGCAAACTATTAAGACGTGACATAAATACCAGTCATTTTTATTATTTGTATGCTCAAATTAAAAAAGAAAAAGCATCTTCTCTGGTCAGACTTAAAGAGTCTTCTTCTGTACCACATAAAAACATTTAGGTCATTCTGAAAGACTTCATCTTAAGGCCAAAAGGGTCTTTTCCCACTCATAATAAACTGGAACTCAAAAGAGTTGGTCTGTATAGCTTCAATGAGACATGATGCTGCCATGTTTATTAAGCTAGAGAGAGAGAGACAGGTATGCTAACACAGAACTAACAGGGACATTTCCTGACTGAATTTCTAATGATCCTTGTTTGGCATTCCTCTGGGACTACTTCTGCTACTCCTACTTGCATTGGTGGGCTAGATTCCCAGAAGGCAGTTGCTACTTCTACTTAGAATAGAACAGGTTCAGGAGCTTTCAGCTCAGAGATGGTAAGGAAGTTGGGCAACTGGGAAGTTTTGTTGGCATTGGGATCAGCTGGCACTGATTAGCAACTCTATTCCTTATAGAAGTTCTCGGTCACAGTTCCAGGGTGCAGAGGAGCACTTGGTCATTCAAAAGGGATCAGGGATCCTAGCTGCAGTTCCAAGGCAGAGAGGAACATTAGCATTTGTGGTTGCAGAAGAACAAAAGTCCTCATCACAGTTCCAGGGCCAGGAGGGATGCTGGCACTTGCAAGTATAAGGGAACAAGGACCCTTCCTGAGTAAATATCAGAGTGCAGACCAAGAGAGCAGTGATCAAACCTCTCCTGGGATCATACCACCAAAAATGTGCAGACTTCCAGGACTAGTTTTAAAAACAGCAGCACGAAACAACTAGAAGTTTGGGACAGTGTCTCAGGTGAGCAGAGCCCAACTTCAACAGAAAGTTAAAAGGCAAAAAATAGACTGGAAAATGGGAAAACAACACCAACAAAAGGAACTTGACCATAAAAGCTACTACAGTTGCAAGGAAGACCAAAACATAAACGCAGAAGAAAACAATGTGAAAACAGCAACAACCAAAGTCTCAAAGTCTTGAACCCAAGACCAACTCTAAGAATTCCTGGAAGAGTTAAAGAAAGAGATAAGATTAGCAGAGGGAAAATTTGGAAAAGAAACAAGAGTGATACAAGAAAATTATTAAAAGAGAATTAACACCCTGGCAAATGAGTCACAAAAAATCCAAACCTTAGAAAACACCTTTTTAAAAAGCAGAATTGATCAAATGGTAAAAGAGGCACAAAATTCACTGAAGAAAACAACTCCTTAAAAAGCATAATTACTTTTCACTGTATATCATAAGCTGGACAAAAGGCCTATACCTTCATCTTCTTTGGGGGAGTTGAAAAGTTATGTCAATCATTTTGAATGCTTATAGATCTCATTTAAAAGTTTCTGCAATATTTTGAGAATTGATGAAATCAGCTCTATTATCATCCTCAAATATCATTTGGAGTACTTAAGCAGCTATGAGGAACATTTGGAGGGCGCATTGGGATCTCTAGGGAAAAAAGCAAATAGTTTGAGGAGTATACATATTATCTGAGTTGTTGCATTTTTCAGGGATTTGTGTGTGATTTTTACATGTGGAAAAGAGCTTCTCATAGGAAGTCTTTGATAAAGTGAAATTTTATTTTAAATTTTTATCTCCTAAATCCAATGTTGTTATTGCTGTTATTTTATAAGTAAACAAAAAATACTCAATAGGAAAAAAAAAAAGTAGATGGGCCAAATGGAAGAAGAAAAACAAAAGCTCACTGAAGAAAATAATTCCTTAAAAATTAGATTTGGGCAAATGGAAGCTAATGACTCCAAGAAACATCTAGAAATAATTTTAAAAGTCAAAAGAATGAAAAGAATGAAGAAAATGTGAAATATCTCATCAGATAAACCAACTGATCTGGAAAGGAGATCAAGGAGAAATAATTTAAGAATTATTGATCTACCTGAAAGACCTGATAAAAAAAGCAAAACAAAACAAAAAAAACTAAAGGTCTCATTTCTCAAATATATAGGGACCAGAGTCAAATTTATGAAAACAAGAGCCATTCCCCAATTGATAAACAGGTAAAAGATATGAACAGGAAGTTTTCAGAAGAAATCAAAGCTACCTACAGTCATATGAAAAAGTGTTCTATTGATTAGAGACATTCAAATTTAAACAACTCTGAGGGACCACCTTACATCTGTCATAAAGGATAAATACTGGAGGGGATGAGGGAAAATAGGTATACTAATACACTGTTGGTGGAATTGTGAACTGATCTAGTCATTCTGAAGAATAATTTAGAACTATTCCCAAAGGAATATCACTTTAGCTCAGCAATATCACTACTAGGTCTGTCCTTCAAAGAGATCAAAGAAAAAGGAAAAGAACCTATATGTATTAATTATTATACCAGCTCTTTTTTTGGTGGCAAACTCTGGAAACTGAGGGGGATGCTCATCATTTGAGGAACAGCTGAATAAGTTTTGGCATATGATTGTGATAGAGTACTCTTATGCTGTAAGAAATGAGGAGAGTGGTTTTAGAAAAAAATAAAACTCATGGCAAGAACTACATGAACTGATGTAAAGTGAAATGAGAAAGCTTGGAGATCATTGTGACATTAACAGCAATGTTGTAATGATGAGTAAATGTGTACTCAAATCAACACAGTGATCCAAGAAAATTCTAAAGGCCTCATGATCAAAAATGCTATCCACCTCCAGAAAGAGAAATGATGAACACTGAATGCATATTAAAGTATAACTTTCTTGCCTTTTTTTGCTTTTTTTTTTGGCAATATGACTAATATGGAAATGTTTTACATGATTTCACATGCATAACTGATATCACTTTGCTTATTTTCACAGTGGGTGAAGGAGGGGTGGGAGAGAATTTGGAATTCGAAATTGAAAAAGAAAATAATGTTAAAATAAAGAAATAAATTGCGCGGGGCAAGACAAAAATAGAATAGATCACAAAATTAAAAAATTTAATACAAAACTAAAGTTTTTGGAAATATCTCAACCATTTACTTCCCATTCACTTGTCACAATCAGTCTAGTCCAATACTTTTTAAATTGTGGGTCACAACCGGGCCAAGAAAAATTTGGCAACAGTAGAAGGTTTCTCAATGCACAACACCCAAAATTTAATTCAAAATTAAATGTGTAATG
The DNA here is from genome assembly GCF_028372415.1 of Notamacropus eugenii. Lineage (NCBI taxonomy): Eukaryota > Metazoa > Chordata > Mammalia > Diprotodontia > Macropodidae > Notamacropus > Notamacropus eugenii. The sequence continues at coordinate 331,961,116 of NC_092877.1, forward strand.
AAGGTGTGGTGTTTCTGGTAGCACTTGCTCATGTTGCATCACACAAATTCACTGCAGTCTTGGTTCTGAACACCCAACTTGCGCACTTTGCACTGTGCATGCTGTCATACCACGCAATGCCAACAACACTGGCAGAAACACCTTGGCTCAGATTTGAGACTATTATATGTTATGAAGTACAGTGTTTTCACTGCACATACAAAATCATGACATGATTTTGAGATTTGAGGTTTGAGATTAGGACAGCATTTCCAACAATTTCTGTAACAGCCTCAAACTTACATCTGCCATTTTGTACTATGTATTTATGTGAAGTGAAGTTTTTGGCATTAATGATGATGAAAACAAAATATCGACCAACGCTGAAAAATGTTCAAGATGTTCCATGTTCTGCAGTATTCAAATATTCCACCACGATTTTTTTCTTTATGTAGAAATAAATAAGCACATTCATCTCATTAGTATGCAAATTTGCTTTCATTTTTAGTAAATGATAAAACTATATGTATACCAAAATTATTTTGAAATAAATTCTTTTATGATTTCTCATCAGTCAATGTTTGATTTGTATACCTATTTTGTATACCTATATACTTGGGGTCACACAAAAATTTCTTGGGTATAAAGGAGTTGTGAATGGAAAAAGTTTAAGAAGCCCTCCTTCAGTTTGTTGAGACAAATACCTATAGTGTTGAATAATTCAGGACAATAGTCATTTCAACCCAATCCAGGAAATCCTATGAAATGCTGGAGAAGGAAATCCCCATGTTCATAGAAAGTAATCACATTAGAGCTGACAAATACTAAGGAAAGGAAATTCACAGAGCTGAACTGGCATTCCAAGGTTCACAGTGCCCTAATATAACTTGTGAAGACACCATCATAGGGTGACAGTGAGAGTAGAATTTAGAACTAGAAAGAACCTTAGTACAATGTACCCATCACCTCTTTTATGTAATAATGATAGTGATAATCATTATTGCTAATATTTCTGTAGCACTTATTATGTGCAAGGCATTGTGCTAAATTCTTTACATAATTATCTCATTATAGAGAAAACTGAAACCCACAAGTGTGAAATGATTTGCACAAGGTCACATTGAAAAAAAACCAAAACACAACAAGCTGGGATTCAAACCTGGACCTTCTAATTTGAGATTCAGTCCACTTCTCACATAGGATGTTGCCACTGTCGATTCCTGTACCCTCCCTTTGCAGAACTTAATTGCCAAGGAATTGTTTGAACATACAGTCATCAAAAGAACACCCAACTGCTGAGAATCGGGACAAAGATAATTTGATTAATTTCTTCCCCAACTCAGTGTCTCTTTGATTCTATCCTACCGGTATCACACCTGCCTTTGTCATCACATGAATGCAGTAACTATACATTATGCTACAACAACTCGGAGTACAGATAATGGCTGTCTTGTCTCACCAAAGCATTCGTCAGCTGAGGATGAGCAATATTTCATGGTGTATCCATTTGCAAAAATGCATCCAAGCCACCATTAGTCTAACTGATCACTTAAATGACTATCCTTTTGCTAGTGTCAAGGTCTTCAGGGTGATTTAGTGACACAGATCCTCTTCTAGATTCTCCATTAGCAGCCATCTCAGAGCCCCTTTTCCTTGATGGCTCTGAAGAAATTTGAATTTCAAATGATACTTTAATGTGGCAGATCTCAGCAACCTGAAGCAAGAATTGCCTGGGTGGATGGACATCAACCCATAATGGTTTTCAGTCCTGTCATTCTAAGTCTTCATTTAGCCTCCTAAAAATGCTGGCTTTCTCTAGGGAGAGGTTTTGTGGTTTTCTGTGCAAATCAATAGGGCTGACACTTGTCCCTGAAAAAAAGGAGGATCAAAAATGGCTCAGGTTTCTGCTGTGGAATGGGTGTCAGGCTTGGCCCTGGAGAATGCTGGCTGTCTCAATTAATGAGGCTATACTTTCCCATTTAGACAAGTGAGTACTATGGGAATAGGCCAGGTGATTTTCCCCGAGGTGAAGAGAAAAGAAATCCTCATTTCATTGCTTTTCCCCTCTTTATGAATGGCTAGTTGTGTAGAGTGAGTCTTAAAGAGGAATTCCCTGGTTTCTTCCAAGGTACAGTTTAAGTTTTTATAGGAGAAGCAAGGTAACAGTAGGTAAAGAAGTGGCCTCAGAATCAGCAAGACCTGGATTCAAGTACCTCCTCTGAGGCACACTGGTTGTGTGGCCTTAAGAAAGTCACTTAACCTCTTGGTGAACAAGACAACTCTCCTCTAAGACTATACTGTTGCTGAATCATTATGAGGAAGAGGGAAAAAGGACAAAAAGGAAGGGGAAAAAAGAGGGCAGGAGAAGAGAGGCCAGAAGAGAGAGAGCAGGAAATATTATTCATCGGTATACACAGTTTTCCTCCAAAAGAATGTAAATTCCCTGAAGATCAGGACTTTTCCTTTATGTCCTTGTATCCTCAGAACCTTGTAGAGCATCTGTCTTTCCCAAATGTTCAGACTATTTGTGCCTGACCTGTGGCAGGACGTTCTGAGCTCATATTGGTTTTATCAGCCACAGCTGGACACACTGGACACTGACCCTGCCATCCTGGTGTCATTTTGGTCCTGGTTCAATTATGAAGGACAACAGTGTTGATACACAATAGGTATATAATAGATGTTTGTTAAATTGAATCAAAGAAAAATAAAAACCTTATGCTATGCAATATTTCTCAGGATATTTTCCCCCAGAAAAATTGTGGTATTTGGGTTTCAGATAAGGACATTGGAGAGCTACTGCCTTTATATCAGGAGTACCTTAACAACATACACTCCTTGCACTAGGTTATCTGTACCAATCAAAAACTCCCAAACTTCACTCAAGAATGTAAACTTTTGTGACCTTGGAAGGGACAAAAAGCCCCACCAGGCAAACTTCTCTTGGAAAAATTGGCGTCTCACCTAATAAAAGGGATTTTTAGAGAGACATTTCTAAATAAGCAGAAACATACAACGGCATGGACAAATAACAGGAGCTGAATGATTTGGCTGATTTCCAGTTGAAAATTTCCAGGGATATTTTTGTCAGAAATTTTGCTGAAAATGTTGGGTCTAACCCTCACACCAAAATGATTTATTATTTGGTACAGAGATTAGAGGAGAAAATGCTAAGCAGCAGCACACTCTAACTATACTCTGGAGCTTAATATTCCTTCCAATGCAGCGACCAGCTGGTTCCTTTTGGCATAAACGTATAGGATTTCTAATGACTTGTACACTTGGAAAATTATTCTCTATTTGCTTCACTGATGCTTTTCTGAGAAATAATTGTGTAAATGACTGACTCTTCAGTGCTGAGTAACTGTTTCTGTCATCAGTAATTTTATTGGAGCCAGTTTTTTTCTATTGTTTAGGAGAGAAGCCCTTCGGTGACCATGCCTGTTCCTTGAGCCCAGAACGGATGGCACTTGGTAAATGTCGGGGATATTAATGAGGAGGGTCAAATATAGCAGCTGGAGGAGAACCTGGGGGAGAGTCATGTCACTAAAGGATGTGTAGCTTCAAGCTTCCCTACTGCCTTTTATAACACAGACTTTGTCTAGTAAAATATGACCTATTATAGGTGAGGACTGTATTGTCCACAAGAAAATAAGATACTCTGAGCAGTGACTTTGATTTCTGCATTTGTGTTATTAGGGTTAAACTCAGTGCCTTTCGTGTTATAGTAATAATAACAATGATAGCTAGCATTTACATAATGCTTTTAGGTTTTCCCCTCTTTATGAATGGCTAGTTGTGTAAAGTGAGTCTTAAAGAGGAATTACAAATATTATCTCACTTGATCCTACCAACAACGGGAGGGTGAGGGGAAGGGAGGTGTTATCATTACAGATGGACAGAGAAAGAATTAAATGACTTTCCCAGATTTTTTTTTTTTTTACAGATGGGCACACACAGAATTAAATGTTTCCTAGGGTGATCACATAGCTAAAAAATGTTTAAATCTGGATTTGAACTTTGAGTCTCCTTGATTGTAGATCCAGCACTCTATCCATTGAACTACCTAGTTATCTACCATGTTATAGGCACTAGCTTAATGTTTCTTGAACCCAAATGTCTGTTCTTGTTTGTTTGTGGTAAACCCAGAAGTATTCTGGATATCGTGATGAAAAGTGCTCTTGAGAAGGTTCAGTGGAGGGCCAAAAAATTTTTGAGGTATCTCATGACACGCAGCAGAATTTAAACTCTTTGGGACTTTTGCTTATGAATCTTTGTGTTCCCAGTATACTATTTATTGAAAGAAGGAATTTGGAGGTGTTGAATTTCTCTACAGTGGCCTTCGCTTAGGTATATTCCAAGAGGGAATGTTCTTTTCTTGGGAAACCTGCATCCATGATACTAGTATAAGGGTGGGGGTCCACCCTCCACTCATAATTAATCAGAGAAGTATTGGATATCTTGCTTGAGACCATCAATCAAAATAAGATTGGGTGTGAATAAGTATGTAATCAAATTTGAAAGGCTTACGGGGGATATAGGTCATTGCATGAGATCAGATAATGCTGAGTATCGAATTTGTCATGATAAGAAGAAAACCAATCATGCCTCATGGGCCTACATATAAAAGTAGCAAGCTAGTTTTGAGCCAAGCATGAAATTGTGGTCAAATCTAAACATGAAGAATTCCTGAGAGAAAACTGCCTTTAGGTGGGGAGAAGAGAGTTTCTCTCTATGCCCTTAGCCTCCATTGACCAGGTTATTATGACTTAGAGAGCCGAAAAGATCTGGAGTTCCCATTGATGTGTCTATTGGTGTCCAAAGAGTGACAGTGGCTACTGACGGCATCTTCAGTGGGAACTGAGAGACATACACAGGGCACTGGCACTTTCAGTGGATGTAACCTTTGGGGGGGATAGAAAGAAATGTTTGCATCTACAAGGACACTAAGGCTCAGGGCCCAGCAAAGAGTTATCCCTACTGAAACTTCATGAGGACTCTACAAAGGAAGAAGAAGACTCCCAGAAACCAGAAGCTTCGAGGTTCCCTTTGTCACATGTGTTTTCTACACATATGACCCACTACCATTTTTACTGTAAGTTTGAGCTCACCATTGAAAAGGACTTTGTGTATAAATATAGAGTCTGTTCCTCATATGGGGAGATTATTTTGTAGCAATGATCATTGTTATATCTTTTCAGTAAATACCCTTTCTAAAAGCTACTTCAATCTGCTTGATAATCAATGAGAAGTAAGAATGGGTCTCTTGAGACACCAGCACCTCAGGCCTACCCCTAGAATCCCACTTTGGAGCAGTAGTTATCTATTACCCTCTGAGCACTTGGAACTACCACTAGAGTAGGAGTTTGGGAAGTGGGGTAGGATGGGGATGGGAAACTATTCTAATAACAATATCCCTTTAAGTAGGGTTTTTTTTAAGATTTACAAAGCACTTTCCTCACAACAGAAAACAAAGGCTTGTGGCTAAAGAGATGTCACTGGGGCCAAGGAAATCTGAGTTAAATTTTTCCCTCTGGCTAAAGCAGTTTACCTGATAGGACCTTAGATTTAGAGTTTGAGGAGATATTAGAGGTTATTAAGTCCAAGATTTTTATTTTACAGATGAGGAGATCAAATCCCAGAAAACTTGTGACTTGTACCTGGTTACACAGATAGCAGGTTTCAGAATCCAGACCCAAACCTCATTTGTCTAATAAGAAGTCCACTGGGATTTTCATTATAATATGATACTCAGATGTGTACTGGTTGTGTGACTTTAGGCAAATCACTCCACATCTGTTTCTTTCGGTTTCTTAATCTATAAAACGGAGATAATTATAGTACCTATCTCTCAAGGTTGTTGTGATGACCAAATGAAATAATGGTGAAGCACTTAGCACAGTATCTGCACATAGGAAACACCATATAAATCTTAGTAATTATTATTGTTGTTAATACAAAAAGGTATCAGAATCTTATGGAGTTTGTCTTTTTAGAAATGAGAATTATTTCTCTCTATTCTAAAATGTATGAAGCGAAAGCCAGTCAGTTTCTCCATGTTAATGACTATTTTCTAGGTCTTGGGTCTGGCAAACGAAGGGCAGGTATCTGCTGGTACTTGGGTTAGTGCTGAAAAGGTTTTCCAAAAGTACCCACAACAGGAGGATTCTAAATTTAACATTTACAAAGAACATAAACATTTAACAAAAGCCCAATTTTCTCACCAATGGGGCTTAATGAGCCATGATGTGGCTTAACAAGAAATCTTTGCAGTGAGCCTGATTGCAGAGTGAGGATGATTCACTCAGCAGGGCTGATAGAATCCACTGGATTATTTCTTAAGCTTTTCACCATATTGAAAGGGAAGGTGGTAGACCAGGGGTTCAGCTGTATGAGTCATGAAATAAATAGATAGAAAAACAAAGTGCTATCCAGCAGTACAACAGGCCAAACTTTACGGGTCAGCAAGAAATTACTGTTTGGGGAGGAGAAAGTCACTACAAGCTCTGGGATTTCTAACAAGTGCTAAAGAAAGAGATGAATTAGAAAGACAATCCTCTTTGTCAGGATAGGTTATGGATAAGAGATGAGAGCTTCACAGACAAATCCCTCTCCACAAAAGGCATGAAATCAGCAGATGGCTTGTAGGAATATTTTTCAAAACATGGATTGAAACCCTAAGGAACATCACAGGAATGCTCACAAGAGAATGTGGAAGGCAAATATTTCTTGTTGCTTTGCCTTTTCCATCCAGAATAGCAAAGATGTCTTGGGTCATCTTGGAGGAGGTTTGTAGGGAGAGTTAATGTTTGGTATCCCTTGAAAATGGGGAAATTAGAAAGGAAAGAAGGAAAAGCGACAGTCAATCTCTTTCAGATACTGGCACATACACTATTATCCACCTTCCCATTCCTTGGGTTCCCTTAGCTATCCCCAAAGCCTATGACTCATTGAGAATTATTCTTCCCTCCTAAAGATATCTAAGCACCTTCACACTTACATAAGAAAAGTGAACAAATAAACCTCCCCCCCATTACACTGAACTTGCCCTTCTTCCTAAATGCTAGGAACAGGTGCTTTAAAAAAATGCATGTTCCCTTCCTTCTTCCCTCCTGTCTAAAAAAAGCCAATAGTGAGAATTGCTAAGTGCATCCATGAGTCCCAAAGTAAACTGATACTCTCTGGGAGATTCAAGGAATAAAAATTTTAAGGCTTTTTTCCTTAGAGTTTGTGATTATTAAAACAACCACAAAACCTACTAGTTTGTGATTATTAAAACAACCACAAAGCCTACTACCTCTTTTGAGATATTATAACGCTTAATGGAAACAGGTCTATCATTTTGTAACTTGTTTATAGGTTTTTGAGTTTCTATCTTAAGATAGAAATGTGAAAATAGGTCCCTGGAGCCAAAATGTAAACAAAGTTTGGAACCATGTCTTGTGAAACAGGACTTCTAAGACCAGAAACCAATATGGCTTCCACTGGATTAGAGGTTCTAATGTATGCGCCTAGTGAAACTACCAAGAAATCTGACACACTGTTGGTATATTTGTCTATATCGGGCCATATTTTCTCTTTGATTTGCCTCCAAATGAATGACCATTCATTTACATGTTTGTAAGATAAACACAGGTTTTTAATTTGTATTGTCTTGTCTCTTTCAAGAACATGTATTCTTTGTCCCCAGTGATATCATTTACTCTTGAATAACAAAGATCGTGTCCTCTTTCTCTTTTCTCTCCCTTTTTATAGTACTGGAAGAATGCTTCACATAACAGTATGAGACCTGAAATCAGAAAATGGGCTCAAGCCCTAGCTCCTTTCGTTAACACCCATGTCATCATGGGTGAATCATCTCAGTCACAGTATAAATCGGTAGAATATTAGTACTACTATCTATTCCATGGGCTTTCTGAGAGAATCAAGTGAAATAATGTATGCCAAGTCCTCTGTAATAAAAAAAAATACTATCTATGAGGTTTTTTTTGTTGTTTTTACTATAAGGAGTAACTTAGTACATGAAGTTGATTCAGAAACGGAGTATCAAGGAAAGGAATTGTTTGCCTTAGTATTTCTCTTATCTGATTTCCCATACCTTGTAATTTCTCTTTTTAATTTTTAATTAAATTTTAATTAATTCTCTCTTTAATTTTCTCTTTTTTTTGACTTTTTGTTTGATTTCTCTATTCCTGGCTGTGTGATCACTCCTTTTTAATATTCTTTGGTGGATCATCATTCATCTTCTACCTGCTAATCATGAGTGACCTCCAAGGTTCTGTCTTGTTCCCTCTTTTCTTCTTCTTCTTCTCCTTCTTCTCCCTCTCTCTTTCCCTCCCTCCTTCCCTTCCCCCCTCTCTTTCTCTCTCTCTCTCTCTCTCTCTCTCTCTCTCTCTCCAATCTCATCTGTGCTCCTAGACTCAAGTTCATCTTTATGTAGATGTTGCCCAGATATTCATATCTAGTCACAATCCTTCTGCTAAACTCAAATCCTAGATCCTTAACTGACTACTAGATATCTCTTCCTAGATGTCCTGTAGTCATCTTACACTCAACATATCCAAAAAAGAACTATCCTTCCTCCCTCTTCCAAATCCATCCCTCCTCCGAACTTTCTTATTTCTGTTGAGGACATAGTTCCCCAAGTACATAATAATCTAAGCCATATTCAACTCTTCCTGCTCTGCCATATTCATGTCCAATCAGTTGTGAAATCTTGTCCATTCTACCTTCATGGCATCTCTCCTATCTCTCCTTTTCATAGGCCCATCACCCTAGTTCCAACCTTCATCACCTTTTTACTAGACTATTACAATAGCCTCTGCATTGGTCTTCTACTTCTAGTTATTCTCTACCACATGCCCTTGGGCAGAGGTACACAAATCATCTTCATAAAGCATAGACCAGAATATATTCATTTCCTCCCCAAGCATTTTCTGTGGCTCCCTATTGCCTCTAAGATCAAATCTGCATTGAACTCATCACTTTGGCATTAAAAGTCCTTCTTAGGTTCTAGCCTACCTAGCCAAATTCCTATACTCTCAGTCTCAAATGAACTGACTCACTACTGCACGTGAAATTTCATGTCCTACCTCCGTTACTTTGAGCAAGCTGTTCCACACAACTGGAATAAATTTTGTTTCCATCTACCTCTTAGAAAATTTACTCTCCTTTAAGATGCAGCTTCCTGTGGGAAATCTTTTCCAGTTCCCTTAGGCATGATTGCTTTCTCTCTTCTCAAATTACATTGTACTTGCATATCTGAATAATGCCATAACTCCCCTCCCTCCCCCAAAGAACATAAGCTTCTTGAGGGCTATTTATTTATTTTAGTTTTTGTATCCCCAGTGCCCTGCATAGTAGACTTTTATAATCTTGAATTAAAGGTATGGGAATTTAACATGCAAATCATATAGGTAGGCAGGGCAATGATTTTCAAAAATTTCATTAGGAGATCCATCTGCTGCCTCTAGTTCTCACTTTCAGCCTTCCTTGGTGGTGTAGGATTTGTGAAAATAGAAACATCCTCTTCCCAAATCAGGATGCCAGCTGGGCATTGGCCACAGCTGTTTCTCAGCTGCCTACAAAGATTCCTCAAAGCTGATTTCTAGCATGCTCTAGTGGGACCACCTTAAGCATCCCCTTGCCCATTTTCAGTTTACCAAAAAAGTATTCTATGTGGTTGGCAGTGATTCATTCTTCTCTGACCTTACTCAATCGAGCTCACTTTCCATAACTGAAGCTTCAATTTTTGAGGCAGGACCTTTCTATTCATAGCTTTCCTATGCAATTGGATGTTCTGAATAGTGCACAGCCTTAGTGGAATTGGTCCCTAACGAAATGGGAACGCACAAACAGGGCTAGCTCTCACTCCACAACAGGATTTGGACAACACTGTATCTCAAATATATCTCAAATCTGAACACAAGATGGAAAAAAATATACACATAATATAATATGAGACCACTGGGGACACAGTGAACAGAGCACTGGACCTGGAATCAGGAAGATCTTAGTTCAAATCCAGTCTCATTAGTTGTACGACCCTGAGCAAGTTATTTCCTCAAGTGTAAAATGAGAATAACAGCCTCTACCTTCCAGAGTTGATGTGAGGATAAAATGAGATGATATTTATAAAGTACTTAGGACAATGTCTGGCATGTAGGAGTTGCTGTATAAATGCTTATTCCATTGCCTTCTATTCATTCTATTTTTCTTGGCTTCCTATATTTGGCAAAAATGCCTAGGTCTTCTTTGTGAATTTGTGGATCTCAGAGGTCGTCAACTTCCCATTTGAGCAAGAAATGAGAATCCCTCTAGAAGTATTCATCCAGTCATTGCCTGAAGACCTACAATAGGGAAGCCAGTACACTCCCAGCAGGCCATTCTACTTTGGAATAACTCTAAGGGTTAGTCCATCTTTCTTTACATCAATGCTAAATTTCCCTCAACAATTTCCACGCACTGCTTCTAGTTCAATCAATCAGTCATCAATTACCTCTGTTCTCTGGGGTCAAGCAGAGTGATTCTAATTGCTCTTGTATAATCCTTCAAATATTTGAAGACAGCTAGCACGTTCTTCCTCACCTCTTCATTTTTTTGGGGCGGGGGGAAATGTTCCTATATCCTTGAATAAATCCTCCAATGGCATGATCTTATGACTTTTCACTCACCTAACCAACATCCTTGGAATACTTTATCACTTAAATATCCTCCTTAAAATGCAATGCCCCAAACTTAAGACCGTGATCCCGATATGATTTGACTAGGCCAGTGTACAGAGGAGCTGTTACCTCATTGGTCCTGGACAATATACCTTCTCAAGGTAGTGAAAGATTGAATGAGCTTTAAAAAAATTTTTTTTTTATTCATAGAAGATGGTTGAATCATACTGAGCTTGCAGTCCACTAAAATACTTAGATTGTTTTTTTTACAAGGTGATATATAGCCATTCCTTTTCTATTGAGTAGGCATTTTAACTATTTCCCCCAATATATTTTTATTTCATTAAACTTTTCTTAATTACATGTACAAATTAGCATTTAAAAAATTAAATTCCAAATTCTTTCTCCTTTTTGATCCCTCATTGAGAAGGCAAGCAATTTTATATAGATTATACGTAAGAAGTCATGAAAAACATACTTCCATTTTATACATATTGCAAAAGATAACACACACACACATAACCCCAAGAAAAATACAGTAAAAAAAGTATGCTTCATTCTACCTTCAGACTCCACCACTTCTTTCTCTGAAGGTGGATAGCGTTTTTCATCATAAGTCCCTCAGAATTGTCTTGGAGCATTGTATTGATTGGAATAACTAATCACTCACAGTTGATCATGATACAATGTTTCTGTTACTGTGTACACTGCTCTCTTGGTACTGACTGCTCACTTCACTTTGTATCAGTTCATATAAGCCTTCCCAGGCTTTTTTTGAAATCATCTTGCTTGTCATTTCTTATAGCACATTTTATAGTATCCTATCACAATCTATACCACAACTTGTTCAGTCATTTCCCAATTGATGGGCATCTCCTCAATTTCCAATTCTTTGTCACCACAAAAAGAAATACTATATATTTTTGTACATATAGACTCCTTTCTTGTTTTAAATCTTTTTGGGATACAGACCTAGCAGCAGTGTTGTAGGTCAAAGACTATAAACTCAAAAATTTTTAGTGTTCCTATTTTCCCACAACCCCTACAACATTTGTAATTTTTCTTTTCTGCATATTAGCCAATCTGATAGGTATAAGATGGTACTTCAGAGGAAGGCACTTGAACTCTACATTAATTAGTAAACTTACCTTAATTTATGTTACTTTAGACTATCATTTATCTACAGTAATTTCTGCAATGTGAGATATTGTATATTTTACTAATTAATTCTGCATCACCCAGGGCAATACTTGCCAATGCAAGAATAATTTAAAGGGATACTATATAGAACCAGTATATTGGGGGGAATGTTAAAATCAATACTTGGTAATTAGCATGAATACCATATGCTGTTGGCCAAACTCGAGGTCTTCAATTAGATTGAACAAACATTTGCCAGGCACCTTGCATATACAGAATATTATTCTAGGCATTGGATGGGAAACTAAGTTGATAATATACTAGCTAACCCCTTCCCTCAGGGGAATATGACAAATTTACAAATTATTTGGTTAAAAATAATCAAACTTGCGGTGTGATATCATAGACTGAGAGTCAAGCCGCAGAGTCAAGATCTGACTTCAGTTCTTCCTTTGACTCATATTGTCTATGTAACCTCCGAGAAGTCACTTAAACACTGATAGAGGAAGTTTCCTATCAAGAGCTCTCTCTTATATGAAATCATAGGTTCATTCAAAGACAAAAATAGAAGAGGTTCAGTCTTCTAGGAGTTTAGGTTCGACTGAAGGCAAACAGGTGAACAGAGACATGTCAAAACAGTATATATGCAAAGCAGCAGTTTTAGGGGGGCATGGATGTGGAGAGAACTTTAATAACTGGGGCCTCAGGGGCCACCAATCCTCAGATGTACAGTCATAATCTGTGACTAAATGAAGGTTGACTGATGCCAGATTGCAGTATATTTCTGCCCAAGAGGCTAAATGAAAGATGGTTTTGTTTAGGTGTTTGGCATTGGCTTCCTCATTATAGCTTGGAAATTCCCCCTTTATCTTTTTTCCAGTAATACTGTGAGATTGGGGGATGTGATCTCGGGTGGCAAGGGGCAATATGGGGGAGAGTGAGTGAAAGATAGAAAATGAGAGAGTAGAGATGGCTTTCTCTCTTCTTTCTGTGATTCTTGAAGCTTTTTGAGGAACCCTTGCAATGGTAGGGGTCCATGGGTTCACAGCCTCTACCTGTGAAAAGTTGGAAAGGTATGGCATCCTATTTCCTTTCTGCTTTCTGGACCTCCCCTGTATGAAAGGTATTTGGATTTTTTTATTGAAAGTAAAATTCCATGTGAAAAGAAACTATCTCATTTGGCATATTTTTTAAGCTAATGTTTCTTGAAATAATATCAGCGCATTTCATATTTTCGTGTTTGAGGTACAAGAGTACATGAAGGATCTGTTACTTCCTCTCTTTATTCATATCAAAATCATGACATAAATAGATCATAGATTTTTACCTGGAAGGAAACTCAAATGCCATCAAGCCTATCCCCTCATTTTGTAGATGAGGAAACCAAGGCCCAGAGTGGCTTACTTGCCCAGGTGACTTGCCCAGGGTCACACAAATTATCTGAGGCAGGATTTGAACCTAGTCTTGAATCCAAATCCAGTGCTGCTCCTTCCCTACCATGCCATACTGCCCTAGATAGGTGCCTGAAGCATGTAGTAGAGACCAAACACCTTGCCCTAGGACCACCCAGCTAGTAAGTGAGAGCTGAGATCTGACTTCAGGTCCTGACTCCTCACCATAATGCCTCTTCTCTGGTGCTCCACTGTGCTCTGGTCATCATGATCCTGAGTTTTCAAAGACTGTGCCAATGTGATTTAGTCAGTTTCATCAAGTTAAGACAGCTTGAAGTAGGGTTATAATAACAGACTGTGCCTGCTAACTGAGGGCCAGCCTACTGAAATATGAAGCAACTAATCACCAGAAAACTGCCAACTTGTAGATGATATTTTAGATTTTTTTGTTCAGGGTGATTTGGAAAAATATACAAGAGCCTTTGGTCTGGTGTAGCTACCTTTTATCAAAGTGACAGTGGTGGTGGAGTATTGGAACATTTTGTAGAAAGTATTAAAAATTCAGAGTTCTAAGGCCACGTAGAAATATGAAGCTCCATACTAGCATACTTCATGCGTGAACTTTGTCAAATAAGCAACAAACTGATGAAGTAAAATGTTTCCATGTTGCTTCCATAAATCAAGCCAGAAGTCATAAAGAAGTTTGAGATTGATAAAAAGATGAATTAAAGTTTCTCAGAGAAGTAAATAAAGGAATGGGATTAACCCAGATCCCCTTATCTGCCAGTGCTCTCCCTCTCAAATTACCTTGTACTTTATTGCTTTGTATTAAACAGCAATAAGATGGATAAGTAATAGTAATAAAATTTATATAATGCCTCAAAGCTTGCAAAGTGCCTTAGAAATGTCTCTTTATCCTCCCAAGGACTCTAGGAGGCAGGAACTATTACCTCTTTTCTGCAGATGAGAAAACTGAGAGAAACAGAGATTGAGAGACTTACCTAGGGACAAGCTGCAGGTAATAAGTGTCTGCAGCTGGATTTATATTCAGTCCTTCCTGACTCCAGGTTCAGAGCCCCTCTACCGCCTATTTATTTTCTATGTCCTTTTTTTTCTGAATATGCTGATATGACCTATTTCTCTCCCATTAGAACATAAACTCCCTATATTCATTCTTTCTGTTTCTATCACCAGGGCTTAGCAAAGTACCTTGACCATGGTAGGCAGTTAATAAATAATCATCGGTTGATTTATAGGAGCAACAAGAATCATTCCATGAGATAATTATCATATTATGCTTATGATGAATATAATAGACAACTAGGAATGAATGAATTACAAAACATTAATTAAGCACTTACCATGTGCCAGCACAGTATTAAGTGCTAAGGATACAAATGGTGCTATGTGGCAAAATGCATAGAGCACCAGGTCTGGGGTCAGGAAGACCCATCTTCTTGAATTCAAATCTGGTCTCAACACTAGCTGTGTGACCCTGAGCAAGTCACTTAACTCTGTTTGCCTCAGTTTCCTCATCTGTAAAATGACCCAGAGAAAGAAAGACAAGCCACTCCAGGATCTTTACCAAGAAAACCCCAAATTGGGACACAGAGTCAGACACAACTGAACAACCTCATAAAACTATAACCAAGCAAGACAATCCTAACAAGGAAAAACAACACATATAGGCTCTGTAAGTTGGAAATGAGGTAAGGCAGAAGGGAGTACCAGTGAATGCATAGTTTTAGAGATGGCCAGGAAGTGGTGAGGTCAACTGGTTGAGGACTAGATAAGGTGAGAGCTCACCTATGGAAACCCAGGGTCCCAGGAATGGGAGGCTGAGTTTTAATGGGCAGAGGATACAGAGCAATATACAAAGATTATAGATAAAAACCAAAATCCATAGCAGAAGATCAAATCTGGAAAAAGCTATATAAAGGACTTAATTGGGCCCTTCACACTGTTATCGCACCCCACTTCGTTATATTATACCTTGTTACTCACTGACTTCAATGTCAGGATGGGCATAATGAAGGACAGGAAAACTAGGTCACAAAAATTATGATTAGGCATCAAAGAATGAAAGATACAGAGACTTAGATTCAGAAACTCATGTCTATATATCCTGAATTATATTTTTTTCTGAAGAGTCAGAAAAAACTAGATGTGATAAATACTAAACAGGAAAATTATTGATTCTATCTTAACTGACATTAGATGATTGTGATCTCACCAATGATTGCAAGTACCATTTCAGAATCATATTTCTTTCTGAGTTATCAGATAATATTTACTGATTAGAGAAAAGATGAAGATCAATATCAAACTAGAAAATAGGAGAAAAAATGAGAAGATCGCAGGTGCGAATACACAGGCTCCCACCCAATCTGTTTAAACAAGCTATTAAGGCTAAAATATGAGAAATGGATCAAAGTCAATCTCTGATAAAGGCCTAGTATCCAAAATATCTATAGGGATACACATGTATAAGGAATAAGTCATTCCCCAATAGATAAGTGTCAGAAAGGCTGTCTTTAGAAGAAAAATACAAGCTATGAGCAACTATATATCAAATTACAAATTATTAGAGAAATGCAAATTAAATAAATTTTGGGATTTTGCTCCATACCCAAATTGATAAATATGATAAAAGATAAAAAATGGTAAATATCAGAGGAGCTGTAGAGAGATTTTAGCGCTAAGCTACCAAAACTGAATCTGGTTTAATTAACCTAGAGCTTTGACTCTCTTTATCCAAGGTTACATGTAAAGTCCTGTATTTTATTTGAAGAAAAAACTTTACAAGTACAAAATAGATAGGTTGATCTAGGCATCAGTTCTTATGAAGAAAATTCGGAAGTGGGCAAGGGAGTCTTGATGGATCATAAATGGAATATGACAAAAGGTGAATTTGATAGGTCCTATTAACAGAGACACAGTGTGCAGAACTAGGTAGATATATTCTTGTTTCATGCCATCATTTGTGGATCATTGTGGATCACCACATATCAGGAAAGACATTAATAAACTAATAAATATCCTGAAGAGGGCAATCAAGATGCTGAAGGATCTATTGAAGGAACTGGGATTGTTAACCTGGAGTAGATCAGGTGGGAAGAGGGAGTAAAGGGGCAAGGAAACACATATTAAACCATTCTAAGCACTATGCCAGACACAGCAAAGCAGTCTTTTTAACACAGGAGATATGTGTTTACCTGCACATGTGGAGGTATAGTCAAAATATTTACGAAAGAGAGGCAAAGTAACTTCGAGACAAAGGCACAAGCAGTTAGAGATACCCAGAGGTCCAGGACGATTTCTTGTCATTGTTGATGAGTTGTGTCCACCTCTTCATGACCCCATTTGAGGTATTCTTGGCAAAGAAACTAGTGTGGTTTGTTGTTTCCTTCTCCAGCTCATTTTACAGATAAAGAAACTAAGGCACACAAGGTGAAGTGACTTGTCCAGGATTACACAGCTAGATAGTGTCTGAGGGAAGATTTGAACTGAGGAAGATGAGTCTTCTTGACTCCAAGTCCAGAACTGTATTATCACTAAGCCCCCTCAGTTGTTTTCAAGTATTTGATAGTCTCTCACACCGAAGAAAGAACAGATTTGCTTTCCTTGATTCAAGATGTAAGAATTTGGCTTGATGACTTTAAGTTTCAGAGAGGAAGATTTATGTTTCACTTAATGTTATAATAACAACAAAAATCTTCCTAACAAGTAGTTATTCAAAAATGAAATGAGCTGCTTTGGAAGTTTGTAGTTTTCTCCTTATGGGAGGTCTTCAATGAAATGAAGATGGTTACTACTTACTTGAGATATCTTGGATATAGTCAGGTAAGAGTTGAACTAGATAGTCTCTGAGGTCCCATTTATGCCTGAGATTTTGTGATTTATAAGGTTTCTGCAGGAGTTGTCAAATGTTCTGGCAGAAAATAGACCATATACTACAATAAACTCTAAATGGATACTTAGCCAAAATATAAAAGGTCATATTTTTTTAAAAAATAGAGAATAATTAAAGGATTTTAAATCCAATCCCATAATATTACAGGTGGGGAAACCAAGGCCCAGAAATGCTAAATGACATGTATAGAGTGGGCCATCCTTATGTGAAGCAGGATTGAATTCAGATTAACCTGACTTTTCAAACCCAATGCTCTATCTACTATACTACACTATCTTATAGAATTCTGTCCAGGGTAGAATCCTTGACCAAACAAGGAACAGAGATGATCACAGAAGATAGAACAGATATGTTTGATTGTGTAAAATTGAAAAGCTTTTGCACAAACAAAATCAATGCAGTCAGAATTAGAAGGGAAATAGTTACCTGGAAAGTCATCATGACAAATTTCTTTAACAGAGCTTAGATAGCCAAGGTATATAGGGAACTGACACAGATTTTTTTTTTTAAGAATAAGAGCCATCCTCCAGTAGGTAACTGGGGAAATGATATGAACATACTCTTCAAAATAAAAAATGAGAGGTATCAGCAGATATATGAAACCTTGCTCCAAGTCATTAATAATAAGAGAAATGCAAATTAAAGCAACTCCAAGGTTCCACCTCACACTTTATCAAGTTACCACAGACAAAAAGGGAAAATGGTCATTATTGGAACGGCTGTAGGAAACAGACATGAAGGCACTGTTGATGGAGCTATGAATTAGTTCAGCCATTTTTGAAACCAATTTGGAACTATATCTCCCAAATCATTACATTATCACCACTTGATTCTGTGATACTTCTACTGAGCATATATTCCAAAGAGGTCAAAGATACAGAGAAAGGTCTTAGGTATACAAAAATATTTATAACAACACTTTTTGTTGTAGAAAAGAACAAGGAACAAATGGTGGGGGATTGTGAATTATAATAATTTCTGTAAGAGCTGAATAAAATGTCATTTATGAATGTAATGGAATAATATTGTGATATAAGAAATTGCCCACATGGCAAAACTCTAGAAACTTGGGTATATATGTTCAAGAACTGATGCAGAGTGAAATCAGTGGAATGAAAAGAATGAGGTACAAGTTGATCACAATAATGGAAAAGAAAGACTTCAGCGCTCAATGAAATGACAGAGCATAACTTCAGAAAATTCTGTTGAAACACGTCTCCCAAATCTTGGCAAAGAATGGATGGACTAGGGGTGGGGAAAGAGATACACATTGACAGACATGACCAATATGCTGATCTGCTTTGCTTGACTATATTTTTATTGATTATAAGGTAGAGGTTCATTGGGAATGAGAGGGGAAGAGATGGGGAAGCATGTGCATGAAGAGAGTGATGTAAAAAAAAAGACAAGATCCATCAATAAAAATATATGGAGAAGAGAGCAGAAGGAAGGGCAGTATGGGAGACTGACAATCAGGGCAGTTTTGCTATGATCTTGGTAAATAAATTGTACGTAGCAACAGGGCACAGTTTCATATACAACTCTCCTTTTTGTTCTTTGTTTATAAGAAATGCTTTTTGAGAGAATTGTAAATCAAATTAGCTCTGAGATTCTACCTCACAGTCATCAAATTGGCAAAGAAGACAAAAGAGGAAAATGTAGGGGTTTTAAGAGATTGTTACTGTTCAGTCATTCAGTTGTGTCCCACACTTCATGACCCCACGGATCATCCTATCCAAGGGGTTTTCTTGGCAAAGATGCTGGAATGGTTTGCCATTTGCTTCTTCAGTGGATCAAAGCAAAAGTGACTTGCCCAGGATCATACAGCTAGTAAATGTCTGAGGCTAGATTTAAACCCAGGCCTGGCCCTCTATACACCATGCTACCAAGCTACATACAAAAGCACTGTTGGTTGCTATGAATTGGGTCAGTCATTCTAAAATGCATTTATTTAAAAAAAAAAAAAAACTTGCACATAACAGAAGTCTAGAAATTGATATTCAATTATCTTTTTTCATTCTTTATGTATTGAAATTTTTGTGCTTCCTGATGATTAAAATCATAATAAAATGAAAATTTTTTTAAAGAGTCATTTAATGTTGCTAAGGGACAGCATAGCTTACAAATGACCTGCCATGGTAATATTAGTTTTTCATTGACTTTCTGTGTGACCTTGGCCAAGTCCACCATCCTCCTTGTGCTGTAATTTTTTCTGCTATAAAATGGAGATAATACTACTTTCCCTCCATGACCCACAAAGAAATAGAAAAATAAATGAATATTGTATTTTAAAGTTCTTTGAGCTTTCTGAGTGAAGGACAATATAAATCCAAGTTATTGTTTTTACTGCTGAGTAAATTTGTTCAAGAAGTGAATGTGGATTTATAGAGTGGAATTTTTATAGATTTGGGTTTATCCAGCAGATTTTAAACAGAAGGTATCATAGTGTGCTTAACAAGGAATCTGATAGACCCTGGCAGAGCCATGCTTGCTGCTAAATGACCCAGTACAACATCCTGAAAGGAAGATTGCATAGTGAAATGTGAATCCTAACTGCAGGTCTCTCAGCACCTGCTGTTTCCGTTTGGAAATACATTGGGCAAATATCTCTCTTACTTCCTCAGAAGTGTAGTCTCATTCTTGGAATTCAGCGAAAGCAAAGACAAGGGATCTTGACTTCTTTGCTTTTGCAACAAAAGCTCATCCTTAAGAATATATTAAATATTTAAAAGGCAACAAGAATAGGAAGGAAAAACACTGATTGAAGGGAAAATGCATTCAAGTAACCTTTTTAGTAACTCATACCGAAACTATATAGAAAATTAAAATAAATTTATAAGACCAATAATCATTCCCCAATGGATAAGTGATCAAAGACTAGGGGTGAACTGATGTCCGAAGACTATGCAAAACCCTACGAAAAGATTTCTCTAAGTCACTAATAACAAGAGAAAAGCAAATCCAAACAACGTTAGAATTTCACCTCATACCTTGAAAACTGGTAAAAGATGATGTTAAATGAAAATAGTCAATACCAGAAGTCCAGCTGTTGGAAGGACAGGCACACAAATACACTGTTGGTAGTTTTGTGAATTGATCTAGCTATTCTAGAAAGCAATTTGAAATGGTAATTTTAAAAAAGTCCCTAATTTTCATTCTTTTTGATCCAGAGTTCTCACAGCTAGGCATATATCCTGAGGAAAATAAAGGCAGAAAGGAAGGTCAGATGTAGCTCTACGTGACTGTAATGCAATATTACTGTCCCACAAGAAACAAATGTATATGAAGAGTGCAGAGAAGCATGAAAAAACTTGTATGAACCGATAGTTATCAGAATTTGAAAAAACAATATACATGCTGACTAAAGCATTAACAGAAAGGACAAAAAGTTCTGCAGCTATGACAAAACTTGGCCTCAGAGAAGACTCAAGAATATGAAACAATTCCTTTGTTTTTTTGAAAGGTGAGGGCTATGGGTGTGGAAAATTATTCATATTGATAAACATGATGGATGCGTTCAGTGATCTTACTGAACCACTTTTTCCCTTTCTTTTTTGTCTTTATTATAGAATCTATCTATCCATCTACACAAATAGATACATACACATATATAGACACATATGTGTCTATATATGTGTATGTATGTGGAGGATACAGCAAAATTTTATTAATTACAATATGATGGGCACTGTGCTTTGTACAGGGGATACAAAAAAGGCAGAAACTGTGAACGGTCTTTGCTTTCAAGCAGCTCAGAAAAAAAGTGATATAAAGGCCAAAGTTATCAATAAAAATAAGATTTTTTAGATATTGAAAAGGATTAGTAAACTCTTCCAAACAACTGAGCAAAGAAATCAGGAATTTACATCATATACAGTTGAAGTGGCTCAATTTTCAGGAATATGAGAGAACATACAACCTCTCCTTTCAATGTTAACATGTAGTTTTAACTTTACAGAAAATATCAAATAGAGATGATTTTTCACTTTAGAAAAGCATCTGAACAGCTGAATGATACAGTTTATAAAAAGTAACTGATTTTTTATGCATCACCTGGAAGCTACCCATTTTGTTCGCAGTTTTATATGTAGAAGGTTAACAATTGCCATGGCACTCTTGTGAGATAAAAAAAAAATGCTGGAGAATTGAAAGAAATAGATTCACATCTCCATCCTACTCCTTCATAGCTAGGGAATCTTGAACAAATTAATTTACTTTTCTGGGCCTCAATTTCCTTACTTGTAAAATGAGGGGATTGGATTAAATTATTCCTAAAGTCTCTTCAAGTTTTAAACTGCAGATTGGTGACATGGTGGATAGAGTGCTGGAATAGAAGTCAAGTAGACCTAAGTTTCTTGGTTTCTCATAAAGTCATTAGTCTCCATCTGTTCCATTCTAATTTTTGAAGAACTATTTTCTTCAGTGAGTTTTTGAACCTCCTTTTCCATTTGGCTAATTCTGCTTTTTAAAGCATTCTTTTCCTCGTTGGCTTTTTGAACCTCTTTTGCCAGTTGAGTTAGCCTATTTTTCAAGGTGTTATTTTCTTCAGCATTTTTTTGGGTCTCCTTTAGCAAGGTGTTGACCTGCTTTTGATACTTTTCTTGTATCTCTCTCATTTCTCTTCCCAGTTTTTCCTTCACATCTCTAACTTGATTTTCAAAATCCTTTTTGAGCTCTTCCATGGCCTGAGCCCACTGAATATTTATTTTGGGTGTTTGGGGTACAGAAGCCTTGACTTTTATGTCTTTCCCTGATGGTAAGCATTGTCCTTCCTCATCAGAAAGGATGGGAGGAGATATCTGTTCACCAAGAAAGTAGCCTTCTATGGTCTTACTTTTTTTTCCTTTTTTGGACATTTTCCCAACCAGTTACTTGACTTTTGGGTCCTTTGTCAAGAGTAGGGTATACTCTGGGAATCTGTGAGATCTCAGTTCCTTCAAGGTGGCACAATCAAGCGTGTACTAGTCTGGATGCAGAGAGGGATTTTTGTGCCCAGAATCTTAGCAGATACCTCTCCACAGCCACTTGGCCTCCATTTCCCAAGTCAGCACTGGGGGCTGATTTTCAGATAAGCTGGATGGGCAGGGCCACCATTCAGTGTGAGACAAAGACCAGCTCTCCCAGGGCTTCCACCCAGGGCTGAGGTAAGACTCAGCTTTTCAATGCCCCCAGGGGTTTTTACGCTCCAACAATGGAGCTTCCCATACAGGCTGCTGTGCACCCTCTGTGGCCGCTGCTTGCTGCTGGAGCTATGGGAAAGCCCTCTCCCTTCCTGGCCAGCTGATTAAACCCTGTCTCTGACCTTTGGGGCCTGTAGGCCAAGGGATCTGAAGACCTGCTACTGCGACTGGAGATTCCGCCCCCAAGGTGTCCTCCTCCCAGAGTCTAGTCTGCTGCCGCTCAGCCAAGGCCAGGCTGGGCTCTGCGCTTGGCTCTGTGTCCAGCACAACTGATGTTTCCATGGGCCTTTCAGGTCACTGTGGGCTGGAAATCTCCTCCACTCTGTTGTTCTCCACTTCTGCTGCTCCAAAATTTGTTGAGAGTCCCTCTCTACAGGTATTTTATGGGCTGTGGGGAGGACCCTGAGTAAGTGTGTGTTTCTAATCCGCCATCTTGGCTCCGCCCCCTAGACCTAAGTTTCAATATGGCCTCAGATACTCATTCACTGTGTAATCCTGGACAAATTCCTGAACCTCTGTTTGTTTTCATTTCCATAACCGTAAAATAGTGACAATGATGCCTTATCTTCTAAGATTGTTGCCAGGATAAAATAAGATGATATTTGCAAAACCTGAAAGTGCTATATAAATACTACTGCTACTACTACTACTAGTAGTACTACTACTAGTACTGCTGCTATTACTACTGCTACTACCAATCTATAACCCTATTACAAGAATTCAAAAACTGAGTGTTGTAAGAAACTTTCTAAAATAAATGAGGCCCTGAGTTGGGCCAGATGATGAAGAATAACAATTCATAGGATTTTAGAAAATACAATATACATATTTTATAAATATGATCAAAATGAAAGGAAGTGAACTGTTAGGAATGATATATTATAAAGCAATAGTATAATATAATACTATATAGTATGTAATAGCGTAATATATTATAAAGCAATAGAGGATGAAGATCAAATAGGCTAAAGATCTTTTAAAGCAACAACAACAAAGGATAACCAAAAAAAACCCTTTTGGATTATAATGATTTTAATAATAAATTGTCTCATCCAAAAGACAAAGACCCAAAATCACTGGGTTAGATGGGTGAGGGGTGGGGGAGTATTTCAATGACAACTGAAAAAAAAATGAACGACATCCCAATTAAGCCTCCCCTTCTGAAGAGGCTTTTCTCTAAAAATAACAGTTGTGGTTTTAATTATAGGTTCCTGGTTCTGTTAATCAGCCACCCTCCTCAAGGCCAGGCTCAATGCAAAAAAGAAACCAAAAAGGGTGTGTATGTGGGGAGGAGAGATTCAGCAAAATGCCTTGTTTAATTGAAAAAGAATTTAATTAAAAATATTTTTAAACACATGACCAATCATGCACCATCGAGGTCCTTTGGAAAGGTTCCTTTTAAATTCATTGTGCCTTAACAAGAAGTGCTGTGAAATGAGATATAACTGTGGCTAGTAGTTAATATCTATTTTTATCAAAAAACAGCAGTGCAGCTCACACATCATCCGTGCTATGGTAACCATAGGAACCCCCAATAGAAAAGGGCCTTCTGCTTATCAACATGACCAACGGTACGAGGGTTCATGTACCTCTAGAGGATTTCTGCTTCAGCAAACTTTATGAGGTAAAAGATGCTTTCAGATTATTAAAATGAAAGAATAAAACAGTGATTTATAAATACTACATGTAAAGTACCATTCATTTGGAAGCTTCCTATTTACCCAAATGCCAATAATGAACTGAGTGAGCTACAACTCAAGGCCATCATTTTCACACTTCTTCCATGTTTGTTAGGCCATAGAAATATAATAAGATGGGCTTCCTCATTTGCCAAATCTGTTAGAGCAAACGCATGTGCCCCTAATTCCATTTTCCACCTCCCCCCTACCATTTGGAGTTAGAATCCATACTTGCTCCATTAAAGATTAGTTGTGTGTAATAACACTTTTCTTCTTCATCCATTAAGGAAAGGACAAGGTTAGAAAAATGGAAAGTAGTGATGATTTTTGAGCCATAGCTGTGTGTTGAGTGAGAGAGAAAAGCCATTTTTAATGATGAGGAGATACCAACTCCAAGAAATAGGAGGGACACTCAAAAGCTTAAATGAATTTTCAGTTTTCAACATGATTCATGTAAAATGTGTGTAATACTCTGTAATTTTGTGACTATATTACATTTGTAGGATACCCATTTCCACATTCTAGATCTGGAAACATTCTTGTTCATGTTTCTGAAATAAAGTTTTTGGAGAGACAAGGTTACAGGTCTCTAACTTACTCTTCCTCATAGTATTGGCCAGCCCAAAATTTTCTCTGAACTTGAATTTTAAAATGATAGTAGAAAAGAGAATATAATCGACTATTGAATATGTCTATCTGATAAATTATGATAAATCCCTTTTATGAACAAATCCAAATGAAAGATCAGCTGCATAATTTTCCAATCCATTCAGGGCAGACCCACAAGACAAATGAGGCCGGTGATGAGGTAGGGTGATGATACCTAAGGAATCCTTCAGAAGAGGTCTCAGTCATTCCTTCTTATGGACATATCCATCTTCCTATACATAATATCATCCTTCTTATTGACATCTTCCTATACATAATATCATCAAGTAGAAGCCAATCATAGATTTAGAATTGAAAGAAATCTCAGAGGTCACTTAGCTTACCCTCACCTCCCCCCACTCCTTGACTATTACAGATAAGGTACACATTTTACATGTCAGTTCATAAAGTCACCATGGAATCACAAAATTTTGCGAACTACAAAGAAACTTTAAAACCAACAGTCCAATGACTTCACCTTGCAGATAGAGAAACTGAGGTATGGAGGGGCTAAATGATTTATCTCAAGTTACAAACTGTATTCTTGACTTCCATTCTAGCACTCTTTTTCCTGTTTTTTTGAAAAAATATAACATGACATTGCTGTTTGCAGTGAGGATATATGTTGTACATCATCCTTTGAGAGCCACCAAGAAGTCTTTAACTTTGTATGTGTCTGTGTATGTTTGTGTGAGTACCCACTTAGCTTCTAATGTCAGTAAATGAAGTATCGTTCATACATTTAATTAAGAATCTAGACAAGATAATGCCAAATGAACTTTCTAAATTTAATTAACATATGCTAGAGGTCTTCTTTTTAAAAAAAGTCAACTTCCAGCATACTGTACCTCATCAAACACTCAGTATCATTGTGCATACTTCATCTGCCAGAGGAAATAGAGAGGTGTGACCTACATGTAATGACTAAAATCATTATTTGTCTTAAACTATAATAATATCATAGCGAGTTTAATTAAATATTGCCCTTGTTGGACCTTCTCATTCTCTTTCATAATAATGTAACAACAAATGAGATTAAGGAAAGATGCATTTTCTCCCATTTATATGAAATTTTAAATGTGATTTGGTACTAGGTTTGTGACCTTGGACAAGTCACTCAGGTTCTTTATGACTTCATGTTTTATATTTGTAAAACAGGAGGGTAAGAATAGATTCCTAGAGCTATACCAGTCTTTAGAGCCTTTCCAACTCAGATTCCACGATTCTACAACTTCTAACTCCTTTTATGGATGAAATGTGAACTAATCTCTTGGGTCTAAGCAGAGTAAAGCTTCTATATTATATATACTATATTCCTAATCTTGATCAGTCAAACCACATAGCCATATGTAGGACCAGATTAGGAAAATCTGTGAAATTCTAGTACTACAATCAGAAAAACAACTTAAATGGGGGTGGTTATTTCATTGAACTGCAGAGTGCATCAGAAGCCCTATTTCATGGTGTCCATATTTAATCAGTAAATCAATCAATAAGCATTTATTAAGTGCCTACTATGTGCCAGGTAATGCACCAGGTACACAAAGTCAAAAATGAAAGTTCCTACCCTAGACAGTATCAACCAATCAGTGAGTGTCTTTAAAGTACCTACTATGTGCCAGGCAGTCTGCTAAGCATTGAGATACAGAGGTAGAAATGAAACAGCACTTATCTTCAGGGAGTTTACATTTTAACAGAGGGAGCAACATGGACATATGTAAGCACAAAAACATTATATGAAACCTGTACCTAAACAATTTTATAAAAAAATGCCGGGTTTTTGTTATTGTTTTGATGAAGAGGAGAGAGACAATGTGGCCTAGTAGCTAGAGAGCCAACCATACAGTCAAGCCAATAAACATTTGTTAAGTGATTAATTGTTAAGTGTCAGGCACTGTGCTAAGTCCTGGAATATACAGAGAAGCACAAAGAAAGACTGTCCCTGCTCTCAGGGAGGTTACATTCTAATGATGGGAAACTACATATTAAAGGGGGTTGGTGGTAGGGGAGGTATCTGCTGGTGAGACAGCAGTGGAGACAGGAGAGGATAGAAGGGTAGCTGCCCTGGGCTCTTCCTCAAAATGGAGGGCTTGTGTGGAACTCACCAAAGGAAGAAAAGTAGCACAAGGGCAAAGGGATGTTAGAAGGTCAAAAGCCCTCCGAGGATGAAGGAACTTTCAGGATAAGAAGGCCACTGGGGCATTGTGTGGCAAAGTCTGGAGAATCAGAAACAGGAGAAGAATGCAAACACTTTGACCAAAGGATGGAGCTGTAAGGTGGGGGACAGGGGAGGAAGTTCCAGGGTAAGAAAGCCAGAGAGAAGAGGAATCTTCCAGGGTGAGAAGGCACTGGAGTAAAGTCTGAAGTAGCCTGAGGTGAGCAGATAGTCAGGGTGCGCTATTTAGCCTGAGGCATTGTACTCCATAGTGGACTGGTAGGGACTACTGTCCCCAAAGTTCAAGGCTTCAGTCTCAAAGTTATCCATCCCCTTGCCATTGGGAGGTGCCTCCTGTCCTTCCTCAGAGGACCACATTGACTGTATCTCATCCAGGCCCCATCCATCCCATTGCTACTAGGAGATGCTGCCACCTCCTCCACCTCCCAAGGTCTAGTTCAAGTTCCTCCATAGATAAATAAATAAATAAATAGACAGATAGATAGATAAATAAATAAATAGACAGATAGATAGATAAATATATATACACACACATACACACCTGTGTATGTATGTATGTATGTATGCATATATATATGTATTAATATATGTATTGGTTCTGTGATCCTGGGCAAATTATTTAATTTCTCAGTGCCTCTACAACCTAAAGTACAGAGCAGAGTCTAATATATACTGACAGAGAGAATTTCATCATTGAGTTTCCTAAACCAATAAAATCACATCTCCAGGCCCCCAAACCAAAACCCAAACAAACAAGCCAGTTAGAGAGGGTGTATGATATGGAGGACAGAGAATTGGTCTAGGAGTTAGAGAATCTGAGTTTAAGATTTTCCTTTGACACACATCAGCTCTGTGACCACTCACTTAACCACTCAGTGCCTTATGCAACTATCCAAAACTTGGTTACAGATTCAGCCACTACTTTTATCTATGATTTAAAATGTATACTCTGCATATTAGTTCATATAATCTCCATGGAAGCACAAAACTTTAAAGACCTCAAAGGAATGCCCTCATTTTACAGATGAAGAAACTAAGTCATAGAAGGCTAAATTATTTGCCTGGTCTCTTGACTCTTAATACAGCATTTTCCACCATGCCATGCCAATTTCAAAGTACAGCATGGTGCTAGGATGGTTGCAATGATTTTTGCAAATGTCCTGATAGCTTTCCATGTGCTATAAACTACTTTTTTGTTCAGAGGCAGAAATTCTGCATTAGGTAAAATCATGCCTTATTTAGAGTTTATAATAGCAGATTTTCTTGAGTCACTGGTTTGTGTCTTCCAATCTCATTTAGCTTTAAACCTCACACACAAACCTACTCCCTGTGGTTATGGCAAATCAAACATATTTCCACTTTCATTTCTTTGAGCTTTTATGATTTTCACCATTTCTTTCTCCTGTTTGCTTCCTTGCAAGAATGTGAAATATACTTTTTTGAAAAAAAAAAACTATTATAATAGCCAAGGAAATTTAGAACAAAGTATGCCCAAGCTTATTTAAGAGAAGTCTCTAGGGACCTGGAGCAGAGATTTTCTAAAGGTTTTTTTATAGGCCTACACATTAAATAACTAAATTATGACATTTTGCATGATTACTTAATCTTTTTCATTTTAAGTTCAATAATAATTGAGTTGCTGCACTGTGTTAATGGAAGAATTTCTCTAATAGGGGTTCATCTGACAGATGAAATCACAATTTGGGACCAAGAAAAGGGAAAAAATCCTTAACGTATCACTCAAATCCATCTGCTTGGAAACTTAAATTCACTTTTCATCACATTTGAGTTTCATCTTCTCCTGTTCAAGTTAGAATTCCACAAAACCTTCTCAATCTTTAAAATCAAAAATTATAATTTAACTTCAAATTTAGGGTGCATTGGTTGAGATAATGGACTGAAAATGCTTTCCAAAATATAAAGCACTGAACAAGTTATCATTGTCACCATCATCATCATCTTCATCATCATCCTCATCATCACCATCATCTAGTAATAACAGAGGACTGGGTAAGGAAAGCCTAGTCCTTAGCAGTACAAGAAGTCAGCTTTGCCTGATACAATGCCCTCATGTGAGGGTGGTGAGTATGCATCTGGAAATCCATGATGATAAGGAATGGATGACCTCCACTCTCTACCTCAAAGTATACACAGGTATTCTGTGGTTGTTTTCCTTAATGCATGGGGAAGATGGACCTTTGGAATAGCTGCTGAAAAGATTCTAATAATCAGAAAAATATTGCAGAAGTACCATCATTTCCCAAGACATGGACATATGCCTCACTTGGTAAGTCTAAGGTCATATTACCTTTTGGCTGTTACATCATACTGCTGACTCATAATAAGCTTAAAGTCCATTAATGAGAAATGTGAGAATTTATACTTGCATTTATTTTTTTTTTTTACAGAACTGGAGAGAGCTAGTATAGTAGTTAGAGTTCTGGACCTGGAATCAGAAAGACCTAAGTTCAAATCCTCCCTCTGAAAACTACCAACTGGGTGACCATGAGCGAATCATCTAACCTCTTCGTATCAGTTTCCTCTTTTGTAAAATCAAGGTATATGGCTGTATGTAGTACTCTCCACACAGGGTTATTGTTTAGATTAAATGAGGTAGTGCATTGAAGATGCTTTGCAGACTTTGAAATCTACTAAAGCAACAAGTTATTCTTAAAACTGTTATGATATCTAAAATCAAAGAGGAACAATTATTTTACTAAATTTTCTAAAACTAAATCATTATTTTAGACTTTACACCTTGAACATAATGACAGGTTTGTTGCACAGAACTGGGGCCATGGGACCATTAAGGGCCTATGAAGCTTGTGTTCTAAAAGCAACGCAGCTCAGAAGCCAGCAGTCTCCCTCAACTCATTTGTGGCAAAGGGCTGACCTGTTTAGATGAATCAAGTTGTGCTTGAGACATCTGGAGGGGAGAAAATTTACTTATCATCCAAGCTCTTTTCTCCCATTAGAAATTTCTAGGAATGGTGTCTGAAGACCTACTGAGCCACATCTGGCTTCACTTTATAAGAAATTACTATCAAATTCTCATTTCATAACTAACTCACAGTTTCATAGGGGTTTAAGGTATGCAAGTACTTAAAATAAATTATTTCAGTTGATCTTCATAACACTCCTGTGAGGTGGGTGCTACTATTATTATCTTTTTAAAAAGAGATTAGAGAACTGACGCCTGATAACTGATTTGTAGCTTGTCAAGGAACAGGGTGGGATTGTGGTGGTGTCACTCAATTAGCAGGTACCCAAGGCAGAATTTAATTTCAGGTCTTCCTGACTTCAAGTCCAGCACCATGGCCTCTACTACCTCTCCTTTCTGGTCAGATAATAGGAAATTTCCTTTTCTAAGTTAGGGAATTTAGGGTGCCACATGAAGTATTCCAAATCCCTGGGAAAACAGCTCTTTTTCTAAACAAGCGTATAATATGTTGAGATTGTGTGCAAGGTGTGGAGTGTCTCACTCATAATTTAGTAATCGATAATATATAATAATTAATAAGGCAGTAAATTAGATCCTGGATGAAACCAACACGTTAAATTCAAACATGGCTAGAAGACTTGGTGCAATGGTTGGGTAACTCCCAGCCTTAGTCTCTAGTTGTCTTTCTTTAGTAGAACAAAATCCAAAGTAATCGCTATTTACTAGGGCAGGGCCTTGAACAATTTTGGGAAGAACCCATGGTCCACTAAAAAAGAAAGAATGTAATCTCCAGATGACACACAGTTCCATTGTCCACACTCCCAGAAAGCTCCAGTTGCCTCTCCCTTCTGGTCTACATCTCTTTCTTTCATATTTGTTTTACATTTGCTGCCTTCAGGACCTGACAACACCCAAGTGATAAATTTGGTGATCTAGAAGAATGTTTCATTCCGGTGTACTTCCCTGATTGGATCACACATTCCATCCCCACCTTACTACTTTTTTGAGACCTGAAGAGACCAAGAAAATTTTCAAATGAGTTTGTTTCCCTGGACTTCCCTTCATCTCCAACAGACATTTAATTTGGTCAGGGTAGCTTTATCACTCAAAAAAATCCAGTTTATTAGAACCCTTTACCCTTCTCCCTACCTGGGTCTCCCAACATTTTTCACTAAGTCCCCAAAGGCAATGAAAAGATACCTGGTGTATGTAAGTAGACTGCTGCCTATTTACCAGTGATAGCTTGTGAATTAGAGATAGCATAAGTAATACCATCAAGGACAGCATGGTACAGTATAAGGAACACTGAATTTGGATTGGAAGGACATAAAATTCCACCACTACCTCTTATTAAACTGTGTAACTTTGGGCAAGCCCTCATCTCTCTGTCGCTCTGTTTCCTCATCTACAGTATAAGTGGCTTCATGGATCCTTCCAACTCTAAGTTTATGGTCCCATGCTGGACCAGAAATTTAGTTATGTATTGAGAATAATAGAAAGTTTGAGTGCTGAATGATATATCAGAAAACTTAAATGCAGCACCCCCAGCAACGGGGTCCATGTTCTAAGGAGGATTTAGAGAAACTTATGAAGAAAGGATGATACATACAGAATCAGAAACCATGGAGAGGTCACAGTCTGCCATCAATAAGATCACAGACCCACTGAAGTATTGACATATTGATTACATAAGAAAATTTCATGCTTTGAGCATGGGACTCTTACTGTGGTGCATGACATTAAAACTCTCATCCATGTGGATAGCTGCTTTCAAATTAATCTTAAAGATGAAAGCATTCTATTCATCAATCAATTGCTAAATGAACTTCAAAATCAATGGGAGTTTTGTGGGCATCCCAACTGAAGAATAGGCAGCCTCAAAAATCCATAACCCACTGAATCAGAGGCAATTATTTTTTCCTAACTCCCTAAGCACACAAGGAAAAAAATCATTGTTTAGAGAATAATGCTTATGACTTACCTAAGTTGAGGAGGGCTTAGCTACTTATAAACACTTATTATTTTCTTCACTGGAAGCATAGGTGCATTTTTTGTCAAGGATCTTACAATAAAGATGTCAAGGGAGGACACAAGACAATGCCAATACCAGGCATCCACATGAACGAGGATGCTGCCTGGCTTACTTGGGGTTTAACAGTTTCTAGGACTTACTAATTTCCCATTCAGGAAAGAGACTCAATATTCTCTCAGTCTTATTTTGTGGACCCTACTGTCTCTCTAGTGATATTCCCTATATCAGAAACTCCCTACCCATCCCAGGTCACCAATCATTCCTCTTCTTTCCAAGACTAAAATCCCACCCTGTGTGTGAAATGGAAAGTTACCTCCTTGAAACACAGGGTATATTTGTAATTTTTTGTGGTCTTTCTGTTCCCAGACCCTAGCATATTTTAGTACTTAATAAATACTTGTTGAATTGAATTAGAAGATCAAGACAATTGGCTAAATATCTTCTCTGGTTCCTTGTTTCATGAATCTATAAAATGAACCAACATGATTTAGACTAAGAAATCTTTTTCTTGCTGGAAAAGAGATTTTTGGATTGGATGATTCCAAATGGCTCAATGTAGCTGTTGCTGGTTCATGGTCTTCCATCCATGAAAGGAAGCCTGGTATAGCAGAGAGAGACCTGAATTTGGACTTAGGAAGACCTAGGATCAACTATCCCTTCAGTTTGATTTGTCTCAGTTTGTACACCTTAGGGCTATCATCTGGCAAACCATTCACTTCCTGCATTCAAGCATTTCCTAAAACTTCACCCTTGCCCCCTTTGTTAGATATTCCCTGACAAATGGGGAAAAGGCAGCATATTTCCACTTCTGGTCATCAAAATATTCAGGTCCTATGACTACCTGTGTGATCATCTGGGTCTCATTTTCCTCATTAGTAAAACAAAAGTGTTGAACTCATGGTCTTCAAGATACCTGCTACCTCAAAATTTATAATTCTATAATCTCCCACCGTTATAACTTTGCACCCTGTCTGAAATGCTTTCTTCACAGATTATCTCAGATACTAGTATCTACTTTGGGCTTCGCCTGGATTATCTCTCCAACTGTTATCACCCTCTCCCTCCTTACTTTGTATACACATTGATTGATATGTAACCTTGATGTATTTTCTCCTCTCTCCCCCCACCCAAGTAGAATGGAGCAGAGGGAAGAGCCTAATTGGTTTTTATCTTTTCTATCCTGACATCCAATCAGTCAGTGAATACATCAATCAACAGGCATGCATTAAGTGCCCACCATGTGCCAGGTAGTCTGCCAGGGGCGAATAAAATATAATATAAAATGAAACAGTTGCTGCTCTCCTATTTTACTGTGAGGACAGAGTATAGTTATAAATAAAGAAAAATGGCAGGTCCCATATTAATGTATTTAAAACACCACAATAATAAATAAAGAGTAGGCATTTAATAAATGTTAAATTGAATTATTGTGGTCTAGAGCTGTCCACTTGGACATATGACTTTTTGCAGCTCTGCCTCATTTAAACCCCATTCACATGCAAGTCAAAATGTCACCCTCATGACATCATTGGTCCTCTTACAGAATGGTGAACAATGACAACAACTTGGATATAAGCAATCTCAGAAGGGTCCTATGCAACTTAGGACTTTTCAGAAATAATGGTGACAGAATCTAAAAGTGCTTTCCCAAATACAAATGCTAAATGACTTTAAGCTGTGGATAGGCTAGAGCAAAAAGCATAATAATAATAGAAAGGAGATATTTCCAAGGAGATAAGGCTTGGAGAACTTTGTTCTGATCCTTTGGAAAGATGAGAAAGGCAACACCACCTTGCCCTCTCTTATCTGTCTCCCCACCCTCAACCCCTTCCCCCAGAACTAAGAACCAGGAATAGGGATAGGACTGAGGCTAGGGACTGGATCTGAAATTCCATTGGAATATGGAATTCCCACATGTGTATCCACTGCCCTTCCTTGGTACAGAGTCAAGTTCCCTGAAACTTATGGTCTGATGGTTAACTAGACCACTGTGAGTTTCAGTGACTTACCAAAGGTTACACAATCAGTATATATTAGGGATAGGACTTGAAGTCAAGTCTTCCTGGCTTCAGGGGCAGCTCTTTATCTACCATGATGACCTAGTGCAAAATTGGGAGATTTAAGAAGTATTTGAGGGTGGAGCCAAGATGGCAGAATAGAAAGATGCGCAAACTCTAGCTCTTCCCTCACAGCCCATAAAATACCTGTAAAAAAATGACTCAACAAATTCTCAGCAGAAGCCACAGAATGACAGAGTGAAAGAGATTTCCAGCCAAAGGTAACCCGGAAGGCTGACAGGAAAGGTCCCCAGCAGAGAGGATTTCCAATCCCCCAACCCACAAGTGCCAAAGAAAGCTTCAAAGGTCAGCGAGAGGGCTTTCCCTGCTGGGGATTCTGCCCCAGAGGCCTGTTCTGATTCTGTTCCTCCCAGTGCCTCATGGCCAGGGCTGGGCTCCACTCAGCTCAGCATCCTGTGGGATAGACCTTTCCTGTCATGGTAGATAAAGAGCTGCCCTTGGAGCCAGGAAGACCTGACTTCAAGTCCTATCCCTAATATATACTGATTGTGTGACCTTTGGTAAGTCATTGAAACTCACCATAGTCACATCTATCCAGGAGTGTTTTAAGATCTGAAAACATATAGCATACAATATATCAGATGATAGTTAGCATTTTTTAACAACAAAGTATTTCTTAATTAAAATATATACATTGCTTTTTTTTTTTTTTTACATAAGACTAGTGCGCACTTAACAGACTATAATAAAGTGTTAACAAAACTTTTAAATGCACTGGGAGAACAAACGTCATGTGATTCACTTTATTGCAACATTTGTTTTATTGGGGTGGTCTGGAACTGAACTCAGAACATCTCAAAGGTATGGTATGCCCCTGTAGGCTAAGGTTCCATACATGTTCCTGTTTGTGAATGGCTTTATGTTAAGTACATTAAATCCTGGAACACTATAGAACTTCAACAAGATATATGATCATTCAGAATATATTGATCTTATAATCTGCATGGGAAAAATCAAGTGGATGAAAAATATTGTGTAGATTATGGTGGACAGATACATGGACAGTCCATACAGCTAGTCCATGAAGATATCTATCTTTCAAAAATGCTAGGAATAGCAGTAAGTTAGGACCATAATTGGAGAGAAAAAAATATGATGAATAGCATTGGGAATTTGCTCAGAGCTATCAATATCATCAAGCTTCTCCCTGAAAGAAAAGCTCATCTTAAAACAAAACAAAACACCAATACTCTTCCAGTGAAGCTATACGGCGATGAATTACAGAATAATCTCTAAAAATCATCTCTGAAAAATAAAATTGTGGGTCCCGCAAATGACATTGGAAAGTTCCATATTGCACATAAGTGGGCTGTAGGAAGTTGTGCATGAGAAGTGACGTAAAAGATATTGTCAAAGAGATGTTTGCCTGGAGGGAAGGAAAAGAGGAAGCAACAGTTGTGTGGCAAGAGCTAGGGATGATGGTTTTACCATCTCCATGCTCTATTGGTGTTCACAGCATGATAACAAGGCAGAAGGAAGATCCTTATCCAATCAGGACCCCCCGAAGATGTATGTGAAGACATGGGCAAGAGAAGTGAGGGATAAGAATGTGAGAAAAGGTTGCATTCTGAACCAAGGGAGGAGAATATCCTCGCCAATGGGCCTGCTGGTCCACTGATATTCAAGACACTTCCTTTTATCTGTTCCCCTCTACTTTCTCTACATGACCATTCCATTTCCTTTTCTACAAATACAAGTGCTCAGTTAGGGCTTTTATGGCATTGCTGTACAAGGGAGGCCTTGGAGAGGGCATAGGAGGAAATGATTGTGATGTGCTGGAAACAAAGACAGGGAGCTCTTGGTGTAGTGGATAAAAAGCTGTCTTCAAAGTCAAGACCATCTGAGTTCAAATATTGCCTCTAACACATACTGGCTTGTGACCTTGAGAAAATCATTTAAATAAGCAAAGATCATAGATATAGAACTGGAAGGGATCTCAGAAGCCTAGTCCAACTCCCTATTTTATAGATGAGGACATGAGGCTGAGAGAGGTCATCACTCTCCAAGGTCACATAGCTAGTCAATGTTTGAGGCAGAATTTGAACCGGGTTCTTTCTAGCATCAAACCCTAAACTCTATCCACTTCACCACCTAGAAGTAGCTCAGAGATTGCTGCATAATTCCCCTAATACAATTTAATCAGCTTTCCACCTCCTATTCAATGCTGGGCTCAGCTCATTGCCCATCCATAGTACCTCTATCATATTATGCATCGTTCAATCACCAGACACTTATTAAATACCTACTATGTGCCAGCCACTGTGCTAGGTGCTGATTTAAGAGGCAGATCAAGCACTAACAGGCATTTTTGGAACACCAAACCAACTCAAAGCCAGCCCAATTGAAGCAGCAAGGCACCCTGAGGGAGAGACAGGAGGCAAGATGTGCCAGGTGGATCAAGTCACCTAGATAATTATCTAGCCTTGGACCCAACAGATCCAGGCCAGGATCCCAAATAGGACCCAAGAGTCCTGGCGGTAGCAATGCTTCCAGCCCAGTGCCTGTGGTCATCATCTTGGGAAACAGTTCCTGTGAAGGGACAGCCTGGCACCTGCTCCCGCAAACACCACAGCCTCAGTTACCGAAGACCCAGAAAAGGCACTTCCTGTCACCAAAGCATTTGGCATCGTCAAATGATTCAACAACAGAAACTGATATTTTATCAGTGGAAATGACTGTAAAGAAGATACATTACCATGTGCTTTGTTACTACACCCCAGGGACTGTGAGACCTTTCTGTCTGACTGCAGCTGAAACTTACATATGTCTTGTCTCTCCCATTAGAATGGGGGCTTTTTGAAGGAAGGGGCTGTCTTACTTTTCTATTCATATCTCCAGTGCTTAGCACAGTGATTTGGACATAGTAAGCACTTAATAAATGCTTTATTCATTTAGACTATTAATTAACAGAGGATCTTAAAAAAAAAAAAGTCATTTTTTTTGTTTCATCAACCAAAGGAATCACTCCAGTGGTCACTGACTCAAGCAATCTTAGATGTGAGATAATATGCAACAGGGTGAAATAGCAGTGACATTGTTGTGAGCCCAAAAAAGGTGGCCATGGCAACCCTTGATGGAAAATGTAATCTCATTAAATGATCCAGGTATCCATTTAGTTTTCCAATTCCTTTTGCTTATGAACAAAAGCTAAGAGTTTATATGGCATTTGAGTTTTGGTGAAAGAAAGTAATGACGGTAAGGGCAAACTCAGAAAGAAAATCTCAGACAGATTCAATCCATTATATCCAAAAGAAATGGACTGATTTTATTCAAACACCACATTTTATATATGCTATTTCATGGATATAGGAACAGCTTCTTTCTTTGAGATTGTGAATCATGGATTTTGAGTCAGAAAGAGCTTCCAAAGTCATCTAATTTAACACCCTACTTTTAGATAATGTAACATAGATGAGGCAACAGGTCTGGAGCCATTATGTAACTTGTCTACAGCCCCCAAGTGGCAGGCATAGGATATAAACTCAACTCCCTTTGGTGCTAAACCCATAAGTACAGTTTTAAAATCTATTAGTCCTGTACATATTTATGGTCCAGAATGGTTCCATGATGACCCTGCCTTGCTGAATATCCTCCCATTGCTAAGACTGCTTAAGTCAGCACTCACTGGGTTAATTCCCTTGGAGGGAAGCTAGCCAAGTCTTTGAAGTAAGAGTGATTTGAACAGTGAGCTAATACTTCTGGAAATCAGAATCACACAGCTGTAGTTGACTCTCCCACAGCTGCATCATATAAAATGAAGGCATTTTGGATCGAAGCAGGAAACAGGAAACTCATAAAATGAGAATATACTCCTCTCCACTGAAGTGGAGAGGCTTCATCATGGCGTGAGGGTGACCCTGGATCCTTAAAGGCTCAGCCTGTGAAACATAAGTTTGGGCAGGCAGGGTCTGATTACCAAGGTGGCAAGTCTTCAAGAATAAGTCCAGTGATAGACTGCAAACGTTTATGTCGCCCAAGAACAAGCTTAGCTCCAGTCAGAGAGGCTCATGAGCCAAATGGTTGACCAGAAGGTGATTCTCTTTCTTAATCTTTAGCAGCTCCTAGTTTTTAGACTTAGTAATTTCCTAGTAGGGTGGGGTTATGATTTGTGTTGGTGAAGGAATCACTTGCACAGATGAAATTACAAATCCAAAAGAACAGAAAATAGTCTATCTGTGGTTGAGTGGATGCATTCCCATAGGCATGGAGGATAATAGCATTACTGTTAACATCAGAGACATTACATTGGGTCTCGAGTATTTTCTAGGGGCTAAATCAAGTTTAGAGGCAGCTAGGAGCTCAGGGGATAGCATACTGGACTTGAAGTCAGAAAGATCTGAGTTCAAATTCGAGCTCAGATACTTGCTAGTTGTGTGAACCTGGGTAAGTCACTTAATTCCCATCTACCTCAGTTCGTCATCTATAAAAAGAGCTAGAGAAAGAAATGGCAAACCATTTCAGTATTTTGCCAAGAAAACTCCAAATGAGGTCACAAAGAGTTGGACATGACTGAACCATTAAACAACAACAATGATTAATCTTACATATAATGGAATATTTATGGAATCATATGATCAGAGACTCATAGGTGAGAGAAAACCCAGAGGTGATCTGGGCTGGGGTTCTTAACATGAGTCCATGGATAGATTTCAGGTTGTTTGTGAAAAGAGATGGAAAAATATATATTATAACTTTATTTTCACTAATCTTTGCTTTCCTTTGTAATCCAGCGTGCCTAATCTTGTGCTTTTAAAAACAATATTCTTAGAAAGACTACCAAAAGGGTCTAAGGCACTTCAGAAGTAGGTTAATCAGTCTAATTTTCTTATTTTATAGAGAAGGAAACCAAGGCCCAAGGAGGTTTGATGACTTTTCCAAGGTCACACAGTTTCAGAGTTGGATTTTAAACTCATCTTTTGTCTTCAGAGCCAATTTTGCCCCCTCTGGATCACACTTTTATTAAATTTTGACTTCACATACAGACTAGCTAGGGAGGAGTCACCTCCCAACATATGTAAGGGAGAGAGAGTCCTATAATTACCTCTGCAATTCATCTGTCTTTCAAAGCAAAAATAACATCTGGAGGAATGATACAGTTTCTGTTAGCCAAGCAATGGTTGAAATAGGCTGTAGGTATACCATACAAGAAGAAAATGACCATTTTGGCTTCCGCTGAGCACATCTTTTTTCCATAATAGAATAGGAATGTACAAAGAGTAGCAAACAGATGGTCAGAACATTACTATGTCCTAAGAGATCCATTTACCCCCTGACCATACTCTCCCTAAGGCTTTATGCCACCATCACATATGGGGGTGTTCTGGCACACCCATCAGTTTTTCATATTACATATCAGAGAGAACAATTCTATTTCCTTCCAAAACATTCAGCCTCTAATTGTGCCCACACATATGGATGGGTAAGGCTTCCTAACACATTTTTTATACAGAAAGAAGATTCAGAGCCCTTACCAGAAATCATTTCAGATATCTAGGGCTCCCCAAATGGTATCAGGGCTAATGAGGGGCAAGCCAGCAGGGTGATAAAGTGACAAGTGGCTGCTGTGGGGCTTGCAGAGGGCAGGGTTTCTGGCACTGGCAATACTAGAATACTGACCAAAATGCCTATTTCAGTTCAGTTCAATTAATACGTATTAAGTGTCCATTATGGGCAATCCACTGTGCCAGGCACTTGGAAAATGAAGATGAAATAGCTTATAATCTAATAGAGTGAACAAGACCAACACAGAGACACCAATAATAAAAATTATAACACAGTTCATGTTTATGTAGTCATTTCAAATTCAAAAAATAAGTTCCTCACAACAACCTTTGAGGCAGATTTTGTCTTTATTACACAGATTGAAGAGCTAAGTTCAGCGGAATACAAATGACTTAGACAATGTCACAAAGAAACAGTCCCATAGCTGGGACTCAGTCTCTAGTATTTGTACTTCAAATCTAGGACTCTTTCTACTCACCAACATGCTCACCAGCATAAATGAGAAAGCCACAGAAGGTACTTCCATTTTATTTATTTCCCTTTCCCCTTCTTCTCTACCAATTTCTCAACCCCATTTTTAATCTCAAAACACATGTGGTTATAGACATACATGATAAGAATAGAAAGAAGATGAAATTTAGTTCACCCATCAACTATGTCAATTTTCTTTCCCTTATTAATGGTATTTATATGTAAAAGAGATGATCCATAATATTTGTTGCCATTTGAGCCTGTCTCTCCATATTATGGGCAGCTTGCTTGGTGATACAGTGGCTAGAGTACCAACACTGGAATTGGGAAGACTCATCTTCCTGAGTTCAAACCTTTCCTTAGACACTTACAAGCTATGTGACCCTGGGAAATCACTTAACCCTGTTTGCCTCAGTTTCCTCATCTGTAAAATGAGTTGGAGAAAGAAATGGCTAAACCACTCAAGCATCTTTGCTAAGAAAACCCCAAATGGGCTTATAATGAGTTGGACATGACTGAAAAAATAAATGAACAACAAAAACTCCATATTTTGCCCAGATTGGAAGTACAACAGCAACTCATGAGCTTAACCCAACTACCAACAGGCATAGAAGCTTTAACCTGCTCTATTTCTGGCCTGTTCAACCATTTTTATGCAGTCTGGTTCCACTCCCCATTCCCCAGAGACCCACCACATTGATGCCAGACTTGGTAAAGATACCTAAATCAGCTTTAGCTTACTGCATCTCAGAATTCCAGAGCTTAAAAGCTTCACCATCCCAAGAGGCAAAGATTGCAGGCATTTGTCACCATGCCCCATAACCCCATATCTTTGACCGTGAGTCTTTCTTCCAGACAAAAATCAAATTTGGTTTAAGGACAGAACTCTTATTAGCCAAGGCAATAGAAAAGAAATACTGGCTTTAAAACAAACATGATAGGACACGTTATAACACACATTGTCAATTCTCTGCTCACTCATTCCCCTTGGAGGCAGCCTTCGTTTATTCTATTTTTTGAAGTACTGTAGATGAGTTTCTCATGATGAGCAAAGTATATTAAATGAGAGTTAATCATTCAAAACCCCCAACCGAACTCACCAAAAATTGGTTAAAAGAAACTCTGAATCACATCGAAGGAGTTAGATTCAGATCTAAATGTGGTTTTCTAAATGATAAATATTAATTGATGATAACATCTAGCTTAGCTAAGTGGGAGAGAATTAGTTTAGAGAAGGCCAGGAAAAATATAACACGTCCATAGCACATGGTTCTTTTTTATC
Source organism: Notamacropus eugenii (assembly GCF_028372415.1). NCBI lineage: Eukaryota > Metazoa > Chordata > Mammalia > Diprotodontia > Macropodidae > Notamacropus > Notamacropus eugenii. Next base: position 332,002,192 of record NC_092877.1, read on the forward strand.
AATTACTGAGTCACAAAATAATTGAAAAACTAAATGAATAATTATGGAATAAGATTAACCAGGGGATTTAGGGGGATTGGAGAGTTTAAATTTTATTAATTGAGTAGAGAGTGAATTAGGCATATTGCAGTATTATGACTAAACTTTCAGGAAAAGAAAAGAAATTGAACAGGGTATTCAAGTTTGTTCCTGTGGCAACAGGGGCTGTCACCTCCTACTCACTGGGTCAAAGTGAGAATTATTGAATTTCAGAATTTTAGAGCTGAGCTCAACCTGGAGATCATTTCATCAAATTCACTCAGTTGTCATATCTGGGCTCTCTCAAATACATGTAGAAGAATTCAGTGAAGTTGCAACATGATTTATTAGATATTAGATATGTCTTTAGGCCAAATTTGAACGACTATGTTCTAATAGACTGACTCTTCAAGTTAGATGACATCTGCTTTGAGGTGAGTTCCTCTCCCTGTGGAAAAGGAAGACACATAAGCCACAATAATGATGATGATGATGATGATGATGATCGCAGCCAACATTGATATTGCACTTACTATATAACAAGCACTATGTTAAGCACTTTACAATATTATCTCATTTGATCCTCACAATATCCCTGAGAGATCAGTGCTATTATTATCCCCATTTTGCAGATGAGGAAACTAAGGTAGACTGAGGTTAAGTGACTCATCCAGAATCACACATCTAGGAACTGTTTGAGGCCAAATTTGAACTCAGTCCTTCCTGATTCCAGGGTTTGTACTCTATCTACTGTTCCACCTAGCTACCATGATCTCCCTCCCTACCAGTGTGTACCTACCTACTGACTCCCAAAAGTACCAGTGGAACACAAAGAAATGCTTACCCAAAGGAAAGCACAGGTGACCCATACAGATATAGCTGCTTCCATCCTTTCCCACTGGCTAAAGGCTTACTGAATCAGTTCCTCTTTCAATACTAATCCAAGAATTATAAACCATGAGGGAGGAGGGAGAGTGGTGATTATGGTGACGGTAATTACTTTCTCTTTTTAAATGTTCTTGCTAAAAAAAAGCACCTTAGAACACCTCAATTCTCATTAAGCAGCTTGAGTCCCTCGATTTGGCTTCCATAATCCCTTTAAGGCATCGTGATGCAGTGAAAAGTATGCTGACTTTGAAGGCAGACAATCTGGGTTTGAGTTCTGACTCTGACACAGGGCAAGTCACTTAAACTCTTTGAACCTCAGTTTCCTTAGGTATAAAATTAAGGGTTAAACAAGATGACCTCTAAAATCTTTCATATCTCTAAATCTATGATCCCTATTTACATGCTATCATCATTTTGCAGATGGAGAAACTGAGGCTTAGAGATATTAAATGACTGGCCCAAGGCCACACCACTAATTACAAAGTAAAAGTAGTGCCCATGCCTCCTGGGGTCCGGATAGTTCTGGTCAGTTACTATATGTCTACAACCATATGACTAGGTAACTAGAATGATACCAACATGGGTGGCTAGATAGTATCATCCAGGGAAAGGACAATACATTATTGTGCTTTCCCTGCATGCTTTTCACTTAGGATAAGGAAAGTCTTACCCAACATGCTGGGAGAAAAAGCCATATTGCACAAAATGGAGGTGAGGCAACGTGATTTGGTAGAAAGGGTATGAACTTGGCTTAGGAATGACAGTTTCAAAGACCACCTTAGACACTGGCTAGTTGTGCAGCCCTGAAAAAGTGCTTCAACCTCTCCCTGTGTTTCAGTTTTCTCATCTATAAAATGGTGGCATCAGACTTCGTGGACTCCAAGTTTCCTTCCAGCTCTAAACCTAGGATCCTGTGATCTATCTGGGATGATTTGGACACCATCAAGATGGAATAGATGGTTTGGTCAAGGATAAAGTTTCATTAAAGCTGCCATTCTTTCATCCCAAAGGGAGAAGTACCCAAATTTGGTTTCATTCATTTAATCTTTACCAATTTAATAAATATTTATTAAGGCTTTACTAGGGCCAAAGCATTGTGCTAGGTTCTAGACTCTGGGGATACAAAAACAAGAGCAATCCCAGCCCTCAATGAGTTTACATTGTCCTGGATTATAGAAGACAAACCAGTAAGTAAGTACGTGTGAAGAAGGAGACTGTATTAACAATTCTGTGGAATCAGGAAAGACTGAGTGCATTCCTGGAATGAGGGCTTGACTATAAAAGGCATGGGGGCAGGAAAAGAAATTGTGGAATAGCGGTTGGGCCTATTGGTGGTAACATAGCATGTCTGAAAGATAAGCTGGAAAATGATCCTTGGCAGCTTTAAATGCCAAGAAAAGAAGTCATAGGCCTTTCTCTCATTTTAAAGATGGAGGGCATTCAAACAAAGACTTTGTGACAGACTCCCTCTGATTTTACATGGCCTTTTGCTTTGCAATACTCTAATGTAATTGGTGTAATGTTGTTTAATATGAAGTTATCTGTTTTGTGTCTTAATACACTTCAAGAATATAAGCACCAAGACAGCAGGGATGTTCTCAAGCCTGAACTTTTCTCTTGCCTCATTGCCTAGAAGAGTACTCTGCATAAAGTAGGTACTTAATAATAAGTGTTCACTGGACAGATGAATGAGAGAATAAAGCAGAAGTGCCTCAGTTTATAAGAAATCAGACTTTCGAACACAACACAATTCCTTCCTCTTTACTTCAAATCAGTAGCTATGATTACAAAGCAAATTACTGAAAAGAGAAGGAAACCAACTTTTACAATGTTATGAGACCATTTAAATCATTCATTTATTCATTATAACTATTAAGCACTTAAAGCACTAAATTGGATGCTAGGGAGATACATATATAGGGTAGCCCAAAAATCTTAGTGAAGTTTTAATCTTTAATAGCCTAAAACCACACTAAGACTTTTGGGACACCCTGTATTATTAAGTTTAGTCCCTATGGTATGGCCTTAAGGTGAGACTAGCCCTTTTAAAAGTACCACTTTCAGTCCATTAAAGTACCCTTCAGGATACTGAGATGGGATTTTGCTCAATAATTTGCCAGTTGCTTGAAAGTTTATGCAGCTTCCAAAATATCCATTCTGTCCCTAGGAAATAGCTTCTTATACACTGGGAGAATCTGGCTTAACATGTGTTGGTAATAAAACAGAAATCTATCCCTCCAGAAATTTCCCTGAAATGGGTTAAACTCATTGATAGTAAAAAAAAAAAATCCTCTTTTCCATAACTTCCAAAGATTTTTTCCCCAAGTAAGTTAAAGATACAAATATATAAAGATATAAAATATAGTATATAACAGATTTTTAAAAATGAAAAAGTGTAAGAAATAACATACAATACAGAGAAACCAGTGACAAAGAAAATGATTCCTGTCTTTCCAATGAATAAGCCTGAGCATCATTTTAATACGGATCTGTTTCTACACCCTTCCCCCTACCCCCCCACTATGTGTCCTCTAGGAAACGACAGACGTGGGGAATTATCATGGCGACATTAATGCTAGCAAAGTAAATATTTAGTGCTTAAAAGAAAGGATCATCCAGATACTTACCTGGATCTGTGGCAGACATCAACGAACCGAAAAATAAACAGTCTGTGAAGTGAAAGTCTCCATTTCTTAGCTGGCCCACACGTACCATCGCCTTCACGAAGCCATACATTACTAGGCTGTCAAGGAGGAAATAAGATCTTCAGATGTCAAGCATCACTACAGCTGCCTTGTTTTCATTAACCACTATTCTAAAGTCCCTGCCCAATTCCTTAACTACATTTAAGGATCCTCACTACAGCATCAGCTCAAATTGCAGTAACAAAAATCCACTTCTCTCTTGGCTGCTGAAATATGGAATTGGGGCCACCAGGCTTCCTATCAAACACCATAAATCCAGTCACCTGGTGACAGGTGGCAAGACATCTAAAACTTCGTTTTAAAACATGAAAATAATACACAAGAAGATAAAGGAAGCAGGGATTGTGAAAAACAATCTGCCAATGAGAACTCCTACAAATTTATTTTCACAAATTCAAGCAGCCATGTTGACCCACTCATACATCTTTCAATGGACTGATTGCTTTTCTGCTTTCTTTCTTTTGTGTCTTGAAAGTCTAAGAAAAAGGTTCAAATCTCATTTCTGTCACTGTCACTGGAAAGGAATTAGACAATCGTAGGGCAATCAACCAGTCACTTTTAAAAAAAAACGTGTTCTCATCTCCCTGCTCATAGCAAAATTCCATCCTATTACTGAGAGCTCATGCTAAGCTCCACTTCAGATAACTTCTAAAAGGATTCCCAAGTTAGAGTCTACCATTCTGCTTTCTTTTCTTTTTTAAGTTTTAACTACTAGAAGAAAAATTCAAGAGGCTGATAAATTGGGCTAAAATATCTATTGGCTATCAATGGTTCCATTTAGGTACCTCCACTTTTGCTTATTTCATAGGTTGCCATGGCCAAAGAAGTCATCTCAAGTGGTCTAGTCTTTAAAAAGCAGCCAAAGCTCTTATTAGGACAATACTATTTTTTTTAAAGAATTGAAGCTAAGAGAGCTGACATGCTTTGCACTTAGCACTAAGGATTCTAGGCTTATCTCCACACTACAATGAAGCAATAGAGTACAGTCCTACGAGTAGGATATTTATTTATTCATGAATGTTTTCATGTTGATTGTATCTATAATTTCATTGGCATAGGGAAGTCACTTGGAATTCCACATGTATTTCAACAAATTATCTGTAATTTATTATCTTTCTTAGAGAACTGCCTAGTTAGGCAGAGGTGAAGTGACTTGTTCATGGCTACACAAATCATTATAAGTTAAAGGCAAGTCTTGAACTCAGGTTTTCTGGAAACCAAGACCATCTCTCTATCAGCTATGACCCACTGTCTCTTCTATATATCAATGCAAATTTTTAGAGATCTACACTAATGCATTAATAGAAAGAGCAACTCTATACAAATTGAACTATATGCAGCATGTCCCCAAAGTCTTAATGTAGTTTGAAACATTAATAAATTTAGAAATATAAACTTATAAGACCATTCAAAAGTTTCATTATTTACATGTATTTTATACTTAGCTTTGTGAATTTTGAATAATAAATTTTATATTTTGATGTTTAACATGAAGGGGCATTCTCTTAGAGTCAGAAGACCTGAGTTCAAATCTTGCCTCTGATGATTACCTGTATGGTCTTGATAATGTTTAGTCTTGGAGCTCATTTTTCTCATCTCTAAAATGAGTGGGTTATGCTAATCAACATCCGAGCTTCTGGTTCGCTGGAGATCTATATTCCCATGACACCTTAAAGTCTTGTTTTATAGATGAGAAAATGGATGTCTAGAGTGACTACTCAAGGTTACATCATGATCTCCTCTGTTTCAGAGACTGACCCCTGGATGCGATTCACTAGTCACTTTTTCAGCTTTCCTCATCTGTGTTCTGATATTAAATGAGGTCATCAAAAAGCAGTATACCTGGACCATATCATAAGCAGCTCTCTGGAGAAACACCTTCCCTGAGTTATGATATAAGTTAAGCCTAAACCTAAAATAAAGGTTGATAGAAGAAATATCTGTGTGAATGATGAGTTGAAGAAACTGTCCATTATATTACCCAATGTCCCTTACAATGGTACCCATATGATTAACTGGGACAAGTTTGTATCTGAAGATAAAGATATTTTCTTTTTTTATGTCTTTATCACCCAAGATATTTTCTCTTTTGCTATATCTTAGAGTTGGATTTATTCTTTAAATAGTAATTAACTCATTTCAGGTGCCTGGTAACATCTACTTCTCTTTTTTCATTTTTGTTTTTCCTGTTTGTTGCTGTGTGTTTGCCTCTCACCCAATTCAGCTGTTTCATGTGATTTGAACTTAGCAAACTGCCTCAAATCCTTTTTGGAAGCAGGCAGTCAAACAAATGACAAAGACTGAAGTTTTTGAACATGAACAAGGATGGAAGACATAGACATGCAGATAACTGTTAGCAATCATAAAATTAATTGCAGTGTGAATATTATAAAAAGGCAGGTGAGACTAATCAACTCACAAAAGCTTCCAGTTTTTTTTTTTTTTTCCTAGGGAGCAGGTGCTGTAGAAAAAAAGACAAGAGGAACCATGAGTCCTAGACTCAAGTGCCAGTTTGCTATTAACTATCTGGACAACCTTGAGTAGGTGCATTTAATTCCCTGAGCCACTGTTCCTTTATCTGTAAAATGGGGAAGCTGAACTAGCTATAATTCTAACAGTCTGTCATTCATGTCATTGTAGGCACAATATGGAAAAAGAGACTATTAGATTTTTTTCTTAAGAAAAATCAGAGATATTTTAAGTAAGTTTTGATCAATATACTAAGGGGGAAAAAAGGACCCTTCTGCTTCAAAATATCACCTCAGCCTGTTGTATTATCTGAAATGACCATGAGAAGTCTCATATAAATATGTTGTTCATCAGGGTAAAACATTAAGCCAGAAGAAACTTATAAATTAATCATTACACCAGAGTCACTTAATAGAGAGAGTAAGATTCATAGCAGGTGAAGAAGGAATGAGAAAAGATTTAGAGTATTAAGTGCTGTAAGGGGAGGCAGGTCCAAAAAGCAATGTGACAGGGAGATCTCTCAGCGTCTGGGAACAACATGGGGGAAGCTTTAGAATTCCATGATATAGAATACGGAAGCAAGGTAGAATAGGTATAGGCGAAGGCAATGGACAATGAAAAAGCAGCAGTAGGGCTGGCCTTGAAAAACAGTGTATTTCGAGCGTTTTGTAAGTGCCTAATAAGTGTTGAATGAATGAGGAAATGAAAGTGCCCAGTTTTTTAACCAATCAATATTCATTGAATTTCATGGTATTGATGTGTTGCTATTGGTTTTTAATCCCAACTAGTATACGTGTAGTTGTTTCACAAATCCAGGGATATAGGCAGGCTGAGATTTTAAACACAATTTTATTGATATATTTTGTTTTTCTATTACCTTCATGTCCCAATGTGTCCCTCCCACTCTACCTCTCAGAAAGTCATCCTTTATAACAGAGAATTAAAAAAGGAAGGGGAGAAGTTCAGTTAAACAGATCAATATATCAATCAAATCCAATAATGCAGCCACTGTTCCATACCCATTATTTTCCATCTTTGCAAACGAAGGAGAGATTTATATTCCCATATCTATTCTTTAGAGTCAAACTTATAATTATTATTATTATATATAAATATATATATACATATATATATTAGGTTAAATTATTTTATTCCTGTTATCCTTTCTATTTATGCTATTGTAGTCATTATAGCCATTGTTTTTGTACTTTTGTTCATTTCATTTTGTATCACATCCATTGTCTTTCCTTGTTTCTTTATATTCATCGATTTTTACAGCATAGTAATATTATATTACATTCATATGCCACAACTTGTTTAGCCATTCTCCAAATGATGAACATCTACCCAGTTCTTGAATAGTACAAGAAAAAAAACAATGCTGTTATAAACATTTTCATGAACATTTGACCTCTCCTAATTTTTTTTCATGGTCTGACTTTTAATACTCAGGTCAAGATTCCATTTTGGATTTATTATGGCATATGGTTTAAGATGTTGGTCTAAACCTAATTTCTGCCAAACTACTTTCTAGTTTTCCTGTCAATTATTATCAAATCTAGTTGTTCCCAAAGTAACTTATGATCTCAGGTTTATAAAACTCTGGAAGGTACTGAGCATAATTGTATTTCATTAATCCAGAATTAATCAAGTCTGTCCTACTAGTTTACCTTTCCATTTCCTAAGTAATGCCAACTTGTTTTTATGATTACTCCTTTATAGCAAAAATTGAATTTTGGAGTGCTATTTGACCTTTGATCCTACTTCTTCCCCTCCTCCCCACCATTATTTCCCTTGAGATTCCAGACATTTTGTTCCTCCAGATGCATTTTGTTATTCTATATAGAAAGCTAAGTGAAGCATCTTTGGGATAATGGTTTAAAATGGGGGGGGGGGGAATGTAAATGTTAAAAACTGAATCATTTTAAAATATTTAATCTCAATTTCAATGATTTTTAAAATAATACTTTTCATAATAGCCAAACCAGAATATAAATAAGCCTGCTATAAGTGGCACCTGTCAGATTTCTGAATTGCCAGAGACATTCTGAGGAATAGTTTCAGCTGGAAATACAAGCTACTGGAACCAGTCCAGTGAGCCTTGAGAAGAGTCACGTCCTCATCTGTGACAGGATATGAAACTGGTTCCTTTATGGAGTTCACTATGCAGTCAAGAAATGTAGGGCAGTGACGTATCTCAAACAAACTGTAAGCCTTGCTTCCTTTCAGTGGGGGGAATACACTGACCAATATAAAGAGAAGCCTTTATGTAAGACTTTTTAATTTGTTTTCATATTATTTCCTAATATGAGAAGAATATATTGTGCAAAGTATTTGATGCAAACTTAAGTGACTAGGTAGGATCATTGAGGATCAAATTCAGAGCTGGAAAGGTACTTAGAGGAAATCTAGTTCAACCCCATCATTTTACAGATGAGGAAACTGAGGTCCAGAGTTTCAGTGACTTGACCATCCTCACACTGATAGTAAGTGGCAGAGGTTCACAAATTGAACTTAAGGCTGAAATTTGAACCCAGACTTTCTGACTTCAAATCTAAAGCCCTTTCAGCACCATCACAGTTTTATCTAATAGTGGCAAATATTTCTTTTTCTTCCTTCCTTCCTTCCTTCCTTCCTTCCTTCCTTCCTTCCTTCCTTCCTTCCTTCCTTCCTTCCTTCCTTCCTTCCTTCCTTCTTTCTTTCTTGCCAACTCGGTGGCATAGGCACTGAGGTTGGAATCAGGAAGACTCATTTTTATGAGTACAAATATGACTTCAGACACTTATTAGCTGGGTGACCCTGGGCAAGTCACTTAACCCTACTTGCCTCAATTTCTTTATCTGTAAAATCAGCTGAAGAAGCAAATGGCAACCAGTATCTCTGCCAAGAAAACCCAAAATGTAATCATGAAGAGTTGGACACAACTGAACAAATCTATCTAACACACACACGTCTTTATATGTACGTATTTTGTGCTCATGGCCACACAACCAGTTTCTGAGTCAAGATTTGCCTTTATAATTAAAGCCTTGAAGTGAGTCGATTGAGATAGCACCATAGGTACATATACACAAATTGGTGGGTTATGTTTGTTTTTTACTAGAGTTATGACTTTTGGAGCTGGGAACTCACAATGAATAAATTTTTCCTACCAGTGTACATAAGCACCTTCCCAGCAACTTAGAACTGCCCACCCCAGGGATCCATGGATAAATTTCAGAATTCTGAACTTGGATGGGAAACAAGTGACATCTTTATTTTCCTAACCTCTAACTAAAGTTTAGCATTCCTTAAAAACAAAGTTCTGTTGATGTGTTTTGTTTTTACATTGCAAACATTTACAGATTTCTCCCACTAAGTGGCCTCAAAACAAAATGAAGTTATCTGAAAGTGCAGGCAACATTCTACACTTATAGCATTTCCCACCACTCTTTAAAAAGATTAACAGAAATCTGTTTTCTTTCCCTCCCATGCCCCAGTTCATTGACAAAAAAAGAAAAGAAAAACAAATTACCTATAATAAATATGCATAAGAAAAATAATGGCTATCGATAGACACACACACACATATATACATATATTTGAGCATGCAAGACACAATCAATATGCACGTGTATGTGGGTATATTCTGCACCTTAAATCCATCAATCCTCTGTAATGGACAGCATATTTCATTATCTGTTCTCTGAAATGATGAATGCTTTTTGCATTGATCATAGCTCTTGCAGCTTTCAAAGTCTTTTCTTTTTACAGCATTGCTGTTTTTGTATAAATTGTTTTCCTTGTTCTGTTTGTAAAAGACCTTAAAATTTTTCATTTTTATAATATTTATGTTAAATAAACTTTTGGGTTTTTTTTCCTTTGAGAACTGTCTGGTCATATTCTTAGATCATTTATCAAATGGGGAATGGCTCCTTTTTCTTATAAATCTAGATCAGTTCATCATAAATCTTAGAAATGAGATTCTTATCAGAGAATCTGCTGCAAAGATATTTTCCCAGCCAATTGTTTACACTTGAATCTGAGCTTTATTAGATTTATTTGTGCAAAAGTTTTAAAATTTCATGTGCTCAAAATTACTCATTTTAGCTTTTGTGATCCTCTCTATTTCTTATTTAGTCATGCAATTTTCTTCTATTTATAAATTTGATAAGTATTTTTCCAAATTTCTCTAATTTGTTGATAATATGGCTTTTTAAAAATCAAGTTATGTACTCATTTGAAACTTATCTTTGTATAGGGTGTAGGTGTTTGCCTAAATCTAATTTCTTCTATACTGCTGTCCAATTTTCCCATTTTAAAAAATCAATAGTGAGTCCTTATCAAAGCAGCTGGAGTCTTTGTGTTTATCAAATTCCAGTGTATTAGATACATTTGCTTTTATACATTGTGTTCTAAGTCTATTCCACTGATTGATCTATTTTTGAACCAATACCAAATTGTTTTAATAATTACTCCTTAGTAGTATGACAAATCTGGTACTACTAGACACTCATAATGGCCTTCATGCTGATATGCCTTTAAAAATAAAATTTAACTTTAATCTACCAGTATTTTAAGTGTATTATTTTTGTGCTGATAATGTGCTGATATTTAATGTGCTGATAAAATACATAATACTATATCATACTTTTAAAAATATTTTAATAACTACAATTCCATATAATAGATCTCCATTGCAATTTTATATATTTAAATTTTATGCATTTAAAAATATTATTTTGGGAAGTGGTCAAAGGTTTCCTCAGACTGCCAAAGGGGTTCATAGCACATATAAGTTTACAAACCCTGGTTTTAGAGAATTGTCTGTTTCACTAAGATGCTAAGAGAATTTTCCAGGGTTCCATAGTGTATTGATAATGCATTTTTGCTTACTGTTAATGTGATTTTGCTTCTTAATGGGAAAATCTTTTCCATCCATTAACAGGCGCATGTGACCTGCTTAAGTCACATAGAAGCCTGAGTCAAGGGAGTCAAGTCACATGGAAAAGGAAGAGGTGGAACAGGAAGAGACGGAGCTAGAGCAAAGCTTAGAGGAAATTGGTGAGAGGACAGTTAGAACTGAGGGAGAGAGAGGAAGCAGGCAGCTAGACTCCTGAGTGTTTGTTTGTGGGAAGGCCCTAGTAGGGGGAAGGCTTGGGGCTGGTGTTGTCCTCTGCATTGTTATTGTGTATCAATCTCTCTGTTACTATGATGGATTTGGTTTTCTGGTGTCTGAATAAATGTTTTGGTTCTGTCTTCCATGTAGAGAATCTTATATTTTGCAATTCAGAATTGTGAGTTGATTCATGACTGTCATAGGTGCTGTGAATATCATATTGGCACTACACAAAGCCAGAATGTATAAGAGATGGGATTTGAATTTAGGTTTTCCTCACTCCAAGTCAATTCTCTATCTACAGTGCCATGCTGTGGAGAGGCAGATGTATTTATGTGTACATATATCTTAGTTTATAAAATGAAGATATATATTTTCTTTAGAAACCAAATAGGAGACATTATAGAATTTCTAAACTGGAAATAACTTTTAAAGTCATTAATCCACTCTCTCTCCAAATTCCAGAATCTCTTCTTTAGCAAGGGTTAAAAAGAGGTTTAAGTTGCCTGGCTTTACCTTATATTTGAAATTAATAGAGAATTATAGAATTTCAAATACAGATAGAGTATGGAGGTGCTACATCATCTAAACTGAATCAATGGGTGTAGGAAAACACAGCATTCAAAGGAGTATAGAGGATTACTTAGCCACATCCTCTAGGTGGGACAATATCTCCCAGTTATTTCCTGGGGTTCCCCAGAAATGATTTTAAAAATATATCCAGCTGAGGATGTATGTCCATTCTTCAGCATGGTAATTTGGGATTCTCTCTTTAGTCCTGAGTGAAAGGGTGAAATCATGTCAAAAGGAGAAGATATGCATTGTCTTGACTAGAATCCATCTTGCACATTTACACCTGAAGTCAATTCAGATGCCTCCTAGTACCCAGGCTGATCTTTGGCGTCCAGAACAAAGAATGTTGAACTTGGCATTACTCAACTTGAGCTAAAATCATGGCTCTGTCATTTACTTTTATCTGTATAAATTGGAGCAAATCATTTAAACTCCCGGTTTTTTCATTTGTTTTATTTAGGAAATACACTAGACTAGAAGACCTAGAAAGTCCCTTCTAACTCTCAGTCTATGATCTTATGTTCCTATGACCTGAGCCAAGAGATGGAGATAGAGTCAAATGAGAATTAGAAAATTCGAGCTTTTCTATTTTGTATCTTGAGTATGCTAACCTTTCTGTGCCTTAGATTCCAAATCTCTAAAACAGGGTCTTGTTCAGTCATGTCAGTCGTGTTCAAGTCTTCATGACTCCATTTGGGGTTTTCTTGAGAAAGTTACTGGAATGGTTTGCCATTTCCTTCATTTTATAGGTGAGGAAACTGAGACAACAGGGTTAAGTCACAGAGCTAGTAAGTATCTGAAACCAGATTTGAACTTAAGTCTTCCTAGGTCCAGACCCAGCACTCTATCCATTGATCCACCCTCCCCCCAAAATAGGGGCAATTATGACATTTCTGAAAGGATACTGCTAATACCAATATCATAATGGGATGGATTCTATTATGGAGATCCAGTGGATGCTAACTACCCACTTAACCTCACTGTATAGATGGTACTTAGAAGGGCTATCTGTTTCCTGTAGTTTTCCTTTCAAAATAGTACTGTACTTGATTTGAAATGGTCTAGGAGGAACCTCTATAACCAGGTTATAGAGAATATAAAGGTTTTGTGTAATAATTGGAGTGGGGGAAGGGAGGATGCTGCAAATGGAGGGATGAGAAAGGGAGTAAAGAGTAGGGGTAAGTAGGGCAAGAGAGAAACAGAGACACAGAGAAAGACAGAGATATGTGCACGCATCCACATATCCACACATACAAACATACACATATGCATGTATATTCGTATGTATGTATGTGTGTATATATATGTATTTTATATATGTACATATGCATATATGTATGTGTATATAAATATAGATATGGATATAGACATAAACACTTTCTGAGTATCTACTATGTGCCAGGCACTATGGATACAAGAAAATAGAAATAATCCAAACCCTAATGAGGAATAATTTCCCCAGTTACAGGGCCAACACTCACTACCACAGGTTAGGTGAATCTCTGCCCCTAATAACATATCCTGTAGAAGTTAAAGTCATTGCTCTTAATCTCTCCCCCAGGACATGCAGGAATGTTCTATTCCCTTTTATGTATCCTTAAGACAAAACCCATTCTTATAGCATGGGGAGAAAACAGGTGCTGAACTGGCTTAAGAACTCAACATGGGAGTCAGAAGGACATGGTTTTAAATTCTGCTTTGGATACTAGCTGGCTGTGTGACCCTGGGGAAGTCACTTAATTTCTTTCTGTCTCAGTTTCCTCCTCCCTAAAATGGGAATAATAATGGTTATAATGCTTACCCCATTCTCCATGCTCCCCCTACCCCCACCCTTGTTATGAGGATCAAGGGAGGTCATGTATGTAAGGCACTTTGAAAATCTCCAGTCACCACGTAAATGTCAGTTCTTACTACTGTTAAGTGCCTTAACCTCCTTGGATGAAATATCGAAACCCGAGGTGTTAATACAGACAGAAAATAAATCTCAATGCTGACATACAGTGAGAGCTAGAGATATATTAAAAGATGAATCATGTACCAGGTACATAAATCCTCCAAATGTTCTTATGTATATCTATTCACACACAATCTTCCTGAGTTGGTGTTTGTTCCTGCAGAAATGAAAAGACAATGCCCCGAGTTACAATTCCATTGTGTGTGCCAAAGGTGGCTAAATCTTGTTTCTGTTTCCTTTGGGTGTGTTCCAGCCACACACTTAGGAAGCTATACTGGGGGTGGGGGTGGGGGGTAAGCTGACCACATCATACTCACCTAGACTCACTAAGACAATTCAACTTAAATTATGTCCATAGTCAGGGAACTTGCCAAGGCCAGGTGGGGTCTGGGATTCACATCTATGAAACTGCCATACGTAACCACCTATCTTGCCTTTTCTTATTTTCCCATTCTACTCCCTCTCCTCTTCTCAGGTACACCTACTCCGCTGCTGTCATGACTAGTCATCTTCATTACTTTGTCAGCAGGATTTTCATTAGTTTGTATCCGTTATGCCTATTGCCAGCTTAACAGGAAAATCACTCTCCTCCTTCATTCAAGCATTTCCTGAAGACTCATCTTCACCCACTTGGTGAGACTTTCCCTGACTAATAGAGGCAGAAAATTACTGAGATCCATCAATATTCATTTGGACACTTCTTACCTGGTATGAGCACACGAATCACTCCCCCTGTCTGGGTCTCATGAAGGGATTAGATTAGCCAGCCTCTAGCTCTGTGATTATTTGTCCTTGTATCTTTATCCCCCCATCTTTCCATATGGAGAAATCCTTCGTTTATACATTTAATATAAATGTTATTTACTTAATTCTTGGACACTTGAATGAAGATATTGGAAACTGACAAAATCATGGTGGGTTTTTTTTTTCTGCACTAGATTGCAAATTCCTTAAGGTACTGAGAGTTTTTTGCTCAGTAAGTATAAAGCCTTGCAGGGAGGTAAGTGATACAGCACCAAAGATGGCTAGGTAGGCACTAAATACACATTCCTTGAGAAGTCATTCCACCAGACTGACAAAGGAGAGGGGATGCTTATGATATGAACATTCAAAGTGCTCTGATAGCTCTAACCTCCAGTTATGATTTTCTGGAGGAAAAGGGTGGGGAGGGAAGTAGTCAGGAGGGAACCAAATAAAATGTAAAAAAAAAAAATTAAATTAAATTAAATTAAAAGGTCTAGTTCTTTCCTGCTTTTAATCTAGTTGTAATAAGTTGTAAACCACAGGCCCTGGGGGCTTACCATCTCCCTAACACAGGGAGCTCCAGCCCAGGGACACTATTTACTGGGTTGTGGCTTCAGTCGTTATAGGAAGCTCTACATACTCAGCACTTATGTTTGTGCTATATTTTTATTTTTTAAAAAAGCATTTTTTACAATTATTGTGTGATTCTATAGTTACAACTGCCTGTGAGATAAGTAGTCAACAAAAGAAAGTGAAGAGTTTGCCACTGGTCTGAGCACCAGTGACAAGTCTTGTAATGGATGTTCTTTATTACTGCTATTGTGATAGACGACATATTGTTGACTTCCCTAGCCTGGAATTTTTAGGCATTGAATGAGATAGTCCAGATTCACTTAGTAAAGTCAATTTGAAATATTTTTTTAATCTACCTTCCAATGCCAATGGAAACATATTTGATGTTGGGACCTTCAGTGCTGTTTAAGAACCCTCACAAGAGGGTTGAATACATGGCAGTCACTGAGCCTTGCTCTATTTCATCATATCAGACAAAAATTAATGTGTTCCATTAAGTAAAATAACAACAGAAAGGGGGAAATAAGAAATTTTCATGGAGAAAAATCATCTACCAAGAAAACAATAAAAAAATAGTTAATTGAAAGAATGAGTAGGGGAAAACAAGAAATTAATACAATGAATCAGTACAAAAACAAATCCAGAAGGAACTAATAGTACAGTAACAAGATCTCCATGAATGAAATTGGGAATGTTTTAAGAACCTTTGAATTGACCAGTAAGTTCCATATGAAAAATAAGGATGAATTGGTAACTACATGAATGGATCAATGAAATCAATGAAAAATCAAATCAATGAAAAGGGAGTTAAAAAGTAGATAAAAATGAGATTCAACAGCTTGGAACAATTAGTAGTAGAAAATCTGAACAAATAAATGGATTCTCTGAAGAACAGAATGGTCTAATTGAAACACAGGAAAAATTATAAGGAAAAAGCGACAAAAATCAAAGAAAACTATAACTGGGAGACTAGAGATTCCTCGAATCAAGATAATAAAACTAGAAGACAGAGCTTGGTGAGGAAACCTGGGAATTATTGATCCTGAAGAAAAAAATATGAAGTGAAGACTCTAAAACCATAATTCTAGATATCAGGAGAAAATTTCTCCATAGTTTGAAGAGAGGACAAAGGGCAAATCTACAGATTTTGTGGGATTGTCATCATTTTTGTTGTGTCCATTCAGTACAATTTTTCATGATCCCATTTGGGGTTTTCTTGGCAATGATACTGAAGAGGTTTGTTATTTCCTTCCAGCTCACTTTTTACAGATAAGCAACTGAGTCAAATGGGGTTAAATGACTTATCCAGGGTCACATAGCTAGCACATGCCTGAGGCTAGATTTGAACTTACTAAAATGCACCTTTCTGACTCCAGGCCTAGGGATTATATGATCTGAAAAAAATCCCCGAATTTAACTCACCCACAACTGTGGTAATCAAACTCTTAAATCTTTATGAGGAAAAAAGAATCTTATATAAAGAAAATCATGAATTAAAAAGAACCAATTGCAATTTTGTAAGATCTCTCTTTGAGGATGGGTAGGGAGAAGAGTGGTTGCAGTGTCAAAGTAGTGAAAAATTGGGAAAGATGAAAAGATTCAGTAGTTGACAGGGAACATAAACTCATTACTGGTGAAAGTGAATTGGACTAACTGTTTTGGGCAAGCAGTATGAAATCATACAAAAAAATTATCCCAGCATTTTCAGTGTTAGTTTAATACTAATACCCTAAAGAAGGTTATTGTTTGGGACAAAAAGAGAAATAGAGAGAAAAGAGAAATTACAGAGAAATAGCAGCATTATCATGAGTCAGATACAGTGGGAAGAAGGATTATTGGACCTAGAGTCAAGAAGACCCGAGTTCAGATCCAGCTTCAGACACATGCTGTGTAACCCTGGGCAAGACATTTAACCCCTGTCTGCCTCAGTTTCCTCATCTATAAAGTGGAGAGAATGGAATCTATTTCCCAGGGTCATTGTGAGGATCTTTGTGGAGCACTTTGCAACCTTTGAAGCATCATATAAACGCCACCTATTAGGAATAAATATAATAGCATAAAGTCAGAAACAAACCATGGGCACATTGTGGCTGAAATAAAGTGTTGTATGTAAATGTGATATAATATTATCAAATGCAACATAATACTATTTGGTCATAAGGAATAATGAACATAAATTCAAAAAAAAATTGGGAAGGCATATGCAGAATGGAGAAAGCAGACTGAAAAAAAAAATACACCCGCTGATTCTGACTCTGTAAATGCAGACCATATAAAATGGCCAAAGGATGAGAGTTCAACATAATAGATGACCTTGGTATTAGCTGGCTAGTTAGATCACATAGCCCCCATTTCTTTTAAGAAATTTTAAACACTAGTTGAACCCAATCCATCCTACTCCTTCTTTGGTGCTATTTTGTTTGCTGATTTTCAGGAAGTATACCTTGGTTTTTGCACCTGTGTGTGTTTATTTATGTTTGCCACTTTCATTAAAACAAAATTTATCAATACAAGAAACTGCTGTTTGGCCAGGTGAACCTGAGGTTCTTTTAATGTATTTCACTGGCAGACACAATCTGTATTGCTGGGGAGACTTACTCAGCCTTTTCTTATTCAGCCTGTCATCTTAGCAGGAGGAACAAAACTTGCCATCCGAATTTTATTCACCAAACCTATTTTCATATTTTCAAAGAATTTTCCATTTATTTTCTTATCCTCTCCAGACTATTTTTACACTTAGACAGGACCTTTTGGAACCCTGAAGCCAGCTGATGGCGTCTATTGAAGAAAAATCAGAAAAAATGCATCTCTCTAGGTTTTCTACAATCAACTTCATTTCAAAGTAAATAGAAAAACTCATAAATAATGTATGTATTTGAAAACCTTACTTAGCTCAATTAAGGCATAATGTTATTAGGTGTTTGATTGATGTCTTTTAAAAATACATTATTATTTCCAAGCAACTTGTTAGAATTCAAAATTCATCATGCCACTCTAAGTGGAGGAAAATGAAAGACTCACTTCCTTGTCCTGATTCCACTTCAACTTTAGTCATATAGTCTTGGAATTTCTTTGATGAAGGATAGAAAATTTCAAATGACCTGCTTTGGGTATATGTAGAATAACATGTTTCTTGAAGCTCCTTTGTAGTTTAAAACATATTTTGTCATATTTCACATCACCTTTCAGACCAGACACAGTGTTCTCATGGGCCTTTCTTTTAATACTAGAGTTTACTAAGTAATCAAATATAGAAGAGCTCTCCAAAATGCTTTAGAGAACAGTCAAACATTAAAACATTTACTCTGAATTATTCCCTTATAAATTCAGAGCCTAGAGACCCCAGGGCTGTATAAATATCTGATAAAGGGAAAGCAAATTTGATTCTCTAAACCCTCCTATTCCCGAGTCTCTCCAAGCATTTTACAAACCAATCTGACATGAAGGACTGTTTTTCAATGGATCTAACTTGAAAAGTGAACCTTTTTGGTCAAGGTCTATGGTCATCTGGCCTACAAGACAGACACCAGGCAACAAACTTGACACCTTTTTCCGCTGGATACATTCTGGGAAGATGGTGGAGCAGCTCAGAAATTTCTAGTCTGTAGATTTCCTCTACAAACAGACAAAAAATCTCCATGAAATGAATGTAAAGCAACAAAAATAAAGGGACAAAGTAATTGCCCTTCTAAGATAACCTGAGAGGACCTCAGAGAAGACAAGACCTCCAGGGGCTGAGGTTTAGCCTCAGTGACATGTAGACACCTCCAGGTTGAATCTATTGAATCCACAAGCAACAGGGCCTGGGGCAGCTCTGTCAGACCTTATGAACCAGCTCTTTTGGCACAATGTAAGAGCTACCTGGCATGATTGGTACGAATGGGCTATGATAGATTGCTACAGAAAAAATTCAAAGAAGCACAAAACATGTCATTGGACAGATTATGGCTGGGGATAAAAATAGGAGAATCACATAGCAAGAGAAAGGGATATCAAATAAGCAGCTCATTAGCATCCACATAAAATAAAGAGAACTTCCAGGAGAAGTTGCCCAGTAGTTTGAGTGTTGCAGATTTGTGAGAGGATGTGGATAAGATATACAGGGAAGAGCCAGGAATGGATGGATTGTCATCTGCACGTTGGGATGGAGAAGCCACTATGAGATAATAGCTCCTTCCATCAAAGCATCATAGTGGAATCTTTCTAGAAGTACTAGAAGTATTAGATGATAGAAAATCACAGAAGTACTGATTTTTGACCTCAGCATGCACCTATTCCAATTCATAACCAAACAATAGGAATTATCATGACAGTACCAAATATGGTCATCCAGTTCTGCTTGAGAATCAGTAATGAAAAGTTCAACGTCTCATGTAGGAATTCTGCTCCACTGCACCACATGATCTGCAGCTATCGCAACTGCAGGTATGCATGGGAAGTACTTTCCAAACTTCAAAATGTTATAGAAATGCCACTGATTATTGTGGCTATAATTATCTCACATTTTCTGAGTTAGTCCCAGTTTCAAGAGAAGGAGGTGTGTTTTAACAAGCTTTTGAAAAACTCCTTAGGACCATCTGCCTGATTTTTGGTTGGGAAAAAATGCTTCTCTGTTTTAGAAAAAATATGACTCACCTGCAGGAAAGGTGAATTAACGATCTCTTTTTTTCCCTCAGTAAACACAAGTAAGAAGGGAAAGCAACTGCTACTTTTGTAACATTTTTTTTCTTCCAAGAAAATAGGAAGTATAGCTAAGGTGCCTTACTGACCCTAACTCTCTCCAGCCTCTATTCTTGGGAAGGATCTGCTTCATTTCCCCCAGTTCTACATAGTCACAGGGAAAATAGGGCAGTATCCCTAAAGATGTGGTCATGTGGCTATTACTTCCAGGGAGCTGGAGTAACCCTAGTGTTGGAAGATATACCTACTTGGAACCACAGTTCCCAAGCCCCCACCAGCATGCTTCCCAGTTATATGAAATCAGTCACAATGACACTGTTGACTCATACATTAAAGATATACTAAATAAAAAGTCTATAATAAAAATAAGCATAAGGTGACTTTTATCAATAGAAGAAAAAAACAGAAATAATAAAAAATCTACCCATAAACCTTAGTCACACTTTCCTACCAATCCATATTGCGTCTATTGGGGAAAGTGGCACATGAGTAGGGAAATCAATGTATCTTGGGCAACATATGATTCTGGATTTTAAGCCCAAAGGTCAATGGTCTTTTTTAGGGAACAGTCTGAACCATGAATCTCCTTTTTCTTTTCTAAGCTTCACATGTAAATTGGGGATAATGTTGTGAGGGTCAAAATGAGATAATAATCATAAAGTGCGTGGGATATAGTAAGTATAAATGTTAGCTATTAGTATTCTCCTCTACTCTATTTCATTCAAAAATAGGGCATAATCTTCTCCAGCAATTTTTCTTTAAAGATGCCTGCTATGTCTACTCCTTCTTCTCATCCCTTGCTTCTCATTCTCTAGCTTCATCTAGTTATCTCTGTTTTGAATGCTTCAAATCAAAGTGTTCTTTTAAGTAGTGACTAAACTCTATTTCAGGTTGAAAATCCCAAATTCCATAATTCTATCATCATCAAAATGATAATAATAGCTAGCATTTATATAGCATCTACTATGTGCCCCACACCATACTAAATGCTTTACAAATATTAGCTCATATATAACACAAACAATGTTTACATATGCCCCTATTCCCCAAGTAATTCTGGGATTGAGTTTCTCAGATGCATTCTTCAAGGTCCAGACAACAGTTGTGTGTAAATGAGCTGACATCCAAGGATTCCATGAAGCCCTCCCCACTTTCGCTGAGTACTTTCAGTGAAGTACTTTCAGACAAGGTCTCTAAGTACATTCATGCAAAGGGAAGTTTTCTCTCTGGTCCTCAAAACAGTCTGTGTTTCTCCTCTGTTACTTTAATCTTAGGGAACCATGTTCCTTGCCAAAATAATTTGATCAGTGCTCATTCCACCAGTGTCCTCTTTCTGACTTATTCAGTAAACAAGATAATGTAGAGAAGTACCAGGAAAAGGGAAACATAGGGAGCCTCTAAATCCAACTGCCAAAATAATATAAGATCATAGATTTAGAGATAGCCATATCTCTTCCTTTTACAGATGAGAAATCTGAAATTCAACAAATATTACCTGTCATCATCATCATCACCATCCTAATGGCTTTCTAAGAGTTACTTGTGTTAGGAAACAGGGGAGCCATTTGACTTGAAAGATTACTCCACCAGAGAACCAAGAAATTGAGAATCAATTCCAGGGATCTGTCAAATAAAATTTTTAAACATTGTTTGAAATGTAAGAACATATGTTTAAACCTAATTTAATCATGGAAAATTGCCAAAGTTTCACTGGGAGCAGTTCACTTTCATTTTAGGTATTTAATGTCCTGATCTTATGGATGTAAGTGGTTTGTTACAGAAAAATACAAGGACCTTAACAATGTACACCCAGACCCATAGGCCTACTTCACTCACATCGAAGGAAACTGGCAACTGCCAAGGCAGAGGGTGAGGAAGTAGAGCTTATTGGGTAACCATGCAAAGCTTGATTGTTTTAATCATCCACAGAGAAGAGTTTTCAGACTACAGAATATTTTGTTTTTTAGAGATTCCTTTATTTCCAGAGAAGGGACAAAGGAAAATGACAAAAATGATGAAAAACTGGAAAAGCTAAGAGATGTCCTCTAAACAAATTTCAGGAAGAAAGTAAGAAATAAATTCTTGCATAATTATTTTGTTGGTGTTTTTCTCATAAAATACTAATATGTAGCCAGAGTCTTCTAAGAGCAGACTATAAATAAGAGAGTTTAGGATTTTTCCTTTGTTCGGGCAATCAAATGGTTAACTTAAAGGAGCAGCCAGCTGTTTGTCATTTCCAGAGTGGGGCTGGTCAGTACCTTCATCTATTCTTTTTCCTTATGTGCCTCTCATTTTTGTAGGGACTCTTATCTCTCGGTCACATTTTTAAGTAGGTAAATTCCTGCTTCTAAATCCCCACCCACAATTCCTTTATTCAATTCTCTCCTTCCTTTTTTGGTTGTTTCCTCCTGTCCTCAGGCTACCCTTAGCATGTGTTCACCTTTGACTTTTTTTGGAGATCTCAATCTAACCCTAAGTAGTGACTAACTGCTGCTACTTAAGATGAACACATATAGTTTCCTGGGAAAGATATTTGGAGCCTAGAAACTTCTTTAGACCAGAAGTTGTTAACCTTAAGTCCATAGATTTCAGAAAGTCTGTGAATGTGGATGAGAAGGAAAATAGATCTTTATTTTCACGGTAATTGGCTCTTTTCTTGTTTAGTCGTTTCAGTCCTCTCTGAGTCTTCATGACCTCATTTGAGGTTTCCTTGGCAAAGATAGTGGAGTGGTTTGCTGCGTCCTTCTCCAGTGCATTTTACAGATGAGGAAACTAAGGCAAAAAGGGGTAAGTGATTTGCCTGTGGTCACATAGCCAGGAAGTATTTGAGGCCAGATTTGAACTCAAGAAGATAATTCTTCCTGATTCCAAGTCCAGCACTCAGTTCATGGTGCCACCTAGCTGCCCTGTTTCCTTTTATATTACTCTCTTAAAAATACTCTTCTGAAAAGGGACCCATAGGTTTTATCAGAGTACCAAAGGGGTGCATGATGCAAGGAAACAATAGGGCTTTATGAACCTATGCTTTAGACCCATTACTGGAAGTTTGATCACTTTTTGCTTTATACATAGACTTAGTCCTATGGCCTCCTTATTACTCAACTTGGGGTGAATGTACATTAATATTAAGTTCCTTACTTAAAGAGAGACAGAGTTGCTATCTAGCCTGTGATACACAAATTTAGAGATATTTCCTCTTCAAAAGCTCATGTGTGCCCCACCTGTGGTAGAGCCTTCCAAGCTCATACTGGTCTGATCAGCCAGTTGGACACACTGCATTTTGACCCTCCCCAATATAGTGATGTCATTTTGACCCTCTTCGAGAAGGAAGGACAACAAGTGGCCAACCAAGTGTGACTCTGGGCAAGTCCTTTAACCCCTCTGTGCCTCAGTTTCCTATAAAATGAGAAAGATAGCCATAGAACCTACCACATGCTGTGGTAAGACCCAAATGAAATGAGATATACAAAGTACCTATCAAACTAAAAAGCTTTAAAAATCGTTATTGCTATTGTAGCTAGGCAGACCATGCCAGAAATTGTTTGTGGTTTGTTTTGGTGATCAGTATTAACAACAGCAAACAGGGAATCAGGTTTCCTTTTTCAAGTTTACTTCTTGGCAAAGAAAATTTTGGCGAAGAAAATTCAAAGAAATGCACAAAGGATAGTAGTGAGTTTGGACAAAGTATAGAACACCCAGACTGGGCATTTCACTACATACAGGAGCTGAATGCAACCTCTCTGGGGAAAAAGGAAGGAAATGGGATCTAACCTGGGGAGAACCTGGCTCCAAGCTTAGTACTGTGACCAGGGAAATTGCAGGGGAAAGAAATATATGGGAAATGTGAGGAATGGTCAGAGTCAATGATCATTCTCTGTCCCCTTATTCCTACCCTGACAGGTCCTGATACTATAAGCCTGTATTAGATCTGGAATACTGGAGAGAAATAAAGTCAGGATTTGTTTTGTGGTGCTTTGGCTCTTTTCTGGGAAAAGGGGGACAAAACTGAACAGGTGGCAGCAGGATTTATAGCTATGATGTTGAATACAATCACAGATTTCAAGCTAGTGGGGACCCTAGCGGTCATCAGATCCAAACACATCAGTTTTCAATCAATCAACAAACATTTACTAAGCATTTACTATGTGTCAGGTAAGGACAGGTAGGTATTACAGTGAATAGAGCACTGGGTTGAAATCAGGAAGCCTCATTGTCTTGAGTTCAAATCTGACCTCAGACACTTACTAGCTGTGCAACTTTGGGCAAGTCACTTCACCCTGTTTGCCTCAGTTTCCTCATCAGTAAAATGAGCTGGAGAAAGGAATGGCAAATTACTCCTATATCTTTGCAAGAAAACTCCAAATGGGGTCATGAAAAGTCAGACGTGATTGAAACGACTGAGTAACAAAAAAATGTGCCAGGACCTGCACTAAGCATTGGAGATACAAAAAGAAGAAAAGGATGGTCTCTGACCTCAAGAAGCTTACAAAAGACCAGAGAAATAAAGGGACTTGCCCAGGGTCACAGAGCTAGTCATTGGCTGAATCACCATTCAAACTCAGGGCTTCCTAACTTCAAGACCAGCTCTCTATCTACCAAACTACATTCAGCATCTTAAGAAGTAGTAGCAGCTTAGAAAAAGGAAAGTAAAATATTATCTATATCTGCCCATCCATGAGAAGAATTCTTTGTATGTAAGAGGAATAAATAATTTGGACAACCATATGAATATTTAAAAGAAAAGACCTAATTAGTTTTTTTCCTCTATATTCCCAGGACAACATATTTCACTGCAACGAGAGTTCTTTAAAAAAAAAAAGGGTACTGTTTAAGAAACAAAACCTTTAATGGTCATTAAAAAAACAAACATTATTTTCCCCCCAGATCTGTGATTTTTTTTTAAAAGGGAGGTTCTAGTAAGGGAAAACCCTCTTTCACTTTAGGATAACAATTAACTGTTCTGCTATTTATGCCCAGGTTACAGAGAGACTTGGGATTACCAGTCAGTATGTATCAAAGGATGGATTTAGCTCAAGTTTTCCTGATTTTGAGGCTCCCTATTCACTAGATGGTGCTACCTCAAAATTACATTTACAATTAAAGTATAAAGAAGGTAGCAATGCTCTTGTAAGTGTTAAAGGATTATAGGTGGAAAAAAAAACCTACCAAACATCTCAGAAGTGTAATTTGGCCAAAGGTGAGCTTGGCAATGTTCTGTCCACTTCTGAACCCATTAATTCTCCTGCCAAGTTAAAATGAATCATCATGATCAATAAAGATTGAGTCCCCATGACTGCATGGTCCTAGCACAAAGTACCTGGCCCCCAAAGAGACCAATGCATGTTGTGGGGAATCTCAAACGACTGACTTCTCATCCTCTCCTCTCTGTCAACAATCCTCTGGCTCTATTTACTTTCTCTGTTGTTTTCTCATCCTTGAATACGGTGAGTTTTTCTCTTCTCTCCCCACTGTTCTGCTTTTCATTTTAAGACCATTTTGTCTTCAGTGGCCAATAATTGGTCTCTTTGCTACGTTTTTTTTCAATACCATTTTCCTTTCATTTAACCATCTTTCTCTCCTGTTCAATTATTTCTAATAATTGTGATTTTAATATTTGCTGAATAGGTAGAATGGAACAGGGGAAGAAAGGCCTGGCCTTGAGATGTGGGAGACCTGAGTTCAACTCCTGTCTCTGATACATATACAAGTGTTATTCTGGGCAAGATACTTAATCCCCTCAGCAACCCAGATCACTCTCACTTATTTGTACATGGAGGAGGAAGTTTATTATATAGGAGTTACCTACATTTGGGAGAAAAACCAGGCATGAGCAGGCAAAAAAATTATATATGTGTGTATAAAGACATTCACACACACACACACACACACACACACACGCAATTTTGTTGTTGTTCAGCCGTTAAGTTACGTCTGACTCTGTCACCCTGAGTGGAACACAGCACACCAGGTCCTTCTAGCCTCCATTCTCTTGTCTTTCCAACTTCATGTTCATTGTTTCCATAACATTATCTGTCTATCTCATCCTTTTCCTTTTGCCTTCAATCTTTCCCAACATTAGGGTCTTTTCCAGTGAGTCCTGTCTTCTCATTATGTGGCCAAATTATATGTATATGCACATGTACTTGTATATATATGCACATACATAAGTATACATACATTGGTAAAGCAGCATATATGCATAGCCATACCACACTTATGTGTCTATGTGAATATATGCATATATACACCTGTATACATGCACATATATTTATCATGCATGCAACAAGATGGTTACTGCAGTATATGTGTGTGTGTGTGAATATACCTTACAGGTTTGTAAAATGCTTTGCATACATTGTATCATATGATCCTGACAACATCTCTGTGAGACAGTATCATAGACATTAATACCTTATTTTACAGATGAGGAAACTAGGTCATAGAGGGATGAAGTCACTTGCCATTACTTCACTACCATTAACTCCACTGAGTTGGTCTTCAAACTCAGTCAATTCATTTAAAAAGGTATTTCCTACATAAACGCTTAGCCTCTCCCGCAAGCTTCTGGAGACCAATGAGAGGGGGTGGGGGTGGGGAGATGACCATGATGGTCTTACTCAAACAGGACTCAGAACAGTGCCTTTAAAATAGAAATAAATACATAACAGATTTGCAGTTTCATGTACAATCACCTTTTCTATTTTACTTTGTTATGAAAATGCTGGATTTATTTCTTAAGGTCAGAAGAAAATAAATAACTTTTTTTTAAAAAAAGAAAAATATAGACAATAAATACTAATTTTCTAAATGACTTAGTTTCTCTACTAGTCTCCTTGAACCCTAAAATTTCACTGTGGCAGAATGATCTCATATTTTCTTACCTCTCCACCCCCACCCAATCCAGCCTGACAATTCTCTACCCCCAGGAAGCCAACTCACTGGTCTCTAGAAGCTTGAGGGAGGGCTGCTGCCTTCATTTTCCCAGCGGTCCCAAATTAGGCATTTCCTGCATGGCCTGCTCTCTCTCATCAACTTTTCAAACTGATCCCTTCTCTCCATCCTCATCCTGTTGCATATTACTCCCTGATCCTTCTACTTCCTCTGTCAAGTCAAAGACCATGATTTAGTTCTAGTAATCCTATCGATAAATAAATCCACCATGGCATAAATCTGACATGTGTTTCAGCTTCTATCTTCTTCAGGTGGTAAAAAAATACTACATCTTCCTGGGTATTGGACTAATAGACCCAAGATTGTTTTTAAAAACTACAACAACAACCAAGTAGAACAAAATGTGTATTAAAATGTCAGAGGAGGACTCAGGAGTGATCAGCTTCCTGAGTGGGGCTGAGCTCCAGGGCCAAATGGACTCAGTCTTGAAGGCCATCAGGAAGCGATGGCTAGTCAGCTGAGTGATTCCTAAACTTTAGCTGCTGTTTGCTGGTGGTTTTACCCACTTCTTACTTTCTGGATTTTACACATTGATAATTAAAGAGGTAACTTGCCCCCTTGAGTTTGCTGGATGAACTATTTGTATTGGACTGGGTGCCTAAAACGAAATGAGATCATGTCACTATCTTCCAACCCCTTGAGCATCCTCAGGCAGGATGGCCCCGTGTTAAGTCTTCTGGTATTAGAAGCACTTAGCTTACACATGGTATCTGAGATCCAGAGACTTAAAATTGGAAAGGTCCTCAGAGGCTATTTGCTTCATTTTAAAAGTGAGGAAACTGGAGGCTGAGGGACTTGTCCAGGGGCACTCAAACAGTAAGACTCTGAGGTGGGTGACAAACCTAAGTCTTCTGACACC
The DNA here is from genome assembly GCF_028372415.1 of Notamacropus eugenii. NCBI lineage: Eukaryota > Metazoa > Chordata > Mammalia > Diprotodontia > Macropodidae > Notamacropus > Notamacropus eugenii. Next base: position 332,029,704 of record NC_092877.1, read on the forward strand.
AGAATTAGTACTTTCTGCCACATGTATGTGCTCAGAAATTTTAAATGTGCTTTTCTAAGCACTTCATCTCTTTTGATAATAGGGAAGACAAAGGAAAGTTGAATAATTACCCAAATAAAATAAGCCCTATTCTTACCCCACCCCCTCCCCAACTCTGCTATTGTGGAAACAATACTTTTGATTTAGTTCAAGAGTTCTTAACTCTGTTTGTGTCACTGACCCCTATTTGGCAGGCTGGGGAAGTCTACAGACTCCTCAGAATAGTCTTTAAATGTGTAAAATGTGTAAGATCACAATGAATCCAATAAAATTGAAATATAGTTATCAAAATACAAAAAAAAAAGTTCAAGGACCCCTTACTTTCTCTACTCAGGGTTCTTATCCACAGCTATGAAATCTGCCAGATAATCAGCTAATCCTCCATTTTGCTTATGGTGATTGATTTCAGTTTTGGGCATTGTCATGTTTCAGCCTTATTGTTAATTTAAGAAGGAAGACAGAGAAAAATCAATGCTTGTTAATTTAAAAAAATGTTTAATAAGCATTGGTTTCCCTTGTCATCACTCCCCACCCACCATCCCCTCCTTGACCTTTGTAGTAATTCTGCACTGTTTGGGGAAAGGTTTTTTTTTTTTTTTTCCCCAGGAAAAGGGTTCCTGTGGGGCATAGGGGTACATACTTGTAATCCTTGCTACTGGGGAGGTTGAAGCTAGGGAATTGTTTCCATTCATGTGTTCTGAGTTGCAGTAGCGTTAAAGCCAATAGGGTGACCACATTAAGTCCAGCACCAAAATGATGAGTTCTGGCAAATGGAAGGCCACCAAGTTGCTTAAGAAGGAAAGAATCAGCCTTCTATGACTATTAGTAGTAGGACTGGGTTGTAAGTGATCACTGCACTTTCAGCCTGGGTGGGACATGGGAGGGGAGAGAGAGGGAGGGAGGAGGGAGGCAAAAGAAGGAGGAAAAGGAGGAGGAAAAGGAGGAGGAAAGGAGGGATATAGGAGATTATGAGAGAAGAGGAAAAGGGAGAAGAGAGAAGAGGAGGAAAAGTATACCTGCCTGAAGCTGGCAAATGCATTCATTACAGGACTATTATCCTACAGTTATTATCCTACAAGGAAAACATCAACTCATCCTTCCCCCCCTCAAAAGAGAAAAATAGCTACTTAAAAGTAAGTGTTTTAAGATGCCTAAAAAGTAATAAAATACATTTTTAATGATCCCTTCTAATAAGGAGAATCTAATTTGCCAGGCAGAAAAGGAGGTGGAGGAATGAATAAGGTTTTCACTAACAAGAAAGCTTGACTGACTACAAGAAGTTATTTTCTATACAGTAAAGGTAGAATGACATTTTCTGTCCCATCTCACTGTGAGAAAGAATTCCACTGGAGATAAGACTGCATCCAGGAGGTAAGATACTCATTCTACAGGCTCATAGAATGTTAGAGTCAGAAGGCAGATGAGAGATCATTTGATCCAGCACCTTCATTTTATAGAAAAAGAAACTGAGGTCCAGAGAAGTTCAATGACTAGCCTGGTGTCAAAGTTAATCAGTATAAGAAACCAAGATTTCTGGTTCTTCACTCCTATTCCTCCTGACTTTGCTACCATGCCTTTTCACTATGGAAAATCTCTCTATTCCTGAGGCTTTCTCCCTCTTGCTGTCCATAAGCCACAATCACCTTGGAAGATCCCTCCACTTCTGTGATGTTTTACTCCGAAAGATAACTCTTGACTGTATGGACCTCTCCTCCCTTTAGTGAGTTCCTCCCCATGAAGAAGAAGCACCCAGGCAAATCATCTCCAAAATCCTCTCCAGGCTCCCCTATTGACTCTCCAGAGTTTGCCCTCAAGTTCTGACCTCCTCCTTTCTTCCCCTTCTCAGCTCTCTTTATGATGCTGTGTTCCATCATTAGAAACTCCTTGAGGGCAGGAATTGTCTTTTTTTTTTTTTTAATTTGTAAATTTGAGTTTAGCACAGTGCCTGGCACACCAAAAATGCTTAATAAATGCTTAACTTGACTGTGCTCTTTTCTAAATTACTGTATTTATTGCCAATATTTATGGCACAATTAGTCCTTTGTTTTTCATTGGCTTGTTCTGTTTCACATATGTTAATCATAAAGCTTGTAAGTATTTGTAAACAAAGTCTGTTTACAAGATGTGTTTGTATTTCCTATAATGTTAGATAAATAACAGGAGTGGGGATAGGGACTTCCTGCCTAGGAAATGCCCTGTACCAATTCTGGTCCCTCCCTTCATGATCCCTTTTAGAAAGTTGCCAAGGACACTGAGAGGCTAGGTTACCTGCCCAGGATGGAACAGCCCTTATGTATCAGAGTGAGCCTTGAACTTGGGTCTTCCTGGTCTCAAAGCTGGCTCTCTATCCATTACACTAAGGCAGCCTGAAGGCTAATGGAATGGGTAGTCTGTGATTACAAGATTAACATACCGACAGAAGAGAGAGTCTGGATCCTGTCACTAAACTGTGGCCTGAATATTTTCTCCACTGTCAAATCAATCTTCCCACTGGGAAAATTACTTAAAGGAAAAAAGCTTCATACACATTCATGTTATATATGCATTCATTTGGGGGTAAGGGACAGGGAATACAGCAGGAGGGTGGTAAAGTCACATTTTCAGCCCGTAATGTAGGAGACTGTTGACCCATTCCACTCAGTGATACTCTCAGAAATGGAAAAAGTCTATCTACTTTAGTTTTTAGAATGCCTAAGGGAGTATTTATACCCTAGGAGGATGTGAGCAACTAAAAATCTAATCCCTAAGTCTAAATTCACTTTCCTTGACTCTCTTTAGGGTGAATATGAATCAGATGTCTTCCCCAAGGAATCTACTACTGGAAGAGCCCCTAGGGCACAATTTAGAAGACTCATCTTCCAGTCTCTAAAAGGCCTCTGTGCAAGTGGCCGTTTCTGGGAATCCCTGGAGGTTGAGATGAATCATTGAAGAATTCCTAGGAAACAAACTTCTCTCCTCTCACCATCATGAAATCTATGAGCAAATGAAAAGCAGGAGTTGTAAGAAAAAGAGCTTGCAGTCTTAATTATAGTATCTGCTAATATAAATTCTTTGTGCCCTAAAACAATAGGTTTTTTTTGTTTGTTTTGTTGTGTTTGTTCTTCCTTCTTGAAGAGGACCATGACATCAAGATGAGGACATGACTTGCAGTTGAGTTTGATTTGAGTGAGGGATGACTGGGCAAGGTCACCAGACTCACTTTCTCCTCCAAAGTCATCTGGGTCCAGATGGCCCAGGATGCAATGGGAGAAACTGGCCATTTTAGGCTAAGATCTTATCAGATTCTCAACTTGAGGGAGATACGCCCATTCAATGAATAGGCTTCTTTAAGTAGTTACTCAAGGGTAATTTCTTTTTTAAATCTCTTGAAGGTAAGCTATGAAAAATGAATTATTTTAAGATCTGGAAACTGATGTCCATTTCATTTTCTTTCTAACTCATGAGGCAATTCAAGGCCAAAATCACATTGACCTCTCCCCGCCCCCCCCCCAAAAAATCCCACAATATTCTGAGAGAACAATAGGCAATCGTATTTTTTCTTTAAAAAAAAATCCCTTTTCTATGGATACCACTCTGGGACATTTATTTTGATAATAACTGAGTTTGGACTACCTAGAATACATCTCCAGTGACTGAAAGATGTGATGTTGCTTCTGCATCATAAGCAGCACAATCGCTAGTAAAACACATCCTTCTCCCTTCTGCATTAGCTTGTAAACACCAGACAATTTCCCCTGGTTATTCATTAGGCTTCTTCATTTTCTTTTTCCTGTTCAATTTCTTTTCAGTTAATTACACAATATTGACTCTAGAGAAGATATTGCTACTTCTGACTTCACACAAGGTTTGTCTACTTGCAGAAGTCAATCTTCCTTTAGCAAAATCAGCCTTGGCTCCAGATTTAGGTAGGGAAGAGATAAAAGAGATAAGACAAAGCAAAGTAATATTAGAGAGTGCTTCCTTTTAGAGAAGAAAAGCAAGCAGTCAGTTCTTTCTCTGGGATGGGACATTCTGGGCTCTTAGTTACTTGTAGATTCTGAGGTGGCTGAAAGAGAGTTGTTTTCTGTTAAAACTCTTCAACAATTCATCTCAATCTCCAGGGATTCCTGGAAAGGGCCACTTGTACAGAGGCCTCTTAGAGGTAGGAGGATGAATCTTCTAAATTGTTCCCTGGTACTTCTGCATTGGTAGATCCTTGCCATGTCCCTGGATCTCCTTCCACAGATTTATGTCTACCAAGGTGACTTCGGAGAGATTCCAGCGCTACTTGCCCCAGCTGCCAAAATAGCTAGCCACACCTCTAGATGCTACATTCCATCCTTGGAACTACTGGATTCTAGAAGATCCACTAAACTGTCCAAACCCTTTAACCTAGCAGTGCTACTACTTGGAAGGTACTCCAAGGAGCTCAGAAATGGAAGTTAAAGTCATATACATGTAAATATATTTATGGCAACACCCTTTGTGGTAGTTAAAAAATAAAAACAAACAAAGACCTAGAGTTGGGAATGGCTGAACAAATTTAGGCTTGTGAATATAAATAACATTATTATGCTATAAGAAATGGCAAATGGAAAGAATTCAGAGAAATTGTTAAGATATGCTTGGAATAATGGAGAGTGTGATGTAAGTGGGATCGAGGGTCCTTGGTCGTTGTCATTGTTTGTCCTTCATTCTCAAAAATGAGCAAATTACCCAAAGACCACAACATAGAATGACATCGAAGGTTTATCAATGGAGTGATCAACTTCAACTCCACAGCAGAGACAAAGGAACATTCCTCCTTTCCGTAGAATAGTAGGAGGCCTTAAGGGTGGAATATGCTTTCACACAGGACCATTGTGTCGGTCAGCTTTGCTTAAGGATATTTTGGGTGACTAGGGAGGATTCCATGTGGGCAAAGAAAGGAATATTAAGGACTGAGAATGATGTGAAATACATCAATAAGATGATTTGCTCCATCATTTGATTACTGCTTCTTGCAGAATCAGTTATGTTGAATTATTTTGCTTTATAAAGGACCTTATAAAGCTAGGGAGTTAATGCTATTAATATTCAGTCAGTTAGTCAGTCAGTGAGCTAATAAGCATTTATTATCTGCCTGCAGAGCTCACTGAACCATACAGAGTGCTTGGGTAAATATTAGTAATGAGAAGCAGTTCTTTTCCTTAGGGATATTACTGTCAGGGACAGATTAACTAATTACGAGGTTACCAATCAAAAGCAGAAAAGAACTGACTTGCCCTGCTCAGGCAACAAACATTTTCTCTGTTCCACCCCCACTCCACCCTCTTCCCCCATTGGGAATGCATCATGCACATATATATCCTGGAATAAGTGGAAGTGGGAAGAAATACAAATACATCAGACTCATTTGCCTCACTTTGACAACCAGGAATTGCGGTGTCTAAATTCCATGGGTGTAGACCCATTTCTAGGTGAGTGATAAAAGGACATTGAATCTGGAGGCAGAAGACTTGCATTCAAATCTTGCCTCTGCACTTACTACCCATGTGACCTTGGGTGAGTCTCTGGACCTCATCTTTTTCCTTCATAAAACAAGAGGTTGAACTAGATAGACTCTGTGATTCCTTCCAACTCTACCATTATGACCCCATGATCCTCCTCAGGTGCATTGTCCTTGATGAACTTTGACATGGTGGTTTTACTTTCATTCTTTCTCAGGTGTACCCCCAGAGTTGTATCTAATAAAGTAAAGAGTCATTCTTCTTCATTCCTTCTTCTCCAATTGTGGAACTTTCTTTATGGGGCAGAGACACACAGCTGGACATAGATAGGCATCCACAAACAGGAAGAGGAAGGCATTGACAAATTAGGGTGTTAAAAGAGACCCCAGAGAGAGAGCCATACCTGATGCTCTCTCCAACCACTCTGAAGACTGCCCTCTTTCATTCAATAAAGTGGAGTCTTGGTCCCCAAATTAACATATACAGATATGTACACATGTATGCACATGTACATATATACATATAGACATGTATGTATGGGGGTATGTATGAATGAATCAACATCTCATCCCACTTAAAGTAAATAACAAAAGCTCCAGCTGTAATACTTTTATCAGTGAGAACACCTCTTTTAAATCAATCAGCCAATCAATGGCATTAAATTAAATGGGATTAACCAAGTTAATCAAGCTGGGAAGGAATAAAAGACTTCTAGTGACTGGAGGAAATGAAATGACAGTACACAGGAAGGGTATTGAGGCTGTCTGAAAATTCTCAGTTGTGCTCTGTGGGTTTGGGATAAAAATGCAAAACAATTAAGATCCCAAAAGTCAAGTGTCAAGACAGCAGTTGCAGACAAGTCCTTGAGAGTGAATCACTTGTAGGGGAGAAGAGTCCCTATCTCTTTCCATTCCTCCCCACCAACCCCTGACTAGAGCTTGAGAACTACAGACATTCTAACAACATCCCTATAACCGCTTAGTCACATAGAAGGTGTTTAATAAATATCTATTGCTACCTTGATTGATTATTGATGTCAATTTCTGAAGGAGCCAAGAACAAAACTAGACACTGAGGAAAGGTAGTTTTGAGACTCTACAAAGAGTTCAGCAAAAATCGACACCAAAGCCTGAAGTTCTTCATTTCCAGGGCCCCCTTTCTCACAACATGACTTCTAAGCTTCAGTCTACTTTTCTCTGAACTCTCTGTACGTACTTGTGGGAGAGTGTGCTCCAGGTTTGTACCAATTGTTCTCTCTATACCACTTTAGAAATACCTGTTTCTAAAACCTTAAGTCTGGCTACCAATTGATATCAAATGAGAATCAATGAGAGAAACACAATGTGACCTGCGAACTGTATAACACTAGAAAAAAATGCCCCCAACCTCTCAGGGCTACCCCTAGAATTCTGAGAAGAGATGTAGCAGTTACTCTCTGGGAACCTAAACTCCCACTGCCAGTGAGGGTTTGGGATAGTAGCCCCAGAACCTATGCGCTCTCTCTCTCTCTCTCTCTCTCTCTCTCTCTCTCTCTCTCTCTCTCTCTCTCTCTCTCTCTCTCTCTCTCTCTCACACACACACACACACACACACACACACACACCCCACATCTATATCTATATCTAAATAAATAGGTAGATAGATTATTTGAGCTAGATGGTATACCTAAATATATAGGTTTTCTGAGCCCCTTTTGACCCTGAAGAAATAAGTCCTTTCTGGAATGCTACCAGGGGAAAAAAGTACAATGAAACAAAGCATGTTCAGCCTGAACACATTTCAATGTACCATTTCTTTGTCAGGTGTTGCTATTCTGTTCTAGGCACAGGATAAAAATGCAAAGAATGAAGCAAGCCTTACTACCCAGGGGCTTACATTCTAATGGGGGAAACAGTAAGTACATATCTAAACATATACAGAAAAATATAAAGAGAATAAAAACAACTAAAAACCAAATAGTTAAATACAAGGTAATTTGGAGGGAAAATATTCCTTGTGAAAGGCAGAGTTTAACTTGTGTTTTGAAAGAAGAGGTCATGTTAATACGCTAATATTGTAATACAGTAAGTTGAATATAAAAATAACATGGAATTAGATTAAAGTCATAGATTTAGAGACAGAAGGAATTTTAGAAATCATCTAGTTCTACCCCTAATTTTACAAATGTGGAAGCTTCAGGCCAAATGGGTTTTGTGACTTGCCCGATATCACACAGCTGGTTTCACTCCCACTGCACAACACGAATTAGTTCCTTTTGCCCCGAGTACATGGCACAAGTCACTTCCTTTGTTACCCCCTTCCTCCTCCTTAATTGATTTAATTCTTTCTCCTTTTTTGCCATTCAGTCATCTCATGATAATGTCTTGTAGGGATTTGCTGACAGGGACATGTCAGTGGTTTCCCATTTCCTTCTCCAGTTCATTTTATAGATATAGAAACTGAGGCAAGTGGGTTAAGTGACTTGCTCAGGGTCACACAACTAAGAAGTATCTGAGGCCAGATTTGAACTCAGGATGATGAGTCTTCCTGACTCTAGGCATAGTGCTCTATCTACTATACCACCTAGCTGCCCCTCTTTCTCCTTTACTTTCTCCCAATTCTCCCTTTCCCTTTATAGCTTAGTTCCTTTGCCATCTTTTCCTATTTTTATATGCTCCCCCAACCCAGGAATCTGAGGTGCAAATGTGTCTGCCCTACTATTATTTTGTCTCCTCCTCAATCAATGAGGGAATTGACTTAATCAGTCTTTAAGGTCTCTTCCAACCTTGAATCTTATATTCTTGAGTATTATGCTCATCCAATACAACTTTACCTTAATCAAGCTCTATTCAAAGTTAATATACATGAGATGATTCTTGTCCACAGCAAAGGGGAGTATGTATGTGTATGAGTGTGTGTAGGACAGAAGGGGGGTGCTATTCATCAGCTCTCCTTTGATTCCATCCTCCCCAAAGTGTGTGGGGGCACTAACTTATTAGCAACGGGCTCAGGCTGGTCCTTCTGAGTGCTTTTTCCTTTCTGGAGCAGAACAACATCCCTTTCTGAATTGTAACACCTTCATGTGATCCGTACCTGACTGCCACTTCCTTACTGTCAATGGATACAATATGCTGCTTAAAACTGTTAAAAATGCAGCCTTGAAGCATTTCTTCTGCCTTCCATCTGTTCCACTACAACAATACGTCCAGAAGGTGCTTTGATATCTTAGTCTGGTTCATTCTCAGCACATGACCTGCCCAACAGAGTTTGTTTAAATAGCTCCTTGTTTCTAAGAATTGGACGGTTTCCAGGCATGTTCTACTGTTGTCTATGGGTTGTCATGGGGTGTTTATTAGAGCATGTGACGCTGAGTCAGAAGTTGGATTTGACATCAGCAGTAGCTCCAGATATCACACTTTAAGGTGAGAATAGTGGGACCCATTTCCCTCCCACTCCTCCCAACTCCCTAGACATTCATCCTCATTTCAGGTTTAGGGCTAGATTCTACCCAAGGATGCTTGATTTCTAGGTACTGGTCAGTGGATAAGGGTTGTTTACTCTTAGACCTGTGGATGAAGGCAGGAGAAATACAGAAAAGTTATCCATTGAGAAGATGCCTACAAGAGAAAGTAGAGCATGTCTTCTGAGTTATCAAATGGAAGAGATGCTAAAAACAACTGTTAATAATGATCTCCCTCTAGGAATTGGGTCCTCAAAATGAAAGAACATGGCTCCGACAATAACATCAAAGAAAACTTAATACAACATTGCCATTAGCTCTACGTGTGAGACTCTTACCAAAGCCCATGGGAGTTACAGATGGGGATTTGAGGACAGCCTCTGACCTCTTCGACTTTAACTTCTCATTAACAAAGCAGTCACTTAAATGTTTAATGTCCAATTTTTAAATGGGGAAATCAATACTTCAATAGAGTCCATCTAAATACTTCATTAACCCCCTCCCCAACCCTACCTTTGGGGTTTTCAATGACTAGTTGAATGTCCTCTCTAAATGAGCTTTTATTAGAAACAGGCAATAACTGTGGCCACTTCACAAACCTCAGAGAGAAAACCTGGATTAGAGAAAAACAAATTGGTAAAATAGGGAACGAATTTCACTGTGAGAAGACCAGTTCCCCAAATAATACTGACGTGCATAATTGGCACAAGAGCGACAATGCAGGGAGTGACAACCAACAGGTCTTTCAGTTTGTGAAAACAGACTTTTCATAGGAGAAAGTAAGCTCCTTGAAGGCAAGGGCAGTTTTATTTTGATCTTTGTATCTCCAGCATCTACTATAGAATTTTTTTTTTCATAAAGGGTAGGCAATTAAACGTTTGTTGAATGAATGCGAGAAAACAATTAGAATTGCCAACTGCTCTGCTGATCAGCTGCTGGTCTTTTCATTTCTGGTCTGCCGCCATCAATTTGAAATTTAGTTTGTCTCTTATTGGCCCCTTATTGGTACTGTTTCATTTCCTTGTGGTATCATTTTCCCTACCCTAAAATAACTCTGTGTAAATGAAACAATAGCCTATATATGACTTCTAAGATAGACCTGTGTTGAGTGAAAGCCAGAAAGGTGTAAAAAAAAAAAGACTGGACAACCCCAAGAAATCTCCAAGTGAGACATTGAGTGGCCATATTATCAGTACACACTTATTTACTCTAAAGGTATACACACACACACACACACACACACACACACATAGAGGACATATGGGAAAAACCACAGAAACATAGGAGTAGAGTTGGGAGATACCTCAGAGATCACTGAATCCAACCCCTTCATTTTCTAGATGAGGAAGGTAAAGCCTAAAGGCAAAGTGACTTGCCCAGGGTCACACAATGAGGAGACATAGTGCTTAGAATTGAAACAGGGTCCTTGAATAAATCAGAATTCTCCACTTAATAATAATAGTTAACCTTTATAGCATATATATTTGTGTATGTGTATGTGTGTGTGTGTGTGTGTGTGTGTGTGTATGTAGCTGGCAAAGTGCTTTCTATTTTTTATCTCATTTGATTCTCATAACAGTCTTACAAAATAGGGGCTTCAGGGGTTCTTGTCCCCATTTTCTAAATGGGGAAAGTGAGGCCCAGTGAAGTTGTGACTTGCCTAAGGTCACATAGTTAGCACCTGAGTCAAGATTTTAATTCAGGTCTTCCTGACTTAATAGCTTCAAATCGTTCGTGTTTGTACAGAGCTTTAACATTTGCAAAGCTGTTTACACATGCTATATCATATAATAGCAATAGTAGCGTGGACATAGCATAGGGTTCAAAAAACACTTGACCAGTGTTATCGAATCCTCATAACAATTACAGGATGTAGGTGCTGTTATTATCCCCATTTGGCATGTGAGAAAACTGGCAGACAGAGGTTATATGACTTGCCCAGGATCACACAGAGAGTGTCTGAGGCCAGATTTGAACTCAGGGTTTCCTTCCATAGGGTCCAGAACTCTATCCATTGTACCACATAGATACTTCTTTCTATTGATATGTGCAAATACAGTAAAAACAAAACAAACCTAGAGAAACTAGCTATGAGGAGTTTAGAAGGGAAAGGAAACTTGAAATGTTTATTTTTTTAAAATCACAATAAAACCCCCTGACTGTCCTGTTTCTCTGTATCCTTGCAGCCTTCCAGGAGCATTCTGGTCCCAGGGCAAGGGAAATGAGAACATAGAGCAGAAGCAGCTTCGCATTCTCAGCTTTGCCCTCAGAAGTCCTATACTCCCGTAGTTCCGGTAATTAAGCTATACTCGTTTCCTGTGATCTTGTTCCTGCATAGTACCAGACTTCTTGGAATCCATCAATGAAACACAAGATCTTTGAGTAACGTTAAGAAGAGATGGCTTAATCAACATAGAACAGAAATGGAACTCAGAAGGAACAAGTATCTATTAAGTACCTTCTAAGTGTCAGGGCCTGTGCTAAGTATAGGAGCTACAAATTCAAAATTGAAACAGCTTTTGGTCTCAAGGAGCTGCCATTCTAATGGGTGAGACAATACATATATTAAGCATATGCATAATATATACAAAATGACTACAAGGTGATTATGGGAGGGAAGGTGCTAACCATAACTACATTCATTAGATTTTTAAAAATCATTTAATTTTTTTCCTTTGTGCATGACATATGCACAAAGGGGCAGGGGGAGGGAGGGTGCTTACCCAGAATGGAAAGTGAGAAGGAAAGTAGAAGAGAGAGAAGGAGGGAGGGAGGGAGGGAAGGGAGAAGGAGAGAGAATGAATAAGACCTTTATCATTGTCCACCAGTCTAACAATGGCTAGTGGAAGGAAATACTGTGATCTAAAATGACCAGCATTTTAGATGCCACCCCCTCCATGAAGAAAATATTGTTATGGCAAAGGATGATTGAGAGGTAGCATGAACCATTAAAACATTCAGGATATGAAGTCAGGAGACCTGGCTCTGTCACTGTTTGACCTTGGGTAAGTCATTTAACCTTTATAGATTTCCATTTCCTCATCAGTAAAATGAGGATAGTTGGATTAGATGACTGCTATGGTCTTCCCCAACTCTAAATCAGTGATCTTATGATTTGGACTGCATCATGATATGAATGGAATATGTCCTTGAAATCCCTTTATCTTAATCTACAATTACCAATGAGTTTTTCAGATATCTCATGGTGTTTCTTGGGCACATTAACTAAAGGAACATATTCTCGATGGATAACAGATATGTCTCTAATTGTAAATTCATACTTTGGTACTATGATTTACAAATGAGTGCATGGGAGTTTGAGTATAAGTTGTTTTCCTAAGAGTTTGATAGTTCCTAAGGAAACTTACAAAAATATTCCAGAGGCTGAATGACCAGATTCAAGAGGAGAGATGATCATATCATGATGAGATCCCTTCCCTTCCTCCCTTTAAATTGACAAATACTTCAATACTGACTGAGTGTAGGTTACTAAGGCGGGGGTATAGAGGTTGGGAGGGGAGGAAGAAAATGCATACTCTTAGAATCTAGATAAGAAATCATCCTTGCCCTCATAGAGCTTATTCTCTGGTAGAGGAATAGGGCATGTAGATTAATATATAAGAAGTACATAATAAAGATACAAAATAAAGTGCTACATGAAGTCCAAAGTAGGAAAGGTTGCTACCAAGAGGAGGTAAGAGTGGGGCTGGGGAGTCTCAACAAAGGCTTCATGGAGGAGATGCCATCTAAAATAAAATGTATTCAAAATCAAATCCAGTGGTTGAAAGTGGAAAGATATTTCCGGTACAGGGAACAATATTAGCAAAAGCATGGAAGCAGAAACATAAGAGGCTATGTTGGAGAGACAGAGTAGGCCAGTTTGATTTGAAGGGAGAATATGTAGTAGAAGGGAGTGATAAACCTGGAAAGTAAAGTGGTGCCAGATCAGGAGGTTTGAATGCTGGGCAAAGCAATCTGAATGTCATTTTCTGAAGAACAGAGAACTATTGGAAAAAATGAAGCAGAAGGGTAAAACATTTAGAATGAATAACTCCAAAAATTTTGGAGAGTACTGTGGGGTAGCTGATCTATTATACTAACTCTATACACCTAGGTTTCCTTGATTGTCTGCGGGCAAAATAAAGCAGAAAGGTAAGAGATAATGCTTGATAGGGAACTTCCATGTGAGCCTTAGCTTTTCATCACTGGAAGATCACTGGCCTGGGGGCAGAAGTCCTAGACTTGGGTTCAGATCCTCACCTGAGATTTGGTTATGATGTGACCTGGAAGAAATCACTATTTGAGTTCTCTAGAACTTCATCTGCCAAATAAGGAAGTTAGACTAGATCATCTCTAAAATTTCTTCTACTTTTAACTTTTTATAGAAAATGAAGCAGTGTATGTCAAGATAGTATAAAAATGTGAGTGATCACACCTCAACTTTGGTGTATGCACCAGGGAGAAGGAATGGAGAGATGGGGTCAGGGTGTGGGTGGGAGTTTCTCCAAAGATAGGCAACTAGTCATACTGGGTTAAGGGAGGAGAGAAGAGTACAGGGGACTCTTTTCATTCATATTCATATCATAGAATTTAAACTATTAAGGACCTTAAAGATCATTTAGTTTAATACCCTCATCTTACAGATGAATAATTACAATTGTAGAGGGGTTAAGAGACTTGCTCGAAGTCATATGCATAAGTGACAAAGCCAGGGTTTGATCCTGGTCCTCCGACTCTGGATCTAGGGCTTTTTCCATTGATTCTCATTGCTCCCCCACTGGCATGGTACTGAGAAGGTACTACCATAATAGTTGCCACCTAGACTTGGTGAAGCCATCCACTTCCTAGCTCTGAATAAGACAGAAGGGTGGCTAATTGGTGCACTAATCAATCTTTCAGTGAGGACCAAGGCAATAATGGGACAACTAATGAGAAGTTTCTTCCAAGCCAGACTCCTAGTTAATCACATCTGGTTGAGAAAGTATTAATCAGCCATGATTCAGCAGCTACAGAACATTAAGAATGCAGTTGCTTGACCTGCAAATAGGTTATTTTCCACTTACTCTGACAATCTTTATGGATGTACTTAATAAAGAATATTTTTAATACACTAACTATGGAGAAACTCCAGATACCACACCATTCTAATAATAGTCTTTGATTAAAAAAACAGCAAGTTATTATATTTTATATAATTGCTGATTTATCGCCATCATAAAAACCCCAATAGGCTCCAGCATCACGCTCACAGACATCAGTGCAATGCCTGGTGCTTTAAGGGGTATTAGAGAAGTCTCATTATTCCCCAGTCCATTGCAGAATTTTATCATTAAGAAAACACTGTCTGATGTCTGTGCACCAATATTTTAATCACTTCTTCACCTGGAACTGTCTCTTCTGCTCCACTGAAAACATGGCTCTTTTCATAACCCACTTATTGTTTTTATTCCAGATACACTTAATGTGCATCCTGTTATTCATTTAATAATGGAAATTATAATAATTATGTTGTTGGGCTGAAGCCTTTTTTGTCATTGTTTTTAGATTATTTTAAATGAACACTATACAGAAGCTGGAAATTTTTTCTTTTCTTTCTTTTTGAAAGGGTCAGTTAGAATAATTAATGTAGAATCTGAGAAATGAAAAAAAAAAGCCTTGATTTAGAATTTACTCTGTTGCAAAAATCAGTACTCTCTTAATAACAGCTTAAAAACATCTGTAAGTTGTTAGGATCCTGGGGAAGATTTTATTGATTATGTATGAGCATCTCCCATTTCAAATGTCTTCATATGGAGTCCTTTCTAAACTAAATTAGTAGAGGAAGCACTTTTCTCTAAGGTATTGGATATGGACAATTTATAGCTGACCCATGAAGAAAGTCTACATCTTGCCTTCTAAGTGCTTACAATTTAAATTCATATATAAACAGACAAAATGAAAAGTAACTTTAATCGTTAGTTTTTTGGGAAAATCCAAATCTCAACTACTCTTTTCTCTTTTTATTTTGGCTTCACCAATGCTTCCCTTGCTCTCTTCTTCCAAACATGCACATGTAGATAGAAAGAAGGGGGAGGGAGAATCCATTTTTTCTTTAATTTAATGAATGCTGTTATGCATAGCTCCCTCCTTCCTAAAAAACTAACGTGTTCATTTTGTATATACTCAAGCCCATTTGCATAAAACTTTATTAAAGGGAAATGATTATTTCACACCAATGCCTGCATAAAGGGCAGGATTGATGAGAGCTTGGAAAGAAAACAAGTCTGGTGTTCTGACTCCCTCCTTTGGGAGAGAGGGGGAAAGAACAGTGAAGGGAATAAACATTAATATGGTGCCTACTATGCGCCAGACCCTGTGCTAATATTTGAAAGGTGAACACTTATTGAGTACTCAGTCATAAAGGGGAAAGGCAAATTGTTGTAGTGGATAGAAAGCTTGCTTGGAAGCAAAGAGAACCTAGGTTCTGGCCCTGCCTCTGACATCGAATCCCTAGGAAATCCTGGACAAAGCACAACTTCTCCAGGGTGCCGGGGCAACTCTCTGATAATCTAAAGTTGTGTAGAAAAGCTATTCTTCTGAATGGATAGAAGGGAGTTACCTCACCTGGGAGTTCTCAATGCCAATGAAATTACAAAGTAGTCCTATCCAATCATTAAAAACAAAAGTAAACCAGAACCAAAAAATACTTAATGTTTTTTCATTAAATGAACTTGATAAAATTCTAAAATGTAACTAAACTTTCTCAAAAAGCATCTTTCCAATTGGACTCTGCTTCCCTTCCCTCAGATTTTGTTATGAAGGATTGGTAAGAAAGTGTTAGGAGGGGTGCCTTCCCTGTCAGTACCAGCCAGTGCCCCATAACCACATGCTATGGGCTTTACCTTGGAAACAACATCTGTAACAAGTTACAAGATGTTACAGAATATCAATTGGTCCAACTGTTCTAGAAATCATTTTGGAACTAGATTAGAAAAGTAAAAAGATTGTATCTGTCTCTGGCCTGGCAATACCACTACTAGACATCTGTCCAAGAAGGTCAAATACAGATACACATTGGAAATGCTTATAGGAACCCATTTTGTGGTGCCAAAAGCTAGCACTAGAAGCAAAATAAGTGCTCACTAACTGGGGAAGACCTGAACAGATTGGGGTAAGCTTAGCATAGCAAAGAAAGAATGGGACTTAGAGCCAGCAAAAGTTGAATTCATTTCTCAATTTTGAAGAAGACTGGTGGTTTGACCCTGGGCATGCTTCTTCTCAGAGCTCTATGTAACTTACTAAGAACATAAGGTACAGAGAAGGAACTGGATTGTATGGGTAAAGGGAATTTCCTCATCTTGGAGTTCTTTATATCAATGAAGCCATAGATCCTGTCCTGATCTTTATATTTTAATACATATTATTACACCATAAAAATAATGAATATAAAGAAGTCAGAGAAGGCTTATATTAACTGATCCAAAGTATAGTAAATAGAACTAGGAAGGAAATTTACAATAATATAAAGGAAAAACAGTGAAAACCATCAATTGGCTGTCCTGATATCAGAGGATTTCACATGAAACATGCTTTACTCCTCTTAGCAGAGAGGATGGATTACAGGTACAGAAGGAAGCATATATTATTAGAAATCACCAATGAAGAGAGTTTTCTGGTTTAACCATATCCTTTTACAGGAGATGGTGGTGGAGAGTATCAATGGCATATGAAGGATATAAAAATTTTTAAGTATACAAAGCTTGGAGTCAGGAGACCCTAGTTTAAATCTCATCTCCCAAACTCCCTGAAGAAATGACTCTATAAGTCTCAGTTTTTTCAACATTAAGAGGAGGGATAATAGCTGTAGTACCTACCTTGCAGGGTAATTTTGAGGTTTTTGCATGTATTTTGTAAGTCTTAAAGTCATATATAAATCTGAGATATTTGTATTATTTTCTGACTGTGTAGTCAATGTCAGCTCTCTACGGGGAATTCAGCTCTTATCAGACACCCACTAAGTGATGTCTAAAGAATTTGTTTCCAATATGCATCAGAGGCATATGGCTGCTTCACACCAAAGCCAAGCCCTGTCAGATAGTATCCCTTGCCTGCATCCCTTTATCTGGGTTAGCACTGAACAGAAGACATGGCTAGGGATTTTTCCTACTACTTCCTGAGAGCTCATTCCATATTAATTGATCAAGACAGCAAATATATATAGAGTTGTTGTTCCACACAGGTGTCCTAACACACTGTCCCTGTGGAGCCAAGATAATGGTCCCAGAAGGCCACGTTTCAAACTCAACAGCTTGCGCATGCCTCGTGTGTGTCCCTATCACCATTATAAAATATTCATGATTCCTTTTCACCTTGTATTATAGGCAACAATTAGAATTTACATTTTAATGCTCCAATGACTTTAACAGGCTTAAAAAAAATCTAGACTAGACCTGTACCTTTTTCAGTCAAAACGGATTAAGCAGAAAACAGATTTAAATGTTTTGTGGATAAGGCAAAGGAATATCAATTAAGTCTGATTAAGTAGAAGAGGAGAAGAAAAGAGGTGGGAGGTTAGGGACTGCTCTTCAGACCAAGTATTTACTGTGCAAACATCCAGAGGAAGGTTTTAATGAGAAATTAACTAGATGATATTTATCTGGTCTCCTCACTGAGAAGGAATGGCTTGATGGGATTGTGGATTACAGGGAATACTAGGGATTTAAATTTAGGGACTGAGAAGAGGAATAAATATTGACATAGCACCTACTATGTTCCAGGCATAGTATTTGCTTTACAAATATTAAATCATTTCGGGGCAGGGATAGTGATTTTACCACTAATTTTTTTTTTATTTGAAAGTTACAAGATTGTAACACTCAGTCAAGTTCCTTGAGGGCAGGAAATGTCTTTTGTCGTTTTGTGTATTCCCAGTACTTGGCATAATGCTTGGAACATAGTAGGCATTTAATAACTACTTATTGATTGATTCTGATTTTGTGGCTTCCCTTCCCACTGATTTTAAGAACTCATAAGAATAGGAACTATGGTTTATTTAGTCTTTATATCACCTCCATCAAGGAATATAGTGTGACACAGAGTAGACATGTTACTAAATGCCTTTTGAAAGTGGTGGAGGGAAGGGGACTATCTCTCTTTCATTAATCAACCAATCACCAGGCATTTTAATTGTCTGCTATGTGTTAGGGACTGTGCTAAGTGCTTTTGAAAACAAATACCTACAAGGAAGTCACCCAACTCTTAAGTCACTTACATGGAACTTGATTACATGTACAATATGTACTTTCATAGAGATAAAAGCCACTATTTGAAGGTATAGAATTGAGTAAACACAATCTGCTAAATAAAGCCTTGACCACAAAGTGCTGTTGCAGGTCCATAGGATCATATACTCAGACCTTGGAAGTCATTGAGTCTAGCCTTTCATTTTATGAATAAAGAAACAGAGATTAAACGATTTGCTTAAGGTAATATAGCTAGTAAATATTTAAGGCAGTGTCTGCAGTTCCCTTTGTTTCTTCTGGACAAGGCCTATGCTTTTTGGGGTATATGGGGTATTCAGGGAGGACTAGCTCTGGTGAAGAGGGCTTGCCACGTCCTTTTCAGGGCTGCTCACTCACCTTGGATGTTCATCTCTCACCTGTGACTCCAAGAAGCTGTAGCATATGCAGTGGCCACACCCTGGTATTACTGTCAGTAGGTAGGCTAAACCAGTTTTGGGGTAACAGATGGGCCTCAAATCCTGATATGAGTTAGGGGATGTCTACCCCAAGCATGTGAAAACTACTGGCAGAATGACTGAATGAGAACAACTCATTCCAATGGCCATGAAGGTAGCTGAAGCAGATGCTGTGGACTGCTTAGAGCATCAGACATCAAAGATACCAAGGTCATTCACTGCATCCCAGGCCATTGCCAGTCATCTTGACTTGTCCTGCCACTGGACTTCATTGACTGTGAAAGAGAGAGTGAGGCTGACCGCATTGCGTAATTCTGCCTTACTTAAATCCACCTTTTGAGTGAATAAAGACATCACCTATCATGAAATCATTGGATTTTTACGGAAAAGAGAAATGAACAACAACGCTCATAGACCCAGAGATGAAGCATTCTAATAACTCTGTCAGATGTTAAAGTTAAATTGACAAATCTCTAATGACTGGGGCCCTCCTTTGTTTCTTTCTTGAAAGTAAAACTGTTGTTCTTTCTCACTCTTCAAGGAATATTATTTTGAGTTCACAAGAAAATGTCTCTTCTAGTTCTTTGTTGCACATAGACTTAATTTGAATAATCCAAATTTTTAAAGTACCTTTTCAACAGTACTTTTTCTTTCCCCTATTCTTTTCCCCTGTATTTTGGCCATCACAAATGAAAATTTCTTTTGATTAGTCATAGTAGATGTTTTTTCATACTCAAGGTGAGGAGGAAAAAACCATTAAAATGCTTCTTTTTTTTTTTTTAGTCATCTTTCATCAAGGATGAAGTAATTGAACACTTTGTTACCATTTGTAGCTACCTCAACAATGTTCAAAGACAAGAATTCAATCAATAGATTGTTTTGTTTATACAAAGCCAAACAACTGGCATGATTGATTTTTTTTTTTTGACAGAACCAGTTAGGTTTGAGTGGTGGAGAAACAGGTTATTTTATTTTTTTGCTCTGATCAGATTGACTGAATTTCATGATTGTTTATCATTATGTAGCCATAGCCACAGACTGCCTCCTATTTCTTTACATATCTTTGATGTGATCTGATCTAATTTCTACCTTTTTGTGATTTTCCATTTACTACTGTTCAGATTTCTGTGTAGGCAAGCTGACATGCTTTCTGTTGTTACTTTAAGTTCTTTTCCAAGAACGAATAAGACGTTGCCTGGTTTTTTAAGCTCTTTATCTGAAGAGTATTCCTTTTCCTTGGACCCTTCTAAGGCCTTCCTCCATTAGGTCCTGAAATATGTGGCCAGAGTCATTCCACTCAGTTATTCCTAGAAAAGACTGCCATGTTCTGATATCTATTAGAACTTTCAACTTCATAGATAAGTTTGTCCTTATTATTGTCATTTCCCAAGTGTGGAACATTTAAAAGCATTTTAACACCTTTAAGAATGTGGCTATTAATAATAAATTTATAGTTGGTAACTCAAATGGGTCCATCCCTCAGATCTTAAAGATCACCTATATCTGTATTTCTCAACTTTCTTCACTGAATGACACACTGGTAAATATTTAAATGTTCAAGGCCAGGAGGTGGAACCAAGATGATAGTATAGATTAAAGTGAGTACTTTATCTGAGCTGAGCTTTAGCTGATTTTTCCTAATATCCTACTTCAAACAACTTTAAAATAACACCTCAAGTCGAATTTTGGAGTGGTAGAGCCAAGAAAAGATCAGAGTGAGACATTCTTCTAGCCAAAGACAGATTAGAAAGTTGGAAGGAGAAACCTGTGACAGTGGGGTGGAGGCTGATTTGAAGCTCACATGCAGAAAACACCAGTGATAGGACTACATGGTAGCAACAGAAGCAGCAACTGCTTCAGGAGTGCTCAAGCCAGCAATGGTGACGACATCTGGTAATTGGTCAAAAAGAGACTACAAGAGACCCCTATGCTACCACCGGATGCAGGACCAGATGCTGTTTGGAAATTCCATTGCCTATATTCATGTCTGGGTCATAGTTCAAAGACAGAGAGTAGAATTTTCATCAAGAAGGAGGGGGAGCCCTAAGAAGCACTGTCATTTTTGGTCACAAGGGAACAGGATACCTGAGGAACAGTATTACTTCTGGACCTAAAGGAACAGGGACTGTGAGGAGCAGTACTGATTGCAATTCTGAGGGACCAGGGTCCCTTTCTGAGCAAGGACGAGAGTGCAGACTAGGAAAGCAGTTGAGTACACATTTCTACTTTGTTCTGGAAATTCTTGTTTTATTTCTTAAGTTGAGAATGAAAGAAATAATTTATTTTTAAAAAAGAATTATTGGACTACCTAAAAGCCATGATCAAAAAAAGATCCTAGACATCATATTTCAAGAAACTGTCAATTAAAACTGCTTTGATATCCTAGAACCAGAGGGCAAAATAAAAATGGAAAGAATCCACTGATCACCACCTGAAAGAGATCCCAAAATGAAAATTCCCAGAAATATTACAGTCAAATTCCAGAGCTCCCAGGTCAAAGAGGAAATACTTCAAGATGCCAGGAAGAAACTATTCAAATACCACGGAGCCACAGTCAGGATAACACAAGATTTAGCAGCTACCACATTAAAGAAATGGAGGGCTTGGAATACGACATTCCAAAAGGCAAAATAGCTGAGATTAAAACCAAGAATAACCTACCCAGCAAAACCAAGTATAAATCTTCAAGGGAAAATTTATATTTAATGAAATAGAAGACTTTTAAACATTTCTGATGAAAGGACTAGAGCTGATTAGAAAATCTGACTTTCAATACAAGACTCAAGAGAAGCATAAAAAGGTAAACATGAAAGAGAAATCATAAAAGACTCAATAAGGTTAAACTGTTTACCTTTCTATATGGGAAGATGATGAGCATAATTTCTTATTTAATAGAATATTTCATTTTTTTAATTATGTGTAAAATGATTTTTAATATTCATTTTTAAAAATTCTGACTTCCAAATTCTCTTCTTCCCCTTCTTTCCCTTCTCCCCTTATTGAGAAGGCAAACAATTTGATATAGGTTATAGACGTGTAGTCATGCAAAACATATTTCCATGATAAATGTAACTTCTAAGAACTTTATCATTATTAGGGCAGTTGGAAGGATTTTTAAATAGAGAGTGGGTGAGAGAATGAGTGAATTGTTTTGGGATTGATGTCCAAAAAATGAATAGGTGAGAAAGAGGGATATCCTGGGAGAAGAGATAAATAAGAGGAAGAATGGGGAAAACTGATCACGTAAAAGAGGCATGCAAAGAAAACCTTTTAAAGTGGAAGAGAAAATGGTGTGTGTTGTTGTTGTTAAGTATGTCCTTTGTTCTCAAAGAGGAGCCCAATACCAGGGAATATTGACATGACTTGCAGTTGACTTTGATTTGAGTGAGGGAGGGCTGTGCAAGGTCACCAGCTTCACTTCCTCTTCCATCTGGATCCAGTGGCCAGATATTCATCAGGATGACTGGAGATGGCCCAGGATGCAATGGGAGATGCTGGCCTTTTTAGGCTAGAGTCTTTTCAGGTTCTCACTTTGAGATGTGTGTGTATGTATGTGTGTGTGGTGGGTGGAATGACTGTACCACACTCACATCTAAAGTGGTTCAAAGAGGAAATACACACACACACACACACACACACACACACACACACACACAGAGTTGGTAATAATAATCCATCCCACCCAACTGGAAAGTAAGATGGGAAGGAGATAAAAGGGGATGAAGGCAAGGATAAGAGGCAAAACAGACTATTAAGAGATAGAAACAGAGAGAGACACACAGAGAGAGAGACAGAGACAGAGATTGGAACTCATTGTTTTTTAATTTGGGAAATATTTAATTAAATAAATATTCAAGAACAAACTTGGGAGCTAGATTAGAATCTAGATTAGAATGTTGATTAGAATCAAGAGTCAGCATGGAAGACACAGGGTAGGGACAATTTCATTTGTCTTTGTAACCTCAGCTCCTCATTCAGTGACTGGCACATAATAGGCACTAGAAGGGTAGATACATTGAAAGATAGACAGACAGACAGATAGACAGGCAGATAGATAAAGTGCTTATTAAGTGCTGAATATGTGTCAGGCATTTTGCTGAGTTGTGAGAACACAAGAACAAGCAAGGGAAAAAATGGCATAAATTAATGGTGCATTATTTTAGGGATTCAGTGACAAACCAGCTAATACCCTCAAACTGGCCAAGATGGAAGCAGGCCTTCAAATGATGATTATTTTCTATACCAATTAAGAGAGGAAAAGGAAGATGAAGAAAAGGAAGTAAAAACACTTGAAAATCCTGGCCTTCTTTATTTTGGCCTATTTTACAGCAGTCTGGAATAGCTAAGAGCAAGCCAGTCTCAGAGCCAGAAAGACCTGGGGTCAAGTTTCATTTCTTACACCTACTTTCTAGGTGACCCTGGGTAAATCACTTAACCTTTCAATGTTCTAGGCAACTGTCTTAGACCATAAGGTACAGAAAAGGTGCTGACCTGGGAGAGTTTCCTCACCCAGCATTTCTTTATGCCAGTGAAGTCACAGGTTTAAATTCTATACCTATTCCTATGTTACAGCTAAAGTTGAATAGGGCTAAGGTTTCTAAGTACAGAATAATTAGAGCATTAATTATGGATTATATTTACTTCTGTCAACTCTAGTCATTTTTTTTTATGTTAAACTATGAACTTTTTCTTTCATTTGAGCCATTAGCATTTGTCAGGAAATGATAATACTTTTGAATAATAACAAGTACTTTTAATTTTATAAGTTTTGTATTTCTTGGCAAAGACTGCCTTAGTTAATATTTATTAATAGCTCCAATAAAGGCACAGGGCCTTCACCAAAGTTCCCAAATGATTATCCTTCAGAATAGAGCAGGCCTCTAGTTAATGTGCTAATTGCTCCACTTCGCTAAAATATTAGGTCCTGTTCTGATATATCCACTCAGTTCAACCCAATAGCCACTTATTTATTATGCCCCTATTATAGATCAGACTACAAAAACAAAAAGTCCCTGACCTCAGGAAGATTACATTCTCCACTGATCAAATTCATCGGTAATTCTGCTTACCACTACATTTCAGCTTGTGTAGACAAAACTTTAGATCCTATCAAATGAAAAATGGAACATTGGAAGAAAAAAGCTATTAATTTCTCTGTCAAGCAACAAGAAACAGTTATTGTCTCCTCTCTACAGCAAAGAAGGGGGTCAGAGGGAAAGAAAAATACAGCTTATAAATATTTGTTTCCTCAAATAGGGAAGGCAAGGAAAAATAAGCCTGCCTTTTAAAGGAATACTGTGAAATATTTCACAAAAAAGTTTGCATTTCAGCGATGTGGGTTACCTGGTTGCAATTGCATGAAATGGTGAGGGGAATGGTGAGATCATCCTTATTATTACCCACTAAGAGAAAATATTTACCTTGAGCATTTTTCTATGCTGAGACCCAGGCTAGATAGGAGGAAGGTAAATGGTAGATTTCCCTTTCTTTCCTTCTTTTTACCTATTAGCTTTTAGGCTGACCAATCCATCTGCCTATTGGATGTGCTATTTAGGGCCCACTTCTGCTTTCTAAATCAAACCAAGATCACAATGTGGTATCCCATGTAAAGACAACACAACTGAAGACAGAAAGATTAAAAACAAAACGGTCCCTTCTCTTAAAATGCTTATGTCCTACAAAGTAAATGCAGCTGGAGGAATCAGAAAAGGCTTTGTATAGGAGATTGCACTGGAGTTGAGCCTTTGAGGGTGCGGGGGAGAGGGGGTTCTCAAAGGGAGAAGGGAGGAGCAAATGCATTCCAGGGCTGGACAGATGTCCAATAATGGAACGCCATTTAAGGAAAGAATCAAGTAGACTAGTGTGTCCCAAACTAAGAGAATGTGAGGGAGGTATAACCTGTCTGGGAAGGTAGGCTAGAGTCAGAGGGTGAAGGATTTTAAATGCCAGCCAAAGGTGTCTGTATTTTCACTAGAAAAAGTGAAAGAACCACTCTGTTAAGGCAGGTTAGACAGTAACAGCTAAATGGCAGAATGTGGGAGGACCAGGGGGCAATAATATTACTCCATTACTTTCTTTTTTTTTAATGTCAACTCAGTCCTTTCCTTAAACCCATCAGAAATTAGCTCCTTATCAGAAACATCAAAGTAAATCATTCCTCTGAGGTATTATCTCAGCAATTTGGAGGTAAAATAGAAGTCTCAGAAATTCCTTCTGCTCCAGAGGCAGAGACCATACTACCATTGTGTAGGCTGTAGGAGGATGTAAATGAATCTCCAGAGATTTTCCCACTAGCAGAAAAATACCATGCTGTGTCTGTTATGCATATGTTTACTGTCATAAATGTGAGTTAAATTACTCATAGTGTTTCCAGCAAAATATAGCTACTAACTTGTCATCTGTCTCAGTATTTTGTATTCTTTGCAATAGGATGTAAGCTTCTTGAGGATAGGGACTACTCTGATTTTGTCTTTGCATTCCCAGTACCTAGCACAGTGGCTGACACATAGTGGACACTTAATTTGTTGGAGCTGTTGAACTGAATCCTTGAACTCACCCTTATCTCATTTTTATTATGGATTATCGAAAAGACTCCAAGGAAAACTAGCCAACTCCCCTCCCCACTCATGTGCACATCAAGTGTATGTTGCCTTGATTTTTATATTCTGTGCACCGTTTGGTTTAAGTATCCCCAAATGGTTGACTAAGTATGTTTTCTACAATGGAGTTGAAATTACCTAGGATAAGAAGTGGTTTTGAAAAGGGTTCATTTTGTGTTAGCAATGGTGGTGTGTGTGACTGACCTTGACCCAAAGAAACCAGATTGGGCTAGTTTCCTCACCCTGAGTAATTTCTGTTAATCAGGTACTGGATTTTGTGCCATGCACATGACTTTAGATCTGGGATTTCTATAACTGGATAGAAACCCAAAGAAACAATCAAAAGCTGCACTTCTTAAAGAGAACCTTTCAATGACTGTTAGAGATATTGCAGAAGCTGTTGGTGAGAAAAGGTCAAGTACTTCAAAGGATGGTTCAAACCCACAATAATAAAGGATGTCACACCAAAGAACAAAGGGAAGTGTGGTTGAAAACAAAAAAACACCACCAAGTGACAAACTATTATTGTAAAATCACTTCATTAATGGTTTAAAAGCAATTAAAGACCTTCAGAGGAATCCAGCAGATGGAGGGGTTGTTGCTGACTTCTCTATAGTGTGACAGAAGATTCTTAAAGGTGGAAGAACAGTGAGACCAGTTAAAATTATAACTGCTAGTAATTACTACAATTATTGGTATTACGTTGGCATTCTATTTTATTGATATTATGTTGGTATCAGTATTGGCCTCTCTGGTCCTCGCCTTCCTGATCTGTAAAATGAGGGGGTGGGAATATTTCAAGAATTCCTTTCTAGCTCTAAATCTGTGATCCTATGACTCAAATTTTGATCCCCCAATCTGTTTGTGGCAAGTACTTAAAGGAAAGAGAAGACAATGGTAGGGTCAGTGCTGATCACTAGCTTTCCCCTTCCAAGATGTTTTGGGTCTAGCTACCTTGAGAAAGAACTTGTGTCAGGACACTAAATAAAAATGCTCATAAAATTGGGTTGTTGTTGCTCTGTAGTAATATCTGTTAGCTAGATGCACAGAAAAGAGCTGTTTTGTGTAGAGGAGCTTGTTTTAACCAGCAGTAGGCAGAGCATTGTAGAAATCCAATAAAAAATGCAAGATATGCTGTGGGCCCTCAGCTGGATTCAGATGGAGGTAGGAAAGAATACAAGCTGTCCACAGGAAGTGCTGCTTCCTTGGCCTCCTTAGACTGGATGGCTTCACTCAGCATTCATTTTTGCCACCAATTTGGACTTCTCTGGGTCAAGGAGTCCCCTCCCCAACCCCTCAACCTCCAAGAAAAAAATCCTTCTGGGAAGTCTTTGGTTTATCTGTGGAGCAGACAAAGTTGCTGCCTTCACAAAGGACTCCTAGGGAAAAGAGCCAAAGTCACTGTAGTGGGAGTGGCGCATATATATGTCTCTGAAGTCCAGGCCATTTCTCCTGCTCCATCTCTGGTTCCCTGAAATCAGGCTACGTGGGAGAAGTTTTTACTGTACGCTTTTAAATGCTCCAGTTCAGCCTCTGGGCAGCTTCACCTTCTTGTCTTTGGTCATTTGAAAGCTTTTTGGTCTCTCTGGGTCTCTTTGGAAATAAAGATTTGGTCCATGTGAGCTAGGGTATAAAGGTCTTATATAACTGTTCTTAAACTAAATGCAAGGGGTGGGAAGTGGTAGGGGGAGCCAGTGGCCTAGCTAGAAGGATTTTAAAGTTGAGTGTCCATGCAAAAATGTCGGAAAGCTGACCTTCTCTGATCTAAAACAAAACTGTCTCCTGCTCCTCTGTCTCCTCTTCCCTTCTTCCTACAATTTCAGAACAATTTGGGCCATGCCTACGTCTTCAGAGAGAGCCACTTGCTGTGAGGCTAACTTGTTCTCCATTGGCATGCATACCTTCCGGTCCCTCCAAGGATCAACCTGAAACAGGGAATAAATCTTCATCAAAGTGCCCCTTAGAAGTTGAAAGGATTTAGTTGAAGCATAAGTCAATTTAGGGTTACTCAGTATTGTAAGGGGTCCCAGCTAATCTCTGCAAATGTCTGCTCTTGGATTTATTGAATTCAACACATATTTATTAAGTAAGTACTAGGATCAGTGATTTTTCCAGCTGGAAGGTACCTTAGAGGTCATGGAGCCCAATCCTTTCATTTTACAGATGATGAAACTGAGGCTCAAAGAATAAATAAGTGAAACTCAAACCCAGTTCCTTTCACTTTCCATTCTTCATTTATTCCCATCCACCATATTACTTTATGTTAGAACCTGGAGGTAAAATATAGAAAACAAAAACACATACTCTGAAAGAAATTAGTCTAGATTATAGACCCTAGGAGTAGGGTAGAGCTTCCAGAATTCACTAGGGTTCTTATGAAGGAAAAAGAGGCACCAGGAGATTTGGGACAGATTTAATGATGGGACTGGAAAGATTCTTGTCTCAGAACTTCTCTTTTCCCTTTCTCCCCTGGAGGTAAAGGGTAAAAGTCCATATAGAATAGATGTCAATAAAGCTCGTTACCATCTAAGTCATTATTATTAATATTAGCTTACATTTATATAGTGTTCTTAAGTTTGCAAAGAGTTCTTTATGTCATCTCATTTAATTCTCACAAGAACCCTGTGAGGTAGGTACTATTATTATCCCCATTTTACAGGTGAGGAAACTAAGGCTGAGAAAGAATGAAGTGCACTGCCGTAAGTCACAAAACCAGTAAGTATCTAAGATAGAATTTGAAATCATTTTTTCCTGATATCAAGTCCACTACTCTACTCACTGTATCATGTCAGCTACTCTTTTAAATATGTATTAAATACTGATTGTCCATAGGATGTCACGCTGTGCTGTAGCTGTCTCTTCTCTAACGTCCTGCCAATTCTGATCCCTTGTCATGCCTCCTGTAAAAGTTAGTGGAGTGGACACAAGATGCCATGGGCTTGTCTTCCCTTCTCTAGGGTTCAGTGGAGTGGACAAAGAATCCCTTGGGCTTGTCTTTCCTCCTCTGGGGTTAGTAGACTGGACACAGAATCACCTGAGCTTGTCTTCCCTCCTATAGGGGTCAGTGGAATGGACACAGTATAAGAGAGCAGTAATAGCTTGAGGATGGGACCCTGATGCCTGTCCAAGATCAGATCTACAGAATGACCAGGACCATTCTGGAAGAAGGCCAGTCAGCGACAGCAGATTGGATTGCTTCTACTTGGATTTACAAAGAGATATTTTTGTTAATAAACAGAAGCAGATGGAATAGAAAACATGGAAGGGTAGAAGCAATGAGATGATAGAAATAGGACAAAGGCTTCCTAGCAACCATTCTCTCTTTAACGCAAAAACTCAAAAGTTACAAGTCTTATGGTGTCACTGATGTCAGGATGGGATGAGAGGGTCTCCCTTTTTTATTCTCTCCTGCTCTTATCCCTTCTGAACAGAAAGGGGACTGGTGAAGGAGAAGCTCCTGCCATTGAATACTTCCCATTCTTCCCTTGACAGAGTTTTTCCTTTCAGACTCTGGTGACAAGCCCATTTTTACCAGGGGAGTGTTTCTTCTGTGTGAAAGGTTTCAGGGATTGTCTGCTGTGGAAAGCATTTGCAGACAATAATTGGGAAATGTGCTAAACCTGTCATCAATTTCCCTTATTGATGTGGAAGGCTCACTGGGTCCCCATACAGAATGGATTTTTGCCCCCATGTGAGCCTTCTCAAAAGGCTGCTCAGTTGAAAAAGATAAGCCAGACAGAATCAGGCACACAGAGAGAAAATGACTAGGAGAATTAAAAAAAAAAAAGGTAGATGAAAACTGGGCCAGGATTCCTGAGAAGAAAAGCCTGATAAAAACAAACACTTCAGGAGATGCCTAGAAGACCAGCTAGGGCTGGCTAGCTGATGATTTAAATACAGATTCTCTCACCAAAGGAGGAAAAAATGAGGGAACTAATGGGGGACAAGATGAGAACAGGTGGTGGGCTGTGATGGGGGATGGGTGTTTAAGAAGCTGTGCATTTGGTGGCATAGCCCCTGGGCTGCTGAGTTCCAGTTTCATTATTTATCCCTGTTCTCTCCACTTTACAATCTCTCATTGGTTTTTACCATAGAAAAGTCAAAGTAGTAGCTTAGCTGATGGGGCCTAGGCAAGAGATGGTCATCAAGCCTATAAGTGGGGTGAGGGATGATGATTCTGTAAATTATAAGAATTCAGCTTGAGTGGATTACTGCATTATGAAAGACTTGTTGTGGACATATCCTCTAAATATCTAGTTTTTCTTGTGAATTGATGTTGGTTCATATTGACATTCTTGGAGAGCACAATGAAATGAGTAGTCTGGTCTCCCCTTTCTTAACAAGCTATCTCTGCATGGGACTCACCCAAGATTCTTCTTCCTGTAGTGCTAGAACACCTCAACATCCCAAAACATTAAGATATGCATTATCAAACCAATCAATCAACAAACATTTATTAAGTATTTACTACGTTCCAGGGCCTATGATAAGCTTTGTGGAAATAGGGAATATAAAACTAAACACAAACCCCAAATCAGAAGTAGTGCCTACCTTCAAGCAGCTCATATTCTACTAGACAGCAACAGTGTATATATTTATGGGAACATATAAGATTCATACAGGGAGCATAGAAGGTAACTTGGGGGGATAAAACATATGGAGGGATCAGAAAAGGCCTTTCTGCAGAGAGTGTCTGAAGCTTGAAGGAACCCAAGGATTTCATGAAGTGGAGGTGATAACAGCCAGTACAAATGCTGATAGGAGGTGGAGTGTTGTGAGTAAAGAAAAGCAGTATGTAGGCTGATGTAGGTAGTACTTGAAGAGGAGTAATATATAACAGAAGACTGAAAAGATTGTAAAGATAGGAACAGACTAGGAAGAGCTTTAAGTGCCAAGAAGAGGAGTTTATATTTGGTCGTACATGTTAGAAGCCACTGGAGTTGACTGAATGGGGGAGTGATGTAATCAGACATATGCTTTGGGAAAATCACTTTGTCAACTAAGCAGAAAGAGACTTGAGGCGCAAATGAGAAGGCTGGAGCCCAGTCTGGAGATGAGGAAGATCTGACCTAAAGTGGTAGGGAGAAAGGGATTCAGATGACACATAGATCTTGCAGAGGTAGAAAGGATAAGATTTGCCAACTGATTTTTATGTATGAGGAGAATGACAGTGAGGAGCTAAGAATAATGCCATGACTGTAAACCTAGGTGGCTGGAAGGATAGTGGTACCCTTGACAGTTAGAAGAACGATTAAAATATGGGCGAGTTTGTGGGGGAGGAAGGATAATTAATTCAAGAAATTTAGGGCAGAAGAAACTCAGTTACTCCCAGAATGATAAGACTTTGTATCAAAACATGGATTCGTGAAAAGGTTTGTTCTCCAAGATGAACCCATGTTTAAACATTCTGGAGCAAGCCAAGTGTTTTTCACTCTACCATAAAATATAGGGTAGATATGCACAGATTAAAAGAAGTTCAAGGTGATTTTAGATGATCTGACCCATGATAGAAAAGATCCGTAACTTATAAAGAACAATTAGAAATCAGAGGATTTAAAAATCAGAAGGGACCATACAGATAATCTAGTCTAATTTTGGATGAGAAAATGAAAGCCTAGGGGAATAGAAGGACTTGCCAAGGTCACAGAGGCAGTAAGCAGCAGAGCTGGCATTCAAACCCAGTTGGACTCTAACTCCAAATTCTGGGCTCCAGTTACTTCAGAGGTTTGACTGCAGCCATAATCTTTGAGGTTGGCATTTTGGAAGCTAACAATACTTTCTTGCAGAAACACCTTTTAGGAACACTGTAATAGAATACTGGGCTTAATGGATCACTGATCCAACCTGGGAAAGCAATTCTTATCATGTCTAGCTAAGCAAACCCCAGATGATTGAGTGCTGATTCAAAAGGCAGAGAGACCTAAGACTCCTCCTCAGTTACTACAGAGTAATCATCCCCTAGAGCTAAATGGTCAGTGGAATTCATGGCAGCCTAGTGGTTCTCAACCTTTTCATTCTTTAACATCTTCATATTTTGCATCGTTTCCACCAAATGAACTCCATGAGTATAACACATTCCCAACAAGAAACAAACACACAAATACCAGACAATACATCAATACAAACTACCCCACTCAATACACTAGGCAAAACAGTGAGGGGAGATGATTTCTGGGATATGAGGTCAGAACAATAGAAACCAATTTTTCCCCTTTGTTTCACTTAAGAGAAAAGAAGGCAAAATTAAAATGTATGGGAAAGTTGGATGATTACAGTAATGATGAGATAAGGGACAGTGATGTTTTGAGAGTAGATGTAGTATTAGAAAATGAGGAAGGCAACAGTGAGAGTGTGGGGAAAGGACTGTGCCCTAAAGTCTTGGACTGACATGACCAAACTGCGTTTTACAGCTACTCAGCTCCAAACCATTCCATCACTATGGAATTTTCCCAGGATGTTCAATTTGAAACAGATAACACTAGGCTGTTCAACTGTCAAATATAGTCAAATTCTGTTTTTACTAATAGCATATGTTAATGTTCAATTCCATACATTTTAATAGTTCAAATCTCCTTAGGGACACTTCCAGGGAAGTAGATCCCAACTCCACCATGCCTTACCAAATGCCTGAAATGGGCTCTTGTGTCCCTTTCCTCTCCCTCAGTTATCAACCCATAACCAATCTCCTCAGTTTAGTGAACCTTTCTAATCTTTTTTCCTTGAGAACAGAGGTTGTTTTGGATTTTCCATTTGTATCTCCAGTGTTTGGCATATACATAGTGTGCTCCTAATAAAGCTTACTGATTGATTGGCTAGGTTGGTCCTCAAAAGATAGTCCCTTTCAATCAGATAAGATTGGCCACGTCACTCTCATGCCCATCTTAGGCTCCAAAATAACACTTTAATGAAGGTCAGCTCAACATAATGAAGCTATTTCCATATAATACTCAACTACCCACATTGACACAGTTTTATAGATATATTTAATCTCATTAAATGAAAAAACTAATGTATAACAGATGTGCTCACAAATCCCAGGCCATCTATCAGTCATTGTATTTTATGAAAATATCATCCTTATAAAATGGTCTAGCATATTGGGTAAAGCTCAACTGAAGATTTACTGGAGAACATGGACAAGGATCAAATGGAATGAGAATGTATGGAGAGACACCAATCTACAGTGGAAAGAACGCTTCATTTATGAGATCATGAATCCGTTGAAACATTGAGTTATGCTTTTGGCTTGGTCCTGTTTATTCATAGCAGCTTCATTTGAATATATGAACACTACAATATTATTAAGGAATTTGTTGTGTTTTTCAAAATGTAGCATTTTGTTGTGTTTTATTTTTACAGAGGATTTTTCTGTGGGAGCTCAAGGGTTGATGGCATGTGTGTGGATACCTATAAAGGAGCTCCAGTCCTCATGCTAAATCTCAATATGATTAAAGAGATATCTCAGAGGAATAGCTAATCCAAGGAAATGGACTGGAATATGGGAAGACTATAAAAGGACAAAAACATGAGAAGTTTGGATTGGATTTCAATTCAACTCATTAGACATTTGGTAATACACGCAAGGCATTGTGCACAGAAGAAAATATTCAGGATCCCTGTTTTTCATAAAGTACTATGATTGAAAATGAGAATGAGAAAAGAGTATTATGGCTTCAGAGATTATAAGATGGAGGTATTTTCATGAACAAGTAAAGACAGAGACATAGAGATTGGACAGGTGGGCACAGGGGTGGGGAACCTCCAACCTTGAAGTCACATGTGGCCCTCTAGTTCCTTGAGTGTAGCTCTTTTACCAAATCCAAACTTCACAGAACAAATCCCCTTAATAAAAGAATTTGCTTTGTAAAACTTGGACTCAGTTCAAAGGCCACACCCAAGGACCTAGAAGGTCACATATGGCCTCGAGGCTGCAGGTTCCCCACCTCTGGATGGCTAGATCATCCTGCATTATCATGATCCCAAAACTGTCCAACCAACATTCCTTAAGATCTAAACACAAATATACTCAAAAGAATAGGGAACTGGAAAGAATGCAGATATCATCTGCCTTACAACACAGGCTCATCACCACCAAACCCTTCAATGTTCTGTATGCCTAAGACCTTGGGCAGTTGGAAACATGGTCTGGACGCACAAACTTTCTCAGTGATATTCAGAGGAACACAGATTCACATTGCGAAAATCCACCAAGAATTACACAGATATACCATCTCCTCAAAAAAACCAACCAAACACAAAAGAAAACGAAATGAAATATAACACTCTGACAAAAGAACACCTCACCTAGTGAGTGCTCTCATTTTAAGATAATCATCTCTACAGTAGTAGCAGAAAGTCCAGACAACAGTGCTAAAGCTTTCATGTAGCCCACAAACAACTGCAGTAGGTAAGGGGATGCTGCAGTCCTCAGAAGTGTTGTCCACAGCATCTCAACTGGCCATTTATTGTTGCTTGGAAGCCTCCATCTCTTAACTTTGCACAGCTTGTCTTTTATGCCTGGAATGCTCTGATTCCTCATCTTTGACTCTTACTTTCCCTGGTTTGCTTCAAGAATCAGCTCAAATTCTACCTTTCCAGGGCCCCTTAGCTACTACTGCCTTTCCTCCCAGATTCCCTTCCATTTCCTTGCTATATACTTTTGTCTGTTCCTAGTCATTTCCTAGTCCAACCTTAGGATGTGAACTTTTTGATGTCAAGGGTGATTTCTGACTTTCTTTGTATTCCCAGTAGAATACACAGCCTGTGGCACATAGTAGGCACTTAATAAATGCTTATGGACCAACTAACTTCTAACCCCTACAATTTAGCTGCCCAGACTTCCTTAATGTGGTAACACTATACTACCTCCTAGCAAAAGGGCAAAAATTAGGACAGTTATGAGAAGTGTAAATTTTCAAGATCTAAAAGTCATCAGAGGTTCTGAGTTTACATCATGGCTTTTCCACTTATGACCAATGAAACCTCAGGCAAGTCATGTAACTACTTTGGCCTCAGTTTCCATGTCGATAAAATGAGGGTAGGACTACATGGCCTCTGAGCTCTCTTCTAGATTTAAATCTATGATCCCATGATCTTTCCAAACCTTTTCAGATTACTAGCTAATGATCTGAGCACTATTCAGCTATCAACACCTAGCATTTAGGATTTTCCACTTCTGACACATTGGCTGCCTCAAAGGACCTTAGAAGTGGGCAAGACCCCAGAATCCATTTTTCTTTTACCTTATTAGTAATAATAATATCATATTCCTTACACCACTCTGAGATAATTGCTGCAAGGCACATTATCTTCTTCATGGTTTGCCCAAGATCACACAGCTTGCTAGGCTCTGAGACCAGATTCCAAACTCCATCCCCAACTCTCTATGGCCACTCTGTAACTATGGCCCTGCTACCTTTCATTTACTTTACCTTGATGTAACTCTACAACTCCTGGTGGAGACAGAATGGGACAGTAGAAACAACACTGCCTCTGGACACAGAGACCCTGGATACTGTCTCTTTATTGTCTTCCTTGGGCAAATCCTTTGCGCTAACTGGGACTCAATTTCCTCACTTGTAAAATGAGGGGATTGGATGAGGCATTTTCTGAGGTTCTTTCCAGCTCTAGATCTCCACTCCCATGAGCCTTATAACTTACTTTAGGCCTGTGCCATTACCACCATCAACACATTATCTGTCTTAGGATGGATTTACCATTTCTTATAGGAAGCACAAATGACAAAAACAAAGAAACCAAAGCCTTAACATTGAACTGCCCACATCTAAATCACCATTACAGTATTAGGAAAAATACTCTATTTCTTTGAAATCTCATATTACATCTCATATTACAAGTAGAGTTTGAGCTGAAAATTCAACAGGTACCAAGGTTTTGAAAATTTCAAAACAAACTCTTCTGCATCTTTCCTCCTGCATCTTCTTTGTTATTCTTCATAAATACTGGGCACATTCAAAATTTGGCTTCTAGAATCACATTTAAAGACTAAGAAACAGCACAAAAAACACTAAACACAAACCCTGCCAAGCTGACCACAGTAGAATTTTGACTACAGGTTTATAAATGATTGATATGGTGCAGTTATCTGTCTACATTGTGACTTTCCCTATTATGGTTTTAATACATAGAGGGTCGGCATAAGAAACCAAATGGGAATTTGGGAGGAGCTTTGTGGAAGCTGCAGGCCAACAGATGACACAGAAAAAGTTTAGAAATCCAGAAATGCACAAAACATATGTATAGTATTGCATAATATCAACATATTATATCTTTCAATACCATAATAATTCAGACTTTCTATGGTATGAAGGAACAGCCAAAAGATATTACTCAGATTTTCCAGATCTTAGTTGGACCCACACCCCTCACTCCCATGATGTAGAAGGGATAACTGTAGTGAGGTCAATTTAAATTACTGATCCTGAAGGGTAAGAGCATCCTGTCTTGTTCAGTTTGTATGTCCCCAATAGAAAGATGATTCTTCTTGAGGGAAGGGAATGTTTATAATTTTGTTTTTAATTTTTGCATTCCCAGTTCTTGGTACAGTGCCTTGAACATAATAGGGGCTTAATAAATGCTTACTGAAATGAACTGAATTAAAATCAATTTGTGATCTCTGGGCAGGTTTCTTCTATCGCTGTGATTGCTGTAGAGTTGTTCAGTCTTGTCTGGCTCTTCATGCTCCACTGCACCATAGCATGCCTGGCCCTTCTATCCTCCACTATCTCTTGAAGTGTTTCTGATTTCATGTTCATTGTTTCCATGACACTATCTATCCATCTTTTCCTCTGCCATCCCCTTTTCCCTGTGCCCTCCATCTTTCCTAACATCATGGTCTCTTCCAATGAATCTTGTCTTTTCATCATGTGGCCAAAGTACTTAAGCTTCAGTATTTGATCTTCCAGTGAAAAGCCTGAAGTAATTTCTTTAAGTACTGAGTGATTTAATCTCTTTGCTGTCCAAGGGACTCTCAAAGAGTCTCCAACACCACAATTCAAAAGGG
Source organism: Notamacropus eugenii (assembly GCF_028372415.1). Classification (NCBI taxonomy): domain Eukaryota; kingdom Metazoa; phylum Chordata; class Mammalia; order Diprotodontia; family Macropodidae; genus Notamacropus; species Notamacropus eugenii. The sequence goes on from NC_092877.1 coordinate 332,065,948, forward strand.
TCAATTCTGCGGCACTCAGTTTTCCTCACAGTCCAACTCTCACAGCTATACATGGATACTGGAAAAAAACCTTCCACCATATGGACCTTTGTTGACAAGATGATACCTCTGCTTTTTAGTATGCTATCCAGATTTGCATAACTTTCCTTTCAAGGAACAAGCTATGGTGAGCCCCATCAAATGGACCTGGAGATAACTGGGCAATTGCTATTGTGAACGTACAGCAGAGATTTGGTGATACTTTGAAATACTGACACCTTTATTTTTTTGGTGAGATTGAAATGTACTGAAGCTTAACCCAAGGAACCAAGCTCCCAGAAAAGGAAAGTCAATTCATTCTAGGTTTTGTGCATTTAAAACTTTTTCCTGAGGAGTCCATAGATTTCACCAGACTACCAGAGGAGTCTGGGACACAAAAAAGTTTGGGATTTCTTGCTGAGATGCTGACGCATTCCATGGAAACAGTTCTGTTTTCAAGAACTAGAATGGGACATGCATGTCTATGTGTGTAGACACACATACACTTTATGTATACATGTGTGTATGCATATATGTATATGTGTGTATATATACATATCTGTATTCATTGAACTTACTTGCTTATTTACTTATCTAATTGTTTCTTTAGTTAATTTATTTATTTTCAGTGGCCATCGTGGCTCATGATGACATTTCAAGTATCTACAAGCTCACTAATTACTAAAGGAACTGCTGTTCAGCTTTGGAAACCCGAAAAATTTAAATCCCCTGCTCCTTCACCTCCTTCCTCGCACCTTCCCAATCTAGGCTTCATCTTGCCAGATTCAATAAATTCAGGACTGAAAGAATCACTCATTGGGCTGGAGGAAAATGACTTTCTAAACAGATCAGTTCGAATAATTGATGCATGCTTCCTGCACTGTGGTTTGAAAGTAAAATACAAACCCTGGCAGTTCTCTATTATAATGAAATGCCACCATGGATTTCACATTCCATGTTTCCGGTATCAATTCAGGCTCTTTGTGATAGGTGTTACTAAAACCTTTTGAAGGGCTTGTTTGTACATGCCAGATTTCCTTCAATACACCACTAGATAAATAATTCCACCATGCAATTTTTCTAAAGAAGGGGGGGGAAAGCAGTGATAAATGAGGAGAGACAGAGCTTTCTTCCTGCTTGCTGGGTCAAGAAAGATAGAATGTAGCCCATGTGCTCCACCTAGTGGAATTCTCAAGGTAGTAGCATGTTTTCAAATCATGGGTTTTGGGGAGCAGGGTCAAATTTTTATTTGGTATTTAGGACATGCCTATCAAAGCCCCCAATTATTTCTTCTTCGTCTTTCTGCTGTCCATCTTTGAGGCATTTTTGTACTTGTTAAATTTTTCACAAGGGAAGCAAAGAAAGATGGACACTCCAATCAGGTCATTTTCCTACTAGGTATTTTAGATTTTTTTAGTTATTCATTGTGTATTTCAGTTAGCACAGTTTGACATCAATTAGCAAAGATAATTGAGAGCTGATTTTATGCATGTATGTATTTTCTATAAGCCTAGAATAGATTTTTCTAATTTTTAGTTTCCACTGGCTTGTAAAAGGGAGAGAGGGAGGAAAAGAGGGAGAAAGGAAGGAAGGAAGGAGAAGGAAGGAAGGAAGGAAGGAAGGAAGGAAGGAAGGAAGGAAGGAAGGAAGGAAGGAAGGAAGGAAGGAAGGAAGGAAGGAAGGAAGGAAGGAAGGAAGGAAGGAAGGAAGGAAGGAAGGGGAAAAAGTGGGACCAGAAGAATACAGTACATATTATGAGCATATAGGAAGAATAGGAAATGTTAGTAAACAAAGAAATCCCAAGAGTCTTAGGGAAAGGGATAAAAAAGTAATTATGACATTTGATGAGTTGAATTGTTTCTCTCCAACAATTTAAATATAAATAATTAAAAAGCAAATTAATTATAGACCTAGTTGTTTTACATACATACATATCAATAAATAGACAGATCGCTAGATGGATAATGTCCATATCATGTCAAAACAACTAGGGGAAGGCCCCAAGCATAGTGGGTAGATTCTCTGTGGAGGATGTAGGAAGCATTGACACAAGTCACTCAGAATGAACAAATATGGGTTTTCAATCTCCACCACTGGAGGGAACATCCACTCTTCTATAAAGGTAACTGTACTAAAGGCCAGCTGTTCGTACCTGTTAAAGTAGTGCAAATACTATGGGTGTCTTCAGTGACTGGGGTGGGGGGAACCCCAAATGATTTATCTTAGCTATAGGGAAATGGAAGGGAATACACATTTATATAGCATAATGTTGATCCTCACAACATCCCTGAGAGGTAGGTGCTGTTATTATCCTCATCTTACAGTTGAGGAAACTGAGGCATACCAAGGTCAAGTGACTTGCTCAGGTGTCACACAACTAGTAAATATCTGAGGCTAGATTTGAACTGAGGTCTTCCTAAGTTCAGCCCTAGTGTTCTCTCCACTGTGCCACGTAGCTACCTCAGTAGAACTATATTCCTCACTTAAACCCTGTTTGAGGAAGCCTGGGGAAGCCTTTCCCTATGTGACCCCATCCTCTTCTCAGATTCCAGGAAGTCCTGAATCAACCTTACAGATATTTTTGTTGCCCTCTTCTTGGAGGTGTCTATGAACTGCTATTCTGGAAGGCTCAGACTTGCTCCTGTACCATTCCACAGCTCCACCAACAATGTATTAGTGTGCCCATATTTCCATAACCCTTCCAACGTTGACTTACCATTTTTGGAGGTCATTTTTGTCCATTTTCAGGGTGTAAGGTAAAACCTCAGAGTTGTTTTAATTTCCATTGCTCTTATTATTAGTGATTTAGAGTATTTTTTTCATGTGCTTGTAAATATTCTGCAGTTCTTCTTTTGAAAACTGTTTGTTTCTATCTGTTGATCATTTATCTATCAGGGAACAAAGCTAATAACATTTTATTTAAACAGGACTAGTGACCCACAGAAAGCCAAACGTTAGGCAGGGTTTTGTTTTTTCTTCTCTTAACAAAATATTTACTATTAAAATAAGAATGATTTCTTCAGTCTTAACTAGTGCATAGAAGTTGGTCCTGGCTACTAAACCATTTGTGTTAGCCAACCCCCCAGAAGTACATCATGAAAATGATTGTTTTTGTAATGGGAGGGCCACTTGGCACCTCTTCAGCTACATTTATTGTACAGAGCTCTGACAAGAAGCACATACAAAATCAAGTTTCTGCTCTTGGCCCAGCCCAGTCTATTTACTGTTTCATTCTTCTCCACCTCTAGAGCTTGGGGCTTTTTCTTTTCTCCCAAGCAAAAGTAAAATTAGGAAGATACACAAAAACATCTTTTTCTTTCTCATGAAAACAAATGTACTATTTTGCTGTTTTCAGAATGAATACCGTGTTGCAAAATCTCTAGGCATTTGTATCAATATGTAATTCTACAAAAAAATAAATTTTTTAAAAAGCCAGTACCAGCATGTAAATGAAATACGGTATAAGGCCAATGTCATCTTAGAATGTTGTATTCTAGGAAGAGGAAGATAAAATGCAGTCAGCCTGTACCTGGTGAGGAAGGGAACACACGTTTCAGGACAAAGGTCAGCGACACCAGGGGTCTCAAAGGGGCCTAAGAGAGAAAAGAGGAGAGGGAAAAGAAAGGGAAGTGGGAGGATGGGAGGGAACAAAAAAGATTGGGAAGATACAGAAGGGAGAAATGGCAATTAAATCTGCTTTTCTTTTTAAGATACAGATAAGCTGTGATTTCATAGATGTAAGAAACATCCAGTGTGGAAATTCTCTCTGTCAACGCAGATTAGCAGTCCTTCTGCAATTATAATCTGAAAGAGTTATTCTGGGCAGTAGTATCCAAAGTGGAGGGTGGGGTCCTCTGCAGACGCATGGTCTGACCCCAAGGGAAACCAAGGATATGTGATTAGTGAAGATGGTAGGAAAATAAGTCCCATAGCATCCAACCCTCAGTCATGGGGTCTGTCTCCAATACAACTACATAAATCCTTAACCCCAAGGTCCACAACTCCCCAAGTCCCTATCTTCCTTCTGCTGTGCAAGATTGCTATTTCTCCTTCTCCCTACTTATGAACCAATGTCATCTCCTCAGGATAATTATAACCCAATCAGTAGTCCACAAGTACCACTGGGAAGACCTTCTCCCAACCCCCAGCCCAGCATGCCCACTCCTTGCCTACAGTTGCTCATGGAAGGGCATTGTACTCTGAGGCAGTGATCAGTGAGTCTTAATCCCAAATCCCCCTTTTTCAAATTTGGGTGAGGTACATTGAATGAGCAAGCATGGATGGGTTGGAACATGTGCTCAGTTCTCAAGATATTATCTTTCCCCAAACTCTCATGTCTTTTCTGAACTTCCTTATTCCTAATTAGGGTATTACCATCCTTCCAGTTATCCAGGTTCCCAACCTCAGTCATTCTTTACCCTCTACTCCTTTTCCTGTTTGTCCAACCAGTTGCCACACCTTGTTTTTACCTGCACAATATCTCTTCCATCTGTACCTTTCTTTCTACTCTCATAGTCACCACTCTAGTTCAGGCCCTTACCACCTCTTGCCTAGCTTACTGCAGGCATCTTTGACTCAGTTCTCTCCCTTCTAGGAAAAGCATCCTCTACACAGCTACCAAAGTGATTTTCCTAAAGCACAGATCTGACCATATCACTTCCTTATTGTATAAACTACAATTTACCATTGTCTCTAGGATAAAACATTATTTTATCTCCTCTTAAAAATGTGCACTTCTGTGTGTTTTACAATGATAACAATACAGTAGTGGGTGCCTATAGTTTTAGTAAAACATACATATTGGTGGGGAGGTATGCTCAAAAACTGATTTATTGATAAGCTACACTGGTCTAGGGCACTGAAAGATTAAGAGATTTGTCCTGTGGTCGTGCAATTAGCTTATGCCAGAAACTGGATATAAACCCAAGTTATTTCTGACTCTGAGGCTGGTCCCTTGATCCACTACATGATGTAACTTCTGAGATTCTCAGTTTTCTCAACTGTAAAACTGGGATAATATACTACCTACCATGAAGGATGCTTATACTTGATAGACTATGAAGTCCTTCATAAATGTAAACTATTAATTAGTATTATTCTCATTATTATAGGTCCAATACCTCTCCATGATATGGAGGTGATCTTGAATTTTCAGAGTCTAGGCCAGCAAGCCTTAACAGGTTTAGCAACAAAGTGGGAAGGCTTCAAGGTCATACCTTGAGATGGAATCCAAGAGTCTAATCGCTAAGTTTGCCAATAGGCAATGCATTGCTTTTCACTCTTATCAACTCAAAAAAGATTGTCCAATTCTTCATGATCCATTTTAACTTTTCTTGGCAAAGATAATGGAGTAATTTCCTTTTCCTTCTCCAGCTCACTTTATAGATGAAGAAACTGAGGCAAATGGGGTTAAAAGACTTGTCTAGTAGTCTAGGTACTGCTCGTGTCTGAGCCTGGATTTGAACTCATGGAAATGAGTCTTTCAGTCTCCAAGCCCAGCTTTCTATTGATTAGGACATCTAGCTACTATAAATGGCATACAACTCAACTCTAAGTATATGTGGAAGGAGTTATTTTAGTTCTCTCCTGACCCCCAAACCTTCTTATCAGACAGGCTGTGTGGCATAATGGATAGAGAATCTGGATCAGAAAGACCTAAATTCAATTCCTACCTTGGACTCTTCTCAATGATGTCACCCTGAGCAGGTCATTTATTCTTTCTCATTTTAATGATTTCTCCTTAAATGAATATCTCTCCTCTTCACTTTGACTCAATGCCCTTGTTCTACCTTCTCTTCCTCCAAATCAGTGTCCCTCAGTTTTCTCATCTCTAAAATGGGATTAATAGTATCTATAGCACTAACTTTTAGGTGCTCCTAAAGCACACTTGTTTTATACATATACATACATGAATGTGTATATGTATATCTATCTATCTATCTCTCCTTTGTCTTACAGTGCAATAATTAGCTATTACAGATCCTTACATATCAGTTAAAATTAAACTATACCATTTGGATCCTGAGGGCACTACTGGTTTTCTGGACACAGTCTGCCAGGGCAGGTACTATACTCCCTCTTACTTGATTGTGCCAAAGCTGTTCTACAGTAAATTCAATTTAATTCTGCACATTTATGAAGAGCCTACTATGGGCAAAGAACTGTGCTTAGTTCTTGGAATACAAAATGAGACAGTCCTGGGGTCCTCAATCTAGAGCTAAAAGGGACCTTGGAGGGCCCTCCTTTTACAGTTGACAGAGCCCCAAGCTGAAGGTCACACAAGTTGTAGACATCAGAGACCAGATTGAACCCAGAGTCTCCAGATAGCTATAGAGCTAGGCATCTTTCCACTGTGGCAAGGAGTTCATTTTTTCTATGTAACAGATAAGTAAATAGTAGATAATTTGAGGAGGGACAGAGCATAAAAGCCAAGGATACAATACCAGAGTAAGTGGTAAATGAGCTGAGCCTTAAAGGAAGCTAAGGATTCTCAGAGAGGCCAGTGAGTACATTCCACATATAGGAGGCATCCCCTGCAAAGATAGGGTGCAGGAGATTGAAGGACATCTCTGAGGAAGAGTGAGTAAGCCAGTTTGTCGGGAACATGAAGTTCATGAAGGAGAATTTTGTCAATGGAGAAGGAGGTCTTCAAGTATCTTTGCTGACCTGTGCTGTATCTGTGCTATAGATCAATTTTCTCAGTGACTTAGATAAAGCTACTGACAGCATACTTATCAAATTGGCAAATGATGCAAAGCTCAGCAAGATAATTAACTAACTAACTAACACACTGAATGTTAGAACCAGGATGCAAAATTCTAAGACTGACATCATAGATTATTGGGACTAATTAAATATGATGAAATTTAATGAGGACCAATAGAAATCTCATTCTTCATTTGGGTTAAAAAATTGGTCTTCATCAGAACAAAATGGAGAAAGCATGGTTAGATAGCAGTTCAGCTAGAAAACTGATCTGAGGCTTTAGAGAAATGTGGGCTCTGTATGTGTCAATCAAACTATTTTATAATCAAGAAAGCAATTTCAAACATAGGCAGCGGCATTGAGAGGCACAGGTTCAGTACTCAACAGTCCCATTGTCCTCTGCCCTGGTCAGAACACAAATAATGTAGGACTGTGCGTGTGTGTGTGTGTGTGTTTGTGTGTGCATGATTGTGTTTGTGTGTGTGTGTGCATGCACACCACATTCTAGAGAGGGCATTGAGAAAATGAAGAATATTCAAAGGAAGACAAGCACCCAGGATGCTGAGGAGATTCAAGTTAAGTTGTATGATGAAAGGTTGGAGAAACTGAGAATGCTGAAGTTACTTCCCAAGCCTGTCACGTATGAAATAAAATTAAAAGTTATCTGAGTTTCTACCTTGTCCATCAGTTATCAAACATTCATTAGGCACCTATTATGGGCTAGGCATTGTGATAGCTGCTGAGGTTCCAAAGGCAAAAATGAAAGAGTTTCTCTCTTCAAAGTTCTTACTTTCTATCGGGGAAATGACATGTCGTTACATGAATATAGACAAAACACAGACAAATACAATGTAATTTTCAAGGAGAGAGGTTACAAATGGGAGAGATCAGGAAGGACCTCATGAAGAAGGTGTGTGTATACATATATATATATACACACACATACATATACATACATATATATTTATGGCTGTATTTATGTATGTGTATTTTTTGTCTCATTTTTTTCAGTCACATCTAACTCTTCATGATCCCTTGTGGGGTTTTCTTGGCAAAGGTATTGGGCTGGTTTGTCATTTACTTCTCCAGATCACTTTACAGATGAGGAAACTGAGGCAAACAGGGTAAAGTGACTTGCCCAGCGTCACACAGCTAGCAAGTGTGTGAACACAGATTTGAGGTCAGGAAGTGGTTTACTCCAGGTCTGGTACTCTATACACTGTATCACCTAACTGATATATGTGTATGTTTATATATATTTATACAGAGATGTTTATATATGTTTATGAACATATATGAATATACAATTTCAATATCCTTTGTCATCTAGGGGGACTGGGTTCTGGGTTTATGAGATAACTGAAGCTCACTTGAAACTTGGCACCATAAGAAACAACTCAGGTTTGCCTTTAGAACTTGGTACAGTTTGACTAACACAAAGGTGGAGAACCTGAGGCCTCAAGTGCCACATGTTGCCATCTAGGTCCTCAAGTATGACTCTTGAAGTTTGGATTCAGTCAAAGGGCCACACTTGAGGACCTAGAGGGCCAGTTGTGGCATCAAGGCTACAGGTTCCCCACCCCTGGACTAACACCTTGATGAAAGAATCAGAGGGTACATTTTCTTTGTCCTTAAGATGTAAAAATCAGGTCCTTTATTAAGCAGGCGTGACTTAATAGAAGGCTAGCTGCAGGTCTAAATCTCCAGACACAAACTTTGTTTTGGCACAAAATCTTAAAGAATCTAGAGTCAGTCAGTGGGGCCTTTGAGAATGGGGCCTCATTTCATAGGTTACTCTATTTAAATAAGCCTTCAAAGTAAACGATATTTGGTGTTCACATAGGTCTCCCTTTGGGGAAGACCCAATAGCTTTCAGAAATCTGACAACTGGATTTGAAACGCATACTAAAAATGTTCGTCATGAGAAAATGTTAGTGTGTTCCTGTAGGTCTTCCCTCTAAGAAATATATGGAACCTATGGGACTTCAGAAGAAGATGTAGGATTAGTTTTCGTTGATGATTGAGACAGGAGGAAGTTTAGGTCATCAAGGTCATAGAGGCATTGTAAGTTTTATCCTCAGTACTAGAGGACTAGTACTAGGACTCCTCAAAGGCCATTGAGCCTAAGTCCCACATTTTACAATATGGAAATGGAGGCATAGGATGACCTGTGAATGCCAAACAGGTAGTATGCATCAGAAACAGGATGTGAACCTAGAGAGAGTGCTCCTTCCACTGGACCAGATGGCCTTCCTACTTAAGGCTACAGGGCCCTCATGTAGGGGTTGGGAGGATGAACATTTTTAAAAATTAAAAATGACTATAATTTCATTATAGAACAGGGTTTCTTCACCTTTTTTGTGAAATGGACTCCTTCAGCAGTCTGGTGAAATCTGTGGACCCCTACTCAGAAAAATGTTTTTAAATGCATAAGATAAAATATATAGAATGACAGAAGAAATTAATCAGAGCAAAACTATAGACGGATATTTTTTCCCACTCAAGTTCACAGACACCTTGAAATGTCTCTCCAGACCCACAGACTCCAGGTGAGGAACTTGTTATTGAATATCTTACATTTGTTAGTTGTTTAGAGATGGTGTGATACGGTGGAAAATACAAAGTCAGAGGTTAGGAGTTTAAATTCTAATTTGGCTACTTATTCTGTGTGTGACTTGTGACAAGACATAGAACCTCTCTGACCCTCGGTTTCCTCATCTCTAAAAAGAGGGAAAGGTGGACAGAATGGCCTCTGAAGTCTTCTCCAGGAATCTGAAGAATTATGAAAGATGCTTAGTTGAGAGAAGAGTAGACACAGAGGGAGAAGGATAAATGAGGATCGCCACATAGCTGGGGGGCAGGGAGATTTGCCTTGTTCTTTGTGCTCCTAAGAAGCAGAATCAGGAACAATGGGTGAAGGTTATCATATGGCAAATTTGAACATGACATAAGGAAAAGCCCCCTATCAGTTAGGGCTATTTCAAAATGCTTCAGGAGCTATTTTTTTTAAGAACATGCTAGATGACCATTTGTCAGAAATGATACAAAAGGGATCTTCATTCAGATACAGGTTGAATTAGATAGTGTCTGGGGTCCCTTCTAACTCTGAGATGAGATTCTGGTGTAATTAAATGTCCGATATTATTTAATATGTTGGGATAATGTGGCATAGTAGATGTGAGAGCCAACCTGGAAGACTGTGGACTTGGCTCTGATTTATCCTTTCTGTGTCAATCTGGGTATATCACTTCACTTCTCAGTTCTCTATGAAGACAAATTGCAGACATCACGTTGACCTCCGTTGGTATGGGGGTTTCCTCACTGGGTATTCTCTATGCTAATGAAATCACAGGTCCAGTGCCTTAATAATGAATAGAAAGGGTGATAAATATGAGGAATTTAGAATTGAAAGAAACTTCAAAGATCACCTAATCCAAACATACCTCATTTTATAGATGGGGGAACTAACGTCCAAAAGAGGAAAATGTCTTGCAAAAAAATCAGTTTCCTTGTCTACGTAATGAAGTAGTTGGACTGGATCAGGGATTTCAAACCCAAGACAGCCTGGGGTTCCTGCTTGTAGCCTCCACATGTATTGCTTACTTTTTAGCCTCTCTGAACAAAAACGCAATTGCACTAACAAATCTGAGGTCACAACTATGTTACAGACCATAGGAGTGTACATAGAAGAATACTGTCTACCCTTAAAACAAGTGTGCAAAATCACACTATAGACCAGAAGAGTGTAAATAAAATACTGTAGACCCTTAAAACAAGTATGCAATTTGACCTTGAGATTTCAGAAAAGTTATTCTCTAAGATCCTTTTCAGGTATAAACTGCAATGATATGACTTTATGGAGGCAGGAGAATAGACTGGTAAAAACACACAACTCAGAATGAGGAGACCTGAGTTTGAATTCCAATTCTGCCCCTTCCTAGCAATACCATTGGGAATCATTGAATCGTTCTGGATCTCAGTTTCCTCATTTGTATGTAACATGGCTGTCTCCTCTACATGTAGCATGGGGTGATTCATGGGAGGCAAGAATAGACATCTCTAGTGTCTCCCCTCCCCCTCCCCTTCTTCTCCAAGGGATACTTTAACTCATGACAGGAAGGAAAGTAGGAAGTTGGGGCCAGAAATTTGGCCATTGTGCTTTTCTCAGAATGAAGGGATACCAGGCTAAAGTGACATCTATCTTCTCCTTTAAATATTATTAATCTAGGGGATATGCATTTCAGGTTCACGATGAATTCCTGATCACTTTCTTAATGATGAAAGAGCAACCCTAAGCTTTATAGATGAGGCTTGACTCTTTTCCTATTGAATACCAGTTTCACAATGCACACACAAAGCAAATAAGGAAAAAAGCATTTATCCAAGTCAATAGCAAAACAGAAGTCAAGGAACGTATAAATATGAGAATATACACCAGACAATACAAAGAATGAATGAATTTTCCCTTTGGGAGGGTGGTAACTCAGATCAACTAAGAAAGAGAGTCATCTCAGCTAAGGGGGAATTCTCCACACTCTCTAGTATAGCAGTTAGGATTGCGGAAATGATCAAAGTTCTATATGCCAGCTTCTTCCTAGTCTTTCCTTCTTAGTGACCCTGCAGAGGGGTTGGCATCATCCATCTTCTCTCTTGAAACCAGAAGTCAGAAGAGCCCCAAGACTAAGAGACCAGATGTCTCCTCTCCCATTTTCCCACAATTTCACCTAACCCCTCACAGAAGGGAGGATATTGATCTTTCTTAATGAGAAGAGAATCTCATGCTAATGGGCTTTGGGGTTTGGATTACATTCAAAATAGAGATAATACTTTCACTCCTTTCTTCATAGGCTTTGGGGGGTAAGCCTTTGTAAGCCTTAAAGCACTACAGAAATATTCTATACATGCTTCCAGAGTCGAGTCAAATGGAAAATTCTACCCTGAAATAAGGCTTGCTAATAGTATGATGTCATTGGCAGATTGCTACCTAGAATTTGAGAGATGGCTTCTGGTTCCTGATCTGTCTCTAACTCTATAGGTGACCCTGGGTACCTAATTTTACTTCCCTAGTCCTAAAGCTTCCTTCTCTATAAAATCAAGGGATTGGACTAGGTGACTCCTCAGGTTCCTTCCGGCTTTAAGGTTCCATTTGGTTCTAACATTCAAGAGAAGTAGGGGTGGGATGATGAAGAAATTAAAGTGCTATAGAGAGCTTAGCATAAAAGACACCAAAGTTATCACACAATTCTGAAACTGTGATTTATACATTTTTCCACCAGAGGGCACAACGAAAAAGTCAATGACAGCTGAGCTACACATGGTTTCCCATTGATAATGTGCAATTATTTCATTCTGTTGGTTTGGGAACTGGCTCTCCATTTCCCAGGTGGTGATGGCCCTCCCTCCCCCATTTAATATTCACTTTAATACAATCTGCTCTTCATTTTTCTCATGTTTAGGATTAGTCTCTAGGAAATATGCAAATTATTTTACCAAAAGGGCTTTTCATATGTGTTTATTGAAACTCTTCTGTTATGACTTTGTCTCTAATACATAGAGAGGATGTAACCTGAAACCCTTTGAGCATTCAACTTACAATAACAGCCATGATGTAGTTTAACTCTGCTAAAAGTTAGTTCCAATCTTGTAGGGGAAGCAGTGATCTGGAGCCGATTAGCACTGAATTCTGTGTTATGCCTTGAATCTGATTTTGCATGTTTTTGAGATGCTGGAGAAATGTGCATGTCCTCATCCTGCAGGGCTTTCCAGTAGTAACGTATGGAGGTGAGAGTTGGACTATAAGGAAAGGTGAGTGTCACAGCATAGATGCTTTTGGACTGTGGTATTGGAGAAGACTTTTGAGAGTCCCTTGGGCAGCAAGGAGATCAAATCAGTCAATACCTAAATTAATTCACACTATTCAAATACTGACGCTAAAGCCTAGATACTTTGGTCACACAATGAGAAGACAAGACTAATTGGAAAAACCCTTGAGGTTGGGAAAGGTTGAAGGCAAAAGGAGGATGGGATGGCAGAGGATGAAATGGATAGATAGTGTCATGAAAAAAATGGACATGAACTTGGACAGACTTTGAGAGATAGTGGAGGAGAGAAGGACCTGGGGGACTATGATCCAGGGGGTCAGAGTCAGACACAACTGAATGACTAAACAACATCCTTTAGCTACTATAATCTGTCGCAATCACTACATAAGAAACTAGGATCTATAGGGGGCTTTACATTTTTCAAACTCATAAATAATATCTCATTTCTATCTTCACATCAACCCTGGGAAGTAGGTAATATTTTTATGCTCATTTTACAGATGAAGAAACTGAGGCTGACAAAAGTTACATGACTTGTACATGGTCAAACATCTGGGAAGTGTCTGAGGCCAGATTTGGACTCAGGTCTTCCTGAAGTCCAGCTCACTATCCACTGTATCATCTATGAAAAACAGAAAGAGTAGTGCCTACATTCAGTACTCGAAGGATCTCTGTTCAAATCCTGCCTCTGATGTGTACTTGTATTAATTTAGACAAGCCATTTAACTTCCCTGGGCCTCAGTCTCCTCAAATGTAAAATGAGGGGGTAGACTTCTAAGGTCCCTTTCAAGCATCTAGGATTCTAAGAAATATATGTTCTACTAAAACAAAAAACCCACAAGTTTTATCCTGATTTACCATTCTTCCTACTTTCCCCCGAATCTCATCTTCAGTTAAGCTTCTTGTGCAAGTCATCTAACTAGACTAGGCATCTGATCATAGCTCATACATCATCCCCATCTCTGCCAGATGACAAGAATCTGCACAGATTTCATTCCTATTAACATTCTCAATGTCTGGGCAGAGGACAGAAGGTTTTTTCTTCTTTGTTTATTTTTTCCCCCAGCATCTGTTCAAATCCAAGTTTGTTAGTTGCCTTTTCCAGGGATAGAAACTTCATATTATATGATGTGTAACTTTGCCAGATCCATTTTTATGCTGCTTTCCACATTATTGCAACAGTCTTATAAACGAGAATTGTGTAATCACAAGAAAAGATGAAGTTGGAGCAGCGAGGTGGGAGGAATGAAGCTGATGCTTTGGAAACATCAGCCACGAGGTGCTCCAGCTTTAAGGACTGCAGCTTGTAACATTTCCTTCCCTTTTGGCAGGAGAAGTGCAGAAAAACAGCCATTCCAAATAAAAGTCATTTCCCATGGCCATAAAATATCTTTATTCCCTAACATAACCATGAATTTTATAGACTACTTAATGAGGGAAGGATTTTTTAAAATCTGTAACTAATACAACAAGAAAAATCCATAAACACTATTATATATTATAGGGGGAGGTCTAAGATATTCTACCAAAGGGATGTGGGGAGGGGTAATGGGAAGGGATTCTCGGTCTGAACTCTCCAATGCCTAAAATAAAGATGTAAACTGATATGTGATGGACCCATGTGCCCTTTTATTCCCACTTTTATTCAGAATATTCTTCTCATGTAACTAAGGTTGTAACTACATGTTACAAACGAGAAAAATGCTTCCCCATATGTCCCTGCCAGAGCATATGTTCTATTTGGAAGATACTTTGCTGATGTAAGCTTCCCCCCCTTGAGGAAGAGATGTTTGTAAACCTCCTTAAGACAGCTCTCAAATGTGAGCAAAATATAAAAACAGCCTTCCCAAGGATTAAAAAAAAAGTCTGACAGTAGATGCTGTGTGAAAGGGGCCTATGCTGTGTTTTGAGAGAAAGACTTAAGGTCTTTCTGTTCTCCTTCACCTGGCTTCATTCTTCTTCAGAAACACAGACCCATTATTCAGAAACACATCACACAGAGCGTATGCCATGGGATGGCTAGGATGGCTAGGACTCAGTTCTGCTGTGCATGTAAAGGAAACTAGCCTTTTTAAAATTTAAAATTGGGGACCCCAGAGGTGGTCAAAGCCTTGCTTCAAGCCAGTATAAGTCAGACAGCAAACTCCAAAGGGTTTTTACATAAGATGCAAAGTTTAAGTCAGAGAGGAAAAGTGTTCAACTCAAAAATCATAAGGCAGTCCCTCTTCCTTCTATTGCTATTAAATTTCTTGCAATGTTTGTAAATAGCTTTGCAGAATTCAAGGCAGAGTAAAACCTCTGGAGGATTTTGACATATAAAAAACAACCTGTAGGTAGCACTGCATGCACAAATCTTTGCAGTGTGGGTTGAATGCTAATGAAGGAATGGAAACAGAGCAAGGCTACTCAGCTAGGATATTGACACCCCTGCATAGCCTCTCTCACATTACGATATTGGGGGTTGAGAAGGAGGAGAAAGGCAGGGTTTGGAATAATAAGACCACTGCTAAGGAGAAGAATGAAAACTCAGCTTTATCTTCCTACTAAGAAATACAGAAAGGTAAGGACATTCAAAAGGAAAAAAGGAAAGGAAATCTTTGGGGCCATCAATGAACTTTGGGCTGTGGGAAAACCAATTTCCCCATAAAAGGTTATTCATTGGTAGCAGCCAAGCTAAGCTACACTTCACTGGTAAGAGATCAGTTAAACCTCTCTAAAAGATTAAAGACATCCTTCTTGAACTGTGTAGTTTTGGCTGAGGTCCATGGACCTCTTGTTGGCTAAGTGACATCCCTTGAGTATAAGGTTTTCTAATAGAACAGTGATTCTCAAACTTTTTGGTCTCAAGATCCCTTTATATACTTAGAAATTATTGAGGACCTCTCCCTAAATGAACTTTTGCTTAAGGAGACTAGATGATATTTACTATATCAGAAAGGAAAACATCTTAGTATTATTATGAAAATTGCTTTGGTCTCATGGATACATTGAAAGGGTCTTGAAGACCTCCAAGGACACCCAGACTATAATTTGGGAATCACTGCTCCTGAGATTTTTCTAGCCTCAGCTTTAAAAACTTCAGCCTGGTAAGGGACTTTTGGGCAGACACTCAACTTATACAAAGATGAGGAGTCATGATTCCTCCACCCTAAATCAATCCATGAGTTTTGCTCTCACTTCTTTCCCTGGAACTACCTTTACCATGCAGGTATTTTTTTCCTACTCATACATAATCAAAGCTATTACATCAAAACTGTATAATTCAAGTGCTGTCAGCCCCCTTTTCCAACTCTCTATCATCTTCAACAGAAAGGGCACCAAAGACTGAAGGCTATTTGGTATTTTTAAAAAAATGTTTCCTGAGTTGCCATGGCCAGAGAATACATTACTACATGACCAGCCTAGAGTCACTGAACCTCTCCACACTTAGGTAGCAGGGCCCTTAATGAATAGATGCCATCTGTGACAGGGTCCAGACTCAAAGTCTTCCCATCAAGCAGAGCACATACTCTATCATCATAGCCTGTGAGGACTCAGGGTAGAGGTATCAGATGAAGATGTTATGGAAGAATGACATGGGATGGGATGGACAGTCATGGAGGAGATGCAGATTGCATTGGTAGAGGCAACATTCACTTAGATAAGAATACATTGGAATGGCATAAAGTCAGTTTATAATACTTACACTGAGCAAGAATAATAATCTCACATTTATATAGCATTTTAAGGGCTAAAAATGTCTTGACCTACATATGCTATCTTCCCCAATTAGTATGAGCTCCCTCAGAGAAATGACTTGTCTCTATTTCTCTTCTCAGAGCTTAACACAATGCTCAGCATATAGCAAGCACTTAATAAATGCTTTTTCATTGATTCATTTATTATCTCATCTGAACCACACAACAAATCAATCTTTGGCACACAGTAGATGCTTAATATATGCTTATTCTTTAAATGATTGAATTATGGTCTCAAAATAATTTTGAATAGGCTGTATACACATATGTATATATGTGTATGTATATATGCATGCCATACAGTCATCCCTTCCACATTGGGAATTAGGGGCACAGTGCCCCAGGGATCTAGAAAGCGCATGTAAAATTTTTTGTTTCTCTCTTCATAGCAGAGAAGAAGTCTGAATTTCTTCTTTTACTTTTATGGGTTTTAACAATACTTTATTGTAAAATCTGGGCTAAGTATTTGGTCATATGCTATATGTGGATTAACATTAAGTAAAAATACTTTTTTTCTGTTTCATCTGCTAGCCATCATATTGTCTGCAGCTTCCACAAAACTCACCAAAAATTGTGACTCAATTTCCTATGCCAGCCTGCTATATGTTGAAACCATGATGGAGAACTCAGTCGTGATGTTGAAGGGAGAGCTGCATATATATATATGTATATATATATGATATATATGCACATACATATACACACATATATCAAACATATATATGTATGTATATGAGTATACGTGTGTACACACATGTATACATACATATATGTATACATAACCAGTCTTTTAAAAATCATGTGCATGTATGTGTGTGTATATGCATGTATACACACACGCAATTCATTTTTGTCATTTGCAGTAGTTATGTCCTATAAAGTCATCATGAACACTGAATTAGTGAATACTGAACCATTGCTCCTAGGAGAAATATGGGTTTGGGTCCTGGGAACCTCTGGTCACAGCATTTACTGTAGTACTTTCTAGAATGGCCTCACACACACATTGGCAAATTTGCTCCTCCTTCTCCTGGATGTAGTTTATCATTTTGACTTCTGTCTTGCCACTGGAAACTGATAACTCTGGAAGAGAGTGAAGCTGACAACTTTGTGTAATTCTGCCTCACTTAAATCCAATTCACATGCAAGCCAAGATATTGCCCCATGATGTCATCGGCCCTCTTTGAAAATGAAGGACAAACAGCAGCCTTATTGTTGATTCATTCACATTGAACTCATGACCAACAGTGCTATAACTCATGTCTGAATACATATATTTCCTCAGTAAGGCATATCGGGTCTTCTTGAACTGAGAACACTTGAAAGCACTTCAATCCTGTGCTTGGGGACCATGTGAAACAGTAAAATTATCAATAAAAGGACAAAATGTAAAAAATGTAGCATTAAATAGAATGTGAAAAGGGCACTTGATTACAATAGGACAGCCTTGTTCGACTTCAGCAACCCAGATTTTTCCACTCTGTTCATGTCTGCAAATGACTAAGAAAACACTGCAAGGATTGATTTTGGGGTTACAAATAAATTTCAGCAAGTCGAAAAATTTGCATCTTCAAATAATGAGGATCATTACTTATATACGTGTGTGTGTGTATGTCTGTATGTGCATACACACACATATAATACACATCTCTTTCCCTCTCTCCCTCCTTCTAATACACGTGTGGGCAGTAGAGAGCGCTTACATGTGTGCACGCACTATACAGTGGTATTGATATCCCATACCCATTCACAGATAATTGTTATTATTGTTCCCATTTTACAGATGAGGAAATCAAGGCACAAAGAAGTGACTTGCCTAGAGTCACACTAGTTGTGTAACTAGTTGTTAGCTAGTTAAGTGTCTGAGCTAGATTTAAACCCAGGTCTCCCTCAGACCCAGGCCAGCAGTCCATCCATTCTGATGAAGAAAGGCCACACTCCTACAAGGAGGACCTTTAGGATGTCCATTTGCCCAGCATTGCAGTGTTTACTCTGAGCATCTGGATGTATTCTTGTCTGAGCTACTTTGGGATCAAATTCTTTGCTGAAGCAAGTGCTTTCTAGAATGAGCCATTTAGGGTCTTCTGCTCCACTCTTCACTTCCTAGTCCCTGAAGATAATATGTATGCTTTGCTAAAACTCTTAATTTGTCTCTGCTGAACATGAATTATAATTGCACTTAACTCTGTGAAACACAGTAGGATAAGTGACTATGTAATAATTATATTCATTTCTGGAGGGTCTTGATACCAGGGACCAAGCTAAACTCAACAGCTTTTTTTCTTTCATTTTGTCTTTCTTTTCTTGACCTCACTAAAGGGGCCATGCCCTGGCTACTTCTTAAACAGACCTATTCAATGAATGGGCATTGCCTTACCCTAAGTGAGTGCCTGCAAAGACCTTGGCCTAAAGGGCCCAAGTCCTCCTAGTGCATCCTAGGTCATCTCCAGCCATCCTGAGGAATATCAGGTCTCTGGATTCAGATGGCTCTGGAGGAGAAGTGAGGCTGGTGACCTGCACAGTCCTCCCTTACTCAAAACAAAGTCAAGTGCCAGTCATGTCATCATTTCTCTGATGGCATGGTCTTCTTCGGCAATGAAGGATGAACACAAGATTTAATAAAAACATGAACAATGAACTAGGCCAAGAATCAAATGGAAGGGATGGAATTGCATTGCCTTTTAGACTGTGCAGGACTTTTAATGACCTCAAGCTTCTCCCTCCAATGGTTCCCATCTTTTAAGCAATATTGTTCCAATAATTCTGGATGGTTGCAAGTAATGGAATACCTCAGTTGTAGAAGAATTAAAATTAAGGGTCACCCAAAGGGCAGGGTTAGCATGAGTAGTCCAAAACACATTAGCAGTAAAGGACAATGAAAGGGAAGTAGCACAAAGGATGTCACCAGATAAATGTGTGTCTGGAAATAAAGATTAGCCAGTCAAATAGCAAGAGCAAATACTACCCACTGGACAGTCTCCATGCCCAAATGGAATGCACATGATGTGAGAAGATTGTCTAGTCATGTGACTTCTACTTGTTCAAGCAATCCCATTCCAGCCTATGTCCTCCAATAAATTGTCTTCTCTCTCATTCTCACTCTTTTACTTCTTCTCAGACTTTCCTTGTCTACTGGTTCATTTCCTATTGTTACAACATGCCCATGAGTTCCCCATCTTGAAAAATCTTTTGCCTGATTTTTACCAGATAATTTCTTTTCTGCCTTTTGTAGCTAAACTTGAAAAGGCTATTTACAACAGGTCCTCTACTTTCTCTCCTCTTGCTCTCTTCTTAACCCCTCACGAGCTGGCTTGCAACCTTATCATCCTACCCAAACCGCTCTCTCCAAAGTTCCTAATGATGTCTTCATTGCCAGATCCAATGACTTTTTCTCAGTCCTCATTCCCTTGACCTTTCTGTAGCCTTTGACACTGTTGATCACATGCTCTCTCTCTGATACTCTCTTAAGTTTTTGGGATACAACTCTCTCCTAGTTCTCTTCCTACCTATCTGATCACTCTTTTTCTATATCTTTGCTGGATCCTCTTTCAGATCATGTGCTCTAACTTTGTGTCTCTCAAAGTTCTTTTCTGGACCCTTTCCCCTTCTTTCTCTATACTACTTCACTTGGTTATCTCCTCAATGTCCATAGATTTAATGACCGTCTCTATGCTAATGATTCTCACATCTACCTATCTGACCCTAAACTCTCTACTGATCTTCAGTCTCACATCTCCAACTGCCTTTCAGACATCTCTAACTGGATGAACAACAGACATCTTAAATTCAATATGTCCAAAACAGAACTCACTATCTTTTCCCCAAACCCTCACTCTCTCCTGCTTTCCTTATTACTACAGAGGGAAACATCCTTCTCTCAGTCCCTCAGCTGCACTACTATCCTGGATTCCTCACTATCTCTCATCTCCCAGCACTAATCTGTGTCCCAAGACTTCTTGATTTCATCTTTGCAATATTTCTCAAACACACCCTTTTCTCCTCTGATACTGCAAACATTGGTACAATCCCTTATCATCTTATGCCTGAATTATTGCAATAGCCTGATGGTGGGTCTGCTTGCCTCAAGTTTCTCCCCGCTCCAATCCATCCTCCATTTAGCCATTAAGTGACTTTCCTAAAGCACAGGTTTATACAACTCTCCCCCTTCCCCAATCTCCCACTCAATGAACTCCAGTGGCTTCCTATTGCCTCCAGGATTAAATAAAAATGTTCTCTTTGGTATTCAAAGCCCCTCATAACCTAGCCCCCTCCTGCTTTTCCAGTCTTCCTACACCTCATTCCCTGATATATAGTCTTTGATCCAGTGATACTAGCCTCCTGGTGGTTCCATGAACAAGAGACTCTATCTCTTGGCTCTGGGCATTTTCTCTGGCTGTCCCACATGCCTGAAATGTATTCTGTCTTATGATCCTACTACTGACCTCTTTGACTTTTTTAAAAATTTCCATCTACAGTCCCACCTTCTACAGGAAGCCTTTCCCAACCTTTCTTAATTTCAGTCCCTGCCCTCTGTTAATTACTTCTTATTTATCCTGGAAGTAGCTTGTTTTGTATATATTTGTTTGTTTGTTGTCTCCCCCATTATACTGTGAGTTTCTTGAGGGCTGTAGCTGTCTTTTGACTCCTTTGATATCTGCAGTG
Organism: Notamacropus eugenii; assembly: GCF_028372415.1. Classification (NCBI taxonomy): domain Eukaryota; kingdom Metazoa; phylum Chordata; class Mammalia; order Diprotodontia; family Macropodidae; genus Notamacropus; species Notamacropus eugenii. The sequence goes on from NC_092877.1 coordinate 332,086,892, forward strand.
CTTAGCACAGTACCTGGCACGTAGTGGGTGCTTAATAAATGTGTATTGATTGTGTGGCAAGAGCAAAAATTACCCACTGGAGAGCCTACATGCTCTATTGGAGTCTATGCTATTTATAGAGGATCAGAGGAAGGTCTCCAAAACACAGACTCTCTATGGATGATTTATCAGAGGGCATGGACAGATAAGATGATAAGAGGAGAGATGGGCTGCTCTCTGTACCTTTCCAAAGGAATACCCATATGATAAGGGAAAGGTGACCGTGCAACCTTAGAGAAGAATTTCATTATCTCTCTAGTTCTCAAATGAGAATAAATAAATCAATAAATGAATCTATCAGAATCATTTTAAGTGACAAAGTTATAGCTAATCAATAACTCTTCGGTATCTATCAAATGGTTATTAAAACAATTACCAAATTAATTGACCTCCATAGCCCCATCTCCTGTTCTTCCTCCCAACCCTAGTACTCTCTGGATTTTAGCCTCAATGTTTTGTCCTGATAAAATCCATAAAAGAATCGGAGTGCCCTATAGAGGAAAGATACCTCGTAGATGTCACCTCTTCATTTGAGTGAACTGTTACTGACATTAAAGTATTATTGCTAAATGTTGTAGAACTAATCTGCCTTGTGGCTCTGAATCCTGGTCAGAACTCACTGTTAAAAAGCATCCTCATTAGGTGTATAGAACTAAAAAGTCTATATGCATTTTTTTTAAAAAAACTGGACTTGTGGTTTATCAGTGGATGGAACTCATGGTAAGGAATTCCTTTTGTAAATGTATATCAGAGCCTTATTTGCAACTTATAGTCTTAGATAATTACCTGGGGAAACTTCAAGGTAAACTGAGGTCATAAGCCATTATGTGTAGGAGATAGAACATACATCTCCCTGAGTCTAAGGATGACTCCCCATCAGTTATGCCACACAGCCTTTCAGTCACAGGGATTGACCTCCTATAATACATATATATCAATTGATCTATAAAGTCAGTTATATTAGCATCCCCTTACCGTTACTGAAAATTGTAATACATTCCCACTTTCAGAGGTACCAACGCAACATTTGGGCTGTTTGTCTACTATAGACTAGCCAGTCATCTCTTTTCATATATTTCCTCAATGAAATTCCTTATGTCACTACTTGTCTTTATGTTATTCATTCAATAAGCATTTATTAATCATCTATTATGTGTCAAGCATTGCATTAGATGCTAGAGATTCAAAGACAAAAAAAAAAACCATTCTGCATCCTCAAAGATCTCATATTCTACAGGAGGCAGAGATACCATGTATACAGAAAAGTAAAGGTAAAGTGTATACACACACACATACATATGCGCGTGTGCACACACACAATACCAAGTAACAGGAGCGATTGGTGGAGAAGACATTAACAACTTGGGAAAAATAAGGAAGGTCTTATGTAAGAGATGGCAATAATACTTTAATGTCAGTAACAGTTCACTCAAATGAATAGGTGACATCTATGAGGTATCTTTCCTCTATAGGGCACTCTGATTCTTTTATGGATTATATCAGGACTAAACATTGAGGCTAAAATAGGAAGATAGGGATTCTGAGAGGCAAATGTGGACAGGGAGGACATTCAAGGTATGGGTAATAGCCTTGGCCATGATATGGAGGAGGAAAATGGAATGTCACAAACCACAGAAAGCAAGACCTCCAGTTTGCCTGAAACAGAGTACATGAGGTGGGCAATAAGCCTAGAAATTAGACTGAAACCAGATATGAAGGTTTTTAAATGCCAAATAAAAGAGTCTGCCTTTTATACTAAAAGCAATTAAGAGCCAGTGAAGCTTTGTGACCAGGGCAATTATATGGTCTTACCACTGCTTTAGGACTACAAATTTGTCATGATGTGAAGTATGTTGGGACTTATCAATGCCCACCTTCCATCTTCTTCACTGTTCTTTGGATCCACCTGATTTTTAAGAGATCATATTGTTCTAAAATTTGTAACCATAGAGTATCTTGGAGAAAACCTTTGCATAAAAATATGCGGTTTTTTCAGTTTAGAGCTTAAAATCCCCCAAAACATTGCACAGCTTGCAAATGTAATCTATCCTGTTCTCAATACAACTTTATCTATTCCAGATATAGTTACTGAACTACTAACTCAGGAGCCTAGTAATCTAACACCAAAGCACAGCGTGGACAGCAGGTACTCTGTATCCATTTCCTATATGGATCAGTAGGTTGATTTCTTGAGTAATCATGGATTTCATTGAGGAAGCCATAAAACATTCTCTGACTTGATGCATACAGTAAGCATGATATTATCCTCAAACTGAAGCATCTGAAAGACCTCAGTCTCTATGGTGAATATCATCTACAAACAGAAACACTAGTGGGGATACCTCTCCTGGTTGTATCTTGCAAGAACCATTCATTGCCTGTGACAGCTGTGAATGCTTTTTGTGAAATGCTATCTCTCTGCTTTATGCTTCACTTGACATTAATCAGAGGGTCATTGAGCAAGGTTAACTTTATGATTACTTTTATCAAGAAATCTTGTATGAGCTTGATAAGTTCATAAGTGCACAAGACCCTCCTTGCTGGAGAAGAAACTTTAGGACTGCTGTATCAAAACAAATATATTTTTGGTAATCAACTAAAAATGAGCACAGCAAGAGAACATATTTTCAGCACCATTCTATCTGCTGTGTCACTGTTATGATGTGGTCTGCGTTTGACAATTGCTTTTAAAATTCTCTGTGAGATATTTTTATCAAAAATATCTTCAATCTCTGAGGTTATTTTCATAAAGACTTTGTAAAGATAAGAAAGTAAGCTTGAGGTTCAGTGTTTGTCTTATGGATCACCTTTTGGGGACAGGAATATCATCAGTGAGTTTTTTGTCCATTCTTTTGGCATCTTCTTTTCCCTGAGACATCTTGTAAAATGATCCATCCAAAGAAAAATCACCAGACTACAATACACAGATCATTACTGAGCTGCAGTGAGGTGGTTTCCCATAGAATGTAAGTCTGTATTATGTAATTTTGAATGCAGTTCTGCAATATTTTATGTGAGGTCATCTCAAAGGAACAATAAATTGTGTAACAGTCCAACAAAATATATGGTCCTTTGATCAAAATTTGATCCCCTGATTTCAAAATTGTCTTGGGTTGAACAATTAGTACACACTTGGTTTGGTCCAATTGATCTTCCTGGATTCATCTTCTTAAGCAACACTTCTGCTTTCTAACATAACACATCTGAGACAAAAGTGTTAGTGTCTAAATGGAGTGGATGATGAAAATGGATCACTACAGCAGGAGCAAGCCTACTCCATTTCACATTTATTCATTGGCCTCCTGACATTTTCATGTGTGAATGAATGCTCTTGGGATGAAATGATTTCAGTTGTGTCTTAAACTACAAGACAAAATAGCTAAGGAAAATCAAAGATCACCAAAATTCCCTGTAGATATATTTTTACTTCCACTGTTTTGTTTTTTTTTACCATTTTATCAAGTAATTTTCCTTATATATTTCTTCCACTTCCATGTCCTATGACTCCCAATTCTCTTGTTGAAGAAAGTATGCATAGCTTAAAGGCATAAGACTTCTGAACAGTCTACAAGTCTTTAATCTCTTGTATTTCTCAGAAATAAATCATATTTTCTAAAATGCTTTTTGACCGCCTTCCTTATGCTCACTTTCTCACTGAAGTCACCAAATGTCATAGCATATGCCAACTTGATTCAGAAAATCTTATCAAAATCTTTCTAAAATTTCTAAAGCTCTTAATCTTCTTGCAAATGATGCTGGCATATAACTGCAATTATCTTTATTGAGTATACCAGTTATTTCTCCCTTCCTCTTTCCTTCCTCCATTCCTTTTCCATTCATCATAAGCAGACCAAGGAATATCAAAGGATGCCTGGCAGATTCTCTTTAAATGAAAAAGCAAAAACAGGTGCTGGATTTTCTTTCTACTGTTTTCAGGCAATAAGAAACCTTACTTCAGATAGCAGTTTAAGTCAGAAACTTGTGTAGTAACTGATAATTACACAGATTTTACACATGTAGATTACCAAAAAAGAAGTAACTGATCAGTATGGGTAAGTTTCAGTTTTGATTCTTGATAGCTGTAAGCCATCAGCAGATACAGGATGAGATCTATTCCTGACTTAACTGCTTTTTATACACTACATAAGGCACTGAATCAGGTCAGCAAAGTGTGCGCATATCTCAGACCCTTCTCAAAATGCTCTAAATACAAGCATTTATTAAATGCCCACTGTGTGCCAATTACTATGCTGAGTACTATTATTTCATTTGATCTGCCAACAATCTGTGGAAGTAGGGGTTTTCTTATCCCCATTTTGCAGTTGAGGAAACTATGGTTAATAACTTGCCTAGCATCAAAGAGTTAGTAAGTGTCTGGTGCCATATTTGAAGTCAGGTCTTCCTAATTCCAGGCCCAGAGCCATATTCACAGGATCATCCAGCTGCTATAAACAGCATGGCAAGGAATTGTGTTAGATATGATGGGAGTTTGAAGATACTTAAGACACATTTTCTGGCTTCACAGTGATGACACTGACACAAATAATCACAAAATAATGCAATTAAAAATTACAAATACAAACTAATATCATATGTTGAGTCACTCTGGGAGTAAAAAAAATAGGAGGAAACTATTCCTGGGAGTTCTAGTTAGTACAGGTATCATCTAAAAGATGCCATTCTAGCAGGACTTTAAAAGGTGGGTAGCATGTGACTTAGCAGAGATTCCAGTCAGAGCAAAGAGTCAAGCAAATACACGGAAACATAAAAGCTCAATGTGTGTCTGAAATGTCAAGTTGTCTAGAACAGCTGACATAGAGATTTCTTTGTATGGAAGTAGGGCTGCTAGGTGGCTCAGTGAATAGACTACCAGGCCTGGAGTCAAGAAGAACTGAGTTCAAATCTGTCCTCAGATGCTTACTAGCAGGGTGACCCTGGGCAAGTCAGTTAACACAGTTTGTCTCAGTTTCTTCATCTGTAAAATGAGCTGGAGAAGGAAATGGCAAACCTCTCCAGTATCTTTGCTAAACAAATCCCAAACAGGGTCATGAAGAATTAAATATGACTGAAAATGACTCAGAAACATCAGGAAAAGATTTGTTTGGAAGGACAAATGGGAATAGGTTATAGGGGACTTTCAATGTCAGGTAAAGAGTTTAGACTTTATCTTTTTGGTAATGGGGAGTCATTGAAGGTTTTTGAGCTGGGGAGTGGCTTAATTAAATAAAGGTCAACCTAGTAATATTTGAAGGATAGGTTGAAAGAGTCAGTTTCTCAAGTCAAGGACATTTATCAGGAAGTTATTGAATTATTTATAAAGAGACAAGAGATACAGTTAGGCCGGTATTAATAGGAATCAAAAGAAAAAGAAATATTAAGAAAGGAAGTCTTTCCCAAGGAAATGAGACGATACTTGTAAAAAGAAAGCACAGCCTAGTGCCTGGCACCTAGTAGGAGGTATATAAATATTCATTTCTTTCCTCTTTCCCACTCCCCCTTAATTCTAGTGCTTCTCCTTGGTTAATTATTTCCTATTGATTGTCTATAGCTTGCTTGAACACCATTGTTTGCATGTTTTTCCTCCCGTAGACTGTAAGCTCCCTGAGAACAGGGACTGCCTTTTGCCTTTCTTTGTATCCCCAGCAGTTAGCACAGTGCCTGGCCTACAATAGACACTTAATAAATGTTTATTGACTGACTGATTGATTGACTGAATTAATAAGAGTTGAGCACTGGAAGAGAGGAAGTAATAAATAATTACTGAAGTTTTACATCTGGGTAACTTTTGAAAACTATTGTCATGCAAATAAATAGGGAAGTCGACAAGTAGCGCTTGAGGTGACTGTAGGATATATACAGTGTAAGTGGCCCACGCAGAATAATTGCTCAGAGTAAGGCATCACTGGGTTCCGAGTTTATTATGACCTCAGTAAAAGCCCTTTCTAAGGCTGGAAAGGGTGCGCACTTGAAGTAATATTTGTCGGTGGGAGCCTGTAAGATATGAGGCTCTTGATATAAACATAGCAAGGAAACGTATGGCAGCTAAGCCCCATGTTTGGTGCTATAAAAGAAGGAGTGTCTAACCACTGGACATCAGGAGGAGGAGAGGTGCCCCTACCTTGGAGCAGCAGCAGGAGTAGATATACTCTTTTATTGTTGCAAATCTGTAGGGATTAATAGACAGGAAAGCATAGAACTGGAAGTAGCTTAGTCAGTCATTTGGAACATTGTTGGATAATTCATACTCAACTCCTTCAAAAACTGGCTCCTTACTACCTTTGCAGTCTTCTTACACCCTTTTCTCACCCACACACTCTGCAGCCCAGTAACATGGCCTCTGCTGCTCCTCAAACAAGACACTCCAGCTCTGACTCGAGGCATTTTCACCAGTTGCCTGGTAGAGAGAAGTCTCTCCCTCCTCATCTCTGCCTCTTGGCTTCTTTCAAGTCCTCTGACTCCAAAGCCAGTGACCATTTCCATCTCATTTTTATAGTCTTTTCTTGACATCAAGAAAGAAATGTTCATCAAGAATTAGGAAATGGAAGATTTTTGTCTTGGAAGAGAGGTTGGCAATGTCTATTTGGAAATCATTCTCTTAGAGGTGATCAACTAAGCTTATAAATGAAGTCTTCAAGAGAGGTTGAAAGAAAGCAATCAAGGATAAAAGCTTGAGGGAAACCTGCTATTGGGGGCATAAGGAGGAAGAGGAGCCAAAGAAAAGAATGAAAACAAATGATCAAAAAGCAGGAAAACTTTAAAAGAAGAATGTCATAAAAACTAAGGAAAGAGACAATGTTAGGAAGGAGGAAGTGGGAAGCAGTGTCCATTGGGGCAAAGAAGTCAAGGATGGAGAAAGGATGGACAAAAATGAGGACGGGACAATTTGGGGGTCACTGGTAACACTGGCCCCTATAACACTATGTTTGCACCTCTCATGTATTAATATACCATTTTATAGTATGTATTCATTCATTTAACAAGAATTTATTAAATCTCCTATGTGCCAGGCACTGTGGTAAGAGCTAAGGACTCAAAGCAAAAATCTAACAACTTTTCTGCCCTCAAACACTTATATTTTACGAGAATTATAACAATATATATCTATGCATGGAGTCATATCCCCTTACTAGACTCTAAGTGTCATGTGAGCAAAGAATGCATTTACTTTAAGACTTCGTTTCTTCTATTATGCTTAGCACAATACCCTACCCAAACTGGGCACTTCAACATCGATTAAACTGAACTGTTGCTGCATCACTCTGCTTTTCAAACTAAGTGACGTGGGGGGAGGGGGGGAGGGGAATGATGATCCTGCAGTTTTCATCACTTTCTTGAATTATCAGCACAGTCAGCAATATCTGGCCCTGAGTGCGTTTGCTTTGCTGTCATTGGCAAAGGAGAATGGGAGGAAGGGAGAGAGAGAGGGAAGATCTCGTGCAGCAGTCATTCTCCATGACCTTGTTACCAGGCCAGTCATCTTAGCTTGGCAGGTGGGTAGCACAAAGACTGCCATTCTAATGAAACATTTGGACATCTCCTTACTCTACCCATACAGTGTTCTGGATGTTGACAATTTTAAGAATGTACTTCATTTGAGTAGTGGAGTGATATCTTGTGACCACAATGATACAATGGAAAGATATGAAGTCAAAGGACCTGGGTTCAAGTTATGACTCATTTGATTACTTTCTGTATGACCTTGGGCAAGGCATTTAACCTCTCCAGGTCTTAGTTTCCTCATATGTAAAAGAAAAATTTTGCAATACATGACCTCTGAGGTCTGTTCCCATTCTAAATCTATAAGCATCTAGTCCTATGATCACCCTGCTATTCGCCTGAGCAGGTTATACATCATTCCATGAAGAACATCCCTCTCCATGAGACGTTGCCTCTAAGCATATGAAAAGAACCCATTCTAGCAAAGCTCTCAACTTAGCAAGACAAACAAAGAACCTGGAGTGACTGATCCTTGAATGTAGCATGGACTGGCCAGAGATCTAGAACACTGGTAAACCCAGCAATGAGCCCAGTGCAGTCTGTATTTAAATTGGTTTGATCAGTCTTCACTGTGTCTGGTGTTGTGAAAGAATGAATCAGAGGAAGCAGGTTCAGATCTTAGTTCGGTTGTTTACTGCAACCTATGTGACCCTGAACAAGTCATTAAGACACTGGGGTGGATGACCTTCAGAGATCTAAATCTGCCTTGGTGATGCTAAGCCTGTGTTCATGTCGCTGCAGCAGAATAGCCTTATCAGTTCAATAGTCTAGGCTCTCTGCTCAGGACAGGACTTTCTGCCATTCTGTATCAGGAACTGACAATTTTCATTCTGGAGTTTTCTGTCTCTATTTCTTTTCCTTTTAATTGCATGATCTGTGTGCCCTTGTGAGGGTTTTCTAGTGATTGAATGACCTTTTGTAAAGAAACTGGCACAGGTCCCTTATAATAATTCCTGTCAAAGCCTTGAACAACTGAGTGTGACTTGGGTGCTGGGGCCAAAGGAGGAAAGCATAGGGGAATTTCGAGGTTTTAGGATTTGCTTTCTAAAGAAGATACCAAACAGCAATATTTTTAAAAACAGAAATAAGGTAGATATGCCTCAGTTTAGTGAATAATGACCAATGCAGCTGTGATATGAATGTAAGAAGTCTGATCAATACAATAATCTACCATTTTTACAGAAAACCAATGATAAAGAATGCTACCTACTTCCTGAACGGAGATGTGATAGATTAAATATACTAAATGAGACACATTTTTGGAGATGGTCAATAAAAGAACTTGTTTCACTTCAGTATGCATATTTGTTTTAGAAATCCCCCCAATCAGGAAAAGAGGTGGAAAGGAAAAATGCTTATTAACTGCAAAAATAGTGAATATAATGGAATACTGCTGTGGTGTAGGGAGAAATGAAATGAGTAAGTAGGAAAAATATAGGAAGATTCACATGAATGGGTGCCGAGCAAAGCAAGTAGAACCAGGAGAAAGATATACACAATGACTATAAGAAGGTAAACAAAAGCAGCACTGAGCAGGAACCAAACTCTGATCAATTGCGGTAACTAGTCTTGGTACCAGAGTAGAGATGATGAAACATACCTCGCTCCTCTCATGCGGGTGGACGAGGCCAGCAGTTGCAGAATATTGCCTCCAAGGTCAAGGGCAGTATTTGTGTCTCTTAGTTTTGCTTAACTGCTTTTCTTTGTTCAAAGAAATAAATTGGGTGATATTGAGATATAACCGTGTTGCCAAAACAAATCAACAAAACTTGATAGATAAATTTCATAATACAGTTATGATGCTTAAAATAAAATCCATATGAATGAGGGCTTCATGCATAAATTCAGCTTTAACAGGCTCTTCTATCACCCTAGAAGTAATACTTTTCTTTTGTTATTTGTGATATGTTATGTATTTTTTTCTTTCCCCCAAACCCTCAAACAAGAAATATCTTCTTTTTGCACATGACCTGCTACATTTCCTCTTTTGGGGTGAGAGTTATTGCTATGCTTGCTTTTTTGTCTTTTCTTTCAGGATCTCTCTCATCCATTGTATCCTGATATCTTAAGGCGTGTGCAGGCAAGTGTGGAAGTGGGAGACGTGTGAGTGTGGCCCAGATGGCTGGAGGATCTACTGTTCTCCTTCTTCCCCCTGAAAGCTACATCTCCGAGGCCCTTGGCACTTTCATCTTTTGCTTTGGTTCCTCACAAACTTCACTTCCCTCTTTTTCTGGAAATAAACCCTGGGGCATTCTTGCACATACAAAGCTCTGTATACAAAAACTTTCACAGCTCTCTAGCTCAGGCCACACTTTGTATGTATGTATGCATGAATGCATGCATGAATGCATGCATGAATGCATATGTGTATATATATGTTTATATACATGTATGCGTGTATATATGCACATATGTATGTATGCTATGTGTCTATGTGGATATGTCTATATACACATATATGCATATATGTGTGTATATACACATGTATATGTATATATACATATATATACATACATATATGTATATATACTGTGGTGGTGTTAAGGCTGTCATTGCTCCTTTTTTTCTCCCTTTCTCTAACACCAGAGACATCTATTATCATCTCAAATCAGAATACATCAGTGATGCTTACAACAAGAGATGTCTCTGGTGTCAGAAAGGGGGGGAAACTGAATCTTCTTGCTCTGCCATAGCAGCATGGACACAAGCTAGACCATTCCTCTCTAGACTGTCCATTTGCTACAATTCCCCAGAAACCTCTTCCTCTTGGAGGCTCACTACAGCACTTGAACTCATACATCAGATGTACTCTACCCCTGCATCCTCTCCTCCTGATTAGATGGCACTTCTCAGAACCTCCATTTAAGGAAGGCACTCAGACCAGCTATGTATTCATTTCTCTAGACTTTCTCCACCATGACCAGCTCCAAGTACCTTCATCTCCTTCCCTGTGCCCTTTTCTTCTGTGTGTTGTGTTTCCCCAGTAAGAATACGGGTTTCTAGAAGACAGAGATTGTCTTTCTTTCTGCTGTATTTGTATTTTTACTGCTTAACACGGTGCCTGGATGATAGCGAGGACTTAATCAGTACTTGTTGATGGACTGCCTGACTAACTGACCATGGGAGGCAGTCACCAACATGTAAATTTAGGATACAGATAAGAAGAAGAGTGTATGCAAAGGAAAAAGGATGTGAAGGAGAGGGAAAAGAGATTAGAAAAGGGAGAAGTGGGGCATTCCATGATTCCACAAGAATTAAATTAGAGACGCTGACAAGAATGTCTCTGTCCCACCATCTCATTCAGCTCTCACTCTCTTTTGCCCACAATATTCTTACACATATTGGAAAAACCTAGAATCAATAAGAGCACCTGAACTTCTAAAGAATGGACGTAAATAACAGAAGCAAGCTAATCTGATGAATTCATCTTTTCCTGGGAACTCTACGTAAAATTACAGTTAGCATGAATACATGCCTCCACGTATAGACTCTTGCAAAGCACACAGTGCCAGAGGATGGACAGCAAGGGTGTAATAAATGTTAATTTGGTGCCAGACGTTGTGCTTGGTTTGGGGGTTATAATGAAACAGTCTCTGTTTTCAAGGAGTTTATATTCAACGAAGTTTGCAAGAACCTGGGGGCATCAGAGCTATAACTAGGACAGGGCCACTGGGCTTTGCCCCAAGATACAGAATTTAATGTGGTCTAACGGCACGTGCAGTCCTTCATCAGTGTAGAATTTAGATCTTAGCACCTTGTTACTAAAACTAATTAGCTAAAATTAGGAATTTCCCACATGGCAGGCTAGGGTGAGCTCTTCCCCCAGAAATGGCCTTGCGCCAGGATCCCCGGTTTTGTGTCTCTCTTTCACCCCCAGTGGAATTCTCTTCTGCGCACACACACACCAGCTGCACTGACAGGACCTTGGTGGTGTTTGCCCTATGTACAGCTTGTGGTATTTGCCCTAGGTTAAAAACAAAAACTACTTAAAAGGTCTAGAAACACTAAAGTGTTATTTAGCCTATTACCTACTTTCCAGTAGCTATGAATTTTCATGTCTCATCTGCAGATCAGCAAGGGGACAAAATGTGTACCTTCTTGTAAAACCAACTATAAGCTGGCATTTAGAAAAATTGCCAAACATTGCGAAGTCAGAACAGCAAGTCATGTTTCGTGGCATTAATGGCAGGGCCAGGCTGATGTTGGAAGATGGGGTAAGAGGTTTCTTAGATCGAAGAGTATGAAGGGGGAGTGCTCTCCTCTGAGAGGGCATCTTTCTTGTATGTCTCCCCCTGTATCTGAGATCTCCCTGACAGCTCTCCAGAGCCATGATGTGGTGGATTTTGTATTCGTTATCTATCATCTATCTATCTATCTATCTATCTATCTATCTATCTATCTATCTATCTATCTATCTATCTATCTATCTATCCATCTATCCATCCACCCACCTCTCTATCTATCTATTCATTCACCTATCAACACACACAGATACTTTTTTTATTTTTACAGATTTTATAAATTCAGATTTTTTTTGTTCAAAATCAACACTTCACCAAATAAATGTTCAATAGTTTGAAACTCATCAGAGGTTATTGAAAATATTACTCCAGGAAGTAATTTAGATCAATACCTGACCACCCCTCCTCTCTTTCTTTCCCAACTGGTAGCCCTTAGGGTTTGCAATGGTCATCTTCTATGTATGGAATGCTCTCCCTTCTAATGTCTATTCCCTTTCTAAAACCCACTTGGAGCTTGAATGAGTGAAGGAAAAATTACTGTTCTCTTATTCCAAGAAGCTAGGACTTGATGAGAGGGCAATTGCTAATTCTGATACTGCTTTCTTTGTTTTTCAGTCATTTTTCAGTCGTGTCTGACTCTTCATGACCCCATTTGGAATTTTCTTGGCAAAGACATTGGAATGGTTTACCATTTCCTTCTCGGGCTCACTTTACAGATGAGGAAACTGAGGGAAACAGGGTTAAGTGACTTGCCCCGGGTCACATAGCTAAGTTTCTCAGGCTGGACTTGAATTCAAGTCCTTCTGATTCCAGGGCTGTTGCTCTATCCACTGCACCACCTAGGTAAGTATAGCTAAAGAATCAGGCTCCAAAGAAAGACATGTTTTGTCCCACAAATACACTGTAGAGATTAATTAGTTGCCAGGTCCTATGGGAAATTAAATGTGTAGGATATAAATTATCTAACTCTGTTCATATTAGCTCTTTATGATTAGATTTATTTTCATTTTTCCAAAATATTTTCCAAACTTTAAAACGTGGGATTTGTTTGTAACTCCTCATTAGAATTAAGGCAGGAGGAATGCTGCTTGAGCTGCTCAAGAAATAAGAAACATTTCTTGGATGGTTATTTTTTTCTTGAAAAAAGATAATATGCTTATAGTCAGCATTATGCCAATTTTCCTTATTATCTAACCATGTTGCATCAGTCACTGGAGAATGAGAGTATTAAAGTTATTAATAAAAAATAGACCAAACTCCCAAAGGATCAAAGAGCTGAAATAGAGTTCTGAGTATACAAAGGGATTTTTGAGAGTTTTTATTATAGCAAGAAAAATTGTTCAATGATCGAAAACAGAAGAATATAGTCAGAAATAACTTTTTAGAAACAGAAGATCTTTTAAAGATTGTTCTTGCTGTCATAAGGAAGAACGCAGTCAGATAAACTTTCCTAGCTAAATCTGATCATGCCGTATAGAAAAGGTGGTTCCTAAAGCAATGTATGGCTATTCAAACACCACTGACAGTTCATAAAAATGGGCATTTCCAACATTTGCTCAGTATCCAACTCTGGTGGTCAGTTGCATGGTCAGATATAGCTCTTGCATGGAAAAACCCATCATTTATTCAGTGAAATGGAAATAATTAAGGTCAAAATGAAGCCAAACTTATTACTGAATTTCTTCCATGTCATAGCCCTTTTCTGAACTCTACAACTTCTGACAATTGTTTCTCACATCAAATGAAAATTTTGATCCTGGACTTCAAGGTCTTAAAACAGTCGATATTCCCACCTGCTCAAGTCTGGTTTTACATGAAGCACAGAATTCTAGAAACAGAAAAGCCCTCAAGGACCATGTAGTCCAACCCATACCCCTCCAAAGGAACTCTTCTACAGCAGAGCTGGTATGTGATCATCCAGCCATTGCTTGCAAATCTCAGGTGAGGAGACATAACTGCCCTCTTGAGGCAACCTGTTCCATTTTAGGTCAACTCTAATTGTCAGATCTCAAAGTAGATAGAGAGCCAGATATGGAGTCAGGAAGACCTTAGTTCAAATTTGACCTCAAATACTTACTAGCTGTGTCATCCTGGGCAAGTCACTTCACCCTGTTTGCCTCAGTTTCTTAACCTGTGTAAAATGAGCAGGAAATGGCAAACCACTGCAGTATCTTTGCCAAGAAAACCCTAATTGGGGTCAAAAAGAGTCAGAAATGACTGAACCACACAATTGAAGGATTTCCTGACACCAAAACTAAGTTCTCCTCCTCACAAGTTTCTCCCTGGGCTCCTCTCAAGCCAAGAAGAAAAAATTCATCTCTTCTTTATAATAACCATGAATCTGGCTTTCCAGGCAGGAAACTTACTTGCTATTTCCTAACCATGTTAGAATCAAGGCAGAAGCCATACATATTGTGCAGAACGTCCTGAGGGAAGGATATCCCTCTCTCTCGTAAATTTTCTGCTCAAGATTCAGTCTCTGTATGAAACTGGTGAATCATCCAGTCTCCCTTAAGCTACAGGAACCTTGGGTAACTTGATTTCTTTACAGCTCCCTTTCATCTAAAAATGCAAAAGTACATTTGTATGTGGCTATGAACATCTATGGATTGCTATAATATATGCCCTTTCTTCCTCCAGATTGTGATTTCTTAAGGATCAGAGAACTATATTGTTGGGGAATTGAGGTAACTTTTCAAGACACCATATAAAACAAGATCATTAGTTGATTTATGCACCTAGTTCAGGCTAAACACAGCCCACCAACTATTAGATTTACAGGATCATAGATCCAAGGATGAAAGATTCCATCTAGTCTAATTGTCATCCTACAGAAGAGAACTATCTCCAATATGGGGCAACTATGTCTCAGACTCAGCCTTCTACCTCCCACCTCCTTGCCTTTGCAGGGGCTGTTCTGAAGGAGGGGAATGCATTCCTTCCTCACCCACACCTCTTAGAATCCTTAACTTCCTATTGGACTCTGCTCAGCTTCCAGTCTCCTACCCTTTTCTGATCCCACTAAGAAGTGCACACTCACTCCCTCCTCAAATTACCTTGCTCTCACTTATCTCTATAAATGTTCCATTCCCTGAGTTTCTCAAAGGCTTTGTATTGCCAATGCCTAGCATATTACCTACCATGTGCTAAATGTGTTGCATGAAGTATAGAAAGGAAATATTTGAACCAAAATAGCTGGGATTCACTGGAGGTAGCTAGATGACTCTGTGGATAGAGTGCTGGGGCTGGATTCAGGAAGATCTGAGTTCAAATCCAGCCTCAGCCCCTTACTAGCTATGTGACCCAGGGCAGGTCACTTAACTTCTGTTTTAATCTACTGCACAAGAAGGAAATGGCAAACCACTTTAGTATCTTTGCCAAGAAAACCTCAAAGGAAACCACAAAGAGTTGGACATGATTGAAAAACAACCACATATCCCAAGCATGAGAGTTAGTATGGTATAGTGCAGGGGTGGAGAACCTGACGTCTCAAGGTCACATGTGAACCTCTAGGTCCTCAAGTGTGACCCTTTGACTGTATCCCCTCAAGGCCTCAGGTTCCCCACCCCTAAATAGAGAACTCTCTTAGAGCCAGAAGACCCAGATTTTGAACAGTGTACGTACTTCTTCTGACACATACTGGCTGTCTGATCCTGGTCCTAACTCCTCAAAACTCTAAAGTTGGTTAGTCAGTCAATCAATAAGTATTCATTAATCACCTACATTGTGCCAGGAACTGTGTCATGCTCTAGGAAATTCTCTACAACTGTAAGTTTCAGAAAAGGTGTCAACCTACATTGAGGGCAAAAACTCCCTGACAGAGGGAGTTTCCTTATCTGGGAATTCCTTTTACAATCATGAGATGTCCTTTATCATCCCCCCAAATCTACCTGAAGCCACCTGACTTCTTTGTGGCAAGTTTCCTAATGTTTATGTTAGAGATATCTAACATTAAAAGAATCAAAGACTAACTAATGGAATTCCTGTATAAATGATAAATATTTGACTGTGCCTGGCAGACATCTACTTGCTTTTCTCTTCCTTTACAAATTTTGCTACCAGAATTATATGGCTGCTTACCCTGTCTGCCCAACAGACAGAGATAACAGTTCAGGAAATGACTTCATAAGTTTCCAGTGCACAATATATGTCCACTGTAAATCAAAAATATGTCATTCTAGGAGTTTCTGTGATACTAAATATGTTGCTCATCTCATTTTTCTTTAAAAGTTTTCATATGAAGATGAATGGCAAGGACGATAAATGATACAAATAATCAATTGTTGGAGGGGTTGTGGAAAGAGATGAACACTGGTGCATTATTGGTGGAACAGTGAATCAATCCAGCCGTTTTGGAAAGCAATTTGGAATTATGCAAAATGTGACTAAAATGTCCATGCACTTTGATCCAGAGATTCCTCTACTAGACTCATTCCCTAAGGAGGCCATTGATAAGAATATAAACCAAAATATTTGTAGCATCATTTTTTGTGATAGCAAAGAATTAAGAATTCCCAATTCTTAGTAAATCCCTATCAAATTGGGAAATGGTTAATTAGATTGTGGTACATGAATTACTATGCTATAGGAAATAATGAATGTGATGAGTATAGAAAAGCATGGAAATATCTATATACACTAATATCGAGTGAAGTAAGCAGAACCAAGAAAGCTATCCATACAATGACTACAACAATTTAAATCAAAGAACTACACACACACACACACACATACACACACACACACACACACACACACACACACACAAAACCAAAAATTGAGTGTCCAAAATTATAAAAAAAAAAAAAAAAAGGACCTGGATCAAAAGAAAAAATATGACAGAAAACTGCCAACCTATGCCTCTGTAGAAGAGGGAGGGCTGGGAGGCGGAGCCAAGATGGCGGAGTAGAAAGACGCACATACACATAGCTCTGAACCCACAACCCATAGAATGGCTACAGGGAAGTAACTCACGGCGAATTCCGCACCCAGAGGCCACAGAACATTGGAGCGAGGGAGATTTCTGTTCCAGAGAGACCTGCAAACCTCTCGCGGGGGGGTCCTTCGCGCTGCGGACTGGGCACCGGGACTGGGAGCTGAGTGCAGCCCTGCCGCGACCGCGACACCGAGAGGAAAAGATCCGAGCAGGCTTCACAGACAGGATCTCCAGCGGCCACGCGGGTCCCTCCACCCACAGAGGGATCTGCAAACCTCTCGCAAAAGGTCCGTCGCGCTGCAGACACAAAGCCCAGCCCGGACCTGCTGCGGCCACGGCTGCGGCACCGAGAGAAACAGATCCGAGCAGGCTTCAGGGACTGGATCTCCAGCGGCCGCACAAGTCCCTCCACCCACAGGTGACAGGGGTGGGTGAGAGAGTCTCTTTGGCGGGTCGAGAGGGGAGTGGGGTGCCCCCATAATTCAGGCCCCCCCCCGGGAGGTAGAAGCTGAGAGGCGGCTGCAGACAGGGGCTCCCCAAGCGGGCGGGAGCTTGAATCCATTGCGGAAGGTCTGCGCATAAACCCCCTGAGGGAACTGAGCTTGAGAGGTGGCCCTGCCCCGATCTCAGCACCGGAACATAATCTCATACTGAATAGCAGCCCTGCCCCCGCCAAAAGCCCTGAGGCTGGAAGCAGCATTTGAATCTCAGACCACAAACACGGGCTGGGAGGATCAGGAGGTGAGGTGGGTGTGAGGAAAATATTCAGAGGTCAAGTCACTGGCTGGGAAAATGCCCAGAAAAGGGAAAAGAAATAAGACTATAGAAGGCTACTTTCTTGGCGAACAGGCATTTCCTCCCTTCCTTTCTGATGAGGAAGAACAATGCTTACCATCAGGCAAAGACACAGAAATCAAGGCTTCTGTGTCCCAGCCCACCCAATGGGCTCAGGCCATGGAAGAGCTCAAAAAGAATTTTGAAAATCAAGTTAGAGAGGTGGAGGAAAAGCTGGGAAGAGAAATGAGAGACATGAAGTCAAAGCATGAACAGCAGATCAGCTCCCTGCTAAGGGAGACCCAAAAAAATGTTGAAGAAATTAACACCTTAAAAACTAGCCTAACTCAATTGGCAAAAGAGGTTCAAAAAGCCAATGAGGAGAAGAATGCTTTCAAAAGCAGAATTAGCCAAATGGAAAAGGAGATTCAAAAGCTCACTGAAGAAAATAGTTCTTTCAAAATTAGAATGGCACAGATGGAGGCTAATGACTTTATGCAAAACCAAGAAATCACAGAACAAAGAGAGAAGAATGGAAAAATGGAAGATAATGTGAAATATCTCATTGGAAAAACAACAGACCTGGAAAATAGATCCAGGAGAGACAATTTAAAAATTATGGGACTACCTGAAAGCCATGATCAAAAGAAGAGCCTAGACATCATCTTTCATGAAATTATCAAGGAAAACTGCCCTGAGATTCTAGAACCAGAGGGCAAAATAAATATTCAAGGAATCCACAGAACACCGCCTGAAAGAGATCCAAAAAGAGAAACTCCTAGGAACATTGTGGCCAAATTCCAGAGTTCCCAGGTCAAGGAGAAAATACTGCAGGCAGCTAGAAAGAAACAATTCAAGTATTGTGGAAATACAATCAGGATAACACAAGATCTAGCAGCCTCTACATTAAGGGATCGAAGGGCATGGAACAGTATATTCCAGAAGTCAAAGGAACTAGGACTAAAACCAAGAATCACCTACCCAGCAAAACTGACTATAATACTTCAGGGGAAAAAATGGTCTTTCAATGAAATAGAGGATTTTCAAGTATTCTTGATGAAAAGACCAGAGCTGAAAAGAAAATTTGACTTTCAAACACAAGAATGAAGAGAACCATGAAAAGGTGAACAGCAAAGTGAAGTCATAAGGGACTTACTAAAGCTGAACTGTTTACATTCCTACATGGAAAGACAATATTTGTAACTCTTGAAACATTTCAGTATCTGGGTACTGGGTGGGATTACACATGCACACACGCTCACATACATAGAGACAGAGTGCACAGAGTGAATTGAATAGGTTGGGATCATATCTTTAAAACAAAATGAAATCAAGCAGTGAGAGAGAAAAATATTGGGAAGAGAAAGGGAGAAACTGAATGGGGCAAATTATCTCTCATAAAAGAGGCAATCAAAAGACTCATTAGTGGAGGGATAAAGAGGGGAGGTGAGAGAAAAACATGAAGTCTACTCTCATCACATTCCACTAAAGAAAAGAATAAAGTGCACACTCATTTTGGTAGGAAAACCTATCTCACAATACAGGAAAGTGGGGGATAAGGGGACAAGCAGGGAGGGGGGGATGATAGAAGGCAGGGCATGAGGAGGAGAGTGCAATTTGAGGTCGACACTCATGGGGAGGGATAGGATCAAAAGAGAATAGAAGTAATGGGGGACAGGATAGGATGGAGGGAAATATAGTTAGTCCTATACAACACAACTATTATGGAAGTCATTTGCAAAACTACACAGATATGGCCTATATTGAATTGCTTGCCTTCCAAAGGGAAGGGGTGGGGAGGGAGGGAGGAAGAGAAGTTGGAACTCAAAGTGTTAGGATCAACTGTCGAGTAATGTTCTTGCCACTAGGAAATAAGAAAAACAGGTAAAGGGGTATAGAAAGCTATCTGCCCCTACAGGACAAAAGAGAAGATGGAGACAAGGGCAGAGAGGGATGATAGAAGAGAGAGCAGATTGGTCATAGGGGCAATTAGAATGCTTGGTGTTTGGGGGGGGAGGGGATAAAAGGGGAGAAAATTTGTAACCCAAAATTTTGTGAAAATGAATGTTAAAAGTTAAATAAATAAATTTAATAAAAAAAAATAAAATAAAAAAAAAAAAAAAAAAAAAAAAAAAGAAGAGGGAGGGCTACAAATAGGGCACATTTCACATATTTTCAGACTTTTTCAATGTATTGAACAGTTTTGCTTATTTTTCTCTCTTTTTTATTTTTTTAAATAGTATTTGTTATATAACATGAATTTCTGTGAGGGAGGCAGTAAGCAATAGTAGAGAAAATTTTGGTGATGTAAAAAATGACAAATAAAAAGGTTGTTTTTTTTATAAAAAGATGAATGAGTAGGAAGTTTACAGTATCATCTTAACATCGTTTGATTTCTTCCACAGAAACTTTTTTGGAGCAAAAATTCCACTGTAAAGTAATAAAGTATACAGTACAGTTTCAAAGATATGGAAATGACACAAAAGGAAAAATTGTGGTGGTGGTAAAGTTAAGTGGTGGTTAAAATACATTATCCCAATCCATGCTGAAACTATGCTCCAAATCTATTTTAATCAGATATAATGTCTAAAGTAAAAATAATTATGCCAACAGAATACAAACTCCTTGAGGACAAGCGCCCTTTAATTTTACAATGCTTGACAATCTTATCTGATATAATGTATAATAATATTACAGAATTGTTTAAATGTGTGTTCCTCTGATTACTAGAGAATCTGAAGAGTTCTGGAGGTAGCTATTGATAACTTGCATTTAGGTTTTGAATAACTACATTTTAATATGATTTGGACACATCTATATCTACTAGGGAATGGATAATTTTCCTACATTTGTGTTAATTTCTTATGGATTTTGTATATTAAAATATTTATGGCAATGCCTTATCCTTAATCTGCTTCTTTTTTTAGTATTCTGCATGCATTTATTTTTGTTGTACAAAAATATTTTTTACAACCTCATATCCTTCCTTTTTGTCATAATTTCTTTTAATTATTGGATAATGAATAACTTTTCCTTTCTACAACTGGAATGAATGTATCATTAGTTTTCTTCTAATTTTTTATAAATAAAAAGAAAAAATATATAAACCCAAGCACCTGGAGCAGTGCCTTATAATGCTCCAATGGATCTTTCATCTCACCCATATGGGCACTCTCTCGAACAAAGTAGATCACAACCTCTCCCTATCTCCCACTCCATTGTGAACCATATCCACATCTCCCCATAAGTTCAAAATAGAGGTATCTATCCAATACGTTGGTGGCCTTCCTCAAATTGGCTTGGTATTGTGTTGATGCAAGATGGCCCTAAATCACTTCTCATCATCAGTAGGTGACAATGTACTATTTTTTCTTGTTACAGTAGTCTCTTAATAAATTCTTCTTGAACTGAATGTATAATTATGCATAACCTATTAGCCCATAGTTCATATAATGTTCAACAGTGGTAGGGACTTTAAATGAAACCATTACACCTAGATATTTAACACCTTTATTTAATACGTTAGGCACTACACAGAATATCCACCTTGAAGTGGGATAAGGACTCTGGAAACCGCTTGTCTTCTAATTACAAAATCGACTTTGTCATGTCATGATCAATATCAACGCCAGTCAAGTCCTGATAAAATTCCAGGCCTCAGCACTGGCAAGCCTCTACCTGAAGGCAATTTTTTTTCAAATTTACAATTCAACTCAATTGAATGAGTATTTACGGTATCTACTATGTGCAAGACACTGTGCTGGGCACTGGGGCCATAGAGACAAAAAGTTCTGTGGTTCTAAGGTGTTTTTAAATTAGGTGAAAGAGATTTTCACCTTGGGGGCTGGTTGGCTTTGCTTGGTAAACAGGACACACTTGGCACCTAGTTCAAGCCTGATGAAACAGCCACAAGGTTTCCTAAACTCTACAGGTAACAGCATTTTAGACACTTTATACAAGTGGAAGAATGAATAAATTAATGTCAATTTGAAGCTTCATAACCATCCCTTAGGCTAGAATAAATAACAGCTGGCTAGAATAAAAGTCAAGGGTTGATGGAGTGTAGATAATGAAGCCCACTTCTCGCCTCTTGGTAGAGAGGTGGGAGGAGGAAATACTGCAGATGGTATCAGATGAAGTAATTTTACTGGTGGTTTGGTTTAACTGCTTTTCATCAATAAAAGCTGTTTCAAAGGTCAAGGGTTGAGTTGACAAAATTTACATAGAAGATCAAATTGACAAGAATATCAAGGAATTTTATCAGAGAGATACTTTTACTAATCAATCTCAAATTTTACCAATTGATATAGTTATAACTGGTGTTGATTATCAAAGCTTTCATGTCCTGGATTAAACAAGAACAACAAGTCAATGCTATGGATTAAATAATCAAACATTAGAACTAAGAACATGCAATAGATTGTAGGGCTAGTTCTAAGGTCATTCCCAGCTCTAAATTGGAATTATGCTCTTTGATTAGAATGCAAATGTCTTAAGGGCAAATATTGCTTCCAGGTTTTCTTTTTATTCCCCAAATTTAATAAATGTTTGTTAAACTTTTTTATGAATCTATGACACTATTGTTGGACAAACTCTGTCATCATAAAACACTGTGATTATTTAGTAAAACAAAAAAAATTAATTAGACAAATCATTGTATGGCAACATGGACAAAAACTCAAATAACTTAGGAGGTCATAAGATCATAGATTTAAAGATGGAAGTAAACTTAGAGAGTATCTATCTACATTTTGCATGATATACTATAATAAATTCCAAATAGATCAATGATTTAAATATTTTTAGTTGTTAAAAAAAAGCTGAATGATACATTTATACAAATTATGGAGAGGAGGAAAATTCTTATCTCTTCAACAAATGGAAACAATTATAGGAGAAAAGAAGTGAAGGTTTTAAGAATATAAATGCAAAAAGTTTCACATAACAAAATCAGTGAATACGGAATAAAGTAAGAAACAGATTAGGGATATAAAGTTTTGGCATAAATATTTATGTAAAAAATTTTAACATACAAAATCTATAAGGAATTGAATTTATAAGATTAAAATGCATTGTCCAGTAGATAAGTGTCTAAATTGTATGAACAGGTAGTTATCCAGAATAGAACCCTCAAAAAAAAAAAAAAACCTCTTCCAGCTTTAATAATCTGAGAAAAATATGTTTAACAATCATAAGATGCCTTTTTCACACATTAGCTAACAAAGATCATTTTAAATAGTAGAAGTCAAAGCTGAAGGGATTCTGGAGAAACAGCTACATTGTTACATTTTGGATCAAGCTATGGATTGGTGCAATATTCTTGAAAAGCAATATGGAATTTAGAGAATAAGAACTAGACAATTTCATATGTCAATTTCATACACAACTCGGACAATATCCTATGAAAGTTATGGGGAGGAAAAAAAGACCTATTTGTATAAAAATAAAGAAGAATTATTTGTAATAGAAAAATAATAGAAGCATTATTTGTAAAAGAAAAATTGAAATAACCTATGTTTCTTGTGAAAGACTGAACAAATTGTAGCATATGAACATAATGGAACACAACTATACCGTAAGAAATGGCAAATATAAAAAATATCCCCTAAATAGAAAGGCACATGAAACAAAACAAAATGAAGGAATCAAAATGAGAAAAAAATATACAATTACATTGTATGTTACATTACAGAAATAATTATCATAATAGCAATAAATTTACAGAAAAGAGTTCAGAAGTGAATATGGAAATACTGTCTTGTTAAAGTTAATACACAAAGTTTTATAAAGAAAATTTGTAAATAACAGAAGCCAATTATGTATTTCCATCTGAAGACGAAAGGTATATGATAGACTCATTATTGTTTGTGTAGCTGAATGTTTATTGCTGTCAATGTTTATAAAGTTTAGAACTCTGAAGACACACCATTTCAATAAACCCAGGTGATTTCCGTATCTTCAGTCATTGCAATAGCATACACTTCAACATAGTATGAACACTGAATATCAGCCAAAATTATATGCTTGGGGCTTCACTTACCCTATAACAATACAGGAAATTGCAGTTCCTAAAAATGCATATGTTAAAATTGATCCCAAATTTCGGAAGAAATGTCTCTAGAAAAGAAATAGCACAATAAAAATAGTGGATAATGATCATGGAGAAGAGAACAATTTTTATAAAGAAAAAAACACATAAGCATTTGATCACAATTTCAAAATTCAAATTTTAAACCTAGACACATTGTATTGTACTCTGATGACTCTTGTAGAAGTATAACTCAAGAGCTGGAAAAGATTTCAGAGCCCATTTAAGTCCTCCCTCACTGAGGGAGATCCAATGATCTGTCCAAGGTCATACAGGTAAGAATTGGAGCCCAAGTACTTTGATTTTAATCAGTAGGCTAGAGTAAATTTTTATCATTCTGTCTCCTACTAGATACTCCTGAATAAGTTAATGAGATGGTAGAGGAAGAGAGAAGACAGGACAACAATGAACTGAATGGTTCTAAGAAAACCAACATTTTGCCTTGATAATTAGACCATGATTTATAACAATGTCAACCTAGAAGGTTATAGATTTGTATCTGTATAACTGATATGTGCATGACACTATCAAGTATTTTAAATGAATAAATCATTGGTGATTTACTAAAAACTTTCACTATCAGAATTACTGGGTCTTGAAAGTAGGCATTTAAGTGATATTGATATGTACAAGGTGATGTGACGAGCTAGAAAGGAAACTGGCCTTGGAGCAAGGAAAGAGAAAGCTCTGAGTTTGAATCTTCGCTTGGTTACTGGTTGGCTATGTGACCCGAATGACTTATTGAAACTATGAATTTCAGTGTTCACTTCTGTAACTCGAAAATAATAAAACCTATAGTAACTACTTTGTGGGGTCTTTGTAAAGATCAAAGAACATAATATGTGTAAAGTATTTTGCAAACCTTACTTAAATCACTATGTGAATGCCAGCTGTTACTACCTGAAGGAAAAGTAAAAAGTTGGGATATGAGGTAATCCCAAAGATATTTCTTACTTCAACATTTGAAGACTCATGACCTCCTCAGTATAGACACTTCACTGCAACTTAGCAGAAGCTCTTGAAGAGCTTCTATGGACATTCATCAACCTAGAGCCAACCTGGTGATTAGTTTCTCCTAAGTTAGACAGAATGGTGGTTGGAAAAGAAATATAGAAGATGGACTCATACACAACATCTTTCCAGCTTGGACCAATTTGCCAGAGTTTGTGTTCATTGGATGTAGTCTTTTAGAAATCAACATCACTCCCAACCACAATGAGGTATCACAGTAGTACATTAGTGGGTGGGGGAGATAATGTGTACCCACATCTGAATGTTTGGAAACATCCAAGTGATTAGTTAGATTTTTCAGCTTGCTCCTAGATGTGGCCAAATTGTCCTTCTTATTGTTTATAATATACTGTACTCCATCCCCATCTGTGCCTTTGTTTGCTGTCTCCCAAGCCTGGAACATCATCCCTCCTCACCTTCAACTCAAAGAATCCTTCCCTAATGTAGTCTTTTACATGTAGTCTGTCTAGATTTCCCCATCTGTTAGGGTCCTCCCATCAAAATTACTATCTGTCTGTCTGTCTATCTATCTATCTATCTGTCTGTCTGTCTGTCTATCTATCTATCTATCTACATTTGTATTTATATAACAGACATTGTCTCCCCTAACTGGATTTAAGTTCCTTATGGGAAGTACAGCCCTTAGCACAATGCCTGGCACACAGTAGGTGTTTAAGAAATGCTTCTCGACTAATTGACTTTTGTTTTAGTCTCTGAATCCCAAGTACCTACTAAACTGTCTGGCACATAGTAGGTACTTAATAAATGCGACCAACATGTTTTCATGCAAACCTTTCAGTATCAGGCATCCAAAGAAATCGTCAACACTTCAAATCTGAACTTCCCCATGATAATTTATAACAATGACATTCTAACACAGGGGCATCTTTACCTTTCCATGCCATGGACCCATTGGGAAGTAGACCAAAGCTTGTCGACCCCTTTTCAGAATGATATTTTTAAATGCATAAAATAAAATTCATAGGATTACAAAGGAAACTAAATATATTGAAATATAGTTATTAGAAAAAGTTTGTAATGTTCAGTTTAAGAACCCTTGTATAAATGAATTAGACAAACACTTTCAAGAGGGGGAAAGGTTTCTGTATTTTACCTCCTCTTACTTAGAGTAGAATTGTCTGGCCAGATATTAGATTCTTCTACTGGAGAAGGAGATAGGAGGAGAGCTATCACCCAAACTTACCTTCTTTAAACTATATCCAGCATGAAAGATAATTGGAGGCAGTAAAACATTGAAGAAGATTTCTGGATCAAATGTCATCTGCCAAGAAAGACAGACAGGTTAGTTTAGGAAGGTACCACTTTGGTTCATGAAACTTATGCTCTGAGATCAGCTGTGTAGTGATTTGGGCTTTCAAGGACTAGAGAGCATTCATTTCACTTCACTAGATCATTAACAAAAGCCAAAATGGAAAAGGACATTCAGATTTAAGTGCTTAAGAACAAAGGTTTGTTTAAAGACAAGACTTCACATGTGAAAGGTATACATCTATCTTGTAAACCTAAAATGAAACCTCAGGAGACATGGCCAACAAAGACACTATTTCCTCTTTTACTCTGACTTGTTCTTTCTCTCTTTATGCCAAAGGAATTTGACAGTCCATCAAGGCAGTTTCTGGCCAGAAGATTGGTCTTAAAAATTTCTCCTACATCAGAGACACAACAACGCACAGTGGATAGAGAAATGGTCTTAGGATCAGCAAGACCTGCATTCAAGTCACAGTTTTGATGTATATTGGCTGTCTGACCCTAGAAAGCAACTTAAATCTTTGAGTGTGCAAGGTACCTCTTAGAAAACCAGGTGACAAATACCATCGGTAGAAGAAACTTCCTCATCTTTGAACTCCCTACAAAGATCCCTACACTTCAAATGTCACTTTTGAAAAATTATTATATTTTGCAATTGATCATGTTTTGTAATTCTTGTAGATAACTGGTTATTGGTTCCATTCTAGAGGTGAAAATATCAGATTTAAATTTGAACTTGCCAATGGTCATTTATGGCAACGACAGTCTAATATAGGGGCATCTTCACCTTTCTATGCCATCGGCCCATGGTGAAGAATTGGAAAACATTTGAAGGTGAAAAATTAATTCCTGAGTCATTTTTCTTTGACTGTTTATTTTAAAACAGTGAGAAAACCAAAACTGCGTGACTTGGTACCTAAATACTCTTGTCTGTCATAGGACTTGGTAACAGCCCAGGTCAGACAATAGGGGAAGGCCCAGATCAAGGATTAGACAGACTTATCAGGATAGGCAACAGAACTGAGGAAGGTTTCAGAAGGTAATAGCTATAAGTATGGGCAGGTACATGAAGTAACAGGTGAAGGAGGGAATTGTCAAAAGGAGGCAGTTGGTCATTTTCAAAGAAATCTATGTGTATGGTAAGCTCCCACTAGGAAGGGGTGATTAGAGTTATCAGGTAGGTCCCTAGTCCCTAGGAGAACTACAGATGTCAAGGTACAGTACCACTTCTAGATATACTCATCTTCCATAATTCCCATTTACTCTAATATCAAAAATATTTTTCTCTGATAAGGAAACATGGTCATTCCCACATCAATGCCTTTGCTAAACCTAATAAACTTTTTCCCTCCCCCACTTGTTGGTTTTTCATATTTCAGTGTTTTCCTTGTTCCTCCTTCCCTTCCTTATGTAAGCCCTGACCATCCTTCAAAACCCACCTCCACTATGAAACCATTTTCTAACTACTCCAGACTCCACAATAAGCTCCCTCCTTTGAATGTCTATTTTATTTATAATGATTACTATTCTTTACATTTAGATAGCCCTTTAGAATTTACAATGCCTTTTCTTTAGAACAACTCTATAAGGCAATTCCTGAGAGTATTACTATCCTCGTTTTAAAGGCGAGGAAGCTGAGAGTCTTTGGGGTTATATGATTTATTCCCTTAGCTAGTGAATGCAAAAGCTTGGATTCAAGCCCATGTTTATTGATGCCAAAGCTTAGCACTCTATTACCCACTGCACTGCTGGAGAAGGAGAGGGAGAGGGGTAGATAGATAGATAGATAGATAGATAGATAGATAGATAGATAGATAGATTGACAGACAGACACATAGGTAGACAGATAGAGATACAGATCTCTCTCACTCTCTGTATATACAGAGACAGACAGACAGAGATAGAGAGATAGACAGACAGGTAGATAGATGGATAGATGGATGGATAGATAGATAGATAGATAGATAGATAGATAGATAGATAGATAGATAGATAGATAGAAGATAGACAACAGAAGTTGTTGTTTGCTGTCCTTCCTTCTCAAAGAGGACCACTTAATAAATGACTTCTTTTTTCTATAAGCTAAACATTGTGCTTATACAACACAGGCTAGCTGTAAATCGTTCTCTAGGTTTTGGGGTTTTTTTTGCTATCTCCTTACCTATGTTGTATGTGGCCTAAGGATATGGACCAGCTCTGATATTTCTTTTTTCCTCCTTCTCCCTCACCCCCCTGCCCCACCAAGGTTTTCAGCATTTAATATAGGCTTCTGTTGATTAGAGAGTGCCTATAAAATCACCAGTAGAGTATACTTGCCAGCTGGCCACCAGTCTTCCATTGCCTTGCCCAAAAGCAGATCCCTGCAACATTTTTGTTGCAAGGCACTTAACCTTGATGACTTTAACAAGCACTCTCAGAGAATGACCACAGGATCTTGTCACCATAAAGTTTAGTGCCAGAAAGGACTCTGAACCCATAGCATCACAGATTTAGAGATGGAAGGGACCTAAGGAGTCACCTAGCTCAACCCTCTCATTTTGTAGATGAGGAAATTGGGGCCTAGAAAAAAAAAAGATGCAACTTGCTCAAGTAGTATGGTGACAAAAAAAAAAAAGCAACCATAAATTCTGACTGATTTCTACTAGATGTGTGACTGAAAAAAATATAAATAAATTAAAAAATAAGGATGAAGATTAATCAAAATTAATTATATGGACCCAGGGCAATTTTGTAAAAATTATATTATTCATTTTATGCCAATGTTGACTTTTCTCCCCTTTTATTTGCTTAATAGGAACTAATGTGGGAAGGGCTAATTTGTCATAATATTTAGATGGACAACTCATTTTACCTGGGTCTTAGTCTTTTTATTTTAAAAGTATGGATAATAGGACTTGTACAATCCATATCTCAGAGGTGTTTTTTGTTTGGTTTGGAAAAGCATTTTATAAATTGTATTGTAATCAGAAGACCTAGGTTCAAAACATACTTTGAATAATTACTATCTGTGTGATCTTGGGTGAGTCATTTAACTTCCCACTGGACTTCAGTTTCCTCATTCATAAAATGAGGAGGTAGGCACTTGTAGGGTTAATAGAATATACAATCTTCCCTATCCATTAATAGGTCTATGTGACTACATGTCAATCATGGATGTCTTGCTGCTTTGAATTTTAGCTCAGTTCCTAGCTGTGATACGTCCTGAGTCACACAGAGAACCTTGGCAGGTTCTAAGTCAATTAGGCACTAAGCACATAGACTTTCAAGATTTTCAGCCAATCAGGGGTCAAATCTTCATTATATATTGTTGGAGGTTGGCATTTTGCTTTGGGGTTCGCTCATGAGAAGCACCTTTGGGTTCCCTGGACCAGACTCTGGGTAGTTGTTTGTTAAGATTCCCCCACCACTGACTACTCAGATGTTGGTGCTCTCCCAGTCTGGTTGTATACTTAGGTGGTACTATTATTCTGTTTAGATAGTTGGAGCCCTGTCTATTGAATTCTTTCTTGGACTGCTTACCTGTGCTTATCTGTCTGTTAATTAAAGTTAGATTGTTGACCCCTTTAAAGCTGTCTTTCCTTTAAAAAAGCAGATCAAAGAACCTGTGCTAGCAGTCCACCCTGTGTGCTCATGTGGTTGCTAGTATAGCCTTATAGAAAACAGAAGTTATTAAATGGAGTCTTTGGAGGCTAAATCCAATGCTCTTAGTGCTATGGCATGCTTCTTCCTCTAATGCTGATTTTCATTGCTTGTAAATTCTAATATTTCTAATTAATCTCCTACCTATACCAATTGATCTGAAATTCCAGTTTGTAAAACAGGCAGTACTTTCAATTCCTCATCCTGCTCAAATAACCATTCTTATCCTATACCAATATCTTGGAGCATTGGTTAACTTGTCCTGTTCTGCTCTCCATACTTCATGCACCTCTAAGGCTGACATGGCTCCAGGAAATGTCATAGTAGTGAAGATGACAAAGACTCAGAGGTATGACTCAGTCCTGAGGTTGGATGCCACCTTCCTCTCTTCTCCTATCCAGACCACTGCTTCCTAAACAAGCCTGGCACAGAACCTTTCTGTATATGGCCATCTGAGCTCCTTTTTACCATTTCTTACTAGCAGTAAGAAGGGTGACATTGTTGGAGAGGGGACATCTGAGGCACATCATGAAATATGTCTTTTATATGCACACATGTTTGTCTAACTCTGTTTCTATCTAGATGGATGTAGATATTTGGATGGTTAAACCATAGGAAAGAGAGTTTCCCTGT
This sequence comes from Notamacropus eugenii, assembly GCF_028372415.1. NCBI lineage: Eukaryota > Metazoa > Chordata > Mammalia > Diprotodontia > Macropodidae > Notamacropus > Notamacropus eugenii. The sequence goes on from NC_092877.1 coordinate 332,117,019, forward strand.
ATTTTCTGGCAAGTTCCTTTATATATCACAAGACAACAAAATGTTGAGAGTACTCCTAACCTAGATTTTTTGTTGTGGTTTCCATGGACTTGCTCATCCTTCCATGGGCTTGAAGGAATGGAGGTTTTTATTGAATAAAAAACACTCTCTTTCTGGTGTTCATAGTTCACTACTTGATGTCCCAGCTATCCAGTCTTGGTAATACAACCTTTTTTTTTTTAATCAGAAAGATGTTCAATCTAGCAACCAATCAGCAGAGTTATCCATAATTAGTACACGATGAATATGGGTTTTCTTCCAGAATGCCAATATTTGGGGGCAAGGGGTGACACTTTCTTCTTTTGTCAATCCGCCATACCTCTAATCCTCCACTAGTTCTATCCTACCATGAAAGTGTGATTATATCCTATTAAAGTAGATTACCCATCTAATACTGTCTGGCCAGATGACCCTGGAGTGTTCAGGACCAACATTAATAGTGGCAGACTATACTGGCCTTGCTAACAACATTTTGGAAGCATGTCTCATAATCTCTGTCTCAATCCACCAATTGAATGTGTTTCAGGTCGTAGAATTCCTAGTTATAAAATTTCCAAACTGTTTTATGAATCATGACGCTAAAATCTTTGGAAAGAGGCTCCACAAAAATATAAAAAGTTAACATACAATAAATATTTTAATAAGATATAATAAAAGTTTTTTTTAAAAAAATATAAAGTTAAGAGTGTCCCTGATGATTTCAGATAATAGCAAACCTGGTGGTGATACAGAATGAAAACCTCTGAGAATTCCGCACAAATAAAAATAAATTCATTAATTTTAGAAAAATGATTAAACATTTAATATATGCCAGTGTGCCAAGTATGCAAATTCAAAAAGCAAGACAGCATCTGGCCCAAAGCGTATATAGTGTAATAAGAGAAGACATTACACATAGTTGAGGGGAAGGGCAAGGGAGGGATGCTTTGATTAGAAAAGTCACAGGGATGGATGATGAGTTCAGTGAAGGGTAACTAGTAGGTACTCCCTTTCCCACATGAGACCATCAATTTGATAACTGTTCCTAGAACCAGACACAGAAACATGAAGAGATTAAAGGGTACATACTTTGACATGGCATGATGATGGCTGGGGAGCAGCCACATGGTTACAGAAGTAAAAACAGGAAGGTTAAGAAGTTCATGAGAAATAACAGGTATGGAGAATGCTGTTTTTTTCTAGGTGAATGTTGTTTTTTCTGCTTCCACTCATCTTAAAACTAGTTATAACACCTTGCTAAGTGTCACTGACTGTTCTTCTGGTTCTGCACATCAAATCTGTCCCTTGTTCACACCCACAATTCCTTCTTTTTAATTCTCTTGTCCAAAAAGCATGCTGGCCAAAGGTCAGGCAGGGAGAAAATTTTTAAAAGCCAGAATGAAATTTAATGCTCTTTCCTTTTATTTACCATTCTAATAAAGATGAATTTTTAAAAGAATACTAGACTCAGAATACAAAACTCTAGGTTGTGCCACCTCCCTCCTGCTCCAGGCCATGAATTAGCTGTTTGCCTTGGCCAAGTTACGTGGTCTCTATAGTCCTTAGTTTCTTCTTCTATAAAGTGAGGGGTTTGGATTCTGGATGATCTCTAAAGCTTCTTCCAGTTATGGTACTTATCCAGGAAATGCCTTGCCTGAGATAGTCTCACTATATAAATTGGTTAATAAACTAACCAAAAAATTCAATTAAAATAACCCATTCTACAATGAGGCTGGCTAACTATGGTATTACAGAATTTGATTTTCTGGTACAGTGAGATAATATTGGCAGAATTAGATGGACAAGGTGCACACTGTAATGAGACTATGTATAAACAAAACAGATTTGTGTTCTTTACAGACTTACTGAAAGCTTAGAGACTACTAAATCAGGATTCTGGGAGGGACTCCAAACCCTGACAATTTCTCAGAAATGGTTGGATTTGCCATTGTATCAACTTCCAGATGGCGCGTTCACATCAACTTTGACTAGAAATCAAGTTTAAATTTTATATGGTCCTGGAAGTCACATACTTGAGTCCAAAGGAACTAAAATGTTGTCATATTTTGAAAAGGTAAGTCAAATCCAAGTTGAGAGAGGAAATTATCATAGTTTATAGCACTTAGAATTAGGCTTTTATGAAATAACTATTAGAGGCCATTTTGGTTGCATTTAAAATCTTTTCCCTCAATCTCAATTTTAAGATGTTCCCTTATGTTTTATCTGGTACTGTTACTTGGGGCAAAATACCTGGATGAGGAAGTCTAAGATTGGAAGCATCCCCTGCATTCCCAAAAAGGAAACAACTTAAAATATTGGGATGAGGCTTTTAAAGCAGCTGAAAATAACAAAGACTAAAAAAAAGTATCAGTCTGCTCACACTGCTGTAGGCTGTTTTAAATATTATCTCAGTTATTCAACAATATTTGGCTGGAAATTGCATAAACATATGGTCACCGATGATAAGCAATATGCAAACTTCCAAAAAGAGACTGGAGATGAACCAAGTCTAATTTTCAAATGCATCAGAAAGCAATGTATACAAAATCCTGTTTGACTCCAGAGCATAGAGACAGCTGGTGACACAATATGACTTATTTGGGAAGAAATAACAAGAGATCTACCAAACCGTTAAGTCACACATGAACACAAGAGCTATGGGAAGACTGGTTCCTTATGGGGGATACTCCTTCTAAGGAGGTCCTCTTAGAAACACTACTTAATTAACCCTGACAACTTCTCTGAGGAGAAAATGGAAAACATAATTATCCCCATTTTCCAGATGGAGAAGCAGAAATCAGTGACTTGCTCAATGTCACTCAAAATGACAGTCACAGTAGGGAAATGGCCATAGATCCACTGACTGCTACAGTTTCCCAACAGAACCTGAATTTCGCCTCAGTCAGTTGGATTATAGTTTTTACAGAGGAGGGACAAGAAAAAAGCAGCATCTCAAAGTGATTTCCTCCCACACGCACTTTGTTAATGTTAGAAGACGAGTGTGAGTTAAATCATCTTCATTCATTCTTCTAACAAATATTTATGGAACACCTATAATTTGTGATGTGAGACAACACTCAGTATTCGACTTGGAGTCACGAAGGCATGGATTCAAATGCTGCCTTGGATACTTATTAGATACAAGACTCAGGGCAAGGCACTTGCCAATTAACTCCCTAGAGTTAGACCTTATCTACTTATGAATTTCATTGGTGCCTAGTCTAGGGTCTAATATACTTAATGGGTACCTAATAAATGAATGATTGGGGGAGGTAATTCCCTAGCTGCATGAAATCAGAACACAGTTGCATTTGCAATATTACATGCAAAGGACAATGCTTAGGTACTGTGGGGGTTCCAAAGACAAATGACCAGCTCTCTCCTGGTCCACTATTTTGGGCAGTCCCTGGCCCCCTTTATTCCTTCCTTTGAACTGCCTTACTGCTCATATCCTGAAGGTTTTAATCCTTTCATCTACAAATTTCTACTTGGGACCCTGCAATCCTGGTTTGTGAGCATCTCAACTGGTCCATTAAGGGCTTCTCTTTACTCCCTATTCCTTGGCCATCTTCTCATCAGCCAACCTATACTCCTTCTCTCCCCGCCCCCCTCCCCAAAGCTTCCCAGTTCTGAAACCATGATTAACTCCACCCTGCTATTGCTCCTGGAAGGGATGTGTGCATGAGTGTGCTGGTAAATGTTTAACAACCAGCTCTGGGAGAGAGGAGAATATGGATGCAGGGCACACTTGTAAGTTTAACTTACATTATTGCCATTTTCTCCATCCCTTTCTTAAGTCCAGACAATCAACAAAAATCAAGCCCTGATAATTTCCAAAGTGTAAACGCTCACACTGAAAATTTTAATATAAGCCAAGCCTGTTGCTCTGACTCCAGCATACTCCCGGACCATGTGTTAAGCAATTCCTATTAACCATCCCTGTATCTTTCCAGACAAAAGTGCCTCTCTCAGTCTACCATTTTCAAGTTATAATATAAAGATCATCATAGCAAGAGCTGTCCTTGCTTTGGTCTTTGGGTTCCAATCACTTAATACTGGGCTTGGTACATAGTAAGCACTTAAATGTTTCCCCACTCATTCACTAACTCATTCTCAGCAAGTGCATAGAGTGCTGGACTAGGAGTCGGAAAAAACTGAGTTCAAATCCAGTCTCAGCCATGTATATACTATATGAAAATGGCCAAGTTACTTAACCCTTTCTAGCCTCCGTTTCCTTCTCTGTAAAGCAGAAATAAAAATAGCACCTACCTCCAAGCATTGTTGTATGAATAAAATGAAGTCTCATTTACCAAGTGCTTTTCAAACATTAAAGTACTGTGTTATCCCAAAAACAGAGATGAGATGTGTATGTAAGGAGGGGGCACACAATTAGAGGGCCGAGGAATAGGTGGTTGTTGTTGCTTAGTCATTTCAGTCCTGTCTGACTCTTCATGAATCCATTTGGGGAAAAAGATTGGAAAGGTTTGCCATTTCCTTCTCCGGCTCATGTTATAGATCAAAAACTGATACACACAGTTAAGTGATTTGCCCAGGGTCACACAGTTATCCAGCATCTGACGTTGGATATGAACTCAGGAAGATGAGTCTTCCTGATCCCAAGCCCAGTGCTCTATCCAATGTGCCACCTAGCTGAGGTGAGGTACGGGACACAAATAACTAGAATGAAAAGTAGAGTGTAACAATACTCATAGGAGTGGGACAAACAATCTGAAAGTGAATTCTGAAGGGAAAGATTACTTCCTTCCAGCTTTGCAAACATTTCCACTTCTCTGGCAATTCATGTATAGCAAAGGTATTCAACCTGTAGCCTGTGGACCAAATTTAGCTGCTAGATACTTAAAAAAACTTATGTATGTATATATATGTTTACATACATACATATGTAATATATACACACCTATACACATAATATATATATATATACATACTACATACATACATATGTAATATATACACACCTATACACATAATATATATATATATACATACACATGTGTGAGTGTGTAATTAGCTCACACACAAGGTAATTGCCTACCAGGACTTTCTTTAACACTTCAAAAGACTGCATGATCTCATCCATATGGGAACTCTTTCAGTAAAAAACTGAAAGACCCATCTCTTTTCTCATGTTGTATGATTATTGTTCATTATATTTCCCAGAAATCTACATGGCCTTTATCCAACTCCTCTTCTACCCAAAGTGCTAGTCCTTCCTCTAGCTCTTTTAGCATTTTATATACACTAATGTAACACTCATAGAGTCTTCATGTTTTCCTCACTTTTAATGAATGGCTGGTCCAGCCACTTTTTTAAAGTATCCATTTTTATCCCTAGTGATTTCTTCAGGACTCCTTCTAACCACTCAATGTCTCCCACACATGAAATATTGGTTCCTGAAATATCTGGTCACCTGACCAAACTTGGGCAAAGTTTGAATTTACCATACATTTTCATTTACAAAATTTCTGAAATCAACTTGAGAGTTACCATTAGTGACATAGGTCTGGAATGACTTGAATTGAAACAGACTTACTGAACGTACTCCCACAGTTCTTCAGAAAAAGTCATTTGGTGAAATACATGTATTCACACTGACTTGATCAAAATTTATTCATGATTTGTGCAGATCTTATAACAGTTTTATAGCAATATTTTCTACTTCTCAGATAGATCTATGGTATGATTGATGGGGGTACTCCCTCCACATGTTCAGATAATAACTTACCCTGGCCTTTTCTGTCTTGACACCATATTTTCATGAGTTCTAAACAGAAGATTTTCCCAAAGCACTGGAGGCCCTCCTCTGGGTAGTCTAAAATAGCATGGGCTGCCAGAGCAGTGCTCACAGGGTCCATCTTTGCTCTTGCTCTATGACTGGACTACTTTCTTATCTGATCAAGGAAGTTCCTGATGGTGTATTTTATCCTACATGATCATATCTTCATGAAAATGTCAATCATCATTAATAATGGGTGGTCGTCTACTTATATCTGTCACGCATCTCTCTGTTGCCCTTTGTACAATCTGTATTTTTGATAATCCAGAAATTTTACTGTTCCATGATTTGCAGTAATACAGTTTCAGCAGAACCATAGTGACACTGAAAAGACAGACTTTTGTGTCAGAGAACAGTTTAGGACATTAGAAAAGACTGCATAATTTTCTAAATTCAAAACACCTTATTTTCTGCCTTCTATTCAACACTGAGCACAGTTCACTACCCTTCTACAATGCCTGCCCATGATACACATCTTGATGGACTAACTCAATGGCTTATCTATCCAACTTTGTACTATAAACTGGGCAGTATACATTCTTCATCCACTCAGTTTTTCATCTCATCACTTTTGAGGGACTATGGAAGCCCTGGAACATTCCAGATCTTAATGCACGATGTATCTGGAGAACATGACCATCTAAAGAGGGAACCTCCTTCCATGTGCACTCTAAGCAGGACATTGTTCATGACAGTAGTGAAGAACTCTATTATGAAACCTGTCTGTTCTTGTTCTGGGCCTCATGTGATATTGATAATCAGAGACCACCATTTAAGAATTATCCACATCAAAAAGATCCCTGATCAAAGTGCACTAGACCTACAGCTGAAGGTGACTGAGATCTTAACAGTCATCATCTCCCAAGTGAACAGTTTTCAATGGTTCCCTGGTGCCTTAGGTTAAAATACAAACTTGTAAGTCTTCCTGTTCTTATTTCCTATTACGTTTTCTCGCTTCTCTCTTCTAATTAAAAAGGGCCTGTTGGCTGTTTCCCATCAATGACATTCTTCTAGCCTCTGTGTTTCTACACAAATAACCTTCCTCTCCTACACCCTTTCAAATCACAAATGTAGCCTCCTACCCGAAACCTTTCTGTATCCCCTTAGTTGTTAGCACCCTGACCTTCTTAAAATTACTTTGTACATATTTTGCATTTCCTTCCTTATGTATACCTTATACCTTTATACTAAATGTATATACTTGAAGGTTGGGATTGTTGAGTGTTTTCCTGTGTATCCCTAGGACCTAACATAACATAGGTGGTAGGGATTTAATAAATGCTAAAAGAATTGAATATAGCCCAAAACATCCACATGTTACAGATGGGGACAGATAAAGTCCAGACAAGTAGAACTACTCACCTAGGGTCACACAGTTATTAAATGGAGGAGCTGGGATTTGCACCCAAAACCTTTGATTTCCAAACCAGAGCCCTTTCCCACTGGCTCCTAGATCAAAGTATCAGTAGAGCAATGAATCCTTGTAGCTTTATGTTATACTATCTAAATATATGAGCAAACTCAGCTTGATATCAATGGAAATTTTGATGAGTGTGCCTTTCTGTCTTCACAAATGTCAGAGATTCTTAACCTTTCTTCTGTCATGGACCCCTTTGGGAGTCTGATGAGGCCCCTTCTCAGAATAACATTGTAAAATATGTATATAAAATACATAGGATTGCAAAAGAAACCAATATAACGAAAATATAGTCTATTCATCTATCTATCTGTCTGTCTGTCTGTCTGTCTGTCTGTCTATCTATCTAAAAGTTCTTGGAACCTGTGATCTAACTTATTGATTAAACCTACATACATACAACTGTAGTCAAATGTGTCATGTGATACGGTCATTAGAAAACTCTTTTATGCTAATAGTGGTTTATTCATCAATGATCTGCAATACAACCACCTAATATTTCTCTGTCTTATCCCCAGGGATATCATAGAAGACATTTAAATGCCTTGTTGAATACAGATGGTTTGCTGAATTAGCCTTAGGATTTCTCTTCTCTGTAATGCTTATAAGCACATCAAAACTTAAAAGGATTTGGCATGCCTGTGTTTAGATAACTCATGGTGCCTCCTAAAGATCACTGTTGTCTTTGCTGATCACAATCATCTATCTCTTCAATAATCCATTCTAGAATTTTCCTGTTAACTAATGTTAAACCCATTATTTCTTAGCTTATGAAACTATTAAAAAAAAAACTTTTAAAAAACCATCAGGACATTTGTGTACCTCTAAGTAGCCTTCCAAGATTTCCCAGCTTACTCGGAGCAGTGAGTTCAGTCACCACATTTACAAGGGTTCAGTCCCATGGGATTTTTACTGACTCTGAAGATATAATATATTTTCACTGTCTCTTTGTACACATTTTTCCCCAGTGGCTTGCACTCATTTTATAGGGCATAACATGACATGCAGTTTATAATATTTTGTGAGTTGTGTGTGCTTGTGTGTTCTCAATCACAAGATTTCACCAGAGAGTAATTAAATGTAGAAATGCTAGACTGACAAGAGCTGAGCAAGCAGGGATATGCAGCAGCATCAAGCTATCTCATGCTGATTTGAAGGAAGAAACTGAATCAGCAGAAAGTAGCTGCCAAATAGAACAGATTTAAAATTCAAACGATCTTTGCTTGGAAAGGTCCATTTTTATAAAATTCTACTGTGTGACAGTCTAGCTGAATCTTTCCTGGGCTAGCATAGAATATTTGAACAGAAGGTAAAAAGTATGCTTCCTATATATGGAGGCAGTCAGGGCTGACCCTCAGCAAACTTGTGGAGGGAGGTTTTAGCACCTCTCTATTCTTTATCTCCTCACACCTCTTTGGTAGGGAGCCTTTGAATCCTGTCCCTTCCTGACACCCAGCGAACTCAGCTCTTCTTCCCCTTTCTCTTCCCCTACCCCCCTCCCAAAAAGAAAAAACACAACAACACTCTCAGAGCCTTTATTCACACCTGGGTACACAAAAGTGATAAAGGTATTAACTTTCCCAGGGCTCTTTATATTTAAATAGGCATCAAAAGTTTAAATTAAGGGAATTTAGCTGTAATGGGGGGATCTGAGAGATGATTTATCAGTTGGAGGGAGTCCTGGGGCTTCTCCAGTTTTCCTAAATTACAACATTCATTAGGCTACCAGATCACAATTTCAGCTTATGTGTAATCATGGTCCTCCAGTCAAATGAGAAAGAGAGGAAGGGAAGGAGGGAGAGACAGAGACAGAGACAGAGAGAGACAGAGAGAGAGACAGAGAGAGAGAGAGAGAGAGAGAGAGAGAGAGAGAGACAGAGAGAGAGAGAGAGAGACAGAGACAGAGAGAGAGAGAGAGAGAGAGAGAGAGAGAGAGAGAGAGAGAGAGAGAGAGAGAGAGAGAGATGGAAAGGGAGAAATGGAAAAAGGGCAAAAAAAAGTACTGGATACTGGGGGCCAAAGAACTTCTTCTACTTATTGATTTATTTTTAGTTGTCAGCATTCACTTTTATAAGATTTTGAGTTCTAAAATTTTTCCCTTCCCCCCTCCCCAAGATGGCATGCAATCTGATATAGGCTATACATGTACAATCCTATCAAATATATTTTCACATTAGTCATGCTGTGAAAGAAGAATCAGAACAAAAAGGAAAAGTCGTGAGAAAGAAAATACAAAAGAGAGCAAATAATAGGCTTCGATCTATATTCAGACTCCACAGTTCTTTCTCTGGATGTGGACAGCATTTTCCATCATGAGTCTTTTGGAATTGTCTTAGATCCTTGCATTGCTGGGAAGAGCTAAGTCTATCAAAGTCGGCCATCACACAATGTTGCTGTGTACAATGTTCTGCTGGTTCTGCTGACTTCACTCAGTATCAGAGAGGAACTTAATTTGAGTCTTAATTTTACCACTTTTTAATTTTTAATTTTACCATTTATCTGTCTGACTCTAAATAAATCACTCAGCCTATCAGGGTCTAAGTTTCCTCATATGCAAAATGACAGAGTTGGATGAGATGACCTCTGATGTCCTTTCCAGCTTTTGATCTATGACCCTATGATCCCTTAAACATTTTCTAAGGTGTAACACCTTGTATCTTGGCAAGGATAAAAGCTGTGATGGTTAAAATCATACCACCATTTCTGCAACCAGGAACTCAGATGCAACACGTCATAGTGGCTTATCCTTCAGTAGGAGCCATTAGGGTACAGTGGCAAGAACAGATGCCTACATTATTTTCTCTTTTGTGCTACTTACTAGCTGTGAGACCTTGGACAAATGGCTTCATATCTCTCAACCATCCTTTCAAAAAAAAAGTATAAAACTCTTTTGGGGGGCAGGGTTGGCCTTGATGTTGTCTCAAGTTCCTTCTATCTAATACACTATAAATCAAGGAGGGTGGCTAGGTGGCACAGTGGATAGAACACCAGACCTAGAGTCAGAAAGGCTCAACTTCATGAATTCAAATCCAGCCTCAGACACTTACTACCTGTGTGGCCCTGGGCAAGTCACTCAACCCTGTTTGCCTCAGTTTCCTCATCTGTAAAATGAGTTGGAGAAGGAAATGGCAAACCACTCCAGTATCTTTGCCAAGAAAATCCCAAATGGGGTCACAAAGAGTCAGACATGACTGAAATGACTGAACAGCAATAGTAACAGAAATGAATCAAGGATGGGCTAAAAATAGAACTTCCTGAAGGGAAAGATAATTGATATAGATATATAATTAATTTACTTGTTTTCAGTTTTCTACAATCATTGCCAGAGGTCTTAGATTTTCTCCCCCTCCCTCCCTGAGATGGCATGTAATCTTATATGGATTCTACACATAATTTTTATTAAGCACAGTTTCACATTAGTCGTGTTCCATAGAGGAATTAAAATGAATGGGGGAAACCATGAGAAAAAACAAACCAAAAGAAAACATAACACAAGAGAAAACATTCTGCTTCATTCTGCATTCCACTTCCATGGTTCTTTCTCTGGATGTGGATGGCATTTTGCCTCGAGTCCTTTGGGAATGTTCCAGGTCCTTGCATTGCTGCGAAGGGCTAAATCTACCAGAAAAATTCCTTGGACACCATGGAAAGGGTCCCACATGTACAAAAATGTTTATAGCAGCTCTCTTTGTGGTGGCCAAGAACTGGAAATTGAGGAGGTGCCCATCAATTGGGGAATGGCTGAACAAGGTGTGGTATATGAATGGAATGGAGTACTATTGTGCTATAAGAAATGATGAACAGGAAGACTTCAGAGAGGGCTGAAGGACTTACATGAACTGATGCTGAGTGAAATGAGCAGAACCAGGAGAACACTGTACATGGGAAAGATAATTCCTGTGCATTAAATACACCAATAAAGTGCAAATATGTTTCTTGGGTTGATGGAATAAAAAGGGTATTGTCAAAAGAGAGGTACAGAAAATGAAAAACATGGAATTATTTTTATGTTTTCATGTCTTTGTGGCCTAAAATCAAAATAAGCAACATGGCACAGAGGACAGAGTGCTGGATTCGGAGTTGCTCTAACGCTTCTTCTGAGTGACCAGAAGTGACCCTTAAATCTATCTGGCTGAGTCTCAGTTTTCTTATCTCTAAAGCAAGGATGCTGATGCCTCTCAGACTATCTCACAGTGCTGTTGTGAGGCTCAAATGAGACAATATAGTTCAAGCACTTTATAAACTTTAAGATGCTATATAACCGTCAGCAGTTATTGTTGTTAATATCAGTAATAAAAGGAATAAGATACAAGAGTAAGAGTATTGAGGGTCATGTCTGAAATTCTATTTGCTGCCAGGTTTCATTGGTTGTAGGGAAATAACTGAGAATAACATAATCCCCCCTCTGCATTCTTTCCCTCTTCTTTCATTCAGAGGTCTAACTTTTAGGACAAAGGTCTAAGGCAGGGGTGGGGAACTTGTGGCCTTGAGGCTACATGTGGCCTTCAAGGTCCTTGGGTGCAGCCTTTTGATTGAGTCCAAGTTTTACCCAACGAATCCTTTTATTAAGGCAACTTGTTCTGTGAAGTTTGGATTCAGTCCCAAATGCCACACCTGAAGACCTGGGGGACCACATGTGGCCTTGAGGCTGCAGTTTCTCCACCCCTAGATAAGGACTAGAAATCAGGGGAAAAGGCTTCTGAGAAGCAAATGCCGGCTCCGTAGCCTTGGTCCTTTATTTACGCTGTAGGAGGGGCAGAACTACCTTGGGGCCCTCAGCCAGAAAGCAGCCTGAGACACACAAGATTGATGCATCAGGATTCAGTGACAATTGTGAGAAATGAGACCTGATAGCAGAAGAAGGAAGTGGACAAAACTTGTAGGAAAACTTGGCACTCTGGAGCTATTTCACTTGAAGACAAACAGTCACACACACCTCATTAACCCTCAAAGGACTTGCCAGCTTCCAGTCAAGTAGAACAACTGAGGTACATCATGATGATGCTGAGAGATAAAGGGAAGTATAAATTATGTTCTCTCCACTCTGTTTCACAAGGCCATTATGGTGGAATGGGGAGACCACCGGAGTGGGAGGCAGGAAGCCCGGATTTCCATCTCCACTCTTGACTAAGAGGGTTTTGGACTTTGGGCAAATCTCTCCAGCCCTTGGGAGACTCAGTGTCCTCAGCTGTAAGAAAACCAGTGTGCCAGAGGTGGAAGAAGGAAGGCATATGCTTAATGATCTGGGAAAGGCAGTATGATGTGGGTCCCAGTGCAAAGAGCATATGTGCTGGCATCAGAGGACCTGGTTCAGATGCCACTTTGACCTCTCACTTAACTATATGACATGATACAGGTCACAATCTCTCTAGGCTTCATTTTCCTTCTCTGTAAGATGAGGTGGTACAGAGGAAGGAGTGTTGGACAAGGACTCAGGAAGACCTGAATTCAGATTCTGCCGATGAGACTTAATAGATGTGCGACCTCTGGGCAAGTCACAACCTCTTTTGTTCTCCATATCTAAAATATGGAGATCATAATAGCACCTACTTCACAGGGTCGATGTGAGGATCCAGTGAAATAATTATGTGATGTATTTTCCAAGCTCTAAAGCATCATGTAAATTAGCTATTAGTGTTGCCAATGTTATTATTATTTCTGACTTACTGATTTTCCAGCCGTAACATGCCACAATTCTAGTGTAGTTTAAATGTATAAAGGGATGGTCTATGTTTTAGCAACTGTTCTCCTTAAAAACAATTAAAATAAATTCTGTTGAATGAATGATCAAACGATCAAAAAATGATCAAATGATCAAAAAAGGAAAGGTCTCAAGCAATCAGGAACACTCACTTATATGGAGGCCCTCATCACTCAGTGATGCTAAATAAATGAGGTGTATCTACACATAACCTAACAGGGACATGTGATTATGAAATGATGTTACTGTCTGAAATAAAGGTGTTTTACATGCTTTTCTGCATCTTCTTTTGATGGAAGATTGCTGTCATGTAGTCTAGGGGAGTAATCTGGGACTTGGAGTTAAGAGCCCTAGATTCTGATCCAAGCTTTGTCATTTACTAGCTGCATGACCAACAACAAGTAAGTGAGCCTCAGTTTCCTCATCTACCAAATGGGGATGGTAATAGCTGTGCTACCCATCTTACAGAAGGGTGAAGGGAAAGCTTAGTAAACCCACAAGCACAATAAAAGTATGATCTGTACATTACATCATTGTTCAGTTTCAGTTGACACTCTTGCTGTTGGTTGAAAAATGAAAGGCAGGTGGGAGGAGGGGGGATCCTGTATAGTCAATCAGAATGAGCCAAGCCAGGGTTGTAGCTGAGACCAGTAGAGGGAAGGGTGAAGGTAGGGGAGGGAAGGGTGACAGTGAGGGATGGGATCCAGATGGAGAGTGAACCCTAGGAGTTGACAGACACCATGCCAATGATCCAATCCTGGACGTTAGAGAATAAAATCATTGCAACATCAAAAACATCAGGAGTAGAGACCAAGGTGCCAAAAGATTCAGACACCCAGGAGTCTGAGATGAAAGGAAAGGGGTCAAGAAACATGAAAAACATAAACTCACCCGAATTTAACTATCACAAATGATGATTTGTGGAGTTTAAAGGCATTCGAGACAACTTGCACTTTCTCTTTATGGTATAAGATTTGTACTTGTAGCCATGTACAGATACAGATGTTTTTACAAACCACAGGTGTTTTAAACCTGTGGTCTGAAGACCTCCAGAAGGTCTTTGGATGGACTTCCATTTGGATGGGTGGAAAATAATATCTCTATTATAGTTAATATCTGTATTTTTGTTTCCTTTGTAATCCTATGTATTTTATTTGAAAACATCATTCTAACAGGGGTTCATGGGTTTCACCAGATTTCCAAAGGGATCCATGTACACAAAAATGTCTAAGAGTCCTTGCCATTAACCAATCTTCTCTGTCATAGATACAGAGCTGAAGGAAACTTTTGGCTCATCTAATGAAATGCTTCATTTTACACATAAAGAAATTGCTGCCCAGGGATTTAAAGCCCAAAGTCACAGAGCAACAAATTGCTGAGTCAGAATTTAAACTGAAGTCCTCTGTCTCAGAATCCAATTTGTCCAAGAACAAACAGTTCAATGTCCTTCTGTGCAAAAAGAAGGGGAATTAAACCCACAACCCCAGCATCCCAGCTTCAAGCCCCCGCTGTGGCTCTGAGTTACTACTAAATACCAAGGGTGACTTTCATGTGTTCAGAGAATCTTCAGCAGAGGATAAAACCAAGATCAAAGGTTGGACAGGGTCAACTATTGGACGTTTCTGTAAGCTGAAGAGCAATCAATAGGCAGATGGATTGAGGAACAGGAAGACTGATTGCCACAGTGCATTCTGGGAAAGCTCCTTTACCATGGGATTCAGATGGGGCTAGTTCTTTTCATGGTTTTTGGCTTGCTTGTCTTTGAAGCTAGGAATCTTCCTGAGATTAATGGTGTGAGTGAAATGATGATATTTCCCTTAATTCCTTAAGCTCTCTTCTTAAGATTAGAGTTGAAATTCTGCCTCAGACATTTATTAGCTATGTGACCCTGGGCAAGTTACTTCAGTTTCCTCTTCTGTAAAATGGGATGATAATAACAGCATCCACTTTACAGTGGATCAAGCAAGATAATGTAAAGTTTAAAATGCTATATAAATGCTAGCTACTATTATTATTGGATGACATAGACCATTTTTTTAAACTTGGTAGTACATGCCAGGACTTGTGGTCCACTGGTCCACACTTTGAGAACCAGTCATCTCTGTATCTCCGCTATGAGGCATCAGAGTATAACTTCAGTGAAAATGCAGCCTAACCCTGACTATTAACAATTAAACACTGGGGCTGGAGGCAAGAGTAGCTCAGAGATTTGTGGATTTGTGGATTCTGTTGGTTTCCATAACTTTCTAGATCACCAGTAAGAGCTAAAGTGTTTATAAGAAGAGCTTCTCAAAGTCTGGGCTACAGTGTAATGAGCCAGACAGCAAATGCCATCATAAATCCAGCCAGTCAGTCCATTTAGGGACCAACTTTGACTTCACTCTCCTATTCCTCATTATACTCCTAAGAACATGTACAAAGGTAACATGACTACAGAGAACTGATGAAAAGAGGTGTAAAAATTCTGCCACAGAGAAAAGAGGTGACCTTGAATTGCCTCATTCATACTGACCCTGCTTCCAGCAATGTCATTCCCTACCTTCTGAAGCCAGAATTATCAAGTAAAAAGAAAAGACTGGAAAGAGGAGAAATTATTTTCAAAGAAATAGAATAAAATAAAAAACATTCCAATGCAAGGAGCCACAGCAGTCAGCCAGAACCAAAATCGGAGTACCATTTTGAAATTTTAACATGAGTGATGTTAAATAAGGCAGGAAAGGAGAAATGCAAAGGAAAGAGAAGAGCTAAAGGAGAAAATGTTTTTAAATGACAAAAACAGGAAGGAAGGGAGGGGGAGGAGGAAGAAGGGAAGAAAAAAGAAAAGAAGAGAAAGGGTGAAGGAGAGAGGAGAGAGAAAATATAATAAACTTATATAATTAACTACTTTTTATATAATCACTTCCTTAAAATCTTTCTAAAATATCCAGTATTATCAATCTAATTGATAATAGCTACAGTGAATTGCATATACAAAGCACATTATTTTTATTGGTACAATATAGCAGATGAATTATTTAGCTACATAGCAATAAGAGCTTACTGCAGAATTATTCCCCTATCTCTACCAAGAGATAACTTTAGCTGATAAACAGGAAGTGTGTGCTCAGCACAGCTATCCCTAGGTGGCTTTCTTTAACTTACTAAACTACTGGCAACTGGTTTGTAAGTGATAGGAAGTGATAAGTTTCTGCTGTGCTGACAGCTTTAGGAGAATGGAACAAGCCAGCTGGACCTCCTCACCTGAATCATCTATTCACACCTCAAATCCTATGTAGCCAAAAAGGAATTTAAAAAGAGAATTTCCTTCTCTTTCCTACACCCAAGTTAGTTCCTCCCCCTAACTTTCTCATTTTTGTGACTAAGGGACCCCTTGAGCAATGGTTGCTCAAGATCTGCTCCTCACCCACCCACCCTCAAATACAATGTCACCAAATCCTATAGATTTCCCAACATTTTATCTTCCATTCCATATGATTAAATCTAAGTCATCAAATATTAATCACCTAATACTTGAAAGGCATTCTGGTAGACAAACTCTCAAGGAGCTTATATTCTAAGGGAAGAATTTGGTACAGGAGGAATTAAGCTTATCCTTTAAACAAAGGTAGGGATTCCAGGAGGAGAAGGTCAAAGGTGAGAGGATTCAGTTCCATTTGTCACTGACATCACACTATGTCAGGTGATCATGTTTGAATTACTAAAATAACCTTCTAAAGGGCCACTCCAAGCCATCCTTCGTACAGTTGCCTTAGCAAAAAACACTCCTTTGATGGTGTTACTCACCTGCTCATAAGCTTTCAATGACTCCTTAATATCTACAGAATAAACTCCCAGTTTTCTCAGCCTGGGATTCACGACCTTCTATAATCCAGCACTGAGCTGCTTCTCCAAACTTGTCTCCCACTTTATCAACGAACTTTATGTACCATCCAAACTGGCCTATTTTATTATTCACTGATTATACACTGGATTTTTCCTACCTTTGCCATGACATCTCTTTCCCTCATCTCCACTTATCAAAATGTTCTACCTCCTTGAAGACCCAACTAAAGTGACATCTCCTCCATGAAGGCTTCCATGATTATTTATCTTAAGCTGAAGTCATCCTACCTAGCTCTGAATTCTTATAAGACTTTGCTTATACCTATTTTACAGAGAAAGAGTTGATATATGGCACAGTGAGTAGAGTGTTGGGCCTGGAGTCAGGAAAGTTCCTCTCTCTGAGTTCAAATCTAGCCTCAGACACTTACTAGCTGTGTGACTCTGGGCAAACCCTGTTTGCCTCCATTTCCTCATCTGTAAAATGAGTTGGAGGATGAAATGTCAAATCATTCCAGTATCTTTGCCAAGGAAAACCCCAAACGGAGTCATAAAGAGTCAGACATTACTGAAAAATGACTAAACAACAAATAAGGAATGCACTTTATAAATTGCAAAATCATTTGTATATTTGAGTTATCATATTACTACTATTGCCACCTCTCTTTGAACACATCTTGTCATATTGCAGCTATGAATATAGGTTTTTAAATTATGGCAAGATGGAATTAGATTGACCCAAGAAGCCTGGGGGAGAACTAACTCACAGTCAAAGTCAAGAGTTCCAGCTGTGGGGTCTTCAGGGCTAGAAGAGCCAAGAGTGATATTGTTTTATCCTAAGTATTCGAATCTGTTCTTGAGGGTAGTAACTGTACCTTAGAATGATGTCTGTATCCCTCACACTAGCATGCAGATGGTAAAGGGGAGGCTTACTACATACTTCATGAATGACTGAAGAAAGGGATGAACTGAGATGAGTTAAATCATCATCATCACCTGTTCTTCCATAAGCTACTGTCTTGAACACCACATTAACTGAAGAACTAAATTAGTAAATTAGTTAAATGAAACTTATACCCTCAGAACTTTTTTAGACACTAATGGTGAATTTTTATCATCCCTAACCAATAAATTCACACAATAGATTAAGGTATAGAAGTCAAGGCAACTGAGAGCAGCAGTGTATAGAATGCCAGGCCTGGAGTCAGGAAGACCTGAGTTCAAATTTGGCCACAGATACTTACTAGCTACGTAACCCTGGGCAAGTCACTTAACTCTGTTTGCCTCAGTTCCTCATCTATAAAATGAGTTGGAGAGAGAAAGGGCAAACCACTTCAGTATCTTTGCCAAGGAAACTCCAAATGGTGTAACAGAGAGTCACACATAACTAAAACGAATGAACAACAACAACAGAGAACTCATTGTAGAAATTAATAAGGCCCACAAAGAATTATAAATATTTTAGGAGCACTTAACATAAATGATGTGTTGTTTTTCCAGATAAGACATTAATTGTAAATATTCCCCTTTCTGTTCCAATTTTGTCTCTTCTAATAGATATTTTAAACCAATTTCATTATTGTTTTCTATTGGTTTGCTTTGGAGGAGACAATGCAGAGTGGAAAATGTGTTGAATATGGAATCAGAAGAACTATGTTCAAATCATAGTTCTGGTGTTGACCTTGGGCAAATCATTTAATCTCTCTTGGTCTTAGTTCTTCAACTCATCTGCCATCCATCCATCCATCCATCCATCCATCCATCCATCCATCCATCCACATCCATCCGTCCATCTATCCATCCATCCATTCATCCAGCCAGCCAGCCAGCCAGCCAGTCATCCATTCATTCTATGAACCTATGCTTAAGAAAATGTGGTTTTGATGAGGCAACTAAGTAACACAGTGAATAGGGCACTGACTGGAGTGAGGAGGACCTGAGTTCAAATCTGTCCTCAGACAGATTATGTGACCTTGGGGATATCACTTAATCCTAATTGCCTTGCCCTCCCCCCTCTAAAAAGGAAGAAAATGTGGTTTTGAAAATGCTGCAATCCAGGGGTGGTGCCAAGATGGCAAAGTAGAAGCAAGCTCTCTTCCCCCAAGCCCAGCCAAATACCTGTAAAAAAATGACTCAACAAATTCTGGAGCTGCAGAACCCAGAGAATGACAGAGTGAAGCAAATATCCAGCCCAAGACAGTCTGGAAGGTCAACAGGAAGCGTTTATTGTACTATGCTGGAAGCAGAGCACAGTGTAGCATGGACCTTGCTGGCACAGACAGGACCTGAGCAGGCTTAGAAGGGACTGAATCTCAGGCACCTGTGGCAGCTTCCAGACTTCACAACCCCAAAATGCCAAGGACAAATTGAAAGGTCAGTGGAAAAAAACCTGTCTGACCTGTGCAAGATAGTAGAGTGGTCTGGCCCCAGTCCCAGGGTGGTAGAGGGGGTGGATGAGCTAGTGGCAGCAACAGCAGCAGCAGGGGCAGTAGGGGCTATGACTGTTTTTGGAGTTCTGTGCCCACAGATTGCGAGGGGATCAAGTAGCTGACAGTACAACACCCCACCCCCACTGGAAGCAGAGAACTACCTTGACAAAGAGCTCAAAAGTCAAGCAACTGGCTGGGAAAATGAGCAAAAACAGGAAAAACTATCAGATTATAGAATCTTACTTTGGTGACAAGGAAAATCAAAATATATAAACAGAAGAAGATAACAAAGTCAAAACTTCTACATCCAAAGCCTCCAAGAAAAATATGAATTGATCTCAGGCCTTGGAAGAGCTCAAAAAGGATTTTGAAAATTAAGTAAGAAAAGTTGAAGAAAAATTGGGAAGATAAATGAAGAGTGATGCAAGAAAATAATGAAAAATGAGTCAACTACTTGCTAAAGGAGACCCAAAAATTGCTGAAGAAAATAACACTTTAAAAAAAATAGACTAACCCAAATGACAAAAGAGATTCAAAAAGCCAATAAGGAGAAGAATGCCTTAAAAAGCAGAATTGGTCAGATGAAAAATGAGTTCCAAAAGCTCACTGAAGAAAATAATTCCTTAAATATTATAATGGAGCAGATGGAAGCTAATGACTTTATGAAAAATCAGGAAATTATAAAACAAAACCAAAGGAATGAAAAAATAGCAGATAATGTGAAATATCTCATTGGAAAAACAAGTGACCTGGAAAATAGATCCAGGAGAGACAATTTAAAAATTATGGGACTACCTGAAAACCATGATCAAAAAAAGGGCCTGGACATCATCTTTCAAGAAATTATCAAGGAAAACTGCTCTGATATTCTAGAACCAGAGGGTAATATAGATTTTTCAACAATCTACCAATAACCTCCTGAAAGTGATCCCCAAAGGAAGACTCCTAGGAATATTGTAGTCAATTTCCAGACCTCTCATGTGAAGAAGAAAATATTGTAAGCATTCAGAAAGAAACAGTTCGAATATTATGGAAACACAATCAGAATAACGCAAGATCTAGCAGCTTCTACATTAATAAATTGAAGGGCTTGGAATATGATATTACAGAGGTCAAAGGAGCTTGTATTAAAACCAAGAATCACCTAACCAGCAACACTAAGTAAAATACTTCGGGGAAAAAATAGTCATTCAATGAAATGGATCAGACTTTCAAGTACTCTTGATGAAAAGACTAGAGCTGAAAATCTGACTTTCAAACACAAGAATCAAGAAAAGCATGAAAAGGTAAACAGGACAGAGATATCATAAGGGACTTACTAAAGTTGAACTGTTTACATTCCTATATGGAAAGATAATATTTGTAACTCTTGAGACTTTTCCCAGTATTGGGGTAGTTGGAGGGATTATATGCATATAGAAAGAGGGCACAGAGTGAGCTAAATATTAAGGGATGGTACCTAAAAGTAAAATTAAGGGGTGAGAGGAATAAATTGGGAGGATAAAGGGAGAAATGGAATGGCGTAAATTATCTCTCACATTAAAGGGGCAAGAAAAAGCTTTTTCAATGAAGGGGAAGGGGGGAAGGTGAGAGGGAAAGAGTGAACCTTATTCTCATCGAATTTGACTTAAGGAGATAATAACATGCATACTCCATTTGGTATGAAAATCTATCTTATGCTACAGGCAAGTAGGGGAGAAGCAGATAAGTGAGAGGTGGGGGGATGATAGAAGAGAGGGCAAATGGAAGGAGAGGGTATTTAGAAGTAAATACTTTTGATGAAGGACAGAATCAAAAGAGAATAGAATAAATGGGGGATAGGATAGGATAGGATGGAGGTAAATATAGTTAGTCTTTCACATCATGACTGTTATGGAAGTGTTTTGCATGATTCCACATATATAACCTATATTGAATTGTTTTGTCAGTGGGGATGGAAGGAGAGGGAGAAAGGGAGAGATGCTGGAACTCAAAGTTTTAAAAATGAATGTTAAAAATTGTTTTTACATGTACCTGGGAATGGGATATAGAAATCTACCTTGGCCTACAAGAAAATAGAGGGGAAGAGGATGAGAGAAGGGAGAGGTGTGATGGAAGGGAGGGAAGATTAGGGGGAAGGGATAATTGGAATGCATGATATCTTGGGGTAGGTGGAGGGGAGAGCTGGAGAGAAAATTTGAAACTCAAAATCTTGTGGATGTGCATGTTGAAAACTAAAAATAAATAAATTAATTCAAAAGAGAAAATGCAGTTGTTGAATGGACATTTCTGGTCTTTAAGATCACATCATCATCATATTCATCTGGAGGTAAGATCAGATGGCCTCTGAGGTCTCTTTTTTGTCTTTATTCTTGGGTCATCTTCTCTAATGTCTTGCTGCCCATGGCAAGCAAGTCTTTAATCAAAGAACTTCTGTTCTCAAGTATGATAGGGGAGTGCATCAGGCCAGACCACTTCAGTTTCTGTTCTCTTGACATTTTCTTCTTTCTTCATCAACATCTTATTCCCACATATATTCTTTCTGCCAACCCTTCCCCTTTCTTCCGGAACCATGAAAAAATCAACTTTGTCATTGTTTTTGAAAGAGGCATAATAGTCCAATTCCCTATAAGCCCACTTATCATCCTTGTAGCTTTTGCAACCAAAATGCCCACTCCCTGGTGACTTCTCCCCTATACATTTTGTTTCCCCCATTATATGTAAGTTCCCTAAAGGCAGGAACAGTCTTTGCTTTTGTATTTGTAGCCTCAGCATTTAGTATATAACACAGTACCTGGCACAAAGAAGGTACTTAATAGATGTTTATTGACTAATTACCTTTCTACCTATTGACTTATCCATCCATCCATCCATCCATTCATCCATCCACTCGTCCTGTGAATTTCTGTTTAATAAAATGATGTTTTGACATTGTTGAATGGATACTTCTACTTTTAAGCTCATATCATCATAGTACTGGGAGACTTTAATATATTTATTATGTGCTGGAAGAGTAGTGGTTACGGTACAGCACACACAAAGCATGTCATATTCACTTTATAGCCATCACATTTTATTTGTGGGATAAAAACCCAGATAACGATACTTGCCATTTATAAAACACATCGCATTTTACAAAATGATTTTCATATATTTTCTCATTTGAACCAATGCTCTTTCTGCAATTTTCACACAAACAATGCATTTACAAATACCTTCCTCTCCCTTGTCCTCCCAGCCTCTCACCAAGTCCTGTGGATTCTGCCTTCTTGGTGTTTCTCACCTCACTTTCTCACATCCTTTCCATTTTCCCTATGACTATATTGTTCAAACCTTCCTTGACTCTTCCCTGGACTACTATAAAAGCCTCCTATATGGTTTCTAAGTTTCCATCTTCTCTAATCCTTTCCACATGCTTTTGTCAGAGTATTCTGATGTATAGCTCTGATAACGTCACTCCTCTGTTCAAAAAATCTTCAATGGTTCCCCATTTCCTACAGAGTAAAGTTCAAACCCTTTAGCCTGGCTTCCGTCGTTTGGTCCTAATTTACCTCTCTAGGATTTTCTGCCACAACTCCACTAAATAAGCCCAATGGTCTTGCTAAATCACTTGCTATTTCCTGAACATGCTCTGTAGTTTTCTGCTTATTTAATAACAGTTTATATTTATATAGCCCTTGAAGTATGACTAGGTACTTCATACGTTATTTAATTTGTTACTCACAACAAGCCTATGCACTACAGGGATTTTTATTTCCATTTTACAGATAAGAAAAATGAGTCTCAGAGAGGTTAAGTGACTTGCCCATGATTATACAGCTAGTAATTACCATCGATGGATTTTGAACCCAGGTCTCTGACTCTAGATACAATGGGTGTGTGTTTATGTTCCCCTCCCTATGCCATGCTGTTCTTTGCTGCTGCTTAAATTGCTCCTTATGCCAGGAATGCTCTTCCCTTCCTGCCCCCATGCCACCTGCTATAATCCTGCTCATTATTTAAGCCTCATCAAAACGAACAACTCTTCCATGAATCCTTCCCTGACTCCTCCCCTCCAAGCTGTAAATAAGTCTCCCCTAGCTAATAAAGAGCCAAACCTGGAATCAGAAGAGCTTGGATTCAAATTTTACCTTAGGTACTTTCTGACTGTTTGACCTTGGGCAAGTCACTTGAAATGTTTCAGGTTCTAGTTTCATCATTTGTATGTAACAGGGCATGGTTCAAAGCTACTCTCCCAGCTTCTAGTCAACCACATGTACTAGTTTAGTCCTTGGGCACTTTGGAGACAATGAAGACTCTCACTGCTTCTGCTAGAATTGTGTCATTCAGCACTGAACTACTCAGGCTCATTGGGAATTAAGAGGAATCTCATTGCTGACTGCTGCTATGCTGTATAGAACAGTTGCTGACTAAATGGATCTTTAAAAGTAATGACTACCTTAATCTATCTCTCTCTCTCTCTCTCTCTCTCTCTCTCTGTCTCTCTCCACCCTTTTCTCTGTACTCTTCTCTTTTTTTCTCCCTCCTTTCCTCTTTTCCTCTGACTTTTCTTTGTTTTCTTGTTTTCTTCTCCTTTCCCTTCTCTCCCCCCTTTCCTATCTTACAGAAGCCCATAGACAATAAAAAAAATTCGTAGTAATTTCCCCTTAGAAGGAACTTAATTTAGATTTGCCATTGATACAATTCATTGGCATTCTAGTCAATCTCTAGCATTCCCACAGCTCGCCCCATGCATGGCCTCCCAGATTCCTAGGGTCTGGACTGCCTCCCAGAAGGTAAACATACTCTGGAGCTGCTAGACTAGAGGTTTCCATTCAGACCTTAACAATTTCTATCCACTAATGGTAACAGGGAGCCAAGGCAAATAGTGGCAAGATCCAGATTTCTTCTAGTGCTGCTATTTAATGCCTTTCCTTTTACTGTTCCTCTGACTTCAGAGAATGATTAGACAGTCCTTCTGTCTTTAAGGATGGCTCTCTGAACTCTCAAACTTGGGCTTACTCTCTGTCTTGAAATCTAGATTCTAAAATTATATTGTCTAGGAAATCAAAATTCCCTTCTATATGCAGGAAGCTGAGCTTAAAGAACACTGTCCATTAACTCGCCTCTTAGTCACATGGACAGGCATTTCCTCCTTCCATGTGCTTCTGCAGCAATTTTATCATTGCCCTAACAGCCATTAGTTTGGAAAAATACATTTTTAGGAACTTGACTCTTGTGCTTAGTGGACAAGAAAGCTAAGGATCAGCAACTTTTACATACTCCAACACCAAGTCCAATAGTTAAGACCTTATCAACTTTTCCCTGGACTGTTGGGATAGTCTCCTAATAAGAGGCCCTGCCTCAATTCCTTCCTTTGTTCTAACCATCCTCCACACAGCTGCCAAACTGTCCTTGTCATTTTTCCACCTCAGAAGCTTCAGTGGTTCTCTATTGCTTACCAGAGAAAATGCAAACTCTTCTGTTTGGCCTTTTGCTTTAACACTCTCATGATGTGATTCCAACCTTTATTTCCAGATTTATTCCACATTACTCATCTTAACTCACTGTATGTTCCAGGTTTACTGGTCTACTAACTGTTCTCTGAACTTGAAACTTCATTTCCCATCTGTTGCCTTTGCACAGGATACACCACATGCCTGGAATTCATTTCCTCTTCACTTTTCCCTTTTGAAATTTGTGGATTCCTTCAAAGCTCATCTTCGATATCCCCTCCTACTAGAAGCTTTTCCTTTTCTCACTAGTTATTCTTGCTGTTTTCCACCTCAAATCATCATATATTTACTTATCTGTGTACATGCTTCATCCTGAGAATATCCTGTAGGTTTCTTAAAGGCAAAGAGGTTTTAAAGATTTTTACTTTGTCATTGTATCTTCAGAGATTGGCATGGTGCTGGTGCACCTTGTAGGTGCTTAATCAATGCTTATTAAACTGAAGGGACAATAAAGATTAATTTATAGTGGTGACTGATGAGTCTATTGCCTTCTAAGGGCATTCAGTGAAGCATGGTTTCTTTCTCCAGCAGCAATGACTCCTTTGGAAGTCACCACTGCAACCTGGTAGCAATACTCTTGGCATAAGCAGGGAAAAAGAGCCTTCCTTATGAGATACTCTAGTCCTCTGGAGGGGCAGTTAGGTAGTGCAGTGGATAGAGCACCAGTGCAGGAGTCAAGAGGACCTGAGTTCAAATCTCACCTCAGGCACTTGACACTCACTAGCTGTGTGACCTTGGACAAGTCACTTTACCCCAGCTGCCTCATCCTGGGTCATCTCCAGTCATCTTGATGAATATCTAGTCACTTGATTCAGATGGCTCTGGAGCACAAGTAAGGTTTGGTGACCTGCACAGCTCTCCCTCACTCAAAACAAAGTCAAGTGCAAGTCATGTCATCATTTCTCTGATTGCATAGTCTTCTTTGGCAACAAAGGATGAACACACAGTCCCCTGGAACTTCCAGTCTGTTAAGATGTCCCTAGTACACAGAGATGAGTAGGATTAGACTATTGTATCCTAAAGGTATAAGGAAGGGATTTTAAGTCCTGGTGGAAGAGCTACTTAAGCTTTGACTGAGGCCATGTCAATTACTCATTCTTTGGTTGAAGCCATGTCTACTAACTTACTACAAAGCCTAATGAGATATCTGAACATTCCTAATGAATGTTATCATAGGGGATCTCAGAGACATCTCAACCCCACTCATATCTCTTCTGCTCAATCAGTTAAGAAGCATTTATTATGAATTTACTTTGTGATAGGCATTGTGCTAAATTCTGAAGTTACAAAGAAAGGCAAAGAGGGATTTAAGCAGGGACTTGATGGGAGCTAGGAGCAGAGTACCTGATAAGCAATTATTAAATACTTACTATGTGCCAGACACTGGGTTTTCAAAGAAAAATATGAACCAGTTCCTGTCCTCAAGAAGCTCAAATTCTAATGGGGAATACAACATGTAAATAAGTAGGTACATACAAAATATATTGATAAAAGCACTGTAGATGGAAGGTAATCTCAGAGGGAAGGTGCTAGGTTGGGGAGAGTATGGAGAAAACTAGACCAGGAAAGGCCTCCTGTAGGAGATGAGATTTGTGCTGAGTTTTGAAGGAAATTGTGGACACAAGGAGATAGAGGCAAGGGGAGAAAGCATTCCAGGAATAGGGGACAGCCAGTGGAAAGGAATGGAGTTAGGAGCTAGACTGGAGTGTGATCAAAGAAGAGTAAGAAGGAATTGTCATTGGAATGTAGAGTAAATGGAAAGTAAGAAAACTGGGCAGGTAGGAAGAGGTCAGATTGTGGAGGTGTTTTAAAAAGTCCAAGGATGTTACATTTGATCCTGAAAACAATATGGAACCACCATGTTCGTTGAGTAAGAGGATGGCGTGATCAGATATGAGCTTTAGGGAGATCAGTTTGACAGTTGAGTAAATGACAGACTGGAATGGGAAGAGTCTGGCCCCAAATAAATCCTTATTCCAAGAGACTGTAGGCCAGAATTTAATTTCTTCCCAAGCCATAACTCTGTGATGGTTGCCTATTGGGTAAAGAGATGCACAAGTAATTTCTGCAAAATTCCTTATGTTAACATAAGAATCTTTCTTAGAATCCCTGGTTTCCTTCAAAAAGCTCTGCTCAAACACTACCGTCCACTTGAAGCCTTTCTTGTTTCCTTCCTCTTCATGCCCTACCCTAAAAAAGATGTGCCTTGTATTTATTTTGTACATACCTATGTACGTACATGTTATCTCCCTCAACAGAATATAAGCTTCTTGAGGACAGAAACCATTTCAATTGTATCTTTTTATCTTCATGATATGGTGCCTGGTACATAGTAAGCATTTAAAAAATGTTAGTTGGGTCCACTCCTAGCTTAATGAAAATCCCATTATCTAAATGAAGTCTTTCTATCTTCCTTAATGCCAATGCCTTTCCTCTGTGGATGATTTTCAAATTATCTTTTATATATCTTGTTCCAGCATTGTTGTTTGAGTGTGGTTGCTGCCATTAGATGGTGGACTACTTGAAAGCAG
The DNA here is from genome assembly GCF_028372415.1 of Notamacropus eugenii. NCBI lineage: Eukaryota > Metazoa > Chordata > Mammalia > Diprotodontia > Macropodidae > Notamacropus > Notamacropus eugenii. The sequence goes on from NC_092877.1 coordinate 332,144,205, forward strand.
GGACTGTCTTTTGCCCTATCCCCAGCACTTAGTACAATGCCTGGCACATAGTAGTGGCTTATTAAATGTGTATTGACTGACTGGTTGACCATCAGAGATGATTACAAAATGTTTGTGGATTGATGGGCAAAGTTTTCACATCCAATGATATTCAAACCCATAATTTTGACCCAAGAGACAAATCTCTCTCATGAGTTGAAATCAGCCCAATCCTTCCATGCAGTTGAATCCACATTAGTGCAAGTGTATTATAGAGTTTTCAAAGTTGAAAACCAAAGATCTCACCTTGTCCTTTGCCCATTAAGAGGTTCCTCAACTGGGAGAGAGCTCATTAGGGAACTAAAGGAGGTTCAAGTGAAGGGAAATGCTAATTGAGGCTCAGTTGCTACGAAATTCACTTTAGACTTCTCTCAAACCTTTCTCTGTTCTTTTACATATAAAGACAAAAACATAAGAATAAATGCAGCATTGGAAAATCAATAGAATAAGTCTATTTTTTTATGATCAATCGCAAAGGCACTATAACTCCACTCTACAGAAATGTACTATATTAGAACACAGAGGGAACCTTACTATCACATTCCATAAGAGATGGAAACTGAGGACCAGATGATAGGGGAAGTGACTTGGTACTTATGGACCAAGTCATTAGTGGTAGAGTTGGTAGGAAAACCCGGTCCCCAAGTTCCAACCCATCATCACATCCATAAGGTCAGAATTTCAGAGATGGAAGGAATCTGAGAAGCATGCCGTCTAACTTATACATGAAAGAAATTCCCCAGATAACAGACAGGATACATGGTTGTCCAGCCTCCCTTGAAGACCTCCAGCTCTTGAGGAATCCCATTCTCCTTTCAATGAGCTTTGATTCTTAGGAAATTTTAAGCTCAAATTGTCTTCTTTGTATATTCAATCCACTGTCTCTGGCTTTAGCCTCTGGAGCAAATAGAACAAGCATGTCTTCCACGTGATAACCCTTCAGATATTAAGCTAGCAATTTTGGCATACAATGCCCCAGGCAAGCAGCACTAATTGAGGCAAATAATGTGAACTACACCCTCAAATCAACTGTGCAATTCATGATGTGAAAATAATATAAGAAATAATTAAATTCAGTTGAGTGGGAAGGGGAATGTTTTTATAGTAACTTGGGGTGAGGGAAAGGAAGACTCTCAAAGGTAAAAAAGACCTCAGAGGTCAGCTACTCTAACCCACAGGATTCAAGATCTCATGGTCTTTCTATAACTTGTGGAAAGAAAAGGTAGCACCCCAATTATTACTGGTCATTGACATGGTGGGAGGGGGAAAGGCATGGCAAGAGAGAGGCTAATCTACCTAGAAAAGAGGGAGGGTAAAGTGCTGGCTAGGATGAGTTGTGGGTTGCTTTATAGGATGAAAAGAGAGAAAGGAGAGAATCAAAAGGCTTCAGTTGTCTGTCCCCAAAGCATGCTTAAACTAAATCTCTCCTGTTGATCAATTGTCACTAATTGGCCCAAGAGCCCAGGGAACAGAGTGCTCTCTAGTCCACCAACCTTGCTTTCAATTCAATTCCCTTAGCCATGTAAGAGCAACGACCCCCACTGAGATGGGTTTCCACCATTCCCACCATCACCATCATTAATCCCCTTGGCTGCCACAAACAGGAGGACAAGGTATCTTAATGTATCAGTGTACCTTGAGGGATGGTCAGGAAGCTGCATGTACCAGGTGGGTCAAATCAAAGTTGCTATATCCCCTAAGACTGTGGCAGGAAAAGCACCGGACCCAGTACCCAAGAGTCCTAGCAACAACAGTACTCAGCTTTCTAGGCCACTGGACCTACCACCCTGGCTCAAAGTCATTACTCAGAAAAGCACTCTCTGTGGAGATGGACCCAGCAACAGCATTTTCAGACACTGCAGCCTCCACCTCTTCAGCAGTCATGGCTACTAAAAAACAGAAAACAAAATTCTCCCCTCCAAAGTCTTGGCATAGTCAAATGGTTGAATTTCAAAAACAGATGTGGTTTTGGCTGTGGAAATGACAGTAAGCAAGCTGCATTACCATCTGCCTGGCTAATGCGATATAAAGCCCATTGGGCCTTTCCCTCTATCCTGTGGTTAAAACCTCCTGCAAATCTTTTCTCCCCCATTAGAATGAGAACACCTTGAGAGCAGCTACTATCTTACTATTTATTTGTGTCTCCAGCCCTTAGCACAATGTTTTGTACACAGTAAGCAATATTTGTTTAATTTTTATCTTAGTTGTTATACTTATTGGTTGAGTGACTGAGAAATAAAAGCTCCTCTGCTATGACCCTGGAGCAGACAGATAAGATAGTTTGCCTTACCCACTTGAACTCTGAGGTTCACAGTCAGAAATGGTGGCAGCAGGATGGTATAATAGAAAGAAGACTGGATTTGGTGTCAGGAGGCTTGAGTACAAATCTTTTTTCTTCCACTTACTACCTGTGTGACCTTGGGCAAGTTACTTCCTGAGAATCTGTTTTCTCATTGTAAAATGAAGGTGTTGCATTAAACAAACTTTAAAGGTCTCTTCCAGCTCTAGCACTAAGTTCCTGTGATTGAGGATGATGTCACTATAGAAGACTGAGACACGAAAGACTCTCTTAAGAAGGAGGATGTTGAAAATTTCTGTTCTTCTCTATGGTGGCAAGAAGTCTAACAACAACAGAAGAGGCAGGGTGGATCAAACAAGAAATAGAAAGCTTACCAACTACCGATATAATGAATGAAGCTAAAGTTACATTAAAGAGGGTGCTGGAAATTTTAGCCTCTCCTCAAAAATGGAAAACTGCAAGGTTGGATAAGATCTACAATAATTGGTTTAAATGTTTCAGTGTTGCATTTATTATCAGCAAGGGGTTTTACTAGTTTCCTCTCAAGACATAAATCTAATCCCACCTTTCTGAAAAGGTTTTCATAAAACTATTCCCAAGGGATAAAAAACATGATTGACCTCTCAAAATATAGACCATATAGCTCTCAAAATATTTTGTCATTAAATATACACCATACTTTATATAAAGTATGCAAAAGCTTGTATCAACAAAATTAAAACAACATATTGGTCAATGAGCAAAAATAATGCACCAAAAAGTCTCAGGGATATAAAGAGGAACATTGATTTGATGATTATTGAACAAGATGCCTGAAAGTACTGTAATATATGTACTACCTTTGTTGGTTATCACAAATCTTTTTGAATAAGTTCCATATTATGGCTTAGTCACATATACATAAAATTGACTCAAGTGTATTGAGAATGCTAGAGGTTTTTTTTATGTCCACCTGGAAAACTGTTGTTTATTTTAAAATACTTCTGATTCTCTGGACTTCCCCTTACCTTCAACCTAGAAGATCCTTCAACCTCTGAGGTCCCATTTGCTGATTGATAAGTTCCATTAAGAACTGCCATTTTGAAGAATTATAAGGACCAGCTTATGGGCAGCTAGGTGACAAAGTGGATAGAGTGCCAAGCCTGAAGTCAGGAAGACTCATCTTCCTAAGTTCAAATCTGGCTTCAGATACTTACAAACTGTGTGACCCTGGGCAATCACTTCACTCTGTTTGCCTCAGTTTCCTCATCTATAAAATGTGCTAGAGAAGGAAATAGCACATCACTCCAGTATCTTTGCCAAAGGAAGCCCCCAAATGGGGTCACAAATGAACAACAACATCAACCACAAGGACCATCCCCGTACTGACTCTTTCACTCCTCTCCCTGCTCCATTCCTGATTCTCCAGACTTTTCCCCCATTCTCTCTAGAGGCTACCTTCTCTTTGTTACCCCCTTGCTTTTCAGCTTCCTCCTACATACGTATTATCATCCACCCAAGAGAATGTAAGCTCATTGAGAGTAGGGACTGCCTTTCTGTTTTTCTGTATTTGTATCCTTGGTGCTTAGCATAGTACCTGGCCCATCATGAAAGCTTAATACATGCTTGTTAACTTGAATTGACATATGACCAACACAATAGTATGAAGAAGAAATCAGACAAAGCATAGCATTTTCAGGGTGACAGTTTAAGCCCATTATGGTTCTGCCTAGCCTTAAATCCATTATTATCTAGCCTAAATGGAAAGAAATATGGCTATCAAATTAAGGAAGCAGTTAAACAAAAACACCTTATTAATCTCCTGACATATATAGATGACATCAAGCCATAGGATTCCACTGGAAAAAATACCTTAAGTAGCTCCTTTATCTCATGGAACCTTTATGCAATTCTATCAAAATGTCATTTGGACTTTGGTAAGTATAAAACTGTTAACACATGAAATGACATGGCTGAAAGCTTACAGCATGAATCTGGAGGTCACACTGAACTATTTGGCAATGGAGATCCTTACAAATGCCCTGGTCTCCTCCAGGTAAAAAGCTGTCATGCATAAAGTCATAAAGATGTCAAGAAGAAGGCCAAAAACATTAAGAGACTTACTGACATCCTGGAATTAAAGCTGAATGGGAATAAATATGTTTGAAGCAATTAATACCTGGGTAGAAATCAGTCTTAATGGATACCATGGGAACTTTAAAATGGACCATACGAGATTTGGAAAGTATCCTAACAAATACCCATACAAAGCACAGGACTAATCTCCTTAAAGCAGCTATAGAAAGCTTACCACTCCATTCCAAAGAGGAGAGAGGTTGATAGATATTGTATGATATACACATGATATACAGATAAAAAAGCCTATGCAAATACTTTAGGGATTAATATATATTAATTCATGGAGAAACAGTACAGGGTGATTAATGGGCACTCGATTTGTTGGCTGTGATTGAAAGTGGCTTACTTCCAGACAGAGTCTACGAAATGACCGAGAACCACAAGTGCAACTGAAAGTCCCTCCATGGGCAACTTCGACACAAACTGAACCAATAATATATGGACAAAGAAGCACCAGATAAATGGTTGACTCATGTGGATTGGGTTAAGCAAATAGGGGAGTTTTATTGGCAACTTGGGACCAGGGCACTGCCACCCCAAATTGCAGAAAGGTTATCTTTAAGGATCAGACTTAGTGATCAATGCTTATAATGAAAAGAAACAGTCAAAACTGTGCAACCCATCATTGTAGCTCTAAAAGTTTGCCACCTACCAAGTACCTACACAAACAGAATCGAGTAGGTCAAATGCATGTGGGAGAACTCAACCAATAAACTGAAGAATATTTTTAATAGATGTCACCAATCCGAATATTTAATCTCCCAGCTACATGAGAAAATATATGTCCACAATGGGGACCTTACCATAGTATACAAATGTAGCTAACATTATCATTATTATTATTACATGCAAAGAAAAAAACTTTCCAAATACAAGGAGTTGGCTGAAGAGATCAGTCACATGAGAAGAAGGTGCGTATTATCCTCACCATCCTAGGAGCTGTACCAAAAACGTTCTCAGACTACAGAGTATAAGCTTAAATTGGATTACTTGTATTCAGCTAAAAAACAGCCCAGTTATTTTGTCCAGCAATAAAATACTCTGTAGAATATTAAATATATAAGAATAGGATAGTGATTTTTTTCTATCCTTGTTTCTATTTGAATCCTATAGAAAAAAAAGATGAAAAGATTGAGATGACAGTAACAATAACTTTGTTGTCATTAAGTCAGAAGAGTTGTGGACATGCAGTAATCAGACATTTCTACTCTGACATGGGGGTTATCAGTGACAGGAAAAACAATATAAAAGTGGGAAGTGCCCATGTCAGTTTGGGATGATTCTGGGAGTGTGGAGAGAGAAGTGGTAAGAATGGCGATTAAATTAGTGTATAAAGCCTTGTACTAGCAGTCTGCTAGGGCTGACATTAGAGATCAGTTTCAGGCACGAGATACATTTGGCCGATCATTGTGACTTGGAACATGATCCAGGATGGGGTCCATGGGCAGCTAGGTAGCATGGTGGATAGAGTGCTGGACCTGAAGTCAGGAAGAATCATCTTCATGAGTTCAAACCTGACCTCAGACACTTACTAGCTGTGTGATCCTAGGCAAGTCACTCAATCCTGTTTGCCATACTTTCCTCATCTGTAAAATAAGCTGGAGAAGGAAATGGCAAACCACTCCAGTATCTCTGCCAAGAAGAGCCCAAAATGGGATCATGAAGAGTCAAACACAACTTAATAATAATCAGGATTCTGAGGTGTACCTGCAACTCATAGTAGTTTAGGATTTCATGTCCCTTTATCCTTCTTAGTAAGTTGTGTGGCTCTCTGTGTGTTCTCTTGGGGAGACCAGACCTTAACCCCATCCTCTAGAGAGTTTTTTCCATGTGTGCACTTTGTGTGGTTTCTGGGGAACCTCAGTAGTTTAGCTCACTATTTTGGGGTGGCAGAAGACTGAGATCAGAGACATTTACTGACATTTGAAGGCAAAGTGGCGCAGTGGGAATGAGAATGGGACTTGGAGACCCAGGACCCAAGCTCATCTCCCATTTCTGCCACTTTGTAGCTGGGCAACCTTGACAAGCAATTTTCATTCTTTGAGTCTCCGTCTCCCTATCTGCAGAATAAGAGGATTAAACTAGATGACGTCTAAGCTTCCTTCCCACTCTAATTCTATGGTCCTATGATTCTATTTAGAACCTTTGAACATAAGATCTGGTTTCAGATAGCTGTAGAGTTCTCATGGAATGAATCAATCAACATTTATGAAGCATTTATTTGGCAGGCACTCCTGCTTCCACTACTAGTGCTGCTGCTGCTGCTGCCACCTTAGTATATGCTAATATATAGCATAATAATACGTATGGTATATACAAATACATATGTATGCCTATAATATATATATACAGTATATACTACTAATATGCCACTGCTGCTGCTGCTACTGGATACTACTGGAGATTCTTCTCAATGGGTGGGGGAGGGGCAGAAATGAGGCAGAGAATACTACTAATTCTCAAAATGTAAAAAACACTCAAAGTGTAAAAAATAAAGGCTAAAAATAAGTGAATGAATAAATAGATAAATATTTTTAAAAGAAATTTATGTCCCATAGTGCCAATACAGCATGTACCCAAATACTGAATTTTTGAGCAAGAAAACTTTGGCTTTAATCCCATCTCTCTTAGTCATGTCACTTTGGGCACATTTCTTAATCTCTCTGGGCCTTAATCTCCTCTTCTATAAAATATTGGTGATGCATTATAACTCAGTTCATTAGAATATAATCTCCTTGAGGGCAAGAACTGTTCTGCTGCGGCAAGGTGCATAGAATGCTGGACTTGGAATCAGAAAGACTTGAGTTCAAATCCTGACTTAAATACTTTCTAGCTTTGCACAGTTGGGAAAGTCATTTGTGCTCTGCCAGCCTCAGTTTCATTATCCATAAAACAGGAGTGCAATAATATATATGTCACAGACATGCTTTAGAAATTAAATGAGATATTTGTGAAATGGTTTGTAAATCTTTGAGAGCTGTATAAACGTTAGTTGGCATATAGGGCTTATATCTATTGCTACATTCTCTAAAGTTCTTTTCAACTTTAAAGCTTTGATGGAATGACTCATGAAACTGAATATAACAAAATGTATATAGAATATAAAATTAGAGGAGGGAGAAAAGCACTGATAACAGGGGACTTCAGAAAGGCTTCTTATAGGAGGCACTATCTAACCTGATCTTTGAAGGAAGCTAGAAATTCTGAGAAGCAGAACTGAGGATGTAGTGCATTCTAGGCATGGGGACGGGAGATAAAATGGTAAGTTCAGAGATCATCGAAAAAAAGCCATAAAGAATCCAGCCTCAACATTCTTATTGTTCAGCCGTCCTTACGAGCTGTGGGTCCTGCTCAATGCAGGAAATCCTACTTCGTGACTCTGCTTCTTACTCTTCCTGTCTGATTTGCCACTAGTCCACTGCTGAAGCTGGTTCTATTTTTCAGTGAATCAAAGGTTCTTCAACTTTTGTTCTAAAATGATATCTGAGCTTAAAGTATACTAAACTATGTGAGGATGCAGGAATCCAGGACCTAGAGTCAGGAAGATGAGTTCAAATTCTGTCTCAGACAACTATAAGCTGTGTGATTTTAGGCAAGTCATATTTGCCTCAGTTTCTCCAATTATAAGTCCATTCTTGATCACTTGATCCCAATAGAAAATACCATATACACACATACACAATGTGTGTGTGTATGTGTACACATATACACTCACTGAGATAATTTGGAAGGAATAAAAGGTACTTAGGCTTAGAAAACATTCATATGACAACTGACAAACACAGTCAAGAACCCAGGCTTCTTTGGCTTAAACAGTGTCAAATATCTAGGATATTGATTACATCTTTAGTCTTTCATCTAAATCAACTTCAGCATATCAACCTCACCAGTATAAGACAGGAGTGGTATGAGTTTTCCTTTGACAAAGATCTAAGATTTCAATCAACAGAAAATGAGTCAACAATTCAATATGGCACCCTCTAAAAAGCTAATGTGATCGTAGAGAGCATTAGATTTGTTGTTATTTAGTCATGTCTGAACATTTGTGATCCCATTTGGGGTTTCTTTGGCTAAAACACTGGGGTGGTTTGCCATTCCTTCTCCAGCTCATTTTTACAGATAAGGAAACTGAGGCAAACAGGGTTAAGTGACTTGCCCAGGGTCATACAGATGGTAAGTATCTCAGGTTGGATTTGAACTTAGTTCCTCTTGACTGTTATGGCCAGCAGTTTACTAACTGTGCCACCTGGCTGCCCCAAGAGGAGAATAGTGTCAAGAACTAGGGAAGAAATATTCTCACTGTATTATTCTCTATGGAATTCCGTGTTTAGTATAGTGATGACATTTTAAGAACAACAATGACAAGATAGAGACTGTCCATAAGAGGACAATCAGGCTTCTGTGGAGATTGCCTGGTCACAGATTTTAAGCTGAAAGGGACCATGGAAGTGATCTGGTCCTAGCACCTCTTTTTTTACAGTAAATGAAGAAGCTGAGGCTTAGAGAAACTAAATAACTGGTCCAAGGTCATTTGGTAGTAAGTGACGGAGCCAGGATTCAAATGCATGTCCTCTGATGCCTTTTTACTTCCCCACACCAGGAGCAGAAGTCACATTGTTTGAGGAGTCTTTAAAGGAACCAAGGATGCTTATACTGAAGGGGAGAAGGCAAGCATTTGAAAGGATATTGAGTGGAAGAAGAAATGGTCACTCTGTCAACTAGTATTTATTCATCTATGTGCCAGGTACTTGTTGAGTGCTAAGTATTCAGAGAAAGGCAAAAAGAACTTGTGAATTCAAGGAGTTTACTTTCTAGAAGGTGAGAAACGATCCATAAATAAATAGGTACATACAAGATTCATACAGCATAAACAGAAGCCTGTCAACTTGTTCTGCTTGGTCCTATACTACTGACCTCGGAACAAAAGATCTCATTTTCAGAGTAGCAGAGTAAACTGGTAGACAAACCAGCCTCAGTAGGTGGATAGAAGCTCGAGCCTCATTATTGATCTGACAAAAATGTCACAAAGACCAAGAATTTGCATGTGCAGCAATTAAGAAATAAGGCTTTGGGAGTCACTCTGCAAACACTCTACATAATCTGTACGAAATATAGACTATAGACACATAGTTATAAATTATCTGGATTGTTATATAACATTATACAGTATTGTACTAATTACTGAATAAAACACCAAGTAGTAGAGTGATACTTGATCTCTACCAAATTCACTGCTGCTGTTGCTACGACTGCTACTGACTGCTCTGATCTACTACTACTACTACTACTACTACTACTACTACTACTACTACTACTACTACTACTAGATATTACTGCTGCTGCCATTCAAAAACAATCAAAATCATTGTCCTCAAATTCTCATGGGAATAAGGGAGGACAATATAAGATATATCTAATACACATATATAGGCACATACAATATATATACATGATGTACCAAAAATCTTAGTGTAGTTTCAAACATTTAAACCTTAAGATTGTGCTAAGACTTTTGGGACTCCATTTACAAAGTAATTCCAAGGTAAGTTTGGAAGAAAAAATCATGAAAAGTTGGGGGTGGGGGCAGAGAAGGATTGGAAAGGCCCCACTCAGAAAGGAGTACTCAGATATATATCCTAAATTAATTTGGTCCTACACTGTTATGCCAATCAAACCTACAAAGGATTATTTTATAAAGCTTGAAAAAATATCAAAATTCACTTGGAGAATCAAGAATTCAACGAAAAATCAAGAATCTCTAAAATTAACAAAAAAATGGGAAGGGGTGTTTTGTTGCCTCCCCATGGTTTGGAAGTGAAACTGAGCTAAGTAAGGTCAATTCCAGCAGAGGATAGGCTTTAGTAATCCCTACTAAGTTTAAGATTGCGTATGATGGACTCAGCATTCTAGGACCAGCCTTGCTAAGTTCATACAGCTTCATCACTAAGAAGTTAGCTACTTAACTTGGTGAGGAGCTGTTTTGGCCACTGCTTCTCATAGATCATCTACTAAGCAAAGTGGGGTTGCTATCTACATTGGTGAAACGAGGGCTTGCTGCCAAAATACTATAGATTTTAATCATTAAATCTGAGTGCCAAGCATGATACCATTCACATAGTAGGTACTCATAAATGCCCACTGAATGAATGTTTCCTTTTTTCTGAAATGATAGGGTAGAGAGATATGCTGAGATCAAGTGCTACTTGAAAATTTCACATGTTCTGGAAAACACCTCCATGTTACTTATAAACAATCAATTGGCAACTTTGTGTGTATCAGCAGATGTAGTTCTACCATTCTGCATCAAGTAGAGGCAAATTTGTGCAAGAAGCAGCTTGCTGTGGAGTCACAAGTCCTGAACAAAGGGTCACAAGTCCTGAACAAGTCCTGACTACATAACTTTTTAGTTTTGCAATCCTGTGCAAGTCACTTCAGCAACGTGAATATCAGTTTCCTCATCTATAAAATGAGAATGGTGGTGATACTTAGAGCATCTCTTTCATAGGGGTGTTGCCAAGAAAATGCTTGGTAAACTGTGATGCAAAAATGTGAATTATGATTATATGCCTCTGATTTTTCCTTAGGCATTCATCCAGAATTTTACAAGTGTAAAGCTAACAATGGGGGGATTGTCTACGAGGCATAATTCAATTCTATGAACATTGAATAGTGTCCTGCTTTGTGGAACAATGTTCTTCAAGGTGGTATACATGTACCCCAGGAGGTATGCAAGGTGATCTACTGGAACATACAAAAAAAGAGACTTTATATTTTTTCCAAATATTAGAAAGAGATTAAGTCTTGGTAATGTTTACTATATTGACTGACACCAGGAGCTTCACTCAGTCTGTATATGAGATGGTCATATGTCCACATATAGTCAATGAGGATCCCTGAGGGAAGTTAGGAATTCCATAGCTCAAGAGTCAAGGCCAGTTACAGTCCCACTTCTCCAGTCCTTCTCAGAACATGGTAAAATAGTTTAGTTTAGGTGTGTCCAGTTAAATGGATTACCAGATTATATTATCTAGCATTTACTTTCGTAATTGACACAAGATAGACAAGTAATGTGAAAGATCCCTGCAAAGAAAGTGCAGATTAAAGATAATACTATTAATACCAATACTGATCATACTAATGATACTAGCAACAGTGATGCAGACACACACAACCTGAAAAGCGCAGATGCTTCTCCTACTCCTTTCCATGAGCTCTTCATCAGCCACTTTAAAGACTGAATCAAAGTGAAAGGAATGATGCACGACCATGAAACTCTTCTGTGGTACCATACAGAGTTGTTCTGATTTTCTTATGACAAATGCTTAAAAGGGCTGTCAAACTGAAAGAGGAATTGTGCATTTTTCTTTGTTATAAAAATCAAAGTGTCCCAAATCTGCTGCTTTTTCTGTGAGAACAAATGACTGTCAATATTGTGCTACCTTTAATGTTTTTGAGAAAATAAACCTAATCTGTCCCTTGAAAGGAAAAGAGACATTTCAACAATGACTAAGAAAATGACTGATTTTTGAAAGTCCTGTGGATTCAGTCAATAAACATTTATTAAGTGCCTACTATGTGCCATGCACATACTATGCTAAAACCTAGAAAAAGCATTTGGAAAATAGGTGTTTGGAAATATTTCCTTCATTATCTTTGTCATTTAATGCCCCTCATTTCTATCAAGAGAGAAGATGTTATAGAGGATAGACAGTTGGTCTCAAAGTTCAGAAGACTGGAATCTTATATAGTCTCTGACAAAATATGATTGTGAGCAAGGGACTTGGTCTTTTGAGTATCTTGGGTCAGTGATGTCAAATGCCGATGGAAATGAGGGCCAATAATTATACATAAGGGCCCCTGTCAGCACAGTGATCTCCAAGGACAAGAGATCTCCAAACTTTTTTGATCCCCTACCCAAACAGTTAGGCAGTTAGGTGGACAGAGTGCCACACCTGGAGTTAGGAAGACTCATCTTCTTGAGTCTAAATCTGACCTCAGACATCTTTCTAGTTGTGTGACCCTGGGCAAGTCACTTAACCCTGTTTGCTTCAGTTTCCTCATCTGTAAAATGAGCTGAAGAAGGAAATGAGGTCACAACAAATCAAACATGACTGAAATGACTGAACAGTAATAAGCACCTTATCAGTAAAAAATAAAATATATATGCTCCCAGTATATCTACTTATTAATAAATTATGTGCATGTACTACAATACAAAAATATTATGCACATTAATACCACACACACATATACACATATATGTCTTATGTGGTTTTATATACATGTATGTATATATTTTACAAAACAGATAGAAATTACATTTTAATCTGATAAACTGGTTCAGGCCACACTCAAGTGCTGCGGGCCACAACAATGAAATTTCAGGTCCAGTTCTTATCCCATCATTATGGGCTTTATTGGACAATGTGAAGTATACTACATCTAAAAATTCTCATATCTGCACAATTAAAAAAAAACTTGGGAACAAAACTTTCTAAACTGTTTATTTTTTAACATTCCAAATGAAACTTCAATGGGTTTTGAAAGTATTTGCTAAAAAATGCAAAATGGGCAGAATGAACGGTAACAGTAACAGCAATATTGTTTAAGAATGACTTAGAGTGAATAAGTTACTTTGACCATTTTAAATGCCCAAATTAACTATAAAGGACATAAAGAGAAAGATTCTATCTGCATCCAGAAAAAGTACTGATAAATAGAAGCATGTACAGAATAATTTTATACACATATGCCTATTTGTGCCTAATAGTAGCCATCTTGGGGGAGTGAGAAAAAAGGAAAAAAAGAGAAATTGTGCATAGTAAATCTACTGTTTCATGTGCAATCATTTTTATTTTGGTGCTATGTTATAGAAATGCATGTTTTATTCTATAAATTAAAAATAAAATTTAAAAATGCAACTCTGATTAGTTGGCAAAAACAACTGACTGACATAAAAGCAGATGGAAATTCACTGGCTAAATCTCAATAAAATCTTTGCAGAAGAGTGACTACCATAACTTGGCGAGTTCAACCCACAAATGCTTTGCTTCCTTCTTCTGACTCTACTTTTCCCAGCTCTGACAACCATTAAAACCAAACATCAAAAGGAACTGAGAACCAGACCTATGAATCACTATCACAAAATGAGATCTTTCTTAAAAAAAATCAAGAAACACATTCAATTGCATTGATTTCACAAATAAATATGATGATTAATAATGCTTTTCCCAAATAAAAATAATTTGTGTGCTAGAAATAAAGTACATTTTTTTAAGTAGCATTCAATCTTTATCTCATCCTTTTAAAATTCCTATTTTAATGTTTTATAATGTACACAATATATTAACACAATAGTACGAGTTGTTCTCGTTAAGTCATTTAGTTGTGTCCAACTCTTCATGACCATGTGGACCATAATATCCATATAATTTGTTAATAAGTAGACATATACTGGAGGTACATACTTTTTGTTTTATTTTTTACTCATCGGGTGGAAGATCAAAAGCGTTGGGAGATGACTTCTATATACCACTCTTCTAAGTGCTGAAGAAGATACAATTCCTGCCCTCATGGACTTAGTTTCCTTTCATGCTGATGGCTAACCTCTGCACAATGCTTTATGACTATCCTCAACGTAAGCCTCATGTAAAAATTTCAATCAATTGATCATAAGTGGGAACAAACTATTTTATTTTCATCATCCTAAGTGAAGTTATATTAAAAATACTATTTTGGTTTGTCTTTTTATCTGCAGAGCTTTATTTTTTATTTAATTCTTACTTTTATTATAAAAATTCCAGAATGAGATTTACGGACAGCCAACTTGTTAGCTATACGTAGAAGGTTTGTCCAGTCATCCTCATACACAAGTGATGTTTCATATAAATGCACCTGTATTGATCACAATTAACAACGCAACAATTTACATAGGTAAATTACGAAATAAAACCACTCTACCAGAGAAGGTCCTTACCTTTTCAAGCATTGCATTGCCTTGGTGAGCATTGATGTTGTGTTTGCTGACCTGTCTTTTGTACTTATATTCGTGAACTTGGTCAGTGATGTTAACTAGAAGTGTTGATGGACTGGAAGCCAGCCTTTCACAGTCATAGACAGTTCCACTTTCGATGTCAGTTGGTGCTGTAGCATAACGCAAAATCAATCCCATTATGAGACCTAAAGATAAAAATATAGATTGAGTGGCTTTGAATAAGGAAATCTAGAATATTCAGTACTGGGTACACATGCAATTGGCAAGGGAAAGGGCTTTAACCTTTTGGCACCTTCCGATTCTTTCATTACTACACAAAGATCAGTCCTGTGATTCTTAGTTTTACAATATTTCATTTAACTCACATTAACTCAAATTAGAAAGGATCTTAGTATAGTAGATAGAATACTAGCCTTGGAATCAGGAAGGTTTGGGTAAGAATCCTACCTCAGATATTTACTAGCTATGTGACCCTGGACAATTTACTTTACCTCTCTGATCCTCAGTTCCCTCATTTGTAAAATAGAGATAAAAATACTAATACCTACCTCAGGGCTATAGGAAATATCAGATGAGATAATGTATATAAAACGCTTTCCAAATCTGAAAGTGCTATAGAAATGTTTTATTAGTAGTACTATCATTATTATGCATCTCAGAACTCTATTACATCAGAATAAACACAGAGGCTTCAACATACTGGTTTCTGGTATAGTGAGTGACAAAAAACAGAAATTTGGAGTCTATCAGACAACACAATATCCATCCTGGCTCTACAATGACACGTTTGGGCAAGTAATGTGAAGGGTGCAGTGTTGGCGTCCATAAGACCTGGATTCAAATCTCACTTCTAACACTTACTATACACTTTTGAGCACGTCATTTAACCTGTATGAGTGTTGGGCAACTCCTAGGATCTATATGACCTTTGTAGACTAAATGCCCACAGACTTCTTTAGTATGTAGGTGACAACCTTGGCCCTTATTCATCTATAAAATAAGAGAGTTAAATTAGATGACCTGTGAAATATCTTGTAAAGGTGATTCAGTGGATAGAGTGCCAGACCGGAGCTCAAATCCAGACTCACACACTTGTTAGCTATGTGACTCTTGACCCTATTTATCACAGTTTACTCATCTGTAAAATGTACTGGAGAAGAAAATGGCAAACCACTCTAGAGTTTGCCAAGAAAACTCTAAAGGGGATCACAAACAGTTGGACACAACTGAAATGAATCAACAACTAAATGTTTTTATTGTGACTATTTTTGTGCACCCCACAAGTTAAAAAGAACTAGAACGTTAGGAACAAGCAAGCAAGTTTCAGCAGTAAGAGCAGAAGCTCTGAATTCAAGGGGTCAAAGGATAAAAACCTGCCCCTGATGCTCAGGCTCACGTACGACCTTTAGCAAATCACATATCTCCTGGTTCAGGTTCCCTTTTCTGGGAAAAAAAAGAAATGCTCTGGACTAGATCATCTCTGAGGTCGGCTCCAGCTCTAAACTGGTTGCACTGGATTAAAAGGCAAATCAAATGTGGAGGGTTTTTTGTATGTGCAAATAGTTATCTTCTATGTGTAATCTGAACTTTATTTCATTTTTGGTCTTTGACAGCTGAAGGCTGTTCTGATCCTTTCAGTGATTTATGTGACATATATAAATTATGATTCGATCACAAGATTTGATAAGTAGATTTGTAATGGATTTGGAGAAAGGAACTTTTCGTTCATTCTCGTCTTACACCGTAACATTGTTATACAAATGTATTAAGGAAATGACACCTTCCATGTTCGTATCTGAACAAGGACAATCCTCCCCGCTTGGAACATGAGGCCATTTTTAAAACCCTTTGTGAGTCATTGACAGCATGGATTGGTTCGTTCTCTGTCATGGTCACCCCAGCACCTAGCGCATAGTAGGTATTTCATAATACTTGATGATTGATTAATTCCCTTCCACCAAAGTTACTTTGTATTCACTTTCTATATATTTTGTATCCATTCATCTGCACAGTTTGTTCCACCAGGTAAAATATCTTCCGTGGCAGAGACTTGATTTTTATTTTGTGGGCTTTGGGGGTTTTTTGCTTGTTTTGTCTTTCTTTCTCCAATACCCCTCAGGTAGGTGCAGAATGGGTAGAGCCCTGGACCTGGAGTCAGGAAGACCTGAGTTCAAATGTGACCCCAGTCACTGGGTGACTTTGAGACAAGAAATTTAATCTCTGTTTGCTTCAGTTTGTAAAGCTGGGATAATAACAGCACCACCTCACAAGGATGTTGTGAGAACTGAATTAATGTTTATGAAGTGCTCCGCACAGTGCCTGGCGCATAGTAGGGGCTTATAGATAATAATCCCTCCTTTCCTGCCCCACCTCCACACAGCTGATGCTTGTTAAGTTCTTGTTTAATGGAAAAGAGACTGTTTTTCTCTTAATTAATCCTATCTCATTGTTTAACTCTTTGCCTCTTGGTTTGCAGCTTATTCAGCTAGACCCTGCTGACAAGCTGAAAAGGAAACACAGAAGAATGATGTTTCCCTTCCTTTCTGCACACTCCCTCACTATATGATATGCACTCGGGACACTTGATGGATCACAACGCTTGTCTGAAAACATAAGGGAAACCAGGAGAATGCTCCAAGATGTTCCCATGGACATAGACAGCCGTTTTGGGGAGCACTCCAAACATCCTGCAGAAATCACATGGCTATCTCATATGTAGCTGGTGGTTTGCATGTCTCCCCCTCCCAAGCAGAACATGAGCCCCAGGAGGTCTGGGGCTGTTTTTGCCTTTGTCTTAGCTAACTTAATAAACGCTTGTCAAGCTGATCTTGAGAGACTAATATTTCTTTGAAAGATAGTAGAAAGTCTGAAAAATTAAGGCAACCCTGAGCCCTTTTCTGAGTGCTGGTCTGGGAGGGAATTTCCATTTACTTCTCTGAACCTTATTTATGACTTTCACATAATGAAAAGGCCTTTCTATCCGGAAAGGTTATCTGTGGATTCACCTCAAGCAGATCTGTGCTGGAGAGAAGCAATTCAATAGGGAATATTCCCTTCCCCAGTGCAATGAAAGGAGATCACAAGGTGCTATGTGTAAGAACAGTCCCTGCCTAGAAATAACAAAAACATGAAGCTACTACCTTTGAATTTCGAGCAAATTCCACAAAGAATTTACTTTTTTTGTTGTAGAGGGATCTCATGATATCTCGAGGTATCACGGTATAGGGGAAGCCCGTTTGGTACTTCTCAGTCCAAGGAGTTTTTGTGAGC
Source organism: Notamacropus eugenii (assembly GCF_028372415.1). Taxonomy (NCBI): domain Eukaryota; kingdom Metazoa; phylum Chordata; class Mammalia; order Diprotodontia; family Macropodidae; genus Notamacropus; species Notamacropus eugenii. Next base: position 332,161,925 of record NC_092877.1, read on the forward strand.
ACTTGGGAGAGCCCACTGAATCAGAGCCCAGGAAGTGATTGTATTTGCTAAGCGCATTTCAGAAATCCACGGAAGCATAATTAAGTGACAAGGTACAACATAAAGACTATAACTTACAGGAGGCCACTAGATAGCTCAGTGGAGAGAAGCTCAGTGGATAGAGTACTGGGCCTGAAATCAGGAAGACTCAAGTTCAAAGCCAGCCTTACATACTTACTAGCTGTGTGACCCTGGGCAAGTCACTTAACCTTGGGTTGCCTTAATCCACTGAAGAAGGAAATGGAGAACTACTGTGCTATATTAGCTTAGAAAACCCCATGGGCATATGATCCATGGAGTCACAAAGAGTGAGATATGTTTAAACACCAAATAATGCCCATCTGCCCTGGTGGACAGAGACTGTGCATTAGGAGTTCTCTCTATCAATGATATGACAGGTCCATTCCCTATTCCCTTTCTTATCCATTATTTGGGATTTTGTTTAAGAAAAAAATAAGCATGTCATATATAAAAACTCATAGTCTGCACAATGGAAAAAGCTTAAAAGTAAAATTTTCTAAACTGTTAAAATCTCCCCCAAAAAAGTTTCAATGGGTTAAGAATTCATTCACTAAAAATATAAAAAAATGCTATACCCTCTCTTTAGTTTACAAAAAACACCTGACTGACATCAGGAAAGATGGAAACATTAGCAAATGGCAATAAAATTTTTGCTTTGATGCATGAGTTCATGGATGAAACTGAAAAATGAGTATCATGATTTTGTAATTACAGTCAATAATATACTTCTTCCATTTGTCTCTACACATACTGCTAAGACAGCTTTCCATCTGGAACTGTCATTAAAACCAAGTATCAAAATGATCCAAACTTCAAATCAGATCTTTGAATCAATATTCCAATTATGTTAAACCAAGATACTTAAAAATAATGAAGTACATTCAATTGCATTTTTCTCACCAATATACATATTAATACTGCTTCTGGTGTACCAAAAGTATCTGTCCCTGTTAATTGTATATTCACATACATATACACACTTACACACTTATATACACATACATATATGTATATATATATACACATGTGCATAAATGTATCTACACATGCATATATGTGTATTGTATGCAAATGTGTATATATGTATATGCATGTGTGCAAATACATATACAGTTAAATAGTGTTTAATCTTTCTCTTATCCTTTCTAATTTCTATTTTTATATTTCCTAATCTAGTTTTGCAAGTTTCCACAGTATTCTATAGAAAGGGACTTTCCTCATATGAGTTATATAATATAATAGAATTACATAAAAACTATATTCAGATCATTAGTTACCATGTAATATGAATTATAATGTATATCTAGTACATGCCTATTATTTACTAACACACATACATACATTGGGCACACGTACAAGTATGTTTTACTGATAAGGCTGGAGATAAAAGTTTAGAGACTTCTTGTATATACCACTGGGCTAAGTGCTGGGGAAAATACAAATTTAGGATAACACACAATCCCTGCCCTCGTGGAGTCTAAGTCTCCTTCGATAATGATGACTAGCATTTGCATGGTGCTTTATGAGTATCATTCTTCATGTTTAGATGTTACATATAGCAGAAATATGAAAACTCAATTTACCTGAGCTCTGAATGCCAGGATCACATGGGACCTGAAAGATACAGTCTTCATGGCTCATCTTCTCCAACAGATTCTAACTTACTTGAGGGCAGGGTTCCAGAAGCCCAGTTTTATGGCTGATAAAACTATGGAATTGTATCTCTAAATTCCTCTTACAAATCAAACAACCTATAAATTCTGTGTTAAGCGTACCCAGTTGACTGGAAGTAACAGACTCAGACGTGTCCTCATTCAATGCATGTTTATTGCCTGATGATGGATTGGTACCTTGTACCACTAGAGACACAAACAAGAATACAAGAGGATCCCTACACTCTCTCAGAGTTTATAATCAAGCTTCTGGTCCCTCTGAGGACTCTGACTCTCCATCAGCATCAAACCCAACAGGCTTTTGGCATGTCTCCTCTTCTCTCTCTTAGTTTATACTAAATTTTTCATTTCTCACTTGCCTACACTACTTTGGAACTTCTCTGAATGATTTTTGCCACCATGTCCCCACCCCCAGGACAGGCACCTTTTCCTCCTCCCCTTCCCCTCACCTTTTTCATCTTTTCTTTGTGTTTTGCCTTCTCCCATTAGATTGTAAGGGCAGCTAAGTGGAATAGTGGATACAGTATCTGAACTGGAGTCAGGAATCCTCATCTTCCTGAATTCAAATATAGCTTCAGTTAGTTCTGGAAACCTACTTTTATGGGGAATGGGTTTAAGAGGGGAATTATATATATATATATATATATATATATATATATATATATATATATATATATATATATATATATATATATATATATATATATATGTATGTATGTATATATACATCTAGAAGAGTATAAAAGTCTTCTAAATTTAAAAAAAAATAAAACACTAAGGGGATAGGGAGGGGGAAAGAGAAAAAAGGAGGGATCTTTAGAGAGGAGGGTGAGGGCATAGTTTAAAAGGGGGTATAGAAGGGTTTTAGATTTAGGGGAATGGGAGCCTAAGGGAAGGATTGCTGAAGTGGGAATAGGTTAAGTAAAAGAAGGGCAAGGTAGCAGGCAGAAGTAAAGTAGAGGAGTTAGGAGAAACAGGAAAAATGAGATATTCACAAACATAAAAACAAGATTAGGAGTAGAATCTCTTAGGGAAAGTATATGTTTATAGATGTATGTGTATATACGTATGTGTGTGTGTCGTGCATGTATATACCAATGCCTATATATAAATATATCCATGATCAATTGTAGCCTTGGGGCAGTAGGGAGGGAGGAAGAAGGGGGAAAGGGGAACAAAGTAAAAAGTGTACAGCACAGACCAAAAGAAAACCTACAAGAAAGCAAAGAAAGATGGACAGCTTTCAACTTAATGAACAGTATTTCTTGAAATGGTAAGTTATTGCTACATATTTTTAATATTCTCCTATGTTCTGCTGTGCACATGACATGTTTTTTCTCTTATTTTATATTTAAGCCTAATATTCACATTTATAATCTTTCCTTTTCTTTTCTTATTATGTATTTAAGTTTTAGTATTTGTCTAAACTAAAAAAAAAAAGAATCATTCAATTCAGCAAAGTGCTACAATACTCTGCAAAAGGTGGCTTTCCTTAAAAGAGCTGATCTATCTTTTCTTAGGTAATATTTTTAATTCAATTCAAACACAGATATTAAATATCTTTTATGTTCCAGGTCCTGGGGATACAGTGAAAAATGAAGCAACATTTGCCCTCAGAGAGCTTACATTGTAGTTGCGTGTGGGGTGGGGGTTGGGAGGGGATGGGACACGATTTGTGCATAGATCAGTATATATGAAATAGATACGAAATGTGCAAGATCAGATTGTTGTGGGGAAAGCAAGCAGCTAGACAGATCAGGAAACTCTTCACGTACAGTGTCACTAGAGCAAAGATTTAAAGAAATGAGATTTTAAGAGGGGGACTTGAAATACAAGATGAGAAGTTACAAGCATAAAGTAGAACTCTAGGCAAAATTCTCGAAGAATATTGGAAGAAGGTGAATGTTTCCTTAAGGCAAAGTGGGGATGGGAGCAAAAATCAGGGAAGAATATCTGTAGCCGGTGGTACCCTGAGCCCTTGTACCTTTGAAGTAGGGTAAGGAATTTGAATTGTGGCGATAGGGAGGACATGCATTCCAGGCATGGGAGCTGTCATGTCAAATTTAGGGAACAGCCAGTAGCCCAGCTTGTCTAGAATAAAGTGCATCATGGGGAATAACATGAAACAAGGCTGAAAATGTAGGTTTGAGTCAGAATGTAGAGGCCTTGTGAAGTATCTTATACAACAGAGACCACTGAAAGCTTTCAGGTAGGAAAATGATGCATTCAGAACTGTGGCTTAGAAAAATTATTTTGATAGAGATTTTAATGTGATAAAGCAGAGAAATCTTAGAATGATCCAAGTGACTATAGATGTAGAATCCTCCACCTTGAAATTCTTTGAGGGTCTTCTGAGCCACTGGAGAACTCTCAGAGAGATTCAGTAGACTGAGATGTAAACTGAGATGAGTAAAGTGGCCTAGCTGGGAAAGCCAGTGGCTTTCTAGGGACCAGGGCCGTACTTGAGGCTTATTTGAGCAAAGAGATAAGTCTTTGGACAACACAAAGGCAAAAGGGCAGAGACAACTGATAAGAAGAGAAAGTCACGAGAAAGATTTATCTATGACAAAACCACAGGATCTCTGATTTGGTAGAGACCTCAAAAGCTATCTAGTCCAACCTATATCTGAACAAGCACCCCTCCCAATAACACCCCCAAATGGCCACGAGTGCTTTTACTGAAGATTTCCTTCTAGTGAGCCTGACAGTGGCAGGCTGTTCTACTTTAGAGTAGCTCTGTTAGGATGTCTGTACTGACATCAAGCATCTTTGCATCTTTTGCCCATCACTCCTAGTTCTGAGGTCAAAGAAAGCAAGTCCAATGTCTCTTTCACAGGACAGACCTTCAAATACTTGAAAACAGCTCTTTCCTATCACTGACTCCATCCCCCTAAGCATTCTTTTCTCTAGTTTAGACTACAAACTCCCTAGTTCTTTCAACTAATTTTCATATGACATGACCATCCTGCACCATCTAGACCACTGTGTGGCTAGTAAGTTCCAGTTCCTTCTAGCTTTTCAATGTTCTTTCTAAAACTTGATGCCCAGAACTGAATGCACTGAGCCTGTGGACTATTCATGCAAGGAAACAGCTGAGAAGAGAGCTTAAGCTACCTCTGGGATTATTGTTGCTGTTTGTCCATTCTCAAAAAAGATCAAGGACATCATGAGGGTGATGTCTTGACATTCACCTTGGCAGGTGAATTGGATCTAAGTGAGGCGGAGTGGCACAAAGTCCCCAGCCTCACCTTCTCTTTCAGAGTCGTTGGAGTCCAGTGGTAAGATAAAAGTCAAGATGACTAGAGATGGCCCAGGGATCTACGTAGAATGTTGGTGTAACTTCAGGTCAATGACAAGGAGATATGCAAAATGTGGGCAAAGGGAGAGTGACTAAGCTCTTGAGTGTTTTTTGCAACCTGCTTTCCTTAACCTTTAGATGACCCAGAAGCTCATCAGAAATGCTGTTCATGGTAACCAGCTCCACCACTTAGCTTGTCCAGGCATAGCTGCTAGTTTGAGCATCTCTGATAGGACTCAGGGCTGGGGAGAGATTATATCACTCAGGTGAGTAACAATGATGGTAATACCACAGGACAGCTTTTCTTCGTAATGTATAGTTTTGCTTACTGATTTATATGAATAAATAGAAGAAGTCAGTTGGCTCACTGGATGGAGTGTTGGACTGAGAGTCAAGGAGACTAGAGTTTAACTAGGCTTGGGGAACCTGTAGCCTCAAGGCCATACATGGCCTTCTAGGTCCTTGGGGAATAGCCTTTTGACTGAGTCTGGGTTTTACGGAATAAATCCTTTTATTAAGGGGATTTGTTCTGTGAAGTTTAGATTCAGTCAAAAGGCCACACTTGAGGACTTAGGGTGGCCTCAGGGTTCCAGGTTCTCCATCTTTGCAACTTTAAGCCCTACCTCAGATGTTTATTAGCTAGCTGTAACCCTACATAACTTACTTAGCTTCTTTCCCCCTCAGTTTCCTCATCTGTAAAATAGTGGTAATTAGCATCTACCCCCCAAGATTGTTGTGAAGATACAATGGCATGTTTATAAAGTATTTTGAAAGCTTTAAAGTGCTATATAAATGCTAGCTGTTATTAAATATGGGTTAAAAGTCAGACATTTTTGTTCTTTCCTTCTCTGAATGTGGAAGCAGTCAAAATACTCACAGGCTTAGGCTTTTAGCAATGGCTGGGGATGGGATTTTACTTCCTAGTAACCACTCACACCTCCCTTTCATTCCTAGGTTCTAAATTGAACTGGGTCAGGTCAGGGCCAATGGGCTCTAATCTCCTTGTGTGCCTATAGCATCAATGCAACATTCACAATTCTGAACTGCGAAATACAACAGACTTTCCACATGGAAGAAAGAACCAAAACATTTATTCAGACACCAGAAAACCAAATCCATCATAGTAACAAAGACATCTATACACAATAACAATGCAGAGGATCAGCCTTCCCCCTGCTAGTATTCTCACAAACCAGTTCCATTAAACAAATCACAAACAAGGTCTCTCACTCATGCTAGCCAACTGCCTGCTTGCCTGCATCCTTCCCTTCTGATCACTCTAACAACCAATTTCCTCTCAGCTCTGCTCTAGCTCTCCCTTTTTCGGTTCTACACAGTCCTGTTCCACCCATTCAGCAAACTCTTCCCATCACAGGCTCAATCTAACTCAGACTTCCATGTGCCTCACACAGGTCACATTGGCCTATTAATGAATGGGAAAGATCTTCCCATTTAAATTACTATGACACTGCCACATCTGGCGATTTCAGCACAAGGTAAATGAAAGCCTAATTCATTGAGTCAAGAGGGCAGTAAATGGCCTCAGACTCCATTTTTCAAATCTCTACCTGTTAGGCCTTTGACACTGATAGTTGTGAGGGCTTATGGAAAATTATGTCAAAATCTGGTTGCCCAGAGAAGTTCATCAATATTGTATGTCAATTTCACGATGGCATGTTTGCCCAAGTTCTGGATAGTGGGCAATGCTCTCATGCCTTCCCAATCACCAATGGAGTGAAACAGGGCTTTGTGCTTGCTCCCATGCTTTTTAGCATGATGTTTTCAGCCATGTTGTCAAATGCTTTCAGTGAAGATGAACATGACATCAAGGTCAACTACCATGCTGATGGTAAGTTCTTCAATTTGAAAAGGCTACAAGCCAAGACCAAAGTGGAGGGAGTATTGGTGCATGATTTTCTGTTTGCAGATGATTGTGCACTCAATGTATCCTCTGAAGCTGAGATGCAACAAAGTATGGATCAATTCTCTGCTGCCTGTGCTAATTTTGGCCTAATAATTAATACTAAGAAAAAATAAGTGCTCCATCAGCCACTACCACACCATCCATACATGGAACCATCGATTATAACAAATACAGAAGTTTTGAATGCTGTGGATAAGTTCACTTACCTCGGTAGTGTACCTTTCAGGGATGTACATATTGACAATGAGGTTGACACATGCATTGCCAGAGCTAGTTCAGTGTTTGGGAGGCTCCAAGGAAAAGTTTAGGAGAGAAGAGGTATTAGACTGACTACCAAACTGAAGGTCTACAGAGGTGTTGTACTGACTTCATTGTTGTATACCTGTGAAACATGGGCAGTCTACCAGCATCATGACAGGAAACTGAATCCCTTCCATTTGAACTGTCTTAGAAAGATTCTGAGGATCACCTGGCAGGATAAGGTACCAGACACTCAAGTCCTTATTCAAGCTGAACTGCCAAGCATTCAAACTATGCTTCAGAGAGCGCAATTCTCATGGGCTGGCCGTGTTGTTTGAATGCAAAGTGTATGCTTGCCAAAAAGACAATTTTATGGAGAACTCGCATGTGGCAGGAGATCACATGGTGGCCAGAAAAAGTGATACAAGGACACTCTCAAGGTCTCTCTCAAGAACTTTGGATTTAACTATGCAATGTGGGAAACACTGGCACAGAACTACTCAGTATAGTGTGCCTACATCAGAAAGGGTGCTGTGCTCTATGAGCAAAGCAGAATTGACACAGCACAAAGTAAACATAGAATGCACAGATTTGGAGTATCCACCCCAAGTATTCACACGGACTATCTGTGCCCAACCTGTAGTAGAGCATTCTGAGCTCATGTTGGTCTGATCAACCATAGTCAGACACAATGAAATTTCACTTTATAATGGTGATGTCATTTTGGTCCTCTTCGAGAATGAAGGACAACAACCAACCAACTTATTAGGAGATTCATTGGATTATTGGTAAAATAAAATTAATCGTTATTAGCTGTTTTCCCTCTGGGTGATCTTTAAATCACCAAGAGAGAGTTTCAGCATATGTATGTATTCTGGGAAATATAAAGTCCACTAGGAGCTGCTGCCCCCCACCTTTGTACACTCTGATCTAATTTAAAGACTTAGCTTCAATACAATGGAGAATAAACTCTTTTATTTAAAAGTATTAGCTTAAGGAACATCAAAACAGTAAAAAATTAGTATACAGGGAAGAGGAAACTCTGGTAGCAAAACTCCATTTGAAAGGACAGAACAGGGACAGCTAGATGATACGATGGACAGACCACTGGTTCTAGAGTTTAGGAGGATCTGAGTTCAAATACAGCCTCAAATACTTACTAGTTGTGGGACCCTGGGCAAGTCATTTAACCCTGATTGCGTAGAGAAGAAAAAAAAAGAAAAGAAAGGATACAAAAGGTTGAAAGGAGAGACATTAGGTCATTTTCTCCACCGCCAGAGAAACGGAGTTCATTTTACTGCCGGGGTGTTCTGTCACAGTAGTAAGTGACTGCAGGCAGATAAGCTTCTGTGACCCAGGACAATCTTGAAACACCAGATACTGTGTCTCTTCTCTCATTGTCCACAGCTAGAGGACAGAAATGCCAGCCACCTCCCTGCTTTCCACCACTTTTTTCTTCTGCTCTAGCTTTGGGAAACTGTTACCACCCATTTAGCCACACTCTGGTGAGTCCCTACCCCTTAAATTACATGATATCTCTTGCCTAGGAGGATCAACCCAAACTACAAATCCCAAGATGTTTAGCTATCACAAAATATTTGCTTTTGGATGTACTCAGTGCTAGCCTAGTCCAGGGAAGGTATTATACATACATTATGTCTCTATCATATCAATGTAAAATAATTTGCATTAGATTATATTATTAGATTATTATTATTAATAATAATTATTATTATTATTAGATAGGAGCCATTTAAATGGGTTTCCATTGAAATGATTCTGGGATCTCCTCAAACACAAATCCTACCCATGTTGTTGCTTCTGTTCAGTAATTTCAGTCATGTCCAACTCTACACGACCCTCCTATTTGGGGATTTTCTTGGCAAAGATACTGGAGTGGTTTGCCATTTCCTTCTCCAGTCCTACCCATAAAATTTAGTAACTGAAAGTACTAGCTATGGAGTCAGAAGGCTTTAGTTCAAGTATTACCGACACTTTCTGTTGAGACCCTGAGCAAATGATTTAAATTTTCTGGGTCACCATCTTTAAAATGTAAAGATATTCACAGGATCTCATAGTTGGAAGGGACCTGAGAAGTCATTTAATCCAATCTGTCCATGATATGTCTAACAGATATTTGCTCTCTCATACACAGTACTAACTAGAGAACTTGGGAAAAAAAATCTATAAATATTATAGAAATATCAGGGGTTATTATGTAAATATGAGAAGCAGTGGAAAGGGGATGGGATCAGGAGTTGGGGATCTCTATTCAGGCCCCAGCTGTGCCATTACGAGTCATGGGACTTCGGACAAGTATCTTAATAACTTGAACTTCAGTTTCCTCATCTGCAAAATGTTAATACTATTGCTGTTTATAAAGATACTCCATTCCTGTCAGAGGTATTATGAATAAAACACTTTGCGTGCTTTAAGACACTTTGTAAAGATTAGGTAGTATTATTTTAATTACTACAAAAAATAAAATGTTCACCAAGAAGAACAATTTGTCTACACATTTCCCTAATTGATTCTTCATCATTTACTTTTGATGTCATTTTGTTTTCATGCTATATTAGCTTATTAATTTAACATTCCATTCTTCCCTACCCAGAGGGAGGGAAAGGGTGGAGGAGAGTGGAATTTCAGCAAGACCAACCAAAAAAATCAACTGCTTATAGTATCCCTCAGTAATGGTTCTCCACCTCTGCACTGAAAGGAGGGAAGGGCATTTTCTCAACTCTCTCTGTAACCAAGCTTAGCTTCTAAAGTAGAATTGGGTTTATGGGAATGGCTTAGGGGAAAAAGAGCATTGGACTGGTATCTAAGGTCCAAAATTTGAATTCTGACTCTCTGTGGCCTTAGATATATTGTTTCCTTATTCAGTGCCTCATTTTCCTCATTGATAGGATGAGGGAGTTCACTTAAATGATTTATGAGGTACCTTTTAGTTCTAGACTAAGATCTAATGAATAGGAAGTTAATGAGACAATGACAAAACCATGTTGACTTGAAAATATTAGGATCGATATTAGCAAAGTCTATAAAACTGATCTGAGAATCAAAGAATTATAAGATTTAGAGATAGAAAAGATCTTGGAGACTATCTACTTGGAGACTATCTTGAATTTACTTATCTTACAGATAAGTAGTGGCTTGCCATTTCCTTCTCCAGTGGTTTGACCCCAGGTTTCCTGACTTCAAATCTGGTGTCCATTCTAACATAGCACTTTCCTATAGTTTTTGAGGATTCTAACAAATTTGAAGTTTGGATGTCATCCTGTGGGTATTTGAAAGCTATCACAGAGATTTTTTATGAGGCTTTCATGAAAAGTAACCTTTAAAAATTAATGTTATGTCTTCAAGTTTTGATAAACACAATGCTGAATGAATTAAAGGACTAACAATATAGTAAGTATATTTTTATTATACCAGAATATACTCACTCCTACAGAGTTAGTTTAGCAGTATAATTACAGTTCCATTATTGCCTACTAAACAATAAGCAATGTTTTCATATGATTTCGGCAACTGTCACTTTTTTTCCAAACCAAATGTAAATAACCATGATGCGTTCTTCCCTAAGTGCCTAGCTGATACTTGAATGCATAAAATGATGAATGTCACTGAATGCATGAAAACACTCTGGTGATAGGTAACATTAGAATTATAGAATTTAAGAGCTGGAAAGGACCTAATGCAATTCTTAATGGGATCAGAACATAAGGAGGAAGGCAGCAATTTGACTTTTATGAGCCACCAGCAATGAATGCCCAAAGTACTGTAAATGGATAGCATTCAGCGCACCAGATGCTGTCAATCAATATTTACAGCATTAATGGGGTTTCTGAGCTCTTAGTGCATCTTAAATTAACATCATTATGACTTAAAATTTGAACCAGTTGGGCATCTGATTCCCATAATTATGAAAAGTAAGAAGACCTCAATGCTGGAAGGGCTGCTGGAAGAAACTGTCCATTAACGTTGCCAGAGAAATGGAAAGTGTTGGCACTTTAATATTAAAGATGTCACAAAGTACATCCTAGAACAAAATGCAGATAGAAAATTCATAAGAACTGCAAATAAATGCTGCTGCCAGCTCCCTCTCCCCCTGCCAACTATTTACTGGTCTATTCTGATCTCCCATTTTGTCATTTAATCTTATAACATTAGAATTGCACCTCTCCTTCACCCATGAAAGCCATAACTAATAACAAAATAGAATGCCAAGCATCATTTTCTCATGCTTCTTTATTACTGATACTGTGCTTTCTTACTTTTAGCAAAACAACCAGAAAAAAGTTTCTAGTATATTGAAATTGAAATATAATCAATCCACTTCCAACAAGGATCATTAACCTTAAGATCTGTCTCTTACTTCCCCTGGTTTTCTTGAAGTCTCAGCTCATGCTACCCTTGCAAGAGGTCATACCTAATCTTATTAGCTATTAGAGCCTTCCCCACTAGGATTACTGTCTAGCGGCTCTGTCTAAATCTTGTTCATACATCTATTTTTTGGCATGTTGTTTCTCTTATTAGAATAGATAGTCTATGAGAACAGACTATTGGGTGAGTAGGTGGGGAGTACTTTGCTTTGCATCCCTAGAAATTAGCATGGTACCTGGCATATGACAAGTACTTAATACAGGCTTCTTAACTGACTATATTCAAAGCACTGTGCTAGACTCTAGAGATGCAAAAACAAACAACAATGAACATACAAACCACCGCCTAACCTTAAGGAGCCAACATTTTATTGAGGAGACGGTAAAAATCAACGAATAAGCATATTAGGACATAAATGACTGAGGAGAAAGGAGGAACCACTGATGGACTAAGAAAAGGCTTCCTTTAGGAGGAAGCATCTGGATGGAGCCTTTGAATGAATAGTAGGATGAGGGTCTTGCCCTCCCAGATTGACTCTTCTATGAAGGCAAACTAGGACATCTTTTGCCTCAATTCTTGCCTGGTCTTTAATCACCGAAAGAGTGTTGTCTCAGACAAACTGAGACCTGGGAAAGACCTTAGTTTAAAAAGGCCAAGGTCCCCCACTGCATCTGGGGTGATCATCAGCTCTCCTGACCACTTGTCTTACCACTGGACTCTGATGAGCACAAAGTGAGGCTGATGATTCAAGTCCTACTTCATTTAAATCCAATTCACTTCCAAGTTAAGACATCACCCTGCTAATGGACAACAATAATAACAAGAATTAGCCCCAAGAAAGACCTTAAGAGCCCATCTAGTGCTACATTTTTTTTCAAATGAGGAAACTGAGTCTCAGAAAGAAATTTGATTAAGGCCACCGAGGCAGTAAGCTGCAGAAACAAGATTCCAACCCTGGTCCTCTGACTCCAAATACAACTCTATCTACTGTGCCATATTGCATTTCTTTCTTTCCCCATTTCATTCTTTCTTAACTATTTCCCAGATTCCTGTTCCCCAAAGCTTTCTAAGAAATGAACGTCTTAACCATGAAAGTTCAATGACTTTTGAGATAGGTCATTGATACAGCAGCTGGATTCAGAAAAATATGCTCAAAAAATATGGAATGTTATCTACTCAAGGAAATGATTTACATAATAAGGAAGTAGTTATAAAAGGTGATATGCCAGTTGTCAATGGGATTATTGTGTTCATGATGCCAAAACAATCAAGCCAGTGGAAAGGGCAAAGAAATATTTCAAATTTGGTATTCAGCATCGTGTAGAAAAGCCTTCCAGCTGACTGAGTTTTTTAAATAACTTAAAAAGTGCACGGTATAAACATTTCTCAAAAAGTAGCAGAACAAAATATTTTGCTTCCCTCCCAGGTAACTTGAGAGAGTTCCTATTGATTTCATTTTCAGTCAAGGCAATCAAATGTGAAATTTTGAAGTTTAAGCACAATGCTTTCTTCTAATTTAATTGTGCTTCTCAAGATACACACGTACATGTACAACTCAGAGATCCCACAGATTTATGATCCCATACCCTTAAAGAGGTCAAAACCAGGGTGAGGAAAGGGCACAAATCTATGAAAATCTTCGAGCAGCACTTTTTGTGGTGATAAAGAACTTGACATTAAGGTGGTGTCCATCAATAGGAGAACGGCTGAATGAATTGTGGCTTATTAAATAATGGACTATTACTACATGATGAGAAACAGTGAATAAGAAGGATTTGGGGAAGCTTGGAATAATCTATATGAACTGACATAGAGTGAAGTAAACAGAAACAGGAAAACAAAATACATGACTACCAAGGGAAAGGTGGTACAGTGGATAGAGTACTGAACCTGAAGTCAGGAAGACCTGAGTTCAAACCCGGCTTCACACACTTTACTAACTATGTGACCCTGGGCAAGTCATTTAACCCTGCTTGCCTCAGTTTTCTCATTTGTAAAATGAGCTGGAAAAGGAAATGGCAACCCACTCCAGTATCTTTGCCAAGAGCCAAATGAGGTCACAAAGAGTGTATAGGACTCAATGACAACAACAAAAAGTGACACAAATAAAAAAGAGACACAAAGTCAAACTTTAGGGCCAGTTAAATATAATAACACGTTTAACCCCCAAAGAAGACTCAGTTGAAAAATGTAGCTCCCTCCCTTCTTTGAAGACACGAAGGACTCGAGGTACTGACCTTGAGTATTTGGCTGCACATAATGTCAGACTATGTTGACGTTTGTTAGTTTTATTATCACTACTGTTTATTTTACTTATTTATTAAAACTGTTGTTTTTCTTCTTTCCTTTTTATCTTTTATTACAAAAGATGGCTCACTGAGGAAGGGGATGGGAAGAAATTCAGAAAGAAAGACAATTATAAAAATGAAGCAACACACATTTATAAGCCCTTACAATGTGACAGGCACTGGACATACAAAGAAACATTGAAAGATGGTCCCTACAATAAAAATTAGAAATAAAATAAAATAAAAGCCCTCATTCTTGAGGGCTTCTTCCTTGAAGCAACTGCGTGTTCCCTTCGGTCCTTGTCCTTATTGAAGCTTTCCCTGCTTCCTGTCAGGTTGCCAGCCTCAGATCCCTGAGCAATTCCTCGACTGCCTTCCTAATACAATGCCCCAATTGGACTAGCACAGCTGCCTACCCTGAATGGCTCCTAGGTCTAGTACCATCTGCCCACTCATGAGGAGGCAAGATTTAACAAAAGGTCAATTAATGTGATCAGTAAAAAGAATCCAGGTTGGAAAACTTGGAGACCTGATCCTCAAAGTGCATTTTTGACTCATTTAACTGTCAATATGGAACAAATTCATAGAGAAGCCTCCTTCATACTGTGTAAACACAGGAGAGAAAGACTCCTTTTTTAGAAATTGTGATGTTTAAAAAGTTCAAGAGACATAATTTCTGGACAATTAGTCCTTTTATTAATAATGACAACATTTTAGTAAAAGAAGTGAATGGCACCCCTGAATGCCAAAGAACATCTTGGTAGGGGCAGACTCAAAGCTTATATGGTCTTGGATAAGTGGGTGTTTCAGAGGGTGGCAATCAATTCTGATTGGTTAACAAGGATGAATATTACAATCAGGGGCTGGGTCTATTCTGATAAACTTGGATTATGTAATTTAATTCTAAATTACCCCCAGCCTTGGGCAATCTAAAGGAAGAATTCATCCCCACCCAAACCTGAGGAGAGTACAATAGCTCCACCTGGGTGAGGTCTGAACAAGATTGTTAAGAAAATTAATCCGATCTCATTATCAGCAATGTCCTTCAAGAGACTCAACTTTGAAATCAGGATTATAGAAAAAGAGGGAACTCTGTATCTCCTCAAATCATGGCTTATTAATGATCATTTCTTTCCACATTACCATTTTGGGCTTAGCCCAGAAAGTGAGTTGGCCTCAGAGTGAGGAGAATCTTGGTTCCACCCTGACTCTGAAATAACCTACTTATTTGGCCTTGGGCTAGTCACTTAGCCACTCTCCCAGTGTCCCAGGAAAATCTCCAAAACCATAAATTACAGAGAAGGTGCTGACCTACATTGTCAGAAGAAGTTTCCTCACTAAAAGCCTGCTTACACCAATGAAACTGCAGGCTTAGTCCTATCCTCTATAGAACAGACTACCACCTTTAGGGTTACTGTTTTCCAAGTCAGTATTCATTTTTTCTTTCAATTAAATGGAGCAAACATTTATTAAGGAACTTCTGCATACAAGGCATTGGGTTATGCATGGGAATACAAAGCTAGCTGTATCAGGGGGAAAAAATAGTTGTAACAGCATTTATATATTGCCTGCTGTGTGCCAGAAACTATGTTAGGCACTTTACAAATATTATCTCATTTGATCCTTACAACAAACTTATGAGTTAGGTGCTATTAATATCCCCATTTTACAGTTAAGAAAATTTGCCCACGGTCTTACAATGTAGTAAATGTCCAAGGCTGGATTTGAACTCAAGTCTTTCCTGACTCTGGGCCATGTGCCTCACCCACTGAGCTACCTCACACCTACTCCTTCCACCAAACCTTATAGGCGTATTGGGAGGAGTACAAGATTTTAAGTCAGGGGGATCCTGGCTCTGACGCCACCTGTGTGTCTTTTAACAACTCACTCCAAAGACTCCATTTTTGCATCTAAAATACATCTGAAAATTCCCACCATACCCATTTGTGGGGTCTCTGTGAGGAAAGTGTTACAATCCCTAAAGGATATAGAAAATGAACCAGGCAAAGGACTATTATGAGAAATCTTCAGCAGAGATCATTGATACTTTGGTGGAGTATAAGTTTGTAGAAGTCTTATGGAAGAGGCAACACTTACAATGAGGTCTGTGAGGGACAGAGAAACCTCACTGTACAGAAAGAGAGGAAGCCTACTGTACCATGTATGATGATTTATGCCAAGGCAGTGAAACTAGAGAGGGTAGGAAAAAGGAACAGAAACATACAAGGCTGTCTGTAATATGAAGAAAGGGGAAGTGGAATAATAGGAAATGACAGCTGGCAAAGGGAGCTTGAGCTGGTCCGTCAATCAGGCAAAAGACATTTATTGTGCACCTACTATGTGCTAAGTGCCAGGGATATAGAAAAGAGGCAAAAGACAATCCAAGCTCACAAGCAAATGATCACAATTTAATGAGTTCAGCATAGTAGAAGGCCCTGAAATCTTGCAGAGGACAGGACTTAACCACTGATTTGATGTCCATCATGAAACACAAAGATGAATCAAAGATGACTTTGAGGTTATAAGCCTTGGGTAATGATGGTACTAACCAGTGAGTGGGTATCCCACCCAGGGATTCAGGGGACAGATGGATATCTTTGGACGTGGTCAATGTGGGAGTTTATTTTTCTTGACTATGAATAGGTCTGTTGTTTTTGTTTTAGGGAAATGATGATAAATTCAGCTTGGAACAAGTAGAGCTTGGAGTACCATCGTTCATGTGAAGGTGTCCAGGAAGCAGTTAGGAATCTAGTGTGGGAGCCCTCAACTAAGTTTTGTTTTACATTAAAATGTAATGTTGTTATTTTTCAACTTTTTACAATAATGATAAATGAAACAGGTAGCTTTTATACAGGGCTTTAATGTTTATAAATCGATTTACAAATATTACCTCACTTTTATTCTCAGAACAACCCTAGGAGGTTTTATTTTCCCTGCTTTTTTGTTTTTAATTCATATTTTTGTTGTGGGTGTGTGTGTGTGTGTGGGGGGGGGTTTGTCTTTATCCATCAGTTTTCCCCATATACCTCTGGTTATGTTATGGTAAAGGAGGGCTCTGGTTGAGAGACAGGGTTCAATTGACAAGTGTAAAGAATCTACTGTTTTGACTACTGACCTCTCCACTTTTGACTTCCTGGCAGCCATGTTCAACCATCTGACTAATCATGAAAGATCCTTAGGTCAGCTGGTATCCCCCTGGGTCATCTCCTCCCAAAGTGAGTTCAGTGAAGTGAGTTCAGCCTACCCACAATTCAGAGAAGTAATACTGGAAGGAAATCTATACTTTCTATTGTTCCTCCTGTGGTTATAGATTAAAACCACAATCATAGTCTTTCATCCTTACTTGTCCTGTACTAACATATGCTTCTTTGGTAGGGGGTGAGGGGTGGGGGGCTAGGCATCGGACACATAGCCCTAACCCCATTCATATACCCAGCGTCCATGCAGGGGAAGAGCTCCCTGATGAGTCCCATGGTGCTGAGAACCAGCTTCTCTGTCTCTGTTTCTCTCTCCTGCCAGAGCATTCATCTCAGGTCACGTAGAAACATACCAATGGGGACTTTAGCTCCACACTCAATAACTCGCCCTCCTTATTGATGTTTTCACACAACTCCCACTCAACTCCCAGTATCCAGGCTCTAAACCACCAAACAACATACTGAAGCATCCCGGATACTTCCTGATGTCCCTAAGGGCCCTCCATAGTATTGCAATCATTTCCTCCACTTTCTAGTCAATGGTGAAAAGAAGAGATGAGAAAGATTTTCCAGAGGAGAGGAAAGGAGAGAAAAGAAGGAAATAAAAAATAAAAGGAAAATTAGAAGGAAAAGGAACAAGAAAAGCCATCATGTTCACCTGTCTTCCCTTCTCAGGCCCATATCTCTCAAGCACCTTAAAAAGATAAGAGAATATAAAATATACCATGAAGTTATCTGCCAGAGATATATGGAAGCCTTCCCTACACTCATCCTACACTTATCACAAATAAAAGTCATTTATCATTGGGATTCAATTCGTCTACTCAGCATCCCCATCAAGAATTATTTTTGTTCATTAGGAAGTATTTGGTTTTTGTGTCTCTAACGATTTATAAAATGTAGAGCAAAACCACAATCATTTTATGACTTTATGCTAATATAAATTTTCAAATTATTATAGACATAGTATTTAGATAAGTCATCTCTGAGGAAATACATAAGATGAAATTATTTTTTGTCCATTCATTCAGTGTGGTTGAGGGGAAGGAGCATAAGACTTCAAATCCCTAGCCTACTACTATGTAACAGGTCACCTCTAAGACACTGAGGAAGCACTGGACATCACCAGAACTCGGTTTCCTCATCTGTAAAATGAGAGTTCTGGACTAGGTGACCTGAAAGTCCTGGCCCTTCCAGCTATGGTTCTTTGATCCTCTGAACATTCAGTAACTATGTATCAGATGGCAGCTGTATGCAAGACACTAAGTGAGGGATTAGGGAAGAAAGAAGTGTGAGACACAGACCTTGCCTTCATAAAACTTACAGTTGGGTAGGGAGATGCACAAATGAATGTATACAAATCATTATGGCAAAGGGCAGCATGTGAAAGCATAAAAAGACACAAATAATAAGTTTACAAGATCATTTAAGGCAAGACTAACCAAGGAAATCTTTATGGAGGAGAAGGCATTTGAATTTGGCCTTGAAGGAGAAGTACAAATTGAACAGGTAAAATTATTAGCCCTGTGCTTTAAAGAAATCACAGAAAGAGGAAAAGGGCCTAGATTATAGAGTTCTAGATTTGGAGTCAGGAAGAAGAAGTTTCAAATACTGCCCAGACATTTAGTAGGTATGTTTCTCTAGGCAAGGGGCTTTATCTCTGAGTATCAGATAAGAATTATCTACAAAGTTGTGTTATCAAATGAGGTAATATATGTAAGTGGCTTTGCAAAATATGAAGGTGCTTTATAAATAGCTATTATTATCATTGTAGATGGGTTGGAACTGTGTCAAATGAGATTATGTAAAACTATATCTAGAAGTAAAAAGAGCCATCAAAACATGTGCCTTCAGAATCCTCTAGTTCTTCCTCTCTTTTAGGGTCAGCAGTAATATGTTGATAGAGGTCCATCCAGGAACCAGTCAAGAAGGCCTGGGTTCCAACCCTGACTCAGATTCATACTGGCTATAGAACCACGGGCAAGACATTGAAACTCTCAGTGTCTCTGACAACTCTCAAAGACATAAATTGGGAAAGGATTACTGATGTATATTAATGGAGGGTATAATTTTATCCACACTGATGGAATAGCTGAGTGGTGCAGTGGATAGAGCACCAGGTCTGAAGTTGGGAAGACCTGAGTTGAAATCCAGACTCAGAAACTGAGCAAATCACTTAACCCCTGTATGCCTTAGTTTCCTTATCTGTAAAATGGGGATAACAATAGTACCTACCTCCCAGAGTTGTTGTGAGGATCAAAGGAGATAATAATTGCAAGGCATTTAGCACAATGCCTGGGATATTAGCTATCATGATGATGATGATGATTAACTCTCAGATCTAAAAGTCCCTAAATTCCCTTCATGACCCCCTCCAAACTCATCTTTTTAACTACATGACAAAGAGAACAAGAGAAGTCAACTCATTGACACTATTTGCAGCCTTAAACTTCCCTTTGTTTAGGTAGAACATGCTTTTACTACTCTACCTAAATTCTGGAGAAAGCCCTCATACCTTACAATTATAGTCATGTACGTTTCTGAGCCCAAGGAGAGGAAAAACACCATTTACAAAAGGTGAAATCTCTATCGGACAGTTTTAAAAAGATAACAAATGGAATGATGCATCCCCAAAAACCAGTCATTTGTAAAATGAGGGAGCTGGACTCAGTGGTTTCAACAGTTCCTTTGAAGGCATCATTCTACGATTGTACCAAGTGCACATAAACAGAAATTAGCAGACTTCTGGGCTCATACAAGTTTAGAGCAGAAGGGACCTTAAAGATTATAAAGACCAAACCATATCTTTTTTATTTTTCAAATAAAACAACAAAAATGTAGAAAGGTAAATAGGCTTGTCCGTAGTCAATGGCTGAGTCCAGACTAGGACCCGGGCTTCCTAGCTGGGCATCTTCAATAGAATGTAGTCACAGAAAATTTTGCCTGTAACAAAAAAAGTTGCCATGTTTTAACTCTATTGATTTACTACACCATAGATAGATGAATTTAGTACTAGTAACAAGTATTACATGCTTTCTGTCATAGTGGGTCATGTTATTTTTTCCTCATTGATTATATGTCACTGAGATCCAGAAAAAGAGCCCAGACCTTAGATGAGGGCTGGAGACTGGAGACTTGCTTCTATTTCTAGACGCCTTCATTTCCTTTCTATTTTACTTTTAGCCATTAGTTAGACTATCCATCAATCTGTGCATCTCCCAGGAAATGAGAGGGGCTGAACTATTCACTGAGGTGATCAGTATCACGGTTTGGTCACAAATGAATGCGTGTGACCTGATTAACTCCAAAAGCGACCATCAAGGCGCAAAATAAAAAGAATGTTGTGCATTTTTTAAATATTTCCCTTTGCCCCTCCTACCTCAGGTTCTCAGGAAAAAACAAAGGAATTTAAATGCACAGTGGCCACAAAATGAATGAATTCAATTAAGAAGTGTAAAATACGCTCTTTTTGGAGCCAGAAGACCTGGGTTTGATTCCTAGCCTGATACTTATTACCTGTGTAATTCTGAATATGTGACTCTGTGAAAATGAAAGGGCATCAAAAGTGTGACCCCATGAGGCCCACATCATCATCCTCATCATAGTTAACACATCTAGTGATTACTCTGCACTGGGCACTTTACAATTGTTATCTTATTTGATCCTTACAACAATCCTAGGAGGTAAGTGTTATTGTTCTCATTTTACAGATGAGGAGACAGAGATAAACAGAGGTTAAGTGACTCCCCCAGGGTCATATAGCTAGTAAGTGCCTAAGGTCTGATTTTGAACTCAGGTCTTCCTGACTCCAGGACTGACACTCTATCCATTGGGCCACCTGCAACAGTCCCTAGTGCAGAAGGAATGACATTAAAATGTAATTGGGAAAGATTTTATGATAAAAATAATAGAACATAGGTGATGTTACACTGTGCTTTTCTAAGTCAATGACAGGAATCCTTATATTTCGTGTGGTTCCCCAAGCCTCCCACCCCACAATGCCATTTGAGCTTAATATCACTGGAGTAGATGTGAGGTCTTTTCAAGCTCTAGATATGCATGACCCTACAAAATAACTAATATCTAAATGCGCAATTGCACTTTTAACACTCTGAAGCTTTGGCCTGATCTTTAAAGTGCCTCAAAGAAATTATTGACAATAGTGGCACCCTGTTATAGCACGACTTTTTGATTATGAAGATTTGGATATAAGGAATCCCAACATGTCCCTTAGAATACAACAACATGGAGTTGTAAAATCATAATATAATATGATTATTGTTTAAAATGAGGGCTAGTGCTCTCTTCTAACACCAATATTATAAAGGAATTTCAGTGACAGTGGAGTTGCTTCACCTCTGCTTTTGTATATTCAGTGCTGAACACATAGTAGGTACTTAGTTAATATTTGGGGATTGAAAGAGCATGGGATTTGGTGTCAGAATGTGGGTTCAAATTATGGCCAATGTTTACATGGTGCTTTAAGAATGGAGAAATACTTTAGATGTTATCTCTTGATTCTCACATTAACCCTGTGAGGTTGGTACCATTATTACCTCCATTCTGCAGATAAGGAAACTGAGATTGAGTCCTTAAGTTTACCCAGGGCCATACAGCTACTAAGTGAGAGCCTGAGGTGAGATGTAATGTCTTTCTGCCTCCAAGTCAAGTTCACTAAAAGAGTCATGCTTCTGTTATGTCCTGGTTATTCTAACACAGACAAGTCCCGTTACCACTCAGTTTACCCATTTGCAAGTTAAGGGGGCAGGGTTGGACTTTTGATCTGTAAGGCCATTTCTATCCCCAAATCCTATTTAGCATATATTACCCCATATCCACGAGCACTTGGATATGTGCTAACCTAAGCTTGGCATTTACTTACATTAGAGCCTGTGGTGGAACTGACAAAAAGCACCAACACTACCTTTATGTTGCTTCTGGAGAGTTGCTAGGTAATCTGGCCCAAGTGAAAGTGACAAAAGAGCCCCCAGATTGGCAGGACAGAGAGCTTTGTTTAGGGGTTTAATGAATTAAACTGAGCTGTATTCAGTCATAGAAACCTAGATCTAATGCTGACAGATAACATCTATATAATAATACTTTAAAGTTTGCAAAGAACTTTACAATTATTGTATCATTAAATCCTCACCACACCCCTGGGAGGTAGGTGCTATTATTAGCCCTATTTACCAGATGAGGAAACTGAGGCACAGACTTGCCCAGCCTCACAGACCTAGAAGTGTCTGAGGCAAGATTTGTATCGAACAAGTCCCGGGCTCTCCACCTAGCTGACACTTGAGCTGATAGACACCACAGAGATCATGTAATTCAAACCTTTTATTTTACAGATGAGGAAACTGAGGCCCACGGAGGTCAAAGCAATTTGCCCGAGAATTGAACCCAGATGTCATTTACTCTAAGTTCAGCTTTCTTTCTACCGCACCACGCTGCCTTTCAAATCACATCCCGCCGCCGCAAATTACACAGTAAAGTAAACAAAACACAGCCACTCCATCCACCTCACCCTCCCAATCTCCTAAATCTCCCCAGCCTGAAAGTCTAGTCTGGGGAATGAGTATAAGGAAATAAACTGAAAAAGCACAAAGTTCAGAGCCGGTGATGTTGATTATGATTGGGTGTGTGGGAAACGCCAGAAAGACTGCAAAACGATAATATTCGCTCCTTTGACGAGGCGCAGCCCCGGCCAGAATCCCGAACCTAAAAACCAGGTGGTCCCAGATCCGCACGCTGCGTCTCTACAGCATATCTCTGGGACTCTGCTGTCCCAGACAGGCTGCACCCTTAGGAAGTTTGCACCAAGTGAAGAGTCAGCATCGAAACAAACAGCAAACAGCGCATCGCTCCCGAGGTGACAATGATTCCCATCTGTCAACGCGATCGCCCTGGAGTGCCAAGCTTGGGCGGGCATCGTGCTACCGACCCTTGCCCGAACCAAGGCCAAGGCGAAACCCCGCGGGCCTGCCAGCCGGGGATGCCTGGCGGGTTATCTCTAGGCAGTATCCCCCAGCCTCCCTCCGCTAGGACTAATGACATTTCCAGGCGCACGCCCTCCAGGTGCGAGAGGGGCCCCGCGGGAGCCAGCCCGGTCCCTCCCTGCGCCCAGGCAACAAGTTTCCCAGGCATCGCGTCGCGGGGAGGAGGGACACGACACTCACCGTACACCATGGCCCCTCCAGTTTCGTGCAAGAAACGGAATCGGTGATTTTTGAATAACCATATGGTGAGGATGGTCAGAATGAGAAGGAAATTAAAGACCAGCAGCTCCACGGCGCCCTGGTGTTGAAACTGGGACTCCTCTTTGGGGGACAGGAATCTGAGGCTCCCCATGCCAGCTCCTGGAGGGGCTTGCCTGAGCCAGCAGCCAGGATGGAGGCGACGCTGCCTGCTCGCTCAACAACTTTTGCAAGAGAAGTCTGGGGCTGAAGACGTACGTCCTCAGTCTGCAACCACATCCACTTAGTCGCAGCTTCGAGGCATACCGCCCCAGCTTAGTATTCAGTTGCATTGTAGTTACAACTTCCTGTTTCTCTCTTAAAGCAGCCTTGTCTCATTTTGTTTTTTAAATTTTAAGCTTCAGAGTAGTATGACATCACTGAATTTTACTATCTTTAAGCCATGTGGTCCAGAAGAAGCATTTCGAATACTGCATAGCTTTTACAAATGAATGTTTTGGGATCTTATGTAATTCCCAATTATTTCAAAGAGAGAGGTCTTCCTCAAAGGGAATTTTTTTTTTAATTGCAAAGGGTTTCCTTTTTTCTTTTCTTTTTTAAGAAAGTTGGTAGTGAGAACAAGTGGAGTCAAGCATTTGGACAAAGATTTAAGTCCCTCTTATGGCAGATAATGACTGTGCCACTAAATTACTTAACCTCTCAATGCTCTAGGCACCTCTCTAGGATTATAAATTGAAGAGAAAGGGCTGGTTTTTATTGGTACAGAGACTTTTCTCTACCTGCAACTTCCTAGGTCAGGGGTTCTTTATCTGGGGTCCATGGGCTGTGTGAATTTGGAACTCTTAATATTTGGTAATTGTATTTAGTTGTAATTGGTTTCCTTATTTTATGTGTTCTATTTTAGGCACTTAAAAACATTATTCTGAGAAAGAGACCATAATCTTCACCAAACTACTAATGAGGTCTATTTTACACACACACACACACACACACACACACACACACACACACACACACACACACACACACACACACACACGCTCCCTGCCCTGTGCCAATGAAAACACAGATTGAATCCCTAACCTCTTCCCCTTTTAAATTATTATTTTTCCAAATCAGAAGAAAGACCTCCTTGTTTGAACAACATTTTCTAAGGTCCGAAAGTCAATACCTAAATCTAGGATAATGATTTGAAGCTTAATAAAGACCTCACAGGCCATGCAGTCCATCCCCCTTGTTTTACAGATGAGGAAATTAAAATGCAGAGAGGTTCTGACTTGCCTAAGATAGTCACCTAGGCAGTAAGAAGAACAGCTAAGAGTTCATTAGGAGCCTGGTTTCTTCCATTCAGCTAATTAATTCACTCCAAATCCAGTGAACTTTCTACATCAAAAGACCTCTAATCATGCATCCTAACGCACAAAAAAAATTTGTCCTCCCCAACAAGAAGTCATGGATGATTACTGACTTGGCCCAGGTGTTGACCACTTGTCATAGTTTTTTGTTATGTTTTTGTTTTTGGTAGAGAAATGAACCTTTACATGCTCCATGTCCATCTGGTGATTTTACATAATTAGTAGCATCTAGGGCAGTATTTCTCTTCTGAGCAGGAATGCCTAAAGTAGTTGAGTTTTTGTTAGTGTACAGTGAGAGTATAGACTGAAACTTCTCTGTGACTTAGATAATTGAGAAATCTATTCGAGTAGATAGAAAGATGGAAGAGTGGACTTTGGACTTCTGTTGTACTTTCACTAGTATTGGCTCAAAGAGGGAATGATATGCACAATTAGTTAAATATGAAGTAATGACAATGAAGTACTATCAATACTAATATGTCTAATACTCATATATATATATATAATAGTAATATATCATTGGATTCTTAAATGAGAAGTTAAATGAGTTACAGGTTCATGACCAAACAAGAGAGCAAGAGCTTTATGAAATATAAAATAAATGATTTTGATTATATTAAATTAAGATATGTTTGTTTGCACAAACAAACCAATGCAACCAAAATTCTAAGGAAGCAGAAAAGAGGAAAACAATCTTTACAAGTATCTCTGATAAAGGCTTCATTTCTCAAATATAGAGAGAACTGAGTCAAATTTAAAAGAATACAAGCTATTGCCCAGTTGATAAATGGTCAAAGGATATAAACAGGGAGTTTTCAGATGAAGAAATTAAAGCTATCTACAGTTTTAGTAAATAATCCCCAAGGAGACAGGGGAACTACACAAATGGTAAGTGACTCACCCAAAATCTAATATCAGAGACAGAATTTAAACCTACATATTCCTGGTTCCAACTCTAGCATGTTATCTACTTTGCCCTTGTCTCTGGGCCAATTTTAAAAAAATGAAAATTCCCTTATTCTTCACTCTGTTCCCAACATATTTTACTTTTCCTACAACTGTATTCCTTGGTTAAATTGAGACAAACAAGAAAGTTTTTTTTAAAAAGCATTTATTTGAAGATCAAAAAAAAAGCAGACATACTTCTCAACATCACCTCTATACAGTTACATTTCAAATCAGAGAGGACTGTTGCGAGAGTATTCAGACCCTGGGGAAGACTGAGTCAGATTAAAAGCCATCATCCTTGTCTTGGGCAATAATACGATGGCAGACCTTGAATGAAATTATTCCTCTGGAATAAACGAGTTCTTTTAGAAAGTACTTCTTTCTGAAGGAAAAGTATCCATCCTTGTTAACTTGGTCCTCTGTGAATTAGTTTTGAATGCTAAAAAAGAAAAAGATTGAATTCTGCTCTGAGGAAAATTTCTTCCTGAATCAATATTCTCAACTGTTTCGTTCATATAATTGACAATAGAAAGCAACTGGTTCTTTACGATTGTTGATCGAATTTTTCTACTACCTTTGGTATATTGTATGCATATATGTTGATTGTTCCTTCTCAAAGAGGAGCAAACTGACATCACTATGCTAGAGCTAAGTTTCAATATATCCAGTTGTATCCAATTAAGTTTCAATGTGGCCAATGAGACAAAACTCAGAATGCATACGCGCGCACACACACACACAGAGTATCTAGGTGGCAAAGTCAACAAAGCAGCAGCCCTGTAGTCAGGAGGACACAGAGATCAAATCTGACCACAGACCCTGGCTTCGTAATTGTAGGCAAGCCATTTAACCCTGATTGTCTCTAAATATATGTGTATGTGCACACATATACTGATTTATAAACTTCTCTTTAAGATATTTGATAACTACATTTCAATATAATTGATTTCCTTTGTAATTCTATATATTTTATTTTATGCATTTAAGGTCACTATTATGAGAAGTCCATATGCATCACCAGACTGCCAAAGGGGGCCATGACACACCAGAGTTTTAAGGATAGTTAGTGGTCACAGGATTCAGGAAGACTTGAGCTCAAGCCTTGCTGTTGTGACCCTGAGCACATCACTTACCCTCTTACTTAAGAAGTTTTTAAGAGAAGAAGCTGTCTAGTGGGTGCTGACCTACACTGATAGAAGGCATATCAGAGATTCAACCACTATACCTAATTGTCTCTGTCCCAGGTGTCTGTTAGCAAATGTCAGTGACATAACATTGATTACAGAATCATGTAATTTAGAAATATGACATAAGGGATTCATTTATGAAGAGGAATTCAGATGAGTGAGCAAGCATCTTCATCTTCCCCCCACCCCCAAATCAGCTCACTGATAACTGGCTCATCTACCCAGAAAGTCTGGCTGCTTTTCGATGTCCAATTTCAATATCCAATCCAAGTTGACTTCCTTGCTGATTCGAACTTGGCAGGATATTGGGTTCCCTGCCCCAGATGTTCCCCTCACACACTCTCCTTTTTTTGGCAAGCACTTCGATGATGACTAATAACTAATAAGCAGGCTGTTTTGAAACCTGTCAGCTCCAGTTCACTATGGTTTCGTCTAGCTGCTCCAACAAGTTCTGCCTTTGTAGTTTTGCAAACCAACAAGTTTGGTCTTGAGTTTTCAAATTTACAAGACATCTCCAATTTAGAAGGCAGCAAGTGTCTGTGGTTTTGTGATAAAGCCACTGAGCGTCATTCTTCCTCTGACCATACGTTCTGCTGGTTCTGCACATGAGAATGCCTTCCTTTGATCGGCTTTAGTCCTTCTCAATAGTTCCCAGAAGCATCTAGGCATCTTCATATGCTGGCCATCGCTTGCCTTCATCTTGCTACCAACTAATGTTGAAGTGAAGCAGGAATGTTTTTGCAGGCCCTGTCGAGGGCAATGACTGGTTTTTCTCATGTTGAGGCTTTGGGGATAGATTTTAGGATTAATAAAAATAACAATACATTCATGAATAAAAGAATTATGGATCTAAAAGGGATTTCAGAGGCCGTTTAGTCCAGTTCTCTTATCTTATGAGAAAAAATGACACCGAAGGAGATGAAATGACTTTTCCACAATCACATCAGTGGTAATATCGAGAGGGAAGATTCGAATTCAATTATTCTACTTTCAGAGTTGGTAAGCTTTCCTGTATCCCAGGCTACCTCCTATTTTAAGGTCTACATAGCCCTCCTCTTCCCAACAACCCTGTTATATGGGCAATACAAGGATTATTGTCCCTATTTTTACAAATGAGAAAACTGAAACAGTGGGACATTGTGATTTGCCTGAAGTCAGCAAGTGCTATACATCTGAGGTAGGATATGAACCCAGACCTTTGACTCCAAGGGCCTCACTACACTGATTACATTTCACATTGTGAGATTCAGTTCAGTCATTTAGCTTGTCATAAACTTTTCAAAAACTGATTGTCATCTCTGTGTTAACTTACCCTGCCCCCAGATTTGTGTCATTGACAAATTCAGTTAGGATGCCATCTATGACTTTATTCAAGTCACTGATAAAAAATGTTAAACAGCACAAGGATCTCTAAGGTACTTTTTAGCTCTAAATCTTATGATGTTAACTGGTGGAGTGGGGAGAGAGGAGATTAGAAACAGGAAATTTAGTCTACACTTCCACATGGAAACAAAATTATGCTTGATTAATATAGTATTTAGCATTTATATAGCACTGTAAGGTTTACAAAGCACTTTTATTATCTCACTTAATCCTCACAATAACCTTGCCAGGTAGGGGCTATTTTTATCATCCTCATTTAACAGATAAGGAAATGGAGGCAAAAGAGATCAAGTGATTGCCCAGGGTCACACGACTAGTAGGTGTCTGAGGCAGCAATTGAGTTCAGGTCTTTGTGATTAGGCACTGAGTTATTACAGTGGATAAAGTGCAGGGTCTGGACTCAGATGTCTTTATGAATTCAAATCCAGCCTGGACACTTAGTAGTTGTTTGACCCTGGGTAAGCTACTTAACCCTGGTGGTCTCAGTTTTCTCATCTGTAAAATGAGCTAGAGAAGGAAATGGCAAACTGCTCCATTATCTTTGCCAAGAAAATCCCAAATGGTGTCATGAAGAGGCAGACATGACGGATTAGCATTCTATCCACTGTGCCATCTCTCTCTCTGTTTGTCTCTCTGTCTCTCTCTCTGTCACTGTGCGTGTGTGTGTGTGTGTGTGTGTGTTTGGATTTCTCTCTCTGTCTCTGCCTCTGTCTCTCTGTCTTTGTCTCTCTCTTCTCTAGACCTGTACCTCAGTTTCCCCATTTGTAAAATAAAGGGACCAGACTTGATCTCAAAGTTCCCTTCCAGCTGTGATTCTGTGATTCAATTACTTGTTAAGAGTTAAGAGATGCATGACAATTTCACATATTGAAAGTCCTGGGATATCAGTTTCTCATGGAAAATAAAAAAAACCTCTGTTTTCCATTCAAAAATATCTGGTTACAGTTTCTAGGTACCAAAAGGAGTTGGAAGGAGAATTTGGGAGCATCCAAATTTCATAAATGCAGGAACAATAGAAGTAAAGAGGTAAAGACTAGCTAAAGGGAAGTGAACTTGATAAATTCAGACTAAAAAAAGTTTATAAAATCCCAAATATGGTTTTGCAGGAAAAAGTAGTCCTATTGAATTCTATCTACCATGTAATGTTTAATTTTTTTCATTTAAAAAATTAAGGAGAAATTTATTTTCACACTTAGTGAACAATTTAAAAAGAATAATTCCATTTTTAGTAATAGTTGACATATACATATATGACACCTTAAAGCTTCATAATGGTTTATATTATCTCATTTGACCCTCACAGTACTTCCTGTGACTTCTTTATTATCCTCTTTTAACCTTATTATCCTTATTTTATTTATTTTAACTTTTTATCCTTATTACCTCTTTTAACTAATGAGGAAACTAAAGCTCAAAGTAGCTTAAGAGATTTGCCTGTGTCCCCACACCTAATAAGAGTAGACAGAATTTGAAGCCAGGTGTCTTAATCCAGCATTCTTCCCAATATACTGTCATCTCTTACATATTAATAATAATTCAGGCATAACTAAAATATTCATCAACTATCAGGATTCATTGACACTATCATTTATAGTGATAAAAAGATCCTTGGAAGTCATCCACGATCATTCCTTATTACCCATGAAATCCTGTAATGATTTCAGCTTTGGAAGAAATAGTAGGAATTTAATAAATGGTTGTTGGATTGATTTAGACAAGAAAAAATTTCCCCTTTACAATATCCTTAGCAATATCTCTTACTAAAAGAACCAAATGAAATGTAATCTTTGCTCATTTTTATTAAGCCCATTAAAGTAAAATCCCTTTACTAAAAGGGATTACAGCTCGACAACCATCATTTAAGTAGAAGCTGCTGCAGTAATAATCCAGGGCTGAGAAGATGAGGACCTTCACCTGGGTGGTAGCTTTAGGAATGGTGAGAAGGCTATATGACGTATATGCAAGATGTTATGCAGATAGAAATGACAAGATTTGAAGTCATTTATGGGGTGAATACAAGAAAAGGGTTGAAGATGACACAGAGGCTGAGTACCATGTTGCCATTTTTTGACAAGAAGTCTGATGGTCACCTGGATGGTTCATCTGGGGGGAAGACTTTCTTGATTCCCTCTAGTGCCTCTCCATTATCTATTTTGGATATAATTAATATACATATGTAAATAAAATGGAAGTTTCCTGAGGGCAGGGCTATTTCATTTTTGTCTTTGTATACCAAGTACCCAGCACTGTTCCTCGAACCTGGAAGGCGCTGCTTATTGATTTATTCATTCAATGTCACTTCACCCTCATTTTTTAATCTCCCCCTTGATTATTCCCTAGTTATGATATGTGTTATTATGGGGCTTTTTTATTTGTATTTTTAAATTTTATTTATTTATTTTTATTTAATTTTTAACTTATGAAATAAACCAAGTATTTCTGTAACATAGTATTAAAAAAAGATTGCCAGTGAAACTGGAAATCTATTATGTCCAACCTGTATTCCTTTTAAACATATAATAAAGTTATCATGTAAATTTCTTTCTTTTCTTTTTCAGTCCTCCCAAGTCTAGAGACGTACAGACATAAACATACATATATATACATATACACATATATACACGTATAAACATATATACATATGTGTTTATAAGTCCGTATATATTATATAATGTATGTACATATATATGCAA
The DNA here is from genome assembly GCF_028372415.1 of Notamacropus eugenii. Classification (NCBI taxonomy): domain Eukaryota; kingdom Metazoa; phylum Chordata; class Mammalia; order Diprotodontia; family Macropodidae; genus Notamacropus; species Notamacropus eugenii. Next base: position 332,192,751 of record NC_092877.1, read on the forward strand.
AATCATTCTGTACATCTATTTATCAGTTCTTTCTCTGGATGCAGATAGCATCTTCCTTCATATGACCTTTGTAATTAATTTGGGTATTTATAATAGTCAAAATGACTTATTTGCTCAAAGTTGTTCTTAAAGCAATATCCCTGTTACTGTATTCAACATTTTCTTGATTCTGTTCATTTTGCTCTTCATTTCATACAAGTGTGTCCATTTTTTTATTTAAAAAATTATCTTGAGTCTCCTGTATGAAGAGTTTTGAATGAATTATTAAGCTTACTCCCTCTGTGGCCTCACTATTGCTTCATATGTTTTCAATCCAGTAGATGTCTTTTTTTAAAAAAAGTTATTTGCAACTAAGAAAGTTGAGTCATGCATGCTTAATCCAGCAATTATTAAATGGAATCTGAGGATGCAACCAAGTCAATAAAACCAGATATGGGGCAGATGGAGCAGCAAACTGGCTTCAGACAAGCCCAGTGACCTCTGTTCATCTACTTCATTTTAAATCTCTCTGAAAAGAGGAGTGGAGAAGGTTTACTAATGATCAATAAACATTTATTAAGTTCCTACTATGTGCCAGGGACTGTACTAGCAGCACAGAACAGTCTTTTTCCTAATTAGAAGCCTTTTTTTGCAGGGGTGTGCTGGAGTCAACTCTAACCAACTCCTCAGTGGTTAAATGTTCAGTGTAAGCATTTGTACCATTGAAATGGGAACTAAGCAAGTCTTGAGTTATTGTCTTGTTAATTGTTTAGACTTGAGAAAGTGGTGGAGAAAATGTCAATATTTCAGATTAAACTTTAAAATGTTATATGTACATTTTTTAATCAGAAAATTGATTGTTAAACTCTTTGCCAGTATCCTACTGGATCATTTATTCATTCAAGAAAACACATTGGATACCTACTATGTATAAAGTACTACTAGAACTAGGTGTATTTACAAAGATGAGTAAGATAGTGAGTCCATACCACGTGCAATCTGTTATGGGTGACAGAGTCATGCATTTGCAAAGTCTGTGATACAGGTACATATACCAAGAAAGGCAACGATAAAAAGAAAAGTCCCATATACACCACATTGTGTATAGCAGCACTTTTTGTTATAGCAGAGGACTGTAATATTTCCATTACTGGCAGGTGGAGGGAACATTTCAACCTTTGAGAATGGCATAAGCATGGAACATGAAGGTGGGGATGCAAACAATTCATTCAAGGAACGATAAGTGACCTCTTAAACTCATGGTTGGTTCTGCATTCTCATGAAGAAAAACCAATGAGATGGCATTCATTTTCACTGCATATCGTAAGGTAATAAAATCACTAGGATTCTATTTCCTAAGGGAACTGTCAAAAGAGATTCTCTTGTAGTAAAGTACCCAGAGCCTAGTTCACATCATGATTTTACTGGTAAATTCGGCTTTCTTATAAAGTGGTGAGTTTAATACTTATAATATTTACCTTAAAGATGTTAAAAGAGAGTATCTCATGTCTAAAGTCACTTGTTTGGAAAATTTGAGTTTAACTGTCAAAGGATTATAGATTTAAAGCTAGAAGGGCCCTTAATTCACCCTCCTCATTTTACAGATGAAGTAATTGAACCCTATAGAAGTTGTGGCCCAAGGTTGTTGTAAGACACAGAGGTGAGATTTGAATCTCTATCTAATGATTCCTAATCCAGCATTGTGTCCACCATACTACACTAATTAATATAATTCATTAATAATCCTGGCAGAGTAATGAGAAATTTTCCTTCCCTTTATCTCATAGGTTGTTGAGTGATGGAATGAAAGACTTTCAAGCTTTAAGCCATTAATATAAGTTCTATTGACCTGCTGCAGGGACTTCAGTAGGATAGAGGCTTAGGTAGTAATGGCAGAGGTGTGTGTGTCTGTGTGTATGTATGTGTGTGTGAATGTGTGTGTCTGTGTCTGTGTGTGGTGAGGGAAATGGAAGTTTCATGGGGGTGCATAAGGAAACAGCAACATGGCAGAGGGTGGAGTACAGGACTTACAGTCAAGAAGACCCGAGTTAGAATCCTATTATACTCTTACAAACAGGGAAGCAAGTGCTGTAAAGCACTTAAAATTTTGTCAGACATCAAAGATGCTAAGGTCATCCACTGCATCCTAGATCATCACCAGTTGCCTGATTTTCATTATGCCTCTGGACTTTGATGACTGAAAGATAGTGAGGCTGACGTCATGCAGCTCTGCCTCACTTAAATCCTGTTCACTCAAAAGTCAAGACCTCACCCTGTGATGTCATTGGTCTTCTGAAAATGAAGGGCAAACCACAACAAACAAGGAGCCTCTGGGCAAGTCACTTAACTTCTGATTGTAGTACCTATCTTTGTAATTTTGAGGATAAAATGAGATCATTTCCATGAAGCACGTTTCAAACCTTACTATATAAATATTGTCTATTATTATGGTAGTGGGCAGCTACTGTGGTCCTCTTCAAGAACAAAGGACAAACAACAACCTGTGAATAGTATGGGCTGCCTCACTAGGGACCCAATTGGGCAGCACAGCTTCTGCCTGCCTACCTTCCTTCCTTCCTTCCTTCCTTCCTTCCTTCCTTCCTTCCTTCCTTCCTTCCTCCCTTCCTTCTTTCCTCCCATCCTTTTCTCTTTTTTTCTCTCTTTCCCTTCCCTTCCCTTCCCTTCCCTTCCCTTCCCTTCCCTTCCCTTCCCTTCCCTTCCCTTCCCTTCCCTTCCCTTCCTCTGTCTGCTCTGTCTGCTCTGTCTGCTTTGGTCCCATACATTCATGGGCTAAATTCAGTCCTTCAAGAGATTGATCACTTTGAAGGAGAGACAGAATCATATTTTTCTTTTTTGGTTTATTATAATCCTATCCCAGAGACCCATGAAAAATTAGTCTCACGTCTAACATCTCCTCAAAGTGGATAACTGAAAGATACTTAATATATGGTGTAAATCAAGTACAATATAGCTATTTATTTCTTCCTGAAAAAAGAATGTTTAATATACTTAAGACCCATAAGTGTTCATTTACAGAAGAAAAAAAGACCCTTAAATATGCAACAGCAGAAAAACTAGGATGATTTCCTGGGAGCCTGATAATTAAAACATGAAGATGTAGCAATTTGCAGAATTCCTCAGTAGACATTTGCATTTCCCCTCAGACCTCCAGTGCTCAAACAAGTCCCTCTATGTCCATGTCCTCTGTGAACTAGGCCTGGGGCTCCTCTGTTTGTCATTCGTTATTTTCTCAAAAAAAGGCATCGTTGCGGAACGCTCAAGTACTACTTGTGGAACCCAGGCATTCCTAATGCACCAAGTTGGCTACTGCTTAAAGGTCTATCTCAGGATCTTAATTTAGTCACCTCTAATCAGGCAAAGAAACATAAAGCAGAAGAAGCAGTCAGAGGTACAAGATTCAAACTAATCTGTCTGAGCCCCTGTTCTAGCTGCTCCAGAGCTGCCACCCTACTGCCAGGGTAGAAGAAGCCATCCTATTCCCCTCCTTCTGATGGGAAGTCCCAGAATTATATGATGCCAACTGGAGAGTTGAAGGAAGAGGGAGACAGAGAGGAAAGTCATTTTTTAAAAATCCAAACTTTTATCATTATAGCAGGACACAGAAAAACTCTCTTTCCTCATAGAGTTATTCTCTTTTTTTTCACTTAGGACCTATAAGAAAGGTAAAAGTACAACTAGGTGATGTGAATGATATAAAAACTTAGTCTAATTTATATTTCTGGGTAACGTCAAAGTGAACCTCCCAGTAAGGCTAGCTATGTGAGTCATAAATTGGCTGTAATTAAAACAACAACTCAGTGATGAGCTAGGAATTCTTCCTTTAGCACATTACTTATTTTCCCACACAGACAGAAGGTCCTTTTATAATTGTGGTTTAGTAAGTTAAACATTACAGAGAAGAGTCTCCCTGGGCAGAGATGAAGAATTGCTCTTTTTTTTTCTCCACAAACAAAGATGAACCTTTTTATTTTTCAGTAGTCAAACTGGTTGCAGATAAAATTCATTTTCCATTTTGTATAGAATACTTTTTTAAAATAAAGTCCTTGTGCCATTTAAAATATTAATAACAGAAGTTTAAAAGCATGTTAGAAACAACCACCAAATGCCATTTTAAAAACAAAAATTGAATTTTCACTTTCATCAAATTCAATTCCATATGCTTATGTTTAATTCCACAAGCAAAAGACTTGTGGCTTGTGGAGTAGGGTGGAGAAGAAGGCCTAGCTCTAGGCTCAAGTGAAGTGGATTCAATCCTGGTGAAGCCTGATTCCAGGGAGTGTGGATTAGAATTTTCTTACATTTTCCTGATTCTCCTGACCAATCTTCCTTGGTACACTCCTCCCATTAGCCCTTCCCCTTTCACCTTTTCATGGGATAAAGGCACCAACCAAAAACCTGCAGTCATGCATAAGAGACCAGAGCAATTGTGTTCATCCCCATGGAGCTAGAGCAAATGTTCCATGGGCTTATCCCTATTCCATAGATAACATAGATTTGTTCCTATCATTGTCTTTAATTAAATAGCTGAATTTGTGGCTTGAGTCAGAGAAGGTTAGAAGAAAGAAAGGTGAGGGGATAGACTTGAAGTAAGAAGGACAGGCCTCTAGCCATGCATGTATCTGCCTGATGTCTTGCAAATAAACCAACAGAACTCTAAGCTGAAACGGAAGGGGGCAAAGAAGGAATTACCTAGCTACACACACCAATCAAGCTACTCAGAGCCACAATTAGACATAATTAGAGCCATCCCTAAGACTGCTGCAGAGTGGGAAGTCTGGAGGGCACAACAGCATCTTGGGGGTTTCCCTTACCCCGACCTGCCTCTGATGAGGAGGGCATGAGCACATGCTTTGTCCGACTCACCCCTCAGTTTGGAAAATATACACGAAACAAAGTTGTTCTCTTTCCTCACCTTCTCCCCTGCCTGACCCTGTCCTCCATAGCAGGGGTTCAGATTTGTACTATATTGTTCTTTCTCTCCCCAGTGGTTAGGTCATTTAGAAGAAATAGTTCCATCCAGAGCTACTTTCTTTCTAATTCCTTCTCCAGTGGGGATGGCAGCCTCATTCTGGGATGGGATTTCTCCCCAACATGGACCATCATCTCTGGCACTTCCCAGAATCATAGAAACATAAAGATATCTTGGACTGTCCTCCCTACCCCCCATCCCTATGCCCACAAGCCTAGTGAGTCTCCACCCCTATCCCTGGCTCCAGATGCAAAAATCCCTAGTGACAGCTCTGTCTGCAGTGTAGACAGAACAGCAACAGAAATGCACAGAAATGAACAAGGATAAAATTGGAGCCAGTCTCAGATGTCAGCACACAAATACACAAATTATGGGTTACAAGTAAAGTGAACTAGACATCTTTTTTAAATTTTATTTATTTTTAATTTACAACATTCAGTTCCACAAGTTTTTGAGTTTAAAATTTTCCCTCCTCCCTTTCCTTTTCCCTTCCCCAAGATGGCATGCATTCTGATTTACATTCAAATACCAAACATATTTTCACATTAGTCATGTTGTAAAGAAGAATTATAACCAGTGGGATGAACCACAAGAAAGAAGAAAGAAAACAAAACAAAGAAGAGAGAGAGAGAATAGTCTGCTTTGATCTGCATTTGGACTCCATAGTTCTTTCTCTGGTGTGCATAGCATTTCCCATCATGAGCCTTTTGGACTTGTCTTAGAACCTTGCATTGCTGAGAAGAGATAAGTCTATCAAACTGAGTCATCACACAGTGTGGCTGTAACTGTGTACGTTGTTCTTCTGGTTCTGCTCCCCTCACTCAGCATCAGTTCATGTAAGTCTTTCCAGGTTTTTCTGAAGTGTACCTGCTCATCATTTCTTATGGGACAATAGCATTCCATTACATCCATATACCACAATTTGTCCAGCCATTACCCAACTGATGGGCATGTCCTCAATTTCTAATTCTTTGCCACCACGAAAAAGAGCTGCTATAAATATTTTTGTACATGTGGGACCTTCTCCCACTTGTATAATCTCTTTGGGATACAGCCCTAGAAGTGGCATTGCTGGGTATGCACATTTTTGTAGTCCTTTGGGTATAATTCCAAATTGCTCTCCATTGGATCGGTTTACAACTCCACCAACAATGCATTAGTGTTCCAATTATCCCACATCTTCTCCAGCATTTATAATTTTCCTGTTTTATTGTGTTAACCAATCCGACAGGTGTGATATGTACCTAAGAGTTGTTTTGATTTGCATCTCTCTAATCAATAGTGATTTAGAACATTTTTATACGACTATAGATATCTTTAATTTCTTTCTCTGAAAATTGCCTATTCATATCCTTTGACCATTTATTAATTAAGGAACGAACTAGACATCTTAATGCAAAGAGGCAAAGTTAGCATTCAAGTTATCACTGAGACAGCACAATAGGGCTCTGGGAAACTTTATCGGTCAGGCACCAAGCATTTTTTAAGCACTTTCTAGGTGTCAGTTATTGTGTTAAACAGTAGGGATACAAATATAGGTTGAAAAAGAGTTTCTGCTCTCAAGTGGTTTAAACTCTAAAGGGGAAGACAACCTTTAAAAAGAAGTTGAAAAGGAGGAGAGGGCAAAAATACTGATGCAGGGGCATGCAGGAGGAGAAGAGTCTGAAGTAGAGTTGGGCCAAGAATGAAGGATGTCTGGCCTTGGCCCTTCCTCCAAATGAAAATTCCAGAAGGAACTCACCATTGAGAGAAAAGGACCATAAGATGGAGAGGTGTTCCTGTAAGAAGGCAGAGGAGACATGCTGGATCAGTCTGGAGAGTTTGAAGCAGAGACAAAAGTTGTGTGAATTTTATCTTATGCAAAAGCAAGAGGGTTACTCAAAGTGAAGCAAAGTGGCATTGTGAATAATTATTATAGGGACCAGAGCTGAGAGAAGCAGTGATCACAAGAACCTTTACGATTTCGTGAAAACAAGTCATGCCAAACGAACCTAATTTCTTTTTTGTCATGACAGCATTGTAGATAAGTTCACCTAGATTGTAGCAAAGCACTTGAAAAAGTTTCCCATTCTCTTCTTGTGGACAAGATGAAGGAACATAGATTGGACAGGAGTGAAGTGGACACAGAATTGATTGAATGGTTTAGACCCAAAGTGTAGTCCTTAATGGTTCAATGTAACTTGGAACAAGTTTGCTAATGGAGTGCTGTAGGGATCACTATTTGACCCCATGACAAATATTTTCATCAATTACTTGGATAAAAGGCATAGATGATGCACTTATCAAATTTTTAGCTGACACCAAGCTAGGAATGATAACTAATATGTTCAGTGGCAGAATTGGAGTTTAAAAAATCTGATCAGGCTAGAACAGCAGGTCAAAGTATCATATCTTTGCTGACTAAGGACCAGCCTAGATAATTATGGAGAGGCTATAAATGTCTGTTGATTGACTTGTATTGGAGAATCATAGAAAAATACATACATAACATCAACCAGGATGCTGTCTACTTATAAACATACAGCTCATAATACTTTTAATTTTATATTAATATTTTATTTTCACATCACCTAAATTTCCAAATATATATGTATATACACACATACAGAGAGAAGACTATGTATATGATAGGGGGAAGGTAAATATATTTTGCTGCAGAAGGGAACCTCATAAGACCTCCCTGCCTCCCAGCTCTGCTGATGTAGTGCCATCCAAAGAACTTCCTCTCGCTGCATTTAATTTCCTTTGCCACTAATCCCGTCAAACTCTGACCTCACCAAAGATTGTTTAGCAATCTGTATCCTCTTTTGTCTCATGTTTTAAGAAAGTTCCTCTGATCCAACCCAGATTTAGAGATACTCTTAAGCATTTGATTACTCGAATGAGTTCAGGATCTAATCAATTTGGGTGTTCCCTCGAACGGGGCGTAGATGGACCTCTATACATGCTATCCCATTCTGTGCCACCCTTGCTCATTTCCCCCACAAAACTTGTCAAAGAATAGTTCCATTCAATATGTAAGAGGCCTTCCTCTCTTTCTCCTGACCTTGTAAAGGTCACCATGGGTGGAGCTGGCTGTCTACTTATCACCCTACCCTCACCACAGAAAGAAACAGCCCATCTTCTCTTCCTGTATGCATTTCCTGGATGATAATCTTTTACACTTCAAGGTTTCCCATAAACCTTCATTTCATGTTTTTTTAGGAAAAAAAAAACAGTTAAGCAAAGTTTCAGATGATGTGACTACAAGTGGGAAGGATAACTTTCACTTGAAGAAATATTGTTTATTTGGTCAGGAACGAACAAAGCACCCTGATTTCCTAATTAGCTCTTGTAAATATTGAAGAATCTCTCCATCAACTGGCTTGGATTATTCGAATCTTCCAAGGCTTTTGACAGTCTCTCTCTGCTAAGTAGTTAATGACCCTACACAGGAAAAGAGGAGGGGGACCATAGCTCTTCAAATCCTCAGTCATTCATTCCCTTAAAGACCACTCTTCATTTGGGCAGAGGAGGAAGAAGAGAACGTTTGTACCACCGGATGGTGGTTTTGTATTTTCCTGACATAGCTACTCACGATGACTGTTTATCAAGGGAGAGAGGGGTTTAAAGTTGTACTGTTGGAAGGAATTCCCACAGCAGTGAAATCATACAGCCTTACATGTTCTGAAGGAAGTTGGGTGATTGAATTATACAACCTTAGTTGATTGCCTGTCTTTTGATTTTCTGTGACCAAAATATATGTGTGTATATACATATGCATATATGTGTATATATGTATTTGTATGAGTGTGTGTATGCATGTATGCGTGTATGTGTGCATGTGTGTGTGTATTACCTGATAATCAAACATCTACTGAGGAATCTCTCAGAACTTAGGCAGATCCTTAGGCAAGAGACACAGTTGTCACCAAGCCTCTACACAAACCTTCTGACATTAAGGGGCTTATTAGAGCTTACATTCTCCTATTACAGCCATGGAAATTATAGCCACAGTTCCGCCATGAGGAATCAGAATAAGCATGCCACTCTATACTAGGGTGAATGACAGTAAAAAAAACAAAGTCAAACAAAAAACTAAATGAACAGTGACAAGCAAGCACGTTTAGCTTTTAAATGCCGCCTAGAAATTGTTTGTCATATCAATGATTTCAGTTTCAAAAATACATTTTAACACTGCACAGTGACATACATGAAGATGTTTAGTACTCATTCACACACAGCACATTTCTGTTGCAAACACATTTTAAATTAATAGAATTATCTATTTCATTTGATCAGATAGGTTCTAAGATCATCGTTCATTGTTCCCAATTCTTTTCTTTTATGAGTAATAATTTCATTCATTGAGCAGAAAATACAATAAATTCCAAGTAGAATAGTGAAGTATTGACAGGAGAGTTTTTATCTGAACTGACACATGAGAATTTGTCCTGTGCCCAGCCCCTTCTCTCTACTCACAGGCCTTAGTTTGTGCCTCATTGGCCCTCACCTGGGCTATTGTACTCACTCTCTAATTAGATCTCCTGCTTCCAGTCTTTCCCCTCTACTCCATCCTCCAATGAGGATGAATGACCATATTCAATCATGAATGTGGACAATATTCAAAGACAAAACAACGTAGGTAAAAGCGACAGTAGTATTAAGCTTTACCAGACTGCAGAAGAGGTCTATGACATATAAGAGGCTAAGAACCCCTGATTTAGATTCTGAACCCACCAATCCTTACACATACTATTCCCCATGCCTGGACTGCTTCCTCACCCTGGCCTCTAAGAATTCCTAGTTCCTTTCAAAGTGTATCCCAAATGTCATTTGCTTATTAAACGAGGACTTTCCTGATCTGCCCCTCATTTGCTAGACTCCCCCTCTATCAAATAACATGTATCTATTATGTATATGATGTATATATATAGAATGTACATGTTATCTCTCACAAAAGAATAGAAGCTCCTTGAGGACAGAAACTATTTAATTTTTGTCTTTGTAACCATAACACCTAGGACAGTGCCTGGAATTTAGTAGGCACTTAATAAATCACTTATAGATTGATTGATGAATTTTATGGAAAAATCAAGTTCTAAGAAATGAACTTTAAAAAAATAGCTAACCTTTACATAGTACCTATGTACCAGGTCCTGTGCTAAGCACTCCAAAAACATTGTTTTATCTGATCTTCACAACAACTCTAGGAGGTATAATTATCTCCATTTTTACAGATGGAAAAATTGAGCCTGAGGGAGGTTAAGTGACTTGCCCAGGATCACAGAGCTAATAGGTTGTCTAATGTAGGATTTGTGTTCCCATCTTACTCCAGGTCTGCTGCTCGATCTACTGTGTCACCCAGCTGCTAAAATAACTAAGTAGCAGTTTTGAGTATCATGAATGACAGGGACTTTTGGTGAGTTTATAACTGGGTCCAAATCTCAAAAGAGAATAGTATGTTTGGAAATCTTGTCTGCAAGGTGGTCCAGTTGTCCACAATCTTGACTAGTAATATTAGAAACTCTAAATGAATGCAGATATTTGCTCACCATTAGGATTTATTTTTTTAGGAAGAAGAGGTGGAGTCATGTGAATTAAGTACCATAATTGATGCATATTTCCAGATGTGTGTTCATCCTTCATTGCCAAAGAAGATCATGCCATCTGAGAAATAACGACATGACTTGTGCTTGACTTTATTTTGAGTGAGGGAGGGCTGTGCAGGTCACCAGCCTCACTTCTACTCCAGAGCCATCTAAATCCAGTGACCTGATATTCATCAGGATGACTAGAGATGACCCAGGATGAGGCAACCGGAATTAAGTGACTTGCCCAAGGTCACATAGCTAGTGAGTGTCAAGTGTCTGAGGTAAGATTTGAACTCAGGTCCTCCTGACTCCTGCACTGGTGTTCTATTCACTGCACCCCATGTGGTGCTGCCCCCATGTTACCAGATAAATAACCCTAGAAGTAGCAGTGAAGAGTGGGAGGGCTGGATCATTGATAGTCAAATGCCCCAGGGCAGTGACTGTTCACAAGACCTAGTCAGGGACACTACTATACTGGTGCCTGCTACATAATAGGTCTTTTAATAAGTGTTTGTTAAATCAAATCAAAACACAAAAGGAGAATCCACACCTCAACCCCTCTCCTCACCCCACCAATACTTTTGGTCTTGAAGATTTGAGGGGTACAAAACAACTATAATTTTTACCCCTAAAGGGAAACTACTCTTTCTCTTTGGTTTTTATTTTTGTTTTTTTCCTTTTATGAAGAAAGCAACTACAACAAAAAGAAGCCACTTTCATACTTCTACTTTGGACTCATTCACACTGCACTATTGAATTATAAGGCACAATCATTTTAAAAAATTCTGAGCTCAGAAAAAATGAACCAATTGACCATCAGTCAATGCAGACTGTGTTGAGTTCAGCGTGGTATCATTTTCACCCAGGCCTGCTTTTACAAGTTATTGCTGCTCTTAGAGGGGAGTAGGAATTCACTCCCAAAGTAGTTAAACTTTTGACTTCTAGAGGGGATAGAGAATGACATTTCACGGTACAGATCTAAATACAGAGGTGTATACTTGTTGAATTGAATTGATTTAGGAGAACATTTTAAGGAGGAGTAACAGCTGCATCCTATCCTTCATTCCTTCTAGCTTGACATTTTAATAGGAACAAAACAAGTGAAATTTTCTGGAACTTCTTTTGATGGCATTATATCGTTAAGCTTTCTTTCACTTGCCCTAGCAAACATCTCAACACATGCTGACATTAACTGGTTCTTATTTAAATGGAATTATGCTTTAACATACTTCAGGAACATAAATATTTATATCGCATTTTAAATTCATCAAATTTTCTAGTCTTAACTTTTTTTTAAAATCCCTCCCATGACATGGAAGTGTAACATTTGATCTATTCTAAAATCATAACAGGAGGAGACACACTCAAGGAAACCACAGACATGCGATGAACTAAAGAGAAGTTCACAATTAGAAAAATCATTGACTTGGGTTGAATTTTACTTACAATTGATTATTTACATAAATGGAACTTTTAGATAACTCTCCAGGACCCCAGTAGCGTGAATAAAGATAAATCGGATCCCAATGCACTAGCCCTTGAAAGTGATGTGGGGGAGGGGGGGGGAACCAGTTGCTTGGAGTGTTTGCTTTGTAAAAAGATATTCAATACCCCAGTCATTCTCTGAGGCATTACATCACTTTGGCAGCCCAGGAGGAAACCCTTTTTCTCCTCTCATTTCTACTTCCACATTACTTTGTGTGTCCTATGGGACTAGTATTTGTACTTCACCTTTATAATTGAGTCAGGCTCTCATCTTTCTGAATGCTGTGTTTCAGCAAAAACCAGCATTACTGTGAGATGATATTGGATTCAGTTTTCTTCCAGTGTCACGGTCATTGGCTTAGAAGCAATAAGGAAATTAACCCAAGATGTATAAACAGAAATCCAGGCTTCTATGTCCTTAGTCCTCTGCTCTATTTTCACTCTCCTAAACTTCTTATTCTTTCCTTATATACACATCTCCTTGCAATATGCAAATTCTTGGATGATTTTTCTCCCTTCATCTAAACCTAGTTTCTCTTGGACCTAATATCAGTTATAAATGGAGACTTTTTTTTTTATCACTTTTCATAAGCAATCTACTCATATTCTGTCATTCTTCTTTCTCTTTTCTTCTCATTGTGAACTTTTCATAATTTTCTCACTCTCCTTTTCCTCCCATTTCTTCTTTTGTCTTGTCTTTCTCCTTTCCTTGATAATCCCCAATCTTCCAGTATAATTTAAGAGAAAATATTCTACATGGTGTGGCAGGGAAGTCAGCTATGGGAACACCTTAAAGAATCAAAAAGAAATATGACTTAAAAACACACACACAAAGCAGTAATTAGGTTGGTGTGACTGCTATTTTTCCCCAGGGTGCTGGGAGCATTTATCATCCCTTGGAAGCTAGAAACAGAACTTAACACCTAATAAGCAAGAATATTCTCCAATGTTTAATTTGATCCATGATCTCATAACTGGACCATACTCCTTCTAATCACAAGTCTTCCAATGTGATTCATTTCCAACCAAGAATGAGTTAAAAAAGCAACCTACCATTGGCATTTTCTGTGAGTTCCTACACTACCCTGCCTGCTCCTATATCTCTCAACAAAGAACCTACTTCAAGACTCTTGCCCCAACTGTAGTTTGTGATGATCACTCCAGGCAGAAAATTTCAATTACTGCTCGGCAGAATAATTCTTTTGATGGTGCTAGTAGATATAATGCCATTGGCAGTTACTGGTACATCTCAAATTGAGTCAAGTCAGGTCAAGTCAATGTACATCCACTGAAAGGCCTGCAGTACTAATCTTTTGTATTCCTGTAGGAACTACTTTATGGATGTGCCTGGATGGATACAGAAATGTAATCTTTCGCTCCTGGCTGTTGAGGAGTGACTATCATTGCTAACATGGCTTCATAACAGACGATTTTTAAGGGTGCTTTGAAATATTTTTATCCCTCCCAAAATCTAGCATAGTACTCTCTGCCTGTAGGCATTTAATGATTAGTTGTTTAATTCAGTCAGACTGAATTGATTGAGATGATTCTAAAAGTTACATCATATCCATGCCCATCTTTTCCTAAGGTCCTGGTCCTCTTTCAATGACTGTCTGTTGCTATTTGACTAACACTACCTTGACGTATCACCAACACCTCAAATTCAACAGATTGAAAACTGAACTAATCACTTTTCTTCCTAAGATTTCCTGGGCCATCATTTCCTCCATTCTTCCCAATCATTGGGCTGTAATTCTTGAGCCACACTTGTTTCTTACTTCTATCTTCCCCTCACCCTCACACCATCCCCATTCAATTAGCTGCAAAGTTCTTTTGTTTCTGCTGATTCAATATCACTTAGATTCTGTTCCTCCTCTCCATTCCCATTGTTATCACAATAGTTTAGGTTTATATCCCTTCTCACTTAGGCTACTGTCTATTAACAGGTCTACTTTTCTCCTCTCCTTTCTTTCTATAATTCTTCCTCCATAATGCTACCTGAGTAATCTTTCTAACACATTCCTCTTTGCCTTCCATGTCACTCCATTACTTTAAAAAAAACTGCTGCCCATTCCCTACCAAATAACTTAAAATCTGGCCCTGGGATTCAAGACTCTGTATGATCTAGCTTCAATTTATCTGTCTTATCTTTATCTTCCTCTATAAATTCTAATTTCTACACAAGTAAGACTATTTTCTTTTATAAATTAAATTTTAATTTCTTTCTTTCTTCTTTTCTTTTTTTCTCTCTTCCTTTCTTTCTTCTCCCTTCTTCTCCCTCCCATCCCCTTTCCTTCTCAGGGCCAAGTCAGTGCTGCACAGCTAGTCTAAGGGAGGATTCGAGCTCAGGTCTTCCAGGCTTATCAGGACTCTATCCACTGTACCACTCAGATGCCTCATAATAATGTCACCAAAAAAAAATGTTTTGGATTTGTAAATTTCTAATGGACCTGGAAGTCTTGCACCCTTTGGATAAATTGTAAACTCTGATAAAAATATTAGTACAATAAAAAAGTAAAATTGCTCAAGCATTATAAAAATTCCCAAATGGGAAATTGAAATACTACAATATGATCTCACACCAAGCCAGGAATCAAGAAAAGTTAAGAAAATTATCCAAGCAATGAAGATCAAAAAGCTTCGGTGGCTTGGGGATTCATTTGATTTCAACACCATTGAAACCTATAAGCTATAATCAAGGCTAGACTTGAAAAATGGCCTGTTTATCAGAAGTGTGCTTAATATTCAATGTGAGAAATGTGTAATTTCAAGATGAAGAATTAAAGAATACATAACAAAAGTTCGTGAATCAAGAACCATGTTGTGTAAAGCAAATTATTGTTAAGAAAAAGGTTATTTAAAAGTTTTTTTTAAAAAAAAAAAGATATAAAATATTACAAGATTTGTTGTATAAGACAGGAATTAAACTTATTATTTCTTTGAACTTCATTTCATGGAAAACTCCATCTACTAATGCAGGTCTGCACCATACTTAGAAATTAGTTTCAACTGACTAGACCAGGGTCACACATCAGGGGTGGGATTCTGGACTTTGAAGCAATCTCTCAATCTACTATGCATTCTATTTCATTAGATTTATTGAATGTCATTAAACAATTATTTTACTTTATTCTAATTAATTTTGGGGGTAGCTAAGTAGCACAGTTCGACAGAATGCCAGGCCTGGAATTAGGAAGGCTCATCTTATTGAGTTCAAATCTGACCTCAGACACCTATTAGCTATATGACCCTGGATAAACCATTTAACGCTGTTTGCCACAGTTTCCTCATCTGTAAAGTGAGCTGGAGAAGGAAATGGTAAACCTATCTTAGCCAAGAAAATTCCAAATGTGGTCATGAAAGGTCAAATGTGACTTAAAATAACTGAACAGCAACAGTTAATTTGCACACCACGGTAATAGATAATTGAACTGAATTGAACTGAACTGAGGTTTCTATCATAGACTAACAATCTGTGATTCTTAAACTGAATCTGCTCTATCTGGAGTCATTGAAAAATTTGAAAGACTCTATATATTACTAACAAAGCCCCACAGCAAGAGATAGAGAAATCCCATTTATAGTTACAGTAGATATTATAAAATATTTGGGATTCTACCTGCCAAAACAAACTCAGGGACTACGTGAACACAACTATAAAACACTTTTTGAACAAATAAAGTCAGATCTAAGTAAGTGGGAAAACATCAGTTGCTCTTGGGTAGGCCAAGCTAATACAATAAAAATGACAATTCTACCTAAATTGATTTACTTGTTTAGTGCCATATCAATCAAACTACCAGATGATTATTTTCTAGAGCTAGAAAAAATAATATCAAAGTTCACCTGATAGAACAAAAGGTCCAGAAGATCAAGAAAATTAATAAAAAGAAGTGCTAGGCAAGGTAACCTAGCTATACCAGAACCCAAATTGTATTACAAAGCAGCAATCATCACAACCACTTGGTATTGGCTAAGAACTAGAGGGGTAGATCAGTGGAATAGGTTAGGTACACAAGACACAGTAGCCAATGACTGTAGCAGTCTACTGTTTGATAAACTCAAGGACTCCAGCTTCTGGGATAAGAACTCACTGTCTGACAAAAACCACTGGGAAAAGCAGGCAATAGTGTGGTGGAAACTGGGCATAGATCAATGCCTGACACCATACACAAGAATAAAGTCCAAATGAGTATATGAACTAGATATAAAGGCTGATACTATAAACAAATTAGGGGAACAAGGAATAGTGTATTTGTCAGATTTATGGAAAATGGAGAAATTTATGACTAAACAAGAGATAGAGAACACTATGAAGTGCAAAACAGATAATTTTGATTACATTAAATTGAAAAGTCTTTGCACAAACAAACCCAATGCAATCAATATTAAGAGGGAAACAGAAAACTGGGGAAGAAAATTTACAACTAGTATCTGTGATAAAGGCCTAATTTCTAAAATATATAGAGAACTGAGTCAAATGTACAAGAATACAAGTCATCCCCCAATTGATAAATAGTCAAAGGATATAAACAGGCAGTTTTCAGAGGAAGAAATTAAAATTTCATATAGTCATATGAAAAAATGCTCTAAATCACTTTTGATTAGAGAGATGCAAATCAAAAAAATTCTGAGGTACCACATCACACCTATTAGATTGGCTAACATGACAAAATAGGAAGATGATAAATGTTGGAGAAAATGTGGGAGAATTGGAACAGAGTTGTTGGTGGAGTTGTGAGCTAATACAACCATTCTGGGGAACAATTTGGAATTACGCCCAAAGGACTACAAAAATGTGCATACCCTTTAACCCAGCAATATTGCTTCTAGGACTATATCCCAAAAGGATCATAAAAATGGGAAAAGGTCCCATGTGTACAAAACTATTTATATTTATCTCTCTTTGTGGTAGCCAAGAACTGGAAATTGAGGGGATGTCCATCAATTGGGAAATGTCTGAAAAAGTTGTGGTATATGAATGTAATGGAATACTATTGTGTTGTAAGAAATGACGAACAGGTGGACTTGAAAAAAACCTGGAAAGACTTATATGAACTGATGCTGAGTGAAATGAGCAGAACCAGGAGAACATTATACACAGTAACAAGTCACAGTAAGCGAGGAATGTTTCTGATAGACTTAGCCCTTCACGGCAATGCAAGGATCTAAAATGCTCCCAAAGGACTTTTGAGGCAAAATGCCATCCACATCCAGAGAAAGAACAGTGAAATCAGAACACAGAATGAAGCAGACTACTTTCTCTTGTGTTATGTTATGTTTTGGTTTTTCTCATGGTTTCTCCTATTCGTTGTAATTCCTCTATGCAACATGACTAATGTGAAAATGTGCTTATTATATGTGTAGAACCTATATAAGATTGCATGCTATCTTGGGGAGGAAGTGAGGAGGGAGGGGAACAAAACTTAAAACTTATGGAAGTGATTATTGAAAACTTAAAACAAATAAATTAATTAAATTTTTTAAAAATCAAAAGCAACAATACCCAACTTGTCTTACCAAGAGGACTCCAAGGTTGGCTTCCTCTTACTCTAATTTGGACCTATCACATGGGAAATGAGCATCATATGTAGGGCACTATGTTAGATGTTGGGGATATGGCATATATATTAGATGCTGCTCTCACAGGTCTTGTAATCTATTTAGGGAGATTTTTTTAATATAGTAATAGCTAACATTCATGTAGCTTTTAAGATTTTTAAAGAGCTTTATATAAATCATCTCATTTGATTCTCACATACCTCTGGCAGGTGGGTGCTATTATTATCCTCATTTTACAGATGAAGAAACTGGAGCTGGTAAAGGTTAAATGACTTACCCAAGATCACAAAGCTGTTAAATATTTGAACTCAGTTCTTTGCAGTTCAAAGTTTAATATTATACACTCTACTATCTACCTGTAGATACAACATACACATAAAATGACTGAAGGAAACACTCCACAGCATATGTTAAGGGATAAATGAAAATAATATGGGCTACCATAGGTCACTCTCAAAAGGCAGTTGAGGAACCTGGTCTTCAGTCATTATTTACATGACTTCTTTTAATCAGAGGTTCTCTCTTTTTTGCCCATGAACTTCTTTTTCAATCTAGTAAAGTCTATGGGCCCCAATAATTGGCTACATATGTTCCATGACTTTCTCTAAATAGAGAGACTGATTTAGTGATGGCAGTTCTAAAACCTTTAAACTCTAGTAATTTTCAAGTAGAAATGAATATAAATTCTATTATGAAATATTTTCAACTATAATGTGATACAAAAATATCTATGATGTCTTAGTAAAGATACTGGAGTGTTTACCATTTCCTTCTCCAGCTCATTTTACTGCTGGGGATGGAAGCTTAATTCCATGTGGACAGTCTCGGGCGGGTAAAGGTGGGAACTTCTAAATCTTAGAGTTCTCATGAGGCCCCCCATAAACACCAGGGAATCGAGGAGTGAAACCGAGACCGAGCAATCTCGTGTATTTCCGCCTCTTCCCGTGAGAAACGTGATGGGAGGAGCATCCCCCTCGAGACTGTCCCGGATCTGGGCACACCTATTGTTATCTAACAGGCACGATATTCAGGTGCAAACTATGCGGCCGGAGAGCTTAATTAGGATCAGGAAAGCCTGAAGGCGCTCTTAGTGAGGGAGGGGCACGGACAGGACAGAAGGCTCCGTTTTTCCTCTCTTCGCTCTCTCCTCCCCCTCTCTCCCCACTTACACTTCTGCTTCCAATCTCTTATTATAAGATCTTTGCCTCCTTGGGAGATTCCTCGCTCCCTCCTAAGGAAGAATTCCCCCTGCACTTGTAACCAGGACCCTGAATAAAAGCTTAACCCTTGTTCAACTCCGGAAAGTCTCTTCTCTCATACGTTTATCCGGTTTGACCAACCGAAGACCTGCGATAGAGGTAAGGTAAGACTCGGGTAGCCCTCACGCCTCTAGGCCTGGCATTTTACAGATGAGGAAACTGAGGTAAACACAATTAAGTGACGCGCAGAATCACAGAGCTAACAAGTGTCTGCAGCCAGATTTGAACTTAAGAACAGCAGTCTTGCTGAATCTAAGTCCAGTACTCGATATACTGAGCCATCTAACTGCTCCTCACAACAAAAATAACAAGTGATGAGTATAGATTATATTTTGAAATATCTACAACTGTAATATGATATGAAAATATCTATGATGTCTTTTAGTAACAAAGCCACAAGTCCTGATAACACTGCTGTGGTTTGCTGTCCATATTCATAATTGAAGGAAATGCTAAATTTCAATTAGAGATGAGTGGAAAATAAAGCTATAAGAAATATATAAAGACATAATTGTTTGGAGCTTTTTTCCCCATCCAAGTTCATGGACCCTTGAATTCTATCTACAAAGGCTATTGACCCCAGTCTAAGAAGTTCTGTTTTAGGTGATAGGTTGTGAATCATGTATTAAAGACATTTACTGGATTTGTACTATATTGGTACATTGTATACTGGGCAGATAATAAAACTTTGTGGATTTCAATTGAATTTTTATATTTCTTACAAAGGTTCTTTCCTTAATAGCTTCTAGATACATTTTAACTAGTAACTTTAAAGAAAGAAGATGAAATTTAAAGTGACTTATTTTTGTTTTGTATTTTAACAAATTCTTTGTAGTATTTTCCCCCTCCCCCATTATATCATATCATGTAAGCCCAGCTGAGTCAGAATTTGGATGAGAGATCTTGAAGCACTTAACTGTGGCCTGGAAAAGAGCATCATTAATTCAGAATCCCTTATATCTGCTTCTTCGAAATCTTGCTGGAATCTTCTATTAAGTTTCTGTGAGACTTCTGCTAAACGTCCGAATGTAACAGCAAAGTCATGATTGGTTTGGGTCAATAATAAGTTTCTTTCTTCACTAGGAATGAATTTTGTCCCTTTAATTTGCTTCTGCTGTTTCAATATCAGTACTGAAATAGTTAATCCATCCACAGTTTAAAAAGATTTCTCTAGGAGAAGAGTACAGGCATCGACACCCTTCTTTATTCTCTTGCTGCCTCACGTGGGAGAGTGGGACAATCAACCATATTTGGGAGCTAGGAAAATGTTATAATTAATTTTGAAACTGGTATAAAATATTTTCCACATCTTGCATCTTTAATGTTTTTCCAGTTGATGAATTTGATCCTAGTTCTCTGATTTTTAAAGGAAGAATAGTCCTATGAAATTAGCGAAGACCTGTTTTGAATATGCAGCATGGAGATTAAGTGGTGAAAGATATTAGGCATGTCTGTTTTGTGTCGGGTTCTGTACACCAAACCAATGAGAGAGAGTCAGAGCACAAGTGGCCTGTGGGTTTCTTTGATTGTTAGTTCTGGGTCTGCTGCTGGCCCACTGTGGCCTCCAAACAAGTCTTTGAAATCTTTCATGTTTTCATTCCTCCCTTTGTAAAATGAGATTTTTGCAACCTGCTAAGGACATTCTGAAGAGTAAATATCAAATAGTGGCAAGGTACTTTGAAAAGAAAGTGCCAAATTGTGTGATTAATAATTTAAGAACACAGCCAGGCTTGGTCTGGTTTTCTGAAAGGATTATCTGACATAGTCACTATGATGAGGTGCTGGTGCTTTATTATTCACATGAAACTTCCCATGCTTTGAGCAGCTCAGAGAGCATTTGGCTGTTTTTAAATTAACACCTCGCCTTCTTGTAGCCCTTGAGATTTTTCAATATCCTTTCCTCTGCTCTTACCACAAACCCAGGACATAGCCAAGGTCTATAGTGGACCACAAACTCCACAGGAATCATCAGTGTGATTCAGCAACCTTGAAAGCTGAGGCAATATTACACTACAGTGAGAGAGGGAAGGCTTCCAGGAAGGATGCAGTGATAGTCCTGATCATGAGAAGCAGTCTAAACATATAGGCAAAAAAAGTATACAACACGCAGCTTACAGTACAAAGAATATGGTTGTTCAGTCATTCACTCATGTTCTGCTCTATGTGATCTCATGGAATTTTGTCTGTGGGACATTCTTGGGATATTGGAGTATGTGGCCATTTTCTTCTCCAGTGTGTCCCTATGTTACATATGAAGAACTGGGGCAAATAGGGGTTAAGGGTCTTGCTCAGGATCACAAAGCCAGTAATTGTCTGAGGCTGGATTGGAACTCAGATTTTCCTGGCCCCAAGACCAGAGCTCTATTCACTATACCACCTAACTGCTTCTCCCAAGTATATACTTTATGTTCTTTAAAAAGTATATATTCTGAAGTATGTAGTTTAGACAGTATATGGTATAAACAATGTAAAATATTAGTTATTATTGTTATTATGCCAGTCTGGTGATGGTAAAATAAATTTATATTACATGAATCAGCAGGTACAATGGTAAGAGGTCCAGGAACTCTGAGGGTCTTCTTCTCCCAGATTGATTCTTTTGTGAAGGCAAACTAGGCCATCTTTTGCCTCAGTTTTGACCTAGCCTTTAATTATTGAATGGATGTTGTCTCAGACAAACTGAGATGTAGAAAAACCGTAGCTTGAAAAGGTCAAGGCCTTCCACTGCATCCTGGTCCTTGTCCAGTCATTCTGATCTGTCTTGACACTGGACCCAGAGGGCTCTGGAGAAGAGAGTAAGGCTGATGACTTTGCACAGCCCTGCCTCACTTAAATCCAATTCACTTGCAAGTCAAGACGTCACCCTCCCGATGTCATTGGTCCTCTTTGAGAACAAAGGACAAATGACAATGGGAAGAACACTGTTGGTTCTGGAATGAAAGCGCCTGAGTTCAAATCCTCCCATTGCACATGGTTCCTCATGTGCCTTTGAAGGAAGACATTTAACCTTCTTGTGGGCTGCAGTTTCTGCATGTGCAAAGTAAGGGCCTTGGACTAGATGACCTCTAGATTTTCTTGTATGACTGACTCTGATTCTTGGATTCCATCAACATCCGTTGTGAAATCAAAGTTGTACTTGTAGGAGTTTTTCTTTTGCCTCAAAATGAAAAATCACAATCTGGCTATTTTCTTGGCATGGGGGATAATTGATAGAAATCATACTAGTATTTGGACTCAAGAGACCTTGGTTCAAGTCTTGGGTTTCTTACTAACTAGACCATCTTGGACAAATTACTTAAGTTTTCTCAAACATGAAGGCAGCTACTTGGCACAGGGAATAGAATTCGGGAAGACTCTGAGTTCAAATCTGACTTCAGACACTAGCTGTGTAACCCTGGACAAACCACTTAACCTTTGTCTACCCCATTTTTAAAATTGTGATAATTATAGTTCCTACCTCCCTAGAGTTGTTGTGGGAATACAATGAAGTAATATTTGCTTTGCAAATCTTAAAGAGCTATATATATTATTGTTTCCTGTGCCTCAGTTTCCCTATTGGTAAAATGTAGGTGATAACATCCATCTCATGTGGTTATTCAACAAACTTTTATTAAGCACCTATAATTATATTATATATATAATTATATATAACATTATAATTTTATTAAGCACTTAAGCAAGACATTTTACAAGGTTCAGGGTTCAACACCTTACACATAGTAGATGTCTAATAAATGTTTGTTGTTCGTGAATATAAAAATGGGTAAGGTCCTTCCTTCCAAATGGGTAGATTACAACGAAGGTTTGTCAGTAAATCTTAAATCATTCTAGAAACTTGAATTATTATTATTGTTATTATAAGGTACAGATACAAATCCATGGAGATTGAAGTTGAAATCCCCGTAGGAAAAATTTAAAGGAGAGAGGAAAATACTTCTCACTAGGTTTCTGCTGAATGTTATTAGTAAAATTGATTCATAAATGAAAATGCAAAGTCGGTAGCAACAATTCAACATCTCTCCCAACAACGAAAGCAAGTTTATTCCTTGTTCTTTTTATGGAGTACAGATAACTATGATCAATTAATTTAAAACAGAAATATCTCCCTGGGTCTTGGTCTCTTCTCTCCCCCTAGGGAAAAAGCACATTACAAACACAAGTGAATCATGTTGAGGAGGTAGGAAATGAAGACACCTAATTTGTCAGAAATGGGGGCAAAGGGGATATGTAAGAAGAGAGAAAAGGAAGCATGAGTAGAGAGAACAAAAGTGAATTAATTTTTTCAAAAAAGACTGACTACTCAGGCAGTGTCTTTTCATCTACAGCTACTTTGCAGTTTGAAATTTGCACTCAAATTTCTTGCCAAGGGCTAAGAGAAGGGATATGGGAAAAAAGCAGGGATGGAGGAAATGCTAATACAAGACAAAGGACAGAGACTGTCTGTCATCATCTGGCACAACCCCTTCATTTTATAGATGAGCAAACTGAAGCCAAGAGAGATTAAATGATTTATCTGACATAACAAAGCTACTAAATAGCATTGTAAAAATGGAACTCAGAACTCCTGACTCACTTGCTGTATTTCACCTCTGAACATCTGCACATCTCACTGGAGAGTCAGTGAAGCTTCAAAGAACTAATGGAGGATGTGAAAAGTTCTAAAGATGTCAAGTCAAGACAATGGGGAGAAGAGTTCACGTGTATGCTAGCCTGGCACTTGGTCACCATCCCTGTGGTTCAAAGAAAGAAGTGATGGTATACATAAAGTAGCAATGCCCCGAATGCAACCATGAGACTAGCTCCCAGATGTAGTGCATTTAGGAGGTTCTGTGACGTTAAGTTAATCTTTCATTTATTTTGTGATTTACTAAGTTTCGAAATGCAATAAATAATGGATAATAACCAAGGAATAACCTTTATTTCAAAAAGCCCAGAAGAGGAAGGAGTGATTTCTAATGCAAATACTTCGAGTAAACAAGGAAATCAACTGTTAAATGCCATCTTGGATTGTACCTGACCTTGCTCTAGCCCATTGTCTCTAGACCAAAACAAGATTATCCCTGGGTTTAGTCCTCCCCTTGGTTAAGAGTTTCATACAGGAAGGTGAGTCTAATCTGAGAGGGATAATAAGGCTTATCTGTGACCCAACTTTTAGGCAGGGTGTTAATGATTAAGATATGAAGAGAAAAAGGAGTGAAACCAGATGCTTGGAACCTCTTTTCAAGTGGGAACACATTGCACACTATTTTCCCTCCATATTCAACACTTCCAAGCTTGAAAAGAGTAAGATTATTGAGCAAGATCTTTTCAGTTTCTCCCAAGAAAAAGATGGTCTTAAGGGTGCTGCTGGGCCAGCAACATGGGTTGACATATTCTATAGAATTTAGACTTGAGTCAGGTTCCTCAGTAAGAAGAAATTCAAGATAGCCAATTTGTGGTTAATAATAGCACTAACAAAATTATATTTTGCTAGGCTGTAATAAAATTCAGTTCAGGTCAGTTCATCTCAATGGTTACCTACTTTGTATAGGGTAATGCACTAGGTACTTGGGATTCAAAGACAAAACAATCTTTACATTGAGAGTTGGGGGTATGTCTACCCCAAGATTGTGAGGACTTCCCTTGGCAGAATAGGCAGATGAGAACAATTTGTTCCCATGGCCATGAAGGAGACTAAAGCAGGTTTGGTCATATGTTGAAGATGCCAAGGTTGCATTGCATCCTGGGCCATCACCCATCACCCTGACTTTGATCTTCCACTGAACTTCTATGACTGGAAGAGAGAGTGAGGCTGATGACTTTGTTGTGCAACTCTGCCTTACTTTAATCCAATTCATGCAAGAATTAAGACATCATCCCATGATGTTATCGGTCCTCTTCAAACATGAAGTATAGACAACAGTATTAATTAGAGGCTGTCTTAGGTATACAGATGTTGAAGATGGTAAAAGGGGAAAGTTGTTTTTAGTTCAGCTTTTTCTTTTTTTATTGGCAGGGGAATAGGAAAGCATATGCTCATAGAGTGAGAGTGAGAAGGGACTGTTGGCAACCTAGTCCAGGAGTTATTAATCTGGATCTATGGATAAATATCAGGGAATTTGTAAATTTGAATGGGAAAACAATTACATCTTTATTTTCACTAACCTTTGGTTTCCTTTGTGATCCTATGTATTTTACTTTATGCATTTGAAATTATTATTCTGAGAAGTGATTCCTAGGTTTCATTAAACTGCCAAAGGTGTCTATGATTCAATCTCCTAATATGGTACAGGCACCTTGCTAGGCACTGGGAATATAAAAAAAAAAAAAAGTAAAAATCTTCAAGGAGCTTAGAATCTAATGAGGGTGGACAACATGCAGGTGGATAGATAGTCAGATAGGTAGATAGATGGATGGATGGATGGATGGATAGATAAATATAAAAGAAAATAATTAGCAGAGAAAAGGCATAAGAATTAAGATGGGTTGGGGAAGGCTTTTTGTAGAATGATTTTAGCTGGGACTTAAAGGAAGCCAGTGAGGTCAGTAGTCAGAGGTCAGGGGAAGAAGGGTGTTCTGGATACAGGGATGTGGGGGACACTCAGAGATAAGATATGGAGTCTCTAATTCACAGACATTCAGGAGGCCAGTATCCCTGGATTTAGGCATACGTGTTTGGGAGTAAGGTGTTAGAAGACTGGAAAAGTAGGAGGAGGCTAGATTATCAAGGGCTTTGAATGCCAAACAGTGTTTTGTATATGCTCCTAGTGGCAATAGGAAAGCACTGGAGTTTATTAAGTGGGGAAGGAGTGACTTTCATTCTAGAGAAATCACTTTAGAGGCTGAATGGTGAGTGGATTAGTGTGAGGAGAGACTTGAGGCAATCAGACCTACCAACAGGTTATTCCAATGGTGCAAACATGAAGAGATGAAGGCTTGCACCAGAGTGTTGGTGATGTCACGGTGAAAAAGGGAACATATTTAGGAGGTGTTGCAAAGGTGAAATTGGCGGATCATGGCAACAGCTTGGATGTGGGAGGGTAAGAGATAGTGAGGAATCAGGATGATTCCTAGTTTATGAGACTGAGGGACTGGGAGGATGGTGGTGTTCTCTACAGTAATAAGGAAGTATGGGGAGCATTTAGGGAGATTGGTTATGACATATTAAGTTTAACATGTCTAGACATCCAGTTTGAGACATCTGAAAGGAGGCTGGAGATGAAGGTCAGCAGAGAGATCTGGGCAGGAAAGGTAGATCTGAAAATCATTAGCATAGAAACTGCAACCGAATCCATGGGAACTGATGAGATCATCAAGTGAAATAGTACAGAGGGAAAAGAGTTCAAGTAGAATCCTGAGGGATATCCACAGTTAGAGGGTGTAATGTGGAAGAAGATCCAACAAAAAAAAAACTGAGAAGGAGCAGTCAGATAGGTAGGAGGAAAACTTGAAGCGGTGCTCTAAAAACTTGGAGAGAAGAGAGTATCGAGAAGAAGACAGTGATCAACAGTGTCCAAGGCTGCAGAGAAAGTCAAGAAGAATGAGGCTTGAGAAAAGGCCATTGAATTTGGCAACTAAGAGATCATTAGTAACTTTATGGAGAGCAGTTTGGTGAGATGATAAGGTCAGAAGTTAGATTATAAGGGGTTAAGAAGAGAATGAGAAAACAGAGAGTGGGGGCACCTATCCTAAACGACCTTTTTGAGGAGCTTAATTACAAATGGCTATGATGGAAAAAAAAAAAGGTTAATGTGGTCCTGATGTAGTCCAATCTTCTCATTTTGCAAAGGAGGAAATTGAAGCTCAAAGAAATTAAATTACTTAAGAACACCTAGCTAGTAAGTGGCAGAGAGGGTATTCAGACCCAGGTCCTTTGAATCCAAAATCCATCATTCTTTCCCTTACATCACAGTTAGCCAATAAATGAATTGGTTAAAAGCATTTATTAAGCACTTAGTACATGTAAACATAGTGGTAAAGATATAAAAGTAAGATGCCCTTACATTATAACGGAAGGAGAAAACACATATAGAATGTTTCAGTTGCAAGCCAGATGGACCAGTCTTGTGGTTTGTAGGGTCTATCAACATAGCAGACGTTGAGGCCTCCTCTTTAATGCCATTCCCACTGATAAAATCTCATCAAATTCTGATGTTGAACCATTTGGTAATGCCAAGGACTTCAGTAACAATGACCTTCTTTTGTGGGTCTTCAATACATAGAACAAGAGCATGCACAGGAGCAGTTGCCAGACTGCATCTCCACAGCAGTTGCTTCCCAGAATGATGGCTGCAGACTCTGGGATGAAAGCAGTGTTATTCCCAAGGCTGCTTAGTTCTGGGTTCTGGATAAGGGGAAATGGTAGTCAAAGTGGTGGTGATTTGACTTGCTTGGAACACACCACTTCCTGTCTCTCCTTCTGGGTGCTTCATCAAGGCAGATTTGCCCGCCTGTGAGCTGGTTGGCAGTTTGTGGGGATGGCTGGCCCCTTCTCCTTAGGAGTTGCTGTGCCAGATGATGGCTCTAAGGGCTGGGCTGGAAATAGAATTGGTGATGTGTAGGTGGCAGGGTGTGGGTTGCTGCCACTCCCAGGGTTCCTGTGTATTGATGGCAGTTAGATAGTGGTTAGTGGTTGTTAGAGGTGTTAAGGAAGATAGGTCCCTTCTCTGTGATGATTTCCCAATGATGGCTTCAGGGGTTGGACTGGAAGGAAACCTGCTCGATTTTTTTTGAAGGAAGGAGGAGGGGAAGAAGGAGGTCTTTCTATCCCCAAGGCTCTTGGACTCAATGTCTCCATCTGCATTTGAGAGGAGATAGTGATTGAGACGGGCAGTTAGGTGGCACAATGAATAGAGGGCCAGGAGTCATCTTCCTGAGTTAAAACCTGGGCAAGTCACTTAACCCATTTGCCTCAGTTTCCTCATCTTTAAAATGAGCTGGAAAAGGAAATAACAAACCACTCCATTATCTTTGCCAAGAAAAATCCCAAATGAGATCACGAGGAGTCAGACCTGACTGAACAACAACAAAGTGGTCAAGATGATGGTGGGGGTGGTTTGATATACTTGGCACATGCTGCCTCCCAACTCTCTCTCAGACTGTCTTATAGAATCAATCACAGGTAATACAAAAGAACACATGTGCACAATATTTCTCATCTCAATAAAACCTTTCCCCGAAGATTTCCAAAACTCATTTTCAGAGTAATTGAGATTCCCTTTTTCACTCTTCTCCTTCTGCCTATGTTGTGATAGAATGCTAAGAACAAAAACCAAACAAATTTTTTTTAAGAAGAGAGCTGATGCTTTATAGCATAAAGCTTGCTGGATTTGTAGTCAGGATATCTAAGTTTGAATCACCACTTCCATACTTACTAGCTGTGTGTCCTTCAGAAAATCATTTTACCTTGACAATCCTCAATTTCCTCCTCTCCCCATAAATGGGGAGAATTCAATTCAATGAACACTTATTAAGTGCTTCCTCTGATCAGGGCACTGGACTAGACAAAAGAAACAGAGACAAAAAAAGAATTAACTTTCCTTGAGTAATTTATACTCTGCTCAGGAGACTACATACAATTTATACACAGATTAGTCTAATTCCAGGTAATCTGAGGAGATAGAGAGTAATTGCTAGTTAACACAAATTTAAGGTTCAATCCACCCTAGTGACATTTGCATTCTCATATAGGACTCTTTTAAAAAAAAAATCCTCCCCAAACCTTCAAACCCCCAAAGAATGAATCTCTAAAGGTATACTTGCAAGTACTATCAAGGTAGATATTGATTGATATGAATAAACAATATGTGAATTGGATGAGAATCTGGTCCTACTAAGCAATATAGTGTTTTTAATGATATGATCTGTATTTTCTGCCTAGAGTAAATATTTGATATGTATTTAAATTAATTCTCTGACTCCCCCCTCCCTACTTCCTTATACACCCTTTGAGTGAGATTCATTTACTGGATTTTTGTTCTCTATTTCAATGTTATTTTAAGTATAGGAGAAAGTATCTGATTTGGAGTCCAGAATTGCTGTGAGTTACAATGTTTACCCCAGTTACCCCAGTAGAAAGTTAACTCCTTCATGACAGAAACCAATTTGTTTTGTATTTGTAATCCCAGTACCTACCTACAAGGTCTCAAGCCCAGTGGTGAGTCAGAGGGATGTCTACCCCAAGCGTGTGAAGATATCCCCTGATGTAATGGGTAAATGAGAACACTTTGTTCCAAGGGCCATGAAGGCAGCTGAAGCAGGTGCTTTGAGCTTGGTCAGACCTGAAGACGTCACGATCATGCATCGTATACACTGGGCCATCAGCAGTCATCTTGACTTTTGTCCTGCTGTTGGACTTTGATGATTCTGGAAAAAAGAGTGAGGCTGATGATTTTGGGCAGCTCTGCCTCACTTAAATCTAACTCACACAGGAGTCAAGACATCCCCCATGATGTCAATGGTCCTCTTTGAAATGAAAGAGAACAACAACAGGACCTGGTACAAATAGGTGCCAACTAAATGCTGATTGGATTGGATTGCATTACACTGCATCCTATTGTATAGAACTTCAAGCAGGTCATTTCCCCTCATTGGGCTTCATTTTCCATATCCATAAAAATAAAATAAAGCTGTTGGATTTAATGATTTCTAAGATGCCTTAAAGTTCTAAATCTTATGAGTCAAGAAATTAGGATCTGAGATAGTTGTAAAGTGTGATAAACACATAGAGTGAGAGATTCTTCCTCCCCCCCCCCCCACCTTTGCTATGCCTCTCTGATTTTCCCTTTCTTTCAAACTTTTTTTCTCACCTCCCTTTTCTCTCTCCATTTTCTCTCTCCTCATTTCCATTTTTAACTCCTCTCTTCTTTCCCCCTTTACCTCCTTTTATCTTCTCTCCTTTCACTTCCTTTCTCTCCCTCCTCTTTTCCCCTCTCCTTTGCTTAAGCTCCAGCTGAACCAGTCATAGAAC
Organism: Notamacropus eugenii; assembly: GCF_028372415.1. Classification (NCBI taxonomy): domain Eukaryota; kingdom Metazoa; phylum Chordata; class Mammalia; order Diprotodontia; family Macropodidae; genus Notamacropus; species Notamacropus eugenii. The sequence continues at coordinate 332,222,547 of NC_092877.1, forward strand.
AACTTCCCCTACTTCCTCCTCTCACTCTCCTCTTTTTCCTTGGCTACTCCAGATTAAGAACAGTTTATTTCTTTTTGCTTTTTCAGCTCTAGAGGCAGTGCTGGCCTTTTCTTAGTTGTCCTAGGAAAACTAGTTTTTGTGACACTTTTGAAATAAAAGCCAAGGAAATGGGAAACTTCTCATGTTTATCTTTGTCATCTTAGCCCCAGGGCTGGGATATGAGACATCCCACACCATAAAGCACTTAGTGTTTGAGGTTGGCACTGAGCAAATACAAGGCAGAGAAGCCAGTTGATTTGAAATCCAAATGTCACAAAATCTGAATAGCTGTGTATGTTTCTGGATGGAGATTTCATCCCTAAATGTCAAGCTGATCCCCACCCAGAGAGGATATTTTGGTAGGCATGTGTTCAGAATTACTAGTACTGAAAAAACAGAAAGTAGAGGAAGAAGGGGATTAGATAAGGAAATCACACATTTGTAAACACAAGAATCATTTTCCAAGCCTCCCAGGCATTTATTCAAGCTCTACTTCCCGAGTGTCTAAGGAGCAACAGCTGAAGTTTTATACAATAAGGACCTCACCAAGAGCTCTTCCCCATGACATTTAAAAGTGATAACCACTGACACTTACATTATGCCTTAAACTTTGCAAATTTGAATCTGTAACATATATACTACAGAGATGACTACCCATTTTACATATGAAGAAACTGAGGCTCTGAGAAGGTAAGAGTTTGTCCATTGTCAGGAAGGTAGCATGAGAGGTGGTATCTGAAAAATTGAAATTAGAAAAAAAGAAAGTTACATGACAATTTTATCATATATTTAAAAGGAATAGATTTGCAGTTTTTTCTATTCTACTATGTTAAAGAAACGCCCGTTTTAGGTTCAGAATAAAGTAAATAAAATTTAAAAAGGAAAAACTGAAATAATTTGACAAGTTATTCATTGACAACTACAAAATTTTCAAGTTAAAATAAATTTTTCTTTTATTGTCTCTTTTTAAAAAAGTAATATATATTTGGATATGGATATATATGTGTGTGTGCATATGTATGTATATACGCATATATACGATGGATAAAATATATAGTATGTGACTTGGGTAGATTTTTTTATAAAGAGAGGGGGTGACCACAACTTTTTAAAAATAAAGTCTCACTATAATAACTTTGGAAACCAATGGCATAACAAATTGTGCTTGAAACATTTATCATATCCAATTGTAACCAGTTTCCTTCTGGTTTTAAATTTAGCTTAACTGATACAGGACTAGGACTGAGGGCAAAAGTCACTCTAAGCAGCCTTTTAAATAGGCTGTGTCAGGATCCCCATGGCCATTGTCACCAGGGGTAATTGGGACAAGGGATGAGGAATACAGTGCTGAGGAGAGGGAACCCGGAAATCCCCACTGACAGAAGTGAGGTTTGACTAAACTGAACCCCTAAAAGCCATCAAAATCCCAGTAGACCCCCAGAGTCAACTAGATGAATCACAAAAGAAACTTGAGCAATCACCTCCTCCAGACTGTAGGTGAAAGAGTCCTGACTATACCGAATTTAAGTGCTTGACGCCCCAGCTTCAAAGCTCCAAGGAGGGCGATCTTCAGCCACCGCTCCCGGGCACAGCCCTTTCCACCTCAGGGAAGTTTTTATTGGTGGGAAGCTCTCCCTGCCAACACAGCCTAAACCACACTCTTTTGCCATTTCCACCTTGCTCCTGGGCACTTGCCCTTTGGGGCCAAACAGAATAGCTTGCGCCACCTGAGTATTAGCTTTGTGAACCATCATGTCACTTTTTCAGTGATACTGAGCTTCTAATAGAGTTTTCTAGAAATCTGGGACATTTGCTTTTTCTGTGATGTTTGTCTTGTTCTCCAAGATTCTTCAGAAATCGCTGACAACAGTAGGACCATCACATTAGCCCATTCTGTTAGACACCTGGGATGCAGTGTATCCATTCAGGCATAATGATCTGAGGGCAGGTCAATGGCACAGTGGATAGAGTGTTGGACCTGGAGTCAGAAAGACATGAGTTGAATCCTGCCTTGAATTCTTATTAGTGGTTTGATCCTGGACAAGTCACAGGTTACCTTGTTTAAAAATATGTGTGCGTGTGTGTGTGCATGTGTGTGTGTGTGTGTGTGTGTGTGTGTGTGTGTGTAGAATCTGTGTCATAAGGTTACTGTATAAATGAGATAATGTAGGTATGCAAAATGCTATGCAATATATATATATATCTGTTAGTTGTTATATTTGCCATAGTATTCCTTATGGTTTTCAATTTTCTTTTGGAGGGGAGAAGTCAAGGCAGTTGGGAGTAAATGACTTGCCCAAGCTCAAACAACTAGTGTCTAGGGTCTGAGGCTGCATTGGAATTCAGGTCCTCCTGACTCCAGGGCCAGTGCTCTGTTCATGCACCATCTAGCTGTTTCTTTCAATTCCCTTTTAACCACTTTGATTCTAGGTTTCCCAATCTGAAAGTTGTTTTCCTCTATAAAGAAAACAGGGACAAAAATTAGAGTTGACTAGTGATATCCACTGTTCATTGTTCATTATCATTTATCCTTCTACCCATAGGTCCTATCCTTTCTTTGATTATCAAGAGTTAATTAGTCATATCTGTTTTTCATTGTTCATTATCATTGATTCTTCTACTTAAAAGTCCTACCTTTCTTTAATCATCTTACCTACCTTGGATCATCTTACCATCACAACCACCACCACCAGCACCATCAGCAATATCGTAATTCTGTGTTCTTAGAATTTACCACTAATCTCAAATCATTCTGAGTTTTAACCCTCCTAACATTATCTTCACAGGATCCTATCAATATTTGTCATCCTTCTCCAGTTCCATGCCATTCTTTCCATTTTCTATATATGTTCTTTTAAAATCTAAATTCATCTTTACCTGTTCATGAATCTTGGTCTCTTGAAACAACCCTTCCCTACTCAATAGAACAATTTGTGTTTGACTTTCACTTTTGAATCCATTCAATTTCAGTGTATTTCCTCATCTTAGTCTGACTGTGAACTCTTGAAACTGTTTGTTCTACAGAGTGTGCATGATATTATGAATGATTTGTCCTTTCTTATCTCTTACAACAAATAAGATGAAGTGTTGACTCCCTTTCAAGATTTCTACAACCATCTTCTTGTTCATCACAACTAGGGCAGAATAATGTTTTCCTCCATTAGTTATTGTACCCTTTGAAGACCAAAATTATTAAGGCAAACCTAACATTTATCAGCATCTATGCTTTTAGTAGAAACAGAGCTCTAGATGACAAAATAATGAAAGTCTCCCACTTACCACTAAATCATGTCTCTATTTGTGTTTTTTTAGCTGTTTCTTTAATCCATCATTCCTGTATTCCCTCTGAATAGGCCATTCACTGTAGCATATGTAAATCACAATATTGCTTTTGTTTTCCTTTCTCTTATTGCTTAAACAAATACTCTCATCATAGTGTCATAAGAAATAGAGCTGGAAAGAATTTCAGGGGCATCTAATAGAGTCTCCTCATTTGTTAGATGATGAATTAAGATCCAGAGATGTCAAATTAAAAGAAATAAAGATCACAAGCAGATGATATACAGGCATATCTCATTTGTTTTATTGTGTTTCATGACTATTGTATTTTTTACCAATTCGAGGTTTGTGGTAACCCGGCCTCAAACAGATCTATCAATGGCATTTCTTCCAACAGCATGTGCTCACATTATGTCTCTGTGTCACATTTAAGCAATTCTTACAACATTCAAACTTTTTCATTATTTTTGTATCTGTTGTGGTGATCTGAGATCAGTGATCTTTGATGTTACTATGGTTATTGTATTGGGATGCCACTAACCGTGCCTATATAAAATGGCAAGCTTCATCAAAGAATGTATTGTGTGTTCTACCTGCTCCACTGATCACTGTTCCCCATCTCTCTCCCTCTCCTCAGGCTACCCTATTCCCTTAAATGCAGCCATGCTGAAATCAGGTCACTTAATAACCCTATAATGGCCTCCAAGTGTTAAATAAAAGGAAGACTCAATTTACGTGGAAAACTTCACTGTTGTCTTATTTTTAAAAATTGCCACTACCACCCCAGCCTTCAGCAACCACCACCTGATCAGTCAGCAGCCAACAACATTGAGGCAAGACCCTTCACCAGCAAAAAGATGATCACTTGGTGAAGGCTCAGGTAATGGCTAGCACTATTTAGGAATAAAGTGTTTTTAATCAAGTTATATACATTTTTTAGGTATAATACTATCACATACTTAATAGACTACAGTACAGTACAAACATAACTTTTTATGTACTCGGAAAACAAAAGATTCGTATGACTCACTTTACTGGGATATTCTCTTTAGTGCCATGCTCTGGAACCTAACCCTCAAGATCTCCAAGGTATGCCTATGTTTTTATCAAGAACTAGTCATGCTGGACTCATCTTCTTTCTTTCCTCTTTCTGTTTCTATCCCTGTTCTCTGTCTCTGCCACTCCCTTTCACTAAAGCTAATACTCTTCAATACACTATAATGTATAAAACTAGGAAGGTGATAACCCTGCTGCACTCTGCCCTGGTGAGACCACATCTGAAGTTTTGTGCTCAGTTCCAGAAACCACATATTAGGAAGGAAATGAATAAGTTGGAGGGTCTCCAGAAGAGTACAACCAGAAGATTTGAAGGACTTAAGTTCCTGTCACGAGGATCAGCTGAAAGATGAGGATGTTTAGCTATCAAAAGAGATTTTTTAAAAACTAGCTCACAAACTCCAGGTCAAACCCTCTACTGCAGAGAGTCCCTTCCAGCTCTGAGATGCTGTAATTCTGTGAGTCATTGTGGACTATTATCTGTCTGGTCTGCTCTGTCTCTGACCCTAGCAAAATATTTCCTCAAGTGTAATGAGGATGCCAACTACCCAGTATGGAGAGGAGTCTGACATTTTGCCTTTCTTTGTATCCCCAACACTTAGCAAGATGCCTTGCACACAATAAAGATTCAGTAAATGGTTATTTTTTGACTGACTAGTATAATTTTCTCTGCCACTGGCAGGTCTCCTGCCCACAGTTGTTTGTTGCTTCTGCCAGTAGATATGGTGATTGGCACATTAGAAACACCAGCACCAGCACTGATAGGCCTGATATGGCCATAATTTGGGATAGGAAGGCTCTGATTTGTCCTCCCTTGACTGTTCTTGTCTTTGGGAAGACCCATTCTCAGAGTCCTTGCCATGGATCCACTGACCCTGATGAATTAGATAAACACAGATGCCAAGCAGTGAGAATAGGCTATGACAAACTCAGCACTACTATTCCTTAACATTGTGGTCTGTGGTCTCCAAAGTGGAGACTGAAGCCCCCTAAGGGATCCACAGACCCAGGGACCTGTGAACTGAATCCACTGGGAATTTCATGGCTGGCAGGAGCCATTGGAAGAGTGACTGATGAGTGACCACCTTCTCTTGCTCACTTTCCTTTCATGTAAAATAGGATGGGCAGGATTATTAAGTGTATTGTAGCCATCCTTCCATTTTCAGTTTCCCCAGCCCCACTCCTCTTTCTCATTTCCCTATGGCCTTCTAATGTCCCAGGTCCTCACAGTCTCAGAATTATCTGCAACGTCTTCCTTTCCCTCACCACACCTGCTAACTTGTATTTGTTCTAACTCTGGATCTTTCACCTCTTTCCATTTACATAGCTGCCACCACTCATTTTAGGCCCTTACCACCTCTTACTGAGACTATGGCAATAGCCTCCTTCTCTGGGTGCCATGCTTCCATATGTTCCTATTTTTAATCCATTCTCTACCCAACCGGCAAAGTGATTTTATTTCAGAAATACAGTTCTATCACTCAGGTACTCAATAAATTATAATGGTTCTTTTTTGATTCTAGGATCAAATAATATTTCATCTTTAACTCATCCTTTGGAATTTCTATCTTAGTGTAAGTTTTATAATTATTAGCCTAGTGGTACATTCTTCTCTGGGCTTTACTCCTGACTCTCTCAACTTGGTCTGCCACGCCCTCATGTGGATACCTTCTCTCCTTCCAAGTCCCGCTTCTCTTAAGCATCCTTTTCTATGTTATCTTCCCTCATATAAGGTAAACTCTGTGAGGGCAGGAACTGGCCTTCTACATTTAAAGAAAGTGCTTGGCACATAGTAAATGCTTAATAAATGATTGTTAACTTCACCTGACATTTATATAATGTATACATATTGAAATACACATTTGAAGGGGGGGAGGCAGATGCTAATATTTAGGAATCAAAAAAGTTTAAAAACCACTCCCTTAAATGTCCTCCAGTGTTCCATCATGCGCCCTCTTCTGTTCTTCTTTTATTTTATCTTGGTTTGTGATCTCACCGGCTCTCATAGGTTCAACTGTCATCTCCGTGCAAAGCCCTAATCCTACATACTCAGCTACCTTTTGGGAATCTCAAACTGGGTGTCCCACAAGCATCTTAAATTCAATATATCCAAAGTGAACTCATTTCCTTTCCCCTGAAATCCTCCCCTCTTCCCACCTTTCCTATCATTGTCAAGGGAACCATCACCTTCAGAGTCATCTAAGTCCTCTAACCTAGTGCTATCTTCAATCCTTCCTTCTTCCTTACCCCAATGATTCTGTGTCTCTGTCGCCGACTCTCTGTCATTATCTCTCTCCCTGTCTCTTTCCATCTCTCTCTCCCTTTCCCCTCCTCCTCATCCCCTTCCTCCTTCTTCTTGTCCTCCTCGTCCTTATCCTCATCATCATCCTTGTCCTCCTCCTCCTTTTCTTCTCCTTATTATTCCTCTTCTTCTCCTCTTCCTCCTTCTTTTTCTCCTAGTTCTTCTTCTTCTCTCTCCATCTCTCCCTCCACCCTCCCTCATTCCTCCCCATTTCTAGACCATCAAAACTTCTATTGGCTATGTCCAAAAAAGATTCTTCTTAGTTAAAGAGAATACTGGCCCTTAATAGTGTTGAGGATAGAGGATATAAATATGCTTAGGATAGGAAATAGAAATGAAGGAAATTTTGTTTCATCTCATACATCAAAACTAAGATCTGTGCATGTGGACACATTGAGGAGATTTAATTTATCCATTTTGTTATGGATGCATGTTTCACTTAACCAAAGCTACAGGGTAAAATTCAGAAAATTAAAAGTCATAACATAATAATATCCTAAAACCCTTTCATTAGGTCATGATTTGTTCTCTGTTCTGGGTAATCTGTTCTCTACGGATCAACCTATTTGTTCATTCATTCAGCCAATTAGCCTATTTAAGAGGTGTCTATGGGCTTCTTTATCCTGTGCTAGGTGTGGTGAGGAACATAAACTGTGAGAAAACAGACCCTGTCTCCAAGAGGCTTGCTAGAATTGAACTGGAAAATTCTGGTTTTAAGAATTGCAAGCAAAGTAGAATATTTAGCAAAGTATCAATGTGGAATCAGAGAACCTCGAGTAGTAAGCAGAACTTGATGAACCAATCATTTTTTCCCTTTGAACTTGTTTCTGAGAGGATGTTGTGATTGGAACCTGATGTGTTTTTGCCTCAGATCAGGTTTTTATGAATCTGATAGTTTCGTTTCTATCTGTTTTTCATATCATCTAATCTTCAGATGCTTCCATCAAGGAAGAGCAGGCCTTTATACCCTGAACAGTCCATATAATTTCCTTTCACTTTTTAGCATGTGACCTATAATACACAAAAAGATGTGAGGATGGTGCTAGGGCAAGGAAAGAAGTAAATCCCATATAATTCAATTTAATGTGATTCCTTACCACCTTGCCCAAACCTTCCTCTCTTTCTTGATTCTATCCTCATGCCCACTTAGTATGACCTCATCTGCTACTACTGAAAAGTGAAGGAGGTAAGCATTATTTAATCCCTACTATGTGCCAGGCACTGTGCTAAGCCCTTTACAATGAATACCTCTTATTCCTTAAAACAACACTGAAAGATAGTTGCTGTTATAATTCTATTTTATAACTGAGAAAACTGAGGCAAATTGAATTTAAATCACAGATTTAGGTAGGGCCACACAATTAAAAAGTGACTGAGGCTGGTTTTGAATTCAATTCTGCCTAACTCTAGTCCAGTGCTGAATCCACACAGCTCCTAATAAATGGAGCTGTTTACTTCAATTCCTTCATAGCCCCACACTTAAAAGCTTGTGTGTACTTGTCATTTATCTCCTTCTTCCATATTCTCAGAGGAAAAAGTGATCCACCTCCTTGGTAAAGAGAAGCCCTTCACATGCCTTCCAAACTGCATTCCCTCCAGTCTCTGCCAACATCTTGATTCATCAGTCATCGTTGTCCCTCCTCATTTCCAGTCTCATTTCTATCCTGGCTCTTTCCCTGTTACCTATACTCTGAGCTGTCTCCTTTTCTAAGTAACCTCCCTGAAAGCAACCTCCCTCCTCAAGCAACCATTCATTGGATCATAGATCTAGAGCTAGGAAAGCATCTCAGAGACCTTGTAGTTCAACTCCTTCACTTCACAGATGAGGAAACTGAGATCAAGGAAGGTTTAGTGACTTATTCAAAGTCACAAAGATAGTATCACAGAGGAAATTTGAGTGCAGTCAGTGTTCTTTCTTCTTTGCTACACTGTCGCCCCTTCACCAAAAACTCCTAGAAAATAGAGTTGTTGCCTCCACTTCTTTACCACCATCTCACTCCTAGACCTCTCACAGTCTGGCTTTTGACTCCAGCGCTATATTGAAACTGCTCCCTCCAAGGTGACAAATGAAACTTTCAAGTCAAATTCAATTTCTCAGTCCTCATCTGTCTTAACAGTTCTGAAACATTCAAAATCAATAAGAATAACTAGCATTTATATAGCACCTTAAAAATTCCCAAAATGCTATGTATTATCCTCACAATAGCCCCTTAAAGAAGGTATTGTTATTATTATTATTTCCATATGAGGAAACTGAGATTGAGAGAGGTTACATAGTTTGCCCAGGGTCATATAACTAATCTGTGAGCTTCCATTTTCCTAAGCCAAGTCCAGGGCTGCATTTACTATACTACACTAAATATGCTATTTTCTTTTGGCATCCATGATTCTCCTCTCTCGGCTCTCCTCCCTGGGTGACCAATCTTTGCAGGTCTAATTGGCAGGTTGAGCCTCTTTATAGCACTTTTACTCCATAACTGTGAGTGCTTCCTAAGGCTCTCTTCTTTTTCATCTTTGTCATTTGCTTCAACAGTCTCATCCACTCCCACTGCCTTAATTATCACCTCTATGCAAATCATTGCTCAGTCTCTCAAGAACTCCAGTCCTACTGGGTAAACTCTACTTCTATATCCCACCAGTCCCTTAAATTCAATATCATCTCCCCCATGCCTGCCCCATCTTCCCAAATTCCTGATTTCCGTTATTGACATCACAGACCTTCAAATAATCCAGTCAAAACCTCCCAGGTATCCTTGCTTCTCCCCTCTCCTATTCCACGTCCAATCAATTGCTAAGTACTATCCATCCTACCTCTACAATATTTCTTGTTGGGGGAAAATGAAATCCTCTCTCTTCACTCAAATAACCCCCAATCTTGATCAAGGTTTTAGCTCCTCTCCCTTGGAGGACTGTGATAATATCTCCAGTGATCTGTTTCCTTTCTCTCCCTTCTACAACACGGCTGTCAAGATAATCTAATAACTATTCATATTCCTTCTGAAATATTGATTTAAAAAAGCTCTTTGGCTTTATATTTAAAGTCCTCCATAATCTGCGTCCAATCTACCTTTCTAATCCTATTTTATATTATTTCCCTTCACATACAAGCTTCTAGTCAAAGACTAGTATTGGCACTGCCTGCTTGTCCTAGCGCCTTCACAGTTTTGAGGCCCAGCCTTTCAGATTCACCCTAATGGTACCTGAGACAAGAGCTCACCAGCAGCAATATCTCTTGTGCATGTAATCTTAGTAGGATCAATGCTAGGTAAGTTTGAGCCCATTCTCCCCAGGGATCAAGATAGTATTAGGAAAAATGTTCCCCTCCCGAAGTGTTGGGGAGCGAAAGGATATTTGTATTTCAATTCTTGCTAAATCTTTGAAGCAAATATCCTTTTGTAAAATATAATACATGTTAATATGATTAAATGGAACTGGGTCAATCGTAGTGGGGATACACACATAGAATGAGAACTGAAATAAATTGCATTAGAGAAAGATACTCCAAACCCCTCAGGGGTATCCATATAGCCCTAAAGGATGATATAACCATCTTCACTCTGGAAGAGTGAAGCCAGAGTATGTGCTAAACTTAGTATTTGTATATGTGTGTGTGTGTGTGTGTGTGTGTGTGTGTGTGTGTGTGTGTGTGTGTCTGTCATAATCTCCATTTTAGACCACAAGTTATATCAGGGAAGGGAATCTTTTCTCATCTTTGTATGTGCTTTATATGTAACACGATGATGATGATGTGTGTTCATCCTTTGTTGCCAAAGAAGACCACGCCATCAGAGACATGATGACATGACTCGCACTTGACTTTGTTTTGAGTGAGGGAGGGCTGTGCAGGTTGCCAGCCTCACTTCTTCTCCAGAGCCATCTGAATCCAGTGACCAGATATTCCTCAGGATGACTGGAGATGGCCCTGGATGACACAATGACGATGATGATGAATAGCACTTATATAGTGTTTTAAGACTTGCAAAACACTTCACAAATATTATCTCATTTATTATTTCACAATTATTATTATCTCACAACAACCTTGGGAGGTAGGTGTTATTTTTATCCTGATTTTATCATGAGAATACTGAGGAAGAGAGAAGTAAATTACTTATCCAGGAACATACAGCTATTAAATATATAAGGCTAGATTTGAACTCAGGTCTTCTGAGCCCAGATTCAGTGTTCTATCTACTGAACCATCATATGGACATTGGGATATGACCTAAAGATGGTCTAAATTTCTACTTTCAATTAATATTAATTTCTAACTAATTTGCTATCTAGGTAATCTAGGTAGTAGGAGAATGAATTCAAGATGTTCTCTCCACTTTAGTCTTATTGGTGAATGGAGGTTTAGAGAGTGTGTAAATTTAAACTGTAAAATCTAGGCTACTTAGTAGACACAGTATAGATGTTGGAAACCATTAGAATAGATAAAAGCTACGTTCTACCTAATGTGAAGTTCTTTCTGCAAAAGTGTTTCCTTTAAGCAGCTCTGTCCTATTAGGTTAAAAAAAGATCAGAAACAAATTGTATGTATAGTAAATAGAGATTTATTGACCAAATGGTGGTATATCAATGATAAGAACTGGGCCTCTGATTTCATTGGTATAGGGAACCTTTGGATGAGGAAATTCTCTCTGCCACATTATCCCAGAGAATCGTCATGGGAACTGAAGGGTTAAGTGATTTGCCCAAGTTCACCCAACCAGTATGTGTCAGAGTCACATGGCTCAGGATATCTTGACCCCAAGGCCAGCTGTCTAGTCACTATAGTACACTGCTTCTTCAAGGAAGGAATGAAGGAAGGAAAGAAAGAAAGAAAAAAGGAAGAAAATAAGAAAACAAACACGAATTCAGTGTTGGCTTATTATGTGCCAAACACTGTCCTAAGAGGTTTACAAATAGTATGTCATTTGATCTTCACAATACTCCTGTGAGGCAGATGCTGTTATGGTCCTCATTATACAGCTGAGGAAACTGAGGCAAACAAGTTAAATGACTTGACAAAGAGCAGAGTTATACAACCTGTTAAGGTCTGAGACTAGATTTGAACTCAGGTCTTTCTTACTCCAAGCCCAGTGCTCTAGCCACTGTTTTACCTTGCTGCTTTTGCACATTAATATGCTCGAGTATGATGGCATTTAAAAAAGAGAATTATGAGGTATAGAAAAAATAAGCAAAGACCCATCTGAATGACGCAAAGGGAAATCAGCAGAACCAGAGCTGTATATACAAAGTCTTTCTCTGGCGCGTACTATCTGCGTGGCCTTAGGCAAGTTACTTGACCTTGACAGTCCTGAGATTTCTCAGTTTTATAATGATATTTGGATGATGTAGCCTCCACCTCTCAATCTGTGATCTTATGAATATAACTACTTTTTTTAAAAAAAAGGATAAAGGGAGCAGAACTCCAGAAAACACTGAAAAAATACTTTGTTGATTTGTTTGATTTTATTTGGATGAATCCTAAAAATTTGAGTTAAGATTTTATTCCATATTTTAGGTTTATTTGATTATGTTTAAGTGGGTAGTTATTAAATTTATGGTAAAATTATTTTAAATAGAAAAGAAATCCTGTAACATATGGTTCCCAAGAGGTAAAGTCTGGGCTATTGATTTGTTGGTTCTGGTGTCTGATACCTCTTTGTTTTTAATTCTCCTGGAAAAAAAAGTTCCACCAGGGGGCTCTGTCTACACATGATACATTTGAAAAACTTAAGAAAAGCAACGGGCTGTGGAATATAATCAAATTCGTTTCTAAGACTAGAAACCACCAAAGGGATCATGATGAGCTGCTTGGCCTCTGCTTGCCTGGTTCTTCTATCCTCTGCCAATTCTAATTCATCTCTTGTGCTGCCAGAATTCACTTGGTTTGGATTCTTAATTTGACTGGCTCATTGAATCTGATTTTTCTTCTCTAAGAATACAGTATGGAGAAAGGAGGGCTGAGTGGGGAGATGAGAGTACATGGGCAGAGAGGAGGATGAAGGTAACTTCGAATGATGAAGTGGCAATAGAGAAAGTAAGAGATATACACTATCGTTGTCGTTTGGTAGTTTCAGTGATATCTGACTCTTTATGACCCCAGTTAGGGTTTTTTTGGTTTTGTTTTTTTTTGGCACATACTGCAGTGGTTTACCATTTCCTTCTCCAGTTCATTTTACAGATGAGAAACTAAGGCAAATAATGTACACTATACATGTGCCATAAACCATTTCCTATAGCTTAATGATTCTCCTGCAAGTACTAGATAGATTTATGTAGAGTAACAGATAAATATAGATATATCCACATATATAAATATTTAGAGATATAGATCTCTCTATGCATATTATTAAGAGGGGTAGAGATCTATTTGCATGGAAATACTGGTAGCAATTTTCTTTTTAATACCTAAAACCAACTGGAAAAAATCTTTGGGGATAATGATTGGGAAAAGACTGAACAAATTGTGACACTGGAAGATAATGGGACAATTACTGCCCCATAAGAAATGCCAGTAGACCTGCCAGAGAGAGTGTGTAATGCAGCGGATAGAGAGGGAGCTGGGGCATTGTGGAAAACCAGAATTCAAGGGTTCCCACTAACATAATGAGTGGTTTGCATGACCCTGGACAAATCACTTGACCTCTCAGGGCTCCAGGCATCTCTAAATTAGAAAACAACTTCTGGTCTCCACTGGCAAAAGAAATTGCCTCACCAGGAGCTATCCAAACCCACGAAATCATGGGGTCAGACCAAGAAAACATTATAAAATGACAGTTATGAAGAATATAAAGAAATACATGAAGACATGTGATGTGTTTATACAGTGATGACTGTTAGCTCCAGGAGAGCAAGGACCATCTTTTGCCTTTCCTTATATCCCCCAGCACTTAGCACAGAACTTGGCACATGGGAGAAGTCTAATAAAGGCTTACTGAATTACTGATAAAAGCACTATCAGGACTACATATGACCAGGATTATGTAAATATAGTTTTCATAACACTAGAAACAAAACGTAAAAACATACTTTAAGATGTTGGGGTGTGTGGTCTCATGAATGTGACCATTCCCTCTAAAGATACAGGTGACAAGCCCATCCATACGTCCCTATGTAATATACCTGTTCCCTCACATATAACTGACACAAGGCAGTCAAAAAGATCAGAAAGGGGCAGCATAGAAGCAAACTGGAAACTTGTCCTTTTATTCTGTTATTCTATACTTTTAAGACCAAATTATATGTAACTTGGAATTTATAATGTGATGGGAAATCTTTTATTTTGCTTATTTGGATTTTTATGACTACTAAATTTAGAATTTTTAAAAAATAGGCAAGTGTTGGTAATAGACAAAGAAGACAAATCTTATTTTTGTTGAGTAACAACCTAATAAGTATAGCATTATTATGAAATCTTAGAAGATTGTAGTTGTTATATTCTAGATAAAACCTCAGAAGGCAACACAGAATTTGTCTAGTGACTTCTCTATACTATTAACATATTTTCTGAATAACAAATTGGAATGGAGTATCTAACAAGATAATATACCTTTTGCAAAGCTTTGTTAAAGATGTATTTTTTTCATTCTTCAAAATGATATTAGTCCAGAAGGTCTAGGACAAATAGTGACAAGAGAAGAGGAAACATAAATGGGCTGCTGTCCCTCAGATTTTTTCTAGGGACCTTGGAATTTTGGGCCCTTGACTGGCCTCTTTTGTCCAAATGATTAGAAGTGGCAAGGACACAATGGTCAGGGTGTTGGTACTTTCTGCCTCTCCTTTCAAGAACCTTGCTGTTTCAACTTGCTAATACTTGCAAAGCACTTGGCAAAACTAAAATCTCTATATAAATACTTTTTTGTTACAGTTCACTTGTTTCAGTCACATCTGACTTTTCATGTAGCGGACGGACCGCATCCCTACACACCTCGGTGAAGTGGTGAAGAAAAGAGACACGGGAGGTGGGAAAAGATAGACCAATTCTATTTATTGATCCAAGGGTTCGGGTATATATAGACAGAAACTGCAAGTCTACGTGACATTCTGCTCGTCTCCTGTCCCAGTGATTTGGCCAGTCTTATTGTCTTTAAAGACTGTTAGCCTAGAGGACATCAATTTTACATGTCCCTTGTTTTCTGTAATTCCCATGTTTGTCTCACGGAGACAGCAACATCTGGGGGGCATGGAGAGCCATTCCGGATGGTAATGAGCACAGTCTCAAAGAACAGTTTCCCAGAAGGTCTTTCCTGATCTTGTCAACAGCACTCCACCCTGGCCCTCAACATTTGCACAACCCTATTTGGAGTATTCTTGAAAGAGATACTAGAGTGGTTTGTCATTTTCTTCTCCAGCTCATTTTATAGATGAAGAAACTGAGGCAAACAGGATTAAGTGGCTTGCCTAGGGTTACACGATTAGTAAGTGTGAGGCTAGATTTTGAACTCAGGTCTTCATAACTCCAGACCTGGCACATTACACGTCACCACCCAATTGCCTTCTATATAATGCCAATTATTACTGCTAAGTCTGTATTATGTACAATTACTGACAGCTAGGTGGTACAGTGGATAGAACACTACACTTTGATTCCAGAAGACCTATGTTCAAATCTGACCTCAGGCACTAGCTGCATGACTCATGCAAGTTATATAACCATTATCTCCCTCTGTTTCCTCATCTGCAAAATTAGGCTATTTAGTAATAGACTAACCAAATTGTTAGTCTAAAATAAGATAACATTTAAGCATAGATAAGATAGCATTTAAGTGCTTTTGCAAACCTTAAAATATTATGGGATCATCCATTATAAGGGTGATCCAACAGGGCACCAATAAAATAGTTTGATCCAAAGTGAAGTTCAGCCTGAACTTGTAATTTCATTGATGTGGAAAATTCCCTGATGAGGAAGTGCCCTCTCCAAATACAGATCATTACCATCTCTGTACCTCATAGCTTTAGAGAGTTGGGTGGTTTCCTTCTCTGGCTCTAAATCTCCCTCTCTTCCTCAGACTCTTGTCTCATCCTTCCCTCCATTTTGTTCTTGTTCATTTCTCTAAACAGGAAAACAAGGATATTCAATGGAGAATCTTACAGAGTTATCCTAAGGAAAGTGGTTTATAAACTGTAAGATCCTTTGAGAATGTGAGTTCTTATCATGGCTGTTGTTAAGAGTTTCTCCCAGACAGGGCTGGATCCTCTTTCTGAAAATCAATCTGTTTGTCACATCTTTCACCTCAGCTTTTTCCAGAACCTGGAAAAGTACTATCCTGTGGCAATGTTTAGTTCCACAGACAGTGTCATTTATTTTTCAATGGTGCCAGAATCATTATCTTAATTCTCTTTCTTAGATTAAAGAAAAAGTCCACTCAATCCAGGAGTATATTGGAGCCAGCTCAGAGTTTATGAGTGACTGTTAAATCTTCACTGTGAGCATTTACACCTCAGACATCAGGAAATGCTACAAATGAGTGCTTGGTTTATTGGGTTTTTTTTTTAGTCTAGACTTGAGAAAGTAATGCAGAAAAAATAACAATGAAAATTAAACTTAACAGTGTGCTATGCACCTTTTCCAAAGAGCCAGTTGTTAATCATTTAACAGCACACCAATGCCTCTAATGAATAAAATATATAATTGGAATTATTCTCCAAATAATCATTGTATGAGGGCCTTAGACAAGAGACAACATACACAAAAAAAGACAGGAAAGTGAGAAGTGGAGCAGGGACCTGGAGTTGAAACCTATCTGGAGAGTAGATGCAAAGTGGAGTAACCTTGGTCCAGTTTCTGCCCTCTGTAAAGGAAGGCATTGGAAAAAATTTTGTACTTCACTCTCCAGTCCTCCGATCAGAGGTGAGAGGAGTTAATCCCCTTCCAGAAGAGAGATGAATCAGTCAAGTCTTGAGTTAGCACCATAGTGGTAAATTTAGAAGTGATGAGTTCATTCTGGGAGGGCTACCTTGTTCTATCCAGTTGGATCCAGACTGGCAGTAGATGCAGAGTAGAGAGCTCCTACACAAGATTACCACCTCACCCCAGTTATAAGACTGCTTTGTCCCTGTATCCGTGTCTGTCTCAGTCTCTTGCTCCATGATTTTGTGTTATTTTGTGTTTGTGTTTACTTAATTGTATGTGTTATATTCTGCTTCTTTCCTCTCTGTGTATCCTTCCATCTTTCAAATAAACTCCTTGAAAATAAGGACTATTTTATTTTAGACTTTGTATCTCCAGCGTCCATCATAGTGCCTTGTACTTTCTTGGTACCATTACCAAATGTTCATTGAGTCAAATCAATTCTTTCTTAAATATCAGTACTGACATTAATGGATGCTTTAGAAAATTATTTTAATGGTCAAGTAATAGGATCATAGATTTTGAGATGAAAAGCACCTTAGAGACTATCCAGTCTTGAAGAGGAAACTGAGGCACAGGGAGGAGGAGTTTTTCTGGGTGACTCAAGTAATTCATTAATTGCAGAGTGAGGATTTTAGCTCCTACTCTGGACTCCAACCAAGTCCAACTCCCTGTCAACCAAAGTGCAAGTTCACTCATATAGGCTACCTCTGTGAAGGCATAAATAAAAGCTTCTCACTCACATGTTTTTCCCCATTTCATTTTGAAGTAACAGCTTTTATTCTGTCTTCCTGTTATTCTAGTCTCATCACTAACCTATGTTTTTCTCATTGTTTCCTTTCTGTCTTCCCTTGTTTGTTCAGTCTCTAGGCAATCATTTCTTTTCACCATGGCCCTTGCTCCATCTTTGTGTTCTTTTCAGACTCAGCTTGCCCCCAACCCCCAATCCCCCACTAGCTTCTTTTATTCCAACTGACAGTTTGAGATTTTTTTTTCCTTTTTCTTTATGGAGGTTCCTGTTGCTATGGTGATACTTGATGACTATGGAGACTGTGACTACTTCTGTTAGAACCCTGGTTGCTATAGCAATGGCTGTAAGCTCTGGGTTCAGTAGTAACTCGCTTTTAGAAGGATATTACTTTACAACTTTGTATAGAACAGTCTGCCTTGGAAAAGTTTTCTTAATTTCCCACCACTTAGAGCACCAAAAATAACCATCATGAACTGGAATAAAGACTATCACTCAAGCAATTACTGCTAAACTTGGTGGTCCACTGCTAAACTTGGTGGTCCACAAGAGGCCCCAGGGGTCCAAAGTGAGGCTATGTTTGGCAGCATGGCCTGAAGATGGAACCCTTTGCCAGCTGGATTAAATTTGTCACAGCCCTTTCATGTGGATGACAAAAATATTTTTTAAAAATATAAAAGAGAGAAATAAACTGAAAACTATTTTCCATAGTCTAGAACTTCAACCTATTCATGAGAGTTCATCAGTTACCAGGGAAATAGTCTCTGAATTACTACTATATTTTTAACTCTACCTCCTCTCCCCCACCAATCTTAGCTTTGTTCTTGACTTGGTTGATCTTGAATCAGTTTGCATGCCTCCCCTACAACTGTATCCCCTCACAGATTCCCAACCTGCATATAATTCAAATGTATGTCTTCTTCAACTATACATATGTTCTGATGTGAACTAGGTTGAACCTGGATTTATGTATAAAGCGAGAGTTCTTAACCTGGGCTCTGTAAAATATAAAACGTTTTATAATTATATTTCAATATAATTAGTTTCCTTTGTATTTAAATTCATGCATTTAAAATATATTCTTAAAAAGGGTCCACAGTGTTAACCAGATTGTCAAAAGGTTCCACGACAGAAAAAAATATTAAGAACTTTTTATTTGAAGGGACCTTGGTACTTGGGGATGCAAAAATTTTAGCCTTCAAATTATTTTAGCTGATGAGTGACTGAATGAGATGTTCAAGGTAATTGAAAAACATAAAAGCAATTATTACATTGGAATATAGTGTGTGGTAGTAGATAGTAGATTAGCAGTCAGAAACAATCTCATTTCAAATTCCACCTCTGACTCTAGCTCTATAACCATGGTTGATTCCTTTAACCTCAAAGAGTCTCAATTTCCTCATCTTAAAAAAAAAAGACAATATTGTATTTTCCCCAGTTTCATGTAAAGACAATTTTTAAAATTCATTTTTTTAAAATTGAGTTCTAAATTTTCTCTCTCCTTCCATCCTGTTCCCTTCCTTAAGACAGTAAGGAATCTGATACAGGTTCAATCATGCAAAACATTACCATATTAGTCATGCTGCGAAAGAAGATACAAAGGGGAAAATTATGAAAAAGATACAGAAAGTGAAAAACAGTATGTTTCAATCTACATTCAGACTGAATCAGTTTGACTCATCTATCTTTATCTTTCATCATGAGTCCTTTGGAATTGTCTTGGATCATTTTATTGCTGAGCATAGCTAAGTCATTCACAGTTGATCATCATATAGACTTACTGTTACTATGAAAAATGTTCTGCTTCTGTTAAGTTCACTTTGCATCTGTTCATATAAGTCAAGGTTTTTCTGAAATCCTCCTGCTGATCATTTCTTGTAAAACAGCAACATTCCATTACAACCACAGGCCACATCAGTTTCTTCATCTTAAAAATGAGTGTCATATTAACACCTAGTGTATCTACTTAATGGGGTTACTGCGAAGTTAAAGTGAGATAATATATTTGTTACAGAAATCTTATTATTTTGTTGCATAATTAAACTGCAGTTATTTATCAAACATTATTTAGAAGTCATTGCAATAATTTAAACAATGAGTCAAAAGTCTGTACAGGTTACACATAATTTGCACTATGTTTTCTTTCTTCACATAAATGCTCTTTAGCCCCATGAAAAATTTTATACACATCTTCTCAGGTAATTAGGTGTCACAGTGGATAGAGTGCCAAGCCTGAGTCATGAAGGCTTATTTTCCTGAGTTAAAGTCTGGCCTCAGATACTTACTATCTGTGTGACCCTGGGAAAGTCACTTAACCTTGTTTGACTCAGTTTCCTCAACTGTAAAAATGATCTGGAAAACAAGTGGCAAACCACTCCACTATCTTTGCCAAGAAAATTCCAAATGGGATCTTGAAGAGTCAGATATGACTGAAACAACTGAACAACAACTTTCTCAGACCAAACATTTTATGTTGCTTAAAAAAAAAAAACAAAATCCACCCAAAATAAAGTCACCTCACATCAACAAAATGCTCTTTTCAAAGCTATCTAGTTAAGTACCTTTATCCCACACCCTGTCCCTTCAGTTGCGCCTTTTTTTGTGGGATGAGGGGGAGAATATAGACCCTAATAGATTCTACAAACCATAGTACCTTAGGGTCAGCTATAGAGATCCCAAAAGCTGAAAAAGCCAACAGATCCAAAATGACTGAAACAGAAATGAGCTGGTTCTTTATCAGGACACGAACTTTTGAGATAGGAGAAGAAACAGAAAAGTGCAATCACTTGAAATTGAACTTGAAGAGAGAAAGGATCAAGAAGAGATCTGTGGGAAAACCCATTTCACAGGGCCAGGAAAAGAAGCCACAGAAGGCAGAGAGGGGTCAGCTAGAGAGGTGGAAATAGAAGCAGGAGAATGTGGTCTTCAAAGCATAGTGGGGTCAAGAGGGTTGTTCAAATGATCATAGATTTAGAGCTAGAATGGATCTTTGAGTACAACCTTATCATTTTACAAATGAAAAAATTGAGGCCCAGAGGGGCAGATCACTTGCCTATGATCAGGGAACTACTAAGTGGCAGAACGCATATTTGAACCCCTGGCACACTTTGTTCTGGTGTCTCCTATTTGGGCCATGAGTATACAGGTCTCAAGTTCTAAGCTGGGATTTGATGAGAATGAGTCAATGAGAAAAATGGCAGAAGAAAGAAGAAGAAGAAAGAGAAGGAGGAGGAGGAGGGAGGAGGAAAACTCTCCCCCTCCAAACCCTCCCCCCCAAGACCTTTAATTAGATAACAACAGCAAGAATACCTTGCAAACACAACAAGAATATCCATCACATTGATGAGTACAACCTCTGCTCCCTCTAATTCCTTACAGGGATTTTAGTCACATCAGTGACCACAAAAACCAAAATAAAACTATTTTATGACACCAAAGTGTTCTACTTGAAGATTTCTTTTCTACAAGCTTTTCTTAAATAATGATTATTTTGAAGATAGCTACTTTCTACTGAATTTTTCCATCTAAGATTTGTTTCTGAGAGGTAAGGCCTTCATAAACACTTAGAGCTGGAGACTGATTTTTAAAAGCATTGAGGAGGGTTAGGCTAAACCATTTTTCATTCAGGCAATTGTCCATAGAAAAATGAAGTCGTTAACATTTCTTCCCATTCAGTCCCTTCCACCTGATTCTGTCTTTTTTGGAACTGAACATTCCAGTTAAAAGAGGAAAGTTCCTGAATGCTCACACCTATAGCACTAGAACTGATTGGCTATGAGAGGTGAGGATGAGGGAAGAGTCAAAGTTTTTTAGAGTAAATGGTGGTGCCAAAAGAAGAAATACTGACATCAGAAGGAGGTTAAGATCTAAGGGGGAAAATAACACCAATAATGAGCTCAGTCTTGGCCATATTGAGCTTGATGTGGCAATGAATTATTTCAGTAATTTCCTATAAGCAACTGATTTATAACACAGAATAGATTTCAAGAGTAGAGAGAGAGAGAGATCTTGTAATAATCCACGTAGAGGGCAAAACCATGGAATTTTGGTTTAAAATTGACAAAGGAAAGAGTATAAAGAGAGAAGAGGACTAAGGAAAGATCTGTGGGAAGACTTTATAAGGTCAGAGAGAGGAAAGGGGCCCATAAATAGAGACAGGGAAGGAACAACTAGTGAAGTAAGAGTAGACACAGAAAGCCGCTAGGCAGGACAATAGACAGCACTGGCCTTGGAGTCTGGAGGATCTGAGTTCAAATCTGGCCTCAGACACTTGACACTTACTAGCTGTGTGACCTTGGGCAAGTCACCTAATCCCAATTACCTTGCCTTACCCCCTCCAAAAATTATTTTAAAAAAAGTAGAATCAGGAGAATGTGATATCTCTGGAGAAAATGGAGAGGAGAATAGACAGTAGAAAGTGTTAGCATCAATGTTGAAACTACTGACTGGTCAGGAAGGATGAAAACAAAAAAGAGACCATTGATTTTGGTGATTAAAAGGTTATCAATGGCTTTAAAGAGAACAGAATAATGGAGGGGATGGAATTGCAAAGAAATTTAAAGGATAAAGGAGATGGTGCATAGGATGTAGACACAAAAGTTATAGATGACTTTTAAAAATAGTTTAACAGTGAAAGGGAAGAAAGACAGGGTGGCAGCTACTGGAGAGGCCAGGTTCAAAGTAAGACTTTTAGGATTAAGCAAATCTAATGATGTTTGGGCATTGAAAGATCACAACTTTAAAAGATCAACATAGAATTGGTGATTTGAGAAATATGTGATTCATAAGTAGCTCTACTGTCCTCCCCGGCACCTTTAGCTATTTGGTTACTCTCACTGGAGAGTGAAAGAGCTTTGTAGAACCAAAAGCTATTTTGTATTTCTGTCCATTCAATGGACAGAATACTCTTGAATACTCCTTGGTAATTTGTCTACTGAACAGTTAATGTCCAATAGAACTAGAGTACGGTGGAAACAGCAATGAGCTTTGAGAAAGAATAAGAAGTCAGATTTATGTAGCACTTGGAGGTTTGCAAAACACTTCACAATAGCCATATGAAATAGGTGGCACAATATTACCACCCTCATTGTACAAATTAGGAAACTGAGCATCCCTGGAGTAAAGTGGCTCATTGATAATTCACAAAGTTCATGTGTGCTTAGTTAGAATTTACACCCATGGCTTTTTAAAAATTTAATTAATTTGTTTTCAGTTTTCAACAGTCACTTCCATAAACTTAACTTTCCCCCCCCTTTTTCTCCCCTCCCTCCCTGAGATGCATGCAATCTTACATGGCTTCTACACATACATTGTTATTAAATATATTTTCACATTAGTCATGTTGTATAGAAGAATTAAAATGAATGGGAGGAACCATGAGAAAAAATGAAACAAAACAAAACATGACACAAGAGAAAACAGCCTGCTTCATTCTGCCTTTTGATTCCATAGTTCTTTCTCTGGATGTGGATGGCATTTCTTTGAGAATGTTCTAGGCCCTAGCATTGCTGTGATGCACCCATGCCTCTTGCCTCTATGTCCATCATTCTACCCATGATGTTTCTCAGAAAAGGTGTCAGGGCTCTCTGTACTTACTGGTTGTGTGATACTGAGCATATCATTGAACTTCTTTAAGACTCAGTTTTCTTATTTGTAAAATGAGGATAAAAATATTTTCTCTACTTCCCTCACAGAAGGAGTTACGTGTATCAAAAGACTTTGTAACCATAAACATTAAAAAATGCAATTTGTTGTTGTTGTTCAGACATTTCAGTCATGTCTGACTCTGTGACCCTATATGGGGTTTTCTTGGCAAAGATATTGGTGTGGTTTGCCATATCCTTCTCCAGTTCTCATTTTACAGATGAGGGATAAAGGCAAAGAGAGTTAAATGACTTGCCCAGGGTCATACATGTAAATTTAGTGATCACTGAAGTTGAGACCTCCAACAAATTAATTGATAAGGAGATAGCACAGATTGAAAAAGTGGGAGAAAATATCCTAACAGACATAATGTAGGAATGAGTAGAGTCCTGGCATTGGAGTCAGGAACACCTGGATTTAGATTCAGTCTCAGACATTTACTAACTAGATGACCCTGGACAAGTAAGTCATTTAATTTCTCTCTACCCCAGACTACTCATGTTTAAATGAGGATGCTGAACATGGTGGCCTCCAAGGTCCCTTCCAACCCTGAATCTGTGGTCCACCCAGATACCTGGAAAGAGCTGATACTTACTGGGACAATTTACTTTTCTTCTTTAGAAATTAGGACTTTTTTTTTAATCTATAAGAAGAGAAGACAATAGTTTTAGAGTTAAAAGGGACCTTAGAGACATCTAGTTCAACATTCTCATTTTTCAGATGAGGAATCTAAGGATAAAAAAAGAATAAATACTTATCTAAAAATTCACAATGAATAAGGAGCAGAGCTAGGATTTGAACTCATGTTGCTGAGCTCTGTACCCAGAGCTCTTTCTACTGAATCACCTTGCTTCTCCTTTGCCTTGGACAGTTTAAAAAGATCAGTCCAGAAGCCTCTAATATCCCTTCTAGTTCTAATGTCTATGATTCTATCACCTAGACACAAAGGGATGAAAGGTTCCCTGTATATTCTTAGCAAATGGTCATATATAACTCTAGGACTGAGCATGTATGTTATGGGAGAAAACAGTGAGAATAAGAAGTGGGCTCTGCCTCAGTCTCTTCTACTTTCTCCTTCTGTGATACTGGGTTAGTCATTTTATTTCTCCATGCCTCAGTTTGTTCATGTCACTAGGTATGTTCAAAGCTTCCATTTCAAGCTTCCACAAGACTAGGGATGCCTTAGAGAATGGACCACCTGAGATGTGTCAATTATATCTTCCTTAATTCCTTGCCTCAATCAATCAACCCATCAGCCAATAAGGATTTATCAAGTGCCTAGGATGGGTCTTAGAACTTGTTGGCCTCTTCCCCCTTGGCTCTTAGTCTCAAGGTTGAGGGTTCACCTGCATTTAAGCTCTAACTTTGCTCTTTCTTGACTCCCAGGTGTTTTCTTTCTTTGTCCTTATTAGAATGGAATGCTTATTTCCCAGCAGAATTGACAAGAACTAGAACTGAATTAGCTCAAAGGGCCCGTGCTCCCAATCTATTTAGACATGCCCTAGGCTAAGAGATCAGAGAGAATGGAAAGGCTTCTCCTGGGGAAGAAGGAAGTGGGGTGGAATGGGTGCTGAAGTTGAATGCGGAGAGTGACAGGCAGTGGGAAAGAAGCACGCACTCCCCCTCCAAAGGCTGACCCCTTTGAAAGTACTGCCTCCCTCTGACATAACTTGATATGAAACACTTTCCCAACCTTATCAAAGCCCAAACCTGGCACTGAGAGTCTCCCTTATCAGCTTTTGGCCTGCACACAGCCTGCCAAAGTGCCAAACATTTTACTCAGTACCAAAAACATTTAGGGCCCCAAGGAAGCTATCTGGAGACAGAGCAACATGGTGCTGCCTTCCTACATGTACTTTATGTGGCTGTTTCTGTGTGCACCTTCGACTGGACTATGCCAAACTCAGCCCAGACTCTGGAATGGTCTTGGGAAGCCCCTCTTAGAAAGGAGAGCCAGCATTTCCCCTATATGCTGAGTTGGGAAGTACCATATTAGAGCATCACTTGCCAGTGAAGTTAGGTACTCTGGGACAGTCATTCAAAATCATCTTATCTTCATGGTGATGAAACATGAGGCCTATTGAGGGCTGAAGGCACTTGTCTATGGAAAGGGCTGTTTCTGCTTTCTTTTGGCTCCCATTGAAGAAGTGTGATTCTCATGGGAGTCTACCTCAAAAACACATTAACTATTGATGGGAGATATGCTTTTTTGACTTGATCTATTTCTTGAATTTATGAAAAATCAGCTAAAGAGCTATAGAAAGGAGAACAAATGTGAATAATTTATTTGTTCATCTAAATTAAGAAATGGGTGTTGGGGGGTATATAGCCAATTGTCATGGAATTTAAGGGCTGGAAAAGATATTAGTGGCTATTTAGGTCAACTTATACCTAGATAAGAATCCTGTCTGTATCACATCCAACAAGTGGTTGTTCACTCTTTTATTAAAGAAATCCAGTGAGGTAAAAACTAAGTATTAACAATGACAGCAACAAGAATAGCAACAGTAGCAATATCATTTCTTTGTCAATTTCAGCATCGCAAAGAACTTTACAAATATCATTGTATCCTAACAACAACCTTGAGAAGTAGGTACTATTATTATCCCTATTTTACCGATGGAGAAACTGAGGCAGGCAGAGGTAAAATCACTTACCTAGGGTCACAGACCTAGTGTCAGCACCACCCAGCTTCCTTGCCATACCTCCCAACACAACCCATTCTATTTGGGATAGCTCTAATTATTAGGTTTCTCTTGATGCCAAATTTAAATTTGTCTCTTTGTAATTTCCACTCAGTGGTCCTGTTTCTGCTCTCTGGAGCCAAAAGGGAGAAATCCAATTAATCCCTCTTCCCCATGATAGACCTCAAATATGTGAAAACAGCTATCGTAATGCCCCCTCTCCCACCCTACTTCGTCTGAGTCTTCTCCTCTCTAGGCTAAATATCCTCAGATCTTTAACCATTCCTTATGTGATATGGCTCTTCTCCACCACCATTGCTATCCTCTTATGCTCTACCACTTACCAAGGTCCTCCATAAAATGTCCTACCCAGAATAGAAGCCAATAATTTCACTGTTGACCGACCCAGGAACTGTAAAGCAGAATCATCATCTCCTCATTCTTGAAAGTTCTGTTCTCTTCTTGAAGCCCAATATCTCATGAGCTTCTCTGGCTGCCATATCAGCCTACTGACTAGAACCCACAAAATGAAAACATACAAATGTGAATCTTCATTCCTTATTCTAACATCTGTAGTTGGTGATCTTATTTCATGTCTGATGAAGTTTAAGGAATCCAACCTCAAATAACATTGTAAATGTTGTTTTGGTAGCAAAAAGGGTCCAGACATCACAGGCTCATAGATTTGGAGCTCAAAAGGGCTCCATTGGGTCATCTAGTCCAACTTTCTTGTTATTTTCAGATGAGGAAATGGAGGTACAGAGAAGCCCCTTTTCTTTCTTCAAGGCTGTAGGGTAGTAAAAAGTGCTTTATTTTTAGAGCATATGACCAATAACTCCAAATGTGGTTCTCTTCCCCTGCAGTTTCATGTGCTTGTATATGTGTGTGTGTGTGCATGTCTGTATGTACTTGTGGTACATACTTAGCTGTTCATTAATACATATAATTCATGGCTCTTTCAAAGTTCAAATGATTCATCTTGAGCTACTTAAACTTCCGAACACTGATTTCTGAGTGGACAGTGTAGTGCAATGGAAAGAATATAGGCTTTGGAATTAGAGATTCAAATTCTACCCTTGATCCTTATTACCTATTTGACCTGAGGCATTTCACTTAAGCTCCCTTGGTTTCAATTTCATCTGTAAAATGCTTGGGTTTGCTCATATGTCTTTTGAGATCCCTTCCATCTCTAGATTTATTATCTTATGAGCATATTGTATTTTTTCCTCTCAGTCACTGCTAGTTTCAAACAATGTTTTTCTAAAGAATCAAACCACATTGTGGCATTGCGGTAGTGACAAGGGAGGTGGCAGTAGAACCTGAGCCTAAGGCCCAATTAAACACAGCTGTTCCTTGGTAACAACAGACCCAGGAGGTTGGGGCCAGTTGGTGTCTTCAGGCCAAGTTTATTCTCAATGCCACAGGATCAAAAACTGTCCCCCAATTACCCTCCAGCTGCTCTGTTCTGTCCCCCTCTATACTAGACACCCAGATCCCAGCTGACTCCTCTATAGTTGTCTTGAAATCCTGAGTTACTCTGAATCTTTCTGCTGGAAATTCTCCTCTTCCTCAGCGTTCTCCTTCTATTCCTCATTCTACCCCACTCTCATATTTGTTTTCCCCATTTCTTAATTTGGCTGGATACTCAGGCCTCCCACCCAACTTTCCTATTTCTTAGAAATTCCACAGAAAAGTTACACAATGCACTGCTATCCTGCCATGGTGGCTACAGTTACTGTCCAGCATTTTTACCAACTTAGAATAGAGAGAACTTTGGAAAGGGATAGCTTTGACTCTTCTATTTACTTCTGGACCTACTTTTTCTTATCTATTAAATGAGAGCATCAAACTTGACCATCTATAGGGTTACCTACACATCCTTTCCTGATCCCCCTTTATGTTAGTACCTTCCCTTTGTGATGCATTTCATATATAGCCCAGTTCTATATCAAACAGTCAGTATACACTTATAGCACTTACTGTGTGTCTGACATGGTGTTAAATGCTGAAAAAAGGAGAGAAAAGAGAAGACAGTCCAGATTTTGGTTTGGCTTTCTTTAGCCATCACATCATATCATTGTCTCATAGTAAACATGTGATTCAATAAAACCTTCAGATATTTTTCACCTCCTGTTCTGCCAAGCCAAGACTCTCTTGATCCAGTGCTCATACAATTTATTTTTGTTGTTATTCAAAGTGGTGGACTTCATGTTAATGTCTGTTAAATTCCATCTTGTTGGTTTTGACTCGGTCTTATTTAATAGCCTGTCAAGAATTTGAATCTGTCATCTGTTATAATAGTTCCCCTCTCAGTATTATGTCACAAATATGGTAAATGTCCCTTCTTAGTCTTAATCCAAGTCATTAATAACATTACACAGGAAAGGACCAAAGACAGCACTTTGTGTATCTCCTAGAGATTTCTTTCCAGGGTGGCAACATTAATCAACATTCTTTGACTGTAGTTGCTCAACCTGCTGCTTATCTACATACCTTTACTATCATTGAGCCCCATTCATTGTCTTAACCACAAAGACATTACTTTTCCAATATACTACTTAAGTCACATCTTGGCATCTGATCTAACAACCTAGGAGTCTTATAAAAAATTTTTAAAAGATAAATGAGTTTAATTTGGCATGATTTGATATTAGAGCACCGTGTTAGCTTTTATTTATCACATAATTTTTTTTTCTGAATGCTCACAAAGCATCTATTTAATAATCCATTATAGAATTTTGCCTGAGGTCAGCATCAGCCTGTACTGTCCAAAATCTACTCATATGGGAGTACCTCTGCTTTTTCTATCATGTGGAGAAAGGAAGGAGGAAAGGAGAAAGGTGGAAGAGAGAGAGACAGAGACAGAGAGGGAGAGAGACAGAGAGAGGCAGAGACAGAGACACAGAGACAGGGACAGAAAATAGAGACAGAGAGAAAGAGAAAGATAGAACAGTCACAAAGATTATCCTGAGTTCATAAAATCTCCTTGATTAGATTCATTCCAGTGAAATACACTATTAATTTCAGTCCTAAAAGGACTGAAACTCATCCCTGACTAAGTAAATGGTGATTTCTCTTCCATGTAACAAATTCACATGCGACTTTCATTTGCCACGTAATTTTTAGAAAAAAAAAGGATGCTCCATATGCGTTTCAGGCAGAACTGTCAGTTCATCAGTAAATATTCAGTAAGCACCTGCTACGTGCCAGGCACTATGTTAAGTACTAGGGATACAAAGAAAGGGAAAAGATAGCTCCTGTCCTTGAGAAGCTAATAATCTAAAAGATGGACAGTCCACTAATAACTACATACAAACAAGCTAAATGCAGAATAAATAAGCAATAGTCAACAGAAGGAATGCACTAGGATTGAGAGAGATTTAGAAAAGGCTTTTTATGGAAGGGGGGGATTTTTTCTGGGTCCTGAAGAAAGACAGGGAAGCCAGGAAGCAGAGTTAAGGAATAAGGAGGGAGAATCTTCTATGCAAGAGGGACAAGCAGTGAAAATGGTTGAACTTAAGGTCTTAAGTGTCTTCATGACACTGCAAGATCAGGGAGACCAAAAAAGAGAACAACTTTGATGAATCTCTTGACCAATAAACATATTTTATTCTGATTGGTTTTTATATTTAAGTAAAAATTGTACTAAATTTACTGGGTGTACTTTCCTGGTACCACAGCTACTGGAATCTGACATGGGAAAGGAAAACCATGTTCTCTATTTGAAGCCTTTAAAGCCAATTATGTCCTAGCTTGGGAAACAACTGAATATGTGAGCAGAGGCTCTACCACCTTGATTGCTATGAATCATAATGAGATGAAAATACTGTAATAACAAACCAGCAATTAGCTTTCAAGAGTGGGTTGATAAGTGAATTAATATAGAACCAAAGAATGAACTCAAGTGCATTTTGTTGTTGTCATCTAAAGAAAATATCTTCTGTAAAAACCAAATGAATCTTGTCCAATAGACTAGATATTCTTTTTACTCAAATAAAATATAATAAGATAATGAAGTTGATCTCTTGGTATGAATGACTTGCTTAGTAAAAACACTGCAACAACAAACATGAAAAAAAATGGTGGCTTCAAAAAAAATAGAAAATTAGAATTGAGTAACCATAAATTGGTAAATGGCTGAATAAATTGTAGCATGTGAACAAAACAGATTATTACTAATCCCTAAAAAAAATAAAGAACTCAGGGAAATTTTGGAAGATTTATATGGACTGATGCATAGGAAGGTAAATAGAATCAGGTGAATAGTTTGCTCCATGACCATTGAAAGACACAAGAACTCTGACCAGTGAGACAATAAGCCATGGCTTCAGAGAACTGACCATGAAACATGGCTTCCTCAACTTGGTGGAATGGTGCAAGTACAGAAAAGTTAATCAGATATGGCCAATATGTTGGTTTGTTTTTCCTTGATTCTCCTTTAATATGGGGGTTACTGGGAAGTAGAAAATATGAAAAACAACAAAGGGTAATGATATCTATTTAAAATAACATTTATTTATGTATAGAAGAAAAACTAATATAAATTTAAAAGCCTTGGTGCAACCAAACTACTTATCACCGTAGTGCCTGGGATGATTCTTGGAGAGCTGCCATGCATTAGTATTAGTTCAAAATGCACTGGTTATTTCAAAATGAGACTTATAATCTTTCTATGGCAAAGGGAACAGCCTTCTAACCTGCTAAAAAACCTTAAGAAGTTCCCTCTTGGCTACAGTGTAAAATACAAACCTTATAGCCTGTCATTTAAGACTCTTTATATTCCACCTAGAACTCACCTCTTCAGCTTTATTACATATTGTTGTTATTTGTGGACTTTATATTTAAGTGATTCTGGACTATGAGTCATCTGTTGAACTCATTCGACCACCCACCACCTCCTTACATTATCACAGGTTCATCCATAAGCCTAGGATGCATTTTATCCTCATCTCTATCTACTGAAATTCTTTTTTTTCCTTAAAGTAATATGTGATCATTTTATTTCTGTGCTCAGTAATCTTCAGTATCTCTCTATTGACTCCAAGATATAATATAAACTCTTCTGCATAGCCTTAAAAACCCCCTGCATCCTAGCTCAAACCTAGCTTTCCAGTTTCATGAAAAATTACCCTACTTCCGAACTCTGTAATCCAGTCTCTGTGTTCATCACACATGACATTCCATCTCCTATCACTGTGTCTTTGTATTGGCCAACTCCCTCTTCACTTCTGCCTCATAGATCTTTCTCTTCCTTCCAGTTGCAGCTCAAGTACCACCTTATACATGAATCCTTTCCTGATTCCTCCAACTGCTAATACCATCCCTCCCAAATAACCTTTATTTTATTTGTATTTATTGTCTTTATGGTTTTTTTGGTAATTTTTTTTTGGTATATACTTAGGTTAATATTCATTGTGTCTCCCTTTTGAATTGTTATTTTCAAGTAGGGTTTTTCATTCTTTGTATTTATGTTGCCAATGTCAAGACATATAGTGGGTGCTTAATAAATACTTATAAATTGATAGATTCTATCCTTTTAAGGACTCATAAGTTGCTACCTTCTCAATGAAGTCATCTTTGTTTCTCTCTGGCTGCATGTGAGCTTTCCATCTTCAAATTTCCCATGAGCACTTTGGATATATCCTTTTCTCCATTACATTCTATTGTGTATCACACATATTGATGTGAATGTCAATATCATGCCAACCTCACCTGGGAGTCAGCAGATTCCTTGAAACAGTATCAGTTATCTTTGTAATTCTAGCCCCCAGTGCAAGGTCTCCCTTATCATAGATACTTAATGAATATAAGTTGAATGAATAATGGATGGATGTCTGCAACATTTTCTTGACCAATAATGTCTATGTGTTAAGACAAGATTAATATGAGCCATACAGATAAATAATGAACTACAAAACTAAATAATGAATAATGCAATAAAATAATGATTGATGATAATACTACAAGAAATTTCCAGATCTATTAATCCAGTGGTCACAGTATTAATAGATCTTGTTGTACCCTTGCTTTCCAAATATTGCTTAATGTTTTGATACATGCTATTAAACAAAATAACATATACTTCAATATTGAACCTATAATTAAATAGAAAGGTTACATGGTAACCTGGACAATAGCCTGATATTAAGGGCACCTCCTAAATCCTGGTATTTGGTTCTGCTAATATGTTTAGAAGGGAAAGTGACTTATCTTCATCTATTGGTGAAATGGGCAATAATATTGATCTTCTTGCTGGGTTGTACTGGGGACTAATAAATTATTGTGAAAGTATTTCTACAAATATGAAATGTGCTATAAAGAATAAATGAAAACAGTTCTTTTTATGTATTTTAAACATTAATAGAGAATCTTGCCTTTGACCAAATGCATTTCCAAATGTCACTTGGCTCCTGTTCTAAAACTGTTGCAGGCCTCTCTGAGTTGTTTGATTTATTACAAAACTCAAGAGTTTAAGGTTTTACTTTCTCTTAAACAATTAATTTTTATTTAAAATAATAAATTTGTGCCTTTGTAAAAAGGTGCTAAAAACTTCACAATTGATCATATTTTTAGTGGAAAGGATGCACTATTTTTAAATGTATCTTTCAAAGGAGTATTTTTAAGCTATAATTCATGATTTAAAAAAACAAACACAGTTGACAATGAAAATATTTTTATACTTTTTCCATCAATGCGTGACCTTAACTTCAGTGTGAGATCTTATAAGGGAATTCATCAGGATAAACTTTTTTTTAATAAAATTTGTGAAAAAATTTCCAAGTTTTCCTTCTTTTTTCCCACCTTGTATTCAATTTCTAGCATTTAATCTTTCATATTCCCAATCAGACTTAAATATTTTATAAGATCTTATGAAAGATCATAGAATTTCAGAGTTGGAAGGGACTTCAGAACCATCTGCTCCAACCCATACCCATACAAAAATTTCCTTTGCAACATAGCCAATAAGTGATTATCCAGCTTTTACTTGCTTGTTGAGGAACCCACTACTTCATGGGACAGTCTATTTAGCTTAGAGAGAGCTCTAATTCTTTTCAAGTTTTTCTAGTTCTCTTCAAGCCTAAATGTTCTTTCCAATTCCTCTCTGTTAGATCCACTTCAATTTCACTTGCTTTCGGAATATGACATGCAAAGCCTAAAATGCTAAGGTCCCTGGCCTCTAGAAGCTTATATTCTTCTGAAATGCATGGAGAGAAGCATAGTTATTTGAAACAAGGAGGTGATAGTCCCAATATACTCTGCCCCAATCAGACACATGGAATATATAGTATTTAAATCAGACACAATAAGTTGAGTAGGATAATGACAAGCTGAAGGAGGTTCAGAGAAGGATGACCAGGATGGTGAGGAAACTAAAAATCATATAATACAAGGACAAGTTGAAAGAGGGAGATGTTTTGCCTAAAGAAATAGATATTTGTGTGTCTTTGGGGAGATATCATCAGTTCCTTTCAGAGTTGAGAATTGTTATATAGTAGAGGGATTCCCCTTGTTCTTCTTGGTTCCTTAAGGCAAAGCAAGGAGTGCTGGGTGGGCATTGTCAAGAGTCTGAATTCAACTACATGTGAAGGGGGGGAGCGGGAAACTTTCTAAAAATTGGAACTGTCCCAAAGTTGAACAGCTATCTTGACAGGGAGTGAGTTCCCCACCACTGGAGGTCTTCTCCCAAGCAAAAGTTAGGTGACCTTTCACTGGGAAGAATGGAGTGGAGAATCACTGTTCAGATATGAAATCTCTCTTCAATTCTGTGATGCTGTGAATTTAACTTGAAAGAGTAGAAAGAAAGAAACTTTACATATCTTTCCCAAGGTAGATACATGAACCTTTCTGTTGATATTTCTCTTTCATCCAATGGTTCATGGTTTTTTGAGTGATTCTGTCCAGGGTTAGGGGTAGGTGAGGAAGAATAGTGTTAGTCTCAGTTTTTTAAGGACTATGGATACATAAGGGCAACTGCATGAAGGAAAAAAATGCCTTTGTTTTCTTTCCAGGAATAAGTTGTTGCATTTTTTTTTAAAAAAAAGCTAAATCCTCCTGGTGAATAGTAATTTATGGAGTGCTTAAGATCAGTATGAATCACCATTGCCTGATTTGTCTCCCTGAGGTACTCATATTGGGGCACTGGTATCAGACTTTGACACTTTCTCCACTACATTCTAATTTTAAAAGTCCAAGATGAGTACACAGGATTTTTCACTGGGATCTTTTCTCCTTCCCCCTCAACAACTGCTTTCCATTGTCATCATTAGCTTGACCTTCAAGCCCTGAAGGCATTTTCCCTCTAACTATATTCCTTAATAAGCCCCCGGGTCTTTGTCATTTACACAGAAGGAGTCATCTTCATCCAACTCCTTGGTTTCTAAAGTGGGTTTTGTGGCTATATTTTACCCTACTATAGTTCCTCTTCCAATATATTTTCTTTGCTGGATTATTATTACAGTCATATGATGAACTTAAACAATAAAATAAAGATAAGATAGTCCTAATTACTAGTACGTACTCAGAAAAGCAAAAACTGCATGATCTTTGTAGGTGCTTAATAAATATTTGTAGCTTGATTAGTTGATCTATTGCATAATTTTTAGAAAATAATTAGTCTTAGAATTTACTCAATATTTTATTGTAACATCTATTTTCTAAGTTATGGTACACTATGGAGCTTTTTACACTCACAAAGTAACTTAAGTTGTTTATAATAGAATTAAATAGGAACTACGAGATTAAATATTTATATAGAGGTAGAATTCCAATTTTGAGTACTGCTATCGTGTTATATGGCATTAATGTTGTATCATGAAAACTAATATGTAAAGAAAATATCCTTCCGAGAAATAGTTGAAACTCTCCTTCATAATTTTCCTCCATAATTATGACATGGCAGTTTTCAAATTTGCATTAGTTGTTGAAGAGTAATCCTACACAAAATATTGCAGTCAATGTCACATACTTGTAATTTTTTCTTTTAAAATTATTTATTCTTTTAAAATTTTGAGTTCCAAATTTGCTCCCTCTAACTCACCTCCTTCCATACTCCCTGAGAAGGCAAGAAATATATAATTATACATGTGAAATCATGCAAAACATTTTTATATTAGCCATATTTTTTAAAAAGCAAGAAACATAAAATGAGACAATTATCCTTTAATTTATAACTCAAACTTCATCAGTTCTCTCTCTGGAGGTGGTTAGCATTTTTTCATTATGAGTCATTTGGAATTGTCTTGGATCATATCATTGATCAGAACAGCCAAGTCTTTCACAGTTGATTACTGCGATATTGCTGTTACTGTGTGTGAGGATCTCCCAGTTCTCACTTCAGTTTGCATCAGTTCACAGCCTTGCCATGTTTTCTGAAAGCACTCCCTCATCATTTTTTGTATTTTTTATTTTAGACTTAAGTGCACAATAAGAAAAGAAAAAAGAAACAAACAAATACTAAAACTTAAACACAAAAATGAGAGAAAAAAACTGCCATGTGCACAGCAGAATATAAAAGAGGATTCAAATGATAAAGCAATACATTTTCATTTCAAGAAAGCTTACATAAGAAACAAACATTGTGTTCAGAATTAATTTCTTATAGCACAATAATACTCTATCACAATCATATGCCACAACTTGTTGAGCTATTCCCCAGAGCATCCCCTCAATTTCCAATACTTTGCCACCATAAAAGAACTATAAATATTTTTGTATATATATGTCCTTTTCCTTTTTCTTTGCTTTCTTTGGTCTACAAACTTAGTAGTGTTACTGGTTCAAGGGGGATGCAGTTTAATAGCCTTTTGGGCATAGTTCCAGATTGTTCTCCAGAATGGTGAGGTCAGTTCACTCTCTACTAGCAGTTCATTAATGTACCTATTTTCCCCTCATCCCCTCCAACATTTATCGTTTCTAATATATATGAGGTGCTACCTCAGAGTTGCTTTAATTTGCATTTCTCTAATCAATAGTGATTTAGAGTATTTTTTTCATATAATTGTAGATAGCTTTGATTTCTTCTGAAAACTGCCTGTTTATATCCTTTGACCATTTGCCAATTGGAGAGGGGCTCTTATTTTTATAAATTCTATAACTTTATGACTCAATTCTATACTCAATATGTGTTTGAAAAATAAGGTCTTTATCAGAGTAATTTGCTGTAAACAATTTTCATATTACTTCATTTTCTATGGTGTCTTTCAGAATATATAGTTTCTCTGGTTGTCTCTTTTAGTTAGGTCTATTTTTGCTTTTTCCTTGTCTGAGATCATGATTGCTTTGTTGTTTGTTGTTCAGCCATTTCAATCAGGTCTGACTTCTTCTGACCGCATTTAGGGTTTGTTTTTGGCAAAGATACTTTAGTATTTTTTTGTGACATATTCATTGTGACAGATAAGGAACTGAGGCAAACATAATTAACTGACTTTCCCAGGATCACATAGCCGATAAGCGTCTGAAATCAGATTTGAACTCAGGAAGATAAGTCTTCCTGACTCCAGGTCTGGAACTCTATCCACTATGTCACTTCACTGTCCCCATGATTACTGTCTCTACCTTTTTGCTGGAGCATATTATTTTAACTCTCTGTGTGTCCTTCTGTTTTGGGTGTCTGTTGTAAACATACTGTTAGATTCTGTTTTCTGATCCCTTCTGCTATCTACTTCCATTTTGTGGGTGAGCTCATCTCATTCACAGTCAGAATTATGATTACTGTGTATTTCCCTCTTTTCCATTTTCTTTTGTTTCTTCTTTTTATCCTATCCTTCAAAAGTCTATTTTGCTTCTAACCATTTCAACCCTTAATCTGCCCTCCCCTTTTTCATCCCTGCCCTTTTTCTTCTATCCTTCTTCTCTTATTTCCCTATTCTATGCACAACTGAGTGTGCAAATATATAGTCTCCCTTCTTTGAACCAATTCTGATGAGAGTGAGGTTTAAGCATTACCTGACATCCTGCACCCCTTCATTTTCTCCTCCATTGTAAAAATTCTTCCTTGCACATTTCTTTTATGTGAGATAATTTTCCCCATTCTACCTCTCCTCTCTTCTTCTACTGTAGCCCTCTTTCTCTCCCCCCTTTCATTTTTTTCTTTTGGAAATCATTCTAACA
This sequence comes from Notamacropus eugenii, assembly GCF_028372415.1. Classification (NCBI taxonomy): domain Eukaryota; kingdom Metazoa; phylum Chordata; class Mammalia; order Diprotodontia; family Macropodidae; genus Notamacropus; species Notamacropus eugenii. Next base: position 332,259,248 of record NC_092877.1, read on the forward strand.
TAATCAGCTCACAACCATGCCCTCTGTATAAAACTCCTTTAACTGCTCTAATAATGATAAAGTTCTTAGAAGTTGCATGTATCATCTTCCTATATAGGATGCAAACAGTGTAACTTTATTAAGATTCTTATGCTTACTCTTTCATGTTTATATTTTCATGCTTCTCTTGAGTTTTCTGGTTGAATGTCAGATTTTCTACTCAACTCTGGTCTTTTCATCAGAAATGTCTAAAAGTTTTCTATTTCATTAACTATCCATTTTTTCCTCTGAAGAATTGAACTCAGTTTTGCTAGATAGGTGATTCTTGGTTGTAATCCTAGCTCATTTGCCTTCCAAAATATCATATCTTAAGCCCTCCACTTCTTTAAGTTACCAAATCTTGGGTTATTTTTACTGTGGTTCCATGATATTTAAATTGTTTCTTTTTGGACTCTTGAAATATTTTATCTCTAACCTGGGAACTCTGGAATTTGGACATAATATTTCTGGGAGTTTTCATTTAGAACAGCTCTTTCAGGAGGTGATTAGTGAATCCTTTCCATTTCTATTTTACCCTCGGATTAAAAGATTATCAGGGCAATTTTCCCTGATAATTTTTTGAAAGATAATGTCAAGGCTCCTTCTTTGATCATGATTTCCAGTTATTCAAATAATTCTTAAATGTTCTTTCCCTGATTTATTTTTGAGGTCAGTTGTTTTTCTAACAAAATATTGCTCATTTTCTTCTTTTTTCCATTCTTTTTGTCTTTGTTTTATTGTTTCTTAATGTCTCATGAAGTCATTAGCTTCTACTTGCCCAAGTTTAATTTTTAAGAATTATTTTCTTCACAGAGCTTTGGTACCTCTTTTTCCCTTTGGTCAATTCTGCTTTTTTAGAGTTCTCTTCTTTGGTGAATTTTTGTTCCTCTTTTACTATTAGGCCAATTCTGTTTCTTAAGATTTTATTTCCTTCAGTATTTTTTGCGTCTCTTTTACCAAACTGTTAATTTTCTTTTCCTAATTTTTTCACTCTCATTTGTTTTCTCAGTTTCTTTCCTCTACCATCCTTATCTCTTTCTTTAAATCCTCTAGGAATTCATGTTGGGTTAGGTCCAATTAGTATTTTTCTTTGAATCTTTTTTGTAGCTATTTTCACATTATTGTCTTCTTTTGAATTTATGTCTTGGTCTTCCCTTCCACCATAGTAGCTTTTAGTGGTCAAGTTTTTTCTTATTGTTTGCTCATTTTTTCAGCCTGTTTCTTGACTTTGAACTTTATGTTAAAGTTGGGCTCTGCCCACCTGGAGGTGGGAAGGCACTGGTCTAAGCTTCAGACTTTTTTCATGCTGCTGTTTTCAGAGCTAGTTCTGGGTTTCTGTAAGTATATGGGGCTTCCAAGGTGGTATAATCCTGGGAAAAGTATGATCACTGCTTTCCTGGTCTGCACTGTGGTCTTTACCCAGGAAAGGTCTTTGGTCCTCTACAGGTACAAACACAAGTGCTCTTCTTTGCTTTGGAACTGTGACCAGGGTCCCTGCTATCTTGTGACCAACCACCAGTCCTCTTCTCCACCCTGGAAATGGGCTCCAGAACTGTGTATGGACAATAGAGTTGACAATCAGTTCCAGCTTCCCCCAGTACCAGCAATGAGTCCCCTGTGATCTCTTTCTGAACAGTTGTCCCACTCCCTTACTATTTCTAGGCTATGAACTCCTGAACCTGCTTCTGTAGCCACTGTGGCAACTCTACCATGTGTGAACTCCAGACAAGCCTCCACCATAGTGTCACAGATTTCTGCTGGCTTCTTAAGTTTTCTTAGACTATTGTGCTATAATAAATGATGAACAGGAAGACTTCAGAGAGGCCTGGAAAGACTTATATGAGCTGATGCTGAGCGAAAGGAGCAGAACCAGGAGAACTTTGTGCACAGCAGCAACCACAGTGTGGGAGGAATTTTTCTGGTAGACTTAGTCTTTCATAGCAATGCAAGGACCTAAAAAATTTCCAATGGACTTGAGGCAAAATGCCTTCCACATCCAGAGAAAGAACTATGGAATTGGATTGCAGAATGAAACATACCATTTTCTTTTGTATTATGTTTTGCTTTATGGTTTCCCTCATTCATTTTAATTCTTTCATGCAACATGACTAAGGTGAAAATGTATTTAATAGGAATGTATATGTAGAATCTATATAAGATTGCATGCTGTCTCAGGGAGGGAGTGGTGAGGGAGGGAGGAAGGAGGAAGAGGGAGGGGGAAAAATCTAAGATATATGGAAGAGGTTGTAGAACACTGAAAACAAATAAAATATTTTAAAAATATGTTTTCTTAGCCTGGAAAAATGTCTCATCCTGATCTTGTGTTGACTTTGCTACTCCAAAATTTTATTTGAGGCATTATTTTAAAATTGTTTGGAAAGGAATATTGGGAAAGTTTAGCTGAGTGGCTGCCTCCAATCTGCCATTTTGACTTCATCCATACAACATGCTTTAAAAAGATGTTTAACAGATATTTATTCAATTAAATTGAAAAAGGACTCAGTTTTTTAGATATTATTACATGTCTGAAGCAGTCAGACATGGTAGCCAGCCTGACTGATTTTGAATTCCAAAAGACCTAAGCTCAAGTTGGGCTTCTAATAAATAGCATTTGGGTGAAACCTGGGCAAGTCATTCAGCTTTTTAGTGCTTTAGTCAACTCTTTTAGAATGTAAAATACAGACAAATTGCTAGTTAGCAATTGTAAAGGAAATTTTGACACTGGAATTTATCTATTTCCTGCACCAGTGAAAGACTGTCCAGGTTTCACAGGGGTACAACAATGAAATCAGCAAAATGGCTCTGTAGAGCTTCAGTTTGGTAGATAGCCTGATACTTCATTTTACCTACACTTTCTTTTGAAGCTTCCTAAATGCTGAGGTAGCTCTGTCAATGTGTGTATCAACTTCATCATCTATGTGGCCATCTCTGAAAAGTATACTGATGATGTAGGTGAACTTATTATCCGCAGCATTCAAAATTTCTCCATTTGCTATAATCAGTGGTTCCATATATGGATGGTGTAGTTCTGGCTGGTAGAGAACCTCTGTTTCTTGGTGTTAATTGTCAGGCCAAAATGATCAGCAGAGAATCATTTCATACTCTGTTACGTCTCAGTCTCAGGCTGCATTGATTTTGCAATCATCTGTGAACAAAAAAGTTGTATATCAACTCTCCTTACACTTTAGTCTTGACTTTTAGCCTTTAAAGTTAAATAGTTTACCATCAGTGTGGTAGCTGACCTTGAGGAGGTTTTTGTGCTCATCAACGGCATCTGACAACCCCATGAAAAACATCTTGCCAAAAAGCATGGAAGCGAGCATACAGTCCTGTTTCACTTCATTGGTGACTAGAAAAAGTGAGAGTATTACCCTTTATGCAGAACCTGGGCAAGAATGCTATCATGAAACTGGCATTCAATAGTGATATGCTGACTTCACTCTTGTATGCCTGTGAAACCCAGACAGTCTATCAATACCATACTAGAAAATTGAACCACTTCCATTGAATTGTCTTAGGAAAATTCCAAAGATCACCTGGCAAGATAAGATATTAGACACTGAGGTCCTTTCACAAGGTGAACTGCCAAGCATTCACTCTACTGCAGAGAGTACAACTCCAATGAGCTGGTTATGTTGTCCAAATGCCAAACATATGTTTACCCAAAAAATTATTTTACAGAAAATTCACCAAGGCAAACACTCACGTGAAGGTCAGAAGACATGATACAAGGACACTCCCAAGATTTCTCTGAAGAACTTTATATCAATTGAGAGATATGGGAGACACTGGCACAGGACTACCCAGCATGGTGTACCCACATCAAAGATGGCACTATGCTCTCTGAGCCAAGCAAAGTTACAGGAGCACAAAGGAAACATGAAATATACAGATCTAGAAACGTCTCCATCCCAAATGTTCCAAAGGACTATTTGTGCCTGGTCTGTGGTAGAGTTTTCTGAGCTTTTATTGGCTTGATCAGCCACAGTTGAACACACTGTACCTTGAACCCAACATCATGATGTCATTTGGGTCTTCTTTAAGTACAAAGGCTCAGCAATAACACCAATGAAAACAAAAGTCCTCACTAACAGCAAAGTTTGAAGACTGAATATTAAAGATTCTGTAGAGGGAATTCTCATTCAGATTATTCTTCTAACTTCAAGTTTTCTAAACTAGATACTAGTCTCTTTAAGATAGGCATGATACTTATTTTAATACCAAATTTTAATACCAAAAACCAGGCAAAGTTTACCAAGCATGATACTAGACTCAGTAGATTTTTCCTACTCTGTTATCTCTGTACTATTATACTAATAGGTGAAAAGCAGAGTTAAACCATTAAGAAAAGAATCTAGCCCATTAAGTATTGAAACTCCCTGAGGCTTAATGCCACTTTTTCCTAAGGATTTTCAGTAACTTCATCACCATGAAGTTTAGTTATTTTTATGCAGAGGTTACAGATGATCCTTCCAAGATTGAGGAGACTATATGGGACAAGAGTTTGAAGATAAATTGATACCAAGACTGAAGAGACTGATGGTGAGAAACTTTCAACTATGACTGAATTTCCGGAGAAAGAAAATATGTCCCACTGTAATTCAAAGGGGATCAGATTCTTCTGACAATTAGTGCTTTCTTTTAATCGATATGGCATGGGTTTTTAGGAATAACCTTGATTAGCTGGAGAATATACATAGAAAGTCCAATCTGGATGCCTTCAGCTGGATGCATATAAGGATTGGTTATAAGAACTGGGATGTTCACCCAAGGAGAGGCCATAAGAGTTATCTTCAAGTATTTGAAAGGTTTTCATATGGAAAAGAGATTAGATTTTCTGCTTGATCCAAGACATTAGAATTAGGGGTAAAGGGCAGAAATTTCAAAAAGACAGATTTGGGATTAATGTAAAGAAAGTTTTCTTAATGATTAAAGCTAGTTAACAATGAAGTTACTTTCCTCAGAAGATTTTGACAGTCTCAAACATGGGAGGTCTTTGAGGAAAGCTGACTGATCAACTGTTATGATGAAGAGAGAATTCCCTCCCAGATACTTGCATCCTAGCTGACCATGGAGGTCCCTTACAGCTCTGAAATTTGTGATTCTTTGACATGTTCAAAGTCTGATGCTGCTACATGTTATCTGTGTAACTTTGGGCCAATTATTTTATGAGCTTCAGTTTGTTCATCTGAAATAAGAAAAGATTGGACCATAATTTCCTTCCAGCTCTTAGCCCTTTAACCCTATGATCTCCTGCTCTGACAGAACTATTTGCTCCTATTGTCCAGCTATGGACCATCATAATTAAAAACATAAAATATCATAATTATTCAAAGATAGTGTGGCAACTTTATGTGAGGTTACTGGTCTCAGAAATTGTATTTGGGCTGGGTATACTGGAGAAAAAATAGCTTTACGTGGAATTTCATTGGTAAGAGAGTAGAAACTTGGGACCTTGTTGGGGAATAGAAAAAAGAGGCTATGACTAACTCCTTACTTAACACTTTTCTCCTTTTTCCTTTCGAAATCACCTCACAATAAAGAGAGAGAAAATCTTTCTTTCTGTTCTTATCCCATGCAGTGTTGCCTTCTAAATGAAATGGCTCAAATATCCAGGAATGATCATGTGCAAAATTTCAAATGGTAAGTCTACCTTTGGTATCTCTTCTGGTTTCTCCTTTTTGTACCCTTTCCCTATACGGCTTCTTCTCCTTCCCTCCCTTGTACTACTGTGCCCTCTTCTTCTCCCACCTACCTAAAATTGCATTTGGGAAAATATATTGTCAACTTATCATACAATCAGTCAGTCAATAATAATTTCTCAAGCACTTATTATATACCAGTAAATCTGCTAAGCACTGGAGAGAGAGAGAGAGAGAGAGAGAGAGAGAGAGAGAGAGAGAGAGAGAGAGAGAGAGAGAGAGAGAGACAGAGACAGAGACAGAGAGAGAGACAGACAGACAGACAGACAGACAGAATCATAATGTTGGAACTCTCCCAGGTATATTTGCATTTTATCAGAAACCTGAGACTGAAAGTTGCAGGGAAGGTGCCCACCTTTCCCCCCTTCCCCCCTAATTTGGTAGAGGGAGTTTCCAATGAAATCACAGGTCCAGTCCCTATCTCATTGCCAGAGTTCTGAAACCTTCAGTCTTAAAGCTGAGAGGTAGCTTTGGTGGAGAGGCCAGGATGCTGGGAAAGATCTGCTATCCACCCAATGGGAAGGAGTATCTCCCTCAGCACTAAAGCACAGTATTTTTTATATAGTTGACACTTAAAAAATGTCTGCCAAATGAATGAAAAAACTCAGAGAAAATGTTTATCATGAAACCTAGATACTTTGATAGAGTTATTTTAGTAAAATGTCACTGTTTGATAACTGGTAAATATTTTTAAATCATTTCCCTTAAGTATAACTAAAATATTTTCCTGTCATTTGTAGTGAAACTTCACAGTAAAAGTGAACTACCAACATGTAAAGGATGAGTTAGTGCCAAAAAAGGCAATTTTTTCCAATACTTTGCTATATATGCTATATGTATACATATAGCTGTTTGCTATATATATAAATTATGTAGCAAACACAGTCTAATTTTGGCTAAGGCATAGAAATTATTTCTTATGCCTCAGTCTATACCTGATATGGATGAACAATTAATTCTAGCAATATGCTATTGTTGGAATCTACTTCCTTATTTCTATGCATAAATTTATATATTTAGAAACATTTTTAGTTTATTATGTACAAAATGACTGTATATCTCTGACTGAATATCATCAATGGAAAATGAGCTGAAGATAAAAATGAAAATCATGGTCAAGTTGGAGATCTTTGGGTCGCCACTGGCCAAAAATTAAATTTTCCTAATAATTCTAGTATTTCTAACTCTGTTCCATGAAACTGGATGTAAAAAATACCTCCATAAACTCACAGGTTGGTTTTAGAGCCGAGTCCTAATGGGGAGAAAGAGAAAAATGTGTTTTAATTAAAAAAAGAGGACCTCCTACATAGTGAAATGAGCAGAACCAGGGGAATAATTTCTGATATAACAGCAATATTATAAAAATGAACAACTTTGAAAATCTTAAGAACTCTGATCAATGCATTTACCAACAAAATTCCAAGAGATTGATTAAGGAGCATGCCACTCACCTTTTGACAAAAGAGACTAAACAAGCAGAATGAGATACATCTGTTTGAATATGGCCAATGTAGCAATTTGAACTGGCTATTCGTAATTATTCTGGGTCTTTTCTCCCCCATCCAAGTGAAGGAATATGTGTGGGGAGAGAAAATAAGTGTTTGTTAATTGGAAAAAAAAAAGCACCATATATTTTAGAGGAGAAGGCTCAACATATTGGATGTGAAAAAGTCTCAGTGAGGAGTCCTTTTCTGGTTTCCTCATCTGCTAGGGCCTTCCTCTGCACAGTTAATTTTCCTGTACTTTGCATATGCATTATATACATTGCATAATGCCTCTCTGTTTAGAACAGGAGTTCCTCGAGAGCAGAGATTTTTTTCTATTTTGTCTTTGTATCTTCAGTGATTAGCATAGTTCCAGGCACATAGTAGGCACAATGCTTTTTGATTGATCTTTTTTTATTAAAATGAAGAGAGTCTCAAAGAATAACTTTGGCGTGGATGCTTTATGATTTACATCACTGGCATTATCAGAGTTACAAAGAGTGTTTTGCCTAGGGTAAAACTCATAACATATGACCTGGAAAAACAGCAGCAAAGAACCCTCATATTAATTTTTTAAAAATAAACTCATCTGGAGATAAGGCAGAGACCCAAGGATATAGGGACCCTGCTCTATCATGGGGATTTAGGGATGAGAAAGGCAAAGATTCATTTTAGAGTCAAGTCCTAAAAGGGAGAAAGATAAAAATGTGTTTTAATTTAAAAATAAAGGAGGACATGATACAGAGTGAAGTGAGCAGAACCAGGAGAAAAATTTCTGATATAACAATAATATTATAAAAATGAACAACTTTGGAAATCTTAAGAACTCTAATCAGGGCATTGACCAACAAAATTAAAAAAAAAAAAAACCTTATCAAGAAGCACGCCACCTACCTTTTGACAAAATGAACTAAACATGCAGAATAACATACATGTTTTTGAATATAGCCACCAGTCTATGAGACTAGTGGAAAAAAACACAGGATAGTTGGGAGCTTCCTATTTTGATAATTTCTACCAATTAGATGCTAAGCTCAATTGCTTGCATGCTACCAAAAAAATTTACAGACCATCATTACCCTCTTAATTTTAGTACCCTGAGACAAAGGCCAAGTCACCCTGCTCTAGTCTGAATGGAAATATTAAGGATCTATTGATGTTTCAAATAGCAATAGAAAATGAAATAATTATCAAAATGATGCCCATAAAATTCAAGTGAATGGAAAAAGATATGTTATATTTATGGGATGCTAGATGGTATAATGGATAGAGGGAAGGGCTTGGGCTCAAGAATATCTGAATTCAAATCCTGCCTTAGATATTTATTTATTAACTGTGTGACTCTGGGAAAATCACTTGACCTCTCTATACCCCAGTTTCTGCATCCAGAAAATGAAGATATACTAATAGTACCAACTCCATGGGGTTGTTGTGTGGATAAAGTGAGAAAACATATGAAAAGTACTTGTTAACCTTACAATGCTATAGAAATACTAGTTATTGTTATGAAAAACCTGCCTAACATATTGATTCCCTGACTTTAAAATTTGGTTTTTGAAAAAAAAGTTATCTTCATTTGAACCTTTAGGATAATGTCTTTTTGGGGTACGGAGCAGAAATCACATTTGAGGTAGAAAAGAGAAAACTAGCTTCATGAAAAATAATTCCCCCCAAACCTTTTAAAATCACTACTCAAAAATTTTAAAGGCAAGCTACTGGAGAAAGAAAGAAACTATTGGTGTTGAACAACAAAATCATTTCATACAATCATAACTTCAAGGTATCTGATCTCATCCCCATGGTTCTATGACTATATATTGCCTTTCAGCAACTCAGAATAAAAAATGAACCAGGCACTGTATCATCACTGTGTTGTTGGCCTGAGGAAGAACTGGTTCAGTAATAGTTTTGAGAAGTTAGTACTTCAATCATTTGCTACAAAACTGTCAAGAGTTATTCAGAAATCCAGAAAAATCTGACTTCTTGCTGAACTTTTACGGAAAGATAATACCTGAGTTTTAACATTCTAGTACTGGTGGAATGGATGTGACTATAAAAGAGAGGTAGTCATTGGATGTGTTGCATGGCAAAGGGAAAATTGTGTAGCAAACATAGTCTAATTTTGACTAAGGCATAGAAATTATTTCTTATGCCTCAGTCTATACCTGATATGGGTGAACAATTAAGTATAAACCATTATTCACATTTTTCTATCAACCACTATGCATTTATTAAGCAGTTGCTATATACTAAGCTTGTTGACTTGAGCAGCTGGTAGATCACCATTGATATGGACAGAAATAGGGAGTTCAGAAGAGTGTACTTTGAGTAAGGGTTCTTAACCTGGAGACCACAGCTTTTTAAAATATATTTTTGTAACTGTATTTTAATATAATTGGTTTTCTTTGTAATCCTATACATTCTGTTGCACGCTTTTGAAAACATAATTGTGAAAAGGATTTCATAGGCTGCCAAAGGGGTACACATACACACACATACATACACACACACACATACACACATACACACACACACACACAAAAGATTGAGAACTCCAAGAGAGGGAAGATTGATGAATTCTATGTTGTACATGTTGAGTTTGAGATACCTTTAGGACATCTTGGTGAATATATCAAGCAGGACATTGGAGGTCTCATATTGAATGTCAAAAAGAGAGACAAGAACTGCATGTGTAATTTGGGAAGTCATCTTCATAGACATGAAAAACAAATGATTAAGAGCCAATAAGATGATGGAGAATAGAGAAATAAGAGAAAGACAAGAAGAGAATGTAGGACAGGGGTGAGAGGTCTGCATGACTTCCAATGCATTTGTGGTCTTTGACTTTTCATTGGAGTCCCAATACCATGCTATGTTCCACACAGGGAAAGGGAAATATAGCCTCAATTTGAGTACCTGTTGTGTCAGATTCTAGTTGTAAAGCAAACATATCTTCAGAAAAAAAAATTAAAGACATATAATTAAACCACACTAACAAAACCTAGCAGAGGAAGCCATGCAATAAAAGTGTTCTTAAACTCTCAAAATAATTGTTTTCATAGATTCTTGCTTCAGTGTAGAAAGAGAAATAAATTTGGATATAAAGAGGCCCATTACTCTGAACACACTGGAAGAAGGGTTGCCTTGAATTGCTGTTGAAGCAGCTCTATGACTCCTAACCTGTGCTTGCAAGGAGACCCAAGAGAAGAGGCCGCCCTAATTTGTTTCTGGAATATTGTGCAAGGCAGCTCCTTGACTTTCTCCATTATCACCAGAAGAGTCTCCAAGCAAGCTCCCAGTATTACAGCTCCGACCCATATTGACATTGGTCCAGCCCAAAGATGACACTCTCCTGTGAATTATTCACATTCTGCCTCTATAACCACTGCTTGCCTCAGGCATCTTTGCTATTTTTTCAGATAAACTTCATTCAGTTGCTTCTCACTGTCAGAGATTAGCATACCTTTAGTTCTAGGCTTTCAGGGCTCCATACTCAAAGGCAATTTATTAGGTTCTTTGGCTTGTCTTTTTCAGCTGCCTCACAACTCTATCAAGGCAGTGCCCAATGGGTCCCTCAGGTGGTCACTGTGAGACCCCTTCTTACTCCACAGAGAGTTTCCAGTCTGGACTCCCACCTAACCTAAGATCGGTGATTTCCTTTTACCTCAGGAGTCCTTGCCTGTTCATCCTTAGAAGAAAATACTGGTTGGTTGAATCTCAGTAATTTAGGGAAAGAGTAGGGAATATAATAGTAACCTTGGTGGAATACTGTTAAAAATTATTTTAGGGAGTGATTGCCAGGAGTTGTTGAGTGAATACCCAAGCCTCCTCCATGATGATTGCAATCTGTATTTGTCTTTGTTTTCATTCTTCCCCAGACAAGGCCAAAAATTTTGAATTGTTTTTTGAAGCAGCTTTGTTTTTCATGGCTGCATTTGTGAAAGAGATGGAGATCATCAGAAAATAAGACCAGTATTGTTTCTGATGAAATTTTAGATTTAGATGTTTGTTATTTGCTCAGCATATTTTTCCTGTAAGAAAATGAGACAATATGGGCAACATGTAGTACTGATTCTATTTTCTTCTAGAAGTGTGTGGTCAAAAGCCATTATTTAGGTTCCACAAGGCCACAAAACTCCATATAAAAACTCAGTTCACGAAGTTAATTAGTGGCCCCAGGAAATTAATGGTCTTTTAAGGTCAATTATCTTGGGAAAGCTCTGGAAATTCTGCAGATTGAGCACATTTTGCTGGCATTTTGTGACAGTGAAAACATGCATCTGTCTGCAGTTCAACAGCCACATGATCCTTTGATAGGAGCTGGACTTCTGGATTCCAAAATTATAATTCTGTGGCTAGGTAGGAGTCATTGCTTGGAATTTAACTCCCTCCATACCATTTAGACATAAAGAATAAATGCAAAAAGACCCAGAAGGCAGTTGCAGACTGCAAATTCTGAACATAAAATAAATGTGTGGGAGTCATTTCAAACTCCTTTTTGCCTTCCTTTCCTCACTCTATGCCACACCTCCAAAAATGACATTACCCTTATTCACCAGACAAAAGACTTTAGAGTTTTACCTGGCTAATCATCACCCATAAGCATTCACTGAAGGTCAACTAAGTGTTGGCATTTCTCTAAGCATAGGGAATATAAAACTACAATCCTATGCCTGACCTAGAGGAGGGAACAGTTTAGTTGAGGGAAGAATTATTCAGCCATTTTCATTCATGTTCAACTTTTCATGACCCTACTTGGGGTTTTCTTGGCAAAAATATTGGAATAGTTTGCCATTTCCTTCTTCAGCTCATTTTACAGATGAGAAAACTGAGGCAAATAGGATTAAGTGACTTGCCCAGGGTCACAAGGCTAGTAAGTATCTGAGACCAGATTTGAACTCAGGAAGACCAGTTTTCCTGAGTCCAAGCCCAGCATGTTATTGAAATAATAATATAAGGGAACATATGAGAAATATCAAGTAAGTGGTACATAAAAGTGCCAAATTTGTATGAGGAGATGTCTAAGGCAGATGCCACTGCTTAGACCACCCCTCACCCCCCAGCTTCTTAGGATTCTAGTCAGATAGAAAGGAATGATCCATAGCCATCCACATTCCATCCATCAACAGTTTAGCAATTTCAGTTCTCAGTACTCCTGGTAAACAATTAGTTCTTAGTATTTCGTACTCCTCTCAGTGACTTATACTTTCATTGTAGCCCACAATTCCATGTTAGCCATCATCAGAACCATAACTAGGATGGAGTGACTGGAGCTTTGTCTTGGGGTACACACGTATATTACTCCTTTAACAGGTAAAAGTTATTATTGTTACTAATATTCCTTCCATTGAGCTGAATTTTGAGCTGAATTTGCATTACTTCATTTGCACATCATAAATTACAAAGTTAAACTTAGAAGTGTTTCATGCTGCTTGCCCAGGTACAAAAATTCCCTAATAACGGTTCTGATGCTACTGAGACCTAGAAAAACATAAAAAGGAACTCCTTGTCACTAAAATGTTGGGGATTACTATTCCTGCCAATTTTCTCCAATAAGCTTTTCAAAAATGAGTTTTATGGAACAAATTCAATTCATTTCAGGTACCAAAACAACAGCAAAAATCCTAATTGGCTAAACAGCATTATTTAGTCTAATGATTTTTTAAAAAGAGATATATTGTCATACTAGTCACTAATACATCTCATCTTTTATTTTTTCAGGTACTAGTCTCTGCCTCCTTTCCATGTACCTAGATAGTTAGTATATCTTTAGCCACCACTACAAAAATGTTGTTGAAATACAGTGGAACTGAAGTTCTTTTAATGAGAATGTCCTCAAGATCTTTGCTCTGCTTTCCATTTTATTATAGGTTGAAAATGACTGGATACCAGAGTTACTTGAAAATTTATCCTGAGACATTCATGACAGAAGCAGAACATGGATAAAAAGACTTTTTTATTATTGTTTTAAAGCATAAACACTCTTTGGTTCTTTAAAAAAAAAAATCCAAATTCTCTCCCTTCTCTAAATAGCTAGAAAGAAAGCTTTCAAGTACTGAGGCACCACAGTCAGAATCATGGAAGACTGAGTAACTCCACTCGAAAGGAACAGGAAGCTTGGGAAACAAAATCCCAAAGTCATTATCTGTGCATATGCTGTCTCTCCTCCCAATGACATAAACTCCTTGAGGACAGGAAATGTTTCACTTTTGACTTTTTATCCCCTGATTTTGGCACAGTGTTTAGCACATAGTACACACAATAAATTCTTGTTAATTTGTAATTGAATTGAATATGCCTTTCTATCTGTGAAGATGTGAATTCAGTTCTTATTTAGGTGATAAGGAATAGTATCCAATCACTTGGACACAGCACAAAAAAGATGTGATGTCTTAGAACACATTAGAACTGATCATCTGTGAGAAAAGTTAGAAAGGTCACGCGAACATTGATTAAAAACTCACTACCCAAGTTCGTAACAATTCACATAGCTATTCATCAGCATGAGATTAGCTTACAGGAAAGTAAACATCAACACACATATGCCTGTTTTTGTTTTTATTTTAATGAAGTGAATGGTGAACCTAAGAAGACTGCAATACTTTGCACCCAATGAATTTTTCAGGAGAACTGGTGCTAAAGATATCACCAGAGAACTATATGACCTCCTTCTCTCCCTGTCCAGTTTTGAGAAGGTCACATAGTGCATAGGGTGTACACCTGATGGACAGACTGCCTGTTCTATATGTATCTGCGCAACATCAGAGGAATATGAAGCATTTCCCTGGCTTGATGGCTAGATTCTTTGTGGAAAATTTTTAAGAGGACATGAATCAGAATCTTACATGATAATCATGATAGATAAGTGAGTTGAGATCTGCATTAATAGAGGGAATAACTAGATTGATAAAATCACAGATCCTCTGAATTACTGAATATAACACAAGGCATGACCACACTGGGATAAACAGAGGCCTTCCCTTATTTGGAAATATCTAACTTCTAGCTGAAGGCCCCTCTCTGGCCCCATCCACAGCTGAATTTAAATTTTTGCAAATATCTAAATATTTGTGGGATGGAATTTTTATCTTGGGTTACCCAATGTTATTTCGGAGACCTCAATAGTACACTTCTGTGTATGGCCTTGAGGATAATAAGTTTTCAAATCCATTCAAAAAAATTATTTAAATTAATCAGTTTGATATTTTGGTTAAACTACCAAATAAATCTGGGAACACATACTAAAACCCCTCCGGGAGAACTGGAAACTGCCCTTGGAGTCATTCCTCAGGCAGCTTCTCTTAGAGTTACTTGTAAGATTTTCACTTCTGCATCAGATATCAAAAGCACCAATCTTCTCTGAACAGCCATGAGTTCACAGGCTGTTACTGCGAAGTGACAAACCTACAATTATGTCATCCATAGTTCAGAAAAAGCAAGGTGCAGGAACCACACTGATGAGCACGCATGGTGCCAGATGGCACTCGGGTGTCAGAAAAATCTATTTAAGTCCTTGTGTTCTTGTATTATAAACAACGGAATGTCAGCCAGAGAGGACAGAAAATGTACTTTCTTATTTGACCTTGTCTGGAGAAACATGTCCAGAACCCAGGGATCCAAATAGTGATTGACTTCCTAATCTAGGTTTTTGCTTTGTTTTCAATGGGACATGTCAGTCACTGAAAATAGAAAATGTTATTAAACTTGCTGCAACAATTTTCTTGGAAGTCATGCCATCAGTGAAAGGTTGCTGTGATATTTTCCTTTATATCTTGCTATATTCTGAAAATATTTGAGGAAAATTTCTTTAAATAATTAGGGAATTGCTTTTTTTTTTTGCAGAGGTGGGGAGAGGAATTGGGTATGGAATGTTGTATTGGTATTAGATACCACTGATGTCTCAGCTTTTTGAATGAATATTTTTTCTTTGTTATATGGGAAGGTTGGAGTGATAGGATATATCTGAAAATGATTGTATTGTAAAAACAAAAAAAAAATCAATAAAACTTTTGTTTAGAAAAAGCGACATCAAAAGTGTGAATCAAAGTAAAACCTATTTAGCACATGTTAAGACAGGCTTCCTGTGTTGCATTATGCTGTGGACACAACCAAGAACAAAACCTTCCCTCTGCCTTCAAGGAGCTTATAGTCTAATCTAGAAGTTAATATAAATAGGTAAAAAGTTAAATATAGACAGATTTTCTGCTAAGAGTCAGCATGAAATGGTAGATGGAGAGCAGTCGCCATAAATCATAGAAACTTGGCCTTGGTTTCTGTTTCTGACACATACTGGCAAGTTACTTAACCCATGAGGGTGTTGGTAACTTTGTACAGTGATACGTGACAGAGAAGGTACAAAATGGGCAGAGGAAGTTCCTCTACCAATAACATCACAGGTCTAGCCCTTTCCCTTTTACTATTTACACATTTCCTCTGTTCTTTCATCTGACCCTGCTTAAATGACTTTACTACTAGGATTTGGGGTATAATCCAGATTAAGAGAAAATATAACTTAGTTTGAGCAGGAGACAAGTTCTATTGTTTTTGTCAATTTTCTAACTCAACAAAGCCAAATTCTTCACACTTAGTTATATCATAGGTGCCTTATAATGGTGTTCATTGTTTATTTTGCCATACTTATTTACAGATGACTTTTTCCTCCCCTTCATCCATTTTAAGGTAAACCAATACGTGTGTGTGCCATCTTGTGGCAATGGTCAATCATTGCAAGGTGGTTTTTTAAAAGGATGCCAGTTTGGGGAGTGGCTGTTAAGATCAGTGGGACTGACTTTGAATGCCTTTGCTTGATTCAGGAAAATTTATGGAATCTATCTCAGTTTTCACAATGTCATGAAACCTAACTCAATCTTGTCAGCTAGACAAAGCTTCTATCAACTCATTGTTATAAACAACCAATAGCGAAGGGAGAAAAAAGTCTATAATAAGAGATGGAGTATTCCTGACATCTCAGCATTTCTCTAGGGTCTATATCTTAGAATATAGCCAACTTGGTGTTGGGGGAAAATGAGAAATAGGAGCCTTAATTAATAGGAGTAAGAGAGCCTGAGCTTTCATGCAAACTGTATGATCCCGAGCAGATCTCTAACTTGCTAGGGCTTCAGTTTTCTCATTTGTAAAATGAAAAGATTGGTTGGAGATTATATCTAAAGTCACCTTTTCCTTTAAAAAAATGTGGTAGGAGCCTAAAAGGCAGGCCCTGCCCTCAAAGAACTTTCATTTGAATGGGGGAAATAAAATATGTACACAAGAGACATACAGAGTAAAAAAAAATAGCCTTAAAGGGAAGGTAGTAGGAGGTGGGGAGAGGGTGGTGAAAGATGTATTGGGAAAGGTCCCTTGCAGAAGGTAATAATTGAGCTGAGTTTTAAATGAAGTTAGAGATGCGAAGGTGCTGAGATTAGGGAGGAAAGAAATCTAAGAAATAAGAAGATAGGGCACACTGAGATGGGAGGAGGAAGGTGTGACAATGATCTGCTGGTAAATGTTTAACAATTGGCACTTGGAAAAACAATGTATGAAAGACACTTTTAATTTTAATCTTTACTAACATATTCTCCATCACTTTCAAAAGTCTAAAAAACAGCAAAACAATAAATCAAACTATGATTTGTAGCTGTTGATAATTTCCAAAGTGTAAGTGCTCACAATGAAAATTTTATAATGCTTGTCAAGATCCTATTGAGTTGTCTTCAGTGCGTGCCTGAGAGTGAGAAAAAAGAGAGTAGTATGGGTATATGAAAGACAGTAATGTGTGAGAAGCCTGGAAAAATAGGGAGGGATCAGGCCAGGAAGAACATTAAAGGTTAAACAGAGCAATTTATATTTGATCTTAGTGGTGAAAGGGAATATTGGAATTTACAGAGAGAGAGAGAGAAAGAGAGAGAGAGAGAGAGAGAGAGAGAGAGAGAGAGAGAGAGAGAGAGAGAGAGAGAGAGAGAGAGAGTGTATAAGAGGATATTGGACATGGTCAGATGATTTAGAAAAATCTCTTTGGCTACAATGTGGAGGATGGATTGGAAGAGGGAGCAGACAATTCAGGGAATCCAATTAGAAGGCTGTTGTAATAGTCTAGATGAGGGGTGATGAGCACCTAAACTAGTGGTAACAGTGTGAGTGAGGAGAAAGGGATGTTTGTGAGAGGTGTTGTAGAGAAATCTGAAATGACAAGATTTAGTAACTGATATATGGAGAGGGAATGAGTAAGGATGAGGGGTCAGGGATATTTAGTTGAATAGTATTATTTGGCTGAAGAATTGTTGCCTTGACAGCAAATTGTATTCAATATTGAAATGACAATCATGTCATGTTATTGTCATCAGTAGGATATTTTGCTCACAGCTCCTTGTTACACACTCCCTATATCCTCTTATTTCTCTTTTCCTTGATAGCCTACTCCTCTTTCAAGGTCCAACTCTAATACCATATCCTCAGCAAGGCTTTCCCTTTCTCCCCCAGTAGGGGACAATTTCTACCTCTCCATTCTCTCATAGCATTTGTATCTCTGCTCTGCTCCAATTACTTTATATTCTTTACCTAGTCTTTACCGACAAGGTGGTAAGTTTTTTGAAGCTAGTGACCCATCACTAAATCACCGAGGGCCAACCGAAATGCCATGCCCATTATTGGTGCTAAATCCATATTTATTGAGTGAATTTAATCTATCTGAACTCTAACTTTCCAGTAGTGATAGAGGTAAATTGAATATCCATACTCTTTCACCCACTCTGCCTTTTGATTAATTGTACTCTGACACATAATAAAGCTTGTTGACTGATTGACTGACTGGCCATAAGGATGACTGAGTTTAAGGATGCTGGGTTTTTGTTATGAAAGAGCTGTTTTTCTTTCCAGAATGGAATTAGCTCCATAGTTTTGCAAGCCCAGAGTCCTGAATCAGACAATTTGGGTAGTTAATCAATAACCATATAGAGTCTTTAACTGGGGAAAGAATATACTGCAGGATTTGATTTGGGGGAGGGGAGTAAAAGGAGTGGAAGCAGAGCAATGTCAGCCAGACAAGGTAGTTGTACATTAATTTTGCTTAATTTTTTTCTCTTAAAAAAAAAATCTTCCTTACAAAGGATAACTACTTTCTTTAAAAAATAAAAATAAAAAGCCTCATAAGTCTCTACAACTGTCTTTGTGTATATGTCCCAAGAAATAAGTAGATACCTATAATACGCAGGCTGTATCTAAGAAAACCTTCCATGACTAATACATAATAATTTTGTAACTTAAGCTGCCTTAGCTAAATATACTTTTTTCTTTAATTTTTGTCATTTCAAAGCTTTTAATATTCAGAGATGATACAAAATTATTCCCTTAAGCAATTGTACTGATGAATAGAAGTCTAGGTATATTAAAATAAAATGTTCTTGAGATGGAGTGAATGAGCAAATCCAGTGCTTATTATTGTACTCTAAACAGAGATGCAGTGCCCCTGACTTTTTCCTTAACCACAGTTCTTTACATGAATCACAAGAAGCTGATCAGTTCTATGTTTTTCACAGGATGTAAACTCCTTGAGGACAGAGTGTATCTCAGTTTTGTGTTTGTATGCAAAGTATCTAGCACACTGCTTGGCACACGGTAATCACTTAATGCTTATTAAATGATTGCTTATAGGTAAAATCCCACCACAACATATTCTGTAGGATATTGAGATTATTTGTTTATAGCAGAATTTTGTTGAGAATAAAATCAGTTTACCAACAAGGATTTACTATTATACTTCAAGTGAACTGAGGAAGAAAAGGAGAGAAGGGGAGAAAGACAGAGCCAGAGAGAGACACGCAGAGACAGAGAGAAAGAGACACAGAGAGAGTCTGAAATCTAGAAAACATTGGTTCAAGACCCTCCTCTGACTCACGATCCTGGGCAAATTGCTTAACTTCTCAGTACTACTAATAACTCACGTTTATGTAGTGCTCAGTACATGGCAGGTGCTGTCTAGACATTTTACAATTATTATCTCATGTGATCCTCACAATAACCCTGGGAGGTAGGTGCTTTTATCACCCCCATTTTACAGATGAGGAAACTGAGGCAAATGCAAGTTAAGTGACCTGCCTAGGGTCACATAGCTGCGTAGCTGATAAATTTCTTAGACTGGATTTGAACTCAGGTTTTCCTGACTGCAGGCCCAGCACTTTATCCACTACATCACCTACTTAAGTTGAGAAGGAACAATATACAGCTTGTTTGGACTGGTGTCCTTTCTTTTCCCAACTCTTTCCTTCCCGCTCCTCCCTTTTCCTCTGAGTCACTAACGAATTATTCATAAAAGTCTACAAGACAATAAATATAAAAGACAAAAAAAAAAAAAGTTCAGCATAGCAAAGAACCCCAGGACCTTTTCTATCCCTTTCAGCTCTGTCTATGATCCTATAAGCTCTGTTTAAAAAGATGAGCTCAACCAGATACATTCCAATAATAGCTCACATTCCTACAGTACTTGAAGGTGTACAAAGCACTTTATATCTATTATCTTATGTGATCTTGTTCTTTCCTCCTGGAGAGGAAGTTCAAGGCCTTGCGCTTTGACTTTTTGTTGCCTCACTCCCGCCAGCACCTAGGATATCTCCAAATGAGTGTAGGTGTAGAGGTGGAAGAGGGAAGCTGCTCAAGGTTGCCTTTTGCCAGTTGGGTCATTGAGGGAGGAGTAGGAAAGTACATGGGAAAAGATTGGCAGCGTGTATGATTAGGGCTGTAGCATAACTCCAATTTGGAAGGTAATTTAGTAATAATCCAGTACAAGGGTTCTTAACCGTTTTTGTGTCATGGAACCCTTTACCAGTCTGGTAAAGGCTATGGGCACCTTCTCAGGATAATGTTTTTAAGTGTATAAAATAAAATATATAGAATATAAAGAAAACCAACTATAGGGAAATCTCTCTACATGTATACATACATACACACGTGTGTGTGTGTTAGTTAACCACCAGCTAAGAAGCCCAGACCTAATCTAACCTCATTCTATACATGGGGAAAATGAAATCTAAAGAAATCAAGAGACTCATCTCAGCAAGTGAGTAGTAAAACTTGAATGCTTGCTCAGTTAAGCAACCACATCAGCTCTCTCACTTCTGGCAACCACAGGGGCTGTGTGCTTGCTCAATTAAAAGCTTTTGGACCTAGTAGATATGTTCTCACATATTCTAGAGTTTGTGTGAAAGCACTGTTGGACACCAGTTGCCTCTTGTTGGAATATACTTCCTCCTGCCTACTATCCATCCCAGTGGGGCTCTTAATACTGAACTCTCTTCTTCCCAACTTTAAATTTTCATTTTGGGGCTGGGGCCCAAATAAGGGAAAGATATATTGGGTCAAACTCCTATGATAACAGATCACAGGGCTCTATTTCTCCTTTTTTTTTTTTTAGCAGCACTACAAATATGTACTCTTGGATTACTGATTGTGAAATTCTTACTACTGCCAACATTTTTTAATGAACACAGATACTTTTTTTTAAACAAACATATTCATGTTTTAAGTACATTTTTTCTTCCTGCATTAAAGCTCCCATAATTTTTCTTTGGCATTAAATTCTAGATGACAATCACCTAATATTCATCAGGCTATACACTTGAGGCAGTTGATTGAGTTTATATGAATCTAAAATAAGAGTCAGTATTATAGACATAATATCATGTTTTACCATCTTCATTTGTTTTATTTGTAATGTGCACCAGTTTCCCCTATAGTTCTTAATCATTTGGAATTCTAGTGTTCTTATCGTTTGACCAGTTTATTCATTGAGGGGTGACTCTTGGTCTCATATATTCATGCTAGTTGCCTATAAGCATGGATATCATAACCTTATCAGAAAGATATAATACAAAGATTTTTTTACCCCCAAAATCAGTAGCTTCCTTTCTTATCTTAGCCACATTGCTTGTGTTCCTATAAAAGCATGCCAATTTCATGTGATCAAAATTGCCTGTTTTTTTAAATCTGTCTTTTCTTTGGTTAAGAACTCCTTCATTTCCCCCAACCTTGCCTCAGGCATAGCTATGAAAGGTACCTAAATTGCTTCTGATTTTTTTAAATGATGTGACCATGAAATGGTGTGCCATACAAGATGTCCCAAAAATCTTAGTGTATTTCAAAGATATTAAGGCTTATAGCTGTGCAAAAACTTTTAGGACAAATTATATTTAGAATGCATAGCCATTTTGACTTTATTATGGTATATGGTATAAAATGTTAGTCTAACCTTTATATAAAACAATAAAAAATCCAATAAAACTAAATGTGGACCCCCAAAAACAATAAAACTAAATATGTAAGCTCAAAAAATACGTAAACTTAATGCCATTAAAAAGATAACCAATACAGTTTTCTAATAAGAAAAAAGTTCTCTTCTAATTAATAGGGGAAAAGAAGAAAGGTGATCATTTTTATACCTTATCAATAGCTTCTCCATGTCATAACCAACTATCGAATGATTTGTTTGAAACCAGAGACCCAGCTATGTTCCATTACTAACTGAAATGAAATTAATAAAAAAAAAAAACAAGAAAAAGAAAAGAATAGTGTACACAATCTTCTCTCAACTTTTAGTATGAGAAAAGTGTTTCTGACAAAAGAATTCCCCTTTAAGAAAACAATTTGCATCTGAATGTAAATAAATAACCAGGACAGAGACAGATTCTGTCATTATGGACAGCGACCATTACATGTCAATAAGAGCATCTGGGTGGCAACAGGACAGGCCAGATTGAACTCTGTTGGCGTTAAACATTTGTTATATCTAATAGCATGAGAAAGATGACCTGGGAAAATCCTATGAATAACAGAAGAAAGTCTGGACATGTAACTGAAAATGTGGAGTGGTTTTATAGTAGGTTCAGGTAGGAAGGCAGTCAGTATCATAGAGGGGAATTTGGAGGCATTAATTGAGGGAAATTCACACCACTGAAATCATGGATCCTTGAAGTATGAAAGTGAGTACTATCCCCACAGAAACCTTTGAGGTGGATAGTCATACCCACTTGATAGGTGAGGAAAGTGAAGGTAGTCACTTCCCAAAGCCACACATAGAAAGAGGCAGGGGCGGTAATGGAACCTGAACTTTATCTTTTGACTGCAAATTTAGTATTCTTTTGACTACCCCATACAATTTACCTGTAATTATTAAAGTATACGAGGATCAGTATTTGTCTTTGAGTGAGAGGTCCTAGAAACTAGGAT
The DNA here is from genome assembly GCF_028372415.1 of Notamacropus eugenii. NCBI lineage: Eukaryota > Metazoa > Chordata > Mammalia > Diprotodontia > Macropodidae > Notamacropus > Notamacropus eugenii. The sequence goes on from NC_092877.1 coordinate 332,281,665, forward strand.
TGGAACCACGTGCACTTTTGTGAGACATATTCTCACTGCCACCACTTACATTCAGATCTTTGTTATTTCATGCCTAGGTTATTATAAAAGCATCGTCATTGCTTTTCCTGACTCTAGATCCAGTGCCTTTAATTCCAATATGTAGCACTGCCAGATCAATTTTCCCAAAACACTGTAATCATGTTATTGTTTCTTAAGGCCCCTTAATGGATCACAGTCTTAGTTTAATAAAGAAAAAAGATGAAAATATAATTTGGCTTAGATTCAGGATCATATTTCACAAAATTATAATAGCCAGCATTTATATAATTTTAAGGTTCTCAAAAGTGTTTCAAATGTTATCGTATTTGGTCCTCACAATAACCCTGAGAGGCAGATCACCTTCAGTTTACAGATGAGGAATTGTCAAGTAACTTGTCCAGGGTCACTGTCTTTGAGGCAGATTTTATATTCAGATCCTAACTCTATGTCTGTCTCTGCTGTGCCATCTGTCTGCCTAAGGTATATCTGTCATTTTCCTTTTGCCTAGTCTTCTGTGTTAAGTTATGATAGCAGAAGTCATTTTCATAATTTTAATCCATTGTTGGTTAGGATATTCTTTTCATATTTGAGTTTTCCCCCACTTAACCTTTTCTCTCTCTCTCTCTCTCTCTCTCTCTCTCTCTCTCTCTCTCTCTCTCTCTCTCTCTCTCTCTCTCAAAGACCAAATAATAGTTTCTTCTCTTTTTTTTTAACATCTTTTAGTTTTTAATTCTACAATTAAGAGATGTATAGATATATGCTCTCCTAAAAATGGTTAGACCCTTTGGCTACTATAAAATCTAGTGCAAACATAAACTGACAGAATGTGCATCTTTCAAGTTTCTTCTTCAGCACTTTGAAAGCTGTATATGTACAGAGGCTGTACTGAGTCTGTGCACCAATGCCTATGTACTATTACCATACCAGAATGATGAAAAGATCAGACAATTTCATTATGCCATTTTATGGTTTCTTTTTTTTCCCTTGAGAGAATCTTAGCAGATCCTTATCCTGTGACTTCTGAGGAAGAATCCACTGTTGCTGTTTTGTGTTCATTTGCCCATTCGAATGATTCCACTGAGCTATTCCCCCCTATCCCAACCATGAGGAATGTGATATTATGTTTTAGCTTTTGTCTCTGACAGCAGAAAATATTATGTCTTACCTATAACTGTTTGGATACTATTCTCAAAGTAGCAGACAAAATTTCATAGAAATTAAATTATAACAAACTCTACATGAACCTCCTGGTTATGTCTCATTTACAAATAGCATTCATAGAATTGATTGGAATGATTTTTTTTCTCTTTTGAGTTAATGGATATCTATACATATCTCAGGGGCAGCTAGATTGTACAGTGGATAGAGTGTGTCACCTGGACTGATCTTCCTGAGTTCAAAACTGGACTCAGACTAGCTTTATGACCCTGAGCAAGTTACTAAACTGTTTGCCTTGGTTTCCTTATCTGAAAAATGAGCTGGAGAAGGAAATGGCAAACCACTGCTGTATCTATGCCAGGAAAATCCTAAATGGGGTCACAAAGAGCCAGACACAACTGAAAAATGATTGACAACCACAAAATGTGTATCCCAAGTACAGCATTGTATTTGATATCATTTTATGTCATATAATATTTGAAACACAATTTTTCAGTATAAATATCCTAATAAAACTCTCTTCTACATCCATTATTCTCCTCAGAACTGTCTCTATGCTGATTCATTTTCTAACATCTGTAGAGATATTTAATATCTCATGTTGTGTAATCTTTTCAGAAACTAAGATCCTTCATCATTTCTCTACAGACTAAGTACGCCTTACCTCATGCAGATATATTATACTATTTTCTTTTTTCACAGCTCAGTGAACTTCTCATCTCTTAAGGTATGCTTTTGCCGTCACATCTTATTTGTCTCCATACAGTTGATGTGAGACTTTATTCAGACTTCACTTATGGGTATCCCAACAAACAACACTTTCTTCCCTCCCATTTTATCTGTTAATAGATCAGAAAGTTAAATAGGAAGCCTAAGTGGACAAGGAATTCTTGTTTTGTGTTTTGAGTACCCTGTTTCTTACGCCCTAAGTTTTAAAAAGGAAAACATATGATTTCTATGTATAATATAATAAATTAATATGGAACATTAGGATTTTCTTTTATAAACTTCAAAGTGTTGTATAAACATACATCGTTATGATAATAATGTTACTAATTATGATGATAATGATCTGATGATTAAACTCCTTCCCTCACAAGGTATTATTGATCCTTGAAATAAAAATGAGCTTTTCATACAATCTTGTGCAGTCGAATACACAATAAATATCTTTTTAGAATTTAATCATTTTCTGAGGAAAAAGGATAGTATACAAAGCTGAGTACATAAGGTGTAATGAAAGAAGGACCAAGGAAAAGTAGCAGAGTCCCTTTAATTTTCAGCAGTTGTTTGTCTTTTATGCAGAAGGTCTAAGACATGTTTTTAAATGATCACACTTATCTTTGCAGTGATACCTTATTCAACAGCGCTAACTTGTATTTAACTTTCATAAAGTTGTAATTCGTACTTAATCATATTATGCTTATAACTCTCTCTAGTTTATGGTATTTCTAAAACCCTAAAGGCCCATCTAAAATGTTTTTACTTCTCTTTCCATAAAATAGGGGAAATATTTTTCTCCCTGTGGTGTTAACAAATGTCTTTATTCACTTCAAAACTATATTAGAACTCACTTTAAGTAGTTCTTTCAAGGTTAAAATTGGTGGGCAGTTTTCCAGTTCAATTATTTTGAGAAATAATATACTCCTTAAGCTGGCTTTATTTAACTGTATAGTAACCAAAGGTAGACTTTTAAATTATTTTTCATAAATTCTTGAAGATTACTCTAGCAGTCTCAAATTATTCTCTTTTTTTTTTGACTTTCAGAAGATAACTTTATATCAAAAGCTTAGTGTGGTTTGGGGAAAAGTCAACTGTTCATGACACTAAAAAAAATTAGGCAGCTACATTAGCCTCCTTGAAAATCTGTTGATAGGATGAAACATTTCCACATTAAAAAAAGTAAAATAAGTATTTTCAGACATTTTAGGAAGCCAAATTAGATTATACCCAGCAGGTAAAAAGCGTAAAACTCATTTTGCATGGTAAAATTACCTACCAATACATATCATCCATCTTCACAAAAGTCTTGCTCTACTGCTTTGCTGTAGGATGGAGGTGACCTTGTATTTTCAAAACTATAAAAGTAGAACTCAAGCAGGTTGACTAATCCAGGAAGGCTTCAAATGTGGCTCTGGCCACAAAGTTAGTGATCTGAGGACCAGAGTGCCTAAGTAAAGAGAGGTATATCCCTTACTAGGTAAGCAATTATCTGACCACGGCAACCAACAAAATGAAGAAAAAATATAATAAACTGATTTTAAGTTCCATGTAGTTTATCATAGCTACAGTGATGGTGGCAGATTAGTGGAAAACAGAGAAGAAATAATTAAGGCTTAGACAGTTTAGTCCAACTATAAAGTTTAGTTTATTTCTTTAAAAAGTTTTATTGTGTTTTGTTTTATATTACATGAATTTATAGATGATTCATACTAGTAAGAGATTTCTTGAAACAAAAAAGCAGCAGTTAAGTAAAAGCAAAAATATAATGACCTCATCTGAAAGTGCATGCAACATTTCACATTTGTGGCACCATCCCATCTCTCTATTTAGGTATCTATTTTTTTAAATCAGCAGAAACCTGTTTTCTCTCCCTTCCTTTCATCCTCAGCCTAAATGAAAAGAAAAAGAGAAAAAAATTTCTTATATCAAATACATAGTCAAGCAAAACATATTCCGTAGATGGTTGTATATAAAACTATGTGGTTCATTCTGTATCTTAAATGTCATGTCTCAGTAGTGGATAGAATATTTCATCATTGTCCTCTGTAGATATGAAGTACCATTGCATTGATTATGGTCTTTATAACTTGCAGTTTTTTTACTGTTTTTATTACATCGTTTTTCTCTTGGTTCTGTCATTTTATTCTTTCTCAGTTTATAAAAGCCCCCTACATGGTTCGTTTTAAAATTTTGATGCACAAATGCTTCTTCTGGTTCTATTCACTTCACTCCGAATCAGTTTAGATAAGACTTTTCATATCTTTTGGAAATCATGTATTTCTTCATTTCTTACAGTACAATGTATTCTATCACCTTCATATATCACAACTTATTCAGCCATTTTTCAGTTGCTGGCAAAAAAAAGAAGAAAGAAAAGAAAAAAGAAAGAAAGAAATTAAAAAAATAAAGCCTGGAAAGTATAAAGATTAGTCTAACTGTTGGTAGTTTAAACACGACATCCAGTCCAACAAGTAAAGAACAGATATACTAGAAAGAACTGAAGCATACTAACATTGACATTCTTATCATAAATTAAAAAAAATACAGCAATTCATTGTAACTAAGTGAAAGGTTCCCCTTAGGGAATAAAATGAAGGAAGAAAAAAAGTTAAGTAAATTGTAGGTTCCGATTCACAACCTCTAAACCATCTGGGAAAGCTATTTTAGAGGTCAGCTAAATGGAACAAATCTGAGCAAAAACCTTTCTAAAACCGCTCTTTCTTCCTGATTGCCATTTGACCTCCTCATTGCCAACTCTAAAGGCCTTTTCCCAGTTTTCACTCTTTGTTGACCTTTTCTCAGTTCTCATTCTTCTTGACCTCCTTAAAGTATGTGACCCTGTTGATTACCCACTCCTAGATACACTTTCTCTTTGTGGTTTTATGAAACCATCACTTCTCTTCCTACCATTCTGACTAATGCTTTTGGTTTCTTTGCCAAATCTTCACCCATATCACACTTCCTAACTATAGGTAGGATCCCCAAGATTCTGTCCTCAGCTTTCTAATCTCCCTTTACACTTTCTTGATGACCTCATCGGCTCCCATGATTTTCAATATTTATGCAGATAATTCTCAGATTTATACCTCCTGTCCTAGTTTCTTTCCTGAGCCTTAGTCTATCTTCCACTTAACCTTCTAGGCAGGCCATTAGTCCTTTGGAGAGCTTTAATTTTTAGAAAATTTTTTTTTCTCATATCAAACAAATTAATTTTGCCAGCTTTCACCTACTGTTTCCAGTTCTGCCCATGGGAACTGAACAGAACAAGTTGAATATCACTTCCATGTTATGACCCTCCACATGTTTGAAGACTGTTATCTTGTCCTCTTTCTAATTCTTTTCTACTTCAGACCAAACATTTCCACCAGTCCTCATCTGACATGTTCTCCAGTCCTGGTCACCTTCTGTGCAAACTCCAGCTTGTCTGTGACTTTGTTAAAATGTAATTTGTAAAATATGAAATGTAATACATGGTACTCCAGATATGACCTGAGTAGAGAAAAAAAATCATCTCCCTCCTTCTTGTTGCCATTTTTGTCATAACGAAAGCCTAAGATAGCATTGATTTTGTGAGTTACCTTTTGAGTTTTCAGATTGCTAAAACTGACATCTTTTTAAAGAGAAATTGTCTCCTTTATTTCATATCTGAGAAATTGTTTTTTGAACCCAACGCAGAATTTTTCATTTATATTTTTTATAATTCATCTTACTAACTTACTAACATTCTTGTCTATCAAATGTATTTACTTGTTTGTTTATTCATTTATTATTTACTTATTTGTGGCTGGGCTTTGTCATCAATTCTTTAGCTCGTGGTTTTTTAGGTCAACATGTGGCGTGAAAGAATCTGTTTCTATTTGAGTTCAATACTGCTAATCTAGTCCATATCTTTCCACTAGATTTGTAGCATTCCTCTGACAGTCTAGTGACTGTCAGAAAAGGAAAACAAAAGGTCTGTTTGGCATGATCAATACTTGATGAAAGTCTGCTGGATTTTCATGATCATTCCCTTCCCTTTCTGGATGATCACAAACACTTAACAATGTTTTAGACATTTGCTAGGTATGGAAATTATATTAAATTCACTTGCTAAGAATCTGCAGATTATACTCTCTATTCTTCTTCTTTTTGTTCATCAGTATTGAGGTATCTTTCCCATTCTCCTCATGATCTTTTGAAGATCATGGATGATAGTAGCTCAGCAATCACATCTGCTAGATCTTTCAATCTTAAAAGATACTGTTATGCTCTTTTATAACCCAATCACGAGTCTGCCTTTAGAAAGTCTCAGTGATGCCTATTAGATCTGATTCATGTCTTTGAATAAGCATCTCTAGTTTATCCTATTTATTGCCTTTACTGTGTGCATTTATGAGACTTTGGGTCTTACTGTTGGCCCTCCTCTTTGGTGTTGTCTCCCATACATGACTGAAAGTCTCCTCTCAGTCTTATTCTTATTTTGTACTTTGTATGGTATTAGTATTTTCCAATCTATGTAGTAAATTTTTGCCTTTTAAATAATGTTTTCTTGATTAGATTTGTAAGATTCCAGGCAAATATATTTTTACTGTTGTTAGATGCTCTCCATCCCTGCATAAGAACACATCATTCCTGTATTTTAAGTCATGGTCTGGGTGTCCAAATCCTGTTCTCAGATACTATTTCCTTAGCTATCTATTCACGTCTCACATCTAACTCTTTCTTTGGATTACTGCTTCAATTGGTCACAGTGAAGATGCCATCTATGCCCCCAAGGTTTCCAGTTTGTTACTCAGAACTTCATCATTCTTAGCTGCAGTTTTCCTTACTCAGTGGTCATGAAGTCAGTTTATTATTCATCCAAAGATAACAAGAAAAAATATTCCATGATACTTTAGTTTTCTCATTTGTACCAGTTATGATGAATAGAAGCAAAAAAGATTACAAAATAAAGAAAGTCTATGAAGTGAATGATTAAACTATTCTGAGTTTTATAAATAATCAAATCCACTTACAAAGGGCCTATAAAGGAAGACGCTATCTACCTTCAGAGAAAGAACTGATACATAGAAGTGTGTATAGTATGGTTTTACATATATATTATATTTATGTATGTATGTGTATACATATATAGTCAAATGGCCTTCTTTAGTACAGATTGGGAAAGAAGGGAGGGAGGAAAAAGTTCAGAACTTAAAATGTAACAAAATAATAAATTAAATTTTAAAACCAGAATCTATGAAGAACCTCCAATCTAAGTCAACATTAAAAAAAAACAAAACTAGCGGCATCAAAGTAAAGATGGACATAGGGGAAAGGAATGAAATATAAGTTAGAAAAATATGATTAGCATTAACAAATGAAAGAGACAAAAGAAACAGAGACTACGTAGAAACCTTAGAAATATTTATCATAAGCATATTCTTTAAAAAATAAGTCAAGTGCTTACTTTCTGTCTAGTACTGACCATCTCTAAAAACAAACAAATGAAGGAACAAAGAAATGTGCTGCATTTTGGTAGGAAACAATTGGTTAATGGCATGTGCCATTTTTGAATAAATTGTCTGTTGTAATTGGACACTGACTTGTAGCAAATATCAAAATGATCACAAAAATATGAAAAGGGGGGATGTTAATGACAAAACACTAGGTGCAATTATAACTGCTGTAGCTTGAGCTATTAAAAAAAACTATCATCTCTGCCCTTTTGGCATTTATAAAGAAAAAACAATAAAGCCATCATCGAAGCAAGGAGACCAAAAACGTCCAGAAACCACATCATCTCCAGTCAGCTGGAGACAGAGTAGCTTAGGAAATGCTGGCTTAAAATGTAAACTCAAATGCCAAATTCTATAGAGGAAAGTCCATCAAAAAAGCAAGCATTTATTAAACCAGCTCTATTATAAGGACTAGCTATGCAAAGCTTATTTAATCTTCACAACAACCCTGGAGAGGTAGGTGCTATTATTATCCACATTTTATAGATGAGGAAACTGAGGTAGAGAGGTTAAATGACTTGGCTCTGAGTTACATAGATAATACCTGAGACTGGTCTTGAACTCAGATCTTCCTGATTCCAGCTTCAATCTTCTATCCACTGAACCACTTACCTGCATTATTATGGCATTCTCATCCCTAACCCTGTTTTTCAATATCTCTACCCCTCAGTTCTGTCACAGACCATCATCCCTATAGCAGTTATAGTCTTTTCCTTCCTTATCTTCACCTCTAAATGAACCAGTTCAATTTTATGTTATCCTCCTCTTGCCCAGCCGTTGATTATGCTTTACCAAATACACAACCATGGACTACTCCTGCCTTCTGCTTCTTCCTGCACTCTTATTTACACACTGCTGAACACAGCTGGAGAAAGTCATGGAATTGCTCTGATTGGGACTGCTACACATTTATGCTACATTATCTCAACATGTGCCTCATTTTGGGAAGACAATTTGTTAATACCTCACTAATTGATTCCCTATTCCACTCACCCAGCAGCTGTTTCAAACCTTTTCATTCTTCCTCAAGTCCTCCAACACCCAGATGAGTGAGGTCCATCACTGAAAACATTGAACCCATTTGCCCAGAGTTCCCTCCTCTCCTCCTCCTCATCTCATTTCCTTCAGACATTTTCCCTCACCATCACCTCTTCTTCCTGTCTCATATAACATTGGTCCTTGTCCTTGCCAAGGCAAACTCCAATAAATGCATCCTTGGCCCCCCAGTCTTCTCCATCAGTTTGCACTATCGTCCCCCACTCTCATATCTCTCCATATTGGCTGGCTCCTTCTCTGTTTCCTACAAACATACCTGTATCTTCTTATCTTAAAAAAAAAAACAAAACTTCACTTGATTCTCTTGTCCCTTAGCTATGTACTGCCTTTCTCCTCCCCTTCATGGCTATACTCCTTGAGAAATTGATCTATACCAGATGCCTTCATTTTCTCTCTAATAATCTGATTTCCATCCTCATTATCCAATTAACACTGCTGTATACAAAATTATCTATGATCTCTCAATTACCAAGCCCAATATTTTCTCATTCCTCATCGTTCTTGACCCCTCCACAGCCTCATCCTGATTTCTTATCTACCCTTAATCATTGATTTGGCATTGCCTCAGTCAAACTGAGATCTCTTCAAAGATCTTAGCTTAGAAAAAGCCAAGGTCTCCCACTGCATCCAGGGCCATCTCCAGTCTTCCTGATCTATATCTTGCTATGGGATCCAAATGGTTCTGGAAGAGAAAGTGAGGCTGGTGACTTTGCACAGCCTCCCTCACTTAAATCCAATTCAATTGCATGTCATGGCATCACCTCCCTGATGTCAGGGTCCTCTTTGAGAATGAATAACAAACAACAACAGCCTCTGACACTATTGATTTCCCTCTCCTTCCTGATACTCTCTTCATTTTGACATTTGTCCCACTTTGTCTATCTGTCTGACTTCTTGGCACAAAGTAAAAAGTTTGTTGCCTTAACTTGTAGATTCTAACTCTTTCTATGTTGTGTTAGCTATCCCTCTGTAGCACCAATGTGATATTCACAGTGTCTATGGTGGCCATAAATATCCTGGCACAATTCTGAATTGCAAATACAAGACTCTCTACATGGAAGACAGAACCAAAACATTTATTCAGACACGAGAAAGCCAAATCCATCATGGTAACAAAAATCTATACACAATAACAATGTAGAGGACAGCACCATCCCCAAGCCTTCCTCATGCTAGGGGCTTCCCACAAACAAACACTCAGGAGCATAGCCATCTGCCTCCTCTCTCTCCCTCCATTCTGACTGATCTGACCAATTTTCTCTCAGCTCCACTCTATCTCTGCCTTCTTCCTGTTCCACCCTTCCTGCCCCACCCCTTCAGTAAACTCCACCCCCCCACAGAATCATGTGACTCAGGCTTCCATGAGACCCAAGCAGGTCACATGGACCTATTAATGTATGGGAAAGATCTTCCCATTTAAATTACCTTTACACCCTCTCAGCTTTATGTCATCTGCAAATGTAATTAAGTATGCCATCTATACTTTCATGAAGATCACTAAACAAAAACAGCAAAATTTGAGTTTTCTCAAACATTTGATAGCCACCCCCCCTTTTTTCATAAAGCTACTTTGAAAATTGATCCCATAAGAGCCTTCAATTCATATTACTTCCAACATGAATATCTTTTTCTTCCTATCCAGTTTAGTATAACTGCTTTTCTCATATTTAGTATAATTTATTTTTTTTCATGAAGCATAAATGAGTGAATAAAGCACTTAACAAATAACTATGTGAAAAGTACTAGAGATATAAATAGAAATGTAAAATAGCCTCAGGCCTGAAGGAGCTCACATTCTCATGGAGGAAAGAACATATATGGAACCTAAGGACAAAATAGGTGATAATGTCAGGGTCCAAATATGTTTACTCCAATGTAATTACTAAAGAAAAGAGTTTGTTATTTAAGGAATCTCTGTACATAGTTTCCATTTTTATCTGTTTGTTGTCCTTGTTCCAATTCCATCTATAAATGTCCTCAGGATGACTCTCCTTTGGAGATGTTTAGCCAAACCTTCTACAAACTCATTTTCCCTTTTACTGCTTCATGTGGTTAAACTGCTCAATCTTCCACTATCCTCCTCTGTGCCATATTATAAATGAATTTGTATTCTAAACCAGAGTGTCCTTGGCCACCAGTTTTCTCTACTTGGTAATGAGAGCAAGTGAATTATTATGTCTGCTTATGAGAAACTGGACAAGGATTTCACATTTAGGTACTAATAGCCAAGTTTAATGTTTGTAGATAGTCTAAAAACCATGGGAATCTTAGGACCCCTTCTTCTTCTCTCTCTTGGCCATAATCTCTATAAAAGCAGAAGCAGGTGACAGAGAACTGGGGGACAATTTGAATTTTGCTATTTCAGGAATTGCCATGGCCAAAGAATTTATTGCCAAGTGGCCAGCATGCTGGCAATGAATCTCTCCATATTTACCTAAGTGGACTTCAGACACCAGACATAACCTACCACTCTGCACATTGTAGCCTTTCCAGACTGACAAACTCTGAGAGGATTTGCGGTCGACTGTCAATGCCTCCAAGAGTCCAGTCACCTTCATACTGTGAAAAGTAATAGAACAGAACCTTGTATTTATGATTACATTAACCCATGAAGGAAAATTTTTCCTCGAACTTTGGGAGATCTGGGGGACTACTAATTTGTTTTTTTTTTTTAAATCTAGGGTATCTATTGCATAGTAAAATAAAGTGGTAACTATTACACTGAATGGTATAGTGTTAAAGTATAAAACCCCAATACCAATTTTTTAGAATAACTACCAAATTTTTAAAAAGGAAACCAAAGTAATATGAACACAAGATTAACCTATTCTATTTTGCTAAAGATCCAAAACAATAGTTTGTTTGTTTGTTTGCTTGCAATAACTTTTACACTTCAGGGTTAGAGGAGAAGATTAATACCAGATGTAAAACATATGAGAAAACTCTATATAATATCGATGGAGATAACGATTTTGTCTATAGCTAAAATCACCATAGTAAAATGAGGTATTTTTTTAAACCACTTTCTTAATTTAAATTCCACTTAAATCCATTGGTAATGGAAACTCAAACATGACTGTGGTGAGACAGGAAAATGAAAAAGTATTATATGTCCAAAGTTTATTCCTGATAAGGCAGAAATAAAGGTAATGGTCCCTTCATGCAATGCCATGTTCCTGAAAAGTGTGAAACAAATTATATTATGTGAGCCATTACATTCACTAGCCCTTGGAGCCACACCTTTACTAAAGTGAGGAATTCTGTTGTCAACAGCTATTTTTCTAGTTCATATTTTAGTTTGTTTTTTCTTAAAGTGAAGTATAACCTATTCACTGAAATCAGAGAGATTGAGATTGACTTTTTCATTAGACTTTGAACCTGGGCATCTATACTTTAGTTTTTCACTTACACACACACATTGCTTCGCACATACGTGTATGTATGTGTGTGTATGTATATATATATATATTTATATGTGTGTGTGTATATATATTCAACACTTAGTATGGGGCAGGAATTGAGGGGGGAAGGAAATTATTCTTACCATCAAGAAACTCATTTTTTTTTTAGAGAGGTGTTCTCTGAAGGGCCCCAGATCTATGATCCTATGTTTAGGATAATGAACATACAAGAATAAGTATGATCCAAGAATAATCTGAGGAAGAGGAGTACTGGGGGAGGAAGAGAAGAGGGGGAGATCAAAGAAAACTACATAGATGACTATAGCACCAGAGGTAAACCTTGAAGATATTTAAGGAATCTGAAAGGTAGAGACTGGGTGTGCAGGGAATACATTTGAGCTAAGGGAGAGCTCATGGAACTGCACAGAAGCAGAAGATGAAATGTTGAATTGAGAGTAGAGCTGGTTGTCCACTTTTTCTGTGAAGGTGAGTCATGAGATATGAGATCAGAAAAGTGAAGTAACAATGGTGATGAAGAGAAGACATTATCCAGTAAAGCACAGTTTATCTTTAAGCTTGGTGTCCCTTCCCATCTTATTCTGTATCTTCATGGCTCTGTTCCTCGGGATCTGTTTCAATCTGTGTCAATTCTTTCTATGTCACTGTGTCTTTCTTTATGACCTCAGAGGCCAGGTATGAGAAAGCACTTTACAAAACTTTAAATTCACATAAATATTATTATTATTTCTGCTTCAGCTTTTCTTATAACTTCCCCCCAAATTCCTTTCTTTCTGAATTTCTCTATACCTTGACATATGGCAAATATTCTTTGAAGCATCAACAGATGGATGCATAACCACTAAGTGGGATAACAAAAGGACAAAACACCGGATATTACACCCTCCAAACAAATGCTTAATGTCTCATTACTGTGACAGTCAGTGGTCAAAATGATTGTCTACATGAAATAGAAAGGTTACACTGCATTTTCAAGGCCTCTCAATCTGAATGAGCCTCTTAAAATAAGCATTTAGGTTATAATTTACCAATTTAGCAAACAAGACTGTCTCATTATTGATACTTTGAAATCTGGCCTTCTCTCACCCTCATTTCCTCTATAATATTATAACAATTAAATTACTCTTTTTTTAAATCAATTACCCTTGTGATGTTCTCAAAACAATTTCTTAGTTGTCTTTCTGAAACATGAAAGTACATTTCTACAAGTTTACCATTCAAGAATGCAATTGACAAAAGAAAACTAAGTATAACCTCCAAACCCCATATGTAGTCACAACTTTTTTTTTCTTTTTACAACTTACCTAGCTGAAATACAAGCTAAGTTACAGAATTTAGTTACATTAACATGCCTATTTAATTGGAAGGTAGTCATAGAGCAGGGATATAGCTTCAAAACATCATCCAATCTTCATTTTATAAACAAAAAACTCCCAACACCTGGAGAAGATAATTTTTTTCAAATTATATAGAAACTTAGTGGTATTGTATGGAAGAATTATAGTCTCCAAACTCTTAGTTCAGTATTTTTTAGTTCCAGATAAGATCCAAATGACTTAACTAATAAATATTCTGAAAGTAGCTGTTAAATTTTAAAATGTAGGTTATGGATATTAAATACTTATTTTATATTGTGATAATCAGTAAATTATTCTGCTTACAACAGTCCAATAAAATACACCATAATGCACTGTACCAAAAATATTTTGGATATTATACACACTTTCTATCAGTGATTAATTGAAGTCTTAAATATAAAAAGCCTCAGATTAAAGTAAGTCTTTTCATTTTGTAGATGTTGGCTTCTGAAAGTAGATTATTTTGTGGGTCATTTCCTTAAACTATCTTAAAATTAGATAATGTAACTTCATATGCATATGTATATACATATGCATATGAATACATACATACACAATTCATCCAATGTCACAAATGGGTTTTTAATTACAAAAGCCCAATGGCCTTTTTTTTTCAGTCTGCGTACTCCTTAGGCTTCTGCCACATCTGACAAAGTTTACCACTTCCTTCTATTGGATATACTCTCTTTCCTTGTTTACATATTGAAATTGATGGGTTTTAAATAAGGAGAGGTCTGAGTTCCAAAACAATATACATGACTCAATAGCTATCTGAACTTGGTCAAATAATTTCTCACTCCATGACTCAGTTTCCTCATCTATAAAATGGAGATACCAACATTCGTACTACCTACCTTACGTAGTTGTTATGAAGATCAAATCATAGAACCTTGTTAACTTATAAACCACTATAAAAATGCCTGCTTTATTATCATTAATTGCAGTTATTTGTAGACATATCATATTTGTCTTAACGGATGGTCAAATCTTTGAGAGCAGCATCTGTTTTAAATTTTGTATTCCCTACACCTAGCCCAGCACTTTATATAAAGTAGCTGTTGAATAAGTGTTTATTGAGCTGAAATGAATATTAAGCAAAAGTTATCAGCTTATTTTTGTGGAAATTTAAGCACAAAATTTTTTTAAACATACTTCTAAATTAAATGGAAATCCAAAGTCAAAAAGCCAGAGTAGTTTCTATTACTTAAATATTATTTGTCTTTATAGTAAGAAGAAGCAAGTGGGTCCATCCACAGGAATGGGGAAAAAAAATCCACTTTTTTATAAAGGTAAAATTAAAAGATTATTTCAATTTTTGGTAGTAATTTTTAATAATAACAATAACATTTGTCTTGAAAAGTATTTTACATTGATCCTCACAATCCTGTAAGGTAGGTATCTTCATTTTACAGAAGAGGAAACTGAGGCTGAGAGAAGAGGTATGACTTGCTCAAAATCACAGTTAGTAGGTGGTTGAGGCAAGAAAGTTCTTCTTTTATGATGACATTAGAGAGTCAAAAAGCAATGATTATGTGCACCTCTAGGAGCTCACATTTTAATGGAAGAAACAATATGCAATAAACTATGTGCATACAAGAAATGTAGAGTAGGTAGAAGACAAACTTAAGAGGAGCAATGATCAGAGAAGAAAGGGTGTTTGGGGAAAATCTCCTATAGAAGGTGGGATTGGAGTTCAGACCTGAAGAAAGTCATGGAAACTGAGAGGCTGAAATGAGGAGAAAGATCCTTCCAGGTATGAGAGACAGCCAGTATAATGAAAAGGAGATATGATAGAGACCTGTTTGAGAAAAAGCAAATAACTTGATCAGGTGATAGTGGAGGGAGGGGAATAAATTTTCAGTAGAGGTACAAGGGGGTTAGGATATGAGATTTTTGAATAATGAGCAGAGAAGTTGATATTCAATCCTAGAGATAATAGGGAGCTGTAGGAGTTTGTTCAACAAAGAAATGAGGGGTAAGATAGGGAGCTTTGCTTTAGAATGATCATTTTAACAACTAAGAATGGATTGAAGTGAGAAAAGGCTTGAGGAAAGAAGACCATTTAGAAGCCTACTTCAGTTCAAGTGAGAGTCTAAGAGGACTTATCAGTCTGGTAGCTGTACGATTGGATAATATGAAATGTATAGGAGATACGAAAGTAGAAACTATATTTCATAACAAATTGGATATATGGGTTGAGTAAGATTTAAGAGCTAATAGCAATATGTAGGGTGACTTGGAGGATGATGGTGCCCTCTATACTAATAGGAAATTTGGGAAGAGGAGAGAGTTTTAAGGGAAAGATAATCAGTCTTTGAACTTGAGATATCTATAGAACTTTGGTTTAAGATGTTCAAGAGGCAGTTAGAGATGCAAGACTGGAATTCAAGAGAAATAATAGGGGTGGATATTTAGATCTAGGAAATGTCCATATAGAAATAGAAATTGAACCAATGGAAGTTAATGATATTGCCATAAAGTGTGATAGGAGAACAGGACCAGGATAAAATCTTGAGGAACACCCACTACATGTTGGGGTGATATGGATGAAGATGCAGGAAAAAACAATGAGGAGTGTTCAGACAAGTAAGAGGAAATGAGGCAAGAACATTGTCACAAAAGCCCAGAGAGGAGAAAGTATACAGGAGAAAGTGATCAATAATTTAAATGTTGAAGAGAGCTTAATGAGGATGTCAATTTTTAAAAGACTATTAGATTTGGTAATTAAGATATTAGTGACAACTTTATAAGAGTAATGTTTGTTAGTTGAATAATGAGTTAGAAGCCTTACTGCAGAGACTAGATACAGGAGTGGGGAACCTGTAGCCTCAAAGCCACATATGGCCTTCTTGATCCTTGGGTGTGGCCTTTTGACTGAGTCTAGTGTTTACAGAACAAATTCTTTTATTAAGGTGATTAACTCCGTGACATTTAGATTCAGTCAAAGGGCTGTGCTTAAGGACCTAGAGGGCCACATGTGGCTTTGAGGCTGCAGGTTTCCCACCCCTGTCCTCTAGAAGATACTGTGAAGAGAGCAAGTTAAGGTACCTAATTTAGATTGCTTTCTCCAGGAGTTTAGCTATAAAGGGCAGGATACAGGCTGATGGCTAGAAGGCATGGTAGGGTCAAGAGAGGTTATTAGAATGGGAGACATAGTCAGGGAAAGACTGAAGATAAGAGAGACTGGAGATGATAATTGGAGCAATCTGCTGGAGAAAATGGGAGGGGATTAGATCAAGGGTGCATGAAGAGGGGCTTACTTTTCAAGAAGGTCATTGCAATCCTTTTAATCTGAGACTAGAGTGAAGGAAGAGAAATGTCTGAGGGATGTGAAATGAGGAGAAAGGGAGAGGGTACTCTGAGAAAATGGCCTCTTTTGAGGGGGTTGAAATATAAAGGAAAAGTTCTTAACTGAATATAGGAAAAGGATGTACATGGGGAACTTTGAAGGGAGATGAGAATGCTTGGACCAGTTGCTGTGGAGAGTAGGATAGTGAATCAGTTAGGGAGCTGTAAATGAATTGTCTCTGCTCCACTGAGGGCCCAATTCAGACTAGATAACAAACCTATATTGGTTTCATTATTTCCTCCAGCTCCACTCAGTGAATTGGAATGAAGGAGGCAAATGGTAGGAGTAGTCCAACACTGGAGATGTGGCATTCTGTGGTCAGTGGTAGGGCAAGGGATCAGGGGACTCAAAAGTACAAGAAATTGTAGAATTAAATTGATTTCTAGCCCAGAATCCAGATATATTTACAATGCTTCACATGCTTCTTTCAAAACTTTGAGCTAAGTGTATAGTGTTCCTAATATTCAGCATTATGCAAAGAAATCTTCACTGTCCTGGTGACAGTCATAATAAATAAGACAAGTGGCATATGTGAATGGCTAATTTGATTCTAGGTCAACTCACAAAGTTACAGAAGTCACTTGGTAAGGAAGTTAGCAATAACATTGTAGAGCTTCGCTTACTACTGTTCACATTGGAATGGGGAGTACTGTGATGGTTTCCTTGGTTGAGGACATTCGGTGACAAAATTAACACAGGAATTGGGCCAGTCAAACTAAGTTTAGCTCCTGAATTAAATGACAATATGCTGAAAGACTAACGCTATATTTTGCACTTGCTAAAGAAATAGCAATTTTCAACATGACACCTATTAATAGCTATACATTTTAAGGATATTCAAGTCACATTTATAAGTGAAAACATCTATGAAAAATGTCTCAGAATTAAGAGATTTGGATTCTAATCCAAGCTCTACTCGAAACTATTTTTGTGACCTTAGTCAACTCATATTACCCTCTAGGCTTCAACATCCTTATCTGTAAAATAAAGAGGTTGGACTAAATAATCTCTAAAATCTCTTTAGCTTTAGCACTGTAACATTTTTGGTCCAGAATCTTCACAAATATTTTTGAACTTTTGAACTTTTATGTTCAACTTCATCTTGATACAATAAAGCTCTATTCTGATACCTCTGGTGATCAATCAGTCATTTTGGAAGCTAGATGGTATAGTGGTTAAGGTTGGGGACCTGAAATAAGGAAAATTTAAGTATAGATCCTGTCTCATAGTTTCCCTAGATCTGTGACTTTGGACAAGTCATATAACCTATGTGCTCAAATTTCATCACCTGTAAAATGGGGATAATAGTATCAGCCACTAAGGATTGTTGTATAGATCAAATGAGATAACCTGTATAAAACACTTTGAAAATCTTAAAAAACTTTATAAATGCTAAATATTATTGTTAAAAAACATCTATGTGCCAGATGCTAGGGGACAGAAGCAAAAAACAAAACAAAACTGCCCTTGCCCTCATGTAGCTTATATTCCATGCAAGCAGGGAACAAGGTCTGGTAGTTCTTAGCTACTAAGCACAAGAGATTTTCAGTATAGATCTGATGACAATGGGCACATGTACATGTATATGTATATCCCAAAATCTTCTTAAGTGTGGAGAGGCTCATCATCAGAAAATTGGTCATAAGAATCTGTGAAATGAATTAAAAACATAATGTAACCCTGAATTCTATAAGGCCCCATTCTACTTCCATTGGAGGCAACAGTATTGGACTTACTGAAAAAGGAATTATTCTTAGATCACCTACAAATATTAATTTATCTGTTGGTACCCTCAACGTGTGATCCTTATCCAATGATCAGTAAGTTAACATGCTACGGAAAAGCAAAATAAAACATAAGCTATAAAATGATAGAAGTACAGTTCTTGGGTTCTCCCTGGAGGCAGATAAAGCAACTCTTTGGCTTGGATTTTATTGTGCATTTGAAGGCAATGAGAGACATTTCATGAGATATTTGGTCATACAGTTTGGAGCCTGAAGATGAGGATGGGCAAATAGGTCACAATGACGATAGCTGCAGCTTATTAGCCAACATCGATTAGCAAAGACAAATGATAGAAATAACAGAGGCTTCCATTAATATATGGCTTTCAGGTTTACAAAGCAATTTGTCCTCTTCTTCCTCCTACTTTTCCTCTTCTTCCTCCATCTCTCTGTCTCTCTGTGTATTTCTGTCTCTCTGTGTGTATATGTCTCTCTCTCTCTTTCTCTCTCTCATGCACACACACACATACACACACTCACAAATGGAGACGTCAATGGAGGTTGGTGAGAAATAGTGTATTTTTCCAATTTTCAACATCACAGAATTTCAGAGTTAGAAGAGATCTCAGCAGCCATATATATTCACGCTTATACAACACATTCAACAAATGATCATATAGTCTTACAACTGTTGCTTTACTACTTCAAGGAAAAAGGAATGCAAGACATCCCAAGGCAACCCATCCTCTCTCTAACCAGATCTACCTTTTAGCAAGTTTTTCATGTCTTTCCTGAATTTGCTCCCTTGTCATCCCCCCATCACCACCATTCTTGGTTCTGCTCCAGAGCCAAGGAGAACAAGCCTAATCTCCCTTTTATGTGAAGCTTTTCATGAAGTTAGTTAATCATGCCATCCCCACCCCTATCCCACCACTTTCTCTTCTCTGGGCTAACCATCTGTAGCTTCTTCAATCTATCCTCAGAGGCATGCATTTAAGAATCTTTAGTATCCTAGTTGCCCCACTTTGGACACACTCCAGATAATGTATATACTCCCTAAAATGCAATTCCTAAAACTTGATACAATACTCCATATAGGAGCTGACCAGTGGAGCCATCACCTTTTACCAGAATGTTCTGCATCTACGAATGTAGTCTATGGTCACATTAATGTTATTGGCTGCCATACCATGCTGCTGACCAGCATTGAGTCTGTGGTTCGTTACAAACCCTGTTCTTTTTTCAGACTGCCATCAGAGACTGCTCTTCCATTCCTCCCCTGTCATACATACCAAGGGGAGTTTTTAAACCCTTCATGCATAAAGTTTAACCCTGCTCCATTATTAGATGTGCCTAAATATTTTAGCCTAATATTAAAAATGAATCCAGTCATTTAGTCTGTTGGCTATCTCTCCTGTTTTGGTATTATAAAGTTGATAAGAATGCCATCTATGCTTTTATTCAAGTAAGTAGATCCAAACACAAAGTGCAAATCTCCTGACACCTTCCCGATCAGTTATCCTTCCACTGAATGTTATAGATAGTGTACAGATATAAATATACATATCTGCATATATGCAATATAATACATGTATATACATGCATATACATATAAACATATATACATTATGTATATGTAGATGTATAGGCACATTATGTAAATACATTATGTATATTGTATATGTATAATCTATATGTGCACATACATTATACATAATATTTATTGTGTGTATATGTGTATACTTATACACACATACACATATATATTCATAAAATGAGCTAGAAAAGGAAATGGCAAACGACTCCAGTATCTTTGCCAAGAAAATCCCTCACAAAGAGTCAGACACAACTGAAATGGCTGAATAACAACAAAATATACATATGTGAATCTGTGTGTTCATGCATATACATATATAATACTATATCTAAATACACATATACATATTCACACACATATTTCAAGTCCTTTCTAGTGACAAACACTGAGGCAAGTACAGCTGATAGATGTCTCCTTCTCTTTAGTGTTTTCCAAATGAGATCACTTTGAAAGGGAATTTACTTAGCTACTCAATTTGATTTGACTCTTGTCTAGTTTAAAGCATCTATAACTTCTGAAAAATGGTGAATAAACAAAAGTAAAGATATTGACTTGAGCTATAGCATTTTAGAGGTGTTTAATTGACTTTACCTCCTACCATTTCCTAGAAGTGTTTAATTAATGCAAAAAGTCATCACAAGGAAAAAATGGAAACAGCCTGAAGACTCAGCCAAAAAACACAACCTATGGTCCAAACTAAGGAACATTACAGTAGCGAAGTGAATTCCCTTTCAAAGTGCAAGCTCATTTGGAAAATACTGTAGAGAAGGATAAAATCTATCAGCTGTATTTGCCACTAGAAAGGAGAGAAACTTAGGAACAGAATTTGCTTCAAAAAACAGTTGCAAAAATGAGCCTGTAGAATTTGGCATGAAATCCAGATCATCCCCAGAGTATTTTTAGATTAAACCAGGAAGATACAAAACAGATGCACGGTGGAACAGATCTGCTAGCATTTTTATAGTGATCTATTATTCTAATCAGGAGTGACAGCAGCACCACATTTGGACTCAGTTGTTTCTCTACTATGATAAAAAACTGGCAATTCTCTGAAGAAAAAGAAGTGGGAAAGAACAGTTGAACCT
This sequence comes from Notamacropus eugenii, assembly GCF_028372415.1. Taxonomy (NCBI): domain Eukaryota; kingdom Metazoa; phylum Chordata; class Mammalia; order Diprotodontia; family Macropodidae; genus Notamacropus; species Notamacropus eugenii. Next base: position 332,302,632 of record NC_092877.1, read on the forward strand.
ACCAAATCCATAGAAAGAAACCTATGCTTCAGTGACACAGAATCACACAATTTTGAAGTTAGAAGAATTATATAGTAAAACTCCCTAATATTATATTTAAATATATCATATTCACAGAAGCAAAATGATTTGTCTGAGATCAGTGAGTTATTAAGTGGGAAATCTAAGCCCTCAAAACAGGTATTTTGTCCGAAAATCCAGTGCCATTTCTTGAATATGCTTTGTCTCCACTATATTAAGCTTCCTGTAAGAGTGAATCTCAGAATGTCTCAGGAGAGATTTTTTTTTTTAAAAGATATTAAAACAACACTAAAAATAGTACACAGACAGCAATTTTATTAGGGACAGAGACTGTTGTTGTTGTTGTGTTTGTTCTTCATTCTTAAAGAGGACCATGATATCAAGAGGATGACATGACTTGCAGTTGACTTTGATTTGAGTGAGGGAGGGCTGTGCAAGGTCACCAACCTCACTTTCTTCTCCTGAGCCATCTGGATCCAGTGGCCTTATATTCAAGACAAATGGAGATGGCCCAGGATGCAATGAGAGACTCTGGCCTTTTCAGGCTAAGGTCTTATCACATTCTCACTTTGAGTGAGATACACCCATTCAATAAACAGGCTTCTTTAAGTAGTTACTCAAGGAATGGCCCCTTTAATCAAAAAAAAAAAAAAATCAAATTGGGAGGGGAAAAGCCTCAGGGTTCCTGGGTAAAATAGCAACAATTACTATTTAGTAATTATATTCACTCTGTGCTATGTGGGTGGGGACTTGTTGTCCAGTCTATGAGCTCCAGAGTGAATTGGATTTAAGGACAAGAGAGGACAGTTCATAGCTCTAGAGCTCAAAGAAATCTTGGGGTCATCAAAGACAATCCTCTCATTTTCCTGAGGAGGAAAGTAAAGCCTAGGGAGGGTTAGTACTCCAGGTCTAAAAAGTATTAATAAACATCACTTTATAGTTACTAAGTATTGGTTACAGCTAAGGTATTATTATCTCATTTTTTAAAAGATGGCAAAAAACTATGGAAAAAACATTAATCACTGGGTCTTTTTTCTGTCACAAAATGTCAGAACCAGCAGCCCCTACACAGAAAACCCTTTTTAGTCCAAGACTTTGGACCAGATTATCTCTTGAAAAGTTATCCAACACTAGGATTTACTATTCTTTCAAAAGTGAATAATAATCCTATAATTTATCTGTGCTATAAGTTCAGAACAGGTTTTCTTAAAATGGAATATTTCTACATTGTTGGGAATATAGGAAATATATTTCTCCCCCTCCTCCCAAATTGAATAGGGCAGGCATAACAACAAATACATTTATTTAGCACATACATACTTATAAACTACCTCTCCACATGGGTGATGATTCTAAGGCAGCCTATTAGGAAGCCTAAAACTTCCTAAAGGAAGTCTACTTTTCCAAACTGTTTTCAGTCCATTTCTCTGACCTGAGTGGAAAGGGGTTTCCTTGAACCTACAAATAGAAGCCCCTTGGTCCCTTACACAGAGGTGGGAGAATTCTCTGGCCTTCTTCCTCACAGAATAAAGTATTCTTCTCTCCATGGAGTATCCTGACATTCCTTCCAGATATTAAGGAGGAAAATTAAGAAGTGGAGAGAAGGGACAGAGAAAGTGAGAGATAAATAACTATCAATTATAAACTTATTTATTCTTCATTTTTGTTATATCTTTTTGAGCATTTATTATGCATGCATTGTGGGTATGCTCAAAAAAGATACGAGAAAGAATCGGGAAGACTTCCATGGATGAATTTCACAGCAGACTGCATTTCTATGGATACAAATGATAGATGTTATACTATACTGCTGTTTATTAAATGAAGGTGTTTGATTTGGAAGAGCAAAATGCAATCTTGAGGAAGGCTTTACATAAAGTGACTGATATACAAAACAAAATCGTGGAAGAATATGGCAAATTAAATTACTGAAATAATTTTGTTCATTGATCCACTTCAATTGTCATTATTCAGGAAATTAAAAGGGAATATATAAGATTGTCCTCCCCACCCCCAGCTTTAGATCACTTCCTAGTTGTGGCAGAAAGGCTTACATAGATCAATAAAACCATGAGCTATGCTGTGCTGTGTTATCCATGATGGACAGATCATAGTGGAGATTTCTGACAAAAAGTTATCCACTGGAGAAGAAAATGGCACACCACTCCAATCTTTTTGCCAAGAAAACCCCATGGAAAGTATTAAAATATAAAAATAAAGATGATATCAGAAGCTGAGCCCCTCAGGTCAGAAGGTGGTGTCAAGTACCTACTGGGGAAGAGTGGAGGACAATTACAGTTAGCTACAGTATTAATGTGTCTGGGCCAAACTTGAAAGGAAGCTCAACTGTGGATATAGGTGGTGATAAATGGAAAGACCTGTGCTATAGAGATCAATATTGCGTAAGAACCTGGAATAAAAAAAAAAATCTATGAACCAAGGTAAGTTGGATGTGGTCAAATAGATGAAAAAATTTAACATCAACATCTGGAGTGTCAGTAAATTTAAACGGATAGAAATGCTTGAATATAGTTCATATGATTACAACACATACTCCTGTGGGCAAGAATACCTTAGAAGAAATGGAGTAACCCTTACTGTCACTAAACATGTGAGAAAAACTGCAATAGGGTAGAGTCTCAAAAATGACTGAATGATATCTGTTCAACACCATAGTAATACAAGTCTATGCTCCAAACATTACTTCCAAAGAGGCCAAAGTTGATCAGTTCTATGAAGATGTACGTCTTTTAGAAATTGTACTCCACCCCCCATGTCACATTATAGAGGATTGGAATGCTAAAGGAGGAAATCAAAAGGTAACAGACAAGTTCGGCCTTGGAGTACAGAATGAAGGAGGACAGAGGTTAATAGAACTGTGGCAAGAGAACTAGCTAGTCATAACAAACACTCCTTTTCAATAACTCAAAAGGCAGCTCTACACATGGTTATCGTTAGATGGTCAATATAGAAATCAGACTGATTATATACTTTGCAGCCAAAGGTGGAGGAGCTCTATACAATCAGTTAAAACAAGACCTGGTGCTGACTGTGGTTCAGATCATGAGTTTCTTATTGCAAAATTCAGACTTCAATTGAAGAAAGTAGGGAAAAAACAGCAGACCATATAGATTGACCTAAGTAATTTCTCTTACAAATATGAAGTTGTAATGATAATTTAAATGGAGAGATCTTTCATATTCATTAATAGTGGAATGGGTGGAACAGGAAGAGGCGGAGCTAGAGAAGAGCTGAGAAGAAATTGATTGGAGTCTAGTCAGAGCTTGGAAGGATGTAGACTGATGGCTAGAGTGGGTGAAAAGCTTATTTGTGATTTTGTTTAAGAGAGCTTGCTTGTGATTTGTTTCATGGGGCTGGTTTGTGGGAAGCCTAGCAGGGAGAAGGCTTGGGGATGGTTTTGTCTTCTGCATTGTTATTGTATATAGATTTTTGTTACTATGATGAATTTGACTTTCTGGTGTCTGGTTCTGTCTTTCATGTGGTGAATCTGTTGTATTTCATGATTCATAATTGCACTGAAATATTCATGACCACCATAGGTACTATGAATATCGCACTGGTGTTACAGAAGAGGAAGTGATGAGTAGATTTAAGGGATTAGATATGGCATATTGAGTACCTGAAGAACCATGAGAGGTTTGCAGTATTGTACAAAAAGCAGCAGCAGTAACAACACTCAAACATTCCAAAGGGGGAAAAAGAGTAAGAAAGTGAAATGTCTGTCTGATGAGGCTTTACAAATACTGGAAAAAAAAGGAAAGCAAAAGGGAAAGATATACTCATCTGAATGCAGAATTCCAGAGAAGTGCAAGGAGAGATAAGATTTTCTTAAATGAACAATGGAAAGAAATAGAAGAAAATATAGAATGGGAAAAAGAAGAGAACTCTTCAAGACAGAGATATCAAGGGAAAGTTTCATGTAAAAATGGGCATGATAAAAAAAAACACAAAACTGGTAGGGACTTAACAGCAGAATAAGAGATTAAGAAGAGCTGGCAAGAATACACAAACGAACTATGCAAGAAAGATCTTAATGTCACTGATAACAGTGATGGTGTGGATACAGAGCCAGATGTGTTGGAGAATGAAGTCAAATGGACCTTAGGAAGCATTGCTGACAATAAAGCTGGTGGAGGTGATGGATTTCCAGCTGGGCTATTTAAAACCCTAAAAGATGAGGCTGTATTCAATATGCCAACAAATTCTGAAAGCACAGCAGGTGGTCACTGAATTTGAAAAGATCAGTCTACATCCCAGCTCTAATGAAGGACAATGCCAAGGAATGTTCCAATTACTGAACAATTGCACTTATTTCACATGCCAGCAAGGTTATCCTTAAGATTCTGCATGCTAGACTTCAGCCAGTATGCGAACAGAGAATTACCAGAAGAGCAAGCTGGTTTTTGAGGAGGCAGAGGAATTAGAGACCAAATTGCCAACATTCACTGGATTTTAGAAAAATCAAGGAAGTTCCGGGAAAAAACAAAATCTACTTCTGCTTCATTGACTACACTGAAATCTTTTACTGTGAGAATCACAACAAAATGTGGCAAGTACTCAAAGAGATGGGAGTGCCAGATCATCTTACTTGTCTCCTGAGGAACCTGTATGTGTGTCAAGAAGCACCAGTTAGAACTGAACATGAAACAGCTGATTGGTTTAAGACTGGAAAGAGGAATATGAAAAGGTTGTATATTGCCGCCTTATTTATTCAGTTTATATGCAGAGAACATCATATGAAATGCCATAATTAAAAGCTAGAATTGAGGTTGCTAGGAGAAATATCAACAATCTCAGATATGCGAATGACACCATTCTGATGACAGAAAGTAAAGAGGAATTAAGAAATGTCTTGATGAAAGTGAAAGAGGAGGGTGTAAAAGCTGGCTTAAAGTGTAACATTAAAAAAAAACAACTAAGATCTTTGCAACTGGTACCATAACTTGCTGGTAAATGGAAGCAGTGTCAGATTTTATATTCTTGGGCTCAAAGATCACTTCAGGCAGTGACAGCAGCCATGAAGTTAAAAAACGCTTGCTCTTTGGAAGAAAAGCTATAGTAAATCTGGACAGCATGCTAAAAAGCAGATGTATCATGTTGTTGACAAAGGTCCTTATAGTCAAAGTTATAGTTTTTCCAATAGCAACTTATGGCTGTGAAAGTTGGACTATAAGGAAAGTTGAGCACCAAAACATCAATGCTTTCTAATTGTGGGACTGGAGAAGATTTTTGAAAGTCACTTGGACAGCAAGGAAATCAAATCCATCAACACTTAAAGTAATTAATTCAGGCTATTCACTGGAAAGTCAAATACTGAAGTTGACATATAAATGCTTTGGCTACATAGTGAGAAAACATTGAGAAAGGCCCTGATATTGGGAAAGATTGAAGGCAAAAGGAAAAGAGGACGATAGAGGATGGGTGATATGGATGGTATCATGGTAGCAACAACCATGAGCTTGGACAGGTTATGAGAGACAGTGGATGATAGATGGGCTTGCCATGCTTTGGTCCATGGAGTTACAAAGAGTCAGGCGTAACTGAATGACTAAACAACAACAGCATGATTGTCAAAGATGCTTTTGAATGTCATGAAAAACCTTTGAAACAAAAAGCTTCCCTATAGTTGGCAAGGTGTTACAAGGAAACAAATCTTGGCAGTATCTCCCTGATGAAGATATTATTTCCAAGATATATATGGAATTGACTCAAATTTGTAAAGATAAGAACTATTCCTTAAATGGAAAATGGTCAAAGGACATAAACATACAGTTCTCAGGGAAAGAAAGCCAAACTATTTACAGTTATATGAAAAATGCATTTGGCAAATCACTAATAGAGAAATGAAAATCAAAGTAAGTCTGAGATTTCAGCTCACACCCATCAGATTGGCAAAGCTGATAAAAAAAAATATGACAAATGTTGCAATGGCTGTGGAAAGCCAGGCATATTGATACACTATTTATGGAGGTGTGAACTGGTCTAGCTATTCTGAAAAATAATTTGGAATTATGCCCTAAAAGTTATTGAACTGTGCATTCCCTCTGATCCATCAACACTGCTACTGGGCCTATACTCCAGAAGAAAAAAAAAGAAAACTCCTATTTGTATAAAAATATAGCAGTTTTTTTAATAGTGACAAATAACTAGAAAGTAAATGGGTGCCCATCAGTTAGGGAATGGCTGAAAAAATATGATAAATTATAGTACTGGAATGCCATTATGCTATGAAGAAAACTAAGTTTCAGAGAAACTTGAAAAGACTTGTATGAACTGATGTGGCAATTAAGTAAGCAGAACCAGAATTACAGTTTGTATTATAACATGAATATTGTAAAAATAAACAATTCCAAAAGACTTAAGAACTCTGATCCATACAACAGTCAATTGAATTCATACACTGAGAAATACTTCCCACCTCAGGATGAAGAGGTGATAAACTAATGAAATGAATGACATGAAATGAAAAAACATATTTTTGGATATGTCCAAAGCGGGAATTTGTTTTGTTTGACTATGCTTATAAGAGTTTTGTATTTTTCCCCGAGTGGGAGGTGGGGAGAAGTAGGAGGGAGAAAAAAAGGAGTACTTGATGTTCTGAAAACTTCCATAATCAGATCACTAAATATTATGTAATAGTTTATAAGGACAACCATGTCATAGGTCGATAATGGAGAATAAGTGAAAATTGCCATATTTTTAATTAAATGAGATCATATAAAAATAGTTTTTATGCACAAATAACTTCAGAGAGATATTTTCTATTTTAATTATTATAATTATATTTTAAAAAATTTGTATCCACTATTTGTAGCTTTTCTACTACAAAAAAATACTTTTATGATTAAACATAAAATATGTTTTGTAGATTCCAAACTGCTTTATTTGATCAGTCTTTCCTATAATTACAAATATCTTTGTATTTAAGTATGTGTGTATATAATGTATGCATATATTTTGGCCCCAACTTGTATGGGAATTCTCAGTGTGAAAACTCCCTTTATTGATATAGACTGGTGACTCATTTGTAATTTGCACTATGAAAATTTACAAGGAAGCACTGAGGGTGAAGTGACTTATCCCAGGTCACCTAGTCAACAACTACTATGTTAGAGGTTGATCTTGAACATGGGTCTTCAGGATTCTAAAACTGGCCCTGTATCCAGTATACCGCCTCTAAATTACGTAACTAGAACAATTTTAAAAGAGCATTGCAGCTATGGAATTAAATTCGTAAAATATAATTTTATATTCATGGAGCAGATTTTTTATTCAAGTTCTTAAAAAATTTTAAATAGCCATTATACTTCACTTAACTGTACACTGAAAAAAAAGACATTTTGTTTTTAAATTTTATATTTTATAATTTCAAAATCTGTTTATTTTTATTAACTTTATCTGAGAAAATTGGGTAGCATTCTGATAATTAGTCACTAATTTAAGGCCTCAGAGCTTCTTCTGAAGTATCTAGGTTTACTTCCAATCAGTTAGTTAGGTGGTGCACTGGACCTGGAGTCAGGAAAACTTGAGTTCAAATCTAACCCCAGATACATATTAGTTATGACCCTGGGCAAGTCCCTTAACTTGTTTGCCTCAGTTTCCTCATCTGTAAAATGCAAGTATTAATAGATCCTAATTCCCCGGGCTATTGGGAAAATCAAATTTAATAATATTTGTAAAGTAGTTTGCAAACCCTAAAGCACAATGTAAATGTTACTATTATGATTAGTAAATAGGAATTTATTACTATATGCTGAATGCTGGGATAAGCACTGAGGTCATCAAAAAAAAGGCAAGAACATTTCCTGCCCTCAAGGAACTCACCTTCCATTGGAGAAGACAACATACATACATTTTATATGCGTATAACATACTTATATACATAAACATATCATAAACTAGAGATAATTTCAGAGGGAAGGCACTAGCATTAATGGGAACCAGGAAAAGGCTCTTGGAGAAAGTTGGGTTTGAGTTGAGTATTAAAGGAAGTCAAGGATCCAGGAAGCAGATACATAGAGAGGAAGTATTTCAGGCATGGAGGCTGGACTATGCAAAAAGGGAGACAGAGTAAGGGAGAGAATAAGCAAATGCTTATTCTCTTATTATTATATTATTATTATTCTCTTATTATTATATAGGGCCTGCTACATTTCAGGTACTATGCTAAGCTCTTTTACTAATATATTAATAAATCTGATCCTCACAACAATCCTGTGAGGTAGATACCATTATTATTCTTATTTTACAGTTGAGGAAACTGAGGCAAACAGAAGCCAAGTGACTTGCCCAGGGTCACACATGTCTGAAGGTGGATTTGGACTCAGGCCTTCCTAACTCCAGTGCTCTACCCACTGTCTCTCCTAGCTGCCTATTATATTGTGTGCCAGAAACAGTTAGTAATATCAGTGGTGGTAGATTGTAGAGTAGGTAGCAGATAACATAAAATGTAAGAAGATTATATTTGGGAAGGTGGGAAGGGGCCAGGTTATGAAAGGCTTTAAAAGCCAAACAAACAATTTTATATTTGTTCCTGGAGGTAATAGGAAGAGACTGGAATTTGAGTTGGCGGGGGCGGGGCAGGGAGTGTGACATGGTAAGATCTGTGCTTTAGGAAAACCACTGGCAGTTGAACATAAGATGAACTGGAATGGAAGGAGACTTGAGAAAGAAAGACCAGTCAGAAAGCTACTGCAATAGTCTAGGCAGGAGGTGGTAAGAGCCTGTACCAGGGTGCCAGCAGTGTCAGAAGAAAGGAGGTATATACAAGACATGACAAGAAGGCAGAATGGGCAGGACTTGGCAACAGAGTGTGTACTGCACTGAATAAGAGTGAAGAGTCCAGGTCTAGCATGGGTGATTGGGACCATGGTCATCCCTGTCATAGTAATTTAGGAAGAGAGTAGGGTTTAGGGGAAAAGATTATGGGTTCAGTTTTAACCAGGTGAATTAAGATGTCTATGAGACATTCAGTTTGAGGTGTTCAGTGGGCAGTTGTATGTCTGTAAGTAGAGAGATTAAGGCTGGATGAATAGATTTGAGAATTATGTGTATACAGATGATAATTTAATTCATGGGAGTTTATGAAATCATGAAATGAGACAGTATAGAGAATAGAAGAGGGGTTAGAACTAGGGGCTCAGCTGATAGAATGCTAGGACTGAAGTCAGGAAGATTTATCTTCCTGAGTTCAAATCTAGCCTCACGCTAGCTTTGTGACCATGGGCAAGTCACTCAACCCTGTTTGCCTCAGTTTCCTCATCTATAAAAATGAGCTGGAGAAGATAATGGCAAACCACTTAAGTAATTCTGCCAAGAAAACCTCAAGTGGGGTCATGAAGAGTTGGACACAACTGAAAAATGACTGAACAACAACAGGATTGGGTTTTTTGGGGTACATCAACTCAGTAATATTGACCTGTAAGACACTGGTGATACAAACAGGAGGAAAACCAGGAGAAAGCAGTCTTACAAAAAAAAAGCCTAAGGAGAAGAGGGTATCCAAGGAAAGAGGGCGATCAGCATCATCTAAAGTAAGGTCAAGAAGGATGAGCTCTGATACCGGATGGATCATCATATGTGGCAATTAAGTGATCATTGCTAATTCTAGAAAAAGCAGTGTCATTTGAAAGATGAGGTCTGAACCAGACTGCAGAGAGTTTAGAGACTAAAAGGAGAGCAAATAAAGATGCCAACTGGAGACTACGTTCTCAAGGAGTTTAGACTTGAAAAGGTAGAGAAATAAACAATAATAACTAGTGTGGATGGTTGGATCAAGTGAGAATTTTCAAGGATGAAAGAGATAGATGAGCATGTTTTCAGTACCAGAAAAGTAGCAAGTAGAAAGGGAGACCTTGAAGATTCCTAAGAGTATAGGAATGATAGAGAATATAATTTTCTGGAAAAGATAGAATTAAATGGAATCATGGATGCATGTAGAGAGGCTACCTTTGACAGGAAGGGCCATATTTTCATGTGAGTCTGGGGAGTAAAGGAGGATGGTGATAATGAGGTGATGGGGAGAAAGAACTCGAGAAGAATGGCCTCAGTTTTTTTTTCTTAGTGAAATATAAGCCAAAGTTCTCAGCTGAGAGAGTAGGGGAAGAAGTGCCATGGGAGGGCTAAGGAGGGATGAAAAAGTTTGAAACTGTAACTCAATGAAGGAGGCATAAAATATTGCCTTATTGCAACAAGTGCTCTATTGCTTCAGTCACTTACCAGCCTCGACTTCATTTCCTCATTATAAAATGAGGATAATAGCATCTACCTCACAAGCTGCTGTGAGAATCGAATGAAATAATGTAGGTAAAGGACTTTGCAAACCTTAAAATGATGTCTAAATGCTAGATATCATTATTGGCTATTCCATGACACATTTGAGGTGGTCTCAGCCAGCAGCTCCCTGGTTTTCTCCAGCTCCACTCAAGGAATCACAGCTAAGAACCAAGGCAGCAGATGCTGGTAGTAAAGGAAAGTTGAGGGATAGCAAAACATGACTGGCTTTTGGATAACAGGACAAGGGACTAGAGGGTGGCAGGTAGGGTAGAGTTGAAGTGGTTCATGAAAGGACTGAGATGGGGAGGAGAGGGTGGTCAGTGCAGTGAGGATAACCTGAAATGAATCGAGCAGGGATAGGGTTTTTAAGAGAAAGGTAAAGATGGAGTTCAAAATTCAGAGCGGAACTTGTGGATGATGGCAAGATGTCTGTGTGTGGAAGAAGTGGGGTTAAAGTATGTAGGCCATAGGATGCTTGGAAGTTAAAATGTTTAAGGGAGTTGCTGCTGTTGTTTGTTCTTTGTTCTTGAAGAAGGCCATGACATCAGGGAGATGATGTCATGACTTATAAGTGAATTGGATTTAAGTGAGTCAGGGCTGTGCAAAGTCACCAGCCTCATTCTCTCCTCCAGAGCCCTCTGGGTTCAGTGGTAAGATATAGATCAGGAAAATAGCCTCCATGAAGTGATTGACTTTGGCCTTTTTAAGCTAAGATCTTTCCCAGGTCTGTTTGTCTGAAGCAAAAACCATTCAGTGATGAAGACTAGGTAAGAAACGAGACAAAGAATGGTCTCTTCTACCTAGTTAAAAAAGTCAATCTAGGAGGAGAAGACCTTTAGGATTTCTGGCGTAAGCAGAAATAATTGTTCTTTACACTCACTCTAAGCCATGACCAAGTGAGGCTTGGCCTAGGACCTACTGTTGACCAATCAATGAAAGCCAAAATGTTTGGGGTTTAAGGAATGGTCCTTAAAAAAGAAATCTAGCCTATAAATCTCAAGACACTTTGCAAGGTTTCAGCAACCAAAATTTATATTCCTTTGGGCAGAGCACCCTCAGGTAAGGGTGTGATTCCCTATTCCTGGAGGATGAGGAGGAAGGGAAAGGAGGGAAGGATGGACGGGAAGAAGAAAAGAGGGAAAGAAGGAAAAAAGAAAGACAGGAAGGAAAGAAGGAAGGAAGGAAGGGAGGGAGGAAGGGAAGGAAGAAATGAAGAAAGGAAGGAAAGGAATGAAGAAAGGAAAGAAGCCAGATAAGGAAGGAATGAAGGAAGGAAGGAAGGAAGGAAGAAAGAAAGGAAAAAGGAAGGAAGGAAAGAAGGAAGGAGGAAAGGAAAGAAGGGAAGGAGGGAGGAAAGAAGGGAGGAAGGAAGGAAAGAAGCAAGGAAAGAAGGAACTGCCTTGCCCAGTTCGGTCTCTAGTGGGGCAACTACTACTACTCACAGGTTGTTGTTTTTCCTTCATTCTCGAGGAGGACAAATAATGATATGAGGAAGGTGAAGTCATGACTTGCAAAAGAATTGGATGCTGAAGTCCCCAAGTATGGAGATAGGAGTTGGGGAGGGAAGACCATAAGCTGAGCACTGAACTCACTGAAGAAGGAAGAGGTCAGTAGATAATAAGTATCAGAATCTAATTGGGTGATAGAAAATGAATTGAATGAGGGGCAGCTAGGTGGCACAGTGAATCAGGAGGACCTCAATTCAAAGTGGACCTCAGACACTTTGTAGCTGTGTATCCCTGGGGACCTCACTTAACTTGAATTGAACAAACTTCTAAGGAGTAAAGGTACCTGAGTGACAGTGGCCAGGGAGAGCAAGGAATATTCTACTTCTCCCACCCTAAGTAGGGAGTAGGAGAATGTGAAAATAAAATTAGTAATAGAAAAAGTGACCCGAAATACTATTATCAAGAGGGAACCAGGTTCCTTTGAGTGCCAGAAATCAGAAGGATTGAGAAAGGAGAATGTTAAACTTTCATCTTAAAGATGAAAGCAAGTTTGTAAGCTATGGAGTAGGTGCTCCAGAGAGCACTGAGGGGGTTAGAAGTAAAGTTGCAAAGAGGGAGGATGGGAAGAGTGTTTGAACAATGACAGATGGGGGACAGTTAGGATGGGGTAAGTATAATGGAGTGTGAGGATGCTTGATTGAGGAATAAATTCAGACAGATTATCAGTTACCAAAGAGAAGTTCTTTGAGGGAAGGAGGGGATGGGGCAGGTGGTAAATGTTGAGTTCTATGAGATCCATGAGGCTCAACTCTCAGTAGGCACAAGCAGGGGAAGGAATTGTATTGGGGGTGTCAGATCGGGAAGTAGGAGCTAGAAATTCAAGATGGGCCTAATCCAAGAAAAACCTTGGAGAACTGGAGAAGACAGGAGGGAAAAAAGAGAGGCTAAAGGCCTGAGAACTATTTATAAAGTTCAGAAGGTATTTAATGGCACTTTGTATTGTAGCTTCAATTAGCAGGGAGTTCAAAGCAGTAAGCAATAAGATCCAAAGTGTATGATGCCGAAGAAATACAGGTAGAATTCAAAATTTGTGGAAAATCACCCTAGTCCTTTAAAATGAGCCTGAAGATGAAAGTGCTACTTATACATTGACAAGCAACCCAAAGAAACCTTTCCTAGGAGCACATTAAGTGTAGCATCAGCAAAAATGAGAAAAATAGAAAAGTCTACCTTCTGAATAAAGACACTGATATTTTAAAGGCAAAAAAAATAATGATCTTATCAGATTTGAACCCAAAATATATTAAAAGAAGCTAATAGAATTTAAAATGCCAGAGACAAATAATAAACACTGGCACTATTTTTGGCAAGTAGTACATATTGAAGATAGATTTTGCTCATTGCTCAAATTTTTTTTTTTCAGAAAAATAAAAAACAACCCAACATTTTCATATAGGATACTAAGGAAGTTATTACAGGATGTTGTTTATATGATAGCAGAAATCTAATTCTTATGGGCCTTTATACCAAAACTCATTGGATATACAATCTGCCTCACAGGCTAAGGACCAAACACCCGATAATATTTGTAGCAGGACTTAATAATTAGCAAATCATGAGTCATTTGTTTACATTTCTATCCCCAAAGCTAATTAAGAGGTTGTGTCATAATTATAGGTCTGAGTAAGTGAAAACTGCTTAGATTTCCCAAGTCTTGATTTCACAACAGGAATTCTGGCTTATCAAATATTTCATACTGTAACTCTGATTGAGACAGGAAACTAATCATTAAAACAGTAGTCTTAAAGAGACTAAATAAGAGTTATTATGCAGGAAACTTTGCAAAGTAGAGTCCCGTTATTTGATTAGAGCTCCTTTTTCCATCTTAAGGGAAGGAACTCAAGTCTAGTAGAGGCAGCCATTTTCATGAACTGCTCCCTCCTGGGCAGGTGTAATAGCTTAGCTGGAGCAACAGGGCAAAGTGAGAATCTTGCTCCAAGTGAGTGTATTATTGTCACCACCTTCCTTCTGACCCTATTGGGAAATAGTTTAGGACCCTGAAATGGGTGGGGAACCAGTGGCCTCGAGGCCCCACATGGCCCTCTAGGTCCTCAAGTTCAGCCCTTTGACCGAATCTAAACTTCACAGGACAAATCCCGTAATAGAAGAACTTATTCTGTAAAATTTGAACTCAGTCAAAAGGTCACACACAAGGATCCAGAAGGCCACGTATGGCCTCATGCCTACCCAGCTGGAACCCAAAAGCCCTGGGAACTGTAGTTCCTTAGAGTCTGGAGACACTGTTGCTAGCCTGAGTCCTCCAACTATCCCTAAGGGGAAAAATAATGGTAAAAGAGCCTATCTTCTTGATACCACACACATTGCCACCAAGAGCTCTGCGAGTGGTAGTATCTACTAGACCAATCCTGCTTCCAGCTCACCCCTAGAAGACATCACCCTGGGAAGTAACCCTTGTCGAATCTGGGGATGATTTCCATGAGTGCTGCAGTCAGGGTTACTGAGGAAAATAATATTTTTACCACCAAAGTCTTTGGCATGTTCAAACTGTCCATCATCAGAAACTGATGCAATTTTATCAGTGAATATGACTAGTGATGCATTATCATCTGCTCTGCCATTATGTCCTAAGAATCATGGGACTGTTTCATGACTTGAAGTTGAAACCTGTTACGAGTCTACTTTCCCATCAGAATGTGAGCTGAAATTTTCTTACCTTTTTATTTGTGTCCCCAGCACTTTACTTATGGTAAACACTTAATAAGCGCTTTTATTCATTCCTTCACTTGTTCTTTCCAAGAACAGCTAGATATTGAGGTCAGCATTTCAGAAAATACCATCAAAAATAGTACAAGCACTTGGTTTATCAACCTTTTGACCCCCAGCAAAAGGCCCCTCTCCTGTAGTATTGGACTATAAAACAACTTCCACTCAGACAAACCTATGATATCTAACACCTTACTAAACCTTGCCAAAAGTAGAGGCTTGGGCCTATTACTCAGACTTAACTGCCCAAGCAACACAGGCTTTAAGAAATGTCCAATAATCCTACTAGGGATATTATGGCAACTTTTCCCAGTAGTTTTAATAATATTTTTTTAAACTGGACTTTTTTTTCCTGTTTGAAGCATTTTATATGGGTGATATTTAAGAAAAAAATAAACAAATGGGTGATAGAAGTAGTGAATGAAGAATGAATGATTGTAAGAGAAGAAAAATGGGAAATCAGATGGGTAATAGAATAGTGACTGCTTTAGTAGGAGATGAAATTACAACCACCTTATAATTGTCTCCTCTGCAGAAAAGTGTTAGGAGATCCTACCTAAATACATCAGTGCTAATAACCACTTGGCACACTAATTACAGTACATGTTCAGAGTATCTTACTACAAAGTCCTAGATTGTAAAGAACATTTTCTTTAGTTTGTCTTACAAAGTCTGGGATTGTAAAATGAATTAGATGTGTTGAATATGTAATATGTTCTACAGGGGATTCTCACTCTTAGTTAGACTAGTTAGACCAGCTGGCCTCTGAGATCCCTTCCAACATTTGCATCCTGTGATCTGTGATATGAAGAAAAAAATAGGAGCTCACTATTTAGGGAATTTGGATATTAATGTGAATATTATTCAATAAATATTTCCTGTGTCTGTTATGTCTGAGGCACTGTGAATCCTCTTTGTGATGAACACAAAGATGAATAATACTTAATACTTGATTTCAAGGAGCTAATAGTCTAGTAAGGTTGGTAAAAAAAAAAAATCCTTACATAAATACAAGGTATAAGGTGTTACATGCTCTAATATACAATATTACTGGAGTTCACAGAGGGAAATGAATACTTTACTACTCAATTCGCTTTGAACTGTTGATGACCTTCGAGATTTTCAAAGCACTACGTAAAGTATCCCAATCAATCCTTACAAAAATCTTATGAGATAAATGCTACAATTCTCATTATTTTGTGAATGAACTAATGGTCAAAGAAGTTAAAATGATGTGCCTAAAAACATAGCTAGTGTCTGAGGACTTAAAATCAGGTTATCTTGAATCCAAGTCTAAATATAACATCAAGCAGGATTAATCAAACATAGAAGAATCTCTACTCTCCAGGGTTAATAAATGAAAATCTGAAAATCAGGGGGGAAAGATCTTGTGAACTAGCATACCCTAACAAACTGAATCATTGATCTTTTCTCCATATTTTAATTAAAAAAAAAAACACCCAATAATAAACAACTTATATTCCTCAGGCTTTGAAAGGCATACAAAGTTCTTTCCTTATAATATTGTGAGGCAGGTAGTATATAGATCATCCCCATTCTGAAGATGAGTAAATTGAGGCTCAAAAGAGGTTATCTATCTTGTCCCAAGTTCTACAGCTGGTTTAGTACTGGTGTTGGGTTATTTCAGATACTAAGTTTTACAACTTTATTTAGCTTGTGAATTGATTAAGTTTTAGGGAGAATGGGACAGCAGAGAAACACTGAATTTGGAGTCAGATGTTCTGAACTTGAATCGTGGCTATTTATTATTTTCTGTTCTCAGTTCTGACTGTAAGATCTTTATGGTTCCTTCCAGCTAACTGAATGATCTAATTGAAATATAGGATACTAAAAAAAATTCAGTTAAAAAGAATATTAGAAACTTTATTTTTAAATAAATGCACAGTATTTGGAGTACAAATAATTTATTATTTTTCTTAATCCTAAACTTTGTTGTTTCAATTCCAAGTACATTTTTGGAATGACATTAATAATCCACAAAGTATTTGGAAAGCAGCCAGATGGTAAAGGGCCTTGAGGTCATACTACATGAGAAGCTGTTGAAGGGACTGAGGGTGTTTAGCTTAGGGAAGACTAGACAGAGGGAAAGAAGAACAAGATAACATCTATTGAGCTAGCATTTGTACAGTTGCTTATGGTTTACAAGGTGCTTTACAAATAACATTTCATTCTATTCTCTTAACAACCCTGGGAGGAAGATATTGTTATTCTCCCACTTTGCAAGATGACTGTTAAAGCAGAGAGAGGTTAAATAGTAACAGGGCTGGCAAATCAGAGTAACTTAGAAGAATAACAGGAGCCTTCGAGATGGAATGGGTGCTCCATCTCTGACAATCTTTAAGCAAACACTCAAAACTTGAATGCTCGTCTGGTGTGTTTTAGAAGGCTGTCCTGCTCCAGAATAGGTTGGACTAGATTGCCTTCGAGGTCCTTTCCAGCTCTAAGATTCTGTGAAATTGTGTACCTTATACCTCTTCCTTCTATTCCCTAAGTAATGCTTAATTTGCCATCCAGAAATGAGGCTCAACAACCAAAGTGGTGACAATAAAGATTAAGAATTAGAAACAAAGTTTAAAAGAAAGAAAGGAAAATTGTCAATTAAACATGGAATAGAAAGGGATAGAAAAAAACTGTAATGCTCCCGCTGATCTACACTAAGTAATACTAACTGCATAGCTTTAAGAATGTTTTGTAAAGTAAGGAATTAAGAGAGATTTGAAAACGTATTATTTCACCTTTAATCAAAATAGTTTGTTAAAGTTTGGTTACCATTCAAGTTATTCCTAAGCTATGCTGTAACCATACATACTCTTCTCTCCCCCCCAAATCAAACACACTCATTCACTCACACACACACACATCCTTGGGTCAACAAAGTGACAATTTTAATTCTTTTACATAAGGAAACGTTTTGTTGCATAGTAACTTTAGCTTTTACAAGTTTTTACTCACAAACACCACTAGACTGCCAAGCAAAAGACCTGTAATTCAAGTTCTAGCTCTAACACTTGCTAGCCCTAAGACCTTGGGCAAACTGTTTTAGTGTCTCTAACCTTCTTTCCTCCTTTTTAATAGAGGAGTGCTCCAACTCGCATCCTTAAAGGGCTGTGACACAAGGATCCTATAAACGTTAGATGGCATTATAAGAACTACTATTGATTTCCTAGTATTCATTTGTCAGAATAAGTGACTCGTGTATTCATATAGTGAGTTTCTGCCATGCTAGATGCTAAACCCGTTTTCCTTACGTCTAAGCCCCCAGTTCTTTACACCAGATCGTACGCACTAAATACAGTTCCGTGGGTCAGTGAAGTGGAATTGCGCTCCGATCACAAAGCTGACTACCCAGGCTGCGGCGGGGGACAAAGGGCTCGACTACATCCAAGGACCCGCTTGGACGGTAACAAGAATAGATCGGACAATTCAGAGGAAAGCTTGAAGTGAGCGCCCAGGACAGGCCGAGGAGGCCACGTCGCAGCCGCAGGACACAGGCGCCCAGCAGCGCGAGCCCATGCCGGACCCGGCTTCCCTGGCTCCACCCCGCACCCCGGCCCCGCTCTGCGGGTGACTTCTTCTCCGCCCCTATTTCGTAACTACTCGGACTCTGGGGCTTCTCCAGACCCGCGGTCACCGCGGGCGGGTGCGGGGAAGGAGCGCTGGCTTCAGGCGCCCGCAGCCTCCGAGCCTCGGGGAGCAGCTTCCCCGGGGAGCCGGGACCGCGCTGGGACCGCAGGCTGCAGCGGGCAAACCAATGACCCCGCGGGCGCAGCTGTGGTCTGGGGCGGCTTCGCTCCCGCTCACAGCCCAGTCAGGGACGCCCAGAGGGAGCCACCTCCGACTAAGGACTCGGTCGCCCCCGGACCGCAGTCTGCCGAGCCTTAGGACGAGCCTGAGCTTACACCTTTCCCGCGGCGCTGACTCCGCCCCCCCGGGCACGCACCCCCTCCACGGGGAGGGGCTGACCCCGCCTCTTCTCCTCGCCCCCGGAGCGCGTGCCCGCGATCCTTATAAGGGCATGGGGAGGTGTCAAGGCGTGTTCCCGCCCACCTCCCCCCTCATCCCTGGCGGAACCCGCTCCGCTCGACCCACGGCGAATGGGCAGCCCCGGCTCTTTCCTCCACGTGAAGTCATAGCTCCTGCAGAGGCAAAACTACGTTACTTATAAAATGTCGGTCCCCCTCCCACGAGAAAACCCCCACTTCGCCAGGCCGCCTCCCTGAGCACGCCCTTCGCGGTCCCAGAGGGACAACGCTCCGCCTCATCGGAAATGCTTAAGTGCCGCCCGTATTCCCCAAGGATGGGCCTCCTTCGTACCCTGCGACCATCGAGCCCCCAGCGGCCGCACTCAGCAGCATCTTAACAATGCCCCCTCCGCCCCCGAGAGGTCGCCCTCCCCGCCCCGCCCCCTTCTCCTCCTCGAGGTAGGGTGACGCCCCGCCCACCCCCGGACGTCCGTTCGAAGCCGCCCCTCTCGGGGAGCGCGCGCACGCTGCCCGGGGCGCCGTGCGATTCGTCCGTCTCGCCCCGCCCCTTCACGGCGTCTCCTCCCCCTTCACACAAGGGAGGGGAGGACCCTCCCTACCCCGCCCCGCGTCTAGAGAAAAGTGCGCGGCGCTGGGGCGGCTGGCGTTCCGTCTCGCGGACTCCGGAGTCCCTCCTCCGCCCTGGCACCCACTCTCCAGCAGGAGGCGGTCTGCCTCTTTCTCTCCCCTCCATCCCGAGGCCCGCGCTCCCTCAGTGGGCGGCGCGCACGCGCGCGCGCTCCCGGCGCCCGTTCTCCGTTCCGCGCTCTCCCTCCTCCCTCCTCCCCCCTCCAGCTCCTCTATAACTTGGCTGGTGTGGAGGAGGCGCCGCTGGAGTCGGACCGGCGGAGGGCAGGGAGACACACCGAGAGGAGTTGGTGGGGACAAGTGGCCGGGGGAGGAGCGGGAGCCGGAGCCCGAGCCGGGTCCTTTCTCTTTCCTTCCCCGCCACGGTCCGGGGCTCTCCCCGCGCTCCACACACACGCGCGGCCGCCCTCCCGCCCGCCTTCCCTCCCTCCCTCCCGGCCGGGCCGGGCTCCGGGCTCAGCGGGGGGTCCCTCCCCCGGGGCGGGGCTGGGGGGGGCGCGGGCGGCCCCCGGGCGGGATGTGGCGCCTGGTGCCCCCGAAGCTGGGCCGCCTGTCCCGCTCGCTGAAGCTGGCGGCGCTGGGCAGCCTGTTGGTGCTCATGGTGCTGCACTCGCCGTCGCTGCTGGCGTCCTGGCAGCGCAACGAGCTGGCGGACCGGCGCTTCCTGCAGCTCAATAAGTGCCCGGCGTGCTTCGGCACGAGCTGGTGCCGCCGCTTCCTCAACGGGCAGGTGGCCTTCGAGGCGTGGGGCCGCCTGCGCCTGCTGGACTTCCTCAACGTGAAGAATGTGTACTTCGGGCAGTACGGCGAGCCCCGCGAGGGCGGCCGCCGCCGCGTCGTGCTCAAGCGCCTGGGCTCGCAGCGCGAGCTGGCGCAGCTGGACCAGAGCATCTGCAAGCGGGCCACGGGCCGCCCGCGCTGCGACCTGCTCCAGGCCATGCCCAAGACGGAGTTCGCCCGCCTCAACGGCGACGTGCGGCTGCTCACGCCCGACGCCGTGGAGGGCTGGTCCGACCTGGTGCACTGCCCCTCGCAGCGCCTGCTCGACCGCCTGGTGCGCCGCTACGCCGAGACCAAGGACTCGGGCAGCTTCCTGCTCCGCAACCTCAAGGACTCGGAGCGGATGCAGCTGCTGCTCACGCTCGCCTTCAACCCGGAGCCGCTGGTGCTACAGGTAGGCGGGCGGCCGGGACGGGACCGGGCCACGGAGAGGGGCGAGGAGGGCCCAGCGCTGGCACCCCCGAGGGCGGCCCCGAACGCCCCCACCTCCGCCCCTGCTCCCCAGGGCGCCTTCCGTTCTTCCCTGTGTCTCGGTCTTGGAGAACTTGTTCGGAGCGAGTCCTCTCTCTTCCCTGCATCTCTGTGTGAGACGATGTCTCCGGAGTGAGTCCAGTTCTGCCTTTCTCTCGTCTGAGACTTCTCTGTCTCGGAGAATGCCTCCGGAGTGGAGGAGAGGAATAAGTCCTCTTTTCCCTGTATCTATCTCCATCTCGGAGAACTTCTCTGGAGCGAGTCTTAGTCCTCTCTCTTCCTTTTATCTCTGTCTCAGAGGATGTTTCTGGAGTGAGCCTTCTCTCTTCCCTGCATCTCTGTCTCAGAGGATGTCTCTGGAGTGCTTCTTCTGCCTTTCTCTCTGTGTCTCTGTCTCGGAGAATGTCTCTGGAGTGAGTCTAATTCTGCCCCTCTCTCTTGCCTGTCTGTCTGGGAGACCTGCCCCCGGCACTCCCGAACTTGGCCTCCCTCTCTGGTTCCGGGCTGCTCTTGATGGGACCTCGATAGATAACTTTAGCTAGTTTTCTACTTGAAACTGTATCCATGTCTTTAATGAAACTTCTTTTTTGAACTTGAAATTCTCCCCCTCTCCCCCCTTTAGTTTCCTTTAACAGATTCCCCAAAAGGGGAAGAATCAGTTGGGGAAGTTAAGAAAAGAGAGGACAGGATTTTTTTAAGTGAAAGTTAAATCAAGTATGCTGCAAATACTAGTAATATAACCTGCTGAAGAGGATGAAGGGAGTAAAGAAAAATACATTTAAGTAAAACTGGACTAGGAACCAAAAGGACTAGCAGAGCCCCACAGTGTTTCTTCTTTCCTCCATGTCCTGTCCCTTTGGACATACCAGTGCTGGACCAGGGCAGAGCTCATGCATTGAAGTGGAGGAAAATGAGTTCCCTTTCCCCATAGCCTTTACTGTTGCTTGTCGAGTCCTTTGCATAACTCTTTAGATGGATACTGTTTACATGTTATATAAAGCAACAAAAGTGTTCGTTTTGAGCTATCACTTGAGCTTCTACATAGTTCCTTGCATTGGTGGCTAGTATAACATTTTAAGATCATGGTAGACTGTTTATTAGGAAATAAATAAAGCAGTGGGATGAGATCCTGTGCTGAGTCACAGTGTTTCAAGCAGGAGCAAGAAAAGTACCTTTTATGTGGATGTGTGTGTGTGTGTGTGTGTGTGTGTTCCACCCCCTCTCCCTCCTCTCTATTTTACTATCTTCCATGTGTTATGAAAAATATTTAGAGCCAAAACACAGGTAGTATTTATGTGCCTCACTGTTTGGGGATTTAGAAAAAGAAAGCAATTTGGTTTTAAAAAATGCTTTAAGTGAGAATGTGATGCAAGCATACAGGGAGACAGGGTACAGATCACGGTAGCTATGGGGAAAACATTTTGCTCCATAAAAAGAAAATCATTTATATAAATCTTGATAATGCACACTGGTAGGGAGTGTGTTAGGCTTGACATTTCAAAGCAAGGAAGAATTTCCCAAGTAACTATTGTAATTTTTAACTAAAGTTATATCTTAACCAGGACTCCAGGTAACCTTGAGGAGATATTTATAATGGATGCACTCTTAAATCAAATCCTGAATGTTCTTTCATTTACATTGTTTTCTGTTAATGAAATAGAAATTCTAATAATTCTTATATAAAGATGTTCTCTCAGAGAATATTTGAAGTAAGCATACTGCAGGAGACTTTTCAAAGTTTTTGTATGTCTTTTCAAAAAATACAAATACGCTTTTGGCATTGGAGAAAAAGCTAAGTGGTGAACTAAATGATTTTATCACTGTATATTTCAGAGGACTGGTTTATTAGAACCAATAATTACAAATTAAATCTCTTAAGAATGTCAGAAATTTAAACCATTTGTTATGAATATTATGGTACCTCAGATATAGATTCACAAAATAAGTTGCAGAAGTTAACAGTGTTGCTTTCTTTGCTCTAGTTCCTATTTCTGCTTTGAAGTTATTTACTTGGCTCTTTATAAAGCATTTAGTGCCAGGAGTAGGGACCTGGGGCTTTTTTCCCTCCTTCCTTAACTGACTTCA
Source organism: Notamacropus eugenii (assembly GCF_028372415.1). NCBI lineage: Eukaryota > Metazoa > Chordata > Mammalia > Diprotodontia > Macropodidae > Notamacropus > Notamacropus eugenii. The sequence continues at coordinate 332,325,148 of NC_092877.1, forward strand.
TTAAGCTCCTCAGACTCGGTTGCATGAAAACTTTTACAAAAAGTTATTTTTAGTTACAAGAACCAGAGAGGTAATTCTTTGCTGAGCTTATGTCTTGCAATTTTTCCCTCACCTTATACTACATCTGTAGTGACAGTTTTTTTTTCAAAAATATTTTCCTAAGTTGTGATTAAATTTAAAGAATCCTATTAATTGCTTCAAATGGGTGGATAGATAAGTGAATAGGATATAGAGTTATAGATGAGAGGTTAGAGTACAGAACTTTCAATGTACAGTATTTGCTTTTTAGATGAGTGGTTTTTAACTTTTTAGTGTGATTGTCATATTATTGGCTGAAGTGGTTCTAAATGATGCTGTTAGTACTGGTAATTCAAATCCATCATTACTGTAATATTTTGAAATATTACTTATGGTATGAAATGGGAAATGGAATTGTTCAAAGAAAATATTTAGGTTTCTATTACAATTTATAACACTCATAAATTTGGCCTGGTCAGTCAGGTAATTTTTACCTTTTACTAACTAACTCTACAAGTACACAGAAAATGGCATGTTTTTGAATAAGGAAATACATTGGTGTGAGTAAAGCCAAGGTCAATTCAATAAAGATTTAGGAGGCTTTTATTTAATAAGACACTTTTTTAAAGTGTGTAGTTGCAGTAGAGAACATATATGTGGGACTTGTTGGTCACCAAACTCTGAGAACCTCAGCCAAGTTACTAACAGTCAGAAAATGTCTCTCCATACATATATGGTACATAGGATCAAAGATCTGGAGCTAAAAGAAGGTCATGTAGTCCAACCTTCTCATTTTACTGACACAAACAAATGGACCTAGAAGCCTTACTAACATAAGACCCCACAGCTTTGGCTGAACATTTGCCGTTTTTTGTTGTTGGCAATGAAAAAAAAAAATCTATGTGTCTGTGTTTGTGTTTCTAAATTCTATAATCAAAACAGGGTTCTATAAAGCTGTGTGATTGTCTTGAGTCTTTGGTAATATTTTGAACTTAAATTTGTCTATTAAAATATACATTACTGACAGCTCTCATGAGGTTCTTATGTATCTTGGTTCTTCATTTTTTTTTTCTAAATTTTATTCACTTTCCTTCAAGGGAACATATATAACTGCATTTTTAGTCTTCTTAACAATTCAGAAATTTTTCCAGGAGAGGGAGCTACTTGGTGATTAAAAAAAAAATTCACTTTGGCTCCTTCTGAGATTATTTTTTTTTAAAAGTGCCAAATCACAAAAGAGCAAATTCCCCTTGATTAAATTAGACTTGCAGTTTAAAAAACAAACCAAAACCAAAAACTTTTGTACTAGGAACCCCATCAAATTGTACCAAGTTTCTAGTTGTAAAATTTCTTTTTTAATCCCTGTCCTTACATTAGAATTCATAGCATTATCGGATTGAGAATTGTTTAGAACTTCAGCTTATTACCATCTTATTTTCTATGCTTAAGGAAAATTGAACAGTATTTACCCACAAAGGCCTTCTTGTATGTAGCAGTGGTATGTGTTGTAAAAATAGTATGTTTTTGACCTGATAATCAGGTCAAAATATCCAACTCTGTCTTCCAAGTTACATAAATTGGGGCAAATTAAATTCACTTTGTTGTTAGCTTACTTTACACTTACTTACCTGACTAGTTTGGAGAAATGTTCTCCAAGTTGCAACTTTTTTTAAAGCAAGTTTTTGTTTCCCTTTCCTTCAGATAAGAAAGGAGGTTTCAGAGAGAGACAGAGATGGAGACCAACATCTGGAATAATGACAAGAAATGATTTACTGAAAGCAGGGATTGTCCCATCCTTCCTGCTGTTGCCTCATCTTTTCCTTATCTTTGCATTTTTCTGGTGCTTTCACATTATCTCCCTTTAAGATACCTCACTCCTTTAAGGAGTGATCTGTTCTTGTACTGCCTAATATCAGAGCTGAATATTTTGCTTGTCCATATTCAGATCTGAGTTAATGGCAGTATTTTAAGATCAGAAGAGCTACAAATGGGAATAGAACATTTAAATTTGTAGAAGATAAAAGGAAATTTACTTGCAAGAATTCAAGTTATGAATCCTTGGCAAAAGGATCTAGCCCTGTCTCTTCCAGTAAGTGTGACCCACTAGGTAAATCCCCTTTTTGCCTCTCCATAACTATTTTCTATTCTAGATAGTTTCAGTGAGAAAGATCCATTTCAGCTCCTCTGTTTAGGTCTGTGAATAACTAACACATATACAGGAAGTAGATTTCCAGAGTTAGTATATCTTTACCACTCAATGATTGTGTGCCTGTCTTTATGACTGAAAAGTAAGTGTGGACAGGAATGAGGCTAAGAATTAGTTTTTTAGTTGTCTAGAAAGGAGAAATCAATACTAGTCCAACTTCATAGAAAACTTAGCTTGGCAGTAAATTCAATGCTTATGCATTGTTTATAGAGGGAGAGAGGTGACTTTAATCTGATAAACTGAATGACTGTAGATTGAAACATTTTATCAGAGATTGGTAGATTAACTTGAAGCGTGTTTAAGGTAAGGATTACCTTAAAATAACAGTGAGTCTAAAAATCATTGGCAGAACACGGTTACATTTTAACGATTTTAGACTATTCCTAGTTAGTTTTGAATTTTTTTCTTGCCTTCCAGAATAATTTCAACAGGGAAAGATTTTTATTTTAGAGGAATATCTCCATATGAAAGGTTTGTATACTGAGTTAAAATCCAGCCTTAGACATTTACTAGCTGTGTGACCTTGGGCAAGTCACTTAACTTTTGTCTGGCTCAGTTTCCTCATCTGTAATCTGGATAGATTTGGGAGGACCTGCCTCAGTCACTAATTTTGTGACCCCGGGCAAGTTACTTAATAATCAAATACCTTCAACTTGTGACTCATTTGAAAAGGGGAATAACATCTACCTCACAAGATTCTTGTGGGGCTCACATAAGGTAATATGTGTAAAGCACTTTGAAAAACATGAAGCCTTTGTAAATGTTAGCTGTAATTATTGTGCTGGAGTCAAGTTTAAGTGAACATCTAGAGAAGCTTCAAAGTGGATAGAAGCCTAAATAAAATGAGAAAGAGAAAAAGCCCTGTCTTTTTATCTAGGTTTTTGTGTTTGGGGGCATTGTTGTTGTTTTTAGCACTTGCTAGGTGATAGAGCTCTGGGTCTAGAGTCAGGAAGATCTGAGTTCATATCCTACCTCCCTCAAACACTAACTTAAGGGTGTGTCACTTCTGTTTGCCTCAATTTTCCTCTTCAAGGAAAAGGTGAGAGGACAACTAGGTGGATTCCTGGGCTTGGTGAGTTCAAGTCTGGCCTCAGACACTTAGTAGTTTTGTGACCCTAGGCAAGTCACTTAACCTTGTTTGCCTCAGTTTCCTCATCTGTAAAATGAGCTGGAGAAGGAAATGGTAATATCTTTGCCAGGAAAGCCCCCAATAGGGTCACAGAGTCAGACACAGCTGGAATGACTGAGCAACAAAAACAATGATGATAGTAATAATAGCACCTACCTCTTAGCATTGTTATTAGGATCAAATGAAATAATCATTGTAGCAAATGCTATATAAATGTTAGTTCTTATCTTTATTCTTATTATTTTCTCACTGGCATGCTTCTTTGATTTTTCATCCTGCAATTTGAAAGTAGACAGCTCCGAGAAAGGTTTGACATTGACTGGTGAGCTTGAAAAGCTTAACCTTGACTTTAGGCTAAAATGTCAGAGTGCTTAGGATGCTGTCTGGCTCAGTATATATTGATGAATTCTGATGTGTATTAAACTATTTGTAGCCTTTTTTTTATCGTTAACTTAAGACTCTAACCAGTGAATGAGTGCTGAGATTTAACACCAAAACAAACAGACACAAACTAAGGCATATCTTCAAGGAACAAGGAGTTACAGATCCAGTGTCCTAACGAGAGCACTGGGTTCAATACTGGGTGCATGTTTGAGGAAGGTCATTGACAAGCTAGAGACCTGTGAAGAGCATTGAGAATAAGTGTTAATATTTGTGGTCCATGAATCTTTTTTTTAAATTATAGAACTGTATTTCAATATAACTGGCTTCATTTGTAATACTGTCTATCTTATGCATTTAAAAACAGTCTTAGGAAAAAGATCTATGTATTAGCTTCTCCACATTGCCACAGGGGACCCATTGTCCCCAAGAAATAACAGTTTTTGATCCAGAAGCAAGGCAATCAGCCCTTTGACTCTATGATGTATAATGGGTGGTTGGTTGAAAGACTTGGAGACCAGATACATGGGAGAGCACATGAGGACTGTCTTTAAGCATTTAAAGAGCTATTGATTGGGGTGGGGGGGAAGTGTTAGACTAGGAGAATTTGATAGAAATTGCAGTGAAATAAATGAAGACTTGATATCAAGAAAAACTTCATAATAATTATTGAAAAGTAGAATGATATTCTTGAGGAAGTAGTGGTCCTTCTTCATTGGAGGTCTTCAGCAATGGTTGAATGAGCATGTCGGATATGTTGTTGTAGTGCGTTCTCTTTCAGGATTGGATATGAATTGGACTGGCAGGCACAGGAGTTTCTTTTCTCACAGGCATCACCTGGAGAGGGAGCCAGCTGCCCCCCACCCCAGCTGCTCACCAGCTCTCTCTTAAGGGTAAGCAAGCCAGCCTAGTTGAAGTAGCAGGGCATCCCAAGGGAGAGACAGGAGACAGCATGTACCAAGAAGGTCGGGCCACCACATTCATCTTTACTGCCATCTCCCCTTCGACGCTGATAGAGACTGTCCAGGACCCTAAGCGCAAAAGCCATGAGAATGGCAATGCTTCAAGTCCAGGGCCTACAGCCTTCACTCTTGGAAGCAACCCCTGTGGGGATACAGCCTGGCAGTTGCTTCTGCAGGTGTTCCAGCCACATCTGCTGGAGACCCAGAAAAGAAAGTACCTGTCCTTGGAACTGCCAAGTGGTTCTACATCAGAAACTGATGTGATTTTAATAGTGGAAATGACACTAAAAAGAAGCGTCACCATCTGCTTTGCTGCTGTACTAGTCGAAGGGCCATGAGACCTTCCCTCTGACTTAACTGGAACCTTCCAGATGTGGTGTCTCCCCCATTAGAATGTGGCTTCCTTGAGAGCAGGGGCTTTCTTGCTTTTCTATTTGTATCTGCAGCACTTAGCACAGTTCATTGCACCTAACAAACACTGAATGAAAGCTTCATACTAACTCTGACATTCTGAGATAATGCAAGGAACCATGATTTCCTTGAGTTTATTTCCTCTATTATAAATCATAGCTTCTCCAGTGCTTAGGTTGTGGCACCAAAACTTGATTAGCTCTTGGCTATTGAACCTCTTTCAGCTTTGATAAAATTGGTCCTAGAATGTGACCTCTCCCAAGTCACCTGACCTTTTCTGCAGCCCAGCATCCTTATCTGTACAATGCACAGGTTTGACTAGAGAACTTACACGATCCTTTCTGACTCTAAGTCCTGTAAACAAATAATTTGCTTCACTATTTCTTTACTGTTTCCTATAGTATTCGGTCTTGGGACTACTGTCAAATGGGGCAACTAGGTAGTGCAGTGGATAGAGCACCAGTGCAGGAGTCAGGAGGACCTGAGTTCAAATCTCACCTCAGACACTTGACACTTACTAGCTCTGTGACCTTGGGCAAGTCATTTAACCTAATTGCCTCATCCTGGGTCATCTCCAGTCATCCTGATGAATATCTGGTCACTGGATTCAGATGGCTGTGAAGGAGAAGTGAGACTGGTGACATGCACAGCCCTCCCTCACTCAAAACAAAGTCAGGTGCAAGTCATATCATTATTTCTCTGATGTCATGGTCTTCTTTGGCAACGAAGGACGAACATATACATATACTCTGTCAAGTACAAAACTCTAGGGATGATTAATTGAAGTGAAAGAAGGGACATATCAGTTATTTTGCTACATTTGCCATCAGTAAGTGGAGATGACAGGAACTCTACCACCCAGTGGAAGGTCATGCTTTTGGGGTGTTTCAGCAAAGTCCCTTTACTTCTGAGTCTTTTGATATCTTTCTGGCACTTCCCTCTAGGTCCTCTTTTCACTTTGAATCATTCTTTCATTGTCCTAGATTTCCACTTTTCTCTGCTAAATTCTAGATGTCCTATAATCCTCGATGCAAAGTGCTGCAGTCAGAGTAGACACAGAAAGTGGGAAATGACTTAGTAGTATCTGAACTTCTGAACAATGTCAAGAGACCTGCTTCACAGTTTGAACTTACCTGTTCCAGTGTTGCCATCTCCTTTACATGGTGTTTATGAGATTTGTTACCCTCAAGTTCTAGGTAATGAAGGGAATACAATGGAATGGAAAAGAATTAATTAAGCATTTACTAATCTGTAATTTTAGGGGGTTTTTTCCCCTTGGGAATTGAAAGCCCTGTGTCTATTGTATGGAGAAGCAAATGGGTATGAAAAGCTTTGATACCAAATGAACCATTCTTCTCACAAGTTCATTTTAGGGTATGCTGTGTGTATCTCATTTATGCATAAATTGTTCATATGTTACTCTCCCACCTAGACAAGTTCCTTTCTTTTTCATTGTATCTCCAGTGCTTAGGCACAATGATTGACACATAGAAGCCACTTAATAAATGCTTGATGACTTGACAGGTGAGGAAATTCATCATTGTTTACCTTAATAAGGTTTGAAGGATCTGGAATCCATAGAGTTGGAAGGAACTTTTAAAGGTAGTTTGAGCGTTTCACACAGTTCTCTACCTTTACCATATACTTTACAACTATTTTTAAGACCTATTTTATTTTATTTCTTATCTGTTGTGTCTAGAGCAACTGGGTTTGGGTCTAAATTCTACCCCAGACTGTTTATTTGTGACCCTGTTAATCTCTCAGTGCCCCTAAACAACTCTGAAACTCTTCAGTTACAGAATAGTTACATATCTGCATTGATGGAAAAAGTTTCACTGGAATTTCTCCCTACCAACAAAGTTGCAGGTGGTGTGTATGTGTGTGTGTGTGTGTGTGTGTGTGTGTGTGTGTGTGTGTTTCTTGGGAATCTGCATATAGGATCAAACTTCTGAGGATACATGTCCTTTATAGACATATCCTCCTTCATTTAAAATGAATTATAGAGCATTTAGAGTATAGGAGGATGACTAGGAAGGGGATAGGTTGGAATTGGTAAATATATGTCTATTCAGGACTCATTTTGTGGGCTTGTTTATTTTTTAAAAACTTTACTTTATTCAGAAGCCTTTTCAGTTGGAATTAAATGAACCTACCAACCAAACGTTTTTCATTTTAATTGTAGTTATTATGATACGAAACATATTTCTGAATCTTGCTGTGTTTCAATGCAGTGGGTAGTTAAGTGGTATTCAGAAAATGATGCCTTTTTGTAAAGACTAGCCTTTGCTACTTAATCCTGGTAGAGGAAATTGGTTGCTATGACTAAAGGACAGGGTTAAAATGTCTGGTAGAAGATCTAGGTCTGTAACCAAAATCAAGGAGGAAAAAAATGTCATATCAGCTTTTTCTCTAGTGAGATGAAATCACTCACTATATTACATGGCAACATGAGGTAGGGATGGTTATAGAACTGAAATTCTGTTACAGTGAACTCCAGGGTCTCTTAGACTGATATTTTACTATCTTTAAGATATTTCTTGACATAAGCAGATCATTTTATAGGACCTAAGTCTTTTGACTGTACAGGAATTTTGTTATGATCGTAGAGTATTTGTAATAGACTATAGAACTTTGTAATAGTCCTATACTTAACAGTAGAAATCAAGAACCTTACTGAAATTTCAGTAAAATAAGATAAACATTAAATCATCCCTGTGATTTGCTACATTCCATTTCCAGACAATTCATACAACTGTGAACACATTACATTATTTTTCACCAGCACAATTCACTAATCTGAATGAACAGCTGTTATAACATGCATTACTACAATGGGATTTAGATTTAAATTTGAACTGTTTCCCCCACCCCAATATACTTTGTTTTGTTTGTGTTTTGTATTTTGCTAGCCTTAACTTTACAAGAACATTCAATGTTTGCATTTTTGTTTTCAGAAATATTCATTTCTGCTGAAAATCTACCAGAATTTTAGTTTTCATGTTTTAATAATTAGATAAAAATGATTTTTTCTAAGGTATTAACTTTTTTTGGTTGAAGTTTTGCTTTGAATGAAGGAAAGAAATAACCTCCACGTTCATTTGTTCCATGATTTTAAACAAATTATGATCATTATATTTCATTATATTTTTCATTGGAATATTTAAAATGATACATTTTATACTCCTTTCAAAAAAAGTAATTTTTGCTGTAAGTTATTGGCTATAAGGTATTACTTTAATTAGACCTTCTAGAAATGCTCGTACTGATTGGGGGGGGCAGGGAGGAATAGAAAAGTTCCAAGTAAATTGACAGTTTTCATTGCTCTTATTGATACACATATGCATTAATAAATACATTTATGTGAATCTATTTCTATACAAAATCTTTCACTCCCTGTTTTTAATATGTAGCTTAATATCCTTTGGTTTTGATCCATGGTCCTGGTAGATAATTTTAAGTTATAATTTGTAGATTTGCACTGTTTTTCCAAAGCATTGGTAACTTATTTTGATGTTTCATAAGTACTTGAAATACTTAGTCAGATGTCCTAAATTTAATAAGTCTTAAGAATTTTACAGATTTTTTTCTTTAGTTTTACTTGGTATTGTACTGTGTGTCACGTAGTTATTAAATAGTGCTCTGAGATCCAACATGTCTCCAGTGAATGTTTTAGTCTTTTTGTTTATGTACAGAAGTTAGAAATCTTAAAAGTAGGTTCTAGTAAAGGAACTTGTAACTCTGTATAAGGTGGTGTCAATATGTAGAAACTTTTTTTAAAAGTCCTAAAACTATTTAGACTTTTTTCTTAACTTTAACATTAATTATTAATATTGGACTTGGACTTCATCTTATTTTCTCCTATATTAGAAGATTTTATTTACTTCTGTCTGGGACCTTGACTTCAAGCCACTATCCATGTATCCAACACTGCTATTGGTGTTTCCTGATGTTTATTTAACTTGTGGTTTTCTTTGACAGAAATGATGGCTGTGAACTTAGGCATAATAGGTTTGGGTTTTTTTCCCTTCAGTGTCAGAAATATTTTAACACTCTAAAACTCGAGGCATCTCATAATTTTGGTCTTATTTTAAACACTGACAAACTTTTAATACACAAAAATGTCAGTCTTAAATATTGCTGGAAATATAGATGTTTCTTTCAGATTGTCTTAAAGATTGCAGAATCTACACATAGGGTGCAAAAAATAAAGCTAAATAAACATTAAATGTGCTTATACATATAATCTTAAACTAATGTTTACTTCTCTAAAAGCTTTTAAACATTAACCCTTATTATGGTAGACAGTCAAGCTTGATTGAAAGTCTTGAATAGTAAGATGGGGTGCCTTTGATATAAATAGGATTGGAGTAGTTCCAAGTTTGTTTGACTGTCTCTTAATTTTTATTTACTCAAAAGTACTTTGAGTAAATGAACTACATGTGATAATTAGATAAATCATTTATGTTAAATTTGTGCATTTATAAACCATGTATGTATTGTCAATGAACTGTTCCTTGTAGACAACATTTTAGTTTTTCATCTTAAATAGAGTGCAGTAGACTTGGGCAATACAATCCTTATCCTACTTTGGGTTTATAAACTGTAGATAGTGGGGAAAAATGGAAATGGCTTAATGTTTAATATCTTTAATATTTAAGCTATAGTTTTTAAGTTGGTTGTTTCTGAAATTCTTCTTGATCATGGTTCATGGTCATTTGGTCCAAAGCCATTGTTTTAATTCAAGTTTTAGGCTTTTAAAAATACTACTGTTTTGGATACTCTATTAAATGAGTTACCAGAGTACCACAGTGTGTTCAATGAAATTTTCTTCTTAGTGAGATCTGATTATTCTTATTAGTCAATGAAAAATTACTATCACATCAACTATAATGTGAATCCTTTCAATTAAGTGCTTCTAAGACATAGGCACAAAACTATAAAATGACATTTTAGAACTTATCTTACAGGGTAGCATATCTGAATTTCAGTTAACATGTCAGAATCATTGTAGGAATATAAAGTTGCTCAATGTGACATTTGTTCATATATTTTATCCTCTTCTGCTTGTGACTTGGGTAATGAAGTGTAGATATGGCTGTCGTTTGCCAGTTGGAAAGTCGCCAAAGACGAGGCATTTGTACATGTGCAGATGTTGGCAGGGTTCCCTTTTCTCTTGTTGTCAAAGACCATTTTATTGCCACAAAGATATATTTGTCTCTGTTTTACAATGTGGTGTGTGAATATCATAACAGTATTGTATGGGGGGAGGTTTTTGTTTTTACTTTTACATAATAAACTATTTTCAAATATTGGATTACTTATGCTTTTATTAAAGACATTTATTCTCCTGGGAAATATTGCAGTCATTTTAAATTTGGATTTAAAAGGACAACAATATAAAAAAGAACTACTCTAATTTTAGGTTTGAATTTTCTTAAATACTAGTGTTTGATTATAAACATCCCAAAATTTTGCACATTAGACATGTGTCACTTTCTTTTTTACCCTCCAGAAAGAAGGAAAAAATAAACTAAGTATATTATAGTATTGATAACTTGCCTAACTTATATAGCTTCTACCAGAAAGAAAGACTTTTAGCTTTGAACTCACTTTCTGATTCTTCATTAAATTGAATAAGTCCTGTTAACTCGTTTCAAGTAAGATTTCAGATAACTAAAGTAAGGCATACTCTATGAAAAGTTGCCCTCAGCCCCAATATATTGTAATGATATTAATTTTTTATTTTAAACCATCACAAAATCGCAATATGTGGTTTATTGTTGGTTCAGTTGCTGAAGACTGTGACCATCACCATGTAGGGCACACCCACACACTACTCTACATTTTTTCTTTCTTCCCCTAGGACTTTTATTGTGTCATGGACTGCTTTGGCAATCAGTGATGCCCCTTCTCAGAATAATAACTCCAAATGCATAAAACAAAACAGGATTACAAAAGATCCAGTTATTGAAATTCAGTTATTAAAATATTTCTAAAAAAAAAACAAGTTACAGACTCTATGTTGTGAACCTCTGACTCTGGATCTCACCAGTGCTTAGTAACAGATACATAGTCATGCCATTAACTTGGGTCCCTGATAAGTCTTTGGACTCATCTCTCATTCTCCCCTTGAAATCTCACCCCTTTAGGAATATTTTCCTCTTTATACCACTTCCTGTGATGGAAATTACTCCCTTTAACTTTTTCCTCTGTAGAAATGGTCTTGTAAAATGAGCAAACTGTGTTAAAAAAGGTAGTGTGCTTTGAAAATATTTCACTTCAACTCAATAAGCATTTATTAAGCACCTGTGTGGCAGAAGAAGCATGGCCTACTGAATAGATAGCCAATAGATAGCCTGAGTATGTCACTTAGCCTTATAATTTCAAGGAAGTGTCAACTCGCATTGGTAGACCTAATTTCCTCCTTGGGGAGTTTCCTGTACCAGTGAATCAGAGGTCTGAGTGCTATGTTTATCAGGTGCTGACTGCTTACTAGAGATACAAAGATGTATATATGGAGTAACCCTTGCTCTTAAGAAACTTGCATTCTAAGGCATGAAGGAGAGATGCTAAAGGAAAGAATTAGAAAAGAGAACCAAAATTTGGCTCTCAAGGGAAATAAAGCAGGGTGGGGAATATTTCTTTCATTCAAAAGTAAAGATTTGATTTTTAGTAGTTATCAAATCATGGGACCATAGATTATATCTTATCCTATATCTTCAGTTTAAAGATGAATTTTAAAGACTGAGGCTCATCATACAGTCAGCACTTATTAAACTGTGGGTCTTGATCCAACAGTAAAAGGTTTCTGAACTTGAAGCAACTAAAAATTAATTAAAAAATCAAACGTGTACTGAATCCAAGGTGTTTTTGGCTGTGTTGCCTGAGTTGCATCCTACAACTTCACTGCAGCCTTCGTTCTGCAAGCATGGTAGATACATACCCTCAGGAATGCTGCTGAAATGCAAAAAGCTTTCCAGAGTGGGAAAAGTGTAAGAAGCTCTGGTTAAATGACTTGTAGGAGGTTACACAAGTAATGAGAAGCAGAGCTGGTATTTAAACTGAGGTACTCCAACTAGAAATCAGTGGCTCTTTCCAAAAGGAAGTGTTTACATAGGTACATCTGTATATACTGTGCTAAGTGTTAGGAATACAGATGTAAGTAAAAGAAAATCCCCTGACTTCAAGGAGCTTACTTCAAATGTGGAAAAATGACTTTTTTTTTTTTTATAAGGGAGCTGAAAAGCAGGATGGGGAGAAGGTAGTTTTCCAAGGAGCATGATGGTAAAGTCTAGAGAACGAAGGATGACTGTTCTGACTCCTTCCCCAAATTGGTGCTTCTGAGAAGAACTCATCAGGGAGAGAAGAGGGTTGTAATGTCAGAGGGATTTCACCTTGGTGAAATCAAAAGTAACATTTGTGTATATTGTTTGTGGATTGAACTCTTTTGTTCAGTTTTTAGTTATGTCTGACTGACCCCATTTGGGGTTTTCTTGGCAAAGACAGTGGAGCTTTGCCATTTCCTTCTCCAACTCATTTTGCAGAAGAGGAAACTGAGGCAAACAGTGTTGGTTAAGTGACTTACCCAGGGTCACACAGCTAATAAATGTCTGAGGCTAGATTTGAACTCAGGAAAATGAGTCTTCCTGACTCCAGGCTCTGCACTTTATCCATTTTGCCATCAAACTAAACTCTTTCCTCCAGGTTTTATATCTGTAGACAACCCTGTCTATCTTTTCTGATAGATATGGGTTTTTATAGGTGATGTTTTTGTATTTTTAACATACTTTATATTTTTTCACCTCCTTCAGTGAGTAGGTAGGCAGCAGCATCTTTATAGCAACCCAAGATAACATTTTCATAGGATAGGGGGTTCCTTAAAATGATTCTCCTGTTGATCTGAAAGATATTCTTTTTCAATGAATTGTTTAGATCAGAGGTGTCAGACATGACCACAATACTCCTGAGTTCAGCCTGAACTAGATTAAAATGTAATTTAAAATATTCAACAAATAAATTTAATGAAGCAGAGATAATTATATTACATCTTAAAATTAAGCCAAGAGGCTTGTAGGGATCCTTATGTATGATTCCCCCATTTCCATTTAAGTTTGACACTACTGGTTTAGATCATTGCTTTTCGGTTGTTGTTTTCATTCTTTTGCACGTTTGTAGCATTACTGAATTTTAGATCTTGAAAGAATCTCAAAAATCATTTAAAATATTCCTTAAAAAAACCCAAACAAACAGATTATGAAGGTGATTCCCAGAATGGTGAAAAGGTCATGCCTACCCTTATGGTAGGATCTAGAATTAGAGCTCAGGGTTTCTGATTCAGAGTTCAGTGTTCATTAACTATAGATAGACCTTGAATACATAATCATGAATATTGGTTGAAAGAATTGAAGATGCTTAATTTGGAGAAGAGAAGAATGACATGATAACTCTCCAAATATGTGAAGGGCTGTCACATGGAAGAGGAATTTAAAATAGATACATTCTTTGTGGCCTTTGAAGGGCATGTGTAGATGTAGCAGAGTCAATATTAGGCTCCATGTCAGGAAAAGCTAGCAACTAGATTCTTCTTATCCATTCTGATCCATTTATTATAAGCTTTAGGTTGACTATTAGTAAATATATTTGGGATAGGTACCGCAATTTGACAGCATGCTGAAATGGTCAATGAGTTCATAAACCAGACTGAATTGCTTCTAGGAAATTGTTCTATGCTTTTAATGACTACATTTCTCCCTGAAACCAAGGGTCATCTTTGACACTAATTATTATGTGGATGTTATATGGCTGTGAGTCATGGAATACAAAAATCTGAAGAATTGAAAAAGATGAGCCAATTACAGGATATGTCACTGGTATGATGCAATGTCAAGAGAATCCAAGGAATCCTGCCCCTGTACATGATAGTGAACCCCTTCTTGTGAATTTAAGCAAGGACATGTATCAGAGTTGCACAGTATAGATAGATATGGATGGATTATAGTTAGCTTTACTAGGGGTAGCAGTGGATAGAACATTGGGCCTGGAGTCAGGAAGACCTAAATTCAAATCTGAACTCAGATGTTTACCAGCTGTGACTATGCTGGGCAAGTTACTTAACTTGTGTTTGCCTCTGTTTTAGCAACTATAAAATAGGGATAGTTATAGCACTTAACCTCACAGGGTTGTTTAAAGGCTCATATGAGATAATATCTGTAAAGGGCTTAGTATGCTACTTAATATATAGTAGGTACTTAATAAAGGATTATTCCTTTTCTTTCTCCTTTCTTAGGGGCAATACCCACTTTGAGGTCACAAATGTGTTAGAGTATGGAGAGGAAGAATATTTCTATCAAACAGATGAAAGAAGTTATTGCTCATAAAATTGATGTTTGATTATACATAAATAACGGGATTTTTATGACAAACCAGTGCTTCTAAAATCAAAAGAAAATAGATTGGGGAAAATATTGGAAATAAGTAGGATCATAGATCTACATCTGGAGGAGGCCTAGAAGGCCATCTGTTCCAGTCTTCTCATTGTACACATGAAGAAACTGATATGGATGTTTTGACTTGTCCAAGGTCACAAGTAGTACATCAAATAAAGGTCTATCACTTAGAAGCTACAAAAAACCTGATATATAGCTATAATACTAATATTCCCTAAAGGAGCAGTAGCAAGGAGAAAATGTAAATTGTTAACCATGTGAAATGATGTTCAAATTCCCCATTCAGACCATTACCATTGCAGATCAAGACAGCCTCAAAATACTACTTCTGGATCCACTAGAATAACAGAAATAAAGTTTAATATTAAATCTGTTGGAGAAAGACATTCTGATACGTTACAGTTGGGATTCGTCAAGTGTTCTAGAATGCAGCATGGTAGTATGTAATGTCAAAATGGATCCCACATTGAATAATTTATAGTATTTATTGTAAAGGAATAATATTATAGCTGCCCCTCCGGAACCATTCTCCAAACTCTACTTATTTATAGTCACAAGGTCCTCAGAGGGAGAGGGGTGACCAGCTCATGCTCAGAGTTCTATCATCAGGTGGCCCTTAGGGGGATGAGTTTCCAGTGCTGTTGCTCACCAGTCTCCAGTGGGATGCTTCCCGTTTCAATCAACTTGTATCCTCAGTAGCTTTTTAGCAAAGAGCGTTTACTAATCAGTCATACCCAGAAGAGTTGGTATAAAACATTCCCTTAAAATCATGAGATCTTTCTCCCCTGGTTACCTCACAAGCCCTGGGACATAGAAGTCTTTTTCTTGCTTTGTGGGATCTTCATGGAGTTCCCTTTAGGCATAGCTCTTTACTGAACTCCATGCATCAATGCCTTTATAGAGACCATAGTTGTCACTTCTCTCCATCATAATCCTTGAAGTAATTGCTGTCTATGAGTAACTCCACATCTCCTTGTAGAGGCTTCTTTTGTGGTTAGCCACTAGTGTTCCAGTGGCCACTGCTACCACATCTGAACTTCTCCACTGTATAGAGAATTAGGAACTTTTAATGAATATCTAAAATCATCTCTTTATCATCTGTTCCACTTTCAGTCCTACTCTTCTTAAAACATTAAATCCTTTGTAGCCAGCTTAATGTTACAAAATACTGAAGAGGATTTTTTAAAAATTCTTTCCACTGATAACTTTTTAAAATTTAGTCAACTCTCAGTTGTTGGAACAGATAGGTAAAAGGAGTGATGAATAATGAGAAAAGCTTGGTAATTTTTAAGCAAAAAAAAAAATTCTAACTTTTCTCTTAATCTTGCACCAAAGCTTCTCACAAATCAGAAGATTCATTGGTATGATTTTGCCACATTTTTATTTGAGATGCCTTTGAGCAATGAAATGGCAAAGTAGTAAGCAGGAGGAGTCATCGTAAATAAGATTCACCAATAGTGCTAAAATAAGTGTTTTATGAGTAAACGAAGGAAAACAGTGATTTATTTGCATTGCTAGACGAAATTTTTTTCAGATAGATTTTTATTTCTAGATGAAATGTTTCCTCTCATACAGGAAATGTCTTTGATATGAGGGTGGCCAGTGCCTTAAGTAATTGATTTACTTTTCAAAGATTTTACTTTGTTTCATCTAATAATCTTTTCACTCATTTGCATAGATACCTAAAGAATTATGTGAATAGATTAGCTCTTGAAATGTAAGTGGAGTAATTTCATCAAAATAATGCAAGCTTTAGAAACTGGCATTTCATGCGTAAAATTTTTGCTATCTTTCAAATTTTTGTTCACTGAGGTGCATGATTATGAATTTTCTCTCTTGTATTTAAGAAAAGGCTTTATCAGGTAGCCAGTATTTTAGCAGATTTTCTTTTAGAACAAATTGTGGAATCTCTGTAAAGTATATAATTATGAAATAGTTGCCAGATAAAAAAGTATTTTTACTAGTCCTTCCTCCTCTAGAATGTTAAATGGTATTAAAGGAATTTGCTAGCATTCATCATATGTAATATATGGCTATCTGTTATAGTCAGAGATGCTACTCTTGAAGATTGCTGTTGCCGTACTGGAAGAGAATGACCAACCATTTCTTTTAGTCTGTATATTATGAAAAGATGGTTGTTGTCTCTAGGTAATGTTTTTCTATATTTATATTTACCTCTTAGTGTCTCATCCATCCCTTAAGCAGTCTTCTGACTATTTAAAATCTTACTCCAGATCTTCTACCTTAAAATTGTCATTATTCTACACCCAAGTTCCCTGTTTCTCCTTCTAATATCAATGGGGAAAAATTGCCCAAAACTAAGGCCATGTATTAGTGCCTTAACCCTGTTTGCATGTCAAAGTCCAATTTGCTAATACAAATTATTCTCTAAATCTTGGGATTTATAGGAGAGATGCTTGAGGGCTCCCTAATAGTCTTGCCCATCTCTCCTATTGGCTCTTGACAAAACATACTTGTTTGTAGCACAGCTTGTCCTAGCTCAGAGGGCAGAAACTCAATCAGCCCTCTCTGTGCTCCTGATTGCTGTTCATTTGCCTAATGTCTCACTACTTTTCTACCCATTCTGGGCCTAGGCACATATTTTTGAAGCTGCACTTGAGTGTCTGCTTCATGTTGACTCTTCTTGTGTTTGTTCCATTTCAACCCAACAAGCTTCGTTAAGGAGATGCTTAGAAATTAGAGATGAAAATCATTTTTCTTTATTACCTTCTTTTTGCAATGATCTATCCACAAATGTAAAACTTCCACAAAAAAAAATGTCAGGTGCTGGTAATGTTGATTGGAATCTGGCCCTCAGCTTCCTGTGTTGCTTAGCCTAGCAGCGATTCCTGCTACTACTAAGTTGATGAATTGAGTTTGTGTCAATGACTTGTGATTTTTTCATAATATTTAATATTTGTTTTTTATAATGGCCACTCAAACATGCCCTGCCTACATACATATTAAGTTTGTAGCATGTGATGTTCTCCATCCAGTTTGATGGTAGAAAAAGCAATTGATTCTGTATATGTTATGCAGTTTTACTGGTTGGTGATTAGAAAAATAGGGAGTACTGCTCTATGGTCAGTTGCTGCAAAGGAGAATAGGTAAGAGAATAACTTGAAACTCAATTAGAAACACTCGAGTACATACTATGTGTAAAACAAGCAAATACTTAATATCACTTGCAGCACTTACACAGCAGCGTTTGATCTTTGAGAATATTTATAGGTAAGAGTTTTACTTTAGGATAACAAATAAATTTATTCAAGCTGTTAAGCCAGGTGTGACCTTATTACATACCTTCCTTTCTCTTCTTCCACCTCCCCTTTTTTAAAAGCTTTTTGTTCTGCCCAGAATGTTTTCCTTTGCACAGCTTGCTGATTAGAACATGAAGGCCTTCCTCCTCTGCTGAAGCAGGGATGAGTGTGTTCCTAAGATTAGAGATTCAGAGCTGGAAGAGACCTCAGCAGCCATCTAGTTAAACCCCTTTATTTTACATTTGAGGATGGGTGACAGGGTCACACAGGTAGAGGCAGCTTCTGAATTCTGATCTTCTGATGCCAGATCCAGCACCTTTCCAGTGCGTGTCTGTTTATAAAGGTCTAGCCAGTCTTCCTTATAGCCTAGTGATTATTGCCTTAATGACACTGAAATTTTAATAAGATTTAATAAGGTCATAGGGAAATGCCCTTAGGATCATAAGATATAAGATCGAGAGCTGGAATAGCTTTTAGAGATTGTCTGGTCTAAAACAGTAGTACTCAATCAGTGTTTCTCGCCCCCTTGGGGAATTCTCAATGTCAATCCAAGGGGTTCATGCTAAAAATTCTTTAATGGTACCTTACGCAGGCAGTAATTGCAAAATGTTATACAGAAGTATATCAAATTACTGGGGGTATGGGTGGGTGGATTTGCAATATTTGTTTTGTTGAAAGGGGTTCATGAACCAAAAAAAATTTAAGCCATTGATTCAGTCTAAATTCCATATTTTATAGGGGAGAAATCTGTAGCTAAGACAAGTAAAATGATTTGGCCAACGTGATAAGGAAGTAGCGTGTGACAGCACTGGGCTTTGAGGCCAGATCTTCTGGGTTGGGGTCCCCCCCCACTGCTCTTCTCCTGCACTGGCCAGTAAAGAGTCAGAGCTGCAGGACCTTAAAGGCAAATACCTACTTTGCACAAGACACTGTGCTAGGGACATTGCCAGTGAGATGCCATATGAATCTCAAATGTAACATGTCTCAAACAAAACTCCCACCTCCTCTCCTTACCTCCCAAACTCATCCCTCTGATGAACTATTTTTAGAGTGAGTTCCTGTGTCTTTCCAGGCACCCAAATTCACATAGAGTCATTCTTGACTTTTTATTCTTATTCACCCCACATATTTAGTTAGTTGCCAAGTTCTATTGATTCTACCCCCTACAGTGTCTTACATCTGTTCCCCTTTTTGCACCAATCACCTCTAGCCGTTTGGGCTCCTGCCTCAGATAGGCTCTCCCCTTTTGGATTCATTCTCCACATAGCTGCTGTAGTTACTTTTATAAAGCATACTTCTGACCAGGTTAAAATCCCTACTTCAGAAACTTCATTGGCATCTTATTACTTCAGTAAGCCAAGCAAATTCCTCTGGCATTTAGAGCTCTTCATAACGTGACTCTCTAACCTTTCTAGCTTAATTATCTATTTGTGCATTCTTTCATTGGACTCCTTGTTCTTCCTCCTTCCTATCTCCTGTCTCTATATGTTGCAGGTTGTCTCCACTATCTGGAATGCATTTACCACTGTATTTTTGCCTCTTGAAATTTTGGGTTTCCCTTATAAGTCAGCTCAAGAGCTAACTCTACCTAAAGTCTTTCCTGATGCCCATCCCAGGTGCTAGTGTCTCCAGAATATCTGGATTTGAGTCCTGGCTGTACCAAATACTTTGTGACCATTGACAAGTCACCCTTACTTTCTGGATCATATTTTTTTTCTTGTGTAAAATAGGAGGGTTGGTCTGGATGACTTTTAAGGGCTCTTTTAGCTTTAAATCCTATGTTCCAATAGGTTATTTAACTAATTGCCCCATTAGATTATGATCTCCTTTAAGGTAGTCATTTTCTTTTGCCTAAATTCCAGTGCTCAGCACCATGTCTGGCATGTAGTAAACTTAACAAAAGCTTATTGATTGATTGATTGATTGATGTGACAATTTGAAGATCTCTCCTCAGTAACTGTCACTTTAATTAGAAATAATAATAGTATTTGAATACATCTTTACTTTTCAGCCTAGTTTTACTTATAAAGTTTGACTGGATCTTAGTGGAAGTCCTGTGAGATGACTAGAAGAGGTGGTGTTCCTTTTTTTTTTTCTTTGTAGCTATAAACACTGGGGCTTCTGGAGGCTGAATTAATTGTCTAAGGCCATATAGATGAGTTGTGATTCTGATCTGAGGTCAGGTTTTTTGACTCCCAGCCTAGGGCTTATTCCACTCCAAAGCATTAGTATATTATGTCCCCACTAACTAGAATTCTAGCGAATTGGAAAGCATTCATGCCTTCTCAACTGACACACTTCTAAGTAATGTTGGGTTTCCTCATAGCAGTTTTACATTTAATGGTTGCCAGTGTAATCAGGCCTTGACACTACCAGCCAACTTTCCTAATTATATTGGTCTTCGGTAATATCCCTTAAACTACTTCTTGATCATCAGTCATCATTCCAAATGTGTTTCAGCCTACTTGCATTCAACATTTGTATCCCCATTGCCCTTCAAATTATCTTAAACTTTGCTACCTTGGAGAGTGTGATATTCCAAGATATGCAAGCATTCAGTATTACCAGGAGAACTTGGTGTTAAAAAGATCAGCTTGAGGTTATTAAAGGCATTAATTGCATAATTCCCCAATTTAGCAGACTGTACACTTACATATATCTATCTGTCTTTCTATCTTATTGCTATACATTTTTAAGTCTTTTAATATCTTTATGTGGGAATTAGAAGACTTGGGTATTATCACAAGTCTTTCACTTCGCATTAGTAAGTCATTTTATGAATCATTACCTGGTTCCCTTATCTGTAAAGAATGAGAGAATTGGACTAGAAAGTCTCCAGATACCTCTAGATCTTATGTGACCCTATGTGAAGGTTGTTGGGTTATTTCATGAAAATATGTATTATGAGCAACTATGATTGGTGTTTACATGTAGGACACAGTTAAATTTTTTAAATATGCTTAGAATCCCATTTTGCAAATGTTTCTGGGAAAATGGAGTATGACGATAGCTGGAAAAGAATGATAGCAACACCTGAGACTATCAGTGATTGAAAGAAAAACTGCAATAAAATGGATTCTCCTAATACTTAGTTATGGTTACACTGGTTGACTATATCTGCTTTTCCACTTAGAAAGCCCACCCACATGCTGCCTGTCTATAAGGCATATTTGAAACTCTGGCTTGCCATTTATGTTTTGTATTATTCAGAAATGGCCCTTTGCTTAAAAAAAAAAAAGTTCTCTAGTTTTAGTGAATATGTTCCCCAAGTGCTCCTAAAAACCATGTTAAATTTCATTTTAAAAATTATAACAAAGCCCCATTCTTATCTGCTCCATTCTAATTTCTTTAAGGATACAGACTGCTGCTAATTTTTGTGACCAGTTATTTCTATCCACTTCTGGAAATCTTCATCAGAGTAGAGGTTATTCTTCTAAAGTGTCTCTTGGTCTACACTAGACACCCCATTGAATGTGTTCATGATTTAGTTGGCCCTTCATAGCATGTAGATCTTAAGGTGTTCGATGCATGTCCTGAATATCATAACTAGTAACATATATTATGATATATGTTACTATGAATGTCAAGAGGGCACAAATTATTTAATTCCTGATACATTGTAATGCATTTCATACAGTGCTTTTTAATGGGTTTCACTCCATCATATTAACATAGCTTTGTACAAAACATTAATTGTATTTTAGCTTCAGGAAGATGTTACAAAATATAGATATTCTAGTATAAATTGATGTATTTTAAAAAAAGTTAACATAACCCTTTACTGCTTACAGTAAAAATCTTTAGTAGTAACCTATACTTATTTATTTCTCAAATCTGAGTACATAAAAATGTAAGCAGATTCTTAGGACCCTGTATTGGCTATTGATTTCTAAAATATCCATTAGATATTGTTCTGAGATGGTATCAAGCCATGGTATTTTTCAGTATCTGAAAGCATTAATGTGACTAATTTTAAGCAATTATTGCCCTCAGATCAAACAGTGAAGGTATGTATTTGTGAATGCTTTTAGTTCATCTCTTGAGAACATATCTCTTCCTTTAAAAAAATGAATACCTTTATGCTTTAATCCTACATCATATTTATTGCTACAGTGAGACACTATCTCAGACACATTAATTAAATTTGATAACACTTTTTATATACACAAAATGTACTAGTGCATAGTATTGCCTTGCTAGTTTTAAATCTTATTCTAATTCTCAACTGAATATAAATTTATTAAAAGTATACATTCCACTGAATAGTTTGTTGCTACCGTTTTTAAAATTTCAAATGAATGTAATTTCCTGGCATGTAATGTTTTAAGTTTTTGGATTACGTTCAGTGTTAAAATAAGATGATAGTTCACATTTGCATCTTACTTTATACTTGACTAAATTCTTTTTAAGGTATTCAGTCATTTGATTCAACTTTAGGTGTTAAATGTCTATTAAATTCATAGTACTTTGTCAGTTAAATAAAGGGGATTTTAATAAGACATAGTCTCTTCATGCAGTCAACAATGTATAAGGAGCTAAGATACCTATAATGTGAATAAAAATAATAACAATAATGATGATAAAAATAGTAGCTAATATTTATATAGAATTTATTATGTGCTGGCAGCTAGATTATTTATGAAATGAAATTATCTAATCTGGTCTCACAGTAACCCTGGAAGATAGGTGCTATTATTGTCCCCATTTTACAGTTGAGGAAACTGAGGCAGACAGTTAAAATGACTCACCCAGGGTCTTAATCTAAGTTTCTGAGGCTGGATGTGTACTCAAGTCTTCTTGCCTCTGGGCCCAGCTGTCTGTGCACTGTGGCACCACCTTACTGCCAAAATTTGAGGCTATTGAAGAAAACTAAGGACAGCAAAAAGGTGGGATTTGTTTGTTTGAAGCTACATAGAGTAAAGAGAAGTACAGTTTTTGAGAACTGGGAGAACTCAAGTGGTTATGATGGTCTGAAAGAGAAGGGAGAGTTCAGAACGAGATAAAGATTTTGGGGGTCATCTTCACACATGAGAGTTGAAGCTACAGGAATTGATAAAATTGTCAGGGGAAAGAATATAAAATTGAAAGAGGACCAGAGACAGAAATGTAGAAAATATTTGTAATAAAGTTAGGAAGAAGAACTCAGGAAAGGAGAAAAAGTGGTCATAAATGTAATAAGACAACCAGGAGAGTATAACCCCAGTCGAGAAAGAAGGAAGTAATCAACAGTCAAGCTTCAGAGGTAAATGACTGAGAAAATATCTTTGAATCTGGCACTATAGAGGTCTGAATAGGCAGTTTTAACAGACGAAACCAAAGATATCTTTAGTCAGGAAAAGAATAGATGAAGATCATGAGAAATGTTAAATGGAGGAGAGCTCACTGTGTGGTTTCAGTATTGATGGAGGAAGAGGCTAAGTCAGCAGGTGATGTTCAATGTATGGGTATTGGGGCAGGCTGTGGAGGAGGGGGGGATGAATTGTTTTGGAGAATGAGGGGGGGAAATCAATGAGAATTGAATCACCTTTCTAAAAATCAGTGATAGATTTATAACTAGTGAAAACAGCACAAATTTGTGACTATCCAGTGAAATCCAGTAGCCTGGGAATTGGTCAAGACTACCAAGAGTTAGTTTCAGAAAATCAGGGTATGTGAGATTCTAGGTTTGGAGATGAGTATAACTGACCCTTTTAGTCAAGACAGATTCTAAGGAAAGTTGTCAGAATGAAGAAGATAATGAAGCACATTTTGATCTATTAAAAGACACATATGACCTAGGCTGTCAAGCTTTGGAAGATTATAGTGATAACTAATAAGTAATTATATGAAAGTACAGTATTAATAAAAGGGTATTGAGAGTAGATCAGAATCATAAAGGGTTAGACTGAGTTAAACTCATAGATTCTTCAGAATGTTGAAACAAAAAGGCATTTTAGTGATTACTTAGTCTAATACACATTGTTGCTCTTTCCCCCTCCATTGCTACATCCTCTTGTATAGATGAGGAAAAGTGAACTCAGAGAAGTTGTGACTTGCCTAATGTAGCAGAATTGATAAGTGAGATCTAGAACTAAAGTCCAGATCGTTTGACTCCAGGTACAGTGTTCTCTCCTATTACAGAGCCAGAAGAAATCTGTCAAAGAGAAAAGCCTATTCATTTACCTAAAGAGTAGGATTCGAGAATTCATCTTGTACTAGCCAAAGCATTCCTTGAGTCAGAGGGATAACTTGAAAGCTCCAGGTTTTATTTAAGATATCTCTACTTTGAAGGGAAAAGAGAATAGAGTAATGGATGCCAAAGGAACGATTGAAAGAAGAAAACTAATATTTGGGTCCCAGAACAAAATAAAAAAAGTAAGTAGATAGAACCTATTTTGATCAATCAATAATACTTATTGAACTCCTACTATGTGCCAAACTCCATGCTCAGTGTTGGAGACACAAAAGCAAAAGATAATCCTTGTTCTCAAGGAGCTGACTTTCTAATGGGGGAGACAACATGCAACCCCCCCCCTTTACAAATAAGGTACATACTGGATAGATTAGAAATAATCAAGAGAGAGAAGACACTAGAATTGTGGAGGACTTGGAGTTGGAAGGAATGTTTTAGATAACTGAGTGAACCCTATTGATTAAAAAAACAAAACAAAGATGACCAAGCAGTTGGCTTGTTGCTTAAAATCACAAATATTAACTAACTCTGAGATATAAGTCTAGGTTCTGACTCCAAATCATTTCTTTCTGCTAACACTTTTCTAAGATAGAACTATCTTTCTCCCAGTCCAGAAATACAAATGTTAGAGTAATTCCAATGGGCAGGCAAGGAAGCAACTTTTTATTTTATAGCAGTTTAGAAGGAAGAATACATATGCCTATTATGAGGAAAGCTTTGGTAGAGATATTCTCCATCTTTGGTCAAGCATGATTTGTGTTAGAAGTAAAATTCCCTTAGAGCTAATACCATGAAAAACAAAGTTATTTCCTTGGTCCACAATGACAGTGCTTTTATCTAGTTAAGAATTACCATTTATTTATAATAAATAATTGAACAAATGAAACGTGTTTTCAGGCCCTGCACAGTTAGTAGCCACTCTGTGATGGTATCTAAATGTGTTTTGTTTGTCCTTTGGACTAGAGAAAGGGAAGACTTAGTAATTCTATGGTTCTTAACATTAAGTAATAAAATGTTGCCCTTGAACATGTTTCTTCTGCAGCCATCAGAAAACTAACTCCATCTCTAAGTAAATATCTTTGTGATGCCTTTGTATGTTGGAATTAAAATATTTTGCAACCCACTTTTACAGAGTTTTCCATCCGATGAAGGCTGGCCATTTGCAAAATACCTTGGAGCATGTGGAAGAATGGTGGCCGTGAATTATGTTGGGGAAGAATTATGGAGCTACTTCAATGCACCCTGGGAAAAACGTGTTGACTTGGCTTGGCAGTTAATGGAAATTGCGGAGCAGCTTACCAACAATGACTTTGAATTTGCACTCTACCTCCTAGATGTCAGTTTTGACAACTTTGCAGTTGGTCCTAGAGATGGGAAGGTGATCATTGTAGATGCTGAAAATGTTTTGGTTGCAGACAAAAGATTAATTAGGCAAAGTAAGTACTTTTAATTTTCTTTCCCTATTTCTCACAAATTCAGTTTGATACACATAAAACAATTTTCCCATTTTGTGTGTGATTAGTTAGGACTCCTTAAGTTAAAAGCCATTCTTCCTCTTCCTTATTTCTTTTTCATTTGTCTAAGATCACAAGTGTCAAGCATCCATGGGCTCATGCAGCCCACAGCATTCTGAGTGCTGCTGGAATCACATTAAAATGTAATTGAAAAATATTTAATAAATGGGATAATAATTACATAAAACAGATGTTAATGTGTGCTTGTCTAAGTCAATATGTGGCCCTCCTTTAATCTGACACCACTGCTCTAAGATGACTAAAATGGGTACCTACCTATGGTTGACCCTACATGTATTTGTATTACTAAGCAGTGCTGCCTCTCCCCTATATAAAACTGTGTTAATTCTTAATATACTAATGTAGTTGTATTGTTGAACAGAACTTTTTTTTTTAAAGAAATGTAACCATATCTTCATCTGTATGAATGCAGAATTAAATTTCACAGAGAAATTCACCAAACTCATATTCAGAAGTTAGAAGAAAGTATACTAGCTCTGCTTCAATGGGCAGATCATATGACCTCTCTGAGTCTCTATAAAATGAGGGGTTTGAATTTGAAGATCTCTGAGATTCCTTTGAATTTGTGCCATTCAGTGATAATGTGACATGCAGGTGCCAGAGCCTCCTTTCATAGAAGCTGTTTCTTGTTGATTTGTATATTACCTATTCAATTCCTGACATTTCCTGTGTCCCAGTGAGTTATTCCAGGAGACTACACTCCTGGAGCCTCACGTTTTCCATGTGTGCATCTTGTGACAGTGCTCCTAATTCCCCCACAGGACAAATAGGAAAAGAGATTTTTGGAGGCAAAATTGTTTCCAGAATTGTTCAAGAAAGAGAATTAAAGGGGAGCTTTGATGTGTAGTACCTTGAGAAATGCACTGAATAATTTTAAAAATGTTAGTAAATATTCCCATCCAAGGTATCATAGATCCTATTTCCTAAGTATTAATTTATCACAGGAGGAAATTTTGTAGCAATTCCTTCATTTTACAAAGAGAGAGGAAGGGAGGGAGGCCCAGAGGAGTCAAGTGATTTGCCCAAGGCTTCATACATAGCAGATTGAGAATTCAAACCCTTCTTCTCTTGATAGCAAATTTGTTGATCTTCAATTCCTGTGGGCATTGATGTCTACCATATTCAGACACATTTAGTTGAACCTCCTTCATGCAGCACCCTGTGAAACTTTGTTGCATTTATCTATGTTTAATTTTTGTTAGCATTTGATTAATCTTGACTTTTTCTGTGTAGTGTGTTGTGGATAGATGTTACCTTCCCTCCTGCCCAATCCTTTGCTTAAACTTTCTGTATATGTTGCTATTTATATAAATGCAAACTTTTGGCAATAAAATTAATACAATCATTGAAACTATTTTAAAACTTTTCCCTAATCTCTGCCATTTAATTTTAAATGCAAAATTTAAAACTGCTCATGTAGCTTTAAAGTACTGAGTAAATTTTCAGTTTTTTGAAAATACATACATATATGTGTGCATACATACATACATACATATCTCCCAATAATAGCCAGTTTTTATTTTACAAGGAATTTTTGCTCATAGATTTAGAAAGTCTTATGCAGTACTTAATTCTTTGAATTAAATCTAACCTATCAGATAGTACTTCTGTATGACCAATGAAACAGATTAGAAGCTAGGTCATCCACATTCAGTAACCAGATTCTGATTTGCAAGATACATCTTCATTTTTTAAAAATTGCCTAGGATAGTTATAGCTACCAGTAGTGACCTGAGAATAATTTGTTTTTGCCCTTCTTGCAATCGCCTTCTAAATCTTTCAGGAAATTCCCTTTGTAGTTGAGACTTAGTGGTATTAACTTTGACAAATTCAGAACCTTGTGTGGCAGTCTTTGATATCAGTGACTCTAGCCCCAATGGTACTCGGTTCTCTGTAGAAATGTTTTTTAAAAAGATGGTCAGATTGTGTTACTATTAGTAGGTAGAGTATAGCTTCAGTGGGGATTAAATTAGGGAGGGTTTGTGTGTGTATGTATGTGTGTATTGTATACCTGTGTATGCATGTGTGTTATACGCATGTGTATAATATATATGTGTGTGTGCCTCTGTAAATGTGTATGTGGATATACCTTGCAGTGCATGTATATACATGTGCATACATATATGTATATTGTGGGGAGATGTCTATAGATGGATTACCTGTATATAAAAGGTTTTTTTCTGTGAAGATGCATGTGTATATGCATATATATGCACATACATATACATACATATATACATACACACATACATACATATGTATGTTCCAAACAACTGACTTATAAGCAAACTCTTGGAGTTTCCTATACTTTACTATCATTACTAGAAATAATATTGATGTTTAAATTTCCATCTCTTACCTGGTAAAATATCTTAGGATTTGGTCATGGCAGGGCCATTGAGATCATCTCATCCAGTTCCCTCATTTTACAAATGAGGAAACTGAGATCCATATACAGAAAAAGGTTTATGTAAAGCATATAGCCATTAAGTAGGATAGCTGGGAGTTTAAATTCAAGTAGGATGATTATGATTTTTCCACTATGCCATGAGGATTTTAGGTATCTTTGAAGGGATGCAAATAATTTGTAATTACTCTTTCACTCATTTGTATATAAGTGAGGCTTTGAAAGTGTTAAAAAGTGCTGTTTTTCAGCAAATAAACAACTGTTTAGAACAAGAGTTTAGAAGTTATTATGAGAACAACTTTTGAATTAGTGCACTTTTGCAATGATTGACTCCTTGTCAAGGATAGAGCATACTACCAAAGTCTGATAATTATTGCTTAATAAAGATGCCCAAAGATAGAAATGGCCAATGTATGTGTGTGTTGTGTGTGTGTGTGTGTGTGTTGGGGGGGGCGGGTTGTAGAAAGAGAGACGCATTAATACATTGTTATTAGAGTTAGGAATTTTGTACTTATTTGGTATGGATGTGACTATAGTCTGGCAATGTGTTCTTGTCTTATTTAACCATTCTGAAAAGCAGTTTTGAATTATGATGAAATGATTAAGATGTCTATACCCTTTGACTTAGAGATACCACTAGAAGGTACAGGATGTCAAAGATAGAAAGATCTTAAATACACACAAATATTGATAGTAGCAAAGAACTAGAAACAAAGTAGATGCTTGCTGACTAAGGAATGGTTAAATAAATTTTGGTACTTGAGTGTTATGTGATACTGTAATATAAGAAGAAATGAATATGAAGAATATTAAGAAACATGGGAAAACTTATGAAATGATGCAAAATGAAGGAGAATCAAGAAAATATACATAATGAGTATACAACTATGAATGGGAAAAAATAATAAAATAATAGAAACAGAATCCATGTTATCAAAAGAAGAGATAAGACTATATCTCCTTCTTTTCTTTGCCAAGGTGGGATATTATGAATGTGAAATATTGCACGTAACACTGAACTTGGTTGATGTGTTACAGGATAGTTTTGCTGAACTTTTGTTTTTGCTTTTCAATTTCCTTCTTTCAAGATTACCCTTTGGGACAAAAGGGAAGGGAACATATATTGGGAAATGGAGGTGATGTAATGATACTAGAGATTTAATTTTTTTAAATGTATTTGCCTGGAGTTTTACAAATTTATTCAAATGGATTTTTAATTGAAAAGCAAGAGAGAGTAAAAAAGCTGCCAGTATTGATAATAGCTCCAGTTTAGAGATGCCCAGAAATTCACAGGAAGCAAAAACTTAGGACCAATGAAAAAATCTGTGGCCTTGTGTCTATACGTAAATGGTTAAGATTTGGGTAGGAAAGGATGTTAATCAGAGAGCTTAATGCACAGAGACAAACCTGAGCTTACAGAAATAACTGAAACTTAGTGGAGTGAGACTAGTTACTGAAATTGTCCTGCCAGTGGGGATAGCTTACGTGAAGGAACAGGATAGATACTGGGCAGAATGGTGGACATAATTGTCATTGAATATTAAAGAGTATATAAATTCATGAGAGGAAATTTGGGAACCAGACAAGTTGGAGCATGATAGAGAACATTTTTAATGAAGATCTATGGAGGTAGAATCAGAAATGATATATGTCATATTTGGTATATACTTCAGACAGTCCTGAACAGAATCAGAGAAATAGGTGGAGTTTGGGAAATGAATCACAAGCATGGCACAAAAGTATAATTAATAGTAGTAATGGCATTCTTCAGGTATCCAATCATGTTCTTGTTTGCTTTTTTTTTTTTGACCAAAAGCTTAATATGTTAATGTTTTTAAAAAAAATTAAAAAATATATTTTTATCTTCCAAGGGAGATGGAGGAAACTATGAGTGAAATTGCTATTCTGGGTCTGATTCTGAAACAAGAAGGAACAAGTTACTATAGTAGAAATGATGGTAACCTTAGGGGATAGTCACCAGTCTGTCTTAGAATTTGTGATAGAAAAGGAAAGGAAAACTTGTCCCATTTTGACATGCAACCTCAGTTTTGTAGAGTGCAGCTTTCAAAATGTTAAGGATTCCATGGCTTAAAATTCTGCAAGTATGTCATATTTAGGAATGGAATTCTGACAGCACAAAGAATTACAAGTAAGATGGGGGTGGGGTTGTCTAAAAAAAAAAAACCAGTTTGGATACTTGTAGAATTCTTACTACAGAAATATGGGTACTGTACTTTAAGAATAGTGTCAGGATCAGTAAAGACCAAAATCAGCTGAATCATGTTGCTGGAGCTAACTCCAAAATATATAATCATTTGGATTTCCTATTTCTGTTCTTAATGAAAATAGTGTCAGTGAAGGGGAAAAAATGACAAGAGAGGAGATTAATATGCACTCTTTTTTTCCATTCATTCTCTCCTTTCCTTATTCATAGAATTGTAAACTAAGTTTATTATAAAGCTTTAATTAAATATGTATCTAGCTGCATATAAATATGTACATTTTCTTGCCTGTTCTACAATAGAAGCCACATTCTTCACTATATATGTTACCTGTACTTAATCATCTAAGAATATGTGAAGTAGTGCAATTCTTTGTATTTGGAATTAAGTGTTTGACAACATTTCATAATATATTTTCTTCTTCCTTCTTTCACAGATAAACCTGAAAACTGGGACGTATGGTATGAAAGCAAGTTTGATGACTGTGATAAAGAAGCTTGCTTATCATTTTCGAAAGAAATTCTTTGTTCTCGTGCCACTGTGGATCACAATTACTATGCTATTTGTCAGAACCTCTTGTCTAGACATGCCACCTGGCGTGGCACTTCTGGAGGACTACTTCATGACCCACCAGGCGAAATTGCCAAAGATGGCCGATTGGAGGCCTTGCTTGATGAGTGTGCCCACCCAAAGAAGCGGTTTGGCCGATTCCAAGCTGCCAAAGAACTGAGGGAATATTTAGCACAGTTAAGTAACAATGGGAGGTAGTCCATGCCAATTGTTTTCCTTCTTTTTCCCTTTGACTAGCACTGGCAAAAAGTAAAGATATCACTCTATGGGGAGAAATGAAATTTTCAAGAGTTACCTTCAAAAGATAAATTTAATCTAGTAAATCTGCTATGTTAACATTCATCAAGTGTGGCATTTCAAAGATAATATGATGCTTCTCTGCAAAGACATGTATATCTGTCTTATGAAGATTCCAGCTACCATTGACTTTCTCCCCTGAATATCTGAGGGATGGATCAGCAGTCATTGTAAAGCTATTGGAGATATCTGACAGCTTAACTGGCTTGTGTATCAAAGGGTACTTGACATAGCCTGCATTAGTATCACAATTTTGTGAAACTTTTGCATTTGCTTGGAAAGTCAAGTTAGAATGGCCTGTTTTATAGGCCTCTTTTCCTCCTGATATATGGGAGTTTTTTTCTCTTCTATTTTATGTTCACCTTATTAAATTTATATACATGCAGCTAAACTTAGGTATTGCATTTTTTTTTAAACTTAACTGGTTTTCATTCATTGCTGTGTGGTTCTTATTTACTATGAGGGCAGGATTCCCATGTTTACTGTCTTTCAACTGGATATTATGTATATGCCAGTTCCTTTTTGTTTTTTAAACATTCTGAATATGTTATGAACTTAATTTTTCTTTCTTGTGGGTCTGTCATTGCAACTTTCATAAGAACACTTCAGGTCAATTAGTAGTTATACAGATTTCTACCCACTATGCCAGTAAGTATAATTGAGCAGGGAGTTCTTGGCATATGTTTCAAAATGTCTAAGTTAGATTGACTAGAGGCTTTAAGAAAAGCTTAGTAGGAAGCAACATTTTAAGATCTGCTTTTGGCAGGGGAGGGGGAAAACCCTGAAATTTTGTTTTTAAAGGTGAATTAGTACAATGGAGTAAATAAAGCATATGCCAAAGAAACATTAGTCCCAAGGCTAGATTTAAAAAAACATTTTTGAGTTCTTTAGCCTGACTAACCCTAGATTCATTAGTCTCCTAGCTGTTTTATTTTTAAGATGTAAATTTTCTTCATTCCTTCTTAACTTTTGGTAACTGATTTCAAAGTTATTCTAGGGCTGTACATTTTAGGATTTTGGTCATTTGTTTTTTGTTTATGTGTGTGTGTGTGTGTGTGTGTGCATATGTGTGTGTGTATGTTATTTCCCCAAGTTTATCAGTGTTTGATGTTTACCTAGTTCAGAAAGAGGCAGAAGGGACTGATGTAAATTTTTACTCCAAGCAAGACTGAACACGAGTGTATGGTTTAGGCTGTTCAGTCAATCTGCCTGCTCTCTCAACCATGGTATTCATTGCTCCTATACAAGGATGATAGCTCCCTATATCACAGATGATAATGCTGTGTGGGCCATTTAAGAATGATAATCATGCTGTAAGTTGCCTACCTTCAATGTAGGTAATTTTAGCTCATTTCTGTTTACACTACAATTTAGTACAGTGTCTGATATGAGATTGACCTTATTCTAAATAAAAAACGTGATTGAAATATGCACAACCAAAATAACTTTCTTGAAAATTACAAGAGCTTAGTTTTTACATTTTTAAACAATTATCATTAGAACTGTAATAATAAGAATGAAAACAGTAGCCACTGTGCTTTTTTAGTAGCACAAGCATGGAATTAAACCAAAATTATGGCTTCATGATGGATTATTTTGAGTACTGTATACGAAATTTCTTTCAAAACAAATTAAAGTTTTTTTTTTCTTTTTAAAGAGCAGGGTGAAATAGAGTTGATAGTTCTGAAAATTTATTTAAACACGAAAAATTAGCTTATATTTTCCAAATATAAAATGAGTATGGATTATGCAAGTCATTTAGACTGTTTTTTTAAATGTCATAATCTAGCTCTATAAAGCATTTCTTAATTGAAGAAAATAATTTAAAGCTGTTTTTGCAAATTCTAAAAGGTTTTGTTGTAAGCAAATTTACTTTTATCTATGGTAGACATTCATCCCATACTCAACACTTTGAAAAGCCTTCAAGTAACAGCTACATTCTTGACACAAAGCACCTTTTCATTTGAACATATTCATTCATATTGCAAACCTTAGAATACCAGTGAAAATCAGGAACAAAAAACCTTGACCTGACATTGAAATTGATGTTCCTTTTACTTTTTTCTCCAAGTTTGATTTGAATGTGTGATTACTGAATGGTATGAGAATACTGCCAGGCATGATCGATAGTAAAGGTAGTTTTTCATAACTGCCATTTTTCCCTTTTAAATTTGTTGTGGAACTTAGTTCCTTTGAAATAGGCCAATGAAGCAGATTATGGAAAGAAATTGGAATTTTAAAACTATAGGGAAAAACTTGTATGTGAAAAGCAATAAATATTTTGTTCAATTTGCACCTATCAGATATTTATTATACAGCAGCAGTTTATATTTTTAATCATTGCCCATTAATAGACAAACTCGGTAAAATATTTTTGAATGAGACATTTGGGATTTGTATGTGCATTAAAATTGTCTTTTGTACTGTAAGTTACTGTTTAATTTCAATATTTTACCAGAACTGTCTCCCTGTGCCTTTATATTACAAAGTTGTTTCTACAACTTTTAATGATCTTAATAAAGAATACTTTATGAATCTTACCTTTTTCAAGCTCATTATTGTCTATATTAAACATCTAAACTTGGTTTGAGTAAAAATAAACTTTTTTATTGAACTCTACCGTGGATAGGGGTCAGACTTGTATCTGTTATGCAAACAAGAAATTTAAGGTGAACTTTTAAAAAATATTACAATTACATTTGTTATTTGCTTCTGTACTTTGACTATTTTAAATTTTCTTTTGCTAGTCATTAAAAATGTATGCTATAAATGTTATGATGAGGAAGATTTCATGGACCTTTCTTTTTACTAACATGTCCAGAACTTCAGTCCTGTGCATGTTAGAGTTAAGTTACATTTCTTTATAATGGAGGATAGGGTGCCTTCTCCCCCCTTTTGAGACCAAGGAACTTTGAGGGAATCCCCTAAAGTTTGGGAGGATAATGAAAAACTTAATTTTAGTCTTTTGTATTTCTTTCAAAAAAATTCATACTTTATTAGAGTTGTAAGGAATGTAAAACATAATCTAGTCTAACTCCTTCATTTTTCTAATGAGAAACCTGCCACCTATAGAGATTAAATGAATTGCCTACTGTTAGACAGCTAGTTCACCCCAAATCTTAAAACCAGACTTGAATTTCATTTCTAGAGACCTTGTTATTTTATCATAACCATCTTTAAAGACAAGGAATATAAAGTTTTTAAAGTAAATGTAACTCAAGGAAGACATTTCATGGGGTGGCCAGTTCAAGGAGAGAAGACAAGAGGCGGAGTAGTAGCACTGGTGAAACATTCTGAGAATGAATCCAGGCTGGGTTTGGGAAAGGGGGTGGTAAGAAGGACTTCTAGGAGAAAAGGGTTGGTGTTAGGAAAGGCCCATGGTCCCCACAATCACATTTCTTACAGAACTACAACTGTCCTTTCACCTGAATTTTACTAATATTTCCTATCCAAAATAGATTATGCGAATTTAAAACATATACTCTGCTGTGTGGTTTGGGGATGAGTGGGGAGGGTAAAGGTAGGATATACTCAGTTGTGATAGGTGTTGTAGGGAACCCTAAATGAAGGAAAACTCATTTACCAGTGCAGATGGGTAACTGTAGTCTTAACTGCTGAGTCACTCACTTAACCCAGGATCACACAGCTAGTCTGTGTCTGATGTGGGACCCTAGCTCAGTCTCTCTGGCTCTTAAGGCCTCCTCTTCTCTGTCCACTGGACCATATTGTCTCCTTTTAATCCCAGAATAAGATGAGGCAGGGTTTCTTTTTCTTTTGTCGTAGAAAGCACTGGTCTAAGGATTAGTATGCCAAGATCTTTCCCTTGATTTAACGTCAGATCTTAAGCAAATCTCTTTATGTAGGGTGAGATGTATTACAGTCATATATTCTAGGCCTTATGAGACTTTCTTGCATTTGTAGTCCTTTATTTCTTGATAAATTATTAAAATGTTTTTCTAATCTGTGATCATTTGACTTTCCTATCCTATTCTGACTCTTTGGGATAACATTTTGATAAAACTTTCAAAAATAACTGACATAACCTTTAACACTTAAAATAATTTACACTTAAGTGATATAAAATTTTACAATCAGAATCTTTGTTCTACTCAACGCTCTGATTCCTCTCGCCTTATTCATTAAAACCTGCCTAGATGACCACTTTGTGAAGTAACGGTTATCACTAGTTTTCCCATGGAAGTAGTGCATGCATTTTAAATGGCCTCCTAGGCCACCTGGGTCACTCACCATGGATAACTTAAGAAGGACAGTAGATGAAATAATAATACACACTTTTGGTTATAGAGAAAATAAAACTAGAAATAAAATTTGGTTCCTAAGGGATGGGGAATTGACTTAATTTTTTGGCTAACAATACCAAGTTTTAAAATCCTGTTAAGAATAAATTAAGGATGTGGTCATTTTTGTATTTGGAATGTGAAAAGAGGGGATATGGTTAGTTCTTCCTACCCTGAAAACAAAGCTGTATTAGTAAAGATTGCTTATGCAGTAAATTAAGTATTCATTAGGCATTTCCTTTGTATGTCATTAAACTAGGTACAAAGGTGAGAATAAAAGAAAGAGAAATTTCGGGCTCAGCTCTTCCTTTGGAAGCGTATAATCTATCTGGAGTAGAGAGGAATAGTCTGATTTCTACAAAGATAATGGTTATAACCCGATGACTACTGTGGATGAGTTTCAGCGTATTCTGGAAAGTGTAGTTAGTACCTATAAAACTTCAGGTATTTCCATGATCTAGGCTCTGCCTTTAGGATTCTAGCCCCAGACTTTGGATGGCCTTACCCTTATTTTTTATCCAATAGATAAAGAATTATGAGCTAGCAACAATTATGACTTAGCTACAATTATTTTCTTTCCTTTTGGGGTTCTGTAGTGGAAAAGTCACTGACCTGGGAGTTAGGACTTAATTTCTAATCACAGATATGCCATAGACGGAGCTTGTGGGATTGGGGTCAAGTCTGAGGCTCAAGTTTTTCACCTGTAATTGAGGGCCTTAGGCCATAGGGTCTCTAGTGCGACTTCTAGCTCTAATATCCCATGATTCATCTAAACTACCCTCCCCGCTAAGCAGGGTGGGGGGGATGATGGAAGGGAGGGCAATGGGAGGAGGGAGCAATCTGAAGTCAACACTCTTGGGGAGGGACAGGATCAAAAGAGAGAATAGAAGCAATGGGGGGCAGGATAGGATGGAGGGAAATATAGTTAGTCTTACACAACACGACTATCATGGAAGTCATTTGCAAAACTATACAGATATGGCCTATATTGAATTGCTTGCCCTCCCAAAGGGAATGGGTGGGGAGGGAGGGATGAAGAGAAGTTGGAACTCAAAGTTTTAGGTACAACTATCGAGTACCGTTCTTGCTGCTAGGAAATAAGAAATACAGGTAATGGGGTATGGAAAGTTATCTGGCCCAACAGGACAAAATAGAAGATGGGGACAAGGGAAGGGAGGCATGATAGAAGAGAGGGCAGATCAGTGATAGGGGCAATTGTAATGCTCGGTGTTTTGGGGTGGGGGGAGGGGACAAATGGGGAGAAAATTTGGAACCCAAAATTTTGTGAAAATAAATGTTAAAAGTTAAATAAATAAATTAAAAAAAAATAAACTACCCTCCCCGCAAGAAATTTTTTCAACAGTTTGGCCAAAGTGAAGTGTGATGAAAGATGATGAAAAATCCTTTATCCCATCATGAATGAATGAAAACTCATTATGTACTTCCTGTAAGCCCCAGGTACAGCGGCTTAGCATAGAGACATGTTACATGTTCATTTCGGGGGAGGAGGGTTTGTTGTAGGGGAGAGGCAGAGCAAATAAAGGTTAATTTAAAACCATTTCAATTTTTAAAATTGCTCGTTTTCCTCAAGAAGTTTATATGCTCACAGGGAAAGACAATATATAGGGGTGTAGTGACCAGAGAAGAGAACTTTGGTCTAGAGAATCACAGAGATATTGGGGAGATGGATAGGGCAGTTAATTTCTCTTCCCAGAAAAGAAATGTGGATTTGGAAGTGTACATATTCTTTCCTATTTGTCCTGTCTGTGTGTGTGTGTGTGTGTGTGTGTGTGTGTGTGTGTGTGTGTGTGGTTTTAGGTAGCTGTTTGCATGTTGTCTTCACCATTAGACTGGGAGCTCCCCGAGGACAGGGATAGTCTTTTGTCTTTCTTTGTATCCCCAGAACTTAGCACTGTGCCTGACATATAGTAGGCACTTAATGTTTATTGACTGAATGAAGGAAGGAAAGGATAAGGTTAAAAGTTGTGTTAGGGGAGGGGTTCTAATGTAGGGTCTCTGAATTTATCATTCATTCATGATAATGAATGATTATCATTCATTTCAACATAATTGATTTTCCTTGTAGTTTGTGTATATTTTATGCATGTAAAAATGTGATTCTGAGGTCTGTAAGTTTCCCCATACTGTTAAAAGGACCTGTGCAACATGTTAAAGAGGTCAAGCATCACTGTGCTAGGGGGATGCACATACATATTATTGATTATAAAAGTAGGGGCAGAAGGGACAGTTGTACCTTACACAAAAATGCCTCTGAAGAGAAAGGCCTAAGCAGCTTTCTAGTTGGCTATGCCAATAGGAAAGTATAGGTCACTCTTTCTCCAAGGCCACCAATTGTCCCTATTAAATTCTCTAAAATGTGAAGCTCATGAAAATGATTATGACAACCCTGCTTTCAAGGGTGATAGTTTGTCCGTTGTTCTTTGTTTTCATGTTTTCTCTTTCTCCAACTCAGTTTTCTGAAATTGTGACTTATTTCATTGTCTGCCAGTTATAAAGTCCCTTTGTTCTTCCTCTTATAACTCACAATTTGCTGTGTTGTGTCACAGCCTCTCCTTAGTTTAGTTTTTTACATCTTCACAGGCTATTTGAGGATGATGCTACATGGTGTAAGGCAGACTTTCTAGCTCCTCTGCCTTATCATGGCCTATGAAAAACACAAACTGACTTTACATAGTTTTGTAATTCTTCTAATTCTTTTGTTGTGGTTATTGTTTACCTCAGTAACTTTTGTCAGAATTGCCATCTTTTTAGTCATTCGTATGTGGAAAGCCTTACTCACCTGCATTATTTATGTTTTACATGCTAACCCAAGTGCTTAATAGTCAGAACTGTAAGCAATCAGGAGGGAAACTACCCCTATTAAGAGGGGAAAAGTGAAAGCCTTTGCCCGAATGGTATGGTGGATAGAATGTAGGTCAGGAAGACCTGAATGCAGTCCAGCCTCAGACTCAACTCAGTTTCTTCATCTGTAAAAATAGAGATAATTGCATTTGCCTCCTAGAGCTGTTGAAAGGATAAAAGGCGATACTATTTGTACCTTTGGAAACTGTGCCAACTGATGTAAAAATTTGCTTGGTCCTTCAGAGTGTTCTTAAATTTCAGACCTTCCATTAACATTGTGTCATGATGCCATCTATACCTTTTGTCTATACCTTAATTGAAATATTTTATAAAAATTTTAAACAGGACAGAACCCAGTTTGCTAAGACAATCCACTAGACACCTCCCATGCTGACATAGAAGTATTGATGACAACTTTTGGGAGAAAGTCATTCAGTCACTTCTAAGTCCATCTAACTGTTTCATTATCTGGCCCTTTTCTTTCCACCTTTTTTATACAAATAGCAAGAGAGGGGTTCCTGAAATGCTTTGTTGAAATGTAGGTAGAATGGGTTAGCAACATTCATTAGATTTAGAAGTAGAGTAAACTTGTCAGAAAATGAAATTATTCCAATCTGACATGCCTTATTCTTGATGAGGCCATCCTCTGTGTGTATGTGTGTGTGCGTGATTACTACTTCTTTTTCTAGATATTACCAGACCATCCATTTAATCTGTTGTAGAATTTTACCGGGAATCAAAATCAAGCTGATTTTCCATTATTTGCAGACTCTTCCCTTTTTGA
Source organism: Notamacropus eugenii (assembly GCF_028372415.1). Classification (NCBI taxonomy): domain Eukaryota; kingdom Metazoa; phylum Chordata; class Mammalia; order Diprotodontia; family Macropodidae; genus Notamacropus; species Notamacropus eugenii. The sequence goes on from NC_092877.1 coordinate 332,364,108, forward strand.
AAATTTCAACATTTTCCCTTTTCTAGTCCTGTGGTCCCTTTTCTCATTGTCCACAGTTTTCAAAGGAAACTGACAATGACTTCACAATCATGCCCACTAATAGTTTCAGTACCTGGAATCCTCATCCTTAAGAGCTAATAACATACTTAAGGACAGATCAATATACTTTCACTATCTCCTTTTATCTTCACTCAATTTCTCTAACCCTCAGTGTGTGTGTGTGTGTGTGTGTGTGTGTGTGTGTGTTCATCCTTCGTTGCCGAAGAAGTATGCATTGAATGCCTTCTAGACACTGCTAGTCGCTAGAAATACAAAGATGAAAATGAAATGGTCTCTTCCTTTGTGGACCTTTCTTTCTGTAAGGGAAAGCGATGTATATAAATAGATGCAACATTAGACAATTTGCTTGAAGTGGATGAGGATAGGCTCTAGCAGCCAGAGGGATCAGGAAAGGATTCTTGGAGAAGGGGGCCCCTAAAGATGAACTTTGAAGGAAACTAGAAATTCACAGAGGGGGAGATGACAGTATACATTTCAGACATGGCAGCCAACTCATGCAAAGGCACTGAGAAAGGTGTTTTTATGTGTGAAGAACATTAAGAATTCTATTTTGGCTAGAACAGAGAATGTGAGGACAAGTAATATCTAATACCAAGGAGAGTCAGATTAGAGCCAGGTCATGAAGGACTTTAGATGCTGGACAGAGGAGTCTGTATTTGATCGTAGAGTTAATAGGGGGCATCTAAGAGTTTGCAGAAGAAGGGAGTCACTTGGTCAAACCTAGACATGGCAACTGTGTGGAGAATGGATTAGCCACTTTGACTTGCCTTTTTCTAGTCTTACAACTGTTCTGCTTGGGAGAGAAAACATGTACAATTACAACCCCACAGTTCTGGATAATAGTTTGCTTTTGTATAGTGCTTTGCATGCTGACCCAAGCACTTCTTATGCCAGGGCACCATGATATGCTTGGCATCAGTCTGTTAACTCCTTGCTGGCCACTGACATGAAACCCAGCATTGCTCTGAAGATTCAGTAGAAGGATTCTGAGACCTCATGGAGCTTCCTTGTAGGCTGTTTTTTCCTCCTAGTGACCTAGCAGTCACCTAGTAAATTTTAGTCAGGTAATTGTTTTCCTGAACCCCTGGCTCCAAGTGGTTAATCATACTGATCATGAAAACCACTTGACTACCTGATGGCAAGTTACTTAACCACTCTAAGCATCCAGGTCCTGATCCATTAAATGAGTTAGACTAGGCATTGCCTAAAGTCCCTTCCAGCTAGAAATCTTTCTTCGTGATAACCTCTATTTAAAACAAACAAATGCAAAACCCTTCAGAGAAATCGCCTGCTGGTTACAGTTCAAAATCTTCCCGCCATTCAAGACCTACCATCTACCACTTCTTTACCTTTCTATCTTTATCAGTTATGCTCTTCCTTTCATCCTCTCTATGCTCCATCCAACTAGATTCTTCTTTGTCCTGTATGTCTGCTACTCGAATGCCTTCATGGCTTTATTTGTCCTGTTTCCTTTGTCTGCAAGGCGTTCTCTTCTCTTTTTTCCTCCACCTCTCAGACCTTGAGGGAGACAGCCCCAGACTAAGACTTTTGGAAATAGCAGTGTCCCTGAAACCACCAGATCCACTTCTAGCCCAGCTGCCACAACCATCATTGAAGGAAGAAGTCGTGGTGGAGACAGAGCCCATTTTTCTCAACACCACCACCAATGACTGACCCCCCAAACAAGCCCCAGACCACTAGTCCTACTTTTGGACAAGTCCTCAGAGTGATCTTCTGGGGAAGCAATTCATTTGGAGACTGGGTCAGCCCTCCCCACCAACTATTAAACCATAGTACAGAAAAACCAGCCTAGCGAGGCAGCAAACCTCCCTTAGGGGGAGACTAGAGGTAGCATGGGCCAAGGAAGTTGAAACCTCACCCTTCTGACCACTGTCTCCCCTAAGATCTTCATGGAAACAGTCCAGGACCCTGGACCCAAGAGCCTTGAGAATGACAATACTTCTCTGCCTAGTGGTCTGAGTCATCATCCTGAGAAGCAACCCCTGTGGAGATGCAGCCTGGTAATTTTCCCTACAGGTGCTACAGCCACATCTATTGAAGACCCAGAAAAGATAGTTCTTGTTATTAAAGTCTCTGGCACTGTCTAATGGAACAGTACCAGAAGCTGATGTAATTTTATCAGTGGAAATGCTATCAAAGAAAAGGCATCACCATCTGCTTTATTACTGTATCCTAAGGATTATGGGACCTGTACATCTGACACACAGGTGAAATCTATATATGTTGTCTCCCCCTATTAGAATGTGAGCGCTTTCAGAGCAATGAGAGTCTTACATTTGTATCCCCAGGGCTTGGCACAGTGCTTTGAACATAGTAAATGCTTAAGAAATGCTTCACTCATTCATTTTTTCATTTGGTCATCCTCTTTACTTTTTGGAATCAAACCCATTCTTAAAAGCATGATCCAACTGCCAAAAAACTGTGAAGCAATGAGGGGGTTGGTGACATCCTTCCCCTTCATACAATTTTTATTTTGTCAATACTCTAACAAATTTGCCATCAGTATTATTGACTCTTGGTGCTTTATCTACTTACTATAAACTCTGAACTTTTTGAAATCAGAAGCCTACCTTACCCCAATTTCACATCTCTCCAGTGACTAGTGTCACATACAGGCATTTGGTAAGTGTATAGTGCGTTTGTAGAGACTTGGTTACAAGTTAGTAATAGAGCTGAGTGGGATGCAAACAAATATCTTCGGTGGATTGGAAGTAGCTCAGACCTCTTTCTATTACTTTGGGCTATTCCTGTCTTATGTCTCTCCTACTCACCTTTCCATCCTGTGAACACCATTGTGGCAGAACGGAAGAGCGCTGTCCTTGGACTGTGAAAGACATTGTTTCAGGATGAGTTGGTATTAAATCCTGCCTCTTAGCTTACTGTCTATGTGAAATCTCTCAGCTCTAGGTATCTCCCTAAGACCAGACATTTCAGTTAGTAGAGGCAATTTGGTCACTAAATGCTGAAATCATACATACAAACTAAAAATAACAAAAAACAAAAAACCCAAAAGCATTCAACTCCATATTGCTAAGACTTGGAAAAATTGTGTTAAAAAAAAACTACAAATAGTCCATTTTGCGTAATACCTTATTACTTATCCAAAATGTGAATGTTTTAATTTTTTTAATATGAAACCTTGGGTAACTCATTGTAAAGAATGTATGGTGTTAAAATTGTTACTTTTTTTTTATGATGATAAATACATACCTCAGAAAAGATATTTCAGGTTTCATTTTTAAGAAAATTTGTTGTCTACACGTAAGCTCTGATTCCTATAAGTAAGTCCTGAATTATGAATGTGTTGTTAGCATATTTAAAATAGAGATAACTCTTGACAATCACCAAGAAAATTGCTAGGCAGGCTAGATCTTTAGCAAGGCTTTTGTGATTCAGACAAGCTGTCCAAGTTGTCAGAAACACATCTAGGTAATTTGATCCCTTAAGAAAAAAGTTATTCACATTATTCTTCTGGATGAAAGGGTATCAGCAGGCTTTCCTGTCTGTTTTACAAACCCATTCTTTTCCATGTCTTGTAAGCACACTACACCAGAGTTTGGACTCCACTTCTAATTGGCCCATGTCTCCTCCTGCATAAGTGTTTTCTTTAGACACCCACAAGCTATGGCCGTTTTGATCTGTCTGGTTATAGCTTTTCTCTTTTATCTATTCAATCTAACCTAATCTAATAAGCATTTATTAAGGGACTATCATGTGTAAGGCACCTTAGGCCATTGGGATACAGAACCAAAGATTTAAAAATAACCCCTGCCTTCAAGAAGTTTACATTTTACAAGAAGGCCCTGATATGCTAACATCAACATGTACATGATAATTAAAAGAGGAGGAAGAGGAGAGCACTAGCAACTGGGGAGTCGGGGGGAGGTCTGGAAAAGCTGCCATTGAAGATGCATTTGAAATGAATCTTGTGGTTTATGGGCATAGCAGTAACTGTGACTATTATTAGTTCAAACTGTGAGCTCCACCTTCCTGTCTGATTTTTATAGATGTCTGAAACTAGATGTGTTGTTCAGACATTTCACTCGCGTCCAAGTCCTCATGACCTCGTTTTGGGAATTTTCTTGTTAAAGAGGTTAGAGTGGTTCTCCATTTCCTTCTCCAGCTCATTTTACAGATAAGGAAACTGAGGCAAACAGGGTTAAGTGACTTGCCCAGGATCACATAGCTAGTAAGTGTCTGAGGCCAGTTTGGAATTCAGGAAGATGAATCTTCCTGAATCTAGGCCTGACAGTGTCCACCGCACTGCCTAGGTGCCCGAGGTTTAATTTTAGAGTACTAGAAATTTTTCAGACTTGAAATCAGAAGACTAGAATTTTTTATTTGAATCTGTCAGTAACAGGAGGGGGAGCAGGGGCCAACCATTTTTAAGCCCCTACTATGCTCCAGGTACTGTGATAAGCATTTTACATATATTTTTCCTTTGTTCCTCATTTCAGCCCTGTGAGGTAGGTGCTACCATTATCCTCATTTTACAGATGAGGAAACAGAATGAGAAGGGTTAAGAGATTTGCCCAGGGCTACACAAATAGTAAGTGTTTAAGGCAAAATTTGAACTCAGATCCCCTGAGTCCAGGCCCCTCACTCTTTTTGCTGTACCATCTGGCTGCCTTTGTGACAGGCAGTTCTTTTTCTGAAGCGTCATTCTCATCTCCTCATTCATCCTCAAAGACAGCTCTTCCTAATGAATAGAGCATGGGGATTGGAGGCAGGAAAACCTGAATTCAAATCTTGCCTCAGTTACTTATGAGCTGAGTGACCCTGGACAAGTCTCTTAACCTTTCTCATTCTCAGTGTCCTCATTAGTAAAATGAAAATAATAATAACAGCCACCTGGTAGGATTATTGTGAAGATATAATGAAATAACATGTAAAGCATTTTGCAAATCTCAAAGTGTTATGTAAAGTCTTGCTATTAATACCGTCTGTAATCCAATTTAACAGGTATTAGTTGAGTTTATTATGTCTCACATACTGCACTAAGTTCTGGAGATACAAAAACAAAAAATGAAACCTGCCTTCAGGTAGCTCATCAAGGGACTGGATGGACTAGGTAAGCTAAAGTCTCTGCCATGTCTAATGTTGATGTTATGATTCCATTTTTGTATTTTGTATTTCTTTTTTAAGTTTTTACATTCTTTTTACCTTGTCCAAGTTACACCTGTAGAAATGACACATCTGATGCAGTTAGCTTTAAAGCTTCTATACCAGTTGGTGAGATATCGGGTTATTCCTGGACATATTTAGTGTTACTGCCAAAAGATTTTCTGGTTCTTCAGATCTTTCATCACAGTGAAAATTCTTGACACCTTTTTGTGGAGTGTTTGTTACCTCCTGACATGTTGTTGACAGCTTGGTGCTAGTTAAAAATATACCTGTGATGTAATTTTCAATACTTGTTCCACAGCATTTAATCATTCCCAATGAGATACTTCCAGCTGTAGAAAATATAGTCAAACAAAGGAATTGTTTTGAGGTTGTTCTGCGGGAAGTAGTATCCCTCTTTTTTTCAAAAGCATCTTTATTTATAAATGATTTATTTATGGATTAGCCATACACATGAAGTAAAAATGATGGGAAAATATGGTTCAATATTTAAGAAATGAATGTGACCAAAAGGCTTATTTATTACTGAAAAAATCATATCCTTATATCATGAATAACTATTTCTAAGAGAGTATATTAAACAAGATTACCAACAAAAGTGACTACACAGTTGTTCCAGTCCCACTCTGATTAATAGGGGAAACTTTGGAAATTAAGACAAAAGAGAGTTTAGTGTAGTACACCAAGTCAGCAACTTTGGGGGCAATGTGGGCCTTGCTTTTGAGACAGAAGTAAACAGCTTCAAAATAAAGATGTATGTAAAATTCAATATAAGGAGACAATCCTAATTGTTTTCCTCCTTCTTTGGAAGACCAATGACATCATGGAGTATTGCCTTGACTTGCCCTTTAATTAGATTTAGTGAGGCAGAGTTGCATAGAATCCTCAGGCACACTCTCTCTTCTGAAGTCATCAAAGTCCAGTGACAAGACAGAAGTCAAGATGACTGGCAATGATGCATGGTGTCTTCCATGTCTGATCAAGCTCTAAGCTTTCCATAGGGCCTGCCTCAGCTGCCTTCATGACCACTGGAACAAATTGTTCTTACCCACCCAGTCAGCTGGGAGAAGTCTTCATATACTTCATATGTATATAGACATATGAAGTATGTCTATATACACACATGTAGTATGTCTATATACACATATGTACACACATGTGTGTATACATATGCATACATACATATACATGTGTGTGTATACATGCATATGAAGTATACATATGGCCTAACTCACCAGCAAACCTCAGCCTGGTTTAGCCCATCTGCCTACACAGTTTTACCAAGGTATGGCCACTGGCATATGCTACAACTTCTTAAAGCCACAGGTAAGAGTTAAGTATCAGGTAGACACACCAAAGGTGTTCAAGCACCCCTTGAAAAGGGTTGGGCAAACCCTTACACCAGAGTTGCTAGTCCTCCAGTATCAGCCAGATATGGAGATGACCTTAGTGTAGCCTCGGCTCCTTGCTTATTTACAGCATCATAGAGAGATGGGATTAGCACTAAGGAGAAATGATTAGTACTCCTGCTGACCCCTCTCTTCTATGGCTGGCCTCAGGTAGACAAAGCCACATGAGGTTAAAAAATGAAAGCACTTCAGAATGCCTTTATTCATGGCTGATTTTATGCAGTATCTTAACAGAGAGAAAATGGCTGGTTATTAATGTAGAAGTAATTTCCAGATTAGTTGTCAGTGCTCAAATGGGCCATTTAGAGCAAAGTTCATATCTGATAAATTATAAGCAGGGCTAAAAATAAGCAAAAATAATAAATCCAACTTGATTTATTTAAATAAATTGAAAATGGAGAAAAATGGGGTCCTAGAATCTTGGAGGCCATGGTGCCCAATCCTCTTATTACAGAGGAGGAGAATAAAGTTCAGAGAAATCAAATAACTTGTTCCAGTTTACATGTGGTAAATGGCACGAATGGATTTCCAACCCTTATCCTTGGTTCTAGAGTCTACAACATTATATTGACTCAAAAGCTATGGACTCTGATTATCATTGTTAGAGAAGTGTAGCCAGTGGAAATCAGTTACCATATGAAAAAAACTGGAATATTACAGAAGCTGCCTCAGTCTGCTGCAGCTTGATTTGCCTGCCAAGCAAAGAGATATGGTCCCAGGGCAACAGTAGTTCAGATTATAAGCTCATTTGCAAAATGTGAAGGAAACTTGAAATAATTGTTTCCCTAGTAAAATGTCTATCGTTGATCACTGGATATGATATCATATTCAGAGTAGGAACAAATGAATTATTATTTAGAGATCATCTAAAAACCATCCTTAGCTCCTTTTTTCACTATTTTGCCAGCATCTTGGCAAAAGTATGAAGGGGCTTCACAAGTCTGAGGACCAGTTTGCATTTTTTGTTTCATAGGTTGATGGGGCCAAAGAATTCTGCAACTAGTGGTCAGGCTACTGGATGATGATGATGACGACGATGGTGATGATAGCTTTTATATAGCATTTTAAGGTTTGCAAAACACCTTACAAATATTATGTTATTTTATCCTCACAATAATTCTGAGAGGTAGGTTTTATTTTCCTTATTTTATTGGTGAGAAAACTGAGGCAAATAGAGGTTAATTGACTTGCCCAGGGTCACACAATTAGTAAGTGTCTGAGACTGAATCTGAACTCATGCCTTCCTGACTCTAGTTCCAATACTCTTTACACTGAGACATTACCTACCAGTCTCTGAACTTAACTGGCTGGTCTTCAAAATACAAACAACGTTTCTTGATGGTACCATTCATAAAGCCTTTCCAGAAGGCAGGAACCAGCCGTTGAATTTTGAGGGTATCATCTTTAAGAACACAGGGGCCCTGTCATCTCTCAGTGGGGCAGCTCCTATCTTAATGAGATATGACACGAGGTAGGAATAAAACCCATTGCACAGCAAACTACATCTTCACCATCATACAGTTATCTTAAAATTGTAGGGACTACAAGATCTAGCTTTTGTTTTTGATTATTGTCTATGAAAAGGCATTTGACTTGGTAGAGGTTCCATAAAGGTTCTTCTTTATCAAGGTTTCTCCTCCTATGCATATGTTAAAAGCATATAAAACTCCTTAAAATAAGAAACTCCTTAAAATAAGTAACAACAGAGACAAATAGCTTAGATAACTTTTTGGTAATTAATTGAAAATGAGACCTAAAGGAGGCAAGCTGGGTCTAAAGTCAGGAAGACAGCAGTTCAGATCCAGCCTCAGACACTTACTAGCTGTGTGACTCTGGGCAAGTCACTTAACCTCTGTTTGCCTCAGTTTCCTCATCTGTAAACTAAACTGGAGAAGTAAATGGCATACCACTCTCGTATCTTTGCCAAGAAAACCCACAAACAGTATTAGCATGCTAGGGTCCACAGGCTAATGAAGAGTTGGGCATGACTAAATGACTGAACAACAACAAAAAATGAAGAAAATGTATGGTTCTCCAAAGAGTTTGTCACTGTCATGGAGGATGTTTCATGCAAAAACAAAATGGAAGAGGAATTAATTCCCTATATAAGAAGTCCTTCAGATTATTTTTTTAAAAATATAATCATCAATGTCCTGATTTTATCAAGGTAAGGAATGTCACTTGACTCACTTCCACTGAATGGGTGTTGTCTCACTCAAAGTGAGAGCTCAGAAAGACCTTAGCTTAAGAAGGCCAAGTTCTCCCACTGTAACCTGGCCATCTCTAAGTAGTCTGGAGCTACATCTGGCTGCTGGACCAGTGGCTCTGGAGGACAAAGTGAGGCTGGTGACTTTGCACAGGCCTTCCTCACTCAAATTCAATTCAATGCAAATCATATCATCATCTCCCTGATGTCTTAGTCCTCTCCGAGAATGAGGAACAAACCATACAATAGCAGCATCAAAGCAGACAATTTTCTGTCATGAGGTATCATTCCAACTCAGACAAGAATTTTAGCAAGGCTGTATTATAAAGGGAAAGAACACAAATGATTGTGAAGGACAGTATTTTTTACCTCTGAGAAATCATTTCCAAGTCCTTAGTTGGGTTTCTGCTGAATCTTTCTACTAAAATAATGTTTGCTGAATGCTTTTTTGAGAAATCTGGTATTCCAAGTAAAAATAGCTCCTTCCTATAACCCATATGTTTGCAGCCTGGTATACTATGGTTTTACTTAGGGATTAGAGCATAAAACATATTATTATTGTATTTTCTCAAATGTGGTTGAATAGTTATAGATAACCTGCATCCCCAAAGGAAAACATACATACAGAAGTTTTATGAGTACTACCTGGAATCTTAACTTTGCTCTTCTAGTGTCTTCCCTATGTCTGACAAATTAAGAGGAATGGTGGATATGAATCTTAATCAATAAATGTTATGTATCTCCTAGCCTTTCTTTACCTCGGTTTTTCAGCATTTAAAATTAAAGTAATACTTTAATGTCTAGATAATGGGGAGGGTACTTCACGGGAAGATTTATTGATTAAAAAAATTGAATGTTAAAAAACTGTCATAGCAACCTCTAGAAATTAAAGTACTATTTGCAAAATACTATTCTCAAAGATTCAAGTCATTTGAGTCATATTATATCTCTCCCTCCTTAGAACATAAGCTCCTTGCAAGTCGAGGTTTTTAATTTATAGGATTCATATCCCCAGTGGCCATAAACAGTGCCTGGCACATAATTGGTGCTTAAGAAATATTTGTCAATTGATTGATTTCGAACTGAAAGGCTAAGTAAAAATAATGTATAAAAACAGAAAGTTAGTTTCATTTAGGGAAAGAAGATTAATGAATTTTGTTTTTTCTTGAAAATCAGGGATTTTTCATTTTGGAGCATACCATTTGAGGCCTCTAACAAAGTTCTCTATGGGGATGGTTCATAATACCTTACATTTATGTAACACTTCAAGATTTGCAGAGTTACATATATCATCCCACGTGATCTTCACAACAATCCTAGAAGTAGAGGCCGTTGTTACGCCTATTTTACAGATAAAGAAACTGAGGTAGATAGAGGTTAAGTAACTTGCCTAAGGTCAATCAGACTCAAAGCATCAGAGACAGGTCCCCCATGTTCTTTCCGCTGTACTACAACTTATAAATATGTACTGAAAAGTAACTGGGGTGTTTGGCCAAGAGAAGCCAAGGGGAGGGAAGCATGATAGCTGTGTTCAAATATTTGAAAAGCTATCACTTTGAAGGACCAATTATATTTGTTGAGCTTGCCTCCTTAGGGCCCAACTAGGAACAATCCATGAAAGTTGTAAAGAGACAAATGTGGGCTTGATATCACGAGATGAAATGCAACTGGAGATGGTTAACTGACATTTATGAAATACCTACTATGTGCCCAGAGGAGCAGCTAGGTGTTTCCATGGATAGAGCACTGGGTCTGGAATCAGGAAGAGCCTCAGATGCTGCGTGACCCTGGGCAAGTCAATTAACTGCTATGTGCCTCGGTTCCTCGTCTACAAAAGAGGGACATATTGAAGAAGGAAATGGCAAACCATTCCAGTATCTTTGACAAGAAAACCCCATGGACAAAGTTGAGTTAGACACAACTGAACAACAAACTGAACCAAACAAAATGCTGAAACAGTTGTTTTATAAGTAGCAGTCCTTTCAGAATCAAGGGTATAGAAAGATCACCAAATGATGAGAGCAGAACTTAAAGTCAGTATTCACTTAGAAGGGAGGATAAAGATGAGAAGACAATGTGAGTTTACAGAAGCTCTAGCCTACATTAGTTAAAATATGTTAGTTCAGGAAAATGAAAATGAGAAATGGACAAAAACATATTGATGACATCATTAATTAGGGGAGTTTAATTGATGTAAAAGAGATCAGACGACTTGGGTTCCAACCCTTCCTCCGATGTTTACAATCTGTGTGACCTTGGACTTCACTTCCCTGGACCCAGTATTCTCCACTGTAAAATTAAAAAACGTGGGATGGATAAGATGACCTCTTTCTTCTAGATCTTTGGTATCATACACAACAGAAAAGTCTGAAGAGCCTAGAAATACCAAAGTCAGAGAAAGTGACTTTTTTGTCCAGTGAAGAGACACATAGACATAGTAAGATATAATACCAGATGAATGTAAACTCATTCAAGGTGGGTGATGAGGGAGAAGGTAAATAATAGGAACTTATAGACTGTATGGTCTCTCAAAACAGTGAATAGAAGTTGGGAAAAAATTAGCCTGGACAGATTTAAGCATGAGATACAGATGACCCAGATCGTATGATCTGGAGAGCTTTTATAGAAGAAACTTAAAAGAGAATAAGTAGAGAAGAAATGGGGGGGGGGCGGGTATAATGATAAGAGTTTCAGTGGAAAAAGTCTGGGTTATTTCATGCACTGTAAGCACAGGATGAATCAGTAATGTTACATGGTGGCCAAAAGAAGATGATACTATCCTAGGCTCCATTACCATCACCAAATCATAGATTTAGAGCTGAAAGAAGCCTTAGAAGTCATCTGGTCTTATCCTATCATTTTATAAATGAGGAAACTAAGCCTAGAGCCATATCTACTTATTAAAGCTAAAAAGTTAGTTCACCTATCAAGAACAGCACATTTCCTTCATATTATTTGCTATTTAACCTACCTTCTTAGCAAGAGAGAGGGTACATTATTAGTCAATAAGCTTTTATTATGCCCCTACTATGTGTCAGCCATTGTGATAAGGGCTGAGGATACAAAAAAAGAGGCAAGGCAGTCTCTTCCTCTCAAGGAGCTCGCAGTCTACTGAGGGATACAATGAGCAAACCAATATGCATAAGCAAGTTATATAAAAGATAAAAAAAGAAATAATTCAAAGAGGGAAAGCACTAGAATTAAGGGGTTGAGAAAGGAGGACATAGCGATTGAGACAGCTATCTCTCTAGTCTCTTATATGACTTGCCCAGGGTCATACAGTAAGAATCTGAGACAGAGTTTGAATCCAGTGCTTCCTGATTCCAACTTCAGTTTTCTATATGCTATACCATGCTGCCTTTAGAAGTGCATCATGTCCATAGTGATAGTGAAGGTGAAAGAGTCAATAATTACATCATATTCTGCCCATCTGAAATACCATGTTAAACTCTAAGCACACCATCTTGGGAAGGTCATAGGCAAACTGGAACATGTCTAGAGGATGATAACTAAGAGGATGAGAAGAATGGATGCCGTACCATAGAATAACTGGTTGATGGGACTGGAGAGAGTCAACATAAAGACAAGACTTAAGGAGTTCATGATAACAATCTTCAAATAATTAAAATGCTGTTATGCAAAAGAAATATTCTTATTTTGATCATCCCTAAGGGACAGAACTTGAAGCAATGTGTGGAAGTTATAAAACAGACAGACTGGTATATGAAAAAATATAGATTGATATAACCATTCCTAACAGTCATAGCTGTCAAAACATAAGATAAGTGCCCTCATTGTTGCTATTGTTTTTGGTTGGTTGGTTTTTAGACTGTCACCTTTCTCTCCCAGGCTAAAAGTGCAATGGCCACTCACAGCCCAGTCCCATGGCCTGATCCCACAGCTTAGCACAGCTGGTTCTCCCCTCCTCAGGAAGGCTTGTGGTCCCCTGATTTTGGGATCTCACCATATTGATGTTAAACTTAGTGTGGACACGCAATCAGCGTAGCTCAGAACAGCTGAGTTCAAGTGATCCTCTTGAACTGTCATCCTCAGTAACAGGCTTCTGCCACCACAACTGGCTTACACTTTGTTTTCAAGTAGTGGCTGACTGTTGTTAGTCACAAGAATGAACTCCAAATTCTAAAGTAGTTTTAGGAAGAAATTTATTTGGTAATTTGGTAGAGGAGAGCAAACCAGAAAGGAGGTATGACTCCCTTTCCTCCAGAGCCTGGAAGGTTTGCATTGTTTGGGATTTAGTCAAGGGTATCACTTATGCAGTTAAGCAATTTTGCAGACAGAGCAACACGAAAGCAAGACAGATTGATATGGGTATCAGTAAATGTAAACATTCAATAAAATTTGAGCAAAGGGCACCCAAAACACAAGCTTGGGTGAACCCAAAACAAGCACTGGGTGGGATCTATGCATTCATTACAATTATCTGGTTTCCTTGAAGATTCTCTGAGGTTAACCTGACTTTTATATAAGCTTTTTGAGTTAGACAATTTTTCAAGTCACATAACGCTAGGTTTAAACAATATTGATATTAACAAATGATAAATAATCCACACTTCTTGTTCGGGTTCAAGTGGATGAACATAAACATGAACTCTAAAGTCATTTCCTACACTGAGAATCAGTGTATACATCTCCACATATATTTGTGGCAATATTCATTCTTTACTCACCTCTTTTTTTCCAGAGTGAATAAGTTGACTAGATTTCTTCTGATTGGCTACAGATTTCATAGGGAAATCTCCATAACCTTTTAGAAATTAATGAAATCCAAACAATGATCTTCTAAAGCTTTTTTTCTCATCCTCTATGCCTAATTTATTTGCCCCATTTGGAACTCCTAATACTAACTGCCTTGAATATGCATAATATTGGTTCCTTCAAGGTTAGTTGAGAATATTCAGTGTTCAGGGTATTTCTTTGACTACAACTAGAACAATAATTCAGTGCCCACACTATACTTATCCTGGTTGACAAAGACTAGAACATCATTATTATTACTTCCTCATAGACTCTTAGATCCTTATAAGCAGCATATTATTTTCCTCTGCTTCAGAGCATTCAAGATTTATGTCCTATCTAAGCAATGCTCTCCCAAAGATGACTTTTAGCCACCTTCATCACTGAGACAGCTACCTTAATCACTATGTACAGCCTTTGCTACTTTGAGGATGGGTCAAACTATAGGAAATGATAAAAAGAAAACATACTATCTTTATGGGTGAATTCTTTACTGAAAGCTAAAGCAATGTGTTTCTAAATGTTCTTATTCTAGTAAACTTGTGCACTGGGTCCATGATGGACAGACAGTGCTAAAGATGGTGGGTGAGCCAAGAGTTAAAAGACAAGTGTTTGGAATATCATAAAATGGTTGTCTAAAGTCATTGTTTGTGTCTGTAAATTAATGAACTGTACTTTTAGATTAGGAATGAGCAATTCTTTGTGTCTCCATACTTCCTAACATACACATCTTTAGACAGATTTTAAAAGCTTAGACCTGTACTACTTACTTACTTTTGGTAAACATGATGCACAGAAGTACATTTTAGGATTTGGGATGCTTACCTGTGGCCTAGTGCAAAGAACAGTGGAGGTCTAGTTCTGGCTTTGACACTCAGAGTCTTGGGATCTTGGGCATTTACTTACCCTCCTCATCTCTAACCTTCTGATTTTCTTGGCTTCCTCAGATAAAATCCCACCTTCTATAAGAAGTCTTCTCTTGATTCTCTCCTCTGATATTATCTATGATTTGTCTAGTATACATCTTGTTTATTTGTATCTAGTTCTTTGCATTTTATCTCTCCCTTTAGATTGTGAGCTCCTCAAGGGTAGGGAATATATTTTGTATTTTTTTTTTTTGTATCCTCAGAACTTAGCACTGTGTTGAGCACATTGTAGTTGCTTAATAAAAACTTGTTGACCAAAGTAGGAAGGTATTGAGAATGATCTCAATGACAGACAGACAGCTACAATGTTGTACCTAGACCATCCTAGCAAAGTTCATAGAGATTCACCACTAGGTTGTCCACATTGTGATGATTTAGGTCCACATGGCTCAGACTGTCAGGTTCCAGAGAGGTTGCAATCTATAGAAGTGAAGGGAATATCCATATTGAAGAAATCTCAGATTCTTGAAGGTGAGTGTTTTTCATTCTGAAACTCCCTCTATGTCTATAGCTACAATTCTACTTCAGAAATCACAAGACCATTTCCTTTTATGAATCATTATGATACTTTGGGGATTTTCATGGCAAGAAAAAAAAATCACTTGCCAGCCAATTTCTGTTAATGAAGCTTCATGAACTTAGCTGAACTGGTCTTCAGAACATGGATTTGTCATCTAGTGTCTGTGCAACCCAACAATATTTTCCAGTTTGGTCAGACCTGACAGAACTTATGCTCAACTGGAACAGCCAGTGAGATTCCAGGGTGGTCTTCATGATGAGGCTCAGAGAAGAACCTTAGGAAGCAGATGATGAGCATTGATTTCCACCCTTCTGTGCCTTGTCACTTTGTCTATGTGAGTACCCATGTGGATGCATTGTGACCCTTCTGGAAGTGAATCAGTCACTTTCCAAGCTTGATGTTAAGCAACAGAGATACAAAGAAAAACAGAAAATATTTTCTACCCTCATATTATCCGGGGAGACAATATGTTTATATAGAGGTAATCAAGAGGCATACAGAGTAGATACATAGTACCCTCAGAAGGGAAACCTTAGTGAGGGAGAATTGGGGGTGTTGGAAGGATTAGGAGAAACCTCCTGCAGAAAATGGTCTGGATATTTTAGAGTCAGTCTCAATCACCAAGTACCCAACCTGAGGTTGACCTCATTAAACTCACTTGGCAGAGACTTGTAAACCTGCGTCACATGAGGTGAGCCTCCACATGCAGAAAGAATAGCTCCCTTCTCCTGCTGGTGAAAAGTATATTCGTTTAAATGACTACTGGTACTGGGTAATTTACTAATCATATTTGGCTTCAATGATTTCTAGTGTAGAGAAAAGTTTTGATTTATATGTTTTCTTGTCCTGTGAGCACCCATGAGACCTTTCCATTTGACTTGTGGTTGAAACTTTCTCTCTATATTGTCTTTTCCGTGAGAATGTGAACTCCTTTTCTTTCCTTTCTTCTTTTTTCTTTCTTTCCTTCTCTTTTTTCCTTCCTTCCTTCCTTCTTCCCTTCCTTCTTTCCTTCCTTTCTTCTTTCCTTCTTTTTCTTTCTTCTTTCTTTCTTCCTTTGTTTCTTCCTTTGTGTGTTTGTTTCTTTCCTTTCTTCTTTCCTTTCTTTGTTTGTTTCTTTCCTTCCTTTGTTTCTTTCCTTTTTTCTTTCTTTCTTTTCATCTTTCTTTCTTCCTTCCTTCCCTTCTTTCTTTGTCTCTTTTTCTTTCTTTCTTCCTTCCTTCCTTCCTTCCTCCTTCCTTCCTTCCTTCCTTTCTTTCTTTCTTTCTTTCTTTTTCTTTCTTTCTTCCTTTCTTTCTTTCTCTCTTTTTTCTTTATTCTTTCTTTCTTCCTTTCTTTCTTTCTTTCTTTCTTCCTTCCTTCCTTCCTTCCTTCCTTTCTTTCTTCCTTTCTTTTTCTCTTTTTTCTTTCTTTCTTTCTCTCTTTCTTTCTTTCTTTCTTTCTTCCTTCCTTCTGTCTTTCTTTCTTTTTCTTTCTTTCTTTCTTTCTCTCTTTTTTCTTTCTTCTTTCTTTCTTTCTCTCTTTCTTTCTTTCTTTCTTTCTTTCTTTCTTTCTTTCTTTCTTTCTTTCTTTCTTTCTTCCTTTCTCTCTCTCTTTCTTTCTCCTTTATAACCTAGCCCCCTTCCAATCTCCTTATACCTTTATTCTTTATGATGTTCTCTTCTATCCATTGACTCCTTGTTGTTCCATGAATAAGACATGTCTGTAATGCTCTCTTCTCATCTCTGTCTCCATACTTCCCTGGTTTAAGTTCCAAATAAAATATCACTTTCTATAGGAACTTTCTCTCAGCCTCTCTCAGTTCTGGTGTCTTCCCTCCTTTAATTATTCCCATTTTTCCTGTGCATAGCTTGTACATGTGTTTGCCTGTTGCCTCCTCTATTACATCGGGAGCTCTTTGAGAGAAGGGAGCTCCTTTGTGCTTCTGTATTTTGTGCTTTTGTATCCCCAGTGCTTCGTGCAGTACCTGGAAGAGAGCTGGTGTTCAATAAATGTTTGTTGACTAACTGACACATGAGGCCTCCAGCATTCCAGGGCTTCTTCATCAGTGGAAGGCATACCTATATGGCTAAACCATTTTCCCCTCAGTCTTTTAAAGCTCTTAAAGGTTTACTTTTCAAATGCTGATGACTTGCTCAGAATCCCTCATTCTCTAAAGGTCTGTTCTTTTTCCTTGTACTTCCAGGACCAGGAGAGTATATATTACACACTTAATAAATGCTGGTTGAGTTTTTGAAAATTGCTTCTGGGCTGAAAGTATTGTTCTTTGGGGAGCAGTCTCTAAACTATCTCCCAGGAAACTATACGTGAACTCAGGGTACCTGGAATCAAAAGAGGCTAGAATTCTCATACTGGTAAAATGAGATTCAGGATTGTGGTAGACAGAAGGAGAAGCCAATGAAGGTTGATCATACATGGACAGAAATGGAAAAGGAACACGGGCTAAGCACTGGTCTAAATGAGAGAGTAGATAAGCATGGGAGCAAAATAGGTGAGGGTCAGGAGAGTAGTCTGAAGAATAATATGGAGCAGAGGGATTCGAACTCATGAGAATCCCTAAGCAGAGTTGGGATTCCAGAGAAACAAATTCTGAGAGGTTGATGACAACACTTTTGTGTTGGTGCTTCTGAATCCCCAAATGCTCAAGCATTTTGTTCTCTCCTTCTCCTATGCTTATGGCTCAGGTTTTAATTAGGAATTGAGGACTAGTACTCCTGGGAAACAACTGGGGATAGGTAAAGGGTACACTTAATACTTGATCCAGTTCCTAACCATTTACTTTACATTCTATTTTTTTAGATGATTTCTACTTTGGATTTGGGTGTGTGTGATGGAGTAGCTTGGGAGATTCAGGATTGAAATAGATAAGGGAATCCAAAAGGGGCAGGAACCTAGGTGAAGATTTCAAGGTATCTGGGAGAAGGAGGATCCCAAGTGAGATAAATAATGCTTCGGTTATGTCTCTGACTCTTCATATTAAATCTCTTATGGGAAGTATGGGATTTAGTCAGTTGTTAAATGGTATCAGACAACAATGTTATCTAGCAGCAAAAAGAAGCCAATGCAATCCTTGGGGCTGCAATAAAACAGACAGAGTCTAGAACAGGAGTGGGGAACAAATGAGGTGATGGTCAAGCCATCAACTTCATTTCCAAGATTACCTTTGGAGTTTTGAGTTGAGTTTTGGGTTCCATGATGAAAAAAAATGGAGAAAGAGCAGTCAGATTATTAAGATGAGAGTCAGGAGAGAAGTTCAGCAACACTGAAAGAATGAATATCCAGGAGGAGGAGGAGATAGTTAATAGTATCAAAAACTTCAGGAAAGTGAAGAAAGATGGTAGAGAAGAAGCCATTCAGGTCAACAATTAAGTGGTTATTGGTATACTTCGAGAGAAGTTTCAGTCTAGTGATAGTGGGGAAGGGTAGGTTGCAAGAAGATGAGAAATTAACAAGATATAAAACAAAGGCATTGGGTGGAGATTTCTGTTGTTTTATTTTTCAGGATAGGGGAGTTTTGAGAATGTTATGAGGATAGAGTCAGTAGGTGATAGAAAAAAGATGAGAAAATGATTGATTAAACTCCTAAAAGAGAGAATACTAAGGACACAAAACTAGAGAGACTGGTCTTTGTACAGAAAAGTTCCATGTCTTTGTCAGAGACTAGATTGAAGGAGAAAAGAGTATGCAATTAATCTGAGGAATTTTGAGGAGCATAATTGAGAAGAACGGGGTTAGCCTCTATTTTCTCTTTAAGGTAGGAGGTGAGATTTTCAGGTGGGAGGGAGAGGGTATTAATTGATTTAGATGCCTGGGAGAGACAAGAACTGTGGTATAACTGAAGAGTCTGATAAACAAGTTAATCAGGAAAGAATGAAAGGATTTCCAGGCAATAGGTGATCCTAGATAACACAAATTTGTAGTTGACTCAGAGGACACACTTGGGAATTCCTCCAGGGATATTCAGCAGAATAGTGGATTAGCTGGTATTGAAGTTTGATAAAGTATGAGTGGTGATAGCTCAAAGTGGGGGAATTGTCTTCTAAGGAGGACTGAATAAAGGTAGTTGCCTATATAGTATCAAGATTGCTGAAGGGGAGAGTGAGGCTGCAACTGGACTAATGAACTGAGAGAGTAGGGAAGGACAGAGGGAGTAGAGATTGTACTATGGAAAAAAAAAATTGAGGAAGAGTGAAATAGAAAGTATAAGACACTATGGTCAGATAGATGCATTTCAGAGTCTTGGCTCATGGAGACCATTCATACCTGGGTGATGATGAGATCAAGGTCATGACCACTCCTGGGTGTTGCTAACATCGAATAAAGCAGAGATTCTTAAGCTTTTTGCTCTCAGGATCCCCTTATACTCTTTAAAATCATTAAGAACCATTTTACCAACTTTGTTTGTTTTGGAAGGCAAAGTTAAGTGACTTGCCCAGGGTCACACAGCTATGCACTGTACCACCTAGCTGCCCAAGCCTTTTACGCACTTAAAAATTATTAAAAACCTTTTTATACTCTTATAAATTTTTGAAGCTCCCTTTACACTTAAAAATTGAGTGCCCTAAATAACTTTTTATATGGGTTATATCTATCAATATTTACCACATTAAAATTTAAAACTTAGACATTTTAAATCTTTATTTGTTATCACATTTTCAAATAGCAGTAATAAACCCATTACACATGAACATAAATAACACATTTTTTATGAAAAGCGAATTATTTTTCTAAAGAAAATAGTGAGAATAGCATTGTTTTACATGTTTTTTCCTAATTTTTTTAATGCGCAGCTTAATAAAAGACAATTGGATTATCATATTTGTGTCTGCATTCAATCTGTTGTTACATCTTGTTTTAGCTGAAGTATATGAAAAAAAATCTAGCATCACACAGCTTCATACCTGGAAAAGGAGTAGGATTTTAACAGGAAAATAACATCTTAGATTTATGAAAGTTTTGAAAGTATCTTAGAGACCTGTAGGCACCTGCAGATCACATTTTGAGAACCCCTGGAATAAAGGCACACATCATGGAATTTTAAAAGTTTGATGATCTGGGAGGCTAAGCTATTAAAGGTAACATCAACATATGCTTAAAGATCCCCCAATATAAGGGCCAGGGTCAGGTGGAGAGAATGAGCAACCAGGATGTGGATAAGGTGTTCTAGATAAATGTAATGAAGGTCAAAGAAAGGTTGCCAAGTGAGATGCTAGAGGAGGCAATGAGGAACAAGAAATACAAGAAGAAGCAGTGTGAGCAGATTTCTATTATCAAGAGAAGTTTGTCATGCTATGGGAAATTGACAATAAAATAGAATGGCCAGGTAGAGTAAGATAGAGACTCTGGATGGGTGTGGTGAATGGGATAGGTGGGGAATAAATTCATCAGAATGAAGAATAAATGGAGAATGTTCTCAAGAAAAGAGACTTTAACTTTGAATTTAAGGATCCAGAGGGTTTGCTAGACCTAGGAGAGTCAATTTTCTTACCCTCCTCAGTAGAACTGGAGGCTCATCCCTAGACATTTCCAATCACTGTTCCCTCTGACTTCCCAGTACAAAACATTCTCCACTGGTCCCATCCCAATCTGTGTCAACTTTCCTTATTAGAATATCAATCTTCTTTTTTTTTTTTTTTTTGGAGGCAATCTGGGTTGAGTGACTTGCCAAGGGTCACACAGCTAGGAATGTCAAAAGTCACATTTGAACTCAGTTACTCCTGAAGCCAGGGGTGGTGGTGCTCTATCCACTGTACCACCTAGCTCCAACCTCTTATTAAAATATAAACTCCTCAGGTGACAGGTAAATTAGTAATTTAGCAAGTTAGAAATACCTCCTGCATATTTGTCCCCTATGATATTATGCAATGGGAATTGATATTTAGATGAAAATCAAAACAATGCATATTGATTGTCTGATATTTATGTGCCTTCCTTTCTCATCCTCTTCCCTTCCTTTTCCTTCTGTCCATGCCTTTGCTTTCATCAGAATAGTGAACTTCCAAGGAGGATCACAGAATGATAGGATTATAGATTCAAAACTATTAGGGAACTTCAAATTCTTAGCGAATTTAGATGGAACTTAGAAGCTATGCAATTCAACTCATTCATTTATAGATGAGGAAACCAAGACACAAAGACATGAAATGACTTGTCCCGGGCCATACAGCTAGCAAACTTGTCCACCAATGCAAATTCTGCAATTTATACTCAAAGAGTGCCTTGGGAGCAACGAGTGGATAAAATACTTACATACAGAGGCATACAGCCAATTTGCTACACAAGCAGGATTTGAACCCAAATCTTTCCACTAAGCCACACTTCCTAGCCTTAAAAAAATAAGGATAATGGTATGTCATATTAAAATTTGAGTTCAAGGGAATATTTAGCTTGTAGGGTAGCCTTTTTTCCATAAAAGTGTGAAGTTTATTTGTTACTCTGTTTAATCATTTGCACTGATAAACTAAGATAGATGTATAGGTTGAGATAACCCTCCTTTAGATGAAATCGTAGGTGGGGCGTGACTCTTTCAAATTTTTCCACATCAAAGAATGTTGTAGGGGCATTTTGTTCCTTTGGACGTACTGAGAGAGCTGCTAATTAGACCCAAGCAAATATCACCAGGAGGTGTAGTAAAATATTTACCAAAAAAAGACAGCGGGTTTCAGATTTCAAAGTTGGCATTAAGAAAGCTATGTAAACAAAACCGATAAGGCACTAGAGGAGGAGAAACAGTTTATTAATAAATATTAACAGGCACATTCAGCAGATAAAAGGTGTGGGATAAACACAAGTTAGACATTTTGAAGGCTAAATGTTACCAACATAGTACTAGGTAAATAATACTTATCTTACAAACCGATTGCCAGGCAACTGGCTTTGAAAAACCTGATAGGCTGGAAGTTGCAGAGTAAGAAGCCATTCTTCTTTAGTCACTGATCATCTTAGGAAGCAGCAAGTTGTGAAACTGCAGTATGGAGTTAAGGGGACACAGGGTTTCTACATATTCCAGTACCTTGACCTGAGGTCTCATCCATGATCTGGAGAAGTTAGAAAGAGGGTGATTCAAAGGAAATGAATTTGATTCACGCCCCTCCCCCCCCCAAATGTTGCAAAGTTTGACCACAGAGTCCAGTGAGAGGAGATCAGAGAATACCTTCCACTTTTGACAGGGGTGGGGGTTGATGTCAAACTCTTTGGTTGTGTGGAGTGAGGTCCTTTTCATGAGACCATATCGATGGCAGTTTATTTCCATTTAAAAAGGAGTTTCTAGGAGAAGGGAAGTTTGAAACAGAAGAGTGGGGGATGATTGGTGTGGAGTAGGTGTGACTAACCCTTTTCTGTTAATTGCAACCCACAGTTGCAAATTCAGTTAACAATAGGTTTGACTGTTTTCTAAGTATGTGCATAATACACCCAGCAAAGAACCTTTTTTCTTAGGAATAAGCATTTCTTTCAGTGTTTTGCTAAGAAGGTAAGAAATTCTCTCTCTTTCGATGTTTCTCTGTCTCTCTAATTCTATGTTTCATCTCCATTCTTTTTCTCCTTCCTTCCTTCCTTCCTTCCTTCCTTCCTTCCTTCCTTCCTTCCTTCCTTCCTTCCTTCCTTCCTTCCTTCCTTCCTTCCTTCCTTCCTTCCTTCCTTCCTTCCTTCCTTCCTCCTTTCCTTCCTTCCTTCTTTCACACCAGTGCCCTCCTCTTTGCTTCTTTTGCTGCCAATCTAGCATAGGCCCTCATTACCACCCCCATGAACTATTGTAACAGAATTCTAATAGGCCTTCCTGATTTCGCTCTCTTTTTAAGTCTTCCCTGCTTCAATGTATCCCGGTGCTGTCCTAATCATGCTTATGAATAGATGTAGTATTGTCATTCCTCTGATCAAAAATCTTCCTTGGTTCCCCTTTCTTTATAAAGTTCAACCATTTGCCCAACATTCAAGATCTTTTATTATCTGATGCCCCCTTACTTTCTCTCATCTGCTATCACTCCTCTCCATGCGCTCAGTCTATGCTCCACTCAAACTGGATTCATCTTCTGCCCCCCAAGCATGGCCTCAATGCCTTCTCTCACATTCTGCTCTATCATTAAACTCCAAAGCTATCACCTCCATGAAACCTTCATTGCTTCCTTTTCTTCCCTTCCAAACTTCATATAATACTTTATAATCTTTTTTTAATCCCTTGATCTTCTAATATTATATATTATAACCATCTGTACATGCATCAGCCTCTTCCTAGACTGTAAATTTCATGGGGGCAAGATCTTGATTGGTCTAGTTTTGTCCCTTTTACAGTAATAAGTATGTAAATTAAGTACATACTAAACTTACTTAAAATATATTTGCTGGCTATTGAAGAGCTCCACTTTACCTAAGGTGAAATGAGAGAAAATAGTCAATTAAAGTTAATTTTAAAATAAATAAAAAATATTTATAAATGCCCAACACTGCAATTCAAAACCACACTCCAAATTAGTATTTCAAACGAATCCATAATTTCATGATAATTATCATTCATATAGCACTTTAAGGCTGGCAAAATATTTTTAAAAGTTTTGCTTATTCAGCCTTCCTAACAATCTTACAAAGAAGGTGCTATTATTATATACACTTTACAGATGAGAAAACTGAAGCAACAGAAGTGAAGTGATCTGCCCAGGATTATACAACTAAGTATCTGAGGCAGGATTTGAACTCAGATCTATCTTGACTCCAACTCCAGTACTGTATTGACTGTGCCAACCAGCTGAACTCATTATTATAAAATCACAACCCTCTCCATACCTTTCCACTGATGGGCTATTTATTCATATCCTCCTGTAGATTTTCCATGCACATTCTATCCAGTAGACTGGAAACTTTCCCCTGGTTCTTGTATGTCTTTCAATTTCTCCGTGGAAGAGAGTAGTAGATCAGCAATATCTGTCAGGGATACTCATAATTGCTAAAAGGATATGAGCAAACAGTTCTCAAAAGAAAGATTGAAAACTATGAATAACCATTGGAAAGAATGCTCCAAATCACTCATAATAAAAAAATGAATATCAAAACAGCCCTGAGATTTTTATCTTATACCTAGAAAATTGGCAAAGATTACAAAAGACAATGGGAGTAATCATGGTTGGTGAGGTTGTGTAAAGATAGATGTGGTAATACATTATTGGTGGAACTGTGACTTGGTACTTTTAGATAATAATTTGTAATTATACAAGTGGCTAATAAATCCATATATTTTGACTCAGCAATTACACTGCTAGCACATATCCTGAGGAAATCAATTGATTAAACAAAAAAAAAAAAAGCAGGTGAAAGGGAAAATGTCTCATGTAAGAATGTATTTGTAAAGCACCTAGCACAGTGTCTGATGAATAGTAGGTGCCATATTAATGCTTATTCCCTCCCCCTTATTCACCACAATATTTATAATAGTATTTTTTTGTGATAGCAAAGAATTAAAAACAAAATAGATGCTTATCTAGTAGGGCAGCTAGGTGACACATTGGATAGAGGGCCAGGGCTGGAGTCAGGATGACTCATCTCAGATCCAGCCTCAGACACTTACTAGCTATGTGACCCTGAGTAAGTCACTTAACCTTGTTCACCTCAGAGTCCTCATGTGTGGAATGAACTTGAGAAGGAAATGGCAAACCTTTCCAGTATCTATGTCAAGAAAATCTTAGTAAGGTCACAAAGAGTCAAACATGATTGAGAAATGACAACAATGACAAAGGAAAGCTCATCAGTTGAAAAATGACTGAACTAATTGTGGTATGTTAATGGAATGGAATATTACTGTGCTGTAAGAAATAGCAGATACAATCAATATAAAGAAGCTTGGAAAGGCTTAAATCAAATGATACAAAGTCCAAGAAATAGAACCACGAAAACAATATACACAGTGACTGCAACAATGTAAGTGGAAAGGACAACCACCACAAACATAATCAAAAATGAAGGTTGCGAAATTACAAAGAATAAGCTTGGCAAAAAAGAAATGGAGAATGTTGCATATATTGTCATATTTAAAGAAAAAATATCTATGAATACATAATATAAATATATATAGAGAGAGAGATTGATTGGTTGGTTTGGATGATTTTTTCCCCTCTTCATCTTTTTTATTTTCTTTTCAAAAGAAATCTTTGTTATATGTGATGGCTTTTTGGAAGGAGAAAGGGAAGGATAAAAGAGGGAAATTTAGGCCATAAAAATCATAATTAAAAATTTATTTCAGAAGGATACCCACTGTCCCTCTCATGCGCCCTCACCCCAGTCATAACAAAAAGAAATGTAATTCATAGGATCAGTACTGATCCTGTAATTTCACTGATAAAAAGAACTCCCAGACAGGGAAACTCCCTCTACCAGTATAGGTTGTTACTTTCTTTAACAACTTACTGTCTTAGTTGTCTAAAGCACTGAAAGTTCCAGTGACCTGACCAAGATCACACAGCTAGTATCTTAGAGGCAGGATTCGATCCTAGGTTATCCAAGCTCTGGGGCCAACTCTTTATTCCTGCCCCATCCACTAGTCCCAAGAAAAAGACAACAAAAAAGAAATGAAATATAAGCAACTAGCAAAACTTTGTAAAAAAAATGCTTGATAATATTATATTGACTCCTCTTAGTGATCCTTGCCAACAAGCCAATGGCTGAAGAGACTTTGAATCCTGGAATGGGCAAAAAAACAAGGCCTGAGACTGAAAAGAGAAGCTGCCTTCCAGAAGTACACCATATTCGTTCTGACTTATTTTGGACTGACATTCAAGCTCTGTTAAAAACTGGAAATAATTCAGGTTATGCTGAGCTCTTACCTTGCCTTGTCTTATTTAAAGAACCATCACAGGGAGAACTGAAATAATGATACAAGGATATCAGAGCTGACTCAGTAGAGCTTAATCATGACATGAATAATGGGTGCTGAGTAATGCTGACAGTTTTAGCAAAAATGATGATAGGGATTTTTTTTATATAAGTGGGTTTAATGTCATGTTGAATATAGGTGCAGCAGCATTTTAAAGACTGGGTTTGCCAACAGATGCTTTTAAAACACAACCTAGTGCACAGATAGAATTGCACTATATTCCATGATATAAAAACAATCTGTCTTGACTTTTCAATAAACATCCACAAGGTAATTTCTAATACAGAGGAACATGGCATATCCTTCCTTGTTACTCTGAAGTAGCTTGCAAAAATCTTCCCTGAGCTGTCTTTCTGGAGGGAATAGAACAAGAGATGCAAATTAAATATCACCTGGCCCACGTAGTTTCTGTTGGAACAAACAGGAGATGGATGTGGCAACATCTGGTACTTACATTAGAGGGCTTCCATTTGAAGGAAGAAGATGGAAAGATGGAAAAAGAGGGGAGTTGTGTGGAGGAAACAGGGCCCTTTGCCAGGGTGGGATCTTTTGCCAAAGCAGACCTAGATTTATAGCCTGTTTGCTGGTCCCTGCTGAAGAAAGCAACACCAGAAACAAGGAGCCAGGCATGGAGTCAAATATAGGAAGGCTGCCATGTCTCAGAGCCTGGGAGGATGGGAGCTCTGGAGAGTCATTCCAGGTGGAGGCAATTGGTAGTCCAGGAATGGAAGAAAGGCAAGAAGGACCACAGAGATGTCAGATTCCAGTGCTGACCTGACCACCAGTTCCATGAGTTATCATGCAGAAATGGTTATTTCCCTAGCACTGGACTTGGAATCAGAAGTTCAAATCCTTCCTCAGATACTTCTAGCAAGGTTAGCCTCTCTCGGTTTCAGTTTCTTCATCTGTAAAATGGGAATAATAAGAGCACCTTTTCTACAGGGCTGTTGCGAAGATTAAATGAGATGACATATGTACAGTGCTTTGTAAACTTTGAATTGCTAATAATGCTGCTGCTGCTGCGGATGATGGTGATGGTAATGATGATGATTGTTAGGAGGGGACTGAGAATGATTCTGTTGCCTTTTTGATTTCCTCTGTGTCTTATCTTGCCTTTTTGTTTTAATTAAATACTTTGCTAATTGGAAGGGAAAAGGGCTTCAACTTTCACTTCAGTTCTAACATTTAAAGTACTTATGTGTCAGGATCTGTTCTGGGCATTGAGGATACAAGAACAGAACAAAACAAAACTATCTTCCTGCCCTCAAGGAGGTTGAATTCTAATGAGAGTGAGGATACATTATACACATACATAAGCATGTGACTTGTCTTACCTTGCCTTGTCTTATTTAAAGAGCCATCACAGGGAGAACAGGAATAGTGATGCAAGGATACCAGAACTGGGGTAATAGCGTATGGACTGGGGTAACATTCCCACTGGCCAGTGCCTTTCTCCTCTCTTCAAAGGAAAGAGAAGTGCCAATAGGACTGCTCCCCCAAGGGTGTTCCACCATACTTGGTCCATGTGGTTTGCTCTGTTTCCCCACCCCACCCCTTCATTTCTTGGCCTCAATCATCATGAAAAAATTGATTATCTACACCAAGAATAATCACTGAGGAGTGAGGCTGTTTACCAGATACGCATGAAGATCATTCAGTTTTACAATCACCCTTATTCCATCTCAACCAAGCTTCAGACCTGAAACTCCAGGTATCTTTAAGAAGTTTCCCTTGGGCATTCTACCATCACCTAAATATCACGACATTCAAAGCCAAACTCTACGTCTTGTTTCCTTGGTTCTGTTAGTCACAAGAACAAATCCAAGAATCTGAAATAGTTTTAGAAAAAAAATTATCAGGTCATTGAGTAGAGGAGTGAATTGGAGCTCCTGGTCCAGTCTCTTCAAGATTTTCAGTATATAGGGATTCAGAGAAGAATACTAGCACATGTTAAGGGTACACTATTTTGTAGAGGGCAGTTCCTGTGAAAGATCTATAGAGATATATGTAAGTATAAACATTCAAATTAAGGTCAATTGAGATATGATTTGGGTAACCCCAAATCTGGGTAACCCCAGACCTGAAAGGTATTCCTTGAAGTCATCCTGCTTCCCCTGGAGGTCTCTGAGGTCAGACTGACCTCTGTAGGAAGCATTTTGGTTAGATACATAGAACTAGATTCAAATAATAAGTAGTAAAGTATTCTTTCTATAGTTTCTCTTTTCAGTTTGTCCATGACCACCATTTGGGGACTAAAGCACTAACCTGAATGAGGTAGCTGGATAGTGAAGAATTATCTAGGTCTGAGTCAGTTAGAGTAGCCTTCTCAAAATGTTTGAGTGGCTATATGTCTAGGAAGACGGAAGTTCTTCCATTCAAGTAGATTGGGATGATAGGTTGTTACTGGTTAGTACATTTGCCTTCCTTGGGCTGCAGTCATGATTTAACTGGGCAGATTATTTGGTTGATTCGCATTTCCTCATCAATGGACTCTGCTCATTGAAATGGATAATTGGGAATTGACTATTACTTTAAAATTCTTCCTAGAAATGTCTGCTTTAACAGTTTTCCACAAGTACTATAATTTTCCCTTTTTCATCTTGGTGTATGGTAAATGCTGAGGAATTCCCATGCTACTCTCCACAAAGCACACCCTCTTGCATTGTAAGGAAAACTTAGTTACTATCTTTGATTCATTTCCCAAGTCTCTAGGCCACTATTCCACCTTTATACCTTGAACAACTTATATTTTCCCTTTCACCAATTCATATTCCTTTTGTCCCTTAGACTTATCTCAAAATCTTCTTTTTCCCATCCTTCATGGCTATAGTATTCTAATCATCTGGGACTGACTTTTGGAATATGTATTTATTGTCATCTGTGTTTGTCTCTTCTCTCTGCCAGATATTCAAGTTCACGAATGCTATGTAAAGTGTCTTTCATACACTATGGGAAAACAATGAATTGATGATAATAAAAATAAACTTGGATAGGAAAACATTTGCATGTGGTAAACATTTAAGAAATACTGTTGGAATAGTCATTGGTTGAACTAGTGGGAACAATCCTTGAAATATATACAGATATTCTCTACTTGGGTTCATCAAAAAATATCACGTGCAAACTTGGGCTAAGCCTGCTTCTATTCATCATGGCATCATTATTCTGTACTGTGTGATAGGGTTCCAGTGAGATGTTTTCCAGTTGGCTGTGGATCTGGAAGAACTAACTTCTGACTCAAGGATTGTTGCACCAGAACTGAATGCATATACAACAGGGGAACCCAGCCCTTCACTCTTCTCTTTCCATTGTGGCTGTGAGGAGACAGGAGTACTTTGAGTTGTTTCCAAGAGCAGGTAGAGGAAGAAGGGTAACTGATCTATCTTCCACCTAGCTATGGTTGCTGTGAGCACCTAGGAGCCTCTCTATCCCGTAATAAGGAATAGGTATTTACTCTTTCCCACTCCCAAGCAAACAGGAATTCCTAGGTGTCTATGTTCAGGTAGCCATCTTGTAAGTTGGGGAATTCCAAAGATTCAATCAGAGGTCTTGCCAGAGGAGATGGCAGTAGCCAATGCTGATAGTAGAGGTGTCTGCAGAGGAAGAGGAGCCAGCCACTCAGAATTAGGGCAACTTCAGAGAATGTGATACTTCATGATGGAGAGAAATGCTGACTATGAACTCTACAAAGGCACTGATCCTCAAAGCCACATTCAGAGCTATATCTGAGGGAATTTCGTGAGGATTCTACAAAGGGAAAAGAACTTCAAAGCCCAGTAGTGGGAGGTACCCCAGGGTGTGCCAGTGAATGTGTAGCAATTGACCTACTGAAAAAAAGTATACTCTATACACTTTTAAGTATAATCTGAAAGCATAATACTTTCCCCTCCACTTTCTAAAATCTTGACAATCAACGAAACAATAAATCAAGACCTAATTTGTGGTGTGTCACAATTTCTCAGATGTAAACACACACACACACACACACACACACACACACAATTTAACAATCTCTCAAGAGCCAGTTCTGACTAGGTCTATCACAACCCTGGGCTACATTTGCTACGTGTATTGTCTACGCACCCCTCACTGCCTTTATATTTTAAATTAGAATAAAGCTAGACTGAATTTTTTTCTTTCTAAACCTAACTTGGTACTTTTTACATTTTCAGGGTATGTTAATTCCGAGTAGGTGACACTTTTTTCATTTTTCCTCCTGTAGAATTTGTTTTTTTTCTTCTAGAGATCCATCCCTGCACATAGAAATCGGATGTACATCTAAATGCTCACTTCAGCTTCAACAG